>NC_088805.1:26608438-29108438 GCF_011386835.1 Chrysemys picta bellii
CTTTGCCTTAATCCAGCCTGCCCAGGGGTGATTCGGAGCCCAGCAGAGCCTGCGTGATCATATTTTGAATATCTGTGCAATGGGCTGTGAGTGGCATGTCACTGTGGCTTGCCTAGTGGGTGGAGCTTGGGAGAATACAGCCCCTTTTCCCCCAGTTCAAGCCCTGCAGAAGTTCATGCCGTTTATATAGACAGTAAATACAATATGAGAAAGCAAAGCTCTTCTGCCATGATGACAGCTGGGCCTGATTCCATCCTGTCTCAAACTTGCTCCATGGTAGGCAGTTGGTATTTTATTAAAGAAAATGACCTGCTGTGCAGGGCACCTATAGACAATCCTTTACTGCAGCACAACTTTCTGACCCATTCGATGGGAGTCTCATCTGAGTAAGAAATGCAGATGTTGGGCCTCCAAGGTTGTAACTTGGGCCAGCAAAGTGGTTGGCCCACTGGATAGCTCTCTCAAAGACGATAAGGGACATGAGAAACTTTTAGCAGAAAGTCAAAAGTGGAGATATTGTGCTCAGACTTAACTCAATTATAGCCATGATATAAAGTGTATGGAATTACATGCTTTTATCAAGAATAAAGCCTAGATTTCTTTCCCCCTCCCCCACCCATCTTGGTATCCACTATGGTTATAAAAACAGGCCACATAAATCATCAGCATTTCAGTATCCAAATCCAATGCAAGTGTTTGTCTGCAAATCTCCACACACAGTTACTGTTCTGTGTGAGTTATAATAGGCTTGATCCTGGGTGCTGATTTCAGTGCGAACTGAGGGTGCTCACTCAGGCTATTTCATGTTTCAGCCCAGAGCAGGGAGCTGTTATCTGATTCTGAGTTCTTGGAGACTTTATCATCTCCAGTGGTAGGTCTCAAGGCAGCCAATGCAGGGTTTTACATGGTGTGATTTGGCACTAAATGTCATCCATGTTTCCCCTGCTTCTTCAGATTTCCATGTACTACTGCCATGTAATGAAACTCTAGGGCACCATAATTTGTATCGGCTCTTCAGACCAGATGCTCTACTAGGGTGACCAGACAGCAAGTGTGGAAAAATCGGGACAGGGTGGGGGGTAATAGGCACCTATAGAAGAAAAAACTCCAAATATCGGGACTGTCCCTATAAAATAGGGACATCTGGTCACCCTATGCTCTACTATTATTCTGTCTGACACATTCACCATGCCTGCTGGGTTGCTGCCTTTTCTTAGACCTGCTATGTTATGAAATTACAAAATGTTCAGGTCATCAAGATTATTTAATGTTATTGTCATAAATATTTGGACAGGACTTGGCCACAGTTTACATAAGCACTGAAAGACCGTAACTTGTTTTAAGAGGATGTGTGTTTAATGAATTGCAAGCTCAATGCTCTCTCTATAAATTATTTTTACAAATGTGCTTATCTAAACTGCATATCACAATTTACAAAAAACAAGACCCAAAACATTTTTATATTTAGATTTTTTTGTCTATCGGGGAGGAGGGGGAGATTTAAAATGCTTTGAGAATTGGTTTGAAAGTAAATAGCTCTTCTTTGCTTGTTGTTTTGTCCTCAAACACAGACTCTGATCTTCTGCTTCTTATCAATCACTTTTTGTTAAACCATGTTTCCTTTCATGTTGTTTTTCTGCCAAAAAGAAAGGGTCAGTATTGCAGTATCTTTTACAGTCAATTTGTACTACTAATTCCAATTTGTTAATTTTTTAAATTGTTAACTTTCCAATGCACTTTACAAAACAAAAAAAGAAAATGAGTCAGGTGTTCTGAAATACTGAAGTCCCTGCATTATCCTACCCACTGCAGCATGTGTGTTAGAAGTGCACAAACATTTTGGACATCTCTGTCTTTCTTTGCAGGCATTGAACTTAGGTTTTCTTATTAAAGGAATGCTGCCAGGGTTTGGGACAGTTCTCAACATAAGCCGGGATATGGAAGCTGCCAGAGGGTGCTGTGTGCATTCTGGCGAATTTAATATATTTTTTCTATAAATATCTTAATTATCAGGGTGTAGTCTTCAGGCTGTTCTTAAAGAGTTGTCTCTTGCCAGATCATTAAAGGAAAATGCCACTAAATGCTACATTTTCTGCCTATATATTGCATTGTGATGTTGCAGCTAATATTTATTGATTAGTCACTCTGATGTAATATTGCAAAAATACATGTCAAAGCAGGCAAAACCCAATTCCTGCTACTTCTGATAATGTAAAAGGTTATGTGGTGTGGTCTGATCAATTCAGATCTGAATCCAGACTTCAGAGCGTACGAATGCAAAGCTTTGATTCAGCCTATTATATATAGGGGAGTTGCCTGTGACATTTGGGTTTGGATCTTGATTTAACTTCTTCACAGTTCCCAGGCTGTCCTGTACTAGAGTTTTGGCTTGAGTCGGTGTCTAATAGACCATACCTGCTTTGGTCAGTGGATAAATAAGATGACCCAGTAGGTCTCTTCCATTTATAATCTCTCTGATTCTGGGGGTAGCATGTGGTAATATGAGACCATTGGGTGACTCTGCAGTGAGGAAGTTCTGTGCAGGAATGGTGTCCCTAGCCTCTGTTTGCCAGAAACTGTGACTGAGTGACAGGTGTGACAAAGTTCCTTCTCTATCTTGGTGGGTCCTGCGCTTATTGGTAGATTTTCTTGCCTCAGAGATTTACCATGTGGGTTGGGGAACAGCCCAGAGACCTTCCCCACTGGTAGAACCCACAGTCCAGGTCAATTGGGAGGTTTGGGGGAAACCCGGTCCCACCCTCTGCTCCGGGTTCCAGCCCAGGGCCCTGTGGACTGCAGCTGTCTAGGGTGCCTCCTGGAACAGCTGCACAACAGCTACAATTCTCTGGGCTCCTTCCCCATGGCCTCCTCCCAACACCTTCTTTATCCTCACCACCGGACCTTCTTCGTGTCTGTTAATGCTTATACTCCTCAGTCCTCCAGCAGCACATCCTCTCACTCCCAGCTCCTTACACCCACACCACAAGCTGAAGTGAGCTCCTTTTTAAAACCCAGGTGCCCTGATTAGCCTGCCTTAATTGATTCTAGCAGCTTCTTGATTGGCTGCAGGTGTTCTAATCAGCCTGTCTGCCTTAATTGTTTCCAGAAAGTTCCTGATTGTTCTGGAACCTTCCCTGTTACTTTACCCAGGGAAAAGAGACCTACTTAATCTGGGGCTAATATATCTGCCTTCTATCACTCTCCTGTAGCCATCTGGCCTGACCCTGTCACAGAGGGGATGGATCACTTGATGATTGCCTGTTCTGTTTATTCCCTCTGGGGCACCTAGCACTGGTCACTGTCAGAAGACAGGATACTGGGCTAGATGGACTTTTTTGTCTGACCCAGAAGGGCCATTCTTATGTGTTGGTGGTTAGTGGCTGTTGTTGAATATCAGTCAGTTCATGTAGGAGAAATGCCATCTCTCATGTTAATGTGCTTTGAGCAAGTGGTATGTAAAATGTGTATGAGTAAAAACAGTGGTGTCTTTTCCTTTCAGAAAAAGAGCAGAGAAGAGACATGTGGAGAAGGCAGTGGAGTGGAGATCCTGGAGAATAGGCCATACACGGATGGTCCTGGTGGCATTGGGCAGTATACCCATAAAGTGTACCATATTGGTATGCATATACCCAGTTGGTTTCGGTCTATCCTGCCAAAGGCAGCTTTAAGAGTTGAAGAGGAGTCATGGAATGCATATCCTTACACAAGGACAAGGTACTATTCCATGTAGCCCTCCCTAGATTTTGAAAGGAACTGAATATCACTTTACTTGCCATGACTGAGTCACAATGACATCTCTTGTGTTTCCATGAACATTCTTTAGGGAAACATTGGAGCCAAGTCCTGAAATCCTTACTCAGTCCTCAGAGATTTGTGTGAGCAGGCTGTGTGAGGACTTCAGGATTTGGCCCATTGTCTAAAAGTGTAAGCCCAGTTGTGCACCAAAGTGTGGAAAATCATTAATGTTTTACACAGCGTCTTGTGTGTCACACTGCATGTTCCACTAATTGTTGCAAATATCTGATAGTTAACTTAGATTATATTTAAATGTATGTGAAGATGGCAAGGTCAGCATGTCAAACACTGCCTAGTAAAAGTGAAATTGGATTTGCATCCCGACCCTGTTCTAGGTTGGAGAGTCAGAGACGTGGGAGAGAGAGATTTAAGGATAGAAATAAAAGATACTTTGGAGGTTCTCAGATATTAACATGCGGAGGGCTTTATTATTATTATTATTGATTATTTTATTGATTATGTATTTGTTAATTTTTAAAAAAAGAAATAAAAACTCTACTAGGTGTAGGGTTAATCCCCAAAAGGGAAGAGAGCCAAATACTCCATGAGGCCCTAGGGACTTTGGCATTGCCATTCACTGTATTTGGAAGGCATTCAGATATTAGCGTGATGGGCAGCAGTCACTTTTAGCCTAATATCGGAGATAATCTGTGGTCTTGGAGTCTTAGTGTAGCAAGCATTCCCATATAAACCATGTCCTGAGGCCACGCTCTGGCCTTAAGAACAAAATGTTAACACAGCAAAATCACTGGCTCCTTTTTTGTACATGCAGATTGCATCTTAAATGGTATTTAAAGCAAAACATGAGCGAGAAATGGCCTGGATTCGCAACCGGTATTTAGGTGTCTGTTATGAAAGCACTTCTCTACTCCATCAAGTCTAATAGGCTTTAGTCTAAGCTTCATTACTCTTCTCTTCCAGGTATACGTGTCCTTTTGTGGAGAAATTCTCTATTGATATTGAAACGTATTATAAAGCCGATCCAGGGGATCATGTCAATGTATTCAACCTTTCTCCTGCAGAAAAAAGACAGACAATTCTTGGTGAATATCACTTTTCCCCTCACTTTTTCTTCTATCCTGCCTATTGATTGCGACACAGAAGTTTTTATAGTAATTTTTCTTAGGGGAAGAAGCATTGTCTAATGGTTACAAAAAAGAACTGGTAACTAGGAGCTCTGTTCCTGGCCCTGCTGCAGGCAAATCACTTAATTTTTTCCATCTGTCTCCATTTTTCCAACTGTAAATGGGGCTAATACTTTCCTGCCTCATTTGGATGTTGTGAGGACTAACCCTTCTTAAAGGGCTTTGAGATACCAGATAGAGCTATCAAAGGGGAAAGTATTGCTATTTTTAAATAATTTTATAATAATACATTTTCTTTGTATGGGAAAACATTGTTCCTGTGTAAACTTTCAAAACATATGAAGGATCTTCCCCCTTTCTCCCCAGTACCATCTCAGCAGTGGCCAACATTTCAGCATTAAATTCCCATTTGCACCCTTTTGGGCAGATCAGTTTATTGAGCCGTACAAAGGACTTCAATGTGAAGAAGGCAAAAGGGGGCATTTTGTGAAAAGGCCGAAAATGGCAAGTGTCATCCTGATTCCTGCCGCTTGTATTTCCTCCTGGCCAGTCCCTATGGGATAAGCAGTAGACCCATTGTGTCGGAGTTAGTGCTGGCTATTATAGTTACACACCATTAAAGCATCACTTGCTTATGAAACTACTGACACTCTCATGGATTGATTTGAGTTTTGCCTGGCCTTCTTTTAGGGACTGTGAGATTAGCAAGCACAGTATCCCAGTGATGGGAAGAAGGACACCTAGTGGTTGCTGTACCTTTTTTCTTAGCAACTCCTGAAATGCTGCCTATCAGTGGGCAAAGATAGTATCTAAGGTGCAATTTTATTGTGTTTAATTTCTGTAGGCTTGAAATTTTTTGTTATTTTCAGCCTGGATTAGTGTGTTCTCGTCACTGAATGTCAAACCTGCCTGATCAGCCTTTGTGTACTAAATTAACTCTATATAAGAATGATTTGAGTCATGTTCCTTCATACAGAATGTATTGAAAGGCCTGTCAATTCTGAGGGAATAACTGAGATATATAACCGCTTCAGATGGAAGTTTAGATGCCTCTAACAATGTTTTCTGATCTCAGGATTATTTACAGACCTTTTAGGATGCATTCATTAGTTCAGCTACAGTTGCTTGGTCCCCCTTATCACAAAAGTATTCATTAAATAATTTTTAGACTTCAAAGAAAGAAAATTCAGGTTACATATTGTCCATAGCACAACATCAGCAAATGAGAAGTAAACCAGTAACATCACTGTGATGTTCTGCAATGGTACCATATTCAGTGGCTAGTCTCTGTTCTATGATATTATTAGAAAAGAACTGTTGAATTGTAAGCTTCTAAATTTAGGCAGAGCTACAGCATTGTGGTGGCATGAGAGGAGCTGAAGGGTGAAATATACAAAAACTCTTTTTACAGCTGAAAAGATGTAACAGATCTGCCAAAATACCCTCGGTTTACAAAATCTTTGGGCAAAAATATCCATTTGCTAAGACTGTACACGTGAGTTCTCCAGGCATTGTCAACAGCCCTGTCTAGCAGGATTGTATAAACAGTTTAAATATCAATTGTTTAAGGGAAAATACAAAGGAGCTAAATTGCTTTAATGTTTCTGATAGACACCAAAGCGATTTTTAAGTGTTATTTTATAGTTATGCAGAAAGAGAAAACTTTTAAAAAACGTTGTTTTCTGCCTTTAGATCCTATTGATATTGTTAAAGATCCTATCCCACCACATGAATACAAGTCAGAAGAGGATCCAAAGGTTTATAAATCTGTGAAGACTAAAAGAGGGCCATTGTCCGAGGACTGGATTGAGGGGTACAAGAACAACCCTGGGAAATATCCCATCATGTGTGCATATAAACTGTGCAAAGTGGAGTTCAGATACTGGGGGATGCAGTCCAAAATCGAGAGGTTTATCCACGACGTTGGTGAGTAATTGTAGTCTTGTATGTGCTGTCAAAATTTTAACATTGTTTTTAGCATTTCTGAGTCAGAGTGCAGCAGCATGTTACATAAACAGTATGTGCCCAGTTTTCATGTGTGGATGCCTTAAGAGGTCACTGGGCTACTCAGATTAACACTTGGCACAGAATCCTGTGCATATAACATAAGAGATGCCGTTAAAAGAGATTTTTGACAGGGCCATGCAGGATGGCTGTGGGACTGCCCAGAGTACTCAGCATCATTCCCATTGTTTGCAGTCAGACTGTGTGTGGACCCTAACCATGTTTGGTCATAGCTGTATCCTGGAAAATGTTGGGCAGGGCCTTAATCCTCTGAAAAAAGGATTCATCTGTCACAAATCTAACCAACACTTTCAAAGGTCTGTTGGTTTTCCTTAGAATGGGCCAAATCCTCAGGTGCCTCCCAAACGCAAGTAAATGGGCCTTGCAGAGGAGCCTGCCACAGGGCTCAGTGGAGGGGGGTGGGGAATCTCCACTCTGCCCCACACTTTCAGAGCTGCTCTCTCTCTCAGGCCTCCTTGCTTCCCTTCTGAGTGGGAGGAGGGTTGGCCAGTGGCTCTGCATAGTCACAAATCTCTCAGTCCTCCATGATGCACCACTGAAGGCTCTCTGTCCTCTTGTGATTATAATTAAATGTGGTTCAGTGACAATTCTCAGCTACAGTAAAGGTACCACACTGATTAGCATGTGCATTCTTGCGTCTGTGCCTCTAAAGGAGGCCAGCTTGTGTTTTTGTCAGAGGACTAGCTAAATGGATGCTGTACATGGCGGGACGATGGCAGCAGCGTTGGTAATAATTTGTGCTTCGGCTTTGCAAAAAATCTGTAACATAATTGAGACAGTTTTTGCGCCACGCCACAATAGGCAGGATGTACGACTGGTCTGAAAAGAGATTAAATGGTTCCTTAAAACAGTGAAATCTGCCAAGTGTCCTTCCCAAGAATCCAGGCTATAGGGGGCCCTACTACATAGGGGGCCTAGAAGGTTGCTTGCTCAGAACATGCACATTCAATTATCTAGAAATGTTGTACTGATTAGATGCATTATCATTAAGTACAGAGTGATGGCACTGATGCGTGTTAAATAAGGCTATTGGTCATCAATTGCAGTGCTAACTAAATGGCCAGTGCAGCCCCATAATTTCTTCTTTCTAGTAGGGATTCTGTGGTTTTACTGATGTTTCCAGTCACTGTAGGGTCTCAAATGCCAAGTTTTAGCACTTTGACAGTGAATTGTGAACGCATTGATACTGATTAACACTGCTTTCTAACCTCTCATCTGCATTAGAAAATTGCAAAGCTAATGCAAAAACAATCAAACAAACCCCCCTCTACCTGCTACTGAGCCATTCCAGTTGTATCTCATTTGCAGGTACACTTTCAGATGGGTCATTTTCCCTCCTTGCTTTCCAGCTGCTCTAGTTTTGATTGGATTGAATTTCCCTGGGTTTGCCTGCTGGGGACAATTACTGGGACATGCACCATAGGGAGTAGGTGGAATAAGGTAATCCATTTGGAAAATACATATCTCACTTTTTCTTCCAGCAGCTGATCTCAAATTTTAGACCCTTCATTAGTTTGTCTGTATAGAGTAGGAGGCACTTCAGTTTGTGCTAGATGAAGTGAAGACATGATGACCTTTAAAGGTTTAGAGATTTGGTTCAGTTTGGGTGAACACCCTGTAATTTATTTGCTTATCCAAACTGTCCAAAACTTTGAGTCTGCAAAATCATGCCTTGTGAGAACAGGCTTTCTTGCAGGAGTTTGGAACTTCCCATCTCTGCCCAAACCCATACGTGCTGATGCTCCCAAAAACGGGGGTGGTGGGGGGGGGGGGGAAACAGAAACAGGATTTTGGAAAACAGTTCACCATTTAAATTTATTCATTTATTGAGGCTCAGAAGTTTAATTTGCTTTGGGTCTCAGTTTGGGGCAACAATTGGGGATAGTCTTACATTAGCGCAAGATAATTCAGTTGGGGGATCCACCACAGGTTTTTATAATGAGCCCAGTCTAGGCTGGGTGAGAGCTGTGGGAGTCTGTTGAGTGCCAAGTGGCTACCCAGGCAATGCAGAGGTGGTAAATGACACTTACATTTAAGTACCTCGTGTTACCAAGTCAAATTTCAGTGTTCTTTTAAGAGTTCCCAGCTACCTGAAACAAAACTGTACTAAACCCCAGCTCTTGCTTACTTTAAAATTCTGTGTAAAAACGTGCTAAATTCTTGGCTTAGAGAAGGTGGGAAGTAGAGGGCAGTGAATGTGTGCATGCTAACCAGCAGATGTCTCAGAAATTATATGTGTGAGTGCTGGGAAAAAGGATAGATAATCCAAGATTTTAGTAATTACACTAAAACACAATCATTAAAATGGAAATGAAGATGCCAGATGTAATGTCCTAATTCAAATGTATATACTGAAAGCCCTTGGATTCCATTAAGTAATGACATCCAGCTTCTGTTCACACTACATTTTCCTACGTTATCTGCGCAGTCGTTCCTTCCTATTGGCAAAGCTTCTTTGAATTGATTCTGCCCGCTCATATAGAATGACGGTGGTACTGCTTACAATAGTTAGCATTGGTCCCATTGTTTGTAATCATACTGTGTTTTCCATATTAGTTATCTCAGGAGCACTGTTACAGTCCATTCACTAGCCTCGGTAGCAGGTATCGAGTGCTCTGCTAGAGCCATTTTGGTTTTACTTTGTCCATAACCCGAGGCTCTTGGCCAGTCTTTCAGTCTGGTGTGGACGAATTGTTCCTCTCTGACAGGCCGTATTATAGATGGCTCTTACACTATAACAAACCCCCTCAGTATATTGGGGAAATGAGTTAATTTCATCTTTGTCACAAAACATGGCAACAAAATAAAATGAGCCCTTTTTATCTGGAAAATGAAGAGGAAGTATATGGCCCTTTCAATTATTCATAAATAGGATTAGCAGAATTGTTTTTTTTTCATGATTTCAACTGATAGTATCAATGTTTATATTTAAGTATTTTTTATCAATTTACATTTTCATTGTGTGAAATTATGGGAGGTGTCAGACAGTAGTGTGGGGCCAGACAGCAATGGTTTA
Organism: Chrysemys picta bellii; assembly: GCF_011386835.1. NCBI lineage: Eukaryota > Metazoa > Chordata > Testudines > Emydidae > Chrysemys > Chrysemys picta. The sequence continues at coordinate 26,618,360 of NC_088805.1, forward strand.
ATGTCTGAGGACGTTGAGATTCAAAACATTAAAGCTTTATAACTGTTAAAACACAAATTGTCAACATCACAAGTCAAAATATACAAAATAAATATCCTTAAACCAAACGCTAATAACTTCTCAAGCAGCATTTTTCTTTCTTTGCCTATCTGTAAAATATGATTATTATCGATGGAAATATTGTTCATTGGTTTGCTTGTGTTGGGTGAAATTGACGTTTACTGACATTTAGCAATAAAAATGTAATCTTTCCAATCCTTTTCATAAAGGAGCTTTGCATAAGTTAAATTGTGGTCTCTTGGAAAGATGGCTCTTGTATATTTCCTAAAAGACTTCATTCAGTCTCTTGTTAATCCAGCTGTTGCAGTGAGCCATATCATCTGATTGTCTGCCACTCAGGCTCCTTACCGCTGTGTGTTATTGATATAAATTATGCCTCTTTGATCTGAAGTAACTTTAAGTTGCATAAAATAAGAGAGGTCTTTGAAGCAGAGTCAGAAAATTGAATGAAGAGTGGAAATTAAAAGTTGGGTATTTGTGGGAGATGGATAGCCTTGCTTAACAGCCCTGGATGCAATACTTGCCATGTAGGAGAGAGTCTCCCTTGTGTTAATATGTTCCCTTGGTACTGGTAACAGTTTGGAGGATGTGCTTGTTGTCTCAGGCCAAATTGGTAATAGCAAAATCACAATGTAGAAGTAAACTCTAATTCGGAGGAGGGTTTAAACTGTACTCAGACCTCGCACTTCTCTTGTGTTTTTCTCTGAGGACCTTTTTTCATCCCAAATTCCCTATTATCCTCATTTTACAGATGGGGAAGCTTACACATGGAACAGTAAAGTGACTTGTCCATGGTCAACAGATTAGCAGCAGAACTGGGAGTGGAATGCAGGAGTTCAGACTCCTAATTCTCTGCACTATGGAGTTATTTAGACTGTGTTCAGTAAATGACGTACAATAGAAAGTTCGGGGAAGGAGTTGAAAGAGAAGAAAACATTAGTTTAGTTAAAAATAGGAAAATTATAATATGTGGTTGACTTACTAAGAGGCTAGATAAGGAAGGGAATGGCTGTGAGAGAGACCGTTGAAATGTTCTCAGTCTCTGATTGAACATAGAAGTCATTCGTTAACTAATTGGACAGTCGCTCTGTTATCTGACATCTTGAGACATTCACTGAAAATGTGGGCTATTAATCTAGGCTAGGTCTACACTACGGGGGGGGAGGGGAGGGTCAACCTAAGGTACGCAACTTCAGCTACGTGAATAGCGTAGCTGAAGTTGCGTATTTTAGGTTGACTTACCCGGCTGTGAGGACGGCGGTGAGTCGACCACTGCTGCGCCGCCGTCGACTCCGCTTCCGCCTCTTGCCGCGGTGGATTTCCAGAGTCGACGGCAGAGCCATCCGGGATCGATTTTATCGCATCTTCTCTAGACGCGATAAGTCGATCCCCAATACATTGATTGCTACCCGCCAATCCGGCGGGTAGTGAAGACGTGCCCCTAGTCTGCTGTGCTAATTGAATGTGCTTTGGATTGAACCCCAAAGAGTTTGTTTACATTAATGTTGCACAATGTTGTACAAGTTTAGGATTTTTGCCATTCCCACTCAGTTGGTACCCTTTGTACATGGGTTATATTTCTTTTGTTTTTCTTAAACAAATCAGTGATGATGTATCTTAAGGCTATATATTGCAGATGATGTGTATGCTAGTGCTGATAACTTGAGAATTTTCTGGATAAGTCCGTATTTTTCTGAGAAGTTTTGTGTCACTTAAATTTTCTCTGTAAAGTACTCATCTAATAATGTCTTATCCAATGCCCATTTAAGTCTATGGAAGGGCTCCCATATATTGGCCAGCCCTTACAGCTTGATATGTACAAGTGTTGGCATCTCCGCTAAGCTTGTGTTTTAATAGATTGCAGCTGGAGGATCAGACATAACCATGTCATTTTGCTTTGTGAGTAGCCTAAATAAGGGAAACGGGGGGGGGGGAATAAACACACAACTTCAGGGTTACATTTTATCAGAAATGTTCAAGCAACTAGAACTGTTCGGACAAGGTTATGGTATCTGTTATGGCTATCAAGGAAATAACGTGCCCACACAAGGGAAATCAGACGTCCTTTATCTGCAGCCAGGAAATTGCAAGTGTGTTATAAAATGCTTGGGACGCGTCACTCTTGTGTGTAAAAACAACTGCCCAGATATACTTAGATTCTGCAGTGTTTTTATGTTATACTTGGATTGTATTTGTGGTTTTACTTTAAATAGAAAAAGCAAACCATGAACTATGAAGAGAGATCTCTAGCCACAGACAGAGCCCTCCAATGGCTCCACACTGGTTGAATTCTAGAAGTATTATTATAATTTGACTGTAACAGAGTTAGCTGGGATGACAAGTTTGAAAGACAAGTGATTAAACGTCCACCACCAGCTGATAATCACAAGGGATGATCTGTCCTAAAACGGTGGAAAATATTACAATTAAATCAACACAGAGATACTAGTCTTTTCTTAACTCAAAAATACGGCAATATTATTTGTTTTAATCAAAACGTTGCACTCCCTGGAGAGTTAATAAAACCACACTAACTATTATTAGTATGTAGGCTGAAGAGGTATTTGGTGCTTATCCATAAAGACTGTTCCTGCATTTCTTTCATAGGCCGAATTCACATTGACTTTAGTGGGTGTCTTGCCTGCATAAGGACAAATAGGGTTGTGCTCATTCCATAAATGAAGGTGAGAACTGGAATGAGACAAGCCAGGGCTTTGTGACAATTTGTTCTCTCTAAATTTCTCAAGATGAAAATCAGTTCTGATTCTCCCTTACTATTCGTCTTTTTTATGAGAAAAAGAGAGCTCTTTGGGAGACTACATGGTAGCACTAGCTTTTCTTCATGTTATTGGACCAGTCTGTTGCATTCCAATCTACGGATATGTCTATACTGAGGCTGGGAGAGTGCTTCCCAGCTTGACTAGACAGGATCAAGCTCCCATGCAGGGCCAGCTCTAGCATTTTTGCACCAAAACAAAACAAAAACAAAAACCCGTGATCGGCGGCAGCTCTACCACCGCTTTATTCTACAGTGGCAATTCAGCGGCAGGTCCTTCGCTCCGAGAGGGAGTGATGGCCCCGCCACCGAATGGCCGGACGTGCTGCCCCCCTCTTCATTGGCCGCCCCAGGCACCTGCTTGCTACGCTGGCGCCTGGAGCCGGCCCTGCTCCCATGCTCTAAAAATAGCAGTGTAGCTGGGGTTAACATGGTGGTGGCTCGGGTTAGCCACCCAGGGATGGTGTCCTTAGCCTCTGTTTGCCAGAAGCTGGGAATGGGCAGCAGGGGTTGGATCACTGGATGATTACCTGTTCTGTTAATTCCTTCTGGGGCACCAGGATTGGCCACTGTCGTCAGACAGGATACTGGGCTAGATGGACCTTTAGTCTGACCCAGTAGGGCCGTTCTTAAGTACATACCCCCTAGGGGTCCAGGCGGGTTCGTACTCACAGGGCTAGCCCAAGCAGCCCAACCATGCTACCCCTGGCTACACTGTTATTTTAGTGCATTAGCTCAAGCCAGGCTAGTGCATGTAAGTCTACTTGAGTTGGGAAACATGCTGCCAACTGCAGTGTAGATGTACCTTAAAAGTGTCAAAAGTGAAAGAAAACAATTCAGTAAAGGTTACATCCATCTAGTTCAGCAAACCTGACCCTGACCCATATTGCCATGTGATAGTGGTTTGCTCAGCAATGTCTGTTGCAATGTTCTAGGTTGTTCCAGCTCTGTTCTGTAAAAATAGCATCATGGAGTTCCATGGTTATTTGCTCTTATTGACTCTAGATCACATTTGCCCAGTTTAAAAGTAAAATGCTTTTTGTTCTGACAGCCCCAGAAAGTTCTCCTGGGATCTGGCAGTGGAACTGGGAATCCCTTCGTGCACAGGGAGGATGGTCTTGTGGTTAAGGCACTGGACAGACACTCAAAGTCAGGGTTCAATTCCCAGTTGAGCCACAGACCTCCTTTGTGACTTCCGAAAGGTTACATGGTCCCTCTGTGCCACAGTGCTCAAGCTGCCACAATATTATTTTTCTACCGCAGAAGGGTGTTGAGGATAAATTCAGTGATGTTTGTGCTATGCTCAGATATTATGGCAGTGGGGGCCAGGTAAGAACTTTAGACCATGGAGAGCAAGAAAGATTCTTTCCGGAGGCCAAATTGTACACTGCCTCCAGATCTTGTCCTGTGCCTGAGAGAGCCATGCCAAGCTTAATTGTCCTGTCCCAGGTTGAGTCTGCAGCCTGGCAGGTAGAAAAAACATTTATTTACTGGTTAAATGAAAACTGTTGGTCTGGAATGACAGACACACAATAAACAGGGAGCCCCGCGATGTCATTTTCAAAAGAATAGTGCTGTAGGAAGAGGTGATTTAGATCTCCAGCCAAACTGTTCATCCAGTTCTAGTACAGAAGAGGAGGACTGCTCTCTCATTGTTGGGATGGGGGTTATACATGTAATTCCTATAATCTAAGGGAAGGGGAGTGAGACAGGGAGGTGAAGAGGAATTAAAGGAGTCTGGCTTACTATCCCATGTGATTTTCTTGGTCCTAATGATTAAAATAAGGTCTGTGATCAGAGCTGTCTGAGCCTTTACACAGAGAGTTTCTGAGAGAAGCAGAGCAATTGAGGCATTACTATATCCAGGCTGTATTCAATAGTGTGAGCAGAGATTGTCATGCTAACGAGCCTCCCGAGTTCTGGAATAGGGGCAGGTAGAGGAAGCAGGCTTCCAACATTGAGATGGAGCTGGAAGGGTCACTGTGATCAGACCAAGCACTCACCCTTTCTCAAGGCGGTTAAGCAATCCGTTTTCAGAGTGCTGCCACCGTCCTAAAAGGTTCCAGTTCCAACCCATGGTAGATCTCAACCACAGCTGTGGCAGAACAGAGCACAATACAGTGGAAACTAGTGAAAGAATTTCTTGGCTATAAACTCTCAGCCTCAAAAAAAGGGGGATATGTGACTGGCAGTTTAAGCCTTGTTTATAGCTGCTGAATGTCCAGCTGTTCTTGGGAAAGGCATTGGAGGTGACACCCATAGCTAAAGAGTTCCCCAGCAAGTCCATGACAAATAATCTGATTGGTGAAACAAAATCAAATTGGCCGGGGGTGGGAGGAAATTTGAACAGAATTGAGATGCTAATCACTGCTGCCCTGCTCCCAAAAGGTCACAATGCGGTGGCTAGGACATGCATATGTTGCATGAAATTACCTTTTGAAAAAGGGCATTGGATGCCTGGCAAGCGCACACACAACGTTGATACACGGCATTGTATTTTGCAAACATAGCCTGAGCATACGGTGAGCTCAGACTGATCTGACACAAGAACCAATGACCCAATATACCGCCGCCTTGTCTTGAGTCATTCTATCAGAGGCAATAAGTGACTTCATGGTGCTTGGCAAACTGACTGTAGCACCATTATCTGACAGAGAATTCACCCGAATGAATAGCAACAACACTGCCTATGGCTGGAGAGAATGACTTATATGGAAAGAAAGATCAAATATGCATATAAAAACAATCACAGAAGGTGGGGGGAGGGGGAGACGTATCCGGTAACATGTTACAAATAATTAAAGGGTGCAAGCAACTGAAGGGAGAGGAATGATTTAGGCTGCTACAAAAGGATAGATAACTAAGCAAAAGTAACATTAGACTGAAGATCTGGAAAATCATTGTAGTAGTTAGATTTCTAAGAGTGTAGAATGGCTTTCTTAAGGAAGCTGTGAATATCACTTGAGACAAACAACTAGAAACTGTATTCTGTGGGGAGCAATTCTGCCTTCATCAGGAGCAGAGGGAGTAGAGGACGGCTTTACTAGGTCTGTCCCATCTCTATTCTCTGTAGGGCTGAGAGAGCCAGTCTTTACCCACGGCCTTGACGGTTTTTTCCCCCCTTAATTAATTGTTAATTGGCTTCAATAATCCTGGGGCAGTTCAGTGACCTCTCTGTGGCTCATTATGTCAGAAGCACAATTGTGGCCAGTGATCTTAGGTCAGAGGCCTCATTGGAATGGTGGACTGTCTGCAGAGCTTTCCTGTGTAGTCTCATTCCCACTCAGAATGTGGGGACTTGATACAATAATCGAAGCGCCAGTAACTCTGGACTTCCAATCTCACCTCTGTTGTTTTGGGCAAGTCCCTTAACCCATCTCTGCCTCCGTTTCCCAATATGTAAAGTGGGGATAATGTTATTTATTTGAAGGGTTTGTGAGAATGAATTTGTTAATGTTTGTAAAAGACTTGAAAGTTGGAATGTGCTGTTTGTATGTCCTGTGCATCCATCAGAGATAATCACCAGTTTAAGGGCATGATCTACCATGAGATTTTAAGTAGTCCTCATTGAAAATCCCAAACAATGACATCTGCTTTAAAGTTTAATGTCCTGGTAATGGTGGCCATCATGTTTAACTTTGGAAGAAAGTTTCTGGAGCACAGTCATAAATATTATTCATGTTTGTGGATGTTTGGAAGGATCTCCCTTTCGGAAATGTGGTGCATTGGAGTAAAATGCTAAATGATGTCATTATCCACTAGATGTTTCTAATGCATCAGTAAAAAGAGCCTGTATGTTGTGAAATAAAGTATTATTTCCCCTTCTCTCTCTCCTCCTGTGCCACTAGTTTGGAAGCTCATATTCATTATTCTATTTTGCCCACAAGTAGAGCTGCATGCAATATTCATGGGAAAACCTGATAGCACCGTTTGAAACTCTCCTGGATAGGAAGCCAGGCAAAGCTTTGACCAGGGATATACCTGACCTACACAATTTGGATCCAGACTTCAAACCTCCCAAAATTCAGAATGTGAGTTGTAGCTGGGTCTGGCTTTTTAGTTAGGCTCATTATAGATAAAGAGAGGAGCCAGTCATGAAATCCAGCTCTGGGTTTGGATTATATGAAACCATCCCCAATTTAAATTATCGACAAAACTTGCATTGTCTTTAGTGGTCCAGACTCTGGCATTGAACGTCTGTGCAGTGTCAGCTTTGGGCCACTGTGGTCAGGGGTTAGTGAACTGACCAGTCTGTATAGTTTTCAAATGGCTGGTAACATCCCTCCTAGCAGAGACCCCTTTATGGCAGATTGGTTAGCTATGTGTAATTAATGCCACTAAAATCAACTCAGTGGTGATTTAGAGACTTCTACTAAATTAATAAAGTTTCTGCCGTATGTTAGCTTTTCTGGTCACTGGCATGTTGTTGCTTTGCAGGCCTTCGGAAGGTAATGGTGAGAGCCCACCGGCAGGCGTGGTGCTGGCAGGATGAATGGTATGGGCTCACCATCGAGGATATCCGGCAGCTCGAGAAGGAGGCACAGCTGATGCTGGCTCAGAAGATGGCCCAGTTCAGCTACAGTGAAAGTGAGGCAGAGCAGCATGGAGCAAAAGACTCCCCAGGCAAGAATGATGCTGAAAGCAACGCCATGTCCTCCGTCGACGCAGCAGACGCTGCTAGTAATATTGGTGAAGCCGTGTCTGGGAGAGGGATAACCAAGCAATGGTCCACGTCTTCCAAATCCTCGCGATCTTCAAAAAGAGGAGGTGAGATGTTTGTAATGGGATTAATTGCGTTGGGAAAAAAACATACAACTCTTGCCTTGGTTCAAGCATAAAGTGTGCTGATGTAACACGCTGGGTAAGTGTGATCATGTCTCACTTCAGTGGCTAGCCCATACAATGGGTCAGAGCTTATTTATTGCTACCAGCTAACTGACTCACTTCTTTAGCCTGTGCATTTGGTGTGAAAGTCCCCTCTGGTGGAGCTGTGTTGAGGGTTATGCCCATGCTGCAACAGCGGCTCCTGAAATGACATTGCCATGAATTCCGTCGAAGTTAAATAAATTACAAAAAGGGGAAATGAGGAAAGGCAGTGAGAGCTGGTGGCAGTGATTGTTGTCAAAAGAAAACAAGAAGGGCACCATGGGGGGGGGGTTAGTCCCTGTTGTTAGTAACATGGACATTTTTATAAGGTTTAATTCCTCAGGCGATGTTCTCTCTCTGGACATGTGCCTGTCTGATGTGAAATGCTAGATGCAGAGAGAGAGAGTCACTGAATAGGCCTTGATCTGATTAATTGTTAGAGTCCATGTCTCCTGCTTTGGATTTCTCTGAAATACAGTTAAAGTGACAGGCATAATCCTCCCTGGTCAGCGATAAATGTTACTGCTTGTCGTTCATTTCTAAGGAGGGGGTTGGCTCCCAGGCTGCTGCAATGTAGTTTGCACAGCTAAGCACCATAATTGGCCTTTTGGGAAAATAATGCAGGTCACCACTGTCGGTGAAGAGAGAGATGAATGACAGCTGTTGCATTTTGCTGCTGTTAATGTCCTCTAACCATCATCCATGGCTAAGGAGATCAGATGCCACCATGGATCATGTTTGTATTTCCTTTTAAATGCCATGCAGGAAAAAATGTCCAAGAGGCTCCAATGAACCTCATTGAAGGACTCACTTCAGACCCAGGAATCTCCCCTGTGCAGTAGGAAGTCACATTATCTCAAGTATCCTTTACTGTACACTCCTTATTTTCTTGACCCACTCTTTGGAAAAGATGACTCGTGACATCTTTAGTCAGTGTTTCCGTCAGGCACAAGTCACATCAAAGACAGTGGAAGGTTTACAGTAGCAAAAAAGTTGTGTGTGTTTTGCAGTAGGGTAGCTATCTCACTGTAAACTCCGAGGATGAAAACGTGGCCTATTGAAGTCCTTGGGGCCAGAATTCATCCCTTTGATGTAATTGGGCAAAGTGAACCACATTGAACAACCTACATTTCTTCTTCAAGGAGTGTCCCTGTGGGTGCTCCACTTTAGGTGTCTTCAAAAAAGAACAGGAGTACTTGTGGCACCTTAGAGACTAACAAATTTATTAGAGCATAAGCTTTCGTGGGCTACAGCCCACTTCTTCGGATGCATATAGAGTGGAACATATGTTGAGGATATATATATACACACATACAGAGAGCATGAACAGGTGGGAGTTGTCTTACCAACTTTGAGAGGCCAATTAAGTAAGAGAAAAAAACTTTTGAAGTGATAATCAAGATAGCCCAGTACAGACAGTTTGATAAGAAGTGTGAGAATACTTACAAGGGGAGATAGATTCAATGTTTGTAATGGCTCAGCCATTCCCAGTCCTTATTCAATCCTGAGTTGATTGTATCTAGTTTGCATATCAATTCCAGCTCAGCAGTCTCTCGTTGGAGTCTGTTTTTGAAGTTTTTCTGTTCTAAGATAGCCACCCGCAGGTCTGTCATTGAATGGCCAGACAGGTTAAAGTGTTCTCCCACTGGTTTTTGAGTATTATGATGCCTGATGTCAGATTTGTGTCCATTAATTCTTTTGCATAGAGGCTGTCCGGTTTGGCCAATGTACATGGCAGAGGGGCATTGCTGGCACATGATGGCATATATCACATTGGATTTTACTGGAAAAAGTGATGAAAGGAGTGAATTGCAATGAGCTGGGAAATACGTCATGCAGATATTTTAATCCTCTTTCATGCTAGGTTTAAGAAACGGCAGCATATTCACATACATAAATGCAAAGAGCTGTCTGGATTTACAGCTACCTTTGACAAGAAAGTAACTCCCTCTCTTTGTATGCAGACTTGATCCGTTTTACACTGCCTAAGCAAGACCCCTGGTGTGAGTGGGGCTCTTGTCACCATCCCATATATTATTACGTGCTCTATTTTTAGAACCTAGCATGCGAGTGTATTTGACGTCATTCCAGTGTGATTTAGCTCGGCTATGCCAATCACACTGCTCGCTATTCCCAGAGGGGTGGATGGTGGGATAGTCGGGGGCTACAGAACCAACTAAGCTGTAATTAACTGCCTCTACTCAGGGTCACAGTGGTCTTTCCACATGACAATTAGGAGTTAAAATTAGAATCGTAAGAATCTGACTCACATATTTAACCCTGTTACAGCAATGGAATAAATAGTTTTCATACAGCCATTACAATAACATGAGCCATTCAATGTTCTTTGTATGCTAAATAAAAATTGTAACCCTGCTGTGTTACATTAGAATGCTGCTGCTACAGGTACTTTGTGTGTGCTCCCTGTTCTGTAACATTGACGGGTGCACCACAATCATGAGTGAAACTGAGAGAGAGAGAACCAGCCTCTCTTGCTTCTTTGTGTATGATTTTCACTTTAGCTGACTTAGTATCCTGTGAAGAGCTCAGCTAAAAAGAGTTCACAGTAGCTAGTTTCTAAATTGTATTTTGAAAGCTAATGTCACAAAAGGTTTACTTTAGCACAATGAACTTTGAAATGGAAAATGAAAGGGATCAAGTAGATGTAAGAAAAGGAGGGCAAACAGACACTGAAGGAATTGTCATGTACTCTTGTTCTCACTGTATTAGTGTAAATCTGTCCATAGTGCACACTGAGAACTTCCATAAAAATAGTTTGGTAGCATTTTATTTAAATCACCCCAGTTAAAGTTTAAATAGATCTCTGTTCCAATTGGTTTGGAAGCAATTTCCTTCTAGAAAACAGATTATTTCTCTCCATACTGTTCCAGGTAGTTTCCCATCTGAAAGTTAGTGGAAGCTGTAGCACGGCTTGTGTGCTGTTACAGTCGAGAAGAAGGCTTACAAATCAGGCTGTTTCCTTTTTAATTGCAAACTGTAAAAACAAAATGATTTTACACATCCTACTAATGGTTATAAATAGCTGCCGTTCAAAATAGCATAAGAGTGATACAAACAGCTTGCTTTAATGTGGCAGCTTGCGGGCAGGTTATAACCACAGTAAGCAAACAGGACTTGCAAAGTGGTACATTGACATCACACTAGCATCACTGGAATATTGTGCCTTAATCTATCGCTGCAGTGATAGATTTTCACAAGGTGCACACGACTATGTTCCTGTACCAAAGACCATGTCAGGAACACTCTGCCTTGTTTATGTAGCTTTCCGCATACGCCTTTTTTTTTGTTTTTTCCAGCAAGCCCCTCCCGCCATAGTATATCCGAGTGGAGGATGCAGAGCATTGCCAGAGATTCAGACGACAGCTCAGATGATGAATTCTTTGATGCACATGGTATGTGGAACCAAAATGGTGATCAGTTTTTTATCTTCTTAAATGGTGGAGTTGGGAGGGGAGCAGGCAGTGTGACCACCTGCCTTGCTTGAAACTGTATTGTTTTCTAATCAAGGGTTTTATGCAGCATTGATGTAATTCAGAGCAGCACTCAACAGACTGTTTCATTCAGCTGGGCAATATTTCAAGTTTAATGTAATCTGTCTGATTATTTTTTAACATTAAATGATCTTGAGTTCTTTTAACATATGGAACTTTGGTATTTTTTGGTGCGAATGCACCTGGGTAAAATTCTGCAATTCTCTACACAAGCTGTGGATATAACTCTTAATATTTCTTATTCAGCATGACTGAGATTGTTTGTTTACAAATAGCCAAGTGGTAAAGCTCATGACAAGTAGAGTCCTGCCTGAGTAAGAAGAGACCCTAGTCTGTCTTTAGCAATAGTCCTTATTAACAGCTTGTATGCCTGCACGAAGAAATGCAAAAGGGAGTGAAGGGAGATGTCGGAGTTCACCAGCATTGAAAGGTTTTTTTGTTTTTTTTTTCCTGCAAGAATTCCTGAAGTGTTTTAGTGTGCTATAGCTCTCTCCACATATTTTTGTTTGCTGTCAGGACCGGCTCCAGGCACCAGCGCAGAAAGCAACGGGCCAACGGGAAGGGGCGGCACGTCCGGGTCTTCGGTGGCAATTCGGCAGCGGGTCCTTCAGTCCCTCTCGGAGGGAAGGACCTGCCGCCAAATTGCTGCTGAAGAATGAAGCGGCGGCGGTAGAGCTGCCACCGAAGTGCCGCCCATCATGGCTTTTTTTTTTTCCCCCGCTTGGGGCGTAGGGTGACCAGACAGCACGTGTGAAACATCGGGACAATGGGTGGGGGGGTAATAGGAGCCTATATAAGAAAAAGACCCCAAAATCAGGATTGTTCCTATAAAATCGGGACATCTGGTCACCCTATTGGGGCGGCAAAAACGCTGGAGCCGGCCCTATTTGCTGTGTGTATCTAAAAGGAGGATGCTCTGCTCTACAGCAATGCTTCTCAAAGTCGGGCAGCCGCTTGTTCAGAGAAAGCCCCTGGTGGTCCGGGCCGGTTTGTTTACCTACCAAGTCCACAGGTTCGGCTGATCGCGGCTCCCACTGGCCGCGGTTCGCCGCTCCAGGCCAATGGGGGCTGCGGGAAGTGGCGTGAGCTGAGGGATGTGCTGGCTGCCCTTTAGCAGCAGCTTCTCTTGAACAAGCGGCAGCCCGACTTTGAGAAGCACTGCTCTACAGGACTCGTATTGTATATATTTGTTAAGCACTGACAGTGAGTTCAGCACTGGTACAAAGCATTAACTACCAAGACACCCTTCTCCAAACAGTCTCCCAATGATCATCTAACAAGCTGGTTAACCTGCACTGCTGGAGCTGGCAAATGGAGTTGCTGATACCATTTTGTAAATAGTATTTCATTCGTGATTGACCATAGCAAGTAGTACAGCTGAAGTGATTTACTTCAGAAAAGTTTTGATATCAAATATTACGAACATGCCCCACATTCTCAGGCTTTCCTTCAAATGTTTTCTTGTGGGAAGTAGCACGCTGCTATAGAGTAAGACTGCAGGTTAAGAGGCTGCTTTGAGTACAGGTTGGCTCGGGGTTGAAGCCCTAAGTGTCACTGGCTCATCAGCCAGGGCTAACTTATTTTATGTGTCTTTATTTATTAACTTATATAGTTCCTGTAACAACTGTACCTCGGGGCTTTACCATAGCAATATAAACATATGAATATAAGTGAGTCATCTAAACCAGTGGTTCTCAAACTTTTTTACTGGTGACCCCTTTCACAAAGCAAGCCTCTGAGTGCGACCCCCCCCCTTATAAATTAAAAACACTTTTTTATATATTTAACACCATTGTAAATGCTGGAGGCAAAGCGGGGCTCAGGGTGGAGGCTGACAGTTCGCAACCCCGCATGTAATAGCCTCATGACCCCCTGAGGGGTCCCAACCCCCAGTTTGAGAACCTCTGATCTAAACAAACTCATAGCTATCCACCATGCATTTTACCTTTTAATCGCTGACTAATAGAATCTAGCGATGGACAACATCTGCTTAAATCATCTAGCTCATCTGCTGCCAATGAAAAATTCCTCCCTATTCTGCTTTGACTGCATCCTATTCAGTCTAGGTTGAAATGTGCTTAATTTGATTGGTTTTTTTCTTCACAAATCGATGTTCTCGACAATGCATATTAAGACTACTGTTTTTTTGGGTAGTGACAATCTGCTACACCCTTTATTGCAGACCAGACGGCTCTCTCATTAGACGCCAACTGCATTGGATTTGTGAATATGGAATGAGTGTTTCTTACAGTGAATACTGTAAGAGAGGCTTGCTGGGCCAGTACCATGGAAACTAAGTGTTGATTGGGATATGAGTCAATGATGAATTCAGTTCCTCATGAGTGCTTCCCGTATACATTCAGATTTCCTTGCTGAATAGTGAGTGTAATCTGAGCCTGTAAAGATTTTTATCTTGTTAGACTTTCCACATGTTCTCAGTCACTGGCATGTTCTGGTAAGGAGAGTTAAAAATACAGTAATATCTATACTGTAATAAATGATAATAACAGGAGTAATATCATATTTGGTGATCACTAAAGCAGCAGTAAGACCTATAATTAAACCTCTCAAGGAAATGAGTTCAATATTTAGATTAAGTTGCTGAAGAAGCTTTGAATTTAATCTCCCCCTTTTTGTTCTCTGTCTGTTTGACACACACGATTTCTCTGGTGTATTCCCGTTGGCAGAGGTATCATGTGATGTTACCTATTTGTACGTTCTCTCTGTGCAGTGAAATCAGATCAACTCAAGTTTTATGGGGGTTGGAAGAATTAAATAGTATGTCGACATGACCATTTCCAGGTCGCTATCTTTTATGGTTGAGGTGTTATTAAAAGCACTAAAAATAAACAGTCTTTGTGCAGCAGTGCATTCAACCCCCTTTATATAACTCTTAGCTGTTTATCAGATTTTCTGAAAAGAATAGTGTTTCAAAATCTTTTTGTTCCTGATCCAAAGAACCTTGCAACTAACAATCTTATTAGTAGCTGTAAAGCAACAAAAAAAGAGAGAACCCTAGCCTGTGAATCTGAAGATTATAGCTTTTACATCTTGGAGACAGCTGAAATTGCAGTCATTTTTATGTTTATAACTCAGTTAAATTTACCTCTTCAGGAAAACAAATCGCTAAGCATGGAACGATAAATACAATTAAAACACAATTAACCTTCAATGATAAATACGATTTCAAATCAGGATTACATAAAAGCTGAACAAAAGCAGTGTTTTATGTGCAGCTCTGAGGTGGTTTCTCTTCAGTGTCAGAGGGAAGAGTGCCCAGAAGTCAGAGATGGTCTGCTAGAGAATTGGCCTCTGACTGTGGGCAGTCTACAAGGAGGGGGCTTTGTTAGATGAAAGAAGAGTTTTAGAATAATGATATTGATATCGTGCCTATCATCTGACTAGCTCATTATGCTTAACAAATAATAATTTAGTGAAGGTGGAAGTTGTATGAGGCATAATGTTGCACACTCTCTGGTAACACAGATTCTAATGCTCTTCCAAGACAGATTTTCTTTGCTGCTATGTCTCTTGAGTCTGGACAAGAAATACTAATGAAGTCACTTAATAACTGTGTTTAATTAAATCTATCCCTGCAGATAGCTGTGCTTGACTGAATAATGGTGATAGCTCATAGGAAGATAATTGCTACGCCGCAAATCCAATGGTCTTTCATACATTTCCATTTGAGAATTAAAAATATTTTTAATAGAACAGATTTTGCTGGTGGGTTTTTACTAAGTCCCACTCATCAGTGTAGGAGAAACAAATATTTAATATGCTCCAGCTTCCAAGTCTCAAAACAGAAAAAAGAAAAAAATCACTTAACAACTTAACAACTTCCTGGCTAACGATCAGGCCGGTGTGTCAATAGGGGTGTTATACAGTTAAGTCTGTTTGTTTGCCATACTTGGCATTTTTCAAATGTGATTTGAAAGAATTTTTCACTTACTAAGACATGAGCTCAGAGTTCTGAGCAAACTATGATGTCATCATTACAGACATCAACATTTATAGGAGCCTATCACCATACTGTTAGAGCGCACTTTACCCAGCTTAAAATTGCATCCAAGACCTTGTCCAGGAATTAGGAGCCATTGCACTATTCCCTCATTTAGCTCACGTGCTTAGAATCTAGAGAACAGAGTGACACCATTAGGCAGGTCTCCACATTAAACTTTTGCCAGTACAGTAATGTTGGCAAGGGGTGCAATTTTTTAACAACATGTTTGTATCGGTAAAGCCCTAGTATAGATGTAATTATACCAGCAAAAAAATTCTTTACCTGTATAGCTTATTTCATTCAGGGGTATAAGCTATACCGGCAAAAGCACTCTTTTGCCAATATAAGCTGTGTATACTCTAGGTGAGTTTGCCAACATAGCTATCCTGGCAAATTTCTTCTAGTATAGACTAGGCCTATTGGCCGGGATTTCTAGCCCATGGTCAATATAAAGTGGAAAGCCTGTGCAAAGTGGATGTCTTGCTACTCTTCCTAAATGTGACCAGGTTCAGGCTTAGATTTATTCAAATTTATTAATGCCCAAAATAGCCTTGGGAATTAGGTTCGCTTTATTCCTTTCAGGTACTTGTGGTGTTAACAATAATGATACTTAGCACCCTTTAATCCAGAGATCTCAGAGCTAGACAAACAAGGCAGCTAAGCTTCCTAACTCCTCTGGGAGATATGTACGGCAAATGTAGGGATTGCTTCATCCACTCCTGAAATGCAGCAACTCCTGGAGTGGATCATGGTGCTTGTTTATTATTTATTATTTGTATTACTGTAGCACATAGGAGCCCTACTCATGGGCCAGGACTCCAATTGTATTACATTCCGTACAAACAGAACAAAAAAGATGGTCCCTGCACCAAAGTGCTAACCATATTCGTATAAGACAAGAAACAACAGATGGATACAGACAGACAGGGACCATAAGGAAACAATGGGTATGACTACCCTACGGCAAAAAAAAAAAAAGCTACTTCAGCGAGTCTCCGAGCCTGGGTCACCTGACTTGGGCTTGTAGGGCTAAAAATAACAGTAGACATTCCGGCTCAGGCTGGTGCCCAGGCTCTGAAACCCAGTGAGGGGGAGGGTCTCAGAGCCTGGGCTCCCACCTGAGCGTCTACACCGCTGTCTTTAGCCCCACAGTGTGAGCCCCGTGAGACCAAGTCAGCTGACCGGGCTCTGAGACTTGCTGGCATGAACTTTATTTGGTCTGTGTAAACATACCCAATGAGTCTGTGTCAATCAGCATGATGGGCAGTGGTCTCAGACACCAGCCCTCATCAGGTTGTTTTTGTAGGCATCATGGCAAAGGAGAGTTTCAGTGGATGACAGTCAGTTAGTTTTGTGGATGTTTATGGGGAGCTCCTCCTGAGCTTAAGCAGAGGCGTGGGAGAAAGCACGAAGGCGCTTGTTAGAAAATGTAACTAATGGGCAATGGAGGCTAGTATCATGGGCTGATCGGAGATGAGAGTCAACATCCTGATAGTGAGAGGGGGCCATCGAGGGCCTTGAAAGTGAAGACCAGAGCTGAGGTTTGATGCAGCAGACAAGGGGGAGCCAGTGGAGGGATCCAAAGAGAAGGTTGACATGGTCAAAACAATGGGCTAAGAAAACTGTTTGCAGCAGCATTCTCAGTGGATAAGAGGGGGGCAAGATTGCGTTTGTCAAGGCCAGAGAGAAGAATGTTGCAGTATTCAAGACACGAGATGGTGAGGGCTTGTATGAGAGAGTTAGCTGTGTGGATGGATAAGAAAGTCTGTGTCTTAGAGATGTTATGCAAGAAAAATTGGCAAGATTTAGACACACCCTGGATATGAGGAGCTAGAGAGAGGTCCAAGTTGAAGATGTGCCCATTGTACAAGCATGAGTGACAGTCAGTATGATGGTGTTGTCCATAGTGACCGAGAAGGGAGATAGCAAGGATAGCTGGGGAGAGGGAGATCAGGAGCTCTGTTTTAGGCACGTTGAACTTGAGCTGGTGGCTAGACATCCACAAGGCGATGTCAGAGAGACAAGCCAAGGTTTTAGTTTGGACAGAAGGAGACAGATCTGAAGTAGTAGGGGTAAATCAGTGAGGCTGTTTAAAATCATACAGCAGTGTTTACAATATAGTTTAGGACAGAAAATGCATCAAGGAAAATACCAAAACTTGGATTCTAACAGCTAACAAGAATTTAAAGCTATTTATGCACATTTCAGAGCTATACACAGATTACTTGTATACTCTGTGGATGAACTTAAACAGCTCTTCTTTTATATTTAAAATGCATTTTGCTCTCACTGTCCTGAGAGCTGATGTCTGTATTAGATTCCAGGATTGTCACTCTCTGTGTGTTGCTCTGAAGCCTAGAAGGTCTATTGCGTCAGCGTGAACCGATGGAGACAGCTACAGGAAGGATTGAGAACACTTTTTGTTTAGAATATCACCAGGTTCAATCATCACTGGGATTTGTGATGTGTTACCATCCAATGTCTAAGTCTTCAGCCATTTTAACTTTACAAATTGTACCTGTGAGTCGTAGTACATGTATCTATGCCATGCCAAGAGTCCTAGACCATTGTGATACCAGAGGTAACTCAACCAGTGACCAGCCTTACTCTGCAGTTAATTTGTATGCGCCATTTTTATTGGTTGCATAAGGGAGACTGCACGGATGGTGGACTTTGTGGCCCAACTGCCACATCCAAGTGACAGCACGAGATTTCAGCTACTAGTTGATTATACAAACACCACGTTTAAACGTTATCTTGCCTCAAATTGCAATGAGGTTACGCAGAATTAATAAAGGTATAGTGTTATTTATAGACATGCTGTCTGTAGTGTGTGTATGTGTGTGCATACACACATCTGCACACACATGTATACAAGGGTATCATAAAAATATTTTTTCTGTCTTTAAAGAGGGCTTGTCCGATAACGAAGAGATGTTCCCAAAAGAAATCACCAAATGGAGTTCCAACGATCTCATGGATAAAATTGGAAGCTCTGAATGCGATGTCCAGGGTAATTTATTTCTTTTTACTTCACACTGTACATAGCATTTTTTAGAGTCACTTAATTTAATCGTCCTGACTAGCCTCTAAAGAAGATAAAATTTGTTATCCCCATTTTACAGCTGGAGAAACGGAGGCAGAGAGAAGTGACTTGCCCAAGGCCCCGGAGAGAGTCAGTGTCCAAGCAGGGGTTAGGAATAGGGAGATCTTGTCTCTCAAACTCTCTCTCTTACGTTCCATTTCAGTTTGATTTCTTACTATAACAAAAGCAATTATCTGATAAAATGATTAAATGCTCTGATGCAGTCTTAAATCACCCATACATTCCTCAGACTTTTTAACCCCTTCTTCTTCCTTGCTCCCTCCCCATACAACAGGGGTTTCTGTTAGGAGAAGGTTTAGCCTTCTCACCTGTATCCTCCTCATCTGATAACATCTTCCTCTCTAAGCCTTTTTGAAGTTGGAAGAAATAGACTCATCAAGTTAGACTGATTCAAGTAAATCCACGCATGCAAGAGCAGGTCAAACCCCATTCCCTTGTTAGAGTTCAAACAGCCTCTTCCGTGCTCCTGTGCAGCTGATCGTTTCTAACAGCTGTGCAAGGGTCTCTCCCACTGCCGCTCTTTAGTTGCTGGAAAAGAACCGTTCTCTCCTTGATGAAGAGACATATGGCCAAATTCAGACTGTTGTTAGCGATTTGCAATTCCATTTCCTTCAGTGGGCTCCTGTCTGCTCATACCAAATCTGAATTGGGCCCCTTTTTTAAAAATATGGGCCATGTCCTCCGTTCTACAGCTGGATATCCTTAGAAAAACCTTCATGTTAAAAAAGAGAGAACTACTAGGACATTTAATGATGGCGTAGTTCATGAGCTCTCAACTTGGGAGGTGACCAAAAAGTGTTGGGACCACACACACCCCATCGTTCCCATATTGCTAAATGGGAGAGGGAATCTGGCTAGGTGGGAGATGGATCCTGATGTGGAAAAAAATGAGAACCACTGCCACAGCCAATGCCATCATTTATATAGCTGCTGTCTAAAATGGAGTCTGGCTGTACTTACATTAGAAACCTCTTTAATTCCAGATGACTTGTATCATGAAACATCAACAGAGTACCATGTTGGGTCCAGTGTGGAAAGGCTAAGCATCATCGAGGTAAGCCCTTGGATTGCATCGAATTAAAATCCCCTGTTTGTTTAAAGAATGTAGCTGGTGAAGTGATGGAGTAAATAGTGCACTTCATTGCTGCAGATGTTTTTTAAGTGACTCCTGTGGCATCTCTGTGTCATGGAGCTAGTTCATGACCAGGCTTACACAGTTACATCACTAAAGTACCTACCTATGGAATACTGTTAACCACGCATAAAAAACGACAAAGCTTGTGAATGTCAAATCATAAAGTCCCTCAGCTGAAAGAGCAAATGATGTCCCCTTGAACTAGCCTAGCAGCAAACATATTCAGCAGTAGCTGTCAATGCACTGTTCAGAACCGTTTTCCAACTCGGTTATAGAGAGAGGTCCAAATCTGAGCCCCACATATAAACAGCCATGATGTTCAGGGACGTTGTGAGCTCTTTGTGGTTCAGGCTCATCTTTCGTTGTAGCCCAAAGCGGGGCAGGGATTTTTATTCCTCCCTCTAGAGAGACATGCAAGCTCAAATCATGTTATGGACAAATCCTCCCCACCCGCCACCAAACACCCTCTAGTTTTGTTCCAAAATTAACATGCGCAGAAATGAGGTGGAAAACAAATAGAATGAGGGTGTAATAGAGTAATTCTAAAATTTCTGAATTGTTCCTTATGGGGAGGAGCCGTGTTTTTATTTTACAAGTTTAACAAGTCTTAATTATCCAAGAGTAGTTGTATTTCAAGAAACGTGTCTTGAAGTCATTTTCTAGGGCGTGATTGGATTAAAGAATCCAAATAGCCCTCTCCACCCCTTACCTTACCTTTACGAGCAGAAGTCATTGAACTTGACAGGAAAGGAGCCTACAGGCATCTTGCTGATAAGCCTCTGAGTGATTCATGGCATCTCAGAACTACACAGGGAAGAACTACACACATAAAACATTTATTACTGAAAGTAAAAGCAATACTGACCTGGTATAACAGCGCCTCCCATGCTTTTAGTCATGCACTTCCAGACAAGAATCCACTTTACAGACACAGTAGGCCAAAGTGAATGAAGGTGTAAGTGGTGGTGTAAGTTACAGAGACTAATAATAATAATTAATAATACTTAGCTCTTAGACAGCATTCCATCCATAGACAAATTCTAACTAGAAATTCCATTGCTTGAAGTCTTTAAATATAGTCTGGATGTCTTTCTAAAAGATTGCATAGCTCAACCAGAAGTTATGGGCTTGGCACAGGATCTGTTGTATGAAATTCTCTGGCCTGTGTTGTACAGGAGGTCAGGCTAGATGATCAGAATGGTTCCTTCTGTCACTAAAATCTATGAATCTCAAACTCACTGAGTTGGGTGAATATCCATACCCCCATGTTACAGATAGACACATCATCCATAGACCTTGGTTTCTCTGATACTGGGTAGATGTGGGGAAGAGTTTACACTGTTATTACTTGTGCTAGGAAAAATTAGGACTTGAGTTACTCTACAGAACTCTCAATCTGGCACCTTTTCATGAGCACAAAATTCATGATAAAAAATGACATTGCATTCTAAGAAAAAAAATGTTCAAAGAGCTGATGTTTGGGTTAACATAAGAAGGTTTGGAATGTTGCCTCCATTACCATACAGGGATAAAGTGTTAGGAAAAAGGATTAGAGCAGGACTCCCACAGTGTTTTTGCTAAAATTATATGATGACGCCTTAAATATATGTTGAATGTTTTGACCTGGTCAAATGCAGTGAAGGAGTCAGTGACACTAGTTATTACCTAGATTTTTAATAGTATGATACAAGTTAAAACAGATATTTTTGAACATGCTTTTGGGGTATCAGCATTACCTCTCAGGCATTTCGGGAAGAAAGAATCAAGTTTCTTTAAAGATACCCTCACTACAGGATTCCTTCTTGTGCTTGAAATAAACCATTTGTCCAGCGTTGCATATCTTGAAGTGCACCAGTTACAGTTGTATGGACAATATATGTGTTTTGTTGCTATTGGGTAGAAATTGGCCTGTCCCCTGGAGGTGCCTGTATTTCAGAGCAGTGTTGTAAGTACATTGTTAAGGGCTGTGGACTAGGAGGTGCTAAATAAACATAGTGTTGTTGGGGCAAATACCAAAGGCTTGGGGGAAACAAGTACTTCCACTATATTTTGTTTAATTTCCTTTTAGGATGAATCAGTGCACCCATCAATGCAGCCAAGCAAAATCCACGTCCTAATCTTGGTACTACATGGAGGAAACATCCTGGATACAGGAAGTGGTGACCAGAATTCAAAACAAGGAGATGTCAATACTATCACAACAGTGTTTGATACAGTAATGAGGGTACATTACCCAGCTGCTCTTGGACACATTGCACTCAAGCTAGTCCCTTGCCCAGCCATCTGCTCAGAAGCCTTTTCACTGGTATCCAAGTAAGTTTGTGCTCCTTTATCTTGGAGAGGGGCACATTTGTAAATTTTTACTCTGTTGTAGTGCATCTATAATCAACGCTATGGGGTATGCTCTGTCTTTGGGCTGGTCTACACTGGGGGGGGATCAATCCAAGATACGCAACTTCAACTACGTGAATAGCATAGCTGAAGTCCAAGTATCTTGGATTGAATTACCTGGGGTCCAGACGGCGTGGGATCGACGGCCGCAGCTCCCCCGTCGACTGCGCTACCGCTGCTCACTCTGGTGGAGTTCCGGAGTCGACGGTGAGTGCATTCGGGGATCGATATATTGCGTCTTAATGAGACGCGATATATCGATCCCGGATAAATTGATTGCTACCCGCTGATACGGCGGGTAGTGAAGACGTACCCTTTGTTGTGGATGCCTAATATTGATGACAACTATCCACACACTTTGAGAGCGCACTTTATTAATTAACTAGCAAGCCTTCCAGCCTCAATTTCATACATGGCTGTAATGTATACAGTACAATAGCAATGCAGCTGGAGTTCTGTGATTGATTTACTCAAACTAATCAGATAAGTACTTGAACTTGAATTTACAGAGTTATTGTCCAAGGGTCATTCTGACTGTGTGTGTTCTCTGAAGATTTAGGTTTAAGGGGGAAAGAAGTGTGTTTTCCCCAGCCCTAGAGCATTTCTACCAGCAAGAGAACACACAGCTTTTGTACTTTGAGATTTTTTTTTTTATGATCTGAAACATTGATTGTGCTGGCTGCAAATGATGAACTCATAATGCAAGCCTCTGTCTCTTTCATCTCCTCTCCTATATTCAGCCTTAGCCCTTACAGTTATGATGAAGGATGCCTCTCCAATAGTCAGGATCACATTCCACTCGCTGCACTTCCTCTGCTAGCAACATCATCCCCACAATATCAGGAGGCAGTAGCCACGGTGATTTTGAGAGCCAATCAAGCTTACAGCGAGTTCATTAAATCACAAGAAGGCACATCATTTACTGGCCAGGTGAGTAAGCTCCTGTTTTAGAACAATAAAATGAAAAGCAGACAAGGCCATTTCCCTCTGAATCTCTTGGAAGAGTTGGAAACGTTTGACAATGCTGGGCTAATTTATGAAAATGTTTTCTTGGGCTTTTTGTTTTGTTTTTAAGATAAAGATTTTTCCCTTATTTTACACTGTTCTTATTGGAGATTAATTTTTATAAGAAGAAAATGCAAATTAGAGCTCAGAAATTTAGCTGTAAAAATGGGAAGTTTAAACAAAAGACACCATAGGTGTGATGTATCTCTCCAAATGAGGTGTAAGAAATGCTCTTTATCTGTTTTAGGTACTCCTCTGGCCCCCATTACCGTAACATCGGAGATCCTCACAATCTTTAACCTATTTATCCTCACAATGCCCCAGGAGGTAGGGCAGTGCTATTGTCCCCACTGGAGTGCTGCAGTCTCCAGACGAGGAACTGAGGCACCAAGAGGCTAAGTGACTTTGCCCAAGGTTGCACAGGAAGTTTGTGAGAAAGGAATTGAATCTGGGCCTCCTGAAACCCAGGGTGGTGCCTTAACTGCCGGACTGTCCTCTTCACCATGTATCACAAGTGCTTCTGCCTCTCCCCACCTTTTATAATCAGGGATTTCATGACCTCCCATATGGGAAGAAATTATCTCAGATCCTGCCTCAAGCCAGATCTGTTCCAGAGCTGGAAACCTTCCAAGGTACCTCACAGCCTGGTATAGAGTAACTGCTGACCCAGAACTCACCCATCTGACACATGATGGTCAATAATTCCATAATTGCTTGGGCTAGCGAGAGCTCTTAGGCAGATATCATCTGATAAAGCGGTGATGCTGATAACTACATTGAAGGATCTCATGTTCCCCATTTTCTGGGCTTAGATGCTTTATTCCTTTAGCTAGTATTTCTGTGAATTCAAAGTGAGGGGGATCATTTTGGGTTTTTTTCCCACCTCTGGTTGCTCTTTCAGGTCTGTTTGGTAGGGGACTGCGTAGGAGGAATCCTGGGATTTGATGCCTTATGTTACAGCAATCAGACTGTGTCTGAGAGCCAAAACAGCAGCCGACGAGGGAGTATTGTGAGTGTGCAGGTAATGTAGCCTACTAGAAACCAGTCAGGATAACCCTGTTGGCCACAGAACTTCCCTGTCTGCCCCTAGCTCCAGACGGAAGGGAGGGTTCCACCTTTAATCCTTCCCCATTCTACCTCCAGTCATCCCCCTGTGTCCAAGGCAGAGGCACTATGGAGGCCTGGTTAGGACTCTGTCAGTGATGCCCTAATATCAGCAATAGTCACCACTGCTAACCTGCTTGTCAAAGCAGAAGAATGTATTTTAGAAAACATGGACTGTTTCTAATTTATTTGGGGCTTTCATCAGAAAGAACAAAGCTCCGTTTTCCAGTTTCATGGAGGGTGTGTGCATACTGGGGTGTGTGCTTGTGTCCCTACTTTTGGGGTAGGCTTTGCGCAACCCTGCTGTGTTGTATTGTTTTGTATTATACGCCTGCCTAGTGGCTATAGAAATGTTGTTTTGTTTTAGGTTTGAATACCAGAAATCCCGTATGAAGCTATTTTTTTTTTTTTAGTATATTTGTCAAGTGAAAATTCATTACAGACTAGGATGTTCTGAGTAATCATGTTCAGGACCATCAAACCTCCTATTCTCCCAGACGGTGAGAGTGGAGCTTCAAGTTGTTAGTGCCCTTTTTAAGCTTTTCAGTTGCACTCCGAGGTAGGTAAAGTAGAATAATTCCCGGAGTGCACTTAGGGTAGGTGTGTTAGGAAATGCAGAGATTAGGTAGATTTGAACTGGAACAAATGAGGAGGCAGTGCAGTTGTTTGAAGAGGGAGGATCTAATGTGGTTGCACTTCTGACTTGCTGCCTGATGCCTGTGTACTTCAAATCCTAGGACACTGACCTCCTGTCTCCTGGAATAATTGTGAACAACAGTTATTGTTCCAGTGGCTCCAACCTGGAGGCCAGCAGACACCTCAGCAGAAGCAACATTGATATTCCTCGGAGCAACGGAGAGGATCCAAAGAAGCAGCTGCCCCGAAAAAGGAGTGATTCATCAACCTACGAAATGGACACAATAAAGCAACATCAGGCATTCCTTTCAAGGTAAGGTTTCAAAGGAACAGTGAGTCAGGAATCCCCGGGGACAAAAGAGACACCCGTGTGCAGTTTTAATGTTTTGTAACCCCGGGGATGGCAAGGTTGAGTAACGTTGTCGAAGAATATCAGAGGTGTTCAGATTCCATTGGCAAGTGTGGGCTTTACAGAGGAATTACCAGCAGCATTGTACGGTACCATGTGATTGTGGGGACAAAATTAACTATGAGCTGCTGCTGTGCTGCACCCACATTACAGTGGGGGGAAAACAGCCGCATAAGAGTAGCAAGAGGTTGGTGGGTTTTTTTTGCCATGTTACTGCAGCAGAGTAAGTATGTAACCAGTGCAGCTGACGAGACAGGAGGACTTAGAGTCAAATGTCATTTTAAGTTTAGGCAGCTATCAAAATTGATCCTGACCTGGCTGGCCTGTTGGTTGGAGAGATGGGTCCGAGCCATCTGTTATGAGCATCCCTAAACATTGGGATATTTTGAGTCTGGATATGAACGCCGACCCTGGGCCCTTCCCGGGTTCCTAGGGCCCTTTGCTGCTATTCTGGAGACACAAGTCCAGGGCAGTAGTCCCTTGCTCCCAGGCCATGGGGTTTGGGATGCTCTAGGTGCAGCACTACAGTCCCCAGAATTGCTCAGCTTTGTCCAATACTGACCCTGACCCTGTTTAAGGAGCAGCATTGACTGGCTCTGAAGGGTGATTCCAAAGCCAAGCCTTCTTGCCTGGAGGTGAGTGGGAGCAGTCCAGGGCCTTGCATGTCAAGCAGGGAGATGAGGGATCCTCAGGGCTCTGCCAGAGGCACAGTGGAACCCTGGGAGAGGAAATGAGATGATCATGGATCCTAAAAGAACAGAATCCTGGGCATTAGAGATGGAAGAGACCAATTAGTTCCCATCCAGTACATCCCCAGTTAGTGCAGGAGTGTCCTCGACAGGTTACTAGACTGAGCACAGCATTAGATTTAAGTGTTGTAAGCTTTGGGTCCCCCCCATCACTTCCCTTGGCATACTGCTCCCCACTCTAACAGAGTGCTGGGAGGAAGGTTTTTGTTCTTGCTCTTCATCCTGAATTTTCCCTTTTGGGAAATCTCTTTCATAACACCCTCCTGAATCTCCCAGTGCATAGGCTCAGCCAGCGGCACCTGTTGTATATTTACTGTATTGTCAGCACAGGCAGCCAAAGTTACCTCTGCCCTGTTAACCCCCTCCTCCAAATTAATGTGTACCCTTTACTGAGCATGGAGACTGTTCAGTTACACCAAAAGTCTGTTTCAGGTTCTTACATATATTGAGGCCCTTACGTAGCGTAATACTGAACTTTTTAAATGGTTCTCGAGAAAATCACTTAATTTATTATTAATTGAATTACTTTCCTAGAGGAAGGTCCTGTTACTACTTAGATGCTGTTCAAGGAGCGTGTCTTTGAAGCAGGATGCTTATGTCCTCACTGCTGCATTTCCATCAGCTTGTGGAATTAGGAGAGTTCTAGACATTTTCTTCTGATCCTTCCCTGTCACTGTCTGACAAGCGATGAACCCTATATTCAACTCCAAGCCTCATTCTCCTACACCAGCTAAGGTCTTCTTTCCATTCCAGCTTGAGGGCTTGGACTCTACTCACCTGTCAGAGGCACTTTACTAAAAGATTTATACACGAGGGAAGGTAGGAAAGTGAATGGCATTGGGGCTGCTATATTAAATGGAACTGCTATATTTAAAAAGATGGCTGCATTTAGGAAAACCAATAAGCTCTTTCCAGCAGGCTAATAAAAGACAGTCAGTCTCTTGTCATAGCTTAGCAAGGCAACCTCCCATATTAGACAGGCAAATGCTGGTCAAATCAAAACGTATTGCTTTCTCCTCCTTGCTTGCTCTAGAAGCCAGAGAGGGCTGTAGCCTGGACTGAACCAAGGAAGATGCCCTTATTTGGTATCTGGCAAGCAGCTTCCTGTTTACTTTGCAAAACGGGTGGTGCGCTAGGGATACTGGCAGGTCCATTGTGTTTACCCCTGTCTGATTGCATATAACCAGCGTGTTACATTATTGTTACATTACACTCTGCTTATGATGATTGATTAATGAACAGCAGAGTAACCAGTACAGTCTCCTATCACTACATAACTTTACCACTAGTATGAATTTTTGCTATGAAAACCAAGATATGATGTAATATGGTTACATGGCTTAATGCAGAGATCTTGGCAGGAGAGAGACCCAAGTTTTCCTAATGAGCACAGCAAATGTGTGTCATTCAGGCAGCCTGGCATATGGCGATCTTTCCATCGGTGCCCAATGCAGATTTTAACACATGCCAAAGACAGATTAATTTTCATTCGCGTGTTAGACTTATCCACTACTTTGGGACAATGCCCAGCAAAGTCAGAGCATCATCTGGTGAGACGACCACTCTTTTATTTTTAAATGCAATCCTTCTGCACTGCTACAATATTTCTGGTTGTGTTGGTTTTATATTATTGTCAATTAGTTGACTTGCTACTAAACCCAATTGGATCCTGTCTAATCACTGCAGCTGTAGCATTCTAAAGGAAAAGCAGGACTATGTGGATTGCTTTGGGCATGATGGATTCTGATTCCCCCTCAGATTTCATTTCTTTGATTCCAAAAGCAGGGCCGGCTCCAGGCACCAGCTTAACAAGCAGATGCTTGGGGCGGCCAAGGGAGAGGGGCGGCACCTGCGGCAATTCGGGGGCGGCAGGTCCCTCACTCCCTCTAGGAGTGAAGGACCTGCCGCTGAACTGCCGCCAACGATCGTGGCTTTTTTTTTTTTTTTTTTGCTTGGGGCGGCAGAAATGCTGCATATCCACTAAAATGAGAAAAACTGTACCAAACGGCTTATTAGAGTGTGCTGTCTCTCCCCTATATCCGACCTGAGGGAGGCTGAAGGAAGGTGCTTGGAATGTAACAGAAATTGAAACCCATCTAGAAAATCCGTTCCTGTCATAATACATCTGATATATGTGCCGTCTGTCATTTTGTGTATTCATTTGAATCAAGCTAATGGACTGGTTCTTCTCTAAAAGGGTGAACTTGTTGCTTATCAAGTTGTCTTAGTTACACATAAGACCAGCGTGTTGCAGCCCTGACAGCTAAAATGGTTCTAATTTTACCAGAGGATTGTTCTTTTGCACACGCATGCTAACATCATGCGTTCTAGCAGCGTGACCTCTTGGAGCATTGTTCATATCACAGGCAGGAAAACAGGCTCATTTTAGCTGTCATTGCTGTTCACCGTCTTGATGCCACTGTTTTGACTTTCTCAATTATTTGTGTGCATAGTATAAGCAAACATCATAACTTGCTCTTGTTGGTAACCAAAACTCTAGACATAGAGCAGTGTGTGTATTACAGAAAATATATGACAGTGTGGTACGGTGCAAAGGTTTTATTAGTGTCCGTCTAGATTGGCAGCCAGTGGAGGCACAATGAGAAAATAAAATCAGAGTGAAACCAATTTACCTTCTTCCCAACTGTGTGTGTGTATGTGTGTGTGTGTGTGTGTCATTCGCAGCTGTTCATTTGTTAGACTGGCCTTCCCAGGTGAAGGATGCATGCAAGGACAGCTGCTCCAGTATCCCAGTGGGCACAGTGCATACAGCCATGTTCCACTGGGGGCTCCGAGACAGCAGCAGTAGCAGGACCTCACTGCACAGCCTGGCAGCCACTTCACTTTCAGAAGTGCCCCTAATGAATGAGCACTTCATGCCTGTAGAGCTAGGGCAAATTGCAGTGACCCCCTCTAGAACTCTGCCCCAGAGCCGGGAAGGGCAGTGTCATTTGGGTCAGCCCTGACTCCAGGCCAGTAGAACTTTTCTGTCAAACCAAGCTGTCATGTAATTCATTGATCCCCCATATTTTACAGGAAAATTCTTTCAACTATGTTACAGAGAGCTTTAAATACAGCCAGATTGTCTTGGTCTAACTCTGCAGGCCTTGGAAAATTACAATTCAGACTCCGAGAACAGGAGTACTTGTGGCACCTTAGAGACTAACAAGGTGCCACAAGTACTCCTGTTCTCTTTGCAGATACAGAATAACACGGCTGCTACTCTGAAACATGAATTCAGACTCACTCTCCTAGAGTCTGGAAAAAAAACCAACCCCTCTTTATTCCCTAAAATAACTTCTTTCTAATCCATACGTTCTGATATTCAGCATCTGATATCTCAAAATCCACCAGCTCCAGAATGAAAACAAGCACTCTATCCTGTTGGAAGCTGGAGTGATCCCCAGCTCACCCATGTAAGAGAGCTTGTGTTTCTAATCCTATTGGAGTTCCAGGAATATTGGACTTTATACTTGTCCTTTAAATCTGCATATTGCCGCCCTGCACTTCAGACCCATTGAATTTTGTAGGGAAATGAGACCCTTTAGAAGGGGAAAAGAAACAAATTAGGGGCAGGCTTTATATTTTTTAATTGAAGCTTTCTGAAGTTGCTCGGGATGGGGCAAGAGGGGAGTTTAAAATGTGAGTAGTCAGGACACGCATGGATTACTGTGCAGAATCCAGGGAAAGATATTGCTGATAAATGCAGTTTATCACGTGGTTTGCTCAGTTCATCACATTGAAATCACCACCGTAGTATCTGGGGTATAAATGTGTATATGTTTTTATATAAGCTTATGCTGTTAGAAAACTCTGTGGCGTGAAGTTGGTGCACAAGAATGTAGGAAACGCTCTTGCAGATTTTGATCTTTCTTTTTCTCTTTCCCCTCCCATTTTCTTTTTTCTTTCCGTTGTAATCCCCTAACATTTGTCCCACTTCCTTGAAGAAGAAATGGGTAAGCACAGCTCACTGCTTTCCGTAGCACTGAGAAATAGAGTGATGAAAAGAAAAAAATGATGAAAAGAATTATGTTGACAAGAAGAGAGACAGTAATAACAATACATGTACTTGGAGTTAAGTTAAAATTGATTGTAAATGCTGCCTTTTGCATGGTACTATAGTAATTTTTGTTTGCTCTTGCTAGCATGCAAATTACTACTTCAGTAGCGGTAGCCAGCATTTTACTCCACAAAGAGCATATTAGAGATTGGAGGAGTGGGGACAGGAATATTAGAGATTGTAGCTCACTTGGAGCTTGAATTTATGGGCTGGATCATATCAGTGAAACAAGGGGACTCTGCTTTGATAGGGTCTCTCACTAGCATGTAGAGGCACAGGTGATTAATGGATACATTTCCTTTTCTTAAAAATAAGAAGAATCGTCTACACGATTAGCCACAGTACAATCTGTGTTCATTATTTCTTTAAAAAAAAAAACACACACCCTTGTGAACAAAATTTTGGCTTTTGACCGTGTTCTTATTTATGAATGTATTGTTGTTTTAGTTTACATTCTAGTGTTCTGAGAAATGACCCAGGATCCAGACGATCGAGTAGCTCCACAATGTTGGATGGAGGAAACCTTGGAAAATTTGAATTTGAGATCACGGATTTCTTCCTGTTTGGGTCTCCCTTGGGCCTGGTCCTTGCATTGAGAAAAACCGTCATCCCAGCCCTTGACAGTAGGTTTTGGCATGCACCAGTGGTTCCACTTAGTGGGCATTTTAAATACCTTCTACTACAAAAAAAGAACAGGAGTACTTGTGGCACCTTAGAGACTAACAAATTTATTAGAGCATAAGCTTTCATGGACTACAGCCCACTTCTTCGGATGCATATAGAGTGAAACATATATTGAGGAGATATATATACGCACATACAGAGAGCATGAACAGGTGGGAGTTGTCTTACCAACTCTGAGAGGCCAATTAAGTGAGAGGAAAAAAAAAAACTTTTGAAGTGATAATCAAGCTAGCCCAGTACAGACAGTTTGTAGTTTCTACTACAAAAAGCTTTGACTTGCAAAGAAAAAATCTAATAACTTGGATGAGATGAACTGTAGAACATATTGTGAAACTAAATTATATATGTGTTGTTCCACCATACAAGTCAGTACTAGCTACTCCTATAAATATTGATTACACATTTTTTGTCATTTAGCCCTAGACAACAAAAATCTAAACATATGCAGCAAAAAACTATTTAGTAAAGTATGTTCCACAGAAACATCAGTTGTCCTGCTTGACTTACAACTGGAGTGTGATGGAAGTAAGCGCTCTTAAAGGGCTTTCCTCCCCCCTCATGCTGCACTTTACAACTAGTAAATCACCTTTTAAATAGATTTATACGAGCCTCACAAATAACTTTGTAATACTTGGGAGTTTCTTTTTTCCCTCCTTTTCTCCTTAGTCTTTCAGCTGAGGCCAGCCTGCCAACAAGTCTATAACCTGTTCCATCCTGCAGACCCATCTGCCTCACGCCTGGAACCCCTTTTGGAAAAGAGATTCCACATGTTGCCTCCCTTCAATATTCCACGCTACCAGAGGTTCCCATTAGGTGACGGCAGTTCTGCTCTTCTGGGTACGTCCGTTTTTATCTGTTATCTGCCTATGGCCCAAAGACTGTGCTCTTGGCGCAGACGCTGAGGTCAGGGGGTGTTTTAACGATGTGAGGTGCACAGGCTTGGCCTCGTAGTGTTTAGCTTCTTCAAAAAGTTCCCAGGCAAGTGGATTTCTCTTTACAAATTCAATGCTTCACATCCAAAATGCCATTGTTGTCATTTATTAAATAAAGCCCAGAAGTTGTGTGAGTCGATATGCAATGTACTTTGTATGTTTTCTCCATTTTACATCCCAGGCAGTGCTTGAGATTGGAACACATGATCAGCTAGGCTGAGATTTAGGGACTTGATTCTTCAGGGGGTTGAGGAGGACTGGGAGGGAGCAGAGCAAAGCCACGTAAGGGATGCAGTTTGCTTTTTTGCACACAATCCATATGGGTGAAGCAAGCTGAGGGGACTGGGTGTCTGAGTACCATTAGCTATGCACGGCACATTCTGTTGAAATGCTGCTGCATATTTTGCCCATGCAAATGGCTCAAATAAGAGAGCAGTGCTCAGAAAGCCCATTTTCAATTCTTGTAATCTACCTGTATGTAAGCCAGCAGTTGGAGACCTCTTTCAGCCTAAGAAACTTGTCTATAGTGAACTCCATTCATAGTAAAAAGCAACAGAGGGTCCTGTGGCACCTTTAAGACTAACAGAAGTATTGGGAGCATGAGCTTTCGTAGGTAAGAACCTCACTTCTTCAGATGCACTTCTGCAGATGTCTTGGAAAGCTTATGCTCCCAATACTTCTGTTAGTCTTAAAGGTGCCACAGGACCCTCTGTCGCTTTTTACAGATTCAGACTAACACGGCTACCTCTCTGATACTTGACTCCATTCATAGTGAAATCACATGCAAGGCCCTGATTATTACAGTGCATCTCAGTGTGCAAATTTAAAATCTTATTGAAGTAAATCTCCACTTGTTTTGGGGAATAATTTTCTCACTTTAAGAAGATTCCATTATATATACTGTAAAATTATGATCAGTGATCAATTTGAAAAGCTACATTGGAGGATTTCCTTTTCTTTTGTTGTAAAATTGCCATTCCTGTGTTTTCTTCTGATGTTATAACTGTTTTAACTAGTAAGGCACTGAATTTAGGCTTATTTGGAAGACCATCTGTCTTGTCTTCTATTTCTCTAATGGAAGGTTGGTCCTTTATAGAAGACCCTGAACTGTAGTTGCAAGTGTTTGATTGTAGTTGTTTGTATGTTTTACAGTTTGTGGCCACATGTTGGTTGTTCTTGTCCTTTTGTTTTCTTCCCCACCTGCTTCTAGTTGAGACAGTCCAGAACAACCCCATCCTCCTTGTGGAAAGCAGCCCATTGGTTGCTCTCCAGCGCCAGGACAGCTTCATGGAAACCAGTATACCTGTTCCAGTTCTGAATTGGCAAGATGTTTCCAATAAAAATGCCGTTTTTGCTGAGTGTGTGTAACCTACCCTTTTCTAGTGTCTTGTGTTGTGTACTTGGGGTGCTCCTTGGAGATTGGTCTTCTACCTCATGGGCCTGAAAGCTTTGCACTATGTACCTGAATATGACAAGTGAAGTGCCTGCATAACCATGTATTCTTGGACCCCAGGCAAGAATAGGACCACAAGCCACTGACTGGGGGTGGTGGAAACTGAGCTGTGAGTTGTCTCCCCTTCTGCTGCAAATGCTGGAAGGGGAGATTGGGGCCAGACAATGAGTTTGCTTTTCCTCTGGTCGAGCTACTGGAGAGGCATCGAGTGGCCGAAAGGCTCCGGGCCCCCACGCTTGCTTTGCTTTTGCTTGAGGCCTGCCCTGCTGTTACAGTTTATGCAGTGTACAGAATCTGCCATTGAAACTGACACCTGGTTTTTGCCTGCAGTACCCAAAGTTTGCCAGTGCAGTCAGCACGTAACTACAAATTAACATACTCTGTATTGTATGTCTGTACCAGAAAGTGACCAGATATTGTCACATGCCCAAAGGTGCACATCTTATATTTAGACACTAATTTTGCATCATCTAAACACAGTGGACAAAGCTTTCAGAACCCAAAGGTGTCTTTTTTTATTTGATTTCTCAAATAATTGCTGCTTTAAAAACAAGTTTGGTTTTTGTTGCTATCAAAAATGCTGCATGGCTATATTTTTCTCGATTACAGCTGATACCAAATCTGCAAGTTAATGAGACTTTCAACTTTATTTCTTTTCTCCTGTATATTTTTTTTTTTACTCTTCCCACCCCTTTTAAATATGCCCCCTGGAGATCCTGATCCTGCAGCCCTTACTCATGTCAGTCAGCTCTTATTGGTCTGAGTAACCCCATTGTGCTGAGTGGTAATTTCGGAACAGCAGCACCTCCCATTGGTTACATTGGATAGAAGATGACACAGGGAGAGATTTTCAAAGGTACAGATGGATGTTAGGTGCCCAATTGCCATTTGTGCCTTTTGAGGTTCTCTAGGAAGGGCGGGGGAAAGGACACTACAGTATTGCCTACCATCGCTTTCCACTTCACTAATGCAGGGTCACTTAGCCTTCATCCCATGTTAGCTGACTGACCATGACTATGCATACAAAAAACTCTTCTCCCATCCCCCATCATCTCAAGAGTGTCATGTGGCCTAGTTGTGCCCATATCTGACTCTACAAATGGAGCAGCAGATGAATTTTCAGGACTAATAAAAAGGTGCTTCAGCCTCTTTTTCTGTTGCTTTTGAAATTAAGGATGGGATTTTCCAACGCACTCAGCATTGGCCACCGACTTCAGTGGGAGCAGAGTTAGGTCAATGCTGAGCATTTAAAATGCCACCCCAATTTTTTGTTTTAACTGCTGAAGAGCTCTTTGCTTCAATGGCACAATGCAGCCTATGTATTCCTTTGCAGGTTACCGTGCTGCATTGAAACAGCCTGTTTCCTGATGGCATGCAGCCCTGACACCCCAGGAACTTAACCCAATGCCACTGATGCATTAGACAGCCCGATGCTGGTCATTTGGTGGGAAGCAATTACTGAGCGCACTGAAAAATACGTCTTAAAATGAAGAGTTGGGGCATTTGAATTTGTATTAAAGCTCCACCGCCCAGAGTTGGGAGAGGAGAGGATTTTCCTCTCTCCCCACCCTTTGCTCACTTTGGAACTACATTAGAACTTGGCTTATTCTCACTGCATTCATCTACACACTCTGCAATTCACACAAGCAAAGGCAATTTCACACAACTTCTCAGCAAAGCTCTACTAGCAGAGGTGGTGCTACAGTGTGAGATCTCCTGTTTCTAAGTCTTCGTTACTCAAACAAATCTTTACCACACAAAGTGCATTTAGGCCAGCATAGTCAAACGGACCTAAATCCGTATCCAGAGACCTAAATAAGTGGCCTGGTTTTCCAAGGAGCTTGTCACCTCCTACTCCCATTATAGTTACTTATGCATCTAACTTTAGGCTCCCCAGTTTGAAAACATTGGCCTTAGCACACAGTTAAAGTTATCTTATTTAGAACTAAATTGCACCCGTCAAGTTAAATGAAAGTATGACCTTTTGTTGCTGCATTATCCTTTTTTAAAACTGTGCAAAATGTTAGTGATTTATACTGAGCGAATTGTAATGCAGTGAGTCTCCCAGTCACTTGTGTGAGTAAACGAGGTTCTCTATTGAACAGCCTAAGGTTTAATTTGCAAATCACTTTCAATATAGATTTGGGATTTCGGAATACTTGACAGAAGGGGTAAATTGAGAAGCCTACGTTTTCTAGACACATTTTTGTCTCTTGTGTTTCCTGTCCCGTATTTTCCCTGGAAACAGCTCTCTGTTATAGAATTGAGGGCTCATCGTTTGAAAAGGGGGGACTCTGTCACTAAAAAAGGGAGAGATTCTGGAGGTTTAAGAAAATATGAAAGCAGATATAATTAAGGCCGCATGAGGGAGCACTGCTGTCAGAGCCAATAGACTCCCTTTATCTGCACGTAGAGTGTTGAGCTCAATAGTGGTGTAACATTAAAAGCTTAGACATTTATATGAATGAGAATAGTCTGTGGTGACACCAGCTAGGACGATATCAAAAGGGCTGTCGATCTTCCTGCTTCAGACCCAGTATTGCCAACCTCAAGCATTCAAAAATCATGAGTCAGCCCCAAAAAATCATGAGATTTTTCTTTTCATAATTTGTTTTAAAATTTGCATCCAGATTTGTAAGCCTTTCGTGTGGCCTCACATCACGTTTCCCAGCTTTCTAGCCCTCCTGGTTGTGGAGAACACTTGCTTTTTTATGTTACATGAAAGCCGAAATTCTCCTGCAATCTCTGATTCCAGCAGCTGGGGCTCTGAGGAAAAAAAACAGATATTGTAAGAGTTGGCAACACCAAATGCCAAGAGGCTGCCATTTTGGATCACTCTTGCCACGTAGCTTTTGAGCTACACAAGTGCTGCAGCACTGTCACCACTAGGTGGAGCTCTTGTATTGGCATGGTTGAAAGTTGGTCCTTGCTCCCTATTACTGCCGGCTGCAGTTGGGATGGGAGAAAAAGTGCCCCCCAACCCCTTGTGTGTGCCTTGCGGGTTAAGTCATTTCCTCCAAGGCATCTGGCATTGGTGTAGGTGTCAGGATACCAGACACACTGGATCATTAGTCTGATCAGTAGTCTGTTTTGCTGCAGCAATTCTTTAAATGTTTACAGCCTGGCAAAACCTCCTGAAAATAGGATTCCACCCATGCTTTCTCTGCACATCTTTGATTGTGGGCCTGATCCTGTGAGGCATGGAGGTCCACAATGCAGGTAGCTCAATAGGGAGCTGTACAAATGCCACTGACGATAAGCGTGTGGAGACTTGAATAGGATCCACCTCTCTGGCCTGGTGTTCACTAGGAAAAAATGGTTGAATTTAGGCTGGGTGTAGCTAAAACGTGCTAGCTAGGCCCGAGCCGAACTCGACCTTTTTCCCCCTAGTGTAGGTGCAAGGTAAGATCTTGAAATTGAACTATTTAGCTAGGCTGCAGCTCAAGCAACTGAAATTGAGCTCCGGATGTTAGGCTATATCTGCACTGGGGAAAAGATCAGGCTTAGCTAGCACATGTTAGCTGAGCCCAACCTAAACTCAGCGCTTTTGCGAGTCAGGATAAAGTCTCTGAGTCTGAGGGGTTGTACAGCTGAGCTCTGCTGTGTGTCTGCTGATTTAATGGAGAGCTGTTCCCATCACACACATTCCAGGCCCTGCTGCTGTATCACTCTGTGTTATAGGAGGGCTGTGGGCCCCATAAGGCATTGTAAAAGCACATGGTAAGAGGCCCCTGCCCCAGAGCACTTACAATCTAATAGATAAGCCAGACAAAGGCTAGGAGGGGAATCAGGTGCAGAAAGGGGAAGTGACATGCTCAGGGTCGCACAGCAGATTAGTGTCAGAGCTGGAAATAGAGCCCATGACACGTGTCTCCCACTCCAGCGTCCCTGTCCACTGGACCACACCAGATCTCCATTCAGTTCCGAACTGTAATCAGCTCCCATGCTTGACTTGTGCCCCTTTCTGGAATGTGGCTTCAGTGTGTTTCCTTTCTATAAATCTTTTATTGAAGGAAGTGCCAGTAGGAGCATGAGACTGCTGCAAAGCGTGGCACGGTGAGACAAGCTGCAGTACAGATGCTGTGCAGCAACCTTGATAGCTGGCAGCTCAAGGCAAAATGGAAAGAGGAAGGAAGTGAGGGGAGCGTACATCAGAGGAGAGGGTGACACTGGCCGAGGCCTTTCAGGCTTAACTCATACAGTGTATGAAACACAAAGTGTCAGGGTCAGACTCTAACTGGGCCCTAGACACTGACAGTCCATATGGCTTTAAGTTGATCAGCTTGTAGCCTTTTTTTCCTGCAGAGCACTGAAATGATTTTACCAACATTTAAGTCCATGTTCTACTACTTTCAGCCATTCTCTTTCCCATCAGAACGGCATAGTTCACGTCAGTTGTATGCCAGAGCCTGTGTTAACTGCAGGTATCTAAGAAAGTACAAATGTTTGGAGTTCCAGTTAGCAAGTCAGTAGCACTAGGCATATGGGCTTCTCGGATCAATATTTAGATGACTCATTTGTGCGCTTGCTAATACAACACCAGACTGACCACATCCAAGTATATTTAATTTCCGGTTAGATCATTTCCCACACAGTTGAAATAAATAATTTACAGTAGGGCTGTCGATTAATAGCAGTTAACTCACATCATTGACTCAAAAAAATTAATCGCTATTAAAAAGTTAATCGTGATTAATCACATTTTTAATCACACTGTTAAACAATAAAATACTAACTGAAATTTATTACATATTTTTGGATGTTTTTTCTACATTTTCAAATATATTGATTTCAATTACAACACAGAATACAGAGTGTACACTGCTCACTTTATATTATTATTTTTTATTACAAATATTTGCATTGTAAAAATGATAAAAGAAACAGTATTTTTCAATTCACCTCATACAAGTACTGTAGTGCAATCTCTTTTTCGTGAAAGCGCAACTTACAATTGTAGATTTTTTTTGTTACACAACTGCACTCAAAAACAAAACAATGCAAAACTTTAGAGCCTACAAGTCCACTCAGTTCTACTTCTCGTTCAGCCAATTGCTAAGACAAACAAGTTTGTTTACATTTACAGGAGGTAATGCTGCCAGCTTCTTATTTACGATGTCACCAGAAAGTGAGAACAGGCATTCTCATGGGACTTTTGTAGCCGGCGTTGCAAGGTATTTACGTGCCAGTTATGCTAAACATTCGTATGCCCCTTCATGTTTTGGCCACCATTCCAGAGGACATGCTTCCATGCTGATGACGCTCGTTAAAAAAATGTGTTAATTAAATTTGTGACTCAACTCCTTGGGGGAGAATTGTATGTCTCTGGCTCTATTTTACCTGCATTCTGGCACATATTTCATGTTATAGTAGTCTTGGATGATGACTCAGCACATGTTGTTCATTTTAAGAACACTTTCGCTGCAGATTTCACAAAACGCAAAGAAGGTACCAGTGTGAGATTTCTAAAGATAGCTACAGCTAGGGTGACCAGATGAGATGAAGAAAATATCGGGACACCGGGGGGCGGGGGGGAAACAAAAAACAAAAAAGCCGAGTGCTGCCAGCGGAGCAAAATATCAAGACAAATTGCGTCCCGACCAGAGATCGGTCAGGACGCGGGACAAACAGCTAAAAATCACGACGGTCCCGATTTTATCGGGATGTCTGGTCACCCTAGCTACAGCACTCAAACCAAGGTTTAAGAATCTGAAGTGCTTTCCAAAATCTGAAAGGGACGAGGTGTGGAGCTTGCTTTCAGAAGTCTTAAAAGAGCAACACTCTCATGCAGAAACTACAGAACCCGAACCACCAAAAAAGAAAATCAGCCTTCTGCTGGTGGCATCTGACTCAGATGATGAAAATGAGCATGCGTCGTCCCACATTGCTTTGGACTGTTATTGAGCAGAACCTGTCATCAGCATGGACACATGTCCCCTAGAATGGTGGTTGAAGCATAAAGGGACATATGAATCTTTAGCACATGAAGCGGGCAGCATTATCTCCTGCAAATGAAAACAAACTTGTTTGTCTGAGCAATTGACTGAACAGGAAATAGGACTGGGTGGACTTGTAGGCTCTAAAGTTTTACATTGTTTTATTTTTGAATGAAGGGGTTTTTTGTACATAATTCTACATTTGTAAGTTCAACTTTAATGATAAAGAGATTGCACTACAGTACCTGTATTAGGCGAATTGAAAAATGCTATTTCTTTTGTTTTTTACAGTGCAAATATTTGTAATACAAATAAATAAAAAGTGAGCACTGTACACTTTGTATTCTGTTATGTGAAAATGTAGAAAACATCCCAAAATATTTAAATAAATGGTATTCTAATGTTTAACAGTGTGATTAATTGCAATTAATTTTTTTAATCACTTGACAGCCCTAATTTACAGCTGACTTTTGTTGCTGGGGGAGGCATTTTCCTCCTTGTTTTGGTGTTTTGTGCCTGCTTGCACAAAATCGATTGATAGTTGTGAATAAAGTTCAGATGCAGATATTCTGATTCTCCAGTGATGGGCAGCAGTGTAGAACTTCAGATAAAAGTGCAAACTCACCTGCTTGCTTTCCATGTCAGCTTTGCATTCCATTAGGTATGTTGCACTAACAGGACATAGTTTCTTTAAATTGAGGATCTCCGTGTGCATCACAGACATTAATTAATTCTGCCTTGCAATGCCTCTGTAGGGTGGGTAGGTATTGTTATAAGCAAATACAAGTAGGAAAATGAGACACACAAGTTAAGTGTGGCTTTGAGCGAGTCACAGCAAGTCAGTGGAACAGCTGGGAAAAGAACCCAGGAGTCACCTTCACTCCCAATCTGCTGCGCTAGCCACTAGGTAACACTGCCTCCCCCATGCTTTAAAATGTTTTTAATGTATAGTTTTTCCCAAAGAAAAGCAGGATTGCCCAATAGATCCACATAAACCTCACAGTTTCTCAGTTACATGCATTATAGAACTAATTTCCCACTAATAATACATACGTACACACATGCACTCCATATGAGTGTGATTTTTACTTCTCATTCCCCTTGTGTTTACTTCCTGAAGGATAAGGCCAAACTTTTTAATCTTGTGGGCCTAAAGTTGTGCTCCTAAATCCAGATTTTAGGTATCTAAATAAAAGTGGCCTGATTTTCAAAAAGGCTGAACACCACCAAATCCAATTTAAATTAAAGGGAAATTTGAGTGCTCAACACCCAGGCTACGTTTACTGAGAAGCCTAAATATGGAGTTAGGAGTCTAACTGGAGGCCTTCAGTTTCACAAATGGTGGCTGTATTTTTTTAGTAACTAAGGGTACGTCTACCCGTAGCCGGAGATGTGATTGCAGTGTGAGTAGGCGGCCCCACACTCGCTTTAATCCCGCTACCGCAGCTAAAAATATCAGAGACAGTGGCACAAATCCTGGTGCAGGCCAGCAACGCTAGTATGTCCCCAAGGTTTTGGGTGGGCTTGTACAGCCCACATTAAAGCCCGGGCCGCTGCGTCTTCGTTGCTGTTAGCCGGGCTATGTAGGTTGAAACTAGCCTGGGTATGTCTGCCTAAGCTGCAATCACACCTTGGATTGCAATGTAAACACACCTTAACTACAAGTCCAACATGAGGCCCACCCTGGCATGACAATATCTCCCTTGGAAACCTTCCCCTTTACTTTAAAAGATGCTATAAAGCTAGTATCTCCTAAATTCAGTTTTTTACCTTCCGCCCTTTCCCCCCATTGTTCTGGCTAAACGTGAATATATAAAGCTGTATATATTCACATGGGTCTGCATGACACATCTTTCTATTCTTGCTGCTCAAGCAAACCTTTCCTGATTTGCTTGGGTTTAAACTGATTCTTTTGCTTTTCTCAATCGGACAATGAGATGCTAGATGCCAACTCTCCTTTTGCCTTTTCTTTCTTTTCAAAATAGAGCTGAGATTAAATGCGTTTTCCTTCCAATTGGTTTGAAAGGTTTTGCATCTGAAAGCCAATCCTTGCCTTGTTTGCCTCCTTTTCTCCTCTTGATTTTGTCTTGCCTGGTCTCTGTCTGTTGGTCTAATATTTTGATTTCCCTGTTTCGACTTCATAGCAGATGTTGTTCAGTCTCATGGTGCAGTCTTCATGGAAAATGCGTCCCTTTCCACCCCCATTACAACCCCTCAGTTCAGGGGATTCCGGAGGGCCAGTGAGATCAGCATTGCCAGCCAGGTCTCAGGAATGGCAGACAGTTACACTGCTTCCAACATAGCTAACAGTAAGTGTTTCGCACCCTCCAAGATTTCTTCTCACTGTAGCACTAAAGTAGCAGCACCACACACCAGGCTGACCTCAATGTATAGGATAGACCTGTAGAACTGTCTTTATTTTGTGTGTGTGTTTAACATATAGCCTGGTTTGGAGTTAACCACTGTATTGCTCCATGATCCTTCAAACTCCACACTGTGCAGTGTTATCAGATACAAAGGGTTGGGGAGAATAGGACACTGAGGGTATTTCCTGCTGTTGACAATGTTTCCTGGTGAGGGTCAGTCATAACACCTGCCGGTCCTCCCGATTGCTTGCTTAATTAAGTCTAATAATAGCAGCACAGAACATCAGACTGCATGGCCAAGGGTCTTCTTTGAAAAGCATTTTGCTCCTTGTTAAAGGAAAACAGCTCCCTTGACTATTGCAAAGGATGGAGCTTTCCGATCCATTGTAAAGCTGATCCCTGCCTGAATATCAAAAAGAATATACATACTTACATCTGAGTGGTGGTGTTACTATTTATTATTATCTATACCAATGTAATAACTTCTTGTAGTTGTGTTAGACTCACCTGTCCTTTAGAATTGGGGTGTGAATGGAATAGTTTGGCCGACTTTTTTTCCCCCAATGGGAAAACTGATCTAATTTGCACCTTTGAAACTGATGTCTGTAGAAATGGAGGTCCCTTATTCCAGATATTCATGGGTGAACCATCCGGCTGTTTGTCCTCTTAATTTCTTGTTACAATAGTTGCATGTTTTGTTTAAATGTATTCTCCTAAAATACAGTGCGCCCTCATTAGCAGGCATTCCACAGGTAGGATTGGAATAGGTAGGATTTGAGTCCTACAAGGTTTACATGAATTCCTGCAATGAGGAGTCAAACATTGCTGAAGACTTAGGCAGGCTAACTTTGTCACTGGAGGTGGGGCTGAACCAGAATGTCTGGGGCTGTTTAAATCCCGTATCTGAATTTGATGGCAAGAGTCAGTCTCTGCTTTTAGCTGGGCGCCTTGCAGTGAGGGAGGATAGCGAATGTAATTGCTTGTCTGAGGCTGTTTTCAGTGATTAATAAGAAGTTGGAACTATTCCACCTAAGCCCAATTTTATCATTGTCAATGACACATTGTTAATGCACCCTTAGGAAGAACAGATGCCTACAATTATAATACAGTGGACTGCCACTATATTATGCATGTTGGAGTGATTATGGGCATAAATTGTTCATGTATAAAAGATAATTGATAACCTTGAACAACCATTGGCCCCTGTGCAACATTAAGGAATCAAATGGTATGTCTAGTCTTCAGTTGATAATTGTGATCTATGCAACTGGTATATGATCAGCACTTTTCAATAAATAACGTAAGATCTGACAGGTGGCACATCACGTATTATTTAAAGGTAATGTGCAAAGGGAAAAAATGGGGGGGGTGTCCCTTTTTTGGGCTACTTTCTGTTTTAAAAAAAAAAGGCTGGGGGGAGGGAACTGAAGTTTTTCTTGTTTGGTTTACACGTTAGAAATTCAGCTCATATTTTGCCCGGAGGACTAGAAAATTAGCAAAATGATGACATTACAAGAACCAAAGCTGAGCAACTGAGTGTGGAAGTGGTTTTTCGCCAGATTGAGTTAAAAAATTTTTTTGTCAAGGCCCATTTAACTTCAGTGACTAAGAAATCTTTTGGAGAAAGGCAGCCTTTGCTAAAAATTCACCCTCTTCCTCCTCTCTATTAAGGTGTGAGTATTAACAATAGACATTCTCTGCG
The DNA here is from genome assembly GCF_011386835.1 of Chrysemys picta bellii. Taxonomy (NCBI): domain Eukaryota; kingdom Metazoa; phylum Chordata; order Testudines; family Emydidae; genus Chrysemys; species Chrysemys picta. The sequence continues at coordinate 26,661,245 of NC_088805.1, forward strand.
ACCCCAACAAATCAGTGTTGGGCTGGTCTAGCTTTTCTGGCTGATGTTCCTGATACTGCTAAGGCAAAAACCCAAAAAGAATTTTTAAAAAACAAAAAAAACTTTGAGAACCTGGAAGGAAGCCAAAAACCCCAAAGGCACAATCCCAGTTTTAAAAAATACTTGTTCATGTCACCTTTAGTGGACCACTAGGCTTTGAACTATGACATTTATAATTAAACACTAAGGTTTTTAGTTCCTCCTGAGGTAAATATCATAATGTGAAGTAAAATGTGTAGGCTGGGACATTCAACAGAACCCAAGGTTTGTATGTTCCTGACTCCCATTGAAATCTGCCCAATTCTCTGCTGCATCTTTGACTATTCCAGCTTTAACCACAAACAAAGGGGGCACCTGCTCTTCTGGATATGTGCACATACCTCCTCTGAGCACTCGGCCAAGTGCAGTGCTGGTCTGTGTGCAGGATTGGGAGATAGGAGTCCCCAAATCCTCCTCCTGTCTCTGATACTGACTCCCTCTGTAGCTTTGGGCAAATCATGGAATCACTCTGCCTCAGTTTCCCCATCTGTAAAACAGGAATAATAATATTACCCTCCTTATGGGCATGTGACAATGAATCAGTTAAAGCATCTAAAATACTTTGACCTTGAAAAGCAGTATATATAAGTTCCTAGTATTATTAGGATTAGGATTTCTCATGCAGCCCGTGTTTATGCCATGTAACATTTTTGTGCATATGTTACAGTGGGGTTGAGTAGCTTCTTATTTTCTTTGCTAGATGTCAGTGTGTGGCGAGAATAAACTACCTGCACTTTAACAAATGGGGTTTTCCTTTCTTAAGGAGAGGATTTTTTGTTTATCGTATCAGAGCAAATACACAAAACACACAGTGGGACTGCACAATAAAATGTGTTATGCCTTGCTACGTGTTAATCTGTCTGGGTAGAAGGTTCCTTACCAGGGGGTTTGTTTTGTGCACGTTTCACACCCTGGGGTAATTGCTGAGCTCAGCCAGTCAGGAAGGTAAATCCTGGAGGAGGAGTTGTTAAGGGTTGATTATTAAAGATGTATCTCATGGTAGCGCCCCAAGGTCCCTATCAGGATCAGGGCCCCAGTGCGCTGGGGCCTACACAAGCATAGAACGAGGCGATTGCTGCCCTCAGGTGTTGACAAGCTGAATAAAGCCTTCGTGTAAATATCCAACATTTCCCTTCCCTGAGGAAGTGAAGCTTTGCAGACAATGTGGGTCAAATTCATTAAGCCACAAGCTCTGATGGAGTTACACCAGGGGATGGATTTGGCCAGCTCTCTTCAGACTGCCATGTGCCTTCATTATACGAAGGTGGGAACAATTTGTGCCCTTGCTCATGCCTACATAACCCCACTGACCTCAGTGGGATTGGTGGAGTTTAATGGAGAAAGCAGAATCTAGCTCGTCAGGTGAAAGCTGGTGCTTTTGTATTGGACTGAAAGACGCCCTCTTAAAACGAACTTCCCTCCTTCATTTCAGGGGCACTTCTGCATGTGTTGCTGAATAGAGAAGTTGACCTCCCCACCCCCGTTTGTTTGATTATTAAGACTTCTGTTTGCCACATGATTTTTGTCTTCCTGCACAGATGGCCTCGAGAGCCAGAAATGTAGCACTGAAGGTTTTGACTTTGTCTCATTGTCCTCAGCAAGCACTTGAGTTAGGCCTTCCAAATACATTTCCATTTCTATATCCTTTCCAGGGCCAGCTTCAGATACTGGGAACAAGCCACTGTGATTCCATTGCATGAAGTCCAGTGAGAATCCGCAACATGGGCCTCCACAGCCCTGCTTCCCGGGGAGTTCCCTCTGCATGGCACTGTAGAGTGGTGGGGGATAGCTAACTGTGGATGCACAGGCTTAACCCCTCCTCCCCATGGAAAAGCAACATCCTATCAACAGTGGCAGCAGCTTTGCAGCCATTGAGTTAGGGAAAGAAGATTCCCAGCTGTATACCTCCTTAGATTTCCACCATAAAGACAGGCTACTCAAGGTGGCAGGTAGTCAACCTTCATCTCTTTATAAGGAAACAGATGTAAATGCTTAATTTCAACTCCAAAATAATAGTTCCCACACATAGGATCGCAATCTCGTTCCTTTAATCCATGTGTCTTTTCCATCATAATGTTAATTGCTGGAGGACAAAACTGATGTGTTCTGCATGTGTGTGCTGTGATAATAAGTGTGGGTTTTTGTTTGTGTGTGTGTGTGTGTGTGTTTTTTTTTAATTTTGTTTCTTTAGAAAACAAAAATCGTCTTAACCATGCCAGAGGAGGATTTAGCTTTCTGTCCCAACTTGCCCTCCCTCACAAATCCCCCACCCAAGCCTCGCCCAAGAGACGTAGGCAACGTAAACATGAAATACCCCAGAACCATTTAGGAAGAAGGCTTGAGGGGCCATCAAGTTGGGATCCGGACTCTATTCTACAAATACCAGATCTGGACATCAAGAAAGGTATTCTGGAGAGGGGACTTATCTATCCAGCTAATCTCCTACATCATCTAACTGGGGCAGTTCTCTTCTCCAGAGGAAATCTGTTTGCTTTCTCCTTTCACCAAGGGTCCTCGCAAACTTAGCCCTATTTAACAAATACTTGTTTTCATATTGCATGAAAGAGTAACAGCAGCACTGCTAACAGTTGGCGATGGCACAAACTCTTGTAGACAAGACGTGGGAGCAACCACACTGGCCCATAGCCCCTGTTGCAATCTCTTCCTAGCACGAAGGCATTCCTCCTGGCTGATCTGTACAAAGAATCTGAAGTTAACCGAGAATAGGACTTTCATGAGAAATGGAAAGTTGGATCTTTACCAGTAACTGGTGATTCCATAGCCAGAAACACAAGCAGAAGATCATGTCTTTTCATAGGTCAAAATCTCTGTACAAATGGCCATTGTGTGTCAAATCCTGGGCCGAGCAGGGAAAGCAGAGTAACGGAACTGGCCCACCTATACTCAGGAAAGGCAGCACCTGTATTCTGGCTGCCAGCAGAATACCCTGCCCATTATTCTTGCTAGAATCAGGGATAGTTGGCCTGGGGAAGCCTGGTTCATAGCCACCATTGCTGGACCAGGGGGCGTATGCACATACCAACGCCATACCTCAGATCACCCTGCTGTGGCTCCTGCCAGGACAGCCTGCAGAGGAGTCATCGGCTCATTTGTGGAGAGAGTGGGCAACTCTTCCCTTGGGCCCAGATTTTCAAATGAGGTGTCTGCTTGGTGGCAGCTATCACATCCCCTCCCATGTCAAGCTGTCTCGTTTTTGTGTCTGGTGCCTTATTGGAGAACGTTCTCAAGAGAACCAGCAAAGCTATTCTAGGGAATCCCAAGCTCCTTGTCCAAGCCCCAGCTTGCTACTTGCATGCAGAAGTAACTCCTCCTAACACCACTGCTCTGGGGTTTCTACATCTCCTTCTGTGGGTGCTTTTTCATCACAAAGCCATGTGGGAGTTCAAGGCTGCCTGCGTCTAGAAAGTCAGCCCCTTGCTTTTGGCACTGAAATCTATGCGCTGAAATGTTCTCAGTCTGACCCATTTGAAAAGGTGATCACGTGGTTATTTACAATGGCGCTCAATGTGGGGTTAAACCGTGGCAGTGCCCCAATCGGGTAAGTGTGACAGCCACTGGCCAGGTGTCACTTGTGGGCTGCCGGTGGGTCTCAAACTGTGGTCTTGCAGAAGGAGATATTCTGAAGAGCAACAGTGGGGAGTGGGATCTGGGCAGTGGGGTGGGGCCTGGGAGGGAATGTGGATCCATTTTACAGGGAAGACGTTGGGAACCTTCTGGTCTAGCTGAAGGATCTGACTGGCTGTTCCTTGTGTTTGGTGGTGATCTGTGTGCAAACTGCCCCCATTGAGCACTTCCGCGTCACCACCTCACTCCCATTGATATCCCTGCAGTGTGGCTCTGTTACTAGAAGAGAGAATGACTTGGTATTAAAATACGGTCATTGACTTTTCTGCTGGGTTTTAAATTACCCTGTAGCTACCGGCTTCCCCTGTAGCCCCTGTCCCAGTAGACCTGGAGATTCGTCCGTATCTTCACCGTTTAATGCCCCCATCCTCAAAGCTCGCCAGAGCCTCTGTTCTGAGAGCTGCAGGGTTTAGCGAGTCCTCGCTGGTTCTCTTGGTGGGCCGGAGGGTTGGTTGTGAAGACACTCGCTCCTGCAGAGGCTGAGCAAGTTGCTTCAGTAGCCCTCCAGAGGCTGGCTGCCTGCAGAATGGTGGTGGTGGTGGTGATGATGAATGCTTCACTATGGGCCTTACTCATAATCCAGTCTCTTTCCCCCTCCCAGTGTTTCGCTCATGTCTTTCCATAGCAGCTAACCTGTGACTCCATTGCCTTTATATTGTTCACTTCTGCTTCTGATATTAATAATAAAATATGGGATTTTAACTCTCTGGGTTTGAGAGGGTTTATGCCTCAGTGAAAATTAAAGAGAAACATCCTGTTTGTTTAGTTTTTTGCCTTTAACAGCATCTGCTAGCCTCTGCTTAAAGCAGGCCCATGGAGCTGAAAATGACTCAGGTATATGTGTGCAGTGTTGTTGTGGCTGTGGCTGTCCCAGGATATTAGACACACAAGGTGGGTGAGGCAATAGTTTTTATTGGACCAACTTCTGTTGAGGAGGGAGACAAGCTTTTGAGCTTACACAGAACTCTTCAGGTCTGGGAAAGGTTGCAGTACGTAGACGCATCCATGGCTCTCCCCCGTCCCACCTCCAGGGCAGAGACTCTTTTTATTCCATTTTTGCTGTACGGATTGAGAGGTTTGTTTGATCCTCATCACCACGGTATCAGCACATTGTCACAAACTCACTGTGAGTGGGAGTGACCCTGCACCGAGGACACCCACTGGCTGTCCCCAGGAGCGTTGATGACATGTACATGCCCCGTCTAATCTGAAAGTTATTTTGATTATCGCTGTTCTAGTATGCACAAGAGACTCTAGGGTATGTATTAATGGCCTCTAATACCCTGGCTGGGCATGGAGTCACCAGCCTCACATTCCCCAGGGGTGTGGATTAATGGCTAGTTACTGCCTCCTCCAGGGATATCCTGTTTGATTGAATAAAGAAGATGTCATGCTCTGTGCCTCGTACTATCCTTGGGTGGCTCGTTAATACTTTTGAGCCCTGTTCAAAGACTGCTCCATCTTAACAATAAAATCAATGGGGAAAGAATTGCCCAGCGCAAGGACCCATGGCCTAAGGTTAACATTTAAAACAGCTCACTCCTCTCTTTTTAACAAGCCTTTTCTTTCATTAGTTGCTGCCAGATGGTGGGGAACAAAAAGAATAGACTATGCCCTTTACTGTCCCGATGCACTGACTGCCTTTCCGACGGTAGCCTTACCACACCTCTTCCATGCAAGCTACTGGGAATCGACAGATGTAGTCTCCTTTCTGCTGAGACAGGTACCATCAATATTTCATGCTTCTCTCTCTTCTCCCTTATGCCTAACTTTGGTTGGAAAATATTTTGGAGTCTATTTTCGCCTTGCTGCACCCTCCAGAATAACTTTTGTTGACACTAACGGGGGCTCACCGTATAAATGGAGGGAAAAAATGTACACTTCACAACTGCAGATCCATCTTCTTTCCCTTCCCATGCTGTTTCAAAGACAGCTGCATTGCAAATAATACTTACTGCTATGCACAGACTTTTCATGGAAACCACCAAATCACACATGACTTGCTTGGTGCTGGCTTTTGTTACTGGAGCAGGTTCTTGGAGAGAGGTTCACTAATGATCTAAATAATTTGGAGTCAATTTGGGCCCATTTCATATCATAGGCTTGCAGCATTGCATGATTTTGAGGCAAAAACCAGGTGATGCTTGCGTGTTTGGATTGAACTTTGCTTTGAATTTTTACATCCTTTCAAACCTGAAGCTCAAAGGGAAGCTCTCGGTGCAAACCCTACATGGAATGAAACAGAAGGAAAAGTTTGTACAAGTTTCAGACTTGGCTTGCTAAATTAAAGTGTTCAATCCTCCATTTGGGCTCTCAAATTAACACTTAAACACCCTGAGGACTACGGATTTTTGCTTCAAGATCCAGAACTTGGTACCACAGTTCAAATTACTTCTCATGGGGGTAGGTAAATAACAAATGATGGTTTCGACCATCACATTTTGGATTCTTTCAGTTTAACTTTGGTGACACATTTAAATTTTGCAACATCACATTTTTTTTCTAAAACCAGTGGGGATATTTCCCTTTAAAGCAAACAAACAAACATTGAAAATAGTTGTTTTCCCAGAAGTGCATGAAACCCAAAAATAGCAGTATTAAGACCCTGAAGGTGAAAACAACTATGAACAAAAGAGAGACACATTCTTCTTGATTGCCCTTGTCCACCTGGAGAGAAATGCAAAGAGTAAAAAGGAACATAAATAGTTAAAGAAGAAACTTGCTAGCTTGTGACATGTGGGGCAATGTGTTCAAATCAGGGGCCTAAAGTTGGGCTCCTAGATTTATGCTTAGGCAGCTAAATCAACGTAGCCTGATTTTTTTAGAGACCCTGAATACCACACTCCCACTGAAGTCAGTGGGAGCTGCAAGTGCTTAACCCCTGGGAATTTTGGTTGTCTCAATATAGATTTAGAAGCCCCAACTTTAGCCCCCAGGGTTTGAAAACTCTTGCCAAGATTATTAAGTTGACAATGTACCTTTAAAGCACAGTGCATTGTCAGAGCATAACAATCCCTCGCTGCAACACAAACATTGCGATCCGCAGAGAAAAAACACACGAGCCCAAAGGGCTGCTCTAGTGACCATATTGCCATGGCCCAACATCATTCATTTCTAAAACTCAAGCAGAGATGCTCTCTGTCATTTTCATCACAGCGGAGAGGGGGCTGCTTCTGTGGATTGCAAGCCGCTGGCCGTGTCCTTCCAGATGCACAGTGGGCCGGAGTCTCTTCTCTCCCTCCTTTCCCTGTCCCAAGTTCTTTCCCCGATAAGGATTTGGAAACATCTTTTCATTTGGTGCCTCTTCTGTTGGGCGCTAGCGAGAGGACAGGTCACCCAGGACAAAGGGATAGTCTGGGATCATCACTCCACAGACTGTAGCTGAACTGGAGCCAGTTGTATCTGTTTTGGTTCTGCCCCCGTTTATTCTGAATTGCCAGTGGCCTGGTGCTGGAGCATTCAGAGGGGATCTACCCACTTTGGTGTTGGTTGCATTAGTCCCTTTTGCCAGAAAAAATTCCAGGGGGCCCTGTGCTGAAGAATGGAGAATAATTATTTAATCCCAGTACCCTGATTTTATGCTCCAACTCCTTTTAGTCTAAACTTTGAACTGGCTTAAGTGAAGTACTAGCATCCTCACCTGTGCAGCTACTCAGCACCGGGTAGGATCCAGCTCCTCATATTGGCCTGGGTTTGCTGTGTATTAGCTCAGCGGTTTAAATTACCCCAGCGCTGTTGCAGCATATCTGACTGCAGCTCTCCATTATTTATAGCCCTCTATTGGCAAACTCTTTTTCATTGCTGTCGTCCAAGTTTGTTGGTAGGTTCCATAACAACGGGGATGTTAGCACTGGTGGCTGCAGTACCCTGGTATTAATTGATCTCGACCCTTTATTCCCTGCCCTGTCTCTAGTTTCCAACCCAGTGGGCCAATGTTGCAGTCACATGCTATGTCTCCTGATTTTGAACAGTAGGCTCCAATGGGGAACTTCGCCTAAACGGCTGCAGGAAGAAAACAGTGTGTGTGTGTGTGTGTCAGAGTCTTAAGGAGTCTAACACACAAAATGTCCTGTTCTAGAAATAGCCCAGCCAGTTACTCAGAATGCAAAGAAAACATGTTTGTGTAACGCAGCGTGTGACGTTACATCTTGTGGCATGAAAAATATCCTTGCCATCCATTCAAAGCCCTTGGAGCTCAGCAGTGGCTGTTTATTTAGCCTTGTCTCTTTCCGTTGCCCCACCTCTGCTTCTAGAGCATTATCTTTCTCAATCCCCACCCCCTCCCTATTCTTCCAAGGCCCTGTGCCGCCTCCCCTCTTATTCAACAGCCTAGAATGCCAGCATTGGGAAGCTAATGATAGGGATATGATTTTAATCCTCATTGAAAGGCATTCCGGACAAAGTTAAAAGGAAACTATCAAGTAGATTTAGGCCCAAAACCTTACGCTTTATTAAAACAAATAAATGCAAATATGATCAGAAACATTTTCGTGATTTAAATTTCTCATCAGTCAAGGCCATTGTTTTATTCATCCCCTTAGCTTTTCATTCCCAACAGCATTGGGGGTGAAGTGGAGGTGGGGCAGGTAGATTAGGAGAACCAGGAGGTGAAACTGACCAGTCTTGTTTTGCTGTGAGTGAAATGGAAAAATGAAACAGTCTAAATTCTGCAAAGTAAACTGGCCTATCAGATTGCTTCAGTTTTAATCTACATGGGGCAAATGGTAACACGTGAGGGAATGTGTGAGGTTTTTAAAATATGTTTATTCACTTGACAGAGCCCCTTTTAATCTTTTCATGGCCTGGGAGAAAATTGGAAAAAAGCCATCTGATCATAGTACAATTCAAAATGCTCCGTGTAATCTCTCTGCCCAGTCCTTTTTTGTTTTCTGTGTGAGATTCCCCTCTTCTGGAACTGACCTAAGAACAGACTAGCTGCAGTGTGAACCCAGAACATAACCCCATTTCCCTCTGCCATTTGATCCAGCCGGCAGATGTCCCCAAAGGTTGATAGTGAGCTTACCATAGGAAATGTTTGCACACTTTGCAAATCTCATTGTGTCAGTCCGCTCGTCCCCATTCCAGTGCAGGAACATCATACTGTATGATGTGCCGGAACTTCTCCGTGGACCCAGAGAGCCAGAGCCCCATTCCTCTCCTGAACTCTGGTCTTCTAAATCACAGAACACTGCTGGCCCAGTGCTGAACCTGGCTCAATACCTAATGTCATCATCAAAATGAGAGGAGCACAAGAAGCAAGACAGGAGAACGCCATGTGCAATGTATTTAAATAGAAACACTAGATGACAGGCAACTGGGATTAACTCCAGCCCAATCAGGAAGCCTGCTGGGATCTTAGCCCTCGTAGGGTCCAGCTTGCGCAGACCCGTTAAGGGCAGACTCAGTAGGACTGGAGGGAATGATGAGAATACTTCTGAAGAATAAGCCTGAGGAAATGACACATGCAGATAAGTGAGCACAGTTGGAACAGGTAGCGATGGATCTGAATTACTGAAATGGCAAGCAAATAATGACTGGAAATGCGTATGTGACTTGAGGACCTGGCAAGAAGGCAGGCAAGGCTGGAGCATAATCAGGCGAGATGGTGGCTGCAAACTGTAGGATTCCCTACAGAAGAGGCAGTTTTCTATAAGTACCTGAGTGCCAAAGTTCTTCCCCTGCAGTGTTTGCTGAATGAGCATTTTCCAAGGGCAGCTTTTTGGACATGGTCTCAAGGAAGTAGCAGGGTCTGAGGCGTCACAAACTCTCAGTTTGTGTTAATTGAACATCTGGGACAAAATCCATCCCCGGTATAAGCCCAGCGAAGCCAAGAGAGTTACACTAGCAGCCTAGCAGTTATGTATCTGTGATCAGCATCTGTGCTTCGTTGCCTTTGCTCCATTTTGTACTCAGCTTGTTAAACTCCCCTATAGTTCTTTCTGTTCCTTAACTCTTCCCAGACTCATTCCACTGTCTCTTCAGCCTTTTCTAGCTTCCCTCGGCTTCTTTTTCATCTCTCTCTCATTCTAGTCCTAACCATGCTTCACCATGCTTTCACACTTGCCCTCCTATGTGCCTACTTATCATCTCAGTCTAAGGTTCCCTTTTATAGCTTCAACCCACTTCTTAATAACTCAGCTCTGGCAACAACCTTTCCTGGCTCTAAAGATCACTAACATCATACAGTTATGGGAGGGCCAGAAAAATCTTGTAGACTAACAATGCAAATTTCCTGCAAGCAAAATTCTATAAAGCCACCTGCCCAGCAAATGCTGCGATTCCATCACATGCTTTGCAAACGCAGCAGAGAGGAATAAATACCCTAAAGCTGCAGCGGGTGCATTCACTATGAAATTCCTGCAGCTCTTGGGGTTTAGCCCAGGTGCGTCATGAGTTGCTGATGGGGGCTGGTCTTTCCTTAGGTGATGAGACACGAAAACTCCAGCATTCTGGAACTGGATGGAAAGGAGGTCTCTGTATTCACTCCTTCAAAGCCCAGGGAGAAGTGGCTGCGCAAGAGGACGCATGTTAAGCTAAGGGTAATAGTGTTTCTATTATGTCTCCCCAAAGGAAACTACTGTTAAACATGATTTAGCTGGATTTGGGCCTGTAATAAGAACAGTTTTAAAGTTAACCAATATGGGTACAACTCTGTTACTGCCCATGGACTGCACAATTACACGGGGCTGGAGAGGTTGCATTGCAGTAATCGGCTGTGTCAGTGAGATATCCCAGTTATAGATTTCTGGAAGAGAGAGACACTCTCTGCCACAAGGTCTCCTCCATATAAAATACTGAGTGTTGGCTATAGGTCAAGAAAGGAGACGGAATTGTGTCAAAGTCTGGTGTCCTGAATTGTCTTTACAGTAACTGTCATTCCCTGGAGTTCCTGAATCCAGAGGATGAGAAGCTTTTCTGATTCCATGAGCGGGAAGTTTGTTTAGCCAGTAATAATGTCAGCAGACTCCTGATGACAGTCATTTTGCCTCCTGATTTGAAGGTGCAACATACAGAATTTTGCACCACAAGGGATCGGATTTTCAAGGTGTTCTGTGTCCCTCACTATACAGTATTTGTGCCCCAAGGATCCGGAGTAGTATTACTAGCCAGTGACAGTATCATTGTGTGAGATCATGGCATATGCATGTATAAAGGTCCAGAAAGGACAACCATCATTTTTGCAGACTCAAATTTTGCCTGTTAGGAGTGGCAGCAGGGAAACCAAGTAGAGGCCCCTTCTCAAATAATGCTCAGGATCAATTAACTGTAGGTGCAAATTCTACCATTTACATGACTAGGTAATTAACTGCACCCAGACATCAGCTCCTTGGCCAAATACATTAGGATCCACGCCCACAATTGATGGTGGGTGCAAATCATGTGGCCATAAATTACTATAGCTAAAACGGAGACCAAGTGCAGAAGGCCCTTTAAAAGTCTTGTCCTAAATGTACAATACTTCTTTTTCCTTAAAAATGTGTGTTGTTTAATATAGATATATAATAGTGATGGGGGACAGAGGATGTCACAAGAAGAAAATTACTCCTCCAAAAACTCCTGTTTGTCCATGTGTTTGGCATTATTATCACTATAGCAACTTTGCATTAGCCATGAGGTTCTGCTGGGAATCTAACTAGGTTTATTCTGTTTTTCCCTTGACGTCTGCAGAATGTCACAGCCAACCACAGAATCAATGATGCCATCGCTAATGAAGACGGACCCCAGACCTTAACAGGAAGGTTTATGTATGGGCCGTTAGACATGGTCACGCTCACTGGGGAAAAGGTACATTTGCCTTAGGTGTGCATTGCCCATAAATAGCAAAAGACCTAGGCAGTAGTAGTTGCTGGCCAATGTTCCTTTTGTATCTGTAAATGTTAAAAGAGAGAACTGTCCAGTTACCTGCACAATCAAGCACCTTTTCCTGTGTCCACTAAGAGCCCCCTTTGCCCAGCCTATCTATTGCATTACACTTGAGAGAGATTTGAGGACGCCATGTTCAGACCCAGATTAGGATCCTGTCTAGTATCAAAGTTATTTAATACTTCCTTAGTCCTGAACCTCCTTTGCCTCCCAGGTGGACATTCACATCATGACCCAGCCGCCATCTGGAGAGTGGATTTACTTTGACACCGAAATCAGCAACAGCAGTGGCCGGATTTCCTACGTTATCCCTGAGAACAAGCGTCTGGGGATTGGCGTATATCCCATCAAGATGGTGGTCAGGTGCTGAGCTTTAAGCTCATTTGGCTTAGCCCCCAGTTTGACAGGACTCTCTGAAAAAGACTGTAGACACTTCTCAGTTATTCTGATTGCATGATAGAAAATCATAGAAAATAAATGTTAACTGGTCAAGTGCAATTCTACCTGAAAAGTGACTGTGTTTAAAAAGTGGCTTGTTCTTATCAAACGCTCTTCTCCCTATTGTATCATCAGAGTCTGATCTGCTGACTTGATGGACAAAACAATTTTACTCGTTACCCTGCAGCACCAGCGATGGGACAAAGAGCTGTATTCTGTTCTGCCTCCTGCATCATCAACAGCATTGTTAACTGAGTTCCAATGGCTGGGCCAGACTTTTCCTCCTTTTCCAGATGTGCAACTTCATTGTCTTCAGTGGAACTGCATAGCTGAGCGCACCTTGAAGACTGTAAACTTGCACTTGCCCAGGTTCCCCTTAGGGCAGAGCCTTTGTTATTAGTGATGATGCACAATGCAGAAAGTCTCTAGCTTGACTTTTGGCTTTCAGAGCAGGCAGCGCCAAAAAGCATCTTGTCATTGGTGAACTGAACAAATCTGCTCTAGAGGCATTGAAACATACTGAAGCTGGGGCCCCCCACAACGCTAGTCCAAGTCACTGTAATTATATTCATCTTACGTATGGGCATTTTCTGTGGGGCTTCTCGCTGTAGTATCATTAATGACTTTGCGGCAGATTTTTAAAGATATTTAATAGACACCTGGTGGGATTTTCATAAGTACCCAACTACCATTGAGGAAAGGCCCTGCACTGCCTCTCAGTGGGGGTTAGGTGCTTTTGAAACTCCCACTCGGCAGCGATCTGCAAATTTAGGTGCCTAAATACCTTTAAAAAATCTGTCCCTTTATCCTTGCAATAACACTGCCAGGCAGGAAATCATTAGCATCATCCATTTGACACATGGGTAACTGAGGCACAGAAAGATGATTTGCCAAGTCAGGAACAGAAGCCGTATCTCCTGAGTCTTATTCCAGCGCCTTACCCACAAGGCCTTCCTTCCTCTCTGAGTACATACCTATCAGATCAGTGGATAGTCTTCTCCACCATTTGTGCTGAGATACAGACACAACAGGCCATATCTGCAGCTGGTATAAATCGGAGTAACTCTGAAATCAGTGGATCTGTGTTGATTTACATCAGCTGAGATGATCTAACCCTTAAGACACAGGAGGGGGTGTAGGGCCTTAGCAGAATTGTGTGTGTGAAGTGATGGCAGGATCTGTCCCTTAATTTTCTGTATTCCCTGGTCGTTTACTGTATGCTTGCTGAATTGGTATTGCAAATGGGCATTGTAGCTTTAATCTCTCAGCCAGGTTTGTCCACTGTTTTTAACCCCCTATTTCTTTCCTTGTAGGGGTGACCACACATATGCAGATAGCTATATCACCGTTCTACCTAAGGGGACGGAATTTGTGGTCTTCAGCATTGATGGTTCCTTTGCAGCCAGCGTGTCTATAATGGGTAGTGACCCCAAAGTCAGAGCTGGCGCAGTTGATGTTGTAAGGTCAGTGGCTGGGGGAAATGCTTTCGTATTAAATGAATATTTTAATCCTACCTCAAATATAGGTCCATAATACGCTGTTGTTTTTTTCCCCCACCAGGCACTGGCAAGACCTTGGCTACCTCATTATCTATGTCACAGGCCGACCTGATATGCAGAAGCAAAGGGTGGTGGCATGGTTAGCACAGCACAATTTCCCCCATGGGATAGTCTCATTCTGTGATGGGCTTGTCCATGACCCACTGCGGCACAAGGCCAACTTCCTGAAAACCCTCATTACAGACGTAAGTATGGGCTGTACTGAGATGTGAGCAAAGCGAGGGTTCATCCACTTGACCCGGCTTAGTCAAGTCCTGCTCTGCAGTGGGAGATTAACCTGCATTCATTTTATTTTTAGCCACCCCACCCCCTGTTTTTTTATTTTCTAACTCCACAAAGGTGTCTGTGCAGTTAAAATATGTTCGCTCCATTCTGCGCTGTGCTGCAATCCTTGCTGCTTCCATTACTAAATGCCTATTGCCCTAGAGGGAATCATGATTATTGTGCTTTCTCCCCACCTGCTTAGTGCATTTCTGGATGCCTGTCATATCTGCAGATAAAGGGATGCCTTATAGATAGAGGGCTGTCAAAGAGATTGTGACCTGCAGCCAACCAAAACCCAGAATTCAAGCCTGTCTCCATATTGGGCCGAATCCAAATACCCCGTTATCTGGGAAAATTTGGACTGGAATCTCCATGTTTGTGAACATTAAGATCTGGGGTTTGGGTGAGGTCCATTATATAGATGCCAAGTTCTGATCCAAAGTTCCAGTTCAGGGGCTTGGGGTGGACTCATCTTTACTTGGAGAGTTGGGCCGGATTAGCACTTGGATGACAGACCTTTAAGGAACATCCAGGCAGGATTGATGGTGGGGGATCTAATGAATGAATGCCCTCTCATGGTGCTGAGGGTGCATACCATCCTTCAGATGAAACAAAACCAATGTGCTCATTAGAAATCCTTTGGCACTTTTTGCAGGAGAAGGCTTGTTCACCTTGTTGTCATGGCCAAATGCCAGTTGAGATAGTTAATTCCTCCTGTGGTTGAATGTTAGTGAAGTCCTTTGAGATCCTTGGATGCAGGATTCTATAGAAGTGCCATATAATTTCCTTTATCTTTTGAAGACTGGCCTGCCCTGGCAGTGCTTTGCAGGGCTTAAGAAGACCTCCAGGTCTCCATCTCTCACTGCTTTGGGTTGGTGAGAATTAGAGTAGTTTAGGGTGATGCATGTAGTGATGGGAAGAAAGTGCTGGTTCAGATGATAGCAGAGCAGCTAGAGAGGGGCTTTGACAGATCAGTGAATGTCACAAGAGATGGCAGGACTTCAATCCATCCCTTGCTAAGATGTTAATGTTGTCGGGCATATCAGAACATGTGAGTTTGCCCGGCAGCAGCCAACTGATGATGATATGGCACTGCTACAGCGCCTTCCCTTGGAGGATCTCAAAGCACTTTACTGCTATCGATCACCCATCCTTCACAACACCTCTGATGTAGGTAAATATTATCCCCCTTTTACAGAGAGAATCTGAGACACAGAGCTGAGTTACCCATCACAGAGAGGATCATCTGAAAAGCCAGGCTTAGAACCCAGGAGTCCTAGTTTTCTGCTCTAACCAGGAGATCACTTTGCCTCTCTCCAACAAAGGCTGTGCATGCTCTTTGTAGCAGGTGCACAACCAAGGAAGTAAATAGGAGTTAACTTCTTGGTTTGTACTCCCTATTCTGCAAGGCCCAGAGGATCCACAACCCCATTCAAATGTTCCCCTCACAAGATCTGGCTCTCACTCAGCATGGAAATTAACCAGCAACTTTTATAGAGGCTGTTGGTGCCAAGGAGACCAGACAGTGTAATAAATGTGAAAGCAATAGAAAGGCACCAACTTTACTGCATGCAGTTAAACCCAGTCAATCCTAAAGGTTGTTAGAGAGAGTGGAGAATGAAGTACAAAATAAAACCTACTGCACAGATTCTGTTTTTAAAGACTAGCCCAGTGTACTCTTTGCCTGTGGGGACCCCCCAAGGTCATACTGCATACATTACCTGGGTGGAGAGAGAGCAGAAAAGAGCAACAAGATTGATCAGCGAGCTGGAGGAAAGATCACAAGAGCATATACTGTATCTGCAGTTTGGGTATAGGATGACTCAGAATGGGACATGCTAAATGTCTCCTGCATGAGGAGGGTGTAAATTGCAAAGAGGGAAAGGAGTTATTTAGGGATGTAACTAGGAGGAGTGGCTTCCAAGAATTAAGAATGTAAACATTTATGCTGAATACCAGAAAAACTTCCTGGCCATGAGATCTACTTGTTGTAGGAACAGCGTCCGGGGGGAAGTGGTGGAAGCTTTTTAGCTTGTGACATTTAAAACTGGACTGGGCTGAATACTAGAAAATATGTTGAGGGGATTGATTCTACACTGGCCTCTGGGATTGGAGCAGATGTCACTGTCAGGGCTTTTCAAGCTCTGATAGCAATGTGACTGCGAAGTGCCGTCTTTGGACAGATTTCCATAATGTCATATTTCAGCCTGGTAACTGATGGGCTTTTATCATGTCTTAGACCTAGGCTGTTCGAATTTCCCCTTTATTTCAGTGATAAATCAGGGCTACTTAATGGGGCCACCTTGGTGATCCCAAAGTTATCTAGCCCACTGGATCACATATGCCATTGTCAACCATAGTGAGCTCAGTGGTTTGAGCATTGGGCTGCTACACCCAGGGTTGTGAGTTCAATCCTTGAGGGGGGCCACTTAGGGAACTGGGGCAAAATCAGTACTTGGTCCTGCTAGTGAAGGCAGGGGGCTGGACTTGATGACCTTTCAGGGTCCCTTCCAGTTCTAGGAGACAGGATATCTCCATATATTATTATTATTATTATTATATAATGTCCATTATTCTAGGGTCACTGTGCCTTATTCTCCCACCACCTTGACAAAATGAAAGCCCATCATTAAATACTGAACGCAATGACTGTTGGAATCAGCCTGTAACTTGAAATCTAAGTCGAAAATGTCAAGAGTGAGCTGTCTTTGGAATCCCCTTGTTATAGAAGATGCTATATTATTATCCCTTGTTGGAAATCGACCTTTCCAGAGAGCACTAAGGGTCACAGATTTGCTACAGTGGGTCTTTGGCCAGCTTGCAGCTCTGCAGGAAGAACCAGATGGGTCCATGCAGGATAAGCACCTCCTCCTGCAGAGCCCCACCAGGTTTATTCCACCTCCACAGCTGCAAAATGATCTTCTCAAATGTCTGGCTAAATGGTAAATGAAATCTTCTGCTCTGTGGGAACAGAGCAGTAACTACTTATGGGTAGAAAAATCCAGTGCATCATGCAAGGTGATATGCATAGTTGTCTGTCTAAACCGCCTCAAAATCCAACAAAATTAGAGATGCAGTCTGGCTAACCCAGCCTCCAAGCCAGTGTTGCGTGCGGCGATCTCTCAGTGGAAGGGAATTCTTCATGTAAATAGCAACAGAGGGTTCTGTGGCACCTTATAGATTAACAGACGTATTGGAGCATAAGCTTTCGTGGGTGAATCCCCACTTCGTCAGATGCATGTAAATAGTTACGGAATATAATTGAAAAATGCTCCCTCCCTGGCTACGGTGTATATAAAAATCCTTGGAACAGAGCTGTGGAGCCTGCCACACAAAGAAAGGACATTAGGTAAACATAGCTACATTGCGCGTGTAGTTCCTAACTTCCTTCTGCCCTTGTATTCTGCAGTACAGCTAGAACAGTAATCAGCCTATAGTACAAACTCTCAGCATTGCTGTTGGTTAATTAGTACATAATCCTGCAGAGCACTGTCCAGGTGGGACTTGCAGTGCCCTCTTGACTGGATATTCCTACAATGGCTGTGTCTGAGCGGTGTCCTAGCATAAACTTGTTCCCTCTTCCCACAGCTCCACATGAGGATCCACGCCGCATACGGATCCACTAAGGATATTTCGGTCTACAGCGCCATTAGTTTGCCACCCACGCACATCTATATCGTTGGCCGACCAACCAAGAAATTACAGCACCAGTGTCAGGTAGGAATCCCGGTTATTTTGTCTGTAGAACACTAAAGCCCCTACTGGAGTCAGTGGGAGTTTAGACACCCGATAGATGGATTACTACCCGCCGATTTGGCGGGTAATCTGGACGTACCCGCTAACTTCACCAGAAGCAAGATTAGACTGTTTTGTAAAGAGAAAGTTCCCACACACCAGGATCCCTCCGCATCTCTCTGAGAGGTGTGAGGGTTCCTTGCTTTATGCATCACCACTATGGAAATAATGGAGTGAAAATACCAGTTGTTCCACTGCATTGTGTCTTGTAGTGTTATATAATTAGATTTTTTTTTTTTTAATGAAGTCGTGTCCACTTAAAAATCCCCCTTTTGTCTGAACTTGTCCCTGCTGTTATGTTGGCTGAGTAAAGCAGAAGATCAGAAGGGGGCAGTTCTCTGTAGAGTTAGTTTCCTTTGTGCATGTGACAGCACCGTATGTCCCTGTCGGTTGCCTCCTCAGTCTGCTCCCTCTGCTGTTTTTGTGGGATTTCCACAAAGCAACAGGGGAAAGAAACATTTAAGAAAGTGATTGTCAAACCGCAATTGGCAGAGGGACTTGAAGGCAGATGTGGGATCTGAACCGACTGTGACTCCATTTTTTTTTTTTTTTTTTTTGAAAGTTGTTGATTTCAAGTTGACTGTGTCCTATAAACCTCCCTGACCTATTGTTTCACAGTTCATTACTGAGGGGTACGCAGCCCACCTTGCCCAGCTGGAGTATAACCATCGCTCCCGGCCTGCCAAAAACACGACCCGGATGGCATTGAGAAAAGGCAGCTTTGGTCTCCCCAGCCAGCCAGATTTCCTGCGCAAGAGGAACCATTTGCTACGTACCATCTCCTCACAGCCCCCGGGGACGAGCGGGAATGCCAGTCACAGACCTGAACGAACGCAGAGCCAGTCGGACAGCGATAGGGAGAGAGAGCGGGAGCGTAGCCAAAGAAGCATGAGCATTGCCACTGGGTGCTGGGGCCGGAGCGCAGCCTCAAAACTGGAATCTGGCACTTTAGGTCAGAAGTAGAGCCAGCCAGGAGCCAGTGACAGTCGGCCACAGCCACCGGAGGAGAAACAGAAGGAATAAAGGACAAGGCCAGCAGTGTGAGATGGAAGGGTAAATATGGTGCTACTCTCTAACAACAACATGGTATGCTAGGAGGAAAGGCTGGTGTATTTTCCACATGGAATGTGCAGGCCTTAAAATGGCGTGTTGGGTTTGCAGAGCACTAGCCCGAAAAACCATTTGAAATTAGGGAACCAAGGGGGAAAACAAACAGTTTCCAGATCAAGACTATGCTCTCTTCTGCCTCCTTTTCTTATCCAGGTTTAGCGACTGTAAATATGTGCCTCCCTCACCTTCTTAGCCATCAATCAGATACACGTGACTGAGTGTGATCCTCAGTGCCATGGGGTGGAAGGAGAAGTCTGGTTAGACCTTTCACTTGGGTTGTTCCATTAGCCAGACTGAAAGAGACTGCTGGATACCAGTACTTTTTTGTGTGTTTTTAAACTAAGTATGTCATTTCCAAGGTGCAGAGAGGCTGAAACGAGAGGCTTCTTCTGCACTGGGTGAAGCAATCAAGTGTTTTACATGTACAGAGAGCTTAGAATTTATCCACTTTGTACCCAGGAGGATGTATATCAGCAAGGCATTAACCAAGTGTCAACTGCTGTTGGTAGGAGCCGTATGTCAGCAGATTGATACTCTAGAAAGTGGGGTCATTCGTTTTTTGGTTTTGTTTTAAACATTTTGAAAGGGGATGGAATTTAATGCATTAAGCTATTAAAAAAAACAAGGAGTTTTGTTTTAGCTGTTAAAAACATCAGCCACTTACTTTACTGTATAGTTCTCCAAGTATTACTGCTGTATATTATTTCAGAAACTAACCACCATATATTTAAGTGTCTGAAAGTACTCAACAACTAGATTACACTGCATTTCCTGTCAAAACGCAGAGTCCAAATATTTCACCACTATCCCCAACTCAGAGACATTTCTTCTTCCCAGGTCCTCTCCGATATCAGTAACAGCTTTCACGGGAATTAGACTTGTTTCTTTTAACTGTAGTTATTCAACTGTAAAACCTCATTGTTTTTGCACTGATAATTTTTAGAATGGAGACCTGTTACCATCTCATGTAGCTACACCTAATTGTTTGTAGTGCATGACAATTAAATATTACTAAGCCAGGGTGTGTGTATATATATACATGTATATTATATATATATAAATTTGTGCAGAAGTTTTTCCAACAATAAGGAGATTGTAAGGAAGTGTGCCAACTAAGTTGCACAAGCTTAAGAAAAGGCCATATCTTAATTTTCCTAGCCTCTCTTTCAGTGGATGTGTGTGAGCTGATGGTTTGGTGCGCTGCCATGACTTGAATCTCTCTCTTGCACTGAGCATGCCAGGGTCTGGGAGCACTGCAGAGGTGACATTTCCAGTCTGCAGGACAACGTGCTGGGCTGCTTGCTAGCACCCCCTACCGACCACTGCAGAAGAGGAAATTGTCAGCCACAAGGTATTCAAAGGTGAAGGACATAATTTAAGGAGGAGCAGAGAACAGTGCCTAGAACAGAGGGGTTGCCTGAAAGCCCTGCCCCCTCCCAGGTCAAACTAGCCAGGATTTCTGAATTTCCAGCCTCGGTGAAGGGTGCAGCTTCCTTCTTGCACACACCAACTGGGGTATGGGAAATATCCACACTGGGATATTTGGGGCTCCCACCTGCCTATTTCACATGAAGATTTTATATTCATAGCACATTCATTGGCTAAGTTTTATCCTGCTCTCCTCCACCACAATATACTATGTTTATATCACTTTCTACTTACAAGGATCTTATTTATAACAGATTTTTTAGACTGTCTGCTTCATTTTATTAACTGTTTCAGTACTAAGTGCAGCACTTCTGCACCGAGACACACAGCACTGTGAACACTGCTCTGCTAACCGGCTCAGAGCTGCAGTAGGCAGACATAACTCATCCAGGCATCAAAAATCTTATTTCATGACTACTGCTTAAACCTCAAGTTTCAAAACTAATTTAGAATGTGTGCTCTATCCCTACAGTGATATAAAGAGGACAATGTTTAACTACTGAGAATGTCCAGGTTGATAGAGCTTTAACAGATCCACCCACTAACACAGTGCATCTCACTTACTCTTAGCCTCATTGCAAACTACTACGCCATTCATCTTTGATAATTATCATATTACAGAACATACCTACAGATTTTTACTACTGAAAAAATTACTTCCCTTTCTGCTGACTCAGCCTAGTTACCTTGAATGTATATCCAAAGCTACTGGGTAAAAATGTGAATTGTGTCATAGCTTTTTGCTAGTTGAATATTGTACCAAACTGTTGCCATCTGACTTAGAAGCAAGCCGCAGTCCATTCTGTAAAGTAACCAAACCATGATCACAAAGCGTATTTGCAAATTTGGATATGGCCTTTACAAAGTTCAATCTTACTCTGAAAGAAGAGTCCACAAACCAAGGCATGATATGTACATTTTTTTCAAAACGCAGATGAGACGTTAACATTTTCTTGTGTGTAGATAGTGTAAAACTGAGGATAATGTAAATGTTAAAAAAACAAAAGTGGGTATATACAAAGTGAAAGTTATTTATTTTATGTAGAGAAAAAGTGTCTGGAGGGAACAGAACCTTCAGAGATTATTAATATTAAAATGTAGCTTTTTTGTTTCAGGCATTATGTACAAAGCAATTATTTTATGGACCAAGTTTAATGTAATTGTCAATGACCGCAGAAGTGCAATATTATAATCACCTCTCCATCACTCCATATTTTAAACCAATAATGATCAGTGAGACTGACAATCATAGCACCTGTGTTCTGACCCTTTGTTAAGCTTCTTGGAGTTTCCAACTTCTCCCCCATCTGTTTCCATTGTAAGAATCCATACAGAGAAAACAATGATAGTGCAGAATCTTTGTTCATCACTGCAATAATAGCCGATATGGGGCCATGTATTAACATGAAATATGTGGATAGTTTTTTTTCACCCATACAGGTACACTATAGTTCCCCATGAATCTATCGTCTCATACATCCCTGTCTTCTTCTTGTCTGTCTGAAGCGAAGATCAGTATATTACGCTGTCATTCTAAGAACAATAGCAATAGTTTAACTTTGTGTTTATAAACTGCTCTGAAATGGTCTAGGGAGTGGTGCATTTGAAACAAAATCTCTTTCCAAATGCACAAAAGAGGCTGCACTGGGATACAGTTAGGGAAAGCTGAATGTATTTTCCATTCTTATTAAAGGGGCACTGTCAGGTTAAAGACCTTATTTACCTTTGTTACAAGTAACAGTTCTGAGTTGTTTAAAACAGAAGGAATATTAAAAGTTTGTTATACTTTTCACCGTTATGCTGGTTAGTTCCTTTTTGCATTCATCAGCTTGGCCAAGGAAAACAGACTAGTTGGTTCTGGTAACTATCACTTCCTGGTTCTCATGCACTCAGCACAAAGCCGCAATGTTTATATTGCGAGGACCGGACAGAGGGATTTATTTATTGGGTTTTAAAAACCAACACCTGTTTCCACTGGAATTAAACATTCGTGGAAACATTTCTGTGGATCTGAAATATGTGGATTTTTCTAAAAAGCAGCTTTTCTGTAATCTGAACGTTGGGATAGAAACCTGACACTGTCCCTTTCCAGTCTTTCTTTTTTTTTTAAATCCAAACTGTCACTTTAATTCCTTATTTTCTTCTTTTGATAAATTATTAAAAAGGCAAAATTTTAATACCAAAAAAAAATGTGTCTAGTGTTAGAAGATACGTTAAATGAAAACCAATAGCTAACCAAAGGGTTACTAACAAACCGCTCTTCCCACAAGCAACCTGCACTTCTTGTAGTAGCCCCTGCTCTTCAGGTATCTTCACCTTTGCTGCATTTTCCTATTAGTTCTAGAAGCCTTACGTTTTTCTCCCTCTCCTTGTATGAAAACCCTGGATATTGATATCCTTGACTGTCAATTTTATATTCAATAATGTTCTATTTTATTTATAAAAAAAATCTTTTAGGGATACAGGTGGGGGGGGAACTACATCATCGCTTAATTTGACAGACACACCTGCACCCCACCAGGGAATGAGAGTTAGACCCGAGTCTGCCGCTTCCTGGTTTTCATTTTGTGTATTATGTTGTGTGTGTAAAATACTGTTAAGATCTATTTGCTTGTATGTAACAAACCATAACTACTGTACAACTTCCTTTTCCTCCTTGCTGTTAGTGCATTGTTCTAATGCCTGGGTGTGCTTTGTGTACAGTATCTTTGTACATTACACAGATTAAAGAAACGGGAAGGCTACTTTCTGTGTCTGCTTCTTTTGGTGACTTACAAACTGACAGTTAATGCATCACAAAAGCTAGGAATTGGGAACTGAAAATGATCCGGTTTAATGAAAGTGTCCAATGGGATTAGATGCCAAAGAAAAAGATGGCAAAGACGTAAATTGCTGAGCAGAAAAATTCAGGGGCTACACACATTGACACGAGGCAAATGGAAACCAAATGGAAAAGAGAGAGACAATTACAAGCACTCTGTGCTCTGAATTGCAGAAGATGTTCTACAGCTAGTGTGTGAGTGAAATGATGGGACACAGTAAGTGAATCAACGACAGCAGAGCGTGAGAGTGGAGAACAGGGAGACACCCACCAGCATGTGGGTGCTTCACTTTGAACTGGCTGCCCGTAAATGCAGCTGGGGAAATGCACTATCCGTAAAGCCTAAGTCTGGCTATCTCAGGGGCCGTCTCTCGTTCCCGCACATCGCCTGCTGTCAGTGCTGCTGCCTTACCCTGACCCTTCCAAAGGGGGAGACTCAAGAGAGCTGCACCCTCTGCTGTTCAGTCGCCTGGCTCAGCCCCACTTCGACACCTACCTGTTTGTCCAGGGCTTGTCCCCCTGTCATCCTGGCTGCTGTCAGTGTCCTCCTTGTTAAACGTATGGTCCCAGGGAGGTTTGTGCCATAACTAGCGCCTTTATAAAAGGGAAGTGTGTTGGCTCCATCTGACCCATGTGCCTAACACCCAGCTACTAGAGGAGGAGGCCTGCATTAAAGGGGAATGGAAGATGCATTGATAGACCTGCCAGCAGACTAGGTGAATCCTTATATACGTGATCAGCCTCCCACAGTCAAACACCTCCAGTCCTTCTATGAGGCTAGAAAAGTGGCACACGAAAACTAGTTCAAACCATACAGAAGGACAATTTTTTTTGAACAGGCAGTGATTTTACAGTTCAGAACAAGACTTTCCACCAACAGGCATCAGACCCAAGTGACTGAAGAAGTCTGCGGTGGGATCCGTTCAATAGAGTGGAGTAAAGGGACCAAGGAAACTAAGAAGTCACCCAGGGAAGCAGGTAAAACAGGCGTCTCTGGGGGAGGCAGTGTGGTACTGACGGCACTTTGGGCTTTCTAGGTCTTGCATTTCACTAGCTGTAGCTGCTCAGCTGCGGTAGCATAAGGTCAAAACTCTGACCTATTCTGCTTTCCTTAGCAAGCCACTGGGTGCCGAGGATGGGGCAAGCATTCATTGTAAAGCTTCGGGTATTAGCCCAAACACACACACACACACACACACAAAGATCTTGCCTGTCCCCTTGCGACAGATTGGTTTGTATAATTGTCGTCCATTCACACTGGCACATAAAAGAATAACTTGGGCTGCTGGATTGATTTAACCAGTTTATTTTGTACAAGTTTTCAGATTCACCAAGTTAAGGGGGGGGGGGGGAATCAGAAGACTGAGTTTTCCTGGGCTCCTCTGCTTCTGAAAGGCCAATTTCACAAACAAACCAAAACTGCCCCTTGCACCTTCGTAGGGTGGCAAGAGACAAAGAGCAAGGAAGGGGCATCGCTTTGGTGCAGGGACATGAGCAGGGCTGAGCAAACCCCTGCCCATTACACTTCACCCACTGGCAGGTACAGCAGCTGAGCTCCCAGTACAGCCTGCCATCAAGGGAGCCAGTGCTAATTAGCTTGAACCTGTACCATGCCAAGTGCCTTCACCTCTCATTGGCTCAGTGAGAGAAGGCACCTTGCAGGATGTGGACCTAATGTTGCAGCCTGCACAAAGCTGGGGCAATGTATGAATGTGCCTCTGTACAGCTGAGGGCTAGTAAAGGGACCCCTGTGTAACTGGGCAATCCAACCAAACACAGGGCAAATATTAATTCAAAGAGCAGGCACATAGCAACCACTTGTGAAAAATGATTCAAAGCAGCCTCATTTCAGGGGATCACTGTGGCAGTCACCCCAGTATCAGCAGGGTTATGGCTGCCTGTACCTGGGCATTTGCCTTAGAGCTTGGAATCTGAATCACCATCAAGGAAGTGTATTAACGATAACATGGTGTTAACTGGGTCAGTTTGTCTTCTCCGGGGACTCAGCATTGTTGTGCTGATGGCACCCATGAGCTCCCTGGTGGGATTCTCACTGAGCAGCAGTGGGTTGAGCCTCAGAAAGTGACCAAGTTGAGAGCAATGTTGGTCAGGTCTTAAGGACTTTGCATGGACTGGCAGGAGAGAAGCCATGGCCATCAAAGTCACTCCCTCCTCCAGGCACTAGATGGACCCAGCAGAACAGGACATGTCCAAAGGGTAAAGATCCTGCTGTGTCACACACAGATCTCATCAGTGCAGGGAGAATGGGGAGCTTCTGCTTTGGCAGATTAGTGTCTCAGCGAGCAGAACAAGAAAACCACCTTTCCTGATGTACTTGACATCTGGACTGTTACTGAAGCATCCCTGTCCTCATCTGGAAGGCCAGGCCGTCTCCTCGGGTGGCTTGCTGTGAAGGAACAGACAAACAGGCACTTATAGGCCAGTCTTCCCAAAGAATCATGCTTGGTGCTTCCATACCATCTACCTGTGAGAGGCTGAAAGGCCTCTGCTAATGTGAGTGATCAAACCCACTTCCACCCTGGCTAGGTAGGATTTATGATCCCAGTTTTACAGATAGGAAAAGCCAAGCGAGGGGCTGCAATTTCCCCAAGGCCACACAGCGAGTCAGCAGAATTCAGCTCTCCTGCCCCCCAGGCCTGTGTTCTAGCCACTAGCCCATGTTTTCTGCTTTACAACCCAGCTTAGGGCCTTGCTGGCTCCAGAATGCGTCTTCAGTACAAAGGCCGTCTACCTTGTTAATCTCTTTGTGTCTTTCTTTGGTGACAATTTCTTCTAGTACTTCTCCATCTCCCTTAATAAGCCTGTAACAGAAGCACATCAACACAACCAGTAAAGTCTATCAGCCATCCAGTTACCAGCTGTAAGCAACACATTGCTTTGTTTCCCCAGCAGCAGAAGGCAACATTCAATGAGGGTTCTGTCCCCACTGGAAGAGTGACTAGATCACCTCCCTCATGCGCCCACCCGGCTAATGTTTCATGCTGAGGGAGACGGTATTTTGCATCGGAAGATGTCCAACAAGCTGGACTTGTTGAGGGGTAACACCAGCAGCACCTTCTGTGTGAGCATGTGCTCTAGAACAGAGTCAAGGGCCTCTGCCAACACAGGCTGGCTGCAGCCCGGTGTCCCACACAATCTCTGGGAGGGTGGCAGCTTTGCAGTGGCAAAAAGGCTCATCACATGCTGGGGCTTGGGCCAGGTGCTGCTCTGACAATCTGGTGTAAACCTGGGTCAACTCCACTGACGGGTGTAACGCTGTCGTCTCTGTTTTAAAGATGAGGGCAGCTCCACTATAGAACACCGGGAGTCGGGCTTTAGCCAACCCTCAGTTAAAGGGCCTTTGCAGCCTTTTCCATTATGCTGCCTGCAGGATTAAAACCAACAAGGTCTTGCTTCAATACACTTCTTCGAAAGATGCCGTGTACTGAACGTATTGGGAACAAGCTTCCTCTCCCAGCATTCCCATGAGGTAGGATCTGCCGTGCTTTAGGCAATCCCCAGCCCCACATTGAGCATTCCCTAGAGATCAGGCATGTTGCAAATCAAGCCTAGCAGGCTAGTGTGCTGCAGGAAAGACACATGCTAAGGAAAAAGGATCTCCCATTATCCTATAACTCGGCGTGTGGTTTTTCTCGGCAATGGGAAACTGGGTTGGTTGTTCCCACTCAAATGTAACGTGCAGACAGCTTCCTTTATGACTGAGGAGGGGCAATGCAGAGGTTTAAGTCCAGTCCCCAGTTGCACATAAAAGTTGCTGGATTATCTAGTAATCAGACAAGCATTTGACCTTTGGTAACAGAACTGGAAAGGACCCAGTGGGGCGAGGGAAGGGGAATGGTCTCAAACCAGCAAAGCCAGTAGCAGAATCAAAGGCAGTGCTCAGCCTCTGAATGCAGAAGAGGAATTTAATTGTCTTCGTTATGTGCCTTACGGGTAACTGACATTCATGCAAACATCTTTCCTGAGCATTGCTGGCTGCCTTCTATTTTCAGAACTGCCTTGCCACACACAATTTCCTTCAGCGTGATATTTTCTATTCACTGTAAAGATACAGTTTAGTGAAAACAGGGTCATTTCTACTCCTGCGGGCCCCTAGAAAAGAGGGGCAATTGCCCCCAGTTGTGCAAATAAACCCCTCTGGCCAGAGGATCTGTCTGTACTAGGGACTGGACGCTTCAGACTTGCCAGGCAAACATCCAAAACAGCAGCTGCCACCGAAAGAGCAACGTCTGACAGGTCAGAAAACAGCAAAGCTCAGAACTGTCAGCCAGATCCGCTGGTTCAGGTTTTATCCCCACACCACAGCTCAGAATTGCATTTACTTTGGGGAAACTGATCTCTCCCTCCGTGGAAGGAGGAAAAAACCCTCCGCCCTGAGTAAGAAAACTTCAGCCGGATCTTGCAATAGCTGCTCCTCTTGGCTGCATACTGAGCACAGGCCATCAAGGACTCCGCTCTGGGCGGCTGTCCATGCTCTGTAATCCCACTGATTTCAGGAACAGAGAGCAGTCAGCACTACACAGGAGGTGCTTAGCACCTGGCAGGATCAGACCCTTACTTGGCATCTTCTAACAAGAATAGTCTGAGCCTCTCTCTCTAAACACAGCAAGCCTTTTTCTCCGTCCCTCCTTCAATCCTGGTACTTTGATCTGAGCAGCTCCGCTAGTCAAGCAGAGACCAGTGGGATGTAAACCTTTATTGTCTGAGCCTGAAAGCTTTAATCTCGAGCTGGCCTGATGGGTCCCAGTGTTCAGCTTTCACACTAAGAGCCTGGCTAGTAACAGCAAGGTAACAATGAAGGCTCAAGCGGTTGCTGCTGAGAGTGACCGCCCCTGGAGGGGAGGTAAAAAGGGATTTAGAGAGAACCCTGCTTTTACAAACAGCAAGGAGCTGGTGCTAAACCGGCATATGCTTCTGCCTCTCTTTGGAAAAGCCTAAAAAGATTCTGCTGCCCCATCTCTCTCCACCCTTCAGCCAGCCTCCTACACTGCTAGGAAACGAAATTGTTTCACTGGTTTCAATACAAGATGTGAATTCCTGTCCACTGTTCAGAAGCTTTGCGGATTGTAAATTCTTTGGGGCAGGGACCGTGTCTTCCTAGGTGAGTATACAGCACCTAGCACCTTTTGGGCCCTGCTGCAGTACAAGTGATTCATCCTAAAATATACCCCTTAGTGGATATGCTAAACGAACGATGATTATTTAGCTCAACATTATCTACTACACTTACACCTCAGCTGGTATAAGACAACTAGCTCTGTAGACTTTAACAGAACTATGCTTATGTGCATCAGCTGAGGATCTGGGCCCTAGAATTCTTGTAACTATGGAAATCGTGCCTCTCCCAACGCTCCCAAACAGCACTGTTTCTCAGCTATTGTTTCAGGACCCTCTCTAACCCCTGGGACTGTACCTTGTTCTTCCCGTTTCGGGGTCCACGACTTTTCTGATGACACTTTGCCTTGCGTCCCATTCTTCTTTCGTCATTGGTTTCATAGCCTGGATGCGGGACTTTTGTTCATCTGTCAAAACTAGAATGCAAACCTCAATGAGCTCCTTGAATAAGAATGTGTGCACATAGGTGTGTCTTCTGTCAGAGGATCGTGAAGCAGAGGGCCATACAATTATTATGGAGCACCACTCTGTGCAGTGCACCGCTGAAAACACTTGTTCCAAAGAGCCACCTACCCCAAAAAGCTTGAACTATTTAAGCCTCCCGCTGCTCCTCTGAGGAGGGTACTGCTAGCTCTGTTTCTAATGAGTAAACTGAGGCCTGCAGAAGAGCTAAGTGATTTGTCCAGAGCCACAATGGGTGAGATTTTCCAAAGCACTCAGCATTAGCCGGACACACCTCCTGTTTAAGTCAGTGATAAAATTCCCATTGATTTCAATGGGAACAAAGTTACGCCAATGCTGAGCACTTCTAAAAATCTCACCACTGGTCCAAATGCAGAGATGGGACTAGAATCCAGGCGTCCTGGGTCCCACTCCTTTGCTATGCTACAGACGTTTAACCCTACACCTGTCTTTGAAAACCCTCTTACTAGCACTTCTGCTTGGAACATTTTCCTTTCCAATGCTATTCTACCCTGCTTATTTATCCCCCGCATCCTCTCTTTCCTTTTAACAGTAAGGAGGATTTAGATACTTTGTAAATATCTTTAAGACAGAAGAGGAGAAATCCCTGGGGAAGGCAGGGCAAAATGCATTCATCCAAAGCAGGTGGTTTTGGATTCCTCCCTTATCAGCAAACCTTCATCAGTTAGCACCGCCCCCCCTCCCCCCAATGGCTCCATTACAATTCCTCTGTCTCGATCCATCTGCCACCTGGTCTGCTTCTGGGACTCAGACTATCTGGCCTGCCTGCCTGATGTATATAATTACACACATTAAAACTGAATTACTACCTATTGTTAAAACCAGTGCTCTTTCAGCACTAGCATTCACCACATACTACAACCCCTACTGCTTTGATCACAGACGTAGGAGAGTTCCCACCAGGACTAGATAACACACAAAGAATGGATAAATAATAGTTGGACATGAACAAGATCTTTCCAAGTAAATCATAGATTCTGAGAGGAACTGAAACGGGGATTTGTGTATGACTCTAACTGAGGGATCAAAGCCTCGTCTGCTTTTTTACTGTCACAAACTCAAGGAGCAGATAGACCTTCGATTTCAAATTTGAGGCCTGAGGGAAAATTTTCCAACACACCCAAGTGACTGAGGTATTTGAAGTCCCACTGACTTTCAATGAGACTTGGGCGCTTTTTGAAAATTTGGCCCCTGGGTTTGTATTTCTTGCACTCTCAGCTCACCCATGAGATACACTGGAAGATCTGGGGGCACCTTAAATCAGTGGTGGATACTGTATAGAGGACTAAGTCTCAACAGATAGCGCTAAATTTGTGTTCATTCCTTATCTCTCTCATGGCTTTACATATGTGAGCAAAGGAACATGCAGAGAACTATCAGCTTCACATCCTGAATGCCAATACCAAGTGCTTCATGAATTCATTGCCTGTGGGTACGCCCTTTCATTTTCAACTCTTGTTCCCAGATCACAGGCAATTTTAACAAGCTTACAAACAAAACCATCCATTCGGGTCCTCGTGTATATTCATGGTTGCTCAAATTGGGCCACTGAAATTAGGAGGGAAAAGGCATCCATAGTTCAGCAATCAGTGTTCCTTATCATGCAGTTTCTAATGATCCTTGGATGAGACATTAAAAGAATCTGCTTCATTAATGAGTGGGAGAGTCACATGGATTTTCTCAAATGGCGCGTCACTTCTCTGCTCTTTAAGTGGGCAAGTGTGAGTTTTTTAAACCTGGAAACAAAAACATTACCTGGGCCAGGTTCCACCAAAGATTCTTTCTGCCACTGCTCCAGTGACGGGCCCGGCACGCCTTCCACTGTGGCTCTCTCCTCTTTAGGCCGGGCCTTCGATTTCTTTTTCAGTTTCTTTTTTATTTTTTTCTTCTTTCTCTTTTTGTCTTTCTGTGTTGTTCGTTTCTTCTTGCTGTGTCTCCTCTTTTTCAATTTGGATTCACTGTCACTTGAATCATCTGAAGAGGAGTTGGAGGAGGAGGAGGAAGTCCCAGAAGACGAACTTGTCGTGTCAGAGGAGGAAGTACTTGCCTTTCTCTTCTTCTTGTCTTTGGCCTTCTTTTTCTCTGCAATACATTAAGAAGGGGGTGGTTTGGAGAGAACATTTGCTCCATGGCAGCCAAAGAGTCTGTCACATTCTGCATTTTAAGCTACAACAGTTCGTTGTTCTGGCTTTGTTCTTTGTTAGGTTGCTCAGAAGACTGAACAAATCAAAACACTAACGCCACAGCAAAATCCCACTGGGCTAATACTTGTATATTAGCCCCCTCCCACTGTGATAACTGGGCACTGTGCCTGATCCAGTCAGCACCTCTCCTGTATGCCTAGATATCCCAAGACTGGGGCAGGAGTTGGACTCCATTCAGGCCCTTGAGGCTCATGCTACCCAGGGACTATGCAACCCAGAGGCCTGGATTTCCCTCACAGGGATGGTCAGCGAGGGGTGCCTGAATGGATCTGTGACAGGCACAATGCTAAAAGCTCTGCATGCGGGAAATTTTTAAGGCTCTAGAGATGTCGGAGCACAAGACTAATGGGTATGAAGTGTGTGGTGAGATGATTGTCTAAAGTTAATTGCTAAAAGCAAGCATTGTGTATTCCCACAATGGCACTCACTGTGCATATGCCCCCTGGTGGCTCCCAGAACCATGTGAGAAGTCAGCCTTCAGCAGTAGCTATCACCCTCACCTGCCCTTACCGTCTTTAGTAGATGCTGAGCTCGACCTGCGTCTGTGAGACCTGGATGCCTTCTTCCTTGGAGGAGACAGACTGCTTCTCTTTGAGTCTTTACTGCTTTTTCTTCTTTTCTTTTCGTCTTTTTTGTCCTGTCTGCTTTGAGCATCGCTTTCACTCCTGCTTCGGGAGCGTTTCCTGGATTGGCTGTGAACCATTGTGCTTTGATTCCTATTTTAAACGATTCATTTTTCTTTCATTAGTGGTGTTAATAAAGGACAGTGAAACTTAATTCCATCTAAGGAGACTGTCCCAAAGTATCCCTAAACACAGCAATTCCAATTCTGCTCCACCTATAACGAGGAGGCCTGCCTTTGTTAAGCACCCAGTTTATGCTTGTCCATTAAGTAGTTGCTGAAGACAGGTTTAGTGTATTACATTAGACTCAACTTACAGCCAACTTTTCTCCTGAAACTATATGTGAAAATCTCTGACAACTGCACAGCAAGTTACTCTGTTACATAGCAGTGGCCAGGCTGGGTTCACCAAGCCCTTCCCAGTAGTCCACAAAATAAAACACAAAGGAGTGAGGGACAGAGAGCTGAGGGGACTCCATGAGAGGATCTTTCAAATGCTGTTTTTCTTTGCACTACAAAATCTTTAGGCAACTCTTCTGTGCATCCCAAACAGCTCTCTTTGATTAGATTTGGCATGAGACGTCCACCACTCTCTCTTCCCCCTTTCTTTTAAATGTCAGCAGTAGCTACCGTGACACACAATTTCACAGCTGTGACGATTCAGCAGAGGGCAGTGATAAACACACTTCATTACTGTATATTCTCTGATCATTTTTCATCCTTCTCAGGCTCTAAGAGCTAGGGGTTCTACTTTCTAATCCATGCCTAAGTATTGCCCCCATTACTGTTAGCAGGAGTGTCACATGCTCTTTATGGCCCCATGGCCCCAGTCATTGCATGATGAATACTGCCACTGCTGTCAGCAGCATTAAAAATTCCATTCAGAACTGAACAAAGAAGAATCAATTACCGGTTTATTTAAAATACTGACAGCAGCCACTAGCTAAGGGAAAATAATGAATTTTTAATATTTCAATTTACTTTTATAAAACAGATTACATGCGGAACTGCCACC
Organism: Chrysemys picta bellii; assembly: GCF_011386835.1. Classification (NCBI taxonomy): domain Eukaryota; kingdom Metazoa; phylum Chordata; order Testudines; family Emydidae; genus Chrysemys; species Chrysemys picta. The sequence continues at coordinate 26,693,706 of NC_088805.1, forward strand.
TTTTTCAATCAGCCCAACACACGGGCAGTGGAATATAAGGGCAAACCAATCTATGGTTAGATACAAGCTCACATTCATTAAAAAAAAAAAAAACTGGCATCAGCGTAATTGTAGCTGGGAAAAGCTCTCATATCAGATATTTCCTGGCTAATATATTAATCGTGTCTCTACCACACAGAAGTTCAAAACAAGGTAATCCAAGCTACATACAAGTGAATCAGAAGTTCAAATTGATTTACAAATGAAAGCCTCAATAAAAAGAAACAAAAGCTTTAAGGACACATAGTAGTAAAGCTGCAAGGGATCAGATCCACACACCAAATATATAAATAAAATAAATTAATGGAGATATCCCATCTCCTAGAACTGGAAGGGACCTTGAAAGGTCATTGAGTCCAGCCCCCTGCCTTCATTAGCAGGACCAAGTACTGATTTTGCCCCAGATCCCTAAGTGGCCTTCTCAAGGATTGAACTCACAACCCTGGGTTTAATAGGCCAATGCTCATGTTTACAAAAAGACAGAAATCTCTTTCACTAGGTCCTTGAAGACCCAGATAGCCCTAGAAGCACTATTCTGATCTCAGATCCACAACTGCATAGACACAATCCTGTACAATTAGCTAGTGTGGACAAAAGTGCAGTAGCTGATTCTACAAGAATTCCACTGATAAAGTCCAGAGATTCATGGCTCAGCCTAGACTGTATGTGGTTATTTCCCTGAACTGGATTTTTCTATGTATTGCCTGTGTGAATGTAAATGAATGCTGACATTAAACACTGCCTTTCCTTTCTAAAAAAGCATTTGATTTTGCCCTTAGATAAATGGGGGAAATAATGAGCCAAGTTTTTCCGGGGCCTGCAATATAAGCTGGATGTGTGTTTGTTTTGGAGTCTGAATCAGGCTAATGAAGTTTACAATGAGGACTGACAGAATGTTTTCCCAGCTGCAGAGAGGTCTCAGCAGTCTCAAAACCCAGAGTGGAATCTTTTAGACACATCATGCTAGAGAACAAGTCACTAGATCCTAGACCAGTGATACTCAGACCTCAGTGGTTCAGGAGCCAAATTACTGATCAACATTAGCCAAGAGCACCACAGTAGTATGAATTCCTTGTTTCATTTACACTCTCTCTCACACACACACAAAATTCTCACAGCAAAATGACTGACCAAGTATTATTAACCAATTGTAGTTGATAAAACACAGTAAAAGCATCCTGATTGGTTAATAATTAAATCACACAATGTTTTAATATGTGCTGCAAAGAGCTGCAGGAGACACATTAAAGAGCCACTTGTGGTTCCCAAGCCTCTGTCTGAGTATCACTGTCCTAGACACTAGCCCAAAATAGCAAGTTGTAATGGTGCATGTGCAGACACAACTCTACAATGGTGGAAATGTTTCCTGTCCTCTCCTAGTGTTTGTTCAACATGCTAGCCACCCCCACAGATCTCAGCCTAAAACAGTGGAATCAGATTTATTTCAAAGTGATTTAAGCTGAAGAAGTAGATTAGTCCAAACTATTCAGTAGCCTAAAACAGCTGCATATACACATCAGCTTTTTTCTCTCTCCCTTTCTATACACCTGTACCCTGATATAACGCAACCCGATATAACATGGGTTCACATACACCGCAGTAAAGCAGCACTCCGGAGGATCAGCGCATCAGCTCCCAGCCACGGCACTCCGCTTCCCGCCGCGTGCGTGGAGGTGGGGGAAAGGACAGTTGACAAGAAGGTGTGAGTAACAGGAAGGGGAAATTAGCATGGGGAAATGAGTTTTTAGTTCTTGTAGTGACCCATCCACTCCCAGTCTTTATTCAGGCCTAATTTGATTGTGTCCAGTTTGCAAATTAATTCCAGTTCTGCAGTTTCTTGTGGGAGTCTATTTTTGAAGTTTTTTTGTTGAACTATTTAAAATGGGCCACCCTGATTACCACTACAAAAGTGATTTTTCTCCTGCTGATAATAGCCCACTTTACTTGTCTTGTTAGAATTGGTAAGGCAACTCCCATCTTTTCACATACTATGTATATACATCTTCCTACTGTATTTTCCACTCCATGCATCTGATGAAGTGGGTCTTAGCCCACGAAAGCTTATGCCCAAATAAATTTGTTAGTCTCTAAGGTGCCACAAGGACTCCTCGCTGTTTTTACACACCCCTGTGCTTTTCATCAGTAGTTCTCAGTGCTTTACAAGGCAGAGCAAGTGCTGTTATGCCCATTTCACAGATGGGGTGCCTAAACCCTGCCCACCCCCCGACTCCGACACAGTGGGTGCTGGCCCTTTAAGACACACAACAGGCGGCTGGCACTTTAAGACTCTCCCCCTTCTCCTCCATTACTGCTAGATACGGTCCGTCCCCAGACAGCACCGCGCATGCGCAACGATATCGGCCCATGAAGGCTTTGCGGACCCAATCTCGCCCCGTATTCCTCCTGCCAGGGCTCGTCCCTCTCCCCCGCCCGGCCCCTCCCGCACAGAGACAGGCCGCCGCAGGTAAGGGACTCACCCTCGGGGGTGGGGGGCGCGAACAAGCGGCCTGCCCCGCGCGCGCTGGAGGGGGCGGCACAGCCCCCGCGTCTGTCGCTGAGCGACCCCCGGGAACGGGTCACTTAGTTGGTTTCAGTTCGTTGCCTCGCCCACTTCCGGTGTTCTTATGTTTTCTGGGTCCGGTGGGGAAACCAGACCCCGCGCATATAGTTCCTACCCCAGCTGTGTCTGGGCCGGGGGAGCAGGGCTCAGCCCGAAGGAGACGTTGCAGCAGCCTGTCGGCTGCTGTGCCCCCCTGAGCCCGGCTGGGGGCAGCCCTCAGTGGGGTGAGGGGGCCTCTGCCCATGGCAGGGTGTAGAGTCTCCCTCTCGGGGTGATGGGGGAGCCCAGGTGTTGGTGAGAGCGGGGCTGCAGCAGGGAGGAGACGGGGCTGGGGGCTCTTGCTGTCTGTGCTTTGTGGTGATGAGACCAGGTGGGTGAGGTAATATCTTTTATTGGACCTACTTCTGTTGGTCAGAGAGAGAAGCTTTCCAGCTCCACAGAGCTCTTCTTCGTGTCATGCTGCTCAGATCGCGGGCTTCTCTTCCCCAGCTTTGGCTACACATTTCAGGGAAAGACAAAATAACAAATCCGAAAGTAGGGGAGCCGACACAGCAGGACCTGCTAGAAACTATCCTAAAATAAAGAAGGCTCAGGTGGTTGTGACACATAGACCATATGAAAGACCAGAAACATGCTAAGCCAGCATTGAATTGGGTACCTGAGGTAGGAAAGAGAAAGCAAGGAAGATCAGGGAAGAACTGGCAGAAGACAGTGACAGAGGATATTGAATACTCTGGCATCACGGGGGGGAAAGTACAGTAGAAACTCAGAGTTATGAACACCGTGGGAATGGAGGTTGTTTGTAACTGATCAAAATGTTATGGTTGTTCTTTAAAAAGTTTACAACTGAATGTTGACACAATACAGCTTTGAAACTTTACAATGCAGAAAAAAAATGCTGCTTTCTTTTTTTTAAGTAGTTTACATTTACAAACAGTGCTTTTTTGGTCTCTGCTGCTGCCTGATTGCATACATCCAGTTCCAAATGAGGTGTGGGTGACCGGTCAGTTCATAACTCTGGTATTCGTAACTCTAAGGTTCCACTGTACCACAACTAGCAAGTGACCATAATCAATGGCGGAACTAGACTGCCTGATGTGTCAGTGGCACAAGAGGAACTAAGAGAAGTGCCTACGGACTGCGAGTGGAGCCCGGTTGTTCTAGGCACCGTTCAGAGTAGTAGACAGACCCTGACCCTTTGAAGCGTTTACACTCAGAATAATGAGACATTTACAGTCTCCCCAGGGTTCTTGGTGAGTTATTTTTTCCCTCCTTATATCCCCCAAATTCTGTATTCCAGCCTGAGACACAGGGAACTTGTAAGAAACCGATGCAATAATAATACAAAAAATTCTCAACATGCAGCCGTGTGTTGATCCTATATTTTTCCTAATACTCCAAACTATTTCCAATGTCATCTTTTTCCTGGTGAATAATTCCAGCCTCAGCCTCGTGCAGCTTCTTTGGCAGCTCAACTGTTTTTGTTTTCGGCACAAAACCCTTCTGGGCTTTTCCAGACACTGGAAGTTCCACTGGTTACGGATGACTGCAATTTGTGTTAGAATACTCTGCAGAAGCAGAAATTAATGACACTGCCACTTTCCCTCCTCCACTTTCTGTAGGTGAATAGCAGTTTGATGTCCGTTTGCTTAATGGCTCTGATCTGCTAGAATTAGGGTGTATTTGTCAGATAGACAATGCATATATTTGCCCTGGTCTGCATTCCTTTCCTCCTTAACTTTGAGGAGCAGAGTTTAATATGTCAGGGGTTCTAAATGATAACCAAGGCATTCCTATTCCCTGGGTTAGGCAAGTTTGCCTTGTTAGCCTGTTGCAGGCAAAAGTCTCACTGAAGAAGAGGTGTTGGAGCAAAAGCCAAAGAAAATCTTCCTTATCCTCTATCGCTGTCTTGAAGGGGTTGGTTTTCCCTGTGCAATTCAGAATGTTCTCTGGAATGTAAGTGAAGTTCAGGAGGGTTGTTGGTCAAGGTCAGTAAGAGAAGCATCCACTGATGATGCCCAGGTAGAGATCCCTTGCTCTATTGTTACGGCTGTCCTTGACATACACAGCCTACAGCTTTTTCTCTTCGAGGGTCCTCCTGTAGTCTGCTTTCTGCTGTTCACCCTCAAAGACATGACCAGCTAAAAGCTCAGCACATATTTGATTTCTTTTCCTCCTCCAGAGAACATGCAAGTGCCTCAGAAGTATTAATGAATTTAGCTTTGAATACATGTTAGATAAGAACAGTATTATCCTAATTTTACACATGGGGAAACTGAGGCATAGAGTTGCAGTACCCATGATGACTCAATCAGTGAGTGCCAGAGACTCCTACGCTCCTGATTTAATGACTAGATTACAGAGGAGAGAGATTATTCCTGTATATCCCAGAGCCTTTTCTTTATTGTCAGTCATTTACAATCTGAATTCACGGTAATAGAATTCAGACAGCAGCCATACTGACAGGCACATTTTTCTTTCATTAACTTAATTTTCTTGGTATAATTTAAATGCAAATATGAAACAAACATTTCCTGATGAAGAAATTAAGATTCCGTGATTGGTTTTGTTGTTATGGAAAACAGCAGAAGCAAAATCCTTTGGTGCTGATTCTGGGGTTTTGTGTACAAGGGTAATGGCCATTTCAGTTTCCAAATGGAATTTGAAGGAGTTTTTCAAATGCAAACTAATCAGCAGCATACGCTAATGAGATGTCAAGGCCAAAACACTCCAGGATCTACTGGGAATGCTTAAAATTAACACTCTTCATAAACTACAGTGGTGATATTCAGAGTCTGCCTTTCATCATATTGTTAATTATGCAAATGAGAAAGTTCATATCAAGTAATTACCAGAGCTAAAATGAATGACCTAAAGAAGCCCCCAGTAAAGTCAGTGGTATGGAAAACTAATAGACATCTAGTTTTCTCAGGAGTCACATGAGGCAACAAAATCAAAAGGATATTTTGGCTTCTTGAATATCAGTTTTCTAGATTTTTGGAGTCTGTTACTTGAAGCTTTGAATTAATGTCATGGACTAACAGGCCCTGAGACAGACAGTGTGTGTGACTATCTAATCTCACTCTCTCTAATGCACTCGTCATAGTGGGATATTCATGCCAAATTCAAGAATTCAAAAGATTGCATTGGTCATGTAAGGGACTAGAATGTCCACTCTTCGCTTGGAGATAGGTTTCAGAGTAACAGCTGTGTTAGTCTGTATCCGCAAAAAGAACAGGAGTACTTGTGGCACCTTGGAGACTAACAAATTTATTTGAGCATAAGCTTTTGTGGGCCACAGCCTTGGAGATAGTTTATTCTGTATGCCCACCTTGGAAGGATATTCTCATACCTAATGGAAGGTGATTACAAATTTTTAGACTACTTCTGCATACTCTCTCCTTACACCAGAGAGACCTGTTGTCATAAATTGCAAATAGCCCCCCAAATCTTTGGCTCTCCAGCTGATTTCTGCTTGTTCATGTGGAATCCACAATATCTTTAAAAAGTGATTTTTAGCACTTTGAGTCTGGGGTTATAAAGGCAATAAGTGACTCACTTATAGAGTAATAGGTTTATGTTTGTCCTGTAAGATGCAGCCATTGGAAGCAACTTGATCACAAAGTTGCTTGTTTTAGCCACTAGGGGACAACACTGTCACATTCTGGGCGGGTCTTGCATTCCATCCATTGGGAAGCAGCAGGTTCTTACCCTAGTGAAGTTTGATATTCCATCCAGAAGAGGGTAGTGGTAATTGTGAAGGACGCTGACTGACATGATAGCATATTGTTATAATTCTTTTTTTTACACATCAACCAGTAACAGTGGCTGTCAGAGCAGCTGTCCTTGTATAAGATCTAAGCAGTCTTTCTGCCTGTTTTCTATACGTGTGATTGTACCTCTGCAGTTCACAGTATACATCAATACCTTAAGCCTTTTTACATTTTCAGAATATGCTTATAAAAAATTCCCACAGTGCAGGCATTGTCTACCCAGACACCAACGCCTCCAGTAGACCCCAGATGGCGGCTGCTGCTCAAAAAGCTGTTTTCCCTCCCCCAAGAGAAGTTTTTGAGTTGCCTTCTAAGAAGCTATTTGTTGACCTGACAAAAGGGATACTGTGCTTGTTTCTGCTATCTTGGGGCTTGGAGCTCAGTTTTAGCCAGCTCAGACTGGAGAATTCACTCCTTACCATCTCCTATATTAAAGAGCATAAATCCACAGTCTTGGGCATGTCACCTTCAGGACTTCTTGTGAACCCATCTCCAAACCCTTCAGCATCCACTAATTCAGGTTTCTTGTTGCACATGGGACAAAGCTGATTGCGGACAGCAGATGATCTCATCCATACAATGAGGTTCCAGCGCTCCCCGGAGGCGACAGGCAGTGCCCCATGAATCTGCCCTCCTTGGTGTAGCAAGCCTTGGGATACCACATGTTCAATCTCCACGTACTTTGGCACTGGGGTTGGGGCCTTGAAAATAGATAATAAAGCAGACACAAGATTACATGAACTCTCTCTTGCTGCTGACTTTCTAAAGAGTTGTTATAACTTGCTTTTAGTGCCTTTCACCCCAGACTGTTTTACTAACCAATGATATCTAGGGATCATGTCACATACATCTGAAATGCAGTCACTTCTGGGATGAGACGTTACAGCTGTTAAACCGTTCGGACCGTTAAGGACAGACAGTAAACAGTTCCCAGCTCAAACTACATAGAGGCACATAGAGAGGCAGACTGTAACCGTTCAATAGCAATTCGGCCAGCACATATTAACCCTCTCTTGCTAAAAGTACATGGGAAATTCTAATCACTGCAAATGACCAGGGCTTTAGTTTCTCAAGTGAAAGACTGAAACTGCTTGAGTCTTTAAAGCATTTTCTCCGCTCCTCCACAATGAGCCCCCCGGATTATAATTTTAGTTGTGAAGGAGGTAGAGCATTTTACTCCCTCCTCTGATGTAAGAGTTATCTGTGTGGTCTATTTGAATCGACTCCTGTTAACGTCAATATTTATGATTAATTCACAGCAGTAAAGATTTCACTATAACCTCCTCTTACATGGAAAACTGGTGAACAAGATAGTCCTGATTCGGTCAGAAGCAGACAATTAATTTTAGTCAATCAACTTTTTAAATGATCCCTTTTTCAAAGTACAGCTCCCTACAAGCACCAATCCTCCTCCACAGGTTATTCTAGTTAGGCTCATAACATCAAATAAACCAATCAATGAAAAGGGCCAGGTTTGATCTGTGAGAGTTAACCCTATATTTTAAGCATAAGGCTACTTGATGGTGTCACCTTTAATTCAGTTACTTAAAAAGTTCCTGAAACAAAGTTAATGGCCTGATCCTGAACCTCTGAAGTCAATGGGAATTTTGTGGGGAGCAGGATCAGGCCTAAGTTAGAGAGAGATTCTCAGTACCTGTCTGAGGTCTCCAAAATACAAGTTGCCCTCAGTAAATTCTTTTCCTAGGGATACATTTAATGTGACTTCTGCATTGTCATAGTGAGAGCTCAAATCCAGATCTTCATGTAGCGAGTACTTGACGATAAATGCTTTGTGGCTGTCCAGGGAGCCTCCCCCACAGTCAGGGTAAAGCAGGGATGTTATGGGCTGCAGATATTTTTCACGCAGAGGTGTAATGAAAGCTTCATACAATCCAAGCTCATTTAACAGAACCTGCGCCAAAGAGAGAGTACATGGAACACACTGATCAGCAAATAGAAACATGGTCGCTTCTGCTATATCATTAGACATGCGACTGAGCCTCCTGGTAGTCATCTTCCCTCCCAACCTGGCTGCTTCCGTGGATGAAGAACTAGCGAGCAAAGACCCAGGCTGTAACAGGGGCAATGAGTTCAGAATGAAAAGCGACGTCAAGCAGAATGCCAGTAGAATCAAAACCAGCATGGGTAGTGCCATATACAAAGCCAATTTTTACTGATATGTTGTGCTATTCCTGCTGGTTTTATAGAGCAGTCCTGTCTTGTGTGGCTAAAGAGAACTCCAGTCGCAGGCTGTCAATCCAACCCTTTTCACCAGCACTAAATTCATACATAAAATGCTATGTTCTTGAAGTATCAAGTCCCAGTTGTATGAAGTACTTCTACAGCCAAAGCAAGGACTGAGAGGCCCTACTTGGAATGGTGTGGTCAGTGTACAGTCACTCTGTTTTGAGGCGACTTTCTAAAGGAGGGAGTCAGTGGATCCCAGAGCAGTGGCAGTAGACTCCAGAAACTTGCTGTAACTGTGCAGAAAGGCAAGAGAAACTGGGACTTGTAGTCCTGGGAGAGGAAAAGACTAAGAGCAGAAGGCCTCATGGATGGCTGAGGGAAATGAACTCCATTGTGGAGGAGCTAGAGATCAGGACTATTGAAGTTTGTGTGCAGAGCCACAAACTCTGCCTGAACTGTGTATTTCCTTAGTTTCTTTTACAACCTTTCCTTGTCCATTTGGACACTGCAGTTTATAGTTCATATTGGAGAGATTGATTCTCTTTTCAGAGAGTACAGTTATAATGTACAGGTGACTACAATAAAGACACTGGATTATGTCCTCTATAATAAAGCAGGACCTACAGTCTGAACAATAAACCTACTAACCCACTCTTTGCATGGTTATGTCCCAATTTATATAGTAGAAGTCTCTTAAGTGGGACACTCGGGTAGATGGCTAATCTCCCACATCAAATGAAGACACTTATTAAAAATAGACTTGAACAGAATACAGTATTGCATTAAATATTATGCATGGTATTTCATCTTTATTTTTTAAAACTTTATTTGGCAGCTTCTGTACTCAGAGCAGAATTACATCTACCATATCAACACCTAGTTAAACACCAGTTAACCCCTTGGCACTATCCAAGGGTGTCCCCACTTATATTAATGCTGCCCCAATTAAGTAGCAATCATTGCCATTCACTATCACTCGGATAAATAGATCCCCGAAATATGTCTCAGTAAAGCAGCCATCTCAGTTAACTAGTATACATTGTGCTACTTTTTGTTTAAAAGTGGGGTGCTAACATTTTACCATCAAACTTTTTCAGTAATTGTTTTATTTTTATATGTAATATAACACTTTAAATGCAAGATTCCACTAAAGCAGATTCCACCTCACATCTCCTTCTGGCAACACCCTCCCCCCCACACATGTACTAAGTTAGAAGTGTAAGTAAAATTAACTCCCTCACCCCTGTGCCTTTTAATTTATGAGTGTCTCTGCATTTGGGGTTGCACATCAGTGTGTGTAATAAGAACAGGAGTACTTGTGGCACCTTAGAGACTAACAAATTTATTAGAGCATAAGCTTTCGTGGACTACAGGCCACTTCTTCGGATGCATATAGAGTGGAACATATATGCATCCGAAGAAGTGGGCTGTAGTCCACGAAAGCTTATGCTTTAATAAATTTGTTAGTCTCTAAGGTGCCACAAGTACTCCTGTTCTTTTTGCAGATACAGACTAACATGGCTGCTACTCTGAAGTGTGTGTGTAATGGATTTCCTCAGATCTTGGCGGGGAATGGACCTTGATACATGCAAATAGGTTGGTCTGATGAGTGTCACTCACCCTAAAGGCTGTAATAGCACATGAGAGGTTAACTCTACAAAATTGAGTCTTACCCCATAGTTATTCATAGTGTTTGGCCGGCCTTTGGGCATCTCAGATTGCTCAAAGTTCTCCAGCTCTTCAATGAAGATTCGGCAGAATTCCTCACTAAACACTGGAAGTCGATATATCCTCTTATCTGACCAAGAAAAGGGAGGTGTCTCTTATTAGGTAAAATAGCAATAGGGACTATCCTTAACAATAACTTGCCAGAAAACGGCAATACAAAAGAGAAGACAGCCTCCATATGCCTCATTGCATGTTTTGTTTGTTAAACAGTTATTACTACAAGGCGGATGGACTTTAGGGCATGTTACTTATTGGTCACTGGAAACTGAAAGCCTCTCAGACTTCCCAGGCCAATAGCTAAAAGCATTTGAATGATGAGGTGACCAGGTGGTGATGGAGAATTACTTGAGGCATGGCATTTTGTGGGAGGTGGGACATCATCCCTCTAAGGACTCCCCATGCCAATCAATTAGCTCTTTCTGTTAGGAATACAATACAATTACATTACACTTCCAGCATAGGGCCTTAAAGATCCACATAAAAAGTGGATGAGTATTACAAATGGGGGAACTGGGATACCAACAGCTTGAAAAAGTCACCTGTACCTGAAAATAATTCCTCTTATGTAACACCCACAATGGGTGTCAATGCAAAACCCCTCTATTTTCCATTTTACTTTTTATGCTTTCATTGCTTCCCCTATATATTCTGTCAGCTTCTCCCGTACTGAAAAGGCCCCACAAACATCAACAAGCAAGCAAAAAAACCCGGAACTTTTAAAAAAAATATTCAAGACATAATTTAAAGGGGGATCTACTAAATGGTAACTTTGGGAAATAGCCCATTTAAAATAATCCAAGTGTACAGTGTCCCTTGAACAGACTTGCCGAAGGTCAAACATTGAGTCAGTGGCATGGCCAAAATTAATCCCAGGATTCCAGGGGTGAAATCCTGGCCAATGGGAGTTGTGCCATTGACTTTTAAGGGGTCAAGATTTCCCCCATCTCTAACAACTAGACTATGTTGCCTCTCTCAAGAACTTTGATCATGCAGAAGAAAACGTCCTAATGGTCTCCAGTCATTTTTCAAAATTACAATATTAAAGAACTTGTTTAGAACAAGCAATTCACCACTGAAACGACTTGTATGTATCTACCTACATTGCTGAGAGGTTCTTTCGCTTTACCTGATATAGAATCAATGCGGCGCACGAGGCCTTGGAGATCAGCATCTTGTGACGTGCAGTACTTAACTGTCTCTAAAAACTCCGGAGCCAGAAATGAATCCTTGTGTTAGATGGGGAGAAAGACAAAGAAAAAAAAATAAAATGAACACACAATGACTTAATCTCTGACCTTCAAACAGCCACACCGCAGGCAGATTGAAATGTAAGTGGACTCTAGGGGGCCACACCTAGCTTGCATATAAACATATATAAAATATTTAAATCATGAAAAAATACACAAAGCTGTAATCTGCACTTGTAATTTTCTTGGTAGATTTATGTAAATTATTTATTGCTGGAGTTCAGTTGTAATTATAAAGCTATAGCTGGTCAGATTTATCTTTGCCCTGGTCACACTACGGGCACACATAACCTAGCTGACAGCAGTTCTCAAACTGTGGGTCGGTCCCCAAAGTGGGTCGCAACCCTGTTTTAATGGGATCGCGAGGGCTGGTTTAGACTTGCTGGGGCCTGGAGCCAAAGCCGGAGCCCCACTGCTCAGAGCCGAAGCCAAGTTGCTTCAGTCGTGGGTGGCAGGACTCAGGTTACAAGCCCCCTACCCTCCCAGGGCGGTGGGGCTCGGGCTTTGGCCTCCCTCAACCCAGGGCAGTGGGGCTTAGGAGGGCTCAGGCTTCAGTCCCCCTCCTGGGGTCATGTAGTAATTTTTGTTGTCAGAATGGGGTCACGGTGCAATGAAGTTTGAGAACCCCTGGCAGATCAGTGTGCAAACAGTCATGCCCAATTGATTTTTTTTTTTTTAACCACCTTGCTTTGGGCCAGGCTCTCAACACCATCCAGTATGAATGCTATGAATATTACACAGTGAAGAGCGTGATGCAGAGTGTAGCACTTGTTATTAGATTAATCTTTCTATTGGCTGCTCCTTAAACTCTGTACTGCCCAATAGTCTTCATGATAAGACTTTATGCCTAATATTACCAACAGCAGTCTGAGCTGGTTCTGAATCTATCCTCATCTACGGGACTGTAACTATTGACTTTAGTTAAGTTACCCCAGAATAAATCGAGAGTAAGAAGCGAATCACATCCAGAGGGTGTCCTGTCTTCTTCACTAGAGATTTATCAAGATGTCCAAGTTGTGGAAGTCACTTTTAAATGAATACAGTCCTGAGACTATACAGGATTCTGAAGGGCACAAAGGAGGCTTTCCTATTTCAAACTAGATTTCCATGTGGTTACTACAGCACTATTACAGACTCAAAACAGCATGTATTTTACCTGTAGAACGTATACTTCTGGATGCTTTGGTTTGTAACATTGTGAAATTATGGCTTTTCTTGCCATGGACTGATGATCTAATTGCTTTCTTCTTTGCACTTCTTTCTGAATCTAGGAATAAGTGAAATGATCTTGTTAAGAGATCAAATGTTGGCAGTAATAAAAAAAGTTCCATTCACTGATTCAAAATAGTAATTTTTGCTCAATGCATCATCTGCTCATGTGCACCTTCGGTAGTCCTGAATGTACTTCTATGCCTTCAACGGGTCACTAAAGGAGAGGTCTAAGTCAGACTCTCATTAAGACAGATGGATGGGTTTAAAAAACAAAACAACACCTAAAGGAATTCCATTGAAGTTAACTGAGGCTGCAAACTTTCAGCACCTTGGAAAAACAGGCTCCTTATTAGTGCCTACATATGGTTTTAGTTGCCTAACTTTAGATTGGCCAGAATTTTCACACTTGAGTAAGTTTGGGCAAAATGAGGGACTTCAGTTGCAGAGAGATGGTGCTCATTAGTGAAGGCTTATTCCCAAGCGCTGCTGTGATGACCTACTCTGTCACTTAAGGAGGAAGCAACCCGTAGTAATAGTAAACTCAGGCAACTCTTCCAATTTCATAAACCTCCCGGGAGGTTAATTTTGAGATACCCTTGTGAAAGTAGGAAGCAGAAAAATTATCTGAGGGTGCGGACACCATGTCTGGTCTCCTCCATTCTCCTGGGCCTAAAAAGCCAGGCACTTACCAGAGAGAGAGAGAGGTAACTTCCTTTCAAAGATCTCCCTTTATTTGGGCCTATTTGGTAACCAGAGATGGAATCCTCCCTTGAAAGTGCCCTGTGGAGAGCTCCTGCTTTTAACAATATCTTCTAGTGGCAGAAACTGGGTACTGCAGACCCCATGTATTTCAGAGTAATTTCAGTGTAAATGCATTTTTAATCCTGTTTTTTCTTGAAATTGATTTTCTTTTCAGTCTTGACTTGAACTGGACATTGATGCTGGGGGACTCTTGGTTTCCTTATGGCCAAAGAAGACTGTGGGGGCTATACTGATTTTAAGTTGTTTAGGAATCCTTTCCGATTAAATGGTGCAATAAATATTAATCTATTTTGCTGAATACCCCACCCTAGAAGTGGCTGCATTTCAGTGGCATGCGAGTGATCCCTGTACACAGTGTGTGCAGTGCTGCAGGATCCTTTGGGATGAAATGGTATGATCTAAATGCACTACACTAACTATTGAAACATGTATTTTACAAAAAAGGAGAATGGAGGGAAATTAGAAAACCTGATTAAACCAACAGGAAGGAGAGCCAGGGACCCATTGTCATGCAATAAATGTCAGTGTTAACTTCAGGACTTTGTCAGCAAATGAGCTCATCAGAATATCCAATCTGTTCTCAGGTGCTAGTAGAGAGTTTTTAATTTCTATGTCAATCCAGCACATCGTTTATGTCTGAGTGTGAGAGTGCGTTGGGGGACAGGAGAGAAACCAGGACGGAGTGTTTCAATCCTGTATGTAACATTGCCTCCCTCTGGCTTTCAGCAAATCGCTTGACCTCTCTTCTTCACTGTTCATACAAACTATATCCCCAAATGCTGTAGCGTTAACCCTATATATGAAAGTTCCTGTAAATAAAGATGATTCGTTCTGAAGAACGCCTTTTAGATTAGATCTCTACTCCCACTTAATCAAGCAGACTCCACAACTTGTGGTTGACAAATTGTAATTAATTGAGATAAGCAATACATAAGAAAACAAGTGGTCCATGTGGAGCTGTCTGGACTCTTACAAATGACTTATTGGTAAAATTGTGTATACCTCTTCCAGAACTGCATTAAAGTCTTCATCACTCCTGCAGCCATGATCACCTAGCACCTGTAATGTAGAGAGATTAACTGTTGATAAGGATCATGGATTTTTATGGTGCTCATCAACCTGGCATGGGCAGTGTTGTCAACTCTCGCAATTTTACTGTAAGTCTCCTGATATTTGGTCTTTCTTAAAGTCCCAACTCCTGGAATTGTGTACGAATCTTAGATTTAATTTAAAAGAATACATTTCTAGCTCTAATCGAATTATGTCATGTAAATCTATTTAGATTTAGCAATAGGTAGAGCAATTGACACAGCAGTCTAGCTCCCTAAGAAACAGTCTGGGGCTCTGATGCTGCAGCCCAAAGTTTGCTTTAGGAGCAGAATTAAAACATAAAACTGACTATGAGCAAAGAGTTTGCGTTTTCTCCCCAGATCCTTTATTCTGGGCTGCTTTTTCCTTGATCCCTATATACCCATTCCACAACCAGCCCTTTGGGGTGCAGCCCATACCCACTCATTCCTTTATCCTCAGTTCTTTTGCATAGTAGCACTACCTGCTGCCAGAGGAATCAGGAGGTCTCCTGGATTCTCAGGCCAGAAGATAACTAGCTCTCTACTCACCCAATCCATGCCTCCCTATCTACACAGCTAATTTTAGCAGTATAGTGTCCTGCTGCTGGAGCCCTTGCCCCACAGCAGGGAGAGGCTCTGGCACATCCTCTACAGTGTTGTGCTATAAGGTTGTCAATTACCTGCCAGCTTTTTGACATAGCCAGATGGGCTACAATTTGAGTCCCACCTGAGACTTGCCAATCTGGGGGGAAATCCCAGACACTGGCAAGATTGGTCTTTTAACATGTTCCTAGAAGAAAGCTCATTAAAGGACATATTTTACTATGTTTGTGTTACAGTTTGAATTATGCAATTCTGCTTTTAATGGTACTATAGAGATGGGTAGACCTGAAAATTGACCAACATTACCCCAGTGGTCAGTATCCCCGTTGAAGGTCTTGCTTTAGTGACTCTTTGGTCATTTTTCCCCTTCTAATATGATCCTAGCTTTATAGAAAGCCTGTATGTTGAACATGGAGTTCATAGATCACCTATAATATGTTATGGCAATACTCTGCGTAGGGCATAAGAGATGGCTGGCTCCCTAGGGAAAAGTACAGTATTTCTATAGTAAAGGCCTGGAACACTACAGCTTGCTCTAGCGCATAGCCCAAGTGCAGGTTTGTGTTTTCCAGGAACAGCATTTGCAACACAACTTTCATGGAAAGACTCCAGATGGTGACTAGACTTGTGGGTGTATTTTCTTTTAGCATGTAACTGTTCTGAATATACATTTTAAAGGGAAGCAGTGTTGTCTAGGGAACCATGAGTTAGGAGATCTGGTTTCTACTTCCAGCTCTGCCACAAATTTGTGGCCTTAGGGAAACTGAGGTCCGTATTAAGGAGTTTAACAATCTATAAAATAGGGATAAGACTTCCCCAATTTTGCAGACTGGCTTAAAATCCTCTATGGCAGTGTAATATTAATGGATGTTGCATTTCCACTTCTTGATGGAGACTGTTGTGTTAAATAGCTACCACCTCCTGCCCCTGAGGTGGATGCATGTCAGAGGCAGGCAAGAGGCCCGTGTACAGTTTGTGAAGCATTTTGGAATCCTCTGGGATGAAATGGTGCAATAAGTGTTTATTCAAAATCTATTTTGCCTGCAGCTGTAGGGAAGATCCGGCCCAAATGTAGCTGAACTGGGGGGGGGGGGGGGGGGAAGGGGTGACCACCCAATACAGTACCTGGGATCCAACAGTACAATGTAAACACCAGGCACTGATGCTTGCAGGGGTCCCCATCTGCTTTCCCCAGCCAGGGACCCCTCCCCTGTGGGTGCCGGGGAGGGGGAATCCCCCCCGGCTCCCATATCCCCCTCCCCTGTGGGTGCCGGGGGGGCGGTTACCAGCCCATAGTCCCTGCGGAGCTGCGGCTCGTCCCGGTAGCTGACGTGCAGACCGTAGCGCCGCAGGAACAGGTTGTCCGTGTGGAAGCAGGCGCAGGCCAAGAAGCCCCGGGCCGGTCTGGGGGAGTCGCCCCGAGCCGGGGACCCGGCCCCCGTGGACATGTTTCCATCCGGACTGGAGAGGGCGAGGGGCGGCGCCTCGGGCTGAGACAGACGCCAGGGAATGGCTGTAAGGGCAGCGGGTCCGGTAACCAAATGGTTCCGCCGGGAACCAACAGGCCTTGCTTCCGGTGGCCGCTGCTCACACAAGGGAGCGTCAACAAATTATTCGGGGCGAGGGAACGAAGAGAACCGAGGGGGCTTTTTGCCTGTTTCTCAATCTTCTGTCGCCACACCCCGATTTACTGTCTCTCCCCCTCTTCCCTCCTGTTTCTTCTCTCCTGTCCTGTTTTCCTTCTCTTCCTCCTCTCCTCCTCCACCCGCATTGGGCTCTCCTGAATCATCCCCATGGTATATTGAGAGCCCTAGTGGAACAGTGGGATGGAAAGGGGCATCTTAGTTCTGGGTGGGTGACCCTGACCCCTGTGCATGGATTAGAAAGCGTTTGGGGTCTTTCTTTGGGGATGACATAGCTCAATCACCCTGTGCTGATGCTCTATTGATGATAATTGTAATGACCAACTTTTGAACTAATTTGGAAGAAACTGAATAAACGTCAGCGTTTCACCTGTTACCAGCACAGACATTCACCTTTGTGAATGTTTTATGATGTATTTAAATATGTGCCCATCCATGTCACTCATCACAGAATAATGTGTGTGGGGGGGTGCCCCATGCCTCAGTTTCCCCTCTATAAAATGGAGAGAATGGTCCTGCTCTCCTTTGTAAAGCACTTCGCGACCTGCCAATTAAAAGTCAATTCCATTTACACTGAGTAATTCACTTTGTATGATTGAATTTTAACTGCATCAGTATAAAGAGCATTGCTATTAATCTATAATTTCTGTAATCATGCCAGATATAATTGTGGGGGAAAAGAACTAGGTGGCCTTCTTTATAACAACCAAAGTAACACCGAAGGCCCACATTGAGGCCCTCTGACAGAAGCTGACTGCACAGACGGCCTTTACATAAAGCAGTACAGGCCAGAACCTGAACAAAGCTAAGCTGTACAATTCCCTGCCAAATACGGTCAGGGGCCATGACCAGAGGAGAGAGGGGAAGGAAGCTATGCGAAAGGCCTTAGCAACATGATAACCGCTTGTTGATGGAAAAACATGATAACTGCTTATTGATGAAACATAGTAACGGCTTATATGAAGAAATTGCTTCTAGTAAAGGCCAGCTCATCCTAAAGTTCCAGCTACCTGCCACCAGCCAATCATATCTCATCTTTGGGCATCCTGTAATAAACCCCTACGCTCCCCCCGGAAAACAGTAGGCTGTGGATGCTAGAAGAGACAACATGGTCACACTTGCTTATGCACTTGAGTAGTGATGCTTTATCCAGTTGAGGGCAATGGTGACAGATACACAGTGTAGGAGGGCGTTAGTGTGTTATATATGCTGTAAGCCCCAAACTGAGAAACTACTGGAGAGCCTGGAAGCTGTAATTAATCCATTCGTTGTTTTCTTGAGGAATGGCAGGTCTGACTGAGGTGGAATGCGGCACGCAGACAGAAGTCCGAGCTGTGGAAGGGATCCAGACTGAGACCAGAGCTGAATCCTTAGAGAGGTACAAGCAGGTGTACAAATACCTGACCAAAGGCAGATATCCCAGGCACCTCACCGCACTACAGAAGAGGAGTCTCCGCAGATATGCCATCAAGTTTGAAGTGGAAGGTAAGTTTGAGGCGGTGCCCTAACTGTAGGGCCTGATCCAAGGCCAATTGAAGTCAGTGGGACTTTTTTCCACTGATTTAAAGTGGAACTGGACCAGGCCCGTGGAGCTGGGTAACTTTTATCTCAACACCTGGTTTAATTTTGTTAGGGAAACTCCCTCCTCACTCTCTTACACTCACGCATCGAGTGTGGCTGATATAAAATCAATGGATGTCATTGGAGGAAATGTCCCATCTTTCACATTGTTACCCAAACCTAGTTCTGTTCTCAGGCAGACTTTCTGAAGGCAGTGAAGGCTGAGAACACCTTGCCCTGGAAACAAACCACGTTACCGTTTTTAAAGCCTCCAGTGAACTCCACAGTGCTGTAATTCTTAGTGAAGTCTCCAAGCTCCTCAATCCCAAGGGAGAGGGTTTTCTGTGCTGCCCACTGTCATTCCCCAGGGTCAGGCAGGGGGCCGGACTAGATTACCACTCCTGGTCCCCTCCCGCCCTATAACAGACTCGCATCCTCTGCAGGGGGTAGGGTGACCAGATGTCCCAGTTTTATAGGGACAGTCCTGATATTCGGGGCTTTGTCTTATATAGGCGCCTATTACCCCGCACCCCATCCTCATTTTTCCACTCTTGCCACCTGGTCACCCTAGCCGGGGGGCTGGAACAATTTGCATAGTGGGGGTGCTGAGAGCTATTGAACCACACAGTAAACCCTGTGTATGATGGAAACCACTTCAAGCCAGGGGGTGTAGCAGGAGCAGCACCCCCAGCCCCAGATCCGGGCCGGCGGCGGGGGAAGGCCCCGGAACACACGCAGGGCTGTGGGGAGAGTCTCTGTGCGGCGTTCATTGCGAAGCGACACTGATACACGGACCCTTAGCTGGCCCCAGCCTGGGAACCGCCGAGGGCGCTGCTGGTGTCCCAGTGAAAAGAGCCCGGCCCGGCCCGAGCTCCAGGTGGGGAGACAAGCGCGGCGCCTTGGCAGCGGCGGAGATCCCCGGCCGCAGGGCGGCTTCCCGCACTGCTGGCCTCCGGCCCCCGCCCCCCCGAGCCGCCAGCCCCGGCGTGGGGGCCCGCAGCCTCCCCCATGCTGACCATGGACTCCGCCCTGCAAGTGGCCGAGGAGGAGGTGGTGGAGTCCTGCAGCCCCAGCAGCAAGTTCGAGGACATCTACCGCCTGCTGTCCGAGGGCTGCTTCCCGCCCAGCTTCTGCTCCATCAAGAGGAAAAACCTCAAGCGCTACGCTCAGAAATTCATCATCGAAGGTAACGGGGGGCACGGACACCGCCCCTACTGCCACCCCCAGGGCTCAGAAATCACGAGATTGGCTTTACAGTAATGAGATCATGTCAAACTCATAGATTTGGGGTTCTTTTTATTTGCCTTCTGCTTTTTGAGCCCGGGTGCAAACCGGGGTCACGGTTGGAAGCTTTCTCCGCAGCCATGAGGGCTAGAAACTTGCTTTTGCTCTTAAGAATGAAGGCTGAAATCATCATATTTCCACCTGACTCCAGGAGCTGGGGCTTTAAGGAAAATGATAATTATCATGAGAGTTGGCAACACTGAACTGCCCCTGCAGATCGCTGGCTCCCTGCCCCAAACACTCCTGGCACATGCATGCTATGCACCGCCCCTGCTATCACGCCCACAGCTCTGCACCTACACTCCCGGAAGAGGAGCGTGCGCCTATGTACACAGCCCCTGCTGACTAGTGTATGCTTTCACTGGGAGGGAGGAGAGGTGTATGGGTCTATTCTGTTCTGTGGAGGTTATTCTACCACATTCATCACCAGAGCATCTGAGCACCTTTGCATAGTGTGTTTGCCACTCACTGTACCAATAGTAGGTATAAGAACCTATATCGCATGCGGAGGGGGGGGGATTTGGTCACTTACATTCTAAGGAGAAGGTGAATTTCAATAGAGCAGCCCATCTCATATAACCCTCAATGAAATTCCTTTTCTATTAGTCTCTGGTGGAATTGGTTTCTGGCGACTCTGGAGGGAGGAAAGCTCTGAGAGCAGTAAAATAAAATAAAGTAATTTTGATGCACTGCAAGGGGTAAATTATTATTATAGCAAACCTCTGCTTAGAGTGAAGTTATCCTGGGTCAAAATGACTTCCCGAGCCTGGAGGGTTCTACTGCATTCCATATTCAGAAAATAGGTTCTTGGGATTATTTTGTGTTGGTCCTAGTTTAATTCTGTTTCAGTGGGCACCTTGCACTGTCTTTTTGTTTAGGCATCCCATGGTCAATTCTCTGTTTGTTTTCTCAGCATGGAAGAATGGCCTCTCATTTGGGATCCAGTAGCTGGAAGTTCTGGGAGTGTGCATTTAAAATAAAAAAGGCTATGAGCTAGCCAGTGTGCTGTGAAGTGCTGGTTTTTAGCTCTCTGTTGCTAATCCTCTTTCGTGTTCCACTGCAGGTGGCTGCCTCTATTATGTGGGACCAAAGAAGGAGGAAAAACGCGAAGTCGTTGTGGATCCTGAAAGGAGGCGGCAGGTCTTCCTGGAAAGCCACTTCACAGAAATCGGGAACCATCTGGGACAGAAGAAGACGGTGCACAGGATTCAGAGCCGGTACTACTGGCTGGGGATTGTGAAGGATGTAGTAGACTGGGTAAGTACTAGAGCTGCAATGTTTCTTCCTCCTCCTTATAACAACCTTTTATGTATTTGAAAACTCTTATCATGTCCCCTCTCTGTCTTCTCTTCTCCAGACTAAACAAACCCAATTGTTTCAATCTTCCCTCATAGGTCAAGTTTTCTAGACCTTTAATCATTTGTGTTGTTCTTTTCTGGACTCTCTCCAATTTGTCCACATCTTTCCTGAAATGTGGTACCCAGAACTGGACACAATACTCCAGTTGAGGCCTAATCTGGATGTCACTGGTTTTCCCCTCCTGTTTAACAAGAAACCTTCACTTGCAGCTCTCTTGAGTTCCTCCAGAAATGCACTATTTGTGGATCTGTTCCCATCTGCGCCTTCCCCACCCTGATGCTTACACACCCAGCTGTTGCAGCAGAGCAGTTTGGGCCAAGTGGGTGGGAGAAGGTAACACACTGAATTGTGGCTTTCAGGGGGGAAGAGGGCAGCCAAACAGAAATCTCTATTAGGGCCAATTGTTTCTTCAGGGGGCAGAGGCAGGTGATTCTCTCGGCTCCCTCTTTCCTTTTGAACCCTTTGGTGGTGGGTTTTTCATTTGATGTTGGGGTCATTGGAGGTATCCTTTGCTGTGCCTGGCCTTGACCATCCTGGATTCCTGCCAGAGCTTCTTGCCTTCTCCAGGAGGGACCGGAGCTTCCACCCACCTCTACATCGTGGATGGCTGGTTTTCTACTTCCACTATCTCACCACCACTACTCACATGCGGCTTAATCCCTGCAGTGTCACTCTGTAACCCGCCACTAGGGGAAGCTAAAGCATGATTTGAAGAAAGATTTATGCCTTCTCACAGTCCAAACAACTCCAGCCCCTCCAAAGCA
Organism: Chrysemys picta bellii; assembly: GCF_011386835.1. Taxonomy (NCBI): domain Eukaryota; kingdom Metazoa; phylum Chordata; order Testudines; family Emydidae; genus Chrysemys; species Chrysemys picta. Next base: position 26,715,497 of record NC_088805.1, read on the forward strand.
GATGATTATCAACAAAGATGGGCCCAGATTGGGACACTTGCAAACTCTTGGAAAGTTCTGATCTGGACCAGACCTTGCACCTTGGTCTTATCCATCTTCATTTGGGGATGTTCATCTCACCCCAGGACTCCCTGACAGTAAATCCCAGCTGAGTCAGAGGTGGTCAAACCTGTTGATATGTGGGCTTGCCTGATTGCTGTGAGGAGACTCTAGGGTGCGGCTGCTCCAGGGTAAAAGGGTTCTTGGACTCAGTTGTAGTATGCAAACCCCAAAACCTATCCCAAGAGGTTTAGATTCATAGGTTCCAAGGCCAGCAGGGACCATTGTGATCATCCGGTGTGACCTCCTGTACAATGCAGGCCATTGACCTTCCCCAAAATAACTCCTAGAGCAGACCTGTTAGAAAAACATCCAGGTTTGATTTAAAAATTTTATGTGATGGAGAATCTACCACAACCCTTGGTAAGTTTTCCAGTGGTTAATCACCCTCACTGTTAAAAATTGACACCTTATTTCCAGTCTGAATGTATCTAACTTTAACTTGCAGCCATTGGATCATGTTAGACCTTTCTCAGTTAGACTGAAGAGCCCATTCTTAAATATTTGTTCCCCTATGTAGGTACTTAAACAATGTAATCAAGTGACCCTTTAGCCTTCTCTTTGTTAAGCTAAATAGATTGAGCTCTTTGAGTCTGTCACTGTTTCCTAAATCCTTTAATCATTCTCATAGTTCTTCTCTGAACCCTCTCTAACTTTATCAACTTAACTTCTTAGATTGTGGGTGTAACGGGATTCACTACTGTGGTGCCTCCTTGTGGCCGCATCTGGGGAAGAACTCGTGATCAGTCTGATGCCCATCCTTCAGTCTCTCTGGACTCGGGTGCTCTCTCTTCGTGTCTCAGGTTGCTCCCTCTTTGTGGCTTGGCCCTCCATCCAGGTCACTGTAGGTTTCCTCTTCCGAGGTATCAAAGTCTCAGGCAGTCTTCCATTCCTCTGCCAAGACTATGACACCTTCCTCGGTAAGAGGACATGGGCCCACCCACTACTCCAGGTTCTAGCCCAGAACTCTATGTCCAGCAACTATAGTCTAAGTAATCACAGACCCTTCACTGTTTCCTTGGACTCTTTCCTGTCTCTGGGATGGGCTAGAAGACAGGTTACCACTGGAGCCGCCTCTGCTTCCTGTGGCGACTTTACTCTCTCTTGGATTCTTGCCAGAGTCTGTACCTCCAGGCAGGATCCCAGGGTTCCCTCCTCCCCTGGAACTCTTCCATGTCTCTTACCCTCTCCCCTCCTCTTTAGGGAGTGGTGCACTGTTCCTTCTGCATCCCCTTTTCCTTCTTCCATTTTGCAGCCTAGCAGACTCCCTTTCTGAGTCTATGATCACCGTACGCTGTACTTCTATCTTTTACAGCCCATTCTTGAGCTCCACTCCTGGTTTTATACCAGCTCAGCCTGCCCCTGCCCAGCTGGGCTTCATTGACCATCTGACCTTTTCAGCCCTGACTCTCTTCTAAGTGCAGCCTGTCAAAGTCTAATTGTCCCTTTTTACCGAGTTGGGCCTTTGTGAGTAGTAGTACTCACAGTAGACACCAGAACTGGACAGAGGATTCCAGCAGCGGTTGCATCAGTGCCAGACATAGAGGTAAAATTACCTCTCTGCTCCTACTTGAGGTCCCCTGTTCATGCATCCTGGGATCCCATTAGCTCTTTTGGCCATAACACATTGGGAGTTCATCTTCTTCATCTGATTAACCACCATGACGCCCAAATCTTTTTCAGAGTCACTGTTCCCACAATAGGGTCCCCCACTGTGGAAGTATGACCTACGTTCTTTGTTCCTAGATGTATAGATTTACATTTAGCCATATTAAAATGCATATTGTTTGCTTCCGATCCAGAGCTTTCTGAATCAGTGACCTGTCCTCTTAATTATTTACCACTCCCACAATTTTTGTCTCATCTGCAAACTTTATCAGTGATGATTTTGTTTCCTTCCAGGTCACTGATAAAAATGTTAAATAGCATAGAGCCAAGAAGCAATCGCTGCAGGACCCCACTGGAAACACACCTGCTAGATGATGATTCCCTGTTACCTTTTGAGACCTATCAGTTAGCCAGTTTTTAATCCACGTAACGTGTGCCATGGTAATTTTATATCATTCTAGTTTTTTAATCAAAATGTGTGGTACCAAGTCAAACACCTTACAGAAGCCTAAGTATATTACAGCAGCGCTATTACCTTAATCAACCAAACTTGGAATCTCATCATGAAGTTTGTTTGACGGGATCTATTTTCCGTATAACCCATGTTGATTTGGATTAATGTCGTCACCCTTCTTTAATTCTTCATTAATGACATCCTGCATCAGCTGCTCCTTTATCTTGCTCAGGGATCGATGTCATGCTGATAGACCTATAATAACCCAGGTCATCCTATTTATCCTTCTTAAAAATTGGCACAACATCAGCTTTCTTCCAGTCTTCTGGAGTTTCCCCAGTGCTCCAAGGCTTATGAAAACAGTACGTTAATGTTCAAACCAGCTCCCCAGCCAGCTCTTCTAAAGTTTTGGATGCAAGTTATCTGGCCCTGCTCATTTAAAAGTGTCTATTTTTAGTAGCTGCAGGTTAACATCCTCCAGGGATACTAGTGGAATGGGAAGAATTTTCTCATCACCATATGATGAGACTATATCATCAATTCCTCCTCCCCCCCCCCCCCCCCCAAATACAGGACAGAAATATGTAATGAACACTTCTTCCTTCTCTGCATGATTAGTGATAATTCTACCACTTCTGTCTAGTAATGGCCCAATTGGCAGGATTCTCTGTTCTTGATCCCTAGTAGTCCTCATCCCCCCCCGCCCCCCCCCGAGGTTCTCTATGCTGGATGTTTCCAAGCAGCATGCTTCCGCTTTGACTAGTTGGGTGCAAATCCAGGATCCTGTTCAGAGCCTGAGGCTGCAGCTTGAGCATAGGGGAGGGCTCTGATGGGGTCAGGCGATCTCAGGGTGGGGGCATCCCCCAGGTCTTGGAGCAGCGACAACCGTAGCCTCAGGGCTGTTGTAGCCTCTCTGGGAGATATGCCCACTCTCCGTGGGGGGCACAGGTGGCTGCCAAAAGCAAGACCTTCCCATAAACTCTGGCCTGCACACCAATCCAGCTTGAGTCCCTGCAGAGCAGCACGTCTTGACAACCCGTGTGTGCTCCCTTCATCCTGGTCCCCACTATGCAGTGGAATCCCAGTTCCTTCTGGTATTTCTCAACCCTCCTGCAGGGAATGAGGAAAATCTGCCCCTTACTGTAAAGCCGGAAGAGAGAGATTATTGAAGGGGTGGGGGGCAGGGGGATCGTTCTGTGCCACAGCAATTCAAGCTGTGCTTATTGATTTATTTACTGTAGTTTCTCGACTCTAGGGAACACCTTGTGTAGAGAGAGGGGCTCGGAATCCTGGGGCCATTCCATCCATGACTAATGGCTTCCCAGTAGTTCAGGTCTGGGCCTAGCAGCGTTTGACAGCCTCTCTGGCAAGTCATTGGGCCGGGCTGTTTGCTTTTCAGATCAAAATGTGTGAAACCTGCCAGAACGCAGAACACAATAAGAACGTGTCGCGGAAAGCGAGGCCTGTCAAAGTGGAGTCGCCCTGGGAAGTGCTAGGACTAGACATTCATGGTAAGTGTTTGGGATGAGGCCCCCCACCGCCTTTCACCAATAAACAGGTTTTTCCTCTGTTGTTTGTAGGAAACCTGTGCAGACTGTCAGTGGATAAGGAAAATCTATCACTGTGTGTGGAGCAAAATCTACCAGACTCTGCACTGAGGGAGAACCAAGGGTGAATTTATCCGCCTGCTAAAATACAACCTGATCCATGCAGTTTGCTGAGCATCTTCGGTGCACTTAATAGGAGCTCTGGGCGCTGACTGTCACCCAGGATTGGGACCGCAATGAAGATTTTTGTGCTGACAAAAGTCACTGAAATTTGACAGCTCAATGCCATTGCACTGCAGACGTAGCCATTTCGCCGTGACACTCTTTGCACTGATCATTTCGCGGTGTTGTTCCTTCTCTTCCTCGTTCGTGTAATATTATGGCCTGGTGTTGATTTAGATTGACACTTGTTTTCCTAGGACCTTTTCCAGAGACAAGCCGGGACAATACGCACATACTCACTGTAACGGACTATTTCACCAAATGGATCGAAGCTGTCCCTCTGCAAAAGAAAGATGCCTTATCGGTGGCCAAGGCACTGGCTACAATTTTTTACAGGTGGGCTATTCTGGTGCTGGCTACTGACACTTCTGATGTGTTTTGAGGACACAGTATATTTTTACAGTACATGTACACTTCTCTCTGCTAGTAATATTTCCCACTCTGGTATGGATGCTAGGGAGTGCTTTTCAAATGGTAATGAATTCTTCCTCACAAGGCACCTGTGACATATACCCATTAGTATCTCTGTTTTCCAGATGGGGAAACTGAGGCATAGATCAGTTACTTGAGTTGCCAGAAGTCTATGACCGCTGGTGTCCCCTGATTCCCAGCCCTGTGCTTTAGCCACAAGACCATTCTTCCTTCTTTAGAATAGATACAGGGCCTGATCTTGCTCCCACTGAAGTCATTTGGGGAGTGTTGCCATGGAGCTCAATGGAATATGAATTGGGTCCTGAAGAATAGAGGAGGCATGTGAAACCCAGAGGTCATTCTTAACCAAGAGACTGGTGTAACTAGAGAAGACTGAGAGATTTGTCTCTCTCGCCCCAGATTTCTCCCCCTCAGCCAAACCCATCTGCTTTCAGATGATGCTTTCGTTACTGAAAAGATGGACACAGCGAATGTTCCCTGCCCCCAAGGGAAGGTTAGTTTGTGCCTTTCCATTTAATAATGAAAAAACCGAACACCTGCTGACCTTGGCTGAGAGGCCTATTGTGGGTGATCACTGCAGAGCTTTCCCCGTGTCTAAATCAGTGCCTTTGTCAGTCTTCCTTGTCCCATAAGGCAATGTGAGAGCAGCTTGTGGGGAACTGAAGCCTTGAGTCTGATGAAATAAGGTTGGGTTCTATAATTTTCTTTCCTCCTTTTTGTCCAGGTTTGGAGCATCCAAGAACATCTATTCCAGTCAGAGCTGGGACTTCTGCGACGAGGTGGGTCAGACACTGGGGTGAGGCGTGTAACAGTGAAAGTGCCTCCGGGGGGAAAGCTGCATTCCTCTGTGAAGCATCCTATCCCAGACCCATGTGCAAAGTGCAGTACGTGGGTTTTGCACAGGGGATTTAAGTGGTACTTGGGGGGGCAACAGGATCCTCTCCCTGCTCCAACCCAGGGGCAGAGTGCAGGATACCTGTGTGCACTGTAGTAGCAGCTGGTGCTCTGCACTTCCTCTTAAGGGAGATCTTGACCAACGGCTCTATGAAGTTGTAGAACCATTGGCCGTGCTCCCAGCTGACCATGCATGCGGTCTTCCTCCTCCTCTCCACAATGTGCAGAGGGTGAGGAGTCCCAGTCAGTGACTTATCCATAAACTCTCCTACCACCCAATGGAGTCCCACCAGCTACACATGGTTCTACATGGCCCCAAACACAGTTACTATTTATTTATTGCAGAAGCCGTATGCAGCATCATTCATTCATGTGGCGCTTTGCACACCCCGCTAAAAACTCCCTTCCTGCCCTCAAGTCCTTTCAGTCTACAGGGAGCATTTCTACCTAAAATTGACACTTCTGAGACCCTGCCTACAACCACATTGCTTGACAACAGTGAGGTTTGCTCAGGTTCATCTAATTTACCATCCTGCAAATTTACCATTTTCCTTCAGACTCCCTCACAGAAATTCTGAACTGATTTTGGCAGCCACTGTCTCATGAACTGCTGGAATCCAATGCCTTAAGCCATCCGAAAGTGCACATGAGATAGTGGGCGTTCAGTCTGTCCATCCAAACCACTGCCCTTTTGGGACAACGGCACTTTTTACAGTGCTGGTTCACAGCTGAATATAGCCAATCTCGGAGCTCAGACCAGCGTGATCTTTAGCCTCTGAAGGCTGTGAAGTGATTTTTGTTGTATTAAACCATCTTGATGTTTGACTGATGCGAGCCTCTGCTCTTTGCAGGTGAGCCGGCGTTTATGTGAGCGCTGGAATATCTCCCAGACGCTGACCCCTGCCGATCCTGCAGATTGCCCCGGCCTGGACAACTGCACCAATGAGCTGCTCAAATCCTCCATCCGAAATGTGGTGAATGAGAAGCCAAGCGAGTGGGATGACTATCTCGACCCGATTCTCTTTGACTTCCGCACATCTGTCAGCTCCATCACTAAATACACCCCGTTCTTCCTGATGTTTAACAGATATGTCTGTCTGTCGTCAGAGGTAACGTTTCGAGAAAGAAAAGCCAATGCCGATGTTCTCTCTTAACGCAAATAAAAACTGTTGGGTCTCATCCGTGCCTTTCAGGTTGAGTTTGTCAAGGACTCTAAAGAGCAGGGTGCTGCTCCCGGTAAAGTGGGTGGCCTCCCACCATTCACCGCGGCTGTTCAGGAGCAGCAGAATGCAGTGAAAGAGATTGTAAGTCACGTTGTGGTTTGGAATCCTCTGAGTGGGGCGGAGCATTTGCCACACGGTGGGGGGGGGGAAGGACGGTCCATGCACCGGAGTTGGCACCATTTGATACATCTGCTTGTTGGCCAGCACCAGCACAGTAGGGATGTTGCAGCGTGGCACCGAGGTGGGAGCTCCTGGGCCCAATCCTGTGAAGTGCTGAGCGCCCTCAAGCCCCACTGAAATCAGTGGGGGGGTTGTGGATGCTCAGGAGCTATGGCTAGGCCTGGCCAGGGCCCTGGCTCACATCTCTGATATCAGGATAATGAGTATGGCCTGGAGTAGCACAGGGGATCCTTTGGGAGGGTCGGGGGGGGGGGCGGCAGAAATCCTATCTGAAGCTCACCATGGAACACGCTGAGTTCAAACTCCTCCCTCCCCACAGTAAGGAGACCGGAGCTCTGGAGAGCCATGGCAACAAACTGCTTTTGCATCTGTAATTCATGCCCGGCGTGGCCTACTGTAGGGTTTCTCAACAGTGGCCCGTGACCCAAAATTGGGTCACCAGAATGTGTCAAAGGGTCGCATGGGAAGCCTGATGTCGGGGAGAGGTTTTGGAGGGGTGCAGAGCCCACCCCGCATGGGCAGCTCCAGTCCTAGTTGCAACCTGGCGCACGGGGGTCACACCGCTGCTCAGGTTTGGCTCAGCTGCTGTCCTGTCATAATGATGGGGACCGGCCAGGCCAAATCTGAGTGAGTGGCGTTGAGCCCCCATGCACCAAGTCGCAATGCCACTCACTCAGATTTGGCCTAGCCAGCGCCCAGTCAGAGCAACCGGGACAAACGTGAGCAGTGCTGCGACCCCGGAGGTGACACTGCCTGGAGTTGGGAGCTGAGCCCAGCCAGCGCCATGGGACGGGAGTCCCAGGAGACGCTGCTATGGTATGCATGGTGCACTTATCTGGTACTTATTACATTAATGTGAACCTTGTATAGCATGGGTAAGAAATATTTAGGAAGCCAGATGTTTTTTGCACTGAAGCTATTTACTGGGTAGTGACAGGCCATTAAGCTTTACAGATGGGTCCTAAGTCCCAAAAGGCTGAGAACCACTGGCCTAGTGGATCGAGCACTAGACTGGGACTCAGGAGAGCTAGGTTTGGTTCCTAGCTCTACTACTGACCTGTTGGGTGACCTTGGGCTAGTCACGTCACCTCTCTGTGCCTCAGTTTCTCTCTGTAAAATGGGCATTAAGATCTTGACCTCACAGTGCTTTACAGAAGAGATCTATGGATGCAAAGTGCAATGTAAGAGCTAGGTGGTATTATTATTTGAATTGGTCGACTTGGTAAGACTCTTTTCTTATTCCAATAGGAATTTGATTCTTTTGATTGTAGTAAAATCTAGTGTGGCAAGACGAGGGCTGGGAGCCTGGATCTCTGGGCTCTACACCTGAATTTGCCAGGTAGTGTGACCTTGGGGAAGTTATGGAACCACTCTGTGACCTAGCTTCCCCCTCTGTAAAACAAGGATAACAGTTTGTGTATGTGCTGTGAAGCAAGGCTAAGATCCAGACTCGGGGGAGGAGTAAGCTTCACACTGGTAAGTGACTCCATCTGAGCCTAAACTCGCCCTCTGAGGGGCTGGAAGAGAGGGGTACAGCAAGAAAAGCAACTAACAGGAAAGTGTAAGGAAGAGTCAGTTACAATACCCACCTCTCCCCCAGCATGCAAACGATACCAACTTAGACCCCCTTATACCTAGTTACAGACCTGTGATTCACACCCCAGCAGCATCCCCACAGACTACAGCCCTGCAGCTCACTGGCTTTTTGCTGGAATGCCTTGTTCTAGGTCAGTGTAGGTGAGAGAATTGGCATACGCTGACATAAGAACTTAAAGCACGTTTGAGAGGAGAGGTTTTAATTAACCGGAGCCGCAGAACCCTCCCCCACCACCACCGCTAACCGAAGCGATCCCCTTTGCAGGTGATAGCCAACATGGCCGCCGCTTACAAGCGGGAGCAGAAGAGCGTGAAAAGGAAAACGAGGAGCCTGCCGTCCCTCTCCTTTAAAGTGGAAGAGGGCGTGTTCGGCAGCAACGCTAGCTCGTCGCTGAAGAAGCTGAAGAAGAACCAGTTTATGGCATTTCAAATTGAGACCGTGCTGACACCTGAGCAGAGTATATCCGGGGTGAAGAAAACCAGCTAAACTCCGGGGTCTCACTCGGTGTCATCCTGCTGTTGTATTGGTAATCTTAGCATGAACTGTTCTCTTAAGGTACCTGTGTGGAAGATGAATGCTCAGACCTAGGTCGCTCTGTGGGAAGGGATGGTAAAAGTTCAGATCTGGTGTGTCTGAGTATCTATATGGCCCCACTGCTGTGGTACCAAAGCCCCTCCCGAGTAGTCCTGGATTTTTCCATACCATGTCCCTGAGAGGTGTCATTATTCCCACTTTACAGACAGGACCCAGGAGCAGAAAGCGTTTAAGTGACTGGCCAAAAGCCCCACAGTGAGCATGATTAGGATTGCACTCATGTTGGTGTAAATCAGGAATAACTCCATTAAATTTTATGGGGGTAAATGAGAGGAGAATCAGAGCCGCTAATCTGCGGCAGAGCTGGAAATTTAATCCAGATCTCCTGAATTCTAGGCTGTTGCCTTAGCCTGAAAATCGTGTCTTCCTACCATCAGCCTAGATCATTGTTGCACCAGGTCCGTGTGTGTCCTTTGGATGTATAAATAGCCTGAAATTTACACATTTGTCTTGGGGGGATAAAACTCAGAAAATGAGAAGGGTTTTTCTCTGATTGTCCAGGCAGAGGGAGACTTGGCCTTGTGCTTTGAGCTTTCACATCCTACTCTTCCCTAAAACGGAATGAATTCTAAGAGTCCCATGCAGTCAGTTCCCATATTGTCTTGGGTTATACGGTGTAGCATGCAAGTCCAGGAAGTGCTGGGGAATATTGACTACTGCACTTGTGACAATAAACAGCCTAGGTGTTAATATTGTTTTGTATATAAAGTAACTGCGTCCTATCCCTGTGATAAGGCATATACAGGGGAGGAGGTTACAACAGTCTCATAGCTCTGAGATACGAGGGCTATTCTGATTTTGAAAGGAAATATTTATATGTCAGTTCTTGGACTTCTTGAAACTAGGTCCCTCACAACTCTCACCTAGGGTTAGGGGTTTAATTGAAAATCCTCTTGAGCTGATTGTCTAAATCTAATGCCTATTTTGTATTTTCCTGTTGCTGGAGGCTAATGAAGCACTGTAAAGAATAAAGCATTTAGACATTTTTTGTAGATAACATTTTCTTTAATGTGTGTAACTTCCGGGCTGGCTGTGTGATGGTCTGGGGTACATTAGATCAGACTTTTGTTGCTGGAGAGGAAGAAGGGCACGTGCAGCTGGCTGATGAACTTCTCTCTTCTTTGTAACACTGCCAGAAACTCTTCGTAATAATCCCCAAGTCGCCCAGGAGAAGGCGAGATGTGCATGGGAGAACAGGGCTCATTCCAGTCTTGACTTGCTGTATAACTCTGCCGGGGCAATGTGCATGTTTGTTACGTCTGTTTTCGCTACACACCTAGTTTAACTCATTTTGCCTCTTTATAACAAGATCATCCCTGGATCCTGCCGCGGCAGGGGAAGCGGATTGATTTCATGATGGACAAAGCAATCTGAACTTCCCTTTGGGCCACCTGTAGAAACATTTTCACCCCATGAAAAGGACATATAAAAATGGGGAGTGGAGTGTGGAGGAAGCTTGTACTGGAGGATAAACACTGACGTGAGGCCTTTTTGACTGGAGACCCGCTGGTCCCAAGAGCCTGAAACAAGAGGAACTCAGCCAGGAGTTATTCCTCCTGCTCTCTGCCATGGGGGCACCCGGTGCTGTTTCTGCACCCTCTGCCCTTGCTCCAGGAAGGAAGATGGGGGAGGGCTGTGAGTTGCCAGGTCAGCACAGGGGCACAGAAGGGTGGGCGGGGGTGGGGAGGTTGGTACAAAGGCCCTGAGCTCAGCACAGGTGCTTGCGTTGATTATGCCTAAGGCCTACTGCTCTGCTTCACTTTGCACTTTAAATCAGCATCACCATTTCGTTTGTTCAGCCTAAAAGGAACAGAGTCCAGGCAACACTAGGGCCCTGGCAGCTGAACCCGGGCACCTCCTTACGCAGGAAGCTGTGGGGCCCTGGCTACCGCAGGGTTAAAATTCAGGGGACGTGGCAGGAGGGTCTCACCCTGCACTGGGCCCCAGCCTGCACCCCATGTTTATGGCTCCAGCCAAGCTTGGCAGCTGTAGATCCCCAGGGGCGTCCTGCCCATCTCGAGTAAATCCACCCACGTGCAGGGCTGGAGCCTACACCCAGGGGCTAGGACAGCAGCTCTTGGAGCAGGGTCCCCTGCTTAGCAACCCCCCGTGCAAACTGCAGGGTGGCCAAAACCCTCCAGATCGGCCTGGAGTCTCCAGGAATGAAAGATTAATCTTTTAAATCAAGATTGTCGTGGGATGAAACCTCCAGGAATGCGTCCAACCAAAACTGGCGCCCCCCTGCAAAGCCCAGTGGGGAGCCCCCAAGGCGTCGGACCAGGAGCCCACCGGGGCTAGGCGGATGCATTTACACAAGCTCCCACTTGCAGCCCTGGCTCCTCCTGCGGTCAAGCAGCCGGTGCAAGCCAGGGGCCAGGGCAGGGTCCCTCCCATAGGGCCCCAGATGCTTTAAGGTCAGGCCAGGCACGTGGCTGCAACCTGGGTGCGACTTCTCCCCCCTAGACCTCCCCCCACCGGCTGCAGAGGTGGGAGTGCCCTGATGATGTCACCCGGACAGGCTCCTCCCACTTCCGACCTTGTCCTGCTGGACCGGGGGCCGTGCGGCTCCGCAATGATCCGAGCCTCCTGCCGCCGCCGCCCAGGTAAGAGCCGCCGGTGCCCGGGGGCAGCACGCGGCGCTGCAGCCCCCTGGTCTGGGACTGTGTCTGCAGGGGCAGCTCGCTGGACCTGCTCCATCGCAGCCCCGGGCGGGGGGGGTCGCTGAGTTTGGGGCGCCCCCTCCCCCGGCTGCAAGAGGCTCAGAGTCTCGCTGGTTGTTGATGCAGGACCCGCAGGGTGACGATGTGTTTGGAAAGATCAAACCAGGCTGGCATCCGCGGGGCAGCTGGGAACATGCACTGAATTCCCTTTCCTCCCTCCAGCGCGACTGGGGACTTGATTTCTGCTTGCGTCTGCTGGCACAGATCGGAGCTCGGACATCCTGGCCGCTTTCAGAACGAGAGGGTGGGTGGGTATCCCTGGGTCTGATCCTGCCCTCCTTTTATATGATGCAAATCAGCTGTAACTCAGGTCAGGGGCGGAAGCCAGATCAGAATCAGGCCCCTTGTGCTTTCCCGTTTGCAGTAAGTGCTGTACATTGTGTAGCTTGTCAATTGTATTTATTTGGTCTGGTCTAGTCCCCCTTCAGACAACCCCCCCACACACACACCCCCACACACACACGTTAACATTGCAACAAAACAATACATGTAGACACCCCACTCTGAGTTCACTGCAGGGTGGTCATGTCACTTGGTGATATAGTCATGATGAGCCACAGTGTGGTATTTCAAAGGTTAATTTTTCTTCCTACAAATCTTCCAGTGAGTCTGTCATTAACAGTCGCATAAATGGAGTAACAACAACAATAATGACACCAGTACATCTAATTTCGCATTTAGAAAGTCTTCTACAACATTTTCTACAACCGTGAAATAACTTTATTAATGGAACATGAACTAGAATTATACTAAGCACCATTGAGTCTGGTGGCACCTTAAAGACTAACAGATTTATTTGGGCATAAGCTTTCGTGAGTAAAAACCTCACTTCTTCGGATGCATCAAGTGAGGTTTTTACTCATGAAAGCTTATGCCCAAATAAATCTGTTAGTCTTTAAGGTGCCACCAGACTCCTTGTTGTTTTTGTAGATACAGACTAACACGGCTACCCCCTGATACTTGACACTAAGCACCATTATGGCTCTAGCCAAAACAAAATTCTGCAGAGGGCTCGTTGTTGATCATATAGGTTTTTATAAACTCTTTAGTTAAAAAAAAAGAGTAACACAAATTATATTCCTTTTATTACAGTAACAGCTACATCATAATAGTAGAGTTCAAAAACTGATGTGCAAGTCAAGGCTGTGTTTTATTGAGACCTGTTTAATGTGGCGTATCAAGCAATTCATTTGTTACAATTATTTTCCTCTTTTGATTTGGCTAAGCAAGATCAAATAGACTGTAATTGTTTCTAATTTCTATCACTTTAGCCAAAAGTCGAATGCCTTTTCCCTAATCTGCTATATATTCTCTTTTCCTTGAGTCTGATGAGACACTCGTTAGAAATCGTATTTATAAAACTCTGCATCAGATGGCGTTTGTATGTGGCCAAAGGAATGGATGAGGGAATATGAAGGTTTTTAGCTTTAGGATTTGTCACTGATTCGAAACAAGCACAGACTGTCACCAAAAGTCCTTCTCTCTGGGTGGTTGTTCTAGTGTCCTGTAGGAAATAAGATTGTGGGTCTCAGTCCAATTCCTCTAATTGTCAGGTTTCCTCATTATAGCTGGCACTAACTGGCACCCCTGAGGACACTCTCAACCGAAAGGCCAAGTGCTGAGCGGTGCATGGAATCTGAATCCCCCCACCTCGCCACCCCGCAGGGCTGGAGCACATTGGTGGGGCAGTGGAGAGCAGTTTGCATAGCTGCTGGATGGAGGCACTGTCAATCCAACATCCTTCACAAGCACTAAAATTTGCTTGATGTTTTTTTTTTTCTTTTTAACTGCCTCAGAGTAATAGGTGGTTTTAATGCACAGACGCTGGGAAATCCACAATAGTAGAGCCTCCGATGCAACTAATAGGATCTGGACATTCAGTCAGTTTTGTTTATTTGAAATAATATTTAAACTATCAAGGTTTCAATCTACTGGAGCTGCACCCTGTACCTGTTACACAGGGACTCCAGATGCTATTGGATGCCACAGATAACGTGTCAGTCCAGTGCTATTCTGGAATGTTATTCAGGACACAGGGGAGTCTGTGGCTGAGTTCTTAATTAGAAATCTTTGGTTTTGGCTGGAGCTTCTGCTGCCCTTTCTCCACTGGGTTCCAGTCCTGCCATGAAACAGCCACTCCATTCCTGCTGCTGGAAGCTTCATTCTCCTATGTCCTCAAGTTTTCACACACAGACCTTCATCTGCTTGCTTTCTTCTTCGTTGCTTGCCCTTGGTGCTGTCCCCTGTAGGAAGCCCTGCTGCAATTTGGGGTGTAATGCAGATTTTAATGGCGGTGGAAAGACAAACAGCGTTTACTGCTTAGATCATAATCAGCCTTTTTTGCCCAGGAAAATAGAAGGAACTAGAAATCCTCCATTCTCCAGGGTTCACGCGTGCTCCAGGGCTGGCCTAACCTAAGTGTCTCTACAGGGCTCCCTTTGAATTCCAGATCCTCCTCACTGCGGATGGGGTGGGGTGAGGTTTTGGGTGGGTTCCAGCCTGAGAGGCTGATGATGCCAAGCCTGTGCCAAAGGCCTTTGCCCTGGGGAGCTGAGCCCGGGAGTTGGCCAGGATTAGAAAGAGCTGTAGGGGTCCTGAGACCAGCTAGCACCAAAAAGAGGCAAAGCCCAAACAGAGCAAGAGATCAATTAAGTGGAGCTGGTGCTGGGGTTACTCAACTGTCAATGTCTGGGCGGATTCAGAGCCCTTCCCTGCAGATGGAGATCTGGCACCGGGGTATTTGGAAGTTGTTTTGCTCGTTCCACCTCTTGCTGGCTGGATCATTAGCGGTTCCTGCGGGAACAGACCCGGGCAGCAGGCATGGGACCTTCACTGCACGTGTAGTGGACAGCAATCTACAGATCAAATAAATTAGGGGGAGATTTTCAAAGGCACAAAGGGCAGTTAGGTGCCCAACACCCCCTCACTGTCCCAAGGAATTGGGTGCTTAATTCTCCTTTGTGCCTTTGAGAAAAATGCCCCTCTCAGTGCTTGTCTACCCAAGAAAATTGACCAACACAGATAAAGCGGAATAACTATTATTCCAGTCATTAATAACTATTCTGCTGTAGTTCTGCTGGTCAATTTCCACAGCTATATAAGCTGTTAGAGAATTATTTCATGAATAATAGATGACGATGGTAAACCATGACGTTGGCTGAGGCCTCCAGGACAAAGGCCCTGTCTGTTCCGCATGGGCATCGAAGGTCACAGGCACCTTTCATTAGAGGAAAGGTTTGCCCCAGCCTCTTTGGACTGCAGAAGGGACTGCATTTCAGTGACCCCTGCAAGAGCTATATAGAAGGTTCTCACACAAACAATGCCTTCAGTGGTGTCAGTCGAGGCACTGATTACTCTAACCCAGGGCATGGTCATGCTACCTCTTGTGAGGTTCCTTATTCTACCCACCTGATAACAGCATTTACTCTTCATTATTTATTTGTGTTCTAGTGTCCAGAGGCCCCCCCCCTGGTGATCAGGGCCCCGTTGTGCTAGGCACGATACAAACACAGGGGAGGACGTGCAATTTGAAATTCCCTGTCTGCTGGTTGGTGATTGATCATTCCTGTTCTCTCCCTCGCCTCGTGTTAGCTCTGGGCACAGACTGGTGCAAAGCCTGCATTAGGATGAGGTAGGCACAAATTGGAGCTAGTTCTCTTGAGCTGAGGACTCCAATGGTGGTTAAGCTAGAAAGCCATTATGGTGCTTTTCCTGCAAATCCAGTAGGGGGAGCCAGTTGGTTACTGAGAGATGGTTCGCGTGGGCCAGAATTTCAAAAGAGCAGGGCTCCTATTTCAGCCCCCTAATGAATGTTCTCTTTGAAATTCTGGCTACTGATTTAGGTGCCTACATGGAAGCTGTTGGATGCTGAGTTCTCTTGAAAATTGGACCCTGAATGTTTATTTTTGTGCTACAGCATGAGCCAATACGTGTCTTTGGATCAATCGACTGCACCGCACTAATAGGACCCCGGGAAAGTGCAGCGATGCACATTTGTACAGTGAGATTTTAAAAACAGACCCCGAGTTGTTAGGAGTCCTATCAACTGAGTAATACACCCTTGAAGTGGCTGGTGCTGGTGCGGCCCAGAGCTAGCCCTGTGTTGGTTACATGCAGTGACGTTTGTGTTAAATTAAACATGACACACTGTGCTTGGACAGAGTATCCCCAACACTTACTTCTTGTTGCTATCGCTCTGTCTTTGGGGTTTGAGCTTTGGGTTTCTCATTGCCCAGTCTTGGGGGAGAAGCCTTATTCTTCTACCTTATTTTGTATTGCACAGCAGGGGAGAGTAATTTGATCTTCTTTCTAGTGTTGTTTAGACTGTGGAGTGTGTCCTTTATGGACAGTGGTGATTGAAACTGCCTGCTCTCTTGATTATTTGAAATCCCGTATTTCAGGCACTTGATTGCCTATTTTGTTCCTTTGTAAAAAGGGCGAGAGAGGACTGGTTTGCCACCGTAGAATCAATATTTTCAATAGAAAAGCTCTGACAGAAACTGCAAGGGTTTTGAAATTTGTTGCATAAAAACAAATTTTGTCTTAGCCTGGAAGGAATTTGGATTTAGCAACATTTTAGGCCCCTTTTTAGATTTTAGACTGAAAAGTAAATAGAGGGTTTGTGGCTCTTGAGACGTTTGGTATTTTTGTTCTGTTGCTCCAGACTCCAAAGATTTTTATGAACAGGCAACCTTAATAGTAGATGGTGCTTAACAGCCAAAACTTTCCTTCATTTACAAGCTTTCATCAGAAAGATACTGAGCTAATTCATACCTAAACCAAGCCTGGCCTCCAGTGGCCAGCTCCAAAGTATGTCGGAACACACACTGAGAATGAAGCTGTCCTATTGGTCCAGGTGTCCAGCTGCTAGGGAAGGACCGGTTCTGGCCCAGTATTCCATCTCCATAGGAACAGACAGAGGCGTTTGACGTGAGAAGGTTGTTACTTTATTTGCCCTTTGAATTTTGTAAAGTATTTGTATGGTTTATAATGAAAATAATAAGGACCTCTGAAGTCAGGAACATGCTGGCATTTAACAAGGGGCTGTGTTTACAGCTGTTGTATTAATTTAAATAGAGAATGAATGGGCCGAAGGTGTTAATATAACCCAGTCACTGTTCAGTATTAAACCATGCTAAACGAAGTTCGGGTATGGAGAGACCTCAGCTTGATTAGCACCATGGCAAACGTGCCATTACATTGTATAACCTTTCATTAAAGATATCAGAGGGGGAGCCGTGTTAGTCTGAATCTGTAAAAAGCAACAGAGGGTCCTGTGGCACCTTTAAGACTAACAGAAGTATTGGGAGCATAAGCTTTCGTGGGTAAGAACCTCACTTCTTGCATCCACAGACTTGCATCTGAAGAAGTGAGGTTCTTACCCACGAAAGCTTATGCTCCCAATACTTCTGTTAGTCTTAAAGGTGCCACAGGACCCTCTGTTGCTCATTAAAGATATGGAAAAGAAGGAAAAACCTTCTTTTGAAAGCATTTGAAATGTGAAGCATTCAGTAAGGCGTTCATTTTAACAACTTTGTTCTATTTCCCTTTAGCTGGAGAGAGTTTTTAGAAGGAAAAGCCCCTTGGTTGACAGTCTCTTAGATGATATTAAAGATGGTAATAACTGGCCTTTTGGGGGAAAGAGAAGAAGTGAGTTGAGATGGGCTGAAGCTGTTGCTCTTAAAGTCCGATCCCATTTCGTCCCAGGTGGTATCTGGGATTCAGCTGGCGCTGGCAGAGTGGGGGTCTTATTTGGGCTCCTCTGCTTGGCCCGATCTGGTCAGGACATCTCTCAGGATCAAGGCCAACAAGGACTGGGGTTCCAGGACATGGTGAGGGTGGCAGCCGTGACGGTGAACCTCACTCCAGTCGATGCCGTCTGTTCTTCTCTATTTTTCCCCCCTCCAAAGTCTCTTTCTTTAAAGACCCCCAGAAGGAGTGGTGGGTGGAGTAGCCCAGCCCTTCATTATTTTGTCCACCAGTTAGGCCTTATATTGGACACACCAGTCTTGGCTCATACATTTTTGGTTCCACATCTTCTGTCTTTACCAAGCATGATTTCAGTGGTGTCATGGGATTATATCAACATGGCCTTTTTGTTTAGACTAATTCAATCTTTTTGTCTCCCTTTCGTACCTCTTTCCATTAACATTTGTTATTATGAGTTACTGTGACATTTGTAAAAAGCAACAGAGGGTCCTGTGGCACCTTAGAGACTAAAAGAAGTATTGGGAGCATAAGCTTTTGTGGGTAAGAACCTCACTTCTTCAGATGCAAGTAATGGAAATCTCCAGAGGCAGGTATAAATCAGTATGGAGATAACGAGGTTAGTTCAATCAGGGAGGGTGAGGCGCTCTGCTAGCAGTTGAGGTGTGAACACCAAGGGAGGAGAAACTGCTTCTGTAGTTGGATAGCCATTCGCAGTCTTTGTTTAATCCTGATCTGATGGTGTCAAATTTGCAAATGAACTGGAGCTCAGCAGTTTCTCTTTGGAGTCTGGTCCTGAAGTTTTTTTGCTGTAAGATGGCTACCTTTACATCTGCTATTGTGTGGCCAGGGAGGTTGAAGTGTTCTCCTACAGGTTTTTGTATATTGCCATTCCTGATATCTGACTTGTGTCTATTTATCCTCTTGCGTAGTGACTGTCCAGTTTGGCCAATGTACATAGCAGAGGGGCATTGCTGGCATATGATGGCATATATAACATTGGTGGACGTGCAGGTGAATGAGCCGGTGATGTTGTAGCTGATCTGGTTAGGTCCTGTGATGGTGTTGCTGGTGTAGATATGTGGGCAGAGTTGGCATCGAGGTTTGTTGCATGGGTTGGTTCCTGAGTTAGAGTTGTTATGGTGCAGTGCGTGGTTGCTGGTGAAAATATGCTTAAGGTTGGCAGGTTGTCTGTGGGCGAGGACTGGCCTGCCTCCCAAGGTCTGTGAAAGTGAGGGATCATTGTCCAGGATGGGTTGTAGATCACTGATGATGCGTTGGAGAGGTTTAAGCTGAGGACAGTAGGTGATGGCCAGTGGAGTTCTGTTGGTTTCTCTTCTGGGCCTGTCTTGTAGCAGGAGGCTTCTGGGTACACATCTGGCTCTGTTGATTTTGTTTCTTTATTTCCTTGTGTGGGTATCGTAGTTTTGAGAATGCTTGGTGAAGATCTTGTAGGTGTTGGTCTCTGTCTGAGGGGTTGGAGCAGATGCGATTGTACCTCAGTGCTTGGCTGTAGACGATGGATCGTGTGGTGTGACCGGGGTGGAAGCTGGAGGCATGAAGGTAGTCACAGCGGTCGGTGGGTTTTCGGTATAGGGTGATGTTAATGTGGCCATCGCTTATTTGTACTGTGGTGTCTAGGAAGTGGACCTCCCGTGTAGATTGGTCCAGGCTGAGGTTGATGGTGGGGTGGAAGCTGTTGAAATCATGGTGGAATTCTTCCAGGGTCTCCTTCCCATGGGTCCAGATGATGAAGATCATGAAGATCATCAATATAGCGTAGGTAGAGAAGGGGCATGAGTGGACGAGAGCTGAAGAAGCGTGGTTCCAGGTCAGCCATAAAAATGTTGGCATATTGTGGGGCCATGCGGGTGCCCATAGCAGTGCCACTGGTCTGGAGGTATATATTGTCACCAAATTTGAAATAATTGTGCGTGAGGATAAAGTCACAGAGCTCAGCAATAAGTTGTGCTGTGTCATCATTAGGGATACTGTTCACATACTGTCATACGGGAGCTCACAATTAGGGTAAATTTGCAGGCCCGACGATCAGAACAGAGCACATGGCTTTCAGCATCACCAGCTGTTCCTTGAAGGAGCTAATGTAGGTCCAGGCTTTAGATTTTCTTTCTCTTGAAAGATTGCATTTGAACTATCTTTTAACTAGTTCGTTTTCTGTCTATGAAAACTTAGTTTTGTCGGGATCTGGTGGTTTTTGCCACCCAAACAGACAGCAGGTTGGGGTCGTGCAGGGCACTCGGGGAATTAAACTGATGAGGGGAGCTGAGGGACACCGGAACTGACCCGTTTATTTTCATTGAGAAGTGCCAAGAGTAAACATGGCATCAGTAGTGAAGAGTAAAATAGACTTTTCAGGTGCTGCCTGGTTTGAATCTATTGTACTACCATATGAACTGGAACCATTAGCACACTGAACGTTAAATCTCACCAAATGAGGGTCAATCCATCCTCATCATCGTATCCACTCATTATACTCCACACCCGAACCTAGCCATCATATGAACAACATACCCTCATATCTCAGTGTCTGTACTTTGACCCATCAACCTTTTACCCCCAATCAGGGATATTGCAGATGATGTATTCCTTACGCCATCCAATCTTAATCTGAACTTCGCACCCCTTGATAATCTGTACGTTATTCCCTGATAACCAGAAACTTCTACACTTAAACTCTGTTCCGTTCACTTAAAAAAAAAAACCAAAAACATCATCTTAATAACCAAGGGAAGGAAATATTTTTGGCCTGATTGTCCACCTGTAAATGGGGATAATGCTCCAGTCCCTCCTTTGGAAAGCAGGAGTGAGATAAAAAGCACCAGATAAGAGCTAGATATTATTTATTCTTCTGCCCGCCAGGAAGTGCCGCCCTCATTGCTTATATAATCCACTGGGCTGCTGGCGCCCTCGAGCAGTTTTTCTACCTTTGCTTTTGTTGGTTGCTGCATTCCCACTTGGACACACCTTACACTTTCATGCTGCCCTGGACAATAACCAGCCCTGGTGGAGCGAGCTGTCTTTTCGGTGTCTAGACACTGGGGTCCATCCATCTGTCTGATTTCTAACCTCTGCCACCTGCTTCTGTCTCTTGCGGCAAATCCCTTTTGAATCGTATTCAAGAGCTCTTTTCGTGTGGGCACAAAGAGCCGGCCTCTCTCTCTTGCTGGCTCGCAGTGGGGAGCTCGCAGCAGAGGCCTGGGGGACACTCCCTATCGCACAGCCACCATATGTTCGGAGAGCTGATTGTCACCTGGGTCTTAGACTGCAGCCGCTCTGGCTTCAGGGACCCGATCCCTCCAAGAAACATGAATAAATATAAGTTCTGGGGATAGGGATGGTGCATGCCAACTTGGAGCCTGTCCGCCTTGATGGTTTCCCTTTACCGCACAGTGCTCCTGTGGCGGCAACGGAGAGGCATTGCAGAGACGTTTCAAAACAATTTGCTTGGCATCATGTTCTAGGGACCTCCTGGACCCTATTGTTAACCCGTGGTGCTGAGAATTGGGCTGGTCCGGCATTGAAGAGAGTAGCTGAAAACACACCATGACGCTACCTGTAGCCTAGAAATAATTCCCGGCCCTGAAGATTGGAACTATAGAATCAGCCTGAAAAGCTGGATCAAACTCAGGCCTGCATGAAGGCATATTGTACATGCCAGCTCCCTGGGGTATCCTGATCTGGGAGGGGATGGCAGGGAATTGGCCTCTGGGAGAACCAGAGCTCTCACATGAAACTAAACCGCAGTGCTCCACAGCGCTCGGTCCCCCTCTCTGCCATTTCATAAAGGTCACTAATATTCTTGTGTTGTTCCTTTTCCCCATCCCAGGAAAGACTAACATGGAAGCTTTTACCTTGAACTAGGGGTTTCTCTGCCTCAAACTGCAATCTGCCTTGCCCCAGAGTCAGATGAAGATGAGAGTCTGGAAGGCTGTGGCTTGCACTCTGGCGTTCACCGGTGTGGACGTGCTGGTGACCACGCTGCTGTACGTGCACAGCCGTAGCGGCAAGGACATTGTCCAGGATCTGAAGCACTTCAATGTCTTTAATTCCATGTTGGACGTGTGGGGGGCATGTCTGTACAGGAGCTGCTTGCTGGTTGGCGCTGCCATTGGGGTTGCCAAGAGCTCGACCTATGGCCCCAAGCGCCTGAAAGCATCCCAGACCTTCATCACCTTGGTCTGCCTGCTAGTGGGCATTTATGCCCTGGTCAAACTGCTGCTCTACTCGGAGGTCAGGAAGACCATTAGGGACCCCTGGTTTTGGAGTTTGTTTGCATGGACGTATGTGTCATTGGCTGCAACTTTCTGCCTGTGGCAGCTGCTGTCTTCCGTGACGTCCTCCAGAGAAGCCTTGCAGGTCAGTTCAGAGTCCCGGGCGGAAGCAGAGGAGATATGTGACCCCAGCCCTATTACTGTGCAGGAAAAGAGGGAAGAGGCGTCAGGAGCCACTATCCAGAAGCTGCTGTCTTACACCAAACCAGATGCTCTCTTCCTCGGAATAGCCACTTTCTTCCTCCTGGTTGCCGCTTTGGGTGAGTGAACAGAGTTTAAAGGGACATTGCCAAGATCAAAATTCCATTTTTTCTATTAATATCAGTTCTATAAAAATCACACCTCTCCACCCTGATGAAATCTAAATATTGGGTTTAAACAACCTTTTAATCTTTGTCTCACACCTAGATTATCAAGGCCAGAAACACCTTCAAAGATATTACTGTTCCCAGAAACCAGTTAAACTCCACTGCTAACATTTGCTTTACCCAATAGCTCTGTGTTTGAAACCCTGCCTCTTGTTCTAATCCACCTTCTCTTATGCTGCTCCCATACAGGAGAAACATTCCTTCCTTATTACACTGGCTTGGCGATTGATGGAATAGTCATCCAAAAAAGCATGGATCAGTTTTCCTCTGCAGTGGTGATTATGTCGCTTCTTGCTATAGGAAGGTAACGGCAATAGATAGATAGATTATTTGTGCCTCAGTTATAAAAAGTTTATTATGTTGAGGTTTAAACCTTCTTCCATAGTATTGTCCTGAACTGGCTAGTGGTTATATGAACCTCTGCTCGATGGATTAGGAACTGCTCAGCTGTGTGTTTCAGGTACGAAGCTGCTAACAGCAGTTCTCCTTTAGCTCAGGTGGCAGGGATGTGTCCATGTGAACCCATAAGATGTAGGTAATCCCTGCTCTTGCTGCACAGTTCTAAGTGCCCACAGTGTGGCAGCAGAATGACAACCGTGAAGCCTTAGATGGCCATGACTTTGTTACAATATTTACAGACTCAAGAGGGAGCAGGGAAAGAAACATCCTAAACACTTGGTTTAGTTTTATCTTTCAAACATCCTTGCGGAGGACAAGGCAATTCAGAGGCAAAGCTTTGGCCCATCCCTGACTCTTCCATGGTGACAGCTGCACAAAACCAGCAGATGCAGTTTGCAGAGGGACCAGATGGGATGCCAGCTTGTAGGTTAGTTTTGGTTAATGCAGCTTTGTGGACCTAAGTCACTTGGTGTTCAGGGGTGAATGAGCCCCGGACTGAATGGCCATGTGCATCCTGCTTGCCACTAGAAATTACGTGGAGTTTTTCATGGTTTCCATCTGAAACTGTGAAAGGGGCCAGGGCTCAACTGAAAGGGTTTTTTTTGTTTTGTTTAAGATTAGTTTGTAGCAGAACCGGGTTAAATCAGCCTGATTCTGGGTTTTGTAACAAAAGTTTCTCTTGTTTCTACTCCTGACACTTGGGTGTTGTCTAAAACCGGATGCATGGTGTTAATATGTAGTGGAAGTGTTGTCTAGTAGTGATAGCACATACCTGAGACTCTGCCACTGACTTGGCCTGCCACTTTCGCACTTGTGTGTTAGTTTTCCCATCTGTAAAGTGGGGATAATGAGATCCATCTCGGGGGTGGGGTGTTGTCAGGCTAACTTAGTTGTCTGAGCAGCTTTTTGAGATCCTGGGATGAAAGGCACTGTCAGTACAAAGTATTATCATTGGCCCCTGTTTCGATATGTCTGTCTTGGGTCTGATGGGGCTTGTATGTTGTGCTAAGGAGTGGATTTTGTGCACATTGCTATATAACGTCTCCTTATCTGCAATTAGCTCATTTGCCGCAGGTATCCGGGGTGGCCTTTTTACGCTCGTATTTGCCAGGCTGAATATTCGACTCCGCAACTGCCTCTTCAAGTCACTGGTTGCTCAGGAGACAAGTTTCTTTGATGAGAATCGCACAGGTTGGTTTCTCTCCATCCATGAGATCAGTCTCTCTTTCAGCAGTCCAGCCTAATCCTCGCGTGATGATGATCTCTGGGAGACAAGAGTGCTTGGTACGCCACATTTCCTTTGTTTCTCAAGATATGAGAATACAGTCTGAGTAAGTGATTGACCTGAAACACTAACGCACTGATTGTGGTGGTAGATTTTGTGGTGTTCTCACCTTGACTGAGACCTGCCAAACTCGTTTCATGCCACCCACTGACCTGCCAGCGGGTGGTACAGTAACCGCTTCCAGTCACTACTGATCTGGGCTGGATTTGAACTGGGAGCCTAGATCTGAAAGGTTCTATGACCCATCATGAATGGCTGCATCCCCTGAGCCCCTGACCTGTGCACATTTCATTCTTGGTTCCCCATGACCCTCCAATTTGGCTCATGGCACGTGCAATCGCTACCTGCCCGTGCTGGTACGGAGATAGGGGCTGTGATTCCTGAAGCACTGACAGATCGGAGCTCTCGCCCACTCCCCTTTGCCTTGCAGGGGACATCATCTCCCGGCTGACCTCGGACACAACGATTGTGAGCGACCTAGTTTCCCAGAACATTAACATCTTCCTGCGCAACGTGGTGAAGGCTACAGGCGTGATTGTCTTCATGTTCAGCCTATCCTGGCAGCTCTCTCTGGTGACCTTCATGGGCTTCCCCATCATCATGCTGGTGTCTGACCTCTACGGGAAATATTACAAGGTAAGGCAGATTGCTTGCATCTTTAATATATGCCAAGTCCCTCTGTCTCCCCCACAAAGCAGGACTCTTCCATGGGCCAAGTGGCCTCTAAGAGCAAGGCTGGGCTCTAGCTGTGAGCTGCTTCTCATGGAGATTGGGGGTGAGCAGCGAATGAACTGTCTCCCCTCCAGTCCTGCTGCTAGGAGAAGAGATCAGGCTAGCCTGTGCGTTGTGGTGGCAGCACAGGACCCCAAACACTCCCTTGCTTTGCTCGTGCCTAAGGCCTGCTTTGGCTCCGAGGAGTCAAGATGGCTCCGTGGAGTTGAGGGAAGGATGCCAGATACATCAGGGATGCTGTATATGAGCAGGGGAGGGTGCAATCTGTGCTGTTGTACTGCCCCCTGCTGGCTGTCCAGAGAGCAACATTGGCTGTAGCTGTTGAACACCCAAAGTGATCGTCTAGAAAAACGTGGGTTCCAAATAGGGTGACCAGACAGCAAGTATGAAAAATCGGGACGGGGGTGGGGGGTGGGGGGTAATAGGAGCCTATATAAGAAAAAGACCCAAAAATCTGGACTGTCCCTATAAAATCAGGACATCTGGTCACCCTAGTTTCAAAGTATGTGGTAAGGAATCTTTAGGATACTGTTGCACCACAAGCTTTCCACAGGCCAGTTCCCAATCTTTGTTCCCTGTTGATCTCTCCTTTCTGTCTGAAGTGGCCAGTGATCCGTTCTGCAGATCCACCAAGACAGGGAGTTTAACCAGACCAGAGGTGTTTCCCTTCATTTGCTGCTGACGTGGAAAGAGTGGGCTAGAACTAGCAGTTAATACAAACCCCCACAATGAGCTTTAGCTGTTCACAGCCCCCTGATCCATCAGTCTAATTGTGGCTGGCTCTCACCCACCACTTTCTGGAATGAGTCAGTTCCCCAAACTGCAATGTGCCGCTTCTCCTGGCCACACCTGTTCTCCCCAGACTCTAAATCAGACCTGTGAGGCTTTTCTTGTCCCAGTGGACCTGCTGGCTGCATGTGCTATTGATCTCGTTTCATAAGATTAAACAAACAGATGTTTGCTCAGTATTCAAAAGACCTTCTCTCTTGATGCTGGATTTCTCTGTTAGCCAATCTAATGGAATTACAGGCTCTCTAGTAGCGTGATCTTGGGGATATCAAAGGAATGTGTTCTTTAAAGGGAAAGTTGTCTGTCTAATTCGTTCACCCCCCCTCCCCCCGTGTTTGCGTGTGCAGTACACAGTACTATGTGACCTTTGCTTTCTCTATTTCTGTCCCTTTTTAGTCCCAATTTGAGCTCTGCTAGTCTGTGGAAACAGTGGAATCCCCATTGCTTGGGACTTTTAGAAAAAGGACAAAACAACCGAAAATATACTGCAGGGAGGAATCCCGCCCTGGTGCCCGAGAGAGGGCTGGGGTGATCTAATGCATCTTCTCCTCTGAGTCTACAGCTCTGCCAGCTCCATTGTCATAACCTGTAATACCGGTTGGGGCGTGTGCGCACTTGGCTGAGTCTCATTGTTCATAAGGAGCCTCTCTCCGACTCCTGGGCGAGAATCCTCTCCGAAGTGACATGCCCGCACTTCCGTTGGGTGGAACACAGGAATCAGTACAGCGCACGGGCTGGGTGCTGGGCTTTGAGAGCTTTATTGCTGTCGACGTCCGTGCCGTGGGGCAAATCCTGCCTGTGTGCGTAGTGCCGCCCGTGTGATATGCACATGCTGGCATGCTGAAAAGCAGAGGCGCCGTGCCTGGATTCTGGCCAGCTGTGGCTCCCTTGTACGGATTCTCGGCTCTCTCCCCAAGATTATTCTTGCTAGAAGTGTGTAATTGGCAAGTGGGGGAAGTTTGCATATTGCCATTGCCTGTTCAGAGTGTGCACATGCACAGACACCAGATTGTGCCCCCCAGTCCTAGGTTCTGACCTGGAGAACCCCTTTGTGGCTTTTGTCACAGGCAGCTGCTGGCAGTCCCAATGTGCTTAGAGATCCCAGCAGTACAGGGACTTGTGTTCATTTCCTGGCTTTGCCATAGACTTCCTGTGCGACCTTGGACAAGTCCCTTAGTCTCTCAGTGCTTCAGTTCCTCATCTGTGACATGGGGATAATAGCACATCCTGTCTCCTCCTTTTGTCTGTCTTCTCTATTTACACTGTAAGCTCTTTGGGATAGGAAGTGTGTGTGTGTGTGTGTGTGTACACATGTACAGTGCCTAGCACAGTGGGACCGGGTCTCAACTTCAGGCTCTAAACGCTATCATCATACACAAAGAATAATCATGGTTGCCCAGAGCCACTGAAGGAGTCTGTCAGACCCAGGGACAAAGGGATAGTGAAATGAACAATGGTCTCCAAATCCCTTTCCATCAGGTGTGCGGTGCGTCCTTTGTGGGGGGGCACAATGAAATGGAACAATAGCCCCTCTGGTATATACAGTCCTGCTTTCCCTTCCCGCCTTTCCTTTGTTCACTGCAGAAGCTCTCCAAGGAGGTTCAGAATGCTTTGGCGAAGGCCAACAACACAGCAGAAGAAACCATTTCGGACATGAAGACTGTGCGCAGCTTTGCAAGTGAGGACATGGAAGCAAATGTCTATTGCGAGAAACTGCAGCAAGTGTACAAACTGAACAGAAAGGAAGCCCTGGCCTATACGTACTATGTGTGGTCCAGTGGGGTATGTGCCTTGTTTCTATTAGCCACCTGTCGTCACTGTGATGATACTGAGGGCTGGGAGGGGATATGTTCTCATACTGCTCATTCTCTGCTTTATGAACTTCGTAATACATTGCACATAAAAGGTTTGGGGGGGGGGGTTAACAAAAGACACAAACTGTAAAGTCTGCTCACTATCCCCTATGCTTTATTTTTAACTCTCCAAACAAAGATACATTTCTGTTAAGAATTTTGAATAGTGTCATTCAACAGGCAATTTCCTGTAGTAAGTAGCACTATAATTAGGCTCAGTCAAGGGCATTTGAAGCACTGTGTGCACATGTTATTGTGTTATGTACTTAGGCCAGCTAGTTTTTGATATCCCAAGCTATAAAACAATGTTCATGCGATTTGATCTGCTGCTCAGAAACTGACAAAACCATTTTCAGTGTAGTTTCTTTTTTGAAGGGCACTTTGTTGCCAGTCAAGTCTAGATTGCCGGGCTTCTACTGGTAACCAAAGTAGTGCAAAATCTTCACACGCAACTGACCTGGTTCCACTAAATTCCTTTGTTGAAAGGTTTGTGAACCTGGTGAACCAACTCTGGGGTGACGCATGGCATTCTACCAAAGCCCTGCAAGATTTGTGGTTTCTCATGGTTTGGATGCAAAACTAGACCATTTTGAATTTGAGTTTTTGGGATCATCCAAAGGAAAGCTCACAGCATGAACCCAGGGGGGCTCAGGAAATTGAGAAGACCTGTCCAAAATGAAACTGACAAATTTAGCACAGCTCTAACAACCTCTTTCTCAGGGAAGTGCAGAGTCCTGAACTCAGGTCTTGGCAGATGAATAAAGGAGAAATTTGTTTTCATTATGTTTGGCTTGTAGAATGGATTTATTCGTGGCTTTGTAGTCAACAGCTTTCACTGGCTAGCTTTGACCTCTTAGCCCAGGGGTGGGCAAACTTTTTGGCCTGAGGGCCGCATTGTGTTTCGTAAATTGTATCTATCCAACCCCCCTGCCCCCTTGCCGCACTGCCTGGAGAACCGGTGGCTGGCGGCGCTACAGCTGTGCCGCCTGTCTGGAACCAGCCACGCCGTCCCCACTGCGCAGCACAGAGCACCAGGTCAGGCCGGGCTCTGCAGCTGCACTGCCCCAGGAGCTCACAGCCCCGCCGCCCAGAGCATTGTACCGGCGCTGGAGCGAGCGAGCTGAGGCTGTGGGGGAGAGGAGACATCAGGGGAGGGGCTGGGTTCTAGCCTCCTGGGCCAGGAGCTCGGGGGCCGGGCAGGACGGTCCCACAGGCCGGATGTGGCCTGCGGGCCGTAGTTCGCCCACCCCTGTCTTAGCCAGTGGAAGAGTAGACGAGTGAGGATTCCTATGTTCCATATTCCACACTCTGCTACTCACTCATGTGACTTTGGGCAAATCATGGAACCATTGCGCCTTACCCACCTGAGAACCGGGAATGAAGAGTGCAAAGCACTTTTATTTTTCAATTCTCTTTCAAGAGTCTGGTTCAACTTCCACTGAAGTCAGTGGAAAAACTGCCTTTGACATCAAGTAAGGGTTGGATCAGGCTTCAAGGCAGCACTTCTTAGCGTATGCTCAACATGCCTCAGGTGGCACATGACCGGGATTCATCACTGAAATACAGTGAAGTAATTCCATTGTGATTTATAACTTAGTCTAGCATATTAGGCCCCAGGCCAGAGCTCCATGTACATTCCAGTGCCAATGTTTGCTCTGAACTTTACATGTACTTTCTGGATTTCAGGGTTGGCCTTAAGTGCCCTTGAAACAAACAGCTGCAGGTGGAACCACAGGCACATGTGGGTACTAATGTGTTGCTCGTTAATTTCCATATACTCCATCCTCTTATCTGACCCCTTAATGTAAACCACTGCTGACCCTGCCTGTGCTCCTAAGTGTTTTTATTTATTTATTTTTTCTTTAACCACATGTAGGCAGATTTCTGGTCCTACGGCTTCCTCTGCTTGGATGCCAGCAATGTTAATAACAGCTTTGCCTGCCATGGGCATAGAGAATATGGGCTTCTCCTGGCATCTTCAGTCTGAAGTGAAAAGCTAGCATTTTTGGCTAGGTGAAAACTCTGCTAAAATATTCCCCTTTGGCCCCAAATGGGGCATTTAATCTGGTCAGGGAAACCTGTCCTAAGGCGAGTCATGTTTAGGTTCGTTCTTTGTTTTAATTGTGTTGGTCTGCTTATTACATAGTCCTGCCTTGAGGGCAGGGGACTGGACTAGATAACTTCTCGAGGTCCCTTCCAGTCCTACACTTCTGTGATTTTATGAGTCTTCTACGCTAACTTGGGGACAGAGAGGTGCTGAACCACTGCAGCAACCAGGGAGGTTAATGGGATCTGCTAACTGTTATTTCTTGTTGTTGAATTAGTATCACAGCAGCACCTAGGGGTCCCAGCTGGGATCAAGGTTGAATTGTAGCTGGCACTGGCTACTCACACAGTGAGAGTTTGCAATCTCAATGGACAGAGAAAGAGATACAACATCAGAGCAAAAGTCTGGAGACTGAGTAACAGGGAGATTTTAAGGGAGTTGCCCATGGTCACACAGGGAGTCTGTGGCAGAGACAGGAGCTGAACTCTGATCTCCTGAGTCCTTGGCCAGTGCTTTCACTACAAGATCATGCTTCCTTCCATTGCTCAGGGCTTTTCAGAATCAGAGCTTTTAATTACAGCCCCTTGCTTGAGGAAACATGCTACCGAATTAAAGAAGAGTGTCCCCTCTCCCCCAAACTCTGTGTTCAAATGCCCATGATCCTTGAGGAAGTTAGGCCTGGAGCATAACTTTCAGATCCCAGTCCAAACTCTTTAGCCCACACTCTCTTGCATATATTCATCCCTAAATTCAATTCATCCCAGTTTAATTTTCCATACAAATCAATTGTTTAGATGTTACGTGTTTTTCCCAATATCTGACGTAACACCACAGTCCTGCAGCATGGCTCCTCTCTCCTTGCCACTTGCAGTACAGTTCAGATTGAATTAGAGGCAGCCCAGAATCCCAAATCCCAAACTCTTCATGTTTCCAGAGGTGAGCGGAGCATTTGGCTTTGAATTCCCAGATCTGAATCCCGCTTCTGGGTTGGATCCTAAATCAGAAAGGGCCTGTTTTCTGCTTTGAATGCTGACAGTATCTATTACGGTATCTTGAGATTTGGGGCCTGTCCAGTCCAAACCCTGGCACCGATTCAACCCCCAGCCTGGACTCTAGCATAATCCAGAAACAAACTGCATAAGAACATAAGAACGGCCATACTGGGTCAGACCAAAGGTCCATCTAGCCCAGTATCCTGTCTTCCGACAGTGGCCAATGCCAGGTGCCCCAGAGGGAATGAACAGAACAGGTAATCATCAGGTGATCCATCCCGTCGCCCATTCCCAGCTTCTGGCAAACAGAGGCTAGTGACATCATCCTTGCCCATCCTGGCTAATAGTCATTGATGGACCTATCCTCCATGAATTTATCTAGCTCTTTTTTGAGCCTGGTTATAGTCTTGGCCTTCACAACATCCTCTGGCAAAGAGTTCCACAGACTGACAGTGCATTGTGTGAAGAAATACTTCCTTTTGTTTGTTTTAAACCTGCTGCCTATTAATTTAATTTGGTGACCCCTAGTTCTCAACCCTTCTCTAGTTCAGATCTCTTTTTAAATCTGACTTAATTCCCACAGCTCTGACCATCCCCTGAGCATCAGATGCTTTATGGTTGAGACTTTCAGAGTAGCACAGGGGGATTAGACACATCTTCCATTATTCTTAATGAAAGAGATGTCAGAAATCCCATAGATCAACCTGTGCTTCTGAACTACTTTGTTCCTCCAACATCAATGACCCTGCTTTGAGTTTACAATCTACTGCACAACCTCAAGTACACCGTTGGGACACTCCAGAACTAAAGATTACACTGGTGAATTCTGGATAGCTGTGTGAATGAATAAGCATAAGCCCGAGAAACAACCAGCATTGTCTGATTGTGTCTGTGCTTGATTTCAGCTGACTCTTCTGGTGGTGCAAGTCAGTATCCTTTATTATGGTGGCCATCTGGTGATCTCTGAGCAAATGACCAGCGGAAACCTGATATCTTTTATTATTTATGAATTTGTCTTGGGAGATTGCATGGAGGTGAGTGTGGTTTATCCATCCACCAGATTTTTTTCACATCCCAGGCTGGAAAGCTGTGGGAGGGGAAGTAGAAGTGTTTTGTTTCTCTCTAGGTCACCATCGTCATAGTATTTTATCACCTCCCAGGTATTTAAAAATGGAAACAATGACAGTCACTCTTTATTTCCCCTCCCCCCCCCCCCCAGCTGATAGGAGTAATAGCTGGGTCAGGGTATAGGGTTTTGCTTGGTGGGGGGGTGGGTGTTATAGGAAAGTTATGTAGGCTCTGTCTACACTACAGCCGGGATTGACGCTCTGAGATCGATTTAGCGGGTCTAGTGAAGACCCGCCAAATCGACAGCAGATCGCTCTCCAGTCGACCCCCCGTGGTGTAGATCCCGCAGTAACTCGACCTAAGGTATGTCGACGTGAATAACGTAGCTGGAGTTGCATAGCGTAGGTTGACTTACCGCAGTAGTGTAGACATAGCCGTAAATAGAAATTAGTTTTGCATTTAGTTCTTAAAGCGGGTAGGTTTGTGGTCACTCTTATCTCCTTACAAAGCTCTTTTGATTCAGAAGGGCCAGATTTGGGTATGACTCACATTGACTAATAACACAAGAGAATCAGGCCCTAGATGACACTGAGGGCCAGGTCCTTAGCTGGTGTGAATCCGCTCCTAAGACTCCAATGGAGCTGGGCTGTTTTACATTGGCTGAAGATCTGCCTCTGGTTGCTTTTGTTATTCCTATGAGTTTCCTGGCCTCTCCTGCCACCATAGCAGCACCTAGCTCCTGTAGGACGTCCTTCAGATTAGACCTGTGACTTGGCCTCCAGGTCCGATTGCCCCCAGTGTGACAGTGTGCTGAGAAGGCAGCCTCGCTCAGCGAACAGCACGGGCTGGGGAGAATCACATTGTCCTCTCTGAATAATAGAAGTAGTTCATCCACTGATGAGACAGCCAGCTGCAGGAAGTGGAGCGGAAAGCTGTCCATTGCTTGAAGGGCAGCGTCCTGGATGTCTTCTGGGCAAGCTTTCCTGCGGGAAGGATGAAAGGGTTCGGAGGCTGCTTGTTACATTTCAGGGCCCATTAAAAGCTTAGTTGGATTCTTTTATTTAATTGGTTATAAATGGCTAAACTGGCAGTGAATTAGCGAGATGGGATTCTGTCTGGGAGCGCCCTGGGATTGCCGAGCCTGCACAAGTCTGCTGTTGTCTCGCCTCGTTAGCTCAGCTAATCCAGGCAGAAGAGATCAGCTCCAAACTTCCTCCTACCCGGGTGCGATCGCCTTGGTGCTCCAGCCTCCCCTGGAATGAAGAATAGCACACTTGGCACTAGCCATCTGTTCACAGGACTGCTTCCAGTCTGCTTTCCTCCTTCTGGGATGCCTGTTCCTTGCACAGTCTGTTCTGAAGCCTTGGGCTTGGTGCTGGAGGCTGAAGAGTATCAGAGTTTCAAGGGATGTTTTACTCTAATCGGCCCCACCGTCTGCTGCATAGCAGACCTGGGTTTGGGAGTGGGCTTTGGGTTCCTATTGGGGCTCTGATAAAATGCATTTCAGAGGAGGGAGGGGCCGTCCCATATTCATAGGATTGCTGCAGAATCCCGGGTGTTATGGGAACTGCTTGTCTTGGTCACACGGAAAACGACAGGAGGGTTTCAATCCATGTTTGGGTGATTTGTTTTCTGGGAGACCCCTCCCTGCATTCGCTTTTCCTTCACACGCACGTGCCTTCTACAACCTCCATAACCGTCACTCCACCTCGCACGCATCTGTGTAATGAATGTTGGACCAAATCCTGAAATTGCAGGTGTATACATTGTATCTTAGACCAGCAGTCAGTGCTGCTGCAAGCATCAGCCAGAGAGGGGTCACTCAAAAGCTACATCAGGTATTGGTGGGAGGGGAGATAGACCCTTCCACACGGCCCCACCCTTTTGCGGCTCAGCACAGGGTATTACGTTGGTGGCATTCCCTGGGAATTTGGGCTTAGCTGCCACCCTGCCATCTGGGGTGTTACTTTCTATTGCAATGTATGACTATGCAGTGCATGTTTATTTCATTTACAAGAGAGTGATATATTTTAATGATCATTATTTCTGTCTTTACTAACGGATCCTATCTCTAGCCCTGACACATGGAGATGTGTAACCTAGGCCTGTTTTGTGTTTCTGTTTAGTCTGTTGGTTCCGTCTACAGTGGATTAATGCAGGGAGTAGGAGCTGCTGAGAAAGTGTTTGAGTTTATAGATCGCAAGCCGACGATGGTGAACGATGGAACCCTGGCCCCAGACCATGTGGAGGGTAAAGTGGAGTTCAGAAATGTTACTTTTTCCTATGCTACCCGGTCTGCAACACAGGTCCTACAGGTGAGGGTCTTGGCATGTGTTCAGCGTTCCCTTCCTGAATACGCAGCATCATAGATAGCGTTGCCTCCTGGAATAGGTTAAGTGCAGTATTTCTCTAGCCGGTCAATTACTAACTATTTGCAGACTGCAGCATAATCATTGAATCATAGAAATGGAGGACTAGAGGGGACCTCAAGGGCTCATCTAGTCCAGCCCCCCAAACGGACGCAGGACCTACCCGTCCCTGACTAACTCATTTGTCTAACGCCTCCTTAAAAACCAAATGTTGTAAGCCCCATCCTTGGAGACATTTCAAACCAGACTGGACAAAACACTGGGAAATAGATAGTGGGGAACCATTCCACATGGTGGTGTGGTGAAAAGAGGGCATCTAGGGCCTAACGAGGGATACTTACGTTAATAAAACCCTTGTTTGCTCTTACAACTTAAGTGTCGTCCAGGGTCTTGAGTCACGTTATTGCTGGCGACACCCATTGTAGCGACCACCATTAAATGCTTTTATTCAAGACACAGAAAAAGAAAGGGGGTGGGAAAACAGTTAAAGGCTTTGAAATGCAAAGTGTTAAGGAAGGCTTTCGTTGTAATAATTCCCCTTATTTCCTTTCCCTTACTTGCTCTGTATTAAGATTTTTGTATAGGAGAAGCTCCTGTTTGACAGAGGATATTGACGATGTTATTATCTCTGTCCTTGATGGAGAAGAGAGAAGAGGTTAGTTTTAGGTGGCTTGGAGCTATTGCTGTGGCTGCTGCTGTTGTTGGAGTCCAGTCCTGTTTCCATGAAGACTAAATAAGACACTCACAGACAGACAAAGGGACAGAAAAGAACAGCAAAGATAGAAAATGCAGCTTCTGACTCGGGTGCTGACTTTCACTGGCTGCTGGAGGGACACAGGCCCAGCACACCCACTTCTCCGCCACTCAAGGTCTGGCAAACTTTTATCAGCAGCAGGCTGTTTGAGGCATTGCTACTAGATGCCTTTCAGGTCACAGGCTCGTCATGGTGGTGCAAAAGGTGGAGGTGTCTTGGCCGGTTCAGCCAGACTCTGATTAGACAAAAGGCAAAGGAGAGGATAGGCAAGAGGAAAGATAGCGTGGGAAGGGAGGAAGGACACATGAGGAGTGGGTAAGAACAGGAACCCACGTCTCCCGCCCCATGTATTGTTCAGGATTCAGCTGAATCTGGTGGCGGTGACGGTGTCCTTGGTTTCCTCTCTGGCCTGGCTTGAGGACCAGGACAGTGCAGGCCCGACGATCCCAGGAGACAGGTGGCAGCCATGCCAGTGAAACTCGCTCCTTCCAGCCCTCCCTTTCCCCCGCTCCCATTGAGTGACCCCCAGAGAAACAGCCGCCAGTTGAAACACATTTTGGGGATTTCAACTATCAACGTTCCCTCCCATTTCTAGACTCTTTCAGCTTATTCTCATGTCAACCTGTGACTTTACCAGGAGCCTTGATCCCTGAACCTAAACCATCCACTTTGTACCAGTCTCTGCATATTCAACTTTGGCCGACTTTCATAAACAATTGTATGTAACAGGCTGAGTTGGACTTTTGTTACTTTGCACAACTTAACATACCGGCCTCTTTGTAACTGGCTGCCAGAGGACTTACTAGATGACTCCTCACTGTCGTCCCGTCATCGTCTCTTCCCCCCACCCACCCCAGGTTTTTCCTATCTTTCATGCCTATGATTTTGCATAGCTGGAAAAGTCCATCTGTGAGCTCACTTACTAGAAAGCCTTTTGTAGCTGTTTAACACTGAGACAGAAGGGATGTTTCTAGGTCACTCGGGAGGCTTGGCAGACGGCGAACCAGGTACTGATCTCAGATGCATGGGATATATGGGTAACGGGTTGGTCTCGGAGAATCAGCTAGATTCCAAGTGTTTATATATATATATATATATATATATAACACTGGAGGAAAACTGAGAGCAGGATATGTAGAGCTGCCCATTTGTGGTAGTGGTGTTTTGTGCAACTGCGGGCATGTTCTGTTTTGTGTCGTGCTAGTGAAAGCTGTTGGCCTGTTCGATCTCCAGTAGGTGGAGGGAGGGCCCTGAAAAAGGATCTGCCCATTAAATCAAAAAGAGCAGGGGTGAGATGAGAGGATGGGTACCAGGGCATTGCTGGACTGCCAGCCTTTGAGACTGAGCACAGGACAGGTGTAGCACAGGGACAGCAGAGAAAGCCTCCCCATGCTGCCCGGTGCCAGTGGGCCTCAATCCTGACCCTCTAGATCTAGCCCATTCAGCCCTCAGCTTCTCTAGTGAGACGACCAACAAAGTTGCCAGTTGTGGTTGTGCCTTTTATGATGTGGCCACCAGACCACTGGGGACTGGAGAGAGGCCACTGACCATTTCCAAGTTAAGTTGGGTCAGAGTAGCAGAGGAAAGGGGTGTGATCTGCAGTCTCTCTCCTGGCTTTTGGACATGCCTGTTCTATGA
Organism: Chrysemys picta bellii; assembly: GCF_011386835.1. Taxonomy (NCBI): domain Eukaryota; kingdom Metazoa; phylum Chordata; order Testudines; family Emydidae; genus Chrysemys; species Chrysemys picta. The sequence continues at coordinate 26,751,359 of NC_088805.1, forward strand.
ACAGGTGAGTTTGAAGAAAAGATGTTGGGCCCACCTGCTTGTTGTGGAGGAGGGGAGGAGTGAGGTGGAAGATGATGATACAGCACTGGGAGATTATCTAGTGGGAGCTCATAGATGCTCATCACCTGGCATTGAAGCTGGAGGCAGCCAATCAACCAGTGGTAGGACAGCAGCACTAAAGAAAACCCTGATCACTGTTTTCACTCTGTTTCAGCTGCCTTTTCTAGTGTACTCTCTGCAGATCAGACACATGGATGCTATAAAAGGCCGGGTACACAGGCTATCACTCACTCACCTCTTACGTTTACAGAATGTGTCCTTCACCCTCTATCCTGGCAAAGTGACTGCACTCGTGGGTCCTTCGGGCAGTGGGAAGAGCTCCTGCGTCAATATTCTGGAGAATTTCTACCCTCTTCAAGATGGGCAGGTCCTGCTGGACGGGCAGCCTATTAACATGTATGATCACAAGTACCTGCACTCAGTGGTACGAGTTATTCATAAACCTATTATAGCTCTAATCTGCCATGGAGCAAAGCATTTTAGATCATTCAGGGGATACTGTCTGGTCAAATTTGGGCCCAACATTTAATTTAGCTCTTTCTAAAATGTTTCCTCAATGCCTGAGTCTAGAGCTGGTTAAAAAAAATAATCAATTTTTTTGATGGGGGAGTGGGGAGGAAGAAGAGGAAGAAATGCACTTTTCCCCCCCCAAAAAATTTCACCCCAAAATTGTCTTTGTTTTGACTAGTTCAGCCTAAGACAAGTAGAACCATGTCTGTGATTGTTTGGGTGTTTTTAAAAATTCTAGTATAAACCAGGTTTTTTTAAATACTTTGCACTTCTACAGCACCTTCTATCCAAGGATCTCCATGCACTTTACGAATATTAATTAGTTAAATTTTCCAACACCCCTGTGACGTATATGATCCCCATCGGCGAAGCCAAGAGACAGAAAGGTTAAGTGACTTGCCCAAGATGACACTGGAAGTCTGCAGGCTTCATTTCTAACACAAATAAACATTCCTCTGCAGTGGTTACAACCCAGAATACACAACATTAAGCTTCTGCATGAGAACCTGAAAACATAAGGGATTAGAAACTGACTCTAAACCAAAAATGAAATTGACTAGTCTTTGTCCATGACAAGAGAAATTTAAAAAATAAACAGTGGCATAAATGGTGAAAAGTAAATTAGTAATTTTTTTTAAATCCTTTCCATTTAAATAGCCTGATGTTGTGGTGTCAGTAACACAAATAAGGCTGTTAATGTTTGTTGTATATGCTTTTAATATCTGCTGTTGCTCTACATATGAATTTGTGAGAAAGAGTTTGGAAAATTTGATTTTTAAAATGTAAGAGAGTTTACAGAAGAGGGTTATAAACTGCAGTTTGAAGTGGTTGCTTTCAGGGTGGGAAGGAGAAGGCATTGTTTAGGAAATCAAAAATGACAGCTCTCTAACTTTCTAATTTTGGGATTGAAAAATGACGCAGAGCCAATAGGGCTGTGTGGCTGAACGGTCTAATTCTCAGACGCCCCACCAGTGCACTGTCTTCTATAAGCCTGGAGCACTTTATACTGACTTCATGCTTCTAGTGACGTAAATGGTTTTGGACATGAGTTAATTGTGTTGGTTGCTAGGCTGTTGCTGCAGCCAGCACCGATGGCGATCTCCATGGTGTGTTCAAGATGCCTAACCATGGTGACCGGATAGACTAAGCAGGAGGCTCTTTCTAGTCTGACTGACACATGTTGCCAGCACTGGGACTGGTTTCGTGTTACTGCCTGGTGGACTATAAGAAATGACAGCCCTGAGCTTGCAGTGTTACAACCAAAATGCAACAATATCACTAGTGGAAGCTGCAGGGTTTTGTCCCATTGCTGCAGTGCTTAATAGAGTAATACCCTGAGATAAACAGACCAGATTCACTTTTGTTCTCCAAGAGCTGCACTTTCAAACAGAGCAGAAACCACAAAGCACTAGAAGGTGTTATTTCCCTTCGCTCCTACAGTGTCGTCAGTTTCGTTTCTTGGTTCAGTATGAAGGTGGTGCGTAATCACTTCCCCACACTAAAATACCAGGTACATCTGGCAAAATGTGGTTCAGTGCAGACTAATGCCCTGCAGCTTCCATGAGTCAGCTAAGAGCTCCTTCTGAGGGCACAGCTGCCTTGTTCACACGGGCAGCCTACAACAGAGTGTAATTAGTACCCTCGCTGAAATCCTCTCTGGTTTAGGCACTTTGGGTCTAGGTTTAATGGTGGAACTCTGCCATCTACACTCTCAAACCAACTGGAACCAATTATTATAATCGGCAAGAGGACTGTAATCATTAAACTGTGACTGTTCTGTTTTGGTTCTGACTGCCTCTTCCCTTCCTTTCTGCAGATCTCTTTGGTGAGCCAAGAGCCAGTGTTGTTTGCTCGATCTATTGCGGAAAATATTTCATACGGTTTAACTTCAGTCTCATTCGAGTCAGTTGTCCAAGCTGCTCAGAAGGCCAATGCACATGCGTTTATCACAGAGTTGCAAGATGGCTACAATACAGGTAATACGGACCATTTCGTTTGCTTCAGTTGCAGCAGAAGCATGGCACTTAAATATCCAAAACACTTCTTGGAAATTGGTGGTAACATACAGAGCCAGTCCTCTCAGGTTAAGGGATTAAATTCAGCTCATGTTAGCAGTGACCAGAACTCACTGGCAGTTGATGGTTGTTGGCCAAGATGGCCTCTGACTGACAAATATTGGGACTGGCTGACAGGATGGATGACTCAATAATTGCCTTGTTCTGTTCATTCCCACTGGCATCACCCAGTGTTGGCAGGCTACTGGGCTAGGTGGACCATTGGTCTGACCCAGTGTGGCCATTCTTATGTTTCTTATGTTCCATGGCTTACTGTGTGTGAACTTAGTTTGGTCTCAGTTCCTCCCCCTCCCCACCCACCCTTATTGACAGACTCATTAGAGAGGCCAAGGACTGAATGAGCTACGGAGACTGAACTATCTTCTCCCCACAGAGGTGGTTTCTCCAAGTCAGGGCTGTGGCACCTGGTTGGGCTTTACGTGGAACTCTGTGCTATTGTTGCCCCTGATATATTTGTTATGTGGCTAACAGGAGGCTTTAAGTCAGCTTTCCGCGGGAACAGGATTGGGCTCTGGATCCCTAACTCGTAGTTTATCCAGCGCCAGGTCCTGGACGGAACACACCCTGTATGTCTTAGTTTTTCAGTGCGCTTATTCTCTCAGCAACTCAATAGCAATAAAACTGAGCAGTGAGGCATAAACCAACCTGCTCCTGCTTACCAAGAAAATAAAATGACAATCAGTCTGCAGGAACAAGAGCTGATGTGTTGGTGACAGAAGCACTTTGCATGGGGACAAATGGCTTATATGATGCAACCGAAATGTTTCAGTTTCCCCTCCCGTCTCTCTTCACTGAAAGATCTGCAGAATGAGTCTCTAGGGGAGAGAGCACACGTAACCGACAGTATATGTAAATGTGCAGAAGTAGCAATAACTGGCGCTACCTTTCAGTGCTGAGGTTTCCTTTGAAGAACTGGTCAGTGAAGATTTTGTATAGTTGATCTTCCAGTCTCGTGTAGCATTTCTCATCCTAAGAGCAAGGGCTCTTGGAATCACTGTAGCATATGTCAATCCCCTAAAATGCCGGGTTGACTGTGGTGATTCACTGCTGGAGAGAGCGGTTATAGCATTCCTTTAAGGGTATGGCTACCATAAGGGCACAGGGTTATTTTGGTAACTTAGGGCCTGAAAGACTCCCATTGAGTTCGGTGGGCTTTGGATCAGGCCCTTATTGAGGAGTATTGACCTTAAAAATCCCAGGCCAGCATTTCTGAGGAGGGCACAGTTAGAATACCTTCCTGTTTTCAGGGTAGGGGAAATAATACAAAATATCTAACAGGGAAAGTTGGTCTGTATCCAAAGCCTATTAATAAATATTCTGGAAGTGAGGGAGGGAAAACAGCTAAAGAACCTTGGGCCCTTCATTCTCCATCTAGCAGTTTGGTGGTTTACGTGAATGGTGGGTCTCAGTTCAGTTTCCAGGGCTCTAGTGTGTATATCACACACACACACACACACACACAACGATTGACACAAAGGGTACCGCTACACAGCCCATGGCAGTGAGCCTCCAAGCCAGGGACAACAGACTGGAGCTCACGGGACTTGTGCTGCTGCGACACGGTTGCACCTCAGGCTGAAGCCTGGGCTTTGAAGCCGAGAGAGGGGGATGCGCTTCAGAGCCTGAGCTCCAGCCGGAGACGCAATATCAACACAATTATTTTTAGCACGGTAGCGCAAGCGCTGTGAGTCTGAGCTTGTCATCCTGGGCTTGGAGGACTCACTGCTGCTCACTGTGTAGATGTATCCTTAGTGTCCCTGTTTGCAGTCTGGGAAGAGGTGCCAAGGACTGAAGAGGCTCAGGCCATCGAGATTGAATGACTCCACCCACCCCCCAGTTCCCTTGATGCAGTCCTTTCAGCGTAGGGATGAGGCACATTAGGGCACTAGCCTAGGACTTGGGAGACTGCAGTTCAATTCCCTGCTCTGCCACTGACTTCCTATGTCACTTTGGGCAAGTCACTTAGCCTTAGGGTAACTAACCATTGGAACAGTTTATCAAGTGTCATGGTGGATTCTGCTTCACTGACTATTTTTAAGCAAGATTGGATGTTACTACTAAAAGATCTGCTCTAGGAGTTACTTTGGGGAAGTTCTCTGACCTGTGTTATACAGGAGGTAGATGATCACAGTAGTTCCATCTGGTCTTGGAATCTCTGACTCTCTCTGCAACTTAGTTCCCCATAGGGAAAATCGCACTACCTTACCTCACGGGGGTGTACTGAAAGAAATCTGAATCCAATGATACATCTTGATTTTTTTGTCTCATTTCCCCCCCCCACCTTTCATCCAACAGAAGCTGGTGAAAAAGGAGCCCAGCTGTCTGGTGGCCAGAAGCAGAGAGTGGCTATTGCAAGGGCTTTAATCCGAGCCCCCCCAGTCCTAATCCTAGATGAAGCCACAAGTGCCCTGGATGCAGAGAGTGAACACACGGTTAGTAGGGCAAATTCAGTTTATTCCAGGAAATAAATAGGAGTTAAGTCTGGACTTGGGGTACAGACGGGCAGAGACCTGAGCTGCAATTTCTAGATGGTGGGCCTGCATAGTCTGGACATAATGTGTTGCCTTCTTAACATCTGGCAATTGTATGAGCAGGTGAGAATTAGAAACTCATTTCCGCTTTATCTTCTTTCAAACAAGGTTGTAACCATTACAGAGGGAATGATCTGGCATCTATAACATACCAAGACTAATTCAGGTTCAATACAAATCGCTTTGCCCAGGGAAGAAGTTAAACAGTGCACAGCAACATTACACAACAGCTTAGGTGAGGGAGTGGAGAAAACTGTATCCTGGTGAAACTGCAGTAAGGCAGAATGTAATTGCCTGAGCTGGAATGTAGCCAGGACACCAGAATGAGCCTCTCTGCTCTTGCCAGCAGTACCCAGGGAGCCTTCAGGGATAGTGAGCAGTCAGAGCCTTTGTCTAGTCTGATATGACACCTTGGTACCACAGCGCCCCCTAACATGTTGGGATATTGCTTTGGTGCCATCTTGAAGGAAAGTTGGTGAATCGCCAGCGCCACTTTCTGCAGCACCTCCATTTTCCATAGAGAGCTCCCATCTGAGTACAGTAACTCCTCACTTAACGGTGTAGTTATGTTCCTGAAAAATGCTACTTTAAGCAAAACGATGTTAAGTGAATCCAGTTTCCCCATAGAATTAATGTAAATGGGGGAGTTAGGTTCCAGGGAAATTTTTTTCACCAGACAAAAATCTGTATGTGTGTGTGATATATATATATATATATATACACACACACACACACACACACACAGAGTATAAGTTTTAAACAAACAATTTAATACTGTACACAGTAATGATGCTTGTGAAGCTTGGTTGAGGTGGTGGAGTCAGTGGGTGGGATATTTCCCAGGGAATGTCTTGCTGCGAAATGATTAACTAGCACTTGGCTGAGCCCTCAAGGGTTAACATATTGTTGTTAATGTAGCCTCACTCGCCAAGGCAGCAGGAATGGAGGAGACACAACAGAGGCTTGGCAGTGGCTGCAAACATTCCCTGCAGAAACTGAACGTGATGATGAACCCACGCTATCCCACTGGAGCGCACCACTCCCTCCACTTTCCAAAGTGCTGGGGGGTGCATGTGTGTGTGAGACAGACGTGCATTGCCCCTTTAAGTACGCTGACCCCACTTTAAGTACACTGCCTTTTTAAGTAGATCAGCAAGTTGAGACAGCAGCTGCTGCCAGCAAGCTCCCTCCGTCCTGAGTCCTGTCGTGTACCCCCTGCTCTGTGGAGATGGGGTGCAGGAGCGGGGGGAGGAGGACACCCTGACATTAGCACCCCTCTTCCCCCCCACACACACCCTGCACAGCAAGCTCCCGGGAGCAGCTTCAAGGCAGAGGGCAGGAGTAGCACACAGCACTTGTGGGAGGGACACCTGAACTGCCTGGCAATTGATAGCCTGCTGGGAGGCAGCCGCACAGGGAACTTAGGGGACCGGGGCTGCCAGCCCACTCTGGTTCCAAGCCCCCACCAGCTAGCTCCAACAGGCTGCTCTTTCTGCAAGCAGTGGACAAAGCTGGCAGCTGCCAAACAACGTTATAAGGGAGCATTGCGCTACTTTAAACGCGCTTGTTCTCTAATAGATCAGCGACAAAACGATGTTAACCAGGACAACGTTTTATATATATATAGAGAGAGAGAGAGAGAGAGAGACCTATCTCATAGAGCTGGAAGGGACCTCGAAAGGTCATCAAGTCCAGCCCCCTGCCTTCACTAGCAGGACCAAGTACTGATTTTTGCCCCAGATCCCTAAGTGGCCCCCTCAAAGATTAAACTCACAACCCTGGGTTTCGCAGGCCAATGCTCAAACCACTGAGCTATCCCTCCCCTTTTAAAGTGAGGAGTTACTGTAGTGATTTTCCCCAGACTTGCTTTGCTTTCAGGGATCTGATGAAATCACAGCTCTAGGAGGTAATATGACTGCAGATCTACTGAACAATTCAGCAAAAATGCGGGGACTTGAGATCCACGGTTGACTGCAGCTGGTTTGAATACCTCATGTCGGAATGACTCAGTTGGTAGCACTCATCTGAGTCAGACTGTAGAGCTGAAGTCCCACAGCAGGACCTAAGGGCATATCTCATGCTGATGTTACAGTGCAGTACAGTGAGCCACACTGTTAGGAGCGGTTAGATGCATTGTATTCTGAACTTGTACACTATCATCTCAGTACACGATGCAACTTAATATGAGGCACCATAGCAAGATGTGTAGTCTACAGTGCCTGTCCCAAAACAGCATGATCCCTGCGGTTAAGAGAAACTGGCTCTTAAATGTTGAAGCTGGCAGTGGAAGGGTGTTTAATATAATATACCTTACATTTATCCCACGGCATTATGCAAACTTCCAACCATTGAAATGCAGCCACTTCTAGGACAGAGTGCAGCACCTGCCACACTCCACAGCAGCGGGATGGAGGGGAAGTTTTGACTATGGTTACTGAGGAAAATCTTAATTCTTAACAAATGTGTATGGGTTCATTAACGTCCACACACAAACAGATGGGACTTTGGAGTTTGGAAGGGCCTGCCTGAAAGTCCCACTGAAATATACGAAAGGCTGAAACTGGCTCTAGTCAAATGGAAATACAGGTTTGTATTTGTGTAACATGAATGCGTTTCAGGATTAGTATTGATGACAGCCAGCTGCTTTATTAATGATGACAGCTGTGAGACTACGGCCATCTTTGTTTCCAAGCAGGTAGAAGGTGTGTCCATTTGACACATACCTAACATAACTGGCTGCCTTACTATGTTAAGAAAAATGTCATTTTTTTGTGATGCTGCCTTTATTGATGCTCAGCCAGCCAATATCCCCTTTTTTCCAAAGCACTGCATTTAGTAGGTGCAAGCTTCTTTCAGCCCCTGCCACTATAGAAGGGCTTCTAAATTCAGGGCCCAGTCCTAATGAGAGTTCACCCTGCAGAATCAGGGCTGTAACCTCTAGATCCACCAGACCAGTTGGTGGCTGCAGCTGCTGCTGCTGCTGCATTGCACGGATGGGATTTGTGAGTTGAATTTTGAGCGGTTTGAGGGAGTGCTTAGGAATAAGTACAGGTTTCAGAGTAGCAGCCGTGTTAGTCTGTATCCGCAAAAAGAAGAACAGGAGTACTTGTGGCACCTTAGAGACTAACAAATGTATTAGTCTCTAAGGTGCCACAAGTACTCCTGTTCTTCTTTTTAGGAATAAGTAGTCCATCCAGAGAAGTGATATTCATGCTTATTTCCCATTAATACTAATGGGACATCCTGTTAATAGATCCATGTGTATCCAGAGGAGAATAAACCTGTTATTGCAGATTTCTTAGTAAGGAGTCATAAAAGACACTCTATCCTCCCCCCCCCCCCCCCCCCCCGCCCATGGGTAATAGTGACATTTGTGTGTTAATCTCTTCCCTTCCCAACCCCCATCCCCCAAACAGATTCAGCAAGCAATTTATGGTGACTTGCAGAACCACACTGTGCTTGTCATAGCCCACAGGCTGAGCACTGTCGAGAAGGCACACAACATCATTGTTTTAGACAAGGGCCGAGTGGTGCAGCAGGGAATGCACAAGGAGCTCATGGAAGAAGGCGGCCTTTATTCCAAGCTGGTGCAGAGACAGATCCTCGGGCTCGAAACTGGCACAGGGGACGGCTATCATCTGGAGACTAGCTTAGCTGCTGCCAGTGGACATTCGATGAAGCCGCCGGGAGGACTGGATGAAGAGTTCAGGGTGTGACATGCTCTCTCTGGATTGAGACAGGATGGTTACAATCCTGTAGCTCACAAGTGAGAGAGCACCAGGGATTCCATGCAAGATTCTTGCTGGGATGCTGAAACAGGAGTCCACTGTAGTCCAGACTCGGACACATTACTGTAGAACAAGGCCTGTTTACTAGTCACGCATACTAACCTTCCAGTAGGCAGACTGGTAAAACAGGGAAACAATGGGCCTGGTTTATTAAGGGGAGTTGGGTCTTTAGCAATTCCCAGGTATTTCTACTGGGTTTCTTTTCTTAGAGTCAGCAATTCCCAAGGCAGTTGATGAGGTCTGTTCTCTCACTGATATGCCTGTTTAACTGCTGTTAATTGTAATGGGTGTTATACACATGCATGGAGGGGAAGAATGAACCCTCTTAAGGAACTTCAGGAGGTAGTTCTGTGAATTGGTAGGGAGACATTGAACATAAAGTAAGAGCTTGATCCTGCAGTCAGTCTGGTGCCAATCCCACACTCAGTGAAGTCAATGGAAAGACTCCCATTGGTTTCAATGGGAGCTGGATCAGCCCCGAAGTGCAGAACTCTTATTCAAATCTATGAGAGTTCTGCACAGAGTGTCTGCAGGTTCAGGTTCTGGTCTAAACCACTACCATGCAGAGCTTTTATTAGCTTCATTGCAGTGAGCCAGGGGCCCACCGGCAAATCCTACCTTCTGAATCGCTGATGGAGTTTGGTGATTTTTTTGTTTGTAAAGGATGTAAAATTTTACCATAGCTTGGTTAATTTTTTTTAAATGGCTCTATCTCTATGGGCACCAGCATGGTTTCTGTCTGGCTCCATCATCCATTGAAAGCCAGTCAGTCTTATGTTTGTTTTTAAATTCACAATTTCAGTGCCAGGTTGAGAAATATTACCTAAAACCAGGCATAAAATATAAATGATGGCACTTTATAAACCCTACCTAGGCCCCATTCAACTATGGGCTATGCTACTAGCAGTGACAGTGCATGAGAAATCCATACAGCCGCGTTCCTTGAAATCTAACTGCAACTGCCTGAATCCACATTTAGTTCTTTGATTATTTTTGTTATTTATTTATTTTATTAGTCGGAGGGCAGAAAGAAAGATACCATTTCTAACTGCATACAACACTGGTGGATCTGGTCCAATCTTACTACCACTCCATAAAGATTGGCAGGAATGTTTATGCAGCCAGCAAGGTGCTAGTTTAAAAATAGCATTAATTGTATCTTATACAGGGAAGATTGATTCAGGTTGCGCAATTATTTAATGACCTCAAGCACTTTAGCGCTCGTGTTAATTACTTTCTGGGGTTTGGATGCTGCTCTGTAATACTTCATGGCAGCTTTCTCGTTTGCAATGTTGTTATTTTTTTATTTTTAAAGTGACATTTTACAAACTGTTTTAGTGTCCTCAAAGGGGATACTTTAAAAATAAAATACTACCTCTGCCGGTCAACTTCATAACCAGCGTCTCAAGGCTTGATTCATTTACAAATAAGTTGCAGGTTATTTTTAACGAGACAACTTGTGAATACAACCACATACCTTTCTGGCCCTGTCATTGGGAATGATGAGATGCAGTACCTACAAGGATCAGGTTATGCTGAACATCAGCTAATCATATTGAATCCTAACAGTAGGTGTAACCAGCTTCATGACTTGTTTTTATTCTGTCTCTCATTTGGTTAGTATGTCTGCCCTTCTGTGTGATATTATCTCATCATTTCACAAAGCAATGTGCCCCATGACCAGCTCTATCTTTAGTATCCAGCCTTTGTAATGTGATAAAAGTCTGGGCCTTGGAATTCAAAGGTAACCCAAGGGTGATGCCATTCCTAGTATAATCTTTTGTTTTATCTTCCTGTGCTTGTGAAATTCTGCCTCATTCTAGAGCAGAGGTTCTCAAACTGAGGGTCAGGACCCCTTAGGGGCTTGTGAGGTGATCACATGGGGGTCGCAAGCTGTCAACCTCCACCCCAAACCCTGCTTTGCCTCCATCATTTATAATGGTGTTAAATATATAAAAAAGTGTTTTTAATTTATAGGGGGGGTCGCACTCAGAGGCTTGCTATGTGAAAGGGAACAGAGGGTCCTGTGGCACCTTTAAGACTAACAGAAGTATTGGGAGCATAAGCTTTCACGGGTAAGAACCTCACTTCTTCAGATGCAAGCCTTGCATCTGAAGAAGTGAGGTTCTTACCCACAAAAGCTTATGCTCTCAATACTTCTGTTAGTCTTAAAGGTGCCACAGGACCCTCTGTTGCTTTTTACAGATTCAGACTAACACGGCTACCTCTCTGATATGTGAAAGAGGTCACCAGTAAAAAAGTTTGAGAGCCACTGTTCTAGAGAGTCATCTGTACCATTCTATGGACATTTCCACAGTAAATAGCTAGGCACATACCTGATTGCAGAAAATTATTCTATAGATGTGACAGGTGTATGGACCCCATGTAGAAGCTGAAAGGGGTAGGGATAACTCTGCATTTACATCCATTTAATTAGGAACAAAATCAACAGAGAGTCCTGTGGCACCTTTAAGACTAACAGATGTATTGGAGCATAAGCTTTTGGGGGTAAATACCCACTTCGTCAGACGCATGGGTATTCACCCATTCACTCTGTTGCTTTTTTTTTTTTTTACAGATCCAGACTAACACGGCTACCCCTCTGATACTAGGAACAAAATGTGGCCAATAGTCCTTAAAAGTGGAGTAAATTTCTACTCTTGCAAAGTCTGAGAAATATGATTAATGGACCTAGAGAATGCTGCCTTTGCCTATGAAGTGCTATTTAGAACAATCCTAGGTAAAAAAAAATAAAGTGCCAGCTAACAAATGGGATGCTGGAAAACAGAGCCAGAGGTGCATGGGTGAGCTGGAGAGTTCTATAAAAAATTAAATGGGGTATGTAAACTGTAATACATTTCATTGCAATGCCAGCACTCTCAAAGACTGTACTGAACCTGAGCCTGCATAGTGTTATGTTAAAATGCACCCAAATAGGAATCTTGGTTCCCAGGCTTATTATAATCTCATTTGTATTAATGCTCCAGATGCTTAGATCCTAAGAACACATTGGAAACTGCAAACTGGCCATATCAATGGCAACAGTCTGACCTGACATCAGATTTTGACTTTTCTAGGTATTCATTGCCACAGATGCTGGACTCCCTGCTATACAGTAGAACAACTCAAGGCATTTTTTCTGGATAGGGTTAAATGTTAAGGTTTGTGAATGCCCTAAGTTATCCTGTCAAATCACAAGTAGGCCTGGATCTTTCTTTATGCTATGGTCCCTAAGATTTCCTTCTAGCTTTGGTGCCTTGGTATGATCCCAGACTAAAAGTCAGGATATTAATGGCAGCTCTAAGACTGACTCTGTTTTTTTGACTTGGGCAAGTACTTAAATAATTAATATTTACAGATCACTGCAAGTGTATAATACATTCTGCCTTCCATGAACATACAAACTCACAACTTCCAGTGTTACCCCATCTATAAAATGGGGATACTAGTGCCTCACAGGGATGTTTGTATCAGTTAACATTTTAAAGCACTTTGAAGATGTCTGCAAAGTATTTTATTCTTATTGTGCCTGTACCATTGCTATAGTGAATTAGCTGTTCTATTCGAAACCCCCTCATTCATTCATCACTCTGTTCAGACCCTGTTGAGTTATGCAATCCTGGAGAAGAAGTCTTCTCCTTTTAAGATAAAGGGTATTTATTTTCCACACACATGACTCAACTGACTTTGTTTTAAAACTTAACCTCTTGACCTTGATACTGAAGGCACATGCTGCAGCGCTGGAAGAAATTAGGTTTGGAAAGAAGTTCAGAATGATTGCAATTGCTATGCTGAGCATGTGTAGCACTTTCCTTCCTACAGCTACTTCATGTCTTTCCAAGAGCTGTGTGCATACTGGCATAAACACAGCTGTGTTTGGTGTAAATGCTGAAGGACCCCACCAAAAATCTATTCAAGGTGAGATACTGTGGTCATAGCCACGCATCAGTGAACACATGGTTACATCTGTACCTTCACGCTGACAATGAATGCGGATGTCCTGTTGACATCACCATGGAAACATAGTGTGGTGAATCAACCCAGCTGTGTTTATTTCAGTACGTGTATATTCTAATACATCTGACTATGCCAAAATAAGAACATGTATTTATTTCAGCGGTTAGGCATCGGAGTGTTTGGTTACACAGGTATGGGGAAACATTACAGATCCACAAAGCACCTCTGTTTCAATATTTGAGTTGCTAGATCCCTTTGTTTTTCAGATCTGAGCACTTTAGCTTCTAGGTCTTGTGCACTGATTTCACTGGGAATTTATGATGACCAACGTGTCCAGGACTAGGCTCTTGCTGTATTGCCTCTGTAGCATTCCCTGCCCTTTCTAGCTTGAGAAGCAAGGCACTGACAATCAATTCTTGATCTCTCAACTAGCACTGGGACCACTGTCTCTACCCCAATATGCTGGATGGTCACATCGTTTTGATACATGACAGAATCAGTCTTTGACTAGAATGTGGAGTCTGAAGAGAAGCAGATGGGGGCTCCTCTTCCTAAATAGAAACAAGGAAATTAACAAGTCACAGGGTAGCTTGAACAATGTACATGGTGTTTACCAACCAGACTTACAAGGGTTAATAGACTCCAAAGATTAGATTTGCAATTCAGTTTCTGTGTAACTAACCAGTTTTTCCAGACAAAACAAGCTGTCGAGAAGGTGACTTGCAAAACATGGATACACCTAATAAATATGCGCTGGTACCAGAAATAACCTTGAAATGATACAAGGTGAGAAAGGGAGATCCAGAATCATGTTTAAAAATACATCAATATAAATATTAATAAAATAGGCTGGATGCTGATTCTTTCTAATACTAATGTTGGATTCTTTATTAAATGCTATGCAACATGATTTTCATTTTGATCTTGAGCCTTTTCATTCCTTTCTACTGAAAATAAATTCCCCTTGCCAGAAGAAAGCACTTTGATAGATAGCCATTGAAAAAGTGCCCTGGATATGGGAGAAATCCATTTCACTACACCTGTGGGTTTTGATTGTATAACTGAGTGCTGTAAGGAAAGGAGCCTGTGTTCCATAATTTGCATGGCAACAAACAATGTTCATAAAATGCTGTCAGCATAAACGTAATACCAGGAAAGATAAACAGGAACCACTCCTAAGTGTCTGATGTCCTGTCACGCACAGTTCGTGATAAGTGTGGCGTCCCTCCCAGTGTCCCAACAGAGGCAAGATTCTGGAGTTCTTGACACCCAACCCTGTGCTCAGCCCAAGAGACCATTCTGCCTCAATACCTTTATCTTTCATTAATGTGGCTGAACAGAATTGCACATAACTGTCAAGACTGGAATACATGTTTATACAAAAGCAGGTGAACTCTGCTGTCTCATCTCACCTCTCTTTTAACCTCCGTTGCCTCTCCCAGCTGGCTAGGAAGCTAAATTACACACAAACTGTGTCCAAGAAGGTAGGGCTATAGGTGACTAAAATGTCACCCAGCAAGCTGCAATAAACAGAAACTCCACCCCAAGAGCTATAGCTCTTAAACAAGTCTGACTAAGCAGTTAGAAAGGTTATTGGCAATATGGGTTGTACTCAGGGGTTGAAAATAAGCCAGTATAGGCCGGTATGGCGTATAGGCTGGTAAAAAGTGGCTGCTGGTACCGGCCCGTACTCAGCTGACATTAAAGTGCTGCTGCTAGTGGGGACCCGTCAGGGCCGCGGATGGGGGGCAGTGATGTTACAGCAGGCCCCCTGGGCTGCCAACGGGGGCGGGGGAGGGGGCAGAGGGTCAAAAGGAGCAGCTGCCCCGGAGCTAATGAGTTTGTTCAAGTCTCTCTGTACATTTTGCCATGACTTCACTATTATGTATCAGCTGGTTATTAACTCTAATGTAATAAAAGCTACTAATGTGAAGTGTGACTAATTAGAAGAACTGATTTACTGATGGCTGGATTAGCAGACTCACAGCTACCCCCATTTTCACATAGCTCCCACTTGGTGCAGCAGTCTGGGGGAGGGGAAGTGGGCTGATCCTGACTGGGGCCTCTCTGTGCCACTGTAAACCAAATAACTAACTAGTGAATCTTCCTAAACAGGTAGTTAGTAATATGACTAATAAATTATTGATAGTGCTTTACCCAATGAATTCAAAGCAGTTTACAAGTATTTGTTATTCCTTACAATCCCCCTGTGAGGTATGAAGAAATCCCCAATTTTATAACTGAGGAAATAGGCAAAGGCTGAGAAACTTCCCCAACACCATACAATGATTGGCAAAATTGGGTTTACCCATCAGCGTGCCACACTCTTAAACCACACCATTGCCCAATACTGCTTATAAAGTAACCCTGATAACGTTATACCCACTTACTTTATACCTTTATAAAGGTGGGTATAACGTCTATTTTTTAAGCCCTCGTCTATTTAATTTCTCCTCAAATGTCTTTTTTTAAATTTTATTTTTCCCGCTATGATGGGTGTATGCGTAAATGTTATGTGATATGGTGTTGTCATAGCAACTATCTGCTGGTTTTGAATAACAAGGTCATACTGCAGCAGCTCATGTCAGTCAGCTGTAAACACACAGGTGAAAATTGCTCATGAGTAGCATTTATTTACCCTTTATGTAGCATCCCCCACTGTTGAGGATATACACACAACAGAGAGATTCTTCAAAAAGCACAATGTACATGTTGTATGTTGGTTGTGTGGCTTGCCTATAAATAATAATTACAATGATTGTTCAGTATATTTGAGTCTGGGAGATTAAATTCATAACTTTGCTAGACACTAAAAATCATGGAGTGAATTGAGACACTAGATTTATAGCTTATTACAACAATCTATAACCTGCTACCAACTCTGCCAGCTGCTTTCTCCCCTTCCCTTCTTTTTTTCCCAGTGACTGGAGGGAAGTTAATGGGCCACTTCACCTTGAATGGTCCTTTGTGTTAACTACTTATGCCAAACGATCTGTTCCACCTTGTATTTAGCTGTGATATGATGAGTATGTTTTTCAGACCTGAAGAAGAGCTCTGTGTAAGCTTGAAAGCTTGTTCTCACCAAGAGAAGTCAATCCAATAAAAGATACTACCATACCCACCTTGTCTCTCTAATGATTGTTCAGGTCAAGAAGCCGAGTATGTTGTATTAGACTGACGACAGACCATATTTTTTTTTATCTATACATTCAGCTGTCTGCTAGGATATCTTGGGCCAACTTCATCCTTGGTATAACTCCAATAAATTAAAATGTGACTTCATTACACTTCAATGGATATACACCAGAGAGAAGCTTGACCTAATATGGTAACTGTATTTCTTCCATCACATCAAAGGTGGCAAAAACCAGGATAATGACCTTATGACCACTACTTGTCCCCTCCTCTTAGCTGCAAATATTTTAACTATCTAAGCATTCCAATAAGTCAGTACTTACATAACATGCAGACTGGAAAATATATTGATCCAGTAAATTATTTTTAGGCATAATTTTAGTTATCAGCTACTATAGTAATTGGAGATTTCCTGGGTCAAATTATTACTAGACCAAATTAATTCCTGGTGTAACTCCATTAACATCAATGGAGTTACACCAGGAATTAATTTGGTCTAGTAATAATTTGACCCAGGAAATACATTTTCCCATAGTCTATAAAACATTTCAGAATGTTGCTGCTATACAAATATTTAATATATGTACTTAACATATATTAATCAGAAGAAATGAGCAAATTTTAAAACTAAAGCAGACATTCCAACATGAGCCACATAACTTTCTGGTGTGGTGGTTCTGAATCTTTAAATCTCCAGGCTTTTGCTGACGTAATAGTCTCTAAACAATTTTTGATTTAATATGAAATGCAGGCTTGATGGAAAGAGCTTTGCATATGTTCTGTGATTCCACCCTTAAATAGGAAGATACTTATACACTGACAAAAGTTTGGCGAGATATTATATTAGCTATTTTTATATGAGTGAGTACTAAATCTGGATTTGAGAACAATAATGTGGTCACTCTTTTGAGACTTTATGCAGTCAAGAGCTTAATTAGTAAGGAAGTGTGGCTAAAGTATAGTTTTCCTTCCTAATTTACAGCTGTACAGTCATAAACAAAAGGGGAACAAAAATGCATGTAATTGTGTTAGTCTGGATTATTGAAACCTTTTTTCATTTACAGAACCCTACACAATTTCAAATGGAGGTGCAGACCCCTTTGGAAATCTTAGGGGTCTGCAGACTACAGGTTGAAAACTCATTGTATCTGAAACGAAACATGAAAATGATGGACAGGTGCCAGCTAGTTCAGAATGCAATGCCCACCTTTTCCATGGCTCATGCCATGGACCTGAACTCAAGTCCCTCAACTGGCTCCCAGTCAGCTTCCAATGCCAGTTTTGGTCCTAATTTTCAAAACTCCAAATGGATCAAGAACCAACTACATAAAAGACTGAATTCAGTCTATGAATCATCATGACAGCTAAGCTCCTCTGGGACAATACAGATCTTAAAGCTCAGGACAAAGTACGTGAGAGCTGGAGACAAAACATTCTCTGTTGAAGGGATCTGACTAAGGAACAATCCTCCAGTAAAGAGCAGGTGAATCCAGAGTCTGATCATCTTTAGGAAGGGTGGCAAAGCCTTTCTCATTGAGAAAGTCTTTCCACCATAAGTGATGGTCACAGTTCAAACACCCCTTTTATTCCCATGCCTCTACCAGCTCTCCCCCCACCCAAAACAAACAAACAAACAAACAAAAAACTACTCCATGCAGACTTATGACCTCAAAAAGGGAGAAGTACAAGAGCCACCAGAAAGTCCATTAGGGAATTAATTATTGCTGTTGATTTTTACAAGGGTGCTCAGCTGCTATGGTGATAAGCGGCAGTATAAATCCCATCAATAAATCCCATCATTTAAATTTTACTCTGTGATTTTGTACTAAATAAAAATGATAAAGCAAAAGTTGATTCCATCCCTGTATTGTTATTTACAAAATGTAAACCACTAAGGGTCACATTATGTAATTTAGTGTTAAATATAAATCCTCAGGCCCCAATCCTCTAAATATTTACACACACGTTTAGGTTTGAGCATGTGCATAAGTTTTTGCAGGTCGTAGTTTGCCCACCCCTTATCTAGACCATCCCTGACAGGTGTTTGTCCAACCTGCTTTTAAAAAGCACCAGTGATGGAGATTCCACAACCTCCCTAGGCAATTTATTCCAGTGCTTAACCACTTTGACAGTTAGGAAGTTTTTCCTAATGTCCAACCTAAACTGCTCTTGCTGCAATTTAAGCCCATTGCTTCTTGTCCTATCCTCAGAGGTTAAGAAGAACAATTTCTCTCCCCCTTCCGTGTAACAACCTTTTATGTACTTGAAGACTATTATCATGTCCCCTCTCAGTCTTCTCTTCTCCAGACTAAACAAAACCAATTTTTTCAATTTCCCTCATAGGTCATATTTTCTGGGCCTTTAATAATTTTTGTTGCTCCTCTCTGGACTTTCTCCAATTTGTCCACATCTTCCTGAAATGTGGTGCCCAGAACTGGACACAATACTCCAGTTGAGGCCTAATCAGTGCGGAGTAGAGTGGAATGGTTATGGACCTAAATGGTTAGTAATGTTGAAAATATCAAAGGGTTGGTACCTTTTATTTGTGTGGGGGTGGGAGGGTAGTTTAGTGCTGGTGAAAGTGCCAGATTGTTATCCACAGAACACGTACAGCTTGGGAAGGGGCAAGCTTCTTCCTCCCTGACCTGAAGGAGCCACATGTAAGGCGAAGAGGGAAGTTCAGTCTCCATTGCCTAGTCCTTCCCCTAGAGTATCCCAAACCCCATGGTCCAGTCTGTCCAACCACATCGCTCCCTGCTTATCTTCCTTGTGTCCTCAATACTCCAGTGACTCTGCTTTCCCCAGACCCAACTACACTCTCCTCCAAAACCCTCAATGCTGCCCTGAATCCACCCCCTCATCAACTCTCTCCCTTAGTCTCTTCACCCAGTTCCCATCAGTGTCCCCTGCTCCCCTCCTAGTGTCTCCCCTCAGTGACCCCTGCTCCTCTCTCAGTGACTCCCAGCTCCCTTCCTCGTATCTGCCCCTCAGTGACCCCCCCAGCTCCCCTGCTAGTGTCTCCCCCTCACTGAGCCCCTCATCTAATATCTCCCCCTCAGTGACCCCCCCCAGCTCCCCTCCTAGTGTCTCCCCTCAGTGACTCCTGCTCCTCTCTCAGTGACTCCCAGCTCCCTTCCTCGTATCTGCCCCTCAGTGACCCCCCCAGCTCCCCTGCTAGTGTCTCCCCCTCACTGAGCCCCTCATCTAATATCTCCCCCTCAGTGACCCCCCCCAGCTCCCCTCCTAGTGTCTCCTCTCAGTGACATCCCCAGCTCCCCTCGTGTTCCCCCTCAGTGACTCCCCCAGCTCCACATCTAATATCTCCCCCTCAGTGACCCCCCAGCTCCCCTGCTAGTGTCTCCCCTCCCACCCCGCGCACCCCCTAACTGTCCCTCTCCTGCAGAGGGCGCTGCGGGCACCGGGGCGTCTCCCTCGAAACACCCGCACGGGGAGCAACCGCAGCGGCACTTCCGGTTTGGTGGCGGCTGCCGGAGCAGGGCCCGGGCGGAGCAGGCGGCGGCGGCTCGGAGGAGCGGAGCGGAGCGGCCGGGATGGCGGTGGACACGCGGCTCCTGGAGGGTCTGACCCTGTGTCAGCTCAACGAGCTGCTGGAGGACGAGGAGCAGCTGCAGGTCATGGCCCTGGGGATGGACGAGGTGAGCGGGGCTGTGGAGAGGGGGCTGGGGTGGGAGCTGAGGCGACGGGCCCGGGGCAGTGAGCGCGAGCCGGGCTGGGACTGGGGGGGGCCGCGGCGTTGTGAGGGGGGCTCACACTCCGGGGGTGGGACGGGCGGGCGGAAGGGACGTGGTGGTGGGGGGCGCGGGCCTGGTGGGGGGGCCCCTCTTTGAGCTATTTCTCGTCCTGTCGCCAGGAAATCCCGCATGTTGGGGGGCGTCTGCCCCGGGCCTCCCCGCAGCCGAGGGGAGACAGTGACACCCTCCCCCGGGCCCGGCTCGGAGCTGCCTGAGCTCACTCTGGCTCCTGGCAGATTTGGGGGGGGGGTCGGGTTAGGCCCCTCCACTCAGGAGAGTGATTCATGGGGCAGGTTAAAGAAACATACTGTCCCCCCCCCCCCCCCCCCCGGCCCAGGGATTGTGGGGGTCCATCTCCCCTTTGCATTTGGTTCTCTCCATCACAACTTGCTAAATGTGATGAGCTCCGGGGGTCCCAGCTTCCAGTCTTGGGTGTAGCTCTACCGACCCCCCCCCCCCCCGCCATTTTCACTTAGGAGCAGGTGACCTTTTTCCTCTTTATTGGAGTTGCCGTGCTGCTGTGGGTTTGGTAATAAAACAGCGGATCAAATAAGGAACCCCTGGGTGTTGACTCTTTTCTGTCCCCTATTATATCCTCTTTTGTTTGTTGGCAGTCTATAAGGGGGCGTTTCTGCTCTGTTATTCCTCAGTAGCTGGCTAGTACATAAAGCGCAAAGCCAGCCTAGGCTACAGGTTTGAAATGCGGAAAGTACTCAACAGATCATTGTACTCAACTATAGAGACACCACTGTAGCAGAGATTGTATCAGTCTTTCCATTAATACACCTCTTGTTTCCATGGTTTTTGTGCCCTGGGCATAAAAAAAAAATTGTGCTCTAGCATAAAACACGTTTATGCTCTCAGTCTAAAAGCAACTGTTTTTTCAAGCTAACAGGAAAGAGAATTCCTTGTGGTGCTGTGTGTATGCTGAATGCAGAAGAAAAAAATTAGTTGAGTTTTGATGCTGCTTTTTACATACTTGTTTTGTTAGTGTATTAGAACCTTAGTAAATATGGACTAGGTGTACTCTTAAAATTAGTGTCTGTTAATTAGTATTATCTGTGTGAATACTGTATGCTGTAGTCTGATATAAGGCTAATTCAGTTTTACAAGATCACAGGTCCTCCCACAAGATTTCACAGATGTTTCTATTATGTGCATAACGTGAGATGAAGCCTCTTCATACATACAATGATTAAAGCAGCATAGGTGTACCAGAGAGCTAGTGTGCTCTTGTGTTCCTCACTAGATTTAGGATAGTGCTGTTTTAAAAGGGCCCAGTCATGCAGTGTAAAGCCATGGGAGGAAAGCTGGTGGCAGTTGAGAGATCTGCTTTAAAGAAAACAACTTAAAGTTTTTCTTAGTTTATTTGCATGAATTTATATCCTTATGTACTTATCCTTGTGCAGTCATAAGGGGCTGACACTGGGTCTCCTTATATCATTCTGTTAACGAAGTAACACAAATTGAAACGTGTTCAAAGATGAGTTTGAATAACTACTGTAGTGCACCCTGTTGTGGTTACCTGTTGCATTACATATTGCAAAATGTGAAATGTGGAAATAAATAGGTGATTTGGGGAGTGCCAGACATAAGTGAATTTCCTTTCTCCTGTGGGTTTGCCACTCAGTTTAATGTTAAAGAAACAGCATTTATTTCTTAGCTTTAGTGCTGTAATAACTAGGGTGTGCAGAGATAACTTTGAGATTGTAATACATCGTATGAGAACATTGACAGTCTAATGAAATCCTGTTACACGCTAAATGTAAAGTGAATTCAACAGGGTTATTCTTCAGTCTGAGATAATGGACCAGATTCTCATTTGGCATAAATTGGTGTTGCACCTTTCAGTGGAATCTGACAATCTATGATAGTTGAGGATCTGGCCCATAGGATGTGTAATTTTTTTCAGGTTGTACAGGTCAAAATTGGATGTGCATGGTGGGAGACTAGCATGAGATAAAAATGATAGAAACCCTTTTCAGTCTGTAGAACGAGACGGTATTCTCAAGTTGATACTATGGTTTTCCTCTTTAGTTGGCAAGAGAAACGTTTTAAATTGTAGAGTAAAGTTCCTCAGGCCTGAGGGAATATTTTGTGGTGTATGGAATGTGTGGCTAGGTTTGATGGTATTCAGTGTTGGGCCAAAACACAGCTATGTTACTGTCTACTATAGTATAGTCCTTTTTATTGTGTATATAGAGGCTTTACCAGAGTCCATTCAATTCAAAACATATTTGCCCAGTTCTGGAGTGGTTAACTCTTACTAATGACAGGTTTCAGAGTAGCAGCCGTGTTAGTCTGTATCCGCAAAAAGAACAGGAGTACTTGTGGCACCTTAGAGACTAACAAATTTATTAGAGCATAAGCTTTCGTGGACTACAGCCCACTTCTTCATATGCATCCGAAGAAGTGGGCTGTAGTCCACGAAAGCTTATGCTCTAATAAATTTGTTAGTCTCTAAGGTGCCACAAGTACTCCTGCTCTTCTTACTAATGAGTGCTGCCAAATGTCCCTTCTCTATTCTCAGCACAGTCCTAAAAATGGTGAAATCACAAATTTTAATAACTTGGATTTAACTGTGTGCCAGCTTATCACATTGTTTTGCTTAAAGTTTTCTAACGTTCTGGTGAAATTTGTCTTCCTTCAGTTATTTACTTTAACTTTTTTGAGTATCATTGGGTTTGCAATACAAGGTCCTGATCCAGCAATATTGTGCACATGGGTAGACCCCTGTACCCATGAGGAGACCAGGTGTCTTTAGTGGGGCTCCATACAGGCTTGGGGATCCATTCATATACATCATGCTGCTGGGTTAAGCCCCAAGTCCCTAAAAGGAATAACTTAATTGAGCATGCTCATAAGTCATGCTTCCAGGGACATTTTGTTGAGGTCATTTATATTTTTTTCACTGGGAACATTTACTGGAAGTAAGTATCAGATGGTTAGCCGTGTTAGTCTGAATCTGTAAAAAGCAACAGAGGGTCCTGTGGCACCTTTAAGACTAACAGAAGTATTTGGAGCATAAGCTTTCATAGGTAAGAACCTCACTTCTTCAGATGCAAATTTCCAGAGGCAGGTATAAATCAGATTTATACCTGCCTCTGGAAATTTCCATTACTTGCTTATGCCCCCAATACTTCTGTTAGTCTTAAAGGTGCCACAGGACCCTCTGTTGCTTTTTACTGGAGCTAATTACTCCACAATTGACAAATCCTTTGTTGTCCTTATCGTAAGAAGAACCCAGCTCATCATAGAACAATATTCTGCTCACAACAAGGAGAAAGATTTGGGAAACCATTTGAATTTTTTCTGAAAGCTAAAATTAACCAGCCTCTATATTAAAGGGAATGTATTTCTAAGGTGCATGTTGGAGGGATTTGTATATATTGTCACATGTATGTACATGACAACTCCATGAAAATGTCCTTAATGGCATAGCCCCAAGGTATGTGTGAGAATGTGCCACTGAAGAGTTTAAGCTACTTTCTCCCTTTGGCTGTGTCTATACTGTCACTTTCAGTGCTAAAACTAGTCGTTCAGGGGTGTGGAAACCCGCCCCCCCCCGAGCGACAAAAGTTTTAGCGCTGAAAAGCGCCAGTATAGACCCCGCTTTATTGCTGAATGCCACACTCCCACTGATAAAGCTACCACTGCTCGGTCGCGGTGGTTATTTTTTTATTGCTGGGAGAGCTCTCCCCCGGCGATAAAACGTGACTACACTGCCCACGTTACAGCACTGCCACAGCCATGCTGTAACGTGGGCAGTGTAGACATACCTTTGTAAGGTTATGTTTTTGAAGCCTGTAGGCTTTTAACACTTGAACAGAGAACATCTTATCTGTTAAATTGGATTCCTTCCTCATTTTTCTAACTGGGCTCCTAATCTATTAAAGTTCTTCTGAATTTTATAAGCCTTTGGGTTTAATCTTTTAGTACATAAGTAATCTACAATATTAATCTTCCTGGCATAACAGTACTGTGTTTACATAAATCAGAGACTCTCAATGTGACAGATTTTGAACTGAGTTGAGCAGCTAGTGGCAGTAATGTGTGTGATCTGAGTAATAGAAGATCCAGGAACCTTCTCAGATTCCTTGTGAATATGGATTTTTCCCTTAGTACATGTGTTGGAACTATACATTAGTAACAGTGAACCATCATGATATTGAACTCTGCAGTTCTTTAAAATGTTACAAAGTACAACTGGCAAAAGCATACACTGTCTATGAATTTAAATATGTAAAATCAAGAAGCCAAAAATGTAATTTCCCCATGACTTCAAAGTACAGTAGTAAGCACAGGAAAGTTTTCAAGTATAGTCTTTTTCTCAAAAGCTGCTTGGGAAGACCTGGCGATAAAACTCAAGCTTAAACCAAGTAAATAGATGCCCAGATTTCTTGGATCCCTAATCCTGTTTTAAAACCATATTGTGTATGTGGTTATGTACTGTTTGGCTAACATGAAACTTAGTTAGAAAGTTAGTAATCAAATATGCTTACAACTACAGATTATTTTTTCCTAAGTGTCAAGTTAATAAATTGCCTGCATCTAACAAGCACAAATTACTGTTATTTGTGCTTTCTTCCTAATGTAAAAATGTTTGTTATACCATATTTGCTGCCCTATATATTGTCATCTTTAATGTAATTATAGTTACCACAAGAAAATAAATAATTTAAACTTTAATAAAGGCCTTATTTTGAAAGGTGAATTACATGTTATAAATAGGGCTGTCAAGCAATTAAAAAATTAATCTCAATTAATCGTGTGTTAATTGCACTGTTAAACAATAATAGAATACCATTATTTAAATATTTTGGATGTTTTCTACATTTTCAAATACACTTATTTCAATTACAACACAGAATACAAAGGGTACAGTGTTCACTTTCTATTTATTTTTTATTACAAATATTTGCACTGGCACCTCCTTCGTCTCGCCGGACCAAGAACTTCCCTCTCTGGCGATGGCGGGCCTGGGGTAAATCAGCCCCACCCTACTCTGGGCAGTGTTTGTCTCCCTCCCCCCCTCCCCCCCTTCTGTGCTCCTTTGGTTGTATTTCCTGGGTAGGCCTATGGGGTGATCCTCCACCAAACAAAAGGAGAATAATATATGGAGATAGATATATCTCATAGAACTCGAAGGGACCCTGAAAGGTCATCAAGTCCAGCCCCCTGCCTTCACTAGCAGGACCAAGTACAGATTTTGACCCTGATCCCTAAGTGGCCCCCTCATGGTTTGAGCTCACAACCCTGGTTTAGCAGGCCAATGCTCAAACCACTGAGCTATCCCTCTCCCCATAGACATAAAAACAAAGGATGATACCTTCCCCTGCCTCCTCAATGGGGCTGGGTGTTGCCCTATAGCCTGCCCTGGGGTGTCAGTCCTGCCCTGAGCAGGCACTCAGGTTTGTCTGCTTCCCCTATGGGGAGGAGCACAGCCTCCCACCCTGGAGAAGCTTACTTCCCTGTTGCCACTAGCCTGGTAGCAGCTTGTCTCTCGCTCCCTTCTGGTTTTAAAAGGTCTCAGGCAGCTCTTAACTGGATCCAGGTGTTGATCTGAGGTAACCCCTTCTCAGCTTATAGGGAAGAGGGCCTTTATAGGGCTAACATATCTGCCTTCCCACACTCTCTTGCAGTCGTCTGGCCTGACTTTGTCACAACTGTAAAAAAACAAGAGAGAGTATTTTTCAATTCACCTAATACAAGTACAGTAGCGCAAGCTCTTTATCATTAAAGTTGAACTTACAAATGTAGAATCGTACAAAAAAACTGCATTCAAAAATAAAACAATGTAAAATTTTAGAGCCTGCAAGTCCACTCAGTCCTACTTCTTTTTCAGCCAATCACTCAGAGAAACAAGTTTGGTTACATTTGCAGGAGATAATGCTGCCTGCTTCTTCTTTACAATGTCACCTGAAAGTGAGAACAGGCATTCTCATGGCACTGTTGTAGACGGCGTCGCAAGATTAATTTTTTTAATTGCAGTTAATTTTTTGAGTTAATCGCGTGAGTTAACTGTGATTAATTGACAGCCCAAGTGATAAATACATATTTTATAAACCATCCAATTTTATAGTGTACATATAACTCACCAACACTGATAGACTTTCTTATACAGGCTCTTATGTAAGAAGGCTGATCCCTTTCCTCCTCTGTTCTAGTTCTCTCCCTTACTGTTCCAGGATTGATCCATCCCTCCAAGTTTGTTGAGCATCACTCTGACGGTTGCACTTTTGTAGTGTTGCTGTACATTTTGTTCCTAATTTTAAAATATACATAGTATGTAAATCTGTTCCAATTCTCATAACTATATAATGCTTCCCCCCCCCCCTGAAATTCACAAGTTAATCTCCGAACAAACTCAGGCAAAGTGGATTAAAATGTCAACAAATACAATAACTGTTCAGCTTCCGTTAATCTATTTATCAGTTGCTAAGTAAAATAGTTTTCTATCTTTTGTTCTGGGTTTTGTTTATAGAACTGCTAACAGGCAGCTTATACGTTTTCTTATTCAGTTATAGTGTACTCCAAAATGCTGGTTGCATCACAGACAAATAAGATAGTGTACTTGCCCCAAAGACTTTGTAGTGCTCTTCACTGTACTATCACCAGTGGAAGCACTAGTGAAGACTGATATCAGATATTTTTACCACTGTCGTCTAGATCATTGAAACACTGGCTAGGAGGGAAAACTGGCGTGCCTCTGCACTTATTTATAGTCTGCTTTACGGTGCTCATTGACATAGTATTTTCTTGCATATATTTTTACTCCTGCAACACTCCAATGAGGTAGTTATACCCAGTCTATACATAAGACTCATAGACTTTAAGGTCAGAAGGGACCATTATGATCATCTGGTCTGACCTCCCGCATGATGCAGGCCACAAAGCCGTCCCTACCCTTTTCCCTTGACTCTGCTGTTGAAGTCCCTAAATCCTGTGGCTTAGAGACTTCAATTAGCAGAGAATCCTTCTGCTAGCGATCCCTGCGGAATGATGGGTTTACGTAATTTGCTCTTGGTCACCCAGGAAGTCAGTGACAGAGCCAGGAATTGAACCTGGGTCTCTTGAGTTCTAGTCCATTGACTTAACCAACAACACCATGCTTCCAGTTCATATTTTCAGGCTGCTGTTACTGCTCTTTCAGCAGAACTTGGGCCTTAGTATACCACAGGAGGCAGAAGATCAGATGGCCCCACTGTTTCTTCAACAACTAATCTTTGCACTTTTGAAGAGAGCTGTATTAAAGTTTAAACTCAAATTGGTATATTTTGGGATAATTTCATATAATATAAATAAATCAGTACTACATCTAAATAAGATGTCAAAAACAACCCAGAGAAAACTATCCACAATAACCTGATGATTTAGTTCTATGGAATGGGTACTGTCATTTATTATCTATTTCTACAGTACCTAGCCCAAGAGGGTCCTGACCTGGTTGGCCCTCAGTGCAACTGCAGTGTAAATGTTAAATATTAAGAACTTGGACTGAATCAGCCAGACTCTGCTGTTGTAGGTTTTTGATCCATGCATCTCATCCCATCCTATGTATTTGGGTGAGTGCTTGAATTCTGTGCTACTTGATAGAGTTCATACACTACCACTGAAACAAAATGAATAATTTTTGTAATGTATAGAAGCTGAGGGAGACGGCTTCAGTCTGCCTTTGCCAGAAGGCCCTAAAATCTAGTATATTCAATCTTTTGGAGCAAGGGTTTGGAGTGCACAAGAAGAGAGGAGTTGTAGCTTTAAATACAGTATGTGCAGAGTATAGTATCATTTGAGTCTGATGTTAAGGGAAAATGTGTCTCTTTCTATTAACTTAATCAACAAGTTGAATAAAAAAGCACTTCAGTAATGTATTTCAGTGTGTACATTTAAGTTAACATTTCCCCTCCACCTGACAATGAATATATGACAAAGGGTTTTTGTTTAGTTATGAACTCAGAGGAACATATTCATTTGTTGCTTTCAGTAGATTATCTAAAGCTAGACTCTCTGGAACTCCACTTAGTAAATGTGAACATAGTGGGGGATACAAAATGAGGAGGAAAAACTATGAGGGAAGTCCTCATCTTTTAGGTTCAAATTGGAAAAGTGAGAGTAATAATGGCTAGTCTTGCACTGTGCTGCAGGTGCAGCGTTTTAGAGCAAGTAAAACTATGATCATACCAGTTTCACTTTATGCCACAAGTCCTAAGTGTACTGAAACACTGGTATTCTGAAAAGACAGAGGGTGCAGAACTGGTAGTCGGTGCTGGTTCAATTGACTTCAGTTGGTAAAAATAAAGGAAACCTGCCAAAGTACCAACATGTATCTTAGAAATGTGGACTACCAACTTGTTCATAGGTACGAACTTTGCTCTTGCTTTTCTGAAATACTCTTAGGTTGTGTTTATACCAGGGGTAGGCAACCTATGGCACATGTGCCGAAGGCGGCACGCGAGCTGATTTTCAGTGGCACTCACGCTGCCTGGGTCCTGGCTACCGGTCCGGGGGGCTCTGCATTTTAATTTAATTTTAAATGAAGCTTCTTAAACATTTAAAAACCTTATTTACTTTATATACAACAATAGTTTAGTTACATATTATAGACTTATAGAAAGAGACATTCTAAAAATGTTAAAATGTATTCCTGACATGCGAAACCTTAAATTAGAGTGAATAAATGAAGACTCGGCACACCACTTCTGAAAGGTTGCCGACCCCTGGTTTATACTAAAGAATTTTTGCAAAAATTTCCCACTGGTAATAAAATGCTAGCAGCAGTTAGAGCGTTGTCTATACTAGAGCTCCTACCAGTGATACCGCCAAGTCTGGTGGTAGCAGAGTGGGAGTTACTTTGCTAAATGTCTCCAGTGTAGACAAAACCTTAGATGCAAGGAGGTTAAGTCTCTTGCAATGAAAATAATTTTCAAATAAGAAATTGTCACATTTGGGCAATTTTCTTTCACACAGTTAAATCTACATATCTATTTGATAAGTATGTCTTGTTTTCTAACATGCTTACACAACACAATTCCTTGTGTTTTATGTATAAACACTGCCTTTTAACCAAGCTTTAACCAAATTTTCAGACACTGAAATTCCTTGACCATTTAAACACTGAAAGAATATTTTACTAATCAAATATTAAAAATTTGTAGTCCTCCTTTAAGGAAGACTTAGCACTGTCTTAACATAGCTTCTCATTTTGGCTGTTTTCTTTTGTGTTTGTACAATAGTGGCAAAAGTAAAGAGAGGGCAAAACGTGGGAATATTAGGGTATGTGGGGTTGGGAAGGGAAGCCTGAAATTAGTGTGTGAGAGAGTTAAATATAAGGCAGGTTAAGGGCTGCAGCTTGGAACATTTTTTTGTGAATTTATAATTCACTGAAAATAAGGATTTTGAATGGAAATGCTGACAGTGTATTTACTGTATTGCCTGCCAATGCAAGATTATAATTATGGTAGGATTTGCCAGACTTTGTGGCTAGCTGGGGTTAGTCTCATTCAGACCTTGCATTACAATAGGTATCTGGTTTGGAATTGTTCCCTTAGGAACACACATTCTAAAACTAAACTACACAGTAACTGACCACCATTGCACCACACAAATGAGTCTTGGAGAATCTCTTATGTAAACCAATGTTTTTAAGTGTTGAACAAGCTTCTTTGGCATGGCAGCAAAATCAGGGTTTTGCTCTTTTAAAAAATATATGCCTAGGTATGTGTGACCAGGGTTTCAATTTCTTGCCACATAGTCTTGTGCCTTTATAATTATATATATTTAGTTTCAGAATGACCCACTCAACATTAAGCAATCCTTCTGTTATTAGGTTCCTCTTCTAATTAGCTCAGTATTGTTGCATTGAATGTTCAGTGGGAAGTGGTGAAAGCTCAAGTAGTTACATTAGAAAGCTGAGTTTAGATCCCCCTCTCAGGTGGTACTGTCTTGTTGTCAATTCTGACCAGTGCTCTGCATCTGCTTCAAATTGCACGTTGAAATTTTTATCTAACTTTCATTAAGGTACTCTACCAATCCCATGGGCAATTCTGCAAATGTTTAATGAGCTGCTGGTTTGTTTCATTTGGATTTAACTGTTTGTCTGTACTTGGATTATGTACTTGAAAACTAATGTTTGTAGTTTGTCTTAATTTCCAGATTTGATCTCTTCTGAGCAAGTCTCAGAGGGAAGGCTCACATACAAGTAGCTGAAAGACGCATTCCTCCCTGCTGGCTGGAAAGGGATCTGAGGGAGATTGCTTGAGACAGTTTTTGGTTTAGATTTCATATCCTTTTGTACAGCATATTTAAAAGTAACTGTTACTTCAGTTTGCACTCAGTTTACATAATGGGAGGGCTTCCCTTAAACATCTCATTTCTTTCAGCTGAAGGTCTTCAGTTGGCTTTGGTGATCTTCCTTTAGCTGACCCTTCTTTGCTGTACTGTCCTGATGTCTAACACAGTATAAAACAGCCCCACAGTTGACCTAGGAAATGTATTTGGGATTGCTATTCACTTTAAAATAATGGGATCATTTAATTTGTCTAATAGTTTAAGTATACAGGCCTAAAGAAGTTACAAATTTTTACATGCGGTGTGTTTTGCTTCCATTAGACTTATAGACACACAAGACAGTTTATATATCTTTTTTTGCAATAACTACAGAAATTGGAGCTATATTTTACATGGATACAAACATTTTCATAACATGATTTAATGTAGACATAGTCATGTTTAACGTATAATACCATGAGAAGACTTATTCAAGTTGTATTAAAAATGAATGTTGGTAATTTGCCTCTTGACTGGTCAAAGATGAAGAATGTCAGCGGAACTGCTCTATTAGCTGGGAGTTCTGCTTTTCCACATGCTCAGAGAACATCCAGGCAGGAAAATAATCCAGTATTTGGATTTGTAGCATTTGTATCTCCATTTTAAACCCACCTAGAATGCATTCTGGTTCAGGCCGTTATTCTCCTCCTTTCTTTTCTCTCTCTGCCTGCAAACACCTCCAGTTGTACACACCTGTGACATCCACGGAGGTGAAAAGAGAAGTTGAGGTTTCTCAAGATGATATGTCCACCTGAAAAACCAGGCGGAAGATATTTAGGTGATCTTTTTTCATATATTATGGAAGGTAATCTTTGAGATCCTCAAAGGTTTCAGTTACTTTGTCTTTCTCTTCATTGGAGAAACTTCTAGATTTACTAAGGCTTGGTTTACCTATGTCAGAAAAAAAGCCTATGTGGAAAAATCACACCGCTAACCCATTTAGATATACCCCAAAAGCTCTAGTCTGGGCATAGTACAGCTTATTTTGTTTGAGGAACTGGTATAAACTGTAGCAGCAATAACTGTGTCTCCATCTAGGAGGCTTTTCTAGTACAGCGACATTGGCAGACCATTTCTAGTGTAGACAAAGCTTAATTGTGGAGACTAATTGGAAGAAAACGAGTGTTCTGTTAGTTTAGAACATTCACAGCTTATTTTGCAGGCCTGATTTTTTTATAATGCTGAACAATGCGGTTCTTGAATCTATTTCTTCTGAATTAAATAAAATAACCGTAAATAACAAATTGCAATATGTTGATCAAAATAGTGTTTTTAATCTTAATTGTAAAATTGTTTAACTTACTTTACATTCTTTGGAGGTGGACAAAATTGAGGTTGCACTTCATTCAGCTAACCATTTTCATGAAAACTGAGACATTATCAAACGTTATGAAACATTAAGGAAAGTAAAGATTACTTAAGCAGTAGTGTTTGATGTGATGGTAAACACCAATCATGTTTACCTTCTGTAGGAAAATTTGGTCTTGTTAGAGATGTAATGTAAAACGGGCTGAGTCACTGAGTTCATCATGTTCTATTTTCGATGCACCTTAAACTGTGACACACTTGAAAAGCTGTGTTTAACAGATTGTTCTTATAACTTATATGCTTTAAAAATAAAGTTTAGTTTTTTTATCATCTATTTAAATAAATATCTTCTGCCGGTAAGTTACTGAAATAAATAAAATAGTTTGCTTTGCAAAGTTGTCATTCTTCAAAGGGTCATAGACAAAGCCTACTTTTGTGGCAGAACGTCACAACTTAGCTATTTTGTGGATGGTACAATTTGAGGCTGATTCTGATAAGTTTGTGCAATTTGGAGGCAGCCTGTTATGCTAATACATTCCCTCGATGTTTACATTTAGCTTCACACCACGTTTGTGGGATAATCGGGTATTATCCATGATTTACAGGTGGAGAAAGATGAACAATCTGAGACATGGGAGTTAGGTGAATTGCCCAAGGCCGCTCAGGGTACATCTACACAGCCAGTGGCAGCCCACAGCATCAAGCCTCCAAGCCCAGGTCGACTAACTCAAGCTCTTGGGGCTCATGCTATGGCTCTAAAAACTGTACTTTTAACTTGCAGCTTAGGCTCTGAAGCCCAGCCCTCTCCCTGGACTTCAGAGCTCAAGGCCGAGCCACAATGTCTACACAGCTGTTTTTAGTACTGTAGTGTGAGCCCTGAAAGCCTGAGTCTGTCGACCTGGGCTCGGGGACTTATTGCCATGGGCTGTGTAGACATATCCTAAGT
Source organism: Chrysemys picta bellii (assembly GCF_011386835.1). Classification (NCBI taxonomy): domain Eukaryota; kingdom Metazoa; phylum Chordata; order Testudines; family Emydidae; genus Chrysemys; species Chrysemys picta. The sequence goes on from NC_088805.1 coordinate 26,783,747, forward strand.
GAATCAGTGCCAAAGCCAGGATTAGAACTTGGGGCCCTCCAGCTCTGTCTCCTGACTTCTTCCTTCAGACCATGCTTCCTCCCAGCAATGATAATTTAAATGTGTTCTCCAAGGTAACATAAAGGCTATCACGGGGTTGGGCATTTGACCTGTCCAAAAATTATTGGTCAAATATTTTAAAGCACTAATTTATTAGAACAGTAACAAAAAAGAGTAAGACTTTGTTCTCCACTAGGCTTAGCCTTAGATATTTGTGCCTAATCAAACCAAGTTACTTAGCGCGTTGTTTTAACTAAAAAATATGAAGCACAATGAAATGAAGTTCTAAAAAAGGAAACAGTGACACCATGATGCAATCAGAAATGGAGTCCGCCACCTACATCAGAGTGCTGCTGTTGGAATATTTGACTGGTCAGTTGACTGAATTGCCAAATCTACTATTACTTAAATTGGCTCGTGTGTCAGCTGTTGGGAATGGGGCAGGTTTTGAAATGGGGAATATTCCTTCATTACACAACAGAGGTAGGGCAGCCTCTGAGGCTCAGATAATGAAATCATAGAATCTAGAGCTAGAAAAGACCTGTTAGGTTATCCAGTCTGTCATCTGCATGCCAAAACCAGTTTGTTTCCTTTTGTACATTTACTATAGTTTTGTCTAGTGTTAAACATGCCAAAGATGGAGCCTCTACTCCTTGAAAACAACAAGGAGTCTGGTGGCACCTTAAAGACTAACAGATTTATTTGGGCATAAACGAAATGCCCAAATAAATCGGTTAGCCTTTAAGGTGCCACCGGACTCCTTGTTGTTTTTGTGGATACAGACTAACACAGCTACCTCCTTTTGGTCCCTGTATATACAATGTGCTGTGTTCTCCTCCATCTCCTGTTTCTTTAGCAGATATCTAAGCTGTTAAGAGTTGTGCTGATGGTTTTTGTGTTGATAGGAAGCTGATGAGGTTGTATAAATTAGGTTGTTAACTAAGAACAGACATGTTTTTTTCAGTTCCATTCAAAATCCAGGGAAGGGCAAAGAGGGTGGAATGATGTTGAGCAAATTGAATCTGGCAAAATTGGTGAGGGCGGGGGGGGGGGAGGGGAGGAGAGGAGAGAGAGAGAACTTATTTTCACGCTTTTAAGAATGACAAACCATTGCAGGAGGTTTTTTTTCAGTGCTTTAGGTGGCAAGATGAGGACGAACAAATGGGAGCAACCATGAAATATTAGACAGTCTTTAGCATTGGATTTGGGTAGAAGTGTGTTTTTTCCCTTCAGGGAATGGAGTGAATGAGGTTGAAAATATGTGGTTGGGACTTGCTGCCCTTTATTCTGGGGAAAATCCTCTGAAAGTAAAACAAAATAGCAAATTCAGTTTGTCCTAAATTGAAAGAAATAACTTCAGTTTGACTTACTGGTGTGCTGAGTGGGTGAGATGGGTCAGGTAGAAGAGTACAAAAAACAAGGGCAAGATATAGCGCTTACTATACCTCAAGTACTAAGGATGATATGCATTTTAAATACAGCATTAGGCAGTGTTTGAAGTTGGCAGATTACATTACATACAATCCAGAGCCTTTCAGAAGAAAACAATTACTTCTGAAGACATTGTTGACACTGCCCTTAGTGCTTTGAAAATAAACATTCTTTTTATTTTGATGCAGTCTGAGCACAGGACTGGAAGCTAGGAACACTTGGCTTCTGATCCTAGCTCCCTCTGTGGCATGGAACAGGTCACTTGACTCCCAGCTTTCCTGTCTCAGAAATAGGGAATTTCATACATACATGCCAACTTCAGAGATGTTTCTGAGGATTCATTAACGTATAGACAATGCTTTGAAGATAGAAAGTGGTGTATAAATGCAAAGTATTGTGAGCCAGATTCTTCCATCTTTTCTAATGTTTAGTAGTATTGTACTCCACAAGCATCCTTACTGAATTAAATGGGTTTCATCTTAATTAAGGTAGTACTATCAGTGAATAACATTGGTATAATCTTTTTTTTTATGATAAAAGGTGGTTTTGGTCTTGGTGCTGGGCATCATGTGTTCTTAGTAGTCATTGCCATTCTGTACTGGAAGGAATCCTTTGGCCTGACTGTTAAAAGTATCTGTCTATCTCTGTATAACATGACTGCACAAAATATTACATGTAGGTGTGTCTACAGCACTTTACAAAATATAGGCATTGTATCTGTTGGTCTTGAAAGATTTAGTCCCTTTACCAATGCAATTTAATCAATAATACCAAGTTTTAGTCTGCATGCACGCTGGCATGTTGGAGAACTATATGTTAAACTAGGAAATGGGCAGACATTGGCACAGTCTATACAAAAGGCTGATGAGAGGAAGGAAGCAGCAGCTAAAATAACAGGTGGACAAGGCGGAAATATTAAGGAGTAAAACTGATAACACGGGGAGGATTAGGGAGAGAACAATAAACAAAGTTAAGTGGAAAAACTTGCATAATTTAAAAAAAAAAACAACCCAAACAATCCAGTAATAAGGTTGCTTTGGGGACAGAGAGTTTAATTCAAGGAAAAGGAGAAGGGAAACCAGAAGTCATGTATGCAGAGAGATTTTTCAGCAGTTTCAACTTAACCAAACATTTTAGGAACGCAGATGCTAAAGGGAGGTAATATATTTACGTAACAGAAGTGGAAGTTGTAATTTTATTATTAATTCTATCTTTATTGGGTAAGCAAAGTGAGGTTTAATGCTCAGCTTGATGATCTGTGTGTTGCAACTGATCAATTCCAGAATTTCAGGGAGTGGTCCAGGCGTCAGTGGCCAGAACCCTATTGATTTGGGGGAAGGGGGAAAAGGCAGGACACTTGTAGCCCCCGGCATCTGATTAACAAAGCCAGCCACTTCAACCACCTCTATAGTTGTCCATGGATCGAGGAATCTCTTAATGGCAGCCATTAACATGTTCCCCCATCTTAGCTCTGCCTGTTCTCCCAATATAGTTTTAAACTGACACCCTGAAAGAAAGGAAAAATATGGGGGGATGGGGGACACAGAGCTCCTGATATAGAGGAGAGTGAGGCCCTGGCATGGGGGTGAGGGGAAGGGGGAATGGGAACACTTAGATCCCTTGGCATGGATGAAAGGGTGTACGCAAAACCCTTAGTGGGGAGAGATAAGACAATAGTTTGGAGGAAGGTAGACATGGGGAACACAGAGCCCCTGGCATGTGGCAGAAGAATGAATGGGAGCCAAGGGGTTGAGGGAATGAGCTTCTGGCATGGTGAGGGAATGTAGAATGGGGAGAGACAGAGCCCCTGTGATCTGGTGGAGTGACTGAGGGGAGACAGAGTCCCTGACATGGGGAGGTGACAGCTGGGGCACACAGATCCCTTGGTATGAGGGAGTGGGACTGAAGGCTGCAGGGAGTCTGAAACAGAAGGGATAGGAGAGTGGCACACAGGTCACTTGTCGGGTGGGGAGAATGGAGAGCTGCAAGGAGCTCCTGGTGTTTGCAGTGCGCTCACACTTAGCCCTTAGAAGTAACAAAGTGTGCAACTCTATAGTATAAAGCTGATTGGAGATTTTTGAGGGAGGAATTAATTGAATTTAAACAGGGAGCACATTGGTAGTGTGGAGAATGTGTGGAGAATCAGCTTGAGCATTCATTAGTCAACAAAGTGCAATGTGGTGAATCTGCTACTGCTCTTCTCCTTATGCTGTGGAGTGGCTAGGTGACAGTTCTGTGGCAGTTGGAGGAGGGGTCACAGAGGCAGGCCCTAGGAGGAGCATAATGCTGAAAGCTGTTGGGGAGCGGACTAGGGACCTGCGGCTGATAGTCTTAGCCCTGAATTGCCTACAGTGTTTGCATGAGGCATGATGCACCTTGTGGCATGCTACCAGGGATTATTTCACAAGGGACACTGGTGTACCACTGCACTCCCAAATTTACCATGGAAGCAAAATCTTCCTATCAAAAGGCACAAGAGGATGAAGAAATAAATAAAATTTCTTGTGAGAATAAATAGTGCAGGATGGTAGACACTGTGTTAGTCCAGCAGGCAAAGAACACAAACTACTGAAAGTTGTAGAGATCTTTCATTGGATTAAATAATAAAGGCAAGCGCCAGAGAATCAGTCCCCCTGGCAGGCCATGGGAAAAGAGTACCATGGTGTTGATTCAGACTGAACTGAAATAAAATCTCTTACATTTTTCCCTTTTGATGTCTAAATCTTGTTTTGAAGTCTAAATTGAAATCCTGCCAAGGCAGCCTTTCCCACAATGCTCTGCTTTCCCAAAGTCTCATGAAGACTTTCTTGAAAAATTACTGGTTTTGGACAAACTTGGAATATCTCCTACAGTGATCTTTGTTTCATGCTTTTTGAGAACTGGCCATTCATTCTTTGAGAACAGCGTCATTCAAACTAGGATGTGTCAATTGGAAGGATTAAACTGCAAAAAAAAAAAAAAAAAACTTTTGCCTATAACCCAGGATTGCTTTATTAACACTATTTGGAATTAACACTATTTGGAACAATCTGTAGGAGAGGGAACCATAAAGGAAGCAATTCTTGATTTTTGCTTTTCAGTAATAGAGGAAGGATGGTATATTTTGCACTCAGTTTACATCTTTTATTCTAGGATCTCTACACATTTTACAAAAAAGCCTTGCCTTACCCTTCAGCAATCACCATTTTAAAGAGGGAGAAATTTATGCACATAGATTAAATTACTTGTAAGAGGACACACAGTGAGTCAATGTAGCCTGGAATAGAACATAAAACTCTGGACTCAAAATCTTATGACTTGACCAGTAGACCAGACATCTTTCACATAGATTTAGAATTGGGATTAGAATAAATTCTTCAAATGACAAAATGCGCGTACTCTCCCACTTCCTTGCAGATATTTTCTGAATAAACTCCCCAAAAGCTCTGTCTACAGTGTGAGAAGAATGGGCTAGCCACAGCCATATTCAAAACATCAAGCCTGGCTCTGTCAGGAATGTAGCGAGAGCTAGAACTATTCCAGTTTCTACTTTGGTCAGTGATTTAAGAATTTAAATTAAAAAAAAAACTGTACTTGCAAAAACCCACCAATATCAGTGATTCCTCCTCCCCTCTGCAAAAAAGGGAAAAAAAAAAAAAGGATATGCAACTCCTATAGTTCTCTTCTCCAAAGCATGAGTGCCTCCCAAGTATTTAAAAATAAAAACTACTATATTCGTCATCATTTCCACTTTGTGTCAGACACAACAATTTCATAAGCTTTCTGCTTGTGTGAAGGAAATGAAAGCAAAATCAAAGAAATAAGTCTTTAATTTCATTCTGAAAGTGATTGATTCCACTCTTATTTCCTGTGGTAGAGATTTCCATAGGTGCAGTTCCTTTTAAGTTTGTTTCCAGCATTCATGAGCCTCTCCCACAATAGTCCTTTCTACTGTAGGCATTTCTAATATGCTCCTTGCCATATACATTTTACCTGTGTCTCCTAGAGCTGCTTTGTTCCTTTTTTAGCCTAAGGCTAAAGCACAGTTTTTGAAATGGATTTTCATAGTAGACTGGACAAAGCACAGAAGATATGGTAGGAAACAAATCTACAATGGTTGGAATAAGGGTTGTACAAGATGACCTAATAGATCTTTCCCATCTTTAGTTTTTTGGCTTACTATGCATTGTTCAAAAATATCAGCATCTGTTTTAGAATCTGATTCAGTGGTGATGAGGATGACTCAAGACAGTTTGGATTTTGCTGCTCAGTCAAATTTATAGAAGTCTTGTGTTGTCTGTATAGATATCAATATTTGTCTAATATATCATTGTCCCATTATACCTTACATATCTTTCTTTTGCAGGCCCAAAATGTTCAGCTTAGCAAGGAAATGACTCTTGCCAGCAACCGTAGTCTGGCTGAGGGCAATCTTTTGTACCAACCAAAATTGGACTCTCTGAAAGCAAGTTTGAACCAAAAATATCAGGAGCTGCAGGTTCTTTTTGAAGCATATCAGATCAAGAAAACCAAGCTAGGTATAACATGTTCTTGTGGTTATATATCTCCTATTTTCCTGTACTTTTCTCTGTTATTCTAAAATATGGATAGACATACTCTCTTTTCTGGTGCATGTCCCTAATTCTTAGCTGTATGTATATAGAATATCTGTATGAGTAAAAGAACTGAAGTGTCAAAATAGTAATGTTTGGATTATAGATCATTCTCTATTATTTATTATTTGTACTACCATAGCACCAAGGAGCCCTAGTCATAGATCTGGACTTCATTGTGTTAGGCCAGGGGTGGCCAACCTGAGCCTGAGAAGGAGCCAGAATTTACCAGTGTACATTGCCAGAGAGCCACAGTAATACATCAGCAGTCCCCCATCTGCTCCCCCCACCGCTCCCAGCCCTGCCAATCAGCGCCTCCCCCTTCCTCCCCGCACTTCCCGATCAGCTGTTTTGTGATGTGCAGGAGGCTCTGGGGGGGAGTGGGGAGGATCGAGGGCACGGCAGGCTCAGGGGCGGGGGCGGGGCCTGTGGCAGAGCCAGGGGTTGAGCAGTGAGCACCCCTTGGCACATTGGAAAGCTGTTGCCTGTAGCTCCAGCCCCGGAGTCGGGGCCTATACAAGGAGCCACATATTATCTTCTGAAGAGCCACATGTGGCTTCGGAGCCGCAGTTTGGCCACCCCTGTGTTAAGCACTCTACAAGCACAGAACAAAAAAAAATCATCCTTGCCCCCAACGAGCTGACAGTCGATAGTAGATCTGGAAAATCCCACTGTTCTCATATATTATTAATAAGGCTGTGAGTTTGTCCCCATGGTCATGGCTGTGGGAGGGGCAGGGGGTTGGAGCACGGGATGGGGTGAGGCGGGCTCTGGGCAGCAGTTACCTGGGGGACTCCTTGGAAGCGGTGACATCGCCCTTGCTCAGCTGCTAGGTGGAGGCATGGCCAGGTAGCTCTGTTCACTGCCTCCATCTGCAGATACCACCCCCGTAGTTCCCATTGGCTGCAGTTCCCGGCCAATGGGAGCTGCAAAGCCAGCACTCTGGGCGGAGGCAGTGCGCAGAGCTGCCTGGCCATACCTCTGCCTAGCAGCTGAGTGGATGAGGGGGATGTCGCTGCTTCCGGGGAGTTCCCAAGGTAAGTGCCACCCAGAGCCCGCCTCACCCCGTTCCGTGCCCCAACCCCCTGCCCCGTCCCACACCCAAACTCTGCTGCTGCTGGGGCGGAGGGGAGGCGCGGAGCCAGATAGGGGCCAACCCCCCACTCCAGCAGCAGCGGGGGTCCTGGGCCGCGCGCTGCCGCCTGCCCTCCCCAGCACCTAGGCCGCTCTCCCCCAGCACCCGAGGCCCCCCCAAACACCTCCCTCCCCCCCCCCCCCCCCAAGTTTTAGTCACAGGTATAGACAGGTCATGGGCCGTGAATTTTTGTTTACTGCTCGTGACCTGTCCGTGACTTTTACTAAAAATACTCGTGACTAAAATGTAGCCCTAAATATACATCTTCTGCCACCTAGTAAAAAGAACTAGAGACAAGTATGTATTATTGGAATACACATTCCTTTCTATGATTAAAAGAACATACATACCTAACTACTGTTGATCTTTTGTCTGCATATGATCAAATTTCAGTTGATGTTAATTAAAAAAAAAAAAAAAACCCTCAAATTTTTCTTTCCTGAGATTGTCCAACCCAATGAAAATTCAGACCTAGACTGAATATAATCTTGCATTTAATACATTCTTGTTTCATACTTCAAGTTATGAAGTATTTTATCTTAACACATTTACCAACTTAAGTTCATTTGATTTTTTTCAGTTATAAGTTTACTGTAGTGAGTAATTTTTAAATGAAATTTTCAGAAAACACATTAAAATTTTCTACGTAGAATCCTCCTGTCTGGAGTAGTACAAAGAATAAATAATCATATAGTATGTTTGGCCTTTAAAAGAAGCCTTATCCTTACTGGATCTGTATAATTTCAGTCAGAAATTATTGCTTGTAACAGCTGCTCCATTAACTATTCTTTTCATATTATTACAGATAAACAATCCAGCAGTGCTTCCCTGGAGACACTATTAGCACTTCTTCAAACAGAGGGGGCTAAGATTGAAGAAGACACTGAGGTAATGGCAGTACATGTGTAGTGCAAATAAGAGATTCTGCTACTCATCTCAGTTACGCAAGGCTTTGAACATACCCAGTTGTAACATACTATTAAATAAAGATATCATAGATCTAAGGGTTTTTCAAAGAATAGGGCCCAAACCATCACTTAAAACTTTTGCAAACAGCCAGTTGAGTTCAGTGGGAATTATTTTGTCTGAGTAAGGATTGCAAGCTTACTTTAAAGATTTTTAACATAAATACTATAATTTTTCTCTAGCTTGTATGTAGAAAGCATGCTCAGGCCATAGACACACAGCTACAGGCTCGGGGGTGTGTGTGAAAAATTCACATCCCTGAGTGCCATAGCTATGTCAATCTAATCCCTGATGTAGATGCTGATAGGGGAACAGAAAAATCCTTCTGTTGACCTAGCCACCATCACTCAGGGAGGCGGTGTTCCTACAGAGAGTGGAAAACCCCTTCCATCACTATCGGCTGTCTGTGCTACGGGGTTATGCTGGCATAGGTATGGTGCCTAGCTGAGCTGCTGTAGTCCCCATAGTGTAGATGTGCCCTCAGGTTGTTTTCAACCCAATAGCATGTCTGTGTAGAACTCCTTCTAAATAAACATCCAGATGTAATGTTGTTTGCCAGGTGCATGTATTAATCTAACACAACATGTCAGTCACTCTTGGAGTCTGGGTGAGATGAAAAACAGATGTGAGCCCTTCTGTCTTGCTCAAACTGAAAATGTAATATCAGTAATGAGGATAGCGAGTGCGCAGTGTTCTGGGGGAGGAGGAAAGCCTCCTCAGCAGCAATGGAATATTCCATTATGATTCTTGCATCTAGTATCTGGTCACCCCTCATTGTGCTCAGGTTTTTACAGGCATTGACATGGTTGGCTCTATTTGTGAATTGCCTGTGGGACATTAGCTTGTTTTCACTGCACTGTTTTAAGAGTAATAACCAAACCTGTTAAAACTGACTTGTAATCTCAAAAAGTCATGTTCAGGGCAAATTATAATTGGTTATATTGAAATGTATTGTTGCCTGTCTTGATTAAAGTAGCATTTACCAAAGCCTCACTTTGTCCAGGCAGTGAGAATGAGTACACTAAAACCATGGCTTAATACTGATCTCTGACTCTCTACTGATGCTGGAACCAGTTCTTGCTTGCAGGGTTCTAAGTGGTTTCCTGGTCAGTATTGGCAATGGTGAATCATAAAATGAATGGTTTGGCCAGCCATCTGGAAAACTGTTGAATGTGATTCATTCATGTTTCCAGATGTCAGGGAAACATGAGAGCCCTGCTAACCAAGAGCCAGGTTTAAATGTTCTTGCTACCATGGCTTGGGCACAAAATGATAGCTGAATAGAGATGAACTCAAATACATCTGAGAAATAACTGAGAAAAACATTGCTTGGAATTGTAAAGTATACCGTCTTCTGTCTTCCACGTGCAAGCTGGAACAAATGACAGGAAAGGAGACACAATGCTGTTAGGATATAAGCTATTTCTGGTTCCTTCAGAACATATTACTTTCTAACAGGGTTATTCAATGTTTGACAGAATATGGCAGAAAAGTTTCTTGATGGTGAAGTGTCGCTGGATTCGTTCATTGATGAATACCAGAGCAAACGTAAACTGGCTCACTTGCGACGTGTAAAAATCGAGAAGCTCCAAGAGATGGTGCTGAAGGGACAGAGACTTCCACAGGTTCAGCAGCAGCCTCAGCCAAGAGCACCTGAGACAACACCAGCACCTCAAACCTCCTACTCTTCAGATGCAAACACTCCTCCCTCAGTTATGCCCCGGCGAATACCACCCCCACCTCCTCAGTCAGTCCCAGCAGGACGCTTCCCCACTCCATTTACTGCAGCAATGGATTCAGGACCTGCTCTTCCTTATCCAGGAGTTCCATACCCTCCCCTTCCCCCACGAGTGGGAGTTCAATCTGTAAGTCAAATGCCACAGCCAGGATACCCATCTCAGTTTGTATCACAGTACCCTCCAGCACTGCCCCAAAGACCACCACCTCGTCTTCCACCACATCCTGGCTTTATCCTACAATGAATACATCAGTGCGCCTAACTCATGTATTGGTGCTTAAATTTTAGTCCTTTCTCTCTCCCTCTCAGAGACTTAATATAGGCAATGGAAAACCTCTGTGCTTTGCACAATGGAACACAAAGTTTGGGATGCAACACGGGGTTGTGAAATTACTCAGTAAATGTAATCATTTTCTTTTCTGTTTCTTAAAATCAGTGACTATGTAAACTATTTTTTGTAGGAAGGTGGTGGGGCCGAATTTTGTAAATCTGGCAAGTTGTGAAACAATGCAGTGGATTTGTTTGCATTGTAAGTATGCTCTCAATACTTCAGTGATGGTAAATGAGTTTAAGGAAAATAGCATACTTGTCTGACGTGGTATTGTGTTCTCATTGCGGCTGGATTTTAAGCATGGTTAATTGTGAGCTATTTATATCTCGAAAGAATTTTCTGTGCTGTCAGTGCTGGTATTTGGGTGGTAACCATTGTATCTAAATGCTAAGCATAAAGCTGCAGTGGAAATGACCTGCATTCTTTGAAATAAACCCAAGGCTCCACATTGGTGGCTGGGTACACTAACTTTGTTCTCGGAGCCTGCTAATCAGAAAATGTTCGGTAGCTTATTTTGAAAAACATTAATTCTTAAAATATTTTTAACTCCTAAATTTGTTGTTGCTTTGGGTTTTTCACAATAAAAATGCGCACCTTTCACTTCTGTACATTGTTACTTTCCTGAAAGTCCCGGTCTTTTGAAATAAGTAACCGAATATCTTTCTCTATTAGGTGATTGATCCTGGAAGCCATGTACAGAAAACTATTTGTAGTGCCAGTTCATATTTTTGTAGAAACTTCACCATCCACACCCTCTTGAACCTAGTCTCACCAGCCGCCTCCTGTTTTCCCCACTTTCCTGCCTTGCTATTAGGGTAGCTGCTTACTTTTTGCTTAATTTGTCCTTCTCATGTGATGGGTTTGAGAAGCAATTTTTTTTTACACAAGTGTAATTTTTGATGTTGTCTTGTGATTTCAGGAGCCCGAGTGCTAGGCCTAAATTTCTCTTAATCCAGCACTGGGCAGTCATTTCATTTGGTGCCCATTCAAAGTCCACAAACGCATATTCTCAGCCTCTCTGCTCTGTCTCTTATTTAGAGGCACGCCTTGCCCCTAGACACCATCTTCTGTCCTACAGTGTTTGAAATTCTTTTAAATCTGAAATGTACAATTAACCTTCCCTCCAATAGTCAAAACACTCTAGGATGGCTGTTTGCATCTTCCTTAATTTGTCCTCCCATTCCCATGCCATTTGGGGGCAGAAGGGGGATCTCTACACAAGTTTAGCTTTTGATGTCATTGTGTGACTCCTGGAACCAGGGCCCTAGGCACAAGCACATGTCTTAATCAGCCCTGAGCAGCCATATTGTTTGATGACTAATCAAAATTCTGCAAACTCATATTCCCAGCCTCTCCCATCCTCAGTCAACCTTTGCCCTTCCACTAATTAGAACAATGACTTAAGAAACATAGTTCAGAATCTGCTGCATCTTGTATGTGGAGGCAGACTTTCTCAAACCACCATCTCCCACTGTCCAGGCGAGTGTTAGATTGCTTGGAAGGCTCCAGTGCCTTTTTTCTGATAAGGGTCAAAACAGATTATTTATTTGATTTTTTTTCCCCCCCTCACCCCCTGTTCTATGTAAACCCTCTGACTCCCAATTAGTTATTTCCCCCTGAAGTTTGATAGGTGCTAATAATAAATAATCTCATAACAGGAAAGCCTTATATACATGGCTAACTCTCCCATTTGAAGATCAGAGACTGCAGATGGGTACCTGAACAGCTCCCCCTACATAAATCTGGAAAGGGGGGGAATTTTGTAAACCTAGCAAGTTGTGAAACAATGTGCAGTGGATTTGGTTGCATAAGTATGGTCTCTGTAATCTAGTGGCGGTACATGATTTTTTAAAGTGTCTTTTCTTGGTATTGTGTTCCCATTGAGGCTTCCTATATGCATGATTAATTGTGAACTGTAAGTCTTTCACTAAGAATGTTCTGTGCTACCAGTGCTAGGATCTGGATAGTAACCATTGAATCTGAATGCTGAGCATAAAGCTGCTGTAGAAATACTAAACCCAGATCTAGAGCTACAAGCTTGATAGATGGGTACAAAAACTCTAAATGGGCACTCAGATTAGATTTGCTAAAGCTTTGTAAAAATAACCAGGTAGATTTTATGCTTATCAATTGCCAACTTATTTTCTCGGTTACAAAATTCCTCAGAAACGATGGCAGGGATGAGATAAGTGTATTTTGAACTTTGCACTGCATTTTATGTACCTAACTCTTTTTCGAATGGTATAGCCCATTATTGGTATTACTGAGAAATAGTCCAAAATATTTTTATTACTTACTAAATTTGTCTGTTTTTAGTTCCTTTAGTGATAACAGGACCATTCAGGGATACTTTGTTTAAAAAAAATACTGTATTGTGCAAACTAAATACAGATTAATTTGATGCAATTTACTGTCTGAAAACAATGCATTATCACATATGCGTGTGGCTGATGTGCCTTAGGATCACTACTTGTGATTGTAATATTCTTACTAGAATATTAGCATATCTTTCAAATCAATGGCCATTGCTTAACCCTTTGGATGTAGGGACACTTTCTTTTATGAAAGATTTTTCACCTAGTACTTTAGAATAAGGCAGTATCTACTATTTATATGCTTAATTGCTCTGAGCGGATGATTAGTTTGGTTTTTAGACACTGTCACAATGACTGACTGTTTCAGTTGTTAGAACAGTCTCAAAACTGAACTCCAGATGTTCATGGAAAATGCTTGGCCATTAATGAGTATTGATGTATGTGCAAACTGGTTTGTAGTTACTTTTGTGCTTGCTTGATGGCAATGTTTGGGCGGTGGGGGAAGAAGAGAGCTTTGGGAAGCTTTTGGAGTCTTATTTTCAGAAACACAAATTATACCATTTCACGCCTCCCACCCTCTGACACTGTTTCCAACTCATCTGTTATAGGTAAAGAGTAAATTGTGATATAGATCGGATGTTTAGAACCATATGAATCTGTACTGTATGTAATGAAAGTGTTGTTAAAATGCTGTTGGCAAGTTGGATCCTATATAAGGGGATGGCTCCATTCTCTTGCCAAAATGTTCTTTAATATACAGTGTGGTTTGATTTGAAATGTGTGCTACAAATGGCAAATACTTCTAAAAAGAATCAGAGTTAAGGAAAGATTTTTATAACATAAAAGTGGACACTGAGCTCAAATGGCAAGGTGTAACATGGTTTTAGAATGCAGATAGCATTTTAAATGCCCATTTTGGATGGTTTTTGCTTCTGCTAACCTTTTGTATGCAACTTTGTAAATGATGACTTTATTCACTTTACCTGTACTGGGTAGTTAGTGTTGAATAGTAATAATTTAAGACAAGTTTCGCTGCCCTGGAAAGCGAGCTCCGAGGGGACCAACCAATCAGTTGTTTAGAAAGGTTATACTGGCAACCCCTGTGATACAATAGAGTCACTGTTTAGAGTAATGTTACATCATGTGACTCCAGAAGGCAGGATACTGAGCACAACCCTATGTCTTAATCCAGTCCTGGGTAGCTGTATCATTTGGTGTCCAATTAAAGCACCAAACCTCATTTTCCCAATCCCTCCTGAACCTGCCCACTCTAAACTGGATCAATGATATAGAAGCAGAGTCCAAAATGTCTGTCTTGCTCTCTCTCTCTCTTGTCTGGGGTTTTCTGTGTTCCGTCCCTCATCTCCCAGTGTCCTGAAGCTTCTGTAATTTCTCTTTGGCTGGAATGATTCATGAGCTGTCTTCCTCTAACGGTGGTAATAGAACTTTTTAGAATAATAGAATATAGAAATAAAATATTTTTTTTCTCTATCCAAACCATGATTTTTCAATAGGCTGTTTTCCTCCTAAACTTGGTAGTTGCTAGCAATTACTAGGAAATCTTATCAGGAAATCCCTTGGTCTAAAAATAGGACTTTTGGCTAACCCTCCCCCTAGAAGTTCAGAGGCAGCAGATTGGTCAAAGTTCTTGGCACCTGAACAGTTCCTTAGATAAGTCCGGAAAGCGCTAATAGAGGGGTAATTTTATAAGCCTAGCAAGTTGTGAAACAATGTGCAGTAGTTTTGTTTGCACAATAAGTGTGGTCTCTCTGTAATCTAGTGATGGTACATGATTTTTAATAAACTAGCATATTTGTCTGTCTTAGTATTATGTTCCCATTACAGCCTGATTTAAGCATGGTTAATTGTAAACCATTTGTCTCAAAATAATGTTCTATACCATCCGTTGGTATTTGATGTGTGGTAACTGTATTTGAATGGTAAGCATAAATCTGCAATGGAAGTGTGTATTGCTTGAAAAACTAACCCCAGGTCTAGGCCACAGTGTTGGTGGTTGTGTACAGTAAATTTGCTCTTAGAATCAGAGGAGCACAAACTCTAAACAGACATTCTTGCATTAGATTTTCGAAAGTTTTAGGAAAAGCAGCCAGGTAGATTTTACCCTTTCCAGGTGCCAACTTACAGAGGAGCTCTTAAGTTTCAGTTTCCTGCTACTTAACCTGGCTAGGAAGATAGATCTTGCACATCCTAGATACTAAACTTTTGAAGGTTGACAGTGTGTGGAGAAAGGCCTACACATTGCTCCTGTTTTCATGCAGAAAAACTTTACACTGAACATAGTTAAGACAATATAAATATGGAGAAATAAGACTACCAAGTCTACTTAGGCACCTGAGCCATAGGAAGAGCAGAAGAGAGACCTGGGGATACTCCCCAAAAGTAGTTGCCACTTTAAACGCAGTATTAAGCAGAAACTCTAGCACAAGTAAACTGATCACCAGCTATGGTTAAGAAGTCTTTCCCCTATAATATTGTTCAGTTAGCTGCATCTTGGGGGTGCAAAGACTGGGGACACACTTCCCCCTGTGCTGCAGGAAACTGGCAGTGTTGAAAGCTGGGAATATAAGAGACTTCCTTTCTGTGCCTTTAAATGATGTGGCCTGTGCGGGAAGACAGAATCAAGAAGTTGCAGTTGCTGAGCATTGGTTTTCTAGGAAGTTGGGACAATGGCTGCAGTTTGAAGACTGTTAATATGTAACTTCCAAACAAGTCTGTTAAAAGCATTTACTCTGAGATCCAAATAGGCCATCCTGGAAGTTGTCAAATGTTTGGTAAGCTGAGAGTGATATTTATTCTGCATGGACAAATGTTTCTTATGTAGATTATTGTCCAAATGGTGGTAACCTTTAGTGGTGAAAAATGCCTTATGTTAACTCCTGGAGGGGGGGGGAGAGACACATTGGTTGCCTAACTCAGGCTGGTCTTTAAATATAAAACAAAGGTGTAATACCATTAAAACTGAGATCAGCATGTCATTGGCATATTGCAACCCTGCGGGTATTATAGAGCGTCTGTTTCGAGCTAGCAGTTGTGATCTATCATGAATGTTCACGGTGGTGGTAAGTTTGTGTGCACACACTGTTCAGCTCTCTCTATCCTTTAATAATTTCTGGTGACAAAGATTCACCACTTTTGGTACTAGATGATCAATTCTTTTGGCCTAAAGAAAACTCCTAGTATCAACTTCAAATTCAAAACACCCTCCATCCCCTCACCCTAGTTTATCCCACCCCAATCTTGGTTTTCTCCCACGCTTGCTGTGGAGGGGCTGACTGTGTGTTTGCTTAATTTCTCTAAGTATGTGGGTTAGATTAGAATATATTTTTTCATGACTTTGGAAGCTCGGATTTCATTGTGATGATTCAAGGAACTGGAGCCAGAGTCACAAGCCTACATTTTTAATCCACCGCTGAGCAGCCTAGCTCATATTCTAAACTCCCTCTGACCCCAGATCTCTCACCAGTGCAGCCTAAAACAATGACACCTACGAAAAAGCCAGGCCCAAAATCTTTTCCATCTCTCATCTAGAGGCAGCTGTTTTTTAAACTACAATCTCCCACTGTTTAGAAGTGGTTGTAATAATTTTCCATCAGGAATGGTCCAGGGATTTCTTTCCCTTAAAGGTCAAAATAGAATATTTTTTTCTCTACACAAACCATAACTCATCTAGTTGTTTCTCCCCTAGAATTTGGTAGTGGCTACATGCTAATATTAGCATAATAGCATCTAGTCTGGAAGGAAGGCTGTTGGGCTAACTGCCCCTAGAAGATCAAAGGCACCAGAATGGTCAAAGTTCTTGGTATCTGAACAGCTCCCTGAAAGCCTGGAAAGTGATGAGAAGGGAATTGGTAAGCCTAACAAGTTGTGAAACAATGTGTGGTGAATTTGTTTGCAAGTCTGGTCTCCCAATACACTAGCTGATCGTAAATGATTTTAAATAGAGTAGCATACTCTTTTCTTGGTATTGTCTTCCCATTATGGCTCGCTTTAAGTGAATTGTGAACTACTAATGTTTCAAAATAATTTTTTTGGTGATGCCATTTGGATGTTAAATGTCGTATCTGAATGCAAAGCATAAAGCTGCTATGAAAATGAGCTAGGCCACAAGAGGTGGTGGTTGTGTACAGGGAGTTTAGGGGGGTTGTATGGTAAATATGTCCCTAATCAGATTCTTAAAAGCATAGTAAAGTAAACCAGGTAGATTGTACACTTAGCAAGTGCCAATTTATTTTGAGCTAAGAAAAATTCTCAGTGATGGAGGGGATAAGAAGTGTGGTCTGAATTTTATACTGAATACTATCTACCTACCTTTGTGGGGGGAGTGGTATTGGCCAACTATTTCTAGTAAGAAATAGTCTAAGTAAAATACACGTAAAAATTTCTATTAAGAAATAATCCAAAATATTTTTACTTGTTACATTTTCCTCTTTTTAAAGTAATTTGTATAATGATGACAGGACCATTCAGGGATACTTTGTCTAAAAAAGCAAACCTGTACTGTGCAAATTAAATACAAATTAAGCTGATGCAATTTGCTGTCTGAAAACAATGCATTATCACATATGTATGTGGCTGATGTGCCTTAAAAATCACTCTTTGCAATTGGACTAGTAAGACTATGAACATACCTTTCAAATCAATGGCCATTGCTTAACTCCTTTGATTAAGGGCTCTAAAAGGCATCCTTTTTTATAAAAGATTTTTCAGCTAGTACTCTAGAAGATTAAAGGGTGGTATCTGCTATTTGTATGCTTAATTGTCCTCAATGGATGATGGATTTGATTTATTTTGTTTTAAAATACACTGTCAAGGAAACTTGTATTAAGTCAGTTGTAGCAATCTTGCAACTGAACTCTAGCTGCTTATGGCAAATGTTCTTTCATAAAGTGTGTGTGTGTGTGTGTGTTCAAACTAGTTTGTGGTTACTAATATGCTTGACTGTTGGCAGTGTTTGAGGGTGGAGGAAGAAGAGAACTTTGGAAGGTTGAATCCTGCTTTCTGAAACCCAGTTGACACTATACTAATCTTTCTGGGTGGAATGAGAGATGCAGGTGATATTTCAGGCCTATCCCCATGTGATAGTGTCTCTCAACTATTTTTATTAAAAACCGAGTAGTTTCTGTTGTAGATAGGATGTTTAGAACTATACTAATCTGTACTCTTTAAAATGAGAGGTTAAAATACCATTGGCAAGTAGGATCCTATATGAAGGGATGGCTCAATTCTCTTGCCAAAATGTTCTTTAATATACGGTGTGGTGTGATTTTTTGCTACAAATGGCAAATACGTCCTAAAAATAATCTACGTTAAGGAAATGTCTTTATAACATAGAGTGGGCACTGAGCTTAAATTGAGAGGTGTAACTTGATTTTAGACTGTAGGTAGCATTTAAAATGTGTTTTTGGATGGTTTTTACTTCTGCTGACATTTGTATGAAACTTTGTAAATAGTGACCTTGTTCACTTTACCTGTGCTGTGTAGTTAGTGGTTTTTTATTTTTAAAGATTATAAAAGTACTACAGCAATGAAGATGGACTTGCCATGTTTATCCATATGGTTCTTTAAAAATCTCATTTGTATACACTATCGTAGTTCTTTGAACATTCAGCAAAATGAGCTGTGGATAGACAAATGGTGATGAGTTGTTGTGGTTATAGTTATGCGTTAGCCAAAGTGTGTATTCCTTGGAGGTACTTCCATCATGGAACTCACTGTGTTAATTGGCTTTGCTCTTCCTGTGAATAAATCATTAGCACTGTTTGTACATATGTTGAAAGCAACTATGAAACTGAAGAACTACCTTCCCCCTTTTATGCATAGTGTGACAAGTCCACTATGTATTATTTCTCAGACCTTAAAGGATGAAGTTCAGGATGGAGTGAAACTGAAGAAAGCTAAGAGGTATTGGACTTACCTGGCACAGTGCCGAGAACCCAATAAGTATAATTGACTAATCTGTCAACACTACTTAGCATATTAAAATAATAAACTGGTATGTAAATATCTCCCCCTCCACACGCACTTTAATGAAGAGGTTAGGAAGGATGTAAATCTTCCAGGCGGGGTGGAGGGTACTCAGTATAGCTTGATGCATTAGACATGTTACTTGCTTTGTCAAATGACGCACAAGATTAACACCAAAAACCCTATTTCAAAATGCATTTCATACAGGGAAATCAGACTGGGGCAGCTGGAAATCGGAAGAGACTCTAAGCAGGTTGAAACTCTCACTACACTTACAGTGGTATTTGTTTCTAATGTAACATAATACTATAAAGGTTTTATTTGTGCTGTATAAGAATGGAATTGTTAGTGGTTAAGAGACCACTAGTTCATTTCAATAAATGATAAACTAAATTCCTTTGGTGTTTACTTTTTCTTTGGAGTTGGCGATCTGTAATTGTTAACAGTTTCAAGATTACATTCAGTAAATGAATAGAGTGGGCTCTGCTTTGGGCAAATTTCTCCTTTAATGACTTGGCTATTTGTTGGGTGATGTGTTGTTTTATTTTATTTTTTTTTTTTTTTTCAGGAAAAAAATAGGATTACAATTTAATCAGGTGAAAATATTAATAATTTAGATGATTAGAGGCAACAGTGCAATATCCTCTTACACGTGAAGCAAAGTCTCTTCTATTATATTTAATTTTGTGATAGTTCTGCAGGAACCAAAAGCTGTTCTGAATACGTGTTCAGTCCTTCCTTGCCTCGCTTTCATCCCTGATGTGTGACTTCAGGATACAGCTCAGTCCTGCAGAAGGGTTCTGGGAATGATTTGAATAAATAAAACCAGGGGCAGTAGCTCTCTGGCTGCCTTCCAGTGCTGAATCTTGCAGCAACAGGTAAGGAAAGGAAGCTATAACCATTCCTGTCTGAGGCATTGTCTACTATATGCAGGGTTGTTATAGCTGTGTCGGTCCCATTACCTCAACTAGACTTTTTTTGCCAAACATTTCTCATGGTAGCTACTACTACTGTTTTGGCTCTACAAGAGGTAGTGTAACCAAACTGCTGTCGCTGCAGACCAGCACTGACATAAGGGCTAAAAGGTTTTCTGTTTAAGGTTTTTCTTAAATGGCTTGAACTTCGATCATTCTCGTCACTGATGCAAAAATGTAACTTGTAATTTATACAAGCCAGTCTGAAGGATGGCCCCTTACATTACAGATTTTGAGATGTGGATAGGATCTTCATTCCAGCATGTTTAATTGCTTTTCCTACGGTCCTTCCATGTTGCAGGCTACACGTGTGGATTTGACTGTGTGGAGGGAATAAGCATGGTGTTGGGGACTGAAGGCCTGGATGCTAATCCTGGCCCTGCTACGAATTTTGCTTTGAAACCAGGTGGGTGATGTAAAATCTTTTATTGGACCAACTTCTGTGGGTGAGAGAGAGCAGCTTTTGAGCTTACACAGAGCTCTGATATCCTGGGACCAAAATGGCTACAACAGCACTGCATACAATTAATTCGTTTTAGCATTCAGCAAGCTGTTTCGCGGCTGCCATTGTTTTCCTTGCAAATGAGACAACACTGTTGAGGATTTTATTGTGCAGCATTTTGAATCTATAAAGACCTAGGTCCATTCTGCATAGTTATTAAATAGTGATGGCATGAACCTTTTTCCTAACTCGGAATAAGCCAAACTGTTCTAGACGGGGAAGAATAAGAAGGGATGAAATAAGGGGGTGGTGTAAACGTTTGGGGGTTAATAGAATGAGATGTCCCCTGCCATTAGGATTTATTTAGAGTTTTGTTGGGCCTTCAAGCACCCATGCTCGACTGTTACCAAAGCCAACGTTGAATAGTAGCAGAAATGCAGCTCTACTCTCCCCCTCGCCTAAAACATGCCTGCTGTACCGGCAGCCTATGCAAAGAGGGAGAGTCCGAGCTGTATATGGCAAGGTGCATGTATGCAGCAGGGTGTCTATTTGCTCAGACATGTTGGCATGCTTTAGAACAACGACAGTAACTTGGCAACACTGGGTCAGTTTTAGACCAAGTCTCCCAGGGTTTGTTTGTTTTTCCCTAAGAGTCTCATTAATTGCTGACTTTAGCAGCCATGAGATGGAAGGATATTGTCCATTGCTGTCCAAAGCCACAGGCTGCCATCTCCCTTTGAGCTCTTTGTGTGCAGCCTCACTTTCACCTAAAGGTGCCCATCAGTTCCCCAACGTGAGGGGGTGACCCATAGCCAGTGCCCCTTATATCAACGGGGATGTTAGGGAACAGGCTGAGAGCCCTTCCATGTGAGATCTCCAGCAATAACTCTTCTCCCCTACAACTACCCTTCCCCTCTCCCTTAACCATATTCTCTCCCTTTCCTGAAAACCCTCTGCTGTGTCTCCCTAAGTATTTGCCCTTCAAAGATGCTCCTAAGCTCTCAGCCCCTGAGCCAGAAGCATAGAGGAGATGTGTCCAGCTAGGAAATGAGCTAGCTCAAGCAAGTATCACTGAGCTGCTCTGTCCTGGTGCTGCCTCACCTCCACCCAGACAAAAGTTTAGGGCAAGGCGAGGCAGAGACTGATACTGATCTGTGGGACTGGGATGTGCTGGTCTATTTTGAGGGATATGAATATTTATTAAACATTAGTGGCTGTTCAGGTGCATGTGATCAGGGTGGTCTTTCTGTGCAAACCAAACAGAAGTCCCAACCAGCTGCAGTGTTTTAAGAAGGGCCAATTTCCATTTCCAATGCTAAAAATAATTGAACAGAGGGGGGAAAAGTGTGAACAAAAACTTGTTTTTTTTATGATGAAGGAAGTGCTCTTGAATACCAAAACTTAGCTGTTGTCTGCATTAACTTGACTCATTAGCAGAACCTGCCCCTTTGTTAAATTGTCTCCCCTTACCTGCCACAATTTATAATAAAGATATTAGACCCATGAACACATTTTATTGCTTGTTTGAGATTTACAAAAGAGTACAAAACCAAGCTTTCCTGCTACTAAAATATAACAAACAGATTTCAGTATAAAAACAGTTACAAGCCTTCAGTTCTCCTTTTGCTGTGAGAGTTCCATCATGTAGTCTTGTCTTCACACTGAAAAGTTGATAGCAAGCAACCGCTGCAGACTGCATGTCAGTACTACCTTTAGAAGTGATTTGTGGTGTGGTTGTCTACATGGAAATACCTTCAATTAACTGGGTGGGAGGGTGCAGTGACAGGCTAAGTTGTCACCTGGATTCACTTCAGTTATCAGAAATCTTGGTTCTGAGTGGTCAGATTCCTTAATTGAAATCCTGAAGTGACAAAAATCACTCTCCCGGAAGTAAAACGTGGTTTCAGAAGACATATCAGCCAACGTTTTCAATCGGGTGTATTGCTGCATAAATTAACCTTATGCATCCACATTTGAAATGCTGAGTACAGGGCTCTTTGCACAGTGAACAGGGCTTAAACTCCCATTGAGTATTTCCTGGAGCCCTGCAGGAGGTGCTGGGTCTCAGGGCGTCTGTGCCCAGGGTTTGAAAATATTTACAGGAGCTCTGCTCCAGCTGAATTTAAGCTCTGATAGTGAGACAGTTCATTCTAACATACAGCGGGGGAGTCTGTTATTTTTTTGACAAAAAATAGTCACGGTCCAGACTCCAGAGAAACATTTTTTCACACTGCAATAACCATAATAAGTAAAGATTTCAGGGTCTATTCAAAAGTGTCTGGTGGTCCAGATTTGGTTAGTGGTTTGCCTATGGACTCCCCCTGCAGTATACTATCAACCCACTATACTGCCTGGGCCATGCTCTCAGCAGTGGAGGAGGCGAAGTACCAAATCACTGGGGTGTGTGTGGAGGGGGAGAAGGCCAGTGCATGGCTCTATGCTGCTGATCAAACAATGCATGAAGACAACCACACTTCCAGTTTAGAAGCCTGATGTGGCAATGTGCCAGTGACCTCTCCCCTACAGTAGAGAACAAACAGGATGGGAAGTGGGAGTTGAAGCCAGTTCCAGGCTCTCCCTAAGCATTATGTACTGAAGAGCAGTCACACATTCCTATATACCACACTTCCTAGTGCCAGAGAGACTGGGTAGGGCTAAAACATTTCCATCTAGTTCTTGCAGTCCCAACCAGTGCAGCACTGGGCTAGGGCATGAGACCCAGGACCTGAAACTGACTTCACAAGAGATCTACAATGAGCTATAGTGAAAGTGACTATTGTCCATAAACAGCAAGAAAAGCAAAAAAATATATATTTAAATAAAATGTTCTCAAATCTAAATGTTACTAGTAACTCAGGGGAAGGAATTTTATAGTATTTAAACCAACAGTCTCTTTAAATTAACATCTCCCCAAAATGTTTATTGCTGCAGACTTTCTACCAATAATTATTACATGGATATTGTACACCAAGATTGTTTAATTCTGATAATTATCTTAACTATAAACAGTGAAACTATTCCCCTGACCTTGATCCATTAATAAGAAAGAAGTTTGCACCCTTATTGCCATCATATATATTAACTAGTTCTCCCCTGGATGAGCCCTGTTCCTTTAAAAACATTTAAACATTGACAGTTTAAAACTAAATTATGCCTCTTCCTTTGAGTACTTACCCATGCAGAGACATCCGTTACCCTTTCTCAACCTGCCACATTGTTAAACCAAATGCTGCAAGAAAAGAGCAACTTCCTACTTTAAAAACGTTTCACATTTCCTTAAAGTTTGTGCACTACAGTAGTGAGATACACCTACATTTACTTAAGATTCCTACTGCTGATAAATAAAAAATCAATCACCTAGGAGAGCTGCTCCAATCGCTTTCTGTGGAACTGATGTACCACGTGGCATTGTTAGCATTGCTTTAGTAAATGACAGTAACCCAACTGTTCTAGTGATAGAAAGGAAGTATAAAGTCATGTTATTCTTCACACGTGGCAGTCAGGAGTACCAGCCGAACAACAGCCTGCCAGCTTGAAGGCAATTCTTGGGTTAATCCAGTTAGTATCTGTTTAAAACACAGATAAAACAGCTTTGGAATGCCTACATCACGGTACGTGGAGCTCTTCCTGTGAGGGGTAACGTGGTGCCTGCACAGTCTGAGCCCAGCAGGATTAGGAGGGGCAGGAATCCTAGCCCCCTCCACCAAGATGAAGTACTGTGGCTGGAAGGCGAATGCAGCAGCCCACGCCTCCTCTTCCTTGTGTGCTGAATCAACTTCTGTAGCCCCCTAGAAATTTACAATGTGGGCCTGAAAAACGCCGTCGTGTTGCTCCAGCTAAAAAGGCAATGTGGAAAAAACCCATTAATCAATTCTGTTGGTAAAAGGCGGCATCATCACCAGTGCCCATGGCAACCACCGCAGCTGGGTCCTTTCACCAAAGCAGTAGTGAAAGAGCTGTCAATGTGCCCTCCTGCCCCATTCTCTGAACTGCACTGACCATCATCACAAGGGGAACTCTCCACCCTTTGTCTGGAACTTGACTGTAGGTTGTTTGGGGCAGGGACCTACCTAATTCCATCTCTAAGACCCACCTAGCCCACGGGGTATAAATAATCATCATTCACTGGTCTCCCAGAGGGCAGGTGCACTGCTGCTCCGTTTCCCCTCCCCCCTGCGTAAGAATTCCTGGCTGGGTGGCAGGACTGTTACAGAGGCAAACTGAGACACACACACCCCAGCCTTCATTTGTATGAATCCCACCAGTTTATAGATTGAAGTGCACTGGGGACTATTCATGCTGAAAACACCGAGTGCATGCAGCAGACCCGGTGTTGAACTGGGCTGAGCTCTGGGAACTGCAATTCCCATGTTCTAATTCCAGCTCTGCCACTGACTTGCTGTGTAGCCCCAAGCCCGTTGCTTCACTTGGCTCTGCCTCAGTTTCCCCCTACATCAAACAAGGATAAATAAGACATAGCAACCACCAGAGGTGTTTAGTTAGCACTGCGGAAGGGGAATGGATCAGAGAGAATACCTCACAGTCCTGTTTTAGGGGGAAGGCAGGTTTCTGAGCCAGTGGTGGCTTCTTCAAGATGCTCCGCTTTGGAGCCACACCTGGTTTCCCATCCCCCTCATCTGGGTCTTCATACACTCCAGCCAAAGCGTAATGCTTCTTCCTCAGCTCGCCAAGATGAATTCGCTCATTCTCCAGCTTCTTCTCTAGTTCCAGCACCTTCACCTGCATAACAAGAAGCCCTTTACTCTCTAACCCCAAGCTGCTGGGTGCACACCACTATGATCCCTCTAGTCATAGGCAGCAGCAGTCAGAGAAGGGGACCGTTCTCCCATCACATTATGGTTTATGAAGCTCTCGATCATGGCTATGTTCTTTAAGGGGCCTAAAGCTCTTAACGGTATCACAGGGATCTCCTACCCCAGAAATGCAGCCTGTTCTGGGGTAGAACGTGGCAGCCATTCTGCACCAGGAACACCATACAACGAGGTTAGCTTTAGAGTGAGCTTTAGGAGGGGATGTGACGAAGACATTTCTGCTGTTGAACCACAAGCTGAATTTTAGGCAGCTGCAGTGTCCCATCCTAATACATTCTGCTATATATTCCTATTCTAGGAGACTGAACTCTTTGGCAACAAGGTCAGTTATGTCCCATTTTATTGCTGAAGACTTGTCTGCTTAAATCCATACCAGAGATTCTCCAAGACTAGTTCTGAGAGGACGGCTGGGAGCACTCCGTTTGCTAGATCAGTAAAACAAAGCTAGCCCTGTTTGCCTAGTCTCAGCAAGGGGTGCCATACCTGCGTCTCCATTTCTTCCTTCTTCAGTTTGATTAGCGACATGCCAGAGAAGTCCATAGTATCTTGTGGGGGGAGAGGGAGAGAGAGAGGGGGTTTATCCTGTAGCTTACAAGGATCATGTCCCAACAACGATACAGAACAGAGCCAGCTGGACACACACACTCAGTCCAAATAGGTGGGGAAAGTGCTAGTGTAACCCACTGGTGAGTGCGTTACTAACCCTCTCTCTGTGCCCAATCCACAGCTGAAGCACGTATGTCTCAACCCCAGGTGCAGAGCCATGATGACTCTAGCTAGATCGACCTCTAGCCGCTCACACTTCTAGCTTTGGAGTTCCCTTGTTCGATCCCTGGTGTGTCAGCCAGGATGGATGTTGTCCCACTAGTTCCCTGGAAACTTTATAAACGGGGACCCAAATATTTATGGGAAAAGACTGAAAAGTTTGATCCTGTAACAGCTACTTTTCTCTTAGTCCCTGTGGAAGTTATTAGAAATCACTTCCTAGATTGTGTCTCCACTATGGAATATTTCACATTAAATGAATGCTAAACTATTAAAAAAATTATTTTTAAAAGTTCAATCACTGAAAAGTTTTAAGGAACAATTGCAGCTGGTAGTTGGCGTGCACCTGCAGGAGAACGATACTCATCTCCTGGCTGCATTGCAATTTGGGCCTGTAATTCACAGTCAGTAGTTCAGGCCTGCCTGAATGTTTGGTGCCTAGCCAAAGCCCTTACGATGGCCCAGTGGAGTCTGTTGTAAGAGCAGCGGTGTCGATGATGGTAAAAATGACTGAATGTGCTTCCCAGAGCCCAGATAGAAGCATAGGTCTCTGCAGGCCAAGAGCCCCAAACCCCAGAATGTGGGAATCCCATTGCACTTAAACACTGATCCACCATTATATTCTCCTCCCACCAGCTCTGTACGGGCGCTTAGCAGAAAGCGTATAAATTATCTGCTCATTTGAAATGCACATGAGCTGACCCTTGGAAGCAGTGTGAAAGTCGTGTATATTTCTGCACTGAAACCCCCAAGGCTCTGTTTACACCTCACCTTTGTCCTCAATCTGCTCTTGTCCGGACTTAGTGGAAGCCACAACATTGGCCGCCATTTCATTGACGTTGCGTGAGCACTCCTGGAGCTTGCCCAGGTTCCTGCTGCTCTTATCGGCTTTCACCTGCAAAGATCAACCAGGTGTTTTCAGAGTCACTTAGCTACAAGGGAACTGCAGAGAGAGGCCAGTCTTTTGTACATATGCAAACACGCTTCCAAATGTGCGCGTGAATGGAAACCTGAACCCTTTAGAGTCTACTCAAAGCCAAATGAGACACAGCTAAGCTGCGGAAATGGAAAAGGGGCAAGACATCATTTGCTTTTGTTTGAAAGAATCTGGTTATTTGCTGCATCAAGCAGGCTAGGCCCAACCTCTAGGTTTTGTTTTTAAAAGGTTATTTAGTTTTTTAATTTAAACATTACTGCAGCAGCATGCTGCTAGTCCATAAGAACCTGAAGACGAAATGGACTAGAAGCAAATGTGAAATTAACTAGTTTATTTTCATTGTCCGATGTGACCAAAATAAGTGAACTAACAAAGCATCAGTGGTGAAAAATAAAATAAGCTTTTAGTTTTAATCAACTAACGTTGCAACACAGATAAAAGAACCCAATATCTATCTACCTATCAATCATTTTTAACCTTTAAAAACCTCTTTTGTCCATATACATTGGAAAGGTGGCGGAAAATGGAATATATATAATCTCCAACACAGATGTCTACAGTTATTTATTCTGGGGTTTTGTGTTGGTATCAGAACTCTTGCTACAGAGTCAGTTCAAAAGGAGAGGCAAGAAGGTTTTGTATCCTCTTTCAGAGGCCAGCCCTTCTGGAGCTGAAGGATTCAACATCTCACTTTAAAAAAAAACATAATTAAATTGAAAAGTAATAATTCCTCTCCAAGAGAGTTTTGCTTAGCCTGCACTGATTCTGAAGGGGAGGCAGACCCCCACACGTTGATGCCTAGATGTGTCCCCACCAGAACAACACTTGTCACAGCTTACACCTCTTTCTTATGCATTTCTGTTCAAAAGTTTACCTTGGATGCAGCCACCAACTGGGCTGTGCTGGCTGCAATCTCATGGGAGCAGACAATCAGTTCTTCATATTTGCCCGTATGCAGGACCACTCTGTCTGCAGATTCTCTAGAATATAGATCAACAGTGAAGTCTGATTAGAGAAGCCTGACATAAGGAAAGTGCAAAACTATTTATCCTTCAAACTCTGCATGTGGCTTTAAGTAATTGCTTGCAAAGCTTTTCTTTGAAAGGGTTCGTGTATAGAGGAAACGTGCTAAAACCCCAGAGTCTAGAAGTACTTGAAGGGTGTAAAAACCAAGGAGGAAAGGGATGATTAGAGTGGTTCTGGATTCAGGCTATCAGAAAACAAAACTTCCTTGCTGTGAAATGTATCAGGCTGTGGACTATTCTCCCACAGACCCAGTCCTACCATTCACACCGGTCAGAATGGAGGTCAGACTCCTGGCAGGACTGAGCCCTACATTATTACTACTATTTCGATTGTGGTAACACCCAAAACATATTCAATATTTGCTAACAAGAGGAAGCAAAAATCCTTCTCCTGGGACAAACCTTAGAATCTAACGTCTGTATTATTAGGGGTCGATGATCAGGGGAAGGTGGGGCAGCAGCCCAGGAGACAACACTACCTGTTCAATTGATTGAGGGGCTTGGGTCTAGAGAACTGGGATCCTACCGCATATAGTCTATTTGGTCAGCTCTAAATTCAGTTGCTAGGAAACTGGAGCGCACATTGGTTACAGGTTACAGCATATACAGGGGTTCTGTACACCCATAGTGCAGCACATACTGAGGGTAACCTCCTGTGCAGTGCATGAGAAACATTTCCAATCTGTGACTATTTAAAACCGACAGGCATTGCAGATACCTACACGAGCTGCGTGGCTCCCCATCCCACAGCTTTGGAGGCAGAGATCAAGCCTTCCGTCCAACGGGAGTTCTTAGCATAAAATTCTTGTGTCGTTGCTGCCCCCTGTTGTCACGAAAATGTTAGGTCGCATTTAATAGGACACACTTTGCATCAGTTTCTAAATAAGCAATCAACATATCAAAATAGATGTCACATTTTCAAATTGTTCTTAAAAGTTTCAGCTCCCTTGAATACACCAGACACAGCATGTCTCAGGGCACCGTGGTCAAACAAACTTATACGACCAAAAACATAGAACGTGCAGGTGAAATTTTCCCAAAAGCGTGAGGCTCCTAAATCCATATCCAGGCACCGACCCAGAAGTGGCGCAATTTGCAGAAGTTCTGTGCCTGAAGTCAGTGGGAGCTGCAGGCTCTCCACATCTCTGACAAATCAGGTCACATTCATGTAAATACCTAAATCTATAATTCTAGGCCCCCCAGGATTGACAATTTTGACTTCTGTTTAAAATAGACTGGATTGAGTCATCACCATCCTCTGTACATTGACCAGGCTTGTTAAGATGAGAGCAAACATCTCCTAAAAGCACAGGTTACGGATGCCTTTTTCAATAAACACCCCACGTTTCACAGTGTACGGTCTGCTTTAGAAACTGTGACGTTAGGTTCATGTTTGCGCAAGTCGAGCAATTTTTGAAAAAAATTCCTCCAGTATTTCATGTCAGCCCACAAAGAGGAGTGGCTGTATGGTCCCAAAGTGAGCCTTACCCTTCCACTTTCGACAATCTCCTTCTGTAGGTTGGTGGATGTCATTACGAGAAGCCTAATTGCCTGAAACAAATCAAAGCAGACTACATTGTTTCACAAGGATTTGATAAAGAGCAATTGCTCAGCCAAGCATTTGAAGTTACACCACATATTTCCAGGAATTTTAATGTAGGTTTAATATCAGAAGTACCGACCTTCATCAGATCAGTGCAGGAGTTCAAAATTCTGTTGGAAACAAGGAGAAAATATTTAGCAAGTTTGATTGAGGGAACATCTTCCGTGTGATTAAAATAAAATGGAAATGAAACCAGATCAAGGGGAACCCGGTTTGAGGGACCCCAGAAAACAGCTTCAAAACAGATGCAGCAAGGTACAGTACGTGGAGTTTTGCAGTAAAATACATTTTAGCCCAGCATGTTATATTGGGGACATGCTTTTTCCCCACTCTGCAGGAGATAACATTTTGCTTGAACATAAGAAATCCAACAGTGCTGGTGGTGGTGATGGTACAAGGCACACGAAAGGCAGGTTTGTCAACAGAGACACCACTACACAGACAGCTTCATTTAAAGAGATCTATGTCCTCATTAATAGCTCTTCCCCTCAAAAAGAGAAGCTCCAGATTCCACTCTCCCTTAGCTGATACTTTTTACTCACCTCTCGTTCACTTCCAGTTTAACACCAGAGCTTTTATTTCGGGCCTGATTCATCATCTCCTGTTGAGAAGGCAGGAAGAGGTGGTTAAAAACTGCCACCGGATTGGCTGTGGTAGGAAAAATAAAGGAAGAGGGGTTCCCTTCATGAGATCCTGTCAAATGAACTGACGTGGTCAGGTCTGAGAATTCTGGATCCCTGTCTGCCTCGGGGTCCTTGATTCAGAGTGTGACAGACACACACAGCTCTACTGGGACTCAGGCCAGAAGTCTCACACAGATTTCCGATTTTTTTCTCTGCTAGACACAGAGTCCACGGTCTTCATCTCACCTCTATCCTTCTGACAGCATCTTCAATAGCTGCTGAGGTGGAGGACATTTCCTTATCAACCATATCACCCAGCTCTTCTTGCTTGATGTCTAAGCTTTTAGGTCTCAGCTCCTGGCAAAGGGAAGAAAGCGACGAGCCAGCGTGAAATCAGGCGCCAGGATAAAAACTTTCCCAAAGCTTTCAAACAAACAACTAGCAAGAATCTCTCTTTGGCCTGGAAAGAGCAAAACCCCAAGAACAAACCTCTCCATAAAGATGAAGAGCTGGGAATGATCCAGGTGGACCAGAGTCTTGCAGTAAATATATCAGAGGAATCTCAGAGAGGTTCAAAGGGTCATAAAGGAAGTTTGATTTTCCATTTCAAGAAAACACTCCAAAGCCAGGGACAGACCTGCACTTCACAATGGTGCCATGCTCAGCAGGCAGGAGTGCTGCGGTAGCTTTCCAGAGCACGCGGAAGGCAGAAGAGCTCGTTGTGCTATAAGTTAGTAGCATATTAATGTATAATGCTAGTGGTGATTTGGGGCAGGAGGATGGATGTGGGTTTGCACATTTTTCACGGTTTCAGGGAGCCACTTACTGGACTAAAATAACCTGATCTGGTCTAAGGGTATTTCCACTGAAATGCTACCCACCATCATGTTATTTCAAACCCTATAAATGGCTCCTGGAATTAAAATAAAGCACACGGGGAATTAAAAAAAAAAAAATCAAATACAAACATTGAGATATTGGACTTTGATCAGGTTCCAGCAGAACCCAAATGCACAGGAGAGAGATTCAAATTAGATCTTAGGTCAGGATTGTCTCCCAATCTGTGCTTGTACAGCTCCCAGCACAACGGAGCCTGCTCCTACATAAGGAGGGTGGGTGCTACAAAAACACAAATAGAATTAATGTGTCAAGGCTCCAGGCTCTCACCAACATTATGTTCAGTTGGGGGTTGTTTTTTTTTAATCTAAAAAGAAAAAAATAGTCATTTGTTCCACATTAATATCAAGACAAGATCATAAAGAATGAGACATGAAACCAATTCCAAAAGAAAGTTTCCTTTTTCCAGCCGGGGCTTGGAATGCCAGACAGTAATTCAATACACACTTAGCTTTACAAGTGTAACCAAATACAAACACAGAACTCCTGCCCCATGACTGCAACAAAACGAAATTAGAGGGGGTTTAAACACAGAGCAAGAGGAAAGAGGTGACGGACCAAGGGAGCTGGAATACATCACAGCTCTAGATTTCTGGTGTAGAGTAGTGAGGAGGGAGGGGCAGCCATGGATGGGGGAGAAGGGAGTCCCTCATGCTAGCGCTCACCACAGTGAATGCATAATTGCCTGCCAGTCTAAGACACAATGGTGGGGTCCTTTGGGGGCCGGCTGGTGGTACCAAGAGCGAATGCCCATCAGGATGAGACTTGAGGAGGGAGATGTTCTGGGACCTGGAATAGTCATTTCTGAAGAAGGTAAAAATGCCATGTCTAAAACCCAAGCCAGTCCCCAGCCTCGGGTATAACAAGCTGGGAGGATCCGACAGACTTTCCAGCAAGAGAAAAAAGTGAAAGGTGTTAAGCTCCTTGCTGCTAAGCACTAATCTGCACTCACTGCTAGCCAGCAGAAGCCACATCCCTGCAGAGCAAAGGCTTAACTTTGCCGCTATAAATAGAAACCAGGAAACCACCCGCGCACATCAACAATGGCAGAGGAAGCCAGGGGGCGCCACTTGCGGACACTATTTCCTTTCCATCTGAATCATCTGAGCATCCTCCTACTTGCATGTCTCAGCCCCAGTGGGTCAAATCTTTCCTGGTGTGGCTCCTCTGGATTGGATGGAGTTACACTCACGGTGGATTTGTCCCAAGACAATGATGTGTGTAAGACGAAGTGCTCCTCCACGAGTGTATCCCCACTCCGAGGAGCGCCCCCTACCTGGCCCAGTTGAAGGATGCCCTGTAGAGTTCTCCTCACGTCCTCCGGGTTTGCCTGTCTCAGCAACTGCTTATCCTTCAGCTCGTTCAGATACTCCAGACTCCGATGCCCACAGTCCCTGCAGGTTTCAGTTAATTCTGACAGGAGAAAGAGTCTCAGTTACGGCAAAGGATTAAAAAATATGCAGGCAGTTTGTTTCCTCTGCGTGAGGGGGTTATGGTCTAGTGGTCCAAGCGCCGGACTGGGACCAGGAGGTCCTGACATTGACACACTGACTCCCTCTGTGGCTTCTTCCTCAGACACGTTGGGTGGGTTAAGCAACATTTGTAAAATGCCTTGAAGAGTGTGATCTTAGTGCCAGGTATTACAGTGGAGAAGAGAAAATAAACAACAGGAAAGACCACTAGCCATAGGAGAGAGTCAGGTGAACAAACAAGGCGAGGCAGGAAATAGGGAGGTAGCGTGGTCTAGTGGCCAGAGCACTGGACTAGAGCTTGGAAGACATGGGTGGCTGTGTCACTAACTCGCTGTGTGCCCTTCGGCAAGTCACATTGGCCTAGTCTTCACTTACCGGCTGGTCCGGCGGCACGCCATCGATGTTCTGGGATCGGTTTATCGCGTCTGGTTAAGACGCGATAAATCTATCCCGGATCGATCCCGGAAGTGCTCACAGTCGGCGCCGGTACTCCAGCTCGCCGAGAGGAGTACGCGGCGTCGACGGGGGGAGACTTCCGGCCGCGTCTGGACCGCGGTAAGTCCGGACTAAGGTACTTCGAATTCAGCTACGTTATTAACGTAGCTGAATTTGCGTACCTTAGTCCGAAGTCCGGACTAAGTGGGGACCAGCCCATTGTCTCTCTGGGTCTGGTTCCCTGCCCACTCTTTGTCCATCTTGTCTAGTTCAAAAGGAAGCTCTCTGGGGTGGGGACTCTCTCACTACATGTTTGCACAGTGCAGCGCTGATATAGCTAGGCACTAGTGTCATAAAAAATAAGGGACAGCCTGCTTCAGGGAAGGCTTTGCATTCATCCTTGGCAAAGAAGGAAGATTGCCCGTAACGTTCAATTAGTGCATGTCTGGACAACAGAAAGGAAGATCTGCTGAAGCCTGCACCACATTTAGTAACCGCAGAGAGGCGCTTAGTCAGATCTGCCCTCCCCAGCCCTAACCACTACGTAGTGAGTCACTCAAAACCCCTCCAGCAGACACGAACCTTCCTGCTCATCATCAGATGTGCCCCTCACCTTGCTAGGGCCTCAGCGGCACAAGAAAGTACCGGCTGCACGTGCACATCCTCTTTCCATCAGCCAGGCGCCGACAGCAACAGTGGGTCCTGCCACACTCCCGCATTCCATGTGGGTTGCGGGGGCCCCCAGAGGCCCAATGCACTAGGCAAATGGGGAGCGGGTTGTTTTCAAACCTGCACCAACCTCTGGCATCTGCTGATTAAGTGGAGCTGGAAATCTTGGCAGGTGTTGAGAGCAGGGGAGAGCCCGTGAACTTGTCACTACAAGGCATTAGATGTATTAGCTGGTTGGGTCTCAGGCCAGTGTCTGCATCACACAAGCTACCAGCACCTTTGGCATTAAAGGGCACCATGCTGGCAGAGAGACCAAGGCCTGACTGGACCACTGAGATCGAAGTCGCCTGTTCCCACTAGGGCGATCTCGCACATCAGGCTGGAGGCACCTCAGCAGGGTAGTGGGGGGATCCTGCACTGGCCCGGGCTACACCATGGCTGCCCTGGGAGTAAACAGGACACAGGGCTGCCCGGCTGGTGCCAGTCCTAACTGCGCCAGGGTTTTTGAAAGTGCCTAAAGCAGGCTTTGAGTTCATTACTCACTGTCGGCATGGTCAGTGGGTGCCATGTGGGACGTGGCACTGCCATTCACGATGGTGTCAGCGGTCAAGTGAGCAAACTGGGCCAGGGCCGCCACCAACCCAGTGGCATCTATCGAAACAAAGAGAGACAAGCCACAGGGTGAGCACTGGACACGCAAAGGTCCCTGCGCCAGAGAAACGTTTCGGGGATCATTCTAGCCGGGAAGTTGCCTGCTTGCTGGCCATCGGCTCGCCCTTCTCCTCACCTACACCAAGCGTTTGTCAGCGACCCCCAGAGCAGTGTCCGAAGTACCAATGCTCAGAGCTGGGACACACGGTGAATCGGTAACTGCCTGACGAGCGCAGAGCAGCCCACACACAGACCTGGGAGCCAGGGACTCCTGCACCCTAGTCCGAGCTCCAACACCGACTCACTGGGTGACACTGAGTAAAATCGCCCTGGCCAGCCTTTGCATGAACAGGAGCCTGACGTCGAGGCCAAAGGGACGTCTGCACCTAAGTCACTTGGCTCCCTTTGTAAATCCCACCCGTGGGAGCCTAAATATGAAGTTAGGAGGCTGAACAATCCCTCCAAGTCTCAGCGTCCCCCAATCTGGGAACACTAATCCTTAGCTCCCAGATAGAGAGGTTGGGACTTGAATACCCTGAACACAAGAAGAGCCTCATTAGTTAATTCATGTGCAGGTATTAAAATGCACCTGTCAGAGCTCTGAACTCGCAGAAATGGCAGCCATGGGCCAGCACAGCCTACGCTCCCCAACCCACCCACAACCAGAGTTTCCAGCGCTCTCAATGCCCAACTCCCCCCACCTCCTCCCTCCCAGGCGGGGAGCCCAGGCTCTCAGCACTGGGGCCATGTTCCGGGGTATTGAACGGGGCCCGTCGCCGTGCGATTTATTGATTTATTTACACCCCACGGATTTCACAGACACATTAAGCACACGGGATTGTTCAAGTCTGGACCAAATCGCAGCGACCACGCCCGAACTTCCTAGTCTGCCCATTTCAGACGTGCCCTCCCACGGGACTGGCCTCGGTGCCAGCTTCCAATCCAGTCACACGGCCCGGGCGCCTTTACCTGTCATGTTGGTCAGATACTGCGCGTGCCCGTTCTCCAAGGAGTTCACAGACTCCAGGGCTGCCTGCGCCCGGCTGATGAGGTAATCTGCAAAGACACCAAGGGTCAAGTGAAGGCGAGGAAGGGATTACGTGGGACATGAGCCTGAACAAGGCCACGTACCTGTCTGAACAGCCCAAAGCTTTGGAGGGTCTGGATGTTGCAGCTGGGCCCCGATCAGGAGAATTAACCTGTTCCTGGCTTTCCAGGCCATGCTGTCCTAGTGTGACTGCATTAGTAAGAGGATACCTCTGAGTGCTGAGCGTCCAATCGGGGGCTGAGCCTTTCTTTTGCCTTTTGAGTGCTACAGTTATTTTGAGATGCCTCCTGTTTACTGAAGCCCAACACTCCTTCAGCCGTGACCAAGCTGCTGCTGACCTGAGCCCCCTGGTTCAGAGAGCCCTGCAGCTATTCGGCGTGAAGAGCCCTTTCCAGACCTGCATCTGAGCCCGGCATCTAAGCCTGGGCACCCAGAAGGGCACAGACAGCAGAGCTACCAAACTGTTCTGCCGCGGCTTGGCTGGCCAGATGGGGGCCGAGGGTGGGATCAGCACCTTCTAGAGGGGATCTTCCCTCTCCTCACACTCCAACAGACGTCCAGTTGCCTAAGCCAAAGGGTGCGTTCAAGCAGCATTAGGGTCTGACTCACGAAAGAAGGAAAATTCTCTGTCGCAGATAATTCACCCTAGGGAAAGCCAAGGAGCCCAGAACCCCTCAGGCTCAATATTTAGCCAAGAAGAGAGTGCCAGGGAGGCTTATGGGGCAGCATCACCCACCTGCCAGGGAGAAGGCACAGAGCCAGCTCGCATCTGCAAAGCTCGGCTCTCCCTGGCTGCCAACGGCCGTTGGCCGAACAGCTCCCTACCTGGAGAGCTGGTGCATCGGATGTGCAAGGGGTCGTCCAGCTTGGCAATGGCGTCCTGGATGATGTTCTCTGCCTCCTTCACCGTCCCCTGGAGCATACCAAACTGGTCATCCAGAAGCTTCTGCTGGAGGCTCTGCTCCTGGTTTTTCTGTGGGTTGTAAACAAAAGACATTACACATGCTGCAGGGTCTCGGAGTCCTTCCCAGCCTGCAGCTGTCCACCTCTGTAATAATCATTTCCCATCCGCAGTGCCCTTCCGCCCAGGGTCTCAGTGGGCTTTACAGACAGTGCCCCAGAAGCTGGTGGGAAGTATTACCTCCATTTCACAGATGGGGAAACTGAGGAGAAGAGGTAAAGTGACTTGCCCAAAGCCACTCAGGAAGTCTCTAGCAGAGCCCAAAAGAGAATCTAGGGTATGTCTTAACTGCAATTAAAAACCCGTGGCTGGCCCGTGCCAGCTGACTCGGGCTCACAGGGTTCAGGCTAAGGGGCTGTTTAACTGCAGTGTAGATGTTTGGGCTCAGGCTGGAGCCCCTCTTCCCTCCCACTCCTGCGCCTCACCCACAAGGCCAGCCTTCACTACGCTGCCGTCCAGGAGACGGAATGAGAAACGGGCTTCAGCAGGCCGGGAGTTATCTGGCACGAGGCTAGAGTGAATCTTGGGGATATTCAGGAGGCAAAGATGGCCTTTCATTGCAGGATCATACGAAGCCCAAATTAATGGCAGAGTCAAGAACAAACTCCCAGTTCACTGCTCTGACCGCTGGGCAATACACCCTCCCAGAAGGGCAGAGATGTGGAAGGGCTTTGTTTATTGCTGGCTGCAGATCACCTGCAGATCTGCCCACGAGAGAAGCTGTGTCACTGCAAATGACCATTCAGGTTGTAAGGGGTTCGCCACGTCAGCCACATGACATTTGCAGTCTGACCACAAAGTGATTTCTTTGGCATTAGGTAGATTCATTCCACACTGGCTAAGCCTCCTGCCTGGCTCCTTTCTCTGCATGCGCATCGCTCGGGGCCCCAGCAGGTTCCGAGGGATGCTCGGGAAAGGGGCTTCTGCCCTGAGACCCTAAACATTTCTCCTCGGTACCTTTTCCATGAGTTTCCCCTGCAGCTCCCTGATTTCTTTAGCACTCCTCTCTGCCTCCTGGTTCAACAGCAGCTCCTTCTCCTGAATCAGGCCCTTTACGGACAGCAGCTCACACTCCTTCTCGCTCACCGACTTCCTCAGCGAGTCCTTCTCAGCATGCAGGGCTTCCACTTGGGAGTGGAGCTCGGAGCCAGCCTGAAAACAAAGCAGGAAGAGCCAGGGTCTCAAAACTACTCACACACAATCCAAGCCCTCAGCACAGCACAAATCTCTGCCTACTCCACTATGCACCAGGCACCAACTAACCCGCATGACAACCGATGCCAGCCTGGGCCAGCCAGTCATGGGGGATTCTTGGCCTTCTAAAGATCTGGGAAGAAATTTAGTGCTCTTAGAAAGCGATGAGGGACCCCTCCTGTTATTCAACAGCAGGGCAAGCTTCCCTCAGACTGTTCTCCTGGAGAGACCAGCACAGGGGGTGGCATGAGATCACCATGGCTTTGGTCTCTCAGCTACTTAGCACCAAGTCCAGTAGTGGCTTCTGTGAAGAGGACATGCACCAAGTGGGAACGGGCCTAGGACCCACCAAATTCATTTACACACAGGCCACTGGACAGCCAGCCACAGCCATTGCAGTCAGGGACCTAGACATGAAAGATGTATAGCCCATGATGAATCCCCCGAGACAGCCCATCGCCGTACAGGTTCTGGGGTGAGATTCTGTGCTGTTCATCTCAGAGGTGCAGCACAGAACTCCCCGCCCAGGGCGAGTCGGCCTGCAGTAGCTTTGAGCCACCTTTGTGACCTCTGAATCCTGGCCTGCTCCAGGGCTGGACTGGCCTCCGCTGTAACTTGGGACGGTCCTGGGGGGGTCTAAGTTACAGCAAACTCCCAGGGCTGCCTCATGCTGTACCTCAACCCAGGCCCACGCTGCTGAGACTTGCAAAGGGGGGCTCAGGAGGCAGCCCTATAGCTGTCTTACACAGGACCTGTACTGTGGAACCCTGCCCCTGGGGAGAGAGAGACCTTTTAGGGCCCCTTTATGCCATTCCAGCCCTTTTATTCGCAATAGAGGGGCTGGCACAAGGGTGAAGCTCTCGGGGTTTATCCATTTCCTTATAACTCCAATTCTGCAAGCTGAGGTCCATTGACAGCCTGCGCACCCTCTGCAGTATATTCAGGTTGCCACCTGGTGGATCGTGCACTCAGAGAACCTGGTTTTAATGAGCATGGGGATCTCCAGGATCTGAGTGGGAGCAGTTGCCTGGTGCCCTGGGGGGCTGAAATGCTGCCTAAGAAGAGCGGGAAGTCTGCCAATGTATTGTGTGGTCATCTACACAAATGCACAGGGGCAGACATCCTTCATTTCCTTCTCCAGCCTGTCGCCGGGATGCCAGAAAGTCCCCCACAGTTGAAATGCACCACCGGGCACTCTCTTACAGGCAGGATTCTGCTTGGAGTCCAATTCCCAGAGGTGCTCAGCACCTCGAAAAAGCAGTCCCCTTCGTGGGCGCGTTCCTACCATCTGGGCCATCTACCTGCTTGGAATGGCTGAGCGAACTCTGAATCTGGGTCAGCTCTTCTTTCTTGGCTTCCAGTTCTCTCTTCAGCTGCTCCATCTGCAAGGTCTGGTCTTCAAGCTACATTTGCAGACAGATGGGAATCAGAGAAGGCATCAGGATAGCTCTCCAGTTTTACTTCTGTGCCCTTATACAATGGCTTTCTACAGCTCTGCAACCCAGGGGGCCACGGGCAGGGCAGGGCAGCCCAACTGCTTAAAGAAACAGGAGCCTACATTTTCCAGACATGACTAGGGATTTTATTTGAGAGACCTCGGCACATTCTGAATACCAGGCCCCTTTATAGTGCCAAGCAGGGCTCCCATGATCTTTAGTCACGGCTGAAAATTTAGACCCACCCTGGCGATTTCATGGACAGACGGACAATGAATCTGGAGGAGATGTGGGTGAAATGTGCCTATAAACCACATGACTGCCAAGGAATCTGGGCAGCGACAACCTGAGTGACGCCAACACAGGTCGTTAGGAAGGGTTTGAATCACTAATTGCCCCTGAAGGCAGAGGGCAGGCTATGTACCGGACACAAGGAAGAGTACTAGACCGTGTATCGATCACACACACAATGGGCTAGTCGGAGGACTGCTCTCTGCTTGGAGAATTTCAGTCCTTCAGGCAGCTGATTTTTCAGAGATGCTGAGCGCTCCCAGCTTCCGCTGACCTCAATGTTCAGGGCAGGCTGCCGAGGTGCTGCAGGTGCTCAGCCCCTCAGAGAAATCAAGCCAGAGATGATCACTTGATCTCAACGCCACCTCTTATTTTGTGGCTGCCAAACCAGCGAAGACGCCTGCGTGTGTAGGAGCAACACAGCTCTGCACACAATTTTTTCGGGTACAAACACGTGCACATTCATTCCTGCAGGAACAAGATCAGCCCTCAAGACTATTTTGGTCAAAACCACAGCAGAACTTTGGGCAGCAGTAGACATACCTTCATCTCCGACTCCCGCTTCACCTGCTCCATCTGAAACGCCAGCTGCTCTTTGACACGAGCGACTTCTTCCTGGCTCTGCTGGGTGACTGTTAGTTGCTTGGCAGTATCTGCATTCTGAGCACAAGAGAGGAGGATTGGAGAGTTGTTTTGGTATATCAGGGGTGTGTGTGTGTGAGGGGCAGGGATGGGGAACCTCCAAGCACCACTGCTAGGGTTGAAAGCGTTTCATGACTCATTCAATCCAGTCGATTCAAATTCCAAATTCCTCATTCGATCCTTCGCCTCTTTACTCAGGCCAATGAGCCCTGGCAGGATCTGTATTTTGGACAGCACCTTTCATACAAAGTACATATCCCCAAATGCCACAGGTAACAGAAAGAAAGAAATTGACAGGCCCGAGAAAAGATAAAGGGGTCATGGAGAGACGTAGAAAGGCTGCAGATGGCAGGAAGGGGGTCCTGAATTAACAGTCGAGACTGCAGGGACGGGCAGAAAAGAGGCCAGGGCTAGACAGACAGCGGCAGCAGGGGAGTGGAACAGGGAGAGAAAAATATACAAGCTGATTTCTGTGACGCCCTCAGGAAAGCCCCAGCGATCCTGTAGCCACACTAGCCAGCCCTCACCTTTCGCAGCAGCTCTGCATGCGTGTTGATGAGCTCGCTGTGTTTCTCTTTCAGCTTGGCGTAGCGCGTTTCCGTGGCGCTGGCTTTCTCTGGCAGAGGCAAGAACATTCCCAGTATCAGTTACACCCAAGAACTCCACGCTCTGCACCCTAGCGATTCAGTACTAACCAGCCTCCTGACCCACAGCTACTCACACACACAGGGGAAACACAGGAACAGCAGAGACTAGTTGCTAAACACGGGGCATCCTATTAAGCAGTTTGAGCCAGTTTGTTCCCATCACTTTGACATAAGCAGCTAATGGCATTTCCCTTAAAAATATCTGGTCAAACACTGCAGGGTTTAGAGCTGTTCCTGACTAAGCAATGAATCGCTACAGGGAACATCCTCTCCACAAGGGACAGACCCAACACCACAGCCCTGGATTCAGCCACCCCTGGGCATCAAAGGTTTATTTTAGTTCTAGGCCCCTCGGCTCACACTCTCCTTCTCTCTCTGGAGTTTCTGAAGCTGTCACCTACTTTCAGCTTCAACGTAAAGCCCCTGCGTTCGGCTGCTCTCCAGCTGTGCCCTCTGCAGTCGCTCCACCTCATCCCGGAGCTGTTCGTTATCCACCAGAGCTTTCTGCTTTTGTTTCCGTTGCTCCTCCAGTTCAGCCTCCAGGCTGTTGATCTGGGCCTTGAGCTGTGTGATGTACCGCTGAGCCTACAGACACAGACACCTGCAGTTACCCACCCGATTCAGCGAGCCTGGCCCGGACTGAGCACAGGGCTAGGGGCCAGGCACTCCGGAGTGCTAGGGGTGGCTTTGACAATGACTCTGATAATGGCCTGTCCGGGATTCCCCAGAGTCTACCTTGGCCTGTGAAGTCCTCAGCTAATATGCTAACACGCACACACGCAATCTGACATGGGATCTCTGGGAATGGCCACTAGATCCAACTGGAGAGGAATATATTTTTCTAACAGCAAAATTCTCTTCTCCCCAGTACACTGAGTCACCCAACTGGTGACAATATTCAGCAAATGGATTCCAGGCCTGTCATCCAGCTGTGGTAATCCGGAAAGTTCTAACATGAGAGGACACAGGGCAGTGGCAGGGGACAGGAACTGGGTTCTTCCTCCTCCACCCCAGCTCACCGCAGCGCCAGGCTTTACCTCCAGTTTAATTTTCTCTAGCTCAGCCCGAAGCAAGTCCACTTCTTTCTTTAGGTTTTCGATTTGGAGATCCCTGGGAATAAAGAATGAGCCTCATTACTAGCCCAGAAAGCAGCAGCTCCCTCCTAGCGTCAGCTGACCGCCGTCCCCCTCACCTGTCATCCCGAACACCATTGGGGGGGCCGAAGGTCTGTTCAAATATATCCGACACGTTCTGCAAAAGAAAGATGGCACCAAGTTAGGCTCAGCCCTTCCAAGTGTCTGACAGGGGTTGGCCTAAGTCAGATTAGGCCTCGCTGGCCTGGTAACCAGTCACAGAAAGTCTGGGAAAGTGGCCAGGTTAATCTGTTTTCCACACAAGCTGTCAGTAAAGCCAGAGACAACAGTTGCAAGAAGCCCAATACCCTGGTTGCAGGAGAGAGCCCAATTCATGCCACTTACTCCCTACTGAGGGTCATCCACCCCAACAGCTTCCATGACAAACCAAGACTCTCAGATTGCAACGCTGTGAAAAAAAATATCCCCATGGTCCTTGAAAACATTGTTAAACGTCAGTGTCCTTCCAAATTCGAAGGCAAGAAGCTTCCTCGGTCCCTGGGTCTGCATCCCATGCTGCCATCAACTTCCCTGCCCTTCCCAAATCCTGACACCCAGCCCAGCCACATTATACAGAATGATGCCTAGCCTCAGCTGTAACCAGCTGTTCAAAACAAGGAACAGGCAACCATGTGGGAGGAGAGGAAGAGTCCCGACCGAGGTTGTCCAGGGAGACTAACGAGGCCAAGACCAAACGTCTTGTCCTTCAGCACAGCGACACAGATTGCCGGAAATGCTGCAGAAGTTACTGTACGGAGTGCAAAGAACAGCATGTGGCTCGCTCCAATTCCATTTTTAAGCAACACTCCTAGTGTTCAGTGCCTTGGAATGGAGATTACCACAGACCTTTAGCACCCTAGACAGACTTTGGTTTTCTTGCCTTTCCAACACACCCCTGAGAAGAATCTCTGAGCTCTCACATGCTGTTCCACTGGAGGAGCTGTACTGATCTCGATTAAGTTTTCTGGTTCTTCGTCTTCAGGGGCCTCCTCGGGGATGACAACCACCGGTTTCACGTGCTCTGCCAGGGCAGACGCCCGCAAGAAGTTAGGGGGGCTCTGTCAAGACAACAGAAAACCAAACATGTTTCACCTGGTTGTGGTGAAATGAACTGACCAGTGCACCCAGCGTACAGCCCCAGTGGGGGTGAGCACATTGCTAGATCAGGAGGGTACCAGGTACCATCATGACGACGTTCTGTTAGTGCTTCAGCACCTCAGGGTATGGGAGAGAACAAGATAGTTGTCCAGTGGTTCCCACTCTATGGCCCATGGGCCACTGGCATCCGCAGAGCCATTCCTGATGATCTCTGGAATTGAACACTTTGAGAACCAGGCAGCAGGGCCAGATCCAACAAGTGTTTTGCTCTCTCTTACAGAGTGGCCTGCAGAGTGAAAAAAGGGAGGAACCCCTGAAGTGGACAACTCCCTCCCTGCTGATTCTCCATGGTGCCTGTTGTACTGCTGCCTTCCTTTGAAAGTCGATGGGAACCAGACACACTCTCGATGTCTGGCATCATTCCGGCCATCGGATCAGCCAACACTCCCTCTCTCTGAATGTGGAGCCAATCAAGGAAATTCATTGCTGAAGCAGAAGACTTCAGACCATTGAAATAAAGAGACTGCAGGACACAGGACACACTCCCTGCACTGCTATGAGCACCTTGCGATAGGCAGTCGTTACAGGGAGAATTAAAGCTCAAGCAAGGCACCTTCAGCTCTGAATTCCCTTGCTCTTGGACTTTGAGGTGCATCTGGACACCTGGAGAGCCATGAGTTGCCCCTAGGCAACTGAGATCAACAGGGTTACCCTGAAGCGCCTGGCTTGGGTTGCTGGCAAGCCTTGTTTCAGAGCCCTCACTACAGCACTCTGCTTCCCAGGCTCTGCACGCACATAATGGACTGCAAGGCCTTTGGGGCAGGGACTCTGTTTCTGGCTATTCTGTAAAGCGTCGTGTATGTTTCTGGTTCCGTGTCAAAAGACATCAGCATGCAGTAAGGAAAGCAGATCGTACCTCTGGCAGCCTGGGGATCTGGATGAGCCGCTTGAAGTACAACATGTCTGAAGCCCTTTTAAAGAAGTTTTTGAGGCTAGAGAGAAGAAAACGGAAATTATTAAAACGGGAGTAGTGGGAGCCTTGGAGAATGGAGCATTCAGAACAGCTGCGAGCCACTGCCCCGCACTAGGGCGCCCTTCGTTACCTGCGGAACTGCTCGTGGAACCGGTCTCGGTGACCTTGCAGCGTATCAGCTGGCAGACCTAGAACAGTCGAGGAGATAAAGGAATTACCAGCCCAGCCTGAGAAACACAGCACATGCTAAGTCAGTGCACAGAGCACAGTACCACTCAATGCTTCAGCTGGGAAAGGACCTTTCCATACACCTGATCCAACTAGCTGGAAGAAACTGCCCATGAAACACTGGGTGAGAAAGAGACCTCTGAACACTCTGGAGAAAATGTACTAAAATGTGATCTGACCACAAACTACTTTACAAAAAAAATCCAGGTAGGGTCAAGGGGCTAAAGTCGGTCCCCAGAAGTTTTCACATTTGGAGATGCAGTTTAGTTATTGATGCCTCAATGGGAATCCAACCTGTTGCCTGTCAGATGAAAGTGACACAGGAATTCTGATGTGGCTGCAGCTGTTGCTAGATCTCTTTTACATCTCATAGGACACTGGAAGGCTTAGCTAGCGAGTGCTTGGTTGGGCTATTCAGGGGAAGTTACTCTCAGAGTCCAAAGTGTTCAAGAAATGTACATTTCGTTAAGTTTGTCCATAAAAGCTTGGCCTGGAAATTGGGAATGCAGGGTGGGAGACGGCCATTTGTGTTTCAGCCAAGCTCAATTTGATCTTTTAATCCAAGTGGTGAAAGGATGCTGAATCCATGATGCTGAAAGGAGATGGGGCTCTGACCCTCTCACATTTCCTGGGAATGTCGAGTACTCGGGTTCCCAATCTCCAGGTGAAATCAAACCCTGCCTCGCTGCTCCCTGGGGAACCAGTAACAAAGCATGTTACTGCAAACAAGGGAACTAATCAAAAAGTCAGCAGTGGAAACAAGTGGACTATAGTCCACAATCAGAGCACATACTTTATAAACCTTCCATACACACAGCCAAGCCTGATAGTGTTACTGAGCTGCAGGGATATGAAAACTGAAAGCTGATTGCAGGGAAAGGTGCTCTGGGATTAAAGTGTATCTTTACAGTGGGGGAAGGGCCTTTAAAGGCATCAGAAACCCAGGCATAGGAATGACTTGCTCAGCTCAGAACCGTCACATGCAGATCACTGCTTTAACTCTTTCAGCAAGAGGAAACTGAAGCTTGGCCCATGAAATCAAGCAAATGGCTCAGTGAGAGACCATCACGAAGGGAGACGTTTGCAAAATGCACCATGGGGCACCACGCACATGGCTCACATTAGTTATCTTAAGCCAACACTTGGGGTTTAATAGCATAGCTGGCACCCAGGATAGATTAATGGCTCATGTAAGGGATTGTATATTAGCAATCACCTACCAACGCTCAGTGACAGCCAGCTGCATGCACAGACCGGAGCTCGCGCCAACCTAGAACCATCTTTAAATGCAGCCATTGCTGG
Organism: Chrysemys picta bellii; assembly: GCF_011386835.1. Lineage (NCBI taxonomy): Eukaryota > Metazoa > Chordata > Testudines > Emydidae > Chrysemys > Chrysemys picta. Next base: position 26,828,557 of record NC_088805.1, read on the forward strand.
AAGCGTTCCTGCTGTTTCCTGACTATTGTGCACTGGGAATTTTACTTCCAGAACCGTATTCTAACACCAAGCAATAGATGCCCTGCAGGCTTAAGTCTACAGCACAGAAAAGAAAGCGCCTGTCCCCACCAGCCAGAAAATTCATGCGAGAGCCCTGCTAACCCCTTGGCTGTCAGCCAGCATGGGTCTGGTCTCAGAGTGGACAGGGCCTGAAACAACTGGATATTGAAACAACAGACTCATGGATTCCTAGGGCAGACGGGACCATTAGCTCACCTAGTCTGACCTCCACAGAACTGCACCCAGTTATCCACGGCCCCCGCTTGCACAGCTGCATGGCTCCCCTGTCCCGGGGGTAGTGCACTGAATTAGACATTAAGCCACACAGTGTCCGGCACAGTCAGAAAGGCTGGGGCAGAGGAGGGGGCAGGGGCCTGAACGTCTTTTTCAGGGTAGTGAGGTGAAGGGTGCCAAGCTACTGAAAGCATTTCAGTGCCGCAGACAAAGCCAGCTCAGTGTTATAAACATGAAGCTGTTGCAGGTTGGCACCTGTTAATGGCTTTAACCCAGCAGCCAGAGAAGCTGAACTGCCACAGGTGCAGTGGTGTCTGCAAGTGGCAGATGCGACAGTGAGTTCAGACGCCAGAGGGGCAGAGCTTCAGGAAATCATGCACAGCGGGTGACTCACAGGCGTGGAGCTTGAACATTAACTGGACAGTGTAGTGATAGAGGTGGCTGCAGTCCTGGATCACCTGGATGAGAGGAGCCAGCCTGCACTGAACAGACGACATCTGAGACACGGCCATGGCGGTGTTGAGCTGTCTGAGAACTGCAGGAGGAAGCGGGGTTAGGACTCTGCAATGGTTTCATCTAGTCAGAGGTACAGTTAAATACAGGCTGCCCAGGGGCATGTTCAGGCAGGATAGAAGCGTCTCACTGACAGGCTGCTCCCAAGAGAGGAAGAACAGCCTCCTGGTTAAGATAGTGGGCTGGGACGCAGAAGCTCTGGCTTCTAATACTGGGCAGATCACAGACAATTCCTGCCTGCGTCTATCTACTGCTACCAGGCAGAATCGAATCGGGACCAGGGGGCGAGACCTGCACAGATTAAGTCTTTACCCAGTGTCAGGTTACAGTGTGACAAGTTAACAGCCACTGCAGTGCAGCTGGGGTGGCTAGCGAGATCTTGGATCAGATAGGTACAGACTTGGTGTCATTCTGGGGAAGCAGCAGATGGTAACCCTGACTGAGCCTGCAGCTGGAGCCCTAGTGTCTTTGTTTACTCAACTTGCCATTGGGCAGAGTGGAGCGTGCTACCTGGATTACAAAGCTTTATAATTAACTACAAAGTCCGTGTCTCTACCTACCACAAGTGGAATGAACTCTTAGTTCACATGCAAGGCCAGTGCAGCTGAACTAGACTAGTGGGAGCAAAGCAGCTGCCCCTCCTTGTGATCAGAACTTCCAGAGGTCTTCCTGCGAGTCAGAGTCACTTATGAACTACCTGGGTTCTCTCCAGGGGCTGGTTGGCACCGAGCACTTGAGGTTAAAGATACTGAGACCGAGATGGGCAGAACCTCCCTAGCTTTTATTCTCAATGTAAGACACCTGTTCTGTCACACCGTTCCACTTGCTCAGATATCTCGCCTCAAGCAGCCGCCAATATTTGATGCTACAAAAGGAAGAGGGGGCAGGTAACCAATTGTGAAGGGTGATGAGAACAAAGGGGGTATAAGATTCCCTCCTGCTCCATGCTGGAATTGTCTCATGCCCTGGCCATGAGACTGGATTGCCATTATTGTAGATTTTGTAACTCCATGTCATCAATGGTCAGAAAATTATTCATTTCTTTTACAGAAATCCAGCCAGAATATTCAACTTCAACTTCCTCTGTGTTCAGATTCAAGTATTTGTGACTATAAAATGGCAGTTTTAATTCCCCCCCAGCATAATTGGATCATTTACAACCATCTTGGAGGAGACAGTAAGAGAATCAAGTGTTTTTAGTCACTCGGGAAGTGAAGACCATTAGAATATATTACGTTTCCTGCCCCCTCTCCAGCTGCACGTTCCTGGCTGGTTAAAAAAATAAAAATATTTTAAGTCATCAAAAATTCTTTCAGAATGAGACCAGGCAAGTAACTAAAAGCAGCCTCGCTGTTTCCACTTGCCGAGCCCTTCAGCTCTCAAAGAGGACATTTCAGAAAGGGAAATGAATATTTATAAAGAATACATTACTGACTGCAATCTCCGGTTTCTGGGAATAAAAGCTTTGCGTAATGCATGTAATTAACATCTTTGTATCAATGAGCAATACAAATACATCTTTTCCCAGCACTACCACACATGGTTTGTCATCGTTCAGAGCCAATATAGGTTTGCTACAAGCAGTCAGATTGTTAAATATCTTCCCCAAATTGGCCTGTTTAGACAGTTGTGGTTATAAGCAAACAAAGCTGAAAGACTACTTTAAAAACCTATGGATCTCATTATTAGATGAGAAAAGACTAGTTCTTAACTTGATTACTGACCGAGACGAGAAACTAACATCAGCCTGGAGAAAATACCGCAAACAGTAGGGGACGGCGTCACACTGCTTACCTGACTCTGTGAGTTTGAGTTCACAGTCCATGTAATCAAACATCTCGACTGTGAGCTGAAAGCTGAAAAAACAAAATCCCCCCATCGTGTTACACGAAGAGCAAGGTCAGGATCCGCATAGAAACCCTTATTAAAAAAGATGCTGTAGTATTGTACAGCACAGTATTGTAAGATGCCTTCACAACACTGTCAGCTGCACTGTTCAGACCACAGCTCCAGTCATTTATTTTTACTATCAGCACACAGTGCCGGGGTAGCAAGCAGGCTACAAATACAAACCTAACTGCCACCCAGCAAGTGAGAGGATTACTACAGTACTAGATAAACTCTTGGTAATACTGCAGTAACAGTGCAGAGGGATACACAACTTGCCCTGGGTTTCCATTGTGTTTGGGAGCCATGACTGTAGGGTGCTGTCTTATGTTTAGTACTGCAGTGTTGTCATTGGGATGGAAAGCATTCCTGCAATGCTAACACACAAAACTTTCTTCCTCCCTCATCCCCGGAGAAGCAGTTATTACTACGGCACTGTGTGCCCTTTCGTCAAAAAATACTAAAGCACTCTACAGTAAAGGCTATCAATCACGGTGGTAACGCAGAGGAAGGTGCATGTTTGGGGCCAGGACCATAGACCGCTGTAATCTCTTTCCCCCAGCACCCGTGCACAGTACTGTTCTATTATCACCCGTTAGACACTGCCATTAGGACCCAAGATGCTGCAGAGGGCCAACACGTCCACGGAGAGAGAAGCAGATTCTTCCCCCTTACCCCATCCTGCTCGTGGATTGGACTATCAGCCCCCTCCTTACAGTATGCAAGTCACTTCCTGAGGGTTCCCAAACAGAATGAGATGAGGTTGGGAGTGGAGACACTGGGCTATTTTTCATTGCATTCTGGTGCACACAGAAGAAGAGAAAGTCAGCCACTGGCCCCTAGGGATTTCTGGGAAGCAGCTATCTGGGCATTCTTACCCCGGGGTCCTGGCTGCCATCTGCCTAACAAATGGGCTTTGGTATCGGGATCACAGAAGTCAGAAGTAGATAGGTGGACTGTCCCTGTTGGGCCATCTAGGCAAACCCTCTCACCCCAGCTTGTTCCTGACAGGGTCTTTTCCACAGCTCTGTCCAGTCTTAAGAGACAAGGAAAGGGGCTTCCACCACCTCCCTTTGGAAAAAGAAGAACAGGAGGACTTGTGGCACCTTAGAGACTAACAAATTTATTAGAGCATAAGCTTTCGTGGACTACAGCCCACTTCTTCGGATGCATATAGAATGGAACATATATTGAGGAGATATATATACACACACAGACAGAGAGCATAAACAGGTGGGAGTTGTCTTACCACCTCTGAGAGGCCAATTAATTAAGAGAAAACAAACTTTTGAAGTGATAATCAAGCTAGCTCAGTACAGACAGTTAGATAACAAGTGTGAGAATACTTACAAGGCGAGATAGATTCAATGTTTGTAATGGCTCAGCCATTCCCAGTCTTTATTCAAACCGGAGTTGATTGTGTCTAGTTTGCATATCAATTCTAGCTCAGCAGTTTCTCGTTGGAGTCTGTTTTTGAAGTTTTTCTGTTGTAATATAGCCACCCGCAGGTCTGTCACTGAATGACCAGACAGGTTAAAGTGTTCTCCCACTGGTTTTTGAGTATTTTGATTCCTGATGTCAGATTTGTGTCCATTAATTCTTTTGCGTAGAGACTGTCCGGTTTGGCCAATGTACATGGCAGAGGGGCATTGCTGGCACATGATGGCATATATCACATTGGTAGATGTGCAGGTGAACGAGCCCCTGATGGTATGGCTGATGTGATTAGGTCCTATGATGATGTCACTGGAATAGATATGTGGACAGAGTTGGCATCGGGGTTTGTTACAAGGATAGGTTCCTGGGTTAGTGGTTTTGTTCAGTGATGTGTGGTTGCTGGTGAGTATTTGCTTTAGGTTCGGGGGTTGTCTGTAAGCGAGGACAGGTCTGTCTCCCAAGATCTGTGAGAGTAAAGGATCATCTTTCAGGATAGGTTGTAGATCTCTGATGATGCGCTGGAGAGGTTTTAGTTGGGGGCTGAAGGTGACAGCTAGTGGTGTTCTGTTATTTTCTTTGTTGGGCCTGTCTTGTAGGAGGTGACTTCTGGGTACTCGTCTGGCTCTGTCAATCTGTTTTTTCACTTCAGCAGGTGGGTATTGTAGTTTTAAGAATGCTTGATAGAGATCTTGTAGGTGCTTGTCTCTATCCGAGGGATTGGAGCAAATGCGGTTATATCTTAGGGCTTGGCTGTAGACAATGGATCGTGTGGTGTGTCCTGGATGGAAGCTGGAGGCATGTAGGTAAGTGTAGCGGTCAGTAGGTTTCCGATATAGGGTGGTATTTATGTGACCATCGCTTATTAGCACAGTAGTGTCCAGGAAATGGACCGCTACAGACTCCAACGAGAAACTGCTGAGCTAGAATTGATATGAAAACTAGACACAATCAACTCCGGTTTGAATAAAGACTGGGAATGGCTGAGCCATTACAAACATTGAATCTATCTCGCCTTGTAAGTATTCTCACACTTGTTATCTAACTGTCTGTACTGAGCTAGCTTGATTATCACTTCAAAAGTTTGTTTTCTCTTAATTAATTGGCCTCTCAGAGGTGGTAAGACAACTCCCACCTGTTTATGCTCTCTGTCTGTGTGTGTATATATATCTCCTCAATATATGTTCCATTCTATATGCATCCGAAGAAGTGGGCTGTAGTCCACGAAAGCTTATGCTCTAATAAATTTGTTAGTCTCTAAGGTGCCACAAGTCCTCCTGTTCTTCTTTTTGCGGATACAGACTAACACGGCTGCTACTCTGAAACTTTCCCTTTGGAAAGAATCTAACAGATCTGACTGTTTCCTGATGCGCTGCTTAAGATGACAGAACTTTGGGGCCCACTTTTCAGAGGTGCCGAACACCCAGGACTCCAATGAGTGTTGCAGGTACTCAGGTCCTCTGAAAATCAGGCCTTTGCTTATTTGCACTTTGGCCCATGGCTGGAAGGGTTGGCTGATGTGGATTCAGGCTGAAGTTCCCTGCAGGAGGAATATCATCAGCATGCGCTTACCTTTACACTAGCACCATCTTGCCACTTATAAATGATAAACAACAGTCTCGCTCACAGCTCATGCAGCACTCTGCAAAGGTCCTTCTGTGCAAAGATGCTGTTTGCCTCACTCAGATTTATGATGCATTTTATGGCTTTATCAGTCTAATAAAATAAGCTGGCCTGTGTCTCCAACACAGAGCACTTTGAACTTTAATGTGGAGTATTTCATTGACAGGATGCACCATTTACATGAATGGTGCTCAGGACAAAGAGAGTCATTATGCTTTGTAGAAGGTTTTAAATACCTAAAAGGAAACTTACATGTTATTCACATCTGTCCCAGCAGCCTTTTCTAGCACCTCATCCGTCACTTCTAGGCCTGGGGGAAAGTCAGGATGCTTCAAAAAGAAAAGTCTTCATAAATTCAGCAATATTTTTATGGCAGGTCCCACACCTCCACTCCAGACACATAGGTACATTTCAAGCTAAGATCTCTGCTCAATAATGGCTCTTCCTAATCTAGTATTCACACCCGCTCTCAGAACAGTGTGAATTCAACAAATAAGAGAAAGAGAACAGCAGCTTTGTAGCAAAAAATCTGTCAACATTTCAGAAGGGGTGGGAGATGGAATTACCTTTAGGTGAAAGGATATCTTGGTGAGTAGAAGTTTGGTATAAATATTCACAAGCTGCCCATATCTGTCGTGCAAGTGCCCCTGCCAAGGAATATCGGGAAAACGTTACAAAACTTGTGGGTGACACTAAACAGTCATCTTCCCACCCAGCTGAACAGGACTCAGCCAACAAAGAGAGGAGTGTCTCCAAACTTTGGCCCAGATTTGCCATTGGTATAAACAGGCACAGCTCCGCTGAAGTCAAATGAGCGCCACTGATTTCTGCCACCTGAGGATCTGGCCTCCAAAGGACCAGGAAGAAAAATGTAATTGTGAGCATAGTAGGGCGGGACCTCACATGCCTCTAAATACAGCTCTCATTCACAAACACAGAACCGCATTTCTAGACCCATCAGGAAGAAGAAATCACTGTATTAGTTCCAAAGGGTAAATCGCTTCCAATCCCCTGACAAAGGTGGAAAAGACTTTCATTTTAGTCATGATCCAAACGTGAGAAGAATATGGACAAGTTCCAATTTAGGCAATTGCATTCCTAGCCTACCTACCCTCTCCCATCCCCTCATACTACCCTTTGCAGTGTCAGTTAGATGCAACAGTCTCTCCCATCTCCTGTCCTAAACTCCCCTAGAGTTGCTGTGTAACACAAAGCTCCTGCGCTCCGTTCACCCCTCAAGATGGCCGCACTTCAACGGTAGGTGAAGCAATCCTTGCTACTTAGGGATTACAGTTTAGGGATTACAGGCGTTAAGGTGATGTTTAATTATTTCCATAGTACCCAACTACCACTCAAAAGCCTTCGTACCACAGCACAGAACCCTTCAACGCCCCACTCAGAAACAAAGCATTCACCAGCAGACACCCCCGTTCCCCGCACTTCACCAAAGGCCTGACTGCTCTACCCCTTTTTCAATGTAAGGCTTTCAGTGGCCAGCACAGTCCGTTGTTGCAACTCACCCACAGGTCTCCTGTCTCTCGGATATTACTCCGATATCTTTGACAGTCTTGAAGAACCTGGAAAAAAAGGCAGAGGGGTCAGACATACAGCCGGTGTGCTCAGGGGCATGGGGGCAGGGAGGGAAAAAAGAGGATCAAGACAAGCCTGCCCTGAACTGCCCCTCCCAAACTTCAGTCTACAACCCGCTCTCAGCCCTGTCTGTTGCACCGTACAGATCTGGATTTGTCAGTTCCCCCTTTGCTGGCCTATTGCGAGGAAGCAACACAAGGAAATTCCAGGGGGAAATTTTAACTGGTTCAAAGTGGCAACAAGATTTTTGACTGGAGGGATGGATCTGATGGCTCTGGTCCTCTAGCAGAAACCAGAAATGGATCCCATTTGTCCACAGAAGGTGGAGACTGAACTGAAGTTTCAGTCTAAAAACAATGGGGCTGTTCCAAGAAAGAGGTGTGTACATTCTTAAAGGATCTGTTAGAACAGAGCACTTTAAACTCAATGCTTTTTGGGAAGCAGGTCTAGTAATCAGAGTAGGGAACTAGAAGTCAGGAGACCCAGGTGCTAATCCCACTTCTGCTTCTGTGACTTTGGGCCAGTCACAATCTCACTGTGACTCAATTTCCCCAACTATGAGACAAGAAAATGACACCCACTTTCAAGAAGTGCTTTGAAATCTACAAGTTAAAAGCACTAGGCACGTGCCTATATATAATCATTATGATGGGGGACTGCTTTACTCAGTATTTACTAAACTGAATGTAGTGAAGATTAACACCATTTTTGGAAGCTAGTGATCTATGTATTTAAAACCCAAAGCTCGAATATCTCTCAACACGATCAGCCAACACTGTATCAGCCTCTGTGGTTAGCCTACAAGCTGCCAGGAAGAAGCCTCCTCCTCAAGCTCACGGCTGCATTAAACGTTCACAACAGAGGGGTGGTACTGGAACAGGAGACCCCAGCAAGGCCCTCGGCATTCACAGACGACACAGCTGATCGCAGCCGGGCCTCGCCAGTGAATTGTAGCCTTGTATTCGCTGGAGGGCCAGGCGCCGACTCCAGGAAGTGGTGCATGGAGCAGTGAGGGAGGACAGCTCTGGAATATATGTGAGGTGAACATTAATGATCCTCACTGGAGGAGTGTGTTAATACACAGCAGAGGAAATGAAGGGAGTTCAGCAGCAGAAATACACCAGTAAATGCTGCAGCCCACAAAGGCTTCCTTAAGCACAGAAGACCTTGCACCCGCTGCCCAGACTGTAAAATGTCGCTGGGCCAGCCAGACACGCTTTCTTCTATTTCTGATACCTCTCTTCCCTCTGACTTTTTAAATGCCTCTCCAGGTTTCTGCCAGGTTGGTGAAGTAGGGCACATACTCATCTAGGATGGTGGAAAGTTCTGCCCTCCCATCAGCCAGCAAGCGGCAACAGAGAGCATGGGTTACCCTCTCCTATGCACTCAGCGTCTAACCTACAGCCCCAGCAACTGGGAGCCAAGAGTCCTGGGTTCTACTGCTGGATCTGCCACTGACTTGCCATGTGCCCTCAGGCAAGTCACTTCACCTTTCTGTGCCTCAGTTTCCCTCTCTGCCAGATGGGGAGCCTCCTTTATGAGGGGCTTTGAAAGCTACGGAATAGACACGCTCTATGAATGCAAAGTACACGATTATTAAGCAGAAGGAAAGGAGCCACTTACATTGGGATGGCCGTCTCTCAGGACTTTGTGCAGAACGTGGCAGAACTTCCAGCTGAGGATGGAGCTGCTGGGCAGGGGGAGGCCAATAGCGTAGGACCAGAAAGTAAATGCTCCTTTCTCATGGTGAGTTCCCAAGATAATTCCTTTCCAGATGTCAAGGCTAATTGAACAGGTAGAAACTCAGGGCAGCCATTCCAATCAGACATGCTCATTATCTATGTTTCCTTTATCTCAATCAGCTTCTCATTAGGACTCTCGCCTCATCAAAAGAGCCAGGATTTGAGTAACATAAATCACAAATTTATGTTACATTTTATTTTTACAAAGGGCCTCAAGGTGGACCCTGGTGTGACGGCACACCAAAATGATGGCCTAGGAATGGAGTGTGTTGCAGGCAGTGGGACATCCAAGTGCAGCCCCATGTCCCTGCAAACAACGGAAAGAGCAGAACTGCCTCAGCCCACTTTGTCCCCAGCTCCTGCTCTTTGTCAGTGAGTGGTTGAAAATGATTTTATGTTATATTTCTCCCTGTGCTGCACGTTTACTGATCACAGCAAAGACACTGGAACATATAACACGCCATCCCACATCAAACCAATGGCCTGTCAAGTCCAGTGTCCTACCCCCAGCTGCAACCTATGACTCAGAGGAAGGCATATCTCCTCCCCACCTGCCCCACTCCCCCAAAACCCCATCATCTATTGGCAAATTCCTTTCTGATCCCCGGGGCAATTAAAAGACACCCTGAAGTATGAGATCTAATTGGGAATTGTGTGATGATGTGTAGAGAAATCTGGCCAGGAGATTACAAAGCTCCTTTTGAAAACTGGCCACAATACTGGGCTCTGAGAAGCGGGGCCCACGTCTTTGCTAAGGAAAAGGATACTGCGGGCATGTTTCTCTTTCACTGGCGCTTCTTGTGTGTTGATGGCTTTGCTGATGCTCATAGCCTGTGCGGGGAGAAAAGAGTAAATGTCAGAGGCAGAATCAGCGCAATCCTTTACTGACAAACATTGTTAGTCCATAAAAATCTCAGGCATCAGGTCTGTTTCTGGATCCTTCTTGTCATTCACTAGACACTGCCTGGCCATATGGAGCATTTGATAATGCTCCTAGTTTATGCAGCACCTTTCATTTCAAACCTGCATTCCAACTATTCAGTCTCAGACTATCTCTAGGCAAGGAGTATCCTCACCCCATTGTACAGATGGAGAGATGGAAGGTCAGAGCAGGCAAGTGACTTGTCCAAAGGCCCAGGACATATTAAGTGATAGAGCCAGGATTAGAACTCAGCACCTCCCGTCTCCCAACCCCGTGCTCGGCCTCCTGTAAGGTCTCACGTTTAACGAGGTCCTTGGTTATAGTCTGAAAAGCTAGCCTCTCAGACCTGAGACCCAGGACGCCGCGTGCCTGGACATCCAAGCACTAAGTTCTCAGTGTTCCCTTTATCGATGACTTGATGTCAAGAGTTGCTCAGGACAGATATCTAACGATTTCTTTTGTACCTGCTAGCAATACAGCCTCATCTTTGTATCTGACAACCATCTTGCGTCTTGCCTTGTACATCATCGACCAGAGAGATTCTAGCATTTGAATTTGGGAGTCAAGTTGATGAGAGCAATTGATATTCTCCACGGCTGCTATGATCCTAGTAAATACACGGACTGCATTTTCTCAGCACTAACTCAGACAGGTGTCTACAGAGCAAACATGCATAACAGCAAAATGCCATTTCAGAGCTGTTTATCTAACCATAACAAGCCTTTGAAATGTTTATTTCTTTTCACACAGTAGGTGATATTTTATTGGATCAACTTCTGTTGGTGAAAGAGACAAGCTTTCGAGCTACACAGAGCTCTTCTCTTCACAGCTTTGATGGCATTTCCCTTTATGTCTCCTTACATCAATCTCTCGTCAGATCTCCTTTTGTAGTTTGTACTCCTAAAATTTGGAAAAAACAGGCCACAAATAAATATGGGATTAGCCTCCGACACACCCATTCCAAAGAACTCAAAGTGTAGGGCAAGGTGATTAAAGTAGCAGCAAAATGGTATGAGAGTGATGCTGATTGCAATCTTTATTAGGTGAATAAACTATGCCTTAAGAGTCTAAACACTTTCAACATGTCCCAATCTAAATCACACAGTTCTACTCTGAAGACTGACCCTATAAACAATGCCATCCATTTGCACTGGGTCTCAGTGACTCCAAATCGAGATATACTTGTCTACAACTAAAGATTTTTTTGTTTTTTCCTAATTCCTAGTCCTGCAAACTCGCCCAGGGGTCCGAGCATGCAAGCTGGGCTTTCTTCCTCCTTGCATGACCAATAAAAGGCTCATCAGACTGAATTCCAGCCTCAGCCACATCTGTGTAACCTCATTATCTTCAGTGGATTTGCATAGGTGTAACGGCCCAACCCTGTAATTAGATCTTGGTGAACAATCCTCCCAATGGTGCACATACCAGAACAGACTCCTGCTCTCTCTCAAAAACTTTGCAGGGCTAACAGGGGTAAAGCCTTGTTATACCATCCACAGGGCGCAGGCAGGATACTGCAGACTCACCAGGAGTAGGCCTGGTGAATATTAAGATGCCAATTTTACATTGTCAGGAGAGAGTTGCACTTTAAATGCATTATGATCCTAAGGGGCTGATCACATCAAGAACAAGCTTTCTAGTCTTGAGTAGAGCAGCCATCAAACAGCCAGACTGAAAACATTCCTGTAACTTTGATTCTTATCAGAGTTTCCTCCTGTTTCCTCTGGGAGTTTCCGCCTGTTGTCTCAGAGCTTCAACACAAGGGCAAACGCTAGGCTGTGGTTTTGCACCACGGATGGATTTTCAGGAAAGGAGGCGCATTGATTTAGCATCAAGACACCTACGACTTGAGCTGGGATCCCAAAATGAGAGAGCAGCATCTCAACACACACTGCATTCTCCAGCCCTTAGCCCCGCAAAGGCAAAAGGTTCTTTTGTGTCTGGAGAAGAAGGAATGTGAATGGGGAATCTGGGTAATGAGATGAAGAGGTGAAACACTTGTCAGGAGAAGCATCAGATGCACCATCCACTGCAAAGACTGAAACACTCAGCATAGGTTTGAGAAATCTAGTCACAGCCACGGCCCAGTCCAGTGTCCCACTCACAACCCCAACCTACCCCGAACAGCATTTCTTGAGCCATTTAGTTTGGTCCTAAACCCTATTTCACAGACTCCCCACGTTAAACATTTCAATGTGCTGCAGATTTTGGGGCTGACAAGATATAACTGTGGGAGGAGCAGTTCTGCAGGCTTCACCACAATATCCCACCAACTGGATTCTCTCCTGCCCTGGTGAGACTGGAACGGGGGCAGTCTCTGTGTCCATTCAGTCTCTAGGCTGTGCTGAAACTATCAACAAGAACCAGTTTGTGTGAACTGGGGCAATGACTTCTAGGACATGGAGAGACGCCTGATAAAATCTGTCCTTGTTAACTGGCTTCTAGCCTTAGGCCATGTCTTCCCTCAGAGTTCATTCAGGTGATCAGTGCTCAAGTCTAGCCTGGGTGTGAGCGGCCACACTGCCAACCAGACTCAAATTACTGTGTCCCCCACGCTGGCGCTGCACTCACTGTGCAAGGCCCTAGGATTTCTGGGGTCATCGCTCATGGTTCTTAGCACTGTAGTAAGATGAGTAGCTCTGTGATTCTTTCCCAGTGACTTGTGGGAGAACGTGTCTATCTTTCTGGGCACATGGGGTGGGGAAGTGAACTGCGGGGAGGCACTGGAGGAATATCAGCTCTCAGATGGGTTACCCTGTGTCCTCACCACAAAGCGGTCAGGTTAACCAGCCCAAGCATAAGCAGCATTTGAGTGTTAGCCTATAACCCAGGGCAGGCCAGCTAGTCTGGTTCGAAAACATCACCACATTCAGGTAAGAGTCTTGTGTGTGAACGAGAGTGGGGCTGGGGGGTAATACCCAAGAAAGAGTCCAAGTTAACTCTGCAATGAAGACAAGCCCTTAAGTTTCTCACATCACTGTTGTAAGAGAAAGGCTGCTCTAGGAGTCCTAAAACCACACTCCAAGCCTACACACACACACACACAGGAGGGAGACACACACCCTTCCTGCCCCCAACACACACACACACCACCTCCCTGCCCCCGACACACACACCTCCTCTTACTTGTAATAGGAGCTGGGAGAATGCACTGAGAGAGGAGAGGAGCCCTGCTACAACACACAGAAACACCCAATCTCTAAAGCGGCCATTACATGATGGAGAGGAGAACCAGCAAACCACCAAAAGTGATGCATTGAGAGGTGGCACATGTGACTCCACTGCTCAGCTAGAGATATGAGACCTTTCGCATCTCTACAGAGGGAGATGTGTAACACACTGACCCAGACTAATGGATCACACATCCCCTCTGGACAGAGGAAACTCACCCCATGTATTCTCAAAACAGTTCACATCCCAGAAGAACCCCACTCATGTGATGGGTGCCATCTTGGCCAACCCTGGGAACTGAAGCAGGGAACTCCAGGGCTAAAAGCATGAGGCTACAGCTCAAGCTAAAAAAACAGACCTTCAAGCCGAGTGCTATGACAGACCTGTATCCCCTGTGGATGGGGCACAGAAGGCGGACAAGTTCACACACAGACCCTGACTAGCGGGTTAAACAAGCTTAGTTAAAAACCCCAAATATGGGCCAGCTTCCCCAAAAGGCTGTAGAACATAAGAAAAGATTCAAGTTGACTGTTTGGATGCTTTTAGAGACTTGCTAATACTAATCTTTGTATGTCCCTCCGGGGAACACAATTTCCTCCCAGGGGGAACAGAATTAATCTCCAAAGCTGGCACTGCCTTTAAGTCTATGATGTTATATTCCACATCTGCTAAGGTTGGATCTGCATGTTTGAGGGTCTCCAGGAAACATATGGCGTTTGAAGTTATTATTGTCCCACAGCCCCCACCATGCAGAGTCCTCATTCAGATTTCTACATGCCTGACCTCATTTCATACAGAAGTCTATTGTGCCATCAATTCATTTAGATTCTTAGAACCAATGCTGCAGCTGAACTGTATAAATTAATGAATACATCTCTACTCAGATTGATATACTACTAGTTAATTGTGCCTCATGTTTAACGGTACAACAACATGTAAGACTTCCAAATACAATTCAGAAAAATCCCTGGATGTTATGATCATCCTAAACATCTCATTTTTACATATTCCATTTAGTGAAAACAGTTGTGCTTTGCTTTGTCCGGTATCACTATGCACTACTCCATCCTGCCTGTGAAACCTGGATTATACAATGATCTTTGCTAATGACTGAGAAACCCAGTCTCTGATCTCTCAAACACACACTATACAATGCAACCAGTGAGTTTAAGGGCTGCTCGACACTGAAAACTGATATGGACATCGGTCTGTCTCTCCCATCGCAGCAGTATCTACCCTGTAGTGCTGCTGCAGCACTTTAAGAGTACATATACCATAAGACAAGACAGAGTGAGAATCTCTCTGCTTATAGAGCACTCACAAAAAAGGTATCCTTTTGTAGGAGAAAAGGTGAACCTCTGTTTACTTTTCTAGAAGAGAGGAAATCTCTCTCACGTAAGTTTTAAATAGACACCAATCATCTTAGCGTCTAGGGGCAGACCACAGCAGAAAAAGGGATCAGAATGGATTCTGCTCGTCATCCTGGAGTTCAACTAGTGAAACAGTTTGCCTCCTGCCCAGCTGTTTTGTTCTATTCAAGTTCTTGTGCTGTGCCCATCACCACAGTATCTGGGCACGAGGGGGAAGGCTTTTGCGGAAGGGCAAGAAGCCAGATGGCCTACAACTCATTCCAGTCTCCTGTTAGGATATGCCACAGGGTAGGATGCAGCACCAAGAACGCCGGGGCTGTGAACGTTTCATCCTGCTTTCTGCGTTCTCAATAAACACAGCTGTCTTAGTGGGTTAAGAGGTGACTCTGAGGCAGGCTGGTTCCACCCTGCTAAGGCCCTTGAAGATCAGGACCATACCTGTGGATTAGGCCCAGCAGCAAACAGGGGAGCAGAGGGCACAGTGACAGAAGCGCTCAGGAGACGTGCAGCACGTAGCAGCCCAACATGGAGTTCTTGGTTAGCTCCAGCTGGCAGGCCTAAGTAGAATGAATTACAGCCTCTGTGTCCTGAGGCAGGAAAGGAATGGCTACTAGGGCAAGGGGAGTGGCCACATCTTCTGGCCGTTTGAAGGTGGCGGTGGCCACAGGAGGGGGCTACATTGCTATTGCTCTCTGGTTATTGAGGGGCAGAGATGAATCCTCCACAACCTCAAGGCTGCAGATACTACTTCGACAAGCAGACAGCAGATGCCTTCCCAGGAGAACCGTAACCAGCTCCCTGGCATCTTTCCCTCTCCCTCCCAGCACCCCTTAAGCATGCCCTGGATTACACTGCATCCATCCAGCCACTTGTTTTCCCATCCATCTCTCTTGGAGAACACAATGGGGTGTGCATACACCACACCAGAGTAGGGAGACAACGGGTTCAATTCCAGCAGGAAAGGCCAGGCTCCAAGGCCTGCCCACCTTCTAGAACCAAGAGGCAGGGAAGGGGCCCAGCAGACCCTTTCCCCATCTACTCCCAGCCCTGACTGAGCAGCCTAAGGCCTGGACTCTGCCTGAGGACACCAGGCAGGTTCTCCTCAGGGTTCTTGTGAAGTGGAGCCTGTAGCGTTGTCCAGCTACTCCCAGGAGCGGAGTGGGCCCTGCAGGACTCCAGAGGTGAGAGCAAAGAGCAGCAGAGGGAGCCCAGAAAGCAGTCAGGAGGGAGACATACTGGGAGGTCTGACGTGGAAGGAAATATCGATTGTATAACCCAATCCTTCCACCACGTTGACCAGAGTAATGGACCAGCCAACTGGCATGGGGAACAGCCGTCTCAGCAGATGGGCCTGAGCCACAGTGTTTGGATCCAGATCAGAACTTCCCCAACTTTTGGGGGTTTCTGGATCTGAGATTTTGGTTCAGCCCCATAGAGAAATGAGAGTCAACCACAAAGATCTGAATTTTACCACAGTCCAGGGGCATTTGGGTCAGGGCCTGTCTCCAAGTTAAGTAGCTCACTAGGGAAGTGGCCGGATTGTCACAGGATTGTTCCATGTCAAGAGGGAGGCTGCATCTCCCCCACCCCCACAACTGATATAAAGGTGAGATGTGTTGGGTGAACAGGCTCATTTGACCACTGACTCCCCGCTTCTCTCTCATGTTCTCCTTCAGAACAGGAACATTAAAGGCTGCTGTCCAGCTCCTCCTTAGACAGGCACGCCCAGGACACAGACATTCATTAACTGATTTAGAAACAGAGAGTTTAGCAATGGGGCACTTAAAACCCAGCTGTCCAGGGCTCCTAAGGAAGCACTTCAGCTAAGGAATCAACTTGGCTTGTTCCAGCCACCAAGGACATTTAATTTAATAGCTAATCCTCCCACTCAGCTTTCGGAAGGCAGACAGATGGCCTCAACTGCAAAGATAGCTCCAGATTTGTATCCGAACCCACCCAAAAAGGGGAGGTGCCTGGCTGTGAAGGTGGGGAGGGAATGGGGCTGGCTCAGACCTAACTCCAGAAGCCACAGCCCCTCTGGAGTTGAAGTTACTGCACCTAGTAAACACAGTTCTTTGTCAAACTGGCAGGCTGAGGAGGAGAGTTCACTGGAGCATGACATACCCTGCCTAGCCAGTCACCGATCTCCAGAACACAAACACCACGGCTGTATGTTTAATGAGCAGATGCCAGTGCAAATACCACAGAGCCAGCCAGCAAGGAAACTTAACCGGGCAAGCTCCGAGTATGCACTGAACAAAGCTCAGCTTCAGCATACATTACGCCTAGGCCGCGCTCCCAGAGCGCCCGGGCGAAAGCTTTACACAACACAGCTCAGTCTGAGCATAGTGAGACTCTGTTACATTTCACAGGATGCTGGTATTTCCATGCAACTACAGTCAGAGGCATTTCATACCATGCGAGTGTAGGATAATGGGCGTGGGGACTTGAGAATAATTCAGCTTGCAATTAAAATAACTGACGGGGGGAAAAAATCACAACTTCATGATAAGCGTTTAATAGGTTACATGCTATTTATAATCATTTCCAAGGTCATTGGCCCTTAAATGTCAGGTACATCTGGGGAGAGCAACGCCTTGATTCATTCAATTATTGGCATTTCAGCCTGTGATGAGGCTTCATTACATGCTGCTCTGTCAAGCTCGCAAGTCTCACTTCTGTAGTGACAAACAGGGCTAGAATCTCCACCGGAGAGAGAGGCCTGGAAAAGAACTGGCCTTTATTGCAAGCACAGGAATTCAGTATTGAAACAGGGAGACCCCTATAGAAACACTCGTAGAGAATCTCTTCAGTAGCACATCGGTTATCTATGACCCAGGCCAGAGTGGAATAACCATGCTAGCATGGGTCTGGATCAGAAGCTCCTTGGGGCAGGGACCAGTTTGTAAAGTGCCTAGCACAATGGGCCCCAATCCTCACTGGAGCCTCTCGGTGCTACTGCAGTAGAATAACTGCTGCTCTACAAAAGGTAGCCATGTTGGGCTATTTTTTATTTATTTATTTTTAAATGGCGATATCCCATCTCCTAGAACTGGAAGGGAACTTGAAAGGTCATTGAGTCCAGCCCCCTGCCTTCACTAGCAGAACCAAGTACTGATTTTGCCCCAGATCCCCAAGTGGCCCCCTCAAGGATTGAACTCACAACCCTGGGTTTAGCAGGCCAATACTCAAACCACTGAGCTATCCCTCACTCCCCCCTATTGTAATGTGATGGAGCCACAACTGTCCTGTACCATAGTCTGGTCCCATCCACACAGAGGCCAAACTGTGTTCTAATCACGATCCTGGTATGAAATATTTATAGAGCTCCATAAAGACACCTGCCACTCTGCAAAGTGGAGTCCCCACCCCAACCAGCTTCCAAGGACAGGGCTAGGAGCTGTGGGGAAATAAGGAGAGGATATTGACAATCTCTCATAATAATTCCTAAGGCTAGTTATAACTACCCAGGGATGTTGGTGGTGAAGAAAAGGATGGATACAGACAAACTTGGATTTAGAGCGATCTCTCTTCTGTAGCAATGGAATCATCATTGATGGGGCTGGAAAAGGCGCTTGAACCAAACCGTCCCATCCATCCCCCTGCAGGACTGTTGCTCAGAGAAAAGCTGCATGGCACGGCAGGAGTTAAACAGAACACAAGCGAGCTACCTCCCTCACTTCTCTCCACACCGGGCAAGGGAAGGGAGCAAATTAATCTCACTCTCTCTCCAGTGACACAGTTTCTACGCACACAGTGAGTGACCAGCAAAATTAACAAGAGTTTGTTTTTAAAGGGAAGAGCTGTGAATAACGGAAGGGTCTAGATATGAGAGGCTAGGGGTGCGCCAGGTTATCATGTAGTACGATAGTATGCCAGGTCACCCATGCAAGGAGGTTCTGGAAAAGGTGTCAGCCTGGTGATCAGAGCTGGAAAGCCAGCATGTGAATGAGAACTTTATTTTTTGGTTGCTTTCCTCAATCACCCTTTCTCTGGCAGGGATGTACAACCCAGGCTTTCACATGCCTTCGGCAAAACTCCGCCTGAAGCTGGAGGCCAGGATATAATTCTCTGCCCAGACATTTGGGCAGAGAGAGAGAGAGAGAGGCAGTTTAGGAAATGCCATCTTTGCCCCATCATGCAAATGGTCCTCCTTTTAATTCATTCCCTGCTTCTCCCATGGAGGCAGGACTCTGCCATCCATCAAGCAGTGGCACATCTTAGACAACAGGCATTTAAAAGAAAGAAAAAAGATTTGCTTCCCATCTATCAGCATGTATATAATGCAGCTGCTTCATACACATCCAGTTGTTCGCTTGGGTCTGATGCTTACTGGACTCTACAGCTGAAACTCCAGCGTCAGGCAAAGGCTGGAGTAAAGATTTCCTCAGTGATGGAGGAGAGGTGAGTTTGCTTTCTTTGACCAGGGAAATGGCCTCTTTCTTCAGCAGAACAGGACTGCTTCGAAGGGCTTAAAAGTGTTAATTACTGAGCTATTAAAAGGCCTTTCTGAGTCCTGCACTGGGTATTGTAATACACTTTTCAGTTCCATCCCCCACTCCCTTTGGAGCACAGTAAAAATCCATTGGACGGTCACATCTAGAAAAAAAATGATGAAAATAAGCGGCTTCTGTTTCAGCTACTAGAATGGGGAGATCTACACAGACCCAGCTAAATGCCCAATGCCAATTAACATCACATCCTCTGTAGGCACTAATGGCAACACGTTTTAACTTAGATCACTGCTGTCTTTGATTTGTCAGCATTAGGATTGAGAAACTGCACTTCATCATCCCTGTTTGCACTTAAAAATGGAACTGAATGCAGTCAAGAGGTGCTGGTTTAAATGAGTAGTAAAGGGTGCTCAGCACCCTTCGGGATTAGGCCTTCAGCTAGGCTGTAGCTGAGTGCAAGAACCAGCTACTGGTATTAACTGGTTAATACTTTGACAGCACTTTGAAAATCATTTGAGTAGCAACCAGCGCATTGCTTCTACAATTGTAATGTGTGTACACACATGCGGACTTGTCTGATGCTAAAGATACCAGCCCACCCAGTAAGACTTTTTATGGTCTACTACTTGCCTTAAGGCCCCTTCAGTGAGTTGTCTCATGGAGACACTGTACTGGCATCTGCCAGTTGCTTTGCTTTTCATAGCATCAAACAGTGTGCAGGCTACAGGGGTAACTTATCCCGGGTAGGGCTGTTGTGTCCGTTACCAAGCAACCGAATGGCTTCTCTTCCTAACCAATGCCTCTGAAACAGTGTGGTGCATTACCCCATCTTATTAATTCAGCTATAAAAAAAACAAAACATTGAGGCTGACCCATTTTAGAAGGTCGTGTAAATTGTTTGGCGTCTCCCCCTCGGGGTCTGCCAAGCTGGTGACTCCATAACTGACTGTGTTTGTTTTGGGTTTCTTTAGTACAACATTCCATGGCCAAGGCCTTCTTCAGGGGGCAGAGACTGTCTATAGTTTATTTCTCCTGTTTCAACAGCCCTTGAGGCGGACGTTCTCAGGTGCAGCACAGGAACAGAGTAATACAGGCTCCGCTGACATGCATTCAGTCTCCATGATCCATTCATAACTTGGCCCCTCCTCTAAGACTGCTGGCATAGCCTCCAATCAGCGTCAGCCCCTGTGGTGAGGACGCCTGTTCATCTAGCACTTGTCAGGCTCACGCCTCCAGGTAGCAAAGGCTCTAGGAATTAGTCACTTGGACATTAGATGTTTGTGCATTTCTGAGGCCCTGCCAGTGACCGTGTGGCAGAAACAGATGGGCAGCAGCTATTTCTAAGGAATTGGTAAGGAGGACAATGATTCCAGTGGACACCTGAACTAGTGCATGCTGGGTCCGGCTGAGCAGGAGAGCACAGTTATTGAACACTGACAAATTAGGAGGAGGTGTAAAGTTACCAAAGTGAAGCAGTTGGAGAATTTAGAACAGAAGAACTATTAGCTCAGAGCCCGTCCCTCTGAGTAAGATCCAGCCTCCTATTCAGACTGTAGCAATGAATGAATGTAGGAATTAAACAGATTATACCTGATCAGTCTGCATGTGCATCCAAATGGGGAGGAGGTGTGATGTTTGAGATTGGTCTGGCTTCAGGAAACAGGGGAACCCCAAGGACATTAGGTTTAGGGAAATTCTAAGCTCAATCTCCCCAGATAGTTGTTCCTTCATACAATGCAATGCTGTGGCTATGACACACAAAATAGGTCAGGAAGCCTGACTGTCCCTCTAGAATGTAGGATAGAAGCATGAAAATAGACTTCCACAAATTTTAGCATAGCCACCCTCCTTACTGGAGGTACTTGAATTAATCCCCGCTCCCACAAACACAGGCAAGTGCGGTGTCTGATGCCCAGTATGTGTGGTTATAGAAAGGTCTGTTGGGTTATTTGCTCAGCATGGAATTTACTTTTGCAGATCTTGATTATTTGAGGCTCAGCAGTACAGTGCAGCCACACTCAGCCTGCGTGGCTGGAAGGATCTAACGTAGGGACAGGTTATGGGCGTGGAGAGAAGAGATGCAGGATTTGTTTTCAGTGTATTTAATGAAGCCTGTGGGTTTAGACTGACATTTGGGCTGTAATTGTAGTAAAGTAGCTAAGCCAATAATTTGATCTAATCCTCTTAACCCCTAAAGTTGATCAGTCTGAAACATAGGCAAAATGCACTCACAGGTCCCTCACGGAGCTGCTAACCCAGGGCCTAATCTTTCAAAGGGCTGAGCACCCTCAACTCCATTTCAATCCTCTCAGAACCGAGGGTACTTAGCACCTCACAGTGCATTGCAGGCTCGGGCTCCCTTAAACTCTAGCTCTTAGTATGGGGGTTGCAAGTGACAAAATGTCAAATATGTCACCGGGAATTAATTTTAGATACACCAACAGTCGTGATCTGATGGTTTATTAATAGAAACAAGACTTACAATGCAGGATACAGACCAATGCAAGTCCTATGCCAGTAGCAAGCAATGTTTCTGTGCTGACCAAACAGGCACGAAGGATTTTATTTTCATTCTTCCTGGGTTTATTCAGCCAGTAAAGTCTCATAATATCCATACAGGTGGTTTACAGTGTGCATGGAAGAAGTGTGTTAGGAACCCTTCCAGATACCAGGAGACAGTATGGCCTAGTGGATGGAGCACAGGACTGGGACTCAGGAGAATGAGGCTCTATTCCCAGCGTGGCCACTAGCCTACTGGGTGACCCTGCGCAAGTTGCTTCCCATCTCCTCATCTGTAAAAATGGGGATACAGACGCTCCCCGAGTTACGTAAACCTGACATATGCAAATCTGAGCTTACGGAAAAAGTTCCGTAAGCTAGAAATAGGAGTGTTTGGGGTTTTTTGGGGGGGGCATAATGGTCAGAGATACGTTTCCGAGTTGCGCAAAATTCGAGTTACGAAAGATGTTCCAGAACGGAACGCTTGCGTAAGTCGGGGAGCGTCTGTAATGGTACTGAGAACCTTTGTGATGTGCTTTAAGAGCCACTGAAAAGAGCCAATTATTATTACAGTGTGCTGTAGTGTTCCCATGAGAACACGCCTGTCTTTAGACCCAAGGGCTCAATGTCCACCTGTTTTTCCACCTCCATTAAACTATCTCTGCAAGAGCCTGCTGTTGCCCGTCCCTGTAAATCAATGAGTTAATTCCAAAAGATACTCTGTCTCCGAAATCGATTACAGGGTCAGCCTAAAACCCCACCCGGCAGACCTAGGGGTTGAGGCAGGATTCCATACAGGTGTGTCCTCAGAGCCTTCCCAAGTGGTTTTCATATGGTCACAAAGCACTTACGAGCTGTGCAAACTTTCAGTTCACCTCCACCCTGCAATACCTAATAAAGAGAGGATGAGATCAGTTCTGTGTCTCATTGCACAATCATGTGACTCACTCACACTCTTTGCTGAGAGGCCAAGCGTTAGGAGAAAATCAATGGGCCTATGCATCTATACAAACAGGAGAGCAGGATTTGAGCCCCTTATGATCCCGTGGGTGGAGGAGTTGTGTTTTAATTTCTCTGGGGGAAGGGAGCTTGCTTTTCAGTACTCTTCCACTGAGAGTTGGCTCTGTGTCCCAGCCAGTCTTTCATAAGAATAGAGCATGAGTATGATTTTTCTTTTTTTTTTATTACTCGAAGATTGAGCTCATTTCTAATTCTGAAAGTAAGGCTCAAAGTATTAGCACTGAGGAAATAGAGAAGTCTGTTTCAAACAACAACTTTTAACAAGTGATTCTTAATAGAAGTTAGATCCTTTTGGATCTTAGTAATTTTGAGTAGAGGAAAGGTGATGTGAAAATGTCCTAGCCAGAAACGCCATTTCTTCTGAACTGATGGATGGAATCCATCCACTAACTTTTTGATGAGAGAGTTTCATTTAAACATAAGAATTCACATCACTAAATAAACCAGACGTGGAAACACATGGATCACCCTCACTATACGCTGAAGGCTTTCCCCTTCAGCCAAGAGTTCAAGAAAAATCACTTCTTTAGCTATTGCTAAAATCTAAGTCTCTCCCACATGCAAACGAAGGAAGGAAGTGGTTCCATAGCTGGAGTATAGTTCCGAATACACCTCTACCCCGATATAACACGAATTCGGATATAACGTGGTAAAGCAGCGCTCCGGGGGAGGCGGGGCTGCACACTCCGGCGGATCAAAGCAAGTTCGATAGAACGCAGTTTCACCTATAACGCGGTAAGATTTTTTGGCTCCCGAGGACAGCCTTATATCGAAGTAGAGGTGTACATATGCTCCGGTGATGCAGGTAAGCCTAGGCCAGCACTGATCTACAATGCTTGCTGATTGATGGCTATTCAGTGCTAATGTGGTATTAATATGGTGGGTCTCAGTGCACTTTCCAATGGAGAGGTGTCCATAAATCACTGCCTCCCTGACCACTAACTGGCATCTTTGCTGGCAGTGTGTTGAGAGGGTAAGGATTAAACAGGCATGGAGACAGAGACTTATCCTCTCACTCCTGGGGGTGTCACTTCAAGGAAGCTTGTACTGCCCATCCTATACCAGTTGTGTGGCTAGAGTGTGTGACGCTGGCTGACCTGGTCATGCTAGAGTGTATTCAGGCCAATTTTACTTATGTATTGGTATAGATCAAAATGAGTGTAAATGTAAGAGTGTATTTAGGTGTTTAAACTTAATGAAAACTAGTGAAATGTTACTTGTGTTGTTTTCACTTATCTGTTGCCGCTCTAATGTAATAGCTAACATTTCCATTGTAAATATCCCTGTAACTAAATAACTCATCAGACAGCAAAGCAGCCTTGGGGAATGCTAATGAAGGATTTTATCAGAAAAGGTGCTAATTTCAAAGCAAATAGCCACTGTATGTGGTAACCTGAGGTCAGAGACTCAAAGCACATTCCTTACCCCTCATCATCAAAGGAAAAGCCGAAGTGGGTAGAGAGACTGTCAGCTTATCTTCTGTGAGAAGAAGATATACATATGGATTCAAAGAAAGATCTTTTCTCTCTGATTGTTTGGACTTTTACAGGGAAGTGTGCCAAATGAAACGCAGAAATCCCCAGAGACACCTCTGGATACCTTAAAAAAACAACAAGGAGTCTGGTGGCACCTTAAAGACTAACAGATTTATTTGGGCATAAGCTTTCGTGAGTAAAAACCTCACTTCTTCGGATGCATCCGAAGAAATGAGGTTTTTACTCACGAAAGCTTATGCCCAAATAAATCTGTTAGTCTTTAAGGTGCCACCAGACTCCTTGTTGTTTTTGTAGATACAGACTAACACGGCTACCCCCGATTCTGGATACCTTGACATTTTTGGGGGGAAACGCAGTTTATTACATCTCTGCCACCATTTGGACTTACAGACTGACTCACCGGTTAATATATTTTATCTGCTTTAACCTCTCAATAACTCCCATTTCCTTTTCTTAGCTGGTAAACCTATAGTTAGTTTACTAATGAATTGGCTGGCAGTGTTGTCTTTGGTGTAAGATCTGGAATACCAATTGATCTGGGGTAAGTGACTGGTCGAAACCTGATCTGGTGTGATTTTTGGTTTAAGTGATCATTATCACAAAATCCAGATTGTGTGGGTGGCAAGATAGGCTGGAGAGTCTAAGGCAGGGGTCCCCAACGCGGTGCCTGCTGGTGCCATGGCGGCCGCCGGGGCGTCTAAGTGCGCCCGCGTACTGGCTGGTGGACCAGCATCCGCCGAAATGCTGCCGAGAAGCGGCAACGCCTCTGGATGACACTGCTTGTCGGCAGCGACGCCTATTGACGTTGCCGCTTGTCGGCAGCATTTCGGTGGATGCGCGTCCACCCCACAGTCCTCCGTGGCTCATTGTCTGGCACTTGCCAGACGAAAAAGGTTGGGGACCACTGGTCTAAGGGGACTGTCTGTGACTCCATGGTAAGACTGGTATAGTGATCTAGTTAGTTACTGGCTTGGTGACATCCAGTTATAGAACATACCACCAGTCTGGGGTGTCTGCCCTGAGGTGGGCACTCACAGTTGTGAGCTACTCCAGACAGCATGACAGAAGGAACTTTGGTCACCAGGGCTATCAATTTCACAAGCTTTAAATTCACACTCTTTTAAAAAGAATCTAAATAGAGCGGTCCTGGGGTTGATGGTAAGACTGCTTTACAACGAATGTGGAACGAAGCAGAGAAGAGCTCTGACGGATGCAATGCAGCAGTCTCTAGCCAGCATAGGCAAGCAGGTCATTGTACACACACTTTACATGTGCTGGGGATACCACCTCTTTCGGTGACCAGCAGGGAATTGAGGGAGGGAGGAAAGGGATTGGCTCTTTTATCTGTTTTTTTTCTAACATGTCACTAAATCTCTGACTGGGGATCCCATTGTGTGTAATGGCAGCTCTACCCTGGGATAGCAAAGGCCAGTTTCAGCCCTGCTGTAACTGGGTACAAAAGCCTGTGAAGTTATGCCATTGTCTGCTCACACTACAGCTGCCTTTGGCCCTGGGAGTATATGGCGGCCAGGGCAATTAGCAAGAATGCGGATACATTTTTTTAAGGAGCTCACTGCACCCTTCTAACTACTCCCTGGCAAGGACGAGACTCCCATCCCGCAAGCAGCTGTCATTGATGACACCATGTCCCTCTGGGATCTGCAACTCCATGACTAATAATGGACCATGGAGCTGCTCTGTTTACACCAAGGGAGGCAGGAGTTAGCCCTAGGGCTAGACTGGCAAATGTTGACCAACGAGGAACTTCCTTTTTCCCCAGTTCAGTGAACTCATTCCTTTATTTATAGGCTTTAACCAGGGAAGCTGCATTCTCTGCTTCGATTTGAGACCTGAGCAACCACTCTTCTGTCTGTCCAGGAAGTCGCCCAGAACCTGATGAACATGTGAGGTATTGGCTCTGACCACAAGGCAGTGAGACAGAGGCTCATTCATCCACTATTGACGAACAGTAACCCTGCCTCCACGAATTAAGGCAGAGGGCCACATGAGATGGCTCCAGCCCCAAAGGCTATCTAGTAGGATTCCAGGTCATCTGGCTTCCTGATTCCACTCTCTGCTCTAGCAGGGATAACCTGAGAGTGGCATTTAGTGCGATTCTGCAGCCAGGCTGGGAAAAGTGCCACAAAGGACAGTGAGAGATCTCAGGGCCTGGGCATTAAGGACCTCTCCACACTTGGAACTTTACTGAAATAGCTATTCTGGAATAACGACTTCCACAGGAGACCCTGAACGCACACTCTTATTCCAGAGTAAGTGGGGTCACGGAGCCATTCCAGAACAGCTATCTTGGTCATTTCCAGTTGTAGACAAGCGCTAAGGAAAGCTGGCCAGAGAAGCCTCCTTGAGCCAGAACACAGGAAGCAGTTGTAGCAACACTAGCAGCTTGTTCTTCCAGATGCATTGCCTTAGCAAGACTGTAATGGAAAGGGAGATGATATTTGCCAAGCTGGACACTAGTCTGAGTCAACTGAGGAGTTTATCGTGGGTTCATCAGGTTCCTCGGTCCAGAGATATGGGTGGAAGAGGATTATGTTTGGCATTTTGATGAGTCAATCCTTGCTCTCCTTTTGACATGACATTACTAGGGACCTCGCATTTCCCAGGCCATCAATTCCCTGCTTATAAGTCCTCGCTACATAGATTTTGATTTAAAGTTGAACATAAGTGAACTGCTTGTGATGAGGCCACACTGACCACTTGGGAACCTATTGTCCACAGAACAGGTAGAACAGAGTGAGTAGCAGCACAAGCTACGTCACTGTCAATGTGCACCACCCTGGCTAGGGAGAGACCACAGTAGTGAGAAGCGGAGTTCAGCTTCCAAAATCCACTCTGCCTTTGGTCTCTCTCTGCTGACACCAGGATGCTAACTGGGATGTGGAACCTGACTCTTGGGAACATAAACACGCAAACCTTCTTGATGCAACTTACTAAGAAGGTGTCAGACTATAGCGAGCTTCAGATTGTACTGAGCTGATCTCGGCTTCAGTCCAAGGACCTGAGGTGAGAGGCTGTGTATTCTATTACTAATTCCCTGAGTCTTCCACTCTGGGGAGTGCTGTTGGGTTTTTTAAACTTACACATAAGAGGCACAAAAACTGAAGCAGAAGGAGAATGTGAAGTCTATGTACAAACCTATAATGTCAATATTGATCTATTGTCCATGTGTTACATTTATTTTCCAGTCACTCAGGCTTATAACCAAAGTTATAAAGTTCAAAGCCCTGAATCAATTAAGATGCTTTAGAGCAAGAGAAGAAATATTTGTAATGATTCAAATGGACTGGAGACAAAAGCATTAAAAATGGAGGGCCAGACCCTCAGCTGGTAGAAAGAGGCAGTGTTGTCTAGTGGACAGAATACTGCACTGGGACTCAGGAGACCTGGGTTCTCTCTGAGCTCTGCTATTGGCCTGCTAGTGACTCTGGGTAAGACATGTTACCGCTCCGTGCCTCAGTTTCCCCATTTGTAAAATGGGAATGATACGGACTTCCTTTGTGAAGTGCTTTAAGATCTATAGAGGAAGCATGCTATATAAAAGCTAGGAATTAGTATTAATAAATTGTCATTATTAAATTTAAATCTCACTCAGTGTCTGATTTATCACAGCTGCGGATCTGGCCCTCCAACTTCACATGCCTGTCTATCTAGAGCTCTGACCCTGCACTGTTAGTTGGCGCGCTTGTTCAGCCCAGATTCATCCTTTTGACTCTTCAGTCCCAGTGCTCCACTGGCCAGCAAATCATCAAATCTGGATGTACTGCCAAGCCCAGCTGCCTTGGGAAAGTCATATTTGCAGGGATTGGAGGATGTCTTTGAAGTAGGTCAATTGGAATATTCACCTTGAAGAGTTCACACTCATGACCACCCAGTCCAAGACTCACTCTTCACTTTTTCTGAGGATTGTGGTAAGGACTAGCAATTCCTAGACTGATCTTCATTGGAAAAAACTTCACAGGGTCGATAGGTGTTCAAATTCTGATTGCTCAACTCTTTAAGGGATCCCTTTATGCAATTTGGGGGAAAAAAATGCTGAAGTCACTATATGACAGAGCAGACGGTACCCATTCTGGCATTTCTAGAGTCAGTCAGGCTCTGACTGAGCCAGTATCGTATGGCATGCCAGTCATAGTGACCCCATTTGTTTCTGCTGAATTTAGACTTATTTTTTATGTCTATGAGTATAACCTTGCAATAGCTCTGAATGTTCTGAACTGCCTCACATTCATTTGACTGGGATGTTAGCTCCATAGCTTGATGGAGACAATTTAAATATGAATATGATTAACTCTTTCACTGTTGCTCATTTAACAAACTCCCGCTACTCTGGGATGGTGAATGGTACTTGGATAGAATGGCCCCCCAGGGAAAGCTACTCAGTCTGACAGAACAAGATGTACAGAGATTAAAGTGAGATTTGTTTGTAGCCCAAGTAGGAAATGATATTTGCCTGAATTTAGAGTATCGGGGGCTGTTTCATATCACTGAACCACTTATATAATTCCACACCCTCCCTTTTCAGTATCTCTAGCCTTATGGTGCAGAATGTAGGAAAATTGGCTCTTCTGTTCCAGGCATATCCAAGATGCAACAGAATCAGCAATGGCCCTCACAATCTCTTGGTATCCTGTGTGCACAGAGAAGACAGGGGCTGGGGGGAATGCTCTAGTGACTTTGGACACAACAATACATCAAGTAACCTCAGAAGGAAGGCCTTGGGTTAAGGCACAGTGTAACCCACACACCTCCTGGGTGTGGTGTTCTGTCCCATCTAAGGGGGAAGGAGGGAGAGATTGATTGATTGAATGAAGAGTTTGCTCTACAGTCTTAGCTAAAAGCCAACTGGCTGGCTGTTAGCTCATGCAGTAGAGGCTCATGCACTAAGCTCCACAGGTCCCAGGTTCGATCCCACCTGCTGACGACCGGGATCCGTGGGCGTTACAACAGCACTAGGATTCAAGACACCTGGGTTCTACTCCCAACTCTACCACAGATTTTGTGTGCGCCTCTGGGCAAAAAATCACCTGTATACCTCAGTTCCTCCATCTGAGAAATGGGGAAAATAAATACCTGCTTCAGATATTTTTCATTCTTTAGTCTTTATAAAACATTTGAGAGATACTTGGATGGCAGATGGTCTAGCAGGGCAAAGTAGGTTAAAATGATGTTATGGAAGAAAGAATAGCTAAAACCATTTCCGTGTCTTTCTTGAGCTGTAACCTACACTCCAGTTCACTGAATACATAGTTCATTGGAGCCAGACCCACCTACCCTACCTATCTTTATTTCCAGAATCAGGACTTTTGATGAGTTATGAAGGGACAACACGTGGCCAGATTTTTTTCCCCATTACGCCAGACTCTAGTCTCTTACTCAAAACCCTTATGTACCAATAGAGTGACTAAACCTCATGATTACACAGTCCGATTGATGAAGACTGGTGTTTCACCCACTCTTTCATGTCAGACCACATTAATTACTGCTAGATACTTCCACCCACTATTCTTCCAACTGTTTTGCATGAGGCAGTGATGCTAAAGTGCCACCATCTTCCCCATGACAGAGGTGGACTCGAGTCTCCTGTATGACGGTGCATACTGTTCGCTGTAAGGCCCCCTTGGGGGGTTATTTTTGGGAGCAGAACAGTGCACTGTAAACCTTTTACAGTAATTGGCCCAAGACTTGTCAAATTAGCCTAATCCCCAATGGCTGCTTAAAAGGACAAGTGTCCTACTAACATTTTACCCCCTTTTAAACAAACCAAATGCAATATGAAAGTGATTCCAAATGGAAATATACATTGTGTTCTGGGCATCTGCCTGGTTCATTTGATCTTTGAATCTTCTAGTGGAGATGGTTATCTTTGAATGAGTAAGGAATGCAAACCCCAGGAGGATTTTATTCCCGACTATACTTGTTTACAACTCCTGGGTTCTATGCCTGTATCTGTCATGGACTCACTAACACCTCCAGCATGTATGCTTATAGGGACATCGTCCGGGCAAATTCAGCTCCAAAATGTAGAGTTAGGGGACAACAAAATTTAAGACCAGTGTTCCTATTAAATCATGCTTAAATAATTCAAATGGAAATTTTATATATGCACCCACACAGGCACACAAGTAGCAAAACAAAGAATGAAAAAGAGGATTATTCACATTTCTATAAATGATCTACATGGGGAAAGATAAGCCAGAGGGGGGTGGGGGCATGAAGCTACTGGTGATCAGAAACTGGACTGCAGTCATTCTGAAGCAATTTTCATACTGTTCCACAATTTGGCTCCTAGATCCAAAGAGTGCTCCAGCATGGGGGGGAAGGGGTGCAGGAATCTCAATCCTGCAAGGTGCTGATGGTCCTTAACACCCACTGACTGAGAACAGGAGTTAAGAGCTCCCAGCATCGCAGGATCAGGCTGTAATACCCAAATGAAAGTGTGAACACAGAATAAGGATTTCAAAGCTCTCCAGTCACATATTCCAACAATAGCCCTAGACAGTTCCACAAGGGTTACTGCCAAGAAAAGGTGCTGGACAGTATATGTTTCTTGAATCCTTCGTACTCCTTGCTCCAATGGCCCCTGCCAACTTGTTCTACTAATTGAGTGTCCCTCATCTGGTACGGTGTGCCATACTCTACAGAAGGTTTCCTGCTTCTGAGCAGGCTTCCTCAGTCACCCAGACCAGCAGGAGCAGATGCCAAGGGCAAACCGACACCATTCCAGAGGAAGTGACTCAAGAAGAGGTCGGGCTTATTCAGAGGCAGTCACGAGGCAATGCGGAGAGACACTGCCCTGCTTTGCTCAATGGCGAATCTTGTTTGGGAATGGAATGTACAATCAGGCCTCCTTGTGACTGCATGTCAACAAGCATCACTTCCTTTGGGATGGTGTCATCTTCTGCCTTGGCATCTGCTCCCAGCTGGGCTGAGTGGATGAGGAAGTCTGTTTAGATGCATAAAGGTGACTATGTGAGGGGAACTGTTCCAGGTAAGGGATGCTTTATTTGGAAATAGAAACTACTTGTAATGCAAGGAGGAAATCCCTCTATGAGCCTTTGATACAACAATTTTAGTTTCAGTCTCTTAGCTGAAGTGCCAACTCTTACAACAATATTCTTCAGTGAAATAAATCCGATTGCCTTAAGCAGCCATACAGTGAAGATACCAAAGTCACAAAGCTGTGATATATCAGAGAATAGTGCTCATTCTGTATTGGTATCAATTGGACCTCAATGTGATACTCTCTTATTGTCTTTGTATCAATCAAAGGGGCTGCTCTAATTAAATTTTAAAAATGCCCTTCAATATAATTTACTACTACTTTGAAGGGTTTAAGTTGATGTACATTTTTGAAACAAACAACTAGTCAGTCATTGGAATCAGTGTTACATTCAAGGTGTCTTTGGGTGGTACAAATTAAAGAGGTCTGTTTCATACAAGGCATACTGTTATTAGCCAGTGACTTCAGGAATTCACCAAAATGTATTGAACTGATTCAGGCACCCGCCCCAGCTAGCCTAAGCACACAGTAATTTTTAGCACAGATACATTTAAAGGTGCACCTGCAACTTTAATAAAACCTCTCATTTCTATCTGGAGTGTTTGCAGCACTAATTATGTGAGCTGGATGAAAATTTTCTGCTAAAACTCCTCCCCCCCGATGATAAATGCAGATTTGGGTCGACAAACATTTTGTGAAGTCAAGTAAATTTTGCTGAATTGTTTCAGTCAAATCCTAAAATAAAATCATAAAAAAATAAAGACTTTTTTTCTGATTCAAAATGACTTATTTCAAAATTGATTTCCATTTTATTTAAAGACACTTTTTAAAAAAGCTCAACAAAACAAAATGTTTAGTTTCAGGTTGAACAAATTGTTTAGTTTGATCTGAAACAAAATTATTTTTTTACTTTTCAATTTGCCAATTTTTTAAAATCGTTTTAGGTTGAGCTAAATCAAGTTTTTTTTTAAATTTTTCAGAACGCCCCCCCCCCCCCCCCCCCCAAACCCTAGTTATATGCACAGTGCTACTAGTGACATCTTGCACTCTCCTATGAGGCTCATGAAAGTGAAAGCTCTTGAGAGATATTTAAATTAAACCATCTAGTTCGCCGAGAGGAAATTTGGTCCTGGACAGATAAATGGCTGCATGATCAAGACTTCACTTAAAAAGATGTCATCAATTTGAAATCTTCCCAATATAAAACAAATGATTTACACTAGTTTTGGGCACTAACCTCTTGACAATATTTATGGGTTTGCAATTCTATTTTTCTATTTTAGCAAAAAATCTCTCCGTCCTGTGGCTGTGTGAAAGACCCACAGAGACTATGGGGAAAACTGATAGTAATTACACCCAAAGCGATAAATGCACAAAGCAAACTGAAAAAGTATGAAGAAATATTTCCTCTTTATTCTCTTTTCAGTTGTTCAGAGGGGTTACTTATAACAATAGCAGGTAAATCTAACAAAGTAAGAACTTTGCTTCCAGTGCTATTCTAGTCATGTTGGTCCCAAGATAGACACACAAAGTGGGTGCCTCTCTCACCAACAGAAGTTGGTCCAATAAAATATATTACCTCACCCACCTTGTCTCTCTAAAGTAAGAACCTGTCAGATTTCTATACTGACTTGTCCAAAGGGAACCTGAACTTCAAGTTTGATTCTCCCAACAAAAAGATAGTCTCCGTTTCCTCAGTAAATGCCAGTTATGCTACAGAATGCACTTCAGGAAGGCATTAATCAGCTACCTGCCTTTCCCGGCACAGCTGGACAAACTGAAAAGGAGGAACAAAGCAGCAGTAAAGTCAGCAATTTTTCATACTGTTTGGTGGTGTTTACAAGGAAACAGACTGGGCCTGTTTTCATTCACTTTGTTCTAGCTAACCTGGATACTTATCTATGGCTCCCATTACTGTAGTGTGGGCATATTAGTTAGCCAGTGAGACAGGGCAACATGGAGTGAGATTCGTTCCCTCTGCAGACAGAAAGAACTATCAGAACATCTGGGGCAACAGCTACGTGACAGGAGAAGTGATCAGGTGTTTGAATTAGCAGGTTCAGTTAAAGACTTGGTTCCCCACAGCAGATGCCCTTTGTATTATTCCAAGAAGAAACTGATCAGCCCCTTTTGTCAGGAGAAAAGATGAGAAAGAAATTATCACTCGAGATATTCTTATAGTAGAGAGCTGAAGGGAAAATTTTCACGCACTAAACATTAGAATTGCCACAAGACATAACATTGTCTGTTTGCAGTATGTGATAGCAGTAGAAATTAGAGATGAAAAACTTGTTCAGTGCTTATCCATTCCAAAAGATCTCTGTTTTTTTCCATAGGGTTACCATATCAGAACAGAAAGATTTTCCTGAGCAACCGGCACTCCCATTCACAATGCTGCAGGCCACTATGCCTGTTATGTGAGATCACATAACATCTCTAGGGCAACTATAGCAGTCGCTTGCATGGAAGCTATCAGAAAAAAAAAAAAAAAAAGTCTTTATTTCTAGCTGTCTTCTGGGTGAAGAAGTGTTTTGTCCTTTTAAAAGTCAACCATGTCTATTTTTATTCTTCCTTTTCTCTCTTCTCCATTTGTTTTGGCACCTGGAGTGAATCTGCTTCTATTACACTTTGCCAAATATAAATGTACTTAACTTTTCAATCCCAGAGTCCATCCTACACTAGGGTCATGAGTGTAACAGGCCCGGGTCTTTGTTTTTAGTCTATGCACAAGAACAGCCTGCGATCTACAGAAGATAATATGGGACCAGGACAAACACAAAGACTTTACTACCTCTATTTTAAAAAAAGGTTATCACGACAAGACTTAAGTCATTTGAAGGGCAGCAAAGAACAGCGTGCAGCATGTTTACCTGGCCTGCACTCTGTGTTGATAGAGTACTTGTTCAGCATTCTTTGTTGCTGCTGTTCCTTTAACCTTCAGCAGCATCACTGAATTCCAAGCCCCTCATGCCCATCGGCCTGGAGTTATAAAACTTTCTATTCAATAATTTGCCAATATTTGGAGTGTTTACACAGAAGATAACACTGTGGAAAAAATCTTTTCTTAAGGGACTATTATTGTTCTTTAGTGCAATCATTTAAAAGGGGATAGTCCTGCAGCATCAATCTCAGGCAATTAAAGAGCTAGAAACTGGATATTCAGGAATGCTGGGCACGCACTTGAAGTCAGTGAGATCTGCAGGTGCTTAGCACTTTTGGAGAGAAAAAAAACAAAAAAATAAAATAAAATAAAAAAGCAGACCTGTGTGCATATTTTACATACAGGTAAGAAAGAAGCAAAGAAAAAACTGTAAAACCAATTACTTCAGCAATTGTGTATCTGCTATGTCAGTGAACTCACAATATACAACTCTTGGATAAACTGCTTGGACTTATTTTATCATGCCTTAGGAGCAGTATGTAACTTATTCACTGCCCCTCCTCCCAAACAACCAAATACACATGCATAGGAACTGCATGACTAAGTAGAAAAGACCCCACAATCTTGTGGGCCAAATTAGGAGAGATTATTCAATTTTGCCGCAAGGGGATGGAGGAGGATAGCATTAATTGAGATCACATTTTTTTTCTGTTATTTCACATGATTATTGCTTGAATTTAAGTTCACTTGCTATTTGAGGAAGTGACCCAATACATCTAGTCAGCCATAGAAATATGGCTGCCTCATCATCAGTATGTCCTACAAAGAACTGAAATCAGACTTAATAAATAAAGCTATAAGCAGGGGCAGTATCCTGTCTATTCAGCCTCTGAAAATACACACAGTGAGGTCTACTTATTAGAAACTGCTTTATGACCATGAACAGAAAGGAGGTTCTTCCTTGTAGCACCATGAGTCTATCTTTCAGCACACAGACATATATTACTTTCATATATTATACATAGAAATATTTAAAACATACCCAGAAGTAGTAATTATTCTTTTATGTACACGTTTGCAGAATCAAGATCTTAGTGTCAACACTTCTATACAAACCTAAAAACTTTCTAAAAATTGTTCGTATCAAAATCTATTTTGAAGATTCTTATTCTACAATATCTGTTCCAGAGTTCTGTTTCAGTTTAATGGAGAATCTATTTTATTTTTGCTTATACTTTCAGTATCTTGGCCAAATCTCAAATACCAATTTTGATTAGCCTATTTAGTGTATTATATTAGTAAACACCTGAATTAGAAATTACAGCTATTTAAAACTCCCTAAAGTTATTAAATTGTGGAAAACTATGACTATATTATTCTTATTTTAAGCTTCATGCCAATTGACAATTCAGTTATCTTTTTCATGTGCAAATAACAGAGTTAATTGCTTATGCCTCCTAAAAAAATGTAACACAGACTTTCAATTATGGAAGGGCTTGAACTCCAAATAAAATAATAATGAAATGAACAACCATCCCACAAATCCTGTATTCTTAGGTCTCCTCTTTAAATATCTGTATTTTAGGTTATTTCAAAGCGTCTTTATATCATATGTTAACTCACAAAACTCAAGACCCACAGACATTTCTACACCTGATTTTTAAAATCGATTATAAAGGTATACAACACATGGAAAAGCCAAATTTTTCCATTTGCTAGAAAAACAGTCAAGTTCATTTTCAGAGAAACAGGTATACTAAAGAAAGTTAAAAATAATCCACATCACATATCTAAACAAAAGGGTGTATATTTTAATATACACATAACATTATCAGAGTCAATTACATGCGAAACCTTTCACCTCAGATTCCTAGATAATAATGGACCTGTTTTCCCAATGGAAAGAAAAACAGGTTTGCTCCTGCATCAGGCTTCTGTAACTATGTCAAACCGGATATACTAGGACAACTAGAAAGAGTACCGTCATTGCAACAAGTTTCTAAAAATAAAAATCTTATAGGCAGAGCAAAAGAGAAATGTAGCAAGACTGATTCACTTTTATCTGTACGAAACAAACCAGCATGATCTGATCTTTTGTAAGACCACTTCCTGACACCCACCCAAACACATACTACACCCTAGTCCAAAAAAGGAAAGAGCTGAGTTGGCAGCTGGCATGGCCACGGCATAACCTGATTGAAGGTGTCTGTGATTTAGACAGGCCACAGTTTCCTTGTTTATTACAGGAAGTGTAAACTGTATCGATGCAATCAACAGTGGGCATTTCACATCCAGATGTGTTTGGCCCCCCCCCCGGTCTTAAACTTAATGAATTTTATTCATCAAAATTAGAGAGCAAAGGTAGCCAAGCCAGAGAGAAATGCCTGACCCAGGGATCACAAGTCCCCGGAGCTGTAAAGAGCCCAGGCCTGCCCTGGGAAGCAGTGGAGATCCCACCCACCCCCCTTTTCTCTATCGGAGTCCAGCACAACTCAGTGAACACAAGCCCTTTATGTATGTACTTCCCCGAACAAAATCCACCGACTGCTCAGCCCTCGCTGGGGTGTTCTCCGGCGTGACCCCGCTCCAGCCCCTTCCACAGCACAGACCCGGCTCCACCTTAAGCGCCCCCCCCTCCCCATTAGGTTTTCTAGGTACCGCTACCTGCGTTACCTACACTGAGGCTTCCCCAAGCTGGAAACGAATTAGCGCGGGGAAACCGAATCAAAGAACAGCCCCCGCGCCCCAGAGATGCTCCTCTCACCCCGTCCCCCCAGCAGGCATGCTGCATGCTCCGCCCTCCCCGCTCGGCTACCATCGTGCTGGCCATCCCACTGCCCCCCTAACTGTGCAGGGTGGATGCCGCTGCCGCCGCACACCTGCCCCGCTCCCCGTGCCATGCAGCACCCTCCTCCCGGTGCCGTCCCCCTCCTTGCCTGGGTCTTGTCAAACTGCTCCCGCTCCGCCTCCAGGCTGTGCCCGGGCCGGCGGCTCAGCACGCGGGCCGGCACGTTCTTGATGGTGTTCATGCTGCTGGCAGGGGAGCCCGCTGGGCGGCCGGGAGAAGCGGCGGCTCGCTCCGCTAAGGGCTGAGGCGCGGAACCTTCTGCTCCTGCAGCCGCGGCGGCCCGACCCTCAGCCTAGCAACTGCTCGCATCCTGGCGAGAACCCAGCCAGGGAGCGCAAGGGCGCCCCCAGCGGGCGGTCCGGGCCACTGCTGGGGGCAGGAGCATCCACTCACAGGCGAGGGAATCCTCCCCTCCCAGCTCCCGGCCAGCCACTCACAACCAGCAGCTGCTGCCGCTCCTCCCCAAGCAAAGCATTGTCTCTCTTCTCTCCCTCCACCCACTGCAGCCTCTAGTCTAGTCTAGATTCTAGAATGACAGTAACAGGCGGGGTCTGAAATGAAGCATCTTTCTCTGCCCAACGCAAGGTAATGGAAGACCCTGAAATGATACCAACGGCAAAAGGCTGAGGGGAAATCAATACCTGTTCACAAGATAGGATTGTTCGTATTTAATTACTTCTCTTCCCCTGTAGTGTAAAACACAGAGTTCCTAGGGAGACTGCAGTAACTATTCTGATTTCTTTAGAGTGAATTATGCACTGAGGCCCAAATCCTGATCTACTTTAAATCAATGACAAACCTCCTTGACTTCAATATAAGCAGGATTTGGGTCAGGAAGCACGTTTCTAAACATTTAGCACTCCACCCTCAGTTGTATTCACTCATGTCAAATGGTTATGAAAACATAAGATAAGCCTTAGTACTCCAACCCTGCCTTAGTCCATAGTACTCCCTGTTTATAGTAAAGCCCCTGTTGTCTCTAGTTATGTAACTCAAAAATAGCTAAAGTGATTTTATAAATACAATAGAATCCTCTTACTTGGAGCATACTGATGGACAGCTTACCACACTGATTACACCAAGAGATCATTTTAAGTCTGAAGGCTTTAACAAAATGTTGTAATGAATAAAAGTATAGATGGTGCATTTCAACTTTGACACTTGTGCACAGAAGCCTGTCTACCACCAAACAGTACCTGAATCACCAACTGAACAATTAACTGCAAATGCAGACAAAGAACATCTTGACCATTCCATTGTTTGTCCATCGAGTAAGATGAGGGCCACACTAGAAAAGCTTAAGCCACTACTGTTTGATTTCAAACCTATCAAATTCTTTAGCTACTTTTGTACTTGTCCTTGTCTCTATATAAAAAGGTACTAAATAGCATAGTAATGTATCATAGAACCGGTGTTTTGGTAAAAACCAAAATACCTTTACAGGCACACCTGTATAGATTATGTTCTTTAACTGGATTTTTTCATTCTTTTTGAAAAATGTAAATCCTGCTGTACTATTCATTTGGATGTCATTTAGGATTCTTTGATGGTGTAAGCACCTATATAAACAATATAATTTATATTACTGTAGCATATAGAGCATGCAATCAGTGATCAAGGCCCCATTGTGATAGGCAGTGTACAAAACATGTCATAAGAGAGTCCCTCTGCTAAAGAGTTTGATTAAAGACAACATGTAACAGGTATGTGAGGCAAACAAAAGGGTAATAGTGTGGGATTGGGAGAATGAGATACCAACAACAAACATTTTCATGTAGACTAGATGTACTCTAATACAGCTTACAACTGGTCTTAACTGGCAATGTTTCACAGGCAGCACAGCTGAAGTGAGTTAAAAGAGGGATCTTTCTTATTCTTTTGTTTCAATAGAAGTTCATTATCTCTAAGACATTGATTTTTTCTGCAACAGACTAGTTCATTTAAGTCTGTAAGTGAGCTATAATAGAAAAATTGCTGAGTAAATTAACTGAATATATTAAGCTATTAGAACAAAATATTTGAGTTGGAATGATCCTATACATGTTTTCTCATAAGATTGGTCACCAAAACTAAATGCATACAGGGGAAAGAAAAAAAAAAAAAATCTTTGAAACCATGAGCTGTTATTAGTTCAAGAATGGTGTAGTTATGTGTTGTAAGATATTTGAATATAGACATCTAAATACCAGCTTTCTTTAGGAGTTGAGATACTTTACCTTCAGGGCTTTAGCAGCATTTGCCCTAATAAACTGGAACTCTGCAAATCTGTTAAGGGAAAAGGAAAATATTTGAGACAATTATGTTAATTTTTCTGTCTGTACTGTGTAATTGTCAACTCTCTCCAGTTTTTCTATTTGATGAAGCTTTCCTGAATCAAGGGGTGTTTGTTTTGTTTTTAAAATCAAGCTAGTTTCTCCAAACAAAAATGACAGTAATGGAAAATGTACAAATTAGTTTTTAAAAGCTACAGAATCTCATTGCTATCTTCTTCTGTTTCTCAGACCTCTAATTAGAAAAGCCAAGTAGCTGGAAACACCTACACCTTACTGAAAGCAGTTAAATAAAAGTCTAATTTCCTTTAAGAACAGTACATGTTTCCAAAAGGTTCCTATTCTTAGGTAGTTGATTTAGTTTGAAACTCCATAGAAAGCCTCAGAGCATAATCTGTTTGTTTTGCAGGTGTGTTAATGCAGGAATAAATTCACCCAAGTATTCCACCTCTCTTTCAGTTTGAAAGTTGCAATCTTCCAGATCATCTTATGCCTAGAGAAAACCATATTCAGAACAAGATTAAGATATAGTGGTGTGTGTGAGTATGCCAGACATGAATTCAAACAAATACAGCAGCACTAATAAAGCATGCATAATATGACCATGATACTAACTCTTAGCGCTTGCCTACACACAGTTTTTGCACCTTAACTAAAAATCAGTTTTATGTATTGATTAAAAGAAATTGGTACAACCCCTCTGGTATGAACAC
Source organism: Chrysemys picta bellii (assembly GCF_011386835.1). Classification (NCBI taxonomy): domain Eukaryota; kingdom Metazoa; phylum Chordata; order Testudines; family Emydidae; genus Chrysemys; species Chrysemys picta. The sequence goes on from NC_088805.1 coordinate 26,868,305, forward strand.
ATGTACAAGTTTCAAAGAGTTTATATTATTTAGCTTGTGTTGGTTAGAGATGAATATTTTTAAACTGATAAGTGCATCCACAGTAGGAGGTTGCATGTATTTGATCTAAGTAGTTTTTTTTAAATGTATCAATTTAGTTAAATTGGTGCAAAGACGGAGAATAGACCAGGCCTTAGTGCTAGCATCATGAACTTACCATGTATGCTTTTTACTCTGCTGTACTCCACTGCTCCACTTAACAGTAGTCCCTGAGAATATTAACGGCAGTGCTCATTAGCAGATAGGGAATTTGAGTGTCAGCTGCTTAAAAAATTACTTTGAAAGTTTGTTTTAAACTAGTTCTTGTCATGCGAATCTCAGAGCAGGGATCCTTCCCTCCCACCAGTGCCACAGAGTGAGCCAGGGTTTATGCATGGTAGAGCTGTGATGCTAGATTTGAGACCTAGTACATTCATGGTCAATAACTGGTTAAATGTCAAAACTAAGATGCAAGGAAGAGATTAAGAAGTGAAAAAATGGTATTTATTAGGTTGTATGGCCTTTTTTTTTGGTTAAAAATATTTTCAAATGCAATAATGAGTCGTTTCTACTTTTCTGATGGTCACAGATACACAAGGCATAGTTAAAATATTTAAAAAGACTACACATTAAATCCATGTCATATACTGCTAAAAACATCCATATCAATGCATGATCTTATAAGAAGCTTGTGTTAGAATAAATAGCTCATGACTGGGGAAGAGTTATTTTGCCCATCTTGTGGGTGAAGGGTTTTGTAAATTTCAGCAATGTAGGAGGTATACCCTGGTTACTTCACTAATTAGCAGCTTCTTATAAACATTATTCATATCTATTTACATGGCAAAATGTCCAGAACTATAACAATGGACAAACAGGAGTTAACACTTTGCTGTTCTACATTGTAAATACCAAATATGCACAACTATGGCAGTAGTAATAAAAACAGTTCTATATTTAAAAAAATATGTCACCTTTATGGAGTAAACAATTACGCATTTTATATTCTTACTTTAAAAACAAATTAGCATTTAACCTGAGTACTGATCTATAAAAAAAGCAGTTTTTCATCTTAGCATAATTCTAAGTTATTATTCACAAATATAGAATACATTCCAGCATACAGTCATCTTTCTGGCACTTGCAAAATTTTCAAACATTCATGAGAGGTATGACCAAATAACTGTTCATTTAGTTAGTTAGTAACTGTTCATTGTAGCTTATATGTGGTAATGATATTAATTAAAATACATTTTGAAAACTGAAGGACATCTTCTTTGTTCTTGCCAGATAGTAAGGATGTCATCTTTGTTTCTTCCAGATAACATGCAAGGAATCTGGTTAAAGGAGGGGGCGGGGAAGGGGAAGGGAAGAGAACTCAGTTAAAAACATATTGAAAAGTTACTACTACTACTATTACCAATAGTACAAATTTAAAACTACAACACTGAATTGTTTCTCATGGCATAAGACATAGAAATACCAGTAAAGACATGAGATGTCAAGAGGGAAAAAAACGTTATTTTATAGAGTGAAGTGCATATCAGCAGTCTCCCTCAGGGACGACTGGAGGGTCACTACATACATTCTTTTCATTTCTGTGTAAACGTCTAACAGGTCTGCAATTCTCATTGCACAAGGCCTACTCCTTTTTGCCCTGTGTAATCCCGAGAGTCAGGATTTACAAGCAATGGTGCATGCCATAGCTACCAAGAGCTTAACATATCATTTTTCTCATTGCTGTCACCTGTTTTAGGGCTTTAGACTCCCTCCAAATGATTCTCTTTCCCAGAGGAAAAATGACAGACTGATGAAGCCCAAGATGGCCAAAGCTTTGGCAATTAAATAGGAAATTAAGACAGAGCACCTTCCAGCTGAGGATTTCAAAGCAGTTAACATTCATTGATTATGCCTCTAAATAAAAATGTACAAACATACATTAAAGTTATTTCTGGTCCGCTATAAACTTTGTGATGATTATTTTAGATTCAGTTATATCAATTTTTAAGGGAGTTTAAACAGTGTCTAGGAGTATTCGTTAAGGATTTGCAGTGAGTGATTGTGGACAAGTTCCTTTCTTCAGTACTCTCTTGGCTGAAGTAAATTAGATCACCCACATGCTTAAAGTTAAACAGGTTCTTGGTGCTTTGCTCAGGCTGCTCACCATTTTGCAGTGCATTGCCTCTTGAGCAGATCACATCGGCACTCAGTGCCAGACTGGTTTCCAGATGCAAGTCAGGCTGTTGGTATTGACAAAGCCCATAATGGCTTAAATTCTATACATCTTTGGCTGCATCTATAATGGGCTTTTTTTAAATTGAACATTTTTCCCTATGTTACTAACTCTGGTTCATATCCCAGGCAGCATTTAACCATGTCATCTCACCCAGCTCAGGATAGATCTAGACAACATAGTGCTTAAATTGCCGGCTGCAAGTCCCTTGTCTACACTAGTACTCCAATTGGTGGTGCTGGACTGGTGGTAGCAAACGATGGGATTTTTTTTGGGGGGGGGGGGGAGAGGAGGAAGAAGAAGAAGAAGAAAGACCAAAAACAACAAAAACAAAAAAACTATCATAGATTTCACGTTAGAGTCAGCCTTATTTCCCTGAGGCTTGAGGTCAGCACCATATGACCATCTCTAGATTTCCAGTTCTGGGATCTGGGGACAGAGCAGAGCATTCTCAATAATGGACCCTGACTCCAGAATTCACTCCCCACTTCTTTGGTCCAGTAATGCCTCAGGCCTTCATCCTGCAATCTGTTGCACATGGAAAGAATTGCTATGCCCTCCCAGAGATTAACTAATTTCAATGGGGCTCTGTGCAGCACAGACCATCACCCACATGGAATGAATTGCAGGATCAGGGCTTGAGTTGCAAGGCCTAACTGCCCAGGATTTTTCAGAGGGAGAAGTCTGAGGAGTTACTGGCTGCATTAGCTAACATCCATTTGCTGCTATGTGTCTCATGTATATGGGTTTTATTGTAGTAGCACTTAGAGCTTTGTACTGGGCCCATCTTAAGTAAAAAAAAAAAAATACATACATATTATTGCTGCATTTGTAAACATTACAAAATAAAAAAATAGAAGAAAAAAACAGACTTACTCAAGATCATAAAGGAAACAGTGAAAGTTTTGTCTCACTTTCTTCCATAGCTGGCAGTTGCACTTTGCAAAGAGCTTCTGTAAGTTCTGTTGTCTGTAATATAAAGTAATAGATTAAGTACAGACTTAACTTCATAGTGGATCATAAAAATTGACACAGCTGCAGAGTTCAAAACTGGAGAAAAGTAATTATGTGCTCTTCAACTCATCTCATTCTTTCCCACCTTTTTCTTTTCACCCGAGAAGTAGGGTATATGGCATATGCATTTATCTGCCCTAATTGAGCAATCTACCTAATACAGTGCTATTTTGTAGAGAATCTTTCATGCAAAAAACAATACGATGATGTAAAAATAAAATTGTAGCAGGAGTGTGAAATTAATAGGTATAGGCTAGGGAGAAAAATAATTTTGAGATGAGATTTGAAATGTGATGATGAGTACGTAAGGCAAAGAGGTAGAAGAAGAGCTTCATTTACACCTAGAATAATGAATTATAATGATTGAGATTTTATTTGTAACTGTCCCCCCAGCTGACAGCAGAAAATAACTAAAAATATGAGAACATAACCCAGCAGGGACAAAAGCTTACACCTGCCAAAGGCTTATGTTGGATCCTTTAAAATCATGCCTTAATTGGTATAAGGCCCAAATTTAAAAACAGCCTCAGTGAACTCTGTTTCAAGACAGGTTAGTTGGCCAGTGTAGATTAGGATAAACCCTGTTAAATATAGTTTTTAAAAACTATTTTGAAACTAGATCTGAAGATTTAAATCTTCAGGTTTGAAGACAGCTCATGCAACAAGTTTAATATGTCAATATGCTGTGTACAGAATCTTCCTAATAGGGCACACTGATAAGATCATCTTCTGTGATAACTGCATACAGATTATATTCATGCATTTCCATTGTGACTTAATACATTATCTTTAATCTTGCAATGAAAATTAAAGAAATTAACCTGTTAAAAAATGAGTATTTATGCTGTCTGATTTATGCCTGTACCAGAACAGATCATATATACCACACATTAATCGCCGATATCACCTTCCTCCCCAAAAATGATACCAAGCATAAGAAGATAAGGATGAGTTAAGATCAGAATTATGTTCATTATCTGCTGTTCTGCCACAAGTTGCTCCAAAACAACTTCTTCCTTCCCTGCGTTTAGAAACATAAGCCAAATTCTGTCCTGATCATATGAAGACAGAGGGGTGCAAGATTGAGCCAAATTTGGCTCAGACACTATCAAATATCCAATCATTTTCCTCATCAGTAAAGTGTTAAGAGTACTTTGTCTAGATCATAGTTCAAGCCAAGCAAAAGGAAAAGAATGTTCAGAATAACTCTTTCCAACATTCTAAATCTAGCCATATTCAAGTGATAAATACCATATTAACACTGCTGCTGTCGGGACTGCAACAGGGGCTAATGTGGAGCAGCGTGCTAAGCTCCAGATCAGCAACCATCTGTCGAGACTCAGCCAGCAAACGCTGGAGCTTACTTGTTGGTGAACAGGAGTCCTAGAAGAAACAGAAATTGAACCAAAGTTATTAAATGATAATTTTAAAACATGTTCACTGGTTGCAAATGTGAATTATCACTGGGCATTATTTAATAAAAAAACAAAAACTAACTTTGAAATACAGTGTACCATACAATGCCATTGCAGAATCTGCAATTGTTACAAATGTAAATGCTAATATTTCCATTGAAAGGTCTGTGCAGGATAACAGGTTTCATATAGCTATGCATACACACACACACACCATTACTGTTAAAGACACGTGCCAATGAGGAGACAAAAAAACCAACTAGTGTTTCAAATAGATGAAGAGGCAGCAAATTTCTTACTAGTTTCAATAAAGCAACTTGTCCTGGCAGCTGCTGAAAGGAGAGTCAGCTGGTGGTAACTGAAAATTTGATCCTCCCCATTTCTATACTTATAAACAAGCAGCATATCTCCATGTTTAGAGAGGCATGCTTAATTCTTAGACCTAGATCCTAATCCTAGGCCTATTAGGTCTTCAGTTACCCTAAACGACACCTCACAAAGTGCCGTGCTGGGTTATTGCTCATTTTCCTCACACAATGGGGTTCCCACAGACCCAAATGATACGGAAATAGAATGGTGGGTTGATGCCCAATATGTAAAGAATGGGAATTTGGGGATATACCAGATCTGAGAGGGACCAGGAGACAACTCATGCCTGCCCCAACAGTTTTAAATGACTGATTGAAGTCTCCCATGTGGGAATGGTGAACTAACCTCCTGCTCCTAGGACCAAGCTTGAGTTGCAATCCTTATCAGATGGACAGAACAAAGCCCACAAAAGGTGCAAATAGAAATCTACTCAACATTGCCTGCAGTCTATAAATAAATCCAACCCGCACAACCCAAAAAGCAAACAGACTGGCAACACTTGGAATCAAGACAGTGCAAAAGCAGATTATAACCACGCAACAGCAATATTGTAATGACTAAGAAGAATACGACTAGAGAGATGGGAGGGAGGGAAGAAGTTTCCGGTCAGCAAGCAGAACAAAGGAACAACCTCTAATAGTAGCACCCACTCAATCTCAGATCCCAAAGTTTACTGGGATTGACTAATGGTGACTAGCGCTTTGCAAGCATGCTTGCTATTACCTGGTCCCTGATGCAAAGGGGAGACCCTCTGGCTTTGCCCCTTATGCTGGCACCATCAATAAAGCCAGCATAATTTTCCCTGCAGCATTTGCAGCCTAAATACTGCAACATCATGCTAACTCATGGTGGGAAACTGGAAGTGAAATTATTATTTTAATTGACTAAGCAGAACCAAATATTTTTAAAAGGCATAGACATGACAAGCGAGACTTTTAAAGTGATTCCAGTTTTAATAATCAATAACTCAGTGTAAAAAAAACAAAAAAACAAAAAGGTTTTTTCTACATGATTTGTGACTTGACAATACTCTTTAAAACCCTTTCTAAAAGTCTAATTTACTTCAGAGATAAAAAGGAGAAAGAATAAAAACCAGACAAACCCACTCTTTTGTGAAAGTAAATTCACTCTTAGCCATTCTAAAACTAATGTACCACGTTATGAAGCTAGATACTGACTGTAGGACTGGTGCACTTATTTGCTGACTGAATCACTGATAAGTTACTGATCTCTGAAGGGAGGTCTGCATCGAAGAATCTCTCACATTTCTGGGGCCCATCTCTCTTCTGTGTGGACGTCAAACAGGGAGAGTCCAAGTAAAAGGAATTCAGATCCACATGTTCTTCACTGTCAATAAAATTAAGATATTTCCTGAAACAATATCACCAGTAAAATCACTAAGAAAAGTCATAACGCAACATAAATATACTTAGGCCTTGATCCAGCAAAGCCGTCAATACATGTATACCTAAGTCAATGACATTACTCTCAAAGTTATTCACATGCTTAAGTGCTTTGATGGATCCAGCCTTATTTTCTGAGTACAAGAGAGGAATCCTGAAATACTTCCATGAAGCAGCTTAGCATGTTTTCCTTAAATGACAGCACAAAAAAAAATATCAAGGTACCTCTCAAACTATCTAAATGAAAGCAGCACCCCATGCTTTCATTTTCTGCCTCCACCTATTCCCTTATTAAAAACCTCCTTTAAACAAGTCTAAAAATGTAGCTTTAAAATATTAAAGTGAAAATTTTAAGAGTTTAAAAAGTTATTTCCCCACTTTGGATATCACTGTCAGCTTCCTCCCACCCTTGACTACACTGGGGGTTTTTGGTGATCGTGGGTAGAGGGGACCGAATTTAAATACAATTTATGAGAAATTGTAACTACAGCTAACACTCAACTGCCTGGATAGGGTTTCAGAGCATGAAGCTAAAGGTGTATTGTTTCAGCTCTGTCAGGAGGTAAACATCAGGCAGTGTAGACTCAGGCCTGACCTTTGGACACACCCGCAACAGCATGCAAGACCTTTTCAGCCTAGAACTTCACATGCAGCATCATCTCTTTATACTTTCAGCTTTTCTCCGCTGAACTTTAGACCATCACTTATTAGAAAAGGTAGTATACTAAGAAGAGAGAAAATTCCAAAGTTGATATCACTAATATTTTATATGTATGTAAAGCTTTTTTATGCCAAAGGACTTCAACCTATACATAATTCCACATACAAAAAAAAAAAATTTAAATGTAGGATTCAGGTTGCTTGAGTATATTTCTTCACACCACCACATATTAAAAAAGCAAATTAAATTATAAGTTAAGGCAATAGTTACACCCAACACAATACCAGTGTCCAAGCACTGACCCGCTACTATCAGGATACTCAACCATAGCACCACAAAGTCCTCTCTAGCACACTTACTTTCAGTTCAACACTAGGATCTCCCACAATGTGCGCATCAAGGAACTGAACGTTACACATATACTTTCTTTTCTTTCTCTAATAAAAATTAATTTTATTTTCTACCCTTGATAAGAATATTGCTCAAGGATAGGGGGAAACTACCGTACTTCAAGATGACAAAACATATTGTCACACTACACCACATGAAATCTATGCAAACTTCTGACTGCTCTGTAGTTTAGCCAGCCAGTTACTAATTAAAGTTTTACAAAAAAATAATAAAAACCTTGAGCCAACCAGAAATCAATCCATTCCCACAGAGCAGCCCAGGAAACGCACTGTACTAGCACTCTAACTAGATGTTAGAGATACTGAACTGGGACAGTTACTAGAAAGCCAGCAAGTTGCAATGATTCTAAACAATAAATAAGATCACCTGCATCCTGTGGTCTGCTTACACAGAATGTCTAGTGTAGTCTGCAGCTTATTCACAGTTGTTTACATGTGGGCTCAGGGATTTATTAGTAGTTTCTAGCTGTGCAAGGATCGGTTTATTTTCAGCTGCTAAATGAATCAATTTCACTTTAATGGAGCTTTTTAAATGTTGTGTATTATTCTTATTTTAAAAAGTTAAAAATTAAGAAGTGACCATCCCTCAGCATGTTTTCCTGTGATCCTCTCTAATAAGCAAAAGCACCTTTTTGGACACATTTCTGCATCTACAGGGAATTACCAAATAGCAGCATGCATTTTTATATGTAACCTGACATTCATTAACCACCACTCTTTACAGGGCCAATACAGACAGTCCCTAACCCAAAGAATTTACGATCTAAGAAAGATGCTTTGGAAGACCCAAAGGAACATGTTATCTCAGAACAGTTTTGTTTAATTTTAGTTACCTGCTTATAAAATGGTGCAGCCCAGAGTGCATTTGACTGACATGCACCAACGTTTGTGAGCCTTTTAGAAGAAGGAACTCTTTAGGAGGGATATGAATGAGAAGTTGAGGGCCTGCCACTCTTGGTTTAGGAGGTCATTCCACACTGTGATCCATAGCTTTGAAGAAGACAGGGTGGGGAATGGGAAAAGGAAATGAACAGGCTTGAATTTGGCATGCGTGGTTTGGTTCAAGATAGAAATGGGCCTTGTTTAAACCAAAATAGAGCACAGGCCAGCAATAGTACAGCGAGCAACCAGTCTCGTGCTCTAACTTCAAAAATATAACCTGCATTCACATCCATTAGACAAAATGCAGCAACTGCTGGTACAACAGAAATAAAGTCACTGTAGTATAGAAAATAGAGATTACTCCATCAGAATCACATTTCACAATCTCTCATGATAAAATATGGCAGTTCATTAGCTGAGTTAAGATCTCTCTTGCCAGTTATTACAAAAACTGCAATGACTCATGCCAAAATGTCAGATGGACTGACAAGGGAAGCACCCTCCTTTGCCGACTGAGTACCCAATTAAGCTATCACCAAGAGACTACAGAAACAAGAGGCAAGCCCTGGATAAGAGTGCAAACCCTAGCAAAGGCCCCAAGCAACAGTAAATTCACAGTGAGCAGGTTTGTGGTGGCAAAAGGTACCTTCAACCTCCCCTCATCCAAGGGGCAAATAAGCATTTAGTGCAGATTCCAAAAGTAGATAGCACTGGCTGGGAAATGGAGGTGGCCAGGACAGCACATCTTCCATCTGTTGGGCTCCTATGAAGAAAAATCCTCAGGGGAGGGCAACAGTAGAAGCACCACCTGCACCCCACGGGGCAAAACCCATGGTAGGTAGAGTGGCATTCACTGGCAGAAGGAAATGACATCTGCTCTTCCCTGCACTACCAAGGTTGAATCTGTTCCCAAGTGTGACTTTTCAGGGGCAGAGGCAAAGGGATTAAGTTAAGTTTATAACTCTACTTCTCAACCAGGAATTCACTGGAATGGGAGTGTAGTGGTTCCTAGGAAAGGGTGCAAGGTTTTTGTTTTTTGGGGTGGGTGGGAGGGAGGAGGTAGAAGAAAGGGGACTAGAGGGGGAGAGAGATGATTTAGGAACAGTACGAAGTAACTTTAACCAAATAAAAAAAAAGCTGGTTTACAAATGCAAAAACTAAGCTATGTGGGAATGCCCCAGAAAAGCATTCCATTTCAAACGGATGCCTATTCATCAACCTTTTGTCCCTGAAGTGGAATGGACCTATACAACGTTTGTTGGGTTGTTTTAAACAAACAAGAAAGAGTCAGTACCTTAGACATGCCCCTATATAAAGTTCATACAATTGGATGTTGGAATATATTCTCTGGGCAAGATCCTCAACTAGTGTAAATCAGTGTAAATCTATTGCAGTGACTTGTGCTAGCTAAGAAGATGGGCCTCTTCTGTGTCTTGTGGAGAGCTAAGTGGGAATAGGGAGGAATTCTTTGTAAAGTGATCCAAAGGATTAAGTCCTTGTACAATAATGTTGACAACAACTGAAAAAAAATTAGGCAATCTGAGGAGGGAAACTGAAGGGAAGTGCTCCTCAGTGAACAGCTGCTGTCATGGGATATCCATCAGAATAGTTAGAGCTTTGAATTTCCTTGCCTATTGTCAGCATAACACTATGTACATAAATGTTTCCTTAGAGGGCTCCCAAAGCCTGCAAAAATATACCAGTATCTCTTTAAAACTTCTCAATATTCAGAAATTCATTCTCCATCCCACTGGCCTCTGACTACATCTCAATTTTTTCTAATACGACACAGGGATCTAAAGCTCAATAAATGTGTCAGACAACTAAGATTATTGTGGGATCACCACCATATTAAGCTATGGGTTTGGTTTATTATTAAACTTACAAGTTATTTCATTTTCTTTCCTTAACTAAGGTGACTTAATTTGAAGCAGAAGATGTAAAAAAAAAAAAAAAAAAAAAAAGGCATGGATTTTACATCCTTTTCCAGACAATTATTGAGTTGCCAAATGAGATCAAAAAGGGCAATAAAAACTTCACACAGCGACTAGATTTTATATCTGCCTTAAAAGGCACCATCTTAAAAAGAATCTCGTGTGTGAAGATTTTGTTTAGGTAACACTATAACCAAACGTGGTGGTTTTTTTTATAAACAAAAAATAAAATTAAAAGAAAAAAAATCCATTCTTCCCCCTTAATTTGATATTTTGTGCATTTGACAGCACATTGTGTAGTCAATTTCAGAGCTTCCCTTGTTTGTCTGGGTCTTTCACACAACCAGAGAACACAAAAAATTTATAAAAACAGGAAAATGGGATACTTCAAACTACGTAATTTCTTTTAAATTTACTAAGTTTCAAGTTGCTAGTCTTCCTTTAAAACTTAATATGGGATTATTTTAAATCTTGTACAGGTTAAATAAAAGTTGTCAAGAGGTAGTCCAGTTTTCTACTTAATTACAGCTGTATCTATATATTTGGGTTTTCAAATGTAACAAATACATAACCTTTTTAAGCTGGTACTTTTTATTCCATGTGCAGTCTTGGGACAGTTGCAAACTGCTCTGCACCACACATTTCCATCTCCTTCTATGGGTCTGAAAATCTGCATCCATTCCAGATCTGTTACTGGCTTATAACATGCAGCTTTATCTATGATGGAGTTAAGAGTACAGAAGCCAGATTCATCTATGGGAAATGTACCAGGAGACGCTCTGCTTTTTCGGTCACATAAAATTCCCACTGTCTCTGTCTGATCATTACATTCAACATCAGCTCTGTCAGACGGCTTTGACCCAGGACGCCAGCAATTCAACGAATCTAAATGAGGACTGAAGTTGAGCCAATGCTCATGTATAGGTAAAGATGCTCCAAAGTTTTGTTGGTCTCTGCTTAGAAATACATCTTGTGAAGTTTGCGATGTTGTTTCCCTGCCTTCCACAGACCTCATACTGTTTCTATCAGATACAGTTCTGCTGTCTAGTTCATCGGTGCTTACCGAAGCATTCTGCTTTTCATCTTCCATAAACAAAGTCTTTTGTCCACGTGATAAGCCTTTAAAGATTTTCTGAAGCCGATTTAAGTGAGCAGAGGTACTTTCCTCCATGTCTGACACATTAATTAGCTGGCTATTCTCTGCTTCACACACATTACAGATTTTTTTTAGACTGCATTTCTGAGTTTGCGTAGTCCCATATTCCTTAGGTATCTTCTGAGTGCCTTCACTGCTAACTGTGTCTTTTTCGTTGCTACTTTCAAGGTCTGATAATACCAAACCTATGCTACAATGGCATGATAAAGAACGCTAGTTATAAATATTGCATTTAATATGTGAATTGTATTTGGTATAAACCACACTTTGTAGGATTGTGGCTTCATCCTGTGCTAGATGTGCGATACACAGGCAAGGGTCTGTGCCTACACAGAACCCCACTGTCAGGGCTGTCAATCCATGCATTGTACACTGCAGGATCAGGCACAGAGTCTTTTTATATTTTACCCATATTATACACCGTAGAAATTCTACTTGAAACTATAAATTGTGCTCTGATTTTCCAGACTGAAAACAAAAGCCATTTGAATTTTAAAAAATTAGACACTATATTAATTGGCCAGTTTTATGCTGCTCCATATCTCCATACTGCTCTTTAGCAGTTTCACAAAAGAGAGAGGAATGGACACCAATGTATCAGTCTCTCAGGATTGAATTCATCCTGGGAAACAAGGAAAGTTTCATCTAGGACAGTGGTTATCAACATTTTTTCACCTGTGGACCCCTGAAAAAAAAATTCAGATGAAGGTACAGACCCCTTTGGAAATCAGACAGACAATCTGCAGATCCCCATGAATCTGCGGACCACAGGTTGAGAACCACTGTGGACATTCAATATATAAATAAAAAAATAAAGGTGAGAAAATATAAGCTTTATAATGTACAAACAACAGGCATTAGGAATAAAAGTCATTTGGTGAAAAAAAAAAAGTGAATTCTACACTGCTTTTGAGGAAAAGCATGCAGCTAAAAGTACGTGGCTAAGAGTACCGTAAGGTACATCCACTAGAAGAATACTCTAACATGCTTCCAGCTACTTTTCTGAAGACACTAACTTAATCTTGACTAATTTAAAACGCGAAGGAAGCCCCAGAAGCCTGACAGGCACTTAACATAATCTGAAACACTAGTATGGATCAAATTCATTAAATAAATATGTTACAAGGTAGAATGATTAAGGGGGCATAAAGAGATGGTAAAAATGACTATTCTTCACTATACTATGGCTTATTTTACTGGAAACCTTTATGACTAGATTTGTTACGTTTAGTCTAATAGTTTATGTAATCTGATTTTATAAGCTTTTATTTCTTACACAGTAGTAGTTGTCTGACTCAGAACTTATGCTCTAGTCTGTGACTAACATACACTATGTCTCTTGACCACATAATGGAAAACTACATGAGAACAGTATTGTGGCTCACAGGCCAGAGGTGTCATTTTAACATATAAAAAAAGTGTTGAAGTATTATATATTATTTTTTAGAATACTAAATGTGTCATACATGATCAATTCTCTCCTTAAATAATTATGAAAGCCACATCACCAAGCTTACTTTGTTTTGTGTGCCTCCCCCTTGTGTTTCTGCCATAATTCTTGAGAACTCTCCAAGTTGAAATGAAGAAATTGCAGATCCTGCTGCTGTTTTACATAGATCTACTTCCAGACAGTGATAAAACAGTTAGTGAAACGCTGAAGTACAAGGAATATTATGCCATCTTACATTAATATATTGCTTTTCATCTCAAAAGATCTCCAGGGCATTTTACAAACCAACACTGATATTCAAACAAAAAACGTGCCTGATCCTGCATTTCCAATGGGAGTTGGGGGTAAATGGGAATGTAAGATTTGGCTCTACCTAGGAATTACTTTAAACCCTATTAAAAATGCAGCCATCCCTGATTGGGGGTTTAAAACACACACACACACACACACACACACACACACACACACACGCTGCTTAGCAAAATATGACAATACCACAAAACATTGTAAGGCAAGAAGTACATAACATGATATTCAATACATACTCAGTGGAAATTGTATAGACCGAATAAAAGTTACCAGCGTTGAAGTATGATCAACACACACACACACACAGGGACTAAACGCTGCTACACTTACAAAAAGTGCCATGGAATCTTTAAAATGATCACAAGTCATCAGGATACTGGCTTTAACTCTCTTCTGGAAAAGGACAGCACGTCTAGCAACACAGTGCCCCTTAATACCAAGTGACTTCACTTCAGTCATAAAGGATCTGATTTTCCAAGGTGTGGAACACTCACAGCTCCCATTTGCTTTAATAGGAACTGTGGGTGCTCAGCACCTCAGAAAACGAGGCCCACAATTTTTAAAATTTAATTCCCCAGATAATGACAAATTATTCTGAAAAGGTATTTTATTAAATATCAAAGCAATACATATTTGGTAAAGTAGTTTATTTTAATTCATGGTCATTTTTTCCCCTAGACTTAAGCCCCAATTCTGCAAAAAACTCATGCATGTGCTTAACTTTACACTGGGCAGGTGCGACTCCTCCCAATGGGTGAAGCCGAGCACATGCCTAAGTCTGTGTGGGATATGGACCTTATTTGTCACAGCACCAAACATTTTGAGATAAATCAGTGCTCTAACCTTTAGTTACTATAATCACCATGTAACAAAAATAGGGATTTATACCATAGGTTCCTAGTCATAAGCAGCTCAAGATCTACAGTGGGTTCATGATTTAACCAACAAAATTTTATTACTTAATGAACTCTTAATTCTATTTATTTGTATATAGTTCTCTATAGACAAATGTTATTACTGAAAGCTACTTTCATAAACACAGAAGAGAAATGCAATGAGGATCATACCTGCCGCAAATTGGACAGTTCTGTGTTGGTCCGGACTTGTTTAGATTTGGCAGATTGAAGAAGTTGATCTTGTCTATTTGCTTTCTCAACTGTTTAAAAAAAAAAAAAAAAGTGGATTAAAACCAATTATTTTTCCCATAGAAATCAAAGTGAAAAACTAAAAACAGCCAATACCCACAAGAGAGAATGTCATAAAAAGTAATATTAACCTAAAAGTCTCAAGATCAACACAATGCTTTTTCATGAACAAGACAACTCATGCTATAACTCATGGGCCAACTAAATAAAACATTCAGGCATGTTTTTTCACCTGAACAGGCACCCAACTTTGCTAAAATTTCTAGCAATGTTTTTAAAATACATTACCATCACTCACTGTCTTATCTTTGTTTTTATATTTTAAGATTTCTTTATGAAAAACAAACTCCGTAATAAATTCCAACTTTGTCTGTGTGGGGGAAACAGCCGCCAGTATGATTTTAAACACGCGAGGGGTCAATGCTTGGCGCAGATTAGATGGGGGAGGTCAGAGGCTTAAAGCTCCCCACAGCAGGGGACAGAATCTGTTATTTAGTCTTTTCAACCTCCATTGTACATTGTGAAGTATGGAAGAGCAGCAATTTGCCATTCTCTTAGTACTATTTTGCTGCAGTACAGTAACAGCACTATCTATACTCAAAAGCGAAGTGCACATGCCAAGACATACAATCACACTTTTGTTATTCAGGTCTTCATGTTAAGGCATTTTAAACCAAGAGAGTTCGTTAAGGGAGACTAGCAGCCAAATGAACACTCTCCCTCCTTTCCAATATTTGCTTGCTGCTAATCGGAGAAGCTGAAACCACTGAGCACCTCACAAGTCCAGCCCCAGCCATGTTGCAGACTCTTGTCTTTTTATTAGCTCTAGGTTTAAAAGTGTCTTTTTTTGTTTCACCATTTTCTATACAGTTGTGTGAGAAGGGGAAAAAATGTCACTCGTGTTTACCTATGTTACTAACACATTAGATCAGAGGGTCTCAAACATTTTAATACAGAGACTGTCTCCCTGAAGCACCTATCCCCCCCATTCACAATCCAAATAACCACCTTCCCTCCCATTCATGCTCACATAGGATCTCTGTGGCAACTACATAAATAGCTTTAGTAGAAAAGCAATACTACGAATATACTTTTAGCTTCTTTTAATAGAATTTAACAGGTGACAATAAAGGGAAGGCTATGATGAGATAGCTCTCTAGACCACCAGCAAGTGTTGCACAGACCACAATCTGAAAACTTCTGATCCATCAAGAGTTGGGCACTAAAGCCCTTCACTCACCATTAAGTACGAGCTCATTCTTCAAGTAGTTGTTTTCTTGTTTGAGGCGTATGATTTCTTCACGCTGCTCATTATTTTCTTTCGTCTTTTCACTGAGGTCATCTTTAAAATAAAGTGTGTTCTTCAGTGAAAAAGCATACACTCAGATTTACAGTGGAGTAGGTGTCAGTTATATTACTTACCTTTTAATTTATTCATTTCAAATGTTAGTTGTTTCAGTCTCAGTTTGAAATCCTGCTTTTCTTTATTGATACTGGATTCCCCCATCTTAGCTGCACGCAATGCACTTTCCAACTTTTTAAATTTAGATGTAAATGCAGTAATGTGATTGGTTGCTTCAAGTATATCTTTGTCCTACAAAAATATGAAAATAAAGCATACTTCAATAATGTTTCTATCATCATCATCTCTTCTAGGTCTTCTCATTTTGTCTGGTAGATGCAGATGCAATAGTGAAAGCTTCCCACTCTATTAACAGTCTCATGCTGATTTGGAGAAGACTTGCTCTGAATTCTGAACAATCTGTAAACTCCATTTCTGAAGTCCACTATACTTTCTGAATACATGGGTTTCTGGTTCGTTGAAGATTTTTCCCACTTTCAATCAAGTCAACCATCCAGCAATCTGATCACACCACATTTGATAACAGCATTGGAGTTTTGTTCAGATACTTTGGGCATGGAGTGAGAAGATGACAGATGTTACCTTTAGCTTTAGCATCGTAATGAGTTCCTGTTCTCTAGCTTGTAACTGGCCTATTTTAGCCGACAGCTCCAACACTGAACAGTTGAGACTTTGATTTTTCTCCTAATAAATAGAAGGAAAAGAGTATCAACTAGTGACTAGTTACACTGTTACTAAATAGTCTTTCAGTAATTCAACATCAAGGGGCACAACTCTCATTTAAAGTTAAGAGGGAAGCAACATAGTTTAGAGAGTAGAAACTGGGGCTTGGGAGCCAGTTGTTCCTAAATTCCTTCTAATCCTGGTTGTTCTCCAATTTACATTCTTACTTTTGACAAGTCAGATCTCCTCTCTGTCCATTAGACTATCCATCTGTAAAATGAGGAGGGGTGGTGAAAGAATTTATAAATAGCTTTGAAGATGTAAATCACTATTTAAATAGCAACAAGTTTTGGAGGGAAAAAATAGGACTCTTAAAAATGAATCTTAATACCATTAACAGTTCACTTACCTTTAAAAAAGAATTAAGAACCAAAAAAAACAAACAGCAAGGACCAGAAATTCCTAGATATTGAAACACCAAGTTTGGGAAACAATATTCTAAGGAGTTCTAGATCCAGGAAGGGAACAAAGAAGGAGGCAGCTCTGCATTCTTCAGCTAATATAGATCATAGAGCTAAATTTATGGATTTCTCATTCTGTATTATAGCCTACTGGTTAGAACAGGGGATTAGGAGTTAGGACTCCTGGGTACTATTCCCAGCTCTTTCCTACGATCACAGCCAAGTCTCTTACCCAATCTGTGCCTCTGTTTATCCATTTGTAAAACAGTTATGCTACCACTTATCAGCCTCACAGAGCTTTTGTGACACTTCACATTTATATAGATCATCAGGTACGAGAGGATATAGAAAATGCAAAGTATTACTGAACTATATTGTGATAGTATTTTTAAATTGTGTTTTAGATAGATATAGGTATCATTGCCAAATGAACAAAGACAAAGAAAAAAAAAATCTACAGTTTTAATTACTTACATATCTTTAAACTGATGACAAGATTTTATAATCCACGATAGTGACTTAAAATTTATAGCGATGGCTTTCTAAAAAACTGTTCATAATAAAATTGCAAGTACTGTAGTTGGTCAATTTAATGGCTGCAGTTTTGGCATCCCCACACTGGTAAGTGGCGCTCCTCAGAAACCACTCAAATAGAGACAGCAATCACAAAACCTTGAGTGTAATACCTTAACCTAGTGTTATTTGACCCAAAGACAAGAACAATATAGAAGCCTAAATCTGCAGTCATATGCAGAAAATACCCGCAGACTTCAGTGGGAGTTGCATGCACACAAGGAATGCAAAGTCAAGCCATTAATCAAGACCTACCTCCAGGGCCTGACAATGAAGAGTTGCATCTGTTGCTTTTTGAGACAGCTCCTGAAGCTTCTGTTGAGTATTTTCAAGTGTTGTCCTACGATCATTCTGCTGAGATTCTAAGACCTTTAATCTTTGTGTTAGTGTTCTTATCATCTCATTTCTTTTGTGTAGTTCATCTGAGGAAAGAAATCAGGTATCTATTGTGAGCAAACAGTTTAAATTATATTTCACACACCATCTTTTAAAAAGTAGAAGTACTTTAACACAGCATTTTAAAGTAAAAGAACAACAAACATTTAATTTCTAGAAATGGATGCACAGTTGCATAAACCTGAAGTAGACTTATTGATTTTTACCTGACATATTTCTTCCCTACTTAATTGTACATTTTGGAGTTTGCAGAGAGAATCAATCAATATAAATATGTATTTTAAATAAATGCTACACAGGTTATATTAATGAAGCAAATTTACAGATCCTTAAAACAAAAATTATAACTGTTTTCACGTAATAGTTTCTTTCAGAAGTGCAAAGGATCTTGCTGGTTTTAGAACTGCTACAACAAATCATCTTTTAATAAGCTCTAAAGAGATCCTTCCCTCCATGACATTCTAGTATTTCCATGGTAATCTAAGACACACAGAATATTAATTCTGTTGTGAGATACCACTTGAACACGGATGAGGACACAGATCGCACAGTCTCATTCTGATTGGCTGGCAGTGCCTTCCTGATGATGTCACAGATGTGCACTAAATTCCTGATAGTACAGAGCTAAAAATCTCATTGCTAAAATACCCAAAAATCCCTACACCCTTAATGTTCAGAGAATATAGAGGGGAAGTTAGTGAGAGAAGAGGTCAAAAATAAAGTACCCTGTGGGGCTGATAGAGGAAGACACACCATTGAGGATAAGGGGACTGCAAAGGATTGAACACAAAAAGTGACAGTCACAATTTAAGCTGCACCCCAACTAGGTTGACCTTTAATTTTCAAGTCACAACCTGCTACTGAAACTCCACAATACTCAATAGACCAAATTATTTTTATAATCAAGTTAAAAGTGGCTGTTAGATAAGGATATCCTAGAACAGGGGTCGGCAACCTTTCAGAAGTGGTGTGCCGAGTCTTCATTTATTCACTCTAATTTAAGGTTTTGCGTGCCAGTAATACATTTTAACGTTTTTAGAAGGTCTCTTTCTATGAGTCTATAATATATAACTAAACTATTGTTGTATGTAAAGTAAGTAAGGTTTATAAAATGTTTAAGAAGCTTCATTTAAATTAAAATGCAGAGCCCCCCAGACCAGGATCCGGGCAGTGTGAGTGCCACTGAAAATCAGCTTGCGTGCCGCCTTTGGCATGCATGTCATAGGTTGCCTACCCCTGTCCTAGGAAGAGCAGCTAGATTTCTGTGGGATAGAAAGGAAGATGGTAAAATCCAAATAATCCAGGGAATGTTTAAAAAACAAGAGAGAGAGAGATTGATTCAGAAAAAAAAAAAAAAAAAAAAATTCCAAATAGCCAAGTTAAGGACACTCTTGCTTTAATAAGCAACAGAGGGTCCTGTGGCACCTTTAAGACTAACAGAGGTATGGGGAGCATAAGCTTTCGTGGGTAAGAACCTCACTTCTTCAGATGCAACATGTAAAGCTTATGCTCCCAATACTTCTGTTAAGTCTTAAAGGTGCCACAGGACCCTCTGTTGCTTTTTACAGATTCAGACTAACACGGCTACCCCTCTGATTCTTGCTTTAATGTAGCAATAAACTATAGTACACTCCTAAGATATGATTTACAACATTATGTTTTTTCCTACATATTTTATGATTCAATTTTTTTAAATGATACTTCTCACTAGTAAGGATTCATGGAATCAGCATGTGGATTGAGAAGGAAAAGATTATCAAATCATCAGGTACATCTCCTGCCAATCAATAATCAGACCATTTTAGTACCACTGAGGAAGTTGTCTCTGGAAGGATGCTGACAACTACATTTAAGATGGAAAAAAAATAAAAATAAAAAACATCCTTTACATGCTGTAACATTATACACACAGAGGGGGATCTGCAAGGGCACAAGCATCTACCCACATGGATCTGCTGACAGGACCAGGGCCTTACATTGTACAGTACTTACTTTCTAGCCTGCTACATCGTTCTGCCACAGTCAGTATTTTTTGTCGATCATCTTCCCATGCTAGCAGCTGTCTCTGATGTACTGCAACCATGTCATTGAGCTCCTTATCACGATCTTTCAGTTCTGCTATTAACAGCTGGAGTTCTTTCCTCTGTTTCTGAATGGTGCTGTTCTCAAGGTCTGTGCTAGGATTCTACAGAAAAAACTAACCCATCATATACAAGCAACAAGAAATTAATCACAAAAACTAATTAAAATGTTATCTTTATATAATGCTGTGAGGTGGCTACTTGTATTTTTAAAATAAACAAACCATTTAAAATCACCAAAAATAAAATCAAAGAGAGCACTAGAACCTTCCTAAATTTCAACATAAAATCAGAAAGTTGCATTTTTATAGCTCAATTAAAGCCTAAAGTTAGAGCTAAATAGTAATTTACTTTTAATGACCAAACAAATTCTAAATGTTAAAAGAACAAAGAATTGATAATATGGCAATAATCACCCAAACTAATTAGTTAGCGTCTTTAAATTTTAATCTAAAATTAAACATCTTTTCACATCTGAAATCAGATCATCCGAGATCTTTTACACTTTGATAAATACACAAATAGTTGTCAAGAGTTCATAAACGTTAGTATAACCAAATAAAAGAAATAAGGTTTGAATACTTCCCCAAAATGCTCAACTATCTGATGAAGAATAAAGTAACTCAAAACAACTGTTCAGCCTCTGATGCTATGTCAGGCCTCAATCCTGCAGGCATCTACTTACTTACATACACAATTTTACTATTGGTAGTAAAATTAAAAATATCTCCTTGAAGAAATTATACAAGAATTTTAAGTGTCTGTAAGATCAGAGCCTAAATTTACAGAACAATCCCCACAGATATTCATCTTTCTGTACTGACACAGGTTTCCAGGATTCTACTAGTGTTAAATAAGCGCAGGTTACAATGTTTCTTTTTACTAAGCATGCTTTATCCTGTCTGTTCTTCATCTTACTTTGATGTATGGCTTGAAGAAAAACTAATACCTAGCAGTTACTAATACCTAGCAGTTTTGATTGAAGCTCTCTGCACTTCAGTGAGTGCTTTCCTGTTAAACAAACTGTATATGCTACATATTTAAAGCATTGTTTGTTTGTTTTTTACCTGGGGTGAAGCGGAGAGTGGTAATGATGAATTCATAGGTATTCTGTGATCAGCTGTCCTACAGCTTTAAGATTCAGTTTAGAAGCTCCAGATAATTGAAGTGTTACATGCCTAGACCTATTTGTACACGGAGGTCACTAAAAGAGTTTAAAAAAAGACATCAATGATTTCTGGTACTAGTATACTCTCAAGTCATCCAGTCAAATTGAGGAAACATAAGAGACTTCTGTTTACGGGCTGCCGATAAATTCTTTCTTGTAGCACAAGGACTCTCAACTCTCTCCACACCCAGGGGCAACTTCCTGTCCCTGGCACCACTTCCCTGCCTGTAGCTTGCCAAGCCTCCATTCTCCTAGCCCCCCACCCCAGGCGCTAAGGGCCGAGCGGAGCAGCCCCTCACTCCCTCCCCAGAGCTGGGGGCGCCAGCCAGGCAGTCTGAGGGGAAACGCTCTCCCCGGGCGGGGCTCAGGCCAAGCTCGCGCTGCCGACTCCCACAGGCCGATGGGAACCGCCTGGCCGTCCCACCATTAGCGCGGGGCCGCAGCGCTTCAGTCCCAGGTCGCCCTCAGGGCTGCTCACCGGGGCGCGGGGAAGCCCGGGACCGGGCGCCCCACGCCGAGCTCCACAGGACCCTGCGGCTGGGGTCGGCTCCGGAACCTGTAGCCCGTTATCCGAGGGTTGGGGAACCGCTGGGAACTCAGCTCAGCCCGAGAGGCGCCCCCGCTCGGAGGCTGCTGGGCAGGGTCGCCACCTTGCTGGGGAAATATCGGGGACACCTGACGAGATTTATACCACGTCAGTGTCCGCGCTGGGCGGCGGCAGCAGCAGCTGCCATCCGGAGCTTCCAGCTTAGTGCAGCCCCAGCCGATAGGAAACTCTAATCCCGCGTTCCCGGGTGCTACTGACACAGTGCGGTCGTGCCGCGTTTCGCAGCTCCTGGCTGCACTCCGTCAGCTGAAGCGCAGAGAGCCCCAGACCTCCACCGACACGTGGTCTCCCATCCAGCGGCTGAACCCGTTCAGCTTAACCGACACCTCCATCGCAGGTCTCCCGCCTCAGCCGGCCCACAGACCCCGCCTCTGGCCTCCATTAGCCCCACCTAGCGGGGTGCGTCATACGGCTCACGCGCTGGACCCGTTCCCCGGAAAAGTTCGAACGCCGCGCGAGCGGCTAAAGAGGTTGGTCGCGAGCAAGCGCCACCTCCTCAGCGCGCGCTCGGGGGGGCGGGGCTGTTGGAACGCCTGCTCCACGGCTTGGGGCAGTGTCTGGCGAAGGAGCACTGAGGGGGGCGGGGCCATGGTCCGGCCGCCCCCTGCCGGCCACTTTTCCAGCCCTTCTCTCGGCAGCAGCCGGAAAACCGGGGGTGAGATGAGAGGCGCGTGAGCTGGGTGCAGCCCTCCGCCTTTCGGGGACACGCAGACAGCCCTGCTCCGCCCTAAGGTGTCCACACCTGGGGGGAGGAGTCTGGGCCTGCGCTGCAGAGCTAGGTGCATTCTCCCCTGGAGATGGCCGGGGGGGGGACTTGGGCGCCGTGCTGTAAAATCCTCGCGATTAGCCCCCGTCGGGGCGGAGAGGACCGCAATAGCTACAGCAAGGTTAAAGCTACCTGGGCCGTGCCTCTCCCAGGCTTTTACAGAAAAAAACAGTCAATGCAAAGCGAAAGCAATGCACCGTGTATGGACCGGTCCCAACTGCCTAGGTGCTGAGGGCTGCTGCTTGCACTGGAAATTGGGAAGGCTGAGGCACTCCTTTGAATCTTTTACCCAGGAGAACTAGAAGTTACTCCATTTCTGCCCTTTGTGCAGTGGGACAGAGAGCTGAAATATCTGGTTTTTGCATAGCTTACAAAGGAATTGTATTTAATTTTTAGAAGTATAAGTGGCTACTTATTTCTAACTGCACTTAATTTTATCTAATTTTATAATTACAAGAAACTAGTGTCTTAAGATAAATGTATATGCATCCGAAGAAGTGGGCTGTAGTCCACGAAAGCTTATGCTCTAATAAATTTGTTAGTCTCTAAGGTGCCACAAGTCCTCCTGTTCTTCTTTTTGAAGATAAATGTATTGTACTTTAATACACTTTAGGGATTTAGCACTACAGTATTGAGCTTTTCTAACATTATCCAGTAGTGGAATTGGTAGAATTATAGTATTATATAAAATATATATACTTGAAACTGAATTCGTAAGACATATCTAACAGAACCCGGCACCTATATGAAATTGCCACAAGAAGGGGTGTTTTTATGAAGGTGACTAATATCCTGAACACAGTAAAACAGTTACATCAGGGCAGTTGTTGCTTGTCAGATACAGGGCATTATATGAATTAAAACTATCAGTTTATACCCTGTGATGACTCAAGTGAGGTGTATTTAAAACCACTTTATCAGAGAAGCTTCAGCTGCTACTTTATATATATATTGAAAGTCTATCACAGTAGCACCTCTTTGTTAAGAGTTTGAACATAACCATTGCAAAGAGAAATTCCATAACACTCAAGTACCAACATTAATTCTG
Organism: Chrysemys picta bellii; assembly: GCF_011386835.1. Lineage (NCBI taxonomy): Eukaryota > Metazoa > Chordata > Testudines > Emydidae > Chrysemys > Chrysemys picta. Next base: position 26,891,830 of record NC_088805.1, read on the forward strand.
GCCCATCAATTCAGACTACCTGTGCTAAAACATTTAGCAGGAAAAGTCTTTGGTATGAAGTTACTTAGTTATTTGTCACAAAGGTGTGGCTACAGTCAGATGAAGCAAAATCTTTCAACATCAATATAATGCCTAGATTGAAGAAATTTGGCCCCTAGGCCTAGAGGTGGTTTGGTTTAACCATAATTTTAATTTCTCTCAAGCCAGCTACATGCTAATACTACTAAGAAATCAGTTTAAGTCTTTCTAAAGCTAATTCAGCTTTTATTACATGATTGACACAGAACTAGTTACAGTTTCATAGTATAAAGCTGAAAGAAGAGCTAGTGTGTGTTGCTCAGACTGGTTGATACATTTATTCACAATACTTTTTCCTTAAATTCAGTTTCTTAATTAGCACTGTATTTAAATTTAGCAAACATTTATCTTTAAGACTATAGTCCTGGTTTGAACTCTTATCAGTTTTATACTAGCAGCAAACCAGAAGTCAGATTTGCAGATACTGTTTATTCCAGAATCGTATGTATTAAGTGAACTAACCATACGAGCCCATATAGCATTTGGCTGGTAGGAGTCATGCAAATCTTATCTTACAGTATTTGTTGCAAACAGCGTGTCCTTCAGCGTCTTACATTCCTTCAGTGTTCCTTGCTCTCTCAACCCTTTTAATATGAAACTATTAACAGATCGTTGGAACTTAAGGCCCATTTCTGATCTCACTTTTCATTTACACCAATTTAAATAACTCCACTGAAGTTAGAGGAGTTACACCAGTGTAAAGGCATCAAACTTTGATTTCCAATTGGATCATTTGAAAGTAGTGGAACGGTCAAGTGAGAACACATTTTTACTAGGGCTGTTGATTAATTGCCATTAACTCACGATTAACTAAAAAAATTAGTCCTGATTAATCGCATTGTTAAACAGAATACCAATTGAAATGTATTAAATATTTGTGGATGTTTTTCCACATTTTCAAATATATTGATTTCATTTACAACACAGAATACAAAGTGTACACTGCTCATTTAATATTATTTTTTATTATAATTTTTACAGTGCAAATGTTTGTAAACAAAAAAACAGTATTTTTCAATTCACCTCATACAAGTACTGTAGTGCAATCTCTTTATCGCGAAAGTGCAACTTACAAATGTAGATTTTTTTGTTACATAACTGCACACAAAACCAAAACAATGCAAAACTTTAGAGCCTACAAGTCCACTCAGTTCTACTTCTCATTCAGCCAATTGCTAAGACAAACAGATTTGTTTACATTTACAGGAGATAATGCTGTCCACTTCTTATTTACAGTGTCACCAGAAAGTGAGAACAGGCATTCGCATGGGATTTTTGTAGCCAGCATTGCAAGGTATTTACCTCCCAGATATGCTAAACATTTGTATGCCCCTTCATGCTTCGGCCAATGTTCCAGAGGACATGCTTCTATGCTGATGACACTTGTTAAAAAAATAATGCGTTAATAAATTTTGTGACTGAACTCCTTGGGGGAGAATTGTATGTCCCCTGCTCTGTTTTACCTGCATTCTGCCATATAATTCATGTTATAGCAGTCTCAGATGACGACCCAGCACATGTTGTTTGATTTACGAACACTGTCACTGCAGATTTGACAAAATGCAAAGAAGGTACCAATGTGAGATTTCTAAAGATAGCTATAGCACTCAACCCAAGGTTTAAGAATCTGAAGTGCCTTCCAAAATCTGAGAGGGACGAGGTGTGGAGCATGCTTTCAGAAGTCTTAAAAGAGCAACACTCCAATGTGGAAACTACAGAACCCAAACCACCAAAAGAGAAAATCAACCTTCTACTGATGGCATCTGACTCAGATGATGAAAATGAACACACGTCGGTCTGCTCTGCTTTGGATTGTTATCAAGCAGAACCCGTCATCAGGATGGATGCATGTCCTCTAGAATGGTGGTTGAAGCATAAAGGGACGTGAATCTTTAGCACATCTTGCGACGCCGGTTACAACAGTGCCATGAGAACACCTGTTCTCACTTCCAGGTGACATTGTGAACAAAAAGCGGGCAGCATTATCTCCTGCAAATGTAAACAAACTTGTTTGTCTTAGCGATTGGCTGAACAAGAAGTAGGACTGAGTGGACTTATAAGCTCTAAAGTTTTACATTTTATTTTTGAATGCAGGTTTTTTTTGTACATAGTTCTACATTTGTAAGTTCAACTTTCATGATAAAGAGATTGTACTACAGAACTTGTATTACGTAAACTGAAAAATACTATTTATTTTGTTTTACAGTGAAAATATTTGTAATCAAAAATAAAGTGAGCACTGTACACTTTGTATTGTGTTGTAATTGAAATCAATATATTTGAAAATGTAGAAAACATTCAAACATATTTAAACACATGGTATTCTATTATTGTTTAACAGTGCAATTAATTGAATCACTTGACAGCCCTAATTTTTACTGAATCAGGTCTTAAAACTCTTTAAATTCTGTTACAAAAATAAAAATAGCTGTAAAGAAATAACCTCAGTCAGTGAGGAACAATAACTTTATTTAATTAAATCCCTACCTTCATGCATGAGCATGATAGAACCCCCAGTTGAACTTTGGCAAAAGTCACAACAAAAACAAACCAAGCAGCCTATATAGAATGGTGAAAATGCCATGGATAAGGACACCCTACAGTTTTACTGCAGAGTAAATGCATTTAGAAGCCTCGCTTTGGCTCTGTCAACTATAACCATGTAATTAAATAAAGGCAGTCTTTCAAAATCACTTCTTCACTTCTCCGAGATCTTCAATGCTGTCATCATCCACCTACAATAAACAGATATTACTTTAAGTGGGGGGAAAATGTGTGCATTCCTCACTATGCCCTGCTGTGCTAGGTTCTTTACAGAAACAGTTACTCTCTGAAGAGCTTCCCATTCAAGGTTCTCACCCTGTGATGAATTTTACATGAATGGATCTCTGGGTCCATGTAGAGCCCCACTGAAATCAACAAGGCCAGTCACAGAATCCATTGCATAATGGGCACCAACAAATGTACAAGGGCAGGAGAGAGAGACAGATACAAGCCAATAAAAATGTCTTTTTATAATTACATCAATAAAACCCAAACCACTTCTGAACCATCTGAATCTCAGTCCAACTACTTAAACATTAGCTAATTTCTCATAGGTAGCAACAGACATATGGTTGAGAAGGAACTTGATCAGTTGGGGAGACATTCCACACACAAGGAACAGTGTGGAAGAAATCATGGAGATGTTTATATCTATCCAGCTATTTGTGGTCTTCATCACTATAGTATCCAAGCACCTAGCAGCAGATAATTAAGTAGTTTTTGAAAGATAAGGGGATATTTGGGTGTCATATTCTTATGAAGGATTAGGTACTGTTTAGGAGTGGACATATCAAGGTAAACCACTGGCCCTCTTAGTTTGTATCTTACATTTCTACCTGTGGCCAGGGTGGAAATGAATTTTTTTTTCAGAATCATATCACAAGAGCATGGGCTACAGCCTCATGACTTAACTAGTAATTTTATGACCATGATGTGCTAAAAATAAGTCACTTTTACATTTACCTCAGGCCACTTCTCCTGGATTACATCAATAATGTCATCTGTAAAGTCCCCCTGAATTATGATTTCATCTTCTCCTGTTACTGAGGCACCGCAAGAGAATTTCTGAGCAAAAAACCTTTGTGCTTCCTTCAGATCAATTTCTGTTTACAAAGAAGAAATGTATAGAATAAAGACAGTCAATATCATAATGTCTTCTCTAGCTTAAACACCCAATATTTAAACCTGGCTTTAATTAGGAAAATATCAGTAGCAACTAGTTTCATCATAGTTAAGGTTGTGCCAAGGTTTCTAGTTAAACCAGATCCGTAAGTGTGCAACATATTTCAGGAACATTTATTCTCTGAATTTGGCATAACTCTTCAGAGTTTCTCTAATATTTCTTCTCTAAGTGGTCTCTACAAGTTCCCACTCTTGGGGTGAACCAATGGTGCAGCGCTGCATGGTTGGGGCATCCCAAAAGTGGGAATGTGCAGAGCCCATCTCAAATAATTCTGGTTAGAGGTGAGTAAATGACTTCTGCAGCAGAAACAAAATTAAAAATGCTCCCTTTTTGAAGGTTGATACTGTTTTCCTGAAATTTGGGTTTCCTCTAACACACATATGCAATTCAAATAAATCACACACAAAAGTTTAACTGTGACCTCAGGGAAATTAAGCTATGTTTCACGGACATACATTATGTATTATGAAAGAGTATTATGTTAACAGGGCCGGCTCTGGCTTTCTGGCCGCCCCAAGCAAAAAAAAAAAAAAAAACCTGCAGCGCGGCCGGAGCCAGGGTGAAGGGGGACTCTGTGCCCTGCAGATGTGCCCCGGCTAGCGGGGGGAGTGGGAGGGAGCGGGGGAGAGAGAAGGGGGGCGGCTAGGGCTTCAGCAGGGCACTGCCATGCGGCCCCTCCCGCCGTGCCCCCTGCCAGGAGGGCTCCACGCCGCTCCGGTCGGCTGGGAGGGAAGGACGCGGGCTGCCCTGCCGGGCTTGCTGCAAGGCGCTCCTGTCCTCCACGCCGCTGCCTGTCCTCCACGCCGCTGCCCCCTACAGGGCGGCCGGAGCGGAACAACAACAACAAAAAGCGGCCGTGCTGCCCTAGGATCGGGTGGAATGCTGCCTCCTACAAGCTGCCGCCCCAAGCACCAGCTTGCTCGGCTGGTGCCTGGAGCCAGCCCTGTATGTTAAAGCCAAGGTTAAAGCTTGCCTTTTTAGAGGAATGTGGGAAATAAAAGGAAGTTCAGTGTGGGTGTTAAGATGTTTGGATAGTAAATGAGTGAACTGAGGCTGCTCTGGTTGATACTCTAGCTTTAACTGTCTATTTCATTGATTACGGATTGTATTATTAGGAGATTCACTTGAGCATTTTTAATCCCAAGAATTTGTGTGGAAATCCATTCAAATAATTTGTTTTCAGAAGCTTATTCAAATATGTATTGACAGAGAGCAAATTGCTTTTATGTAAATACACTGTTACTTTAAAAAAGTCAAAATACACAATAGAGCAAAGACTGTTTGACTTAAATGCATACTGATATTGAGATTGACATAGACAGGTATAACTTCCCTTGCTGTGTCTTTGCTTACTTTTAAAACAAAATCAGGGGAAATAAGGACCTTAGAAGATAGCATTTCAAGCAGAAAGGGAACAAAAAGGTAAAATATAAAATAATTAAAAGGGAAAATATTTGAATGAGAGCTGTTGACAATATCTTTTATTCTACTAAGAGTTTGAAACTGGACCTTGGTTGTAACCAGAGAAAGGATATAAGATTTGGTAGTTCTTTACATCAATTAAAATCAATCATAAATGAACATGACACTTGATACATTTACAGTCTGTTAGATAAGACAGGTAGTGGCCATGTCAGGGCACCGAGGGAATTATTGATAAAGAAAAAAAAAGACTGCTTGAAGTTGATTTTTAAGGAGAGAGGTCTGGAGAAGCAGAGGCAGGAGCACAGAGAAATAGTAGGACAGAAGAATTAAATCCAGAGCAGGAAGAGAAAGTGACTCAAAAGAAGTTTGTTGCTGAACTTTTTCCTGCTAATATGAATCAACAAAAATGTTGAGTTAATATAACTTAATGGTCAAAAGCAAATGCAGTTAGAATAATGAAGTGTTCACTTTGCAAACTCACCAAAAGTTGCAAGGCCACACACTCTTGTGACATATTTCTTCTTTGCTCTAGGAATTTTAGCTATCGTAACTTTCTGTGGTACAGTCTTCTTTTTCTGTTTTATCTGACCCCTTCCACCTTTGAGACAGGACAAAAATCAAATCAGTATCTAAGTAACCATTTCATATACTGCGCTTGCACTTCAGGAAATAAGGACCTGAAATGCCAATTTTTTTCACGTAGTAATTTTGAAAAAGTTGTCGTCACCCTTACCTCCATTTGTAAACCTATATACATTCCCAAACAATTATAATAAACATTACATATGTTGCATAATATGTTATATTATCAATATAGGTACAACACTGCAGTGTTGTTGTAGCTATATTGATAATATAACATCTCACAGTTGTCTTAATCATGCAATAAAGGTACAGTATTACAAGAAACATCAATACACGGTCAGCTAAGGCTGTAACATTAATTTTTATTTCTTATTCCTACTTACGACAGTATTGACCAAAAGGACATTAAGTCTGAGAAGGGTTAAAACATTACAGATGCAGGAAATGGACTTCAGTACTCAGTGTTAAAATAGTTTTGTGTACTATATACACACACACACCTAGCCAATTAGAGAGTTAATTTCTGTATAAAAATGCAGCATTTACAGCAAACCTTTGGTACAGTTATAAGCAGTTATATATCATAATACTCACACTGGATTTAGTCAACCCTGCAGTCTAATGCAGGACTACAAATTTTCCTGTTTTTTCAGCTTTACTGAAGCCCTTTTATCTCACGCAGACAGCTCATGGAGCTTTTAGACCAAGTTATTTGAGCCAGAGACTGTCAGCCACGTACATCTTTGTACAGCACCAACACAAGGGAGCCCCAGTGTTGACTGGGCCCTTTGGATGACATAGCAATGACCCGAAAATACAACTTGCATCTTTTATATTCATTTGGTATTGTTACTACCTTGACTCTTTTGCCAGGCTGCCTAACATTCTCAGCACTGTGCAACATATATCTGCACCGATTTGCAGGAATACTGTATTCATGTACAGGATTTGTTTTGTGCACCGTTACCTCAACAGTTAATAAATTAGTTTTATAAAATGACCCAAAAAGTTGAGAAATTGTGCTAGAGTGCATTTCAGCTGGTTGAAAAAGGATCCCAAAGTAGACAAAGATTCCACAAACTGCATATGTAAGATAGGTTCTAAGTTTATGGGTTAGATTAATACCACAATCAACTATTTAGACCTTGCCTCTCTTTTGCTTTTTCTTCTCCTCCTCTTCTCCTGCTGTTCCTTGACCTTCTCCAAATCCAGTTTCCTGTTTTGGTGAATTTTCTTATTATATATATAAAAAAAAAAAAAGTTTAATAAGTAGGACTCCCACATCTGACATATTGCATCTGCAAGGCAATTCTCAGGCTTAGTAAAATGTTACTTTAATACCTATTCTATCATTGCAGTATACCATCTGCAGACATTTGTTATGTGTATGGCATTATATCACCACATTTGCACAAATAAGACATCAAACATTAAGAAACCTTAGCCTCAGGCTACATCATTCACCATTCCAAAGAAACCTCTCCATATAATAGTTTTTAGGAGAGAGAGAGAGAGAGAGATTAGTATCAACATTGTCATTAGTGTTCCAAATACACATTTCCACTCTAAACATTTATTTTCACCAGTAATACTTCCTGTTTAGAATCCCAATAGATAGGGTTTATTACTTTTCCACCTATGGGTAGTTTAACTTTGAACTAACTCACCAGTCCAGTTAATAGCAATTCTAGATGTAATCTTAAAATGAACAGATGACTGGGTGCAATAGAAAATTTCTGTCTAGCCCTGGGAGGAAGCTGTATATGTCATGTTACACATTTGACAGAATATAGCATATTCTCACATGTTGTCCAGCTATTATTTTACAGCACCCAAAAGTATACAAGGCCTTCACAGAAGCTATAAGATGACATAATATCTCCCTTAGGCAGCTTAATCTAAATTTTAGACTTGACATAACCAGAGAAGGGAGATGAATAGTGGGGAGGTAAAGATTATTACAGTACAATTACATAGATCAGAGAATGGACAGAAGTAGAATGTTCAATTTCAGCAGTGTACCGTAATATATACTTCTCACAGGACGTAGGGTTTGGTTTGGTTTGGTTTGGTTTGGTTTACACATGCAACCCTCAGTCTTTAGGTCACAAGCCCTGATCAACTGGAAAAATACAGAAAGATTCTTACCTACAGTAAGTTTTGCAAATTCATTTGGAAAATTCTTCTCTAACCATTGTCTGCATTTAGTCACATCAGGCATGTATTCACAGTACTAGGGGGAAAGGCCACATATAAATTGTTATCTGAGAAATTACAAAATATACTACTAATACACAGTGAGAGTCTGATTACTGGGCAAATTAGCACAAGGTAAAATGCAAGCTATTTCTTCATTTTGCTTGGGGACATGCACTTCAGTTGATTTCATTCGTTAGCTGGCAGTAAAATTTTAGGTCTGGATTGTGGAGTGAAATGGAGCTGGTGCATAAGCAGGATTTGTGGAGAAGTTAGGACAGGGTGCAGAGAAAAAAGCAGAAGCAAGTAACATAGGATCAGCCTAATTGATTAGTGACTGTGCTCTGCACCACCTTACAGGAGACACATTCAATTCCTCAGACCAACAGGGGCTGGGCAAGACACACTATGAAGGTGGTCAGTTTGCTACTCAGGAAGCTGGAGGAAAGTCGTCTTGTATAGCTCAATGGTGTCTCCTAGATCAACACTGACTGGTTCCAAGGGAGCTCTGCACATTCTTCTTCAGCCAGATAGTGGCTGCAGCATAGAACTTTAAGGGTTGAAGTATAGCAGGCGGAGAAGGGCAGCGAGAATCCCCATAGTCGGTACATGGAGGACTAGGTTGCGGGAGGGGAGAATAAATCCAAATGTGAAATGAACTCACCTCTGTTGGCAATGAACAGACTGGGGAAGGAAAAGAAGGAGATTATTAAGAAATTTAATTCCCCACCCATTAATATTTCATATCAAGAACAATCCTTTTGTCATTTTAATCTTTTGGGTGACTTTATGCCATTACATTGACATCTATTAACCACACTGCTCTGCTAGCAACTCAGCACCCAGCCTGAGTTCTGAAAAGGTACCAAAATGTTGTACCTCTCTGCTAAATTTATCTACTAAATCACATACTAAAAACAAGAGAACATATACCTTGTCTTATCAGCTCTCTAAAATATTCTATCACTTTCCCCTATCCATTACATTCTAGTGGTTACCTTTCTTTACTACTGAATCATGCTGCCTACCTACAGTCCTAGTACTGGACATGCAGGAATAACAAAATGAAGATGCCATTGTGAATATACAATCTATATTCTATAATTCTGCACCTATTTTACACTAAGACAATGCATTTGTCTCAGTCTGAAGGCTCTAAATTCAAGCTTCAGGAAAGGTAGACCTCAATGCATTGTAGAGACCAAATCTGCCCTAGCAAGAGGGATGGACAAAGTGATCCAGTGGGTATTTGCCCCTCGAGTCCATCATAATACACAGTTTTCAAGAACACACACCATGCAGTTTCTTCATATGCACTCTTAACACTCATAAGTAATAACATCGCAGTCTGTATAATACAGAATCAAGAATTGTGAGGCTGGATCTCTTGAAGCTACTGCAGTCAAACAGTTGGTGTCTCAACTACAAATTTTAATAGCCTTTAATATCTGATACTTTACATATAAAATCTTATAGCTACACCTCTACTCCGATATAACGCGACCCGATAGAACACAAATTCGGATATAACGCAGTAAAGCAGCGCTCCGGGGTTGCGCGCTCCGGCAGATCAAAGCAAGTTCGATACAACGCAGTTTCACCTATAACGCGGTAAGATTTTTTGGCTCCCGAGAACAGCGTTATATCGGGGTAGAGGTGTATATTATGAGGCTGTAACATAAAATGATAAAAATGACCAAAGTCAAGATTTAGAAATCATTTAGATTTACTTGAAATGGAAACACCTCAACAGGGCTTTTTCCTGTCAAGTCATAAACACATCTATAGTGCTACAGAACTAAATCATTTAAACCCAGGATCCAGAGGATGAAAGGCCAGTGAAATAACCACCAAGCCCTTGCCGCAAAAATGATGTTATTTTATTGAGGTCAACCAGAGTTTCAGTTTTCTCTTACTAGTCATTTGTTCAGACACTATTCATTAGAATCAAGGCTCAGCATGAGAGTAATCTCTATGGCTAGGGAGAAGAAAGAGCAGAGGGTGCCCAGATCTTTCAGGCAAAATAAGGAGACAACTTCTCCTTGAGGCAGATGATCCAGTAATCTCCTGTGGCAAATATCATCTATTTAATTTTGCTGCCCCAGAGAGAAGCCAATATCCAAGAAGAAGGATAGAGCCCCATAATACACCTAGCCAACTAGACGATATATAGATATACATATATATTGGATAACTCAAAATTATTCAGTCCCTTTTTAAATCTGGCCATAATATTTGACTCTGATCTCATGCAACAGTGGATAAAGCAGGCAGACCCAACTGTACAGAGAATTTCCTTCCCTTAGTTCTAGCTTTATTACTAGTATTACAGTAATACCTAGAGGCCCCAATCAGGATCAGAGCTGCTTTGCGATAGGCACTTTACTCTGTACAGAAAGTGTCTCAGTCCACAAGTGTTTACAGTCCAAGTGTGATACCCATTAATTTAAGAGAGCAAAAAGAACAGGAGTACTTGTGGCACCTTAGAGACTAACAAATTTATTAGAGCATAAGCTTTCATGGACTACAGCCCACTTCTTCGGATATATGCATCCGAAGAAGTGGGCTGTAGTCCACGAAAGTTTATGCTCTAATAAATTTGTTAGTCTCTAAGGTGCCACAAGTACTCCTGTTCTTTTTGCGGATACAGACTAACACGGCTGCTACTCTGAAACCTGTCATTAAGAGAGCAACTCGTTCTTCTTGTGCAGGAAGCCATAACCAGACATGCCAATTGAGAAATCCTGTTTAACCCACCACAAATGCTCTAGGTACACACCATGTGACAGTACTTTGACTACCAATGCTAGGTTAAGAGTAAAAACACAGATATCCGTAGCACGAAGCATTACAGAGAAGAGACTGCAGAGTGCAAAAAGCAGACCCTTCCCCCAGTTCTGCAAGCAGAGACTTATGGCTGGAAGTGGATGTCTGTATCGCCACCTGCACTGAGTTATTATCATTCATACAGCACCAGAGGCATCATATGTAAGTGCCTCCTCAGCACTTGCCTCCACAGTAGAGGACCCGGAGGGGATAGTCTGCATCTGACCTGGCGTTGCTCCTTAGATCTCCTTTGTAGTCAGGGACTGTGGACTCAGCTGTATCTGTTGCCATCTCACAAGCCTGCAGGCCACAAGAGGAAAGAATGTGTAGTTATGTTTTTGTTTTAAATTGCTGAAATATAGGAGGATGAAGAGTAAGTCATCTTCCCTAATGTGCCCATTTTACAGGACTCCCAGAGGCTCAGAGATTAAAGCTCATGTAGCTACAAGGATGCGGGGGGGAGCAACAGGAAAGAGTGGAAAGGAACAAGAAACAACAGGAACATATGGGGAGATGGTCATGAGGTTGTGGGTGCACAGAGGATGAGATATAAGGAGGGGCATAGATACATAGCACATAAAGGAGGGGTGTGGAAGGGAAACATGCAGACTGGGGTGGGGTGAAGTGAGAGTGGGGTGTTGTGCCGTGACAGTCGAGATGAATGGTGGGTGCATTGAGGGGACTGTAGGTACATCAAGAGATTAAGTGGTTATAATTAGCATTAGAGGGATTGGGAAAAATGTTGGGGTGCTTGTAGGAAACGAAGTGTCCAGGAATTGAGGGCATATGGGTGAGGGGGGCAGTGGAAAACAATGTGGGGCCTGGGCGTGTTGATTGAAATGTGGGACATGCCAGGGAGGGTGGAACAGACAGTGTCCAGATGTCCTGATTTTATAGGGACAGTCCCGATATTCGGGGCTTTGTCTTATATAGGTGCCTATTACCCCCCACCCTGTCCCAATTTTTCACACTTGCTATCTGGTCACCCTAAGCAGACAGGATGAGATGGATGGGGGAGTGGAGTGGAAAGTGGTGGTGGGAGGAGTTTATACAGAGAAAAGATGGGAAGGGGGTAGAGGGTGAGGAGCATCTGAAGGGGCAAAGGTGCTGGGGGGTGATCAGAGGCATCTGAAGGGGAGGAGTGCCGGGGTGGGGTGAGAGAGTCAAGGTGGTGAGGGGTATCTGAAGGGGAGGGGTGCCGGGGGGGGGTCAGAGAGGTGAGGGGTGTCTGATGGGGAGGGGTGCTGGGGGGGGGGTCTGAGGGAGTGAAGGGTGTCTGAAGGGGAGGGAGGGGTATCTAATGGGGAGGGGTGCCGGGGGGGGTCACAGGGAGTGAGGGGTGTCTGACGGCAAAGGGTGCCGGGGGGGGGGTCAGAGGGCGTGAGGGGTGTCTGATCGGGAGGGGTGCCGGGGGGGGGGGTCTGAGGGCGTGAGGGGTGTCTGATGGGGAGGGATGCCGGGGGGGGGGTCTGAGGGCGTGAGGGGTGTCTGATGGGGAGGGGTGCCGGGGGGTCTGAGGGGTGTCTGATGGGGAGGTGTGCCAGGGGGGTCAGAGGGAGTGAGGGGTGTCTGAAGGGGAGGGGTGCCGGGGGTCACAGGGACTGAGGAGTGTCTAATGGGGAAGGGTGCCGGGGGGGGGGGTCAGAGGGAGTGAGGGGTGTCTGATGGGGAGGGGTGCCGGGGGGGGTCAGAGGGAGTGAGGGGTGTCTGATGGGGAGGGGTGCCGGGGGGGGTCAGAGGGAATGAGGGGTGTCTGATGGGGAGGGGTGCCGGGGGGTCACAGGGAGTGAGGGGTGTCTGATGGGGAGGGGTGCCGGGGGGGGTCAGAGAGGTGAGGGGTGTCTGATGGGGAGGGGTGCCGGGGGGGGTCAGAGAGGTGAGGGGTGTCTGATGGGAAGGGGTGCCGGGGGGGGTCAGAGAGGTGAGGGGTGTCTGACGGCGAAGGGTGCCGGGGGGGTCAGAGAGGTGAGGGGTGTCTGACGGCGAAGGGTGCCGGGGGGGGGTCAGAGAGGTGAGGGGTGTCTGACGGCGAAGGGTGCCGGGGGTGTCTGAAGGGGAGGGGTGCCGGGGGTCACAGGGACTGAGGAGTGTCTAATGGGGAAGGGTGCCGGGGGGGGGGTCAGAGGGAGTGAGGGGTGTCTGATGGGGAGGGGTGCCGGGGGGTCAGAGAGGTGAGGGGTGTCTGATGGGGAGGGGTGCCGGGGGGGGTCAGAGGGAGCGAGGGGTGTCTGATGGCGAAGGGTGCCGGGGGGGTCAGAGGGAGTGAGGGGTGTCTGATGGGGAGGGGTGCCGGGGGGGCGGTCAGAGAGGTGAGGGGTGTCTGATGGGGAGGGGTGCCGGGGGGGTCAGCGGGAGTGAGGGGTGTCTAATGGGGAGGGGTGCCGGGGGGGGTCAGAGGGAGTGAGGGGTGTCTGATGGGGAGGGGTGCCGGGGGGGGTCAGAGGGAGTGAGGGGTGTCTGATGGGGAGGGGTGCCGGGGGGGGCAGAGAGGTGAGGGGTGTCTGATGGGGAGGGGTGCCGGGGGGGGCAGAGAGGTGAGGGGTGTCTGATGGGGAGGGGTGCCGGGGGGGGGTCAGAGGGAGCGAGGGGTGTCTGATGGGGAGGGGTGCCGGGGGGGTCAGAGAGGTGAGGGGTGTCTGATGGGGAGGGGTGCCGGGGGGGGGTCAGAGGGAGCGAGGGGTGTCTGATGGGGAGGGGTGCCGGGGGGGGGCAGAGAGGTGAGGGGTGTCTGATGGGGAGGGGTGCCGGGGGGGTCAGAGGGAGTGAGGGGTGTCTGATGGGGAGGGGTGCCGGGGGGGGTCAGAGGGAGTGAGGGGTGTCTGATGGGGAGGGGTGCCGGGGGGGTCAGAGAGGTGAGGGGTGTGTGATGGGGAGGGGTGCCGGGGGGGGTGTCAGAGGGAGCGAGGGGTGTCTGATGGCGAAGGGTGCCGGGGGGGTCAGAGGGAGTGAGGGGTGTCTGATGGGGAGGGGTGCCGGGGGGGGGTCAGAGGGAGCGAGGGGTGTCTGATGGGGAGGGGTGCCGGGGGGGTCAGAGAGGTGAGGGGTGTCTGATGGGGAGGGGTGCCGGGGGGGGTCAGAGGGAGCGAGGGGTGTCTGATGGGGAGGGGTGCCGGGGGGGGGCAGAGAGGTGAGGGGTGTCTGATGGGGAGGGGTGCCGGGGGGGTCAGAGGGAGTGAGGGGTGTCTGATGGGGAGGGGTGCCGGGGGGGGTCAGAGGGAGTGAGGGGTGTCTGATGGGGAGGGGTGCCGGGGGGGTCAGAGGGAGTGAGGGGTGTCTGATGGGGAGGGGTGCCGGGGGGGGCAGAGAGGTGAGGGGTGTCTGATGGGGAGGGGTGCCGGGGGGGGGTCAGAGGGAGCGAGGGGTGTCTGATGGGGAGGGGTGCCGGGGGGGTCAGAGAGGTGAGGGGTGTCTGATGGGGAGGGGTGCCGGGGGGGGTCAGAGGGAACGAGGGGTGTCTGATGGGGAGGGGTGCCGGGGGGGGGTCAGAGGGAACGAGGGGTGTCTGATGGGGAGGGGTGCCGGGGGGGGGCAGAGGGAGCGAGGGGTGTCTGATGGGGAGGGGTGCCGGGGGGGGGCAGAGGGAGCGAGGGGTGTCTGATGGGGAGGGGTGCCGGGGGGGGGCAGAGGGAGCGAGGGGTGTCTGATGGGGAGGGGTGCCGGGGGGGGGCAGAGGGAGCGAGGGGTGTCTGATGGGGAGGGGTGCCGGGGGGGGGCAGAGGGAGCGAGGGGTGTCTGATGGGGAGGGGTGCCGGGGGGGGGCAGAGGGAGCGAGGGGTGTCTGATGGGGAGGGGTGCCGGGGGGGGGCAGAGAGGTGAGGGGTGTCTGATGGGGAGGGGTGCCGGGGGGGTCAGAGGGAGTGAGGGGTGTCTGATGGGGAGGGGTGCCGGGGGGGGGTCAGAGGGAGTGAGGGGTGTCTGATGGGGAGGGGTGCCGGGGGGGTCAGAGGGAGTGAGGGGTGTCTGATGGGGAGGGGTGCCGGGGGGGTCAGAGAGGTGAGGGGTGTGTGATGGGGAGGGGTGCCGGGGGGGGGTCAGAGGGAGTGAGGGGTGTCTGATGGGGAGGGGTGCCGGGGGGGGTCAGAGAGGTGAGGGGTGTCTGATGGGGAGGGGTGCCGGGGGGGGTCAGAGGGAGTGAGGGGTGTCTGATGGGGAGGGGTGCCGGGGGGGGTCAGAGAGGTGAGGGGTGTCTGATGGGGAGGGGTGCCGGGGGGGTCAGAGGGAGTGAGGGGTGTCTGATGGGGAGGGGTGCCGGGGGGGTCAGAGGGAGTGAGGGGTGTGTGATGGGGAGGGGTGCCGGGGGGGGTCAGAGGGAGTGAGGGGTGTCTAATGGGGAGGGGTGCCGGGGGGGTCAGAGGGAGTGAGGGGTGTCTGATGGGGAGGGGTGCCGGGGGGGTCAGAGAGGTGAGGGGTGTCTGATGGGGAGGGGTGCCGGGGGGGGGTCAGAGGGAGTGAGGGGTGTCTGATGGGGAGGGGTGCCGGGGGGGGTCAGAGAGGTGAGGGGTGTCTGATGGGGAGGGGTGCCGGGGGGGGTCAGAGGGAGTGAGGGGTGTCTGATGGGGAGGGGTGCCGGGGGGGTCAGAGGGAGTGAGGGGTGTCTGATGGGGAGGGGTGCCGGGGGGGGTCAGAGGGAGTGAGGGGTGTCTAATGGGGAGGGGTGCCGGGGGGGTCAGAGGGAGTGAGGGGTGTCTGATGGGGAGGGGTGCCGGGGGGGTCAGAGAGGTGAGGGGTGTCTGATGGGGAGGGGTGCCGGGGGGGTCAGAGGGAGTGAGGGGTGTCTGATGGGGAGGGGTGCCGGGGGGGTCAGAGAGGTGAGGGGTGTCTGATGGGGAGGAGTGCCGGGGGGGGTCAGAGGGAGTGAGGGGTGTCTGATGGGGAGGGGTGCCGGGGGGGGTCAGAGAGGTGAGGGGTGTCTGATGGGGAGGGGTGCCGGGGGGGGTCAGAGGGAGTGAGGGGTGTCTGATGGGGAGGGGTGCCGGGGGGGGCAGAGAGGTGAGGGGTGTGTGATGGGGAGGGGTGCCGGGGGGGGGGTCAGAGAGGTGAGGGGTGTCTGATGGGGAGGGGTGCCGGGGGGGGTCAGAGAGGTGAGGGGGTGTCTGATGGGGAGGGGTGCCGGGGGGGGTCAGAGGGAGTGAGGGGTGTCTGATGGGGAGGGGTGCCGGGGGGGTCAGAGGGAGTGAGGGGTGTCTGATGGGGAGGGGTGCCGGGGGGGGCAGAGAGGTGAGGGGTGTCTGACGGCGAAGGGTGCCGGGGGGGTCAGACGGACTGAGGGGTGCCGGATATTGGGCGGGGTGGGAAGAGGTGCGGACCAGGTCGGGGGAAGGGTCCCCGCGGGGAGCCCCCGCGCCTCGCAGGGCTCATTACCCGGCTGGCCCCTCACGCCGCAGTCTCGGGGGGAGGGGGCGGCTCCTCCTGCTGCTGCCTCCGACCCCAACAGCACATGCAGCTTCCCGACCAGCACCGCGAGAACGTCCCGGAGCGCCGCCGCCTTATCGCGAGAGCTCGAGGGAGAGGAGCAGCCGAGCTTCGCTCTGAGTGACGTTAGGGAAGGGAGGAGCCTGGTTTTGGAGGGGACGACGTGAGGATGAGACGCTCGCTATTGGAAGGTGCTGATCTACTCGGGCCGCCGTAGAGTGAACTGAGGGGTGGGGGCGTGCTAGGAAGCTAAGGTGCATTCTTTAGGTTCGGCGCCTGAAGGGGAGACAGTTGTTGATACCAGAGGGAGTCAGCAGGGGGCGCTTCTCTCAGTGCTGAGTCCATTGGCACCGCAAGGCGGGAGAAGGGATGTGTGCTGTGCCCCCAGCTTGTAAGAGTGGGATCTAGCACCCTACAGGATCAGCAAACCTGTGATCTCTGTTCCTTTGTGAGTGTGGATAACTACAGACTGACCCACTCAGACTTTTCAAAGTCAACCAGAGTGTTGCCATAGTAAACAATATACAAAAACTCCTCTCTGGCACTTTTTGTCCACAGGTCTCAATACACTTCAGGTGAGAGCTGCGTGGAGCCGCTTGCATGCCTCCCGCCTAGGAGCCAGACCTGCTACTGGCCACTTCTGGGGTGCAGCACGGTCCGCGGTGCCAGGACAGGCAGGAAACCTGCCTTAGCACCCCCGCTGCACCACTGACTGGGAGCCGCTGCAGGAAAGCCTGCACCCCAATCCCCTACCCCAGAGCCCCCTCATGCACCCCAAAGCCCTCATCCCCACCCCACAGCCTGCACCTCCAGCCCAGACCCCTGACCCCCTCCTGCACCCCAACCTCCTGCCCCAGCCCGGAGCCCCTCCCACACCCCAAGCCCCTCATCCCCAGCTCCGTTGGGTCATGAGCATCAACAATTTACTTCAACTGGGTCTCCAGAAAAAAAGTTTGAAAACCACTGTACTAAGGTATATCTCTGACTCTATTTTATGGGAGAGATGTACAGCATGTGGCGCGCGGGGGGGGGGGGGGGGATAAGGGACAGAGGTAAGCTTGCTTGGTGTATTTAAACCAACATTGCTAACTCAGTTTTATCTCATCTTGCAATATTCACTATTTTAAGGCCCAAGCTAGTGCTTTTTATGTAGCCTGTTGTAAAACTAGGCAAATATCTAGATGAGTTGATGTACCCCAGGGGTACACAATCCTCCTGGATCTACTTTAGCAACAGATTGTGAACCTCTTACTGTGACTGGTAAGCAGTTACTCATGCAAATAATTCCACCGATTTCAGTAGGACTGCTTATGTGAGTAACTACTCACCAGTGTCAGTAAGGAGTTCACAATCTGACCCTTAATGATGCTGATCATCTGTTCAATGTGTAGCACTTATCAGTACAGTTTAGTACCTTGTAACAGTATACCCAGATGATGTTAGAAATAGAAACATAAATAACAGCATTTTAATTCCTGGTAGTTTGATAAGAATATAAAAGGTAGAACAGATATAAAAGTCACATTGACTGTGGTGCTTGCTGTTTTCTACTTTCCCCATTTCCATTTGCCTGATTCGCCCAAAGTTCAGAAATGCCCTCGGGAGTCACAGCCATAGCATTCTTGGTGACCGTGAAACTTCTGCCCACTAGATGTGAAAATGAGCCTGGTACAATAAACATGTAGGGCCAGATGTAAGCAGGTGTAAATCCATGTAGTTCTATAGACTGCAATTGAGCAACTCTGATTAACACCAGCTGAGGATCTGGTCCTCAAAGAATAATAATTGTACCAAGAGAAAAATATGATCCCTGCTCCATAGAGCTTATAAGCTATGGGGCTGATCCCCCAAGCTATCTATGTCAGGAAGTCCCATTGACTTCAGTGGGAGTTCCTAGTGCAGTGGGCTTTCAGGATTGGTCCATAAATCAAACACATACAATATGGTTCAGATACACAGTTTACTCATTGAGCTAGGGGCCGACTCCCTCATTTGGGGCTTAAAGAGTTAAAAGAAGTTAAAGAGTCTTGGTGGGACTGAAGGTTGTTTTTTTTCCCCATTTGTATTTCAATAAAACAGTTACAATCTCTCACTTTCTAACTTCTAAATTCTTGTACCAAATATTGTTAATTAATTTTGATTATGAACTATTGTTACAAATACTTTGCCACCAAAACTGTGAATATGCTGCACACTATGGCCATTTGAAACTTCTTGGCAGCAGCAGGGATAGAACCCAGATTCCGCTGCTCCAAAAGCAAAAGACCTTGCAGATGAAGCTAAAGACAGGATCTCCATTAGCTATGAGTAATATAGGGCCTATGACACACAATTGAGCAATTCCAATTCTATCTGGCAAAGGATATACATCCACCTTAGCCAGTTTATTACAATATTTATTTTTTAAATTTTCATGTACAATGCTGCAGCTCTCATGTAAAACCCAGTACCATGAGGGCTATTCAGTCAGTTACAGGAATTTTGAGAAATAACATATACCCTTTCTCTAAACAATTACAGGCATAAGCAATTCGAGATTATTGCTTAAAATGCTTTATTACAACAGACATACTAACATGTAAACTGAATAAATAAGTAGATTTTTTTATATGTGCTCCACTGACATCTCCATTAAAAGAGAAATAATTTCTTTGTGGAAGATCAACAAATTCTCTTGATAAATATGCAATCCTGTTTTATGTTTTTGTTTTGCAGAAGCATCTTCCTATGCAAGAAATGCAAAGCAGCTCAGGTCCCTCACCCCCTGTACTACAGGATCTTATGGCAACTTCACCTGGTTGCTGTGCTCGTGCAAGCTGCACTTGGATGCACTGGAGGCTACTGCTTCAGTGAAAGCGAACTTCTTTTTCATCTTCTTTAAATATGCTCAGGGTCCCCAGCAAGAAAGACCGATCTCCGTATAATCCATGCAGCAGACTCTTTGAGATAAGAACACTTGGAGGTACTAGATTTGCGAGTGCGCATGTGAGCTAAACGGAGGGCGGTAGATGGCAGACCCAGCTCCCAGCAGAATTGTCAATGGGAACAAAGGAGGCTATAAGGATCTTCCTAATCAAGGTGTCTATTTTAGGGGGGCTGATCTTATAAATCTTTACTCACATGAATATTCCTTACTCAGGCAAGTCGCCTCATTGTACAAACTACTTAGATGAGTAAAGGCTTGTGGGATTGGGTCCCAAGTCTGTATATATAAGACATGTACGGAGAGCTGTCCAAAGGATGTATCAGAAACTCATCAGAGCAAGGCAAAACACAGAGCCAAATCCTACTCGCCTAACTCGTATGAGCAGTCCCGCTGAAGCCAATGAGACTCAGCCCATGGGATTTGGCCCATTCTCTACATTCCAATCCCCCCGCTAATATAACATAGTTACTGGCACCACTTAGTGATGTATTGATAGGAGGAACCTGGCGAAATCCCCTGGTCTCTATCCCCTGGTCCTGGGCTCTAGATGTTCAAGACTCCCCATCAGGGGATGTACAGTCTCGTACACGGTGCTGTGCAGTCAGTTTACACTGGCATTTGCTGAACAAACCTGTGACCCACTGGGCTGAGCACAGGCCGGGGACCCAGGAGCTCCCAGAAGCTAAAGCTGGCTCTGCCAACAGCCGTAAGGACCTTGTCTATTTCACCAAACTACCCCGCTCTGCCAGCAAAGGTATCCGTTCAGCAGGGGCGAACTGGGCTGAGCAGAGCGATTGCAGCCCCTACAGGAAGCTTGAGCCCTGCGAGTCTCCGTATCCGAGGAACTGCGTGTGTGTGTGTGTGTGTGTGTATAGAGTGTGTCCGCCACGCTACGGGATCGCGGAGGAGTCAGTTCCTGCCACTCTGTCGCTGTCTCTGTGTTGCGCTGGGTTGGGGGAACGGAGCAGGCAGCCATGCCTCGCTTCGCTCAGCTGGTCATGGGCCCGGCGGGCAGTGGGAAGGTGAGACCGGCCCGTCCCTGCCTTGTACTGGTGGGGTATTTGGGGGTGTAACTGGGGAGTGTGGGGGTAACGGGTAGTTGGGGTAATGGGGGTAGGGGTAATTGGGGGTAACGGGTAGTTGGGGTAATGTGGGTAATTGAGGGGCATGGGGGTAATTGGGGCAACAGGAGAGTGGAGTGACTGAGGGGTATGGGAGTAATTGGGGTTATGGGGTATTGGGGTGCATAGGGTAACTGGAGGGGTTATGAAGGTCTATGGGCGAAGGTAGCTGCAGCCCCAGCCTAAAAGCTATTCAGTGGAAGTTGCCATGTGCCATTGTTGGAGATTATTGCAATTTGAAATGATGTAAAGAGGTGGTGACTCTTCAGAGAAAATGGTCCTTTTAAGTAACCTACAAATAACCCTTTGCATTGCACTTGCATCACTCCTTTCATTTGAGGATTGGAAGGTCCTGTACAGAGGTGGTGTTAGCCCCATTTTACAGTCAGGAAAACTGAGGCATAAAGGGGAAGTAACTTTCCAACATATGCAGCAAGTCAGGCAGAGTTAGGAATGGAACCTGGGAGTTCTGATTCCCAGCCCCTTGCTTTGACTGTTAGACGGTTGCCTCTCCTTTCAGCTGTAAAATTGCAACACCTTTTAGGTACTTTCAGCTGCATACTAAGGTTTCTATTTCAATTGCAGAGCACTTACTGTTCCACCATGGTCCAGCATTGTGCAGCCATAAACCGCTCTGTGCAAGTTGTTAACCTAGACCCTGCAGCAGAATACTTCAATTATCCTCTGATGGCTGGTGAGTTGTGCTTGGGATCACTCTTTCTTAATTTCCCGTACTCTCAGAACTGCTGAAAACAGGTAAAGAATATAACAATTCTTACTCAGGATGAATCAGTCTTGAACATGGAAGTGTCTTATTAAAAGGTAAGAGAACTCAAAATTTAGTTACCTAAATTTAACCTGTCTGGATATCCAAGCTGTTCTGGTTTGATTGACAGCACTCTCCAGATTCTAAATCTGATTTTGTTTTATTTTTTTTAAAACCTAAGTCAAGGAGCAATACATTTATATTTTAGACATTTGGAGGCAGTATTAGTAGGACCTACAAAAATACTCTTCCTGAATCTGCAGCACTATTTAACAAACTTCTTAGAAATAGTCAGCTTCATTGTTTCCCCTGT
This sequence comes from Chrysemys picta bellii, assembly GCF_011386835.1. Taxonomy (NCBI): domain Eukaryota; kingdom Metazoa; phylum Chordata; order Testudines; family Emydidae; genus Chrysemys; species Chrysemys picta. Next base: position 26,913,205 of record NC_088805.1, read on the forward strand.
ATATTCAGTGAGTGAATCTTATTGTTTGTTTGAGGTTTTTTTTCACATGGCAAAAGGGAAAAGAAAAATGCTTTTAAAAAAAAAATAGGAATTTGTGACTGTAAAATCACAAAAATTGGCAAAAGGCTTGTGGGGATGGGGGAGCTGGTATAGCACCTGAAACAAATTTAATTGGTTGTGTTCGTTTTGAGAATTAAATTTGTTGTAGGAATTTACCTCTGGAATGTATGTACCCAGTGTTGAAAAAACAAACACACACAACATCTTTTATTCTAGACATTCGAGAATTAATTGAAGTGGATGATGTTATGGAAGATGACTCCTTAAGGTTTGGTCCCAATGGTGGTTTAGTATTCTGCATGGAATACTTTGCCAAAAACTTTGACTGGCTTGAGGATTCTCTTGGCCATGTGGAGGATGACTATATACTCTTTGATTGCCCAGGTAAACAAACTTCTGTACTCTGGTGTCCTAATTTTTTCTTATCTGATGTGTAACTCTTAGATGTTTTTTGCTTGTAGTGAAAATTTGCAGATAAAATCTTTTTGTACGGTTCAGTGCCAAAAAGTCACTTATTATTTTTGTATAAATCTATCCAAGAGCAAGTAAAATTATCTAAAAAGAAAGATCACACATTCTGTGCTAGATTTCACTAATTTTAATAGCAATATCCCATGCCTATCTGTTATAATGATATTTGATTATGAACTAGCATACTGGCACTGTCTCTGTATTAGTTTTACATTCCTGCATCTTAATTATGTATGTGTCCTAGGTCAGATTGAACTCTATACTCATTTGCCAGTGATGAAACAGCTGGTGGAGCAGCTGCAGCAGTGGGAATTCCGTGTCTGTGGAGTTTTTCTTGTTGATTCTCAGTTTATGGTGGAATCTTTTAAGGTATCAGTTTTAAATCGATTGTAACAATGAAGTTTATAATTTACAGAAGGACAATTAATCTGGGGAAGTGAATAACTATATTCAAAAGCAATCATAATGGTTTTTACCTATCTGGAACTCTCCATTGTTATATTTCCATAAACTTGAATATTGTTTATGGCCTAATGGTTAGAGAGAGGGGGTGGGAGGGAAGTGGGAGTCAGGCATTCTGGGTCTTTTTCCCAGATCTCATACTGCTTGCAGTGTGACCCTGTGTCACTCACTTAACCTGTAAAATGAGGAAAATTGGCACTTGGAAAATGAGGCTCTGGAAGTAAGGTCCAGGGACACACTGAGATACGAATCAGCTCCCCAGGAGTGGGTTGGCTTCTGACCTGGCAATGCTCTTGGACATTGCTCTGTTGTTTCCTCCTATGTTTCATATCTATCTGTCGCTAGTTTTGCCCTTCTGGTAAAATATCCAGTTCCTATAAATGAGGGTATAGGGGTGAGTTGTGTGGAGATGCATAGGGTTGGGTGGAAAAGGCAGATGGGGTAATTAGAAAAGTATAGTACAGAACAGGGGGGAAGTGAGGGTGGGGAATAGAGACACAGGCTATCCCTACGCTACAAGGTAGGGATGTGATTCTCCTGCTCATGTACACATACTCGCGCTAGCTCTCACCAAGTTAACGCAAGGATAAATAGCAGTGTAACCTCAGTAGCACAGGTAGCAGCAGTGGAGACACGGCTGAGCCGTGCTGAGTACATACTCACCCATTTTAGGTGGGTTTAAACTTGGCACACTTCAGCTGTGCCTCTGTTCATAGTCAAGCTAGCTTGATGAGAGCTAGCGTGAGCATGTGTATGTGAGCAAGGAAATCACATCCCTAGCTTATAGTGTAAATGTAGCCAAAGTATAGGGAAGGAGGCTAAGAATACAAAGCAGGAAAAGAGGGCTAACGGGTGGAGGAAAAGAGAAGAAAAAGAAGAAACACAGTATGATCTATCCTAGGGAAGAAAAACAGAGAGTATATTGTAGTCACTTTATGTGTGGGGCTTAGAGGAGTAAGAGTCTTTTTATCCTGGCTAGAAGGTGTCTGCTATATTTTTTCAAGTCCTTAGGATACCACTTACATTCTGCACTTGTAAGATGTTCAGCCAGAAGGTATTTAAAGTGCTTTACAAAGGAGCTTGCCCTTTTTAAAATAAACAACATTTAGAGCATCATTTATTAACTATTTAACTAACTGCACTCATCATTTATTATCTATTTCAAAGATTCCAGACCTAGGGAAGGTGGGTTTGTTACAGTTTTGTTGTGACACCATAGCTATATGAGGGTAGCATCACTACCTGCTTCCTTGTATCATGAAATGTAGTGCATTGTTGCGATGCAGCAGTAGTATATTTACTGCAGTGATTATTACTAGGTACCTTTTAAAAACTCTTAAGTTATTGCTGTATATTTGTGTGTCTGTATTTAACTGAATAATTTTTCTTATTTTGTCAGTTTATTTCCGGTGTCTTGGCAGCCCTCAGTGCAATGATATTGTTAGAGATTCCACAGATCAACATCATGACTAAAATGGATTTGTTGAGCAAGAAAGCTAAAAAGGAAATTGAAAAGTAAGTTTTGAAAAATATGTTGACACCTTGAGGCGAGATTCAGGACAAATTCAATCTAATGTCCTCCCAAAGTGAAAATGGAATCTCTGGGGACAACTTCTGGGGAAAGGAAGCCAGATGGAATTGTTACATTGTTGAGACATTTACCATGTAGCCTCTGATAATTTGCAACTAACTTTGTCAGATGATCTTCTGCATGTATGCATGTATACACATGGGTAGAGAATTGTCTTGGAGAACTGTAAGAGCCTTCTGAATCCATTTACAGAGAATTTTGCCTACATAGTTCAAATCCTAAATTAGAGGTCCTCCTGCTTCATTATTTCAATTATAGTCCTAAAAGTCGCAATTCTTCAACAAAAAAACTCCAAAAACAGACTCCAACGAGAAACTGCAGAACTGGAATTAATTTGCGAACTGGAAATCATTAAATTGGTCTTGAATAAAGACTGGGAGTGGATGGGTCATTACACAAAGTAAAAACTGTTTCCCCATGCTAATTTTCCCCCTACTGTTACTCACACCTTCTTGACAACTGTTTGAAATGGGCCATCCTGATTATCACTACAAACGTTTTTTTTTCTCCTGCTGATAATATCCCACCTTAATTGACTAGTCTTGTTAGAATTGGTATGGCAACACCTGTTTTTTCATGTTCTGTGTGTGTGTGTGTGTGTGTGTGTATGTATATGTGTATGTGTATATATATATATATATATATATATATATATATATACACACAAACCTTCCTACTGTATTTTCTACTGCATGCATCAGATGAAGTGGGTTTTAGCCCACAAAAGCTTATGCCCAAATAAATTTGTTACTATCTAAGGTGCCACAAGTACTCCTTGTTCTTTTTAGTGAAAATATAGTCCCTTTTCTTTATATGCAAATACCAAGATCTACATTTCTCCCATAATCTCTCCAAAAATGTTTTAAATATTAATTTAAACTATAAGTAGAAAATTAAAACTTTAGTGAGTTTGGTACTAGAAATCATAATCTTATAAACCATGATGTTTATACATGTAAGAAAACTCTATTTTTTTAAATAGTGTTTGCAAATATGTTCCCTTCTAAAATTAATTAATTAAAAGTACAAAACCACAAGCAATTGTGGCAATGATTTGAAGGTACCATGCATTATTCAAAGCCTTGATGGATGTTTTTCTAATGTTAACAAATACTTTTTTTAGGTATTTAGATCCCGATACGTATTCTGTGATTGAAGATTCTGCAAATATAATAAAAAGCACAGTGTTCAAGAAACTGACTAAAGCTATATGTGGATTGGTAAGTGATGTATTGGTGTTTTATCCTAATATACTTTTTGAAATTCAATCCTTTATAATTTACAAATATTACAGTATCAGGGTTAATTTTTCTGCACATGCTTCTTTTTATAGTATCTAGAATATTTATATCTTTCTCAAAAATGATGTTTTGATACAACTGATTTACTAGTATTGCTGGGAGCTAGAGCAGTGGTTCCCAAACTTTTTTCCATCAAGGACTCCTTTAGCATCCGACACTAAATGTCCTCAACCCCTTCCATTTCCAGTGCTCCCAGAACACTCCTGCAAGTGTGACCTCTCTCACAAGGTGCATGGGAGGTTACACTGTGCAGAGGATGCTATATTGAGAACAAAATGGAATCCTCCAGGCAGCAAAAGTGCCAGAATGCTATTTCAGTGCATTCTAGCCTTAGCTCTAGGGACTGACCCCCGCATAATGCATGGTGAACCCCCAAAGTTCTGGGGACCCCACTTTGGGGACCATTGACCCTAGAGAATTCTCAGACTCATTAATGTAAATGCTGACAAATTGGATTTTTTAGCCTAGCGTTTCAGTCCAGCATCCAGTGACTACCTCATAAGTTAGGCATATAGTCAAGATAACATCTAAGTGATCCTGATGTGTAAGCAGTGTAGTGTAGTGAACTGAACAGAGGACAGGCAGGCAAGAGCTCTGGAATTCTAATCTTGACTCTGTCACTGGTTTGCTATGTGGCCTTTTATCTTGCTGTCCTCATCAGTAAAGCAACTGATCTGTTAGCGTCCCTGTCTTGTTAGAGTTGGTGTAGATTAATGCTTGGTGTTTGAAGTATTGAGTGTTCTTTATTATTTATTTATCACATCCTCTAAGAGCCATACTTTTGAAAACCTTCCTCCAGATTGATGACTACAGCATGGTTCGATTTTTACCTTATGATCACTCTGATGAAGAAAGCATAAATATTGTGCTGCAGCACATAGACTTTGCCATTCAGTATGGGGAAGATCTAGAATTTAAAGAACCAAAGGTAAAGCACTTTTGTCTTTTAAAATGTAAAGTTTAAAAAAAAAATTAAATGTAATTTAAGAGGGTGTTGGTGTTACTTTGAAACATGGGCACTGACACTGCCAAGAAGGATTTGTGCAGCAGAAGAGGAGCTGGCCGGCATTTTCAGCACTGAGCAGGGCAGAGTTTAGTTTATGAATTAACTGTGACATTTAACCTCCGTAATGAAAATAGATGGGTATGGAAAAGTTCTCTTGGCATAGTTCTGCAAGTTTGAAAAATGCATTCTGTGGGCTGCATTACTCATCAAACTAGGTTTCAAAATTAATGGAATCATAGATTTTAAGGCCAGAAGTGACCCTTGGGATCTTCTAGTTTGACTTCTTCCATGACACTGGCCAAAGGATCCCACCCAACAATTTCTGCATCAAGCCCATACCTTTTGTTCGAGCTATAGAATAATATCTAAAATATAGACTCTAATGAGTCACATGCATTACATTCAGATCAAAGCCATACTTAGTTTTCTTATTATTCAGATATTCATGAATCCTGAAGAAATAAATATCTGCCCCTCTTATTCCATTTTGAAATTCAGTTGTTCAGTACTCTTTAAATATACAGAATGCCTGGATTCAGATTTGTTAAACTCTAATCCTTGGATCTATAGTATCTAAGAGGCCTGTAGAAACCAGATTGCTTCTTGGCATTCCTTGTTACCTGTTTTATGGAATGTTGTGATTTCTGTTGCAATACAAATGTCATAGAATAGATGTAACCATAGAGAAAAATGGAACCAATATTTACTTTGTTTATTTTGTGGCAGGAAAATGAAGAAGATAAACCTGCTACTTTAGATGAATATTTTCAAGACCAAGTGGATGAGTAAAGAGCGTATATACCAAAAGAAGAGAGAAAATAGCCTGGTTGTAAAATATGCCTAAATAAGGAATCCTTCTCTGACTATTTGTGTGGTGTGTTTTTTGTTTGTTTGTTTAAATATCAAAACTATAACTTGAATAAATGGCTAGAGGAAGCCAGTCTCATGCATTTCCACATTATTACTTTAAGAAATAATTGTCATTATTGTATATAAAATACTTAGCCACAGTCACGGTAAGCTAAATTCCATACAGATAATTGCATTTCTTCTGTAAATGCTAGATTGCTTGAAAAATCTGGGGGTTGTAGAGGGGCACTGTCAAAATAAAAATCATATATATTTTTTTTCTTCCCCTGTTACTAGTAGCTTATTAGTAGGGAGAAAGTTTAAAAAAAATCTAGTTTACTTACCATTTATGCTGTTGGTTGACATTTTGTATTTCATTCATCTTAGACAACTAAAAATGGAGTAGTCATTTTCACTTTCTGGTTAGTTGTGTGCTAATTTAATGTTATTGGGTTTTGGTTCCCAGTACTGCAGAAAAATGTTTAAATGCCCCCAATAACGTGTTTTTGTAAACCTCATGAAAATGTTGAGATTGATATATCAATCACCAAATTCATACCTGTTATAAATTGATGTAGCTCTCTTGAAGTCAATGCAATTTTACCTGGTTATACCAGGTATGAATTTGGTCCATTAGGTTTTTGTTAATCTGCTCACCAATTATTTAATTTCATTTTAAACAACCTACATTATAGGCCTATGCAACCTGGCAGTGTCCATCTATCCTCCAAGAGATGTTTTTAAATCCTTAGCCAATGGCAAGTTCTCTGAAAGAGAAATCTGACTTTTAAGTGTTGACTTAATACTTCAGATTTACACAACTGTTCAGAAAGGTGTGAAAAGCAGTTCTTTGAAGGAAACTGTTGCTCTTGCAGTAGTACTCTGTACAATATTTAAATATGAAAAAAATACTTTTTCAGATGTTTATATTTCATTCCTTGACTATCACAATGTTTAATAAATTGTATGTATAGGAAAACCAACAATTCCCTTGTTTATCCTTCTAACTTCATTGGGATTTCTAGTTGGAAGATTCATCGGTTTCAGGAGTTCTCTCCTCATTTTAGCATAACCTTCAGACTAGCACACTTGCATGATATATTTTAAAGGGGCACTATTAGGTTGTTTAGGTCTGACACTGTTTGACCAAGAGTGTAAAAATGTGATGGTCACATGACTTCTCCTCAGTCATATATGCACACCACACAGAATGGTAGTGATATCTATCTGTCAAATTGCAGAATCCTGTGACAAAGTTCATCCTTCCCTCATCTGTACTCTGACCACTAATCTGTCTCCCCAAAGAGCTGTCACTTTAAAACCAACAAAACAAATATAGTGAGGTATAACTTTTCCACCAAAATTAATTATACTGGTTTGGGCTGCAGGACATGCAACCCTTAGTAGGAGAAAAGTCAGCTTGGAGATACTGGATTTTGAACCTATCACAGTAGTAAGCTTTACACTATTGGAGCTAACAAACTCTTTACAATGGGACACATCACTTCTACCGGTTTGTGATTCATCATGAAATATTGGACCTGAAAGTACAATGACATGATTTTAAGGTCATTTTTTTTTCTCTCCCTCCAAATCCCGAAGAGTTGGACAACATGTGGCATATACAGAATGAGAAGTCATACGGTGTGGTATAAAGGTTTGACACTTGTTTGGAATGACTTGCAAAACTCATTTGTGATGCTAGCATTCGTCAATAATGCAGCCACCCTAAACTCATGTTGATAAACATTTCATATCACTCCATTGTGTGGTTTACATAAACATATGCATTTAATCACTAAGAACGGTGGTGGTAAAATGCCTGTGCTCACATATTTGACTCATTTGATTATAAATAAGGAAATAAATAAAAGCAGACGAGCTAACTTGAGATGAATTGGATGTGTGACAACTGTAAAAGGACAATTAATAAAAGAAGAGTGAGTAACGCTATTTAAGTCACTGGGCGTTATGCTATTGACTTCAACAGAGACAGGGTTTCACCCATATTTTTCATGCTTCCAAGAGGGCATTTTAAAACTTCAGTTGTTGGTTTTATGTTAAAATACATGTGTTTTCCCATATACTGCTATATATTGTCAACCAGTGACACGTTACCAGAGCGCGTTCATTATATATTGCTCCTTTTATTATCTTATTTCAATGCATTAAGGATCAAATGAGTCTTTAGAGGCAAAACTCTCATGGACTTTGGTGGGAGTACTGCTTGAATAAGAGTTGCAGTATTAGTCTCTGTGTAATATGTGCTTTCAGGCAGCCTCCCCCAGCTGAGAGTCCATGAACAGGGGAAAAAAATAAAATCCTCTCGTGCTACTTAAAGTAACTTTTCTGCTGATAAAATCTTAAACACAGTGATGCCCACTTAAGAAAGAAAAGCATTTAAAATTGCCAGGAGTTATACAGGGTTGTCCATATTATCTACCAATAATCACTTCAGAGGGCATGCTGTCCAGGCAAGAATTTGGTACCAAATAAGGCAACTATGTATCGTGTCTAATGTTTATCTCCATAGAGAATTCATATTTCAGTGGTACTTGTATTAAACTTATGTAATAAAACCTTTGGTGCTTAAGTCCGTTAATGGCTATTAGCCAGGATGGGTAAGGAATGGTGTCCCTAGCCTCTTTTGTCAGTGGGTGGAGATGGATGGCAGGAGAGAGATCACTTGATCATTACCTGTTAGGTTCACTCCCTCTGGGGCACCTGGCATTGGCCACTGTCGGTAGACAGGATACTGGGCTGGATGGACCTTTGGTCTAACCCAGTACGGCCATTCTTATGTTCTTATGTACAGATACAAAATCCTGTATGCCTATAAACCCTTGTGTAACTTCATGCTATGGAAGCAGTCCCACTAACGTCTCATGAGTAAAGTTACTCATGTATTTTTGGAGGATTTGGCCCTAAGTGTTAATTGTATGCAAGTCAGACATGCCAAGTCTACTCTTGGATTTAACTGATAGGCTTATCAAATATTTGTTGGCTTTTTATATGTGAGCATTATTAAATTATATTCTTTGTAATGATCCATTTATTAACATTGCACACCATACATTTTTAATCACAAATACTTAAAAATAAATGGACATCTTCATGGAAATAATTATTTAATGCTTTAATTTAGGATTGTATTTGGATCATATCTTGTGACTGTCTCAATATCTACTTCTGGAGTTCTAAATGGTTCAAATGATGAGCTTTCTGTCACTTTCCTAAAGAGAGAATTAGATCATCTAATACAATACCATATTTATATTCATCTGTGTTTCCGCTTAGATTTGTCTGCTGATCACATGTAAACACCTGACAAAGTCCCCATAAACTCCCTTTCCTTTAATCTTAAGAAACTAGATTGCTTGCAGAGACTTTTGATGAGGCATGAAGTAGATTTATTTTTGTAATAAATGCCAGACTCATCTGTATCATACTAAAAGCTGGAATAACAAAAATATTTTGTCTGAAGACTGTATTTTTAATTTGACTTTTCAAAGGATTGCAATAGAATTTAAAATCCCTAGTCTTGAACCTAGTGATCATGTCATGGATGCACTCAGTTTGATACAAGTGTTAAATCACTATACTTTCCATGATGAGAAATACAGCACTTTACTATAATAGTAAAAATATATATATGGAGATATACCGATCTCATGGAACTGGAAGGGACCCTGAAAGGTCATTGAGTCCAGTTCAGTTCAGTCCCCTGCCTTCACTAGCAGGACCAAGTACTGATTTTGCCCCAGATCCCTAAATGGCCCCCTCAAAGACTGAGCTCACAACCCTGGGTTTAGCAAGCTAATGCTCAACATGTTGATGCACAGAATTTCTAACCCACTGAAAGATGTATGTTGCCCTGGAAGCTTGAATCGATTAAGTACAAATACTTTCTAATAGAGCTTTGCATTCATTAAATGCCTAATATTGGAGAGATAGCTTAGTGGTTTGAGTATTGACCTACTAAACCCAGCCTTGTGAGTTCAATCTTTGAGGGGGCCATTTAGGGGTCTGGGGATTAGTTCTGCTTTGAGCAGGGGGTTAGATTAGATGACTTGCTAAGGTCCCTTCCAACCCTGATATTCTATGGTTTAGGCACTGACAATGGTCCCTATCACCATAATATCAGAGCATCACTCATTTATTTAAATAGAGAGAAAACAATGTCTCCCTTCACAATCTGTAGAAGTATCTTGATTAGTTGATATGTGTTTGTGTGTGAGAATACCTCATTATGGAAAAGCTAAATAAAAGAAATGGGTTCCACACTTAAGGCTGAGCAGCTGTGAGGCGTGTGAATATTTGAACTACATAAAGTCTGAGTGTATAGTACCGGCTGAGCATAGTTTCTCATTTTTGTTTTTTTTGTTTTTTACATCAGCAGGTATAATTTACTCTCAATCTGTGGGGTTGTTCTCAGTTTGGTAAAATAAAGCCATAAATGTATCTGGTTGTTGATCTGTCCTCTGCTTTCAAACAAGGAATCTGTCTAAGCTGGTGATAGCAAGGGCAGGCTTGCAGGGAGAGCCCAAAGGGGGACAAATCTGGTAATGGTCGGGTGAATCTGAGGAGCAAATCCTGTGTGTCTGGGAGAGTGCAGCCCCCTCAAGTCTTCTGTGAGGGTGGCATCATTGCAGGGAGAGGGGAGAATTAACTTAAAAAAGAAAAAAAATCTAGGTAGTGGTTGGTGTCTGATTAAGGATTGCACAGAGTGGTCCAAACAGGAACAAATAAAAGCAGGGAAACAAAACATTGCTAGAAAATTGAAATGGTTTCTACAAAACCTGGTCTTGAACAATACCCTGAAGATGTGCCATTTCTGCATTGGTTTTAAGTGAATAATGTCCTCAAAGAACATATTTGTTCTCGTACTAAGTAAAAGAGAAAGTGCCCTTGATGCATCTTTCCCGTCTGGGTTTCTATTAGAAAAAAATTAAACATTCAGGCAGGGATCTAGGCACTGGGATTCTCACAAGTGGGCCTTTGTGTCCAGAGTGGTGCCAGCTCTCATGATTTTAACATGAGTCTCACAATACTTGGTGTTTTTCTTAAAACCCCAGCTCCTGGAGTCAAGTGATTATAAAAATCCCAACTTCCATTTTTTTTAAAGTAAGTTTCTATTCATCATGATTGTGGAGAAAAGCTGAACCTTCTGAGCTCAAAACCCAGAAGGAAAACAAAAGCACTAAATGTTATTTAAAAAAATTATTTTTGAGTCAATCTCATGATTTTGGGGGGGACTTTTTGTTTCTATGTGCAGCTGATGCAGGACTGGGGCCACAGACCTTGTCTATACATTGAATTCACCAATCAGCAGCCAGCAACCAACTTAGCTGCACAGTGCAAACCTTAGTGGAGACAAGGAGAGCTGTTCTTTGCACTGGTAAAACTGCCCCCTTTGAATCTCTCTCTCTACAAGATTGTGGGTTCAGTTCACACCCAGGTGTGCAGGCCCCTGGCAATAACAAATCCATCTGGAGCAGCGCAAGCAGAGATCAGGGATCTGAAGCCTATTAATTTCAGTGATGTTACAGCAGGGAAGAATTTGGTCCATTCCATTTAGAAAGCAAAAATCTTGCCAGAGCCCCTTCCAGGAGCTGAGCCACTGTGAACTCAAGATGATTTTTATAGACTAATTTTGACTTGCCAGGCCAGCAGATGGAAATGTGTGTGTGACAAAATTCTGATGGTGACTCCGGGGCAAAATTGGTCTCAGTTAAAAGCATCCTCTCCTAGGTGTGTGTAGGCACACACACTGTCTCTACCCTCAAAGGCTCAGCTGCAGGTGTCTTCTTAGTGCTCTGACTCCCCCTGCTGGCCAGCTCTTGCCCTCTGCACAATCACTTCCTGCTTGCAGCAGCAGCCTTGGGTGGGACAGGAAGGGCTGGCTTTTGCAAGCTCTGCATTGCTGGCTGAAGCAGCTTCCTGCTCTGTCTCCTGTGAAACTGAACTGTCGCCACCAAAAATGCCGGTAAGGGAAAGAGCCGCGTGCAGTTCTACAATGCACCAGCTTCTGGTGTTTGCTTGTGTTGCATCTTGCTGCCCTGTGAGAACAGGCAGTGGCTCTGGGTTGCTGCTAACCAGGGAAGGGCAGGAAAGTGCTATGGGGATGCTAGGCCCCGGGGTGATAAACTGGGCCTCTTTGCATCTTCTCCCTTCACAATCTGCAGCCCGGCAGTGGGGTTTAAAGGAATCGGGTAGGTTATTAAATGTAACAACATATCTGGGTTTCTTTCCCTGTTTAGAAATAGGAAGAAGCTGAGTGAAACTGTAGCTGCTGCTGTGGGAAGTGTCACTTCTACTGAAAAAAATGGGAACTTCCTTTTATGGCAATAGTCAGCAACAGTGAAAACCCCACAGCACTAATAATGGTCAATGTCTCCTGCAAAGGATTTTGCTTCATATAGGCTTGTGGATGCCAAATCACTTGGCTGTGATTTTACACCAGGGGTCGGCAGCCTTTCAGCAGTGGGGTGCCAAGTCTTCATGTATTCACTCTGATTTAAGGTTTCGTGTGCGAGTCAGACATTTTAACGTTTTTAGAAGGTCTCTTTCTATGAGTCTATAATATATAACTAAACTATTGTTGTATGTAAAGTAAATAAGGTTTTTTAAATGTTTAAGAAGCTTCATTTAAATTAACATTAAAATGCAGAGCCCCCCCAGACCGGTGGCCAGGACTGGGCAGTGTGAGTGCCACTGAAAATCAGTTTGCGTGCTGTCTTTGGCACGCATGCCATAGGTTGCCTACCCCTGTTTTACAATTAGATTGGGTGGGCAGACCTTTGTTGATTTAAGTGGGGCTCTGTGCAGATGAAGGGGTCTTCTGTGCTCAGAGAGCCAGTAGCATGATTGGGGCCTTTACATTGCAACTTCATCCCAGTTTAGCTTGTGTAACTTTCTTTACACAGCGTTCCTAAGGCTGAAAGGCACTGTTGTCCTGCATCACTTAGCTTCATACTGAAATAGAGTAGAAATATATGATGATTGCCCTCACTCAAGCCCCCCCCCCCCCCCCCCCCAGTCCACTACAAAACCTAGGGACCAGGTGAGCCTTTCCAGTCACTAAAAGTCTTTGAAAAATTAAGAATATTTCCTTGTTTGATAAGCTAGGGGAATTATAGGTGAAAATTATTTTCATATTAAAATATTTAAAAAAAACACAACAAAGAAACAACCCCCCCCCCCCCACCAACACTGGGGCTTTAGAGTATCTTAAACATGTATTCTAAGTGCATGTATATTTTGGAATAACCCTCCTTTATACAGCATTGGCTCGTATTGCAATTGTCAAGAAAAACCTTACGCACCAAAGTAGAATATGACTCTTAAGGTGCGTGCACTGACATTTTTCTGGAAAGTGTCCACTGTTAAAGCTTCACTGGGAGTGGAAATGGAGAGGGATATGAGCATTTTTACCACCATGTCTTTGAGACCTGCTCTGAGTTAGACAACATGGTGATGAAACACACCCGCGGACCTGGTCTACGTTATAGCATTCACCATTATTGTCACTGGTGAGACTATGCCTATGGCAGTTCCATGGTAGGAGTTTTTCCCCCCAGAATGTTACGTAGGCCTAATTAGCTAGGTGAGAAAATAGCAATGGACTTACACAAGGTATGGTTGCTGGATCATTATTAACTGGATAAACTGTGCATCCATCATTTGGAGGAGATGTGTGGGAAGTTTGTGTAACTTTATTCTTTCAGGGGAGAAAAATGCTTGCTTTCTTTTTATCGTTTACAATCAGCCTTCCTCTTTGTTACAGGCTTATCACTCCACTTTAATGGACTCTGATACCAAGTTAATTGGGAACATGGCTTTGTTACCCATTAGAAGTCAATTCAAAGGACCAGCTCCAAGGGAAAGTAGGTTCCCAACACTCTTTAAAAGCATTATTTCCATATTTGCATTTGTTTGTTTGTTTATTTATTTATTTTGCAGTCCATTCAAAGCCAATCTTAAATGCTGCACTAGGCATCTCTTTGATGGATGTTTCACATGGGTGATCTGGAGATGGTTAGAGAACTGTTGTATAAACATTATATAACTGAGGCTTTTGAATAGTTTTTGTGTGTCCAGTTCTCAGAGTGAGGAAGGGACAGATTAGAAACGGGGGTACTTCCTGGTGATGGAGGAAAATGGCTCTCAGGTGGCTGTTGATGCTGTTGCATTGGGGTTTGCTTTTTCCTTGTGCTGTGCCATTTATCTGAGACATTTACCCTTCCCCATCCAAGCCCCTGAGTGAAAAGGAATCCTTTGATCTAATTTTTATGATGTGTCCCTCTCAATTGCTGTTTAAAACACCGTTAAGCTGATTCCAAACTCTACTCAATACTGTCTTGTGAAATTCTCCCTTTTCTGTAACTCTTGTACAAAATTATTTGTAGCTTTATTGCTTCTGAATTGTTTTTTTTGTTTTGTTTTGTTTTTCCTTTTCACTCCATCTTGTTTTCCCCTCCTTCTGCCTCTGGGAATTGCTTTATTCAGCTCCAAATAGTATTCTGTCTCTAGCCCTTGCTTCTGTTAGGCATTTTATCATCTTGGGTCTTCATATGTCACTTACACTCAAAGACAGCAGTCCTGTAATTGTATCCATATGCATGCATGTGGAGCTCCACTGATTTTAATTGGCCTCCCAGTAGGTGCAAAGGTCTGCCTGCACAGACCCAATGGTGGGATTGGGGTCTTCAGGGACCATATTTTCATATGCGTTTACACAGCATCTAGTGGAATGGAGCCTTATTACTGTAGTGTCTAGGGACCAGCCAAGATCAGGGTGCCAAAGTGCTAGATACAAATACCGAATCCACAGTCCCAAGAGCTTGCAGTCTAAACAGACAGGACAGATGAAGGGCAGGGGAAAGGGGTGTAACACGTAAGCAGAGTGAACAGTGTGATGTGATCAAACATTTGCCCTGATCTTGACTGGGGCTTCCGGGTGCGCTGCCATAATAAATAATAATGTGATATCTTCCTGGTGTATCTTCAATGGTGAACACATTTGATTTGTTTTCTCTTTAATGCCTCCAGAGTGCATAAGCTTATAAGCACTAAGGAGACCCTGTTGTAGTTTTAAATACATTCCATAATTCTCTTGGTTTTGGTGTTTAATTAAACCTAAATTCACTATTTTCAGGCTAGTTCCTGCTGCAGCATGCAGCTGTCAAGATTCAGAACTGTGGGTTGTGGGTTTCAGTAGGTTTTTAAATGGTGGTGGGGCATTACCTAGAGCCTGTTATAATAATTGGATACTGCTTCAATATTTTCCCTCCTGTGAAGTCTTTCACAATGTCTCATGTCCACCTTGCAGCATTACAACATTTGAATTTGAAATGGGAAAACATCTCGATTCAGATGATTCTACAGCTCTGTTAAGGAAACCCAGAGCCTGCTGAATATAATGTTATGAGATCATTTGCTCTGTAAATTTTTAAAGAGGAAAGTGAAAGTTTTTTTTTTTTTTTTTTAATTTTCTGTTGTATTTCAGAGGAGTTTATTTTCCCAGAACTGGTCTCAAAAGGCATTTTAATGACAACCGAACCCTCATTATTTCCCACTAATGACGGGAGACCTATTGAGAATTACTGGATTATTGCCCATAATGGAGTGAGCAATTAGGATTTTAAAAATATCAAAGCTGCTTGATCGTAAAATTTATTTTGACAAGTGTATACCTTGAATTCATTGACACTTCATCTTATAGTAAGTGTCCTGTAGTACATGCTGCTGTGTGCAAGTAATGAGGCCATGGTCATATGGGATATTACCACAGCACTTACTTTCCTATTAAATCTTTGCTGGGAAATGGCAAGAAACCACTGCGGCTTTGTTTTTTGTAAGAATGATTGTTTTTGCAAATGAGCGAAATGAAAGATAGTGGTATTATTTGCTGTAGGTCTCAGCAAATATTGCTCATCTGTTTCCATCTTTAATGGCGAGTGATGTTCTCTTTAAGTGCTGCCTAATTTTCCCATTTCCCACCTTTCTTGCT
Source organism: Chrysemys picta bellii (assembly GCF_011386835.1). NCBI lineage: Eukaryota > Metazoa > Chordata > Testudines > Emydidae > Chrysemys > Chrysemys picta. The sequence goes on from NC_088805.1 coordinate 26,928,957, forward strand.
AGCAAAGGACACAGATATTATAGATGAAGCCATCTACTACTTCAAAGCAAATGTCTTCTTCAAGAATTATGAAATTAAGGTAAGAAATGATGATTTAAGATATTAAAACCCTGTGCACAGAATAGTTATTGGAGTGTGGTACCCTGTTGAAATGTTAGAACTACTTCACTGCAATAAGCTTAAAGTTCTGAGAATTTGTATATTTTGTATGTCGTATATAATGCAGGAAACCGTTTTTTTTCTAGTTAAAACTATTTTTAAGTAAGGTAAATGTGTCTCCTGTGCTGTCAATGTGTCTCTTTTATGAACATAGGCTGAACATGTGATTGTTTTTATAGCTGCTGACAAATGGCTGTGGCTTCTGCTTCCTTTTATTTTGCAGAATGAGGCTGACAGAACCTTGATCTACATAACTCTCTACATTTCCGAATGCTTAAAAAAGCTGCAAAAGGTAATAAAATGGAGTTGAATTTAAGCTGAAGGAAGAAAATACAATAAATGGCAACAAAAATGTGCCAGTTCTGCTGATTTGCCAAGGCAGCGTGGAAACCCAGATAGGCAAAACGCTGTTGTTTAGAATGTAATGCTTCAAAGCACTGTACAACATGGGCCCTCACACCCTATTTTTGATGTGGGTAAGTTTTTACCTCTCTGTAAAAAAGGGTAAGTGACGTGCCCGAGGCCATAGTGAGTGAGTGGCAGGAATTCCTGACACCCAGTGCTGTGCTCCTCTTATTGTTCCCTGGCTCTCCGTTCCCCAGTAATGTTGATAATTCTTGGGTCTGTAATATTCTCACATGGACAGTATGTTTATAGCAGGTCCTGCCAGCACTGCCATGGTTTTAGCTCCTGTCAGCATTTCCATTGTAAACCTTTATTTTAATGTTTCAAAATTATTTCCTCGCCCCCTTTTTCCAGGGGGTTGTAGCCAGGATGAAAGAGAGCATGAAGTACTGTATAACCTTCATCTTTCTAGCCTCTTTGCTTCTTGCCTCTTTCTGTCCCTCCCCACCTATCCAAATACCACTGTTAGTCATCAGCTTCTACCAGCTTTTCCATCATCTGCTCCCCACCCACTCCTCAAATCTGAAAGCACCCAATTCAAGTTCACCGTAATCTTTCCCTTCCCTACATCTCTCCGCTCTTTAACTTTCTCTTCCTACTGCGTGTCCCATTTGGCCTTTGATTATATCTGTGCACAATACCATTGAAGCTGGTGGGGGTTGTGCATTCATGTCTGAAGAAGAATTTGGCCACTTTATTACATTTTAAGGCTTGTCTATGCAGAAAAGTTGTACTGTTTTAACTATACCACTACAGCTAAAGGGGTTCAAACCCCCAAGTGTGGACCCAGGTATATTGGTATAAAGGTGCTTACTCCAGTATAGCTGGTCCTGTACAGGAAGGGAAATAAGCTATATGGTATAAGGCACCTTTATCCCAGTATAACTGTGTCCACACTAGGGGTTTACTCCTGAGGGCATTCTTAAAAATTCTGCACACAATATTTTAACATTTTGCAAAAGTTTATTTGTCAAATAAATGTGGAGGCTCCAGCATGGCATTGGGGAGCACAGGCCACTGGCTGCACAGAAGTGGGAGATCTCTCTGCAGCTCCCCCGCCCCGGGACATGGCTCAGTAGTGAGGCTGCACCCAACCCTGACACAGCGCTAGGATTGAGCCTGCCCCAAAAACACCCCAGGGCCCTGCCCTTCCATGCCAGGTGCACCAGGTGTGGGCAGGCAGGCTCAGCCCAGCAGGATCCAAGTGCGGAGGGGCCTAGTGTGGGGGCATTCATGTGTGGGTTGAGAGGGTTCTGTGTGGGGCAGTCTGGGTGCAGGAGGTGATCAGGATGCATAGGGGCTTGTTGGGAAGGTTCTGGGTGCAACAGTAATGGGACTCTGCAGGGGGGTCCAGGTGAAGGTGGTTGGGGCTCAGTGGGGCAGGGTCTGGGTGTGGGGGGGATAGAGCTCGGCAGGGGGGTCCGGGTGTGTGGGGTTCAGCGGGGGGGTCCAGATGTTGGGGGGAGTGGGGCTCAGTGGGATAGGGATCCAGGTGCAGCTGGTTGGGGCTTGGTGGATTGGGGATCTGGCTGCGGATGGCTCGTTGGGGTGGTCAAGGTGCAGGGGGAGTGGGGTTTGGCAGGGTGTGGGGTGGGTTTCTGGGTGTCTGAGGCTCAGCAGGAGGGTCTGGGTATGAGGGGGTCTGGATGCATGGGGGTTGGGCAGATGGGGAAGCAGCTCCCCGTACAGTGATCCCGCCCCCTGTAGCTGAGGAGCGATGGGTGGGGAGTTTGCAGAGCTTCCTGCAGCCTGGGGAGAAATCTGGGGGTGGGTCTGACCCCGGTCCTGGATGCCATGCAGGGGAAGAGGAAGTCCTGTCCTCCCCAGCCCAGTCGGGACTAGCAGCTGTGCCTGGCACAGGGTAGGAGCCACCAGCTGGGTCTTCCCCAGTCCCGCCTCTTGCCCCACAGTGATTTACCTCTCTGCCGGCTGCCCTGGTCATCCAAAACATACTGCTGGGGAGGGTCGCATGACTGCCTTTGTGGCTTCCCTTTGCTTCCCCGTCAGAAAATATTTTTTTCTGCGGGGAAGCAAAGAAATCTGGGGGGGACAAGAATGCTGTGCATACGCAGTGCCGCAGAATTCCCCCAGGAGTAGGGGTTGTACAGGTATTAGACCAATCATCAATCCCAACTGCCAGAGCCACAGATATTCCAGGAAGCCTCTGATGTAGAAGCAAGTGTACAGGGGCTCTGTACTCTATAAAGACCTTTCTCATTTAATTAGATAGATACATAAGGACTCTTCAGTACTTTCTCCTCAGGGAAGCCCTGATATGTATCAATATAACATTTCAGCTGCACCAGCTTGTGTGTGTGTGTTTTGTTTTTGTTTTGTGAATGATCTCTCTTGTTTGGTTCTTCCAGTGCAATTCGAAAGGCCAAGGAGAGAAGGAAATGTACACGTTAGGAATCACTAACTTCCCAATCCCCGGAGAGCCTGGCTTTCCACTCAATGCCCTCTATGCCAAACCTGGCAACAAACAGGAGGATGGTAAGAATAAAAGTAGCCATGTGTCTCTTAAAGCCATGCTTTGGCCTGCAGTTCACAGCCTGGATTAATTCTGTGGCTAAAGCCAGAAAAATGACTATGTAAAACAGCACCTTCTTAATTGATGGTTCTGCCTCCTGTGTGTACTTGGATTGAAATCTGCTGACTTTAGGAACAAAAATAGGGTGTGCTTATTTTTCACTTCTACTAGCCCTGTAGAGCCAACAGAGCTAAGAGGGAGGGAGCTGGACCCTATTCTAGCTCTGTCAACTGAATAGCTAGCTTAGTTCCATTTATAGGGCCAAATTCTGCTCTTATGCTTGTATGCAATGTTGTTGTAGCCATGTTGGTCCTAGGATATTAGAGCAACAAGATGGGTGAGGTAATATCTTTTAGTGAGAGAGACAAGCTTTCAAACTTGGAGAGCTCTTCTTCAGGTCTGGGTAATCTTGGAAGCTTGTCTCTCTCACCAACAGAAGTTGGTCCAATAAAAGATATTACTTCACCCACCTTGTTACTCTTATGCTTGGACAATCCCACAGAAGACCATAGACATGCAGAGGTGTAATTGCAGGCAGGACATAACCTGTAAAATCTTTACTGCTAATACATGAACCAAAAAGATCCCTGGTTGAGTTACTTTTTTCACTTGTAAATTGAGCAAATTTACTCTTGCAGTCAGAGTGACTATAAATGTGGAAATCCACAATGCTCCTTTCTATGCATTTTGATTCTAACACAGCTAAGCAAAGCAGAAGAGCAATAATTGGTAGCGTTCAGATTATAGCTAAGGAAACACTTACAGAGATCTCATACCTGACCTTCAATTAAAATTGTAATGGAACAACAGAAAAGCAAGTGCAATAATACTATTGTGTTGACTTTTGAAGACAGATGTTTTCCTAGAATACTGATATGAGTTCCGGCTGCCACTGAGCCTTGTAGGTCCCTAAACTCAGCACTTAAGGCTACGTCTGCTCTATCAACTTATGACCGTATAACTATGTTGCTCAGGGGTGTGAAAAATCCACACCCCTGAGCAACAGTTATATATAGACCTACCCCCAGGTGTAGAAAGTGCTATGTTCACCGCCTCCCATCAACATAGCTACCACCTCCTACGCAGTCGGGAGAAGCTCTTCCTTCGGTGTAGTAGCATCTTCACTGAAGCGGTACAGCTGTGCCACTGCAGCGTTTTAAGTGTAGACGTGCCCTAAGTGTTTTTTTTTTTTTTTTTTTCTTTTTCTCCAGCCATACGCACTACTGCCTCATGATAGGCATCCGGACACCACAGCCCCAGAGCGATTCACCAACTGGGAAAGATAGGTGTTTGGCTGCCTGTGTCTGATATGGGGGTCCCATCTGGTAGGCTGCCTGTGAGCACCACTACTGGATCAGGCCCCCCACGCGAGTTCACACAAAATAGCTGAGGTTGGGGGAAGAAAAGGAAGACCTCCCTTATAACCTTTGACCTAGTGGATAGGGTACTCACCCAGGATGTGGTTGAAGTCTCTCCTCTTTCTGAGGGAGAGAACGAATTTGAACAGGGACCTGCCACCTTTCAGATGAGCGTTCTAACCACTAGGCTAAAAGTTATAGGGGAAATTTCTGCTGCCCACCTGGTTGTCTTGTTTTGGGTACCCCATGCAGCATAGGTGACCAAGCGCCTATCTTCCACTGGTTCCTGGATTGCTAGCAGACCTAGGTACTACCCTGCATCCCAGACTTAAGCACCTGAGAGAGAGACAGGGTTTAGCACACACCTTTCAGGTTGGTATCTTCAATTGGCTAGCTTAGATGGCTCCCTTCCTAGCATGGTGGCTGTTGTGGATCACATTTGTTAAGACCCCTTTCTCTGACCATTCATTGTATAGGAGTCTAGGCACCTAATGCGGGCTTTTTGGATTGCAGTGTTGTTCTTGTGGTTTTCTAGGCACCTGAAAGTTAGACATCGCAGCGCTCAGTGTTGCAACACCTAAGTACCCTTGTGGATCCCACCCTAAGTGATTTGCCTAAGGTCACATAGTGAGGCAGTTGGCTGGATAGAATCTGACCTGGTTCTAACCCTGTGTATTTCAATCTGTATTGGTATATGCTCTGTTTTAGAGGTGATGAGGGCCTACTTGCAACAGCTGAGACAAGAAACCGGTCTTAGGCTTTGTGAAAAGGTGTTCGATCCCCAAAGTGACAAGCCTAGCAAGGTAAGATGCCGTTCTCAATGACTGGGTGGTTATTTATCCCAATTACAGGCTGTCTTTCTTTTATGACTGGTGGACGCTTGAGGCACGCTCCTTCTTCAAAATGTTAACCCCAGAAATAATGTAACAAATCATGTCAAACTTGGCTTGGGTTGCTATTTAAAAGGTGTGTCAAGTGTAGACCAAGGAGTTGAAAGGATAGTTATGGAATGCTTGTCTATGGCAGGGAATGCAGTAGAGCAACAAGGGGGAAAAAGGAAAAACAGCAGGGAGAGATGGGGGAGAACCTGTCAAGCAAGAATCCTGAGACTTAAGGGGCTAGTGGAATAGTGAAAAGCAATTAAGACAAACATTTGTAATGTGATATGGCAGCAAATGCCAATTTAGGCTGCACAGGTAGAGGCATCCTGTTAAAGAGCAGGGCTGTAACACTTGTTGGTCCAATCCTGTGAAGTGGTGAGCACATCCTGGGAGCTGAGAACCCACAATTCCTTATATTGAATTCAGCAGGCGTTCAGGATACTCAGCATCATTCAAGTTGGGTCTGATGTGATCACTCCTATGTGGGAAAGCCCTTCGCTACGGATATGAGTAGCAAAAATAGCTAATTGATCCATCAGTTCCTGACTGGCTAGGCAGACATTTGCACATAAGCAAGAGTAACTTTACAATTATCAAGCCAATTTATTTTTCAGAATTATTGCCTACAAGTCACTGAGGATTCAGCCACATGCCATATCCACAGTCTTGACTTCATCTGCTTTTGAGTCAAGTGCAAGACAATACATTTTTTAAGTAAATCTTGTGTGGGTTTTTTTTTTTTATGTTCACTTAATTCAAAAGTGACTGAAATGACTTCTTACATTTTTTGTAAAAAAAAAGTTGGACTGAGATTAAGAATGAGACTCTTAATCCGCTTTTTTTATAAGTAGTGGAAAGTAAAGGCTTAGATCGAAATGATCACCTCAGCCTTAACTATGAGTCTGGGACTGCAACTCTATACTACAATGCGTTGACTTAATCCACACTTTGGGGCTAATCCTGCCTTCCTTGCACATCTAAAACTCCAGTCGAAGCCAGTGGAGAAAATTGGATGTGCAACTAATGCAGGATCAGGTCCATTACATCTGAGTTGGTTTTAAATCCTATTTTGTTTTGCCTCAATCTTCTTACCTGGAAATTGCTACAGTATATCTTCTGATCCCACTGTATTTCTTTCCCTTAGTGGTGGACCTGCTTCGTGAAGAGGCAGTTCATGAATAAGAGTCTGTCAGGACCTGGGCAATGAAGAGGCAATGAGATACAATGTTAAGCATTTTGCAGCAAGATGTATAAAATATTTTGCCTTTGTTTCATATACATTTTATACCAAGGAAGAATAAGTGCTTATGAGGAAAAGCTGTCAGTCTGCGGGGGAAGATGGAACAGAAAGCCATTTGAGTACTGTACGCAAATTATGTTAAGCTGGTGCTTAATAAAAAATGATTTCTAACATGCTGTTTCAGATCAACGCTGCTTTGTTATTTATTGGTGGGTACATATAAGGTAGGATTTGACTTAAGCCTAAACAGAGATGTGTAAAGGAGCATCTAAACACTCTACTGGATAGAGTACTGAGATCTATGTCCCTGGTCAAAAGGCCACTCATGCTGTATTGTAAAGCACAGTGAATTTTACTCCTGTATCAATAAACTTAGCTTATATTTCAAGTGATAACTGCTTTATCTCTTATGAATGTAGATAGCTTTAACAAAAATCAACGCTTTATTTGTATTGCAGTAGTGCCTAGAGACCCCAATGGAGACAGGGGCTCCATTATGCTAGGCACTGTACAGACTCATAGTCAGAAATGTTCTCTGGCCTGAAGAGCTTACAATGTAAATAGACGAGACACCTATGGGATAAGAGGGGAAAGAAGTACAGGCAGGTGAAGTGACTTGCCCAAGGTCACGTAGGAAGTCCGTAGTGGAGCTGGAAGTAGAATCCCAGGATAAAATCCTGACTCCAGTGAATGAGGCCAGAATGTCACTCTGCATTTTAGTCCAGTACCTTAGGCACCAGTCCATGCTACCTCTCACTCTAGAATGCCAGCCTTGCATTGAGAAGTCTCTCTTCTTGATTGGAAACAAAATGAAAGACATATGGGGCCTGATCCTGAAGCTTTGTTCAGGCTATACTCCTTTCAATGAGATTTTTGCCTCACTAAAAAGTGTAATATGTTGTTAGAATGATTACTGTGTCTATAATGTCACCCTGTGGAACAAGGTGTAATTCTAATATGGACTGCAAGCTGTCACAGTGACTAGAAAGTTGCATTACGGTAACTGGAGATACAGGTGTGAAATTCTATTAGATGTAAAAGGGACATTTTACATGGCAGCCACGTGTTGTGCGTCTCTCACTTCCCCTCCCCTCTTCAATATACACATGCCTCTTCCTCCATCTCTGCTAGAATGTCCCACATCAGGCAGGGCAGCAGGAAATCCCCTCCGCCCTCAAAGGATCTAATCTTTGCCACCAGAGTGCTGCTGTGGCACAGGGAGCTGAACGGTTGGGGCACGGGCATAGGTTGGAATTCAGATGGGGACAGGGAGAGCTAATGAGAAACAGGAGCACAGTAGAGGAGTCTGCTTCACAATCTCCTGACACTCCTACCTCCTCAGACCACCCTAGGTTCACTTCTGTCTCCTTGGCTCTCCTCTGCCCTCCCACTGCTTCTGAGGGCTAAGTTCCTGGTTTGACTGTGTATGTGTGGAACATGGGGGGAGGGGGGGAATACAGACTTGTTCACACTAGGTGCAGGGGTTCTCAAACTGCGGGTCAGGACCTCAAAGTGGGTTAAGACCCCATTTTAATGGGGTTGCCAAGGCTGAAGCCCAAGCCCCACCACCCAAGGCTAAGATTACATGCCCTTCCTCCTCTCCCTGCCCCCTCGGGGCAGAAGCCCTTGGGCTTCAGCTTTGCCCCCCATCCCCCTCCCCGGGGTGGCGGGGCTCAATCTTCGGTCCCCCTCCTGGGGTCATGTAGTAATTTTTGTTGTCAGAAGTGGGTCATGATGCAGTGAAGTTTGAGAACCACTGGACTAGTGTGAAATCATGGGTGCAGTCTGGGGGGAGAACGTTGCCCCCCAAACTGCAAGCCTTGGGCAGGCGTGGAAGCTGCCCCTCCGTGCATGACCACATTGGCCTGACTGGAGCTGCCCCACCCCCAAATATGTAAGTCAAACTTCGCCTATGTATCAAATGTCAACCTGAAGCTGTGCAAAGCTTAGCTGCTCTGCCTATAAGGTAGGTCAGGACCAACAATTTAGTTCCAAGGGGAGGAGAAGAGATGTTCTCCTGAATATTTATTTAAAAATAACCAAAAAACAAACAACAAAGTTTTTAAACCTGTAGCTTGAGGAGCAATGCGTTAATAGGGACTCAGGAGCCTCTCAGCATTAATCCTAAATCTCTTCCTGATTGATGAGACTGTTCATCTAAGGATTGCAGGATCAAGCCCATACTGTATAAAGGGAAGAAATACAAAGACTTGAAAATACTGTTATTTAGAGTATTCTGAAAAGCATGCTTCATTTTAAAAGAAATAAACGCTTTATATTTTGTGTAGTACAATCTGAGATGCCTGCACCTAATTTGTTCTCCTACTGAATTATTTTCTTACGTGGTAACATTGAATTTATTTCCCCCATACATTGAGTAACATTAACATGTTACTTTAACAACTTCTTCATCTCAGATCCAAGTGTGACATATTAATCCTGCATTCCTTACAGATCCGGCTCATGTCCCCATTGACTTCAGTGGGAGTTGTGGCTACAGAAGGAACATCATAAGCTTGATAATATTGTAGCACAAAAAGCACGAGAGACCACAGTAATGCACACCTGAGCAAAAGGTGAGAAAAACCAACAAAATCCGTGAATCAGGACAGGGATAGTAATAGTAGTATTTCATGACAAATTAAAAGCTGACCCGTGTGTGTCAACCCTGGCACCATATTCACTGTGATGTTACTTTTTGGTTCATTTGCTACAACACCCAACACCCCCCGCCTTTCTATAACAACGTGACTCGGGTCGTCTAGGGCGACACAAGGCATGGACTGTCAGAGACAGCCGCTGCGCATGCGTAGAGTGGTTCAGCTGCGGGGGCGACCATTATTGTGCCTGCTAGAAAATGTCATCGCTTTGTAGCCTACCCCTTCAGCGGCAGCGATTTTAATGGTGGAGGAGAGGCGAGGCTGGCACCTGGGCGGATTTCCATGGGGTCCCAACGGAGAGGTTTTTAAACTGAGGCGTGAGTGAGGGCCACCTAGAGAGGTATTATGGACTCCTGCCTGCGAGGACCCCTAGGTGGCGCCATTTTGGAGTCGCAGCGGGCTGAGGAAGCGCTGTCTCTTCCGACCCCATCCCCGGCCGGCGCCCCTCGTTCCACTCCGGCCTCCAGGATGAGCGTGGTGGAGCATGTGCGGGAGATGGCGGCTGCCGGGCTCCACTCCAATGTGCGGCTCCTCAGCGGGCTCCTGCTCACCATGAGCGGCAACAACCCGTGAGTGCCGCCGGCAGGGGGCTCTGTGGGGGCGGCAAGAGACCGGGGGCTGAGGCGAGGGCGCTCCTGGTGTGGGGGAGGGACATGGCTATGGTGTGGGGGAGGCTGCGGGGTGATGGGGGAGGGGGCCTACGCGTCCCTCGGTGGGGAATGGGGGGGGGTGAAATAAGGAGCTAAGAGCTTCGTGGGGCCCTGCGGGAGCCCCAGTGGGAGACGGTCCCGCCTGGGGTAACAGATCGGGGCTGCAGTTGCTTGAGGTCTGTACCTGGCTCTGCCAGACACTTGCTGTGGGATCATTAGCAGGTCCCAGTTGTCACAGTTCCCCTCTGTGTAAAACGGGACCAGCAATATGCTCCCGGATGAGGCGCTTTGAGATGTGTGTATGAAAAGCCCTATAACTGCTAAGAGTTTCAGCTTCCCAGGCGGGGCAATCGAGAGACAAGGTGACTTACCCATCACTTTCTGATGGATCATCATTGAGGATATGCCACCCACATCATTCTCCTCCTGTTGACAGTGATGATAGTGGACATAGCGTCTTTCAGCACTTAAGCTGCGGTGCATTGTCTGTGTTCAGTGTACTTAATGAACCATAATTGTTACTAACAAAAATTAAAATACAGTCCTAAAACTGAGTTCTTGGCTCTCAAATCTGCCTGTTGCAGAGGGTGGTTAACAACCGTTACCATTGTAAAGTTTTAACAGATGATTGACAAATAAAAGGTGTTCTAATTGGGGCTATTGTGTTTAAGATGGAACTTGCTTGTAGTTGGGTTTATTTATTTAAGGGTACAAATATTGCACTCTTAGTTCTTCCAGATTTCAGGCACAGCCAGGGGATTTAATTACTAATACTGAAAAATTAGGATTTAGCAATTTTCCTCCTATTATGTAATCAGCTAGTTTAAGCTGATATCTTTTTTTAATTTCTTCTAGTGAGTTATTCTCGCCATCACAAAAGTACCAGCTTCTTGTATATCATGCAGATTCCCTCTTCCATGACAAGGAATATAGGAATGCTGTAAGTAAGTATACAATGGCCTTGCAGCAGAAGAAAGCATTAAGTAAAACTTCAAAAGTAAGACCCTCTACTGGGAATGCTGCAGCCACTCCACAAAGTCAGGTATTTGGAAATAGAGTAACATACTGCATATAACTCTTATTCTCTCTGTAAAATGAAATATTGGTGAATTAAATGTTGTAGCAGTAGACTATAAAATTACCAAAGCAAAGAAGCCTGAAATTTGGGGCTATTTAATTTTGAAAATGTGTCTGACCACTACTTTCTAATGAAAAGCTTAAGTTGGTCTCAAATGTCAGAGAGAATGGCCATTTAATTTGTAGTTTTCATTAGCAAGAGAGAAGATAGTCTGCATTATAAAAGGACAGTACGTTGTAATCTTTACATTTTATATCTTGACTTTGTTAATGAAAATACAAGTCTTTCATAAGATTTTAGTAATTTAGACTCTGTTTTATATAGTTAGAACAACATTTGAGAGAGATTACATTTTAGTGATCTATTTTATTTTAGTGCCTGCCATCTGAAATTGAAGTGAAATACAAGATGGCTGAATGTTACACAATGTTGAAGCAAGATAAAGATGCTATTGCTATACTAGATGGAATTCCTTCAAGACAGAGAACCCCCAAGGTAGGTTCTCGAATTGATTTGTGGCAAACAGTAGTTGTATTGTCATATTTGCTCAAGAATTAAGATGTAGCCTATAGAGGTAAAGAGACTAAACCTTGACATTTGTGCTTATAATATTTAAATGAGTTATTTGGAAACAATGGCTAAACACTTCTAAATTATCTGAGTTTAGTAAGCATATCTTCTTTAAAACCAGGTAGTCTCTATATGGAATTTCTTTGTTTGAAAGAGTTCACCAAACTAATAGGAGTTAAATGTTTTTGGATGTCTTTAACAGGTAATTCTTGTGACAATTACCTGGGTAATTTTATTAATGCTAGTGGGAATTACAAAATCTTCTCTATGCGTGAGGAACAATAGACACCTTGACATGTACTGATAAGCTATTGAGAACATGTATACTTAAGCTATTTAGGACTGAAGTCTCTATTAGCTATGCAAAATTCTACTCTCCGCAGCTGACGCCTCTGAGGTTTTTGGAAGGTAGTATAAGTAGTTTTTACAATTCTGGGAAAGAGTAATTGCTGCTCTAGACAAAAGTGGTAAAAATGCCTTAGCTCTGACTATGCTAATACTCCCACCAGTGCTACCATCAGAGGTAGTAAAACAATGGACAGTTCTTGAAAACAGTGAAAATACAGTTAATAGGAAATGAAGTGTTGTCACCTTGTTTTGTCACTCTACCAGTGGGAGTCTCTTAAGAGAGGACTCTCTTTCTTCCTTAAAAAGCAACAGAGGGTCCTGTGGCCCCTTTAAGACTAACAGAAGTATTGGGAGCGTAAGCTTTCGTGCATCTGAAGAAGTGAGGTTCTTACCCACGAAAGCTTATGCTCCCAATACTTCTGTTAGTCTTAAAGGTGCCACAGGACCCTCTGTTGCTTTTTACAGATTCAGACTAACATGGCTGATACTGATACTGTCTTCCTTAAGATTCTTCTCACACTTTTTAATGATTTAGATAGTGCTAAATCAATGAGGAGTACTTGTGGCACCTTAGAAACTAACAAATTTGATGGTGTCCAGTTTGCAAACTAATTCCAGTTCTGCAATTTCTCGTTGGAGTCTGTTTTTGAATTTTTTTTTGTAGAAGAATTGCCACTTTTAAGTCTGTTATTGAGTGTCCAGGGAGATTGAAGTGTTCTCCAACTGGTTTTTGAATGTTATAATTCTTGACGTCTAATTTGTGTCCATTTATTCTTTTGCATAGAGACTGTCCGGTTTGGCCAACGTACATGGCAGAGGGGCATTGCTGGCACATGATGGCATATATCACATTGGTAGATGTGCAGATGAACGAGCCCCTGATGGTGTGGCTGACGTGGTTAGGTCCTATGATGGTGTCCCTTGAATAGATACGTGGACAGAGTTGGCAACGGGGTTTGTTGCAGGGATGGGTTCCTGGGTTAGTGTTTTTGTTATGTGGTGTGTAGGTGCTGGTGAGTATTTGCTTCAGGTTGGGGGGCTGTCTGTAAGCGAGGACTGGCCTGTCTCCCAAGGTCTGTGAGAATGAGGGATCGTCCTTCAGAATAGGTTGTAGATCCTTGATGATGCGCTGGAGAGGTTTTAGTTGGGGGCTGAAGGTGACGGCTAGCGGCGTTCTGTTACTTTCTTTGTTGTGCCTGTCCTGTAGTAGGTGACTTCTGGGTACCCTTCTGGCTCTGTCAATCTGTTTCTTCACTTCACCAGGTGGGTATTGTAGTTTTAATAACTCTTAATAGAGATCCTGTAGGTGTTTGTCTCTGTCTGAGGGATTGGAGCAAATGGAGTTGTATCTTAGAGCTTGGCTTACAGACAGCCCCCCAACCTGAAGCAAGTATCAGAGGGGTAGCCGTGTTCGTCTGAATCTGTAAAAAGCAACAGCGGGTCCTGTGGCACCTTTGAGACTAACAGAAGTATTGGGAGCATAAGCTTTCGTGGGTAAGAACCTCACTTCTTCAGATGCAAGTAATGGAAATCTCCAGAGGCAGGTATAAATCAGTATGGAGATAACGAGGTTAGTTCAATCAGGGAGGGTGAGGTGCTCTGCTAGCAGTTGAGGTGTGAACACCAAGGGAGGAGAAACTGCTTCTGTAGTTGGATAGCCATTCACAGTCTTTGTTTAATCCTGATCTGATGGTGTCAAATTTGCAAATGAACTGGAGCTCAGCAGTTTCTCTTTGGAGTCTGGTCCTGAAGTTTTTTTTGCTGTAAGATGGCTACCTTTACATCTGCTATTGTGTGGCCAGGGAGGTTGAAGTGTTCTCCTACAGGTTTTTGTATATTGCCATTCCTGATATCTAACTTGTGTCCATTTATCCTCTTGCGTAGTGACTGTCCAGTTTGGCCAATGTACATAGCAGAGGGGCATTGCTGGCATATGATGGCATATATAACATCGGTGGACGTGCAGGTAAATGAGCCAGTGATGTTGTAGCTGATCTTGTTAGGTCCTGTGATGGTGTTGCTGGTGTAGATATGTGGGCAGAGTTGGCATCAAGGTTTGTTGCATGGGTTGGTTCCTGAGTTAGAGTTGTTATGGTGCGGTGCGTGGTTGCTGGTTAGAATATGCTTAAGGTTGGCAGGTTGTCTGTGGGCGAGGACTGGCCTGCCTCCCAAGGTCTGTGAAAGTGAGGGATCATTATCCAGGATGGGTTGTAGATCACTGATGATGCGTTGGAGAGGTTTAAGCTGAGGACTGTAGGTGATGGCCAGTGGAGTTCTGTTGGTTTCTCTTCTGGGCCTGTCTTGTAGCAGGAGGCTTCTGGGTACACCTCTGGCTCTGTTGATTTGTTTCTTTATTTCCTTGTGTGGGTATTGTAGTTTTGAGAATGCTTGGTGAAGATCTTGTAGGTGTTGGTCTCTGTCTGAGGGGTTGGAGCAGATGCGATTGTACCTCAGTGCTTGGCTGTAGATGATGGATCTTGTGGTGTGACCGGGGTGGAAGCTGGAGGCATGAAGGTAGGCGTAGCGGTCGGTGGGTTTTTGGTATAGGGTGGTGTTAACGTGGCCATCGCTTATTTGTACGGTGGTGTCTAGGAAGTGGACCTCCTGTGTAGATTGGTCCAGGCTGAGGTTGATGGTGGGGTGGAAGCTGTTGAAATCATGGTGGAATTCTTCCAGGGTCTCCTTCCCATGGGTCCAGATGCTGAAGATGTCATCAATATAGCATAGGTAGAGAAGGGGCATGAGTGGACGAGAGCTGAGGAAGTGTTGTTCCAGGTCAGCCATAAAAATGTTGGCATATTGTGGGGCCATGCTGGTGCCCATAGCGGTGCCACTGGTCTTGAGGTATGTATTGTCACCAAATTTGAAATAATTGTATGTGAGGATAAAGTCACAGAGCTCAGCAATAAGTTGTGCTGTGTCATCATCAGGGATACTGTTCCTGACAGCTTGTATTCCATCTGTATGTGGGATGTTTGTGTAGAGAGCCTCTACATCCATGGTGGCTAGGATGGTGTTTTCTGGGAGGTTCAACATGAAGCAAATATCACCAACAACTACACACCACTTAAAAGTGGCAATTCTTCAACAAGAAAACTTCAAAAACAAACTCCAATGAGAAACTGCAGAACTGGAGTTAAACTGCAAACTGGGAGCAGATGGGTCACTACAAAAACTAAAAACTAATTTCCCCATGCTAATTTCCCCTTACTGTTACTCACTCCTTCTTGTCAACTGTTTGAAATGGGCCACCCTGATTACCACTACAAATGTGATTTTTTTTTTTCCTCCTGTTGATAATAGCCCACTTCCTCTTTAATTGAATTGTCTCGTTAGAACTGACGCCCCACTTGGTAAGGCAACTCCCATCTTTTCATGTACTGTGTGTATATATATTCTTCCTACTGTATTTTCCACTCCATGCATCTGATGAAGTGGGTTTTAGCCCATGAAAGCTTATGCCCAAATAAATGTGTTAGTCTCTAAGGTGCCACAAGTACTCCTCGTTGTTTTTGCTGATACAGGCTACCACTCTGGAACATGTCATGGTGCTAAATGTTTAGGACACTTAGTATTTTGCACTAATACTACTGAGACTTTGCTTGCTGGTTCTGTCATCTAGATAATCTCTTAGGCCATTTACACCTCATGTATAACAACTTACATGTTAGCAGCATCCCATCTTAGCCAGTGAGTGGTAACCATAAGGTGTTCTACCTTAAGCAAGGCTTGCTGTACAGAAAAGGAAGAAAATTGAGGAAAGGAAAAGCAGCCTTCTATCCCTGCAAGACAACTAACCAAAAATGCTTAAGCACTAGAACAACTAGCTCCATTGAGGGGGGGGAAGCTTGCTCAAGCCACTTCTGCCCTTTTGTGAGCTGTGAATTCAGTCAGAATTTAAATGCAGATCTACTCTCCACCTCTGAAATACAATTGTTCTGGTAGACTTCCACTGGTATGTGGAGAGAGCAAGTAAAAGGAAGCCATAATGTAATATATAGGCCTTTTCAGACATCACTTCTACTTATGTAAACACTTGCCCATCTTTTGAATGAATGTTCATAAAACACTTTTGAGATTCCCAGAGGCACTCCACTAGTGTATAAAAATATTAGGATATCTCCACTTTTCTGTATTCTGAATCAGAAATGAGAAACACTTCTCATTTTATAAGAGTTGGTAACTTAAGAAGCAGGACTCATAACTATTCTCTGTCCAGAGAGCTGGGAAGATGGGGCTATGCTTGATAATGAAAACATGACTTTTTGGTGAGGAACTCTGCTTTTCATAACCCTTGATTGGATTGTTCTCACAATCAGATTTTTTTGATTACAGATTAACATGATGTTGGCAAATTTGTACAAGAAGGCAGGTCAAGAACGCTCATCTGTTACCAGTTACAAAGAAGTGCTGAGACAGTGTCCATTAGCACTCGATGCCATACTAGGTAGAGACTTTTTCCCCACCAAGTATCTAATATTAAAAATTACATCAAGCAACATTATCATTAAAATATGAGATGTGTAAAACATATTCGTAAACTAGCTCATTTGCATGCAGTACAGGCTGCATGCAATCTACAAGTTGTACAGGAGCATTGTAGCTAACTGCCTGTATAAATTCAAAGGCATGGGATTCTCCATCTCTAGACATTTTAACTAATTTGTATGACAAACTGTTTTGGATACTTGGATTTGACTAGTGTATTTTTCTGAATAGGTTTGCTGTCACTTTCAGTAAAAGGGGCAGAAGTGGCTTCCATGACAATGAATGTTATTCAAAGCATCCCTAACTTGGACTGGCTTTCAGTGTGGATCAAAGCATATGCATTTGTGCACACTGGAGATAATACTAGAGCAATCAACACCATCTGGTAAGAATCAAGGTGAATTAAATTACTGTTCTTGAGTCACTACTTCACATAGTGTTGTGACAGATTTAAACATGCTGTTTGGCACAGCATGATGCCTATTTTGTACTGTTGAGGACCTTGCAGTTGATCTGTAAACATTGCTTGGATTTTGTCAGATGCTAAACATAATAAAGTTTTTTTCCTGATTGGGGAAAAGTCTTGATTTGGAAAACTTTAAAAAAGAAAGCGTAACAATATTTTTAGACTTGCTATCCATTTTTATTATGATAATGTTAAGGTTCTGACAAACTATAAAAAATCAGGACATTTTTCCTTCCTGGTCTTGGATTGTACCTAAGGTTCAGAGCATATAGAGTAAATAATATCTGAGATCTTTGCAAGATCTGGGTATTCTGTGAAGAAAGCTCCAATTAAAGTAAATAGTTCTGCAAAGGCTATAAACTCTTACAAGGTACCTTCTCTTCCCCATGAATCTCCTTAGACCAGAGTGCTTAATTTTAAAATACAAAGTTGTTTTAATTTACCAAATTGAAAAGAAGCTTCTTAAATTACAATCTTTTTGTAACTGAAAACACCAGTGCAGCTACTTTTGAAAACTGACCGCTGGAAACTAGTTTAAACTTTTTGTGACTTAACTGTACATTTCTAGAACATGAATGAAAACTGAGAACCCCTTAATGATGCTGTGCTGTTGGTGCAATTTCTTTGCTCAGATGCTCTTATAAAAGCTACAAGTTTCAGTCAATGCAAGTAAACCTAACTAGGGCATGAAGTTTAAAAAAACCTATTTCCTTTTGGATGTCTATTGCATTGTGCTTTACTTGAAGCTGCGTTTGAAGTCCAGCTGGTGTAGATTCCTAGTGTCTGTCTCCTAAATCAGTGGTTCTCAAACTTTTGTACTGGTGACCCCTTTCACATAGCAAGCCTCTGAGTGCACCCCCCCCCCATAAATTAAAAACCCATTTTTATATATTTAACACCATTATAAATGCTGGAGGCAAAGCGGGGTTTGGGGTGGAGGCTGACAGCTCACGACCTCCCATGTAATAACCTCATGACCCCCTGAGGGGTCCCGACCCCCAGTTTGAGAACCCCTGTCCTAAACTATCATTGCCTGGGGTTAATGGTGTGAACTGGCTACCTTGTTTGTGGGTGCACCTCAAGTTGCTGGTGACTATCTGTAAAGCCCTGCGTGGGTCTAAGACGACAGTATTTGAGACACCCCCATGCCCAGTTTATCATGCCAGGGAAGATTATCTAGGGTGCAGCTATTTATTTCTGGCATCGAACTCTGGGGCTGGCAGCAAGATATCTTCAGTAGAGGGTCCTTGCTTCAGAACTCTCTCTCTCTCTCTCTCTCTCTCTCTCTCTCTTTCTCCCCCAGTTTGGTAGCCTTCAAGGAACAATGTAAGTTGTATGTATGTCATCAAATAGTTTTTTTTGGATGAGTGTTCAAATGGAGTGAGCGTCAGGTAACAATATAGATGATACCAGGTCTTGTGGTAACTGTAGGTCTTTAAATGAATGACACTTAAAATCATAATTTTACAAGTGTATTTGAGAGATAATTTACAGGTTCCAAAGAGTTTTAGCGTTCAAACAGTACATAACAAGGTGCTAGTTTAAATGGCATTTCTTTTCTCTTAAAGCTCATTAGAAAAAAAGTCTTTACTGAGGGATAATGTGGATCTATTGGGTAGCTTAGCAGACCTGTACTTCCGAGCTGGAGATAATAAAAACTCGATTCTGAAATTTGAACAGGCACAAATGCTGGATCCTTATCTGATAAAAGGTAAGTAATTGTAAATTCTCAAAGTTGCCCTAGCATGCTAACCCCTTGAGTGACACTAGCACAGCAGGTGCATCCAGTTCACATTCCACTAAAGGCTTAGAACAGCTACATAATTATTTATCAGCATAGCAGGTGCATAGTTTCTGTCCATACCCAGAAGCAGTTGGAGGCAGTCATAGTATAAAGTGGGTGTTTCTTACACCTCATTAAAAATTACAGTACTTCAAGAAGTTAGTATAGCTGTACATCAGGCTATCCAAAGAGGAACATAGTACTAACAAATTTAGTTTAAGAAACTTGTGTGTTCTGTTTGTCCTTCGGAATGAACTATGTCTTTGTTGTAAACTGTCTAGAATTCTTCATGCTCTCGTTTTATACCTGTTTTTTCTTGATTCCTCCTCCACCTTTAAGGTGAAAGCGCAGAGTCTGGTGCTCAAACTTAGTCCCAAAGCATGTATCCTAGCTACTCCTAGCGCATACAAGTGCTGTGAAATCACTGGCCCTTATGGTCAAGTTCCATTGTGACCTTAAATCTTCATAAAGCTTTTAAGGGTTATAATTAGGAGCTCAGCAATAATACAACTGATCCCAAAGTGTTTCATTTTTAGGAATGGACGTATATGGCTACTTATTGGCACGTGACGGTCGACTGGAGGATGTGGAGAACTTGGGCTGCCGTCTTTTCAATATTTCTGATCAGCATGCAGAACCGTGGGTGGTGTCAGGGTAACTTCCATTTACTTTTCACTTCCTCGCATGCACTGGCTCCTTAGCTAACCTGTCTTAGGAGCTTGAATGTGTTTGTGGCAATGTGTTCAGGTTTCATTAGTTTGGAAGCTGTACTTATCCTGTGAGTCTGCTGTTCTACTTAAACATTTAGTTCTTGGTCTAACTTTAAAATATCTTACTAGATACATATTAAATCTTTCAATCCTCTTCTGGCTGTATTTAAACACCTTGGAGTTGTTGGGTCTATCGGATAACTAATGTTGCTGTAACTAAGTACCTGAATCACCAGTTTTGTTAAAGGCTGATAAGCATCCTATTTTGTTAATATCTTTTAAAGTAACTGTGCATGCTATAAATCCATCAGTTGCTTTTCTTTTCAGCTTTCCATGAATGACTTCTGGTAGTGCACACTTATCACCATTGCTCTTCTTTTTGTAGGTGTCACAGTTTCTACAGTAAGCGATACTCCCGTGCCTTGTATTTAGGAGCCAAAGCTATTCAACTGAATAGTAATAGTGTTCAAGCTTTGCTGCTGAAAGGGGCTGCTCTTAGAAATATGGGACGAGTACAAGAGGCAATTATACATTTCCGAGAAGCAATACGTCTTGCACCTTGCAGGCTTGACTGTTACGAAGGCAAGTAAAGTCCAATGACTCTTGTATACAATTTGATAGGGCTCTGGTGTACAATGGTGTTATGGTATAGGAAGAGTATAAATTGCCTCCCAGAGTTCCCTGCAGGTGAAGTAACATTGCTTACTACCTAATAGGTTAATTAGTGATATTGGAAAAACCCACTAAATAGAGCTGGAAATAGGGAGAAGAGGGGGAAATATTAGACATTAAATGCATGCTTGTTAAACAAAAATAGCTGAATTTGATGTACTGAGAAGCATGCTTATTAAACTCTGATGCAGTCTCTGTAAACAGATTGTTAGTATGCCAGTGTGTAAATATTAATGCACAGTAACCTCTTCTTTTTGGTCTTCAGGCCTCATTGATTGTTATCTGGCATCCAACAGTATCCGTGAAGCAATGGTTATGGCTAACAATGTGTACAAAACCCTGGGAGCAAATGCACAGACGCTTACTCTGTTAGCAACAGTCTGTCTTGAAGATCCAGTCACACAAGAGAAAGCAAAAACCTTATTAGATAAGGCACTGACACAGAGACCGGATTACATTAAAGCGGTGGTAAAAAAAGCGGAGCTTCTTAGTAAGTTTCTTTTCTTTGAGATGTCTCTTCCTTGTCCAGTTTATTTGAATCATATCTTACATGAAAGTGAGTGTTCCACAAAGTCACTAATATGAAAAACACTATACAAATGTTACAGCCAAAGACTGATCAGTTCTGTGTAAAAGAAAAATTACAGGATGCCTTAAGATATGAATTGCTTAGATATTACAGTGATTGGCACTACAGTAATGCTTCAGATGGAAGAAATTATAACTTACTGATTATTTAAGAGAGAATCATGTATGCATTGATTTGGTTTAAAATATAACACTTAGAGCAAGAACTGTGTTTTCAGAAGATTTAATTATCACCAACTGCAGATGGTTTTAGCAATAAAGATGAGGATTGTGATAGTGTTTTAGATCATCCACAAAATAACTTGAATATATATCTAAGCCATTTAATAGAACTGTAGCTCTGCATGTCAACAGGTAGAGAACAGAAATATGAAGATGGAATAGCTTTGTTGAGGAATGCACTGGCCAATCAGAGTGACTGTGTTCTGCATCGAATACTGGGTGACTTTCTTGTAGCAGTCAGTGAATATCAAGAAGCCATGGACCAGTACAGTATTGCCCTAAGGTAAAACTTGTAGACCCTTGGGTTTTCTGTATGCTTCTTAGAAACTAAGAATTGCATGACTGCTGTAAGATGGCTTAGTACATCTTCAGTCACTTCTGTGGGGGGCAGGGGGTTTGGTTGGTTGGGTGTTCCCTCTCTTCCCCCCCCCTCCCCCAGCGCGCGCACACTATCAGTGAATTTGGGATTGTCTACATTTGAAGTGCTACAGTGGTACAACTGTACTGCTCTAGCTGAACTGTTGTAGCACTTCAGTGTAGACACTACCTATGCTGATGTGAGGGGTTCTTCCGTCAGCCTAGCACTGTCTACACAGGGGGTTAGGTCAGCTTAACTGTGCTGCTCAGGGATGTGGATTTTCACACCCCCTAAGGGATGTAATTAAGGCAGCTTGATTTTTCTAGCGTAGACCATGTCTTACTCTTTGTGTCTTATGTACTACTATTCCCAATTCAAAGTCTCAAGGACAAACATTTACAATTGTAAACTTGTGTTAATGTTCAGTATCTTATCAGGCAGTCAATTGCTAGACCAATAAGAAGGATTAAGGCATGGATTTGTTTATAATTTCTTAAACTGTTCTATACTCTGTCAAGCACCTTGGGCTCCACCTTTTAGGCTGGAAGGTGCTGTATAAATGTAAGGGATTAACTAAATTCAAACGGAAAGGTTTTGATGTTCAACTGAATCAATGTTTCTTCTTACAATAAAACAGGTCTCTCAAACTCAAATAGAAAAGAATTATTTCAAACTTGGGTACAATTTAGCATGTTTCAGAATAAGATGCCATATTTCCTAATAAAAAATCTTATGTTCTCTGCATTATTAAAAGTTAAATACCCATCTTGAATGCAACACCTTGTTATACCTACAAACCTTATAAACTGTAAGGTCAGGTAGGTTGGCTATTTTTGCCTGGATGGAGGTGCAGGAACAGTGTTTTTAGTGCTAGTCACTTAAATTGGATTAATCTGTCTTCTGTTGCTTTAGTTAGTATTGCCTAGAAGAATTGTGTAAGCTTCATTGGGAGGTTCATAGTGTTCAGACAAGTGCATTCTCAACGGTTAGGAATTTGTATATAGATGATGTAATTGGTGTTAATCGTGCTCTTCCATCTTTTGTCAAATGGTTATAACGTCAGTCTGAGGTAAAGTTGCAACATCTTTGAGTTCAAATATCGGTAGCAGTAAACAGGAAGTGGAGGAAGCAAGATGGAGTTGTTTTGATTAGACATATTTCTAATGTTTACTACCTTAAGTTTGAGTAACCCTTTTTTCTCCCCCAGTTTGGATCCCAATGATCAGAAGTCTTTAGAAGGAATGCAGAAGATGGAAAAAGAGGAGAGTCCAACAGATGCAACCCAGGAAGAGGATGTGGATGACATGGAGGGAAGTGGAGAAGAAGGGGATTTGGAGGGCAGTGATAGTGAAGCTGCACAGTGGGCAGATCAAGAACAATGGTTTGGCATGCAGTGATATGGGTTTCAGTTCTTGAATGTGCCCTGAGATCCATTGTTCTCTGAAGGAAGAACGTCCCCTGCAATTTTCATATTAACAAAGTGGACTTTATAAAAACAACCGACTCTGAAACCTTTTAATAATTCTCTGCATCACAGTTCTGTTCATTTTTGTGATGCTTACTATTTATCAATTACAAGATTGAGCTGAACCAGGCTGGAGATTTGTAGGAGTGGCTTAGTCTTTTCTTGCTAAAGCTAGAATCTTGAGTATAAAGCATTTCATACAATGTACCTATTGCTAGTGACTAAAATGTCAAAATTGGGTTCAAAACTAAGTAGTCTTGATCCTTAGCTATAGATGTAAATACAAGAGTTTTTTATTCCTTTGTGAAAGGCTTTATTCTTTTGTCTGGGCTCATGCTTGAATTCTTGTGGAAGCTTGTGGGAGTCACTTGTATGTATTTGAAGGGAGCAATTTTTCCTCTCTCTTCAGCCAATTAACCTGTTTGGTGTAAGGCATTGCACTAATTTTGAAGGTGGAATTTGTATCTCCAGCATCCCTGACATATAGGATGCTTTGTAACTAATCAGTTTTTATGTGTAAAGAATAGTCCAATGTTAGAATTATAGTAATTTCCCCAATCCATACAAAGCCCCATAATCACTTAACCTGTATGTGAACATTTACTTCTAAATAGAGTTCAGATTTATTTAGGTAAGTTACTAAAAGGCCTTACAACAGCAGTGACACAAAGCCACTTCACATCCTGTCTGTGGCACAGTCAGTTAATTTTTTTTTTTTTAAACTTCTCCATTGCATCACTAGTAGAAATTTTAAATTAGAATGGCTGTCTTGGCTTTCTTTATATTTTACACTTAAAATTTAGCTTTACCTATTGAAAATAGAATCTCGTGCTATCACCTACTAAAACGATACTGAATTGTCCACAGTAGAAATTGTCCACAGTGGGCATCTCTTATTAAAAGTAAATCTTTCACTGAAACCAGAAAACCAAACAAAACTATTTCTGTGGCACTTAGATTTTGCAAGCGAATTACCCTTGTCTTAGTGTTTCACTCATGTTTTAGCAAGAAGCAAGTAAATCAAATGTCTTTATTATGCTTTCTAATGGTGCTATAGTTCACATTGTCTTCAGTCCATGGTTCTGCATAGCTTTGTAATTCTGCCTGTGGCTGCTCAAGTCTATTGTACTGTTCAGTGCTGTCCTAGCTGCTGAAGCCGAGGTTGACTGACTGGTTTTTGTACTGGAACTTTTTGATACTCTAGGGCAAATACTTGACACACACAAAAGAAAACAAGCTTTTCACGAACTATAGTAGCATAGCACATACAAAAATAAAATACATTCCCAAAAGCATACATAAAAATACATATTAAAAGGAGGGGACGCTTAATCTATAACACATTATAGCCTGTTGGTTTTGAGATGTTTAGCATGTGTAAGCATTAGAGTCTGGATAGCTTCTTCCTGTTCATAGCCAGACAGCTATCCAGAATGGATAGTCTCCTCTTTCCAGTCTTTTAGCTGTGTTTGAGGGTGGGGGAAACCACTAGCTTTTCTCTAGTGTCAATTCAATTGACACTAAAAGTAATTGAAAAATAAGCAAGCAGGTAGCCTGCCTTACTGTCTATTATCGATGGTCTTAATTAAGAAATCTGTTGGTTTATTATCTCATTTCACTAAATAGTGTGCAATCCAAATGGACTACATTTAAATGAAAATCCTATTTAGGTAGCTGCTCTCTGAAATTGTGATCAGTACCCTTCCTGGCTCTAGTCTACTTCATGAAGATTTCAGCTGTTTGTCATGCAGCAGTGGATGGTGATAGGTTTCAACTCTTTTCGTGTTATTAATTCTTTACAGAAGGAAACTGTAAAAACCAAACTGTTCCTTTTGCAATCTGTGTTTCTTCCTTTCTCTGCAATAAACCTCAAAATCTGTGCTGCTTCTGAAGGTTAACCTAGGTAGGCTGATCCAAGTCTCTTAATTGTATGTCAGACCCTAGTTGTGAAGATCATAAGGGAGCATTTAATACTTGTAATCTGAAGTAAAGCAAAAAGGCATTGTGTGTTTAAAAGCTGCCGAGAGTGTGTGGGAGGCATATGGTGTATGTTTTAAATTGGCAGCTGCTCAGCTGAGGGTTTTTACTTCAGATGACTCATTCAGATGCCCCTAATCAGAGCTGCTCTTATAGCTTCCAGCTTTGTTAGCACCATGCATTGCAACACTTCTTTCTCTCTAAAGCAAGGTTTATGTGGCACAAGAAACCTGAAGGCTGGAGCCCAATCATAGAATGGTTCAGAGTGTTTGCAGGTAGGAAAGTGTGAACACATGTCTGTTAGTTTTCTCACCTTAGGCTACATCTAACCAAAGAGAATGATCTAACTATTGAATAGCTACAGCAAGTGCTGGTGAATGATGAAGAGTTTTGAAAACCTTTATCCTGTAGTAGCATAAACCAGCTCCTGCAGGCTGGTCCTTTCATTTCACGCAAGGCCCAGCCTTGATCCCCTTAGTAATTGATGGAAGGAACCCAATTAAATGTTAGGGAGAGGTAAAATTAGATTGCATTTTTGCTTATTTTAAAGTAGGATCTTGGCATCCATATACAAGCAAATTGTTATTGGGTAAGACTTCTGTTAAGACAGTCTCTTTGACAAGAATGGAGACCAGAGTTCAAGAGGAGTTTCTGCTGTAAAAAACTTCCTTGTAGATTTCCTTTATGGGCAGCTGTGGAAAGCTTAATTTAGACTCCTTTTTACATCCAAGAATAAAACAACGTCAACATCCAAGAATATGGCCCCCTGTTTTTTGAGAGAGAGCGCGCTCTGCTCATTATCTAAAATATGAAAAGCTCAGCCAGATTCTGCAGTAATGGGTACCTCTGTTAAGGCATTTAATAATGGTAGAGCTGTATTGATCGTATCATTTCTATGAGTTTGCTAATGAGTGTACTGTGGATGGATATGGAATTATTTTAAAGAATATTTTAACAGGTTTATCTCAATTCTAAGGGAATCCTTGGTCTATTAAAGACCCTTCATTAACAGTCTAATTTTAGAATGTGAGCTGTTTTTACAACCTTGTGCTCCTGAATCCTGTGATTTGTTCCTAGTTTAGGGAATATAGTTAACACAATTAGCCCATAACAAGTAGTTGTCGTCATTCAGTACCTTAATCCTTTGCTGTGTACACCAAGAGATAATGAAACCTAAAATTAAGCTCAACCCATGTCAAGAGTGCGATGTAAACTCCCTAAACCGATGCAATTCATAGGTGAGGTTGGAATGTCATAGCTACCCAACTGCTTTTTGCAGATTATCTACTCTTTCAGACCACCTGCAATTGCTAGTCTCTAGTAAAGGGCAAAGAAAATCTGCGTATTTGCTTAAAGTCCTTGCTGTTTGACATTAAATCACAAACTTCATTAACATCGCATTTTACTGTGGTGGAAAGACCCTGCTATGATGCGAGGAGACCAAAGTTCCTTCAACCCTAGAGCTCCTCCCCACAGTCGTGTAAGCATTACAAATCTATTTTGCCAGCACCTCAAGGCAGTGTGTGTTGGAGGAGTCAGGCAGTCCTGAAGCTGCCAAATAACAGCTGTCCTGCAGCAAGTTACTGAACCTCTTGCCAAATTTCCCTGTCTGTAAAATGGGGATAGTGCTTATTTCCCTACTGCACAAGGATGTGAGAATTTTAAGCCAAGATTATACAATGATTAGAAAACCATAGGGTGCTATGTAGGTGCTATTTACCCAATTAAAGTGTCATATTCTTTCTACCCTTCCTTTCCTGTCATTCCAAATTATAGAGAGCTCTGTGTAATTAGTAGCTTTCTCCTTAATAATCAGCTTCCTCCATAGGCTTGTTTCACATAGTGATGGTTAAAGCCTTCCCTTTTCATGATTCTGGAGCTGACATTGAAGCAGCAATAAAATATTCTCAATCTCTATTCCCTTTTTAATGATTCCTAACATCCTGTTTTGCTTTTTTGACCGTCGCTGCACACTGCTTGGACCTCTTCAGAGAACTATCCACGATGACTCCAAGATCTCTTTCCTGATTAGTTGTAGCTAAATTAGCCCCCATCACTAGCCTACTTCTGTCACTAGCCTTAACACTAATGCTTTAGTGGTCTCAGAGGAATGAGCGTCGGAAGTTTCAGTGAGGTTAGCCACTGACAGAGGATTTCACAATGTAAACATCTATTAAAAGTGCTCCCCTGCTTTGTTAGTAAGCTCATGAGAGACCAAGGACTGAAAGGGTTTTAAGAACAAACTTCCTTCCCCCAGCCCCATCTTATTCTCCCCGGGTTATGCTCTCAAAGGAATGAGGGATGCTGGTAGGATGCTGTTTGGAGCTTGCTCTGCTACTGTCCCGTTGTATCTGATATGTGGAACTGAAAGGACTTTGTGCTCCACAAGTGTCAGTCCTTTTACAGGCAGTAACACTTCTAAATAAAGAAAAAGAGAAGTTGAATAACATCTTTTGAATCTGATGTCCTGGAGGTTGTTTTTCTTGCAGAGTGTAAGAGGTTTGTTTGGTCAGTTTGTGGCATGAAAGGAAGTGATGACCTTGTGTTTCAAGCTCTGCCTTGATAATGTCTTGAACTCTTCCAGCTTGTCAGCTGTGCATTCCAGGACCCCAGTGAGCGTTAGAATGTGTCTAGCATCAAGGGGGGGGGGAGAGAAAAATAGCCTGTCCTGAGACAAGGACTTGATCTATATCTTAAAATAGAGCCAAAGAACAAAAAGTCCTATTTCCATCAAAGCTGGCCTGACCAGGAGGTAACAGCAGCACACTGCTTTGCTCACTGGGGTTTAGAAACTTGGAATGCTCCCAGCTGAGAAGAGCTTAACAGTTGGCACAAGTGAGATACTTATGTTGGCAGCTGATTCAAGAACTTTATGCTGCCTGTATCAACCCAAGGCCCTCTTCCCATTTTGGCTTGAGGTACAGTACATTGCCGTGCTGACTGTGACAATGCCATCTTTTCATTGTAACTATTTAATTTACATGATTATTTTCCCCTCATGTTCAGCATATAATGTAGGTAGTTTCCCTTGAGACACTCGATTGGCTGAGGAGGTGAAGCTGGTAACTCAGGAGCAAGATGGAGCCCAGCAGTGTTCCTGTAAACTTCAGCACTGTGCTATCAGAGCAAGGAAAAGCTCTGTAAACATATCTCCTCCTTGTGCTCTTGTGTGTAAGCGGCAATCAGTGTCGTTCCAGCTGGAGATTTGATGGGCGTTGCAAACTTTGATCAGAAAACTGGTAAGAAATTGCTCTTCAGGCTTTTTTTCATCTTACAAATCTTGACAGGGTCCTTGATCAATATATTGTCAAACTGGTTGGGAGGGTTAACGTAGTTTAACCTCTATTGGGATCTCCTTTCTTAGCATAAGGTTGTAGTATCTAAGGACACATAATTATCTGTGCAAATCCACTAGTCAATGGAGTTGTGTAAGATCCAGGCCGAACTTGGCCCAAGTGTGTGTGTATCAGTGACATCTACTTGCCAGCATGTCAGGCCTGTTGAAGTGACTGTTGCCCCTCTGGTGGTGTTGGAGGCTTAGTGAAGGTATAAGTCCTGGTATTACTCTGGGAAATAATGATTCTCCCATTAGTGCAGGTGCTAACTGGCCTGGAACAGCTGGATCTGAATTCCAGCCCTGCTGCTGACTGAATGCCCAGAACTATTACCAAGTGCAGAACATAATGTGGAGATGGAACTCTGATCCTTTCTGCAGTAGGGCTTTTAATAGGTGCGTGGGAAGCTAGCTCCAATTAATCTTCCAATGGTTGTTCTGTGGAGGAGAATGTCACACTGCTAAGGTTTGTAAAGTCTTGACTACTTTTCTCTCCCCCCCCCCCCCCCATCTCCATTTAAAGTCAAAGTAGTCAGATGTGTGGGCTGAACTGTAACCCAGGTCTGCCACATACCCTTTCTGTGACTGGAGGTGGTGCCTAGCCTCTGGACTTAATTTCCCCATCTGTGAAAAGGCAAAAAATACATCTAGCCTGCCAGGTGTGGCTAGAGGATTGTCAAATGTTAACTCCTCTCTTACTCCGATGGCAATGCTGATTTTTTTTTTTTTGCTTATCTCAATCCTGGGATGCTTCTGCCAATAACACTCAGACCCAGGGAATGCTGGGAGAATGTGTATGAGAGAGACAGACAGGTTTAACCCTTCCTTTGCTGCATCCTGATTGCTGCCAGACTGTTTCTGGCAGCAGCATCGCTTGGAAAGCACGGCAGGAAGCAGGGTGAGCTATTAACCTAGTTTGAGTCCTGGTGATTTACTGTTCAGACTGTAAATTCAGAAAACCTTTCCAGAGTAGAAGGTACAACATCCATCATCTGGCCCCATATAGGGGAAGAGACATTTACGATGGCTAACCCTGCTGTTGCTACTAGAATTCTTGGCCTCATATAGGAAATCATGTTCTTGGGCACGTGGCCATTATGTGAAATGAAACATTCCCTCTCACAGGCAAAGCGCCTTGAATCCGTGCTCACTCTGGGGCGAAAGAAAAGGAAGTGATCTACCTCAGCCCAGGCCATTCTCAGGGGTGGCCCAGTGATGAGCGCTCTAGCCCAGGGCTGAATAACAAATGCCGCTAATGGATACCTTTGGGTGGTGGTTGTCATGGGGTGAGGGTGCCTCACAAGGGTACTATGTTGATAAATGTCTGGGCAGCTAAGTATTAGCCCAATTGAGGTATCACTCCTCCCTGATGCAGTCACCCTCCCTTTTCCTCTGCTCCGTGTAACCTCCCCTCATCATGGGTTGGTTGCGCTCATCGCCAGCAAGCAGTAGAGAGATTGGGATACTCCAAGCTGTCAGTGCTCCAGGATTTGCAGCTGCCCAACCCTCAATGCACATGCAGCTCTCCCCATGGGAAATGCTGCCACCAGCTAGGCCCAGATTTCATTGTGGCAGGATCAGGGGCGCTCAGAAGTGGTGTCAGGCTGAAAGTGCACCATGGGCCATCCATTGCTCCTCACACTGCTTGTGGTGTTTGGGGACTGGGTGGCTCAAAAGACTGGAGATGGGATATAGAACCCTCCAGCTGGATGCTATCGGATCAAATCCAGGCCTAGTAGCTGTTCAGAAGCCTGTGAAATGAGTTGGAGGGTTCTTAGGCCAGCTTCTAGTCCAAACCTCCATCCTCCTCCCACTGGCACTAATTGCCCTATGTGCTGGCATTCTCCTCTGAGAAGCTGTGGGCTGAATAGACCATAGAGATTGAATTATCCTTTTCCCCTCTGGAGATGCTCCCTGCAGCTCCCCATGCTGCACCAAGTCTGTAGATAGAGAACCTCAGGCTTGCAGTGCTGTCAAGCTGCTGCTCTTCACAGGTGCTAAATTGACAAAAACGAAGTTAAATACATTGTAACCTCTACTTTACTGCAGTGATGGTCCGAAATCCCGGGGAGAGGGGTAGCAATGAATAAGACGGTTACTCACCGTTGTAACTGTTGTTCTTCGAGATGTGTTGCTCATATCCATTCCATTAGGTGTGCGCGCGCCGCGTGCACGATCGTCGGAAGATTTTTACCCTAGCAACACCGGCGGGTCGGCTGTGGAGCCCCCTAGAGTGGCGCCTTCATGGCGCTGAATATATACCCCAGCCGACCCGGCGCCCCCTCAGTTCCTTCTTGCCGGCTACTCCGACAGTGGGGACGGAGGGCGGGTTTGGAATGGATATGAGCAACACATCTCGAAGAACAACAGTTACAACGGTGAGTAACCGTCTTTTCTTCTTCGAGTGCTTGCTCATATCCATTCCATTAGGTGACTCCCAAGCCCAACTTAGGTGGTGGGGTCGGAGTGAGACATTGCTGTGTGCAAAACCGCTGATCCAAAGGCAGCATCGTCCCTGGACTGCTGCACTAGTGCATAGTGTTCTGTAAACGTGTGGACTGACGACCAAACCGCAGCTCTACAAATGTCCTGGATCGGAACTTGCGCCAGGAAAGCCGTCGAGGACGCTTGGGCCCTCGTGGAGTGAGCGGTGAGGTGCGGTGCTGAGACACCTGCCAGGTCATAGCAAGTCCGGATGCAAGACGTAATCCAGGAGGATAGGCGTTGTGAGGAGACCGGTGAGCCTTTCATTCGGTCAGCCACTGCAACGAAGAGTTGCGTCGTCTTTCTAAAGGGCCTTGTGCGGTCAATGTAGAAGGCCAGGGCCCTGCGTACGTCCAGGGAATGCAAACGTTGATCCTGGCGAGAAGCATGTGGTTTAGGGTGAAAAACCGGGAGAAATATATCCTGGTTGATATGAAAAGGAGAAACCACCTTAGGGAGAAAGGCAGGATGTGGGCGGAGCTGCACTTTATCCTTATGGAAAACTGTGTAAGGGGGCTCGGATGTAAGCGCCCTGAGTTCAGAAACGCGCCTTGCTGAGGTGATGGCTACGAGGAAGGCTGTCTTCCAGGACAGGTACAGAAGTGAACAGGTGGCCAGTGGCTCGAATGGAGGACCTGTGAGCTTGGAGAGAACCAGGTTGAGGTCCCACGTCGGAACGGGCTGACGTTGTTGTGGGTACATCCGGTCTAAGCCCTTGAGGAATCTAACGACCATCGGGTTAGAGAATACCGAGGACGCGAGTTCCCCTGGATGGAAGGCCGATATAGCGGCCAGGTGAACTCTAATTGAAGATATCGCCAACCCTTGCTGTTTTAGGGAGAGGAGATATTCCAAAATAAGAGGAATAGGTGCGTGCAATGGGGACGTGGCTCGTTGTTCGCACCAACAGGAGAACCGCTTCCACTTGGCCAAGTATGTGGTCCGTGTTGAGGGCTTCCTACTGCTCAGCAGAATCTGTTGGACAGAGTGAGAACACTGTTGCTCTGCCTGGGTGAACCATGGAGCAGCCACGCCGTGAGGTGGAGTGATTGCAGGTCGGGGTGACGCAGCCGGCCGTGGTTCTGCGTGATGAGATCCGGATACAACGGAAGCGGGATCGGTGTCTGAACCGAGAGTTCCAACAGCGTGGTGTACCAATGTTGTCTCGGCCACGCTGGAGCGATCAGAATCACCTGTGCCTGGTCTCTGCGCAATTTGAGCAGTACCTTGTGGACCAGAGGAAACGGAGGGAAGGCATAAAACAGGTGGTCTTTCCAGGGAAGGAGAAACGCATCCGAGAGGGAGCCTGGGGCTCGACCTTGCAGGGAGCAGAACACGTGGCACTTCCTGTTGTCTCGAGATGCAAACAGGTCTATCTGGGGAAACCCCCACTTCTGGAAGACGGAATGTATGATGTCCGGACGGATAGACCACTCGTGCGTTTGAAAGGACCTGCTGAGTCGGTCCGCTAAAGTGTTCTGGACTCCAGGGAGGAACGATGCCGTGAGATGGATTGAGTGGGCGATGCAGAAGTCCCACAGGCGAATGGCCTCTTGGCATAGAATTGACGAACGTGCTCCTCCTTGCTTGTTGATGTAAAACATGGCCGTGGTGTTGTCGGTGAGAACTAACACACAGCGGCCCCGTAGGAGATTGAGAAATGCCTGGCACGCCAGGCGCACCGCCATCAGTTCCCGAACATTGATGTGTAGGGCTAGCTGAGGTGCAGTCCACAGGCCCTGGGTATGGTGCTCGTTGAGATGGGCGCCCCAACCCAGAGATGAAGCGTCTGTGACCAGGTGCAGAGAGGGTTGTGGGGCGTGAAACGGCATCCCCTCGCAAACCACATTGTGATCTAGCCACCATGTGAGGGAGGTCAGGACCGAGTTCGGGATTGTGACCACCATATTCAGGCTGTCCCGATGTGGGCGGTATATTGATGACACCCAGGTCTGGAGTGGGCGAAGCCGAAGTCTGGCATGCCTGGTTACGTACGTGCAGGAAGCCATGTGACCCAGGAGGGTAAGGCACGACCTCACCGTGGTAGTTGGGAAGGCCTTGAGTCCCTGGATGAGGCTCGTGATGGTGCAAAAGCGATTGTCTGGCAGGATGGCTTGTGCGCGTCTGGAGTCTAGAACCGCACCGATGAATTCTATTCTCTGGGTAGGTTCTAGAGTGGATTTGTCCTTGTTGAGTAGGATACCCAACTTGTTGAATGTGCGCACTATTATGTGGACGTGATCGCGAACTTGTTCCTTGGTGCGACCGCGTACCAGCCAGTCGTCCAGGTACGGGAACACCTGTATCCCTTGCCGACGAAGGTACGCTGCCACGACAGCCATACATTTCGTGAAGACCCGTGGGGCCGAAGATAGGCCGAAGGGAAGGACTGCAAATTGGTAGTGCACCCTGTTTACCACGAATCGGAGGAAGCGTCTGTGAGGCGGGTAAATAGCAATGTGAAAGTATGCGTCTTTCATGTCGAGGGCGGCAAACCAGTCTCCAGGATCGAGGGAAGGGATAATGGCCCCCAGAGAGACCATGCGGAACTTCAACTTTACTACGAATTTGTTGAGTCCGCGCAAGTCCAAGATGGGTCGCAGACCTCCTTTGGACTTGGGGATGAGGAAGTAACGGGAATAGAATCCCCTGCCCCTTAAATCCACCGGAACCTCCTCTATGGCCCCCATGGCGAGGAGCGTAGAGACTTCCTGTATAAGAAGTTGCTCGTGAGAAGGGTCCCTGAAGAGGGACGGGGAAGGGGGGGAGGAGGGGGGAAATGAAGAAAACTGGATAGCGTATCCCCTCTCCACCGTGCGGAGGACCCAACGGTCCGAAGTTATAAGGGACCAAGCACGGTGGAAGTGGGAGAGGCGATCCCGAAAGGAGGGGGCTGGATCCTGGGGGATGACTGGGGCGCCGTCCTCGACCGCACCTTCAAAAGTTCTGCCTGGGGCCTGAAGGTGGTCTAGGTGGCCCCTGGTTCTGGCCAGGTTGAGGGCCGGTCCACCTTCTTCTACCACCTCGCCCTCGCCTTCGGGCCGAGTCCTGTCTCTGACGAGGCGGGGGGGGGTAGAAGCGCTGAGGCTGCGGCCTAAACGGCCTGCGCTGGGGGCCCACAACATGCATCCCCAGGGAGCGCATGATTGTTCTCGAGTCCTTGAGGCTCTGCAGGCGGGAGTCCGTCTTATCCGAGAACAATCCATGACCCTCAAAAGGCAGATCTTGTAGGGTTTGCTGCAGCTCCGGAGGCAAACCCGAAACCTGAAGCCAGGAGATCCTGCGCATAGCGATACCTGAAGCCAGGGTCCTCGCCGCTGAGTCTGCAATGTCCAAGGAGGCCTGCAAGGAGGTCCGAGCCACCTTCTTGCCCTCCTCTACCATGGCTCCAAACTCTTCCCTGGACTCTTGGGGAATCAACTCCTTAAACTTCCCCATAGAGTTCCAGGAGTTGAAATTGTAGCGGCTCAGAAGCGCCTGTTGGTTCGCCGCTCTAAGTTGTAGCCCTCCGGCTGAGTAAACCTTACGGCCAAACAGATCGAGCCGCTTAGCCTCTTTTGATTTAGGCGCTGCAGCCTGCTGGCCGTGGCGCTCTCGTGCATTCACTGATTCCACCACCAGTGAACACGGTTGGGGGTGGGTATACAAGTACCCATAGTCCTTAGAGGGGACAAAGTATTTTCTTTCCACCCCTCTCGCTGTGGGTGGAATGGAGGCAGGAGTTTGCCATATCGTATCCGCATTCGATTGTATCGTGCGGATCAGAGGTAACGCCACCCTCGATGGGGCATCTGCTCCAAGGATGTTCACGATCGGGTCGTGCACCTCCACTATCTCCTCCGCCTGCAGGTCCATATTACGGGCCATCCTACGCAGGAGAT
Organism: Chrysemys picta bellii; assembly: GCF_011386835.1. NCBI lineage: Eukaryota > Metazoa > Chordata > Testudines > Emydidae > Chrysemys > Chrysemys picta. The sequence goes on from NC_088805.1 coordinate 26,963,264, forward strand.
CCTGGTGAGCCCGAAGATCTATCGGAGGGGGACCCGTACATGAAGTGCCCGCCACTGCCTCGTCCGGAGAGGAGGAAGAGGATGCCTCCGGTGGTACCGGATCCAAGGGGGGGTCCTGATCCCTCTGCTCTTGGGCCGGGGCATCACCTGCACTTGGGTCCCTGGTGTCGGGTGGCGTGGACACCGAAGCCTCCATGCCTCCTGGCGGAGGCCGAGAGATGGTGGATTCTGGGGCCCTTCTGACCGAGTGACCCGAGCGAGAGGTCGATGGTATTGGAGCCCCTTGCTCTTGGTGGTACGCCCACGGGGTCCAAAACGACCAGTGAGATGGTCCATGAGAGTGGTCCTCTGCCATCTCTTGCCAGTGGCCGAAATTTTGTTCCTCGGCGTGCCCTTGAGGGGGGTATGCCGATCTCGACAGGTCCTCCGAGGAACGAGACACCGATCTAGACGGCCATGGCGGTGCCGAGAGAGATGAAACCATCCCGGTGGGCTGCGGTGCCGCACGGTGCCGGTCCGGAGATGATCTATCTCTGCGCGGTGCCGGCGATCGGTGCCGGGATCGCGACCGGTGCCGATGACCTCGTCGGTGCCGGGAGTCGGATCTGGACCTCGACGAGGACCTGGAGTATGCCCGGTGCCGGGAGCGACCCCTCGACGTCGAGCGTCGACCGTAGCGGTGCCGAGAGCTACGTCTCGACGTTGATCGGTGCCGACGATCATATCGGTGCCGAGACGAAGAGCGGTGCCGCGAAGAAGATCTTGGCCGCGAGTACGACCGGTGCCGAGACGGTATTCGGTGCCGGGACTGCGAGCGGCGTGGGGACCTGCTTCGGGACCTGGATCGGTGCCGAGGTTCCAGCCCTTGTGATGGCGGGCGCATCAAGGCAGGTTTCCCCCTCGACTGGACCGTGCGAGTCAACGGTGCAGTCGGTGCCGGTGGTTGAGGCGGTGCCGGCTCCGTGAGAGCTATTAAGTCTCTCGCCGCCGCGAAGGTCTCTGGGGTCGACGGGAGGCACTGTATCACCGCCGGCCTGGGGGGAGACGCTATCTGCACCGGACTCAACGGCCTCGGCGCCGGAGTCGACGGTGCCGGAGGCACCTGTTTTCGTTGCTCCACCGGTGGACGCGGCTCTACCCCCGGCACTGGGGGAGCTGGCGTCTTCGGCACTGATGTCCCCGTCTTATGGGCTTTTTTATGCCCTGGGGATAAGGACCGGCGCCGAGGCACTTGCTGTGTCTGCGGTGCCGACGAGGTCCGGTGCCGGGGAGGCTTGTCTGACGCCACTCGCGTGGTCGTCGCAGCCGGTGCCGCCGGGGCACTGCGCACCGAGGTGCTAGGTGCCGGGGCCTTGCTCGTGGAAGGAGCGTCCGGGCTAAGAGCCGCCTCCATCAGAAGTTGCCTGAGCCGAAAGTCCCGCTCCTTCTTGGTTCTCGGACGGAAGGCCTTACAGATTTTACACTTGTCTGTCTGGTGTGACTCTCCCAGGCACTTCAGACAGGATTCGTGCGGGTCGCTCGTGGGCATAGGTTTAGCGCAGGAGGCGCACAGCTTGAAGCCGGGAGCGTTGGGCATGAGCCCGGCCCCGCGGCCGGGGGAGAAAGGGGGGAGACGACCCCCTTAATCCCCTGGACTATTTAGAACAACTTTCAAACTACTTAACTAATTTACAACAAACTCTAAGACTATAACTATAACTACAACTATGATACAACAAGATAAGCTAGGGAAAGTGGAGAACAGCTAAGCCGCGCTCCACAGTTCCAACGACCGTCAGGGGCGGTAAGAAGGAACTGAGGGGGCGCCGGGTCGGCTGGGGTATATATTCAGCGCCATGAAGGCGCCACTCTAGGGGGCTCCACAGCCGACCCGCCGGTGTTGCTAGGGTAAAAATCTTCCGACGATCGTGCACGCGGCGCGCGCACACCTAATGGAATGGATATGAGCAAGCACTCGAAGAAGAACCAGTTTATTGGCTAAACTTATCTTTGGTGTTGGGTTCAAAGTCTATTGGCCAAACTGGGCCCATTATAAAGGTAAATCAGAAACACTCCAATCACCCTGAAATTGGGAAACGATAGACTTGGCTCTGGATTTTGCACCCCGAAAGTCCGGCCTGTTCAGCTCCAGCACGGTGTACGTTTGCTTCAAATGGGACCCAAGGTTTAGTGTTAAATGATTTTAAGTGGGAAATGTTTCTGAGCTGCCCACACCCAGGAATTTCCAAGGCCTGCTCAGTCATGTGCACCTAGCCTTTTGTTGTAGGACTGCAGAGCCTGAGTGATATAACACATGGGTGTGGCTGGTAATCGTGCAGCCTCCCAAAGCAAAGCTCCGTAGTTCAGCTGCAGCAAATCTATAACTTAGAGGACAGGCTGTAACAGGATCTGGGACCTTTGGAAACTTGGCCTCATTTTTATGCACCTCCTATTGCTTCAGGTATTGACAAGTTGACTGAAGACTGGGTCTGAACCGCAGCGAATTTGTCACTGATCGGATTTCTTTTGCACAGTGAAAGATTTTCACGACTTGTTTACACAAGGGGAGTTTGGGCTTTGGAACTGCTACCTCCCTTATCCACAATCAGCCTTTGTTTAGCACCTTTAATCACAAACCTCCCAAGGTGCAGACACGGAGCAAGCCTCTAGCTTGAGCCCGGTGCCAGGTATTCTAATCTGTAGCGTAGAGGTTCTCAATGTAGAGCTTGTAAAGACACTGGTTACACTAAACCAGGGATAGGCAATCTATGGCACGGGTGCCAAAGGCAGCACACGAGCTGATTTTCAGTGGCACTCTCACTGCCCGGGTCCTGGCCACTAGTCCGGGGGCTCCGCATTTAATTTAATTTTAAATGAAGCTTCTTAAACATTTTAAAAACCTTATTTACTTTACATACAAAATAGTTTAGTTATAAATTATAGACCTAGAAAGAGACCTTCTAAAAATGCTAACATGTATTACTGGCACGCGAAACCTTAAATTAGAGTGAATAAATGAAGACTCGGCACACCGCTTCTGAAAGGTTGCCGACCCCTCAACCCCTAAACTGTTCCGCACTAGGAGGGGCAAAGGTCACTGGATCTCAAGGAAAGAGATCAAAAGGTGAATGCAGAAAAACCTGCCCACAGTAATTCACTGCCTTCTGGGTTAAGGGCCAGGTTTCTAATACCTGCCTTCTTTCTTGTGGGCATAGGTTTGTGTCTGCAATGAAGTGCAACTGTAGTTTTGTCTCTGTCAATCATTATGGGTGCACACCCTCCCACTGAGAGATCGAAAGCAGCCCATTGTGCATACAAATCAGCGGCTGAGATTTCTCAATCGTAAGACTTGTGCCTGTAATTTAGGCCCAGAATTAAATTGCATCCACAACAAGGAGGCCACTGTAAAAACGAGGTACTAAAATTGCTAGTGGAAATGTGGTAAGACAGAATCTTTGGCAGGACTTCCTGGGAAGTTAAAGAACTCCACCCCCACCTGGCTCCATGGTTGGCTTCGTGCCAGGGTTCAGCGGGGCCATGTCCAGTGACCTATTCTCTCCTACTGGAGGTGGTCCTTCCAGGGCACGGTGGAGGCACATTTGAGAGAGAGAGATGGAGGTCGGAGGAGGCTCCCTATCTGTGTAGGTGTGTTTAGGGTCTAGGAACAGTAAGCTGGAGATTTTTACCAGCATGCAATTCACGTTGGAAAAAAAAATGTTCTTCAAAGTTTATAAACTCTGTGTAGGGCGTCCTGCCCCAATGATTGCTGGGCAGGGCATGGGAGCGAGACTGAAATGTTCCCTCTTCTGCCATCCCAACGTATTGAATTTGTGTGACTTGGATACTAAAGCACCAGCTCGCTGCGTACTTTATGGCTTGCCTGTGATATTATCTTGCTCCATTATTAAGCGATATTCTTTGACTTCATTGTGTAGGAAAAAGTGAGCCTGCCACCTGCGTAAACAGCATGAGGCTTACGGCTTTTGTTGTGGTTCCCAAATTTGTTTTCCATTTATTTGGTTTGCCTCTCAACTTGCCTCCAGGAACTAACCCAAGAGAGAAACTATAATGAACTGGACAATGCGAAGCATTTCTTTGGCAATGGCCTATCCGTCCATCATTCAGAGTTATGCTCTGAATTTACAGGGGCACAGATGACTCCTGCAGGCTCACAATTGTGACACGTGACATGGGGGCTCAGGTTGCCTGTACAACGAGCTTCCCGTCCCTCAGGCTCAGCTGTTATGCTTTTAAAGGCAGTCGAATAAAATTCTCACAAATTCAGCCCTTTAGCCAGCTCCAAAGGGCAGCTTCATCTTTTCCTTGTTGTAAAGGTAGTTTGGAGAACTCCTCTGTTTAGAACAGGTCCAAACACAGGCTGCGGCAGTGCCGGCTTCCCCTACTTTCTCCTGCTATTGTCCTTTAACCTTGAACTGCTCTAGTGGGGGGTGGGGGAGGATAGTTCTGTCACCACAATCTGTTCAATCCTTGGCGCCACTACTGAGGCTGATACCAAGGGAGCCAGTTTATGATGCAGGCACCTGTTAGCTGGGGACTGGCTGTACCTCACCCTATTAATGTCACAAAGGCAGCGATGCAGCCCTACGCTACCGTGGTCATATCTGATCACTACCAAGATAGGCTGTGTTTGAGCTGGCAAGTTAGAGGGGGAAGAGCTCCAGTGTGCCATTCCCAATCCCCTGATCTATTCGGTTCCCCTTCCCCATTTTAACTCTTACCTGGACACAAGCATGGAATGGACAGGATTAGAGGAGACTGAATCTGGCACTACTTGCAGTTTGTTCCTGCGGTAGCAAACCAGGAGGCAGTGTGGCACAGATCCTGCTGGCAGCGGGTTCGAAAACAGAACACACTGTAGCCCTTCTTTCTAAGGTGAACTCCAGCAAAGCATCAGATCTCTTTCATTTAATCTCCCCTGTGGCCAGTCTTGAACCTGTCCCTTTTGTCCGAATAACCCTTGTGTGCAAGTTTTCTAGTCAGAATCCCTGACCCCCTCTGTGGTGTTAACTAAAGCTGTGTGAAGAATCATTTTTTCAGTTTGCTGGCTGCACTGGGGAAAAAAAAAAAGATTGGATTGACCCAAAATTAAAACGTTTTGGTTTTTCTCAGCACGTCAGAACAAAGTGATTTTACATTTTTTTGTTTTCAGGCATTTTTAGCAACCTCTTTTGTTTGGTATGAAAAGCAAAGAACACTTTTAGTTTAGTGACTGGCATGTCCAAGTGGAGGTGTTGCCTGTCTCTTCTACGGCAATATAGCTCCTCACCAGGGCCGTAGGAGACTCAGCTTCAAATTCTCACTCTGCCTCCTTGGGAGCAGGGACTTCACCTACCTATTGCAAGTGTGTCCTACTCGCTGGGCTGTAGTGTATTCTAGGGTGGGGTTCTTAATCTCTGCTGTGGAAACTGTTCTGCTCCGTAGAAATAATTAAATATGAATTGGGGGAGAGAGACTACACCCTGGTGGCAGGGCACTTTTGTGGATGAGGAGACGCTGGTTCCTGTCCCCGTTACAATTAATATTTATTTATACAACACCAAAGAGCTTCAACAGGAGAGATTGAGACCCCGCCCATAAGGCATGTGTGGCCTTGTGGTTAGAGCACTCCCTCAGGATGTGGAAAACCCAAACAAAACTTCTTGCTCACGCTGTGGGGACTTGAATTCAGATCTCCCATCTCTGGGGTGAGTGCTCCAAACACTGGGATAGAAGGGGGACACCCTTCCCCCCCCCCACCTCTCCTCAGTTTTGTGAATGGCATGTAACTCCCCTTCTGAATCTAGCCCTTCTCCCACATTTTTTAATGAAAATATTTGGTGAATTCGTGTAGAATTCGAGTCATTTTGGCTGACAACTGCATTTTTCATTTGCAGCGGTATCTGCCGTGTTGGGCCCGGGATATTCGAGAGACGGGGTGGGTAAGGTCATATTTTATTGAACCAACTTCTGTTGGTGAAAGAGACAAGCGTTTGAGCTCCAGAGCTGCTCTTAAGCTATAAAGCTTGTCTCTTTCACCAACAGAAGCTATTACCTCACCCAGCTTGTCTAGTTGCCAAAAAATGCAGTTATGCAACTTGTCAAAAATAAAAAAAACAACTTCCCTCAGCTCTAGTTTTAACTGCTGGTTATCATTTCTCTCAAAGTCCACATGCCAATGTCAAGTGGCAGTTCCACATTACTGAGAGTATCGCCTGAGGACAGAGCCTGGACTCAAACTAGCACAGGGAGCAAATAATTTGGAGAAGACCTTATTTGGGATTTAGATGCTATGGCAGCAGGCACTTGATAATCAGAGAGGTGAAGCTTTGCTCTGTAAGGCAGTCTGTTCTAACCTACGGGGGACCCTGCATTGGGTCAGGCTGGTATAGCAGGGCTAGATTTTCTTGTGTCCTACTTAATGGTAATATAGGTAAAATGCTAAAGATTTCTAATTTAAGACCCTGGCCAAAGCTAAACACACCAAAGGGGAGTACTGCTTCCTCCTGCCCCTCTCCTCCCTTGAACTTTCCAGGGACATTCTGGCTGCATTTTGGTTGGTCGAGGCCTGAGACATTCTGGCTGCATTTACCTCCCACCCCTACCCCCAATCCAAGGTTTATGTGTAACTTTCAGTTCTATAAAGCAGTGGTTCTCAACCTTTCCAGACTACTGTACCCCTTTCAGCTGTCTTTGTCTTGCGGACCCCCCAAGTTTCACCTCACTTAAAAACTACTTGCTTACAAAATCAGACATAGAAATACAAAAGCGTCACAGGACATTACTGAAAAATTGCTGACTTTCTCATTTTTAATATAGAATTATAAAATTGGAATATAAATGTTGTACTTACATTTCAGTGTATAGTATATAGAGCCATATAAATAACTCTTTGCATCAAATGTTAGTTCGTAGTGACTTCACTAGTGCTTTTTATGTAGCCTGTTGAAAAACTAGGCCAGTATCGAGATGAGTTGATGTGCCCCCTGGAAGGCCTCTGCGTACCCTGTCTACACTTACCCCTGGTTGAGAGCCAGTGCTATAAGGTGAAACTCACCCCTGTGGAGAGGCCACACCAGGCTGTGTTGTTCAGCCCTTAGGATATAGTGTGGTGTGATCTCTGCACTGGAATGAACTTCACCCCCTCAGACGGTTTTACAGTTAATTACTGTTCAGCTTCTATTGTCTCTCGTGACCAAAACTGTAAAACCCAGCCCCATGGCAGCACGTGGTAGGATCGACTGTTGGAATGAGTCAGGCTGAGTTTTGTAGGCATCTTTGACCAAGCTCACTGCGGCGCTGAGAGCTAGGATCCTGCAGCCTTGCTAGCACGTGTCCGTGCATTCTCTGCATCTATTCATTATGTGAATAACTAGCGCTAACTCGCTCAAAGTTAAGTATACATGGGACTCAATGTAGGAGGGCCACAGCTAACATTTATTTTTAACTTGTTTTAAAAGCATTTAATTTTAAGAGTTTGACAATCTTGTTCTGGTCAGCAGATTAGTGTCTGTCTGTAAGAATGTTGATGTGATGTTTGGAATGTAACTTGCCATAACAATAGCAGTGCAGAGTTTGAACCAGCTGTCTTCAGTATAAGGACTTCTTATATGTGCCACCCACTGTAGTACTGGCAACTAGCTTTTCAAATGTGTCTCGTCTCTGGGTGTACTAGTCCGAGGGCCAAGGTGTAAAAAGGGAGCACCACATCTCCCCTACTGATCAGTCCTGTTCCAAGCCATCCAGGGACAGTAGTCTTGAATGGATACATCTCATGGGGGTACCACACGTATGTAACTTACAGCAGTTTTAGTTTAACAAACTGTGATCCTTATCTTTGTTACTTCCTTACCACTTACTTCCAATCTAGAGGATAAAACATCAGCCTGGGAGTTAGTCCAGCCAAGACAGCAGTCAGGTCTTTAGTTACCTTGACCAAGTAATCTAGCCATTTAGCTTTAGTTTTGCCTTTGGGGATCCTTGATTGAAAGGCACCATGTAAATGCAATGTATTAGAAATATAGCAACTTGGAAGCATCTGTTATATGCAATGATGTATCTGTGCTCTGAAATTAGTTTATAGGAGAGGGGAGTGAAGCCAGACACTTTGTAGATTAGAGCTGAGTGATGAACTGTTGTAGTTTTCTAACTCCAGGAATCGGAATTACAGTGCTTAATGTACTTACAACAACACTACCATAGTAGGAAATAATTCCATAAGCAGAAAGACTGCTAACAATTTATTTCTAAGTCTCCCTATGTATTAAAAATGTACACGAGTTTTTTTGCAGAATTTTATAACAAGTATTATTGGAACAGTGTGATCTCAGGGCAGTAAAGCTTTAAATACTGCACTGTTTGAATGGAGAAATCCCAAATGATGATGATCACATTTGTTTAGCCTTGCTTGCTAGTGATGAGCGGGAGTGTCAAGAGATGGAGATTAGGGGGCATTACATTTAAAAGGTTACTGAAGCTCATTTTGGAAACTGCCTTAGAGAAAGAAACACTCTCCCTTTACCCCTTGGTCTTTCTAACTTTGCCTGGTTTGTTGGCTTGGCAACAGAGCATTCTAGGACATTTGGGGGCGCGAGGTTCTTTAATAGCCTTAAGAGTCTTGAATCCTAGTTTTGTGGAGGCCAAGATTAGTTGAGATAATGGCTGATGTGAGCCCACAACTTGAAGCTAGGAATCCAGCTAGTTGAGCTGAGGCAAGAGTTTCATAGGTCAGAGTCAGTTGGGGGCTAGAGGGCAAGTACAATTGATCACAAGGGACCCTTTTGGCCTTAATCTGTGGCTCATGGGGAATATTAGTGGCCCTATATAATTTGGGGGTAAGGATAATCCTTATTTGCAAGATAGAAAAGGACCAACAAGTAAAAAATGAGTTGGGAAAAATGTTTATTTTGAAGTTTGTCAGAGGGATTTTACAAACAATGGAGAGCATTTAAAAAAATTAAGTGATCAAAGTACTCAACAGTGTCCCTTAACTACACGCTAGCCCCTGCACAGAGGAAAAAAAAAAGTCACACCAGCAAGGAGGTCAATACTGCAGGAAGAGCAGCTGGCATCTGCATAGTTCTAGTAGGAAAGATTGCAATGCTGTTGCTGCTAGTAATTGTCATCCTGGCATTAATATAAGACAGTGCTGAAGTATGTACACTTATACCTGCAGAAAACAAAGTGCATAAAATAACACGCCAAGTAGATATTGTAGAATAAATTTATTTACCTGAAACAATGAAATTAGGTGTGATGCTTATTGTCAGCATTGAAATAGACAATTGATCTTCTTAACAACTTCTAAAGGTCACATGCAGTTGTTATAACTGACACTTTTTTAGATAAATGCATCACACAAACACTTGTATTGCACCAACATCTGTCTACTGCTTTAGATTTAATTAAATAAGTTACATTAGTGCAAGAGAGGTATCTTTGCACACAAAAAATAAAAAATCTGAAGTTATGAACCGGAGGCTTACAGTTTAAACATTCAACATCTGTATTTTTTTACTGAATTTATAAATAGTATAGCATATTGTACATAGCTGTTCATAAAGTAGTATGTTTAGATGATACAATACAGAAAGATTTGGCTACTTACAACTGAAGGCATGCATTAGTCTATTATACATTTTATACAGAGAAATATGGAAACTTGGCTGACAGCTCCTTAATTTTGGCCTAATGTTTAAGAATAAACAGTCTTCTCCATGCAGCAAAGAAACCAAACTTCTCTGGAGATTTTTTTCCTGATTCGTTAAGCTATATTGCACATTTGTACATTTGTATAACTGAAGCCCTAATGGTACCACACACTTCCTCCACAGAGCACACAATGAGTTTTGTTTTAGGAAAAGCAGGTTTTTGTTTTTTTACATGATACATGCAGAGGTTTTGCCAGATGTGTTGCTAAGACACATGCACGCAACAAAACAACCTTACATTTCTGCAAAATTGTTTAGGAAGTGATTACTCCAGCAATGCTGAAAAGGAAAGAAAAAGGCATCAGTTAGTGAAAGGATGAATAATGCTATATCATTATAAAAGCAAGACTTGTAAGATCAATAGTGAGAGAAGAGAGAATGTTAAGTTGGATAACTGATGTTTTAATTGAAAGGACACTGTCAGGTTTAAAATACCTGAGCTTAAACACCGTGAGTGAAATCCTGCCCTTATTGAAATCACCAAAAGATTGAAGGTGAAAGAGTTAAAACCTAATTTCCTTTCATGTAGTTTTGCATTTCTCTGTCTGGCCAATGGAAATAGACAAGGCTCTTTTCACTTTCAGGTTCTTATGCACTGACTTAAGGTTTTAATATTTGAACTAACCCCTGCATGAATTTTAAAAAGTTTAAAAAAAAATTGTCATGGAAGTGTCTCTAAAAAAAAAAAAATAATAATTTCAGAAAGTTGCTAAAGTAAGTTTTGGCTCAAAGTTGACCTAAGTGTCCCTTGAATTATCCAGGTTATGCAACTAATTCTGGGAAAAGTCATTAAACTATATAGATAAGAGGGTTTGTAATAAAATGACTACTTTACCCTGTATTTAAGGATAAAAAACAATATACACCTCTACCCCGATAACACACTGTCCTCGGGAGCCAAAAAATCTTACCGCGTTATATCGGAGGTGTACTCTAATTCCCTACAGAGTTCTTAGGACTGCACTGTAAAACACTGCACTTAGCCCCTGTACATTGTAGGCTATGCTGCTGAGATTTTTCAGAGTATGCTTAATATTAATGCAATTAAAGCTGTGATTAGCAGAGATTAGGGAAACAATGGTTAGAAGTGCAAAAGGTAAATGAGACTAGTGCAAGAGAAACAGACAATTTTGTATCAGATTTACCTCTTTCCCCCTCCCATCTCAGCAAATTCCATCATCCTTCCTGTTTGAGCTGTTTTCTATTATATTCCACTTATCAGCTGTGTTCTTGGAAGAAGCTAGAGGCCTGCTGTACTGCATTTTATCACCATCAATTAAAACCTCATTTTCTTACATTTAAATGTTTATGAAACAGCCTTCCCACAAACATTAGCCATATAGCAATTGTATAGAATGGAATTGTTTTATACAGTATCTTTCATATTTGGTCTCCTGAAGTGTTATCTAAAGTAATCAGATACCATTCATCTTCCATTTGTGTAGGTAAAATGGAGCCGCCATTTAAATATGGCTCAGGAATAGCTCTTTGGATAGCAGATATTATTGAGAGGAAATAGCGACAAGAGTCCACGCTATCAAGACATCCGAGTAGCCCTAGACTAGATGCATCCGAACAAGTTACTTCACCAGCATCTTCCCTCCAGCTAGAAGCAACATTAGGTAAGATTTTCAGCATCCCACACAGGGTGCTCTTGTCCCAACCAAAGGGGATGCTTTCAGATTTTGACAAACTTTTTTCCAGCATAAGCCTTAGAAAGGCACCTCTTTCATCCAGCTCTCTTTCACCTGGCCTGCTACAAACAGAGGTTCCCCTATGCTGCTCGTGCATCAGGGATCCAAAAGATTAAGATTACCAAAGGAGAGCAGTAAGGAACCCAGGGTGCAATGGAGAAAGCTCAGAAGTGTGGAAAGGAAAATGGAAGCAGAGTCAAAAGGCACAGAAGTGTTCAAAGAAACACTGGTGCAGAGTCTGGAAAGGAGAAATGCAAGTTACTTTGCAGCTAATTACTAACAAGCTTCAACAAGATATTTGTCCATGGGATTATGAAGTAGGCTAAATGGATCCCTTATGAGTGAACACTTCACAGACCTGTGCATATTTCCTTCCCTCTCCCCTCTACAAAATCTACCAAGTTTGGTTAGAAAGAATGTGGAAATTTCTCTTTTAGAAAAATAAACATGCAGTTGACCCACATAATTGGGACTCAAAAGGAATTCTTCTAATATGAAAGTTTACATTTTGGCAAGAAATTCTACTTTCTTAGAACTAATGCAACTTTGTTTTGCTCAAGCTATTCCTTTGTGGTTGTCAGAACCCTTTCCATGTCTCATCCTTTTGACTAGAGACAAGATCCAAGCATATCAATGCTGTTTTTTAGTAGGGCTGTCAATTAATCACAGTTAACTCAATTATTGTGATTAAAACATTGATTAATCACACTTAATTGCACTGTTAAACAATAGAATACCAATTGAAATTTATTAAACATTGTGGATGTTTTTCTACATTTTCAAAGTGTAGTGTACAGTGCTCACTTTATATTTTTATTTTATTACAAAGATTTGCACTATAAAAATGAAACAAAAGATAGTATTTTTCAATTCACCTCATACAAGTACTGTAGTGCAGTCTTTATTGTGAAAGTACAATTTACAAATGTAGATTTGTTACATAACTGCACTCAAAACCAAAACAATGTAAAACTTTAGAGCCTATTTCTTGTTCAGCAATCACTAAGACAAGCTTGTTTACATTTATAGGACAGAATGCTGCTGTCGTCTTATTTACAATGTCACCTGAAAGTGAGAATAGGCATTCACATGGCACTTTTGTAACTGGCATTGCAAGGTATTTATGTGCCAAACGTTCATATGCCCTTCATGCTTTGGCCACCATTCCAGAGGACATGCTTCCATGCTGATGATACTCGTTTACAAAAAAAGTGTGTTAATTAAATGTGACTGAACTCCTTGGGGGATAATTGTACTTCTCCTGTTCTGTTTTACCTGCATTCTGCTATATATTTCATGTTCTAGTAGTCTCGGATGATGACCCAGCACATGTTCGTTTTAAGAACAATTTCACTGCAGATTTGACAAAATGCAAAGAAGGTACCAATGTGAGATTTCTAAAGACAGCACTCAACCCAAGGTTTAAGAATCTGAAGTGCCTTCCAAAATCTGAGAGACACGAGGTGTGGAGCATGCTTTCAGAAGTCTTAAAAGAGCAACACTCCAATGTGGAAACTACAGGATCAAACTACCAAAAAAGATGCTGGTGGCATCTGACTCATGTGGAAAATGAATATGCATTGGTCTGCACTGCTTTCAATTTTTATTGAGCAGAACTGGTCATCAGCATGGATGCATGTCCCCTGGAATGGTAGTTGAAGCATGAAGGGACATACAAATCTTTAGTGCATCTGGCACAAAAATATCTTGCAACGCCAGTTACAACAGTGTCATGAGAATGCCTGTTCTCACTTTCAGGTGACATTGTGAACAAAAATCAGGCAGCATTATCTCCTGCAAATGTAACCAAACTGGTTTGAGCGATTGCCTGATCAAGTAGAACTGAGTGGACTTGTAGGTGCTAAACTTTTACTTTTTTATTTTTGAATGCAGTTATTTTTTTGTACATAATTCTACCTTTGTAAGTTGCACTTTCATGATAAAGAGATTGCACTACAGTACTTGTATGAGGTGAATTGAAAAATACTATTTTTTTACTGTGCAAATATTTGTAATACAAATAATATAAAGTGAGCACTGTACACTTTGTATTCTGTGTGGTAATTCAAATCAATATAATGTAGGAAACATCCAAAAAATATTTAAATAATGGTATTCTTTTGTTGTGTGACAGTGCGCTTAATCGTGATTAATTTTTTTAAATCACTGGACGGCCCTACTTTAATTAGCTAGAGAGGAATACTGTAGTCTCACAAGTCCCTCCTTTCTTCCTCACTGATTCCTTATGCTACTTTTGCTCCCTCTGTAACACTTGCAAAGGGAAATTGGGCGGCCAGCAGACCAAGATAGTTCACTATGGTATCCTAACGTCTCCCTTTCTAATTCAGCATTCAAGCGGCTTTGAGCCATCCTAACTTTTGAGCAGCCTCTTACTGACACAAGATATCTTAAAGATTAAGTTGGGCATTGTCAAGTGTGGATTAAGGAAGCATTCTCAAAATTGAAGCCCAGGGTCAGAGGCTGTAGAGCACAAACAATAGCTCCCTGTTGGGCATCTGCTTAAGCTGGCTCACTCAGGAGCATGAAGGCAAACATTCATCCAGCAGAAGAATCAGTCTGATGGACCTTGAAGCTTGGCAGACCTAGGCCTCAGGCAGCTTAAGTCCCTCTCTGGTGACAACTCTTGGAAGGATAGAGGGTAAGATTCCTTAGGCTTTAATAATAGCAGCTGCCTTTGAAATAGCAGAGATGGGATAGAATCTGCACTTGCTTCAAGTTACATTTTTCACAATTAATGCTTACTCATTTAACTGGTAGAGTGTGCTTTCGTGCTCCAACTTTAGATGATGCCCCTAACAATTATATTGCTAGAGCATAGAACCTCAGGTTTAAAGAAAAAGTTGAAGTCAACCCAGGTTTTTCCTCCTCTGTTCAGCCTGCTCCACCCCACAATCCAGATTTCCTACCTTCACCCTTAGGTGCCCAGTTTACATTCTGCTCTCTGTGCAGGAGCAGGGTTGCACACTGCTTCTAAAATCATGCAAGGAGGTCATTGGAGATGCATGAAACTCCCTTAAGATGGTGGGCAGTCTGCTTCAGAAACAGAAGCTTCCCCTCCCCACCCCCCAGAAAACCCAACACCACAACCCCCACCAACCAACCTTTCAAAATCCTTGGTTTTGAAATGGACAATCTTTGAAACCCTTAAAGTGTTCACTGTTGGTGCACTATTTAAATTCACAATGTTTAAAGGAAAAAGGCAAGTTTTGCTATTATCTAAATATTAAAGATGCTGACACTACAGAAAACCTTAAATGTTATCTCCCCCCCCCAAAAAAGCCCCCCAACACCACCCCTCCCCACATGTAAACCTCAAATGGATTTGGTTTTAAGTGACCAGAACAATTTAATGGCCTATTAACTTCTGTAAAAGCCAGTCATGTCCTCAGAGGATGGTTTGGTGAAATAGATGGAAAAGTTGTCCCAAAAGCAAATAAATTTTGTATCAATAGTATTCCTGAAGTTACACACACACAACCCACTGCCACTGGCTTGTACTTAAAATGCTTGGATTGTATGTGCCCCTTGTTCCAGGATTTGTGGATCTGACATTCCAAAGGTTGAACACCTATAGCTCCCCCTGAAGCTCTGGGTGCAGATAACATTTCTGGAAACAGGCCCTATCTTTATAACTAAATACCTTTATAACATTAAGTTAAACTTTAGCAAATGGGGTTAATTAATTGTAATTTTAATTATAAGGCAGTCCAGATTAGTGGTTTTAGTGACAGTGTGCGTCCTAAAGGCCTAATCCAGAGAAGATCATCTGTTATATTAGGGAAATTGCTGTGGAAAACTGTTCCCTGTCTTCCAAGAAGCAGGTACTCCCTTCTGAATTGTGAATGCTGATAAGGCATTCTAAGTTTACACTGCCCCATGGATGTAGTTGTAAATCACTAGTTCTTGGGAAGGATGTGCATCTCGCTGCAAGGAGAGATCCTTCCATCAGCCACACTAACGGCATTCAGCACAATACTAAAAAGTACATTAGTTAAGTGTTCAGGGACTTGTACTCTCCTACCAGATGACACTGATCTGATGAAACACCCCACAGTGAGCCACTCACACTAAATAGAAGAGGCTTTGCTGGCACACTAGTACTATTTCAAACAGGACTACATTATTGCTAAGGCCCTACCAAATTCATGGTCCATTTTGGTCAATTTCATGATCATAGGCTTTTAAAAATCTTAAATTTAATTTCAGCTGTAGATCCTGACCCAAAAGGAGTTGTAAGGGGGGGGGGGGGGGAAGAGGGCACAAGGTTATTGTAGGGGGTTTGTAGTACTCCTACCCTTACTTCTGCACTACTGCTGGCAGCAGTGCTGCCTTCAGAGCTGGGCAGCTGGAGAGTGGTAGCTGCTGACTGGAAGCCCAGCTCTGAAGGCAGAGCTGTTGCCAGCAGCAGTGCAGAAGGATGGCATGGCATGGCATGGCATGGCCCCCTTTGAAGGCCCAGCTCTGCAGGAAGTAGCGCAAAAGTAAAGGTGGCAATACCCTACCAGGCCATCCTTACTTCTGCGCTGCTGCTGGCCATGGCTCTGCCTTCGGAGCTGGGCTCCCAGTCAGCAGCCGCCCAGCTCTGAAGGCAGCTGTGCAGAAGGGTGGTGTGGTATAGTATTTGTCACCTTTACTTCTGTGCTGCTGGTGGGGCGCTGCTTCAGAGCTGGGTGCCCAGCTCTGAAGGCAGCAGCGCAGAAGTAAGGGTGGCAATACCATGACCCCCCTAAAATAACCTTGCAACCCCCCTGAAACTCCTTTTTGGGTCAGGACATCCAATTTGAGACACACGGGTCTCTCCCTGTGAAATTTGTACAGCATGGGGTAAAAGCACACTAAGGATCCGATTTCACAGGGAGAGACTAGATTTCATGGTCGTGACGTGTTTTTCAAGGTGGGGAGTTTGGAAGGCCCTAATCATTGCGTGCTAGGAAAGCTTGAGGGTGTCAACATGATCTACACTGGCAGCTAAGAGTAACAGTACACAGTGCTCTGCAATTTACACCCTCTGATGCACATTGCCACACTGTGTAGACAAGCCCTTGGTCTGCATATAGGAGGGACAACAACTAGTTGGGACTCATGTGCTGTGATTTCAGAGTGGTTTTATTTTATATTTATTGTATTTTGGGGGCATTTAAGCTTCTGCATCTGAAACCAGGTGAAAGCATGGAACCTACATTATCCATGCCCTTCTGGAGCAGCTCAGAGTTCTTTGGTGCCTTTAATTGATCAGTTACCTTCAGCAAAGTAAGTTGAAAAGTAGTGGCCCAACTGCTATTAAACAGATTTAAACCAACACACCATCAGCCATTTGACAAAGCCACTATGCCCCCAGTGCTGCTCTCAAAAGCTCTGCACTGATCTGGCTGAGGTGAACAGGAATGTTCCTTTTTGTCTTTTCACATGAACATTGTACAAAGAAAGCGTTTCCATTCAATGGAAACAATGGATTGTTCTGTTACACAGTGAGCACTCTAGGTACCTGAGAACATAATTGGAATGGATACAGTCAGCTGGGAAGCAGCATTTCACATTTTCTATGGTGGGTGTATGTCTTCAGAATAAAGCAATGTCTGATCATAAGCATCAATATATTTTGCATTAATGCTTGGGTATCAAATTCAGGAGCAGCTGTCAATGGGTTTGAAAAAGCTTACAGTTGACTTGACCCAAGTGTGGGGTAAAGTTGGGCAAGATCTCTAATTTCTTGCTGCACTGAAGCTGCTGGTCCCAAAAAGAACTGATCCTGAATGTAAAGCAATTTGCTTCAATAATTTGGGCTTCATACTATAGGATGCATAGTCTAAAATGGTGATAATAATGTAGCACAGCAGAGGCTGACAAGACACAGCATGGAATGAAAGAAATTACTATTTATTCTTTGACATGTATACAGCATATGCCATTTTACAGCAAGTCACCACTGGGATGGTGAAATGGAAGAGAAATACTCACTTTAGTCGATGAACGTTGGAAGGCATTGGAGAAAAACACCACAGTTAGGACTGTTAATGACTTACACATTGTTGATACAGGACTGAATTTGAAAACATGCTCTAACATTTATCATAATATAATGAAGGTGGTTAGTGCCACATTAAAATAAAAATAGTTCTATACAATATGTTCATTTGGTCATGTGCTATTTACAGATTTTACAAAAACACACACGAGCTTGTTATTTCTCTAAGTCAAGCTAGAACAAGGCCAGCAGAGTAACTCATAAAATGTGTAACTGATCAGTGCCCCAACTAAAAGTGTAAGAAATCCAATTTCTAACTATGCAGTGCAAGTTATTTTTTCCAGGTCACATTACAAAAGCCTTGATCTAAGACTGAAAAACATCTGACACACGTAAATAAGGTATTAAAAACGGAACTTAAGCCATCTTTTAGAGTTAAAAAAAAAAAGAAATAGAATTTTCTTTGTCCATTTAAAAGTTTAAGCTAGACTGAAGTAGTGCCCCCTCTCCCCCAGTAAAGTGGGCAACACTGGCAAAACAAGGTTTGTTATAATAAAATACATTAGACATTTAAATAAATAACCTTAAAATACTACGTGTGTTGAAGGGATGACAGAAGAACCCAGCAGGTTCCACCTGGAATTATGTTTTCTGCACAAGCATGACTAGGCATACTCTACCTCTTACAAAGACTGGGAGAAACAAGACAGTCAGGAACCTAAGATGAGGGGGCATAAGGAGGGACAAACAAAACAAAACAAAAAAACCACTGACTGAGGTAGCAGTACTCTCTGCCCAGTGCAGAAAAATCGGCTTATGAATAAAAAATAAACTGATATCAACTTAAGTTCAGATGATCATGCAAGAGACAGACAGTTGCATGCTTTTTTAGTTTTAGAAAACACATTCATTCCCTAAAATCTGCTACCAATTTAGTTTGATAGTGTCTGCTGGCTCAAAAAAAAAGTTTTGTTTTGTTTTTTTACAAGGATGAATAGACTATTAAACAGAACACTGTACATGCTTTTCATCTACAAAAAAATATTTGCATAAAATAGTGTTAGTTCTCTGTACATGTCAATGGACACTTTAGTTGTGTATAAAAGAGGAAAATATTGCCCCCACTGGAGTCAGAAAAAGCAAAACACAAAATCTAGAGTATGAAACCTCCATCACCGGCAAATATGTTCATGTGAAAATTCAGCAGAAATCGACAGTTGCTTTAAACAATAAAAAAATTGATTAAGTTAAACATCTTTATGTAAAAGCATCACTCTGTCAGTCAAGACCAGAACATATCACTAAAGTTAGTGTCTGTACTGTAAAGCCAGATAAGCAAGGGCATAGTAATGAGCACAAATGGCCAGGAAATCCCTTCGGTGCATGCTGACAAAGAACATGGTTTGGTTGCAGGCTTCACGTAATCTTTACCAGGTTCCAGGTAGTTACGGGCCGCAAACTTAAGGGTCTCATCCAGCAGAATTACAGGTAGTGAGATTTTCAACACCATCAGCCACTGTGTCACATTCAGAGGTGTGATTTGGAAGATGAGCTGTGGAAGAGAAGCCAAACATTAAATCCTTTTATTTATACACACAAAATAAATAAATAAAACTCTGTTTTTTCTTCTTTGAAATTTAAGGTATTACAGACAAGTAGTTTTGCCAATCTTGTCTTTGCACATAGCTTGCACCCAATTAACACGTTTACTTACCGGCAGTGGTTCTACATAAAGGATAAGAAAATGGAGTGACATGGACAAACAAATAGAACCCAGCAGCCAGACATTCTCCCATGGAGGCATTCTCATTAAGGACTGGTTTTCTGATAAACTGTAACAGAAACAATGCATACATAAGACATTAGAATAGGACATTCAACAAGGCACATTAGGCATCTTAGCAGGCCATAATTCTGTGCCCATGAAGTAAGAGTATTTAAGAACAAGACAGTTAGGGGGCTGCTGACACTTTTGGTCATTAATCAGTGTTCTGATTATTAAAGGTGGTTTTAAAAGTAAATAGTTGCTGTATTAGATAAAAAGATGTTACACAATACTTCAAAGAGCTAACAGGGTTATACTGCTTTGAGTATTAGACTGCATTTTAAACTAAAATTACTGTCCATCGTAATTAGCAGAGAGTTTATACAAGATTACAGTTAGCACAAGAATATTAAAATGGGCCTATTTAATACATCTAACAAACACAAACAACACTTTTGTTTAAATCCGTTTTCTGTGCAGGTTCAATTTAAGTTTTGGCTATACCAGAGGAGGTTTTTGTGCTGCAATATAGAGTTTAGGAAGAGGAATCTCAGATGTAGAGTATTTTAAATGTAGAGCTAATGTACCATCCTTAATTTTCAAGTTATGATTTTTTTTTTAATTTAACTGACCTCCAATTTGTTTCTTCAAATACCCTTGGCATATTGTGCTATTTAGAGATTTCCATTTATAAATTAGTATTAATTAGCTGAGGCACGCTCCCTTAGGGCAGGAAAAACTATTTCCCATATATTTAACAGTCTTATTTTAGGTCTCCTTAATATCACTCTATAGCAGAAGTATGAGGGATAATCTGATTGATGAGGCTTAAATTAAACAGTGGAAAATATCCTAGCAGTCTAATGCCAAAGTCCCAAGTGTGAATTGAAGGATTTAAAAGGATACCTCTGCTTAGAGCACAAGATCTCAAATGTGATCTAGGAAAAACTATCCTTTGGCCTTCAATATACAAACTCAGGAATTCACCATTCCCTCACTATAATCTCTAGATATCTATTACTTATGTGTCCTTTCTTAATGCATAGACAGTTTGCTATCTAAAACTTAGAGCTTTTTGCCTGAAATTATCGAGTGAATCTCAGCTTTCTACTTCAGACATAACTAACCTGTTGAGAGCATTACACATCTCTATTGTGACCAGAACAGAAAGTGCCATTGTCATTGGGTATGGCGACTCAAAGACCACACAGTCTACATCTGTGAATTCTGGGTTGTCCTCGTTGCACTGTAGGAAATGACTCTACAACAGAATAAAACAAGCACTCATTATTTCAACAATGATGATTACCTATTTACAAAAAAATTAAAGTGGGATGGTGCAGCAGTCCAGCACTAGGATTATAAAAGCCTGTGCCTAGAGAGGCCAACATCAGGAAGAATTACTTTTGACTTCATCTCGGATTCAAACAATTCACATAAATTTGATATGTATAGAAACTTTCCATAAAAAGACACCTATTTCCTTCAAAAACAGTTTAAAGAAAGTCTCTGGTATTCTACCTTTCAGCTTTTTATAGCTATTAACTCTGAATAAGCAGGATTATTTAATACAATTAAAGATGGTCCTTCTGCAGCTATTCTTTGAAATGAAAATGTAGAGCATACAGTAAGTACCAACACATGTTACATTCAGTAGGAGTTTATATATTTTTGCAGGCTTTCTAAAGTAAATTAAACTGAATAATACCAGCTGGTAATAGGTAACTCTTGGGCCACCATCAGCAGCAATGAACCACCATGCAGCAGCACCCACTGTCGCAGCTCCAACATAACCTTAAAGAAAAGAGACGCAATTTGTTTTTCTATATTATGAATAGTACGTATGACACAGTCTTGTTAACCTCACTTGAACTTCCTCCTCTACCATCACTTGGGCACACACATACACAATGTAGCCTTTGCCCCTTTCCCGTAGAAGGAATCTGCTTTTAAACTGCCAAGTCACCATAATTGGAATCTGTCCAACTGTAAAGATCTTTTATGTGTTTATTGTAATTTAGGGCATACAGAGAATTCAACCATGGGCATGGCTCTGGAAAGTTAAACATTTAGTATATTTAGCAGAAAATAAATCTAACTTCTCACTTTCCACTAAAAAAAGTATGAGTAATTAACTCTGTTCTACAGAGACAAAGTACAAATATGAATGTGCTGCAGAACAATTTGGTTAGATATTCATGACAGATTTGGCCAAACCATTGTCATTTGCTGATTGAAAGAAAGGTTCTAGATACCAGGTGGGTGGCCTTCTGCTCCAGATCTGGCTTCTTCATTACTAAGTCAACAAGCATCTTGCATTTCTCAATCCCTGAAGACAGTTAAGTAGCAATCCCAACCTGTCCTCAGCTGGAAGAGAGTATGTGGGGTGGAGACGGAAAGATTGGGATGGGTCACAGGAAGGGGAAGGGAATGTTGTAGGAGAGGAGAGTGTGCGCTATCTAGGTGGAAACAAGTGTTCTGGACAGAGAACTCTAATTTAGCTTGAGCACATATGTCTACTGTGGGGTTCCTTCCTGTGAAACATTTAGCACTGGGCACTGCCATAGACAGGCTATTGGACTAGATGGACCTCAGGTCTAATCCAATGTAACAACAATTCCTACATTCTGAGATCAGATTATAAAAGGTTTAAGTTTGAACCAGCAGTAACACATGACATGACAGTGTTAAGGAGCCCATACATGCACTGCTTTGCCTCATACCCATAAGACTTAAAACGAGGGCACTATGACTACAGGAGGTGTACTGGAAGTACTGGTAAATCTATTGGATAATTGATGGAACAAAGATTAAAAGGAGTGTGCTAGTTCAGCAGTACACTGTGCTAGCCTTCAAGACCCTAAAACATAACTGAAGACCATATAAATTCCAACAAGTCATTCACATTACAAACAGTTAAAAAGAAAAGCTAGTGAGCTACTCACATCCAATAGCCAGGTAACGGAAGAAGAGCCATCCGCTGATCAGGGGCTCTTTAGGATTACGGGGTGGCTTATCCATGATGTCTAAATCGGGAGGATTGAAGCCCAGAGCAGTGGCAGGGAGACCATCCGTTACAAGATTTACCCATAACAGCTGGACGGGAATTAAAGCCTCAGGGAAACCCAGAGCAGCAGTTAAGAAGATACTACAAAAAGGAACAAGTACAAAATTGTCTGTGGCCATGTTAAACCAAACATATTATAAATACTCATCTACGTTTAGTTTTTAAATAATTCTGTTCCTTAGTAACTGGCAATGAAAAATTATGCTGTGTCTCATTATTTAATATTGGAAGCTAAATATTCACATTGAGATAGCTAGGAATGTACATGCATTTTATAGCCAACAATAATTGAATAATGTTTAAAGTAGGTGCATTTTGTTTTGGTAGACTGAGGAGCTTTATTACTCTCTACCAGAGTAACCCTCACAAAGCACTAGGCTGCTTTCCGGAGTACTTGGAGGATATTGCTTCTACAGATCTATGCTCTTTGAGTTGTTTGGTAAAACAAATGGACCTGATGGAGCATTAAAAAGCAGTTTTCACCTAGTGGAGCCACTTCTTGAAGTCATCTATAAAGGGAGGCTTGCAAACTACTCCCTAAAAGTCTGCAACTGTTATAGAATTACAATATAACTGAGGGGCAAGATTCCATTGAACTAGATATCCTCCAGTCCTTGCACACATGCATTGGGGAATGCAACCTCCCTTTGAGTCAGCATGGTTTAGGGTAGAACTACAGAAGTAGGGATCTGTAGCAATAACCGTCAGAAGGAGAACTGACATTAAGCCCTTGGAAAAAGGAGAGTCTTATGGCTTAAATACAAAAATGGGACTCAGGAGATCTGGGCTTTATTCCTGGCTCTGACACCAACTCACTCTGTGGTCTTGGGAAAGAGTCAACTTGTGTGTTAGATTTCCCAACTGGTAGAATGCAGATTTGTCTATTTCAAAGGAGTCTTGCCCAAACGAAGCATTAAGGACCTATATTAGTGGACATTACAGTCTGAAAACTAGAATTTGGGAAAACATCCAATAGTTCTTTGAAATATTTAACATCTGACTAGAAGTTTCTCAAAACATAGTGAATATATAATTAATTCCCTTAAGTATTTATATGCATTGCAATGCTCATCTCTTTTAAACATAGTTATTACTTCTAATAAACCTGTGTTCCCCAAATAGCATCTAGCAATATTGTAAGTTAAAACTGACTAGCTTCCATTACAGAAGTGCAAAATTAAAACAGAACCACTTCTTAAAACTT
The DNA here is from genome assembly GCF_011386835.1 of Chrysemys picta bellii. NCBI lineage: Eukaryota > Metazoa > Chordata > Testudines > Emydidae > Chrysemys > Chrysemys picta. The sequence continues at coordinate 26,986,666 of NC_088805.1, forward strand.
ACCAGACAACTTCTCCAACATTCGAAGAGATGAGATAACGGATAAACTGTTTCATGTTGTTGTAGATTGCACGCCCTTCTTCCACAGCAGCTACGATGGTTGAGAAGTTGTCATCAGCCAATACCATTTCAGAAGCAGTTTTAGCTACTGCAGTACCTGACCCCATAGCAATCCCAATTTCTGCTTTCTTCAGTGCAGGGGCATCATTTACACCATCACCAGTCTAAAATACAAAGTTTAACAGAAAACGTGGGCACTTATATGCGGGGACTGGAAGATGATTTTACACAGGGGACAAAAATCTAAAGTGGGTGAGTAAGGAGGTGCAGAATTGAGATGGGGCCGTTAAGGTGAAGGACAGGAAGTTTAAACTTGATTGAACTGACAGGCACAGAAGATGACCTGAGTAGCAACAGTGTTTCCAATGCTGTTATTCTGATTATGCCTATAATCAACATGTGAACATTACAATACACACACAATGCAACTAGTTGAGACTGATTGCTGAAGTGCAAGGAAACTGGGTTCAAGAGAAACCTCTCTATTTACTCCACCCAAACATCCACAATCAAGGGGACCACTACACAATATTCCTTGCTTGTCTAACAAAACTGACTCAGAGGTCAACTATCTTAGTTCTTCAGGCCATACACTTAGGTGCCCAAACCAAAAGACAGTTTGCTGATTTCCCATCTCTTACTCTAATTAGGCTGAAGAGAAGAAGTTTCTGCCTTAGGGAGATGGCAGTGCCTTTGATTTATTGTCCCAAGTGATCAGAGATGTGCTCAGATGCTTTGGGGGAGGGGGAAGGAAGGAAAAAGCCCAATTCTACCAACTGGGTAAATTACAAGTACCATATTTTGTCAACGTTTTGGTGTGAACCAGTAAGATATTTCTGATGCTGAACTATGCCCACGATACCTTATTTTTAAGTAATTTTTTGAACAATGCACTGCTGAACAACATTCCTAAAAAATGGAAAGAGCAATTGATGAAAGCTATCACTAGTTGGGTGAAAACTGATTCTAATTTCTAATTTTTCAGGCTCCAATACATGCAATCATTTACCCATTGTCCTAGGAAAAATACAAGGGGTGGTCCCTCAAAGTTTAAGAGCAAAGGTCCATCTAGCCCAGTATCCTGTCTTCCGATAGTGGCCAATGCCAGGTGTCCCAGAGGGAATGAACAGAACAGGTAATCATCAAGTGATCCATCCCTGTCAGCCATTCCCAGCTTCTGACGTCCACCATCCCTGCCCATCCTGGCTAATAGCCATTGATGGACCTATCCTCCATGAATTTATCTAGTTCTTTTTTGAACCCTGTTATAGTCTTGACCTTCACAACATCCTCTGGCAAGGAGTTCCACAGGTTGACTGTGCGCTGTGTGAAAAAAATACTTCCTTTTGTTTTAAACTTGCTGCCTATTAATTTAATTTGGTGGCCCCTAGTTTCGTGTTATGAGAAGGAGTAAATAACACTTCCTTATTTACTTTCCTCCACACCAGTCATGATTTTGTAGACCTCTATCATATCCCCACTTAGTCGTCTCTTTTCCAAGCTGAAAAGTCCCAGTCTTATTACTCTCTCCTCATCCAGCAGCCGTTCCATACCCCTAATAATTTTTGCTGCCCTTTTCTGAATCTTTTCCAAGTCCAATGTATCTTTTTTGAGATGGGGTGACCACATCTGCACGCAGTATTCAAGATGTGGGTTTACCATGGATTTATATAGAGGCAATAGGCTCTCTCTTTCTTAATGATTCCTAACATTTTGTTCACTTACAGATCCTTTCGTAGCTCTTTGCAGTCTGGCTGGGACTTAACCATCTTGAGTAGTTTTGTATCATCTACAAATTTTGCCACCTCACTGTTTACCCCTTTTTCCAGATTATTTATGAATGTTAAATAGGACTGGGCCCAGTACAGACCCCCGAGGGACACTACTATTTACCTCTCTCCATTCTGAAAACTGACCATTTATTCCTACCCTTTGTTTCCTATCTTTTAAACAGTTATCAATCCATGAGAAAACCTTCCCTCTTATCCCATGACTGCTTACTTTGCTTAAGAGCCTTTGGTGAGGGACCTTGTCAAAGGGTATGTCTACACTTCCCGGAGGGTCCCACGGCAGGCAATTGATGTTCTGGGATCGATTTATCGCGTCTGGTTAAGACGCGATAAATCGATCCCGGAAGTGCTCGCCGTCGACGCCGGTACTCCAGCTCGGCAAGAGGAGTACGCGGCATCGACGGGGGGGCCTCCCTGCCGCGTCTGGACCCGCAGTAAGTTTGGACTAAGGTACTTCGAATTCAGCTACGTTATTAACGTAGCTGAATTTGCGTACCTTAGTCCGAAGTGGGGGCTTAGTGGGGACCAGGCCAAAGGCTAGGTCTACACTACGGGAGGGGGCTGGGGGTAGGGGGGGCGGAGAGGTCGACCTAAGATACGCAACTTCAGCTATGCGAATAGCGTATCTGAAGTTGCGTATTTTAGGTCGACTTACCTGGCTGTGAGGACGGCAGCGAGTCGACCGCTGCCGCTCCCCCGTCAACTCCGCTTCCGCCTCTCGCTGCGGTGGAGTTCCGGAGTCTATGGCAGAGCGATCGGAGATTGATTTTATCACGTCTACACTGGACGTGATAAAAATTGATCCTTGATAGATCGATCGCTACCTGCTGATCCGGCGGGTAGTGAAGACGTGCCCAAAGGCTTTCTGAAAATCCAAATTCACTATATCCACTGGATCCCCTTGTCCACATGCTTGTTGACCCCCCCCCACCCTCAAAAGAATTCTAGTAGATTGGTGAGGCATGATTTCCCTTTACAAAAACTATGTTGACTATTCCCCAACAAATTATGTTCACCTATGTGTGACAGTTTTATTCTTGACTATAGTTTCAACCAATTTGCCTGGTACTGAAGTCAGATTTACCAGCCTGTAATTGCCGAGCTTAAAACAAAAAACAACAACAACTGAAATTTGTCAGATTTAGGCATTAGTTTGACGGGATATAATTTGTTTTAAAAGTAAAATCTCTTTTACAGCCATGCAAGCTTCTAATTACTTACCATAGCCGTGATCTCATCGAAAGACTGGAGGAACTCAACAATCTTAGACTTATGGGAAGGCTCTACACGGGCAAAGCAACGAGCATGTAGGCAAGCATCTCTCTGGACAGCTGGGGAAAGTTCATCAAACTCACGTCCAGTAAAGGCTTTTGAAGAAACATCCTCATCTTCTCCAAAGATACCAATACGACGACAGATGGCTACTGCTGTGCCCTTATTGTCACCAGTAATCATAATAACACGAATACCAGCCTTCTTACACAACTTTATGGATGAGGCTACTTCAGTTCTTGGGGGATCCAGCATACCCACACAGCCAACAAAGGTCAAATTGGTCTGAAACAAGAGGACATTGAGCTTTAGCACAAAATATTAGGAGACGCTTTTATTTCTTTGGTAGGACAGTACACAAATTATTTTCACAAGCCAAAGTAGCTCAAACATTAATTTATAAGAGGAAAATAGCATTTTTATCCTACAGTATCTAACAGTTTTTAATTCAGGCCTCTATAAACTTGCATGCCACCCCCGCCAACCCTACCTCGATGTTTGTTCAAAACTAGTATGTGACAAGGTTCAGCAAGCATGCAATGCACATCAAGTCAGATTTTCCCCCACTTATGGGGCTCTTCCAGACTCATCTCTGTATTTTGGCATACTCAGTCTTCATGGTATCTTGCCTCAAATGTTCATTTCTTGTACTATGGTCTGAATCCAGACCATTTTGAAAAGCAGACTACAAGCGACACTGAGAAAGGAGAGGAACTGAAATAGAACTGGGAAAAGACGGTTACTCACCGTTGTAACTGTTGTTCTTCGAGATGTGTTGCTCATATCCATTCCATTAGGTGTGCGCGCGCCGCGTGCACGATCGTCGGAAGATTTTTACCCTAGCAACACCGGCGGGTCGGCTGTGGAGCCCCCTAGAGTGGCGCCTTCATGGCGCTGAATATATACCCCAGCCGACCCGGCGCCCCCTCAGTTCCTTCTTGCCGGCTACTCCGACAGTGGGGACGGAGGGCGGGTTTGGAATGGATATGAGCAACACATCTCGAAGAACAACAGTTACAACGGTGAGTAACCGTCTTTTCTTCTTCGAGTGCTTGCTCATATCCATTCCATTAGGTGACTCCCAAGCCCAACTTAGGTGGTGGGGTCGGAGTGAGACATTGCTGTGTGCAAAACCGCTGATCCAAAGGCAGCATCGTCCCTGGACTGCTGCACTAGTGCATAGTGTTCTGTAAACGTGTGGACTGACGACCAAACCGCAGCTCTACAAATGTCCTGGATCGGAACTTGCGCCAGGAAAGCCGTCGAGGACGCTTGGGCCCTCGTGGAGTGAGCGGTGAGGTGCGGTGCTGAGACACCTGCCAGGTCATAGCAAGTCCGGATGCAAGACGTAATCCAGGAGGATAGGCGTTGTGAGGAGACCGGTGAGCCTTTCATTCGGTCGGCCACTGCAACGAAGAGTTGCGTCGTCTTTCTAAAGGGCCTTGTGCGGTCAATGTAGAAGGCCAGGGCCCTGCGTACGTCCAGGGAATGCAAACGTTGATCCTGGCGAGAAGCATGTGGTTTAGGGTGAAAGACCGGGAGAAATATATCCTGGTTGATATGAAATGGAGAAACCACCTTAGGGAGAAAGGCAGGATGTGGGCGGAGCTGCACTTTATCCTTATGGAAAACTGTGTAAGGGGGCTCGGATGTAAGCGCCCTGAGTTCAGAAACGCGCCTTGCTGAGGTGATGGCTACGAGGAAGGCTGTCTTCCAGGACAGGTACAGAAGTGAACAGGTGGCCAGTGGCTCGAATGGAGGACCTGTGAGCTTGGAGAGAACCAGGTTGAGGTCCCACGTCGGAACGGGCTGACGTTGTTGTGGGTACATCCGGTCTAAGCCCTTGAGGAATCTAACGACTATCGGGTTAGAGAATACCGAGGACGCGAGTTCCCCTGGATGGAAGGCCGATATAGCGGCCAGGTGAACTCTAATTGAAGATATCGCCAACCCTTGCTGTTTTAGGGAGAGGAGATATTCCAAAATAAGAGGAATAGGTGCGTGCAATGGGGACGTGGCTCGTTGTTCGCACCAACAGGAGAAGCGCTTCCACTTGGCCAAGTATGTGGTCCGTGTTGAGGGCTTCCTACTGCTCAGCAGAATCTGTTGGACAGAGTGTGAACACTGTTGCTCTGCCTGGGTGAACCATGGAGCAGCCACGCCGTGAGGTGGAGTGATTGCAGGTCGGGGTGACGCAGCCGGCCGTGGTTCTGCGTGATGAGATCCGGATACAACGGAAGCGGGATCGGTGTCTGAACCGAGAGTTCCAACAGCGTGGTGTACCAATGTTGTCTCGGCCACGCTGGAGCGACCAGAATTACCTGTGCCTGGTCTCTGCGCAATTTGAGCAGTACCTTGTGGACCAGAGGAAACGGAGGGAAGGCATAAAACAGGTGGTCTTTCCAGGGAAGGAGAAACGCATCCGAGAGGGAGCCTGGGGCTCGACCTTGCAGGGAGCAGAACACGTGGCACTTCCTGTTGTCTCGAGATGCAAACAGGTCTATCTGGGGAAACCCCCACTTCTGGAAGACGGAATGTATGATGTCCGGACGGATAGACCACTCGTGCGTTTGAAAGGACCTGCTGAGTCGGTCCGCTAAAGTGTTCTGGACTCCAGGGAGGAACGATGCCGTGAGATGGATTGAGTGGGCGATGCAGAAGTCCCACAGGCGAATGGCCTCTTGGCATAGAATTGACGAACGTGCTCCTCCTTGCTTGTTGATGTAAAACATGGCCGTGGTGTTGTCGGTGAGAACTAACACACAGCGGCCCCGTAGGAGATTGAGAAATGCCTGGCACGCCAGGCGCACCGCCATCAGTTCCCGAACATTGATGTGTAGGGCTAGCTGAGGTGCAGTCCACAGGCCCTGGGTATGGTGCTCGTTGAGATGGGCGCCCCAACCCAGAGATGAAGCGTCTGTGACCAGGTGCAGAGAGGGTTGTGGGGCGTGAAACGGCATCCCCTCGCAAACCACATTGTGATCTAGCCACCATGTGAGGGAGGTCAGGACCGAGTTCGGGATTGTGACCACCATATTCAGGCTGTCCCGATGTGGGCGGTATATTGATGACACCCAGGTCTGGAGTGGGCGAAGCCGAAGTCTGGCATGCCTGGTTACGTACGTGCAGGAAGCCATGTGACCCAGGAGGGTAAGGCACGACCTCACCGTGGTAGTTGGGAAGGCCTTGAGTCCTTGGATGAGGCTCGTGATGGTGCAAAAGCGATTGTCTGGCAGGATGGCTTGTGCGCGTCTGGAGTCTAGAACCGCACCGATGAATTCTATTCTCTGGGTAGGTTCTAGAGTGGATTTGTCCTTGTTGAGTAGGATACCCAACTTGTTGAATGTGCGCACTATTATGTGGACGTGATCGCGAACTTGTTCCTTGGTGCGACCACGTACCAGCCAGTCGTCTAGGTACGGGAACACCTGTATCCCTTGCCGACGAAGGTACGCTGCCACGACAGCCATACATTTCGTGAAGACCCGTGGGGCCGAAGATAGGCCGAAGGGAAGGACTGCAAATTGGTAGTGCACCCTGTTTACCACGAATCGGAGGAAGCGTCTGTGAGGCGGGTAAATAGCAATGTGAAAGTATGCGTCTTTCATGTCGAGGGCGGCAAACCAGTCTCCAGGATCGAGGGAAGGGATAATGGCCCCCAGAGAGACCATGCGGAACTTCAACTTTACTACGAATTTGTTGAGTCCGCGCAAGTCCAAGATGGGTCGCAGACCTCCTTTGGACTTGGGGATGAGGAAGTAACGGGAATAGAATCCCCTGCCCCTTAAATCCACCGGAACCTCCTCTATGGCCCCCATGGCGAGGAGCGTAGAGACTTCCTGTATAAGAAGTTGCTCGTGAGAAGGGTCCCTGAAGAGGGACGGGGAAGGGGGGGAGGAGGGGGGAAATGAAGAAAACTGGATAGCGTATCCCCTCTCCACCGTGCGGAGGACCCAACGGTCCGAAGTTATAAGGGACCAAGCACGGTGGAAGTGGGAGAGGCGATCCCGAAAGGAGGGGGCTGGATCCTGGGGGATGACTGGGGCGCCGTCCTCGACCGCACCTTCAAAAGTTCTGCCTGGGGCCTGAAGGTGGTCTAGGTGGCCCCTGGTTCTGGCCAGGTTGAGGGCCGGTCCACCTTCTTCTACCACCTCGCCCTCGCCTCCGGGCCGAGTCCTGTCTCTGACGAGGCGGGGGGGGGTAGAAGCGCTGAGGCTGCGGCCTAAACGGCCTGCGCTGGGGGCCCACAACATGCATCCCCAGGGAGCGCATGATTGTTCTCGAATCCTTGAGGCTCTGCAGGCGGGAGTCCGTCTTATCCGAGAACAATCCATGACCCTCAAAAGGCAGATCTTGTAGGGTTTGCTGCAGCTCCGGAGGCAAACCCGAAACCTGAAGCCAGGAGATCCTGCGCATAGCGATACCCGAAGCCAGGGTCCTCGCCGCTGAGTCTGCAATGTCCAAGGAGGCCTGCAAGGAGGTCCGAGCCACCTTCTTGCCCTCCTCTACCATGGCTCCAAACTCTTCCCTGGACTCTTGGGGAATCAACTCCTTAAACTTCCCCATAGAGTTCCAGGAGTTGAAATTGTAGCGGCTCAGTAGCGCCTGTTGGTTCGCCGCTCTAAGTTGTAGCCCTCCGGCTGAGTAAACCTTACGGCCAAACAGATCGAGCCGCTTAGCCTCTTTTGATTTAGGCGCTGCAGCCTGCTGGCCGTGGCGCTCTCGTGCATTCACTGATTCCACCACCAGTGAACACGGTTGGGGGTGGGTATACAAGTACCCATAGTCCTTAGAGGGGACAAAGTATTTTCTTTCCACCCCTCTCGCTGTGGGTGGAATGGAGGCAGGAGTTTGCCATATCGTATCCGCATTCGATTGTATCGTGCGGATCAGAGGTAACGCCACCCTCGATGGGGCATCTGCTCCAAGGATGTTCACGATCGGGTCGTGCACCTCCACTATCTCCTCCGCCTGCAGGTCCATATTACGGGCCATCCTACGCAGGAGATCCTGGTGAGCCCGAAGATCTATCGGAGGGGGACCCGTACATGAAGTGCCCGCCACTGCCTCGTCCGGAGAGGAGGAAGAGGATGCCTCCGGTGGTACCGGATCCAAGGGGGGGTCCTGATCCCCTTGCTCTTGGGCCGGGGCATCACCTGCACTTGGGTCCCTGGTGTCGGGTGGCGTGGACACCGAAGCCTCCATGCCTCCTGGCGGAGGCCGAGAGATGGTGGATTCTGGGGCCCTTCTGACCGAGTGACCCGAGCGAGAGGTCGATGGTATTGGAGCCCCTTGCTCTTGGTGGTACGCCCACGGGGTCCAAAACGACCAGTGAGATGGTCCATGAGAGTGGTCCTCTGCCATCTCTTGCCAGTGGCCGAAATTTTGTTCCTCGGCGTGCCCTTGAGGGGGGTATGCCGATCTCGACAGGTCCTCCGAGGAACGAGACACCGATCTAGACGGCCATGGCGGTGCCGAGAGAGATGAAACCATCCCGGTGGGCTGCGGTGCCGCACGGTGCCGGTCCGGAGATGATCTATCTCTGCGCGGTGCCGGCGATCGGTGCCGGGATCGCGACCGGTGCCGATGACCTCGTCGGTGCCGGGAGTCGGATCTGGACCTCGACGAGGACCTGGAGTATGCCCGGTGCCGGGAGCGACCCCTCGACGTCGAGCGTCGACCGTAGCGGTGCCGAGAGCTACGTCTCGACGTTGATCGGTGCCGACGATCATATCGGTGCCGAGACGAAGAGCGGTGCCGCGAAGAAGATCTTGGCCGCGAGTACGACCGGTGCCGAGACGGTATTCGGTGCCGGGACTGCGAGCGGCGTGGGGACCTGCTTCGGGACCTGGATCGGTGCCGAGGTTCCAGCCCTTGTGATGGCGGGCGCATCAAGGCAGGTTTCCCCCTCGACTGGACCGTGCGAGTCAACGGTGCAATCGGTGCCGGTGGTTGAGGCGGTGCCGGCTCCGTGAGAGCTATTAAGTCTCTCGCTGCCGCGAAGGTCTCTGGAGTCGACGGGAGGCACTGTATCACCGCCGGCCTGGGGGGAGACGCTATCTGCACCGGACTCAACGGCCTCGGCGCCGGAGTCGACGGTGCCGGAGGCACCTGTTTTCGTTGCTCCACCGGTGGACGCGGCTCTACCCCCGGCACTGGGGGAGCTGGCGTCTTCGGCACTGATGTCCCCGTCTTATGGGCTTTTTTATGCCCTGGGGATAAGGACCGGCGCCGAGGCACTTGCTGTGTCTGCGGTGCCGACGAGGTCCGGTGCCGGGGAGGCTTGTCTGACGCCACTCGCGTGGTCGTCGCAGCCGGTGCCGCCGGGGCACTGCGCACCGAGGTGCTAGGTGCCGGGGCCTTGCTCGTGGAAGGAGTGTCCGGGCTAAGAGCCGCCTCCATCAGAAGTTGCCTGAGCCGAAAGTCCCGCTCCTTCTTGGTTCTCGGACGGAAGGCCTTACAGATTTTACACTTGTCTGTCTGGTGTGACTCTCCCAGGCACTTCAGACAGGATTCGTGCGGGTCGCTCGTGGGCATAGGTTTAGCGCAGGAGGCGCACAGCTTGAAGCCGGGAGCGTTGGGCATGAGCCCGGCCCCGCGGCCGGGGGAGAAAGGGGGGAGACGACCCCCTTAATCCCCTGGACTACTTAGAACAACTTTAAAACTACTTAACTAATTTACAACAAACTCTAGGACTATAACTATAACTACAACTATGATACAACAAGATAAGCTAGGGAAAGTGGAGAACAGCTAAGCAGCGCTCCACAGTTCCAACGACCGTCAGGGGCGGTAAGAAGGAACTGAGGGGGCGCCGGGTCGGCTGGGGTATATATTCAGCGCCATGAAGGCGCCACTCTAGGGGGCTCCACAGCCGACCCGCCGGTGTTGCTAGGGTAAAAATCTTCCGACGATCGTGCACGCGGCGCGCGCACACCTAATGGAATGGATATGAGCAAGCACTCGAAGAAGAATGTTTTGTCTCTGTAATCCTGACTTTGTTCTAGTGCAGCATTTTATGCAGCATCCTCTGGTTCTGAAACATAACACTGAGAAGAGTCTCAATGAGTTAAGCATATGGAGCAACTTAAAGTGTGTTCCTACCCTGAGAAGTGACTAAAAATGGCATTCTGTGTTTCCAAATGTATTATGTCTCTTTGCCTTCAGCTCAAAAGTGCTCAGTTCATAAGTTAAAAGGTGATCTAATTGCCGCCTTGCAGATGCCACCTGCACTCAGGGTCAAGTCTTTCTTTCTCATGCATACTGCTAGCAAGAGATTCTCCAAGCCAAATAATCTGCAACTTCAACTGTCTTCAAAAATGAAGTCCTAGTTATACATGTAATTGTACTGAAATATAATGGAGTTGTTCAGATAGTTGAGGGCAGAATCTTTACTAATGAAAATACAAGAGAAGGGAAAGAACCCAGCTTGACCCTCGGATTCCAAGGTGAGTTTGTAGGACAGGCAATTAGGAAACACTTGTAAACGGAGAAAATAAGAGCTTAAAGCAGTAGTTTCCAAACTGTGGAGCATTTCCCTCCTGGGGGAGAGGGAAAAGCGGGGCGCAGAGGAACGTTCGGAGCAGGTGCGGCAGGGCTCAGGCCAGCCCCCATGGGGAACGCCCCTCAGCCCTGCTCTGCCCACAACCCTGGCCTCTGCTCTCAGCTCCGAGGGGGGAGTGACAAAAAGTTTGGAGACCACTGGCTTAAAGTAAGTAACTGAAGCACAATACACAATTTCCCCAGTGCGATTTTTATGAATTACTTTTTCCAGAACCAAAATTTAAAGAGTCTCAGATACTATGTTGATGAGAACTATAGGTAGTTTGAGAAATATATGTATTCTGCACCACAACATTAGCATTAATTGCAAAAGACCAGCCTGAATGGTACCTTACTAAAAACTTATAATCAAGTGTCTATGTATAGATCAGCCACCAGAAGCACCAAGAACAAATAACTTTTAGTCCAGACTCTGCTGGGGGAGTGATGCCAGGGGGTGAGGGAATTTAAGAACCCAAAGGATGCTCCTAATTTTGGTCCCCTGGATATCTCGCACAACTTGCTGTTGCTAAGCCATTGAGTCAGACCACATCTATTAATTCAGAAAAAGCTTCTGAAGTGTTATATTTATGTTTGAAAAGAATCCAACTTGTTAAAAGCATTGCCCTTTACTGTTTTGTCTTCTGAAAAAAAAACAAAAAAACCCAACTCATTCTTAATAAAAAAGTCACCACTCTTACAGGAAAAACTGTTGAAACAAAGGAGTGGCAAGCCTTTTACTAAACTAACCTCATAATTAATAAAGTTTGCAGAGTCCTCAAGGTTCATTTCTTCTCTTCTTGGTGGATTGTCATGTGTTGCTAGAGCCAAGCAACGCAATGTGTCTCTACCAGTACCCCACTCTCGAATGACAGTCATGATCTTCTGCTTAATTCCTGGAGTTAATAGTACTTTAGTGCTTCCAACACGAACATGCGTACACCTGTCAAGTACACCTTCAGGAGCACCCTACAGAAGCAAAGCAAGAAATGAGCAAATTTGTTCTCCATCACAGAATCATTTCACACAAGATAAGAAAGCAGTCCATCTCCAAAACTGATAACACTAGGCACACTTTATGCTCATGGTTCAGCTACAATTAGTCTAAGCACAACTTCAAGAGTCATGTTACTTTGTAGCCATTTCAAAACTATACTTCTCATATGCTGAACTTGCCTTAACAAACATCTTGCTCATGGATGTCCGGCTCGGTTTGTTTGGAGTACAGTAGACAGACATGGACTTTCTGTCCCTTGAGAATTCCAGAGTGAACTCTTTCTTCATGAGTTGTTTTATGACCTATGAAGGAGACATTATTAACATTTCATTCAGATTGCAACAACAACATAACTGAAATCACATACGGTTTACAGTATTTTGGAAGTACTGACCGAGCTGCAAGCATTTGCACGTTCAATTCTGGAGAGCCCCTTTAATTCTGTGTCAAATACATTCATCTTCTCAACCAGGCAGCTGAGTGCAGTCTCCGTAGCTTCTCCAACCTTTTCATACACTCCCTTAGCCTTCAATTCATTAAAAAAAATGGAGAATTATTACTGCTATAAAAACCTTGGTCTTTGGCAAGTCACCACAGTGAAATTTCAAGTGATACAATGATTGGAAACAATACTTAGCAGATCTTGTTGCAGTTCATAATGAAAAAAAACAAAGAAATGAGTTTCTCCAAAATGTCAGATTTCACCAATCTTTTTTCCTCATCTTAAAAGGAAAACCGTTTTTGCCACAGTAAAAGCTGTGTTATCCAGCACTTTACCAACCAGAAAGCTCTATTGGGACAAGGGAGGGGGTGTGGGGTGCCGGATCCGGGTGGTGCTCACCTCGGGCAGCTCCCTGCAAGTGGCAACATATCCCTGCTACTTCTAGGCAGAGGTGCGGTTAAGTGGCTCTGCACACTGCCCCATCCCGTCTCGAGCGCTGGCTCTGCAGCTCCCAGTGGCCTGTCTAGGCGTGCCTCCACCTAGGAGCAGCAGGGACATGTCGCTGCTTGCGGGGAGCTGCCCAAGGTGAGTGCCACCCAGATCCAGTACCCCCCTCCCATGTCGCAACCCCGTCTCCTCCTGCACCCAAACTCCCTCCCCCTCTTAGTTAACCGGATTCCCCCCCCCCTACACACACATATTGTTTAAACTTACCAGCACCTCCCATTCTCCCAACATGCTGGATAACAAAGCTTTTACTGGATTTTCCTAATTTATATTTGCAATGTATCATTTCAAGATAGAGATTTAGGACAAGCAGGAAAGCCTAGCAACAGTGCCCTCTACATTGTTAAGGAGGAGACAGGTCTGAGTTCCAAGTTAGTCTCACTCTTAACTCAAGTTGCTCAACAAAGGTCCTCTCTAGCCAAATAAGGAGTGGCATTAACTGTTTCTTAAGGGACTAAGTGGTCTCCCTTAACCAGAAGAATAATGGTTATAACATTGTGCTTTATAGGTGTTTATATGGGAAATAGAATAGGAAGTCACTAACACCCTGAGAGTTTGCTCAAAAAATGTGAGGCACCTCCCAACTTTGGGGAAAGATACAAAGTAAATTTAGACAAGAACAAGCATTTAACTTCATTCTGGTTTCCTCTTGTATTGTAAAAAAGATTGACTTACTTCATTGTAATCCAAAGAAGAATCATTACAAAGTGCACAGATCGTTGCTAGTTCTACAAGGCCATCATACTGATGACATTTAACAAGTTTGTCATCTTTATGCCTGTCAATAAATAAATAAATACATACGTAAGGACCTGAGTGAAAAGTTACTGAGTCAGTTAACTATGCTCTTACATTTCACCCATTTTTTCCTTAGTTAATCCCTCTATATACTGAATGATAGAAAACAACGCAAATTCATTGTTTAGTGAAGATTCTGAAGCAATGGTTCTCTCTCAGTTATAAGACGTGGCATTACAGAATCTGCACGAAAGAAACATTCTATCCTGAAAAATGCAAGGCAGAGTTAAAAATGAGAGCACTGTACCGTTAAACTAGGCTTTAAATAAGGAGTATGGATACAAATTTCTGGATTTTATTTTATGCTCCTCTTTTCATAAGGACTTATGTTTTAGTGACATATTTCACCATTTTATGTTCCCACAAGGGCTCACTATGGCAACAGATTTTTGTTGTTGTTTCTTCCCTGTGTCACTCAGTTTTTAAGATACAATCTACATTTATGGTGTTAAATAAGATAGGAGCAAGGAATGGGTCTAAGAGTTCACAGCTTAAGATAGACAAGACCAAAGACAAGAACAGCTATGGATCAAAAGTTCAGATAAAAGAAGGTGTGGGAGTATTGATGGAAACAAGCGTTGGAAGGATTCCCGGAAGTACTGTTATAAGGAAGAACTTGAAGGAGAAGAGAGGGTGCTTGTTAAATAAGCAGAAGGAGGAGATTTGAAGCTTAGGGGCAAAAAGAGTAAAAGTAAAAAAGGTGAGAGTTTGAAAAGGAGATAAGCAAGTGTGGGAAAAAGGATGATGATTATTAACAGGTTTTACTATGGCTTTTGGAGTACACACACACACCCCCACCCACCCACCCCTCATATATATTAATGATTTACCTTTACAAGTATTATCCCCATTTTACAGTAAGAAAATGGAGGAACTGAGTTTAAGTGATTTGTAGGAGGTCCCACAGGAAATCTATAGCAGTGCTGGGAACAGAACACACAGATTGGACAGGGACTCTCTCCTGTCACTTCTTTAATCACAAGACTATCCTCTTTTCTATTTCTAGTTTCCAGTAGAGAGAAATTATTTGCTTTCCAGGAGTGACCCACTCCTGATTATGGACATTAGCACCCAAACAGTTTCACGGTGGTATATGACATTAATAAGATTAATTTTGCAAATGTTAACTTCATATATTAGAGCTACATCCCCTCTTTACTTTTCACGCTTAGATATTCACGTTAGAATGGTATTACTTATAGAGACTTATTTTATACAACATCAGCATACCTCTAGATTAGCATGAAATAATTATTGAGGCATTATGACAACTACTGCTGGTACTTTTTTTTTTTTTTTTTTTTTATAAGCCAGTGAATACTGACTACCCCCTAAACAGAGGCTGTCCACCAGCATGGGTCCATTTTTCTCCTGTGTACTTCAATTGGAAAACAGACTACTGCTACATAGTACAACGTTTACTGTAAACATACAGCAAATGTAGCTACATAGCAAGCTTTTTCCCAGTTATTTTGTAGTATTATAAATTATACAAATACTGGAACCTGTTGCTGTATACCATATAAATAACTAGAAGTCCATATTAAAAAAAAAAAAAAAAGAATCTAAATGTAAGGTATCATCCCTTGTTAAATATTTTGTATATTAAGTTACAGCTACAAGCAACACACACACACACACACACACACACACACAGATAACAAGAATTTGTGTTAATTACTTCAAATTCTCTCAGCCCTCCTAATTTTCATCTCATTTTACCTGTCATAGGTTATGCTCTTTTCTATTGTCTTCATTTGGGTTGGATTTCTATTTTCTGAGGATAACTGTTTGGATAACCTCTGGAACCTTGTCATTTAACAGTACTGTTTTTTCTTGCCTTACTCTTCCCTGTGTTTCTGAGACTCAGTCATGGTGTGCACAAGTAGCCTCTGTGCAGAGTCTAGGGCACTTTCAATTTCTCCCTTTGAAATCTCCTTCACTAATCTAAGAGCCTAAAGTCAAATGTGAGTAATTTAAAGTTCGGAGTCAAAGTGACAGTTTTGGGCATGATCACTCCCTCAAGGATAGTGAAGGTGTGCATAGGCCATATACACGGGTGCAGAGTGAAGTGAACAGAATAAGGTTTCATCAGAAATGGTATGGGGCCAACAGAGAAACAAGAGGAGTATTACATTTTAATATTTTGGCTGCATAGTCAATTCCATTAGAAAAACTGGTTCTAACTGATTCTACTGTTCCAATAGAAAACATATATGTTGCTTTTGAATTCATACTTTCAATGAATTTTTATAATTTTTTTGAGCTTTCTGAAAGCGCTAACGTGTTTCCTGAGATAGAGAAACTTCATGAAGTACCAAGACTTGTTTTTTGTTACTTACTATAAATTAGGTCATTTGTGTTTACATGTACATTTACTTTCATAAGTGCCTCCTTCCATCCACCTACATGGAAAATAATGGTTTCCTAGCCCTTAAAACAACAAAACAAAACCCCAAAAAACTAATTCTCGACTTACAGAGGAATGATTTTATTATTTTGATGTACTGGAGAATTATTTGCTTTAAAAATATTTTAAATCCAAGGTGAAGTCAGTCAGTTATTGATCCAAATGATTATAAACCACACACCCCACACAAACAAGCAAACAAAAAACCCAGTGGACTGAATGACTAAATCCACTCCAAGCAAAGATGAAGATCATCAATTTGCCTTAAGGACCTGAGGATTCAACTACCAGAATTTTTTATGGCAAGGTGACATACTGTAGCACTATGAAATGTACAAGCACAGTATCCTACACGAGCTCAAGGACTCTAAGTAAACAGAATATGGAATTACGACTATAATTTTATTTTATTAATAGGGCCTGACATCAGTCATCAATTTATGTTAACATTCCATCTTCACTGACTGGTATTGGGTAAGTGTAAATAGATAGGTACATGAAGATTCCTTATATGAAAAGGAAATTGCTACAAAGTCTTTTGGATGGCCCAAAATAACCTATTTCTTGACATGGAAATTTCAAGTCTTATTTGCAATTAACTTTTAAACAAAAAAGAAAATTTACAGAATTAATAATTCTAAATATTGAGAACTCTATTCACTGCTATGAGGATTATCATTATGGACATTGCTAAAAACCTATTGACTTTTTGGAGCAACATATGCCAAACCTCAAACTGTAAAGAGATGTTTAAAGTATATATTTCAACTCATTGTATAGGGAAATTTTGTAAATAAATCCTCATAAATTTAAATATATCTGAAAAAGCATACCCTTCCCCCGCCCAAGAAGGAGTTATTTATTACAGCTCCTTTTCTCAATTTTTCTCTAATGAAAGATATTTTCTCTCTGGGGTGCGATCCTAGGATTCTCAGAATTCTAAGGATGAAAAAAAAAAAAAAAATCTCCATCCCACTAGTGTAACCTTATGTTTATTAACATTTCCACTGGAGACAATAAAGCTATCAGCCTTTTCAAAAAAAAGTCAGTGGTTTAGAGCAGTGTTTAATCTTTTTGATATCAGGGACTGGCTTGCTGCCTTCCTAAACTGTGTCAAAAAAATCTCAGTGACCAGAGCCAGTCCATGGACCAGTTGTTGAGAAACTCTGGTTTACAGCGTACAACTTTAGAAAAAGACCAAAGCTACTGTAGATACATAGTAAGGGACCAATCCTTAAGCACTGATCTACAGAGTTCAAAGGGTACTGCAGGTCCTGAGCATCTATTCAAATTTGTCTTGAAAAAGGTGAATTCCAGAACAGAGAGCAACCCAAAGAGTCAATGAATTCCTCAACTGTCCTCATAGGGGGCAATACTATTTGAGAGATTACAAGAATTTAAGATTTAAGTTTAAAACAGGTGACTATAACTTCCATAAAGGAATGGGAATGTAGGTCCCATGCAGCATCATTGAAAGATACTTATTAAACTACTAAAATCTTTTTTTTTTTTTTTTTGAAATCTAAATCTAAATCTAGAAAGCTTTCAACAAGAGAAATACCACAACCCTAATTCATCATTTCTGGAAGATTAGTTGTCAAGTGAACGATGTAAAAATAAATAAATAAATAAATAAATAAAATGTATATTTTAAGGATGCTTCATTAGATTTAGACTTTGCAGAATTTAACTTCCTTTCAGTAAGTTTTATTCTAGGCTAAAACAGGTCGTCTCTAACCTCAAATTTATATACACAATGGTTGAGAAACTCTGATACATTAACAAATGTTATCAGATACTTTAATATACTGAGCTGCCTATCAGTATGTACATGTACAACCAATGGATAAATTGGCAGACATTTAACATGAATGAAGCACTTACACTTCTCCCATGGGAGCATATGTTGACCCTGTTACAGTAAATTCATTCAGGGAACAGGCATCTCCTTCTACTCTGTCCAGGACGAATATCTGTAAGAAAAAAAAGTGTTTTAAAATATTAAATTAGTATAATCAGACACTAAATTTAAATGGACTGAAATCAGTTTGAATTTGTCACATTATATATACATAAGACAAAATTTAAGAAGGAGCAATCCGTTCACAGAAAAGCTAAGACAGGCAGAAAGGATAGATACCAATTCTAAAATTCATCCTTGACAACATAATTTTATTTGCTCCAGATATTTAACCATGTGTGCATGCAACACTACTCTGTTATGTAAGCCAGGATTGTTAGTCTATCAACTGTGGTAACAGTGGAGCACGTTGATCAAAAGGGCTAAAAGTGACTGTCCCAATTCGAACTGCCTGACCTAGTCATGTACCCAGGTGATAATTCTAATTCTAGCAGATCTTTCTGGAGGTATGTTCCTAGGCTTCAGATACATACAATTCAGATATTAATTTTCTATGAATTTGTTAAAAGCACAGTAGTCCCAAGGCAAGAAAAAAATAACCAGTTTGAAGACCGGAGTGGATTTATCTGTACAGACCATATCAGGTAAGATAGAATCACAAAGTACTTCAGAGCAGTAAAGTCTGCTTCTAGATATCAGAGACCAAGAGAATATAGGTAATGTCCCACTCCAGGGAAGTGACCCTTTCCTATGAGCCTTTGAGTAAGAGCATTCCTATCTTCAGTTTTTTACTAAAGAAATTTGTTTCCAGTGTATTACTGTTTTGGAGGGCATTCAAATAGCTCAAGTACCCCTGCAACATATAATGGAGCGTAATTTCTAAAGTAGAGAATAAACTAGTGTTTGAGGAATGCAGATGCTCCCCCACCTCAGTCATCTGCATCCTTTAATCCTGTTTCCACAGCAGAGGAGCCACAGGCAGAACCAAAAATCAGATAAGGGGTCAAAAATCTAGTGCTTGAAGTTCTGATATTCCAAAATGACAAATGCCTTTTGATAAACTACCCAGCTGATAGAGTGGCCATGGTGGAGAAACAAGAATCATTCTTTTATAGATCTGAAGTAATAGTATAGCATTGTGGAAAAATGTGATTGTAATTGGTTACATAATATATTACATAATTGGCACCATTATATGAACCAGTCACAAACTTTCCCACAAAGTCATGCCGTTACATATATGACAGAGAAACAGGACATTGCCTGCTTAACTGTTTTTAATCTAAAAACAGAGTCATGTTTCGGTAATGCCTCGCTTTTACTTTATCTACTCTACACTGCATTTTAGTTAAGCCTCTAATCCCATTGGTAGAAAAAACTGAAGTCTTAATAACAAGATAGTCAATAACTGCTCTTCATGATGGCTGAAAATTTTACAAAATACTTAAAATTCAGAAGGCAGACAGGTGGGTGAATTTGAAAGTCACTCCAGAGAATATGAAACTGCATCAGACTGAAAAGACAGTAACTCTTGTCCTAAATCTGTCATACAAACCTTTAAATTCCTACAAACATGTACAGGCTACAACTCAGCAACAGCACACTATATAGAAGATATAAATCTCACATGGAATTACCATGGCAAAGGCTTCTTGAAAAGCTAAGCATAGTGCCTCCTTAAGTGAAGTCAGAGGTAGCCGTACCACTTGTTTGCCATACTTTAATGTAGACAAGTTTCAGTTGCAAAATTTTAATGATTTTGATTCTTCTGAAAACATGAATGAATCATGGTGCATAGGATCCAAAACACTCCGCTTTCTAAATATCAGAAAGGACTCATATTGCATTCCAAAAGAAACCTTTATAAATGAATCTGAAAGTATCTGGATGTTCTTAAGAACATGGAAGCGCTCTGCTTTTTGGCACCTGAGTGATGAAATGACCCCTATGAAGGCTAGGGCAGTTATGCAATACCACTGCAAGTAACCTCCTCCAGAATACTAATGAGCAGCTGCTTTGTCTCTACACTACAATACTTAACTCTGTGTAAGACTAGCAATCTTGTTAAAAAGGAAAGAAGAAAAACCTGCCATTAATCAAGTGAGAATAAATAAATAGAATAATGTTTAAGAGTTTCTGGATTTTTGGGGGGGAAGGGGAGGTTCCCCAAATCTTTATAGCACATTTATACATTTAAAATTCTGGTCTGGTACAGTAATTTTGAACAGTATTTGAGGTCATGTAATGCAGCCAGCACAGTAGCTCTAATATCTGATAATCACTTAACTACCCTTCAAGATTAGAAATATCTTCATCAGAATCAGAAACGTATCAACTTGTAAAATACTATTTCCAGTAAATTCCTGTTCAGAATTCCAAGTGGCAGGGCTGCATGAAAGATTGGAAATTGAACATGCAGCACAATAATACGCAGTTATGGTATACTAGAGTTACCATATTCAAACATTTAAAAAAAAGAGGACACTCCACGGGGCCCTGGCCCCGCCCCCGGCCCTGCCCCAACTCCGCCCCTTCTCTGCCCCCATTCCAACCCCTTCCCCAAAGTCCCTGCCCCAACTCTGCCCCCTCCTCTGAGCACCCCGCATTCCCCCTCCTCCCTCCCGCTCTGATCTTGGTTGGGGGTTGCTAAGTGCTTCCCTGCTCCCCATTCGCCCCACAGCCCCTATGCCCTTGCCTGCCCTGCTCCTCCTCACCCTGCAGCCTCTGCACCCCCCCGCCCCTGCAGCCTCTGTGCCCCCTGCACCCCCCTGCCGCCTCTGTGCCCCCTGCTCCCCACTCGCCCTGCAGCCTCTGCGCCCCCTGCCTGCCCTGCCGCCTCTGCACCCCCTGCCTGCCCTGCTCCTCCTCGCTCTGCAGCCTCTGCACCCCCCTGCCCCTGCAGCCTCTGTGCCCCCTGCACCCCCCTGCCGCCTCTGTGCCCCCTGCTCCCCACTCGCCCTGCAGCCTCTGCGCCTCCTGCCTGCCCTGCCCCTGCAGCCTCTGCGCCCCCCCGCCGCTGCCTGCCCTGCTCCCCCCACTCACCCGGCAGAGGGAGAACTGTGGGCTCCACGTGGACTCAAACACTGCCGTGCTGCTCTGTGGGGCAGGAGGGAGTGGGGGAGGGGGAGGGACTCTGGCTGCTAGAGGCCCCAGTGGCTGTGAGCGGCTTTCAATCAGGCCAGGCGTCCAATCAGCCACGCCGCACTCTGCATGAGGGGAAAGGGGAAATCCCGGACATTTCTTCTTGATTAGAAATCTCCCCCCGGACGGCCATTTAAAGCTGAAAAACCCGGACATGTCCGGGGAAACCCGGACGGATAGTAACCCTATGGTATACTACTTTAATCAACATTAGAAACTATTTTTTGAAGAACAAAATCAGTCAGTTGCTTTACTCCCGTCTAGTATCAAAAGTGACATTGGCAATTGAATCAGTGCATGATTTTCATATCTGAAGGCATCTCAGATCTGAATTCTGGTCTACCAAATGAATCTTACAATACAGTGTACTTGAAATACTGCATAGATTTGAAATATTCAGGTATAAAGCTAGAGAAGATGGGATAAACAGAGGGAGGTACATCCTTTCATAGGATCTGATGCTATATGGTGGTGAAAACTCCTGTGCTCACTTGAGCCCCATCTATTATATTACAGCTTCCACCTTTGGAGTTGCAATGGTGGTGAATTATGGATCCCATTTTTGCTAGTGCAGGCAACCTCAGTGAGGAAGAGCTGATGAATTACAGAACTGAGGTGAAAGTTAGAAAGGGGGTAAAGGGGACAGTTTAATAGGACATGGAAGTTGCTGTAATTTGGTCATATTCCCATTGACGCTGCCCCTTTTCTTTTTTCATGTCTATCTGCTAGAGTGGATGTCTGAGAGTCAGTACAGAGTTAGGAGCAACAATGCCCAGTATGAAGTAAATCAAAAGGAACAACAGCGTACAGTCAGACTGTATAAGAATATTAAACACTTCATAGTCTGTAGCATTCTCTCACTCTATAAAGATCTCCAAGGGCCCACCTTCATAAAGCAAGATGTCTATTCACTTGCCTTCTGATATACAACCTGTTCTATACTTCTGGACGTGTGGACAGATTGTCCTAAGGAAAATGGCCCTGTTTTTAAAACTGTGTGGCATAAGACAGTTAAGAGAAAGGTATTTGCAAATGAAAAACGTTCCCATCAAGCGTGGGTACAGCTATTTTTGGCCATAACTAAATAAAGAAAAGATGAAAATCTTAAACATTACGTGGTGAAAAGCTGAACTGAAAGTGGAATAGTACTGTAGCAAATAAAGCAAGATTTTGACGGCATAAAAGCAAAGCTGATTACATTGTTTTATATAGGAATAGAATTTAGGCAACGTTTAATAAGAGAACCTGGGGGGGGGGGGGGGAATAAAGGAAATGCAGAATAAATTAATCAATTCACCGTACCCTGCAAACTGACATCTGGTTGGTTGTGAGAGTACCAGTCTTATCAGAACAAATAACAGACGTGCAACCCAGCGTTTCAACGGATGGCAGACTTCTAACAATAGCATTCTTCTTGGCCATTCTGCGGGTTCCTAGGGCCAAGCATGTGGTAATAACAGCAGGCAGACCCTCAGGGATAGCAGCAACAGCAAGAGCAACAGCAATTTTAAAGTAGTAGATAGCGCCTCGAATCCAGGAGCCACCATGAACTGGATCATTGAAGTGACCTATGTTGATTATCCAGACAGCAATGCAAATGAGTGAGATGACTTTGGACAGCTGCTCTCCAAACTCATCCAGTTTCTGTTGCAGTGGTGTTCTCTCTTGTTCAGTAGCTACCATCTCATCACGAATTTTGCCAATTTCAGTGTTCACTCCTGTTGCTACAACTACTCCCATAGCTTTACCAGCAGCAATGTTAGTCCCCTAAAATGGAATCAAAAAAAGAAGGGAAAAGAGATTCGTAAGTCGTTCTGTGACAATATTGAAGTAGAGCTGTTGCATATCAGATTCACAGATAACTTTTTCTGCTAAGACATTAAGTTCTATCTGAAAGTTTGTTCTCTGATTTTGGCTAATTTAAGATGCAATGCTCATGTGGTTCACATATTTCACTGTTATCAGTTCTTGATAAGTTATTTTGGATTCTATTTTGACAGCCATTCTTTGTGAGGTCAGTAAGGTGGTATACATTAGTCCTTAAAAGGGCACGAGTACCCTTACCAAAAGGTATGTTCCTTATTAACCTGTGGAAGATCCACATAAAACAAAAGGGGAAGCTAATTATATAAGAAAAAGTGATAACACAATATGAAGTAAAATGGATACACTGAAGAATTTTTACTCTTTTAGTTAAAGAAATCTTAGTCATTTAATGTAACAATTTGTAACAGTCATTTAAGCTTGAAACTAAAAGTAAAGCCAAAGTACTGTGTAGTCAAGGAGCTTTCCATTAACAATTGTGTCTGTTTCTAGCTAAACATCAAAGCCAAAAGAGCTTCTATGGGGGAAGAGGAATGAGTGGGAGACCTGTATATATTATGCTATCAGTTTGAAATACACCTGCTTTTCTAATTTTTTAAACTGTTCAAGACTCAATTCCAGAGAAGCTGCTAGTAGATTAAGCTAGATTCCCCAATGCTTTCACTGCCACCTGCTCTGAGTACAAGATAGATAGCCACCTACAAAAAGCCTACTACAAACATTAATTGCCATCACCATCATGTAAATGTAAGATCTAGTTCATGCAGTATAGTACTGGAAATACAGAGTGATAGTGTTATGAAGGGTTAATGTTAGCAGGGTCACGTTTACCAAGAGATCATCAGTAAATCAAATGTGCTCTTAACACCAGAGTAGCTTCCTTACTGTTTTGAAAGTTAGGAAAGAGGATTAAAACAGCAGGTAGGAAGTGAGTGAAAAAATTCTTTGCATAGAAAGTTTAAAATGTTACATCAAACACCAGTAAGTCCTAAAACCTTAAGTAGGCAAGACTAAAAAATGTTGCCTCCCTTAACCATGTTAACATTTGTGAATCAATCTATTTCTATGTCCAGACTAGCCATTTGTACCTACAATATCTATTTTTCTATATTTCATAAGAACCACCTTAATAAGTCCAGACTGCTTGGAGTTTCAGTTACATTTCTCTTTAAGTTTAATATTCCCCAATAAATCCAAATATGCAGACTTTCCTTAAAGGATGGGCCAATGAAGAACTATTAATATTGACTCATAACATGCAGCATGACAAAATTCTTCTAAGACCTATGTCCAAATTCAGTCCTTGGGTAAGCAAGCACAACTCCACTCAAGTCAATGGGCTTACAGCCATGGTAGTGGTCACCCTTAAATCGCAAGGAAAGAATTTAATATTTTGCTAACTCGAGCCCAATTCTGCCACCTGGTACACGCACCGAATATTCCTGGGCTCAAATGGGTGCCTTCATGAATATATTCAGAGAGAGAAAGAATGGCAGAATCAGACCTTGAAAAGCAAAGTTTACCAATAACCTATAATCATTCATTTACTATTTAATACTTAAGCATCCTAAAGCATTCAAATTTTTTGTCCAGTCTGTATGAAGCAATGAAATGGTGCATAGACTAAAATTAAGCTTCTAGTTCTCACTGAATATTCAGACACAGTATACAAATGAGGGAAGCTCAATTCAAATCATTCCTCTTTATGAAATATTGCTAGTTCTTAAGAGGTGAAATGACATGGATTTCACAATTAGTTTCCAAGTGCACACACACTGGTAAAAGTCTTTTTTTTTAAATGTTTTTCTAGGATGTATGCAAATTTCTGCACCAAAAGTAGAAGTTAAATTTCTCGAGTTTATTTGGATTGAGAAATCCTTTCCTTAAGGATTCATTTTAATAAAGCAGACAGGATTTCCTCTTGGTTTCTAATCAATCTGAGGCGCTTGCTGCAGACAGCAGTTTATGTTTGGTAGAGTACAGCAAAGGTAGCATGTATATACTATTTATAGTGTTATTTAACCTGAATAACTCTTGAAATTCTAAGACTTAAAAAGCTCCACTAGCGTTCATTTGGTAAATTCTATATTGCTGTAAGTCACTAACTCTCATAACTTAAAAAAAATTACTTACAGAAAAAAGCATGTTCTTCTTGTCTTGGTTCACAGCACGAGGATCAGGCACAGGATCAGTATGCTTAATGACAGATACAGATTCACCTAAATAAAGGTTATAGTGTTAATGGGAGTTCGTATGTGTAATTTTAACTTTACTTGTAAACTGATCTAATAGAAAATATGGTATAAGCTTAAACTCCTTAAAATTGTATTTATCTTGTCATGGCACTTGCATATACTTTTCTTATAGCATTTCAATAAAGTTTTAATGGTTTCCATAGCCACACTTCCTGTTTCTTTTAAAGTAGATTGAAATCTAAGGCTTTATTAAAAAGGACTCAAAGGGAAGAATTACAATTTATACACAAGTGAGTTCATGGTTTTCCTTCAGTGGAGCATCCATTTTTAAGATTTTAAAACATTCAGACCCTATGCCTGATGTGGGTTTACACAACAAATACTACCAGAAAAGATTTTTCAGATAGAGTCTGAAAATATTGATAAGAAATTAATTCCAATGGAAGGTAGGAGTCCATACAAGATCCTGTTAGATTAAGGTCCATTCTCTTTCCTACAATTCTTCTTCCTAGTCTTAGCCCTAAAGGTTCTGTAACTTCAGTAAAGAATGCACTTGTCTGCTGGTTCTCTGAACAAGAGCAGTTTAATCTAATCTGACCTTATTCTTGCCTATATAAAATGTCAAAGAAAAGATCTAAGACACTAACTAGAAAAGGGCATATAAATCTACTGTATTCTTCATTACCACCTTTGAAAGGTACATTTTGATCTCCTGCCCAGAAATTCTAGATGGTAAACTAAACTTAGGTACTGAACAGTTTCCTCATGACGAAAGGTTTCTAGTTACATTTAGCATCTTATTTTTAAGATAAATCCTCTGTTTATGAAAAGAGGAACAGTTGGTCTCTTTATAAATAAATTCGTTTGTTTTTTTCCTTAATCAAAAGTACACACTGAATTTGGACACTGCAAAAGTGATTCAACTAAGATCTACCAACTGAAATTTCTTGCTTGCTGTTCCGATATAAAATTCTATAAAAGGCTGCAAAATAATTAAGAATAATTCCCTGTAAAGCATCAGGAAAGTAACTGGACTGATTAATATAATCAAAAGCCAGACAGATACAATACTATATACTTCAGTGACATGAGAATTCACATTAAAAAAAGCATACATAAAGCAAGCTATTCATATTTTTGGAATAAGTACCTCCAAAGTTTAAGTAACATTTAGAGTTTAAGCCAGGCTCTTTATTTTAAGAGAAAGCAGGGAGCTAAACAGCCCATTTTAAGTAGCTGACACTAACAACATTTTGTTTTTTAAAAAAGCTTTCGTTTTCTTTCTATATTTATCTCAGGTGGAATAGGATAAACAGAGAATGAGTTTTCTGGAAAAAAAAAAATCATCCAAATTTCAGAGGCCAGTTTAGCACTACAGTAACTTTGTGTTATGCCATATTTCAGACTGGCTAATATTAATATTTTCAAATTTCTGTATTAAGTTTTATTAGTTGCCTTCAAATTTGAGAAACTGATCAAATAAAATATGTTAGAGAGAAGTGGAAGGGGCCAATGAAGAAGAAAATGGTGACAGTTAATAGGTTACATTTATATTCCAGGATTTACCCTTCCCCTCTCCCCCTTAATGGTGTTACAAATCAAAACTACCAGACTGCCCAATGCTATTCATTATAGCCCAGGACTTTGTCCTTGAGCATAAAGAGCCTATCATCTTTGTTGGGAGTGAGGAGGAAAAGGAACAGCCTAGAGAAAAGCATTACAGCCTCAGAGGATGATAGTCACTACAGAGGCCGAAATAATGAAGCTATGAATGTTGGGAAGGATTAAGAGGGACATTAGGTAAAACTGAAATCCAAAATAAAAGGAAGATAAACTATTAATTCATTTGTCTAATCATTCACTGCTGTTGAGAAAAGACAACCAAATCATTTTTACATGCCTTGAATGGACTATGGACAAGTGGGGCTCATGTCCAGATGTCTAGGCATCTGCCAGAAACACTCTAGCCTCCTTTTTCCTCTTATTACTTATTATTCCCACTTATTAATTTTAAATTAATCCACAAAAGCTATAGATTAGAATGTACAAGTTTTCAAGTACTTTAAAACAGTTTTAAGGGGGCGTAAGAGCACAGGACGCAATCAGTACTTGGGTGGGGGGAGGGAAGGTTTGGACGAGAACAGTGTCCTTAGTTAGACAGTATGTTTTTGAAATCTACACATGGCTGAATGCACTTCTTTGCAAGGTCAATCTCTCATAAAAGCCACATGTTGCTATTGCATTTATTGAGTTACCTGTGATTTTAAGGTGTTAAATCTGGCTTATCACAAGCCTCAGGTGGTAGAGTGTAATATCTGGATTCCAGGGCCATACTAATAGCAGATTATAGCATACTATATAAGGTTTGTTCAGTACACATTTTCAAAATGAAAACATCTTTACAAGCCACTGTTTGGACTGAGTATCAAAGCAAGTTTTGAAAGCGTTAGTTTATGTAGCTTTCAGCACTTCCAAGCTTACCACTTTCTCTTTCAGTTACAAGACTGACAGCTAGGTCAATGAGAAGTAGAAGTTGTAGCTCAGAGGAGCTTCTCACTGTGTGTGAATCCTGAAGAAACACACTACAGTACCATTTAATTAAGACACTCCCCTTCATCTCCCTGATCAGGGTGAAATTTCTTAAGTCTGGCTGCTCTGCTAAATTAGAAACCCAGAAAAGAAAAAACCACCTTAGTAGTTAGAAATTCACCCAGACAGGAAAAATTCATTTTATTGAAACCTAGGGTCTCTTGAAGAGAAATTGAGCAAGAGTTTCTACTAAGCCCCAGTTTCTGCTTCTCGTCATCCTAGGTCAATCTGGATAACAAAGTCTTAAAAAGTTTATATATTATGTAAAACTCCCCATACCTCAAACAAAGGGTTTTGACCACTGTGTAGCCATGAAAGGAGAGGTGTAAACAAGTGATAGGGTCTTCAGAACTCAGGGTGTTTGACCACATTTTTCTGAATTTTTGTATGTTTGCTATCATAAGGTCAATAAGACAATTTTGTTAAACCATGCACAAGACAGGCCCCTGAAGTCAAACAAAAAATAAATTCAGATTTGCTTTTATAAACGAGGAAAACTGATGTTTGGCAGATTCAGCATTTAAGAGTACTACAGTATCACATGTTGCATAACATACTTCATTTAATATGAGCTTCCGTAACTTTAAAAAAAAAAAGTTACTTATATCTGGGTAATACACAGAAAATGCTTGATCGTTCAAACCGAGTGAACTCCATAAATGGCAAACAATTGCTAGTGAGACAAGGTGGGTGAGGGAATATCTTATTGGTCCAACTTCTGTTGGACAGAGACAAAAGCTTTCGAGCTTACACACAGAGCTCTTCTTCAGGTCTGGGAAACCCTCGCATAAAGTATCACTGCTAAATACAAGGTTTGAACAGATTAGCATAAGTAATTAACAGACCTCAAGGAAACATTCAAGGTGAAGTGACCTGTTAACACTCCTCCAGAGGAAAGGAACGGGGTGGGGGTTTGTTAGGGGGTTACAGATTGGATTTATGGCTTATTACAACAGTGTGTCTGTTCAGTCCATGATTTTTAGTGTCTAGCAAAGTTATGAATTTAAGATCCCAGGCTTGTCTTTTGAAAGTGTTTTGCAGGTTTCCTTTGAGGATAGGTCAGATACAGTGATTGTTTTGTGAGAAATGTTCACCCACAAGTGATAGGGTGTTTTTGTCTTTTATTGTTTTCCTGTGAGAGTTCATTTGAGAGTGTAATGATTGTCTGGTTTCACCCACATAACTGCTATTGGGGCATTTAGTGCACTGGATAAAGTACATCACATGTTGTGGTAAGTATGTGTAGAACCCATGGATCTTGAAAGGGGTGTTATGTGTTGGGGAGGGGGTTGATCATTGTAGCAGTGGAGGTATACCCGAAGGTTTTGCATCTGCACAAAGCAATTGCTAGTATAACCCAGTACTTCATATTTTTATATATGATTGGCCACAAATCAGTAGCCCCAATTATGGTATCCTCTCTGATGTAGTTTCATTTTACATAAATGTATCTGCCAACAATCCCAATAAAACTTCAGAAACCCCATAAAGAAGAAAACTCATTAGTCTCCCACAAGTTGAGTCTATATAGCCAAGTATTTAGTAGTATATGTTCATCATTGCAATATGAGATTGCAAGATCATATTGTTCAACAGCCGTTGGCCGTTATGATACAGTAACCAAGCAAACCACATTACTTAAGCAACTTGGGCCTGACAGTGAATCAAAACCAATTCTAAACATATACTTACATAACTCAAAAATGATACAGCCTACCTGTCAGAATTGATTGGTCTACCCTTAGAGTTGTAGATTTGATAGAAGTAAGTCTTATATCAGCAGGAACCTTGTCACCAACTATGGATTCAAAACAAAGTTAGAGAATTTAGTTATTCAGTAATGATTTATAAGCAATCACTCTATATCAACAAGTTTTTTAGGTGTTTGCTGAATAACTGCTCAGTAAGTGTTCAGTTAAATGATACTATCAGCATTTCCTATAGCTTTTGTAAGTTGCAATATTCTCTACAAATGTGTTATAAAATTCACTTTGAACTGCTAAAATAATTCAGACTTGTATAAGCACTAAATAAATAAATCTGTTTGGTACAAGTCTCTGAAAAACAGAAATGAACACATTTTATGTTTCCATGAAGTTACTTCTCAGAACACCTTGAGATAGTATGGACAGAACATGGCCTACTAGAAGCTGAATGAGTTCCAGAAGCAACTGGAGAATATACATTTCAAAACTTTTCCATGTATCAAAAAACCCACAAACTACTGTGGTTCTCAGGCACCGATATTGGCTACTGGCTTTGACTTTCCCCTCCAGAAATTCTTTGCTTACACAGTATCATATTTGGCACAAAAGAAATAGCTAAAGTTAGTCCTCAGCAATCCAAAGATGGGAAAAATACAGAGAATTTTCAAAGTTAAAAGAAAATATTTGAAGTTAATACAAAGACTGCTGTACCCACTTGTTAGGGACCAATCGTGAATGTAATGCACTCCTACAAATATGCTAGTCATTGCAAAGTTCTAATGCTATATTCTAAACATGGTCATACAGTGCAGAGGTCAATTTTAGATTTGAATAGTATATTGGCTTATTTTTTCCATAGCCTCATAACAATATGATCAGCTAACCATTAAGATACCAAGTTCTGAATCCCCATTTGTGAATTGTGATGACATTCACATGAGATATTTTCTGTCCTGGGATTGACTTTATATATTCTACCTACTAGATATTAATGCAAACATTTGAGAAAATCCTTTCCATCCTATGCCAGGAACAGTTTTCCAAAAATGTAGCCAAAGATAGGACAGTAAATAGGGAAGATGCTCCTGAAGATGCTAAAGAATAAGCATGAGCCCAGAGCTATGTAGCTGGCTATTCTCTCCAGCATCTTCATTGTTTCCCCCCCCAGCATCTTCATTGGGTTTTTTAATCCCAAATTCATTCCCCTTTCTACTCCCTCTTATTCTGTTATTCCTGGTTTTCAAGTCACAGCAAAATGAACAGCTGCTCTGTCACCACCACCATTTTGTGAATCGGCCCAAGAAATTGGTTTGTGGAGGCAAATAAACCTGTTGAAACTTGTTAATCTAACTCACATTTCTGTACATCTCTTTATATGCTGTGTTTAACAATTTCTAATTGGTTAGTATAATACTTGTATCAAGTCCATTTCTATTCTTAATGTGGAAAGTCTCTAATTTCATTTATTGTGAAATAAAGCATACAAGTTCTGAAGGAAACGAAGAATCTGAATGCTTTGATTACTAGCTAGTTAGAACTGATCTTGTCAGTGGATGGAATCATTACAACAGTCCCTTTCTAGTATGTCCCTGCAGTAAAAAAGCAGGCTGCAATTCCTGCAGGAACTGCTTATGCAACTAGAAGCAATAGTGCACATAAAGAGAGTAACAGTGTCAATAAGCCAGCAAGAACGTTACAACCTTACTCAGTGTATACCAGTTAATAAGCAGAAAGGCCATGCGTGAGAGGTAGGATCTGAGAAGGAGGACTAAATGAACACTATTTTTAATTGTAAAAGCCCAATTTAAAAAAAAAAGTTAATTCTGTGCTATATTCTCCATGATTGCTCACAAGGATAAAAATAATGCTAATTGGAAAAGTCTCCCTTCAGGTGACAAACTTAGAAGAACTACACTAATTTACAAAAAGTCCATCACATCTGTGTATATGAAAAAGGCCAATAAATAGCTAAATTCATTTTCCATTTTGTACCATTATTGCATGTGAAAACTAATCTAAGCTACAGTGCCCTTGAGCAGTGAGAGAAAATAGCATTAGACAAACAATGACCAAGGCCAAAAATGGGAAAACTATTTGAATATGCTCCCCGGATGTCGTGATGAGGTTTATATGTAGACATTTGATAGCAGCTGGTTTTCAGCTATCACAATTCCACAAGAACAGAAGTACAAAGTAGTATAGGTCTCGTCAATCTGTATGCGTACACTGTTGCTGTACTTTCAACAGCTGAGCATCTACTAGTATCTCAAATGTACTAATACATTTGACAAGGCTATATTAGAAGACTGGATCTCTTTACCCAGAACTTTACATGTACACAGAAAGTCACTGTAACCATCTAAAGCAGCACTTAAAAAAACAAAACAAAAACAAGACAGCACATTTTCTTTTAATTGAAAAGAACATGAAGGAAAATATACTTAAAGAAGTATCTTTATCTACTGCTTTTGAAGTTCTATAAACTGTTCAGCAAACTGGTCAGGACAGAGCTTTGGTCTGCTAGATTAATGATATCCAATGACCTGCTAATCCATGAAACAAATATTTACTTCTAGTCACTAACAATTGTTTTAGGCAAAAGGTATTGTGACCAAGTTAACATTTCATTGTTCTATAGTTTGCCAGCCTGTCCAAATGAATTTAAGACAGACACCATGTGCACAAAACATTGAAGTTGTACTAGGTGCCACAATACAGAACATAGATTTAGAAGAGTTCTGTTTCCTCCTCTATAGTCACAACCCAACCCTCCAATTCTTCCTCTTCCTTTAGAGCACAAACTTTTTTATCCTGCAAGTAAGCTAAAAGATTTATTTTAAAAATTACATAGAATTGACATAGCTCTTTGATGATTGATGGTGCAGAACTTGGAATCTGCACACATCCACATGGGATAGGCAAGTATTATTGCCATTTTACAGACAGGAAAACTGATGCAGAAAGACGAAGTGACTTGCTCTACGCCATAGCCCAGTAGTGGCAGAGCCAACATTAAAACTCAGGACTTCAATTCCTAATCCAGTGTCCATATCTCCATCTATTCAAATCCACCTGTATGGCCAGTAACATAGGAAGTTTAGATTACAAGCAGAAGTGATTCAAAGCTTGTTGCATTTTAAGACCACAGTCACATCTCTGAATATGTAATGCAGTTTACACAAAATTAGTCCGATGGACAGCCCCAAACAAGTTACAAGACTGCATTTCTCACTCACCCATTCTTACTCTCTTTCAGTGAAGACCACAATCAAGGTTCAAACCAGTTTACATAAGGACACTAATGCAAAACCTTTTTATGATAAAATTAACCTTTTTAGGCATTTCCTCTGAGCTGTTCTAGTCAACATGATAGTTAAGACATTGGTAGCCATCTGGAGCACTGACTACACTACCACCAGTGCAACTTAAACTCTGGTAGTAATCACAAGAATTTTTTGGGGCAAAAAAGGTCTAGTATACACAATGTCTCAAAGTCACTGGTAGCTTCCTTCCTCTATATCATTCAACACTGGAAAGAAACCAAGTTTAATAAGCTGGTTTCAAATCATCCATAGAAACAATACAAGTATTTCAGAAGGACCAAGATATAAACCTAGGCCATAAACTAGGGTTGAAGCAAGCCAACAAAAACCTGAACACAAAGTATTTGGAACAGTTTTTGGCTGCTACAGAACTGCCACAAAGTGAGAGGACATAGAAATGACTAGGCTATGTGTTAGAGAGAGGAATTCCACTAAATTTCCTCCAAACATCTAAAGCTACTATTATATTTAATTGGATTATTTTCCCCAGAAAGAAAATCAGAATTACAGTTGTGTGTGGTTTTTAGTTCCAAAAGTAGATTGTAGGATTACAATGCCTCACTCCAGAAGACTGAAAGATTACCTAGACCTAGAGATAGTGGTTTTAGACCACTGATTTATGCATCATTTCTTTATAGATATTGGCCCAAATCCTGCTTTCCTGGCTCATACAAGCAGTCCCATTGACTTCAAAATGGGTTCTATAAGTAAAGAAAGCAGGATTTTGCTCAGAAGTTTATTACTCTTTGTGCCACCAAAAAAATGGAATATTTTCCAGCAAAGTTTTAATACAAATTCTGATGTGCAATAAAGAAACTTGTTTTTAAAAACATATCATTAGCCAAAATAATAAGAGGTTTAAGTACTGCTCTAAACTCAGTGTGTGTGTGTGTGTGTGTGTGTTTTGAACTGAGGTGGACAATTTAGGACATTCAGATTTAAATACAAAACTTTTGGGCCAGCTTTAATTTCAAATTCATATTGCAACTAAAAATATTGATTCATCAGATATGCAGATCCTGGAGCTTTAATCAGAATCTGGTTCTAACTTTTAAGTACCTGAAATTACTGAGTATTTCAGCTCATTAATGTAAGATTGTGAGAAAATTATTGGTAACAGTTGATCTATTTTGCTTTTACTGTATTTTATTCCCAAGTTTAAAATTGGTTTTCAGGTTACCTAGTTTATTTTGCATCTCATCCTCATCCCTCCCTTTGCTTTGTCTGTGTATAGTCAGATTAACTTTGGGCCTAGTACTGCAAAGATTTACAAACAAATGTAACTTTAAGCATTATAGTCAATGGGACTACTCCCATGTTTCAAATTAAACAAATGTTTGCAGGCTTGGGATCTCTGATTTTGAGATCATAGAGAAGGGACTTTCTATGAGACAGAAGTAAAAATGTTGACTCTATAAACAGTAACAACTATAATCAATTGCAATATCTAGGTACGTTGGGGATGATCAAGGATACAAGCTGCAATCCCATATCATTTAAGTCAATGGGAGACATTCCATTAATTTCAATCAGGCCCATATTGGTTGAAGACTGCAGCATTATTACGTTGAGAGATTTTCAAATCAGGACATAGAATTTTACTGATACACCCCCAGACAAAGTTTTTCAGCCTTAACCCCAAAGGTCTTGGGTGTTGTTTAAAGACAAATTAAAAGATGTACGGAACTAACACAATTTAAAGATGCCAGGTTGGCCAACGTAGAGAGCGAATGTCTCTACGCACAACACAATTGAGTGTACGGACTTCCCCGCCAACGTACCTCAACCTGAAGAGCCACCCTGCGGGAAGAGAGGGTTTTTCCAGTTTCCACAAACATTCAGAATTGGCATATTTGTTCACAGTCAATGCGAAGGCTCCTCTGAGAACTGGACTAAAACCACCAATCAATCAGACATAATCCAGATCACCAACTGTAACATCTGTAGGTCACTATGAATTTGGATTACAGTAAAACCAGCACTGAAGTATTCCATCATCAGTTGAGGGTTCCCACTACCACCACACTTTCATGTTCTACCCAGAAAAAAATATTTTCGTTAATGCAATGCTTTGGATAAAAAAATTCCCAATTCCAGTCTATTCAAACCGGAGATTAATAGTATTCTAGGCTAGAATATCACCTAGCAAACCATGTATTTAACAGTTAGTCTGAACAGGTTTAAAGTTCAATATAGATGGTGCCTAAAAGGGAATATTAACACTATTTGAACTGTAGTTTGAATTCCAGACCCACATTACACTTTTGGGGTACATACTGAGTTGGAGTCAAGCTAATAAACTTCCACTAGACTGTGGGGGAGCCATGATTATCTCCCAAATTCTGCATATTTTAAACAGACAGATATTCTATTTTTAGCGTTGGTTTACAGTGAAAAGGGATTGGACGTTCAAAACACCTTAGGAACAGCCATTTCACCATTACAAAACATAATGGCCCCCAAGAAAGCGATTTTGTTTTATGTATTTAGACAATCTTCAAACACATTAGGGAATTTTAAGATACATAGTCAGAGCTGTTAATGTGTTCAATTAACCAGATGTCTCTTATCCCGGAATTGAAAGCTTGCCAAGAAGAATCAAGGTTTGCATGCCTAGGTACTTCATACAATATTAAAAAAATCCCACAAATCCTCAAAGTTGAATGGCCAGTTAGTCTGAGTGCACTAATGACAAAACAGCATATTGAATCCCTGAAGTTGCAGCAACACTGATTTCATTATGGAATAAAAAGAAGCCTTTTGAAAAGAATACCTCTTATTTACAATGCTAAGTGTAAATAGTTCAGTCATTTCAGTCTCGGCAGAGAAGCTCAAATATGCCAAGTACCATCATAAATATTTCTTTTTTTATTTATACTCAGTGTTAACAATTCTAGGCCCATATTAATTCTGACTGTTTAAGCGTCCATGGTATCAATTAAAAAAAAAAAAAAATTTGTTCCCTCTTACGGGTTTCATCTAAAACTAACAATCACAGAATATGTGTGGGGATCTTTAAGCTTTTAGAAGTAAAAAATCTTTGTGGTCTTTACTGTATAAAAAGCAATTCTATGCCTACACGCTATAGGGAACAGCTTTAGTCTCTCATGTTTGCATATTCTAGCTGTTTGCAAAATATTTCCTATACACAGACTAGTGAATGCTGTTAAACTGCAGAAACTGTCAAAACCAGAAAACTTAAGTTTGCCCACTATTGTACAATAACCTTTCACAAGAGAGTGAACTTAATTATTCCCCTCATTCCTAAAAAGAAAAGTCATGTATGAATATGGAAGGTCTGAGCAGAGGGAATATCAAGACTGAACCTGGACTATTTATGATCAAGTAATAAGGCCACCAAAAATGTGGTCTTTTGGGGAAGGAGGGATAGTACAATAATGAACAATCACAGTCCCTTCAGTTCTAAATATGCTAATATTGCTTGCAATTACTACCCATGCAGACAAATAAAACATCATATGTTTCAGAGATATAGCAGTAGGTGCTGATTACATTTAGGTTGAATAATACAGGCAGGATAATATCCAAAAAAAAATTTCTCATTTACCATCTGTACTGGCTTTCTACCTGTGTTATTTATAAATTATACTACAATTAAACTTATACAATGCATACAGAAGTTTGATTATCCTATTTGAGTACTGTATGTGTTTTAATATAAAAGGGATGGGATTTTGGGGAAAGGGAGAAGGTAGAACCCACATATAATATTACCTGGAACCCTAAAGCAATCACCAATATAATCTAGTGACAGAAGAGCAGCTCGTTTGTTCAGGAGTATCAGGCCAGAAGGGACCCCTGTGATCATCTAGTCTGACCTCCTGTATACCGCCCAGAGGGCTTCTCGGAATTAATTCCTGTTTGTAAATCGAGACTGGATGTTTTTCTAAAAGATATACTCTAGTTCAATTTTCCAGTGAAGGAGAATCCTCTTTCTTCACCACTGGTAAATTGTTCCAATAGTTATTTACTATTTCAGTCAAAAATTTGCTTATTTCCAGTCCAAATTATCTAGATTCAATTTCCAGCTATTGGATCTTGTTATACCTTTGTCTGCTAAACTGAAGAGCCTTCTATTATCAAATTTCTGTTACCCATGCGGGTAGTTATAGGCTAATCAAGTCACCGCTTAACTTTCTCGGAAGTACAGAATAAGGAAGGGGAGAACAATTCAGATTCACCTTAGGCCAGACCAGATAAATGGATGACACTGGCACAACTCAGCACTGAAGCAGCATCAAACAGTAGTCACATCTATTAACAAAGTACTGTATGTGTTCAGACAATGAAAGGTAAACTGATATTTTATCAGCGTACTCAAGTTTTGAACAGCAAGTTTTCTTTACCCTAATAAAACGTGCCAGGGTATTATGGTATTAACAGTTACCTTGATTTTTCAAGAATTTTGTTTAGTATTGTTTGTGCCCTGTTGAAGCATCAATTCTATTCAGGGTATACGAGTGCCGATAAGTTCTGAATCTCACCAGTCAGCCTCATTCTCTCTAGCTCTGCTTAATAGTTCAGTAACTCACAAGGGAAATGCAGCAAGACCTAGAAAAAGCATTTAAATTCAATATTCCCTTTATAAATTCTTAAATAATGTGTGTTGGAAGTGACACTAATCTTTCTGCATGGGTTCAACCTCATACAATTCAACTGATTTCAGTGGGAGTGGACAATGAGGTTAGGTTCAAATCCCATGCATCAAAACAGCCCCATAAATATTAGAACATTTTGGCTTTGACACAAATGCTCTGTTAAAAGGGTGTGCAGACAACTCTAGGTATTATCCACTGAACATCTGTCAATTCTACAGATATTTAGCTTCCGAGAATAAATATTTGACTTAAGATCAGTGCTCTACAGAAATAAGATAAATGGTTAAAAAACAAACAAACAAACAAACAAAAAACAAAAAAACCCCACAACAATGCTGTAACAAAATGCTCTGCCACAAAAGCCTAGATGATTTGCACTCCTAATGTTAAAAGGTGAACTGCAAATCTTTTCCCAAATGCCCTGAACTGTACAAAGATTGATGGATTCATTTCATATTACTACAGTTTGAATGCACCTGGAAAGCTGTTTAGAGACTGCTTTTAGGAGAACTCATTACAGCAGGCATTTTTACAACATACTTTAAAACATACACTAAATAGTACATACACTACAATCAGTAATCAGTTTTCAAGAGTTAAAACACTAATTGAGTTATTTGAGTTAGCAGGATGTAATCTGATTTGTTCCAGAATGGATATTCTTAGAAATAGCTTTTTAAAATATTGGACTTTTATACAATTCAAGTTTACGCATCTCTTAATTAATTTTATTCATTTAAATATTAAGATTGGTTTAATATGCTGGAATGGATAGATAAAGTATGTTTGCTGCACAGAAATCCAACTCATCACAGTAGTATTCTCTGTATAGTCCATTTTATTTTAATAAAGGATTAAAAGAGCTGAATAAGAACATCAACCATTTCACTGATTCTGCTATAAGTTTTAAGGACTAAAACCTGCTCATCCCCAACAGCAAACACAGGGGGATCTGTTAAGTAAGAAGTGAGGGAAGAAGAGGAAATCCCAGGAGCCCACACAGGGACTCCATGCATGGGAGAATGCAGGAGTATGGGGGGCAGGGGGGAGTGGATTTACAACACGGTGGAATGTCCACTGG
The DNA here is from genome assembly GCF_011386835.1 of Chrysemys picta bellii. Lineage (NCBI taxonomy): Eukaryota > Metazoa > Chordata > Testudines > Emydidae > Chrysemys > Chrysemys picta. Next base: position 27,024,822 of record NC_088805.1, read on the forward strand.
TCATACTGAAAAGAGGTGGATGGACTACTGGGCTCTTGCAACCATGGAGCAACATGTGGGAGGATTCTGCTCAGATGGACCCCAAACTTTAACAACTGAAGTAGTTGTATCAAAATGCACCTGTTAAACATCAGACTCATCACTTGGCATAGTGAAACCAAATTAAGTTTAACATTTTGAATAAAATAAAAAACAAAACAAAAAAACTTTAGTCTATTAAAATGGACAGCAATTACTCAGCAAGAAGGATGCAATTTCCAGGAAGCTTGACTGTCTTAAAACTGACAAGTTCTATAGCAGAGCTGTAAAGTTGAAAAGCCATTTGAGGATAACATCTGGATATTTGTTCTATTCGTCAACTCTAGGTTACTAAGCTACACCAAGTTTGTTTTCAACACTTGAGTACTGAGAACTGTGCCCACCAGAAGTCAGTGAATAAACCTTAAGGCATATGTCCCAAACCCATTAACTCAGTTCTACGGATATCTGATATTCAGTTACTGTGATAATAGAGCAAGATAAAGTTTTATTATTTTTAATGAGCTTTTAAAAGGCTCCCACATAAATGTGTCCATGTCTCACAAAATTACGCCTATTTTCCACTAACTCTGCTGAACCCTTTCTGAAAGATGTAGTTTTCATGAAACAGATACTGCTTTAAAAAATTAATGTTTGTAGAGGCTTCAAGCATATAAACATGTGGGTCATGGTCTCCACTGTTTCACCTGCCAAGAGCATCTTCACTTGGCCTCTAAGTTTACTTAATCAGCTGCCTTCCTTTTCTTCAACTCACTTTATTTCATTCTGAAAGGATATTAAACTAGTCTCTCAGCCCCCTCCCTCTCATCAGAAACCAAACGTATTTCAGCTACTGTAAACTGACACCCGGGTGACTCCAGAAATCCATCAATACAGAAAAAAAAAAATTACAAGAATAGGTAAGTGACCTCTCCATCCTTCCCAGTGATTGTAAAAAAGTTGGCTCCTCAACCATCTATTTCTAGGTGTGTCTAATTCAAGAGTGGTAATGTAATCTATCATTCATGGTCTTTAGGGTAACCTTCTAGCCCACAACAAACTTCACTAGAGAACTATTCATTTAAACACCTCAGTTCTACAAAATTTTCAAATCATTCTTATAAAGTAAATTAAGCAAGTATTTACCTTTTTTTTTTTTTTTTTTAAATGTTATTTTAATCTACACCTTCCTGACAAGATCTCTGTCCAAGTCAGGCCCAAATATAAACTGACTGTTTAGAGTCAGAACTTGTCTTGACAAAAGGATATTGTAGAGCTAGTCACTACCATGCAGTGCCAACTATATTATTATTCTACACTGAAAGACCTGTAGAAAGTCTCTCTAATTTAGATGCCACTGACATATCGGAGAAACCTACCACCTGGTTATTTACGCCACTCAATGGTGAGACACGCTTGCCTGGACATACAAATGTCATTGGCACTCTGCCTAGAATTCCATGCCCAGATATGTATCCCAGTATGAAGTGCTCTGTCACTTCCCTACATGGTCATCTTTTTGCAAACACCATGTCAAAGGCCATCCAAATACTCTTACACTTGAGACAGAGGCATGCAGACAGTTCCTCTCACCTCCAAATCTTGACACTAACTATGGAACATAGTATTGCTCTTGTCTACCCGCCCAAAAGCTTTCCCTTGTTTGAAACAATTTAATGCATTGTTTTCTTCTATTTAAAAGTACAGACTATATAGCTCCCATATCTGAACTCTTATTATGCTGAAGCATATATAATATTCTTACAGCTTTTTGTATTAAGCCTTTGCCCTAAGGGGAGAGATCTTGGATGTTCATCATAACTACTGTAGTCACCTGAATTCAAAATGTATTAAATAATTTTTGCTAATATCCAGGAAAAGCAGCTGAAAGCAGTATTAGTCAAGAAAGATTCTATGAACAGACTCTAACGCCTAATGTTCATGTAGTTTAAAATATGACACATTGAGAGTTCAGAGTACTTAAGTCACAATTTATAAGAGGATTGTTCTGCAAATCAGACTTAAACAATATGATCATGCGACAAGTGACTAAATTTTAAAACATTTGCTAATGTTTGAATATACTGTTCTGTAAACAACTACCAAGAAGCTTAACATGAGTTTCCTACAGTAAGGGGGCACAAAACAGTATTCCAGTTGGTACCTGTACATGCATGCTATTCAGTAGTTGCAGTAAGGTATCACATTTGTTGACATTTGCAGCTACTTGGCTCTCCCAGATCACTTCTTTAAGTTCCTTTTTAATAATCTTCAATGTATAAAAGCCAAATATCAATTTTATGTCCAACTACAAATGCAAAATAACTGTCGAATTATGCCTATTTAGTGCAATTATGTTCATAAGTGACACACTAATTGAATTGAATAGATTATCTACTATAATTCTTAAAAAGATGTTCCTACTCCTAAACTCCAAATTATATCATGCCCTTTGCTTTTATTGTTAGGAGGGGAAAAAAACAACAACATGCTTCTGGAGTGAAATTATGTTTATTTAGGTATCAAAGGTTGGAATAAAGCTATTATAAGGAACAAAAAAGGACTTAAGTTAGCTAGCACTTTAAATCAGTGCTTTAAAAAGTTACTCAGTATCCAATCTGCTATTCTTGATTGGGTAGAGTGATTAAATTTTACTGTAGGGGACGGCATACACAAAAACAAAGGAAATGAAACAAAACCAAAACCCGGACCACACCATTAAACCCTCCATATAAAAGACAACCACCTACCCAAACATTCATCACAGTAATCTTGTATCATGAACACATGCAAAAGCTTCAAATAATTTAGTGACCATATTTTCTGATTAACGTTTGCTGCAAAAATAGGTCTCTAGAAGTATAACAGTTCAGGTACACAACTGCAATTGTAAGAGTATGTACTTGAGCACTTAGTTTGCACCTGCAATTACAAATTTAGCCAATTAGGGCCAGATTTTCAGAAGGGCTCGGCCTCCATAATTGGGGTTGGATTTTCAAGGGAGCCCAGCACTCAGCAACTCCTATCGAGAGCAATCAGAGTCATTGAGTAGGCATGCTTTTAGAAAAGCTGACCCTAAATGCATAGCTGGTTGTGCCCACAATACCCAATTTGCACATTTGTGGCAACTGTGTACGTGAATTAGGCTTGCAAATACATGTGTTTGCACATCATGCCTTTTGAAAGCAAGGTCTTTAAAGCTCTAGTCTGTCCTCCGCTAAAGAAAAGATTCAAGAAAGTCTAGTTGTCATACTCCCATTATTTCTGATATTTTGGCTTGAATGAGAGCGTCACTTACAGCCCAGTCTCAGATCTCCAGACAGATTTTGTAATAAACAAACAGAGTATGAGTGCATCAATCATTGCCAAGGAAACAAGCAACATCAAGTTTAGCAAGACTACTTTCACTTAAAGTTCGAAGTGCTCAGGGAAGACAGAGTTGGATGATGCATGCCTTTGCTTAAATATATCTTCAACAAACCTCAACATGTCATGAGAGAAGTGGACAAGTACGAAACTATTTGCTTTTTTTACGTCTAATGATTCAAAACATTCCCATAACACTGATGTCCTGTACTGATGTCTGTTTCGGTTTCCTGAAATTGATGTGAACCTTCCTGCAAATGTCAGATGAATCAGACCAGATTTACAATAAAACTAATTATTGCACAATTTAACATTTAAGGAGCCAGGAAGATATTTTGTTTTTAATTCAAGTTGCACTTCAGTGTGTCATTTTAACCACCAATATATACTTTCATACTAGAACATGTTTATGGCCTTGAGCAGTATTGCCTGAAGAATCCTCAAGCAGTTGGCATATTCGGAAAAGTTAATTTTGTTCCAACTGCAAAAATCTAGCAACTACTGCCTTCTATTAAGAGAAATCCCCCACTAGAGTCAATAAGGCACAGAAAGGAGATCTTGTAGTGCTGTGGAAAGCCTGCTGGCTCCGCAGGTGTTCCATGTGTAGTTTCAGAGAGTCCCCCTTCCCCCCCCCCTCACAGGGACAAAAAGAGTCAAGTAACATGATCCCTCTGGCTTTTCCACTTTACAAAAGTTGCTCAGTTGAAAACAAGCAATTCAGTTTCACCTGCACTCCAGTGAATTGGCAATACAGTAAAATCAGTCAGTATTTCCTTATGCTACAAACTACAATACATACCCTCAGGCTGATTATCCACTTGCAATTCTATTAATAATTCTTTACAGTATAATACCAAAGTAATGTGTCCCCTGACAAAGCAAATTGCTTTCAGAGATTACTATTCTATTTCTGGCACTTCAAGTCAGGTCCAAAATTGCTGCAGTAAGCTTCTAGCCCCAAAGTCTAGATCACTTTTGTGTGGCCCCCCCTGAGAAAAAAGAATTAAAATCAGTGACTTTTTGCTGTTGAAACAAGTTAATACAGAACCTTGATTTTACAAATACCCATCTTACGAACAATCAGTTATATGAACCACTTTTCCCAATGAAAGTTTAAAAAAGAAATAAATAAAAACCAGGAAAGCAGTGTCAAAGAACAAATCGACATCCCTTCATGTTCTGATGCCGTCAATGAAATGGAAATCAGTTTGCATCGCACCATATTGCCCCACTTGTGCACCATACTCATTAATTTTGAGATGTTCAATTTCATGAACTTTTCATTCCCAATTAGTTTGTAAAAGAGAGGTTAACAGCAAAAAAGCCTCTGTTTAAGTCTGAATGACACCAGAAGTACAGAAAGTGAAATAAGAGAAAAGTGACACTAACTGAAATCCAGAGACAGTATGCTGCTTCATGGTCTATTAAAGCAGTTAATATAATCAGCACTTGACGTTTGTATCTGCTTTTGGCCAAGTGTCCCTATAGGTACTCCACATCATGGAGTTTGCGTGCCTGTGCATTCCAGATTGGAGATATTCTCAGTAGTGTCTGGGGATCCGTCCCTGCATCTGAGCACAACAATGTCTGGGATATGAGGGTATATAGAGAACGGGCAGACCTGCAACCAGTCCAATTCTTTCTCAACCACAAAAGTTCAGTGAAAGACTCCAAGGCAGAAAGGAAGGAAGTGGGGCACCCATAGGGACACACATCTCAAAGGACTCCAGTTACTGTACAAGGTGCAGTCTTTTGGTTGAGACAGTCTGTCCTTTCATACATTCTGCAAATGAGATGAAAAGCCTGGGTGAAGCTCTAAAGACTCCAAGCTCCCCAACCCTCCTGGCAGAGTTGATGGTTATGAGGAATGAAGTCTTAAGGGACATATGAAGGAGGGAACAGTTCCTCATTGGTTCAAATGGCGGATTTCCTCAGCACATTGAGGACTAAGTTTAGGTCCCATGGCAGAACTGGTTCCTTAACATGTGGGAAGAGGTCGAACAAGCCTTTGATAACCCGCATAGTGGTTGGGGGGTAGTGATGAAGTCTGAAAACCTCTCATGGGGGAGTGAAAAGCTGTGATGGCAGTTAGGTGAAACTCAATAATCCCATGGTTTTTAAATTGAACAGGTAATTGAGAATGTGCATTAGACTAGCGGAGGCACAGATCGGGGATTGTACCAAGTCTGGAAGCGTCTCCATTTATGCAGGTAAGTTTTCCTTGTCAAGGGTTCTCTGCTATGAAGCAATACCGTCTGTACCTCTGGGGAGCAGTCTTGCTCTACACCAGGGAGCCATATCGCAGCCACGGCTTGAGGTGAAGCACTGAAGTTTGGATGGTGATGGATCCTGACTCCTGAGGAGATTTGCTGTCAGGAGAAGATGGAGAGTGCGGTCACAGAGACATGCGAACCTGCCCTGGGAACCATACCTGTCCTGGCCATGATGGTGTTTCCATTTCTTCAGAACCTTGAGCAGGAAGGGAGTTGGGGGAAGATAAGAGTACAGCAATATGCGAGGCCAAAGAATGACCAAAGCATCTCCCATCAAGTTGTGATCATGCCCTCCTCTTGAGCAGAAGCCTCTGTACGCCACATTGGATGATGTCACAAAGAGAGACATCTGTATATGACCCCAGGTAAGTCATCTCTTGGAATACCTCATTATTCAGCGCACACTCATGGTTGATGATGAAAAGCCTGCCAAGGAAGTTCGCCACTGTGTTCTATAGTCCTGGTAGATAAACTGCTGAGATCTGTATGCAGTGTGATATGCACTATTTCCATAGTTTTATGGATTCAGTGCAAAAGGACTGGGATCTTGCTCCTCCATGAAGACTGATATAATATGTTGCTGCTCTGTTGTCCAGGAGTATTCTGATTGGGTGGTCCCTTATGATGGGTCGAAAGTGCTGACAAGTGATTCATTACAATACACCAATATGGAAGATTACCTCCTGAAGGATCTATTTGCCCTGTCTTGAAAGGTTTTGGAAGTGTGTATCCTGTCCTATCATGAAGTGTCTGTAGCAAGTACCCTTGTGGGAGGAGACTCCAAGAACGGAACTTCCACGCACACCTTTTGTGGATCCTTCTCCCAGTTTAGAGAACCAATGACCCTCAGAAGTATAAATACTCCTTGGACAGGCCTTGCCTGTTGGAGGGGTAGAAAGTTCTCAGCCAGGCCTGAGGACACCCAGAGTGTAGTGTTGCTAAGGGTGTCACAAACACAAAGGCTATCATATGGCCCAGAAGTTGCAGGCATGCCCTTGTTTTGGTTTGTGGGCTCTGTTGTATTGTTGAGATGAGGTTGGACATAGTGGCAAATCTGTCCTGGGACAAGTATGCTCTGGTGGTGGTGGAGTCCTCAGTGATGCCGATAAAATCTAACCTTTCAGGATGCAATTGTCCAGGTAGGGAAAAACTGTACTCTCAACTGGCAAAAATGGGTTGTGACAGCTGAGAGGATTTTGATAAGACCCTTGGCATGGTGGAGAGGCTGAGGGTAGGACACAATACTGGTAATGGTCTCTGCCTACCGCAAAATGTAAGAAATGTCTGTATCCCTCAAGATTTCGGTGACCAAGACATGGAGGTAGATGGGGTACTGTTTTTATGAGATCTGCTCTTGAAGGAGATGATGATCTTACACTTGGCTGATATATGGATGTCTCCGAAATAGAGGCACTGAGAATGTCAATCATCGACCGGGATAGGGTCCCAGAAAGAAAGACAGCACTTAAAAAGACTGGGGATTCCGGCATACCACAGAAACATCAATTATTGTTAACTAAGATCACTATAACTGCATGCTACCATATACAAGACAAGCTCAGGACAGGGTTGGGGAATTTTAAAGATTCTGAATGAGAAAAAGCTGGGCCAAGAGCCAATGCTAACTTCACTTTGAGAGCACACTTTCCCTGCATATTAAAAATAGCAGGATAGTTAACTTTAAGGGTACATAGTTATCTCCCCTCTGGATGGCTACTCTAATAACTAAATCCAAAATGGGAAGAAAGATCAGAACAAATTTAAGCTGTATATCAATTTATTATCTTATAAGGATAACCATCTGACTGCCAGTAAGGCCTACAAAAATGTGAATACAACTATTTGTGACGTATTTTCAACAAGATCCACCTATAGACTTTGCACAGAAACTAAGTAGCAAAATCCTTAAAACAAAGGGGAAAAAAAAAAAAGAGAAAAGAAAAAAACCCATTGATAGTCCAGTTAGGAGTAGAAAACACAATGTATTTTCACTTACAAGATAGCGGTCTCTCCAAAGTAGAGAGAATGTTACTTGTATTTTTTAGGAAGTGATGCAAGATTAGAAGTTGAATACCAGTGTTTCAATAGAAGCCACCCTGCTTTATTACAGATATTTTTTAATCATTAAAAAGGACGATTAAAAAAATTGAAAATTACCAGCTATTACAAACAACATTTAAAATGGTGACATTGGGAAGATTAGAGAAAAGTTTGTATGTTTTCCACACAGCAATCGGGAGAGGGGGAAAAAAAGCCAACCAACCAAACGTATTAAAAACCTGTAATCCAGTTAAAAGCAAAAGATGTCCTTGCTACTATGTCTACCAATTAAAAGGTAATAGTAACCTAAGACAATTTAAAGACAGAAGTACTCATTTAATGTAAGGTAATTACAGATGAATGGAGGAGGTCGAATTTTCAATAATGCATAAATGAGGTGCCTAACTTGCACTATGCGTGCTTTTTAAAAAATCCCACCCAGGGCCTCAAACTCTTAAAATTAACCAAGGCCCTTTAGACATATGTAAACCTGTATTATTAATAAAAGGTATCTCACCAGCTACTTCCACAATATCACCAGGGACAATGTCTCTTGCTTTAATCCTTTGTACACTTTTTCTGTCTTGTCGATATACTTTGCCCATTTCAGGTTCATATTCTTTAAGAGCTTCAATAGCATTTTCAGCATTTCTTTCCTGAAAGAGGAAAAATAAGATGTGAGGTTTTAAAAGCTAGAGGTACTGTCAATTCTGACAACTAGAATAGTCACCTTCTAGTTTTCCACATGTAGCATTACATGAATACTATTTACTTAGTTATTCTATGTTCATTCACATAGAAGATACTTATTAGACCCACCCCATTATGTGGTTGCAACTTCCAAGTGAAGTTGCAGTCTGGAAAGCACAACAATAGAATTCAGATATTAGTGAGCCCTTAAACATCTAGAAGCCATTGCCTTGAAATTTGCAGTTACCTCTCCAGAACGTCCATTATGTTTTGGTAGCTGGAGATCATGCAAACTATATATTAAGGGATCATACGGTTATGTTTTGATGCAAAGCAACACTCCAGCAGGAACATCTATTAAAACTAAATGATTCTACCCTAGTTCAGCTGTGCTTTATTAAATAGAATACCTCCTCTGAGACTCAAATATACATCCATCCCACATCAGTCTGGTGTTTTCACTAGTTATTGATAGAAATTAAGATAGTGAAAAAAAATCCAATCATTAAACTTTCTCCAATACTGTTCTTGTATCCCTCCTTTAGGTCTTTGTGCCACATTTGAACCATGTCAGATTAAGAGGCATGGACATATCCACTTACAACAGCTCCTTTGTTATCTAGCTTGGAAATAACTATTGTCCAAAAGCTCTTTTCTTCGCACTTGTAAAGTAAGGACACTACATGACATTTCACACCCATTACTTGCCAACAAAGTACCTACAACTTCCCAGATATAGTGCCAAAGCTGGAGCTCCAGAAAAGAAGGCAACGCACTTAAGAGTACGAGCAGAAATTGTAACTATTTTTAGCATCGATACACACACAAAAAAACCCACCTGAATCTTCTTTCCATAATTAAGCTATGAATGAGTTACAGAAGATTGGACCTTAAAAATGACAAGGACCTTAAACTTTATTCTTTTCTTAAAGCATCTATGGGTATGTCTACAATGCAGCTGGGAGGCGCAATTCCCAGCTTCAATAGATACACACGTCCTAGATTTGACCAATCTAGTGCACTAAAAAGAGCAGTGAGGTAGCAGTAGCACAGGTGGCACTAGCACAGATTGACCAATAAACATAGTATTGTCTAGGTTTAGATGACAGAACCAGTAAAACACCAGCAGCCTATCTCCCTGAGCTCTACTGCTGTTACCACCAGTGGAAGTACTATGATGAGAAATTAAGAAAAAGATTAGTACAGACATCTTAAGTCTGCCCTGTTGAGTATAGAAATTCAAAGAGGATGCTTTTGGGTATACAAAACTTAAACCAACTTTTCCAGACTTACACCAGCTGCCAAGGGTTCTCTCAGCTAGTACATGTCTGAATTGTATAAAGGCAGACAATTATCTTTGGAAATTCAAACCATGAGCCATTAGAGCCTAATTTGTCAGCTGGTAACACACAACTGATTGCTCATGTGTAGTACCAGTTCCAGCAGGCAATGAAATACCTTGAACTACAAATGTTACAGCAGCTGATCTGGTGAATGTTGTGAAATAACTGGCAGGAGAAGAGATGGGGGTGCCATATATACTAGCAGCTACGAGCTACCTTAGGTGTAAGGAAGGTGGGGAGTATGGCCTAAACCCATGGCATTTCCCCTCTCCACTGGATGAAAAGCAGAATTTAAGCTCTTGCTCATGAGCATAGGTAACTCTGCATATCCAGATAGGCACTGAGGTCTATTAAGTTTCAATGACCCTATTAAATTTGAGGGGCAAAGAAACAAGAATTATCAAATCAAATATAGAAGCTATCATAGTTAACTCAGTCTTTAGAGTTAGCAGCTCAATAAATGAATTCCATCTTAGAGAACAAGATACATGGGTCATCAGACATAAATAAATGCCACATCAGAAAACAAGCGCCCCCCCCCCCCCCCCCAAATCTAATATTTGAAATTGCCAAAAAGAAATTTTACTTCACGGTCTAAAGTCAGCCCTTCAAAAGTTTAAATCTAGTTCTCCAAGCTGGTTTTCTCAGAAATATCCAGAATCCTATTTTTTTTTAATATAAAGTCAGACAACAATTGCATCTCCATCACCCACAAAACAAAAAAGAAAACAAGACAGAGAAAGTTTCATGAGAGTTAAGACAGAGCTCCTGCCCAGATTCTCTGTTAGTATTATCTAAAAACTTTAAAGGGCTGAAAGAGGAAATGTTTTTTAAAAATCAATTAAAGACAGACTAATTTAAATATTTAAAGTTTCTTCCAACAAAGAACATAGTGACTACATCCTTACCCAGTACATCTCTTTATATCCAATACACCCAGGATAGCCTCAAATTTATTCTCTTATATTTCTATTTTGTGTTGAATTACAATGTTCAAGTATTGGACAATGAATTAAAGTTATTTAGTTATTTTTTTTATTCTGTTCTTTTAAAAACTCAATCTTTTTGCAGTTTTTCTGACTGCACAAGTTCATTTACTTCTGGAATTTTTCAACCCATCACCAAGTAACAGAAAAAGTTTTGATGTAGGGATTATTGCATTAGGATAGGCTAGTTTTTATTACATGTGCATGTGAGTGAGTATATTGTAGATTTTAAAACGGTATGAAATTGATGGTTTTGAATAAATGAATCACCGAGAATCAGATACAGGCACTGAAGAGTGTAAACATTTTTCATCTTTTTAATTATAGTATATAGCATAATCCCTCCATCTTCCATAGAAAAAGATATCCACCACCAACTAAAGTTTTCTCTGCATTTAAGGAGAATGCTTGTGGGGGAGGGAGACATGGAGAAGCAGGAAGTCAGACTTCAGATGACACGCCCACATATGAAGTTTCTTCCTACACTGATTTTATCGTGGTCTCAAACAGATCCAATGATTTCTGGTTTTGGACTTTTAGCACCTAGAAATCGGAGACATGCACTGGAAAAAGAAATCTTGAAGTTAAACTGCAAATTTTATTCCTCTAGAGTAAATATTCATATCAATAATACAGCATCATAATCCATCTACCCACAGCAGTGATTTTGCAAAGGGGAAAATATCAAATTTCCAAGTGATAGAATGTACACAAAGTTGTTCTATTTTTTAAATTAAGTTACTGAAAGTCCACAGAATTACCCCTATAAATGGCATCTAGCGGAAGCAACAACTACTTTTATGGGGGATAGCAGTCTTCTCTTGCTCCCCACTTGTGACAGTAAGGACAAAAAAAGGCAAGGCAATAAATGCCCCTCTAACCCTTACCCCACCTAAAGAGCAAGTGAGGATTTTTAGCTTCCCTATAAATTGCCAACAAAAAGTGGAAGCCAAGGCTGAGATTTTCAAAACTACCTAAGAGAGCTGGAGACCCAGTTACCATTAAAATCAGGAGAACTGGATGCCCAATTTCAATTAGGCACCTTTGAAAGTTTCAGCCCTAAAACATAACAGCTCCCTCACATCAAAATTCAATGATATCACTCTGAAAGTCTGCTCGCTTTCAAAAATCTCTCCTCTTCAACTCTCCCTTCTGGTTTACCAGGGACAGGGGGCAGTTTAAAAGTGGCCTTCTCTTGAACTTACTGGCAGGGCCGGCTCCAGGCACCAGCGTAGCAAGCAGGTGCCTGGGGCGGCCAATGAAGAGGGGGGAAGCACGTCCAGTGGGGGGGGCCGTCACTCCCTCTCAGAGCGAAGGACCTGCCACTGAACTGCTGCCGTAGAATGAAGCGGCGGTAGAGCTGCCGCCGATTGCGGCTTTTTTTTTTTTTCCTCCTCCCCCTTCTGCTGCTTGGGGTGGCAAAAACGCTAGAGCCGGCCCTGCTTACTGGATAGGAAGTGCCAGTACCAAGGCTGGTCAGAAGATACCACTACCTATCCCCCTCTTACAATAGCATGTACGTTGATTATTCTGTTACTTGCCTTTCCATGGATGGGGGGGGTGAAGAGTCTAGTATTTAATGACCACACTGGGAGGAGAGGTATGGAGATTCTGTACTGGAGAACTACATTAGCCTCACTGGGATTTACTCCAAGACAAAGTAGCTGCTGTGATGAAGCAGGCTAGAGGAAGCAACTTCCATAGCCCTCCCCTCCAGGCAAGACCTTCCTAGATTCTCACTTTTCAGCATACAAGAGTACCTGCAGGACACAGCTCTTTCCATCCTGACCACTGCCTTACTCACCCGGACTATTTCCTTAGCAGGTATGGGAGGTGGGGGGGACTGCCACCTTCTTCCAGTGATGCTGCTGCAAGGAGCTACTGAAGTCAAAAGCAGGGATTGAAGGGGAGGAGAAAGGTGGCACAATGACTGTCATCATGATGTACCCTACACTTTTTTTTTTTTTTTTTTTTTTTTAAAGTGGGAGGTGTGTAGGTGTAAAGATACCAACTGCCAAGAACAAGAACTCAGAGCCTCTGATGAGGCATCATATTTTAGTGCAAAAATATTTTAAAGAATTTCTTCACATGAAAGAGCGTTTGATTTTATTTTAGAAGGTTTAGATTAGGCAGATGATGCAGAATTTGTAATATTTACTCTGCCACACAGAAGTTAATACATTCATAGTTCTGCTCTAACTGACTAGAAACACTTATACTCTAACTTGGTAACAAAGTAGTCCTATGCACTAGTTCTCATTAAGGACTCCTGTAGAAAACAAGAAAAGTTTTTTTGCATGGAGTGAATTAAAAAGATTCACCTGTAAACTCTTAACTGATTTTAAAAAAAAAATTTGGTAGGGATTACAGGAAAGTAATTTTATAGAGAAAGCAGATCAGAAGGGTTTTTGTGGGGGTTTTTTTGGTTAGGAGGTTGTGGTGACAGAGTCAGGCTGATAATGCGCAGGATCTTACAATCTTAACTTTGAAGACAGTTTTTCAAAGCAGTGCAGTGGATTTACCCACACATTCCATTAATTTCAATGAACATATCTACTGAACTATATATGTAAAAAGACTTTATATTCACAAGAGTCTTGTTTGTTTAAATAAAAGCACAGGAAAAGTTTGAATATAGCAGCAATGACAAACCATTTAGAATTTACTGGCTGTTTTCCATTAGAGTAAATGCTCTCATGATGGAGAGCTATTTTAAATCTATTATATAAATGTAAGAGAATTTAATTTTTCTTGGACAATTCTCCAAATGTACAAGTTATTCACAAATCTAAGTCAAAAGGCATTATGTAGGTGCACTGACTTCAGTGCAAGCCTCTTGGGGGTTTAATAGCTTTAAACAAATCATCACACAAGTGTAACCATTTAAATATATCTAAATGGTTCCAAGAATGCCTTTGATTCTTTCAGCATGGAAATCAGTAGGTTTCTGATCTACAGCCTGCAGCTGAGTGCCCATTATACACTTTGGATTTTTTTCTTTGAATTGATTTTGTCATACTTGCTTTTGAGGCGTGTAGTTAATAGCAGAGTCCTTGTTGCAATGTATACTAAAAGGAAAAAGCTGGTCTACTAGGGATGCTTCAAACAAACAAGTGTATTCTTCTACACATTGGCTTTTTCTCTTGCTAAGTTAGACTTGTGCATGCATTCTACAGTGGGGTAAAACACAAAGCATAAATATGGTTGCCTTGTTAACCTGCACTAAACTTTATTCCCCCATCTTCACTAGATTTAGTGGGGGGAGTTTTAAACCAACATGAAGTATTAATTTATTCCAATCCAACACTAGAGGAAGAGCTTTTATATTCCTGGTAATTTTTTTTAGGAAAAGAACTCTTTTAAGACTAAGTTCTTTGTGGCAGGATTTTGGTCTACCTCTATGTACAGTGCCTATACAAACTTAATTGGATACTACTTTAATAAATAAGTTAAAGACCCTAGATTTTGACAAACTTGAACAAAGCTTCCAAAAGAACAAGTACTATGTCACTATTTAACATCACGTCAGCTTTGAGGGTGAGAGGAAAAAGTGTAAGGAACTGCTCTATTGGTATGTTCCACATAAGTTATTTGATGTTGCATACATATGTATTCAACTGTGGCACCTGCGATATTCACATTTTTGAAAAATCTGACATCACAAAAAAATAGGCATAGTACAACACACAAGAATATGCATTATCTGAGACATGCTGACTACAGTGTCTCTTTAAAGTTGTAAAATATTTCAACTACTTAGGTTTACAAAACTTTATAATTAATCTAGCAGGGAAAAGTTTGAAGGACCAAAGGTAAAATCTGCAGCAGCATTTGCATGTCACCGTACAATATTTCCCTTCAACTGTCAAAAATCACTGACCCCCTGAACATTTTTTCAGCTGCAAAGTAATGTATTTAATATTTTTATATTATTATGAGCATGCCTCTAAAATAAAATAAAGACGTACCCAATAAGAGTTTACCCATTTGTAATTTAAGATAAATTGTTTTGTGCAGCATTTAACCAGAAAGTTAGAGTTGTGCTGCCAACTGAAATCCCTGTCTAAGAAGTCAAGTTTTTTGCTTCTTTGTTAAATTTGATGATCTCCAATAGAATTTGGACATTTAGTTCAAAACCCTGAAAATTATGAAAGTTTAGATTAGTCAGATACTACCATGAATTTGAAATTGTAACTACTCAACTCTCCATATCAAAGCCTTAAAATCAAAGCCAAATAAAAATTAAATAAAAAAGTAAACTAGTTTGGCTATTTGAATCCAAGTAAAACAATACTGCCTACTTAACTTCAGAGATGCAAAACACCACATTTAGAAATGCATACTGTGTGTAGTGGACCTATATTTTTTATTAAATACAAATGTGAAGATTCAAGTTTTCATTGTAGTATGGAATATAGATTCACATTTCTCCTTACATTTAGAAAGATCACTGAAAGAGAGAATACTAAAATTTAAGCTTGTATGTTTAATAGAATGCAGATAGCAAATATCCATACAATAAGATTCCAGGATTGGCAGTCTAGAATATAAGAGTCCGTGTGAAGTGATGGAAACTGCTACAATCATGATTGAAAGATCTTTGTTCAGAATATCAATAGGTTGAATCACTGAGTTTTGCAGTCTGTTAGAGCCCAATTTTTTAAGTTCTCAGCCATTTTGACTTCATGAATTATACCTGTGTGGTGTATAGCTCCAGTAATCATGGCATAGATATATGCCTAAGAGTCCTAGACCATTGTATATCTGAGGTAACCACCAATCCCCAACTTTGCTCTACATCTTATTTGTATGCAACAATTTCATTGGTTGTATGAGAAAAACTGCATAGATAGTAGTTTACCTAGTCCAACTCCCAAACCTATCAACTGCATGGGCTTTAAGCTACGATATTATGGAGGCACCCTGGTGGTGACTCCATAGTTAGGTTAAGTTCTAAAACAGCGGTGGGCAACCTGCAGCCCATCAGTGTAATCCGCTGGCAGGTCGCGAGACAGTGTTTACATTGACTGTCCGCAGGTACAGCTGCCCGCAGATCCCAGTGGCCACAGTTCACCGTTCCTGGCCAATGGGAGTTGCAGGAAGCGGCGCAGGCTGCAGAGACGTGCTGGCCACTGCTTTCCGCAACTCCCATTGGCTGGGAACAGTGGGATAGAGTGATTAATATTTGTTTCAACAGCAAATAAAAAATGTTCAAGAACAGCATGAATTTTTAAAACTTAATAGCAATGTTCATGAATGGCTTCTACTATGAACAACCTCTTTCTTAACATGCTGAAAGATATATAAAGCAAGCCTATGGCCAAACACATCCATAAGGTATTCGGTGTTGTGTGTTTTAGTCTACCCACATGTTTAACATTTCTGTAGCTTCCATTTTAGCTTTGGGTCAACACTTCATGTCGGAATTCACATGATGATTTTGGTTCCGAGTAATTCAATGTTAAGAATGTATATAGTACTTTTGGCATATGCCTATACTACTTATAAAATCTGTACTGTACAGACATCATCTACTTCTACTAATCAAGAGCCTAAAGGGTTTCTGAGGTTTGGTATTATAAAAATATGTTTGCTTACCTGCCACACACCCACAATTGCATTAGCTACTAATATAAGTAAGATTACAAAAGGTTCTACAAATGCTGTGATTGTTTCTTCACCTTCTTCAAACCAGGCCAAAACCTGCAAGAGAAATCACAGTTAATCTAAATACAACAGATATACACACATACACACGACAATATTACACAAAACATGGAGTTTAGAATTTTTACAGAAATATCTATACCGTTATCACCAGGGCTGTCGATTAAATCGTAGTTAACTCATGTGATTAACACACAAAAATTAATTCCATTTAAAAAAAAATCCCAATTGCAGTTTTAATCGCATTGCTAAACAATAGAACAACAATTGAAATTAATTAAATATTTTGGGATGTTTTTCTACATTTTCAAATACAACACAGAATACAAAGTATACAGTGCGCACTTTATATTATTTTTATTCCAAATATTTACTCTGTAAAAGTGATAAAATAGTATTTTTCAATTCACCTCATACAAGTACTGTAGTGCGATCTCTATTGTGAAAGTGCAACTTACAAATGCAGATTTTTTTTGGTTACATAACTGCACTCAAAAATAAAATGTAAAACTTTAGAGCCTACAAGTCCACTCAGTCCTACTTTTTGTTCAGCCAATCGCTAAGACAAACGTTTGTTTACATTTACATGAGATAATGCTGCCCGCTTCTTACTTACAATGCCACCTGAAAGCGAGAAAAGGCATTCACATGGCACTTTTGTAGGAGGCATTGCAAGGTATTTACATATTTTAAAAAATTACTGCAACTTTATATTTCTAATCTGATTGGACTTTTTGCCTGATTGGCCACTGGTTTGTATTCTGGCACAGAACCATGCCATTAATTGACGATATCAACGAATGGTAGTCCCTCCCCCCCTTTAGTCATTATCAGTTTGTGGTGGGGATTTTCTACGAATACTTATTCTACAAAGTGAAATGCCTCTCTTCCCCATTTAAAAAAAATGGACTGCACAAAAGGTGATAAAGATGAATTTCAATAAAAACTCGAACTATAAAACGGGAGAGAGTTGGAAAAAGCAACATGCCTGCCAAAATTCCCTCTAATTTTTTACATCCATGTGCAGAATGAATTTTGTTATGTGCACCAATATGGAGGTGATGTGTGGCGGGGGTGGGGCCAAGGGGTTCAGCATGTGGGAGGGGGCTCAGGGCTGGGGCAGAGAGTTGGGGGGGTGAGGGCTCCGGCTGTGGGCTCTGGGGTGGGGCCAGGGATGAGGGCTTTGGGTGCAGGCTGCCCCAGGGCTGCAGTGGGGAGAGAGAGACTCCTCCTCCCTCCTCCCCCCCAACCGCAGCAGCTCCGGGACTGGGACCAGGGGAGAGGCCTTTGATAGCCTGCTGCACAGCTGTGTAGCTTAGAGGGAATGCTTAGAGGGATGCTTGCCTATTGTGCTCCTCTTAAGCTTTCCTGTCAGGGTACCTAACAGTCACATTAAAATGGCAGATCATGAAAGCAAAAAACTAATTAAAAAGCGGGGTAGGGATGGGAGCTAAATCAACTTGGGAGGTTTATGTAAAGATCTAACAATGTGGCTTTTTCCTCAGTTCAGCTTTATTACATTCCCAAGCAGGAGGACAAGGCACCTAATGATTCTATACTTGTAAGGCTTCAGATGAAGTTTGGGGATTCTTTAGACTTTGTTATTTACCAGTCTCAAGCACTTCAGGTACATATGGAAAAGGCCTATTCATTGAATAAATTCAGGCAAAATTCTGCAATAACTAAGGAGACAGAGTCTAATTCTTTAGTCAACATGTTGAGCAACAGGAAGCCTGTTAAGTGACAATAAATGGGAACAATGTGTAGAAATAATTAGTGCCGGTAGTCAGGCAACACCATTATGAGTCACTGACCAACTCAGAAGCACCTTACCAAGTAGGCCAAAAAGCAGTTACTAAAGACAACATCATTCCGCTATCATGCTGCACTAGAACTATTGCTCAATTGTGAAACACTCCAGGATGTTAAAAAAGATGAAGGATCAACAGCACGAGAGCCCTGAACAGAAATAATCTGAACCACCAAGCAAGACCAATATGAGAGCAGATTTTATTAGGATAGAGGAAATGTCCAATATTGTAACTGGCAAGGCAGCATTGGGTTAGGCTCAGATTAGAGGAGTGTATAGTCTAGAGGAAAGAGCATAGGAGTTCCTAGCTTCTAGTCTTCAGTTCTAACCCAGGCTCTTTCACGGACTCATTGACTGCATCTACAACCTGTAATTCACTGTTGCTGCAGCTCCACCAGTGGTAGCAATGGTGTAGGCTGCAGTTTGGATGGAACTCTAGTGTTTTTAACTATGGTGTTCAAGCTCTTTCTACAGACAGCCTCCACTACTGTTACAACCAGTGGAACTGCAACAGTGGTTAGTTAACATGTTATTATCCTAGTGTATATGAGGCCAGTATGTGGCCCTGGTAAAGCCACTTAGCATCTGTGTCAGTCTCCACCATATGCACGATGAAAAAAATACATCTCGGAGGTCCTATGAGGAATAGTTAATCCTGCTTTGAAGATATAAAGCAATGACAAAGCAAGCGTTTTCCAACATTCATTTCAGCATATTAGATAAGCCACATGGAGATCTGGCTGTCTCAGGAAGAACCAATATAATGTTGTAAGGGAAACTTCTAGGTTTATGATTATGGTATCAGTACACCTGTACTCAATAGTATCAAGTATCTAAGACAGTGGTTCTCAAATTTATTTGATTGGACCCCCCCTTTTTTTGTGTCTGTAGTAGTTTACACAGCCCCACCACACAAGTACATATATTGATTAAAAACAAACAAAAAACACACAACCATGCAACTCTCATTGACTATTAACAACAGTAAGGCATTGATTCAAACAAAGCCAACAATCCATTGTAATAAGAGCAAAAGTAAAACTGGGATTGTGGCCAATGCTTACAATTAAATGTGCACACCATGTCGTACCAAGCAGATTAACGTATAGATGGCAATGACTTTGTATAATGCTGTGCAAGCTTAACAGAAATCCATCAAAATGCACAGTGCCATCTAGAGTCATATGCACAACGCCATCAGAGGACCTGATATGTCTGGAGGAAGGCCTATCCCAACCTCTGCTCTAAGAGACCAGCCGAAATTCAGACAGAGATCATAAGAGAGCAAATATGACAGCTTGTTTTAAGTCTTAACCACAGGTGTACTGATACCATAAATCAAGCCGATAGCCAGATCAAAATCCTTAAGATGTTTTAGAAGTCCAACAACTTCAGTTCCCAAAACATGGACCTTTCAAAAACATTTGACAAGAGTAAAATTTAAGTGAACCTATTAATTCAAACTACAATTAGCAAGAGACTTTTGTTAGCAAAGAATAATTGCTGGGAACTAAAAATGAGAGAATTTTCCTGTATGTCAAGATGCTCTAGTGACTGTACCCATAAAAAGTTAAAACAGGAGTCATTCAATTGCAAGTATCTGATCTTCTGTCAAAACAGGTTATGGGAGAGTGTCAAAATAACTTTATGTACATTTGATGAAACAACTGTATAGTAGCCTAGATTTAATAAGCACTAGCAAGTGATCAGGGATGAACAGATAAATAGCAACACATTAGTTTTTAAAAAATTACCAACATCTTTTTTGCTTTACTAAATAGAGGAACAACAGAAACCAAAGTTTGGAAAATAACAGAATCTATAATTATTTATTACTTGTTTTATTGTATTGCCTAGGGTCCTAGTCACGGACCAGGACACCTTTGTGCTAGCCACTGTACAAATGCCTTGCTATAGTGGCAAATAGTTCCATCAGCAAACCTCAGGATCTTACAATATACTAAACAAAACAAAAAAAGAAAAAGAAAAAGACAGAGGGTCCAGTGATATAATGACCCTTACTGATAGAAATCTGGTAATCAAATCATTGTAGCACGCATAACCATGAACATGATTAAGATCAACCATTATGGTATTGTTTTAAGACAATACTTTTGATAAAATTTAAATTTTAAAAAAATTCTATATACCTAAGAGGCTAAAAAGCAAAGAAAAGCAAAAATGTGCTTTTGCTTTTTTTTTTGTTTAAGTGGAAAGGAAGTCTGGAGACGAAGGGAAATATCTAATACACATACTGCCCTGACACCTGAATGGTGAGAACAAATCTAGAGGGCAACTCTGATTCAACAATGTTTCATTTGATTGCTCAAGCCATATTTAATTGGTTTGAACTGTTGGCAGAAGTCTCTTAAGCAAAGTTTAACAAGGATGGGGCCATGGGACTTTTTAAAAGAAATATACACAAAGACTAAAAATTACACATGCAATGACGAGCAAAGAATGCTTGTGGCTCAGGGTGACTAAGAGAAGCAGAGGATGCTCCAGTAAGCCAGCCAGCAATAAACAGAATGGTCATGAAAACAGTTAGAAAAACCAGAATTAAATTAATAATGCTATGCAAGCATTTGTACTCCTAAAAAAGCCTCACTGTTTCAGTATTTTTTAATACCAGAGCACATAGATTAGACATTTGAGACAAACATATTAGGAAAGATGGAGGGAACAACAAAAACAGAATACAGTATACAAAGAGTGGAAGTTCTGGGATGAAATCCATTGCTCGGGAGATTATACCTACTGATCCATTAGACAAACTGGATTCTGTTATCAGTGGCCAAGAGGCAAGTTTTTTACTTGAGAATGGCAGCTTAGAGGCAAAATATGAAAATCAAATGTTATCCTACCAATAAAAGGTCTTAGACCAATTAAAGTGGGTTCCTTTTACCTATGCAATGTTCCTGGAATAAAAAGCTTGTTCTCCCAGGCCATTTAGATTTTTAACATTTACTATAGTTTGGCCAAACCAACAGTGCCTGATTACCATTATCCTTTTTGTATTTCTCTAGAGTACAGTTTAGACTCGGTTAAAAATGCATATTTTGATTCAAATGTGTCTATTTTACTGGATAGGATATGTTTAATTTAAAATTAAACAAATAAAATATCCCTTTTTAATAGTCTCAACAAGAAATTATTCCATGCACAAAGGAATTGCCAACCAAAGATTAAGATTCTTTCATTTCTCCCAAATTTAGTTCCGTCACTCATGAGATCAAAACTCTCCTTGCTAACTGTTACTGAAAAATAAAAACTCAGTGATGATTATAAAGGGAAATTGAAAAGTTTTACTGAGTTAACAGACTGTAACTACCTCTAGTATGTGCTGCCCCATGTTTCTGAATATACAATTGTTTTGCTATATACTTAATGGTAGCAGAAGAAAAAACAGAAGCATCTGGCAATTTAAGTTCTTACCTAGCTACAGCACCCTATTACAAGGGAACATTTTTAAAAGCTACATAAATTACTTCTTAAATCTCTGTGATCTTTTCCCATCAGATGATATCTTAGGTGACACTGCGTAATCTGAATTTTGCTGACAGCATGCCAATGTAATATAGCAACACTATCCCTATCTTATGCAACATATTAGTCACTACTATTCCAGATCTAACAGTTAGCTTGTTCTCAGGATGTTTTAGGACAACCCAGAAGTCCTTGCACAGAAAATTCTTATTTACTTCAATGGTGCAGTTTTGCATGCTTGAGGACTAAAAGATCAGTCTATACATGGGCCTGATTGGTATGTATAAGGAACATCTTTATTGGGCTACATTCACAATATACAACTTTAATCTAACCCTGTACCTAGCAAGTTTCCAGAGCACCCACCTGTAAGTCTGATTTGGTATAAAGGGGCTATTACTAGCTTGTTTCATGATCCTCTAATTTAGGCAACCAGTTATAAATACTTTCCCTAGACTACACTGTGTCCAGTACGAAAAACTATCACAATTCATTAGGAAAATATTAAGGTTGCATGGCAAAGTATAAAACTCAGGAAGTGCTAAAGTTGGGGTTGTGTGGATTACATTAACTCTGCTCTCTTGTATGTATACATGTATTATAATACGCTAAGTGATCATCTACTATTTATCAAACATGTTTCTACAATATTAGATACACGTTTAGCACTCTGAAAAGCACTGCATACTCATCTGTGTATGTCAGTCTATTAGAGTCATTTAGATGACATTACAGAGTAAACCAGTCTCATACAAAATATTATAGATTAAATACACAAGAAAATAACTGGCTCATCCTCTGAATTGCAACCACAACAGAACTAAGGCACTGGTGCTGCCTACATGGATCCCTGTGAAGTCTTACAGATTCCAATAAGACATTCTGGGAAGGGTCCATGCCTATAGTTTCCTTTATAGGATCAGGTGTATAACTTAAATTTTCTTCTCTCCAAGACATGTATTTTAAGTCATTAGAGATATACTGGAGGAATATGGACAATGAAAATGGTCTACGAATACAAGAATGAAATGTTACAAGAGTATGTGCATCTAAGGCTGTAGAACAGCAATTCTCTGACTTTGAGATCTAGCATACCACATATACAACTCAATAAGTACTTGTCATACCATCTTAGTAATTTAAATCAGTACAGATATAATGGGTTATGATGTCAATACTATACAGCAGCCTGTGTACTGCCTGACTGCAGCCCACATACCACCAGTTGATGTACAAACAATTTGAGAACCACTAATGTTACTGTATGATATTTAAGAAAAGGTATGTAATGCACCTGCATAAAGGTGCAAAGGCAAGGTGTCATGTGCAAGCTTAACTTTCTCAATTCCTTACGTGAGTGCTTACACATGCAACCTTAACATAACGAGTTTTAAAATGGCATGTGCACGCACACGTTCATGTGCAATATATAATGCACACTCTTCAAAGAAAAAATATTTCATGGTAAGGAACCCACTATCCCATCTACCTTGCAAGGTCCACCAGGTAACTTTAGGAGTTGTGCAGTTTTTAACCTTACAAGATGAGCAGTGAATGAACAAAGGCCTCTCTGGAGCTCTGCCGCAATTAAAACTTGCCATCATTAAGGTTTTTACTGCACAAATAATTAGCTATTATTTTACTGCGCAAATAATTAGCTATGCACACATGTCCTGCCAGGCCTCCTTGAAGGCACGGTGTAATTTTCAAAGACAACTCTCAACACAAAACCCATTTTCACCAGAACACTCAAACGCACTTCACAATCAGGACTATTTCCATGCCCAATTCCAACGCTCAATCTCTAAAGTGATTCAGCACTAATGCCATTCAAACAAGAATCTTCAGATTTAAAAAAAACAACAACAACAACAGTCTTTGCAAAGTATATTCTCCTCTTCCCTCACACATGTACTCAAAGGCATTAGAAGCATTTTTGTTACAAAAACTTTCTGAACATTTAACTTTTGGACAAAGACCAGTTCCATAAAATTTCAGTTGAGGTGAAAGTTTCAAACTGAAAACAAGGATCAGAACAGCAGATATTATGCAACCTTAACTTTACTTATTGCTACTGCTATACAAGGCCTTATGTTATCCAAGCACTACAGTCGTAACAGTCTCACAGATCAACAAGTTTACAGAAAATATTTTAGGGTCACTGAAAACACACAATCCAAGTTTGTGCAATTTGGTTCTGATCTTACTCCTGCTGAAGTCCATTAACTTCAAAAGAAACCCAACAGTGCTGCCAAAGACTCAACTATACATAACCAGAGCTTCTGATTTTCAGTTTTAATTGAAAGACATTCCTAACGCATCCCCAACACAAGAAACAAATTTGTGTTTACCCAATAAACGTTGGAAAAACACCAGAAATGGTTCCTTGTATCTTAGGGCTGGCCTACATGGAGCAGAAATGCAGACTACAAAAGGTGTGATTTCTAAAGCACATGAATGTGCTGCATATTAATTGGTTCATGTAGACTCTGCTTGTGTGCATTACAGGTTCCCAAGTGCATTTTAATGTAGTGGTTTTTGATACAGTATTACGTTAAGGAGCAATATGGAAAAATCACAAATAGATTACTCACCCCAGTACTGTATATGCAAAGAGAAAGCCCACCCCAAATCCAATTTTTGTAGATATATAAATATAGCTCAAAAATTGCTAAAAACACCCCCCCACACACACACCCAAAATTATATTACATCCCAAAAAGCAAAGCCCTACACATTAACTTAAGACCAAAGCTACCCTGATGCACCTCATTTTAAAACTAAAAATCAATTAATATGCTCTGTGTACACTCCTCATAACCTAAAAACACCTGTGATTTTCACATATTATTGTAGAGTGGTTGTCGTAGTATTACAAAGCCTCATTAACTTTTCAAGACTTAGCCCGTCCAGTTATCAATGATTACACATTATAAATTGTGTTAAATCATCCTCATGATGCAGCAATCCAATGCTAAAGGTTCATTTTACCTCAACTGTATACACAATTTATCTTTCCCCGTAACATTTAAATTTCCCTGGGTGGCAGTTATGGGCCACAAGCTTCACACTTGAAAATGAGTGCTTTCAGAACGAATATCGGAGTTTAAATTATGTCGATCACCTTGAATATTTTATAGAAACAAATGTATTTCTAAATTTGTATGAACTTAGCACAGTTGCGTGAAAGTTACCAGAACTCAAAGTCAAACCACAAGTGAAAAAACAGAAGAAATTACAAGTTATCTTTGATCCCAATACAAAACCCAAAAGCAAACAAAAAAAAAAAGAGTGAACTACTTATAAAGTAACTCCAATAAAAATTATTAGCTGCATTTCTATTTTAGCTATTGATTTTCAGGCCAGGGGCTTAACATGTTTTCCAAGAAGGAGGATAACGATTATCTCCGTTTTTAAGGTTGAGGAAATTTGAGACATAGAAAACTGAAGTGATTTGCCCAAGGTCTGAGCAGGTCAGTGGTAGAACTGAAGAGAGAACCCAGATATCCAGTATTGTACCCTGTATTACACTGACTGCCTAATTTAGCAGAATAATTTCAGCAAACTGGAAAAAGGAGGCTAGTCTAATTGTTTAATAAGTTCAGTAAACATACTAGCAAAGTACATTTGGCCAGGTACATTATTTGACCTGTGTCAGTTTAGCACAGGGTTGAATATGGAGTCAGCTCACTAGACAATTTCTTATTTGCTGAATTTGATCTTTACCTTCACCCGTTTGGTTGGAAATGAAGTGGGATATAAATTTCTAGAAGTAGTAACTCGTGCACTATAAAATTCCAGTACCCTTTATTACGATCATTCTTTCCTCCTCTACCCTCATGAGGGATGCAACTTTCAGACCCTTTACAAAACTCTAGCCCCCACCAAAAAACTAGATGTTAACCCATTTCTCAAAATTGCTACTGCCAGCCACGTTTTCTCCAAGGAAATATCAAAGTGACTAGAATGTGTCTGTCTCCACAGGCAAGCTCAATGCCAGTCCTTGGCCGGCTGGCAATTATATACACATATACCAAAACTGAGGCCCTCTTCTTTGAAACGGTGTGTCGGTTTTGTGATATCAGAAGCCTTCACTGGCCCAGAATCAACAACGCAGTATACTGCATCAGGCACAACAGGGGATAACCATCCTCTTTTTTTATTTTAAATAGTCTTAGTTTAAGACTGATCATTTGCTTCAGTCTATATTCATGATTAGTTGAACTTTGGCAGAAGGACAGAAAACTAGAAATCAGCACAAAATCCACGTTTTTATTCTTTTAGCTTATAAAAGACTAACACCTGTTTTTCTGGTCACAGAGTTAAGCTACAATTCCTTAGGCGGAAGTAAAAGTCTATTTGGTAGACTTTACTAACAATCTCTAATGTTCTGCACTTTTTTTTTAAATAAATAGAAACCAATCATTCTGTTCTCCAACTTGTCAAAAACATATGCAGACCCATCACCTTCCTCCTGTATTTAGTCTTCAATTCATTTCTCCAGTTTCTTAGCAACCATATACCCCATACACACTGCATAAAGAAACTATCCAATTAAGCATACATTAAAAACAAAACAAAAACCAGGGTCATTTAGTGTTTCTTGTCCTTTCAATCCTGTATGCAAGATGAGGGGTCCACTTTACAAAAAGACTATCCAAAGGTCAGTTACCAAATTTGGTCAACAATGGTGCCATCATTGTCGTCATCATTCTTGTCACTGTCAAAAGCAACAACTGTCACCTTGCTATTATCAGGGAGGGAAGGCAACTGAAATATTCCCCATGCAAATTCTATTTACAGTTTGCATTGTATCCAAAAACCTCTTCCAATGATCATCCATTTAGCTTGATAAGGATTAACTCAAAAGCAAAAAGAATGACCCATTAAATGCGTAATCAAGGTTGGTTTTAAAAGCCAACAACAAAAAGAAAGGTTGGGAAATCCCATTTCAAGTAGGTATACAAAAAATATGATGGATTATATGTAAGCTTTTCATAGGTCTGTGTATGTCTAGTTTAACTGTATTCAAGAAAGAAGAGAATAGTATACACCATACATGAAGTGAATATGGAAAAATCAATGTCTAAAACATGCAAAAGTTAAGCTTAGCAAGATAACCAATTTAAGACTCAGCATGCAATTTATTTTTCCACATCATAAAAAGAACTAGTATAAGCAAGAAAATAACTTAAGGAATAACCCTGTCCTTCAATATATATATACAGTAGCCTCATTTGTTCAATGTGTGAAAAGTCTGAAAAAACAAACATTTTATACTTACAAAAGATATACAAGCTGCCAACAACAAAATTCTAACTAATAAGTCTTCAAATTGTTCAAGCACAAGCTCAAGTAAGGATTTTCCTGCAAGATATAAAAGGCAGACATATTGCATCTTAAATATACACAGAAAGATGCAAAGTATGGATAAGAAACATTAGAAGATTGTACAAGCTTGCTTACCTTCTTCAGCGGGTAATTCTGCGGGAAGCATAGGTTTTCCCAAGGAGCATGTCAAAGAGAAAAGACTGTTAGATAACTACATTAGCTACTATAAAGCATCCATCATTAAAGATTATTTCTGAGCTAGCTAAGATGCTACAAAACTAAATTCTACCCGATTTTATGTATATAGGAAATTCAGATTTTAAGGCAATGCTGAGTAATGTAATTAAAGTACCTCCTTTTAACAAGAAGAATTGGAATGGGCCTCGCTAATGCCGCAATTTATGTCAAATACATTTTAGCAGCAATCTAGTAAGGTTACAATTCAGCCAAGTCATCACTCATGCCTGCTATGTTACTTCTGGTACTGCTGCATACAAAGGATCACAGGCTTCAAACGTTTTTCAGACTTCAGCAGAACACGGATTTCCCTCCACATCCACTTAACCAAAATATAAGATGTATATCCAAATACTTCACAATCTCATTTTTCTATTTAGGAATTGCTGTCTCCCCACCTGCTATTATTTCTGTCAGCCTGTTCTGCAAAACAATTGGCACAAAAGAAAGCTATAAAAATAAAGCTCTGCGGCGCGGTCTTCTGAACATTTCTTTTTTTAACAAAAAAAACCCACCTTTTTTCAAAAGTCAAAAGAACGATGCTTGGGTGGGACGGTTGGGAATAACGAAGAAAATGAAGGTCAAGTAAATAATAAAAGGGGCACATTGAAAAAAGCATGCGCTTTATTTAATGGTCGAAGCTTATTTCCCACCAAGGTGAAAGGAAACGGAGGTGGCACCCTCCATGCTGAAGCAGCCCTGAGCGCTTAGGATATAAAAGAAACCCACGAGGTGGAGTTCAAGTCAGCCATCTTCTCTCTCCCTCGCTCCTATTCCGGGTCCTGAGTCAGATGCCGGCTTTGCACACATCGGTTAGGCCTTGAAACAGGGCCCGAAGGAGGAGGAGAGGAAGAGAGAGGATCCCAGCACGCAGCAGCATCCCCCCGGCAGCGGCGGGCGCGGGGGCTGCTTCACCTACCGTTGGCGCCCCATCTCTCCTTGAGCTTCTTGACTTGCTCCAGGCTGAGCCCAGTGCTCTCGTTCACGCCGAAATAAGCCAAAACTTCCTCCACCGTCTTGGTGTGAGCGTTCTCCATGGCCGGGCCGGCAAATGGTGTCTCTCCTCCGCTTCCTTCTTCTCAGCAGCAGCAGCAAACCCGCCACTCAGCCCGCTCGGTGCCTCTCTCTCTCCCCCTACGGGTCCCCAGCCGCCCCCGGGTGATTACCAGCATAGACCGAGACAACAATAGGGATCCGAGGAGCGCTCCTCTCCGGTCACAGCACCTGCACCCCCCTGGGCTCCGTACCGGCGGGGGACTCGCCCCCACCCCGCGGGAACACAACCGCCCCCTTCCTCTCGCGGAGCTAGACAAGGGGCTCCGCTGCACCCCCTTCTCCGGCAGCCGTTCGGGGGCCACGAGACAAAGTCACCCCCCTTCTCTCAGGCGTCAGGCCAACGCCTGCTCCCACCCGTCTCCGAGAGGTGCTGCGGGGGGTGCTAGGGTCACGACCGCCCCCGCCGGCACTGTGGGGCGCGCGTGGAAGGAACTGAGCGGTCCCCTTTTCTCCTCAGACGGAGAGGAATTGTCTCTTTCGCCGCTCAGAGGGGTAATGAGGTAATTTATCACCCCCGCTCTCCTCTGAGGGGTGTGAAATGCCCTGTCTCCTCTAGGGGGCGTAGCTGCCCTGGGGGTCGTTAACTGCCCCCTCGTCCCTCTAGGGGAGAGTGTGACTAGCCCGGCCGGGTGGGATCCGCTCCCGGCGCTCTCCAGCGGGCGGGGGAGCCTAGGCCGCTGTCTCCGGCTAGCCGGTGCTCTGCTTTCCTCCTGCTCCGTTCCCTCCCCAGCGCGAGCTGAGCCAGCGGCGGCTGCTCTAATAGAATTTATCGGAGCCAGCTCGCCGCGGCCCCTCTCGCGGCCGCAGCATGTGGACGCCGCTCATTGGCCGGGAGCAGGGAGCGGGGAGGAGGGAGCAGCCCCGCCCGCACCAACCCGGATCCGAAACGCCAGAAGCAAAGGGGCCCGCCCGCACCGCGACTCTGCGGAGCGCCGTATCCCATGCCTTTGGTACAAGTATGCGGGCGGGCGCAGGAGAGAGGCCGGGGTGGAGAAACGTCGTTTGGCCACTGCTCTGGGAGGCGGGAGCAATCTCCAGTGGGCTGGCGGCCTGGCCCGGCGTGACCCCCAGGCAGCTCCCTGCCCTTGCGTGAACCTCATTACGGTCGGGGCGGGTGGAAGACTGTCCTGTCCTAATGTCCTGATAGGACCCGGGGCCCGACACGTGGGGGCTTGTCCTGACAGCCCCACAGCACGGTGTGGGGAATGCCTAGGGTGACCAGACAGCAAGTGTGAAAAATCAGGACAGGGGTGGGGGGTAATAGGCGCCTACATAAGACAAAGCCCCAAATATCAGGGCTGTCCCTATAAAATTGGGACATCTGGTCACCCTAGGAATGCCCCCGTTCTGATAGGACTCAGCCCCCCGCGTGGAGTGGGGCAGGGATGCTGACCCCTGTCCTGACCGGCCCCTGTGCTCCCAGCACGGCAGGGGTGGGCTGCCCCCTGTTCTGTCAGGCCCTCAGCATGGGGGAGGGGAGACTGCCCCTTGTCTTGACAGCCCCTGTGTTGACAGCCCCCTGCGTCCTGACAGGCTCCCCCCAGCACAGTGCAGGGAGCTGCCCCCTGTTCTGTCAGGCTCCCAGCCCGGTGGAGGGGCTCTCCACTGTTCTGCCGCCCCACCCAGCACGTTGGGGGGGGCTGCTCCCATCCTGACAGGATCCCCAGCTTGGGTGGAAGGCAACACAGGTGAGAGAAAGGGGACCAGTGGAGCAAAGAGGGAGGTGTGATGGAAAAGTGTCTCCCTGCCCCCAGCCCATCACCAGCTTGATTCTCCCCAGCCATTATCCCAATATTAACTAGGTCCCCACTAATCCACTCAACACCCCTTACAGAGCCTCAATTCCCATCCCAACACTAACGCACACACATATACACCTTTGGTTCACATGTACACACATAACAATGACTGACCTAGAAATGGACACACATGTGCAACGTGTCACCAACTAACACACACCAACTACCTCATGCACAGTATCAATGACCAACACTCACCAACCAACCTCTAACTGTTAACAGTGATACCCACACCACATAATAATTCTCCAACTTCAAGTAATATATAATACATGACATTGACTGACGCACACCAACTCCAGCTGATGCTGGGGGTATGTCTACAATGCAATCACGGGGCATGATTGCAGCTTGTGTAGACATACGTGAGCTAGCTTTAATCTAGCTAGCTCAGGTATCAGAGCACTGACGTTGCAGACGCACAGGCTTCAGCGCGGTCTGGACAATCTTGCACAGAACCCTGGGTAATTATGCAGGTGGCTAACCTGCACTGCCACATGTTCATTGCTCTGGTATCCAAGCTAGCTAGTTAAAGCTGGCTCTAGTATGTCTACACAAGCTACAATTACAACTTGTGATTGCAGTATAGACATACCCTGAATGACACACAATACTGACAGTGTGAATTTACATGCCGAACAACACACAACCACACACAATGTACACATCCTGCAAGTACTCAGCACCAACCAATATAACATGTATATATATATATTGATTCATACATGTATACATAAAACTGCTCCACACACGAGTTGACACCACACATTGTACACACATACTCAACACCAATATAGACAATATGTGCACCATCACTAATACATTATTATTTATTAATTCTGAAGCACCCGAAGTGCAGAGGTGCAATCACATAAGAAAGGTTGTGTGGGACCTGCAGTGAAAATACCTCAGTCCTGCAGCCACATTGAGGGGGAAGTCAACATGAGAATAAAAAGTTGCAATGGATATGTCTCCCTTATTTCCTCTAGCCATTATATCTATGCCAGCGGTCTCAAACTCAAATGACCACGAGAGCCACATGAGGACTAGTACATTGGCTCGAGGGCCGCATTACCGACACCTCCCCCTCGCTGCCCTCGGCCCCGCCCCCACTCCACCCCTTCCATGAGGCCCCGCCCTCATTCCAACCCCTTCCCCGAAATCCCCACCCCAACTCTGCCCTCTTCCTGTTCCCAGGGGGTGCAGGAGGGCTGTGGGGTGTGGCAGGGGCTCAGGGCAGGGGGTTCGGCTGCAGGAGTGGTTCAGGGGGCAGGCTCCAGCCCGACATGCACTGGGGGCAGGGCAGGCTCCCTGCCTGCCTGTCCCCATGCCGCTCTAGGAAGTGGCTGGAACTTGGGGGAAGAGGGGCACATTCCCCGGAAATGGGGAACTGTAGCCAATGGGAGCTGCTGGGGGTGCTGCCTGAAGCAAGAGCAACACACAGACCCCTGTGCCCCCCTTCCCCACATTCCGGCCGCTTCCCGGAGCGGCGCGGGGGCAGGGCAAGCAGGGACCCTGCCCTGCCCTGGTGCATGTTGGGCTGGAGCCACTCTAGGTAAACCCTGGGGGAGCGGGGAGGCCGCAGAAAACAACCCCGCGGGCCGCGTGTTTGAGACCCCTGATCTATGCTGAAATGTGCCACATTGTTTGCAGAAGTGTAGCTGACCCCCAAAAAGTTTTCAATGTAAATATACAGTGTTCAGACAGAGGACAAACGAGGTGTTAGGGAGATATAGAATGTATCAATTTTACAATTTACTTTTTGTCTTGTATTCAGTTCTTTTTTACTTGCCTCAATTTTTTTATGCACACATGACACCAGCCAAGACAAATAC
Source organism: Chrysemys picta bellii (assembly GCF_011386835.1). NCBI lineage: Eukaryota > Metazoa > Chordata > Testudines > Emydidae > Chrysemys > Chrysemys picta. The sequence goes on from NC_088805.1 coordinate 27,056,759, forward strand.
CTAACACACAATATACACTTGACACTTATCAGCACACCCAAAAAAAGCACAAAACACCGGCACCCCACACCAGTACACACACACACACACACATACACTGACCAATCCATGACACAGACCTAACTGATACAAACTCCACCATTCAATATCAATTGACACATACATGCACATATGTGATACAGGCCAATGCCCCTGTATTTCAACATAGACCCCAAACACACCACAACATATGCTCCCAATGTAATGTGCATACATCATACTGAATGATACAAACAATTGATATACACAACTCATACTGACACACGCCAATGACACCAAACAACACACCAACCACATGTGTAAACACATCCCAAACTGGCACACACACAACACACTGACCGATTTGCCAATACAATACACCTCACACCAACACAGCATGCCAACATATAGCAATCTGACACATGGCGCAGACCACAAGTACTATATATATATAGTATTTTATATATATGGTGTCTTGAGTGTACCTGTCATTCATATATATATATGAATGACAGGTACTCTCAACACACTAGATATACACACTCACCTTCACGCATCAGAAACACTTCAAAATCTCTGAAAAGATTGCACTTCATTTTCTTACCTCCCTTTCAAAGATCAGTAAAAGGTAACATCAGTAACAATGTCCCCAATAAAAAAATATTAAAAATAAAATCAGATCATACTTCATAATGATTCCTCCCTGTTAAATATCTTTACAAGTAGTTATAAGACTACCTTTTGTGTGTTTGTTTCTCCAAAAACCTCATGTGAGCATCTTTTAATGAACCTGAAACATGGCAAGGGCAGTGTAACAGGATAGCAGTGGGCTTCTGAGGACCATACCTGTTAACAGGTGTTAGCCCTGCTAGGTGATGCTGAGTCCTATAGGACTCACTAATTTAAAGTATAATTTGCTCCCCCTAACCTGTCCTGTTGATATCCCCCATTCAACATGACTGCAAGACTTGGTCCCCCCACCCCAATTTCTTTTGCACCGTTAGGAAACAGATATATGTAAAACTGAGACTAAAGCCCAAGTGGCATCACCTCATTCTTTCTTCCTTTGATCTCATGGAAGTTCCATGGTGCAAACTGTGGACTGTTGGGGCTCTGTGAGTTTTGGGGGACATGAATGGGTTGATGGTGGCTCTGTGTGTCATCCTCTTTCTCTAAAGCTACTGAACTGAATATGGTTCACTACAGCTTTAATGACCAAATTCCAATCTATGCACCTTCTACCTTCCCCTTCACATGTGTGGATGGGCAAGGTACACATGTGGCAAGGGAACAAATAGCACCGGGGGCTCCAAAGAATAGTATGGAGGGGATGTCTGTGCTGTGCAGATCCCCCAAGATCCATGGAGAGCCTGGGATAGCTGCACATTTGAGGTGCAGCTTCTGAAAGGATCGTACTTTGGGACCTCATGAAGTTTTCCAAGAAATGTATCCCCCTCACATGGTAGAAGGTGATCTTAGCCCAAGTCAGTGGAGAGGCACCTAAGCACTCCTTAAGCAGTGCAAACGTGAAGACTTCAAGCGGATTAATTTGTCCAGCAGGTGCAGAGCGCAACACCATCCATCTAGAAGGTAAAGGGAAACTGATTTATTTCACCATGTACAAAAAGTGAAGTTAAAGTGTGTATTCAGAGTGATACCTTAGAAAGAAACACAACTAAATGGGATAACTTAACCCTTGGTGAAACTCCATTGATTTAATAGAAGTACACTATGCGTGAACTTTGCCCTCTATCTTTTTTACTGTAATATATTAGGAGAAGAAGCCTAGGGATAGGGCAGCAACACTAAAACTACTCCTGCAGTCTTTACTAATTGAAGTAAATGGGAATTTGGCCTGAGTGAGGACTGCATGATCTGGCCCTTGAAATGCAGTAACATTCACTCATCCACACTGCTGCAAGGCAGAGTTGCAGTGATGTTGCTGGTTATATTAAGGATTGTCCTTTCCATACATAAAACCACTGTGCATTATGGTGCTCAAATGTCAAATAAAGAGACTAATATCTTTGGCTGGAGCTAAGCATAGAGCAGGAGGGTACTACACAAATCCCTAGCGAGCTCAGCCAATGCACCTGAATCCTGACCTGACCTGCAATACCCTTTCTATTTTAGGCTGGGCCTCTCCTAAGCAGACATGGACAATGTTTTACCACTGTGTTAAACGATGCCAGTTATGTGATATTTTTGCAGGCTGGCTAATTGCCCACTAGAGTCTCGGTAGAGGCCACCAAACTCATCTCACTTGTTTATTGAGTTAGATTCAAAGTCAAGTGAGTGAAAAACAAGGGCATTGACCCCCACTGTACTACTTTTTTCCTCTTAAATTACTGTTATTAAAAATGTTGTACAGTTACAGTCTCTTAAAATCTGCAAAACATATTAAAATGCCACAAAAATGCTATACCGAAGTGGAATGGTTTGAGAACTGCAATTCTCTGATAGGATAATGCAGTTTAAATATAGTAACTATTTTTTTTCCAGTTAGCTTGCTCTTTGATTTCATGGTAATATGTCAAGGATTTTTTTCCTCCCCCTTTAAATAGCTTATAGCTTAAACAGCAAAATGCTTAAAATATTAAGCTGAAACAGTTATATAAACCCAGTAGAAAAATTATCAGTGATTAAATGTGATTTTGAATTTGAATAATTAAGTTAGTTGATTTCTTTCTTTATAATTTTTATTGGTAGGCAGTGCGTATTCTTGGATCAGCAGCTGGTAGGATTTCACTACCACAGAGGCCCAAAGACTGTGAATACAAAGGATAGAGTTGCAGTCAGGAGATTTCTAGAACTGGATCATTGTTCCTGCACTGAACAGCTGTCTCCCTCCTTGACAGTGTAAGTAGAAGAGAGACAGTTGGCCAGATTCCAATATCAGTGAAACTGGGAGTAAGGGATCAGAATCGGGCTCAATAGGTTTCTTAATTTATTTTTGTGGCTTGTCACTGAAGACTCCATTGGAATAGCTGCCACAGCCACCTCAGCGTTCCTCTTTGGAAAAATCTTGTTGTCTGTTCTAACACTGATGTCAAAGGGAGATCTGCACATATAGGAAGCCGAGTTCAGTCACACACATCTGAGAGGAGAATTTTGCCCTTACTTTGTGGTCATGTTATTTCTCTTACAGGGAAATCAGCTTGATTGCTATCTTTAAAATGTGCAACAGCTCCAGAAACTGGCCCATGGGGGGTAGGATGGTCTTTTGATAAAAGCCCAGGAGGACCAAGAAAGGCTCAGGAGATCTGAGTTCTGTTCTTGGCTCTGCCAAGGACTTTCCATGTGAATTGGGGTAAATCACTTATGAGAAGATTATCAAAGGCACAAATGTCAGTTAAGTGTGTAACTCTCATTAGATAGGCACCTAACTCTTATTTGAAAAGCTCCCCCTTAGCACCTCTGTGCCTTAGTTTCACAATCTATAAAATGGGGAAAGTGATACTTACCTACCTGATTGGGATGTATGAGGCTTCATTCATGTTTATAAAGTGATTTGAGATCTTGGATGGAAGGCATTATAGAACTGCAAAGTATTATTTTTGTAACAACTTCATGGCCACTTAGATTTGAGCCTTTCAAGGGCAGATCCTTGGGTATAAGGAATCACCTAAAATTGCTTACTCTTAAAAAGATTTTTCAAGCAACTCTCTACCCAGTCACAGGTTCCAATCATAGTCTTATGGCACTACACAACAAGCAAACCCACTCCACAAAGAATGGCCTAATAGGGAACATCAAATGGGAAACTCAAACTGCTTGTGAGCTTTCCAGGTCAAAAGAAGGACTTGCAGGTACCCTTACTATAGGCAAACAGCAAAATGCAGGATCTAAAAGCCTTTCTATGCACTGGAGATTGCATAATTTTCAGTCATTCTTTGGGAACTAATGGGACATTATTTATTATTATTTTATATTGTTGTGGCATGGCACTAGTTGGAATAATTTTAAATGGACTTTGTGGAGTATTTTCTTCAAACTCATACATATTTATTTACTAGCGGCATGAAATCCATAATGAAGTGACATTCTTGGGTTTTCAGATGTAGACAAAATCCTCCTATGTCATCAAACAGTCTCTTTTATTAGCAACAGAATTTATTAATTAAACCTTCCATGCTATTTTTAAAATATTTTAATAAAAAATTATGCAAAAGATAAAAAACCTTCTTTATTCCATCCACCGTCCCCTGAAATAAGATACAATTAGTCAGAGATCACAGCACAAATGTTCTTTTTGGTTTGATAATTAAATTCTAACAATTTGATCCATCAAAGATCCTTGCTAGAATTATTGACACTATAATGAAACACATGATTTTTGCTCTCAAAAGGGAACATTTTTGTAGTAAGATTAATGGACACAATTACTTCATTTCTGCCACCCTCCCCTGTCTTTCCTGGGGGCATTGCACCTGTCTCCAAACTACTTTGATTCAGGTCAGAAAATAATAAGGAACTGTTGGGCTGCTATGCACCTCTAATAATATAACTTCCCAGGCCAAGCCTAAGGGCATCTTTCTTCAGTGGAAAAACTGCTGCATTGATCTTCTGTGTTTCCATTTTCTGACCTTTTTTCTACCTTCCATTATAATCTATATAGGTGCTTCATAACAAGCGGTGGTTGCAGGGGCTTTCTTCTTATAAGTGACCAGCAGAAGTTTTTGGTCCCCATAAGAACAAAATTCTTAATATGAATCTGTCAGAGGTCAGGGCTTCCAGACTATGAGACATGTTTTTTTCTTTTGCTTGTGCATAGTTCCCATCTACGTCAATGGAAGTTAGGTGCTAACTGGAATTCTGACCTTCAGTACCCTTTCTATTTCAAGAATCTGTGTTTGCAAAAGACTATTTTACTCCAGCTTTTTTCAGTTCTTTTGAGGAAAACACACTGTTGGGTCATACCTAACCCTCTTTGGAGGCACTTTTAAAACTCTTGAATTTAGGTTTTCCTGGAGCCACTTATAACTCCTGGGTCAGAAAACATTATTGAAAAGACATTCATTTTCACCACCTACGATCGCTTAGTCTGAGAACTCTATGGCTTTCTCCACACTAGGGTTGAAACCATGCAAATAACATTCTTGTTTCTAGAAGTATTCTAGTATGGTTTTCCTACTGTAGACAGTCTTTTTTTAAAATTAGATCCATGCTAGTAAGATTGCTATAATATGATAATATAAATAATAAATACTTTGCATTCATAGTGCCTTTTACTCAAGAATCTCAAAGCACTTTACAAACCTTAATTAATGAAGGTATACAACACCCCTGTGAGGGTGATTAGTATTATTATCATCCCCATTTTACAGAAGGGAAACTGAGGTACAGAGAAATGAAGTGACGTCTCCAAGGTCACACAGTCTATGGCAGAATTGGAAACAGAAACTGGGTCTCTTGGCTTTTCATCCTGTGCTTTCACCATTCACCCTAAATACTCTAAAGCATGGTTTTGTAATACATTCACTGTATGGTTTTCAAAAAAATATTCTTGTCCACAATGGTAAGGCAAACTATGCTAAAAAAACATGTTCTAGCAACCACCAATCTACCAAGTTGTTGCTGGAATGCTTTTAGTCTGAATGCAGACAAGGCCAAGAAAACATATATTTCACAAGTTAATCCTGACCCTAGATACATTTAGAACAGATAATCAACGGAGTTAAAGATTTTCTAAATAATTAATGTACAACAGTGTAATGGAAATGAGGTGTTCTGTGATTTCCCTAGACACTCGTTCTGGATGTATCATGTGTATCTTTGTATATCTCTGATCTCCGTACAAAATTCAGATGGGAAATGAGCACATTTGTACTGTAACTGTACAGCTCATAGAAAAAGTGAACAAGCTACATAATTAATTACCTTTAAAATGGGCAAAATAACAAGTTCAAATGCATGGCAGATGCAGACTCCTTCTAGATTATTATGGCTCCTTCTTCAAGTGTTGGCAGTCTTTATTAATGTAAGGCGCTGATTTAATATGAATATGTCCACTACAGCCTTCACAGACATTATGTTGATAGGCAAACAGACAGATAAATATGGAGAGATAGTACAGGATGATTAAATTAAAAGCTGGAGTGGATGGAGATATTCAGTGATCTCATTCTATTATATGTAGTGGAAGAAGCATGTGAGTAAACTGACAATGCAAAATTCTGCTCCTGATTACATCTGTGCAACATCACTGACTTCAATGGGATTGCAAAATGGAGGAAGGAGTAGAATTTGCTTCACTGCAGAGAAAATAGGTCTTGTTTTCCTGTATGTGGAAACACAAAGCAAGAGGCCTTAGGAAATATTGTCCTGGTTTATCCTGACTGGAAGTTCAGGGATCTGTTTCACATTTCTGGCTGAAATGGAAAGTGAACCTGGGTGTAAGCTACTGATATATTCAGACAGCCTGTCTTCCCAGGAAAAGCTATTCTGTCTCTCTTGGAAAACAACTGCCAAAAGACAGCTCTTGCTACATGTATGTTCCACTGCACCAGGAAAGCTTAGGACTCTTAACTCTTTACCTGTTGAGACGAGCTGCAAAATTAGAGCCAGATTGTAGCTTCATTTGGCCACACAGGGAGTGAAGAAGGAGCATTCGTACCCAAAGAGGAATTTTGGCCATGTCAGCTAGAACAGACAGGATTTCTCCAGGGCATCTTGGAAGTCCCACCCATTGAATGGGTGCAGCAGGCTGACTCAGCTGCACTGGCTGTTGCTGTGGGCTTATCCTGCTTTCCACTTGGGGAGTCTAGTGGCAGCACTGGACTAGCGTAGTGCTCATGTAGTTATTTACACCTGTGAAAAGTGAGTGTAAATCATCACCATTCTGATTTGGTATCATTTTACTTCTACATCTATCTCCTAATGCTATTTTTATCAACCTAATAACTCCCATCTATTTTCACATTTAGCCATGTCAACAAGTTCCTCACATTTCTGACTTCACTTCTTCATGTTCAGTCATCTATCTGCAAAGTTGACTTTCCCTCAAGCACAAGCCTTAGGGCAGTATGTTGAGTTCATATACTATTCCCAAATGTGAAATTGACTATTTTACACATCACAGGGTTTTCATATTATGTTAATAAGAAAGAAAGAAAGAAAGAAAGAAAGAAAGAAAGAAAGAAAGAAAGAAAGAAAGAAAGAAATTCTCTTCATTATGGATGATAAAGACTTGTCATACAGCACCTGTTCACAAGAGCTGGAGTATGGGATGCGAGTACGAGCTACTTCATACTTACAGTACAGAACACTCCCATTATTTTTTGTTGAATGACACCCATTGCTTAGCTTTATCCATACAGAAACAAGCAGGTTCAGTTAATAGTCTCATCAAACCATGCACAGCCCAAGGTGTAGCAATCACTTATGTTTCCTTAAAGAAGTTCTCTTAGAGACTGTGAGGAATACTCATCTTCCACCAGAAAAGTTTTCTCAAGTCATACTCACTATTGGTCTCCATCAGATGCTGAGCCAAATCCTAAGATATGCTACTTGGGTCTATGGAAGTAGCTTAAAACCTGAATGCCCCTTGCACAGCTATTCTGTATGACTCACCATGGAGATGAAGATTACAGTGAGATTCATTCCTCAGTCCACTCATATCCTGTACTACTTCCATAGTAACAACTTCTGCCTGGCACAGACACCCTGGTTAGGGGAGAGGGAGAAGTTTCCATCCCTCAGCATTGTTACATTTTTATGCAGAGCAAAGTCCATTTACTCAAGTTGTGCTCCATTTCCATTTCCAATAATTTGGTCTTATGAGAGTGACTGGTATCTTAGAAGATACCACATACAGGTGTTTACTATTCACCTATACAGATGCTAGGTGGCAATTGTGACGTTGTGCAGTCTATATGGTTTTATAAAAACTTGATAATAAGTCAATATAATGTAACTGAGATGGTTTTAGAGAAAATACGGTAATAAGTGAATGTAACATAACTGGGATATGCTTCATGCAAAAGGTCTCTTGTAAGGTATCATTACAAAGCTTATAATCTACTAAGTATGATCATGTGATTTGTATAAATGTACCACTCTTGTATCTAAAACTAGAAATATAAAATGTAACTCTGAGGGCCTATTGTAATTGTGTAAAGTGTGGACCATTAATGATGGTTTGGAATCTTGATGACTCCCATTGTCTGCAGATGGCTGTCTTTACCTGTGAGTCTTCCTGTATATGTGTGTGCTGGCAAGTGAGTAATGAAGTCTTGCAGTGACATGTGATCATGTCACCTGAACTGGAATCCATCTTTAACCTGGTGCTTTTCCAGTGAGGGGGGGTGGAAACCCAGAGAGACAAAGAGTTCCCGCCTTATGCAAAAGATATATAAAGGGGGGAAGAGAACAGAGAGAGGGAGGAGCCATCATGAAGAATCCCCTAGCTACCACCTGAGCTGCAACAAGAGCTGTACCAGGGGAAAGAATTGTGCCCAGGCCTGGAAGGTGTCCAGTCTGAGAAAAACTTACTGAAGCACTCTGGAACTGGTGAGGAAATTATCTGTATTCAGTTTGATTAGGCATAGATCTGCGCATTTTATTTTATTTTGCTTGGTGACTTACTTTGTTCTGTCTGTTACTACTTTGAACCACTTAAATCCTACTGTCTGTATTTAATAAAATCACTTTCTATTTAGTAATTCACTCAGAGTATGTATTAATACCTGGGGGAGCAAACAACTGTGCATATCTCTCTATCAGTGTTATAGAGGGCGAACAATTTATGAGTTTGCCCTGCATAAGCTTTATGCAGGGTAAAACGGATTTATCTGGGTTTAGACCCCACTGGGAGATGGGCATCTGAGTGTTAAAGACAAGCACTCTACTGCGAGCTGTTTTCAGGTAAACTTGCAGCTTTGGGCCAAGTGATTCAGACCCTGGATCTGTGTCTGGAGCCAAACAGGAGTGTCTGGCTCAGCAAGACAGGGTGCTGGAGTCCTGAGCTGGCAGGGAAAACAGAAGCAGGGGTAGTCTTTGCACATCGGGTGGCAGCTCCCAAGGGGGTTTCTGTGATCCAACCCGTCACAGCAATATACACCTCTACCCCAATATAATACGACCTGATATAACATGAATTCAGATATAACGCGGTAAAGCAGCACTCCGGGGGGGCAGGACTGCACACTCGGGCGGATCAAAGCAAGTTCGATATAACGCGGTTTCACCTATAACGTGGTAAGATGTTTTGGCTCCTGAGGACAGCGTTATATTGGGGTAGAGGTGTCCTTCCTAGAAAGGCAGACTCTTTGATGGGATCACTTAGCTGCAAAATGTCTATAATTCTTTGCCTAGGGAGTTGTGATTGTCACCCAAAAGCATGGCCTTCTTCAGTTAGTCTTTTCTTTGTTTGCTTCTGAGTGATTTATTTCAAATCATGTCTTGTTACTGTTTCTGTCTATTTTCATTCCTTCTGAGCCATCCAAATAACTGGCCTGCAGCTCTTCCTTTGGATGCGAGTGCTGGGCAAAGGCAGTGCTGGTAGTTTCATTTTCTGCTATTTCGAATTAAGAAGAGTCAGTTCAATTACTATAATTATTTAACATTCTCGTTTAAATTCCATCCTCTCTTCAGAGGATTTTCTTCCTTTCTTGATAACAAAGGAATAACAAGCAGATATTGAGTTCTGTTGTGGTGAATATCAAAATTAGGTTGCTGCAGGGTCCATCTTGAGGATTATGTTTCTTGGTCCTAGTATCTCTTAGTCCTGGGGATTTCTTAAAGGAAGGATATATTATTGCTGCCTTCTGTGAAGAGGACATAAAAGGCTGATAAAGCCCTCAATTACCTTGGTGTCATTTCTATTGACTTAAATGGGAATTGCACCAAAGTAACTGAGAAGACAATTTAGACTGAAATATAACCTCCAAAGGATATTAAAAATATGAAGCTTGTTTTTTTCCTTTGAAATACCAGGAAAATCAAGTCTGATCTTCCACCTGTTTTGCTGGAGGACCTCTTGATTGGCTTGGTGCTTGTTTATTGTGTGCTCTCTCATATTAACAGAAGTTGAGTGAAAAATAGTAAAGACTTCTTTTTGCAGTACACATGTCATTGAAGTTAAGTAGGTATTAAAAAACAAACAAGAAACAAAGAGTTTTTAAAAATCTGACTCAGAATTTCTTCCTCTCCTAATTGCTTTATTTTGACTGTCTTTGCTCTTGCAACGTCATAATTTCACTAGTTCTCCAGTTGCCATAGATTCTTCCAGAGTGGACAAAACTGGAATTGCTAATGTAAAAGACAAGCAGAAAAATGAATCTTTTAAAATGCAACAACAAAACCAACTTCCCAACCCTCTTTACACATCATAAAGAAGCAAAAAAGGATATGAGTCCAATTATTTTTTCCTTTCAGGTCACCTTTAAGTGACTTGGCCCAGGTTTTAGGTTCTAGAACCCAGAACTTCATAGTTCCTGGAAATGTCATTTTTAATGAGGGCCATGGCACACAACATCTTTTGGGGGTTACACTTTATGGATCTTGGCCTGTGCATCACCACTGCATTTTAGGGAACTCTGCTTTCTGGGAATTGCTGTACATCTGGAGCAGATTCATGGATCTCCTGCTGCAAGAGGCTGGTCTTTCTCTGTATATTAAGAATATACTAATATCTCACATCAGTGTGACTAGTTCCTGCATGCCAACTTGAATCTCATTATTATTATTGTTGTTGTTATAGCACCTAGGAGCCCTAGCCATGGACCAGGACTCCATTGTGCTAGATGCTGTACAAACATCATGCTATCTACAAACAGAATCATTGGTTGACTGTCATGATGTTGTCCATCTGCACGAACTGTGCTGAGCTCTGGTACAAGGGTTCTACACAACCTAGGTCAAAATTGTTCTAATTACAATAACTATTTTGTTAAATACTAAATTAAATAGGGGACGTGTAGCTGCATTTTGGTAACTGTTCAGGATGTTTTCATCAGAAAAATCTGCACATTTTTCCATTATAGTCATGAATTTCAAAAGTCTAACATTTATTCTGCTTAAGATAACATTTTGAAGGGGAGATATACTTAGAGATTAAGGGAAAAAACCAAACCTTATTATTCACCTTTTGGGAGATGACTAATAACTGGAGCCAGTCAGGATATACTCATTGCATATGCAATCAGATTAGTTGGCATTGCTGTAGATCTCTCTACTATTGACTTCTGAGAAGATAAATTATAGAAATCTATCATCTTATCATGATGATTTTCAGCAAATCATGAGTCAGGATTATTTTTACATATCTGAAACATTTTTTATTTTCTCTGATTTTTTCCTCACTGAATTCATGGTGAGCAATAATTACACTTTGCAGTCATACGGCATGTTTCATCCAAGTATCTCAAAGTTCTTTACAAGCAATTATTTTCACAGGTACACTGAGAGCAAATAAGTAATATTGTGTGCATTTTACAGTCAGGGAAAACAAGGCACAGAGAATTTAAGGCCCAAATTATCCTCTCAGCCACACCAGTGCAATTTCCCTTGATTCTGATTGAAATTACACTGATGTAATTGGCCATGATCCAGCAAAGTACTTAAGCATGTGCTTAACTTTGCTTGTGTTTTGTTGGATTGGGACCACTGGTGGCACACACTATAATAAAATCCAGAATTACTGAATCCCACTCCAGTGCTTTATACAGAGGGGATGTCACAGGGCCAAATCTTGTTATATAAAGGAATACAGGTGTGTTGAAAAGATTTTAACTGCATCATTCTGGGGTGGTTCCATTATTCATTCATGGTGAATCTACAAATGATTTATGCAGGTCATCGCATATGTGTACCAATACAATCTATATCATACATAATGTAATAAGTACATACAACACATTTTATAGAAAAATAGATGTTTTAGAGAGATTTAAATTTTTCACTGGTAATTTTTTAATCCCTCCAGCTACAGACCAGGTGTTTTTGTTATTATGAGTCCAGCTGCATGAGTTTCAGTGGTAAAGAAAATCTATAACTAATAAAATGTTATAAACTTCTAAAACGCTTTTCTATAATAAAAGTGTAATAGATTTAAAGTCTCTGATATCTTAGGACCTTGCAGGGATAGAAACAAATGCTGTCTCATTGGGAAGATAGGAATCTCCCGTTTCAGATGGCATAAAGTTTCCATTTTTAGCTTTACAATGTCATGAGATATTGGGCTTTGCAGCTGTCACTGGTCCAGGACTGAATATTACCCATTCTGGACCTAAGACCACTTTAATTTTTGAGGTTAAATTCTACATGGGATGGGGAGAAGTAAACATTTGTATGGGAAGTTTATTTATTGTTTAAATAGTGGCAGTTTGAAGAAAATGGAGTGTTAAAAAAAAAGTGAAGATAATTTAAAATAGGCTGAAACGCCCAACAAACCATTTAGTTTTCTCTTAGCTGGGATCATATAAAAATAGAAAATAATTAACTGGGGCCAAAATACACTTCATGCTGAGTGTGCATGAGCTAGAAGGTTTGGAAATAATTAGGAGCAAAACTGTTAATATTCCATTTAAATATCTGTTGCCCGTCTGTCCAGTTGTGAAAGCTCAATCTGTTGTATTCAATCAGCTCTCAGCTGCTACTTGCCAGCAGCCTAATTCCACAGGCTTATCTCTGCACCATGTTTGTACATTCCACTACCCACTAAGTTAAATCCTGGGCCTATACCAGGATTTCCAGTGCTGTGCCAGTTATACAGGCCTGTTCTGCCTATGGCCCCAATCCTGCAAGCGGCTTTTGTGCAAGTGGATCCTTGTAGCCATACAGAGTCCCATTGATTTCAGTGGGGCTCTGCATGGCTGTAAGGGTCTACCTGTGGAGAGTAGCTTGCGGGATTGGGGCCTATGTCAGTTTACACTATACCCTGCATGTTTTTATCCAACTTTTACATGCAGTTTAGGTCTAATTCTTCCTATCATACCATTTGCAAGTGATGTAGTGGATCGATACTGAATAGGCTCTTAACGCAAACACCTGTGAACTGATGTAACTGAATCTCACTCTCAAGTTAATGGATGTTATGTCTCAGGTTTCTGGGCACTCCTTACATGAAGGTACTGAGATTGAATAGGGACATACATAAATATAATATTTATTGCTCATATCTATACTGCATAGGTATTCACACAGCAATAACTAAACTCCCGAAGTCCTGGCCCAGCACACATTGGGCTCAGTGCAAATTGTGAATTAACTCTCTGGGCCAGTCTCTACTTAGTTGTTGTAATCAGGAACCAGTGGGGGATATCTCCAGGAATTTACAGTGACATATGACATTTTCAGGATGAGGGTCAGTGGAAGCCTATAGGTGTAGAACCAGTTCTTTACTGATAAAACTCATTTTAAAAAATAACAAGACTTTTTTGGAAAGTATTAAAGAGTCATTCACTGACCTTCCTGGATTAAATAACCCATTAATATTGTGAGGAAGTGATACTGGAGTAATAAACAGCTAATGTAAACAATTATCTCATTAACCTCTCAACACTGGCAGTCAGGATTTCCTGATACTAAGTACTAATATGTTTTGTCCTAGAATTAAGCATTGGGAAATCCCAACATCTAGTGCCAAAAGCTTAAATGTTCTCTTGACATCTTGAAAATGTGTTTTCTGTGACTTGATTGATCTGTGGTGATGTTAGATTAATTCTCTAAAATGTATGTAAGTTATGTTTAGTGTGCTGTATGCTCTTTTATATATTTTTCAAAGGAGAATACATTCATGTTGTGCTAGAAAGAAGGATCAAGGTTTAGTGGTTAATACACAAGACAGAGTTAAGAGATCTGTGTTTTCTCCTCAGCTTTGCCACAGATATTTGTGACTTTGACAAATCAGTTGCTCTGTGCCTCAGTTTCTTCTGGAGTTAAACTTGGACAATATTTACTTCACAGGGGCATAGTGATGCTTATTCTTTGTTTGCAAAGCTCTTTGAGATCCATGGATGGCATGCAGTAGAGAAGGGGAAAGTATCATTATTAATGCAGAACTTGTATATTAAAGAAACAGGAACAGAAAGTTCAGATTATAACCACACTCGTAACTCAAAAAAAGAATACAGTGGAAATCACACATGTACTTTCCTCAGTGTATGATGCTTGTTGACAGGAAGGAATTTTGCCCCTGGACATATTGGCAGGGAATTTGGATTTTCCCTCCTTCCTGTGGAGAATTAAATCAAGATAATCTGTTCAGGATCAGATGGATATATCCCATACCCATGTGATCCGCAAGGAGATGGTGAATTAGCGGGTCTCAGCCTTCCCCGTCTTCTTTTTCTATGTTAAGAGCATCTTTAAATTCATGGGATTACCCTCTTTCTCTCCTCTGTGGACCCTGTCTATGTTCTGTTGTACTGGAACAAACTGGCTGTGTTCCTGCTAAAAAAAACACTGCTTGATCTACCTCTTTGTTTACAATAAAAGATTTAGCTCTGCATTACAGTCCTTCTGAAAATGTCCTGCATTACAGTCCCTCTGAAAAAATGCCAATTATGAGGAATGAAAAAGAGAAAAGTAATAATAAAATATGTTTCTTCCATCAACCGTAAATCTAGAACTCCCCATTTTGTGGCAGATGAAGAAAGAACCATTAGAGCACCTAGATACAGGCCCCATGTGGTTATATCTAAGTGATCACAACAGAGATGCTTTGAGGACCCAGGAGTCTATTATGAGTTAATAAACTGACTGCCTCTCCAGATTCAAAGACTCAATTACTACAACATAGTCCAAAGAGGAATATGCATTTTGGCTATTTAGTGACCTTTCACAGAGCCTAAGAAAACACACTTCAAATTCTGCACAGCTTAGTTGGGATTCATAGAGGATCGCCATGCAGGAAGCGTTTCATGTTTTGGGTCTCATGCTAGTGAAGCTGTATACAGAGATAGGAGCAGTGGGTTACTTTCTCTGGACCTGATTCACCAACACCTTGCATCTTGATGTAATTCACTATGAAATCTGAATAGTAGCATTTGACACCCAATTGTGCAGATGTAAATGACTGCCCAAGATGTGAGGCAGCGGTGAATCAGGACCTTTCTGCTTTAATTGCACAGTGATGATCTTACACTACACTTAAAAGGATCAATCCTCACCAGAGCTAAGAATTAGCTTAGGACAATGGAAGGAAGGGAAGTCTAACCCAGCTTTTTGCTCTCTTGATGACAGTCTGGCTGGAGGCTGAAGTTTCCCCCCAGATAGAGCCCCCTAAAGGCAGTTCTAAATTATGCTGGCTGTAGTGGTCTCCTATGGACGGCTATGGCAGCTGAGGATCAGCTGGAGCACGAACCACTGTGTCCCATCCCCTCTAGTCCTCCATGCAGTTTGGAGTAGTGGGTGGTAAGAAAGCATAGTTAGTTAGCTCTACACCAGCCAAAGATTCCCCTGCATTGGGGGAATCTTCAGTTTTCTCTCTAGGACAAATTTCTGTCTCCTTTGTGCTATCAGACTTGGGGTCAAGGATCTGGTCCACAGCTCAGAATTTGGTATGAGAGGGTTAAATACCCATAGCATGTTTTTCCTCTTTAGCTGATTAATTTGAGACAGAAATTTAAACCAGGTATTGAAATTGTGACCTGATTTTTTTATGGTAAGATCTGGAAACAGCAATGGCCTGGCTTCCATAAATAATATTGGAACTTAAACAATGGTTTTAAAAAAAGCCAGAACATAGTATAAATAAAGCAGAAAAATCCAGGAAATCCTTAGCTAACAAATTATTTGTTTTAAGAACTATATGCTTTCCTCCTCCTATCTGTAGACTCTAAACTGAGGACACTAGATTAATTTTCCTCTGACTGGACAAAGACATTTAGACAACACTGAAAACATGGCTTGTTCCCAGGCTTTTCGGAGTTAATCCAGAAGTTCATAGCCCTGGCAATAGCCAAGAAAACAACGATAAGACCTATTAAGAAGAGACCTGGCTCATTTCAAAAATCCATTGGGATGCTCCACGTGCCAGTGCCAAACATCACAACACTTGGCAACTGCAGATGCTTCCAGTTGCCTAATATTTAGAGCTGAAACATCCCAAAGGATGCTTTAGGCATGTTGGGCCAAATTCTGCCAGGAGGTAACGCTACTAACTTCATTGGAGTTGTACCAGGAGTTTGTCCCATTTTGTTGTGACCAAAAATAAAACGCTTAGGTTTCAATCCAGGTGCAGTTAAAAAGTTACAACCTTCTTCAAAAGAAAATCATGTAATTATTTTCAGCTAAACCAAAGAACCCGTTCAGAAAGTCAGTCACAACTCTTTGTGAGCTGGGGTACACTGGGCAGTCTCACTTGGAAGGAAGATCAGAAGCTCAGAAGTAGGAGGAAGGGAAGGGGCTGTCTGGAGAACTTTGTGCAGGTAGCAGACATAGGGGAATGGTGACATTTTGCTGGATCTGTGCCCTATTTATCCTTAATCCACCCCCTCTCGATTTAGAGCCTGTTTACGTCACCAGTGTTCTTATTCTGTCTAAAAGCATCATCTCTGTCTGGCACTTGCCAGTTAGTCCAATGTTCTGAACAACTTGTGAGTGGGCACAATACCAGATGAACACATGTTTGGGACTGGAGGCAGCCAAGAGGCCACCAGAAAGTCTCTGAGCAGCAAGTCTGCGGTTTTTTGAGACCACAGAATCCTAACCAGAAAAATCCACATTCTATTCTATTCTACCCTCGGTCCTTCCAGTAGTGCATTGAGTGATATGGCTAACATCTGGCATGTATGGTTCATTCTTTCATTCATCCATTCCCGAGGGTGAGACTTACGTTTGCAGTGTAATGTTTTGTTTTGGTAGGATTGGGACGGGGGGGTGTACATGCTACTATATGTTTATGCTAGCGAAGGCAGGTCGAAGAAGTATGCCTTGCAGTTAGAGCAAAAGGTGGTGAGATATGTGATGGTCCTTAGTTTCTGTGGGAGTTTGTTCCACGATCTTGGACTGGCCCTGGAGGAAGCTCTGTCTCCTTCACAGATGAGCTTTATCCTCATAGTAGAAAGTTCCATTGTGTTGAAGGAGTGAAATTGTCAACCCTCATCCTTATCCTGGAGCTTTCCACATGCTTCCCAGTTTGGGCATCTTCCTCTAAAGAACCAGTTTACAATGGAAAATTCAGTGTGCAAGATCACATTCATCATTGTGGACCAAAACCTAGTTCTGGCATACAACCTGAATAAAAAGGCTCAGAGCGAGGATACTCCTTTTGACAAATCTCAAGGAGCAGCAGTGTAGCCACATTGTGGCCATTACAACAACCTCTGGACCACAGTAGACTCCGCAGCCACTGGGCCTTCCATCTGCCATTTAGGAATTTTGTTATTGGAGCCATATAATTATAGATCCACTCCCCACCCCCTTCCATTCCAAATCACTGTGGTGATTTGTAGTGCCCTTTGGAATTTGTCCATGGAAAGAAAGATTTGCCCCATGTTCCAAATTTTCAGTCAGCCTCCACCCAACTTTTAAAATTGTACCAATATGTTTTGTGCAACCAAACAAGCCCAAATTTCCCAGTTTTCTCGTGTGGTTGTAGATGCAAACAACTGAGCAGGGCCGGCTCTAGCTTTTTTGCTGCCCCAAGCAGCAAAAAAAAGCGCCGCCCCCCAAGCCCCCAGCCAAGCGCCGCCAGAACCCCCCCCCCCAGAGCGCCGCCCCCCCGCCGAGCGCCGCCGGAACCCCCCTCCAGCACCGCGCCCGCGCCGCCCCCCCGACGAGCGCCGCATGCCGGAGCCTGCCCCCCGTGCCGAGCGCCGCCAGAACCCCCCCCAGCCCCGCGTTGCCCCCCCCCACCGAGCGCCGCGCAGCACAGCGCCGCCGGAGCCCGCCCCCCGCCGAGAGCCGCCGGAACGCCCCCCAGCGCCACCGGAGCCCACCCCCGCCCCCCGCCGAGAGCCGCCGGAACGCCCCCCCCGCACCGCCAGAGCCCGCTCCCCGCCGAGAGCCGCCGGAACGCCCCCCCGCACCGCCAGAGCCTGCTCCCCGCGGAGAGCCGCCGGAACGCCCCCCAGCGCCACCGGAGCCCGCCCCCGCCGAGAGCCGCCGGAACGCCCCCCCGCACTGCCAGAGCCCGCTCCCCGCCGAGAGCCGCCGGAACGCCCCCCCCCGCGCCGCCAGAGCCCGCCCCCCGCCGAGAGCCGCCGGAACGCCCCCCAGCGCCGCCGGAGCCCACCCCCGCCCCCCGCCAAGAGCTGTCGGAACGCCCCCCCCGCGCCGCCAGAGCCCACCCCCGCCCCCCGCCGAGAGCTGCCGGAACGCCCCCCCCTCCCCGGGAATGCTGCGCCGCGCTCCCCCCGCTGCCCCTTACCAGGTGCCGCCCCAAGCATGTGCTTGGGTGCCTGGTGCCTGGAGCCGGCCCTGCAACTGAGCATGCAAAGCAGTGAGTGCAGTTTTAGAGGCTAGTATGGTAAATTTGATTGGGTATTAGCAACAATTCTGGTGACACAAAAAGTATTGTAAAGTCACTGACAGGATCAGTCAGATGGGAACAGACTTGAGTATCAGGGAAATGCAGACAAGGTGCCCAAGCCCAAAGCCATTAAATAGGATTTGGGGATGTGTCATTGCTAATCCAGTGCCTACAAAAGCATAAAGTAGTGTCTAGAATAATGGATGACATTTTCTTTTATCCCTGCAAGCAACTGTATAGTTAAGGGCAGTATTTGGGGGATTTTATTTCTGGAGAGTAAGTATTGTGTCTAATGATTAGAGCAGTGGACTGGGGATCAGGACCCCTGTCTGTTATTGTTAGCTCAGCTGTTGATTCACATTGTGTCCTTTGGGCAAGTTACTTCCCTTCCCTGGGCCTCAGTTTCCCCATCCGTACAACGAGGATAAAAACACCTCACAGTGACCCCAAGACTACTCTGATGTTTCTAAATTATTTTTTGATTCTCAGGTGAAAAGTACAAAGTTGTTTTTTTTTAATTATATCAACTTTTTTAAAACAAGAGAAGTCAGGTGCAGAATAATGCAAGAGGAGGCTTTTAAAGTTAAATCAGTGGTTTTAAAATGAAGAGGTCCCAGCATTGGTAGCCCCTCAAGTGGAATAGAATTTTGCATTAGACTTATTGGTGGAATGAGTGGAGCTGTATGTTTCGTTCCAGCTTGAAAGCATCTTCTGTCCTGCTGTTTCATGAAGAAGTCTGGAGATATTGGAGATGGGGAAAAGTTTTTTGCATCTATCCTGCTTGTTGGCTGTAGCACTCCATGGGCCAAGTAAGGGCAAAGTTTCTTGCAAGTAGAATTGGGTGCTGCCAAGGATACAGATAATGAGGGCCCTACCAAATTCACGGCCATGAAAAACGTGCCACGGACCATTTCTCCTCCCATGAAATCTGGTCTTTTGTGTGCTTTTACCCTACACTATACAGATTTCACAGGGGAGACCAGCATTTCTCAAGTTGGGGGTCCTGACCTAAAAGGGAGTTGCAGGGGGGGCCGTAAGGTTATTTTAGAATGGTCGCAGTATTGCCACCCTTACTTCTGTGCTGCCTTCAGAGCTGGGAGGCTGGAGAGTGGTGGCTGTTGGCCGGGCGCCCAGCTCTGAAGGCAGCACCCTGCCAGCAGCAGTGCAGAAGTAAGGGTGGCAATACCATACCATGCCATCCTTACTTCTGCACGGCTGCTGGCGGTGGCTCTGACTTCAGAGCAGGTATCCCAGCCAGCTGCCCAGCTCTGAAGGTGGTGCCACTGCCACCAGCAGCAGCGCAGAAGTAAGGGTAGCGGTACCACAGCCTGCCCCACAATAACCCTGCGACACCCCCCTACAACTCCTTTTTGGGTCAGGACCCCTAGAATTACAACACCATGAAATTTCAGATTGAAATAGCTGAACTAATGAAATTTATTATTTTTAAAATCCGATGACTGTGAAATTGACCAAAATGGACCATGAATTTGGTAGGGCCCTACAGATAATGCATGAAAATCGTGTTTAACTATAAATAAGTGATTGATATTGGTTAAGGTAAATTTGGGATTTACGTAGTTTCATTCTAAAAGAGGGAGTTAAATCTGATTTTCTGAAAATACTGAACCAAATCCATCCTTGTTCCCACCCCCACTGAGGTTACTGTTGTTGCAACAGAGCTGAATTTGTATCCATGAAAGTTAAGATCCAGGGATCTGAGAAAAACATGGGGTCAGATGCAGGCCCCCATGTGGCTTAGGTGGGTGCAACTCCCATTGATTTAGGCCTTGTCTATACTAGAGAAGTTGCACCAGTTTAACTAAATAAATTATAAATCCATCTAGCTAAACACATGCAAATCTCTAATGTTGATGCATTTAAATGGTTTAATCCTTACTTAAATCAATTTAACGGGCATTGGCAAATTACCAAATTAAGCCAAACAAATTTAAATGATGATTTAACAAATTTAAATTTACATCTACATTATGGTTTGCACTGGTTTAAGATCTAGTTAAATAACTGGAACTTTTCTTTAGTATAGACTGGCCTGAGTTCAGACTGAATGAATTGCAGGTGTTAATGAGAATGATGCCTTTTTAATGGGGCTTGGTGATCGCCTCCTTTGGAGAAATATTTTGAACATAATTTGTTTTGGAGTGCTGTCCCAAATCAAACAATCTCTTTATGAGCCAGGGATAAAAATCATGTCTCTCCCGCCTTACTCCAGCAGGAATGCTTTGGGAGACTCCATAGATGTGAATGAATACCACCAGAGGCAAGGAAATCCTCCTTATCCAATCTTCCCCTTTATTCTACACACAGTAAAGCCTTCATCGCCGTTGGATTCTGCAAGAAGACTCTGTAGTGACAATTAGTAAGCCCCCATTTGGCTGTGGTCAGTTGAATGTGGCACTGTCCTGCAGTAAGGAGTGCAAATCGGCCATGGGAGGTTAAGTAATCCCTGTGCAGGGCACAGTAACAACTTCAAGTGATGAAAGCTGATCATGGACTCTCTTAGTGGCTGGTTTTCTTCTGAATATTGATGTTCTCTGTGACATTCCATATTACTCAAGACACAGCCTTAGATCTGTTATTTTTTTCTTTGAAATTTAGTTTATCCAAAAAGGTCCCCAGGTCTGAGAAATCTGCTCCTAGTTGAGGCACAGAGGTTGTGGAAAGGTCAGAGAGAGGCATCTCTCTAGCTTAGGTAAATAAACAAGTTACTTCTCTGTGGTTGGGAAGCAATGTTTTATTAATAGCAGTAGATTTGGTTTCACATTGTGGCACTCCTCCTGTTTCATCACTGTAGAAGATAAGCGAACACAAAATGTTCTGTCTCCCTCCCCATGAAAAATCAAGCCAACAGGCAGGGACTATTATGTTTAAAGATATTAGTGAGGCATTGACTTGGAGAAAGTAGACACCCAAGTTTATATTCGGTAACTATTGGCTACTGCAGTTGGTGACATGATAAACTCAACATTGTTTAAAGTCTTACATGTGAAAGATTGCAAGGCAACCTCACTACAATAGAAAATGCCTCAAACTAAAAATAAGGTCTGTGCCTTGAGCAGATGGAAGATGCATTTTTCCTTTGACATTTTCCCCATTTAGGTTATTTGGTTGCAGTATGAAATAACACTTTTTTTTCCTGTATCTTAACCTGTTCACCCATCTGCTGCAAGCTGTTTTCCTTCTGCTCACAGATCTGGAGCTATTCAAAACTGTCACTTCAGGGTATTGAGACTGGTAGAGTTGCCCCAACCAATTCCTGATAGGAAAAGAGTTCTGAAACTGTAATGACCTGTACATTGGGAGGGTACATGATCTAATGGTCAGAGAAGGGGACTGAAAGGCATTACTGCTGGGTTCTATTCCTCAGTCTGCTACTGACAGTGTGATCTTGGGTAAGTCACTAAAAGGTTGTCTTCATGGCAAAGTTAACTCAATTATAACTTGAGTATTGTCCCTTCACACACAGAAACCCTTAGCTCCAATGCGGTCGTGCTTTTAACTCAAGTTGGCCTACTACCACACAGACACATGAGTGCAGCAGCGCCAGTGCAGACACAGCAGTTTGAAGATTATACTGAAACTAGGCTAACTCAAGAGAAGTTACTCACGTGCAGGTAACTTGAGTTAACCCTGCAGTGAAGACATACTGTAGACCTCTCCATGCCTGTTCCCCTCTCTCTAACATGGGTATAAAAATAGTAACCTACCTGTACCATAGGACTTGTCTACAGATGGAGTTATTCAGAAGAAGCTAGTCCTGAACAACTCCATGTGTGGACACTCTTATTCTGGAACAAGAGTTCCTTGTTCATGTTTAGCTTAACAACTAAACAGGAGCAAGGCACTTTTGTCCTGAAACAAGAGTGTCCACATGTGGAATTATTCAGGAATAGCTTTTCCTGAATAATTCCATCTGTAAATGAGCTTAGAGTAGTGTTGAGATAATAAATGTTTGTAAAGCACCTTGAAATCCATAGATGACAGAAGCTATGGAAGTACAAATATGTGTTAACTTGAACTTTTTATAGCTCTGACAATTTTAGATACTTATTCATAACCCCACCTTGGTCAATACTTTGTTTACATAGGGTGGGTCGGAAATGGTGGATATGTTAGATGGATAATTTAAGACAAAGAAGAAAATGCCTTCTCTGTTTGTTTCTTTTCTCTATCTGTCACTAGCAGGAAGTAAAGAAGAGAAGAACTACTCAAAATTGAAAGAAAAATAAGAAACAAGAAATCTTGTATTAATCATTTTGATTAGTATCCCAGTTTGGAGTGCCCTTTAGCTATAGTGCTTAACCACATTCTAGAATATGTCCTATGAGGAGGTAGGTCTATATGATGAAATAGGGGGTGTGACCCGCTGAAGGTCTAATTTCTTTAATAAGATCTGTCTTTCAACCATCATTTTTCTAGCGCAAAGGAGCTGGAGCTGGATGTACGAGAGGTCTCAGAGCTACTTTACACAGCTGTGTTAGGTCCAAAAACTGTGGGGTTTAGGACCATTTTGAGACAATGAGAAATACTTCAGTTCTCTCCCTTTCTATCTTCACACTAGGGCCTTTTCTTCTGTAGAAAAGGGAGTTTTCACATGTTAGCTAACACGTGTTAAAAACAAAGTGTAGACAGGGCAATTTTAATTTTAATATGTGTTAACTGAGAGAGGTCAACCCTGTAAGGTAGACGAGGGTTTATCTTGATCAACCAACACATGTTAAACCTACAACTTACCTGTTAACGATAGGATTTTAATACATAAGCTAATGGTTGTTAAAAACACATCTTTTCCCCCAATGTAGACACGTCTAGGAGAATCTAAAGAAAGATGTGTTAAGTTCCTTGGCCAAACCTCTGACAGTGCATCCATGCCATACCTTCATTGGAGAATAAAACATTTAATTTAGTGGCAAATAAATCTTTTTAGTGTACCAAATTAATCTATTCCACGTGAAAGCACTCCTGCTTGAGATTGACTGTGTGTTTAACTAGCTTTACCTTTCTAATGAGGAATGCTCTTTAAAAAAAAAGATGGTTCTGTGCTCATGACATGATCATGGATTTCTTGTGACTTTGCTTCTCTAATCATGCCACAATTATCAAGCTGCCTGTCATTATCATGACACATTTTCCCTGCTTTATTTTTGGAAAGTTGCCCACACACACACACACACACACACACTCTCTCTCTCTCTCTCTCTCTCTCTCTCTCTCTCTCTCTCTCTCTCTCCTTTTCCAACTTCCACCATTTCCTTTGCATCTAGACATCCATCCCAACTAGACAGAGGCATAAACCTGTCCTGATTATCATCCTGGCTGGAATCCGAAAGAGTAATTCTTACATGGACTCTATTCCACCAACCACCAAGTGAGAGATGGAATTACATACCATGGTACAGTGCATGAACACAGATCTGTGCTGAAGGGAGGATATCACTTCATGTCTGCTGTACCCTCTGTGCCTGACAGTACTGAAAACAACAAGTAAGATCACTAAAGCAACTTATTCTGGGTTGGTAAACAGTCAAGAAGTTCAAACAAAATACATAAGAAATCATGGAAAGATATATGGGTTTACTAGCCCCCAATCATTATTGTCTCTTTCACCACAAGTGACATTGCAAGATGGTTTACAAGTGTTCAGAGAAATTAATGCTGTTTGTAGTTATTGAGTCAAAAAAGAAATCAATGCTCCATGTTGCACCTTCTCTACCATTTAAGAGCAAACCCAACCGTTAACTCTGACATATTTTGGCTGAGTTAGACTTGGGAAAGAACTTCAGTTAGACCCTTACATTTGGTTCTCTTTACTATGACATTTGGAAGAACATAAACCATAGAATGAGCGTAAAAAGGCCTAAAATTGGGGCAAAGGTCTTTGGTTCTTAAGAATCTGCATGGATAGGTTACCGAGGTACATTAATATAGTAGAACCTCAGAGTTATGAATACCAGAATTACAAATTGAGCGGTCAACCGTATACCTTATTTGGAACCAGAAGTATGCAATCAGTCAGTAGACACTAAAAAAAAGCAAATACTATACAGCACGGTACTGTGTTAAGTGTAAATTACTAAAAAAATAAAGGGAAAGTTCATAAAAAAGATGTGACACTATAAAAAAGAGTAAGGAAACTCTTTCTGTGCTTGTTTCATTTAAATTAAGATATGAATTTTTTTTCTGCATAATAAAGTTTCTAAGCTGTTTTGAAGTCAATGTTCAGTTGTAAACTTTTGAAAGAACAACCATAACATTTTGTTTAGAGTTATGAACATTTCAGAGTTACAACTTCCATTTCCGAGGTGTTTGTAACTCTGAGGTTATACTGTAAATATGATATTATTTGAAAGTGTCCATTTAAAGAAAATTAGTATATCCTATTTTGTGCCACTAAGGTTTTCCATTTCAACAGTCCTAAAAGTCATCAACACTGTCTAGTGAATTAGGCAGATATTCTAAATCAGAGTAGAATTTCTGTGTAAACCACTTTAATTTCAAGCATAAGTTACTAAAATAGAAACATCTTCTTTTACTTTAATAGACAAGTTGATATGAAATATTAAAGACAGATGTTGTGCATTACTTTTGTAATAGACTAATGGAAAATAAGCACTAGAAGCACTGTGTACCACTCTGTGTTCTTCCAAAAGCATCAAGACCGTAAAAGGCAAGTAACATTTTAAAGATAAAATCTTAATATGTATGTGTATTACAGGGACATGTTATGTATAAACTTCAATACTGATGCAATACAGCCCTTCTAAAAGTAGATTGATGTAAGACATTATTTTGAATCTTGGCTTTTAGGAAGTGATTTCAAGAAAGGTCAACCTGCTTGCATAGCCTTAAAAACACACTCATAAAGCACCTGATTTTTTCTTCAAAACACAATAAAAGGCAATAAAATTGTTCTCATGTTATTTAAGCAATAATATCATTGCTCTTCTGTTTGACTAGGTCATAATCAGATTCTTGAGTGGGTAACATGTGAGGGAATTAGATTACTGCCAAGGAAAACAGAGGTACAACTGTATTATTGCTATTATAATACACTTTTGTTTTTTCATTTTTCCGTCACTTTCAAGAATGTGATATATCCTTCTTTTTGTAGCTGGAGAATGGTGGCAGCTCAGGTCATTTTGGAGGTTGATGGTGTTACCAGCTGATGATCTGATTATAGATTTTTTAGGCCTGATTCTTCTCTCATTTACATCAGAGTGACCCCATTGACTTCAAAGGGTTTAGTTCTGATTTATATCACTCACCGTAACTGAAAGGAGAATCAGTCCCTTTGATCACAAAATAAAATTATTGCTACTTTACTTTCCTTTGTAATATTTCTTATGAATACAAATTCTCATTTGTACAGGACATTTTGTGGGTTTAAAAGCATTATGCTTTTTATGCTTCACATAACACAAGCACTAAGGGTCACCTGATTCAATTAATAGGCAGCAGGTTTAAAACAAACAAAAGGAAGTACTTCTTCAAACAGAGTAAACCTATGGAACTCGTTGCCAGGTGATGTTGTGAAGGCCAAAACCATAACTGGGTTCAAAAAATAATTGGATAAGTTCATGGAGGTTAGGTCCATCAATGGCTATTAGCCAAGCTGTTCAGGGAAACAACTCCATGCTCTGGATGCCTCTGACTGCCAGATAATTGCCCTGTTCAGTTCATTCCCTCTGAAGCATCTGGCATTGGTCACTGTTGGCAGGATACTGGGCTAGATGGACCATTGGTCTGACCCAGTATGGCCATTCTTACGTTCTAATGATATTATCATCAGTGGCTTGGGGATATGTATGTGTATTATTAAACTCTAATGATAAACCTCAGGTTGATGAAAATATTTATCAGAGAGAAATAGACCAGCCTGCATGATTCCTTCACCGCAGGGCACCATAAACACTGCAAAGGCATATGTCAAAAGCATGTTACTTCTGTGCATAAATCAATCACGTGTTTATACATAAACTTATCAGATCTTTGAGAAATAATGAGGCAAGATTTATTTGCATGCCATTTTAAAAAATATTTCTTGTTTAAAAGAGATTTGCAAAACGTTCTGCATGCTTAAATCCTGAATAATATAACAACCTAGGTGGTGTTCATTTCATTAAGATTATTTGTGGGTAGGTATAATGTCCCAGGTTAGGTGTGTCACCTCTTTCTTTTCTTTTCTTTTCTTTTCTTTTCTTTTTTCTTTTTTGCATCAGTGTAAAAGGTGACTGCACCAGTACAGATCACCTCAGGTTCAAACCAAGGGTCACACCAGTGCAGAGTGTCTGCATTGGATGGTTGCTCTGTTGCACCTGTATTGGAGCAAAAATCCCAAGTGTAGATAAGCCTTCATTCTTCATGCCCACTCTGCATAAGGCACAGTCCTACGAACACCACTGCCTACTGCTCTGAATTTCACTTGTTTTCAGGGAATTACTCTCACTAATAAGCCTTTTGCCTTGTAGTGACGGCTGGTCAAAACATTACCATCAGAACTGATTATCCACCAAACACACATTTTCATGGAAAGTATCTCCTTTCAATGGAAAATGTCAACATTGGGCCAAATAAAACCCAAACCAAAAATTTTTCAGTTGAAAACCAAAACCTTGGAGTTAGTCGCTAAAAATTGTTGTGTTTTTTTGTTATAAACTCAAAAAAATATATAGAAATTTTTGTTTGGTTTTATAAACATTTTCCAGAGGGGGAACAGAAAAACCTGACTAGCTCTACTAGTAGCACATGTTTGCACGGTCAGACTCACAGTTACTATTTATACCAAATTCTGCTCTTTACACCAATGTACATACAAGGTAGCTTCACTGACCAGTGGGGCTAACCTGGATTGTACCCATATCAATGAGAGTGGAATATGATCTTTAGTGTCAATTGTGCTGTTGATTTTGTGATAGTGTCTTTGCCACAGGAAAGGGCGGAACACAACTAAATTAATCACATTTGGCCTACTAAGGAGGCCTTAGAAGATAACAGCTTTTGGTCATTCCAAATCAGGGAAACCAACCAGAAGTGGAAACTCCATGTCCCAGTGTTCTGAACCATCCAATTTCCCTTTTTGTTTTCTCTTTTTCTATTACACGCCTTTAGCATTTTAAAAGACAGTACCAAATAACGCAGGGAATGAAGGGTTTCAGGAAAAGCAAACTCTGCTGTTGATTCTGCAGTTGAATAGCTACTATTTGCTCTTGCTTATTTAATTAATGCACTTCAGTTATGGCACCAGTTAGATGTTCACAGAAGAATGGAAATGTACACAGGACAGACACACCTGTCAAAAATACTGTGTGTCTCATAAAGTTAAATACTTTCTTTACAAAAGAGGGGCCTAATTATACAAACCTTACTCACAGGCATAGTTCTTGTGCTGAGAGTGCTTCTGATTAAGGCTTAGCAGTTTAAAGAGGTCTTAAAGTGGGGGAAGTATAATTCATACCCAGATTTAGGTCCCTTTACACTGCTCTGGGACAATGAGAATCAGGCCCATAGTCTGGTTGACGTCAGTGGGTTTATTGTCACAAATAAGAATTGCATAAATTTGTAAGGGCTCCAGGAGTTTGGCCTAAAACTAGCAGGTGTCTTTGCATGCAATTGAATGAATATCTTTAATATATAAATCACTGCAGGTAGTTCTGATGTGATATCTTATGCCCCGATGTTCCGTCCACAAATGTTACAATTTAGTCTCAGTGCCGTTAAAAATTGGCTTGATATTAATATTTGTCAGAGTGTGTAATTGGATTCAATACAAAGATTTTAACAAATTAAGTATCATACTGTTAATCTGTAGACGATGATTCAGCCTTTAAAATTATTTACCTTTTATGGAGTGGCAGGTGGCCTAAAGGTCAGACCAGGATACTAGAAGTTAGGACTCATTAATTCCTGGTTCTACCTCTGACTCACTGTGTGAAGCTGGATAAATTACTGAATCTCTTTGTGCCTTTATTTACCTATCTACAAATGAAGTTAATAATTTTTACTTACCTATCTCAGGTTGTTCATAGGCTTGGTCCTGTATAAGTGCCAAATATGATTGATTTTGAGCTAATTTAGTAGTAGCATATGCAAGCACACACATGCATACACATGTATACGCATCTTGATTTTTAAAAACAGCTGCCATGTTTACAGGTCCAATTAATTGTGGCTAGTGTTCCTGGGTGGGAACCACGAAGGTACTTAGGCATTGCAATGCTGAGCATCATGACGCCTTGCTTTTAGGTGCCTAGATAATCACAGGAACAACACTACTATCCACAAAGCCTGAGTTAGGCTCCCTATACAATGAATGCGGGGAGACAGATGCTGAAAAATGCTATCCACAAAAGCCAGAATGCTAGGCAGGAAGCTGCCTAAACTAGCCAATAGGAGAAGCCAAAGAGAAGGATGTGTATTACGCCCTGACTCTCTCTCTGCACTAGGTGCCTCAATCCATGCTGTAGGGAGGCACCTAGCTCTGCTTAGTGATCTACAAATGGGACCCCCATCCCCACCCCCGGATTCAGGTGGCTTAGGTGCCTCTTACAGGACTGTTAGGCGCTCCGCACAAAACGCTCAGAAGAGGAGGTGCCATTCCCCATTTTATAACTGTTACCCCAGTGGTTAGAGCACACACCTGGCATGGGAGGGATCCAGCTTCAATTCCCCCCTTCTCTGCCAGAGGGGGAGAAAGACAGGACTCTCCGAACTCTCTAATTCCTGAGCTAAGGGATATTCTGATATGGGACTCCCTCGCTCTCTTCTGTTGACCGTTCCACTGTGGACAAATACTTAAATAGTTATTGGGCCAGAGTGTGATTCTGTAATCCAGTGGTTAGGGCACCCACTTGGGAAGGGGGAGACCATGGGTCCAGTCCAATGCCTCTGCTCCAATCAGTCCTTCATGATTTATCTAGAGTGCAACAGCTTTTACAGGAGAGACTGGGAAAGGTGCACATCAGACTATCCCACAGTTCAGTGTTTAGAGAACTCTCTTCAGAGGTGGGACACCCCTATTAAAATCCTGCCTCCACCTCTGAGGGGTGGTGGGGGGAAGGAGAAATGAACCTGGAGCTCCCACATCCCAGTGAGTGCTCTACCCACTGAGCTAACAGTTATAAGCTGGGTACCTCCTCCGACTGGATTTTGAATGGGACCTGATCCAGTAAGTGCCTCTAAGCATGCCCAATGCATTCACAACCAGTATTGCTTTAATTTTTTACATCCGTGTGTGGAGTGAATTTTGTTATGTGCTCCAATATGGAGGTGATGTGTGGTAGGGATGGGGCTAAAGGTTTCAGAGTGTGGGAGGGTGTTCAAGGCTGGGGCAGAGAGGGTTGGAGTGTGGGGTGTGTGTGTGAGGGCTCTGGGTGGGGGTGCAGGCTCTGGGGTGAGGGCATTGGGATATGGGAGGGGGCTCAGGATTGGGGCAGAGGGTTGGGTGCAGGGGGTGAGGGCTCCGGCTAGCGGTGAAGGCTCTGGGATGAACTGTTTGGGGTGCAGGCTGCCTCAGGGCTGTGGCAGGGAGAGAGGACTCCCCCCAGTCCTCTCTCACCACAGCAGCTCGGCACTGGATGAGAGGAGCTTCTCCCTGACCACGGCACTTCTGGTGGGGCTGGGCTGGGCTGGGCTGGGGGATGGGCTCCTCTCCCCAGCAGCTCCCATGGGCCTGGGCTGGGCCAGGGGAGGGGCACCGCTCCCCACCTGCACGGCCCTTGACAGCCTGCTGTGTGGCCACACAGCTTACAGGGAACTTATTTCACAACAGTAAAACAGTGGATTTTCTGTAACTTGAAGTCGTTAAATCATGATTTGAGGACGTCAGTAACTCAGCCAGAGGTTAGGGGTTTATTACAGGAGTGGGTGGGTGAGGTTCTGTGGCCTGCAGTGTGCAGGTCAGACTAGATGATCATGATGGTCCCTTCTGACCTTAAAGTCTCTGAACTGCATTATTACTGCAGTAAGCTACGACTTCTTCATAACATACTGTTAGGCTGTAACAACAAACAAACACAAATGTATTGACTGGATATAAAATTAAGTGCAAAAATGTTTAAATCTCCTGAGTGGATGCAACAAAGATTTACAGATCTAACTGTAAGACTGGCCAACTGAGGAAAGAAAAGCAAGTGATCTGTCCCAGACTAGATGTACACAGGCCTTGGCACCTAACCTTGCTTTTTAAACTTGAAGCTTGACAAGCAGTATTTCTCCTATGATCTGGACAGGTGGCAATCCCATCACAGAGCATTTGCCAGCATTACCACTGTCCTCATTTAGACTTTACATCAAGTCTGAG
This sequence comes from Chrysemys picta bellii, assembly GCF_011386835.1. NCBI lineage: Eukaryota > Metazoa > Chordata > Testudines > Emydidae > Chrysemys > Chrysemys picta. The sequence goes on from NC_088805.1 coordinate 27,087,514, forward strand.
TGAGCCCTGGCTTGAAATCAGACTTTTGATGTCAGTAAGCAAAGGCTAATTCCTAGTTCTTAGTTTTACAGAAACTAAAATATTACATAAATAAGCACTGTTCAATTAAAATTACACAGAGACTTTTTGATGAACAGCAAATGTGCACCAGAGAGCCACTTGTAAATGTATTTGGAAGTAGATTGTTGAATATGAAATATACTGATTTTGCCTTAAATAGATCAGCATGGCTGACAAAGTACATACTACAGAAAAGCACAATTCTTCAGTACAATATATTACCAAAACTGTTTTGCTGTTTGTGTGTTTGGAAAAACGTTTGCTGATTATAATTATTCAGTTAGACCAACTGAAGTCCTAAATTGGAAAAGCAGCTCTGTCCAAGGTCGCCTCTGTTGTTTCCAAAAATATCTTGAAACAAACGCAAGAGGGGCACTTTGTTGGATGTTATCTAGACATATATAGTTTCAATCAAATTCTTCAAGAAGTGTCAGAATAAAAGTTGAACATTTGTTTGACATTGCCAAGTCACTAGCAAGTGAATCCTTTTAAAGGCTGAAAATAGCTTTGACAACAGTGGTAAGGACTATAGGATGTCCCCCCCCCCCCCCCCCCCGACTTAAAAACATTAAAGTTGACATTATGTGAACTTAAAATTTTTTTAAATATGTCATTAAAAAGTACCTTATACGTAAGTCGATCTTTTTTAGCCAAAAGCTGGGAAGGGTTACCAAGTTGTGTTAGGGATGTTAGGAAAACGTTTATGATGATTTTTACAATGTAAGAAAGCTTACTATGTACACAGTTGATATTTTATTATTAATCTTTCAGCTCATGCAATTTAATCAACCTCAAGAAAAACTAGGCATGCTTAGCTGTGTCTAGAAAGAGTATAAAGTGATGTGTTCCATATGGACAGACTGAAAGTCTGGTGTAATCAATGTGAAAAAAAACAACCAATCCTTAAAGAAATAGGAACATAACTGTTAACATTATTTAGCGTGCCACACTCTGGCTTCTTGTCATCTGAGAGGAGTTCAAGTTGCTCTAATTACAAGTTGTGGAAGCTGTCTTCTTGGTGAGCTTTAAGCTTGAGATGGTCATTTGTCATTGTCTGAGTTAATGAATACCTCATTTTCATTAATATCCTCAAGACAATAAATGGGTCTCTAAAGATTTTCAGGCTGGCTCCTAGAGGTACCAAAACAATCTATTCCTATTTCCTCTAGTGATAGAGCAGAGAAATCCTCAAGGATGAAAGGTGTAATGTTGATGTTAAATATTACTGGGGGGGAATATATAGCTCAGTGGTTTGAGCATTGGCCGGCTAAACCCAGGGTTGTGAGTTCAGTCCTTAAGGGGGCCACTTAGGGATCTGGGGCAAAATCAGTACTTGGTCCTGCTAGTGAAGGCAGGGGGCTGGACTCCATGACCTTTCAGGGTCCCTTCCAGCTCTATGAGATAGTTCTCAGCTAGTATACACCAGAGTTGTGACCTGGCTGTATTATATTTAGTAGGAAGCAATTCAAATGACACCATTTTAATCTTTAAGGCTTAAAAAATACATTTTTATATAATAAAAATATGACAGACTAAAGCAAGGTTAATACAACAATCTACAAATAAATTGTAAAACATTAATTGTATTGAAAGAGTTCAGCATTTGGAGAATGTACAGTTTAAAAGTCAGTTGATCACCAATATCCAATATGTCTAATTCTCACTCAATTTTTAACTTCTCAAATCTTGGGTCAATCAACTCTTCCTCACTTAATTCTTCATTTATGGACCTGACATTTCCATTTGCAACAGCCACGTCTAAACATGTTGCTGTCCAGCTAATGCTCCACTGGAGTAAATCAAATAAGATTCTGAATTTTTCACTTAACGTTTTATAGCCTCAGACTTTCAATTGTTAAATTGAATTATTTTTAAAAATAATTCAATGGAAAAACTAATGCTTTTAAACCATATCAAAAATCTCACTTAACCCAGTATTTTCTCTGTTTATTCATCTCTATGCATCATTTGCATAATTTAAAAACAAAACATTACTTGGCCAATTTCTGCATGATTCCCTCATACATCTTTATTATTTGCATAAAATGCATGTGTTTGTGGTTCATTATTTGTAAAATAACGAGGACAGTTTCCTTGCCAGTCAAAGGGATGGGAGCAGTGAGCGAGAAGAATTTATCGTTAAATATTGGTCAAATCCTGTTTGCCCTACTCCTATAGGCCAAACGCTTCGCTAGGATTAGTTTTGCCAAAGCGTGCAGGATCTGGCTTTATTATATTCCAAAAAGAGACACTGTGACGTTCTTACTGTGTTAATGGATGCTTTTTAAAAACTCTAACAGTTGCAATCAAAAGCTTAAAAATGTGATTTTATTCAGTATTTATTGACTTGAATAGAGCTCTGCGCAGACATACGCTCTGCCTCTGTGGATCCAATTGCAAGATCAGGGCCTTAATCCATTTGGCAGATACTGATTCTGTGTTTTCAGCAGAGTTGCAGCTAACCTGAAGGGTTTTGTTTCATTTTCTTCGTGGCTATATTATATGTTATTTGCATTGCTCTGGGAATAGGATTTTGTTAAAGGGACACGTTTGGATCAAGTTTTCCACACATTTTGTAAAATTGTGTTTTTCTCTAAGCTAAGAACAATGGGGGAAAATGGGGAAAATTCTTTTATTTTCTTTTTTTTACCATTCATGAAAATAAATATTTCCATGAAATAAAATAAAAAAGCAATAATTTAATTTTTTTAAACATTGCAGAATTGTGCTACTGCATGAGAACCTGACAGTGAGACTGAATAGACATCAACTACAAACTAAAGTGATACCATCTGGCCTCTTTTTATCTTTCATGCTGCGAAAATCTTTAATAAATTTCAGGTCTTTTAATTAAAGTGTCCCACTTTAGTGGGAGTCTTCAGCAGGATCAAGACCATTATTTTAGGCAAGAATATATATTTTTAAATTTATTCTTTTAAAGTTTTACATTGTCCCTTTAACTACTGATGTTTGGCCAGGAAAAAGAACACAGGGCTAACTCCATCAGACCTTATTGTGGCAAAATTCCAATTGAAGTCAACAAGAATTTTGTCAGAAGGACTGCAGGATTTGACCCACAATTCCTTGCTGATTTTATTTCAACTATGTAGGAATTTTTGCTCTGCCTTTCCTACAACCCTCTCCTTCTAATGGGGCATTAAGTTATCATGGCCCCAATTGCTTACAATACTTCCTTGTTTGTATACCAAAAATCACTGAAAGCAGCACAGTACAATTGTTTGTGAAAAATCATCCCCTGCCATGTTTTAGTTAAAGATAGGTTAGCAATGATGTCGGGAAACTGCTGCTGCAGAACGAACATAGGGAGCACAAGAGCAGAAAAATTGGGTTTGTATGGGTCACACATTCAGGATCCAGAGGCCTCTTCCTCTTCATATTAAAACAAGTTTAAAATAGGCCACATTTTGAGACTATTTAACTACCTAATTATTTGGGTGTTGCCTCATGCAGCTGATACCTTGAGAAATAGACACCTCCAAAGCTGATCCATGCAATACTTCCCTACTGGAGCATTCACATGTCCAAGAAAATTGTTGCATTCTGCTACCCTTCTGAGGCTGGAACAAAGGCCAGAACAGAAAGGCAGCTGAAGAGTTAACATGGTTTCTTCAGCAGGAAACCTGCTGATATAAATAACATAGGACATACAGAGAACAAGTTATTTGTGGGGGAGTGGTCATTTAAATCTGAGCGAATACAGCGCTAATGAAAGGTGCCAGATTTACAGGCATCAAGTCTGTAGTTCTCTTTATCCACAAAGCAGATACAAGAATCTTCCCACCCTCTGCCATGCCAGTTTGGCACAACCCTCGTCTGGCGGGGACACCTATGGTGACAGGGTAGGTTGGTCTCCATGGCCCTATCAATCCTGTGCCTACCTTGTTGTTGAGAATGGCTATAGGGTTGCCAAACTTTGCCAGCTGCCACAGTGATTTAGGAACTGGCCTGATACTGCCAACTCATTATGCATACTTAACTGAGCTGAGGACAGCCTCCAGGTAGTAGTGACTTTCAGCTACTGCTGATCTGGGCCAGATATGGAACAGTGATCTAAAGGTGAAAGGCTCTGTATCCCATTTCCAGTTCCCCAGGCCATCTGGTCACCATAAGAACAGATTTTATATTACATACTGGGAATTATACTATCAATTTTAATTAATCAGGACATTCTCACAGGTCTTAATTGAACTAGATTTTTCTTCAGATTTTTTTTGTACTTTATATCTACCAAAAATTTAACGTATTTAAACATAATAAAATTCAGCTATAGAGCTCAAGCCTACAGACACTTAAGCAGGTGGACAGCTTTACATATGTGAATTGCTCACTTGTACTAATCACATAAGTAAAGTTATATGTTTATATATAGTGTTTGCAGATTGAGCCATTTGGGGGATATTCTAATATTCTCCTCTATTAATGCTCTAATAGAAGCAAAATGGTAACTGCTAATATTGAGGAAACAAATGAGCATGTGAAATCCAGATGATAAAAGTATTAACTGATCGGTTATGTAACAAGCCAAATAAGTTTGCTCATGCCCATTTCTGATTTCCCTATTCATAGTGCTTACTCATTTGGGAGTTGCCTGTAACTCTTGAAAAGGACATCCCTTGAATCAGTGTTAAGCTTGCATGACAAAACCATGCAATGCTATGGAACACAAACAGCCTTTAAAGTTGGATTATCTCCTGATTTAATTCTGGGTAAAGATAGGTACTAGTCTCTGGAATCAGTGTATGCAGTTGGTCCTAGCAACTGTTAGCAAGAGTGGTGTCTTAATAGGAAGACATTTTTAAAAGTACAGAAACACAGAATTTCACTGGCTACATTTTTTTGTTATTTGGATCTTCACAAGTAAAAGGCAGGTGATTTTCCAAGTTGTATTTGTAATCTCAGCTAGACTATTAATACTAATAGAGCAAAGGATAATAAGCTTCTTCTTTGTAAATTACCAGCAGAAGAAATTAACTGTCAGAATCAGTCAAAGATTTTTGAATGCTCCCATCAAATCACTAACTGGTTGGAAAAGCCACTGAACAGAATCCATTAAACCCGCATTAAATGTCCACTTATATAAAGGCTAAAAATAACTGTAACAGCTTTTTAGTTTTTCCAATTGTCTTTTCTTAGAGTAATCATGATTTTCTGCTTCGCTTCAGCAAGTCATTCTGATGCTGTAAGAATGATGCCGCACTAATTAAATCAGTGCAACCATCATGTAATCTTAAATCAACTACCAATAACTTGTTTTTAAAAAGAAAGAGACTCTGCTTTCAGGGTAATAGTGAACAGAAAAAAAATTACATCCAGTTGGACTGTACATTACTCCTATAGATTTCCTATAAAAGCATAACTCCTGCGTAACTGGCAATGCCATATAAAAAAGAGATGTCTAAATGATTTAATGTGATTTTAGAGTTTGGGATTTTCTTAAGTATTTGTTTCATGTGCACATCCTTCCCTCATCCTCTCCCCTCCCCCCTTTTCTGTGGCTTTGGAGCATGTGTTCTCCTTCACCACTGCACCTGACCCCTAAGGAATCCAAATGCCCCTTTTCTGGAGATCATCCCAGGCTCCCCCTAATATATCTCCTGTCTAGATGGCCATGCTATTCCACTGTTGAGGACAAGCATTCAACAAGATGCCTATAACTCTTCCTCAAAAGGCCAAGTATGTAACTCCCATAACTTTCTTCAGCTCCATTTGGCACCAGAGCACTGTAAATAAATAAGTAATAATTAATAAATACTGGGCTAGCAAGAGAAGAACCTAAAGATATTCCTGGAACTGGGTTTCCCCATACCACAGAGTCTGCTGCCATTTTGTGGAGCTTAATCCTAGCACATTGTTTGATATAGTTTCAGTCCAGTGCCTTAACCTTAAGACAATCCTCCTTTTGCCATGTAGGGCACTCAAATTGTGGAAGAGGCACATGGTGGTAATGAGACATGCTCTCCCAGCTGCTTGTAAATCTACCTAAGGTCCACCCCCCTACACAGCAGGCTTCCCTCCAAACCAGTGAAAATCTGCATAGGAGTTAATGCTGCTTAACGCTTTGCAGCTTCTACCTATCCTTGGAGAGAAGGTTAGTGTGTAGCTGTGGAGAAAGAGTCCCTTGATCTATCCTGAAGGGGAAAGAGGAACCAAGGGGCAGGGCCCCACATTGGGATGAGAGGGGACTGTACCCTGTCTCCAGGCAAATCTTACGGTTGTGCGGGATTTGAAGGCTTTGTTTTCTTAGCATGGCTGCAAACACTTTTTGCTGCCAAAGGAAGAATTTGGAACTCTGTGAAGTGAATCTGAGCTTTTCAAACGCCTTCTTCCTCTTAGGCCCTTGCCTTTAATAATGACTGTTCAATTACTTCTATCAACTAAAGAAACTTTTAAAAAATTACAAAGCCACACTATAGACACCAGATTTTTTTTTCTTCTATTTTTGTTAAATATATTTAATGCAAATACAGGTTAGGGAAGGGGTTCACACAGAAAGCAGCAAGTGGATGTATAGTTAAATATCAGAGAAGGCTAAAATACTTGTTATATCCAAAGTAACACTGAAGGTACTATTAAAAATTAGGTCAATTTTATTTCAAACAGGATAGAAATTTCCAAATGGCTTTTCTACAGGCCAAAAGAAAATAAGAAAAGCAGTAAGAATTTTGATCTTCATGACATAACTTTATAGCTCTGACCCTTGTCTGTTTGGCCAAGGAGTGCACAGCAAAAATCAGGAGGGGTGAAGGAGAGTTTCAAGCCATTTTTGCACTCCTCTGATCCTGGGCCAGCTGTGCACCAGATGGATCCACTGAAGTCTCAGAACAGTCTGAAGGCTGCCAGTGACCTCCAGGGGCTATTCTGACAACTAGTCAGGGTGCAGGGAAGTCTTGTCCACAAACACTTCTCCATTTCCTAATTTATGTAGGAAGAATTGGGCCAGATCTACATCACTGGAGGATTGCCCCTACACTGGGATGATCCTCCTGTGGGCAGCTATCACTGCTTTAGAATCACTTTGCATAAATAAAGCAGCACAAAGCTGCCTCAGTGCAGGGGAAACCCTAGGCCTGTATTTCTTACGAGGCCCCAGTTTAAGTTCATGAGGGTAACATACAACCACAGGGCAAAGTTAGAAGACAGCACATATTTAAAAAGAAAAAAGTGGAAAAAGCTCAGAATCCAAGTAATTGTTCTCAAATCCTGCTTCTGTCTTTGTGCCAATGAAGGGTCCCTCTGGCAGCACAATCAGTTTACTTAAGTTGTGTAAGGAGATTGGGAGTGGAGTGTGCGCACCTTTGGCATGGCGTGGAGCTTGGTTCTGCAATGGCTCCATGCTTACCAGCACATAGTGAATGAATTCAGGCAAGGCAGGAAGGAGAGGGCCGAGCTAGGAAATGGGTGGAACAGAACTTCCTATCCTTTCCCCTGAGAAATGTAGTGTTAGGGCGACAGTAACAGCTGAAGAGCAGCTCTACTAGCTTTCTGTGGCCTTGGGAAAGGATTCCGTCCCCTTGGTTTCTTTGGGAAGATCCATAGACTTTACAGTGAAATTCACCTCAGTGCAGAAGGCTCACCGAAGACCCTCCATATGACTTAAGCCGTTAACCTGGCACTTAAATAATGTAGAGGGTTTTTTGCATGGAAGTTCATTTCAACCTTATATTACCCACTGAAAATAAATAATTTGAAAGTAACCTATGTAGAAACAGTGAGAAAACAAAGCAATATTCAATTGAACGATCTGAGGAAATGACGGGGTAAGAAGCAGGAATTCTAAACGAATTCATAATACCAGCCTATCCTCGCCACCTTCCTGAATGACTTGACCAACAGAAGTTTGATTTTGTTGCTTTAGAAAACACTCTCTCTTACACTCCATCAGTTGCTCAAAATCCCGCCACATTTTAGCTTGCTTCATATTTGGTCCATGACTTTCCCGCACAGCTTTTTGTTTCTCTCGTAGTTTCTGTTATGAACAAATAAAGTTACCGTATTTCAGATTTTTGGATAGGTTCAACATGACAAATGTTAGCTTACATAGGTAGCCTAATGTGAATAAAGAACATTTCCTCTCCCCTTGAAACATTATTAATATTCAGTTAAATTCAAAAACATTCCTTGTAAATGGATATGCAGCATTCTCTGTAGAGTCTTTGATGTGTGTGCCTTGTATAATGTTAATTTTATTGCAGCTCCTTGAAAATAACACCCCATTTTTTATATAGTGCAACTTTACCCTGCTGTGTTCCCAGTTTCTCTGTGGGGAGTCCCATTTGTTTTGTAAAAGTTTATTTTAAAAAATCAGTTCACTTCCAGACTGAGACACTGCATAGCAAGTTATAGCCTGTAATGGATTCTGATCATGAAGTTATATATCCTGAAATTAAACTTTTACATGAGAAACTGCAATTAATTCTCAACTATAGTGACACAAACTTGTAAAATTCACTCGCAAACTGACTCAAAGGGAAAACTAGAGAGGAAAAAGAGAACATTCTGATTGAAATAGCATGGCTAAGCCCTTCACTAACCTGAACTTCACATGTGAATAAACTTGGACAACGGCTTTTGTTAACACAACTACATTGAAGATATCATTAGCCTTTTATAAAGATAAGACTGACAGCTCTAAAATGTATTGACTTCAACAGGTTGCTTTATATACGACTTCAAATTTGAGCTGGCACAGTTTGTTATATCTATGTTTCAGTTTCTTATCCAAATGGTTTACAGGGTATGTGCTGTTGTGTTAAGCTGTTTGACTATCTTTTACAAGAAGCTCATGCTATGCTCTGTAGGAAATCAAACTCTGAAGGGTAAGTGTGATATCTTTTCAGGGGATTCATTACTGATGCCAACAGTAATGGAGTTTTCTCTGTGTTCTGCAATATGCTTTTTAAAAGGATGAGCACAGTTTTGAACATTGAACCAAATAAAAGTACGAACTGCAACATGTTTGTTCAAGTGAAAAAACCCAAACTCATCCTTACCTTCCCAAGGTTTTCTTGTTCAAGGATCATTCGTGTATACTGTTCTCTAAAGAAGGTACATAATAGAATTTTAATTAGCTCTAAGTAATAAAACAGATTAACTCTACAAGTGGGGAAAAAATGGAAAGTGGTAGAAAGTTTACAAGTATAGCCAGGATGGGGATACCATCAAAATCTAAGGGCCCCTAAATAAGAAAGTCAAAAGAGTGAGATGAAGAAACATCTTTATCCTCAGGCTTCAGGACTTTTTTGACCCCCATAATTGTGCAGTTGGCATAAAATGCTATTCACGAATGGATAAGGTCACTGTTAAGCTTTCAGAGCAAGTTTGATTTCTGGGGTTCCCCACGTGAAGTCTGGGTACGTGGCTCCTCCCGAATAATGCACGGTTGAGACCCTTTTTAATATTGCATTAAAGTCGCCAGTATTCGGAGACTGCTCAGTGTCATACTTCTGTACAAATGCCATACAGTGTTCAAATCCAGACTGCTTCGCTCATGGAAATAGTATCATTGGAGCAAAGGGGAAGACTCAGGAGTTCAAGATGAGCAGGATTTGGTCTCATGTTTGACAAAACCTAACACTGGTGGCCTGATTTTCAAAGATGCTGAGCATCCTGCAGCTCCAGTGGATTTCAATAGGAATTGCTGGGTGCTCAGCACTTCTGAAAATCAGGCTAGAGATAGATGTAGGAGCATCACTCTTGACATCCAATATTAAAAATCTTGGCCTGTTGCTGTCATTGGTGGATGAAGCTATTCCCTTGATGTACATGAAACCTGACAGCATGATAGAATATGCAAATCATAACAAATTCTGATAGGCTGTTATGCCCTTGTTTACATATTTTTCAAATTTAGGTGAGATATTAAGAAACATGATCTCTTTTAAGAACGAAGTATGATGGTGTGGAACAAGCACACTTAGCTGCAGAGGGTTTGGGAGTTCATGGAACACAGAGTGGTTCAAACATCTAAAGAACTTTCAAAATTGCTCAGCATGGGGAAATCCTAGTTTCCAAAAGGATAAAACACATCAATAAACCACAGCAGGTTGTGCTAGTAGGGTATTATTAGGCAAGGGTGGCGGATCTGCTGTGATACATTCCCCATTCCCATTGACTACTCCATCTTTGAGCTCCAGTACATTCTTTGAGCTCCATGCCATCTGATCCTGGCTCCTGCTCTCTCAGCAGAGTAGATGTGTTAGGGGCCGGAGAGGGGGTGGCTGGAGCATGTTGTGCTCTGGCAACTCAGAACCATTCTAGCCAGTGTGTAAGTCCGAACAGCCATGAGGCTGCTCTAAGTTGTGCTAGGAGCCAAACTGGCCCTGGCTATTCCCACCAGATCAAAAGAACAGAAAGCCATCTAAAGTCTCCTCCTTCCTATTAAGCTCACTGGATGTTACTCAGGCACAACTAAGAACCTGGCCCCAGGATGTGTTTTTTGTTTGTTTTAAGTAAAGCTGTTTATTGCAAAACAATGATAAAGAACAAGAACTCTTTTTTCATGGTAGTCTTTTTCTTTACTATTTATAATGATGACTGGAATGAAGGCAACTTAATTAGAAAAAAACCCAACCTTTATTTTTAGAGAACAAAATTAACTTTTCACATTCCTTAGTACTGACTGTATGGAACAGAGTTTATATCCAATAAAGAGGGTCAGAATTAAGACTTTTTTGTTCAATACGGTATTAGGAAAGTGCTGTTCTATTTATGGTTCATTTTAGCTCTGTTTACATTCCAGTGCCCAGTGAAAATACATACACATCCTGAAAGGAGGTCTAGAAACTCATTTTCTCTCCCTATTTTGCATTTTGTAAATATCTGCATATCAAAGCCTTCAGTATATTTATAAATGTGAATGCTTTCTGAACTCACAGAAGGTCAAAATAAAATGTTTATAATTTCAGAGAAACTGTTACCTTATCTAGCTTCTTTTCTCATGTTTAGCAAAGGTTCAGTGAAACAGAGACAGCAGGAGAAGTGGCAATGCTCCACTCAAGTCTTACTCTCAATGCTCAGAATCCCATAACTCCACTCACCATGTTCCAATTCCCGCATTTCCCCTACTTGCTCCTCTGTTTGCCCAATCACAGTTACTTGATTCCATGAAACCATTATTGACAGATGGCAGTAGCGTTTGCCATGTGCCGCGCACTTTCCACACACAATGGAAGATGCAGTTTCTGCCCTAAAGAGCATCCAGTCTTATAAAAAATAAGGGGAGCTGAGTGGTGGAAAGGGATACAACATACAAAGAGATTAGGAGATGAGACACATTTGGAGGTTGGTTTGTGTTTTTAAGTTATATTCACTAAATTCTCTTCACCCTCAACTTGGCCCTCTCACTTTTCTCCTACACCAATTCCCAGTTTCAGTTCTAGTGTACTAATAACGGCCCCTCTGTAGAACATTCAAGTTCTTCTCTGCAAATAAGTGACCAGTTATTATTATTAAATATTAATATTCCAGTAGCACCCACTTGTGTCTGCTGGGGTGAATGGTATCAGGAGGGTACAAGGAACAACACACAAGTCTCCTCTGAGCATAGGCACTCCTCCTTTCAAGCACCAGTACTAGTGCTAGCTATTGTATCAGACTGGCAAGAGCTGGTCAGGATCTGAGGACAACATATGCTACACTCCCTTGAAAAGGTGATGAATTTGCTGCTTCAGTGTGCACTTTCAGAAACCCCTGGAGGAAATCTGTCTGACTCTCTGTCTGACTCACGCATTATTTCCTCCTTGGGCTTAGCTGCAGCAAGACACCTTTGCATCCATCTCCAACGGGAACCTGAGTTAAAAGCTACTGTCTGGCCTATAGTCTCCAACACAAAGGGAAAGGTTTTTGGTATGTTTGAGAGAACTCCTGGATATACAATAATATCTTTTGGATGTAGGATACTTATTTTTTTTAATATTATAGTATTTTTAAGCTTAGATAGTGAATTCTTTCTTCCAGTTTAAATACCAATGAAAAAATTTATAACTTCAGGCTCAGTTTATAAAAATCCTCTGAATTAACACACAAGAGACAGACAAGAACATTTACCTAATTGCTTTTCTTCTGTCTTGTGGATCTGGGGAAACATATGTCTTCATCTCATCTTTAGCACGTTGAAGTTGTATTTCTAGATTCTAAAAGGAAATACACAGCATATTTTAGACATATACCATCTTTCCTACTTAAATATTCTCACCTACACATGTTTAGACTTCTCTCTCGTGGACTTACCTTTTTCATGCAGTTAGTATGATGATAGCAGCTTTCTTCCTGAATACACTCCTCACGCAGCCCTTTTACTTCCTGCAGTGTGAGAACAATCTATTTTATTAGGCAGTATTCTTGAAAGTCCTCAGCAGACAGACTGTTATTGTACGAAGTACAACTGGAAGTGTTTAGGGCAACATCCTGCCATAATTTTGTGTGCAGAATTCTGACTGCAGTCAATGTCATGTGAATTAGTAATTGAATTCCCTTTGCTTATTGTGCAAAGCATTGTTCGCTGCTTTGGGCTCAAAATCTTTGAATTCTATAAAGATTACATCCATTTAAATTTGAGACATTCAGCACTCATCAGTCATGAGTTAAGCTTCATAAGAAATTACCAAGAATTAAAACAAATATTTAAAAGATTGCTCAACCAAAAGATCTTAAAATTCTGCAGCAGCAAATGAAGGTAATGCATATCACCATGTACTGTTCAGTACTTTAAATGGTGAAATCATTTGGGTTTTCCAGTATTAAAGCTCCTTTTAAAATGGTAATGAAAGGATTAAAAAAAATCCCTTTGGCCCCTTAATGTTTTGTCTAGACTTAGAGACTAACAAATTTATTAGAGCATAAGCTTTCGTGGGCTACTGCCCACTTCTTCGTGGGCAGTAGCCCACAAAAGCTTATGCTCTAATAAATTTGTTAGTCTCTAAAGTGCCACAAGTACTCTTGTTCTTTTTGCGGATACAGACTAACACGGCTGCTACTCTGAAACTTCATAAATGTGTTCCAGGACTCAAATCCTAGTTCTTATTCACGTCATAAGGGTTCGTGTCCTGGAACACATTTGTGAAATGTCAACATCAGAAGGTACCATCATGTTAGCTAACACGTTAACTGACAATCAATTAACATGTTAGAATAGGACTTAAAATTCAAGTCTAGACAAAACTGTTAGGGTTGGTCTCCAGAAATAGAAACTAGACCACTACAAGGATGTTTATACTAGTATATCTGCATACACACTGGGGGATTGCACGGATTTAACTACATCAGTTTGTAAATTGATATAGTTAAAGCAGTTCAAAACTTGTGTGTATACAATCCCTGTTTTTGGCCTGGTCTACCCTAGGATTTTACCTCAGTAAAGGTACATCTCTCAGGGATGTGAAAAATCCACCCCCCCCAAGAGAGGTAGCTATACTGATTTAATCCCCGGGGGCAGACAGTGCTAGGCTGACAGAGTTCTTCCGTCGACCTAGCTACTGCTTCTTGGGAAGGCAGATTACCTACGGCGATGGGAGAACTCCTCCCACCGACATCGGTAGTGTCTGCACTGAAGCACTATAGCGGAGCAGCTGTGCTGCTGTAGCATTTTAGGTGTAGACAAGCACTTAGACATACAAGTATATGTTTGGATATTTATAAAAAGTGATATCTGTAATCTATCCAATATGCTAACAGGCACATATAATAAGCATTTTTTAAATTCTCAGGGAAAACAATTACTCTGTATGCCTATGGATAGCAGCTGCTTAACATTTCATTACATTTATCCATTAACCATTGGTTTTGTTTTGCTAATTTAGTGAAAATGGCATTCCAGTTACATAAACATTTGAAGATTTCTCTTGGTAATAACTCATTAACATTCAAACAGCCAAATGCTATCCTAGCAGGTGCTACATGAGTGAGCAGGGATTCTGGCAGATGCATCTTCTGCAAAAAGAATTTTGCTGGTCAGGACAAGATTCCATTGGATGGGCCTGGAAGACCCACTCAATGCATTTGTTGTGCTCAAACAGGAGATGTGTACAACTCCAGATAGACCTAGGCACCTCAGGATGTGTGGAGCTGGAAATGCATAGTTGGGGAAATCAAGTCACTCCCAACCTGCGTGCACTGGGGTCTTCCTTGTCCAGAAAGCAGGGTCTGCGTTTATCCCAGTTACAAGGGCATCATTCCATGACATTTCAATAGGCAGTTTTATCCCTCCAATTCCCATCTCTTCTCTGGGACCCCCATTTTATAGATGGGGAATTGAGGCACTGAGAGACTAAGTGACTTTCCCAAAGTCACACAGGAAGTCTGTGGCAATGCAGGAAATTGAGCCTGGGTCTCCCACCAGTGCCCCACTCACTGGGCCATCCTTCCTGTCCAGAGACAGGGTGGGGGAATTTATCCCATAATGAATTATATTCTTCCTAGTTTGTAAATATACAGTAATAACAATCTTACCTGTTCGAGTGTGGAGCGATTACTTTCTAAACCTGCTGCACAGCTGTCATACTGGCCTTTTTTCCCATCACATTCTTGGGTTAACTCCTGGTGTGAAAAGGGCAGAAGGTCATGTAAACGAAAACTTCAGTCTAGTCACATAAGGCACCTAAGCAATGTAAGTTCTTGTCAGTCTCACACTTCAACCTCAGCTATTGGCACACTCAGAGTGTCTTACATAAACCAAGCAGACATACGAGTAGAATTACAAGGATATCACTCTAGCCCTGCATATTGGAGGATCAGTAGTGTAAACTACAACGTAACATACAAGTTTCCTTTTGATATTTATATCCAAAGTCTTTAACATGGTGGATTCAATTTCTAAGTTGTTCACAAAGCGTCAAAGGTTTTACTTGCTCTTTAAACATTAAGCCTACAAGATAGTTTAGATGATCAATTATGTTCCAGGTAAATACAATTTTGTCGACATTTATTTACATTATAAAACAAGAATAGGTTGGCCTTTGCAGAAAGAAAGAAAAAATTGATGTTACATTAAAACTTTTTAGCAAACAATGAAAGTTATCCTACTTCCCCTTACAAGGAGTACATATTGTTACTAAATCCCATTTAGTTATCCTGTATTTGCAGACACATGTTTTAAAATGAATTACAAAAAGAGTGTGTCCAAATCCTCAGCTAGTAAAAAAGGGGCAGAGCTTCATTTTTTTATTGGAAGTGGGACAGTTTACACCCGCTGAGGATCTGGATGACTTCTTCCCCCCCCCCCCGCCCCCCCCCAGCCCTGTAGCTTTCTAAAGCCAATGGATAAAATTGCCGTCTTCAAGATGGTACCGGTGTGTTCAGCTACAACTGCTTAATTATGATGTTTTGTTTTGTGATGATGATGTCATCACCATAGAAATGACTATTGTGAGGGGAAAAGCCTCAGACTGATAGTATTGTTGATTTTTAAGAGTTCCAGACCCCTTTGGCCACTTCATGTTGCAAACTGCTTTTC
Organism: Chrysemys picta bellii; assembly: GCF_011386835.1. Classification (NCBI taxonomy): domain Eukaryota; kingdom Metazoa; phylum Chordata; order Testudines; family Emydidae; genus Chrysemys; species Chrysemys picta. The sequence goes on from NC_088805.1 coordinate 27,103,043, forward strand.
TCAATCAGAGTTTCACCACAGTTTACCTAATCTGCACCTTCCAGCTTCCCTCCAAGTTGACCGTGGTCTCGTACTAGGTAAAAGAGGTTTGTAAATCACGTATAATTGTGGTTTTGCCTTCCATACAGCTGTAAGGAGGCTCTCATGTAACTAACATGACAGTGTTATTTGTCATTAAAATCATTCTATTTTCTGGGGGGGGAATCCCCAAGGTTTATAATTAAATTGTTTAAATCCACAAGCAGGGGGGCTGGAACAATGTGTATAGTGGGGTGCTGAGAGCCATTGAACCAAATTGTAAACCCTGTATCTGATGGAAACCACTTCAAGCCAGGGGTGCTGCAGCACCCCCAGCACCTGTGTCCACAAGACAGTATGGACTTGTACCACCACAGGATCTAGCTCTTTGGATACCAACAACTAAGAATAAAACTTAAGTAACATGCATATTGCCTTACATTTTCATAGGGGCCTCAACTCAGCCTCTAAATGTGCACATGCAATCAGTTTTGGACACAGACTTCTGAATGGCAGTTTACAGACAGACTTATCTACAGACCTGATTCGCCACTTGTGATACCAGTTTTATGCTGCTGTAACGCTACTGAAACCAAACACCGTTATATTGGTATAAATCTGGAGTAAAGCAGGTCGCAGATGTGCCCCTGATTTCATGGGCAAAACTGCAAAGCATAATTTAGAGGTGATTTCTGAAAATTTGTCCCACTGCACAGACAGTTCACGAATGTCTATTACACAATATATTCCTAAACGTTTTTACTAACCTGACAGTTCTGCCGCAACTGTCTCAATTCTTTGATAATTGGAGCTAAGCTTGACTTCTTATCTGCCACCATAGCATTCAGTTTTTTTACCTGATATATGAAGAAAAGGCATTACCTGAATATGCGATTAGTAAAACAGTGAGAGTATTAAGAATGGGAGGGCAAAGAAAAGGAAGGGAAAGATATGGGGAGAAAACAGGTATGAGATGTGAAGAAAGGGAACTGAATGATATATTACGTAAAACAAATGATAGGCAAACGATAATTAGGAAACATAGTACATTTTATAATTGGGGTACCATCACAATCTACTTCAGCTCTGCTCTCATGGTTTGAATTGCCTGTTTATTCTGTATATAGATGAATTCTATCCTGCTGATTATGCAACCTAATGCCTTGCTTACACTGGAAGTTATTGTGAATAAAGGTCTCTGAACCTTTTTAGCTCAGGTATATGGCCTGTCAAACCCTGAAAAGAACCGAAAAAATGGAAAAAGTTCTAATCAGCTTCGGACATTACTTGCATTTACTGATCTATAAGGTGGACAAAAAGAAAATAGCTACGAATAAATATATATTTTAAATAAGAGTATCAAATCTTCTACTGATATTTTATAATGTTCTTCATCAGGATAGATACAAAATTACACCTATTTACACCAAATTTCGTCCTCTCTCTCCAAAGGCAGGTCTACACTACCCCGTAAGTCGATTTAACTTACATCGCTCAGGGGTGTGAAAAAGACACCCCCTGTGAGCGATGCAAATCACAGCAACCCAAGCACTGTCCACACCAGCGCGAGACGCTCTCCTGCCGACTTAGCTTCCACCTCTCCTGGAAGTGGAGTAATTATGCTGACAGGAGAGTGCTCTTCCATTGACAGAGAGCATCTTCACCAGACGCACTACAGCAGCGCAGCTATGCCCATGTAGCGCTTCTAATATAGACCTGCCCCAAGACTGTTTCTGAAAACCGGGTATTTTGTACAGCGTGTAATAAAGAGGGAGCATTTCCATGAACACAGGATCCAATCCAACGCCCACTGAACTTAATGGATGAACTCACTTCAATGGAAGTTGTGTTAGGACCAATACAAATTGTAATCTAGAGTACAAAAACCTTTTAATAGGGATAGCTTTACAACGAAGTGTTATAAAGAGGAACCAATCTGTGCAGTAAAGATAGGAGAACCTCAAAAATTTATGAAGTTCAACCCTTATTTAACTTATGGCAATCTCTTGCTTCCCAAGAAACTTGTGTGATCCTCTTGCTTTCCATCAATCTAATTCCAATCCAATCCCTAGTCCTTCTTCTAATTTTAAATTGGTTAGACACTGACCAGGTAGTCTCTCTCCTGGATTCTAACGTTATATTTTCTGCAAATGTGCAGACAGGCTGGGGCTTCCCCTGATAAAAATATATAGAAATCAATCTGAGTACTCAATGTTCCTCTGACAGGACATTCCAGAGCAGGAAATCCCTCCTGCTCCGGGGCTTCCTATTACTGGTTCAGCAACAATGAGATTTTTGCAAGTACATTTATAATTGCTTTAGAAATGATTGTAAAACACTTTGAAAACTAGAAATATTTTGAAATAATGAAATGACGCTGCCCAACTGTTCAAATCATATCCAGCCTCCTGGTTGAGAAGAATGCTTTTTTATTTTCACCAGTCAGTTTAAAAAGGGACCTGCAAAGTGTAAAAGAACAACCTATGCCCTTTTTTGTTGTTTCTTTACTATGTATAAATAAAGAAGGCTTGAGAAGCTTTTAAATAAATATTTTTTCTGTGTGATTTTTTCATTAGAAATTCAAGTCCTGTCTTGCCTTGATGAGTTAAATGATGAGATCATAAGATTCATGACAGTTGAAAGTTGAGCAATTGAGAGGGGAAAGGGATTAAGCAGGCTTTTTAAAACTCATTATGTTTTGAGTTTAACAACAACTATATACTTCCAGTGATTAAATCACATTTTGGAAAAGGGAGTCTTTGTTAAATTTCAATCCCATTCCATGTTTTCAATTAAGGTGCCAATACTAACAATAGACAATGCCTGAAATCACAAAAATGTCAAACCAAGGAAGCCTAGACTTGATACCCCTGATATTTCTAAAGGAAAAACGATCAGAAAACATTGCCCACGCACGCACGCACACTTTTAAAAAAGCCAGTCTTTGTACATCAAAAAGGGGCACACGCCCAATTTTACTAAATCTCTTCCAGGTCACCTTTGTAGCTGTACATTGCCCAAAAGTATTTGCAAAATGTACTTCTACAAACATACACTGCATTCTATTTTAAAACCTGTGCCAGAAATGTTAATCCTGATTTTATTTTTTCTAAAATTAAACATCCAGCTTGCAGAAATCCAATAGTTAAATTAGGCAAAGTCACCATTTCAGACATGTTATCTAATGTTCGTCCCTTCATTTCATCCATCTCGCTCTTTGCTGCAGATACTCTCTCCAACTCCTCCTGTGTGTAACTGTATCCAGAGATACCCTTCTTGTCCTCAATAGCTTGCTGTGGACATAGGAAACAAATACAAAATGTGAGGACAGGTGCTGGCAGACCATGGAGTGAGTTCTCTAATGTAAGTGAAACGTTGCAAGAACGCTGAAAGTGAAGCTAAGTGCTGGAATCAGTTTATTTTAAGAGTGATGAAACTCTATGACTGCCATGAGAGCTAACTAAAGTATCTGCCATTCTGTTCAAATGGTAGGTTAACAACTACTTTCTGTAAGACCTCTATCTGGGGCTAATTCAAAGCCAACTGAGATCAAAAGAACGTTTCCCATTGACTTCAGTGGGTTTTGGATCAGATCTTCTATGCAGCAAACAAATATATACAAAGAGGGATGTCTATTTTGGAGGATGTAATCTGTAGTAAATATAGCTAATTCTATAAAAAAAACTACTTTGTAAATGAGAAGAGAATACAATATTTCTGAACTGTTTTGTAACTGTATTCTCCAATCATGTTTTTTAAGAGAAGAAAATAGCTTAAGGTAATGCCTCAATATATAAAGCTATTTTTCCCATACATTTCTTCAAAATATTTGGGATGTAATACAGTAGAGAAATTATTCTCTTAACTATTTTGTATTCCATTCACAGTCTAACAAAACTTTACCTTTTCATTCACACAGTGGTTACAGTATTTGATCATTAAATATGCAAAGAAATGTAAGTTAACACAGAATGTTGAGCGACTACTCAAGCAGTCATGGTAGACTAGTATGCAGGGTATTAATTCTCTAAAAGTGACACACATATACCAACTCCAAGTGGATCAGTCTTACAAAAACCCCATTCAACTCTAGTGGTTTTAAAAACATTAATCTTATAATATCTACAGCCACTTTGGTGTGGAGCATTTTATGGGGTTTAATAGCTGTATGGCATTAGATATAGGCTTTGCCTTCATTGCCAAAAAAGGTGTGTTTTTTACTGCAGGATAACTAATGTACATTATCTATCTTGCCATAAAATTCTAGTGCAATTAGAATGGATGTCTATTCCCTGGAGACTTGTATTCTGTACTCATGCATATTCAGTTGCCCTTGATTGGTGTGGGAAATCCTTTTCTTGTTGTTTAGTGGTAGAAGCCGAGTTTGGCTAGTTTTCAATTTCTGAGTAATACATATTCTCTAACTTACTTCAGGAACCACTGTGAAGTACATTTGCTTCTTAATGCTTGGTTGTTGTTGCTGTTTTTAAATACTATTCCAGTATCTCTGACAGCTTGTATCAGTACCTTATTGTTGATAAAGTAATTTTAAAGCCCTCAAAATATACTAAAGCTTACCTTCCACTAATTAAGGACCTAGTCCCACTTCTGTTGAAGTCAATAAAATGTTTGCCAATGATTTCACTTGAGTGCAGGATTAGGCCCATCAGACTCAAGAAAAAAAAAAGTAGAGCTTGTACTACTGTCCATAAGAAACTATTTCTAGTCATGAAATATGATAGCCGAGTATAACCGGCAGATTAAAACAATTCCTATACCAAGCACGCTTTATCAGCGTTTAGCTAATAATAGTAAGAGAGCTTTAAAGATTAAAACACATTAAAAAATTCCAAACCAATTATGTCCATATCATTGTATTGATGGTTATCGCTGTGGTAGCGGCTAGCCTGTATGGGAGTGGGAGAATTTTGCCTTACCAACTGTTGCTGAATAGCCTCATGACGTTGTTTTAGGAGTTCTTCTGTTCTCTGTAGGATACCGTACTCGGCTGTAATTTCTGCTATTTCTTGACGTTTCTTTTTATAAAATGTGTTCTTGCTTCGAAGTTTATTAACATATCGTTTAAACTGAAATGAGACATAACAGGGATATTTGTAATTTAATTTGAATGAAAAAAAATGGCCTTATCACACTTTGTAACTGTATACAATAAACTCTCCTGTTTAGATAGCATTTAGCAGAGAACTGGAAATCAGGACTCCCAGGTTCTATTTTCAGTTCTGCCAATCACTCACCATGAGACATCAGAAAAGTCAGTTCCATCTCTCTATACCTCTGTTTAGCCATTTGGAACTTGGAAATCATTCATTTCTACTTACTTGCCCCACTGGGGGGCTAGAATGGCTAACTGATGTTTGAAAATTTGTGTAGATCCTTGGATAATAATAAAGTTAATATAATAGTACTTTGCACTTACATGAGAATGCCTTTCATCCAAGAACATCAAAGAGCTTTACAGAACTGAACTACATCCTTGTGAAGTAGATAATCATTATTATTCCCACTTTACAGATGGAAACTGAGACACAGAGAGATGACTTGCTCAAAGTGACAAGACATTTGTGGCAGTCTGAGAGTAGAACTCAGGTCTCCCACTATCTATTCATGGGCTTGAGCCACAAGATTGCCCTTCTTCTCCTAAGATGAAAGGCAGTGGTAAGGTATTATCATTAATGTTCCAGTTACCTCTGATTCACGTCACCATGGCAATTACATTTTTTTAAATTAAGTGTTCTATTCCCCCCCCCCCCGAATTTAACCAGTGAACACACAGGAATTACAGAGTCCTATGATCCTAAAGCTCATGCTTCAGGGTTTCAGCGAGTCACCTGCAGGGGTCAGGAATGAATTCCCCCACCCCCACCCCCATGTATTCTACAGAGTATTTAAACAAAAAAATCCTCTCTCTGAAGTATCAAGGATGGCCACATCTGGAAATGGGACATTGTACGGGGTTAACCAGGGCTCTGAGGTGGCACCAAGCATAGGCGCCGACTTCCCCTCTGCCCAGTGTGTGCTCGACACCCCCCCCACCCTGCCCCGCCCCTGCACCACCCTCGTCCCACCCTCATTCCACCCCTTCCCCAAAGTCCCCGCCCCACCCTGCCTTTTCACACCCCAACCCTGCCCACTTCCCGCCCCCATTCCACCTCTTTCCCTCAAGTCCCCACCCCTACCCTGCCTCTTCTCTGCCTCCTCCCCTGAGTGCACTGTATCTCCGCTCCTCCCCCTCCCTCCCAGAAAGTCCTAAGTGCTGCCAAACAGCTGTTAGGCAGCGGGCAGGCTGGAAGCACTGGGAGGGAGGGAGGGGGAGGAGTGGGGATGCGGCACGCTCGGGGTGGGTGGAGAAGGTGGTGAGATGGGGGGAGCTTGGCTACTGGTGGGTGTAGAGCACCCGCTGATTTCTCTCATGGAGTCGGCGCCTATGGCACCAAGCATTCTATCTCTCAGGTGCTTGGCTGGCTGGTTCTTACTCGCATGCTCAAGGTCTAACTGATCGCCATATGCGGCATTGGGAAGGAATTTCCCCCAGGTCAGTTTGGCAGTGACCTTGGGGGTTTTTCATCTTCCACGGCAGCGTGGGGTGCAGGTCACTTGCCACAATTGTCTGGGTATGTCTCATTTAATTATTTCCCTGCCATTGCAGGGGCCTCGAGCACTGGTGCACTTTGATTGGTGCCTCCTATTCTCTGCCTGTGGCACATAATTGTCTAATCTCCTGAGGGCTGTAATACTTTGGTCTGATTTTGGTTGTTGGGATAATGTGCAGTGCTGGTGGTGGCTTGTGACATACAGGAGGTCAGACTGGTGGTCCCTTCTGAGCTTGAACTCATGGAGTTCTCAGTTATAATGGGAAAGGGCAGAAAAATGCAAAGAGAAATTGAGACGGGCCATAGGGAAAAGACTCTTAATTTAAGTACTGGTTGTAAGTAGTTAAAATACTGATCTCTTTTAACGTTTGATCTCTTTTAATGTCAACTCTTCACTCCGTGTACCCAGCTGAAGGACTGTCATACATAGAACTAGCATAAAAGGCACACAGCTAGAATTAGCGAACAGGAGTTCAATTTTTGCTTATTAAAAAGTAAAGCATAATAATCCCGAGCCTTACAGATCATCACATTTACTTAATCTGTCTCTCAATTCTTACATGTTCAACTTGATATACCCCTGAAAAATCAGGCCATAGGTGTCTCTTAAGCTGAACGCAGAAGAACTGAGGCTCTTTGAATTACTAACTTTTTTTTTTATATGTATGATTACACTCTCTTATCTCTAAGTTTTCCCATTTATAAAATGAGGTTAGCTCTTATTGATACCCTTCACAGGGATGTTATGAGGCAAAAATCATTGATATTTGTAAAGTGCTTTTAGATCCACAGATGGAGAGCATGGAATTCAAAACAAATAAAATACGCTGTGATAATTTAGTGTAAAACAGGTTTCAAAATGTTCAGCTGGGATAAAGTCATTATTGTAGAATTAGTGCATTCTACTAACAAAGAATCACAAGAAAATATCAGCAGTCCTAGTACCACAGATACAATTTTAAACTATAAAAATTAAGATGCATGAAAGTACCTAGCTTGTGAGCGAATTTCCCTGTTGAAGAATAATGCATAAAACTGATGTGACTACAGCCTAAGAACCCTTAGAGTAACTATGTTCTATAAAAAGTGTCCTGGGCAAAATGCCCAAAATGAAATCCACCCTGTTCATCTGCCATCCTGTGCAATATCTAGGCCAAAGCTTTTTCTATCTTGCTATGCTCCAGAACTATTTTTAAAGACAAAAGCTATAAACGTTTTTCGTGAAAGAACAAACCCACAAATTACTCAATGTGCTCTATGCAGATTGGACTATGTGTGGCTTTAGAATACCATTTTACATTGTGTGTTTTACCTAGGACAAGGTCACAAAAGTCATAGCACTAAGAGTAAAGCAGCAGTTTTGTTACAATAAAGACCTCAGTACAATTGTAATGTTGTTGTTGCAAGTTTAACTAGCCCATTAATTAGCAAAAGAAACAAATCCTTTCAATTTATACAGACTAGAAAAAAATGTTTTATCACTTGTGCAAACACTGACTTTTGTGGTTTTCAAGCTATTACAGAAGATACTTTGTTACAAAATAATCAGACATAATTCCAACTAACACAAACCAATATAACAAACACATAACATGGATTGCCCTCTTCTCTCTTGATGGAGCAGTTCCAGTGATATTTCATTTGGACAGCAGGATATAGTCAAGAATTATGTAAGAGAAGAAACTTTTTTCACATGTGACTATAGACAGCTGTCAGATCTGAATGATTTTCTGTCAGTTTACCCCAGGGTTGAAAGGAAGCTATTATTCTCCTCACTTCCATAACTACTTTTAAGGTCTTGAAAATAGCCTGTGTGGGAGACACAGTATTTGCATATTCAGTATTTTGCCAAACACAATCTACTTAATAATGGAAACCAAAGGACCCTGTTGATTAAAGAACTGATTCCACAGATGTTCTATTATTAGCGGACTGAGTCTGGGCCATATAATAAGCAACCATCCAAACCCCCAAAAATTGACGAAACCTTCAGATAGGAACATGTGGACAGGGTTGCAACTCCATCCATTTTAGGACAAGCAAATCTGGCTCTAATAGTGCGATCTCCTGGTTTATAAATGCATATTTTGGTTTTTACATTATTCTAGTTACATGAAACTGTAAAACAAGATATAAGCAATAGTAGCAAGATGACAATGTTCTGTAGATAATGAATCAAATAGCCTGGCAGAATTTCTACAGACTTAGTCTTCTCCAAATGTAACACAGATTTGAAAACCCTCCTAAATCCAGGGCCAAATTCAGTGCTAGGTCAGCAGGTGCAACTCCATTTAAATCTAACTGGAAATGAGCTCATGGCAGACTTACCAGATCTGTGACAGCCCAGGTGCCCCCTAGCCCAGCAACATGAATCAAACCAAGAGATCCCCCAAATCAGGGAATTTATGACTAGTCTAATTGCAAATTACCAATCCTTTCAAATGTGTGAAAGCATACTAGGGCATTTCAAGTATGTAAAAGGTTGTTACAAGGAGGAGAAAGAAATTTTTTTTTCTTAACCTCTGAGTATAGGACAAGAAGCAATGGGCTTAAATTTCAGCAAGGGAAGTGTAGGTTGGACATAAGGAAAAACTTCCTAACTGTCAGGGTGGTTAAGCACTGGAATAAATTGCCTAGGGAGGTGGTGGAATCTCCATCATTGGAGATTTTTAAGAGCAGGTTAGACAAACACCTGTCAGGAATGGTCTAGATAATTAGTCCTGCCACAAGTGCAGGGGCAGGACTAGATGACCTCTCAAGGTCACTTCTGGTTCTGTGATTCTATGATTATTTGCAGACATGCTTAGCATCTGCAGTGCCCTGCAACTCATCTTTAGCTGTGTGTGGGGGGGGGGAAATCAGTCCCTTAAAGCTTTTAATAAAATATTACATTTTACTCTGGTAAGAAGCCTTTAAGTAAGAAAAGGATTAGCTACATTTAGCCAAATCGCTTTCAAATTATACACCTCACTCTTATATAGCACATTTCATTGGTAGATCTCTAAGCACTTTACAAAGGAGGTCAGTATCATTATCCCCATTTTACAGATGGGGAAACTGAGACACACAGAGGTGAAGTGGCTTGCCAAGATCACTCAGCCAGCAAGCAGGAATAGAAAGGAGTCCATTTTCCAGCAATCTGCTCATAGATCAGGTCATCTGTTTCCTGCATAGAAGCTCAGCAGAATCCATTTAGAGCATTCCTATGGATCTATTATTTCCCGAAGTAAAGTATCATTTCAAAGACATTTGTCCTCTAGTGAGCTTTCCGTTTTCAAGCAACTTAACATTAATAGTTATTTAAGCTTCAAAGATCAAATGACTGGACAAGAACCATTTGCTGGCGCTGAGGTAACATTTAAAGTAAACAAACCAGCCTTCTGACCGTTGCTTGCTAGCCAAGTCAGAGGCCCCCTGAGTACAGAAACTCTGAATGTAAGCAAAGAAAAATTATGCTTTTCCACTTGATTATTTATATGGGTGGATGTAATATAAAAGCCTGGTAGCTATGCTATAAAATGGATTGAATAAAAGTCGGACTTTGACCAGAACTCATCGTTCTGAGGCATATGGGTACCTAGAATCCCAGGACAGATTAGCTGTGTAACCCTCACATTTTATTTAAAGATCCACCACCAACACTATCACTTACCCCTGCTCTGTTGACTTCCATATTATTATCTAAAGGCACTTTAGAAATATTAATGTATTAAGTCTCACAACACCCTTGTGAGATGGATAAGTATTATCATTTTACAGATGGGGAAACTGAGTCCGAGCTATTAAATTGACTTTCACAAGAGCATACAGGAAATCTGTGGGACACCTTTGAATTTATCTGCTCATTCAGCAAAGCACGTCAGCGTGTTAAGCACATGCTTACTGCTTTGTTGAACTGGAGCCCAAACCTACATTCCTAACTCTCAGTCCTACTCTTTAACCACAAGACCATCTTTCCTTAAAAGTAATACTTAAGTAACATATTCCCTTCATATGGTTACGTCACTTGGCTTTTGACCTAGCACCTCTCACAATTGTCAGTGTATTTGGGATATTTGACACAATCAAAGCAGTCCTGGGAAGGGCAGTGTATCATAAACGAACAGACAACATTTCGAAGTCTTTGTTTTTAAAGAACTATATTCTTAGGTACATAAATGGTGATCTTCATTCCCTCCTATTTCTTTGCTTCCTCTCTTTTCGTAATGCTTTCCCAAATGAAAGAACACTGGCATACAATATACTCTAATCCTCTATAAACTATGTCCATTATATGTACTATACACAGTTTAGGGCTTGATCCTGCAAAGTTCTCCACATTCTGGCCCCAATCTTGCAAACACAAGTACATTCTTAACTTTAAGCACAAGTAGTTCCATTGACTTCAACGGCAGTACTAACATACTTAAAGCTACGAATATACTGAAGTGCTCTGCAAGATTGAGCCCTTCGCAAGCAGCATAATTCTGATTTATGTTAGTTGAGGTTTTCTTCTATATTTCTTTCAATAACCAAAAAGTGTCAATCATAAGTTTAAACAACTCACAATATTTGGTGTTTTTCTTTAAGATCCTGCTTGTGGAGTCATGTTATAAGTTTCTAGCCATTATAGTTGCAGAGAAAATCCTGATAACCCTAAAGGCCCAAAAATCCAGCAGGAAAAAACAACAACAAAAGACAATCCAAAATATTTATTTTAAAAATCTCATTATTTTTAAGCCAATCCCATGATTTTTGAGTGCTTGGGATTATGAGTTTATAAACATGATGGGACATATTCTGTATTGATTTACCCTGGGCAGTTCCAGTGAAGTAGGAAATGGTATAAATCAGAGCAGAAGTTGGTCGCTTATTAGGGTTAAGAATTTTATTTTCTACTTTATCATTAATACTGCCATTGACTTAATATTTATTAATATTTAAAGATTTACTAGATAAAAACCTTTCAGATGTAGCCAGGCACTAGTTTATTTGGGTATCCTCTATCATATAAACAGGAAAAAGAACAAAAGAATGGAGATTTCACAAACTCCTTACTCCAGGATTAACAACAGCAAACATTGAAAAGATGAAAGGAGAGGCTAGTTTTTTGGGGGGGTGATGGGGTGGGGTGAAATAAATCCACAAATCAATCCCTTACTTTTGTGGCAATCACTGAATGTGGTATCATGTGGGGATATCATTTTAGATGCATCATATTAAAAATATTCCTTTTTGCATAAACTCAATGTAGAAAACAAGGTATTAAATGTGAAGAAAAGATTTTAGCAGCAGTTATGTCAAGGTATCGAAAACCAACTAAATTATTAATAATTAAGAACACCTGGGTAATATTAGGTCAGTCTAAACCCTAAAAACAGACTTTTCCTTCTGAAATTAAGAATTGAATGCAGATTCTGAATAAGCAGTTTTGTTAATCCTGGGACATTATCATTGTCACAATACGCCAGCCATAGAAAATCTTAGCCAAATCGGTGTACTGAGAATCAAGGAGCAGATGGTTAATTTTCTAGCCAGACCAATTAACATGATAAAGGCCTTGCAAGCAATTAAAATTCAGTCAGGGAAAGTTCCTGGGCATGACAGGTTTTCAATAATCTTTTATCAGATCTCTGTGTTTGAGCCAGTATAGATATTTTTACATATAACTAATGACTCATATACTTAGGACAAACTTTTAGAGAGAAGCCAATTATTTTGGTATAGTAAAAGGAAAATTATCCTACAGTCTGCTCATCAGACAGACCAATTACAGAAGTTCTTCATTAATGTTGACTAGCAGGTTTCTTCTAAGATGCTTGCTGCTGGGCAGGAAGGGATATTACGGCAGCCATTACTAATAATTTGTACCAATCCAAATATATTGAATGAAAGAGTGTTTCCTGTTATCACTGAAAACATGGAGATCAATAAGATTAATGCTTTATTCATGCCTGTGGGTGTTGAAAGAACATTCAGTTGTGTGAAGTCGTATTTTAAGTCTGACTCAAAACATACATTTGGTTTTGGTGGTGGTTAATGTCTTACAGCAAGAGCTTTGGGCTTCAGTAACAATTCTATAGACTTGCTGTCTTTGTACTCACAGTGGGATTGACCAGAACATCCATTCCCTCTGCTTAATTTATTTATAGAACCTTTGACAGAAAGGATTAAAACCTTTGTCCAATATTTCACTTGGTAGTTAAGAGAAAAAGATGGTTGCATAATGGTGGGGAAAATATATCCCAGGTCCCTGCTTAAACTCATTAACGCCTAAACTGCCAGCTCCTTGATGACCACACTTTTAAAGTTATCTATCTGGTATTGGTAACAGAAGTTTGTTTTTTGATGGACTCACACTGACTAGGACACTTTTGGGGCAGATTGATCTACAGTCAAAGGCCTCTTTTCTTCCCCTGATATTTGCAAACAAAATATTTCTCCTTGAGAGAGAGAGAGAGATTTGTATGTAAAAATAACTCACCAACCAAGCAAGTTGCTTAACTCAACTACATGTTTAAAAATCCATGGGATGTCCTAGGCTACATTCTCAACAACATGTTCTTTTCGACTTCATCCACTATGGGTGAACCTAGCTTTGATCCTATTTAATTCTGATACCCTGGGAAAGTCTAGGCTCCTGGGGTCCTACGTTGAACTCTGAAAAGTACGATGTGCTGTGAAAAGAGCTAAAAATATCACAGGTTTACCTAGGATCACTTGTAATTGAACCATCTACCCTTCTAAGTGTCAAAATTTGATTCCCTAATTTTCAGGATCTGACAGCTGCAGCTAACAGCTTGCCAGCTTTGCCCCTATGTTCATTGTACTTCTGTTTGAAGTACTTAAAAGATTTCACAATCCCTGCAGCAGACAGACAATTTAGCTCTTGCATTTTGTAGTTTGGTATCGAATGAATTGGTCACTGCCTGCTGTTGCCTGTAAATTCCATCCGGCTGTGCAACTTCTTGAACTAGTTATGACTGGAAAACTGCATGTTCCTTTTCACGATTAGAAGAGAAGGCAAAACACTAGCTCCCAAAAACATAAGCCAGGATTGACCTTTCAGTGGATGAAGAGCTAAGAAGACCTCAACTGGAGATACAATTGCTGGTCTGAGAATCCAGGCAAAGAAGATATTAATTTGAATGCCAAATGCAGCGAGTGCCATGCCATAAGGGGATACAGAAGCACTAGAGAGAGCAATTTGATAATAAATTATTAAAGATGTAAGATCACAGACATTAATGCCTAAGTATAAGAGAAAAAGAACATGTTGATTTTATTATAGGACTTGGGAAGAAGATAGTTGTGTTAATAGCTAGCCTCATCATTAAGACTGCATTTAACCCCTTTAAAAATCATGTACAAATACAAAATGGAGAGGTGGAGATGTATTTCCCTGTGGGCACTCCACTTCAGATGCGCATGCATCATGTGCCTTTGATAGGAGATTTTTCATAGCAGTGCCCATTTGGCCCATGCATGTGCCCTATATATCCTTGTGCCCCATACTGAGGTATATAGGGCTGTGCGGACAAACCACCCTCAGTTCCCCCTCTACCGCAAAGTTCCACAGAGGAAACGCCGAAGCAAAGGGGAGGAGGGCGGGTAATGAAGCACCCATAGGGACACACGTCTTGAAGAACTCCAGTTATTGCACAAGGTAAGGAACCTCTCCTTCTTCTTCTAGTGTCCCTGTGGGTGGTGCACTTCAGGTGAATCCCAAGCAATAACCTCTTAAGGAGGTCGAGTTTTGGAAGATTCCATCACAGAATAAATATATCGCCTACTGCAGCATCTGATCTTGCAGTATGAATCATAATGGGTGGAAAACAAATGCACCAACAATCATGTTGCAGCGTTGCAGATTTCAGCAACTAAAATATCCTTGAGTATGGCCACAGATGCAGACTGTGATTTAGTAGAATGTCCAGTCATTTGTTGGAGAGGTAGAACCTCAGCAGAACCATGAACAGGCAATAATGCATCCCGAGATCCATTCAGAAAGTCTCTGAGCGAAGATAAAGAATCCACTAGACTTATTTGCAATAGAAACAAAGAGTCTAGGAGTCTTCCCGAATGGCCTAGTTCTGTCCAAGTAAAAGGCTGATGGGCTCTTAACATCTAGCGTATACAAGGTAGATTCCTGTGTAAATTGTTGTAGCTTAGGAAAGAAAACTGGAAGGTGAATAGTTTGGTTAATGTGAAACTCAGAAGAAACCTTAGGTAAAAATTTTGGGTGGGGTCATAATGGTACCTTCTCCTTGGAGAACACAATAAATGGAGAGCCTGCCATTAGAGTCCCCATTTCCCCAACCCTTTGAGCAGAAGTGATGGCCATCAAAAAGGTGAGCTGGTTAAGAACAAAGTTGAGATCCCGAAGTGGCATAGGGGTTCTAATCTGCAGAAAAAAAGTCATAAGGCTTTTCAGGAATCTCGTTGTGATTGGATGAGTGAACATCAAGAAACCTTGTACTGGCATGTGGAAAACTGTTATTGCACTCAATGTACCTCGACAGAACTCACAAAAAGCCCTGACATTTCCAACTCCAAGAAGTAATCCAGGACTGTGGAAAAAGACAAGTGGGCAGGTGTAAGGTGGTGCCGGTTACACCAGAGATGATGATATCTCCATTTCTGAAAATTAGTGTATCTTGTAGATTCCTTTCTGCTAGTTAAAAGTACATTTTGTACTCCCGACGAACACAGGCCGCCTCTTAATCCTGAGAACCATTGAGAAACCATGTTTGTAGTTGCAGAACATTCAGAGTGGTGTGAAGTGTTTGACTTGCATCCTGAGACAACAGTAAAGGATTGCTCAGGAGCCACCATGGAGGGCAAGGGTTGTGTTTGATGAGGTAAGGAAACCAAACCTGTCTTGGCAAAACTGGTGCAATCAAAATGAGCTTGGCTTGGTCCTGCTTGATCTTGATGAGGACTTTTAAAGCAGTGGCGCTAGAGGATATGCATGCAATGAAGAAAGCAACTTCTAGAGATTGGGGATTGAGTCCCTGTTTAGAACAGAATTTCCTGCCCTTTGTGTTGGCTGCCATGGCTAAAAGGTTAACCTCTGGAAATCCCCAAGCTAGGAATAGGGGAGGGATAGCTCAGTGGTTTGAGCATTGGCTTGCTAAACCCAGGGTTGTGAGTTCAATCCTTGAGGGGGCCACTTAGGGATCTGGGGCAAAATCAGTACTTGGTCCTGCTAGTGAAGGCAGGGGGCTGGACTTGATGACCTTTCAAGGTCCCTTCCAGTTCTAGGAGATGGGATATCTCCATTAATTTAAATTTAATATTTTGCTGAGTATTCAAGAGGCCAAGTCCCATTCGTAATTTAGGGAGAAATGTCTGCTGAGGTTGTCTGTCCATGGTGTTTTGTAAACTCATGAGGTAAGAAGCTGAGCTGACTATTTGGCAGGCTATGAATAAATTCCAACACTTTATCGCTTCGGTAAGGAGCAAGGGTGAACATGCTCCACCATGATGAGTCATATAATAGATGCAAGTTATGTTGTCTGTCATGATCTTGATGGGCTTGTTTTTGAGTAGGGGAAGAAAGAGAAGACAAGCATTTCTGACTGCTCTTAACTCCAACAGATTGGTGTGCATGCGTTGTCCTGTTGTGAGTATTTGCCTTGGACTGTGTGAGGATTCAAATATGCTCCCCATCCCAAGAGGGAAGTGTCTGATGTTAACATGACCATAGGGGGATTGTGGCTGAATGGGACTCCTGCACAAACATTGGAAGGATTCTTCTACCAGGTGACTGCCTGAAGGACTCAGCTGGGTACAGACATCTGTTTGTTCAGATTGTGTTTGCTGGGTACACAACTGTCGTGAGCCACCCCTGAAGACATCAAAGATGCAACCTAGCATTTTGTGTCACAAAAACACAGGCTGCTATGTATCCCAGCAGTTGCAGACATGTCCTTGGCAGGCCTGAGCTGCATTCTTTGGATAAGGTTCTTTAGAACAAGGAACCTGTCAGGAGGGAGGTAAGTTCTGCCCTTTATCAAATCCAGAAACACTCCTATAAACAGTATTCGCTGTGTAGGAATCAAGATTGATTTCAAGATTTATCTATAGGCCTAGACTTCGAAATAGCGAAGTTGTTGTTTGAACAGCCAACCTCACCTCCTGATAAGACTGACCTTTGAGGAGCCAGTCATTGAGGTAGAGAAAGACCGTTATTCCTAGATGACGGAGGTACGCAGCTACAACAGCCATGATTTTTGAGAACTCCCTAGGGGTGGAAGACAGGATGACGGGTAGGACCTGGTACTACTAATAATTGTGATCAAATGTGAAATGAAGAAATCTTTTGTGAGAGGGATGAATAGCTACATGGAAGTAGTCATATTTGAGGTCAAGGATCTCAAACCAGTCCCTGGATTTCAGGGAGGGAATTATACCTGGTAGGGACACCATCCTGAATTTCAGATGTATTAAGATGCTTGTTCAATTGTCTGAGATCTAGTACTGGCCTCCAATTCCCATTTTTATTGGGTATCAGAAAATATCTTGAGTAGAACCCTTTTCCCCTGGATGAAATAGAACTGGTACTCTGGTCCCTAGTCTTAGGAATGATGAGATCTCCTGTGTCAGTAGATGATTGTGAGAGATATGGGTACTTAAAGAGGGATGGGGAAAAGGGATGGAGGTAAATCAGATATTATAACCTGATATAATGGACTCTAGTACCCATTTCGCTGATGTTACAGCCTCCCATGTTTGATGGAATAGAGAGAGATGATGCCTAAATTGAGCAAGGAGAGGCTGTGCCATGCAGCTGAGAAAATTCTGGTTATTGTGTGGTTTGGACTCTTGACCAAACCATCAAAACTGGTGTTTGGATGATGTTGATGGCTTGGATGATGCAGTCACGGTACTTGCAGGCTTCTTTTTAGAAAACTTTAACTTCTTAGCTGGTGGTTCTGGTGGCCTATGTAAGGCTGAAAATTGAGCAAGATGGGATCTTGGCACCAACTGGGACCTGCTACATTTTCTCTTAATTGTAGGTGTGTATATCCCTAAAGACCTAAGTGTTGCCCTGGGATCCTTTAGTGTATGAAGCGAGTTGTTTGTGTTATCTACAAAGAGCTTGTGACCCTCTACATGTAAATCTTTCATAGTTGATTGTACTTCCCGGAGCAACCAGACAACTGAAGCCAGGAAGCTCATTTCATTACTACTGTGGTGGAAATAGACCTAGCTGCAGTGTTCACTGCACCAAGTGAATCCTGCAGAGATGTCTTTGCCAAGAGCTGACCTTCCTTTATGATGTTGCTAAACTGTTCCCAGTGTTCCTGTGGCAAATGGTCAATAAAAGCATTAAACTTCTCATAGTTCAGGTAGTCATATTTTGACGTTAGTGCCTGGTAATTGACTCTCCTGAACTATAACATTGCCAACAAGTAGATTTTACATCCCAAAAGGTCCAGACATTTCTGGTCCTTACATGGGGTAGCTTTTTGGGCGTGTTGCCTGCTCCTTTCATTCACTGCATACATGACCAGAAAATTTGGTTCTAGGTGAGAAAATAAAAATTCAGAATCCCTGTCCAGGATGTAGTATTTTTTATTGTCCTGCTTGCGAGGGATGGTGGGGGCATTTCTGGAGTTTGCCAGATGGTCTTGGCTGGCTCAAGAAGGCCTTAATTAATTGGCAATCTGTCCAGGAGCTTGTGATGGGAATTCTGGACTTTTTTCAGGGGAATTTGCAGGGTGTCGGCAACCAACTTCATCAGGTTCTGGAATTGCCAAAAGTCATCAGTTAATGATGGTAGTGGTGGCATTAGTGCCTCAACAGATGGTGACGAAGATATACTTGTAAGCAAAGGTAACCTCCTTGTCTGATCTTGCTCCTCAAAAGTCTCCCCTGCTGACTGAGAGTGGAGGGGAGGGATGGACGGTACTGAGGCCTTCTAAGTTCCTTATGGGACTGAATCGGGGCCCCTCAAAATTGGTGGTGGTATACTGCCCATGGATCCCAGTAAAGCCAATGAGGAAGACTATAAAGCATGTGGGGAGGTATTCTTTGTTGGTTGTCCCAAGTGTTAATAGGCAGGTGTCTGGTATCCTGCCTTTCTTGCAAGTGCATCGGGGAACATCTCCTGGAGTATATTAGAGAGCCTTCAATAGAAAGTTCCAAATCTGAGTCAGAATGCTCCTCCACATATTGTACCAGAGGTGACAATCCTTCTTCATGGATATTATAAGTTGGGGAGGAGGTAGGTCTTGCAAAAACATGAGCAGTCGGTGACCAGGCAGACCTTGGCACCGAGAGGTGTCTGGAGGTCACAAGGAGTGGTGACTCAGACTCATTTGGTACCAAGAGGTCTTTAGTGTAGTGGAACTCCTGAGGTACCAGGAGCACATCAGAACTTGGTACAGGCACTGATGATGTTCCCGATGCTGTTGTCCGAAGCGCTGTACTCAGGGTATTATGGATTCCACTAAAGCCATTCTCTTGGCAACAGAAGTCTTTGGTACTGAGCCCCTTTACCCATGCGGAATGGGACTTAATTGAAGTCTTAGAGCGCTTTATGGTACCTGAAGAGCTCGGAGCCTCACTAACACCTCTCTTGGGGTCTGAGGTCTCTGGTGACAGAATCTTCTTTGAGGAGTAACTCTCTGTCCTGCTCCTCTGATCCTCTCCTTAATCTTTGAGTGGGAAGCTCTTGGTACAGTTATTGGTACCTCACTCATGGAGAGTGTTGGAAACCAGGTTCTCAACACTGCCTTCACTTTGGAAGCTCTCAGTGATCATGATCTTTACATCAATTGGGCATTAACAGAAGGGGAGGGACTCTGTACAACAGGGGGCTCTCCGCACCTGGGTCTACAGCTGATCTTAAGGCTTGCTCCATCACTAAGAGTCTATACTTTATCTCCCTGTTTTTACAGGCTCTTCCCTTAAAAGAAGTGCTGGGGATATGAGTCTCCGAAACAATGTATGTACTGGGAATGCCCATCAGCCATCACCAAGGGGGACAGCTTCTTGAAACAAGAAGCATCCCAGACAGAAGAAAAATTTGTTTGGACCCCCCCCCCCCAATAGGGGAAAAATTAAAACAATTATTCAGACACATTTTTAAGAAAAGAAAAGCACGAACAACCATGCCAACAACTATAAGGTTACTAACTAAATATACTACTGTACTAAAGAACTAATTACTAATGCAAAACACAAATAGGCACACATTAAACTCCCAACTCTGGCTGAAGGTGGTTGAGAAGGTTTGCCCATGCAGCCCTATATAGCCTCAATATGGGCCATGACAATATGTAGGGCGCATGTGCGGGTCAAACTGGCACTGCTTCCACAAATTTATGATCAAAGTCGCAGGGCGCATGCTCACCTGAAGTGAAGCACCCACAGGGACATTACTCAAAGAAGAATCTATGTTATTGAAACATTAAGCTTGCACAAGTAAGCATTCAGTTGTTAGAAAGTGCAAAAGTTAAGGTTGATTGAGAAACCTAACTCTGTCCCCACTGAACATATACATCACAATACAGTCTGCAAGCCTGATTCACCACTTCATTACTCAAGTTTAGCCTTAGATTCACACTGGCGTAAAGATGGAGTTACACACTGGTGAATCAGGCAATATAAATTTATGAGCACATCATCTTAGATCCCAAGGTGTATTTAAGGTTGGCTAGACAAGTGGTGAGCTGAGATCTCTGCTTAATGTACAATAACTTCTGCCTAATCCTCTCCTTCCCCCACATTTGTTTGCCTTGTCCACTAGTCCTGTCTTGGCATAATTTAGACTGCAAGTTCCTTGGGGTCAAGATCATCTTTTCAATGTGTGTTTGTACAGTGCTAACACAATGGGACCCCAGTTCTGGATCGGGGTTCTTAGGCACTACTGCAATACTAATAATAAATAAAAAGAATAAAATTGTAGAAAAATTGTATTATATTGTGATTCATGATTGAGAAATAGTGTGTGTTCCCTTGGGTCTGCATCCAAACGTGTTTTCTGTAAAACAGGAAGTATATTAAAAAAAAAAAAAAGGGAGCAGGCACTTTTTCCAAAATAGCAGTGGCTCCTAAAACGAAGACTTAAGAAGACGTGAAAAGCAAAATAAAAGAGCATATCTGAACACGGGCAACACATCTTATGTACAAAGATTCTCCTCTTCTCTTCAGCTTTTCCATCTTGGGCCACATCCCTTGCTCCATGCTATGACCCAGCCATGCAACCTGAATATTTTGTCACCAAATGTCTTTCTGGTACTTGAAACAAAGCACCCTGATTTACAGTATTACAGGACTGTATAATTCCTAGATACAAACAAATTGTTCCTGTCAGATGTTGCCACAACATGAAGTTTCTTTCATTTACTGTATAGTACATAGATATGCAGTATTTTCCTGGAGATAAGACGGAGTGTTTGTGGATATTGCTTTTGTGAAAAATTGCTGCGGAGTAATTAATCATTTCTTTCTGAATAGTGGGGATGTCATGAAGCACAGATTGCCTGCTTCCAAATTTTATTTAAAAAAGCTGTCAGACTCTGAACAAGCTGGACCCTGGGGCTAAAGAGCTGGTGGTGGTGAGAAATCCAATCCAGTGGTTTTGTTATTACTACTACTACTGATATAGCACCATAGATACGTCTAGTGCTTTACAAGACAGGAAAGAGCTGACAGCCTAAAGCCTTGATCTTGCAGACTGTGACGGGGCAGAGCGACTCCACACTGGTACAGCAGGGGTTAACCCTTCCTTCCTAGCAGAGGAAGCCACACCCCGGAAGCTCTGCTGGGCATGCTCCAACTAGAGAACAGATATAAAAGCCTGCAGATCAGCTCAGTTTGGGCTGACCGCCGGAGGAGAAGGACGCACACCACTAGCTCCTGCAGAAGGAGGGCCTGCGAGCCAGGATCTGGGAGTCAGTCAAGCCGAGGCACTACCTGAGACCCCGACAGAGGACCCCCCGCCGCAGATGAACTGGTATTCACGGAAGGAAGTGACCCCGGGGAACTCTAGAGACAAACAGCGTTAGCACCGCATTGACACTCGGCGTGTTGCGGGCGGATCCCCGCCGAGCGAGGGGCAAGGAGAGCTTGCCACTACCAGGGCCCTGGGTTGGGGCTCGTTGGAGAGGGCAGGCCCGAGTCCCCTTACCCCCTCACCACCGAACTGTGAGGGATCTTATATGGACTCTGGCCGCTAGGCTGCGCTACCCTGCTCGTAAGGGGGTGTATATGGACTCTGGCCACTAGGCCGCACTACCCCACTCGTAGGGGGTTTATATGGACTCTGGCCACTAGGCCGTGTTACCCTGCCTGTAAGGGGGTTTATATAGACTCTGACCGCTGGGTCATGCTACCGCGCCACATAGGGATGATAGTAGGGAGAAAGGCCAAGAGGCCATCACTGACCGCCCACAGAGAGGCGGACGTTAGGACTTAGAGTGGTGAGGCGCCGGCACCCCATCCTACCCCTGCCAGAAAGAGGTGCTGGGGTACATGGTCTGCCACACAGACTTTCTTAGGTCTTGCTAACATGAGTATTCTACTGGAGTCAACTGAACCATTCACGGTACTAAACACTACCATGGATAGGAAGTTCCTGTTGTTGCCTCCACCTGTTTTCAGCATAATTTAGGGAGGAGGTAGGCAAAGGGCAAGTGGGAAGGCGGTATGAACAAGCAAGATGCACTAGAGTAACGTGTCCCTCTTGCGGATTAAACGGTTATTTTATTACTTATGAAAGAGTATAAACATGCACAAGTGCACACGTGCACATACACACTAAAAGTATGTGTGCGCACAAGGCTCCTTTGAAGGAAAAGTGATATTTGGTGAGGGAGTTAATGGAGGAGCCATGGCTGACGGGATCTGTACGGGAGTTCCCCACACAGAGTAGTATATAAGGGCTTGTCTACACTGGCACTTTACAGCGCTGAAACTTTCTCACTCAGGGGTGTGAAAAAACACACCCCTGAGCGTAGCAAGTTTCAGCGCTGTAAAGCACCAGTGTAGACCGTGGACCAGCGCTGGGAGCTGCACTCCCACCACTGGTATCTACTCCCCTTGTGGAGGTGGGTTTTTTAGCGTTGCCAGTGTAGACTAGCCCTTTCTTAAGAAGGCAAGATGTTGGCATGGGAAAAGATCACTCCAGATGAGCAGTATGGGCTAAGCAAAGAACATATGCAGGAGAGTGAAAAGAAACAAGAGGTAAGAAGGTGGATTCAAGCTAAGGCCGGCTTTGTCTTACTGATTCTGCCTCCCTCTGCTCCCTCAATATGGGCGACAGTTTTTTCCACATGAGAGGAAGTGTTATATCGGGAAAGTCAATTTGGCATGGCAACAAGCCTGTTGCCCAGCTACAGCAGCCTGATTCCTCACAAACCTTCTAAGAAGAAAAAGCTTCTTTGATGTGTGCAGCTTCAAATAAAGCTTTGCCTGAGCCAAACTGAAAGTAGAGTCAAAATGTGTGTTACAGATAAACTTCAAGTGGGTCTGGGAGAATAGGGGAAAAAGTAAAATGTATCTGGATAATGAACAAATGGTACTAAATCATGTTTCATGTCCATGGCTGATCATTTCACTCTATGATGATGTGTCCTAAAGAGAATAAAATGTAAGTTGGTGGATTTTTTTTTTATTGTACATCCCTTAGCAAAGTGCACTACATGACTTATCTCTGAATTCTGATTCCTTGTGACTGAACCATGATTATTAGCAAGACCCAACACCATTATTTATTATCATTCCAACAATGAGATGGACTCAGCCTTTTAGTGTCACAAGTCAAAATAATGTCAGAGAGATACCAACAACTGTAGTTCACATTATATGAATATTTATACGTGATTTGGGTAAAACATTAACAGCCTGAAAATAGCTGCAAAGCAAATGTTTAAAAAGCTTTGTTGTAGTATAAACTATGGAAAATATTGTTATTTATCTGATTGAGTGAAGTTAAAAGAAAAGTCTTAAAACAGTCTTTGGTATCAAATTCTAAATTATACTTTGCAAGAAAGTAGAGACCTAATTTAGTTACATTGTCATATTCTTTGATGTGAACATTCCATAAAATGTTGGTAAACTACTCTAGTAACTGTTACCAAATTGTAAAGTTCAACTGGAAATGCTCCATCTTTTACCTTCTCTCATCCTCCCCAACCCCACTGCTACCTCAGCTCACCTCATCACCTTTCAAAACTTCTGTGCCATCCAACTCACGGGCCTGGGTTGCTTTTTGTAACATTTGCCTCTCCATGTTTGACATCTCCTCCTTGGCAGCCTGAAGCTCTTCTGCCTTGGCTTCTTTCTTCCAAGAAATGATGGATGCCTGTGGGATTATCAGATGTCAACTTGGATGAGCAAAGTAAAGTGCACCTGGTCACCCATGGTTAACCATCAATAAAATCTAACACTTAAATTTTAAAATTCAGGTGGGGTAACATTGAGACTGCAGAGAAAATAGTAGGGAGGAAATTTACTATTAAGGAGAAAAATTTGTTGTTAACGTGCCCCTTTGTAGCTATACTGGAAGTAAATAATAACAATAGTAATGGATTCAATCCTGAATCCATTTTGGTCAATGGCAAAATTCTCATTGACTTCACTGGATCCAGGATTTCACCCAGAGCACTTACGTTCCAGATTCACATTAAACATTTATATTCCAGATTCATGTTAATATTTTTACATGTAGCTTTAATTTTTGTAACTGAATTTTTAATTTTCATTAAAGAAAAAGAGGTGTAGATTACTGTTGCTCAGTTTAATTTGTTTAGTCTTTTTTGTGCATATATAAGATGCACTAACCAGGCTTAACTGGAAAGGTATCCAAGATTTTAAAATGTCATAATATGGATTTTTATAACTCCAACCTACAGAAATATGTAGCTTGTAACTAGCAACAGAACGGAGCCATTAAATCTCTGCAACCTAGAAAAAGACAACGAGGAAAGGAATAAAGGATTACAGATTATTTCACCCCTTTGAGCCTCACAGAGGTAGATTGGTTTTTAAATGAAATTTTCACACCATGTATACTATATAGTATTTTTAGTGTTGCCTAACATTTCATGGAAAAATCAATGTGTTTAAGAACATAGGTGTAAAGTAGATCAGAAAAATAAAGCATTTTTATATCAGAAATTTTTTTTCAAGAATCAAAACACTAAAGTTATAACGTGCAACCTAGTGTTTTCGGCATATTAAAATAAAATATAGCCACAATGTAGGTATCTTCAATGCTAGCTTCTCCTCACTGTACTAAAGGAACATCTTTTTTGCTAAATATATATCAGAGGTGATTCTGCCTACACGACATCTCAGCTCTTAGCTTCTTAAGATTATCCACAGAGACAAACTGTGGTGAATACATGTGATGATTTTGTAAAGTTGACTATACTCATTGTGGAACTGAGCAGAGAATTTCACTCAAGCTGAATTCCTGGAATGTTTCCTCCGTAGAACATCAGAGCTTTATATTAGGAGCCAGATGGCTTTTTGTACAATACATTATGTAGCATGTTTATCTTGGGCAACAAAACACATCTTTACAAAACAAAGACAACATACTTCAGATCACATTTGCATCTAAAAATAATACACATTCTACCACTAAATTACAATTTTTATGCAATAACTTTGAAAAATATTTTTCCATAACTGTAGAAACTGTCATGAACAATGCCAGTAAAATTCAAAGTCACACAGGTCATTGGGAAATAAATCTAATATTTTACTATATAAGCCCTAGAAATGGTCAGTTTTCATAAATTTTGATCTATAATGTGTGGATTTATCGTGTCTTGACCAAGAGCATTTGTTCTTTGCTTTCTTTTCACTTTAAGTCTGTAACATACGTTCTGAAATAGAGACAATTGGGAAAATGCTATGATACATGGTCACACACAAGAAATGGGATGTGACTGGTGGTAAGAACTGCAGTGATTGCTGAATAAGGATCTAGGCTTTTCTCTTTTAGGAATTGTCTACACTTGGAAGTTTACCAATATAGCTGTTCTGGAATAAGTCCTAGTGTGAATTTTCTTATTCTAGAGGAGCTATTTCAGTAAATTTCCAAGTGTAGACTAGCAACTCAGTATTGAGTATGCAACATATAGGCCAATCCTGGAACATGCCCCAACTACCACTAGCTTCTATAGGAGCTGAGGGCACCTTTCAGATGTTAGGCCTAGAATACAGACTCTCTATTGTATCTAACACACAAATCCTACGGGCCTGATCCTGTAATTGCTTATTATCAGGCTTAGTCCCACTGCAGTCAATAGGACTATGCCCAGCAGTAAGCGGTTGAAGGATTTATATAACATAAATATAGTTGTGTTCAACTGTTATTTATTTATTCTTCATGTCTTTCTGTTTAATTTAGTTTTTCAGAAACAAGTAAAGAAAAAAAGACAACACAAGACTGTAGATAACAGTCAGTCAATTTAACAGGATTTTGCTGCTTACAATAAAGCTTTTGTTCCTTCTTACCTGTTGTCGATACATGGAAAATTTACTATCAATTGGCTCATATTTCATCATTCTCTTTTCAATCAATTGATTAATTTGAGCATTGACTTCATTTATCTGAAATAAAGAGTGGAAGATCAAGAAAATGCCATATTTCTTACTAAATAAACATTAGCAGTTAGGGAAAACAGAATATTAATACTTTGTCCTCTCTCTAAGGATATCAAAATGCTTTGCAAGTTAATGAATTTAGCCTCACAACACACTTTTAAGGAAGTATTATCAGACTCATGTTAAAGATGGAGAAACAGACACAAAAGAGTTAAGTGACTTGCCAAGATTACACAGTAAATCTGATGCAAAGCCAGAAATACAGCCCATGTCTTCAGACTCCCAGTCCTGTGCCTCAACAACAAGATCAACCTGTGTTAGGGAGTCCCTCCAAACTAAGGCCTTGATCCTGCAAAAGGAACTGGGTTGATGGACTCTTGCAGAGAAAAGGGATGATGTTACCATTGCTTTGTGTGCCCTGATTATATCAATGACCAGCTATAATTCTTCTTTAATAAGCCATTTATCACTAGTCTGAAGAGGGGATAGATTCAAATTAAATGGTGCCCAGTTCCACTATAATTCTGAAGATCCCAGGACCCACTTACCCCAACAGCACAGTATGTTCCTTCTACTCCTCCAAGACGGGCTCATTTTGCTTCTTCTCCCAAAACCTTGATTTTCCTCGTCTGTGAGCCCACCTTAGCTGGCAGCCAGTCAACAGGAGCTATGATAATATACTGATACCTGATACTCTAACTCTGACTACATTGGGTGTTCCCTCTAACCATGGAGCCCAGAGCCCAGGCATCCTGCCTTAATTCTCTGCTGCCTAGGAAGATATGTGCTAATAAGCAAATCCTGTAAAAGTGTGCTGCAATCAGAGGGAACTCTAAAAGTAACACAGGCACAGTACTGGTCACTACCCTAGCAATTCTGCGGGCAACAGATGTGTACTTTGAAGACCAAATATGTCAAGACGATTGCTTAATAATGGTGTAGAGAGACTTCCAAATACTGAGACTCCTGAACTCTTCCTCCTCTATGTGGGATTCTCTTTTTTTATTTCTAAAGGCATTAACTCTCTGTTGGAATGGGTGTGAATTCAAAGAGGGTATGAATTCCGTTATATCAGTGATTCCCAACTTTTTAATGCCATGACCCCCTTTGGGCTAATCTCAGTTAATGTAATCCCCAGACTGGGCCCAGGGGTTGAGAGTGATCTACCCCGTGAGGGATGCCCCCAGAAATTCCTCTCATGGTATGCTGGGCTAGGGGGAAGACGGCCAGGTCCTGCCCTTGGGGGTGAGGTGTTGGAATGGCTGGCTGGGCTGAAAGAGGCGTTAAGTGTGCGAAAGGGACTTTTTGGGGTGGGAGGGAGAGGGGATGGGGATGAAGGAGGCGTCTTGGTGAGATGGGGGGAGTGAAGATGAAGTTTGGGGGAAAGGGGGGGAGTCTAAATCGGGTAGCTGCCCGGCATTGACCGAGCTCAGGGAGAGGCATCAACACCAGCTGCAGGTGGTGCTGAGGTGGGTGGAGGGTATGAACTCATGCTGCAGACCTGGACGCACCCATCCGGCTTGGACAGCATCTGGTACCAGCAGCCTCTGTTATGATCAAAGTAAAGCCAACGACAGCACCATGTCCTCCCATACTCTGAGTGGTATATTCTTTAAGAATGGCTCCATTATTAAACTACAGATTCGATCTGAAGCCTTACAATAGCGGTGTGATTCACCTTTGGAGCCTCTGCCATCCACCACGGTGTGATTCTTGTAATCAAAATAACATTCGTGGTTTCAATCACTTCTGCTAGACAAGTAGCTCTTTCTTGTACCTTCCTTTCCCTAGTGCATTGTAGGCATATGATCTTTTTGTGGTTCCAGGTTATTTTTCTTCCCACTAGATCACCTCTAAATTGCCTATCCATTTAGAAGTTTGTCCCTCCTTCATTACACCAGTGTGGAATACTTCGTTATTATCACAGTGTGAGCTAAAGCATCACTCTTCCCACAGCCACTCTTTCCCAGCTCTTCAGATAAAGTGAGGGGCTTAATTACACTATCACAAAGTATTTTAAAGCATATATTAGAGTAACTTGTACACATAACTGCTGGGACACAGTTAAATACTATCATTAAAATCTATCACAAAGACTTGCAGGGTGAAACCCTGGCCCCGCTGATGTCAACAGCAAAACTCCCATTGACTTCAATGGAGCCAGGAGTTCACCCTCAATTTCTTTACTCCCCATCTTTCATGAGCCACGTCAAGACTTGGAGGCATTTGGGGAGATCATGAAGGGTCAGCTTTAGGTTGGGGAGAAAAAATTTCTACCAAACACTGTACAAAAATTATGGAGAGTCATTAGCCTGTCTGTAGTTAAGGCTGCAGCAAGCTTTTCTTATACTCAACATATATACCATTAAACAGTATTTTACTTTTCACTACATTTCTAATAGTAACTCTAAGATGTATTACATTACACATCTATTCTCTCATGTAGGCTGATGCAATAATTGAGGGAAATATGCAAACTTATTTCTGTTGCAGATAGAACTCCACACATTATGCCAATTTTTCTTTTATAAATTATACTTTGTCGTGGATCATAAAAAAATAAATATTCAGTTTTACTAAGCATTAGATTTTCCTAGGCAAATAAGAAATCTATTATGATCAAAGATTTTAGCTGATCTGAACAGCTTCAGTTTCTGACATTTGAAAAACTGTAATAAAGAGTAAATCAAATATCAAATCAAGCTTTGATCAACAAATTAGCTGAGATGTTACCATTTGAAACAAAAAGCATGCAAGTTATCCAAGTATGCAAATTATCTTCACACCTCTGCACATTGCATTAAAATGAAATGTCAGTGATATACTACATACTGACGATCTGATTCTCCACTCTATTAACACTGGTTTTATGTAAATATAACTACACTGAAGTTAATGGACTTAAAACCAGTATAAAACTGATGTAAGGAGTGGGGTGGGGGGAAATCAGGCCTTCAACAATAATAAATGAATATCTCTTTTCATACAAACCCAAATTACTAAAACAATTTTCTAAACAGTTTTGTAAGGTGGGGTTTTGAGTAATGCCAGAACCTGGGTTGAGTCAGCAACTCATACTTTTTCTTTTCTTTGAAAAAGGAAGGTAATTATGTTTGGGAATTAAAAACATTTATTCAAGAATTTAGGGCAGAAATAAGACAGTTGATGCTTATATAAGTCCAGAAGACAAACTAGTTGGGTTTTTAGTCCACATACCTTAGTTTCAAGTTCATTGAGATCAGATTGACCCATAGCTGGCTCTGAAACCACTTTTTGTAGGAAATACAATGATTGCTTCTTACTTTCTAGTTCTCTAGGAAATTTTTCAGAGCACAGATATGAATTGAACTTTATCTCCTCTTCCAGTCTCTTCATTAAGCCTTGAAAAAAAATATTAAATTAACATGTGTCTAAACAAAGGAATGTAGAGGGTAATTAGGTTTCATTCCATAATAACTGTAATTTAACCAACACATCAAGCTATTTAGCAACAGATTACAATAATTAGAGCATAATGCTTGAGCCCGCTTCTCAAAACTGAAAGGAATACCTAGTTGATTTATACTTTAAATTCTGGTTCTCTTTTTAAAGAAGACTAACATATAATACAGCAAACTACATGTGTTTCCCTTCCAAATTTCCTTCTTTGGGATTTAACTACAATAAAACCCCCTCTTCTGTGAAACTCCATTAATCTGAATTTGGATACAATCTCCAATTTACAGCACTCACATGAAAAGTCTCACCATACCCCATTCAAACAAACACCATGTGCCCCATTTCATTCAGAAAATTGGGCTGTGTAGTACTTTTTTGTTATGCTAAAATTGATGTGGTTTTGGATTACATGTATACGAAGTTTTAGAAGAGGATGACCAAATATAGGCTGCTTGTGTGTATCCATCTTCTTATGTGTATTCAGAAAAAGGGATGGCCAAGCACAGCACAAGTCTGGTGGCTTGCTCAGGGCTTCTCTAAAACTCTCACGCCTCAGGACCTCCGGGGTCGGAGCATCAAAGTAAGCATCGTGATGTAGATTTGCACACACACAATCCCAGTCACATGTGGATTACTTCAGCCCCCGATAGGAATTACATGGAAGTGAGGAAAGGAATCTCTGTCTGTCCGCTCTTAGCATCACTTCTGCACCATTACTATACCTGACCCCCTCCCTCTATCTGTGACTCAAAATAGAACAGGTCTAGAATTTGACCCATTATCTTTAATAAGCATTTGTAAGTGTTCTAACGTGGGCCTTTGTGAGAGTTTGTCCTTTCTGATGTGCAGATTTCTGATAATCTCTGACCCTGTTCAGCCCGATTCTCATTTACAATAAGGCCCCTTTACACTGCTCTGGCAGGGTACAGGAGCCTAAAAGTGAATGAATTGCAATTTATGCTCTCTTTAAGTCTCTTTCAAACTGCCAGAGTGGTGTCCCGGTTCTCTTAAAAAAAAGAAATCACACAACTGTACATTGACTAAGAATACTGACAATAAAAATGAAATAGAAAAAAGACAAGAAGAAATTGCTGAGATTTCTGTCCACGGATGCAACAGGAGAGAGCATTGTTTGCTCTGTAGAAGCCGGATGTGCACTGCCTGTTACCAAGCTTCTGACCATTTTGCTCTTGCTAGGTATCGTAGGTTAGCCTATTTTCCTGATAATTCAGAAAGGAACATTACTACATCCAGATAAGTAAAATTCACAACCAGTGGGAAATTAGTTTACTCTGTCAAGTAGCTGTGAGATTTTTAAAATTACATTGTACAGTCTTCTGATGACAGTAGGTGGTAATAGCTCAATTAGTTCTTTAAGATACTAGTGCCAAGGACTGTGATTTGGAAAGCATACACAAGATAATATGACAGTGGGGAGAGGTATTTTAGAATATTTTCATCGGTTTGATGGACACAAAAAAGACTAGTGGCGCTGTAGCTATCCAAAGTGCTTTAGAAGCATGACTGTTATTTTCATGGTTGTCACAGATATTACAGAAAACGTTAAATTAGCTATGCCAAGAAAAACATGAAATTCAGACTCTGCCAGTTTTTCACTTATTGCACACATGCAGGGAAAAACCTGAGACACATGGATATGATTGATCCTGCTGAGACAGCGATGGAAATGCAGGAGGCAGGTGGGAATGGGACCAGGGCTGGAGTCAGCTGGCCTGCCCTTTGGTTCTCTCAGGCTGAGGGTCTAGAGGCCTTGTCATTAAGAATGACAGCGGGAGAAGGTCAAAAAAAAAAATGAGAAACAGACCTATGAAAAGGGGTCTTGACTCTCCTGCAGCTATTTACATCTGGAAAATGGGGAGGGCCAGATCCTCTTTGCCTTTCTGTTCTCAAGAGTTTTTTTGACAGAAATGGGTGGGGGTCCTCATTTTAGTTGCCTTAAGGGAACTAAACCAGCTGGAAGAGAGGAAAAGGTCTTAAAAACATAGAAGAAAGAAAGCCACCTCCACAGAAAGCAGGACTAATAATGAAGTAAAACTGACACAACCCAAAAGTGAGTGAATTCTTCATTTCCATTCCAGCAGTTTATAAGGATAATTTGTTTATACTGGCCATTTAAACATGCTTAGAAAATAGATATTGCCCTACAAAATTTACTGTTTTACTCGATGGAAAATGTCAAGTGTTTCTATTAAAAAATAAAATAAATAAAAATGCAGCCTTAATGGTGACTTCAGAACTGGGATAGAACGTGTAGGTTCATGCAGTAGTCATTATGCACTCAGCAATAGCTCACCTGCCACCTTGCCCATTAGAATCTGATTTATCGAAAGGAAATGAAGGCCAGCATGGCAGGGTTATGATTCACCTTTTTCACCATGCTGTGATTTTTAACTTTCACCAGGCCTTTCATCAGAGTTGGGTCCCTTCTGCCCATGGTTAGTGTTTCAACAGAAACACAGCACCTCTACAACTGCAGCAACCTCTCCCACATACACAGTGTACTAAACTTCAGCATCAGCACTGAATAGGAACACAAACCCTGGTTTGGGATATATAACCATGGCCCTTGGCCGGGAAACAAAAGTGATGCCAATTGAGTTACCCGACACTAACTGCTAGTTTTTTTACTTTAGGCTGATTTCTAGCTTTCCAACTTCCTTTTGAATAAGAAAGGGAGATTACAATATATTTAACCTTATAGATTCATAGAATCCAAGGCTAGAAGGGACCATTAGATCATCTAGTCTGACCCCCTATATAACAAAGGCCATAGAACTTCCCCAAAATAATTCCTAGAGCAGATCTTTTAGAAAAAACATCCAGTCTTGATTTAAAAGTTACCAGTGATTGGGAAACCACCATGAACCTTGGTAGAGTAATTAACCATTGGAACAATTTTTCTTAAAATGTATGCCTTATTTCCAGTCTGAATTTGTTTAGCTTCAACTTCCAAGCAGTGAATCATAAACTTTCTATGATCTACTAGATTGAAGAGCCCCTTAAATATTTGTTAACCTTGTAGGTACTTATAGACTGTAATCAAGTTATCTTAATCTTCTGTTTGTTAAGCTAAATAGATTGAGCTCTTTGAGTCCTATCATTATAAGGCATTTTTTCTAATCTTGTAATCATCCTCATGACTCTTCTCTGAGCCCGCTCCAATTTATTAACATCCTTCTTGAATTGTGGGCTTCAGAACTGGACACAGTATTCCAGCAGTGGTCGCACCAGTGCCCAATATGGAGGTAAAATACCTTCTCTACACCTACTCTATATTCCCCTTTTTATGCATCCCAGGTTTACATTAGCTCTTTGGCCAAAGAGTCATACTGGGACCTCATGTTCAGCTGATTATCCACCATGACCCTCAAATATTATTATTTATATTTAATGCTACTTACATCTTTATTATAAGGATATACATTTCTAAATATCCCAGTGTACATATTGTAATCAAGCTAAAAATTCTAATCAAGCATTTCCAGAGGAGCAGGGACCAACTGGCTTCAAGGGGCTATGAACCTGCTGCTATTTGGGTTTATTCCTCCAATAATCTGATAGCTATTACCAAGCTACTAAATTGTGATTGCTCCTTATACCCTGAATGCTCCTGAAGGTACAGTAAAGCCGTGAAACAAGTCAAAACTTGACAACTTGATGGGAAAGTGCAAACAGAAGACTGATGACTAATCTATTTGGTTTCCTTTACAAATAATTTTGGAATATTTTACTCTCTGTAGGATTAGACATATGGGGAAGTAGTTACCTAAATGCTATTTCTGCAGTTTAACTGAAACTTTTAAAAACAGTGTTTTCCAGTGAATCATGCTTTTTTCAAATTCCCAGGCTAGAAGGCAGCGAAGCAAGCATACTTTAAATCTTTCCATTACATACTTCAAAATCTTGTTTAATTTTTTCAGCTCTGACTTTCTCTCTCTCTCTATACACAAGCTGCACTGTAAGTTTGGCTCAGTGCCCTAAGGTTATTTTAGCTGAGTTCTGCCAACCCCATATTTACTCGTGAAAAGCTATTAACAGCAATTCCTAATGTTTTCCATTCAGATTTTTTTATTACAGGAAAGGAGTGGGTGAAGCGTTATTTAGTGCTTGCTCAGTTATGCAGGAATTAGGCAACTTTCTTGCCCCGATTCTATTAATGAGCATAAATTCAGACTTGCCTCAGCTCTCAGACTCTTAGTTCTTTCCAAGCTGCTAATTGTGCAAATTTGTACCATAAACGTTTGAAACATTAACCAATCTGATTACTAAAAAAAAAGAAAGGAGGAACATACCGTTAGTGGCCTCCTGACAAAATTTTGGTTTAAGTGACTTGCTCAATACCACACAGGAAGACCATGACATAAGCAGGTCTAGAACGGACTTCTCCTGCATAGAATTCACATACCTTAACCATAAGATCATCCCTTCTCTTCCTGCAGTCACCATCTTGTTCTCTTCACCACTTCCAATTTCTATAGCACATAAGGTATGGATGGTACAGACATTTCCACTACACAGCCCTGATTCATTTCCTGACCACCACCCATACTAGGCACTGAATGAAGCAGGGGTCCCGTGGAAGAAAACAGTATATATCCATGTAATGAAAGACTATCATAATGAATACGCAAAAGGGCCAAATTAAGGTTGTGACATTTCCTAACTTTTGAGTGCTTAAGTTAGCAACCTAAATAACACAGTCATATCTTTTTAATGTAGTTTTTTGGTATGTAATTTCCTGTTTCTTTGAGGGGTTTTTAAAAGGAAAAAGGTAAAACCAAATTTTACTATGTGCAACGGTAACATTTCCCCTCATCACGCATCAGTGACAGATTTGAACTCTGAACCTTCATCACTGCAGCACAGCTTCAGATACAGGATTAACTGAATTAGCTGGCAGCAGGAGTATTAGCTGTTATCCCCAAAGGGAGGATATCTACTGGGGCCATGCGCTAGGTCCAAGAGGGTTATCGGGGAGCTGCTCTGGCTCTCTTTCCTCATCCTTGAGAGGTTGTCTCCCTAAGGGGTCTCAGTACAGTGCATATGACTGTTGCTTTGGCAGTGGTATGGGCCTGAGTTATTTGTTGCATGCTACAAAAATTTTCTTGAGCAATGCAAATGACAGAGAGAAAAAGATTATTTCAAAATCTTACATCTCCCAGATTACAAGGCCAGAAGGAACCATTGTGATCATCTAATCTGAGCTCCTACACAAAACTGGCCATAAAACCTCTCTGCCTTAATTCCTGTTTGAACTAGAAGCACCTTTTAGAAAAACATTCAATCTTGATTTTAAAATGTCCAGTGATGGAGAATCCACCACAGCCCTTGGTAAATTGTTCTAATGGTTAATTACCCACACAGTAAAAATTTTGCTCCATATTTCCAGTCTGAATTTGTCTAGCTTCAGCTTCCAGACATTGGAAATTGTTATACCTTTATCTGCTAGATTGAAGAGCCGTCGATTATCAACACTTCTGTTCCTATTTAGGTACCTATAGACTGTGATCAAATCACCCCTTAATCTTCTCTTTGATAAGCCAACCAGATAGAACTCCGAGAGTCTCTCACTATAAGGCATGTTTACCAATCATCCTCATGACTCTTCTCTGAACACTCTCCATTTTTTCAACATCTTTCTTGAATTCTGAACAACAGACTGTACATCATAATCCAGTAGCAATCATACCAGTGCCAAATACAGATGTAATATAACCTCTCTACTCCCACACAATATCCCGTGTTTAAACATCCAAGGATCTTGTTAATGCTTTTGGCCACAGTATTGCGCTGGGAGCTCATGTTTAACTCATGGATTATCCACTATGGCCCCCCAAGTCTTTGTACCAGTCACTGTTTCCTAGGATGGAGATTCCTATCCTGTATGTATGGCTTACATTCTTTGTTCCTAGATATATGACTTTACATTTGGTTGTATTGAAACTCATATTGTTTGCTTGTGCCCAGCTTGCTATGTGATCCAGACAGCTCTGTATCAGTGACCTGTCCTCTTCCTTATTTACCACTGCCCCAAAGTTCTGTGTCATCTGCAAACTTTATCAGTGGTGATTTTATGTTTTCCTCTAGGTCACTGATAAAAATGTTACAGGGCATATGACCAGACCCAACCCCTGTCAGACATCACTAGAAACACACCTGCTCAATGATTAATCTCTTTTTATAATTACACGTTGAGACTTAAAATTTATCCAGCTTTTAAATCCATTTGAAAGTGCCACGTAGAATTTATAACATTCCAGTTTCTTAAAATGTTGTGTGCTAGCAAGTCAAACAACTTACAAAAGTCTAAGTATATTACACAAATGCTATTACTTTTATCAATCAAACTTGTAATATCATAAAAAAGTTAGTTTGACAAGATCCACTTTCATATACACGTTGATTAGCACTAGTTATATTACCGTCCTTTACTTCTATATGAATCAAGTCCTGTATTTGTTTTGCTTGGGATCAACGTCAGACTGAAAGGCCTATCATTACATGGGTCATCTTGTTTACTCATTTTAAATACTGGCACAATTTTACCTTCTTCCAGCCCTTGGGAACTTCTCCACTATTTCAAAACTTAATGACAATCAACATTAACAGTCCAAAGAGCTACTCAGCCAGTTCTTTTAAAACACTTGGGTACAAGTTAGCGGGAACTGCTATTTAAAAATATCTAACTTTAGTGGCTGCTGTTTAACATCCTTCTGAGTTGCTCTTGGAATGGAAAGTATTTAATCATCATATGACATGATGACATCATCTGACTTTTTTCCAAATATAGAACAGAAATATTTATTGAACACATCTGCCTTTTCTGCGTTATTATTGACAATTTTACCATTTCCATCTGGACAAATATCTTTGTTCAGATTCCTTTTGTTTCTAATACACTTTAAAAACTTCTTACTGTCCTTAATTCTGTTGGCCATTGAGGTCTTCTGTTCCTTTACTTCCTATATCAATTTTCTACAATTCCTATCTTATAAATTGATATTCATTGCTAACAACTGCCCCTTTTTTCCATTTGACATAAATATTTAAATTTTTTATAGCTTCTTTCACTTCCCTTTTCACCCAGATTGTTTTTCTAAGGCCTGGTCCACACTAACCCCCATTTTCGAACTAAGGTACGCAAATTCAGCTACGTTAATAACGTAGCTGAATTCGAAGTACCTTAGTTCGAACTTACCGCGGGTCCAGACGCGGCAGGCAGGCTCCCCCGTCAATGCCGCGGGCAGGCTCCCCCGTCGATGCCGCGTACTCCTCTTGCCGAGCTGGAGTACCGGCGTTGACGGCGAGCACTTCCGGGATCGATCCGGGATCGATTTATCGCATCTAAACAAGACGCGATAAATCGATCCCAGAAGATTGATTGCTTACCGCTGGACCCGGAGGTAAGTGTAGACCTACCCTAACTAGTGTAGTGTTCTTTCCTTACAGTAGGATTGTGGACTTTGGCCCATGAAATTCTATTCAGGTTTGCTAAAGAAAAGGCTCTTCTCTGGCTCAAGGGCTTTCTGCTCACTGAAAGGCCTGCTGCCAACAAGAGCTTCTCAAAAAAGTGTGCTAGAATTTTTTATTACAGAAAGTGGTAAGCAACCTAAGTATATGTGTAGCTATCAGCTCCTCTATAATAAATAATAATAATAAAAATACACAAAGGACATACTTTAATTTTAAGTGCTATTTTTCAATCAGTCTCAGTGTTTTCTCTGATTTCTGCACTCACTTTTGCATATGCAAAAGTCAATCAATAATCTGTACCTGCAAAATGGGCATAAAGAAACACTTCAGGCCAAGGCTGAAATCTGGCCCAAATGGTCTTAATTAAAACCCAAAACCAAAGCAATGAAAAATTAAGGATTAAGCTATTATAATCTTATTATGCCTCTGTATTGCAGCACATATTGTATGTGTGCTAGATCACATCATTGTCAGGGACATCTGTGAACTGTCTAAGCACAATGGGGCACATTAAGGAAAGGAGTTTCAGCTTTTAACTAATAATTTTTTTTTTTGATTGATGGTCCAATCTTACCTCAGCTGAAGTCAATGGGAATTTTGTCATTAAGTTCAACGGGAGAAGAATTAGATTCTACATGAGTTTAAGGTATCAGGAGCAAATCCTCCCTCTGCCTCCACAGCCGCATATCAGATGAAATACAGCATGGCTGGTACGGTTCTACTACATGAGGAGAGTTGGGTGCTCCATGCCCACTACAGAGCTGTGTTCTGTGGCTGTGTTCTAAAGCTCACTGAAGTCAACAAAAGACTTTCCACCAATTTCAGTGGGCTTTGAATCAGGTCCTATAAAAGCGGGGGTGCTGTTCTGCTATTAGAGTAAGACCTGGGAGAGGACTGTCTTTATCCCCCATCCCAACTGCCAGAAAAACTTCCTGAGCCAAGCCCACTGACTCAGGGTTGAAGTAGAGACATGGATAAGAACCTGAATCTATCTTTATTGTCATCTGTCAACTTTAAAATTAAAAAATGTGAAAAATATCAATATCCCTCATCCAAATGTTAGGGATTTGGGGACACCAGCCTGATTTCAATGCAAGTGTATGAAAAACCCATTAAAATATGGCTTATTTGTCAACACCAAATCAATCAGCTCTTTCATGAAACCTCTGGTTTCTTTTTTTTAAATTAACCCCCTTCTTTTTTAATTATGGGCAAGAATCTACCCTATGATACACAACTTTGACTACAAGCGGGAGTTGAACATGAGGATCTGTGGGAAGAATTCGTCCCTAAGAATTTAGAGGAAGAAACTTCAGTGAACCAAATACAATGCATTTATAATGACATAGATTACAAAGAATTTTTTAATTATATTTTTAAATTAAATGTAATGTATTTTAATAAGGGCATCTTATGCTTCTCTTTTTCATCATATGTACAAAGTAAGGTTAAATATTGGATACAGTTTATATGAAGTAATTCCTCTTTTACTGGTATTTTAAAGTGGCTATCCCTCTGATCCTATTACTATTTATTAATTTGACCAAGTGTACCAATTTTACTGCTTATCAACGACAGTCATCTTAATACATTATTTTAATCAATATTTTACAGCTAGTCATCCACATCCCGGTATCCGTGCCAATGAAATGAACAATGGTGTTCTCTACAGTGGACAAGAACCAAGAATTTAAGTAATTCAGTTCCCTTCTTGGCATTAACAATTTGTGTCTATGCCAGCA
Source organism: Chrysemys picta bellii (assembly GCF_011386835.1). Lineage (NCBI taxonomy): Eukaryota > Metazoa > Chordata > Testudines > Emydidae > Chrysemys > Chrysemys picta. The sequence goes on from NC_088805.1 coordinate 27,141,897, forward strand.
GAGATATTCAAAGCAAATCGAGGGCAATCTTGCTGAGAAAGCATGAGTTAGATTTTTCAAACCACTCTGCTACTGACCACTGTCAACAAAAATACTATGTCATATCCTGGGCAAAAAATTAGAAACTGCAAATTCATGCCACATACTTTAATACTAACAGCAACAACAACTGCCTCCACAGTTAAACAAATTATTAAGAAATGCTGAACTTAATGAAACCGGGATGGGGTGCCATAGTGAAACCAAGGAGAACAGTCACTTCAAAACACTTAACAGAAAACCTATATACACTAGTACAATGGTCAACCATTTTTCATGGTACAATACGTCTTTTAAATCACTTACCCGAGCTACACTTCTAGAAGAATAAAACCTCTAGTAACAATTAGCTGTAATATTTTCCTGGCAAGGCTAAAGCACACTGATACTAATTGCACATTGACACAATAAGAAATAGTGACCTAGTTCCATGTTTAGAAGCTTTTCTTAAAAATTAACTTCATTTTAGTTCATAATATGAGGTATGTGTACCCTTCAAGCTGGGGGGTGTAATTTCCAGTTGGAGGAGACATACTTGTGCTAGCTCTCATTGAGCTAATGCACTAAAAATAGAGTGTAGCCATGGCAATGCCTGTGGTGGGACAGGCTAGCTGCCCACCTCAGACCCTACACACGTTCTCGGGGCAGCTAGCCCTTCCCACTGCTCATGCTGCCATGGTGCACACACTATTTTCAGCCCACTATCTTGATGAGAGCTAGTGTAAGTATGTCTCCTCCAGCTGGGAATTACACCCCCAGCTCGAAGTGTTGATGTAACCATGGAGAAAAAGAATTCAAAATTAGATCACAGTAGTATGTATTAGAAAGACAGATAGAATCCCCCCAATTGAGCACTCGCTGAAGAGCAACACACTCACTAAACAGATTTTTCTCCTTGTGTCAGAAGTGAAAGAATCTGATACAGATCGAAAACGGAGGAGATTGATTTTAGGGGAGAAAATACCAAACTTTCCATTGCTTTCAGACAGCCTTTAAACTGACATGGATTTGAAGTGGTAGGAATAGACATCCTGGCTAAAAGAGCTGCAGCCAAACATTTAAGAGATATAATAGCTCCAACTACAGACCAACAAAGCAATAAATTAAACCCTACTTAATATACTTATATGTCATCTAATTTAATTTTTGTAAACCATATTGGCTATGTTGTAATTGCTCTGGAGAGCAGTACCTTTGCTTCTCCCCAACGCTAGTTACAATCAGAAACCCAAATCCTGGAGTCTTTACTCAGTCAAAACAGGGTCTTTACTTAAGTAAGGAGATCAGGATTTAGCCCAGAATCTCTAAACCCTTGGTTCTCTTTTGCAAGCAAGGTAGAAGATGAGATCTCAATATATTAACCTAATCTGTGTTTTTATCTCAATGATGAAATGACAGGTTTACTGACTTTTTTTACTATGCTGCCTTTTCTGCTGTAAGCTAAGATAAAACTAACCCCTAAAGTTTCCATTGGACTAAAAATAATAATAATAAAAAAAAAAACTTGGAACTGGTGCAGCAATGTTGACGTAGCTTTGGTATGGCAACATCTCTGGCAGCTGAGTACCACTCCTGAGAAAATGGAATGGTTACAAAATCCCTACATACTTCTTTTGAGTAAAGCATGTAATTCAGATCTCTTTTTGGTTCCATTTGAAGTTTACATGCTGACGCTGCATCCCCATTTTTCTTTTTTCAGCCATACAGAATAAAATTCTGCAATCTCTTCATAATTTTGTATATTACCATTTTAAGGCCTGATTCCTATCCCATTTGTGCAGCTTTCTTACAGACTTCAACAAGGTTAAAAAAAAAAAAAAAAAAAAGAAGTTTGCAAATCACTGCTTCCTCAGCCCCCAAGCGTGTGCAAATATTATCTTCTCCACTGTATATTTCCAGGAGGAATTTTTTTAAAACGACTTCAAAGTAAGAAGTGAGGGCATTGGTCTTCTCATTTTGTTCACTATACAATATAAAAACTGAACCTGTATTCATTTATTTTAACAGTATGTGAATTAGACCTCCTTCATACATCCTGTTTTGTAAATTCTGTGATCAATCTGAGATTTCTATCACCTTGGTATCTGACTGGACAACTATGAACAATTACTAAGAACGCTTGGTAAAGGAGACTGTACATTTCAAGATAAACAATGCACTCTGCTGAAAACTAGACGCCCTACTTTTTGAGAGAGGATTTGGTGTCCTAGAATTTGAACCAGCTGATTCATCTATGTGCTGCTTAGACCATTTAAAGTACCAGAAGGGGAAGGGCAACACTTTATTTGGCAACACAGCCCCGATTCTGTCACGTGGGAGGAACTCTGAGTGTGTGCAGATCTCCCATAATCTAACAGGGCTTTACACAGAAGCAGAAGTCTGGGAACAGTGAGGATCCAGGCCATAGCTTTTCATGGCTAATACCATAATAACAGTAATTTGCACTTATACAGCACCTTCCATCCTAACTACCCTGGGAAAAGGGTCTACTCAAGGTTTATGATCCACTTAGGTCCTGTACTAACCCTCTATACAGCAGTGAATTTCACCCTCAGTGATTGTATAAACATTAATGTATTAAGCCTCTAACGAATCCTATGAGGCATCATCTGCATACTATAGAAAAGGAAACCAAGACATTGAGAAGTGTTTTGCCCAAGATCACATGTCAGACATATAGATGGGAAGTGAACCTTGATTTGAACCTCATTTTTGTGCTCCAATCACTAGACAATGGTACTTATTTTTTCCTTTAAATGACTTAGTAGTTAGAAACTTAAGTATCATACAACGATTGCTTTAGGAGACAGAATTAGCCATGCATATATCTTGCCTCTACATGGTTTTACCATAGGATGAGTTTTATAATCTTACTCACATTGGAGTAATACCTTAGTCTGTGAGTAATCCCATTGATTTCAGTGGGGCTATTCATAGACTAAGACATACTCAATATGATGAGTAAGGGTGACAGAATCTAGTCCTATAAAACGATATGGGCAACAGTTGTATAGAAAGAACAAAAACAACGAGGAGTCGTGGCACCTTAGAGTAACAAATTTATTTGGGCATAAGCTTTCGTGGGCTAAGACCCACTTCATCAGATGCATGGAGTGGAAAATACAGTAGCAAGTACATATACACAGTACATGAAAAGATGGGAGTTGCCTTACCAAGTGGGGGGTCAGTGCTAACAAGACAATTCAATTAAAGTGGAAGTAGACTATTCTCAACAGTAGAATACCAACGGAGGAAAAATCACTTTTGTAGTGGTAATGAAGGTGGCCTATTTCAAACAGTTGACAAGAAAGTGAGAGTAACAGTAGGGGGAAATTAGTATGGGGGAAATTAGTTTTTGTAATGACCCATCCACTCCCAGTCTTTATTCAGGCCTAATTTGATGGTGTCCAGTTTGCAAATTAATTCCAGTTCTGCAGTTTCTCATTGGAGTATGTTTCAGAAGTTTTTTTGTTGAAGAATTGCCACTTTTAAGTCTGTTATTGAGTGACCAGGTAGATTCACTTCAATCTTCTGTTGAGAATAGCCTAGTTCCACTTTAATTGAATTGTCTTGTTAGCACTGACCCCCCACTTGGTAAGGCAACTCCCATCTTTTCATGTACTGTGTATATATACCTGCTACTGTATTTTCCACTCCATGCATCTGATGAAGTGGGTTTAGCCCACAAAAGCTTATGCCCAAATAAATTTGTTAGTCTCTAAGGTGCCACAAGGACTCCTCGTTGTTTTTGCTGATATAGAAAGAACAGAGCACCACATGCAATTTGTGCACTGGGAAGTAAGTATAACTGGAAATTGACTTTATTTCAAGTTTCATAAAAGCTGCAGTGCTGATCTTCTCTACCAGCTATAAAAATGTTTCAAAGGTTTTTTTCAACCAAATATTTTGTCAAATGAAGGGAATTATGGAAATCAAGTCTATACTTATCACAACGTTACATGTACATGTTCATTTCTAAAAAAGTCAGTATTTTATATATTCTCTTCCCCAGTCACAGACATGATCCACATAAAATCTTCCTGCTTAAAAAACCTAGTTTGTATTAAATCCATCTACTTTTACAACACTGGTCATTTTTAATTCCAGCCATCTCTCTTTCTACTATATGATCATTAATATTGAATATTTTATTCTTTAAACATTAAAAAAAATTAATTAAGCCACAAAAGCATGCACATGCCTAAACTGAGACACTCATGTTGCCATCACTTTAACCCCTCCCTCATCACTCCATCCCTCTCTACTATTTGTCTCCCTCATTCCCTCTTGTGCCAGGGCTGACCAAATTTAAGATTGTAAGCTCTTCACTGTACAGACTGTTTCTTTCTTTGTCTCTTTGAAGTTCCTTTCTGGCACTTCAAGAAAAATAAAAAGCAACATTCATGGATTGTTACTCACTTTCAGGTTTTGAATCCACGACTGCATGTTGCATATCTTTCAGCTGCAGCTGCACTCTCTGCAGCCTCTGCTCTGCGTGGAACAGCTTATAAAAGACAATTGACTCTATTGATATATGTACTCTTTTGAAACGCAACAACAAAATATAATATCAACAAGATGCCCAAAATACAAAAAATGGTAACAGTTTGCACCTAGAGAACATCTGTTCCACAAGACAAAGGTAGTATGTTCTTACAATACAAAAACAAATGCTTCAACAATTAATTTAGTTTTATTTGTTGCATTTTAGAATTAAAGAATATAAACTTCTTGAGCTACATCTGAATGATTTTTTCTTTATGGCACAAAAACTCATTTAACAATTTTTTTTAAATCAAAAGATGCTAGTGTTCATGAAGTATTCATGGACAAAAAACAGTAACTAGGATCAGGGAGAGTGAAGGGAGGTACTGGATAAGTATCCTTACAGTGCTTTGGCAATGCGGATGAGTTGTCGCAGCAACCCGCTATAATATTGAGCCAAGTTTGCAAAGACAATGCCAAGTTTGCTGCTAAACAGCACCTGCTTGAAAAGTATTTTTGTGATTTGGACAAATATCCACTAAAAAGTGAAACTAGCTGAACATCAAGTTCATTTTACTTGTGGTCTAATCCAGATGTCAAGCTAGGACTCAACCGCTGAAAGAATCCACTAACTTCTGCACAAGTGCCAAACACAAATGAAGCCTGCAATATTAAAATCTTCGACTTTTTCTTTCAGTACATTTTGCCAGTTTACGTTAGTCGTCAGAAGTTGGCTAGCTGGTATAATAAACAATGCCATCAAACAGCACTGGACTTCGTTAAAAAGTCTTGTTTTGTCAGTGTGACCTGTAAGCAAAATCCAGCCTGCCATTCTGATACCAACCACTTCCAATCAAGCATGTTATATCTATGATACACATGCTCTTCAAGTTGGAAAGACAAAATCGCAAGGTTACTCTTGAACCCACATCCCACACAACAGGCTAGTGCAATGCCATTGTGTTTGTTTCTGCCATTTCCCATCTTTAATCTTAATGGAAACGCATACAAGTACAAACCACATCAAATCAATATTTCCTCACTACAATAAATTCAACCCTCTGTCTCTCAGAAATACAATAATATGGCATAGAACACAGAGTTCTTAAGTGGCCTTGATGTCAGTAGCAGTTAAGACTGCCAAACAGTCTTGAGAGGTGCTCAGCACCTGCTGGATCAAGCCCCTAGTATAGAAATTTACTAAAATATTCCTATTAAAAATAGGTTTTAATTTCCTGGGGGAGCATATAGACACGGTCACCTAATATCATCTTCAGTGTTACTCTTTTAAAAACCTGCCTAGGGCTCATCCCCAAATAAAGCCAAACATTTATTTCCTTATGTTTAACAGATTTGCTTTTACATGGATACCTGATTCTTTTGTTCTTGCTTCTGCTGGGCTAAAGATTCTTCTCTCTCTTTCTCTACTCGAAGCTGTCTTGCTATTTCAAGCATTCGTTGATGGTTTTGCACCGTCTCCACCTACAGCACATGAATAAATAGTGCACGTTACTGTCAGATAGTTGAGAAATAAATTAGTGTGATCATATGTCTCACAAAGCCACTTAGCACTTCCTTTCCACATATATTGCTACTTAGAGATGACAGTAAGGCACTGGATTCAAGGTCCTTAAAAGCTTTGGACTATTGCCTAGGGAAGATTCCCTTTCCGTCAATTAGTTATTCAATTCCTTCCTCAGACATACAGCATGTTCATCTTAATCCTTGTTTGCATTCCTAAATCAGAGTTGCAAGCCAAGGACTGTGACACTGAAATGTTACAATGTTACTTCTCTCATTACCCTCTTCTTAAGACGCTCCACTCTCTTGATGAGCTGATCCTTCTCCTCTTCCATTGCAGTGATATCCTACAAAGCAGCAAAAATAAACAAAATACTAATGTACTTACAATATTATATTATAATATAGGAGTTGAGCCAGATTCTGTTACAGTCACGTAAACGTGGAGTAAGCAAAATCTGAATCTGTCCTTTTACATACTGATACACTTGCAACTTCATTGATTCATGGTCTAATCATTCAAGGCTCCAGTCCCGCTCTCTCTTTCGTCTTATCACTCCAACCCTCATAATCTTTATGTAGAACAGGCTAGATGACAGCATAGCATTCACCATGTAATTATTGTGCACATTTAAAATGTGAGCACATGGATTTCTTTGATGATTAGAAAAATAAAAACATGAAGACAACTCCAAATTCGATCCTGTAACATGTATGCCCTTAAAAGCTGCCATTATGTCCACTTCTATGCAGATAGATGTTTGAATTCCAGTTTTGCATTCAGTTACATAAGAGAGCTGCATTCTGCCATTTTTCCAGTGAAATTACATTTAAAGAGATACAATGATGTGAGAAGAGAAACAGAGTAAAACAATGGAGAGACATCACTCTAAAAGAAGGGCAAGTGAGAACAGTAATCAGACCCATGGTTTATAAACAGTGACTATATATTTAGGCCACAATCCAGCATAGCACTTAAACACATGCTTAACTTTAAGCACGCAAGCAGCCCCACTGAAAAGCTAGGCATGTGCTTTTCTCCATTAGGGTCTTTATGAAAATACCATTATTTAATAACACCACCACCTAGATTATCATAACTGAAATAACTTTTATAATTGAGTTTACTTTTCAACATTTCTGTTGCTTTCAACTGACTCCTAAGTCATTTAGGTGCTTCTGAAAATGTTACCCTACATTACTAAAGAAAGAGGTTTTATAGACAATGTGCGTTCTGAGGGAAATGTAGTGTTAGTATTTGAAAATCTATTATTGAGGCCAGTCCTATGTCTTGGCAGCACTGCTTCACAATGTGCTGCAGAAGACCTAGTTCTGAGCGTGACCTTAGGTCTCGTCTTCCTTTGTCAGCAGAGAACTAGTCCAGCTAAGCAGAACAAAGCTGCAGTATCTATTAGCACTGACCCGTACACACTAGGTACTGCAGTGGGCCCATGGAACTGATGAAAATGAAACAAACTGACTTAAGATACAATCTGGACAAAACTGTTGCAAATCTATGTTTCCTTTGGGTTGTTGTTTTTTTTTTTTTACCCGTCTTATTTCTGCAGTGGAGAAGCCAGAAGTCTTGAGCTGCTCACATTCCTTATGCAAGTTTTTAAAGGCTTCCATCAGATCTTCATACTACAAAACACAAGAGAAAGAAAAACTTCAAAGCCAGCACTGTACTAATAGGTTGCACATCACTGCATTGCTTTTTAGTAATACCATATGTGCACAAAGATCAGCAATGTGAACACAGGGTCATTTAGCTGTTTTCTCATCTGAAAAATAGTCAACATATAAAGCAGACATTCACATTTATTACATCATTGCAGGGAACAACCTTTTATTTGAGGGTGCCCTCAGGAACCCCACAATTTCTCCCCTGCTTTAATGCTTTTCTCAGTGACACATATTGCAGCCAACATAGTTCTAACTAAGGAAGACTTGCTTGGCTCCATGGGGAGATAATCCATGTATGTCCTCAGTAAGAGTTATTGGTCGGTTGATGTATGGCTCTCCCTAGGTCTGAGTACACTTCCTGTGTAACCCTAACAGCCCAGAGAGGAAAATCTTGATCTGAGAATGCAAATACAAGTTTCACAAGCTTCTTGATCCTGCAAGGTTCTGACCACTTTGGCATCACTCCAACAAAGCACTTAAGCACGTGAGTAATCCCATAGAATGTAATTGGGGCCAGAGTGCTTAGCCCTTGCAGAATTGAGACCAATGTGCTCAGATGCTACAGTGAGTGGGGCAGTACAAATACTACAATAGATTTGATAGAAGATAGTATACCACATGCTACTTCAAGACATTGCGTTCCCACCAGCGATCCTAAACTGAGAGTCAATGTGAAAGTAAGTGCAGGTAGAGAAATAATACCAGAAGACCTAGAGAGTTTAGAAATATAGATAGGAAATAAAATTAGATTAAATTTGGAAAAATGCAAACTAACATCCAGGGAAAGATAATGCCCACAGAAACACAGACATTAAATAAGATGGAGAAATCTAAAAACTGACCTGCAAGTGCTCTCTTACTCCCTTGCAAGAGCAAATTAGATATTAATCTTCAACACAATATGGGAAAAGTATCATATTTCAAAGCAGTGAAGTGATTATTCCTTTCTAAATAACTCTGGTGAGACAGCAACTGGAATACTACATTCTGTTCTAGGCACTTCAATATCAGACACATACTGACAAAGTGGAAGGAATTCAGAGAATAACAACAAAATTATTAAGGGCTTGAGGGACTGATTTACAAGAAAATAGTAAAAGATGAAATACATGTAGCATGGCTAAGTGACAAATAGAGAGAGAGACACGATAAGATGTATGCATCAATGATGACAAGGAATTATTTACAAAGAGGTGGGAGTAGAAACATGACTAAGGGCTTGTCTATATGGGACATTACTTCATGACAAGCCAGATATTAATCTACAGTGGACACTACTACTGCACACTAAAAGTTCCATAGTGTGCTTTGATGTAGTGTTGACTGAAACGGGATTATTTCAAAGTGCACTACAGAACTTTTAGTACACTGTGGTACTGTCCATCTAGGACATTACTGTGCGTCCAACGGTTGCGCTATAGAGTCACACCCTGGCTTACTATGCAGTAACATCCTGTGTAAACAAGCCTTGGAGTAGTGGGGTGAAATTGTCGCCTTTAGGTACTATGGCAGTATAAATGATGATCAATAATAATAATACAAGAAAAATTGATGATGATGATAATGAAAGCTTTCATATACAGAGATCAGTTAGTTTGTGGAACAGTTTCCAAGGGCAGTGATGGAAGTCCAGAGCTTGGGACATTTGAAATAGGACTGGCTAAAGCCCTAGAAAAGTATACTATAAACAACAATCTTGCACTGGTATCTGTGGATGATCAGATTATCTGGAAGGGCTTTTCCATTTCTATTTTCTATGATCCTTCTTCATTTGGGATCCAGAGACACTGGATAGTTACATACTCATGGTGAAGTGTGCATAGTTGGTATTTTCTTTGGCTTTCTTTTGTTGCTTGACAGATTCCTCTTTCCAAATGAGGCACTATCCAGGCAAGAGGCTGCACTCAGATGATCCACCTCTCAGTAGCTCATGGGCTGAGAGGCTTAAAGCCAATAGTATCCACAAGGGAAAGACTCAGTATTTCATGAATGGGGGATACACTTGAGTGAAGGCCAGTATAGTATGTTGGACCATAACAAGAGTATGGTTAGCCAGTTTCATTGCATGGAACTACCAGTGGCAGCTGGAGAAGGAGTACACACAGCACATGCAACAGGAGACACACACAAGCAACCCAAGAAAGCTTATAGGTTCAGTGATGGCATGACTATCAATGCCATGGGGGCAAGTTCATCAGAGATTTAGGTCTATATTTTCTTGGTTATTTAATATAAACTACAGTAAATTTGATTTCCAGATCACAGCATAGCCTGGAAACTGGTAATTTCTTCAAGTCACTTGCTTAAGTAATTGGAAAAATACAATTAAGCAAAGTACCGTATACCAAAGAAACCTGCATTAGCTATGCTACTTCCAAGAAGTCATTTGTGAATTGTTGATGTCTGTCCCTAAAATACAATGTTGTACATTTGCATAGCCAGATACAGTCAGTGAAACTCGATTAACTTCATCAGCATTTAAATACTCTCACATGGTAACGTCAAATTGCATAAAAGCTGGTATATTATTCCAGCTTCTATTTTGAACTAGTCATTACAGTATTAGTTTAATAATATAGTTATATTATTCTAATCCCAAAAAGGAACACAATTTACGTAATGGAAACAAGAGAGTTGGATATTTATACAAATTAGGACTGCCACATACTGAACAAACATACAATCTACATTCCTTTTTCTAACTGCTGCTTCTGTTTAGTTATTTTAAAGTTATAAAATCAGAGATTGACGATGGTAAACAAAAAAAAGGGGGAGGGGGCAGGGTTGTCCAAACCTGCATGCAGCTATACAGCTTTCGTGATGCATAAGTATAATGAGTGCTACTTGTTACAAACATTCCATAATATTGATTTCATGAATGCCTGTACCTAATTAAATGCACTAAAAATACTGCATAGAAATTAAGTAACCATGTAACTCAGATAATAGAAATCTGAACACACATCTTAATTACATTTCATTGGCTTTAAATTTCAGATTTCAGACCCACCCAATTTGATTACTTAAGATCCACATTTAAGGTTCACAAAAAAATGCTGGAATGTCATCCTTGACAACTGAAGTCCTTTGTTTATCCACAGAACATAGATATCTGTCTGCTAGAAATTGGATAGCCCACCAATGCATTTTACTTGAGTAATCAAAAAGCAATCAGAAGACAATGGCATGTAGTCACTAATGTCCAGGGACAGATTACGAGTTACCTACAGTGAAAAACTCCCCGGCCTTGTCTAGAATAGGAAAAACGTATGTTAGCTCAGATATTAAAAACTTGGTCATGGTTTTTTAAAAGTGTTAAACCCTGTGTACATTAGGTGTTAACAAGGTTTTGAACACCACTTATTTAAAAGGTGTAGCTAACACACTTTTAAAAACACATTTTTTCTTAGTCTACTCAAGCAATAATCCCCTAAACCATCCCTTTTTGCCCTTCCTTTTACCTATTTTATTAATTTAAAATAATAGCCGGGTAGCAAATTCATCTAAAACATTACCTGTTTGTTGGTGTCGGCCACAGTATCATCCTGAAGAAACTCAGCTGGCACTTCAAGTTTAATTAAGAAACGTGCCAGATAGGCTCTTTTCTTGAGTTCATTAGTCCGTTGAAGGAGCCAGTATAAGACAGGATGAATCACAGGTTTGCTTCCAATAACTAAACCCTGGCGGAATGTACTCCTAAATAATAATAAAAAACAGTAAGTCTCCAACTAAAGAACACTGCTTTGGAACAAACACTATTAGCAATTTTTATGATTCCCTCCCCCACCTGCTAATGCTTTTCTCTAATGTTGCTGCCAGTTTGCTGACCACAGACCTGATTCTGCTGCCCTTATGCAGGCAGAATTCCCACAGAAGTCAGTGAACAAAGATTGCAATGGATCTTGTGTTTCTGAGGTATCCTCCAGAAAACTAGAAGATCTGAGAATGGCCTGGGTTACCAAACTACAAAGTGGTACAGGATGAGTGTAGTACAGACTGATGTGCCTGGTCTCTAAGGGAAGGTGATGACCCTACTAGTCATACAGCACCCTCTACTGGCTAACCTATTGAATATCACAAGATACAAAAGCAAAGGTAGCACAACTGTGGAGCAAACCAACAAGGACAGGATTGAGAAGCAACTCCCAAACCCTTCAATTCTTTACTATCACAAGCAAAGTGTGCCATATACTATACATCTCCTAGGGGTTAATGGAAGAAATATTTTCAGAACATCTGCATATTAAGTGGAACAATCAGTTTCTATACTTGAGTGATTGACACTACTATTTAAACAGTAGAATAAAACAATAACTTTTAAACAGAGATATATTGATGAATGAGTCTGAAAGTGAAAGAATTTGGTACAAATATATAATTTTCTCTTTAAACCAAGAAAAGAATATTTGCAATGTCAGAAGAATTAATAAGACAGACCTTCAAGTAACAAATTATAAAATCTGAAGACATACAGTATTTTTACATAGAGTAGATCATTTTAGTATTTGTCTGCAATTAAAATAGACAGTCAAAAAAGCAAACAGGATTTTAGGAGTCATTAAAAAAGGGATAGAGAATAAGATGGAGAATATGTTATTGCCCTTGTATAAATCCATGGTATGCCCAATCTTGAATATTGCGTACTGATGTGGTCTCCTCATCTCAAAAAAGATATACTGGCATTAGAAAAGGTTTAGAGAAGGGCAAATAAAATGATTAGGGGTTTGGAACAGGTCCCATATGAGGAGAGATTAAAGAGGCTAGGACTTTTCAGCTTGGAAAAGAGGAGACTAAGGGGGGATATGATAGAGGTATATAAAATCATGAGTGGTGTGGAGAAAGTGAATAAGGAAAAGTTATTTACTTGTTCCCATAATATAAGAACTAGGGACCACCAAATGAAATTAATGGGCAGCAGGTTTAAAACAAAGAAAAGGAAGTCCTTCTTCACACAGTGCACAGTCAACCTGTGGAACTCCTTGCCTGAGGAGGTTTTGAAGGCTAGGACTATAACAGGGTTTAAAAGAGAACTAGATAAATTCATGGAGGTTAAGTCCATTAATGGCTATTAGCCAGGATGGTAAGGAATGGTGTCCCTAGCCTCTGTTTGTCAGTGGGTGGAGATGGATGGCAGGAGAGAGATCACTTGATCATTACCTGTTAGGTTCACTCCCTCTGGGATACCTGGCATTGGTCACTGTCGGTAGACAGGATACTGCGCTGGATGGACCTTTGGTCTGACCCAGTATGGCCATTCTTATGTTCTTATGACTTATTTTGCCATTATCTATAAACAAGCTGGTACTTACAAGTCAGTAATACTTCCTGGAGGTTTGTATTTAAGGATACCAAGAAGGCTCAACATTCGTTTAGCTGTTTGCTCTGGCATCTCCTCTCTTATGTCAACAACATGCTGAAAAGCAAAAAAAACAAATATTGTATTACCATGCATAGGTCAAATTGTTAGCCACACAGATCTAAAGGAAGGGACTTGATCCACCCATTATATGATATATTATAACATGTGACTGACATAAGTGAGGTGTCACATACAGAACACCACTCTAAGAGCCAAATTCTGACTCCCTTTGGACTCTTTCCCCATATGTGTGCTTAGGCAACTTTATTTCAGACCCATATTCTGGCTGGCCATAGGCCCACAGTCTGCCAGTCATACAGATTACTTCTGCCAAGAGTAACAGTAATCCTGACAAGACGATTACATTGTGGGCAAGGTCATTACTCAGATATATGGCCCACACCTTCTGATCTAAAAACCTATTCCCTTCCATAGGTCAGCACTCATAGAACCGGAAGTTGGATTGTGGACTGTCAGCTCCTTTGCTTTGTTGGGCACAAGGGTGAAAGTTGCATCCCAGAGTTCACTTTCTGATCATTTCCCACACTATACATGTGACCAACAGCCAGCCAGAATTTTGTCCTTTAGATGAAAGAAATGTAAATATGAATAAGATCAAGATTCACATTCTGATTTCTAATCAGAAATTTAAGATGGTTGGTCTTCAGCATTTTCTAGTTTGCCAAAAAATAACTAGATAGAAAGGATAATCTTCTGGATGTGCACATTTAACTCTTTAAGACTAGCACAATCTACATATGGAAAGCAAACATATGCCATAAAATATACAACATTAGCTGTAAATGGAGGTTTTCTGCATGATTTCTGCTTTCACCACTCTTGAGAGCAAGCCTTCTAATGCCCATGTTTAAACTCCATCCTTACCTTTGGGTCAATCTCCCCCAGAACATCATTGAGAAGCTGCAATAGCTGCATTGACTCCAGTGAGTCAAATGTGATTAAATTATAGTTCTTCTTAAAAGGCTCCTTATTGAGCTTCTCAACAATTGATTTGATTTGATCACTCATAATTGGGTCCTGAAAATAATCCTGCAGAAAAGAGAGCGGGAGGGGGGAAAATCCACTCAGTAGAACAGATGTAATGACATATGTGAACCTCTGTAGGCCATAAAACTCCTGTGATGGATGCATAGAGCTAGGGGGAGAGAGGGATGCTGCAAGATAGGAAGCACCCAAACCCTGTCTAATACATTGCCTTTTATCATGAGGGCTTATCTACACTTGAAACTGTAGCACTTCAGTGCAGACATTACCTACACCAGTAGGAGGAGTTTTCCCATGGGGATAGCTAATCCACCTCAAGAGGTGGTAGTTAGGTCGATGGTAGAATTTTTCAATCGACCTAGAGCTGTCTACGAAAGGGTTACATTGACTTAACTAGTCATGCAGCAGTGTGGATTTTTCATACTCCTGAACGACCTAGCTGGGTTGACCTAACTTTTTAGTTTAGACCACAGAAAGAAATGTACACTGAAACATTCGTATTTACTAGCAAAAAGTAGTTCATGGACTCAAGAAGCCCTTGTGGGTCATCCCAGCCTGGCTGCAATTACTGCATAGGGTCTCTGTAGCAGAGACCTTTATAGATACTAGATGGACCCCATAGCCTCCCCCACACAGAAACCGACCCCTGTGGGAGACAGAGGAACCCCAGATCCTCCCCCACAGCAGGGACTGACCCCAACGGGTGCCATGGGAATCCCAGATCCTCCCCACAGTGAGGAACAAGCCCTATGCACTCCAGTGGACCCCAGATCCTCCCCACAGCAGGGACTGACCCCTAGGAGTGCCGGGGGGGGTGTCTCATCATTCTGTACAGTGGGACTGATGGGGACCCTGTATCAATCCCCTCAGCAGAGACCGATTCCTTTGGGGACCTGGGGGAACCCATATCAATTCTCACAGAGGGACCTGATCCCACTGGCTGCCGGGAGCCCCTGTATTCTTCCTTGCAACAGAGACCGACCCCCCGGGATGGTGGGGAGAGTCTGGATCCTTCTCCAGAGTAGGACACGCCCCCATAGCTGCCCGGGGCTCCCCATTTTACTCCCAACAGCCGGAACTGCTGGGATTGGGAACCTTGTATCTAGCCCATCACCGGGGCCGACCGCAAGGGACCTCGGCGCTGCCCCCTGCAGGGGTCAGGCTGCTCGCCGGAGGACCCCACCCCCTCGCCCCAGCCCCCGTTACCTGACCTCCTGCCCCAGTTACCCGTTGTCGTTCCCCCCTCCTCCTTCTTCTTCTCCCCAAGAGTTTTTCTCCTAGTTACCAGGCCCTTGGTAACGGTTGCTAGGGCAGAGTGGAACCCTTACTTCCGGTCACGTGGCGTACATGACGACTGGCGTACAGGAACGGGCCATTGCGCTCCAAGCCGGGGAGGAGAGGAGGCGGCGCATGCGCAGCTTGCGGCAGTGAAGGGCGCTGGGGTGGTCTCTGCTTCCCCACAGGTGCAAGGGGAGGGA
Organism: Chrysemys picta bellii; assembly: GCF_011386835.1. Taxonomy (NCBI): domain Eukaryota; kingdom Metazoa; phylum Chordata; order Testudines; family Emydidae; genus Chrysemys; species Chrysemys picta. The sequence goes on from NC_088805.1 coordinate 27,157,467, forward strand.
GTGGGAGTTCATCCAGGGGAGCTCTAGGGTTACTTCCAGAACTTTCCCTACACCACAGTCAGTGCCCATTTCTGTTGGGGCGTATCAATAACTCGATCTCCTACTGAGCCCTTTTCATCAGGAGGTAACAAATTGCTTTCCAAGAATTATTCAATTAAGTCTCTAGGCCCAAATAATTCTCTCATTTGACAAAGGAGTAAAATGAGGAAAGGAGAATGTTTGTTTCGGTTTTCTTTTTAATTTGGACCTGATTACCCTAGTATCTGAATATCCATAATTGCTAACAAATAAATATGAATCTCATTGGAGAAAATAACTGTGTAACCCATTTCAGGCAGGTGGGTGCATATACCAGTCTTTGCAATGTTAGCATCTCTGGAATTCCAAAATGATTCCAGTTGTATTAAAAAATAAATAGCTTGCTATCTGTTAATCATCCCCTTCTAATGTTTATTCTTTTTCAAAATCAGGGTGCATAAACTGATTTGCAAATGTAAAGAATTTAACTTTGTATTTCTTATTTTATTTTCTGATATGTTGTATGTGAGCTGTGTTTTCTGTTTCAGAGATGGAGAGCTTAATTCTCATCTCATTCTAGTGCGGCTCCATTAACTTCAAAGGATTTACACCTGTATAATATCCCACTCCTGAAAAGATTAATGCATAGGACTTCATAAGAATAGCCATATTGGGTCAGACCAATGGTCCATCTAGCCCAGTATGCTGTCTTCTGACAGTGGCCAATGGCAGGTGCTTCAGAGGGAATGAACAGAACAGGTGGTAATCAAGTGATCCATCCCCTCTCATCCATTCCTAGCTTCTGGCAAACAGAGGCTAGGGACACCATCCCGGCCCATCTTGGCTAATAGCCATTGATGGACCTATCCTCCATGAATTTATCTAGTTCTTTTTTGAACCCAGTTATAGTCTTGGCCTTCACAACGTTCTCTGGCAAAGAGTTCCACAGACTGACTGTGCATTGTGTGAAAAAATACTTCCTTTTGTTTCACCCTTTAAAAACTAGATCATGTTCCTTTGCTACTAGTAGTCTTTATACTGACCTTTAGTAATCCTATTTACTTACTAGTTCCTGGAAGAGATTCACTTTCCTTTCACATGCTTTCCTGATTTTTTAAGCTCTCTTTTCCTCAATTGAGTGTTTAGAATATTTGTATTACACAGGGGGAGTAACTTGAGAGTGTCTTCCTGTGGAGCTACTGTTCCCAATTCTAGCCCCTACAGGCTGCTCTGGTGTTGTATAGGAACCATAAAGGAGCCACAAACGACCAGGGGAGAATTCCCCCAGTGCTGGAGCAGCATAGAGGTGACATAAGCCCCCCTTTGCCAGTCCCAGTGAGGGGATGTGCCTGTAGCATTCAGAGCTATGAGGATTCTGGGGTGTGGCACAGCCACAAGGAGGCTGCTGCTGAGGTTCTTCTACCTTACACCACAGACTATTTCAGCCCCCACAGGGCCCAACATCAAGGCAACATACAAGTAGCTTAAAGCCAGGTTTGCCATATCCCCTTGGGCTGCGTCTCTCAAGAGGCCCTGCACAGAATCTGCCCCATTCATGTTTATCGAGAGCACAAAGAGTATTCAGGGAAAGGAGTGGGTTTGAGTGCCATATAAAGTGTCAACATAAAAACAAAACAAGATCAAAATACCTGTCTATCCTAGTATAAGCGTTTGTGGGTTGCTAATTCAAACCCTGGTTGAGGTGAAGGAAGGAGGGAGCCAAAACGCAGAAAGTCATTAGAAATGGGCCTTTATAGTCACATCTAGCGTGCTTCTGGCACCTCCCCTCTGAAAACCTTACTGTGAAGACAGGAACATAGGTGTGGTCAGGCCAAGTTCTGATTCCATAGATCTTTCCTAGTTGGGAGGAGGGTGTGGGGTGGCACAATGTGAGAAGGCCACGGAGGATCCTGAGGCAACCTTTGACCTGTGTGGCTTCATAGCCCTTTCTTCTAGGGGTCCCACACTATGCACACACCCAGCCTAAACCAGCCAGAGTGCTATCTCCAGGGCTAGCGCAACCCATTAGGCAACCTAAGTGGTCGCCTAGGGCGCTAACATTTGGAGGGCGGTGACTGCGGCGGCCAGATCTTCGGCTGCCCCGGTTGGGGGCGGCATTTCAGGGGCGGGACCTTCTTCTGCCCCTGTTGGGGGCAGCATTTTGGGGGCAGGACCTTCCGCCTCCTAGAGCAGCAAAAAAGCTGGTGGCGCTCCTGGCTATCCCAGATTTCCACATCCAGAGTCTGTCTGGCTCCAGTGCCAACAGGCCAAAGCAGAGCCTGAGTTCCCTAACTACCAGCTCTCCCTCCCTCCGTCTGCTTAGAAAATCAAGCTTTATCTCCATCTCCTGGCTTTCTGGCATCACAACATAGGCCATGAAACTTCACACACATGTGAGAGGGCTGATGTTTTCCAGAGAGTTGCAAGCAGGAGGCAGCTGGGATATATGGGTCATGTAGGTGAAGCGATATCTGGAGGGTCCCACAAAACATAGGTGGGTGGTTCGGTGGCTCTTATACACACCCAGGTGTAGCATCCATATCCCCTAGAATAGTTCAGATGGAGGTGTCACAGGCATTGGAACAAGGTTTCCTAATTTTATTACAGTGGTACACAATACTGTATTCATCCCTAAAGCTCTTATTCAGGTGGCAAGTATCAGAGGGGTAGCCGTGTTAGTCTGAATCTGTAAAAAGCAACAGAGGGTCCTGTGGCACCTTTAAGACTAACAGAAGTATTGGAGCATAAGCTTTCATGGGTGAATGCCCACTTCATCAGACGCAAGTACTGGAATTTTCCAGAGGCAGGTATAAATCAGTATGGAGATAACGAGGTTAGTTCAATCAGGGAGGGTGAGGTGCTCTGCTAGCAGTTGAGGTGTGAACACCAAGGGAGGAGAAACTGCTTCTGTAGTTGGATAGCCATTCACAGTCTTTGTTTAATCCTGATCTGATGGTGTCAAATTTGCAAATGAACTGGAGCTCAGCAGTTTCTCTTTGGAGTCTGGTCCTGAAGTTTTTTTGCTGTAAGATGACTACCTTGACATCTGCTATTGTGTGGCCAGGGAGGTTGAAGTGTTCTCCTACAGGTTTTTGTATATTGCCATTCCTGATATCTGACTTGTGTCCATTTATCCTCTTGCGTAGTGACTGTCCAATTTGGCCAATGTACATAGAGGGGCATTGCTGGCACATGATGGCATATATAACATTGGTGGATGTGCAGGTGAATGAGCCGGTGATGTTGTAGCTGATCTGGTTAGGTCCTGTGATGGTGTTGCTGGTGTAGATATGTGGGCAGAGTTGGCATCGAGGTTTGTTGCATGGGTTGGTTCCTGAGTTAGAATTGTTATGGTGCGGTGCGTGGTTGCTGGTGAGAAAATGCTTAAGGTTGGCGGGTTGTCTGTGGGCGAGGACTGGACTGCCTCCCAAGGTCTGTGAAAGCGAGGGATCATTGTCCAGGATGGGTTGTAGATCACTGATGATGCGTTGGAGAGGTTTAAGCTGAGGACTGTAGGTGATGGCCAGTAGAGTTCTGTTGGTTTCTTTTTTTTATTTATATATATATATATATATATATATATATATATATATATATATGCTGGTGAGAATATGCTTAAGGTTGACAACTACAGAAGCAGTTTCTCCTTCCTTGGTGTTCACACCTCAACTGCTAGCAGAGCACCTCACCCTCCCTGATTGAACTAACCTCGTTATCTCCATACTGATTTATACCTGCCTCTGGAAATTTCCATTACTTGCGTCTGATGAAGTGGGCATTCACTCACGAAAGCTTATGCTCCAATACTTCTGTTAGTCTTAAAGGTGCCACAGGACCCTCTGTTGCTTTATGCAGGTGAAACTCACAAAGGGACAAACCTCAGGATTGGGTTTAATATATTTTGAGCTGTTTGAGAAGAGTTATAGTGAGGGCTTCTTCCAGAGGCTAGGAGAGTAAGAAGAAGAACTAGGCCTGAACAGAAATTAACCGAAATCCTTTGGATCTGCAGTCACACCCCTATTCTCCCTTACAGACACTACTGCATGTATGACTGCCTTGTGACTCTGTGAGGGGAGCTCAACCATGAAAGCCAGCAAATCAGAGTGGAAAGAAACCTGAGCAAATAGAAATCATGCTCAACAGCAAAAGAGAGATCACCTTATATGGGAGCATCCATGGGCAAGGAAATGAACATATCTAGCCTGGCTGCTAAGGTCAGATCCCAAGCAGATGGAAGAAGTTAATGTGAGTGTGCTTAGGAAGAAAAGAAGACACTCTGAAGAGCAACTCTTTGTCCCAGATGGAATCCAAGTCCTGTTGTTTTTCCTTTTTGTTATAAATAAGGGGCTGTGGACTTAAATCTGACTGGGTTATATTAAAATCCATTTCTACTGTATGGCTTTTCAAGTACCTAGATGTATCAGAGGTCTTGCTTTGATCCATCCCAATCTGTGTTATTTTTTGCTATTATTTTGTATCACACTTTTCAAAGTTTGTTGAAATGCTGCTAAGTTTCTCAACATAGTATACTATAAACCACAGCACCCCTGGACAAAATCAGTGCTGGCATAGGCAATGTCCACTGTGATTCTATGATTTTATGAACAAGTACCTGCTTACCCCAGGTGTTAATTTGCCCCTGTGTGGTAGGGGATTGTAAATCAATTTTCAAGAAACCCTGCCAACTTAAAAATCACACTTCTTTGTGGCTTTCTTGTGCCTACTGCTATCACACGTAACAGCGTAGATGACTATAAACTGAAAAAGATTAGAGGAAAATGCCTGTCTCTATCTTGTTGAATTTGTTTGTTTTGTGTACTTGTGTCTTTGGTTCTGATGTGGGTCTTTCACACAGCAACAGGGAGAGAGGGAAATTGGCCCTCTGAGGCTTACTTACGAATCTGATCTGGTGTAACTCACATACTGAGGGCCTGTTTGACTACTGCCCTGCACCTTATGTGGTCATTCACACAGGTGTAGAGTGGGCATACAGCACTAACATTCTAATTTGGAAGCGTATCACACCCACTTTACACTGGTGCAAATGACTATGCAAGGTTCAAGGCAACAAAGAATCAGGCCCTTAATGGAGCCAGAACAAGGTGTAAGCTACACCAGCATAGTCTCCTTTATACTCATCTCTTGCTTGTCTACACTTACATTTTATAGTGCTCTAACTTGCTGGCTCAGAGGTGAAAAATCACCCCCCTGAGCGCCTTAAAGCGCTAGTGTAGACAGGCTCCGAGTGCTGGGAGCCGTGCTCCCAGTGCTTGGAGCTAATCCCCTTGTGGAGGTGGATTACCAGAACTCTCTCCCAGCGCTCGCGCACGACCACACTCGCACTTCAAAGCTCTGCCGCGGGAGCGTTCCCGCAGCAGCTTTGAAGTTTCTGGTGTAGACATATCCTATCCCAATGTTTTCAAACCCCTAGGGCATACTCAGGTGTGTCCTATTAGCCTTTGTAGGTAGATCAGAGCAATGCAAAGTTGCTTCAATGGATTTGGACTATTGCACAGTGAATCCCTGGCTGGGACGCTGTCCTATGGTGATATTTTGGCCTGTGTTGAGGTAGCTCTGCCCTCTCTTGGAGAACAAGGGTGTCATCCTGCAAAGCACAGTTGTCAGCCTCTGCTGGGTCTGGAGCTTCTTAATTTATTTCTAAAAATGTCCTGTGAATTTGGTGTTGATGAGAGGGGCTGGGTTGAGAGCCATAAATGTATCAATAGAGCACATACAGCCGAGGCAGAAACAGCTTAAGTTTCCTCTACTGTTCCTCTCCTGTGCCTGTCTACCTGGACCTGCAAGGAACAGAGAGAGGAGATCAGTCTTCGGTGATTAATCCTGGTCATGTGCCACCTGAGGCACATTGCACAGACGCAAAGAAGAGTCTTTATGATCCCTTCAATCCTTGGCCTCTGCTGAGAATACTAACAATGGAGCCAGCTAGTGACTTTTGTGGGCTCTCTGATGTGGATATCTGTCCCCTGGGAACTGGACTGAGACCAAGCAACCCATTTCATAAATATTAACGATGAATCCCTGGCAAGTGCATATGTCTCATCGCTCCTGTTTTACAGAGGAGGAACAGGAAGCACCGAGAGGGAAAATGAGTTGACCAAGATTCTCCAAGGGTGGATTCTTCATCACTGACAATTTTTATATCAAGAGTGGATGTTTTGCTAAAAGATCTGCTCTGGGAATTATTTGGGGGAAGTTCTATGGCCTATGTCAGTGTTTCCCAAACTTGGGACGCCGCTTGTGCAGGGAAAGCCCCAGGCGGGCCGGGCCGGTTTGTTTACCTGCCCTGTCCGGTCAGACTAGAAGATCACAATGGTCTCTTCTGGCCTTGGAATCTATTAATAAGGCCATACAACAAGCCAGTGACAAACGCTGGTTAGATAGCAGATCTTTCTTCTCCTTCCTGTTCTCATGTCTCTACCCCATGCAATCTTTTGTCAGTGGGATCATAAAGAAACAGAACAGATGGACTGTAGTGGCATTTGGAGATGGTGCTGTTGAGCGGACACAGTGACACAGGCTGTGAGCTGCCCTGGGCAGTTCTAGGTGCTCTGGAGGCCTGAAGGAGAAACAGGTGGATAACACAGCTCGCTTTCCCATCTGCTTTCTCTCAGGCCCAGTGCATTCTTTAAGGTTTCCTAGCTTGGGCTAGGGTAAGTGAGAGGCTGTTGCTGGATTTTAACTCTGCTACTACTTCCATAGAAGTTTATTGAAAAACTCTATTGACTTCAGGCTGTGGGACCAGGCCCCTAATGCACATTTTAAACTAATGAAGTCTGACCCTGTGAGATGCCAAGTGAAATCAGTAGGATTTGAGGGCATTCACCAGCCCTCAAGAGCCTCTCTACAGCTCATGAGCCTTCAATGGGTGTCTGGCACATCCCGATTTGTTCAGTAAGAATCAAGATTTCCAGTGAGGTGATATCTTTTATTGGACCAACTTCTTGTCTCTCTAACATCCTAGGACCAACATGGCTACAACAACACCACGAACAAGATTTCCAGTGGACATTCAGAAGGATAAGAATTTGCCAACAGAAGGATCATGGCTGAGAATTTAGCAGGAAATTAGATCTTGAATCCCAGGACATCGATATGAATAGCCAGGTTATTTGGAGGACATCACAGGAGAATTAATGCATCTGACACTTACGTTTTTGCTTTTTAAAAATCCTGAATATTCAAATTGTTAAAGCATATTTGCAATGTCCAATCAAAAGGAATTCCAGAAATATTCCTCCTCTGAAAACTGTCTTTGTCCAACATAGTGTGGGTGGCTGTGGACCATTGTATTTTAGTCAACAAACGGTCCTAATTTATCCCTTGCGTAATTCCTTTGATTTTAATGAAGATACAACAGAGATTAATATGGCTCTTTGTATTTTGTTTGCCCATAGATAAAGCAGATGGCACGCTTTAACCCATTTTCTTGCTACTGATTAACAATAACGAATGATCTTTCTTTAAAGAGCATAACATACTCAGTTTCTCTTATTCAGCTTCCATGCTAGTAATGCAAACGGTTTTCTTGCTGTGCCTTTAAGTGGTGTGGCCTGCCTAAGGGAGTTGTGGGGGTGGAAGTAGACAGAATCAAGTGGCTACAGTTCTCGAGAGCGTAGATTCCAAAGGAAGTGATAACAATGGGTGCATTTTGCAGTTTGAAGAATTTGTGTGAATATGAAACTTCTAAAGTTGTCCGTTTTCAGAGCGTTTCCTATGGGAGTTTGAAATGGACCTTACATATGGTTGTCTTCCTGTATGTTTGGTAAGTTAAAAGTGACTAGATGAGCAACTGTGTTTCTTATGTGGGTGATTGTCTGCATGCTTAGGACTCAGCCTTCAACAAGTACAGAGAACTTTTTCACTCTGTGCTAGAGGACCAACATAAATCAGTTGTTTAGCTGTTTTTTAAAGGCTGGTCAGTATTGTATGGTAACAGGAGGGATACTATAGAGTGGCTGTTTAGAACAGGGAGTTGGCTGCCGGAGGTGTGGTCCTGCATATTCCTCTCTCATCCTCTGAGTAAAAAGTGCCTGAATGTAGTTTCTTTCCCAACAGTGCTGTCTGGTTTCATTTGCAGTCAGTAGAGTTATCTGAGATTTACACTCATGTAACTGAAATCAGAACCTGGCCTTGAGAGTCCAGGCTAGATCTGCTATTCAAATTGCACAAAGGGTCACCCAGACCATCAAATCTTAGAAACAGGGTTTCATGACTATTAAGTGCATAGGTCTGGATCATAAAGGGCAGATGTTTTCCTGTTTGCCTCAGACCTGGGGCTGCTTTCAGCAATAATATTTGCTGACCAATGTCTTTAGTTATTCATAAAATATGTTTAATTATTACAGAAGGGTGCTGTTACACATTGAGCAGCTGATACCAATTTCATTGGCAATAAACTTGTAAGAAGTTCTATTGCCTAATTAAGGCACCATTTCCAAATTGTTGCTGAGAGCTGTTTTCTCACACAGCCAGACTTCAGCAGCATGACTGTCCCAAATCCCTCTTCTCAAGAGGGGGAAAGATAGACTGTAGAAAACACCTCAGAGGCAGATTAGGAGTGATTTTCAAACTGACAATTGGTTTAGTCAGTCACTTCACACTTTCACATTTTAGAGAGTTTTTCACCCCTGAAATTTTTATTTGTTAACTGAAATAGGGCTGACTCAGTCAACTAAATCACAGACTTGTCTGTGAAAGGAAACCCTTTTGATATGACATTATTTCATGTGGAAAGGGTCTTCAGTTTCATGAGTTTGACCCATCACATTTGCACACCTCATGCTGCAGAAGCAATGGATGCCAGTGACTCTTAAAAGGTCATTGTCAACTTAAAAAAAAAATATTGTAAACAAACATATTTCCTTCCTTATGTTGTTGGTAAGCATTAGATTATTAAGAGAGTGAAAATGTTCAGGCCTACGTTTTCCAAACCGGTTAGTGATTTTGGGTGTTTAACCTGAAACTCCTGAAAGGGCTTGATTTTCAAAGGGCAGAGGGCTCAGCGCTTTCTAGAAGTCAGGCCCCTTTAATGTTCTTTATTTAGGGACCCAAAATTGAGACATCCAAAATCATTAAGCACTTTTTAAACTCTTGTTCTAGAATCCAGTTTAGGAGGCACTATTTATGCCCTTTGTTTACTTTTTCCATTTCTCTCAGCTTGGACAGTGAAAATACATCAAGGGTAAAAGTTTGAAAAGCGCCTAAATGACTTAGGAGTCTGTCTCATTGAAAGTCAATGGAACTTAGACTCCAAAGTCACTTAGGCATTTTTTTAAATGTTACCCCAAGACAATAGAGACACTTTCAGGTCGTTAGTGCTGCAGTTTTGGGGTGCCAGAAGCTGCAGAGGTGAGGTGAGTGGCTATTTCTTTCTTTCCAAACAACTACACCTCTACCTCGATATAACGCTGTCCTTGGGAGCCAAAAAATCTTACCGCGTTACAGGTGAAACCGTGTTGTATTGAACTTGCTTTGATCCACCGGAGTGCGCAGCCCCATCCACCCGGAGCACTGCTTTACTGCGTTATATCCGAATTCATCTTATATCGGGTCGCGTTATATCGAGGTAGCGGTGTATTTAGCTGGAGTGTGATAGCTTTATATTGGCCTTAGGTTTTATAAAAACTTGTTTTTACACCATGCAAATATTAGGCCAAGTTTAAGTTGGCGGTGACCCTTTAAGAATAACAGTAGCATACGGAAAACCTGATTTTACTTTAAAGAGAAGCCTTTCAGATTGACCTTTTAACACATGAAGATGACAGTAAGCAATTTGAAGAGACTTGTAAGCGGCCATTGGTACTGCTTTTAATGGGTCCTTTGTCATGTGCCCTTTGCACAAGAGGGAATGCAAAGGGAGCTGTTTCAAGCCCCTTTGAAATTAGTGGGGAACTTTGCCATTGATTTCAGTGGGGCCAGGATTTCACCCTAATAGTCCACAACTACACTATACAATGTCTCTTAGGGTACATCTACACTACAGGGGGGAGTCGATTTAAGATACGCAAATTCAGCTACGTGAATAGCGTAGCTGAATTCGACGTATCGCAGCCGACTTACCCCGCTGTGAGGACGGCGGCAAAATCGACTTCTGCGGCTTTCTGTCGACGGCGCTTACTCCCACCTCCGCTGGTGGAGTAAGAGCGTCGATTCGGGGATCGATTGTCGCGTCCCAACGGGACGCGATAAATCGATCCCCGAGAGGTCGATTTCTACCCGCTGATTCAGGTGGGTAGTGTAGACCTAGCCTCACATACATTCCTTGAACAAATTTAATATGGCTTTTAATTTACAGTACACTTTTTCTAATAATGATGCCAAGAACTGACTATCATTTCAACCCATTTCAGTGGGTTCATTTGTGCTTTCCATTTTGTTTGGTTAGTTATGTGCTTGTCACCGACAAACGGTATCAGAAAAAGGACTCTGTGATCAGCTCAGTTCATACTAAAGTGAAAGGAGTAGTTCAGACTGACTCAAGAATCTGGGACACAGCCGAATACACTATTCCCATGCAGGTGAGTCTCAGTTTAAGGTCAGCGCAGCATCCGACTTCCATTGATCAGTGCTGGTGCTTTGCTGGCACGTGTCTGTGTCCTACTGCACAGTGATTTTAACATATCAACGAGATGCAGTTGTATTTGTGAGCGTGAATTAAGAAGGTTGTAAATTAGAAGCAGTAACTTTTAAACATGGAAAAAATATTTAAAAATGTCTTTTATGGGATTTTAAGAAACTTGATGTTTCTACCACAAGTAAATTTTGATTTTAGTAAAAGAATATGTAGGAAAAAATTCAGTCCTGGTGTAATTCCACTGAAGTTAATAGAATTATTCCTGATTTACACTAGCATCACTGAGATCCAAATATGGATCCTTCACCAGCTTTACAGTGGAAGAACTTTATTGAGTTCAATGGAGTTACTCCTGATTTACGCTGGTATGAGTGAGATTAGAACCAGGCCCATGTGTCTTTAGTGATGTCCTTCCCGATTAACATAGGGGTGACTGAGATCAGAATGTGGCACATAGTATTTTATTGAGACTTACTGTTTTCCTTTCTCTCTGTATAGGGAATAGACTCTTTTTTCGTGATAACCAACATAATTATGACAGAAAACCAGTTTCAAAGTGTTTGCCCTGAGGTAACTGCATTTTGTAAGTGATTTCCCACCTGCATAACGTAGCATTCTTTGGCAGAAGTAATCCGTAGCAGCCGCAAATATTAATTAGTGGCTCATGACTATGGCAATTTTGCACAAATGAACATTGCTTTGTCTTCCTCTGCTTCTTTATTTCGTTCAGCAACATGCAACAACTAGTCTAGTTACACTTTTTTCCCCCCTCTGCTCTTTTGCTTTTCTCAGTGAATCAACTGGCATTGGTGTGATGTACCACACCAAAGACCCTGCAGCTAAACGTGCGCCTGGGTCACACTCTCCCCATGCATTTGTACCTCTTGTTCAACACAGTTGGATTCACTGCTGGTATAAAGTGCAACTAGGAGGACCAGCGGGGTTAGAGAATTGTTGCCAGCTTCTCTGCAGTAATCTGCTGTGCTGTAATTCTAAGCCTGATCATGGTTGGGTCTTTTTCTTTTATCTGTGGTCAAAATTTGTAGCCACTTGCAGTTCTCCTATGCATTCATTCATATAGTTATTAGACGAGACCTGAGTTCGCAGCAATGTGTTGACTGTCATTGGCTACAGCGTGTACATGCTCTTAACAAACAAGGAACTAACTAAACAATCCACTGTCAGACTGGCTTGGTGAGACTCAGTGTTCGCCCAACGGAAAAGGATACAGATGATAGGGAAAGAAATGTTACTGCAAACCAAGGAAAGTTAAAAAATCAAAAGCTACCAGAGGCTCTTTACCTCATCTGTTCTGTTTTACAGTTTTGATGTATAAAACAAACACAGTAGTTAGTTAATAAATAAGGACCAAATTTGTATGGACAGAGGCCTGAGGCACAGAGTCACAAAAATGCTTGGAGATTTAATCACTTTCATCACAACATAGAGACCACACTTGTCTTTGCAAATCAAGTATTTGCACATGCAACTGGGTATTTAGCTAGGCAGTTGTGACATTGGGTATGAAAATGTGGGCACACAAATGCATGCACATTTTTGAATGTGCAAGCTGGCCTCAACTATTAAATTATTTTTTTAAAAACAAGCATACATAAAACCAGGGCTTTGGAGCGGAGCGCAGAGCTGGAGCACGGAGCAGCGGAGCTGCAGGTTTTTGCCTGGAGCTGGAGCGGAGCCGGAGCACAGCTCCAAAGCCCTGCATAAAACACATATCAATCTACTCTTGATGAGTGTGAAACAGACAGAAGTAAATTCCATGCCACTGATAGACATAGCAATATCTTACAGTACATGTCCAAGCTTGTCAAAAGATTGTATTCTATTCTCTGTCTGTACCCTAAATCATTGATGCCAAAGCATCAGAGTGATACCAGAGAGAGAGAGAGATGGATGATAAAAAACAGTCTATTTGCGCATTGAGGGGGATTCGATGAGGAGAACTCATCAAACCTGCTTATGTTCTGCAGGTCTATATGAATATTTTCTTGAATTCTTTTGTGGCTGCAACTTGAATCCCTCAGAAGCCTTTGGTTTATTCTGATACTCAGTTTTAAAAAATATTTGATATGTAAAGTAATTAAATTGATTAATAAAAATTCTCCCTTCATTGCCAATAGGATTGCAGCTGAGGAAGTGGCATGGGTGTAACCAAAACTGAGTTTGATGCATTGTCCCAGAAACTCAGGGCGCTTAGGAACAACTTCCTTGCATTTCCTATATCATTGGTGTGGTTTTTTTTAAATCAGATTCACTGGACAAATCAATCCATGGGCTAACTCCAGTGAAGCCAAGAGATTACACTTGAGATGAATTTGTCCCATTCAGTCTTTGCTTGTACTGACCTTCTCAAAAACTGAGGTCACATTAAGCACCACGCTGAGTGAATGGGTTACAGAAGAGGGCTGCACTTCCTCTGTTCTGCCTCTCGCTCTGTGATTTCATCTTACTGTTTGCCATTTCTGTGCAGAACATTTTACAATAGCAATAGAGAGGTAGATATTTTTAATGGTCTTTTATATTGATGTCTTTTTCAGTACCCCATTGCCAAAGCTGTCTGCTCTTCAGATGTGAGCTGTGAAAAAGGACACATGAACCCCCAGAGTAATGGTACATGGATTCCACGTTCAGATTTTAAAACTCATAGCAGGTGGTGAAATGCAACTGTCTTTTAGTTAATAATTATTTGATGGTTAAAGAAATTATGAGGTACCTGTCTTGAAGAATTTGCAACTGTAGAGCCAAATTCTGCTCTGAGATGTACTGGTGCAACACCCACTGGCAATTGTGTATGCAGATCTATCTGACTAGGGAGATGAACTTCCAAGCACAGTGGGTGGTGAGGAGGGAGGCATAAAGACAAGAGTGGGAGATGGAAACAAAAGGAGCAGCAAGGAGACTGACATGAAATTTGTATTCACTCACCTGGATTTTTTCCACCCTGTGGAGAATTTTAACAAAAAGGTGGGAATGGGCAGGGGGGGGTCACAGAAAGGGTGGATGTGGGGGGGATGCAAATCAGATACCACAGTACATATTGAGCCCACTCCTGCAGTGCTTTCTACAGGGGTAATTCACATTGCAGTCAGTGACAGTTCAGCATGTAGAGTGACTGCAAGATTGTAACGATGCTGGTTCTGGTGGGACACTTCTAAGAGTGTCAATTCAGGACAAATTGCTTAGAGCAGAGCAGTTACAGCCCAAAGCTGGAGTTCCTTTACTATTAAGGCACCAACCAGCCCAACAGAGAGGACTTTGGTTTTACCCCACTGGCTAACCATAAGTCACACAAGCAATTCCCTTAGACATTCCAGTTTCCCAGTATCACCACCAGTACCACTCATTATGGGGATGAATAGTTATGAAAACCAATACCCCAGTAAAAGAAAAAGGTTCTCCCAATCCCAAAGGATCGAGCCCCAGACCCAGGTCAATCCACAAATCAGATCTTACCCACAATCATGCTGTTGCCAATCCTTTAGAATCTAAAATCTAAAGGTTTATTCATAAAAGGAAAAGGATATAGATGAGAGCTAGATTTGGTTAACTGGAATCAATTACATACAGTAATGGCAAAGTTCTTGGTTCAGGCTTGTAGCAGTGATAGAACAAACTGCAGGTTCAAATCAAGTCTCTGGAGTACATCCACAGCTGGGATGGGTCATTCAGTCCTTTGTTCGGAGCTTTGTTTTGTAGCCAAGTTCCTCCAGAGGCAAGAAGCAGGATTGAAGACAAAATGGAGGAGTTTTCAGGGCCTTTTATATACTCTGCTCTGTGGAAGATCACAGCAGCAAGATGGAGCCTGGAGTCACATGGGCAAACCACATGTCCATGCATGACTCAATTCTTTACAGGTGGCAGCCATTGCTCACATGCTATCTTGAACATCCCCAGGAAGACTTCTTATGTGTATTGGAGTCTTCCAAGGTTTATTGTCAGTTAAGTGTTTCTTGATTGGGCACTTAACTTGCAAATTCCTTTCTCAAGAAGCTGACCAAATGCTTTACTAAGGCTACTTAGAACCAAAATACAAGTACATAGCCAATATTCATAACTTCAGCTACAAAAATGATACACACATACAGCTAGCATAATCATAATCAGCAAATCATAACCTTTCCATAGACACCTCACACAACAACCTTTGTACCATATTTGCTGCAAATATATAACAGTGGTTGCAACAAGGATCTATACTGTTACACTTCTTATTAATAACGTCACAAAGATCAAGCTCTATTTAAGGCTATGTTGTCTTTGATACCCTCAGAAAGGTTAATTAGTTCTAAAAATTTGTCCTACCTTCTAGGACACTGATAGCTAATAGGAGTTGTCTCTGATGGTGTAATAGTTAGCTTGTGTTTCATTGGCTGAGTGACAACTTGCTGACAGTGCTGTGGGGTGAAGTTCTTGCTCTAATTTGCTCATATTGTTGAATTAAGCCCTACAAACTCTTAAATATTGTTACTCCAGCACAACTATGGAGAAAATCCTTCACCCACATCCAATGTGCAGTATTGACAGGGGCAAGGGGAGGAGTTAAGCACTGTGCTTGTGTAGTGGAAGCATGGATCTGATAACCCCTCCTACAGCTACTTCAGCCCACAAAGAGGTGCGAAAATCAAAACCTTGACTCTGAGTTTAAAGTCTCTGTCCTACCTGTGTGTAGAGACCCACCAATACTTTGAGACTGTGTTATCCAAAGGACTCAGTCAAACCGTGTGTGAGCTCAGTAATAGCAAACTTTTCTTCTGTTCAGGAATTCAGACAGGAAGATGTGTGAAGTATAATGCAACAATTAAAACCTGTGAAGTCTCTGCCTGGTGCCCTGTGGAATCAATGAAAGGTGCCCCAGTGTAAGTAAAAGTGTTCACATTTTTATGTAATCAATAAGGGCCGGATCCTGCAAGACAATAGGATCTAACGGTGCTCAGCACCTGGCAGAGGACCCTTGGTACCTTTGTTTGTAAAACATTTGTTTCCAACCCAACTTTTATTATTATTAACTCTTATTTTTATAAATTAAGTACCATCAATTTGCTTGTAGCGGCTTCTCTTTCTCTCTGATCTTGTGGTGAAGTAATAAATCCAAGCTTGTGACATCACAGTCTGTTGCCATGAGAACAATTCTAGATGTCACAAATTTGTCATGGATTCACTACAGGCATTTTGATAATTAATGAGGATGCAAGGAAAAATGTGGCAAACCAGATAAGTCTCATGGGAAACATTTGCCAATTCTGACTGTGGATCAATCCAAGGGAAGTCGTGAAAGGCCTAGTGCTGGTAACATGTACAATTGGACTGAACTAAGCTCTATAAAATATACTGGAGTAGACTATAACACCTAGTAGCTCTCTTCCACATCTAATTTGTATGATCCCATAATTGTAAAGTGTTCTGTGATGTAAGGGTTCCACTTTAACATGTAGTTACTCGTTTGTATCAGGCAAAAAATGTAAATATGGTTATAATAAAACATTTGATTTCATTCACATGTGCAATGCAAAAGTATTCTCCACTTAAAGCCCCAGGATATAATATTGCTTCTACCAAATCCTGATATGTAGCAGCTTTTGAACTATGTCTCTTGTACTAATCTAGCCCTTGCTGCTTAGAAAAGATATACAGGGCAAATTCTCTGCTAGAATAAATTGGTGCAGCTCCTTTGACTTAAATGGAGCCGTGCCACTACACTAGCTGTGTATTTAGCCCATGATATGGTTTTGCTTTCTTCTCCCCTCACTACCACTGCCTGTGGTTTGGTAGGCTTACCCACAGAGACTAGGCTAGTGTTTAATAGTCTACCTGCTGAACTGATGTGTCCACACCACAAAACCCAGCAGTCCAATGAATATTGATTTGCCCACTTGTTGGCAGTTCCAGCAGAGATACCAAGGACTAAATAGGCCAGGGAAACTAAAGTGTCCTAAAATAAAACTAAACATATCCCAAGGGGTAGGCCCTCCAGGTTGTGAGGCAGACACAGGGGAAGCTGCCAGTGCTGTCTTTGCTCCATTGATAGAGGATCCCACGATTGGCTTAACTCTTCTCTCCTTGAAGTCAGTGGTAAAAGTCTCATTGGGGGCTGAGGCCTGAGCCCTTTTGAAAATCCCACTTTAGGGCTCCAACCCCGCATGCTGCTGAGTACTCTCAATTCCTATTGGCGTCAATGGAAGTCAAGGCTGGGTAACACCTTGCAAGGTTGAGTCCCAAATTCACATAAAAAATCAAGAGATTTCTTGTGACGGTCATGCAGGGCAGCTTAATGAACACCCAAGTTGTTAAACCTCTTGGTTTTGTTTCAGTGTAACTGCAGTGAATATTTAATATTTTCAAATGTTGCACTGCGCAGGTTGGTAGCTGCACACAGCAGGAAAGAGATTTTGCCTTTATTTACCTTGCACAATTGGCAGAGCGTCCATATTGTTGTCCAATTTTCCTCTAATGTATCAGCGATTGGTCAGTGCCAGGAGACCAAAACTGATGAACCAATATTCGGAGCCAGGATGGCAAATCACATGTATGAGAATTCTTCACAAAATCCACTGGCAAGAGTTCATGGCAGTCACTAAATGGGTAATATGAGTGTTTCTCTGCAACTTGAATGAATAAGCGAAACAATCTGTATGGAAATCTGTAGCCTGGTGCCTTCAAATATCGACTTCTGGCAGAACAATGCTGGTTCTCAGCTATACCCGCAATTGGCTATTCTGTGCAAGTTCTGTGCATTATAAAGAGCACTTCCCTTCCCTTCCCTTCCCTTCCCTTTTGTGATGGTTGAAACTGAACAAAACTGTAAACTTCTTGTCAAGACACTTCCCTTTCTTTTGTTTTGATTGGTCTCCAGCTCTGTGCAATGCCAGGCAAAGTGACCTGGATAAACTTACCTAAGGACAAATGTTTACAGCACCCTCATAGAAGAGGTCTGGAGAGATTCCCAGGTGTCTGTCCTGAAAGCATAAGCAGTTTAAATTTTTTTGATTAATCTGTTTTTAGTTTGTTAAAGTTCAACATACCTTATTCATTTCTTGACCATTATAAACTGAAGCCTGGTTAGAAATTCGAATTGTTCAGATGATGTCCCAAAATGTTTAAGTTTGGGTTGCAGCCAACACCTGCTTTTTCAATGTCCTTAGGAGACATGCTGAAACGTCTGTCATTGACACTGTGTCTCCGCTTGCTGAAGTATTTCCTGTCCTTGCAGGTCTTTGGCTCAGAGACTCTGCTGCTAATACAATGATGTACTGAGGAGAATGCTCCGAAGTACTGTCCTTTGGATGGGTCGCTGCTTCAGGGACCAGAGGTGAAAATCAAAGCTCTCCTGGCCCATTTTGAAAAGAGAATGGGAGAAGCCAGTGTCTTGGCTGACGTCCTCTCTCAATAAGTTATTTTTCAAAGCTAATTTTGTGCTGGTGCCAGGTTGACAATGCTGGAAGTTGAATTCCTCTATTTTTCCACCAAACAGGGATGACCTGGGTAGTAGCAGAGCAAGCTTTCTTCACATGGTCCAATCTAAAAGACAGTCCCTGCCCCCAGAGAACTGACAATTTAAGTTTATAAGTAAAACCAAGAAAGCTATGTATTCTATTCTCAACCCTCTGAGCCATCTAACTCATTATTCTCAGTATCATGTTCTCCTACTGACAATTTCCCAGGTAATAGCAAAATAGTGTAGCATTAATTGATGTATTTAACTAAAGGAAGATAGTTGGTTTAATAGCTTTCATTGTACTTGATCTGTTCCTCTTTTAGGCCTGCCGTTCTGAAGAGCGCTGAAAACTTCACAGTGCTAATAAAGAACAATATCCACTTCCCAAAATTTAATCACACTGCGTAAGTGCAAACATTCATCCATCTCCTCTTAAAGAGCAGTTCTACTCCAAAAATGAATGTGTAAATAAAGCACCTTCAGTCTGCAGCTTCTCTGTGTATTTAGGGCTGTATCTGCTATGCTGAGTGACAAAAATCAGGTTTGATTGCTCTTTATTCTTAACCTTGCAGGACCCAATACAGCTATAGGACAGTGAGATGGACTCTATTCCTTCTCAGGCATTAGTAACAAAATTACTAAATTCTAATTGCCTACACCAGGGTAAAACCACTGAAGGCATAGGATAATATAAGTGTCACTGAGAGCATAATTTGAAGAGAATTGGGTTGCACAGGTGTCACTGAGGGAATAATTTGATCTGCAAAGCCTTTGTTACTGGTGATGATGCCCAAGAACTAAAGGACCCAGCTTGACTCTCAGACCCCACGTGGAATTTGCAGAGCTGTTAGTTACAAAGTCCCCCCATATTCTACTAGTAAACTCAACACATTTGATCCTAGGTGCTGACTTCTACTGGCACCAGTGGGTGCTCGACCCCTCTCTGCCCCTGGCCCCGCCCCGACTCCACCCCTGTCCTGCCCTCTCCCACCCCTATTCCAATCCCTTCCCCAAAGTCCCTGCCCCCTCCCTGCCCCTATTCCAATTCCTTCCCCAAATCCCCACCCCGGCCCCGCCTCTTCCCTGCCTCCTCCCCTGAGCGTGCCACATTCGCGCTCCTCCCCCCTCCCTCCCGGAGCTTGCTATAGCTGTTTGGTAGCAGCAAGTGCTGGGAGGCAGGCGGAGGAGCGGGGACACGGCACACTCAGGGGAGGAGGCAGAAGAGGTGGTGAGGTGGGGCAGGGCGGCGAGCTTGGCTGCCGGTGGGTGCAGAGCACCCACTAATTTTTCCCCGTGGGTGCTCCAGCCCCGGAGTACCCACGGAGTCGGCGCCTGTGCATTTGATACAGGTTCAGGGAGGAGCAATGAGCAGGAAGCCCCTCAATAGGATTTGTAGATGCTTTTTCAGGGAAGAGCTCACACTTACGTTTTCAAATAACTTGTGGTTCTTTGCAGAAGAAACTTTTCACCAAAATTGAATATTTCGTGCACATTCCACAAGATAACTGCACCAGCCTGCCCAATTTTCCAGCTGGGAGATATTCTCCGAACAACAGGAGAAAATTTTTCAGAAATGGCAATTCAGGTCTGTGGCATGATTTCTGTCTTCCATTCCGAACACCTCCATAGTATTTCTTGTTCATTTTAATTGTTAAACGTTGCAAACAGTGGAATTGTTCCAGTTTTAAGGGCTGATCCTGGGAGGTACTGGGCACCCTCAACTCTGCAGAGTTTAATGAGAATTGAGGGTGCACAACATCTTCTAGGATTGGGCCCATATTGATTTAATACACGTTGGATTTCGTTGTCAGTAGTTAAACAGTCTTCTCAGGCCAGTCAACTCTTCCTCTCCTCAGGATTCTGTTAAAGGGCACCTTGAGCCATGTATTCGGGGGAAAGATTTCCCCCGCACCTCCGCAAATGTTAGGCTGGCACAAGAATTCTTCTGACAACCTAGCTCTGTCTACACTGGGGGTTAGGTTGGGTTAATGACGTCTCTCAGGGGTATGGATTTTTCACACCCCTGAGAGAGATAACCATGGCGATGTAACTTTTCAGTGTAGACCAGCTTTGAGGGTCTGTCTTCGCTGCTGTGAGAGGTGTGACTGCAGCATAGACATAGAAATACCTGTGCTAGCTTTGATCCACCTAGCCCAAATAACAATAGCAGTGAAGTCCTGGCAGCACAAAGCTAGCCACTCAAGCACATACCCAGGCTCCCATTGTGTAGCCCGGGGTTGCTGCAGCTTCACTGTTGTGGTTAGTCAAACTAGCTAGATCAAAGCTAGCTTGGGTGTATCTACAGTCCCACCTCTCATTGCAGTGTGGATGTACCCTAAGACCATGTCTACACTATAAACTTTCGCTGCCACAAGTTATGTCGGCATACAGCCGGTGCAGTTAGTATGTGCGCATGCAAAAACCATTCTGTGCACATTAAAAGCAAGTAAATAAATTAATGGAACAGAAGTTAACAAGAGGAAGTAACATTCATGTCTATTTTCACTAAACTTATAGCTACCATGCCTCTCACAGGTCAGTATACATGAAGCAGTGGTGGGCCTTACAGTCCCCTGGTGTGGAGTGGTAGGGGTAAGGATGCAGCCCCTGATGCCATGTGGAATGTTGATGGAGGTTTAGGGAGCTGCTGTAATTGAGTTCTCCACGCAGTGCAAAGGGAGGTGAGCCTGTTGTTGGTGATGCTGTAGGTCCACAAGAGTCTGCAGCATCTGTGTTTGCTGATGGAGAAGCCCCATTACGTCCTGGTGCATCTTCCTCTCCTTTTCCTGCTGGGAGTCCTTGGCCTTTCTCCCATCCACTCTGCATTAATCAACATCATTAATACATCTATAGCTCAGGCTACAATTGTCACCAGAGTGGTCAGTGTCAGGCTTTGTGGGACAACTGCTGGAGGACTGTTAGGGTCAGTTGACATAGTGTCTACACCTGTACTGCATTGACCTCAGTACATCTACCATGACTCAACACCACTCTGGGAAGTGGTGTTACTGTGTTGCCATAACGGAACACTTTACATCTGAGAGAGACAAATTTAAGTGTAGACATGTGCCTGGCATGGTCTTTTTTTTTTTTTTTTTTGTCGTGCTCCTGAATGCATTTAAAGTGTGTTTTCCTTTCTGTGTCAAGGGCGGAATCATGGGCATTGAGATTAACTGGGATTGTAACCTGGACAAATGGTTCCACCGCTGCAGTCCAAAGTACAGTTTTCGTCGCCTTGATGACAAAACGACGACTGAATACCCTGGTTACAACTTCAGGTAAAAGATATTTTTAAAATCATACATAGAAAAGCAGTGTATTGTCTGTATTGCTTGAGTGATATGGATGTGCAGGTGGAATCAGGTAGGTGGAAACCGAGGGGTTTGTAGCGAGAGTGCTGGAGCCCTGGCTGTTATTCTTGACTATGCCACAGATTTCTACTGTGATCTTTCTTTTTTATAATAGCCAATGTTGTACTGATGAACCTAACTTGCATGCACAGTTACTACAGTTGCCTGTGCATTATCAGTCGGACTTGTCACAGTCACACACACAAGCAACCACTCGTGCATGCAACTGGTCATTTGTGCTTGCATTTACCGAGGCTATGTGCATAGTTCTAGTGAATGTATGTGCAACTTAAGATCCGAATCCTGCAAGCTGTTCCATGCAAATGTTTCCGCATGGAGCTCCATTGAGTGAGGCTATGTATAGCACAGGAGTCTGCCTGCCTGCCTGAAACAGCTCATATGATCGGGGACCTACCTAGCTGTGCACACACTGTTCTGAGCCTGACCCCTAAAATCCCTTCTCTTTCCCCCGGGGTGTAGTCTTCCTTGATTTGACTTGTGTGTGACTTTTATTACGTTGTGGGTTTGAATGGAGTTACCATCGTGTTTAGGAGCCCCGGCCATGGGCCAGCACCCCGTTGTGCTGGGCGCTGTACAAACAGTGGTGGGGAGGGATAGCTCAGTGGTTTGAGCATTGGCCTGCTAAACCCAGGGTTGTGAGTTCAGTCCTTGAGGGGGCCATTTAGGGATCTGGGGCAAAAATCTGTCTGAGGATTGGTCCTGCTTTGAGCAGGGAGTTGGACTAGATGATCTCCTGAGGTCTCTTCCAACCCTGGTATTCTATGATTCTATGAACACAGAACAAAAAGAGCTTACAATCTAAGACAAAAGGCAACAAGTGGATACTGCCAGACAGACAGACGGGGGACCACAAGGAAACCATGAGACAGTGCGGATCAGCATGGTGGGCAAGTGGTTTCAGTGTGATGGAAAGCTAAAAGTGTCTTATAACATTCAATCACTAGATGGTACAGTGTGTAACATACCGTACCTGAGCAGGTAACAGCCATACCTGGCAGTGCATTAAAATATCTTAAAGAGAATACGTCTTGTGTATTGCTCTCCAGGATGGGCCCTCTGTGGCCAGTCCAGATCTAGGACTGACGCCTAGTAGCTGCTTTCCAACCTGCTGTGTGCAAGGAAGACATGACATGACATGACATGAGTAAATGACACCAGCGCCCTAAGTGTTGTCAGTATTTTTGTAGACATCACAGAAGGGTTTTGAACTAGGACAGCAAGGTTGCTTTGTGAATGTTTATATTTGTTATCAAATGAATGGGCAGTGCACCTCAGCAGGAGGGCACTTTATAAAGAACATTATTTGACTATATAAAAACACAGATCTGTAGTGAGATCGTTTTGCTACAGTTCAGCACAGTTAGCTCTGCTCAAGGGAAGCCCAGCCCTGGCATTGTGGAAGTGTGGCCAATCAGGGCTTAAGAAACATAGAATGGCATGCCTGTTTGGGGAAGTCTACACATTGCCAGCTCATGTGATGACTGGCTAGTGCCACTGCTGTTCATCAGTTGCTTCCATGAACATTGAAAATCCCCCGCCCAACCCCCACCACTTTCTCAAAGAATAAAAACAAAGGAAGAAGAGCATTTGTGTGCAGCAGTTTAACATCAACAGTGTGTCATTTAAAATTACAAAGCAGGGAAGTGAAGATTAATGGGCAGTGAGTCCTTGGATTGGTTAGATCCTAACAGCAAATTGTCCCGACAAGTCTGACAAGACTAATTAAAACAAGAAGAAAAAGAAACCCTGCACAAAATCCACTTCTTTTCGGAGCATGCTGTTTTTTCCAAGCACCTTTACAATTTTGAAGGAAAAAGCTCCATTGTTCTTCTGAGAAATAACTCAGCCCAGGATTAATTTTTTCCTGGTGAAAGGGCTGAATTCTGCTCTCAATTACACTGGTGTAAATCGGGAGTAATTCTACTGACTCCACTGGAACTCCTCCAGATTTGCACTGGCATAATAAGGGAGACCAGAGTCTGCTCCACAAGGACTCTTTTCCTGTGCACATGTCAGGAGAGCTTTTTCTGTAAAGATTCATGCTGCAAAACTCTTGCACATGTGAGTAAGATTTACTTATAAAGTGTAGCTGCATTGACTTCAGTATGACTACTCGGGTGAGTAAGGGTTGCAGGATTGGGCCCTGCCCTCAACTGATTGTGACTGAATCAAACTAATTTTATATGTGGTAGAATGTCACATGGCAATGTGCAAAACAAAGCATATTAAATATCTTGTGCATTCCTGGGTAGGTCTGGGGAGCAATAGATCCTTGTAGAATGTCCAGGGAGCCTTTGTCACAGGAGAGTGAAGCTACGTAAGGGTAATCCTAGGGCCAGGGGGAATACATTTCAGGGACCTTTTTATCATCTGAGTGAGGATAAAGTTCTGGAAGTCAAGTTATTGTCCAAGGCCCTGACCATGCAAACTGGTCTGTGTGGGTGAACATCAGCGCCTGCGTGCAGCTCCGTTGACTTCAGCTGAGCTTCAGAGGGAGTTTTGCCATAGACTGAAAAGGCATCAGGATTAGGCTACAAATGCGAAGCACCAGTTGAGGTGCAATGGGCCACTGCACAGCAGGTCATCAATGACGCTCTTAATATATCAAATCAGAGCACGAAGCTGCTGCAAAGGAGAAAGTTTCTGTGACATCCTCAGCAAATGTAAAGTGACTTCTCCTCCTGGGGATAGAAAACCCGTGTGTGGGGAATACTATCTGGTCCTGAATACATAGGTAAAACCTGAAAATAGAACGTCACAGAGCTGCAGGCATCAACGCAGGCTCAGCCAAGCGCTGGCCAGGAAAACATGCCTCAGCTAGAGATCACAGAAACATTGAACACAAGATAAGAGTGTTTCGTGTCTGTGCAGCCGGGAAAAGCAGAACCTATGACACTGTGCGTTGCTGAGTGACTCACTCACTGCCTTAAGAACAGATCTCAGCAAAGGGGAAGTTTAATGAACACAAGACATGGAATGCAGATTAAAAGCACTTCAGAGTTCTGCAGAACTGAGATGGGAGGAAGCCGTGCTGCAGCAGGTGGGAGTGAGTGAAAGCTGGCTGATTTGCTGGTATCAAGGCGATGACAGAGACACTCACTGCCTGCCATGTACAGCTTTAGGAAACATTGTCTTTTTGGGTCCTACCCCAAATAGGAGCAGGTGCTCTCGACTCCCACTGACTGCAGGAAGTGGGTGGCACTCAGCACCTTGTGGGAGCAGGCCCAGCAGTTGCAGGCAGTCCTGAGATTTCTGACGAGAAACTGCTGTGCTGGGTAAAATGCTCCTCGAAGTGTGGTGCTTGAATGCTCAGGAGCGTTGGGCCAAATCCACTGCTCCTGCCTCAGTTTTTGTTCAGGCCTTAAACTTGCCCTGACAGCCATTTGCCTGACTAAGGATTGTGTAAAAACTGAGCCCAGGGGCCAGTTGCCTCCCTCTGAGGGAAGACCCATGGGAGGGGCTAAGGGAAGAAATTTGCACCGGATTCCTCCCATGAACAGACCACGGGGCCCACACATCGATTCGAGGGCATTAGCAGGAGGCCAGGGGCACCTGTGCAAAGTCCCTTTGCCTCTGTGTCCACTTAGCAGCCCTGTGTCCCCCTCACCCCAACTCTCTGGCACTGGGGCTCTACTGGAGCCATGCTGACAAGGCTTCCATAGCCAGCAGCTGCCCTTGGGTCCTGCCTTTCAAGGGGGATCCCCCACGTAAAGTGGGAAGCAGGAATTACAGGAAGATAATACAGGCTGGGTGGGGTTGTACTACTTCTCTCTCAGGAACTCCTCCTGCCTCAGGTGGCTGTTCTTGCTTGGATCCACAGGGTCTAGGGTGAAGGGGAAACAGTGCTGCTCAGCTGTCCTGCTGTGTCCTTGGCAGCAGAGCACTGCAGTGCAGCATGAGGCACAGAGCAGAGTCTCCTGATTGGATACGTACAAGGAATGGAGGGAAGCATACTGCAGAGTTCAGCGACTCCCTGGCTTTGGTGCCAAATCCAGCCAGACCCCCACCTCCGCAGTGAACCCACAGAGGGGCTTCTATGAGAGTGGGCACCAAACCATGGAGACAGCCCCCCTGCCCCTCTTTTTGCTATCTGTTTTCGGGTTCCAGTGAGTTTGCCTCCTCTCGGGTAGAATATGTCCCATGGAGAGCAGTTCCAAACTGGATTGTTGGGTCATTCAGTGGTTCTGGCAGACGTGGCTCCGGATACTGATGCGGGCAAGATTAATTGAAACCCGGGAAGGAGGGAAAACTGTATTTCCCTCGATGCTTTCATGCCATCTGTGAGATGAGCAGTTAGAGAGCAGGGGACTGAGCTGATGACCTGGCATTTGGGGCCATTTCCCATTGAGCACCACCTGTTTTTACCAGAGATTTTGGTTACTACACAGGAGACGAACCACTAAATAAAATCGGCATCCGCAGTGACATTGCGACCTTGAATTACTTTCTCTCCACAGAGCTGACACCTGTTTACCCCACTAAAAAAATTACAGTCAGAATTACTAGGCTAAATGAATCCAAAGAGAACACACATTAGAAAATACTGAAGTAAACTGATCAAGAACAGGACAGTGCTTTCAGCAAGAGCCCGGAGCACTGGCATAAGTGATACGAATGTTAGTATTGGAGTTAAGATTTTAATGTCATTGAACATTTCTCAGTAAGTCTCTCAGCATCAGGTGGGAGCGTTCTCTTTGTTCTATGTTCACAGTGTCCCTGTTTGCTGATCCTTATGCTGGTGTTATCAGTGGAATTTCTCATGGTAATTGACTTTGGGGATGAGGAGAAGGAGTGTTGTGTAGTGAGTAGAATAAGGGGCCGGGTTTCAGGAGTTGTGGGGTCAGCTTTCTCACTTCTGCAATTGAGGTGGTGTGTGACCCTGTCCCAGGCAGCTACATGAGTTATAAAGCTGCCCTTTATCCCTGCAGCTAATACTCTCATAGATGCTTTGGAACAGAGCAGCAGAAAGTGACTATAAAAACCAGTGGAAGAAAGGGACCCCAAGAGCTCAGAGTAGGTGCAGACAACACATCGGTAAAAGCACTGGTGCCTGGGAGACACTAGTGTTTCCACCATTGCCAGCTGCTAAAATCTTCCTGGGTTTTTCTTTCTGCTTTTCCTGTAGGTGACTGCCTCTCTAGAGGCGCTAAAAGTAACCCTTTGATTCAGGACAGCAGATCCCTTCCTGGGCATTGCTCTGATTTTTCTAAGCCAGGTGAAATGCTGTTCATCAAAGTGACCCACAATCTGTGGCCGCACTCCTGGGTCCTGGGAGAGGAAGAGCTTTGAATTCTTGACTGAGGGTACAATACTAAACAGGCAGAGAGGGGAGGAGGCAGTAGAACCAAAACCCCATTTTATTCTCTAGCCCAGAAGCATTGAATTCCCCTGACATGATGCATGGATCCTTGTTTGGTTTTGACAGATTCGCGAAGTACTACAAACGGCCAAATGGGCAGGAGGAGCGGACGCTGATCAAAGCCTATGGGATACGATTCGATATCCTCGTCTTCGGCACAGTAAGGGCAACCCTGTTTTCTCATCACCGCTGCAAACCTGTCTGCTTCCAAATAGAAAAGAGAATTTCTGTCCCTTCAGCAAAAATAACTCCAGTAGTAACAACAGTGTAGCCCTTCCGGGAGGCAGCACTGCCTACTGATTACAGCATAGGACCGTGGCAGGGATCTGGTTACAATCTTGGTCCTGACAGTGATTTTCTGTGTGACCTTGGACAAGTCTCTTCCGCTCTTTGTGGCTCAGTTCCCCTGTCTGTAAAACAGAGGCCGTGCTTGGTGCCTACGGCAGGGTGGGGTTTGTGACACTTGCTGTTCGTAACATGCACTGAGGTCACTGGAGGGGAGGTGCTGTAGAAGGGCATGGTTTTATGGTTACGTACTGTCCCTGGTAGACAGTGTTTGACACTACGGAAATGAAGGGCCTGATTTTGCCAGTGGGGTCCCAGTGAGAGGGGAGGATCCTGGGCACTTTTCAGGATCGAGTTTTATCAAATGAATCTTCAAACAAATGGCAGGACTTGGCCTTGCCATGCTGTGGGATCAGAGATCAAGGCTTGGTCCCTCATTCGCGGCCTGGCAGGTACCACTCTCAGCTCCGAGGATGAGGGAGGAGGGGGATAATGCCCTGGGGCCCTTGTTAGGGTGGAACGATGTACCCGGAAGGGAGTGCTGCTTCTTTCCTGCTGTTGGAGGCGGAGGGGAGGGACGCTGCTGCTGAAGGGAGAGAATAGGTGAAGTGGGAGCCTTTGTGCCATTGCTTAATATTGTACAGATGAGGACTTGCTCCCTGTCTCTGGTTCCCCTTCCAGCTGGGAAGGGAATCTTGGGGAAAGCGACTGGCTCTGATTGGAAGAAGACAAGGGATCCTTCCAGCAGGAGATAGCATGGCTAAAAGGGAACCCTTCATTCCCAGCTGGGTGCAGCAAAACTACCCTTTAATTTAAACACATTCCACCTGGTTAGGTGCTTTAAGTCGGATCATGTCAGAAGAGCTAGAAATCTTGCACATGACAGCAATTTGGCTGGGCCTGATCATGCAGCAATTGTTGCCGTTCTTCTGCAAACTGCAGGAAATTATCTGAATTCTCAAATGACTCTCTTCTGCTTTGCCTAAGGCTGGACGGTTTAACGTCTTTGAGCTGCTGGTGTACATCGGGTCTGTGCTGTCCTACTTTGGCTTGGTAAGAGATTTATTTCCTGTACTGATGGAGCTGCTTCGGGAGACGCAGTCTCATTAAGAAAATGGAATCACTGCTCACTTTTGTTTTGCATGCAGGCTCAGTTCGTTATTGATTTTCTTATTACTTCATATACTTATCCCTGCTGCAAAACATCCATCAAGGAATATTACTTCAGGAAGAAGTGCGAGTCTGCTCTGGGGCCAAAATGGGTAAGGGATGCAATTAGCTGCTTAAGTGGTAGGAAAATCCAGTGTATCGGGCCCTTCATTGTGTCCTTCATCAGCTCTCTGTGGATTTGTTCCCAATACACCGCTGGTCTGAGTTCTCTTGCCCCCAGTGCGCACCTTGCAGGAATGGGTTGCATGCTGGGGAGTGGTGTGAGTGCAGAAGCGGATCTTAGCACTGCAGGATTCCTTGCAGCTACACAGAAAAGTGGCCAATGGGTCCCTATAGTTATGGGTCCAGACTTCCTCCCCCAGCCAGCCATTACCCAGAATCCTTCAGGCAGGGGGCCTCTGGGAAACCCCACAGAGCTGTGCTCTGCAGTGCATGGAAGCTGTTAGGGTGACCAGACAGCAAATGTGAAAAATCGGGACAGGGGTGGGGGGTAATAGGAGCCTATATAAGAAAAAGACCCAAAAATCGGGACTGTCCCTATAAAATCGGGACATCTGGTCACCCTAGAAGCTGTGGACCCAAGGCCTCAGCCCTCTGAATGCTGCTCCTCTGCACAGGTCTACTACAGCCAGGACCTGTGACAGCTGCAGGAGGCAGGTTTCACCCTTTAGAGAGCAGTGGAAAGATGCTGTAGAGCAGTGGTTCTCAACCTATTTACCATTGTGGGCCACTTATGCAGGTCTCTATGTGTTATGTAGGCCATGTGCACACAATATATATGCACTACCTGTATGGGCCTGAGGATGTCACATGGGCTGCAGCTGCGTAAGGATTGGGTCACGGGTTGAGAGAGAGGCATTCCTCAGAGCTTCTCCCCCCCCCCCCCCGTAACGGTTGAGGGCATTTGCATGAAAATAGTTTTGTTTCTCTCAAGTCCTTCAGCTCCAGTCCACATTCAGCTCCAGAGTCTCCTTCTCTCTAGAAATTCATGCTGCACACATCACTGTGGCATGCTGAACAGCTGAACTTCTAGGCTGGGATTTCAAAGGAGTCCGAAGGAGTTAGGTGTCCAAATCTCAGCTCAAAAGCTTATCTCTAAAGCCTTGTATAATCCATGTCCCTCCTACAACTCCAACCTTCTCTCTTCCTGCTCCCTGGGCTAACACCCGACTGTTCCCTTTGTCTCCCTCACCTGCTCCCAATGCCCGGCCTTCCTCCAGGCTGCCCCCTATGTCAGGAACAGCCTCCCAATGAACATGCACCTTCAGAGAGACTTTTATCTGAATAAGGAATGTAGGATCTGGGCCCTGAGGACCCTAGTTATGGGTCAAATCAATACAGTGTAAATCCTGAGTATTCTAAATAAATACTCCAGCTGAGAATGCTAATGCCTTTTGTTGCACAGACCCTGATGTACGTGTCATATGTTGATGACCCACACATTATTCTGGTAGACAAACAGTTGAGCACAAGTCTGCAGAACATTAAAGGCGAGATTGTTCAGGTAAGTTCAAGCATTTACTGTTATGACTTTTTGTGGATTGATTTCCTGAGTGACTTGATTTTGTTCTCCCTACGTTTCTAGCTAGGTTTTGGAAGGGCCACGCTTGTGATCCTGGGAAACGCCTGAAGTTGACTGTGTTGGGAACTCGAGACTGTTTTTTCTAGAGTAAAACTAAAAGATCTCATTACCGCCCAGTGGGTGTCCTTAGACCTGCGTGAAACAACTTGGGGTACATCTACATTGCAATAACAAACCCATAGCACAGAGTCTCAGAGCCTGGGTCAATTGCCTCGGGCTTGTGGGGATAAAAATAGACGTGTTGACTTTCAGGCTCAGGCTGGAGCCCAGGTTTTGAGACTCTCCCCCCTTGAGGGGTTTCAGAGCCTGGGCTCCAGCCTGAACGTCTGCAGTTTTTACAGCAGTTTTTAGCCCCACAGCCTGAATCCTGTGAGCCTGAATCAGCTGACCCGAACCAGCCGCAGCCATGCCACAGATCTTTTATTGCAGTGTTGACATACGCATGGTAGTTCTCAGCCCAGCTCCCATTGGAATGGGTGTTCCCATCACAGACAGACAACCATTATAATTGGCACTCATTGGGTCCCTTCTTGTCTGTCTCTGGAGACAAACCAAAGACCATGAAAAGAAGAACAGGAGTACTTGTGGCACCTTAGAGACTAACAAATTTATTAGAGCATAAGCTTTCGTGGACTACAGCCCACTTCTTCGGATGCATATAGAATGGAACATATATTGAGGAGATATATATACACACATACAGAGAGCATGAACAGGTGGGAGTTGTCTTACCAACTCTGAGAGGCCAATTAATTAAGAGAAAAAAAACTTTTGAAGTGATAATCAAGATAGCCCAGTACAGACAGTTTGATAAGAAGTGTGAGAATACTTACAAGGGGAGATAGATTCAATCAAACTGTCTGTACTGGGCTATCTTGATTATCACTTCAAAAGTTTTTTTTTCTCTTAATTAATTGGCCTCTCAGAGTTGGTAAGACAACTCCCACCTGTTTATGCTCTCTGTATGTGTGTATATATATCTCCTCAATATATGTTCCATTCTATATGCATCCGAAGAAGTGGGCTGTAGTCCACGAAAGCTTATGCTCTAATAAATTTGTTAGTCTCTAAGGTGCCACAAGTACTCCTGTTCTTCTTTTTGCGGATACAGACTAACACGGCTGCTACTCTCAAAGACCATGAAATTGACTTACCCATCCAGTGCTAAAGATACATAATACAAGGATTAAGGAACATGGGCAGGGAAGTATGGGGGGAAGCTTCTATTACAATTGCCTGTGCTGTGACTGCTATGTGGAAAAAGGACTCCTGTCACCCACCGTGTCTCTCTATTATCCTGGGACTGACACAGTTACAACTACACTGCATAGAATCCTTTCACTAATACAGTCGATCACGGGTTATAAACTTACAAAACAGATTTAAAAGAATATTCTGATCCTGTCCCATATAGAGTGGGAATGAACCAACAGCTCCCTGGGTTTGTTCTGCATTAGGATTCAAAGCCAGTAACCATTTGTTTTCCTGATCTGCCTCTTTACTGTTGTATTATATGGTCCTGCTGCATTACATGTGAAGCTTGAACAATTAGAATCAAATCAGGGAATACAGAGGGATTCTCTAATGATAGATAAGTGCAGATGTAGACACAGAGCAAAGTAAATGCTACATTTTCTCGTTTTCATCCTGACTCCTCTGATTATGTGTTTGGGAATTTTAGTTGCCGAGAGACAATGGGGCTTTTACTGACACGACCAAGCTCGCAGCACAATGTTCCAACCGGGTCCCTGTCTTAGCAAAAGCCCATGAGATGCAACCCCTTAAAAGCGAAGGGCAAACTTCTCCATCCCACGACCGCCCTTCTTGGTGCTGCTGCGGGAAATGCCACCAAACACAGTCTTTCCGGGAGCAGCTCTGCTGCCGAAGAAAAGAAGGGTCATGCATTACAACCTCGGCTTTGTTCGAGCAGCTCGTTCTTTCCAGATCAGCACTGGAGTTTATCCTGCTTTACAAAGAGCCCTTGTTGGACTTGAATTCTGAGACCCTCAATAACCAGCTTCGTCACTGTGCTTACAGACAGTATATTCACTGGCGTTTTGGCTCTGCTGACGTGGAGAGCAGTGCCCTGATACCAAGTTGCTGCAGGTGGAAGATCAGAGAAACGTATCCCAGTGAGGACGGCAAGTATAGTGGTTTAGAGAGGAAGAATTAACCGTTATTAAGTCTCTATTATATAGCTCCAGAACCATAATGCAGCTTATTTTTCACAGTTAAACCCCTTCATTTATCTCCGGAGACATTTTTAAAAGAAAAGCATGTGACTTCTCAGAATCCAGTGCCGTATGACTGAATTCCGTATTCTGTGTTGTTAATGAGGCAGTATTAGCTAATGATTAGTGCAGGAGGCTGGGAGTCAGGAGTCTTGGGTTCTGTTCCTCACTCCACCGCTGACTCTCTCTGTGACCTCGGACAGGGCACATAGCCCGTAGCTTTCAAATCTTGCCCCAATTTTTGCATGCCCAGTATTGGACACCTTGTCCCTGATATTCAGAGGTGCTGAGTACTCAACATTCCAGCTGAAAACTAGACTGCACCAACAGCTACCTCAAGGTGAGAACCCAAACATTCAGGGAACCAAAAGTAGAGGACATTTGAAAATTTGACCCTTAACTTCTTGGTGTCTCAGTTTCTCCATCTGTCAAATGGGAATAATACCTACCTACCTTAGTAAAAAGGCTTTTTAGCCTTGGATGAAAGATGCTTTAGAACTGCAGAGTATTCTTGTTTGCTCAGGCTCGGTCCTGCAAATTGTTATTCATGTGAGTTGTCTGTAGTCACACAAGCAGTCCTAAGGTCCGGAGAACGGTCTTGCAGGATTGAGCCCCTTGAGGGTGTATTTCATGGACAAAGTTGTGCACAAACGGTGTGGCATTTCAGATTCTTTCAGCTTTGTGGTTGATCAAATCTGTTACCAGCGGAAACCAGCTCACTTTGGTAACACAGGAAAAGCATTTGTAACCATATAGTTATTATGTAGATAGTGCCCCTTTAAGCATAAACTCAGGAATTGAAATGGACAACTTTTTTACTGCCTTTCTACCTTCTTTTCAGAAGCCTTGGATCAAATTCTGCTGTCATTTACTCCGATGCTAATTCATGATGTCATCGGGATGGTATCTGTGTAACTGAGAGCAGACTTTAGCCTCATGTTTGCTCTAAGTTCATGTAGGGCTACATACGTCCAGGGTGCTCAGTTATCTTCCCAGTGAGTTGCATAGCAGTATGCAGTCTCAGGGCACTATATATGGCCCCGAGACTGCAAATAAATGATGGATTAACTTGTGCATTGATTCCTATTTTTTTCTTGTGCTTTGACTCAAACTCACTAGCTATTTTTGTAGCAATGCGGCAAGAAGGATATTAATTAGTATATACTAGGCCAATTTCAGCTCTGCATTATTGTAAATCTGCGCAACTCCATAGTTTGTGGTTTTAATTTTGTACATATTTTTAAAACCGGTGTCGGGAAAAATATTCCAGCTCTAGTTGCATTTCCAATGGCAGTGTGTATTAATTGCACTGACATTCATGCGGCAGCATCTCATTGCAGCGATGGCTTGGGATTGTGTTATTTTTGTAATGTTGGCACTGATACATTTCTGCACTAATATATATTGGTTAGCACTCTTTCTTTGCTTTTGGAAATACTGATGTCGGAACATGGAGTGTTTGTTTAGGACTGTCTTTTTAAGGACCTGTTAAATACAGTCTTATGCTCGTTCTGCAACCCTTTTTATCTTGCAGTCAGTTTTGACTGAGTTTTTCCACTAATAAATACAATGTTTAATCAATTCATAGCAGAGTGGAAGACTCTCTTTTAGTGATTTTGCAGTAGCATATACATTAAATCCCCAGCCAATCCCCTTCCCCTCTCTAATGCTTTGTTGGACTATTATGAAAATCTTTATTATTGCTACCCATATTTCGAAAACCCCATCGCCATAGTATCTGGGCAGCCAAGTGTCAGAGCTCTGTGTTGCTGTCCTTAGCAAATCGTGGCCACTTTTAAAGCTCATAGAATTATAGAAGATTAGGGGTGGAAGAGACCTCAGGAGGTCATCTAGTCCTCATAGCTTGGTATCACATTGCAGTTCAATTGTTTGGAACATCTGATCAATTTTGTAGGAGAGAAAAAATACAGTAAAGGATTTGATCTAAGGGAAGAGATAAATGGTGAGCCTAAGACATCTAGGGCCCAGTTCTGTCCTCACTGTAAATGGGAGCGGAATTGGGGCCTTGCTAGATACATGTAACTACTGGGCCAGATTCTGCTCCCAGCAACCCTCTGACTTCAGTGTGCTGGCATAGGGTAGCTGTAGGGAGAATCTGACCCAGTGGGGGGTGGGGCGGGCGTTGGGGTGTGTGTGTGAGTATACCAGAAGCCGTTATGTCTTGGCTGTTTAAAATTCCATCAGCAGCAGTTGAAAACTGAAGACACCACTCCATTAATCTTCTGGCCTGATTTTCTACAGTCACCTCCTCCCCCACTTACTCTTAAACCTTTGATACTGCCCTGGTCATCTGACCCTAGTGTGCAGTGGGGTCCCCTTTGCCTTCATTGCAAGCTTCCCTTTTGCATCTGTTTTCATGCTTGTGGTTGCTAAACACCCTGGGGGCTTCTAGTTGAGTCTTTTCTTGGGGTAGGAGGTGGCCATAACATGATACAAATTCCTCAGAAAAATTACCTGCACTAAAACAGTGGTAATACTCCCACCATCTGCCTAGCACAAGGGGAGGGCTAGTCCTGATGAGATTTAAAACACTGGTAGTACTCCCACCATCTGCCTAGCACAGGGGGAGGGCTAGTCCTGATGAGATTTTTGGGTTAAAAATAATAATAATAATTAGAAATTAAGGTCATATCCACCATATTGTGCAGGGTAGGCTGTATGGCTGATGGGATGATGATATCAAAAAGAAGAACAGGAGTACTTGTGGCACCTTAGAGACTAACAAATTTATTAGAGCATAAGCTTTCGTGGACTACAGCCCACTTCTTCGGCTGTCCACGAAAGCTTATGCTCTAATAAATTTGTTAGTCTCTAAGGTGCCACAAGTACTCCTGTTCTTCTTTTTGCGGATACAGACTAACACGGCTGCTACTCTGAAACCTGATGATATCAAAGTCATCGCACAAGTGAAACCCAATTCAATTGAAAAGGAAATGATTTTTGTTGAGACGGATGAGAACTCTGTTTTTGTTTGTTAATACAGCTACTTAACTCAGATGCTTGGGATTAAAGTTGTCTGTGTTAAATCAGTGTTGCCAACTTTCGTCATTTTGACGTGAGTCTCACCGTATTCAGTGTTTATCTAAACTCCCCAGCTGCTGGAATCCCAGATTGCATGGCGAGAGCGGCTTTCATGTTTTGTAAAAGTGCCTGTCTAGCCCTTGTGGTTGTAGCGAAAAGCTTGAAAACACGTAGTGCCCCCTAAAGGCTCAGAAGCCAGGCGGCAAATCAAGAGGACCCAACATTTATTATTATTTTTTTGAAATCTCATGATTGTTGAACATGAGATTGCTCGGCAAGCCATATCGCTCCCCCGCCTTCATTTAAAGGGCTGTGAACAGCGGCGCTGGGACCGTTTGTATCTGGGAGGGGCTGAGAGCCACTGACCCAAACTGTAAACCCTGTAAAACCACTTCCTCCCCCTCCAGCCCCAGGATTAAGGCACAACCACCACCGCAGGGGAGCCGGGCGGGAATAGGTGGCCCAGAATCGCCCGCCGGGGGCTGGCCCGTGGCGGAGTTGCTCCAATAGGGGGTGCCCGCTCCCTGTCAATCCGGGGCCGGACAGCTGTGGAGCCAAGAGCCGGGGGAGGGAGTTCCCGAGCCTGAACCCGCGGCCGAGGGAGGTGCGGGCTGCAGGCAGCCCCCAGCCGGACTCATGGCCTCCGGGGCGTGCTGCGGGGCGCTCCGCGGCTTCCTCTTCGAGTACGACACCCCCCGCATCGTGCTGATCAAGAGCCGCAAAGTGGGGCTGGTGAACCGGGCGGTGCAGCTGGCCATCCTGGCCTACGTGATCGGGTGAGCGGGGCTGGGGGAAGCCGCCGGGTCCGCCCTGCAGAGCCCCTGCCCCAGGGCTGGCACGAGGAGTATCCCACCCCCCGGTGCGATCCGCGCCCCCCCCCCCTTGCAAGGACTTTCACTTTCATTTGTGATGACGCCGTTGGGAAAACAGCCCCCTCCCCTCTATCCCGGCTGTGTTTTGCAAAGGGGATTCCGGGGAAGAGATTTCCCCTCCCCCCGCCTGATGGGGGGCTGCTGACTTAGCAGGAGGGGGGTGGTGCGCAGTGTTCCGGGTCCCCTGGACAGGGATCAAGCACTGGCTAGTGGCAGTGGGCGCGTGGGACAGGTGAAGTTGATACAGAGTTGTGTAATTACGTTTCTACGTTCGTGTCTTCCACCCCTTTGCGCTGGGAGTTGCCTGGGGCAGGGAGGGAGCTTGGCCTCTGCTTGTACTGCTCCTGATCAGGGTCTCTGGGCGGTGGTGTAATAGCAGGGGAGCACCCCAGCGGTGCCTCCAAAATATTTGGACTCAATACTTCGGGTGCCAGGATGCGCAGCAACAAGGATAGTGACCCTGCCTGCAAGATAAGGGAAATATGCCTGGCAGGTAGGTTGTGGCACAGATGGCTCCGGATCCCTGTGTTGTAACTGACTCTAAATCAAACCAACTAAACTCTGGGATTCTAAGGCAAATGTAGGGATTTAGCCAGAAGGAGAGATCTTGGTCTCTTTAGTTTCCTGTAGCAGGCAGGTATGTCTGCAGTGGAGGGCTCTTGCCTAGAGAACTTATCCTTGCTCAGCTTGTCTGTCACAACAGAGTTGGTGCCCTGAAGTTCCCCATTGTAAAGCTCACCTGATGGGTTGGGCTTTTGACCAAATGATCTTATAAGCTCATGCAGATCCTGGAACTTAATGTTTACAGAGTTGTCATAGTAGCTAGTTGCCCAGGTCATCAATACTCAGGAAAATGGCTAAGAAAGTATCTTGACTTGAGTACTCAGCGGGGTCTGAAATACATTAAAACATGGAGTTCAGACTTCAGTGACTATCTTTTTGGGGCAGTTGTAAGTCCCAATAAATGAGGGACGTAGCTGTTGTGGTTTTTATCCCGTAGAAAATGTTCAAGGGAGTAAATACTAGGAACAGAAAAAGAATTATTTAGAGACCAATGGTTTGGTTTTTTTTGGGTGTAATGGAATCAAGCTAGGAAACTTAAGGTGAATATCAGGAATTACTAAGAATAGTGAGTCTCACATGGACAGTGATGGAATCCCCTTTACTTAAAACTGGACTAGATAAAGCATTTCAATATGCCACTGAGCCTTTTGCTACTGGATGGAGATAATTAGACTAAATGGAATAGTTCTTACATATCTAATATCTGTTATGCTAATAGATTGAAAAATTCAGGGTCTTGTATTGAACTGCTGACACCTTATTTAGTTGTGACACTCTGAGAATCTTTCCCAGCCCTGAAGAAGAGCTCTGTGTAAGCTCGAAAGCTTGTCTCTGACCAGCAGAAGTTGGTCCAATAAAAGATATTGCCTCACCCACTTTGTCCCTCTAATATCCTGGGACCGACATGGCTACAACAACACTGCATACACCTTATGGAAACATCCGTGTCTTCTTAACTGGCTGTTCTATCATAGAATCTGCATTTCTCTCTGTCATCTGTTGTGAATTTTGGTCATGTCACTTGACTGCTGTTGAAATAGCTGATATCACAAACAGAAAGATGGACATCAGATGATAAGCGAGAAATTTAACTTAATGCGGATGTCACAAGCCCTCAAAGGGGAGAAATAAGATATGTAATTGGAATGTCTTTTTAACAGTATTGCCTTAACTTCCATGGGGCACCAAAAGGTCTCTGGGTGACTTGACTGCATAACAGAGGAATGGTAAAGGGGCATTAATTTGTGACTTGGTTGGATTCTTCTGCTGGCAGCCTGATTCTCCTCTCTCCCCAGTCTTATGTGTGTGTAATGCCATTGACTGTGCTGGAGTTACTCCTGATATGCGCTGGACTGGGTGAGAGGAGACCAGCCCGTTTCCATGCACCAGGAAAAACGCTGGTGCTGTCATCTCTGCTTTTTCTTACAAAAACTTGAGGTCATTTCTTCCTATCTGGTTTCACACTGTGCTCTTCTACTCCGAGATTTTTGGCTTGTTGTCAGCTCTTTGTTTACCACAGCTCAGTGGTTTTCTCCACAACCATCCTCCCCGAAGTCCTTTCCCATTTGCCCACTAAATGTAAAGTGGAAAGAAACCTCAGCCTATCTAGTTCCTTTTTCAGCTGAACAAATCTCCAAAAATAGAATGGAGACCCTAAAGCAATTAACTTAAGGGCCTGATCCAGTCCCATTAAAGCAAATGGAAAGACTTCCCTTGATTGTACTAGGAGTTCAATTGGAACCTAAGCTTGTTTGGCTATTCCTGGTGTTTTTGTCTTCTGAGATAAGGTAGCTCCTCTTCACGGATAGTGTCACTTTTAGTGCCAGCTCCCTTTAATGAGGCTGTCCTTAGCTGTCAAGGCTCAGACATCCAGGGAAGTCATCAGGCCTTTTGAAAGGATCTTAAACTGGATTTCCCTAAATAAATGGTTCAGCCCCATAAGATGGCTTCCAAGTGACAGAGCAGAAACTCTCTAGAGAGAATGTCCTTCTGGCTGTTCTGAATTGTGGGATTTCCGAAGTGTTGTGAATGGAATGCCCCAAGCTGCTCTCAGGGGCTTGAATTTTCAATACGTGACTCGTAGGCTAAACTGTTGTGCAGGACAGAAGCATATCGGGCTGAAGGATAGCCGTCTGCCTTTTACAGTATGAGAGTCTTGGGAATTGGCACTAGAGGCTGGACCAGGAGATCACTGACCAGGATGATCTCGTGTGTTTGTCTTCAGTGTGGCTTGTAACTTCCTCCTCTCACATGTTTGAGACATTTCCTGTCCCCAAACTAATCTTCATACTAGTCAGTAACAGTACTGCCAACCTCCAGCGCTCAAAAATCACGGGGGAACTCCCACAGATCATGAGATTGGTTTAGAAATAATGAAGTTTTTAAAACAACAATGTGGGCTCTTCATTTGCTTTCTGTTTTTTTTTAGCTCTTAGAGTTCATGGTTTCAAGCTTTTTCTCTGTAATCATGAGGGCTAGACTTTTCTCTAAAATTTTGAGATTCTCAGGTAATCACACGAGTCCGGGAACTGGGGTTTTAAGAAACTCCAAATATCCCAATGCTAATGACAAACATTGGCAACCTTAAAATTCTCAAACTGCAAGAGAGAGAAAATTTCCTGTTACTGACATTACCTTAGTACATCAAGGTATCAGGATGGATAAAAATCAATTTAAACAAAAAAAAAAAATTGGATTTTTTGATAAAATGCTTTTTGAGGGGAAAAAACTGTCTAAAGATAGTTTTAAGATACATTATAGCTCAAAGATATCTCATCATGGAATAGGGATTATAAATTCTAATTCTATAGTATGAGACGATATATTCATGTAATGTTTAAGAAAAGTCTTGTATATGAGTTCCAATAGTTCATGGATTAGGGATCCAGTCTTATGGGGTTCCACAGGCTTCTGGATAGATTATTTAGGTTAATCTTTCTGTCTGCCCAATTGGACTCAGTGCTCAGTCTAGAAGATACCATCAGAGATGCTTAGTTTTGCCATTCTCAAACTGTGGATTTGTGTATCCGGAGATAACATGCTTGTTAACAGCAAAAAATTTTAAATAAATAAATTAATATATAGAGGGGAGAAATAACAGACCTCAACCCTATTGTCCCTCTGCAAATTTGTGTACACAGAGTCAATCCCTTACCTCTCTCTAACAGTGCAAAGTTTCTAAAAGTTCAGTGAATAGAAGATTGTTGGGGCAGAATAGATCTGGACAAGGAGAAGAAGTCTGGAAATAAATGTGAGAAGGGAGGGACAGGCAATAGAAACAAAATTGAAACTATTTGAGCAACATATTCCAGAATGCACTTTTATGTAGAAATCCATGATTAAATCGAGTCTTCCTGACTAGTGATTTAAATCATGATTTAAATCAAATCCACCCTGGTCAGTATTACTTTAAATGGCCTCCCTTAAGGAAAATCTATGGGCCTGACTTTTCCACTGCCTCATGCATTCATGTACCCTGTGAGAGAGCATCTATGCATGTGTGAGTGATTTACCACTTGTATAAGTGGGTGGCGAACTCTCAGTTGGTAGCAGTCCCGTTTTATACCCACTTTTCATGGTTGGAAACACAGCAAGGTCCAATACAGGGAGAACAGGCCTCTACATTGCCTGAATGGAGCTAGTGGACTGGTCAAACCAGGTAGTGACATCTGTAGATGGCGGAGCAATAAAAGGTAAATGCAAGCTGCTCACTGGGGCTCTCCTAAAATAGATGATCCTGTCCGATAACAAAAGCACATGGGACCCATATGTATTGTCAGCCTGATTCTGCTCCCACCCTTACTGTTGTAAAGCAAGAGTAACTCCACTGATGTCACTATACCAGTGTGAGTAAGAGCTGAATGGGGGATGCGACTTGTCTAGATACAAAAGCCCACAAGTGTCTGCTGTTCTCTGCTTCAGTCTTTGCAGCTGATTCTCATTTGATGTTGTGAGTGTATCTGTCATTTCCACCTCAAATAATGTCTGGCGTCTGCCAGATCACCCTTCTCATTTCAGATCCTAGCCCTAAAACTTACCTGTGAAAACTTCCAGTGCAAACCCACCGCTGAAGGGAATCCAATAGTTATATAATACCCCACAAAGCAGGTGACTGGGGGGATTACAGCGTCTTTCAGGTGTTTGAGAAGCATTAGTTAAGGCTGTCCTCCCAGGCGAAATGGGTCCCTATTAGCCCCATTTTACAGATGGGGGTGGGAGGGGAATGAGTCACATCTTGACTCTCCCAAAGTCACCTAAGGAACTAGAAATAGAACCCAGGCCTCCGGGCTCCCAGTCACACTGCTGGGATCTCGAAAGGTGTCTCAGTGCAGAAGCCATGATGAACTTTCCTTCTTTTGCAGCTGGGTCTTTGTGTGGGAAAAGGGCTACCAGGAAACCGACTCTGTGGTCAGTTCTGTTACCACCAAGGTGAAGGGAATAACCATGACAAACACTTCGGAGTTGGGACTCCGGATCTGGGATGTGGCTGATTATGTTATTCCACCTCAGGTATGGGATTTCTGGCACAGTTTGATAGGGCTTTGCCAACAAACAGACGTCTCTCGCAGACAGGGGTTCAACTCTGGAATGCCCGTTCTCTGTGGCTGCAGCAAAACTACTGGTCTGAAAAAGGCATTTGGCTATTAGCCTGGTTTCCAGAGGCACTAAACATCTGCAATTCCCACTGACTTCATCAGGGTTTAAGAGTGCTCAGCACTGCTGTGTCTGTTTCTGTATGGGGGTGGGGAGAGGAATACCGCAGCCTCTGGATAAAGCTGCAGTAATGACCCAGGTATTCTCTCCTACTTCTGTATTGCTTTGTTTGTTTAAAAGCCAATAGACCAAAGTTAAACACTGTATTCTCTCAGACTCAACGGTCCTAACAGTTCTCAAATAACCTGATCCGGAACTAAACAGGAACTGTTGGAAGTTACTGATTGACAGAGGAGATTTTGATACTTGTCTGTTCTGAGTGGGGAGTACTTGGCCTTCAACCCTCCCTGGACACCTACAGCCTGCCAGCCTTTGAATGACTCTGTCCACAGCAAACCTGGTGGAGATGTGCCAGAGCCTTCTTAGTGGGAACTTGCCAATTAAGTAATTAAGACTAGTTTGCTGGTGCATGAACAAGGAAAAGCATCTGAGTCCGTTGGGCTTGTGCCCTAAAGAAATGCAGGTGGGAGATCAGTGCCTGCAGGTGGAAAAGTACAAAAGCACTA
The DNA here is from genome assembly GCF_011386835.1 of Chrysemys picta bellii. Lineage (NCBI taxonomy): Eukaryota > Metazoa > Chordata > Testudines > Emydidae > Chrysemys > Chrysemys picta. The sequence continues at coordinate 27,199,224 of NC_088805.1, forward strand.
AGGCTGGATGGAACAGGCTCCACATTAAGAGATTAAAAACGCAAGCTCTAATCATGCCAGCTAATCCATGCAGTTGGGAGCTTTCTGTCTGCACTGGACCTATTGAAATCAATGGTGCTCCATTCAGGAGCATTGTGCCTGTGTGGGATCAGCTTGCAGGACTGAGTGGTCCTTGGCAGTGGCCAGTGGTCCTCTTTGCAGGCTCATATGAAAGCCCCAGCATGTTCTAGCAGTAGCTGCCTCTGGCCATGTCACAGATCTACATACTAATGTTAACATCCCTCGAGGTGTTCAACCTGGTGCTAAACTAATATCTAGGGCAGTGGTTCTCAATCTGTTTACCATTGCTGGCCGCTTATGCAGCTTTCTATGCGTTATGTGGGCCGCATCCAAATAAAAAATATATATATATTATACACACACATACACACTACCTGTATGGCCCTGAGGATGTCACATGAGCCGCAACTGTGTGCTGATTGGGCTGCAAGCAGCCCATGGGCCACAGGTTGAGAACCACTGATCAAGGATGACATGTCATCTCCTTGTTTCATTACACCTGACTTGAGCTGTTGCTTCAACTGCCGGGAGCCTTGTCTGTGCCAGTGCCACCCCACTAGAGCTGCACCATTGGAGCGCTATGGAGGGGTCCTTAACTTTCATAGTGTGGATTCAGTGAACCTCTGGACAAAGCACAGTAGAAAGGGTTATACTCCTTCAGGACTGTTCTGTCCTAAGGAATGAGGATTCTTCAAGTGATGTCTGTGACACCCTATTACAATAGCAGTGCGTGTGCTCTCTCCAAACACTAGCTTTCTACAGCGCCACCTGAGAACCTGTTAATGCAGATCAAGTGAGGCTCTTGCTTTCCAGAGCATCGCTGCTTAGAACTAACTCATAAATCTCATTGATTGTCTTGCCTATTCAGGGGGAGAATACGTTATTCATCATGACAAACCTGATAATCACACTGAATCAGACACAAGGCTATTGTCCTGAGGTAGGTACGGTATCTGGCAGTCTCCTTTATACTTTATCTCCGGAAGAGTATAATCCTTAACTGGGAGGAATAACTCCCATCTCGTGGCGGGGAGGGAACGGGGGAGGGTGGCGAGTCATCTTTGTGACTTATAGTAACAATTCTTCCCCTCTAGCTTCCAGATAAGACAACTGTGTGTAATTCCAGTAAGGACTGTACTGCAGGATACATAGGCACTCACAGCAATGGTATGAAACCAATGTACACTGTATTGGGACACCTAAGAGGCTGTGTTGTCACTAGTACAGGAGGGGAAGCAGTGTTTCGTCCGATTACCTTGGCTTTTATTCTGTAAGCAAAGTGTAGACGAGAGGCCTCACAAAAGGGAACACAAAGGGATAAATGTTCTAGTACCACATGAAAATAGAAACGTTACTGATCTGAACTCCATAAAGTGAAGTTTATTGGCAGCTGTAAACCTCTACTGTGCTAGTCATTCCCCCCTGGTCAAGTTAGATTTCCTTATGCACAGCCTTTCCTTTCAGAAGTCAGCATCCACTTACCAGGTTAACAAGATCTGTTTACATGGGACATGAAGCGTTACAACTTCCTGTCATTTAAACAGTAAAATACCCTGGAATTTTCTTCTAGCCCTTCAATTTCAGTGTATCAGACTGATATTCTAAAATGACGCCATAATTAATCAGACTCTTCCCATTATGGGCTGGGATGGAGACATGGCTGGTGGTTTTGGGTTGGCCCTCTCACGATTTTGGCAGAGTTTCTCAAGGGCAGTATTGAGGTTTCCAGGTTAGACATACCATAGGAACAAGCTGTTACCAGATTCTCACCAAGCGGCAAAGAAGCCAGTTTTCCTGCTGACTCTTTAGAGGCCACCCACTGCTAATGATAACCCCGCTGCGGTGGGCGTTAGCCCTTCCCTAACAGGCAGGTTTACACTGGTGCTATCCCTAACTAGTATAGTTACCAGGGGGCTCTGTTGTTGAACTTTCCCCGTGATGTGGGGATAACCTATCCAGCCTGTTAGCGCTTTACAGGGTGATGAGGGTTGTGTGTCAGAGCTCGTGTGAATGTTGCCATACTGCTCTCGATGCCCAGGTATTAACTCTGTTCCCATGTCCTTCCAGGAGTCCAGACTGGGAGGTGTAGGGAATACTCCACCTCTGTCAAAACCTGTGAGATCTATGCTTGGTGTCCCGTGGAGAATGACACACATTTACCTAAGTGAGTGCTGTCTGTTGCCACATCCCATTTACCACTGATGGGCGGGCTGGCGGCCCATGCGGTCTTGAACTGGAGGGGTGGTCTCTGGCCAGTGGCTCTTACTGTGTGGTCCAATCATGGAAGTTTGAAAACCACAGCCAAAGGAGGCTTTGGTGCACTTGTAGCAATGGCAGTAAGCAGGAATGGGGGAGAGCTGAGAGCAGTCACTGCCTACTGAAAAGAACTGTCAGATAAGCCTTGCGGCATCTCAGAACTGCATGGCAGCTGGTGTCACCTGCCGACACAGTGGGCTGCTTCCTCAAGGTGGATGAGTAACATGGAAAGCAATGGCTGACGCTAACTTCCAACCAGGTGGCAATACAAGCCAGAGGTGTGAGTCCCGGCTGGCATCGGAGGTAGTGCGCTAAAGAGAATAGCGTAGCTTGGGAAGCAATGGGACCATTCTAGCTGCCCTGAGTACAAACCCGCTGAGACCTCGTAGGTACCTATTTGGGGGCTGCTAGCACATGGTACTGCGGCTACTGTACCGTTTGAGCATACTAGTCGATGAGAGCTAGCGCAGTACGTCCACTTGAGTGGGGAGTCACACTCCTAGCTCATAAGTGTGGACGTAGCCTTAGTTGTGTACTGGCCACTTCCCAGTTTTAGATTACAGGAACTGTCCAGTGCACTCTTCTACCACAACATAAATCTAATACTAATACATCCCCCTATGTAGACTAAGGAGTCTAATCCAGTGCTGCTAGAAAAGTAAACCAGGAGTCAAACTCGTGATGCCTATGATCCCCTATTTCACTCCCACTCCCTCTGTCTAGCTTTATAACGTGCACACTGCTATAGGAGCTTTGGGCAAGTGCCTTCACTCCTCTATCTCAATTTACCCACCAGTAAGGTAGGCGTAACTTACCTGCCTTACAAGGGTGTTGGATAACTGGCTTCACAAAGTGCTCTGAGATGCTGTGTATGGACACTGCAAAGGTGAATGTTTTTAATCTTCCAATTGTTTCATAGGCCGGCTTTCCTAAAGGATGCTGAGAACTTCACCATTTTGGTGAAGAACAATATCTGGTATCCCAAGTTCAACTTCACCAGGTAAGTATCCCGTAGAGGTGCTAGTGTGATCACTGGGGCGAGTACTTCTCTGCTGAACAGGGTGTTGAGAAGCTCGGTGAGCTGCGGGCTGGTATGGAGGAGGATGTGCAGGAGCACAGGGCTGCTGTAACACGTCTCGTCTCTTCTTTCGTGCCGCTTCAGGCGAAATATTCTGCCCTCTATCAGTACCGCTTACCTCAAGACCTGCATTTACGACCCTAAAACGGATCCCTTCTGCCCAATCTTCCGAGTCCATCGAATAGTTGAAGCTGCAGGACAGAATTTTCAAGAGATGGCTGTTGAGGTATGTGGAAATTCTGTCCTCACTTAGGCCAGATCCACACTATAAACTTACATGGGCATGTCACTCAGTTATCCACCCCCCTGAGCGACAGTTATACCGACCTGACCCCTGGGGGCGACAGCGCTCTGTCGACGGCAGGGCTTCTCCCCCCGACATAGCTACCACCTCTCACAGAGGTGGATTAACTACGCCGACGGGAGAAAGTGCTACAGTGTTTGAAGTGTAGACCTGCCCTTTCGTGTTTGTTCAATGAAAGGACGTAACAAAGGAACAGGAGCCATTATTACGCAGCCTCTTCAACTGCCTCAGAACGTAATACTTGCTCGTGCTGGCAGCCATCTAACAAGTAGCAAAATGACTGCTAGTCAGAAGGCTTTTTTTTTTTTTTTCCAGGGCCATAGGGAATATTTTAACTTCACTTTGTAAATATTTAACTTCCCTTCTGTTTGTCTTGCGTGGCACTCGTGAAAACGCTTCTGCAGTATTATGAACAAGGGCTCATTCAGCATAGCTGAAGTAAAGCTGGTAAACAATTCAGCTGGCGTCTGGGACTGTGCACCACTTACAGTGGAAAGGGTTTGTGTGCCTGAGACCGTTCTAAAGTCTTGTGTTTTCAGTGAAAGACACCATGTGTCAGTAGTTTTTGGTTGGTTTGTTTTAATAAACTGGATCCTGGTTTCTCTTGCTGATTTTTTTTTTTTTTTTAAATAGGCTGGAAAGTAACAGTTTGTTGTATGGGTAGGAAGTTGCGGGACACGCCATGCACATCACACTGAATTACAAGTTTCACATTGGTAAATGTGTGAGCTTAAGTCTAGTGGGGTATCTGCAGTGGGATGAGAAGCAAATCTTGATGTGTACCTTGAAACCAGATATGCTCTTCTCTAAACTAGCGTGTCCAGGTCAACGTGAAGAAATCCCTTTGACAGGTTGGCCAGCAATTTTAAGCTACCCCCGCTGATGCATTTGCTCTGTGTGTGCCTTTTTGTTTGTTTGTGCTGTGCAGGGTGGAGTAATGGGGGTGCAGATCAACTGGAACTGTGACCTTGACAAACCAGCTTCTTACTGTGTGCCAAAATACACCTTCCGTCGCCTTGACAACAAGGATTCTGACCACACGGTCTCACCTGGATATAATTTCAGGTACACGGTTGAGTAGCGGAGTCTGCGGTATCATTGTGGCTCACTCCACATTATTAGTACAACTACAGGGGTTCATGAGAACCAGGTTGTGATGCTCTTTCTGCCCCAGTTCATGTCATGATCTAGCTACCAAAACCCAATTTGTCTTATGACCACCGAAGAGTCCCCCTTACCGTGGACCAGATCCTCAGCTGCTATAACTCATTGTAGCAATGCTGAGGTCAGTGGAGATACGGTGACTTAAGTGGCTGGGTCAGAGCCTCAGCTTAACATGCACTGAATCATATCTGTAGTGGTGCAGCCTATGAAAATCTGGGCAGCCCTCCCATCATGTTTCATAGGAAGTTAGAGTGCCCAGAGGATCTGCACGTGGGGCAATGAACTCTGGCGTCCCCTATTGTTTAGAGTTTGGGTGCAGGGAGAACTAGTCCACTGCACTATGTAGGTACAGCTAGAGGATAGTGTTTCACTCTGGTTACAAGATAACTCCTAGAAGCACTTAACCAATATAGCTCTACCACTCTGCTGGCAAAGCACTCCTAGTGTGGCTGCAACTGGGAGAGCTCATGATGAGACAAACTGGCTTGCTTCAGCTGCTTCTCCCTCCATTTTGCCAGTGTAGCTGCGTCTACACCAGGGATGTTTAGCAGTACAGCTATATCAGGGAGATCACAGCCCTAGACCTGGCTGGAGGGCCAGCTTAAACCACTGGCAAGAGCAATGTCTGGCTGTCTACCGTGGTTACAGCACTAACCGTAATGTGTGCTGGCTCAAGTTGTGTCCACTATGTCACTAAGGTTACAAAACACTCCAGCTAGCGTAGCGGGCATATCTGCTAGAACTTGAAAATTTGTGAATCTTAAATTCTGGCAGAAGGTCGACTGCCTAAAGCCTCTGATGTGACAGCCCGAAGGCTAAGACTCTTCATGTAGAGATTCTCATGTAAACAGAAGACAGTGTTTCATCCAAAGTCTGTCACGGGAGGCTGCTTTGCTGTGGAAAGCTGATAAGTTGTTCACACTTATCCTGAAAAGCCTGCAGGCCTCTATGTCTAGCAAACTCCAAATGCTGTCAAGACCTATTACGCTAGCCTGTTTGATTAGAACAGGCTGGTCCAACTATGCAGAGAGTAAACTGCTTCTAGACTTGGCCATTGACACTTCCCATTGTGTGTGCTTATGATGGAAAAAACGTGTAGCCAAATAGCAGTCATTCCTCTTCTCTTCCGTCCTTTCTTCTCTTCCCACTTGAAGCAGCAAATCACATGGCACAGTAAGTCTGATCTCCCTCTTTCTCCCCTATTCAATGTCTGCATGCAAGTAGTGTTGCTTGAGCTAAGAAAATGACTTCTGTGGATGCAACCTTGTAGCTCCAAGTACTGTCACTAAGCAAGTCTCATTCAAGTCTGAAGTACTATCTGTTCCCTTTAGCAAATCCACATACCTGCAAAAATCCTCTGTACCTCCCACATCAGACTGTATATAGCTTGGTGGATCCTTTGGGTGGCTCTGCTATAAATCTGTAAACTAAAACCCTCTTGATATTTTCACTCGCACTTTGTCCTGTTGGAAACTAAATTACTCATCTGAAATGCTCTGACTGCATCAAGAGGTATCCAAGGTTGGTTATAAAGAGCACTCACATAGATTTCCACTCCTCCCCTCCTGTGCTTCAGAACTCTTCCAAACCCAGCTCTTCTAATCCAGCCACTAACTACTTCTGTCTAAGGCTCTCAACTTCTCCTTGATGGATATTGCATGGCATGTGTAATTGTAATAATACAAGCTCATCCGTTCATTGGTCAGTATGAGTAAAATAATGGCAACAGTGGGATCGGGGTGGAACAGAAAGTAACTCCTAATCTTTTTAAAGTCTCTAAAACACTTGTTCTTCAGGTTTGCAAAATACTACAAGGACACAAATGGCACTGACTCGCGGACACTAATTAAGGCTTACGGCATCCGTTTTGATATCATGGTGTTTGGAAAGGTAGCTCTTTGTTTCTTGAGCAGTCTCGTGGCTGACTCCTTTATTCACTTCTAAATGTTTTCAGAGTCTGCAAAAATGCTTATAACTGTCACTCTGTGTCTCTGTTAGGCAGGAAAATTTGATATAATTCCTACAATGATTAACATTGGCTCTGGGCTAGCACTGTTTGGAGTGGTAAGTTACATTCTTTATTGAGACAGATTTTTAAACTAATATCTGTTTGCCTTGAAGTAAGAACAGTTACAAGATCTTTGATCTCAACTAGGCAACAGTCTTGTGTGACATCGTGGTTCTGTACTTCATGAAGAAGAGATATTACTACAGAGAGAAGAAATACAAATACGTAGAAGATTATGAACTGGTAAGCAGCATGGCTGTGTGTGGTTAGTCATAGTTGCAGCCAAGTTCACCCCCCCCCCATCTCCCTCCCCCCCCCCCCCCCAACGTTGTGGCTTGTCCATGGATACATGGAAATGATTATCTGCAGCCAGATGACCCCTAAGTTAGCTCTATCCAGATCCCAAATGCAGAGTTTCATAGATGAGCGGGTAGAGAAGGACAGGACTTCTCCAAGGGGCCAATTTTATTTCTTGGTGGAACCCAAGACCCTAGGAACCAGTGTCTGTCCTCCATGAAACATGATCTTGTTCCTGATGCAGGGATGGGAGAAATTTCAACCTGCTCTTACTGTATTTGTCATGACCTGTAACCCCAGCACCTGCCTCTTGTGAGCCGAAGATGTTGGGATAAAGACTAATGCTCATCTTCCCCAAACCTTTCCACTGGTGACCTAAGTGTGATCCTGCTCTGAAAAGTGACTTTAAAAAAAAGTTATTCCTGTTGATCTGAATTCACAGGTCAAAGTGTCTGTTTGTAACTGACATTAGCTTCCTAACTGCCAGCACCATAAACAATTCTGGGATCTAGAGGTGAGGCTGGGCTGTTCCTAGTATCTCTTGGAGAATAGAGTGTCTGCCCTCTGCTGCTTCCTCGTCTTCAACAGGATTTCACCCAAGCTGCTGAGGGCAGGATTTTTGCCCTGCAGCTGAAATTTGGTTGGAAATGCTTATGCGTGAGCTGAACTCACCAGTGAAAAGCCACAAATTAATTATCTAATAGACACAGGGAGCAGATTTCTTGTGGGAAGGTTCCTTTTTTGGCTGACTAGATTAAGGCAGGATTCCAATGCTGGTCTCCAGGAGTGAGCTGCTAGTGCACTACCATAAACTAGGGTCTGCCCATTTTGCCCTCACTGTAAGTGTAATGATGGTCTACCCTTTGTCCTTTTTAAAGGGACCCAGTGAGACCTATGGAACACAATCATGACAGCAGTGGTGCTGCAGCATCAACTGCCCAATATGAAGAGCTGCTGTGAATGTTATTCTGCTTCATGGAGAGACAGTAAGATGATGATGCTGCTGCAGGCTTCCCTTCCTGGAACTGGGTTAATCAATCTGCGTTCTCCAAGTGGAAAGAGAAACCTCCCTCATTACTTTAGGGCTGACAAACAGTGCATTCTTGTTCTCTGTCACTGACAAACTGGGGAAAGTTCTGAAGTTACTAGTTGTTTGAATTCTGGCCACGGTAAACAAATGTATGCCAAACTTTCATGGAAAGCATCTCAAGATAAGTAACAGCAGAGTAAGTCTCCCCTTCCCCCTTACTTCCTGTATCCCCATATCCTCTAGAAAGCCCCCTGGAGGGGCCAGCCACCCAAAGCCTACCTCTTTGCTAGGGGCTTAGGCAGTTGGGCCAGGATGAGTGACATTAAGTTGGGGAAGGGTAGCTGCCCTCTGTTGAGGTTACTTGTTGGTGGGAGAGCCAGGCCCCTCTTAAGAGGTGAGATCCCTTCCCCAGCTGTGGTGAACTTGGTTGCTAATCTTCCCCCTCAGGGCTGGAGAGCATCTAGCTTCAGCATGATGGCAATAAAATGTATTTCCTTACTGTGAGGGCAAGTCAACAGCTAATCTGCAGGTTACCCCTCATGTATCTGATCTTCAGGAGCCCAGAGTAGGAGATGAAGTGCTCTCTAGGTCTCCTGCATTCAAGTAAATGGCTGATGCATTTATAAAGAGGCTGCTGCTTTTCTGGTCCTCTTAAAATTCAGAGTTTGTAATGAAGGAGAAAGATGACAACGGTGATAGCACTTCACAATGAGTGGAGATGCCAATATTCCAAACACACACATTAACTATATTGAATACATTTTCTTCTAAGTGATTTGATATAAGAGGAGAATCCATTCTCTAGTGAACCAATAAAGCCCTTACAAAGGTAGAGCATGGTCTCTTTTCTTAGAAATGCTGCAGCTGGTGAGGCTAGGGCAGAGCTGAAGCGTTATCACCAGCTACTGCCACTGTTGGAAAAGCGCTTTTCCTATGTTGGTGCTAGGGCAGAGGTGTACACAGCCTGGAGGAGGGAGTAGACTCTGACCACTCCAGCTGTGAACCAAACTCCTCCTTCCACAGCAGGATTTGTAGGTGGTCCTACTAATAGCTATGATCTATCCAGTGGACAGATGCAAGGACCTGTGCTCTATGAGCTGCAGCCTGCCCGTTCTCCTTCCCCTCCACCACCCTAAACTTCAACAGCATAGCCGCTGAATTTAGCTTAGATGGGCCTGTCTTAAATGCCAGGAGAACAGGCTTTTTTTTTTTTTTTGGGGGGGGGGGGGGGTGGTTGAAAAATCAGGCTTTCACAGGAAGTCAGCTGTACCTAAGTAAGAGGATGCAGAGGCTAGTGGGTAAAGCCTCCTAAACCTTGTCTGAAAGTCACTACACTTCTTCCATTGACATGGCTAGACCTACAGCTGGGGAAATGGGGCGGGGAGCGGGGTTTACCTTGTGGACAGGGCCAAGCTTGGTTGTTTGGCTCTTTGCATAATGCCGTCATCAGGTGCTCTCAGGCTGAATACTGCAAAAAAGGGAAGAGGTACCTTGAATATTTTGCCAGCAGTGGAAAAGTTTTCCCCAAATAAGTGTCAGAAGTTGCCATCCATTAGCACACAACCACCCACAAAGGCAGCAGTAGGAACGATCTTGCTTTTGGAGGGCTGCTACTCATCTCTTCCACTTAAGTTGCACATTTAATACTAAGCCTAGGCCACACTGAAGATTTTTCCCTACCATCTCATGCAAATAGGCTGAGACAGTTGCACACAATGGTTTAAACAAATGGCAGCAGGCCTGCAGCAATACTCCCACCACTGCTAACAGGGCATCATGGTCTCTTCCCCTTGCCACTACTAAGAACTGTCCATCTCATTTAGCAGAACGAATGATCAAGTTCTCAGCCATGCTAGCAGGTTCCTGCTGTTTCACCATTTCTCTAATGCAGGATAAAGTTCTCTGGGTCAAGCAGAATAAAAGTTCTCCAATAAAGAAGCTAAGTGGGGGTTGACTTTTGCAGGCTATTTATTTCAACTTGTACAGAGAAGCTTAAACATCTGTGGAAAAACACCTACATTTATTTTACTAGTTAATATAATTTAAGTGATAAATACACAGTATTTAAACTTTATACACTTGATGAAGTAAAATGCATAGTAAACAGGGAGAGGAATAAAACAAGCCTTAGGCATTAAATACGGTATAAAAGTCAGCAATATCACAGAACTTTGAAAAAACAGATTGCTTATCCAGTAGATAATAGGGAGCCACCAACCAATAACCGCTTTACTGTGCAAGTTCAGAGCCACGTGGCTCATCAGTCAGCAGCAATTTATGGCCAGTGTTGGGTTTTTTTGTTAAAGGAGTTTCAAGGGGAAAACTAGCCACAGCCCCGTTCAAAGGCACAGGTAAAAGGGTTACTTCACTACAGCAAAGATCGCTTGACTAGTAAAGGACGGTAGGTACAAAACTGAACAGGTTTGTATCTATAGTTTCTCTAACAGCTCATGCATTTAGATAACAGATCTTCCTCACACTTTATACTTTGACAAGGAAGCCCACATAAAACAAGGAGCTTAATTCAGAAAAGTATATTGGGCAGAGAGGTCAGGCTGCAGACTGACACCTTAGAGACTAACAAATTTATTAGAGCATAAGCTTTCGTGGACTACAGCCCACTCTAATAAATTTGTTAGTCTCTAAGGTGCGACAAGTACTCCTGTTCTTTTTGCGGATACAGACTAACACGGCTGCTACTCTGAAAGGCTGCAGACTGTTACTCAGACATGGAGCTAGGTGTAGCAGGAAAATAAATTCCTTGGGGAGTTTGCTCAAGGAAGCTCTTAGGTTTTGGATGCTTAGGAGTCAAAGGCCAATGTCCGTAAACTGTTCTACAGCTAATCTCTGGTGCCGCGATACGACGCTGATAGACCTGAGCTTGTTTTAGTAGATGCATTACTCCCTGCATTGCACCTCTCAAGGCCCTGATCACTCCTGTTTTGTAAATTAAGCTTTAATTATATAAAATGGCATGTACCAAATCATTAATGTAAATGGAAAAATTCAGCACTATATCTCCATATCGCTCACAGGCCTTAAACAAAAACACAATACACAAACTACCCAGGAAGAACAATTAAAGAGAATTTTCTTTGAAGCATTTAGATGCATTTTTTTGCAAAACAACAAATCCACTTACGAGCGCAGGAAACCAACTGGCAGCTCTTTATCAGATCTGTATTTCCACAAAGAAAATAGATGGGGGAAGAGAGGAAGGAGAAATTGTGACGCTTGAGTTTACTTTGGGATTCCTCTTGGTATTAAAAAGCAAAGCAGCAGAGCCAACCATAGCAGTTCACAGCTTCAAATTAAGCAAGAGGAAGAACTGAGTGTCCTTTTCACGGCTGCGGATTCATTGTTTCTGCTCTGAAAACGTTTACTGAAGTTGTGGTTCTTGTATGAATCATGTCATCAGTTTTGGAAAGAAGAGGACTATACCATTCCAGTACCAACTTGGGAACACAGGGAATCTTGGATTATTGGGACCCAGAAGGTTTTGCCAACTATACAGACTATTATGCTAAAGGGAACTTGCATAAGTGGGACTTTTCTTGCTAATTACCAAATTAACTTCCTAACTCTTAAATAAAGGTCTGTCATTTCTAGGGTGAGGGGATTTGCTGTACCCGGTCAGAACATAGAGCCAACAAATCCTGCCTCTTGCAATGTCCACTAACTGATGCTTCAGAGGAAGGCAAGAATACAACTACCTCATAATGGCTCTGGCCCAATAAGCCCTCTGTAGGGTAGGGGGTGGGTGGGGGAATCACTAGTGATCAAAATAATACTTGACACTTCTATAGTGCCTTCCATGCAAGGATAAAGAATTCAGCCTCATACGCCCCTTACATGGTAGGGAAGTTTGATTCTCCCAGTTGCACAGTCCGATTAAGTGACTTGCTCAAGGTCCCACACCAAGTCAGTGGGAGGGCTGAGAAAAGAATCAGCTCTTCCACCTTTCAGTGCCATGCTTTATCGCAGGACTATCCTATCTATTTTGACCCTTCTCCAATCAAATGGAGAATCTCATCCCCACTCATGATTACCTCAGTTATTCTGCTCTAGCCACTAACAGCATGCATGAGCTGAAAATCTAATGTAGAAGCCAGAATCCCACCACTTGCCGTTTACATTTTACCACCACCACAAAATCATTCCGAAGCAATCTCAGGGACGATGAAAATGCTCTTAGTAAGGAGTCATCCATAGACTAGATGTGCGTTTAAATTACTGAAGTCTGCTAACTAGCCTCTGATCCACAGGGATTTACAAACTATTGGCTACTAGTCTGCAGAAATATCTAGCCCCAAAATCCAAATTAAGAGTTTGGGGGGAAAAAAAAAAAACTTCTTTGAAAGTTACCAGCTAATCTAAATATTTCAATAAGATCTTAAATCCTAAATGAGCCCTAAGTCTATTTAGATACAATTTAAAAAAACAATTTATGCTATTTGTACGTATTAAACCATGTGATGTACACGGAAGTGAAGGATTTTACCCTGAATTTAACATGTAACTATATAGCTACCGAGCTCAAGTAAAAGATTTAGAAAAAGTTAGTGCTTCTTTTGCTATTCAAAATTGGAGTTCACTTTCCCACAGCAATACAGGTTTTAACTCATTCTAACACAAAACGCCCATTGCTGTAAGAGTTCAGACCAAACTTCAAGCCCTTAGATACATTTCCCATCTGTACCCTGAATACTTGGCCCAGCTAGTGCACATCTATCCATGCTAATGTCAAGATTTTAGGAAAAGTGGTGTCTTCAAAACACAGTAATTAACGTTAGTTTGTGAACTACCTGAAGATGCTATTTATTCAAACTGTTAAAACTTTGCTCAAAAAGACAGGCATTGTTGAAAAAAGTGATGTGGTGGTTTTTACTTTGCTTCCGTGCAATTAATATGTGTCAATTAGAAAAACAATAAAAAATAGATGCAACAATATTTCCGGTAGGTTGTGAACTCTCAAAGTGCATAATTCTGGTTTTTACAGCTGTGTACGAAGCTTCACACTTTCACATGCCTGCCAACCTACCTTGTACAATACCTTGTGGCATTAGTCTCTGTGAAATATTTGGCATTAAAACCACTTAAAAGCCATTTCCAACTGCATCTTTCTTTCTTTGCTTTTTGCAAATCATCACCACTGCCCCTCACAATCGTCTCACCCGTCTGATCTCTGCCAACATGTTTCCAACAATAAATCAAGCAGTCCATTTAGTTATGTATTTAACAATCAGAGATGTTCAATGTTTATGACAAGTACTGTAATCTGATTTCTTACAACATGCTGCTATGTAAGCGCTACATGCAGCGTATAATGCTGTACGAGTGCCGTGTCATGCGGTGTTTATTTGGCTTAGGCTCTGTTACATCTCTTATCCTCAGATGCACATTGTATAAAAGGAGCCATAGACGAAGTTGCTCATCATAACCATAATGTTGGATTTCACGAAAGAACTTCATCTCCTCCCACATTTGGCAGGTCATTGCACTTCAGATTATCTTCGCTGCCTTGCTTCCTGCTTTAAAATAAATAAAACACATTAGTGTCCTTAAAAAGGAAACATTTTATATGAGGAGGGGGGGAAAAAACCCTGTATATGGTCTCACCATATCATCTAGTAAACAATTCCCACACTGCCAATCACAATCATGGTTTATTTTTGTAAGCACAACAAACCTAAATAGGTAAAGACAGAGCAGACTGGGTAAGAACTAGCATTCTAATGGCTGTAACCATATCCCAAACCACTCGAAAGCAACAGTACTAGCTATCAAAGATTAGACCGTAACACACATGGAAGCAGTCTCACATGAAAGACTGCAGGATAGTGGAGGCTGGGGGGAGGTTAAAGAAATATGGGAAGATTCTGGGCCACATAAAATCAAATGATAAAACACATATATGGTAAAAGAGAGAACAGATCACCTCCTTACCCACTCTGTCTAGCCCTCAGCCACTTACTTCACTTCACATGACTGATTTAACCAGTGTTTGTGGGGGGTGGCAAAAATAAAACAAGTTATTATCATCTGCTGTGTTTGACAACCGCTTCCGTAGTTGATCAGTGATGGAAGAGACAGGAGCTTGCTAATCACAGCATGTAAAATATTACGGCTCTGTTGTAGAACAATCAAATCACCGATATGAAAAAGAGTTGAGTGTCAGACTGTCAGCTACAATTCGGAATATGAGAAAAAGACTCAGAAAATACACAGATAAATTCTTTTATCTCATAATTAATAACATACATTATGGGAAGATGTCTTCCACGCACAACTCCATCTGAAGTCAACAGGAGTCACATGCATAAGCTGAAATTCACCCCTCTGCAGGCCAGCCTGAGGTCTAGATACAACTTAAATCCTACTTAATCTCTCAAAATAGGATTCAATTGGCTGGTGCATAGGCCTTGTTCTGTCCCTCTGCACATGGTGAATTTTACGGATTGAACACATCTCAGGACAAGAACTTATATAAACCTACTCCCCAATGGATAATTGGGGGATTTACTTGCTTAAGTTCCAGGCATGCCCAGAAAGGAGTCGAGCATTGGCTATGGAAAAGATTCAGATTACACACACATCTGTCAGCTGAGCCTCCTGTAATCAACGTAATACAGGGTCTTTGGGGAAAATGTAAGTAAATTACCATGCCCTTTAGATACTGCTAGAGAGAGGAGCGTGAGTGGTGGAAGCCAGTGGTTTGTCAACCCTTCCGTTCAGAAAGCTCAATCCCCCATGGTGCATCTGTTTTAAGATTCTCCGTAGAAAAACCAAGCAAATGCCCAGGCTACTTTGGGAAATTAAAACAGGATACAAGGGTCTCAAGCAACTGCAGCTCTACCTTTGTTAGACACTGGTAGAGCAGCAGAATCCAAGAACGTGTTCTTGGTATTGCAACCTTAAACTGACACAGACTGAATCTGCCAGGATGCGTTTCAACTTCAGTAACTTGAAAATGACAATGAATAGGATCTCTCTTTATTAAGTCTGGGATGATATTTCACTAGATTGATCTTCCAGTTTATCCAGATGGAAAATGCCTTATACAGCCTGAATTACAAATGTAACACACCAAAATCACAGGCATTAGCAGTCTTTTGGGTTCATATACAAGGGCTCTGGTTCAAATTAAAATCAATTTTCTGCACCAGGCAGTTAGGTGCTGAATATACACAGGACGGAGCCAGACAGGAGCTTTCTGCTTAAGAGATGTTGTCACTTGAACTCCCATGCAGATGCAGCCCATTCTAAGCACTAGCATGCAGGACACCAAGCCCTCATCCATCTGGGAACCAGTGGAGCCGGGCATACTATAGGCTGGGTAGGAAATGGGAACTTCACAGTAAGCATCTACAAGCTCAGCAAGGCCCTTAGAAAGCCTCATTCCAGCTCAGGAGCCCATAGACACTTGGGGTGAAATCCCGGCTCCACTGAAGTCAGTGAGTGTTTTGCTATTGACTTCAGTGCTGGCCCACGTACAAGCCCTTGGGATCTTATCATCAATGGAATGAGTCCAGGTGAAAAAATCTGCTTCAAATGAGGGGGGAAAAGGTGATGGCAAACAAGAAGTCCAACGTTTGTCTTCATTTATTAATCTGTATTTAGTACAAAGCAGATCCCAACACAACGGATCCGTTTATTAAAGTGAAACCTTTATTCTAAAGGTAACTTATTAACGTTTCACAGCTGCAATGCAAACAGAAAGAAAAACAATGCACCTTTAATCTGCCTGATTAGTTTACTGGCAAAATTCAGTTCTGTGTCCTCCATTTTAGCAAAGAAATCCATACAAGACCAGGAGGGATAGCTCAGTGGTTTGAGCATTGGCCTGCTAAACCCAGGGTTGTGAGTTCAATCCTTGAGGGGGCCACTTAGGGATCTGGGGCAAAATTAGTACTTGGTCCTGCTAGTGAAGGCAGGGGGCTGGACTCTATGACCTTTCAAGGTCCCTTCCAGTTCTAGGAGATAGGATATCTCCATTCCTGTTATCAGAAGAGCAATTCATGCATGTCTATCATCCACTGCATGCAGCCAGAAGAGCTTTTGTTATTTACCAGTTATTTACTAGTAATGCGTGATCCACTTTCTGAGAAAGCTCCATTAATGCTTTAAAGGACTATCCTATTTTAAATGTAATTTTTCTACAGCTTATGGGCTTCATTGGTTGAAACAATGGCAATCGGTTACTGGGCTCACGCATTCTGGTGAATGGACAGCCCTCGATTCTGAAACCTTCATATGATGGCCACTGCTTGTAGCACTAACACTGCTTCCCGGTGTAAATGTGTCCCCAAATTGTGCTCCCTCTCCTTGTACCTAGATCTCTGTACGGAGACAATTTTGAAGGGAACACAAACCCAAAGAGATAAACGCTTCTCTTGAGTTGCATCACACATTATCTGTGAACGTCCCAGAGCTCCATGGAGTATACGTTGCATACATGAATGGACAGGCAGAAGGCACTGTCGGGTAAGTCTGACTGATGTAATATTTCACATTTACGGATTTGTTTTTTCTAGAATTGTGGGGAGTGGGAAAGTGAAGCGAGAACGAGCACAAATCAGGTAAGACGACCACAGTGTCGAGGCCTTTTCCCCACCTCCCCAATAATGAGCTGAAAGGAACCAACGTGGACTAGAATCCAGCTTGCACTCTCTTAGCTGTGTTGGTTTTCCAGGAGCAGCTTTGACTGAATATACACAAGGAGCAGATGAGATGCATAAGAAGGTGCCAGTTTTACAATCACTCTGACGTTCCTCCGATGGGAAGGCTCCATTCCCATTCACATGCAGGAAGTGAACAGCAGAGCTAGCCTTGTCATAGGTCTCCTACTCCTCTTTATTATAAGGCTTTTTGCCTTTATGAGACTCTGTGCCTCTAATCCGCACAAAAGTGGCAGCAGTAAGGACAACTCCTGAGGGACATCGAACACTTTTCCTGCAACTACAGTTCTGTCTCCTGGGGGAGTTCAGGATCTCAGAACCTCTGAAAATTTGGTTCTAAATCAGTATTTCCACTCACACTTGCGTAAGGAGCCATGTGTCCTGAACTGGCTCAGGCTACAGTAGAGCTATAAAAAGAAGAACAGGAGTACTTGTGGCACCTTAGAGACTAACAAATTTATTAGAGCATAAGCTTTCGTGGACTACAGCCCACTTCTTCGGATGCGTACCAATCATGAGGTTGATGGATTTCCACTCCATACGGCTAAATGCAGTGCCTTGCATAATGACAGGTTTCAGAGTAGCAGCCGTGTTAGTCTGTATCCACAAAAAGAACAGGAGTACTTGTGGCACCTTAGAGACTAACAAATTTATTAGAGCATAAGCTTTCGTGGACTACAGCCCACTTCTTCGAGGCTGAGCATTCTTTGATTTCATTCGGATTTGGTAGGATACCATTTGTGTAGTATCATAGCACTGTGTGCTTCAGTTACAAGTAACTTACAGGAACCACTTCCCTTACCACTGAAATGCAGTCTTCCATGGGTATAAATAGAGTTGAGATTAGATTCAATACATACAGCGTATCAACTAAAAGCCTGGTTGTTGTACAGGTTTCAAATAAAAATTCTCAGGCTCTGCTGGCGTTTTGCACTGTGACTATTCACTCACTGTAAATCACTCTGGAAGTATCCATTGCGCCTGAGTGAGATGAAGACACTTACTTCAGTAGGTTCCCTGGGGCACACAGCGGTCGTTCTTCTCTCCTGCTCCCCTCAAATGGATTCCCGAAAGATCGTTTCCTGATCATTGTTTTAACCAAGATCTGCAGGACAAGATTGATTTCAGTCAAGGATAACCCTTTCCAATAGCAGTGCATTTCCACTCAAGAGTAACAGAAATGTTTAAAGTTTATACTGAACCAACAGAGTTTGTGCTTTAGCAAACTATTAAAAACAAGCCTAGACCGGGCAAAGTTTTCATTTAACAATAACGACGATTGCCAGGTCTCCAACTGCTTAGTACCGAAGCTCATTTCTTTATCTGGAACTCCTCAGAGCTACATATGCATACTTCAAACCACAGGAGTCTGGATATGAAACCTGAGCGAAGAATGTGACATTTTCTTCTCCAATAATCTTTCCAATTCAAAAGTGAATTTTGATTTGCATGCATCTGTCACCCTGCTGGGTTCACTTTCTGTGAATTTCCAGCTGCTTGGTCTTTAATGGCAAGAATACTCATTAAAAGCACAATTTGCTGGGGGGCGGAAAGGGGGGGAGAGAGAATGCTTTAATACTTGCCAAAACTGAATTGTGATTGGAAACTCTATAGTTCGTACTGAGCTAACTTTAACTGTGAAGCACAAAAGTTACCAAAAAAAGAATTTGAAATTCATGTTACCACTTAGTTTCATAACTTACATGTTATTGCATTAGTTTCTTGATTGAATTAAGGATGCAGCTAACCACCACAGAGCAAACTATGAGTATTACAATTGAGTGTATAGTTTGAATGTACTGTCAGTGGGTTACAAAGTTACTTAGGGATCAGAAACAATACCATGTGATTAATGTAAAAGCCAAGAGTGTGTGAATCTTATACCTCAGTGTAACATTTGCAGCTTGACAGGCAGACTAAGAATTATTCCCTGGAGAAATTTGTGAATAATTTTGAAGAACAAATCAAATTTAAGAATTCTGCAACCTGTCAGTGCCAATTCATGAATAGAAAAAAAAAAAAAGAGAGAGAGAGAGGCAAAACAAGTTGAATAAATCATTAATTTTGCACTCAACTGTGCTAGACACACATTGATGTCAAATGGGGCTGTAGGTACTCAGCACTTCTGGAGGGAAAAAAGTCCGAACTTTTTCAAACGTTCTCCTTTGATTGTAAACTCTTCAGGATGGGGATGATCATTGTATTTGCATCTCGTACAGGGCAACACACAATGTTAGCATTTAAAAACCAATCTATTACAGGGACGTTAAAGCAGATGAGCTATTCACAGATAAAGGCAGAAATAAAAATGCAGGCTGATTTTTTTCCTCCTTCTAAATAATGACCTAAATTCAAAGACGTGACAGCAGGACAGGAAGGAGGTTGCCGCTAATGAATTCAAGACGTAGGAGATTTGGGGTGGAGAACACAGAGATTGTCTGATGTGA
Source organism: Chrysemys picta bellii (assembly GCF_011386835.1). Classification (NCBI taxonomy): domain Eukaryota; kingdom Metazoa; phylum Chordata; order Testudines; family Emydidae; genus Chrysemys; species Chrysemys picta. Next base: position 27,218,546 of record NC_088805.1, read on the forward strand.
AGCTGAGCCCCGTGAGGAGCAGATGCAGAGACTATCCTTGCTGGGCCTGATCCTGTCTGGATTCAGAGTGCCTCCTGCAAAGTGCAGAGCGCCCTCAATTCCCACAGAACTCAGGACTGAGCGTGCGCTGTGCTGGGCAGAATTCGGTTCTCTAAAAGGAAAGATGCCGTGGAGCACAGATTGCTCCATTGTCTGCTCAGCAGAACACATGCACACACGGTTGCCAAAAATCATTGTTCTTCGTCCCAGATTTGTTCCCTCTCAGTAAAGTGAGAGTACGGGGCACGGGGGCAGGAAGGGGAAGGCAGCACAGCACCTCTTATGACACCTTGCGGCGCACAGTGAAAAAGCAGAAGGTACAAACTAAAACTATGACAACACCACTGAGCAGCCAGGGGCTCCAGTGGTGGCCAAAAGAACATCTCAACAGGCCCAGGGATACCTGCTTGAAGGCCTGGTCTCTGTTGAGTGCAGCCCCCCTCTCCATATGGTCCAGAACTTTAAATATGGTTCTGCTGTGGAGCTGGGCTTTGCAATCATTGGGAGGAAACCTACGAGAGCTTTGAAATCTGAGAGCGAACCTCAAGTTGGCAAGATGGGAAAAAACAATTTGTTTCCCTTTTTTCCTCCACAGCACCATATTATAAACAGCCACATGAAAACCCTAAGGCAAGTTAAGAGACTAAAGCATTCAGTATTCTTCTGCTAAGTCCCACTACAATACACCGAGATTTCCCTTCAGTGCAGGACACGGGACAGGCGTGACCAAAGGCCCAGAGCTGCCAGGTTAAAAGCAAGCTGGGGTTTAGAAGGTCCAATCGAAGCGACAAAATCCCACTAAACAGCAGTTGCAAGATGGCAGCCACAGATGCTCCAATCAGATGGTTTTTAGAAAGGGGTTAAAAGTGACAGGGGAAGGGGAAGCCTCAGCACTAGAAGATAAGAGACTCAGATCTGCGGAACAGCGACAAGAGAGCAACTTCTTAGACAACATTCCGTCTTAAGGGACTACTCTGAATGATCTCCAGACATAGAGTTCAGATCCACTCCAGCTTGAGGGGAAGGCTACTTCCACCAAGCAACTGACTTTGTGGTCTTTTTAGCAGCTGCTTAGAAGGGCAGTGCTGTCCTAGATCTAATTCGGGAAAAGCTTCTGACACAGAAACGCCACATGCTGCTGCATGGTGCCCAGATGCCACCCCACTGATGGGTGCATTAGAAACAGAGAACACATGAGTCCTGGCACCTAGTGCTCAACTCTAATCATTCATCAGCACAGCTAGGTCTGAGCAGTGATGCTGGGGCAGTAAGAACAGAGAATTTCCATGCACCCACTGAGCCAACGGTTGTCCTGTGTTACTCACCACTGTGGCCAGGCTCGGGATGTGTTTGACCGAGTTCTCGACTTCTTCTTCGGTCACCTCGATGAGCGTGCAGTTCTCATCCTCCGTCGGCAGCGGCTCCGCTCCGTTCTTAGTGACCCATGGGTGCAACTTCAATTAACAACACAGCCTGTCAGAAACGATTTCCTCTTTTTGAAAAAATTAGAACAACCCAGACCTGGCAAGCGCACCGCACCTCTCCGGCTACAGTACTCATAGGCCTGTGAGTTATTAAGGAGCCAGGGACGCTCTGCCCTTTAACCTAGTGAGCTAGAGGAATGGACGATCCCAAATCATTAGGACTAGAGATGAGCCTAAACCAAAACTGCAGATGCACACACCCTCAAACTTTGGGGAAGTGCAGCTCTAGATCCAAACTCTGTGGACCAGGCCTATAGTCACGTAGGAGGGGAAAGTATAAATAATGGGTAGCACATACAAAGCACTTTGCATCCATGGAGCTGTACATGCTTTACAAAGATGGGGAGTCATCATTACCCTTATTTTACAGATGGGAAAATGGAGGCACAAAGAGGTGAAATGACTTGCCCAAGGTCACGCACAGAGACAAGTGGCAGAGCCGGGAGTAGAATCCATGGGTCCTGGCTCCTAGCCCCAGACTTTAAACCAACAGACCACAGCAGAAATGGGAGAATAAGGAATCTTTTGCCCAATCTCCGAACACCATGAACCATTGTCCATTTCTCGAGCCCTTTCTGAAGGTTCAGAAATAGCTCATTAACTCCCCCTGGTTCCTACCTTTCCCCAATCTTATTTGCCATTTTCACAGCTGCTCAACCCTTCTGGGCTCCAGCAGAGAGAGAGGGACAGAAGTCTCCTGGGAAGGCTGTTTTGCAATATTATCCTAGAAGCCCAGGAAATACCGGACTCAGACGATTTCTTTATGTGGCCTAGTCTTGCAGGCACAAGAGGTCCTGAGATGGAGAAGGCTCAGGAGGGCCTGAAAAGGAGGCATTGGTAGTTGGGGGAGGGAGCAATGAATGATAAACTGACTCCAGACAAGACCGAGCAAAGAAAACACAACAAAATAAAAACAGCCCGGACAGTAGCGAGGCCGCAACTCACCAACAAGGCTTCATTGCCAACTGGCAAGTACCTTGATTTCCGGGACTGAAATCCTGGATTCAGGGTTTTTATCCAGCATCCGCATGATCAGATCCTTGAAATCCTCGGTAATGTCTGGCCTTGGGAAATTAAGTGAGCCACGGGTTAATTTGAGAGAGTTCACAGCCACTTCTCATTGACAGGTTTCATCATATCAGCTTATTTCCAAAGAGGTGTTTGGGGGGGAAGAGCTAGGTCTGGACATAGCACCCTGGGCTTAAATGCCCGTGCTTCTGCAGATTGCTTAGGCTAGTGCTAGAGAATGCCCACGCTGCGTGCACACCCCCTGCTACTCCACGCTGCGTGCACACCTCACTGCTACTCCACGCTGCGTGCACACCTCACTGCTACTGCACCGCGGAGCTGAATCCGAGGCCCATGCTGCCCAGCACTCACTTTGGTAAAGCTCTGAGTGGAGGTGACAGTGTTTGGGAATGGGATTAAAATGATGAAGGAGAACCAAGGATTAAGGAGTAGCAGAAAATTTAGGAATCCATGGGATTACTCAGATCAGTTATTTCTTCATTTAGTCACTGCCCCGGGAAAGAGGGACCCACTCCCATGTAACTGTCCCCAAGGGAGTTTCCATAGGAGAAGCAAATACACACTGACATGACTTGGAGTCAAATAAACAACCGTGCTCAGAGCAGTCAGGGATGCGCAGGGTATAAAAAAAAAAAGATGGAGAGATTGGACAGAAATCCACCATGTGGCAATGGAAGAGGTTAATTCCCTTTGGAGACTCCAGAACTTAAATCACAAACATTTTTTCAACAGCTGTAGATCAACAAATGTTGACCCCATGTCAAGTTTGAAGGGAGTTTTCCAGGGATGAGTGCAGTAGAGAAAGGGAAGTATTGGTGGTTTGGGTTAGTTTTGTAAAATCTCATTGGATCAGGTCCAGTTCCATTGACTCAGTGCTTTCTGGGATCCTGGGGAAATGGTGTTCACTTTCCAACGTGCATAAATAATAAAAAGCCTTCTATATACTCACTGATCTGGGAATTCCAGGGGTTGGGTCTTGATTTTACTGTGTAAACTTAGAATCCTCTCATCCATAAAAGGGCACTAGTCACAAACAAACAAAAATAAACAACAGGATTTATTAAGCAATAAGCCAATTTGGTGGAGTCAGCAGAACGCATCACTTGCCTTGGGAAGAATTTTGCAGGATTCCAAAGGAGAGGGAGAAAGAATTCGGGGGAAAATACAACATAGGGCCGATTTTCTCACCATGTTATTTTGTTCAGCTTAATTTAAAAACAACAACAAAAACGACACCTTTACATAGTGTGGGCTCAAAGGACAGAATAGAACAACAGCTCCTGGCTGAACAATCTGGACAGGCCCAACCCTACAATCCTTGAGCATTCTGAAAGCAGTGGAGCCTCTCACGAGCAAGCACTGCAGGATTGACCCCATGGTTTGGAAGAGAGCCAGACAGGGTCATCCATTCTCCAGCATCATTTATTAAGCCATCTCTCCCTCTACGTCCCATTGCACCAGCTAAGATCTCTGCTGGATGAGGTCTTGCTCGCCCAGGACTGGCACAAAGATGTTCTCAGCAGAGGTGCCCTCTGCTGGTCAAATGGATCTACTGTTTAGTAATTTGCAAGGTATGGGAGAAGCTCACCCATTTACTTGGGCTTTCCACTAATGAATCCATTAGCATCACAGCAGGCATGGGTCATGTGCAATTTCACGGAGTCACCCAAGCTTGTGGTTATTGATTTTAAGCTGAATGTGAAATGCCCAGATGTTCTGACAATATAAATGAATCAGGGCAGGAATTACTTCATTATCACAAACCATCCCCACACACAGTGAGAAAAACCGCTGCAGTAATGTCCAGACACCTTAAGAATGAATGATTAGACATCCATAAAAAAACCCAACACTTACGGAGCTGTGGGTTGCACAAGACACTCTACGGTAGAGCCTGTGTGGGACTAGTGTAGAGCCCTGCAGTGGAACTGGGATCCTGTGGGTCCTGCAGGACCCGCTGCCATAATAGTGGGAGCAGGATTTAAAAAGTCCCACGCTGGTCTCTACTCTACAGCAATGAAGCCCTGCAGATGGGCGACGCTGGGCTGGGCCTTAGGAGAAGCAGCTTCATTGTAAGGCAGGCCTCTGCACACCCTTTGCGCTGGAGGAATGTTGGCCCAGCCCCAGCGCAGCAGGGGAGAGGTTATGGGAGAAAAAGGCCATGACTGATCAGGCTTTTTTGTGGGGGAGGGAAAGGGATATAAATTTCACCCTATGAAACACCACACAGAGCCTTGTGTAGAGACATGCTGACTCACTGACCAGACTCAACCAAGAAACTCATTACCTGTCCAAACACAAAACAGAAGAGCGTGATTCCCATGGCCCATACATCCAAAGCCTTGGAAGAAAGGAGAATAACGTATTATGGCTAGTTCTTGCACATGGAGCCCGAAAAGCGTGTATATATTGAAGAGACAGTTATAAAAATCCTCACTACAAAATACCTTGCCAGAAAAGATTTTTCTTATTTCTGAGAGGGTTTCCGGTGCCATGAATGCAGGGGTGCCCACAGTGTTGGTCAGGAGGGCATCAGTTCCTTTGAACTCATTACTCACTCCAAAGTCAGCGATTTTGATGTGACCATCTTCCCCAACTAGAAGGTTGGAAGGTTTAATATCCCGGTGGATTATCTTTTGATAGTGCACTGTGTGTTAAAGAAACAGCAGGACATTAATGGCAGTGCATGCTTGTAACACAACTAGCAGGTGGTAGCTAAGAGCAAATGACCAAACACACAGGGATTGCAAAACTCAATTAACAAGAACGTTGAAACTATGGGCCAGATCCTGAGTTGGTGTCAGTCAGTGTCGCTTTGCTGGAGCCAGCTGAATTACACCAGCTGCGAATCTGCCCCCACGTTGTTAAGAACGCCAGTGGTTTCTGTTTAGAAGCTTACAGTATTCGATGCCTTTGAGCAGATCCTGAAAGTAGAACCGAGCCTGATCTTCAGTGAGAGGTTTAATGGCAGGGACTTCCATCACAGGCCTGGAAAGGCAACAAAGCAGGGCTAATGAGGAAGAGGGGCACAGTTTACAACCCACAAGATGTCAGAGGCTTCTTTTTCCGACTGATGTTTAAGAGAACAGGTAGCAAAGCTCTGACCCAGTGAGAGATAATGGATTCTTTAGCTCATGAGCCTGGCTATCCTACAACTCTCCTTCCTGTCTTCAGCAAATGCTGTGAATTAACTCACTATAATAAACCAGAACGTTGGCATATTAGGCCCTGTCTACACTATAAAAATAATCATGTTGCATTGTTGTGGTTCAGGACGTTGACACATGGTTTTTAGTTATCTATGGGTATGTCTACACTGCAATGGAACAGCCGTGGTCGGCCCATGTCTGCTGACTTGGGCTCGTGCTACAGGGCTGTTTAACTGCAGTGTTGATGTTTGAGTTTGTGCTGGAGCCCTGGCTCAGGGACACCCCGCGGGCCAGTTCCAGGTGTTTAATTGCAGTGTAGACACATCCTATGTCACCAGAAGAAACAAGCTGGGGAACTCAATTGTAATATGGTAGATACAGTGGCACCTTTACACAGACTCTGCCTAGGAAAGGCAGTGCCAGACATTCAGCCATCCCTGCTGCTCCAGGGGAGAGATTTTATGTCCCTGTTCTTTGGTTGCATTAGGGCCCCTTTGCCGCACTACATTGTTGCAAAGCAGCCCTAAAACCGCTGGAGCCAGCCACAATCTCAGTCAAGCGGGCTCCTCAGATGGTGCAGAATTGGAAAATGGCTCCTACGCTAGCCCTCCTCTTGGTGGGTGGCTTAGGGGACATAGCTGGGGCTCCCCTAAAACCCAGCAATTCCCAGCTACTGTAACTGCCCCTGAGCTTGACAGCTTGCCTAAGTTACAGCAGCCCCCAGGCTGCTCCGAATTACCCTGGGGGGGGAGGAGTCAGTTCAGAACACAATGGCCCAGGACAAGGACCAGGGAAGTAAAAAAGTGGTTTAAAGTCACCTTTGCAGCCTTGTGAGTTGCGCTGCGTGTTCTTTGGCTGTAGCCAAAGATGGAGGCCTACACCTGACCTATCCCTCTATATAACAGGTTCCATGATTTCCCCTCTTGCATGGGCACCTGGATGGATGTCACCCCAGAATATCCCCCTGGTTGTGATACACACAAGAGCCCGAGCAGCAGGGCTCTGCTGCCCTCAGTGGCATCACATTCATGCACAAATGCTACCTTGGCAGTGGCAGCTCCTCCCTTTAGTATTAGATGGCCAAATCCTGAAGGACTTAATCAGTTCTGAATCAGGCAAAACTCTTACTGAAGTCAGTGGGAGCATTGCTTGAACGAGGGTGGAGTGAAGAAATTAGGGTCTGGTCCATTAGAATCCAGGTCATTAACATACATAGTATAGTACGTGCATACAGCACTGGATAAATTATTGGATTTTGGCCTTATAGATCAAGTTTCCCTGTCCCAAAGAGCTTGCAATCTAGAGGCATTGACTAAGGCAAACATTACAGGAAGGCAGAATGTACAAAGGATGGGAAGCAGCCATTACAGTAGAAATGCTTCCTGGACTAAGTGGTGTTTAAGAAGCAGCATGAAAGTGGAGATCTATACAATTAAAAGACTGAGAGAACTAAAAGCCATTTCAGTGCAAGATGTCTCCTACAGACAGGAAAGTGCTGAGCTGCCCTCTCTTAGGTCTGATTCTCATTGAGGTTTAGGCTTGTGGGAAGAGAAGTTTCCAAGGATTTCCAGTGTGGTTTACTCCTGTCACCCAATCGTGTTTCAAGTGTCTTCAAACCCTCTTCCTCAGCACAAGCTGGGAAAGCGGCACTAGCAGGCTCCACTCCAATCTCCCCCTACGCAGTCACACAGCACAAAAAATGAAGTGGTGTACCGTGGCGCTCTCCCATAAATAGCGGTGTCCCCTCTCGACCCCAGAATCTGGTTCACGTCACTATAAAAAGCCGAAGTGGGACAGGGGAAGGGATTAACTGAGTCACATTAGAAAGGAACAGGGCACAGAACTTGGAACAGCACCTTGGCAGCTGTTTGGCTTGCACATCTGGACCTTACATAGTTCTTGCGTAGGTCACAATGGCTGGCTGTACTGGTCCATCTATTCGTCCTTTCAGAACGGTCTCCTTTCTATATGAGGGACAGATGGAATTTTCTTCAACCCCAGGAATGTCGTTCTCCTCTTTTTACTCATTATTTCCCTCAAACGAAGAGATTTAGGGACAGATCCCAACCTCTATTACACCAGTGCCAATCTGCAGTTACTCCCTTAAAGTCTATGGAGTTGCTTTGGATTTACCGGGACCGAGAGCAGAATCTGACCCTTAATGTGGCCATTGCAAGAAAAATCTCCCTTCTCCACTACAGTCTTAGTTCCCCAGTATTGCACCCCCCTCCTGTGGTATCTCAGAGAAATGCTGAAGCACAGGATCTGGTGCCACGCCCCCATCTATTTAGGATCCGGCGAGGTTTCTAGTGTCCCAGGGCTAACTGCAAAGTTCAGATTATTCTTTTGCCATCAGCTGTGCAGGGGTGTTGTTTTTTTGGATGGCGGGTGGGACTCTCAGAGGAAAGTTAAACTAATTAGCTCCACCTTGAATATGTGTCTCTTGTCTCCTTGCCAGAGTCTGCACATTTTCCCAAAAGCCGGGGGAGATGCTGCTGCCCGTCTTGAATCTCTGAAGGATCCAGCATCTAACTGAAGTAGACAGAGCTAAAGAGATGCTAGAGTGCCTTGCTCTGTCCAAGAGTCCCCTTTTGTTCTTCATGCTGGTGGAGGATGCCCATATATTTATCACTGGTATTATAACAACAGCTAGAGGTCACATCCAAAACCAGGGGCCCACTGGCTGAGCACTGTAATAAATAGGAAGAGAGTCTCTGCCCTGAAGAGCTTGAAATTTAACCAGAGAAGACAGATCAATGGTGGGAGGGGGCAGAGAGATGGATGTGACTCGACCAAGGTCCCACAACATGTCAATGATATAGCCAGGAATAGAATCCAGGTCTTCTGAGTGCCCTACCCACTGAACCATGCTGCTTGCACTGCCCACCTCTTTGCTGTTCCCATAAATGGTCATCTATATCCTCCTGAATCCCATCTCACGCTAGCACACGATGGTGCACTGCAGACACTCAACAGGCTGAGTGCCAAAGATAAGACTCATGGATAACACAGGAGATGGCTTCACAAGTCAAGAGGATCAGAAAATGACCCATTAGCGTTTATTATCTGTTGCACAGGATTACCCTCCACTAGCACTAATGGAAGCTGCCTATGCCTCTCAAGGGCAGAGGAGACTCTACAGTACACAATTATTTCTCAGCTGGATACATGGGCTTCCCCACTGTAAGATGGTGAGGAGAGAGAAAGAGGTGAGGAGGACTCAGCATTTCATTCTCTCTCCAAGATGACCCAAGCTAATTCTCAGTACTGAGGGAGAAGATACATATCAACATAAGCTCAATGGGTGTTTAAATTCTCATGCTGGAAAATTGTATCATGAATCCACAAAGAAACACATTGGCTTACTGTGTTTTCAGCTTCTTGTCCATGATAATAAGGGAAATCTTCAGCTCTAACAATGTTATTATTTGAATTATTATAGCACCCAAGAGCCATAGCCATGGACCAGGACCCCATTGTGCTAGGGGCTGTACAAACATAGAACCTACCCCAAAGAGCTAACAATCTAGTTTTAGTTACAATTACATCGCTACTGCTGCTGTCATGAGAACTGCAAACAGCCCTTACTACGTTCAGAGATACTTTTTCCTAAACGTCTCATGCCATTTAAACCCTATTTTATTTTTCCTAGAATTTTTCATCTGTAAATCTCAAAGCATTTGACAAAGTCCAGTGAGCATTATTATCCCCAAGTTAAAGATGAGGAAAAAGGTTACATGATTTGCCCAAAGTCACACAGTCATCAGCGGAGTCAGAACCTCAGATTTCTTAACTCCCAGTTAGAGTCCTGTCCACTAGCCCATGCTGCCTCTGTCCTCTGCTGATGTAGCAGGTTGAAAGGCAACAGAGTTTAGAAAGGAATAAAACTCAGACAAGATGTTGACATCGCAGAACAGAACTGAGACAGTCTGAATGTAGCATATTGCACGCATGTGCACAAGCCGACACAGGTATCTGCAGTTGTAGATCTGTTGTGCCATTTTCCCAAGACATGCAATAAGGTGTTGCATTGGACCCAGGATTCCACATCTCACAATCATTTGGGCTCATTCTACACTCTCATGGATAAACTCAGAGCACATCAGAGAGCCTCAGTCAGTGTAACTCACATACACAAAGGCCAGAAGAGAGACTGCAGCATCAGGAGGAGGTAAGAGCCTACCTTACTTTAACTTACACCTCTCCAAACTCCTTGGCATGTCAATTATAACTCCCTTATTGATCAGTAAGGAGTATACATAGGTTCAGGGGCATCTGGGTCTCAGAGCACGTCTACACTACAGGGGCTACAGCAGCACAGCTGCAATGCCATAGTGTAGACACTTCCTACATCGACTGAAAGTTTTTTTTTCTATCAGTGTAGGTAATACACCACCATGAGCCGTGACACTTCGGTCCACGGAAGACTTCTTCTGTCAACCTAACCACATCTACAATGGTGGGGGTAAAGGTTGGCTTAACTACAGTGTTCGGGGGGTGAGAATTTTTCACACCTCTGCGTAACATAGCTAGGACGATCTAAATTGTAAGTTGCAGACCAGGACATAGGGAGACCTACTTTTAACACCTTCCACATCACCACTGTAAGGAATTTGGCCCACTGTATACACTATTTCAACCAAACTACACTCACACACATTGCTTATGAAATACATTTGCTTCAATATTCTCTAAGTTTGTAGACCTAATAACAAGGTTCAATACTTACCCTTGTTTTACCAGTTCAAACACTGAAACACAAAGGAGAAGGTGATTAATGACAGGCTGAAAGCTCTGCAAACAAGATCCCAGCAGAAAAGCAATTATTTCTATGACCAATTATGGAAATAATCAACAACATGAAACTGGCTGGGTGAAGTGAGTTCAGAATGTGGAAGAATCCCATGTGGTATTTTGTTTTTTAAAAATGTACATTTTTACATGACGTCGTCACTGTATTTATCACAAAGATCTGTAGTTCATGCAGAAATTAGACTGACAATTCACGCCGCTACTTCAAAGAGCATATTACTATCTTCCTTGTTAATAATCTATGAACTAACATATTTGTTCAGTACTTCAGAATCATTATAGTTTATCAGGCTAAGAATCTTCTCACTATGACCCTGATTCTGCATTTCTTACATACCAAGTATTGAGTGTGCAGAGAATGCAGAACTAGGGTCTAAGGACACTTTAGCTCTTTGACCCGAATACTGTGCTCCATCATCAGTTAAGTAAGGTACAGAGCAAATTACGCACCATCAGGAAGGTTCCACCAGGGACCAAGTAAAAAGTTTTCCCCCAAAAAACGTTCATGGATTTAGCTTAAACAAACTGCTTATTTCTTCAAGAAAAACTGGGAAGGAGCCAGTAAGGGTCTATCTATACTGCAGCTGAGATGAGCCTCCCAGCCTGGGGAGACATATAGCGGGACTCTCACTGGCACACTAAAAATAGCAGTGTGGATATTGCAGCACCAGCCTGGACCCAGACTAGCCACCCACGCTTGGAACCAGGGGCTCAACCAAACCTTCAATGGGGCTGCAACATCCACATATACAAGCCCCACTAGCACAAGTGTGTCTACCCATTTGCTCCCAGCTGCAGTGTAGAGATACCCTTAGTTCCTCTGCTAAATAATGCACATCTTACACCTTCTATGATGTTATATTTTTAAACCAAGTAAATCACGTTTTTGTGCCTAAGCTGAATGTGGAAAACACACGTCCCTTGTACAAAACGGAGAAGTGAATATATTCAATTATTTGTACGTTCACAGATACACATTCAGGCCCTGATCCGGCCACGTTCATGCGGAGTAAGTACTCAGAGTTGCTGCACTGAGGTTTATGGGACTAAACAGGGAGTAAGGTCCTGCATAGCATGAGAAAGGATGACAAATGTGCCCCTTCGTTAACATGTGTTTTCCAGGCACAACAGCTGTTAGCCCTGAAAAACCTGGCCCCCAGGGGGTAGATTAAATTAATAGAAATAAGGCAGATTCACAATGAGACCAATATGCTAATGAACTCACATGATGATTTAAAAAAAGTCATAGTAGCAAGAACGGTGATTGGAACATTGGTCTTAATTGGTCATTGTCTTGGCCTTTGTTCATCCCCTTTGTTATTGCAAATGGGCATTTGTATTGAAATTCTCAATTTTTAAGGGTAGTTTTGAGCAATATTAAGCAACATATATCAGGGAACATTCTCAAGGCTGATTAGTTCCCTTAAACTGGTCTATTTTAGGGAACAAACTGCTAAACAATTCTAGAGAGACGGGGGGAAAAAGGTAGAGGCTGTGCTAATCAGTGAGCTCTTACAGGCTTTGCTGACATGACTCCCCAGATCTCTGTGAATAGTTTGCTCTTTACAGTCATTACTGCCTAAAAAACCCCCCAAAAATCTACAACTCCCACCAGGAGCTAACTTCAACAGCTCTGAAAGGAGCTAAAATTAGGGTACGAGAAGGAAACTCCCCGCCTCCAAAAACCCACCATCTGACAATAAGGAAATGTTGCATTTCCATAGTATTTTCAACCCAGAGTCTCAGCATGCTCTGCAACCATTTATTGTTTAAGTCGGTAAGTTCTGCCCCATTTTATAGCTGGGATAACTGAGGCACAGAAAAGTTAAGTGACTGGCCCAAAGTCACACAGTGAGTTAGTGGCAGAGCAACGTATGAAATCCAGGTCAGACTGTTGACACCCTGCTATAACTAACAGATAACACCACCCTTCAGTTCAATCCCAAATAGGGTTAAGCAAGAATGAAGCTGCAGGAAGAGGCGTCCATAATGAATATCCAGTTTACATCACAGTTTAATTTACTTCTATTGCACCTTTGATTCAAATCAATAGATGTCCAGCTAGTGCAGGGAGAGAATCTGAGTCTGGAAAGATATGCAATACATTAGTATGTGGGTCTGGTACTGGGCACTTTCAGAGTCAGGGTACCAAATAAATGGGATCATTGGTCTGAGCAAATATGGCAATCCCTACAGTGCTATTCCTTGCACTACCACAGGCTTGTATGCTCTTGGGTAAGTCACTTTAAGAAAAAGGATGATGTTGGCACAAGACCAAAGGGGCCTGAACAAATTCAGGCTGGAAATTAGAAGGTTTCTAACTATCAGAGGAGGGAGGTTCTGGAACAGCCTCCCAATAGGAGTTGTGGGATCAAATAACTTAGCTAGATTTAAGAGAGCTGGACAAATTTATGAGTGGGATTGTATGATGGGATTGCTTGTGACTGTAGGGAGCAGGGCTTGGCAGTCCTACAGGTCCCATCCAGTTTGTGTCTTATGTTCCTAAAATCTCACGTTTCAGGGCTTCAGCCGGTCACCTGCAGGAGTCAGAAAGGGATTTTTATCCCCCAATTATTACCTGCTTTCCCCCCACCCAGGCCTCTTCCCTCTGAAGCATCTGAGATGGCTAAAGCTGGAGATGGGAAGGGTGGGTGAGTGCTCTGAGGTGGCATCAAGCATTCTTTCTCTCAAGTGCTTTGCTGGCTGCTTCTTGTTCACATGCTCAGGTCTAACTGATTGCCCTGTGTGTGGTTGGGAGGCAGTTTTCCCTGAGGTCAAATAGGCAAAACACCCCCAAAGTCACTGCCATTCTCTGCAGCATGGGAGTGCAGGTCACATGCCAGGATCATCTTAGGATCTCTCACTTAATCAATTCCCTGCCACTGCAAGGAGCTCATACATCGGTGCAACTCAGTCCCTCCTATTCTTTGCCTGTGACATGCGATAAAAGACGGTTACTCACCGTTGTAACTGTTGTTCTTCGAGATGTGTTGCTCATATCCATTCCATTAGGTGTGTGCGCGCTGCGTGCACGATCGTCGGAAGATTTTTACCCTAGCAACACCGGCGGGTCGGCTGTGGAGCCCCCTAGAGTGGCGCCTTCATGGTGCTGAATATATACCCCAGCCGACCCGGCGCCCCCTCAGTTCCTTCTTGCCGGCTACTCCGACAGTGGGGACGGGGGGCGGGTTTGGAATGGATATGAGCAACACATCTCGAAGAACAACAGTTACAACGGTGAGTAACCGTCTTTTCTTCTTCGAGTGCTTGCTCATATCCATTCCATTAGGTGACTCCCAAGCCCAACTTAGGTGGTGGGGTCGGAGTGAGACATTGCTGTGTGCAAAACCGCTGATCCGAAAGCAGCATCGTCCCTGGACTGCTGCACTAGTGCATAGTGAGCTGTAAACGTGTGGACTGATGACCAAACCGCCGCTCTACAAATGTCCTGGATCGGAACTTGCGCCAGGAAAGCAGTCGAGGAAGCTTGGGCCCTCGTGGAGTGAGCGGTGAGGTGCGGTGCTGAGATACCTGCCAGGTCATAGCAAGTCCGGATGCAAGACGTAATCCAGGAGGATAGGCGTTGTGAGGAGACCGGTGAGCCTTTCATTCGGTCGGCCACTGCAACGAAGAGTTGCGTCGTCTTTCTAAAGTGCCTTGTGCGGTCAATATAGAAGGCCAGGGCTCTGCGTACGTCCAGAGAATGCAAACGTTGATCCTGGCGAGTAGCATGTGGTTTAGGATGAAAGACCGGGAGAAATATATCCTGGTTGATATGAAAAGGAGAAACCACCTTAGGGAGAAAGGCAGGATGTGGACGAAGCTGCACTTTATCCTTATGGAAAACTGTGTAAGGGGGCTCGGATGTAAGCGCCCTGAGTTCAGAAACGCGCCTTGCTGAGGTGATGGCTACGAGGAAGGCTGTCTTCCAGGATAGGTACAGAAGTGAACAGGTGGCCAGTGGCTCGAATGGAGGACCTGTGAGCTTGGAGAGAACCAGGTTGAGGTCCCACGTCGGAACGGGCTGACGTTGTTGTGGGTACATCCGGTCTAAGCCCTTGAGAAATCTAACGACCATCGGGTTAGAGAATACCGAGGACGCGAGTTCCCCTGGGTGAAAGGCCGATATAGCGGCCAGGTGAACTCTAATTGAAGATATCGCCAACCCCTGCTGTTTTAGGGAGAGGAGATATTCCAAAATGAGAGGAATAGGTGCCTGCAACGGTGACGTGGCTCGTTGTTCGCACCAACAGGAGAACCGCTTCCACTTGGCCAGGTACGTGGACCGTGTTGAGGGCTTCCTACTGCTCAGCAGAATCTGTTGGACAGAGTGCGAGCATTGCTGCTCTGCCTGGGTGAACCATGGAGCAGCCACGCCGTGAGGTGGAGTGATTGCAGGTCGGGGTGACGCAGGCGACCGTGGTCCTGAGAGATGAGATCCGGGCACAATGGAAGCGGGATCGGTGTCCGAACCGAGAGTTCCAACAGCGTGGTGTACCAATGTTGTCTCAGCCACGCTGGGGCGATCAGAATCACCTGTGCCCGGTCTCTGCGCAATTTGAGCAGTACCTTGTGGACCAGAGGAAACGGAGGGAAGGCATAAAACAGGTGGTCCTTCCAGGGAAGGAGAAACGCATCCGAGAGGGAGCCGGGAGCTCGACCTTGCAGGGAGCAGAACACGTGGCACTTCCTGTTGTCTCGAGATGCAAACAGGTCTATCTGGGGAAACCCCCACTTCTGGAAAACGGAATGTATGATGTCCGGACGGATAGACCACTCGTGTGTTTGAAAGGACCTGCTGAGTCGGTCCGCCAGAGTGTTCTGGACTCCAGGGAGGAACGATGCCGTGAGATGGATTGAGTGGGCAATGCAGAAGTCCCACAGGCGAATGGCCTCTTGGCATAGAATTGACGAACGTGCTCCTCCTTGCTTGTTGATGTAAAACATGGCCGTGGTGTTGTCGATGAGAACTAACACACAGCGGCCACGTAGGAGATTGAGAAATGCCTGGCACGCCAGGCGCACCGCCATCAGTTCCCGAACATTGATGTGCAGGGCTATCTGGGGTGCAGTCCACAGGCCCTGGGTATGGTGTTCGTTGAGATGGGCGCCCCAACCAAAGGATGAAGCGTCTGTGACCAGGTGCAGAGAGGGTTGTGGGGCGTGAAACGGCATCCCTTCGCAAACCACCTTGTGGTCTAGCCACCATGTGAGGGAGGTCAGGACCGAGTTCGGGACCGTGACCACCATATTCAGGCTGTCCCGATATGGGCGGTATATTGATGACACCCAGGTCTGGAGTGGGCGAAGCCGAAGTCTGGCATGCCTGGTTACGTACGTGCAGGAAGCCATGTGACCCAGCAGGGTAAGGCACGACCTCACCGTGGTAGTTGGGAAGGCCTTGAGTCCTCGAGTGAGGCTCGTGATGGTGCAAAAGCGATTGTCTGGCAGGATGGCTTGTGCACGTCTGGAGTCTAGAACCGCGCCGATGAATTCTATTCTCTGGGTAGGTTCTAGAGTGGATTTGTCCTTGTTGAGTAGGATGCCCAACTCGTTGAATGTGTGCACTATTATGTGGACGTGAGCTCGAACTTGCTCTTTGGTGCGACCGCGTACCAGCCAGTCGTCTAGGTACGGGAACACCTGTATCCCTTGCCGACGAAGGTACGCTGCCACGACAGCCATACATTTCGTGAACACCTTTGGGGCCGAGGATAGGCCGAAGGGAAGGACTGCAAATTGGTAGTGCACCTTGCTTACCACAAACCGCAGGAAGCGTCTGTGAGGCGGGTAAATTGCTATGTGAAAGTATGCATCTTTCATGTCGAGGGCGGCGAACCAGTCTCCAGGATCGAGGGAAGGGATAATGGTCCCCAAAGAGACCATGCGGAACTTCAACTTTACTACGAATTTGTTGAGTCCGCGCAAGTCCAAGATGGGTCGCAGACCTCCTTTGGACTTGGGAATGAGGAAGTAACGGGAATAGAATCCCCTGCCCCTTAACTCCACTGGAACCTCCTCTATGGCCCCCATAGTAAGGAGCGTGGAAACTTCCTGTATAAGAAGTTGCTCGTGAGAAGGGTCCCTGAAGAGGGACGGGAAAAAAGGGGGGGAGGAGGGGGGAATTGAGGAAAACTGGATAGCATATCCCCTGTCCACAGTGCGAAGGACCCAACGGTCCGAAGTTATAAGGGACCAGGCATGGTGGAAATGGGAAAGGCGATCCCGAAAGGATGGGGCTGGATCCTGTGGGATGACTGGGGCGCCGTCCTCGACCGCACCTTCAAAAGTTCTGCCTGGGGCCTGAAGGTGGTCTAGGTGGCCCCTGGTTCTGACCAGGTTGAGGGCCGGTCCACCTTCTTCTACCACCTCACCCTCGCCTCCGGGTCGAGTCCTGTCTCTGACGAGGCGGGGGGGGGTAGAAGCGCTGAGGCTGTGGTCTAAATGGCCTGCGCTGAGGGCCCACAACATGCATCCCCAAGGAACGCATGATCGTCCTGGAGTCCTTGAGGCTCTGCAGGCGAGAGTCCGTCTTTTCTGAAAACAACCCTTGTCCTTCAAAGGGCAGATCCTGCAGGGTTTGCTGCAGTTCCTGAGGCAGACCCGAAACCTGGAGCCAGGAGATCCTCCGCATAGCGATGCCTGAGGCCAGGGTTCTCGCAGCAGAGTCCGCTATGTCTAAGGAGGCCTGTAAGGAGGTCCGAGCCACCTTCTTACCCTCCTCCACCAGGGCTCCAAACTCCTCCCTGGACTCTTGGGGAACCAACTCCTTGAACTTCCCCATAGAGTTCCAGGAGTTAAAGCTATAGCGGCTCAAGAGCGCCTGTTGATTAGCCGCTCTAAGTTGCAGCCCTCCGGCTGAGTAAATTTTACGGCCGAATAAATCGAGGCGCTTAGCCTCCTTCGATTTGGGCGCTGCGGCCTGCTGACCGTGGCGCTCCCTTGCGTTCACTGAAGCCACCACCAGTGAACACGGCTGGGGGTGGGTATACAAGTACCCGTAGTCTTTAGACGGGACAAAGTATTTCCTTTCCACCCCTCTCGCTGTGGGTGGGATAGAGGCAGGAGTCTGCCATATCGTAGATACATTGGCTTGTATCGTGCGGATCAGGGGTAACGCCACCCTCGATGGGGCATCCGCTCCGAGGATATTCACGATGGGGTCGTGCACCTCCACTATCTCCTCCGCCTGCAGGTCCATATTACGGGCCATCCTACGCAGAAGATCTTGGTGAGCCCGGAGATCTATTGGAGGTGGACCTGTGCACGATGTGCCCGCCACTGCCTCATCCGGAGAGGAAGAGGAAGATGCCTCCGGTGGAACAGGATCCAAGGGAGGGTCCTGGTCTCCCTGCTCCTGGGCCGGAGCATCACCTGCGCTTGAGTCCAGGGCGTCAGGTGGTGCGGACACGGAAGCCTCCATGCCCCCTGGCGGAGGCCGAGAGATGGTGGACTCCGGGGCCCTTCTAACAGAGTGACCGGAGCGAGAGGTCGAAGCAACTGGAGCCCCTTGCGCCTGATGGTACGCCCACGGGGTCCAAAACGACCAGTGAGATGGGCCATGAGAATGGTCCTCTGTTATGTTCTGCCAATGGCCCAAGTCCTGTTCCTCGGCTTGCCCCTGAGGGGGGTATGCCGATCTCGAGAGGTCCTCCGAGGAGCGAGACCCCGATCTCGATGGCCATGGCGGTGCCGAGAGCGTCGAGACGATTCCCGTGGGCTGCGGTGCCGCACGGTGCCGGTCTGGAGATGATCTATCTCCACGCGGTGCCGGCGATCGGTGCCGGGACCGCGACCGGTGCCGATGACCTCGTCGGTGCCGGGAGTCGGATCTGGACCTCGACGAGGACCTGGAGTATGCCCGGTACCGGGAGCGGCCTCTCGACGTCGAGCGGCGACCGTAGCGGTGCCGAGAACTACGTCTCGACGTTGATCGGTGCCGACGATCATAGCGGTGCCGAGACGTAGAGCGGTGCCGCGAAGAAGATCTTGGCCGCGAGTACGACCGGTGCCGAGGTGATATTCGGTGCCGGGACTGCGAGCGGCGTGGGGACCTGCTTCGGGACCTGGATCGGTGCCGAGGTTCCAGCCCTTGCGATGGAGGGCGCATCAAGGCAGGTTTCCCCCTCGACTGGACCGGACGAGGCAACGGTGCCGTCGGTGCTGGTGGTTGAGGCGGTGCCGGCTCCGTGAGAGCTATTAAGTCTCTCGCCGCCGCGAAGGTCTCTGGCGTCGACGGGAGGCACTGTATCACCGCCGGCCTCGGTGGAGACGCTGTCTGCACCGGACTCAACGGCCTCGGCGCCGGAGTCGACGGTGCTGGAGGCACCTGTTTCCGGTGCTCCACCGGCGTACGTGGCTCTACCCCCGGCACTGGGGGAGCCAGCGTCTTCGGCACGGAGGTCCCCGTCTTATGGGCTTTCTTATGCCCTGGGGATAATGACCGGCGCCGAGGCACTTGCTGTGCTTGCGGTGCCGACGAGGTCCGGTGCCGGGAAGGCTCATCTGACGCCACTCGCGTGGTCGTCATGGCCGGTGCCGCCGGGGCACTGCGCACCGAGGCGCTAGGTGCCGGGGCCTGACTTGTAGATGGAGCGTCCGGACTAAGTGCCGCCTCCATCAGGAGTTGCCGGAGCCGAAAGTCCCGCTCCTTCTTGGTCCTCGGTCTGAAGGCCTTACAGATCTTGCACTTATCTGTTTGATGGGACTCTCCCAGGCACTTCAGACAGGAGTCGTGCGGGTCGCTCGTGGGCATAGGCTTAGCGCAGGAGGCGCACAGCTTGAAGCCGGGAGCGTTGGGCATGAGCCCGGCCCCGCGGCCGGGGGAGAAAGGGGGAGACGACCCCCTTAATCCCCTGAACTATTATAACAACTAGACAACTTTTAAAACTATTGACTATTTAACTATAAACACTAGGACTATAACTATAACTATAACTGCGAATAACGAACTAAGCTAGGGAGAGTGGAGAACAGCTAAGCAGCGCTCCACAGTTCCAACGACCGTCAGGGGCGGTAAGAAGGAACTGAGGGGGCGCCGGGTCGGCTGGGGTATATATTCAGCACCATGAAGGCGCCACTCTAGGGGGCTCCACAGCCGACCCGCCGGTGTTGCTAGGGTAAAAATCTTCCGACGATCGTGCACGCGGCGCGCACACACCTAATGGAATGGATATGAGCAAGCACTCGAAGAAGAATTTAGTTTCCTGGGGGCTGTAATGTTTGGTCTCATTTGGTTGTTAGGTTTAGTGTATGAGTGCAGGGAGGTGTTGATGGCCTCTGATATGCAGGAGGTCTGATTAGATGATCTCGTGGTCCCTTCTGGCCTTAAATTCAATGATTTACTGCTCCCCTGTGCTTCAGTTTCTCTCACTGTAAAATGGAGTTGGGAGAGGCAAGACAATGTAAGCACAACTCTTTGCAACCCTCGCTTGGCAGAACAGCTACGGAAACAAAATTCTTATTGAACTCTGCTCCTCTTTAACCTCAGTGGGAAGGGCAGGGGTTTCAACATTTGGGGAGAGAATGCAGATAAGACAGTCCCTCTTTCAAAAAAGGAACTACAGCTTATACAGCACTTGGGTGAGATGACAGGAGGATAGCAGTGAAGAGCATTACAGGTTACAGCTGGGCACCTGGCTCTGCAAAGTGTTCCCAGACATCTGATTATAACCTAGTGCACTGCTGAGTATAGGCTGACGGGGTAAAGTCCTGTTTTATCTCTTTCTGAGCCCAGACGTTGGATCCCACATGTCTCTGTAATTAAAGGGGACCTGTTCCTCTGATATACCCATGCCATGAAAATTCTCACTGCTGTAAGCCCTATTCTATTACTTTAAGCAGCATAAAAGGAATCTCCATAGTGATCAGCTACTTTGCTGGCATAACTCACTACCTCAATCCCCCCTGCAGACCATGGGAAATATTTTATACAGTCATCCAAAAGTTTGATCCACGCAAACAGAGATTGCATCCAAATACTGTCACTGTCATGTGGCATGCATAGTGGGGCAGAAGGGAAGAGTGACTTGTTTACCCATGTACAGATGGTCCTCGCTGGGGTCATCTAGCACCTGTCAACACAAGTTAGAAGGATAATAAAGTGACTGCACATGGATAAAAAGTATTCTATATTTCCACAGGTCCATATCACCCATCAGAAAATACCAAGAATAAATATACTGACAATAGGGACATGGTATCAGATATTTTAGGCCCCAAATGTATAGCTAAGGTTTTATTTACATACACACACGCACGTGCACACACACAATATAAATCTACAGCCACTTAGGGTTTCATAGTTGTCCCAGTAGTGCATACCCTGATCACTCAGAACTTCTTGACAACATCAGGGACTGAACTCAGATGTTCCTGCTCTAAAAGCACAGGCCTCTAACATTTGACGTCAGGGAGAATTACTCCATTAGTTGTAAGCAGTACATGGCATATGACTCAGAAGTTCTGAATCTATTCAGAAGAGAACTATGATATGCACATCAGACACTGCGTCCCTCTGTATGTGTATGTTTGTAGGATAGATAGATTTTAAATTTTTACACACAGAGGTTAAATACGTAAGTTGTATACGTGGATTCATGGAGAAACAAAGCAAAATGTGTTTTGTCTGGTTGATACCAGTTTAATTATGTTTTAAACCTACACCCCTGATATACCCATATCAGGTCAGCAGCTTCAATTTTAGAACTGGTACTTTTCTCAAAGCCATTTCCCTTTAGGAATTCCAGTTCCCAACATCTTAATTTAAAACAGACATTTTTGCTTTGCTAATCTCACTAGTTCCTTCCCTCAAGGGAAAAGATAAGAGGGGAAAAAATGTAGCTGTAACACAAAGGAAATAATACTTCTGGTATGTTTAAATATTTTATCTCACTTGTAAACCAGCAAATTTGAGTATGCATATTCATAGATCTTGATACTTTTTGCATGGTCAGTTTCATTAAGCCAATATGTTTCCTAGGAGACGAATGTGGAATCTAGCATTGGCATTATTCAAACTTTTCATAATTAATCTTTAAAGGATAAAGCATTAAAAGAACCAGAAGTGGGATTAAACAAAACAAACAAACAAAAAAGTCAGAGAAACCATCCAAGGGGATAGTGCAGACTGCGATTCCACAGCCGATGCTGAAAGAGCAAATTGGAGCATATGGATTATTCCTCAACTCAGAATGAAAAACCCCTGAGACGTAATTGGGCATATGGCTTTAGAGGACCATTTACACTCCCTCAGCATTACAATCAAATTGTGCTATCTGCAGGTTCTGTACACAGAGCCTGCAGGTTTCCTTCCACTGCTGAGTGCAGGGACCAAATCAAACAGACTCCTTTACTGAACTAGCTATAGGTAAGAATAAAAATGATTCTCTCTTTGAGCCCCATCCGGAAAGATCCTCAGCACACTCCGCTCCCCCTGAAGTTAATGCGTTCAAGATGCTCAGCAGTACACAGGAGGTATGCAGCACCTTGAAGCTTCAGGGCCTTTGTACAGGGGCTGATCCAGGAGTATAGAACGGGGCTGGGATTGACGGCACTTTATGCAGACAAGGAGAAGTTACACTTTTTGATGCCTTCCTAGAGCAACAACAAAACAATCACTTCGAGCATACGTGATCTCTTGCACAGAACCCCTGGAAACACCTCTCCCCTCCTCCCCAAAATGGACTTGACCTTTTACATGTTCCCCAAAAATCTGATGGTTTTTGTAGTCAGTCACAAAAACCAACATTCTTCCAAAAATCACCATTTTAAAATGGAGGAAAACAAGCATCTGATTCTGAGATATAGGAACCAGACCCCAATTCCATCTCGACTGGTACACAGAGATGCTCCTAGGTTACCATTTCTCTTTCAGATTGATGCATACTGAGTGCCTTGCAGAACAAAGATCATTTTATTCCTGGTGTCCAAGCACGACTAGATTGCACATCCAGTGTGTGTGTCCACAAAACAGGTTACTGAAGCCCACAGAAAACCAATTGCACATGCATCCCTCCATGTAAATCTACAAACAGGCATTGCTCGAGTCAAGCTAGACGCTTGAATGCTCTGAAGATTTATTATTATTTATTACTTATTTATTTTAAAGATGGACCTTCAACCACACTGGACAGATCAATATAGGAATGGCTTTCCGGATGACAAACGTCCTGCCTTTCAAGGAACACCCGTATTCTGTACTGAACGCCTTCAGCCCCTGCACACCCTAATATTGTAATTGCAAGTTAACATTTCAGCCAGTCTCACCTCCACCAGTTTCACTACATTAGGATGGTCCAGCTTTTTCAAGATGGCGATCTCTTGGTACACCTGTTCAATGGGCCCTTTTGGTTCCAAACAGCCTTCGGATGTGGCTTTGGCACCTCGAGGAGGTGGGCGGCCTGTTTAAAATGGTAAAGATACAGGAGGCAGGTAGCACAAGACAAGTAATAAAAGCTGGCAGCTGATACATGTGGCTGAGCCAAGGTAGCACCTCATCAACAGTCACCGGATAAAAGGCCTGATCTTCAGCAGTGCAAAGATTTCCCTCCCCCCGAGTTCTCTGGGCGTTGCAGGTATTGGGCACCTCTGAGGAGCATGCCATGATGCATGTATTTGAATAACCCTAGTGCACCGCAAAATGCACTAACAAAAAGATCATTTAAAAGAGAGAAAGGCCAAATCATTGCTTAATACACATGGTCACTGATGACCTTACCAAGACAAATATCTACATTTAATTTCAATACTGTTTGAGATACAGTCTACAGAAAAGCACAAAATGCAGCTGATCAAAATTCCCAACCCCCCCATTTTTGCAGGCAAGAACTTGTTTATTTTCTCTGATGAGTTTTTACATTTATGCCATCAGTCTCTGGCCCAAATTCCACTCTGATGCTTCTTCTTAGCATATGTGCAAAATGGCTCAGGTGGCACGTGACCAGGATTCATCACCGAATTTGGTCCACCGGTTGGATCATTAGCTAGGCACAGCACAATTAAGTGACTAGCCCAAAGTCACACAGGATGTCTGTCAGAGCCAGGAACAGAACCAAGATCTTCTGGTTCCCAGTCCACTGCCCTAACCCACAAATTAACCTTCCCTCTATCATTCCAGCCCTCGTCCCAAACCTCCAACATCAATATACACAAAATTCAGCACTGCCACAAAGCACTTTCCAACCAGGATATCTGCCTCATACATATACGATAATTCTGCTGTCAGAGACCGTGGGGCTATATGTTTCACTACCCCACCATCTCTGCTGCTCAGCTGTAGATCTCACTAGTTCTCCACACATCAAACAGCCATTTGTCACTTACGTGGAAAGCCTGCTTGTCTCATAAGCTTCTTTTTGGAAAGAACTTTCATTGCCTGCAATACAATTAATATGTAAATAGATTCTGTCACTGCTACTGCAAAGAACTCACATGTGTAGGTTGAAACCTCGCTCTTGGGGGCAGACGCTGGACCTCTGTGCAAAGTCAAATGGGCCTGGTGTAGGGGATGAGAAGGGAGCGCAAACCTCACAGGACAAAGAAGTGTTTTTGATCCATCTTCAGAAGCATTGGGGAGACATTGTTCTGCTCACATACAGCATCTTCGGGGGCAACTCCCCCATGATATACCTGAGGGGGATCGCTTCCCCTCTCTTGTGTCTCCCAGGCTCTCCTCTCCTCACACCCCAGAACTTTCTCTCCCCCTTCCCCCAGGTTCTCAGCCCCCTTCTGGTCTTGCCACCAGGTTCGCCCACCAAAGATCTTGACTCCACAAGGGCAGCATGGCCTTAAGGCAGGTCTTGCTCCTACTTGGTGCCCTTGGGCCAGCTGAGAAACACTCTTTCCACACCTCATCAGCTAGCCAAGCAGCACATTTTCTCCCCTCCAAGGCAAGTTGATGCAGGAGCCAGGGATGTGGAAGAAGATGCAGCTGGGTGAGGAGAACAGGGAGAGTCTCTAAGCTGCAGGATTCCTGCCTGCCAAACAAGGGAGGCAGCAACCTCTGGTAGTGCTGTTTGGTTGGTGCGTGCTATTAGATCTGGTGCCCAGCCCAGAAAAGCTAGAAAGGTGGGTGTCAGATCAGGGAGCTAGAGAGCAGGCTGGAATGCTCACAACTCCATCCAGAAGCTGGAGGGGAGGCAGATCCGCCCCTGCACCCAGCACTAGACTATGCTTCACCAGAGAATCTCTCCTAACGATACTCACATAGTAGGTGTTGTCATCTTCATTGTACGCGAGCTTCACAACCCCATAGGAGCCCTAGAAAAATACACCAGCAGCCACAGGTTACTGCCTGGGGGTCGTCAGAGAAGCACATTAGCCACTGTGGCTCCCACTATGGGTGAAACATGAGGTCACTCTCTGGACTCCTTTGTAGGCCCTCAGATTCACAATGATTGTGGGGCTCCTCCCTCTGCTCCAGCACAGCCAAAAGGTGACCCCAAGTTTGAGCTCAGCATGGCACAGAACACTGCCATTCAAATTGCCCACTAGCAATACAAACACAGTGGGTTTCAAGTGCGGTAGCCCCTCAGGCTCCAATGCAGGCAGGTCACCTGAGAGTCCTGATACACCAGTAGCCATCTTGGGGACATTCCTGAGCAGGAAATCACCACAGGTGCTGACCAATCTATTAAAAAACTCTGGTAGAGAGGTTAATAGCATGGAACCAGATCACCCTTTTGCATGGGAAATTATACCTGCTGTGTTTCATTGGACTAGAAATTAACCTTTTAGCACAACTGAAAACAGCTGTAATTGCATAAAGTAGCAGGGGTGAGGACATTTAATGGAGTATACTTATGAAGGTGTGAGCTGACTTAGGATAAAAGAAATTAAATAGCCGCCCCCCCCCCCCCGAAACTCCCAGCCTAATGCTCATATGCCAAATCTGTAAAGTATTCACCTTTCCGATTTCATCTTTCAATTTATATTGATTAAGCTGCACACAGTCCTACAAAGGGAGGAAAAAAAAGTTTGACATGAACCAGTGGCATAACAAAAACAATCACGTATTTATTTGCATTTTTTTTTTTTTGCACAAGAAGAAGAAATGCATTATTCATAAACAGAGCTCCAAAGAAGCTGGAGACATCAGAGCACCATTAGAGTCAATTAACTGGAGAGAGAAGAAAAAAAAACAAACAATCCTGAAACAGTAACAACCTCTTAAATCACAGATGTAATGTTCTTTAGACAATAAATGTCATCTTTTACTCTGCAGATTACTGTATTTGTTAGGTAATGTAAATCCATTCAGATTGTAACTATAATGTTTGATTTCATTAGCAATAAATGACAGCCATTTGCCAAGATTGGGAATTTCTACACATGGCTAATTACTGACGTTCACGTGATCATTCTCAATAAGAACCACTCACATGAAATAGGTATATAAAGATCAGTAGCTGAAATTAACAGGTTATAAACCTATCAGAGTGCACCAGGCCTTGTAAGCAGTGGAAAGTTTAGTCCTTAACTAACAGCTAGTGACTAACTTCCAAATACCTTTAGTATGTTTAACACACTGTCCGGCAGACATTTACTGCCTGTTCTGTGTTAGAGATGACAGGTTCTGGGCATGCAATACAGTATATCTGCTCACTATTTCAGACAGTGGTTTTTTACATGCACATTTCCCATGCACTGGGCTGAAGATCAAGTCCATCCAGCTTTGAACATTGTTTCAAGCACCAGTAAGCCCTTCATTTTGCTGTCTTTTTACCATAATTAACAACTAGTTAATTACACATGAAGAACTCAAACCAGTTACTGAGGCCATGTCTACATTACCACTTTTGTCGACATAACTTAGATTGCTCAGTGGTGTGAAAAAAACACACCCGAGCAACATAAGTTACACCAACAGAAGCACCGGTGTGGACAGTGTTATGTTGGCAGGAGAAGCTCTCCCGCCAACATAGCTACTGCCACTCCTTGAAGGTGGTTTTATGAGGTCAATGGGAGAACTCTCTCCCCCCAGTGTAGATAAATCTCTGATAATTTTTGTATGACTTTACATTGTGCCTCTTCATATAACCTTGTGGTGGGTTTACCCACGTGTGACCTCTGTTTTTATGGGACTTTGTATCAAAGCCTCATTTAGAAACTTTGCATTGCCCTTGGTATAATATTATAGCCCCTAAGGATAAAATAAGATAGAAGAAAAAAAAATTTTTTTGCTAGCAGTAGAACAAAAGCTCTCCCCCCCCACTCTTAATCAATTGCCTTGTTGAATGAATAAGGTGTGGATGAGCAAGGCATGGAAGGCAGCACCTCCAGACAGCCTCAACTGTTGGAGAGGGGCTGGGAGCCAGACCCAAGGACAATAAAACGTGTCAAGTGGGCTCATTAAAAACAAGCAGACATACCGAGGAGGGCATGGGGGGAGGGGGTGTTAGAAGCAAGCACCTTCTTTTGGAAACACCCTCTTTGCAGCATTGGAACAACACTCAAAAGAAAGCAGCACAAAGGACCAATGGACACAGACACAGAGTTTGAATCTGGTATAGATTTGCATAAGAGGAAAGCTGCTATAAAAGTGAGGTGTCTTGCAGAGGACCCCGGGTCTCCTCTTGTCAACATGGGAGCATCGATCCGGATTGGCAGAAGCCCGGCTCCACCTCCTCCTCCATCTAACTCACCTGGCCAGTGAAGTTAAGGGGAGCAACTAACTGGTAACAACAAGATGGAGTGTGTTTGTGTGTGTGTGTGTAAGTGTAATATATTATATGCATATAATACAGTGTTAAAAAATACATGTATTACTAATAAATGTGGCGTTTTGTCTTATTCCCCCCTGAAAAGATCCTGTGCAGTACTTTAAGTACAACACCAGCACAACGTGGCTACACGAGTGATCTTACAGCGGCACAACTGTATCAGTACAGCTGTACTGCGGTAAGCTTGCTAGTGTAGACATGGCCTTTGGAAATACCAATTCCTCAAGGGTTAACACTCCAATCTGAACCCTCCTATGAAATGCCTTCTTCTGGAAAAGCACACGAGGCACAATCATGCAAAGCACTGACTAATTTATTTAGGCCCAAGCCCCTGCTCCCATGAGCATCAATGGCAAAACTCCCACTTACTGCAATGTAGTTGGATGAGTCCTTTATTGACTTCACTAGGAGTGTCAGGGTGATCAGCACCTTGCAACATAACATATTATCTTGTATTGTGAGCATTTGATTATTCTGGGTTATTGCTTTTCAGAACTGATGACTACACTTTGCTATTTCAGGTACCGGGGAAGGGCCCTGTGCCAGCCCTGAACGAGATATTGCTTAGGAAGATGTCTGTTTTTAAGCTAACTGACCACATGCCTTCCACCCATTGTATAAAACATGCACAGATTTATTGCTAGAAGATGAGTGTTATTAGCACAAATGCATTTTCCTTTCAAAATACATAATTAAGCAAGAATGGGCAGGAGGAATTAATTTCTCCCACCTCCCTTTTTAATCAGCTGCTGTTGTCAGAGATCACAGAACTCTTTATACAGATTCCTAAAGTCTCTCTCATTTCCCCGCCCCTCCCCTTTATCCCTTCCCCCAGTTTGTGGTACTGTTGGCTGTGATAAATTTTGCCAGGGCTCCAGTCATATAGCCCCCACACACACACACAGACAGGGAGGAATCTCTGTTTGGGGGAGTTAGGGCAGATACACAGGATTCTCCCCATGTTCAAGTTGCATAGAGAAACTCATGATGCACCAATGAGTTGCAAACCCCACAATAGCTGCTATATTCAGAGTGGTATGGTCTAGTGGTCCAACCACAGGACTGGAAGCCAGGAACTCATGAGTTCTACTCAGAGCTGGGATCAATTCGCCAATTAGAGTAGCACTTGGACAATTCACAACCTCCTAGCCCCCGTGACAGATATGGCAATTTCCTGCGATATCTTTGAGAGATCTTACTATATTAAGTGTATGTGTCATTGTGGGCCAGGGACTGTATGTAATTCCATGGGGATGAGTGACCACACATCATCCAGGAATTACGAACAATGGGGGGTGATTAGGCAAATTCACTCAGGTTCTAACACCTTCAGAGACGTACCACCAGCTGCAGAGGCTGCATACATTAGTCCAAACTGGATTCTCCAGAGACCAACAGACAAAGAAATGGCGTTTGGATAAATAGCCTGCTTTCTGATCCAGCAAATGGACAGGAGCTTCTGTCCAAGGGTGGCCCCAAACCTTCCTGGGAAGGGTTGGAAGGACTTTAGGTGACTGACCTCTGGTAAGCGTTAAGCATATGTATAGGAACTTTTTTTTTTTTTAATGTTTTTTTCTGTAATGCTTTCACCTTAAGAGTAAATGTGCTTGCTTATAAAGATCTGTGTGAGAACTCTCAACTGCTGGCATGAGTAGCTGAACAGTACGTTGTTCATAGCCATTGATGAGAAAGCAAAGCACAGATGCTGGCCTGTTTAGGCAGTCTGGCTTGCTGGGGACAGTGCAGGCAGGGAACTGTACAGCCTGGAACAACTCCAGTCAGGAGGGAGAGAGAGGGAAAAGCCTCAGTCAGGAGGTCTCCACCTAAAAGGGGTGAGGAGAGTGCACACACGGTGATCCATGGCTGCTTCCACTGAGGAAGCTTAAATAAGAACACCATGTTCGCCTCACCCAGAAGGTGAAGATAAACACAGCATCAGATTACTTATCAATTAAACCGACCTCAGAACATTAAAAAGTGTTAACTTTTACAAATTACTGTGCCCTGCTGAGTGACTGAATCCCAGCCAAGACTCTCAGTTAACTCAACATTGGTTATGTCTGTCATGGGTTACACAGGTCAAGCCCCTATTCTTTGGAACTTAGACAGGAAACTCATGCTCCAACCATACACAACACCCAGCCCCCACAGAAGCAGAGCTCTTCTGCAACTCCACTTCTTAGGGAGGTTAGGAGCTCCACAGGAGCAAATATTCAAGGACATCTGATTATATAATAAATTGAGGAATCCCCAAGACCTTTGGCTCATTAGGGCTGCACCCTATTCTGAATTTCCTTTAAAGTTCGTAAAATACTCTATCGAAAGAGGACCCCTCCATGAATAAGAGGTTGTGTCAAAAAGCAATAGGCTAAAAGCATCTTGAACCAATAAGACTGCAGAAGTAGTAACTGGTCTATACTCAGGAAAGCCACACATAATCACAGAAATGCAAAGTCTGTGCAAAACATTAAATTACATCGGATATATTTTTCCTTACCTGCAAACCAGTAATAGAAACTTTATTTGATTCCACTGTCGGCCTCCGGGGCAACCGAGGAGAAGAATGTGGAGATGTAACTGGAGAATAAGGGAGAGATGGGTAAATGTAACGTTCATTCACACCTGCATTGCTACTGGGTGACTGATCTTTCCTGTCGAGATAGTTTTTGACCTGAAAGATTCAGCTTGGCTTTTGGCTCCCTTGTCACCTCTGGGGGCCCCCTAGAGCGCCAGGAACACCCTCCCCTGCAAGACCCTGGCTATCAGACACCATCATCTCTTCACCGCAGTGTTCCACATGCTCATCTTCCTCTTGTCTGTCCTGTCCCCACTCCTCACCTGGGGCACCAGTCGAATCATACTCTGTCACCACAACAACAGACTCCATGCCCAGGTACTCAATGGTCAGTGACAACAAGCTACACAGATAGTCAGGTGCCTTCCTGCACTCGCTGCGTGGTTCATCGTAACAAACAGGTCTCTCGGCGGCAGGTCTGCTGGGAACACATGATGGCATGATGCACTGGCCGGCTTCATCCCAACTGATGGCATAGCTCCATCAGAGATAGTAATCTAAAGGCAGAAGGAATAGTTAGCAGCAACTTTGTAATGCCATACCTACTGGCCATGCATCGTTCACAGGCTTGTTTAAAGACAAGAGTTACTGTTAGCTGGATGTTTAAATGATCTAACAGTATTATTGCTGTTTGAATTATTATTATTATGAGGCTTTTATTTAATGTTGTTGATCCACTATTAGCACAATAGGGTAAAAGCTAAGACCAGGTATAAACATTTGGCTAGGATTCGCTCACATAACTGACTCCCAGAATGCAGAAAGAGAAATGTTTAGACAGTAATATTCCTTTTACTCTAACCTATATAAACAACCCTGAGCATCAGCATTAAGTTCTTTAAGAAAAGCCAGACACCCTAGCCTGATCCTATTGACGGTCAGGGGAATTGTATCATCAACTTCAATAGGGTCAGAATCAGGCCCTCTGCTCTCAGATGCATAGCTGCAACTACAATGAATATCAATGGGCATTACTGTATTTTTTTTTTTTTGTATTCCACTAGTACCCAATGGTCCAATCAGGATCATGCCCTCTTGTGCAAGGCAATGGAGAAAAGACAGTCCCTTCCCAGAAGGTTTTACGGTCCTGAGAGTAGTCAGTATCTTCAAAGACAGGCCTTTATCTGGACAAGGGCCCTGACTCCGAAATCTGGTCTGGGTAGGCAGAACTCTGCACCTGTCTAGGACACCATTGAAGCCAAAGGGACAACACATGGGCATAAAGACCTGATTGCAGGATTTGGACCTAAAAAAATAACCGATCAACCACATTATTTTAGCTTATCCTCTATCCATTGTTTGCTTTCTATATTTTCCCATTTTATTTTATTTTTTAATTAGATTTATGAACCATGGAAATGACTGCGAAATTAACTTTGTTAAAAAAAGACAATACAATTGTCAAGTCTCTATAGCTCTGATGCATTAGAGACAGTTCCATACAGTTATTTCTTTGAAAACCATCAAGGTGAAATTAAGCAGTGGAATCTTTGCTTGTCCAATGTGGATTGCTGTAAAAACCCGTGAATGACCCAAGTGTCATCTGGACGAGACAGCATTTCCCAGTTGCCAGAAACAACTTGGCTGAGATAATAGGCTGGGAGTTTTATTTTAGCAAGTCTGGAATACACAGGCAGAAAGATTATTGCTTTTCCCCCTGCAACACAATTTTATTTTTAAATTTCTAGGTTGACAAGTTGCCACCAGTAAAAAAACACCACCACAAACAATGATTTATTTATTTATTTTTGCCATGTTGTTCCAACACCTCAATAAGGTGGCTGCTTAAAATTAGATCCACTTGTCTAAAATTAAAATTTCCATTATGCTGTGCCCTCTGGCATAGCTGCTCTGAATCAATATAGTAGAAATTACATGTCAAATATAAAAAAAAAAACAAGCACTCTCTTTCCCTCTTAAAGTCTTTATCATTGCATAATTGCCATTTCAGACACAGAATCGTCTGCATAAATGAGACCATTTTCTCTGAAGCTGGAATGGTCCACTGACAAAACTATGCTGCTTTCTTTGGCACATCACAGTTTACTGCTTGCAGATTAACAGACAGAGAAGAAAAAGGAATTAAAATACAGTGAAAGATACAAATAAGACCAGTTCTTAGCAGAAAGGGTAAATTATTTAAGAAGTGATAGATTCCTCCCCCCAATAGATTCATCTGTCCCTTACTGTTCAAAAAAGTTGGGATGCCTAATACTCCGGGAACACTAGATAGGATTTTTTTCTCTCCGACAGGAAGTCTGTTATTGATGTGCGCTAGCTAGGACGCTGTGCTATTTGGCTTGGAGCAAAGCTGCTTGCATCTATCTATTTTTCAAATGTGTTCCTGGACCCCTGTTCTCAGCCAAGAAGCCTCCAGGTTTAGCAGCTGTTCCATTAAGTTCAGGTTGTTGATGTGGATTGGTGGCCCATTGGTCCTCCATGGTATGGCGGGGGGAGGGCAAAGAAGCCACTGAAATTAAAGATTTAAACGTTAACCATTCGTGAAGAAGATTGCATTGGACCCAGCACGGCAGCAAGATGGTCCTTTCCATTGCACATAGAGCCTGACTTCAATGGATACTTCATCTGATCTTTTCCACTGAGCCTTCATTTTTGCGGTTGCCAGGGAAAGGCATGAATGAAGCACACACCCAAATCTGCATGTGCAAAATTAAAGGCAAGGTTTGAAAAATCATAAAACTACATAAAACTTCCTTGGAACTTCAGAGCGCTCAGCATCTTGAGAGTCCAATCCTGCTGCTACTGAAGTCATTGTCAAAATAAATTCCCATCAAGTTCAGGGGGAGCTGGCCCAGGCCTTATATGTTGGGTGGGAGCATTCCTGCTGCTGCCAGCAAATCCATGGAACAAAACTGATTAGAAGGAGAGCAGCTGCACTAGTAAATGATACTGGACTTGTGAATCCATTAGGACTGCACAGCACAAGTGCATTTTAATGCACTCCCTAGAGTGGTGCATTAAGAAAACTGAAAAGCAAACAAGCAAAGAGAGCAGATGGCTCTTAAAGGCTGGTTTCCATTTGCTGTAGGTTCTTTTAGGATCCACGCCAGCTTGCAGAGATAAATAGCTTTCCCATTAACCAGGAACCATTGCCAAAGCGCTGCGCCCTGCACCCCCACCATTCACCACCACCTCACTTCAGAAACCACACCAAACAAGGAAGAACCTGGGCGTTTCTCATTCATGGGGCCTAGCGAGATGAAACTGAAAGAAGTAGAAAGCTGGCTTGCCCTTGATGTGGTGTATTGCAAAGGCCCGAGCTAAGGAGGATCACAGCTAGCATTCTGGGGTGTGTATGCTTATCAGCTGGCCATCATCATCCTCTGCCCATTTAACCCAATTATCCAATCCTAGACTTGCCCTTGTATGCCATGGGCCCATGCAGGGCTTGGGCTACTTACCAGAAATGCTAGATTTTGCAGCTAGTCTTTACCCAACAGAAAATAGTTTCCAGCCCTTCAGAAAGGGTATGAAATGAAGTCAGAGCAATCTCCATCGAGGTGGTGAAAATGTGTACATTTAAGCCCCACACCGGCCTTCCACAAACAGAAGAGGGTGTGTGGTGATTGCAGCATTGGCAAGCCTGGATCCCAATTACATTACCTCAGAGGCCCCTCGGAGGGTGAGGGGGTGGGGACCCTGAGAAGGAATACCAGAACAGAAGGGCTGTACAGCTGCTCTGCACCCAGATCCTCATTGAGAGATGGATTTCACCCCTCACACTTCACCTGCAGAAAACACGGCTTTATTTGGGTCTTATGTAGGGGACATGAATTTTCACCGGTAGTGGTTTAAACTACCGTGCTGCTTTGCCTGTGTTTCTGGTACCTGCCAGGCTTTTATAGCAATAAGAAAGCAGAGATTTCCGAAAGTACTCAGTACACCCTCCCACATTAAGGGAGATGGCAGCGTTCATCTGCTTTGCAAGGTTAATACAGACACAGCCATAACTAGCCACTTGCTTGTCACATTAGAATCTTTTGTCATTAATAGGGCAGCTGCTTGAAGACTAGCAGGCATTAAAAGGCTCACGGTGAACAGTTCTGGGGTAATACTTCTGTAAAAGTGAATGTAAGTCGAAGTATCAGCAACACTTTAGAGCAGAGAGTGCACTGGACTTGGGGAGTTAATTGGCTTGACAAGGCTAAACACATCAAGGCTGTTTAATTCAAGCAGACTTCCTGTGCTCTGTAAGCAGGCTAAAGATCATCAGACCCCCACACAAAGCTTTATGTTTAAGAACTGTGGCACTTTACGCAGGCAGCGTCAAGGCAGAAAATCCAACAGACTTCCTTACCTGTGCTGCTCTGGGTGGGAGGAACGACTGGGGCTGAGAATTGGGAGGGAAACCTGTCATCTTAGATGACACAATGACCAAATTAGACCCCCACAGAAATATTCCACAAACCCGTTGCCTTTCAAGAAGTGCTAATCATGCAGCCAGTTCACGGGAATGTGCAGAATCTAATGATCATGCAGTCTGTTTTTCTTTTTAATAAGCATATGGGGAATCTGAGGAGGAGGAGATAAATTTAATCAGCTGGAGAAAAAAAGGCAAAGCTGGACTGGAAATGAATTACTTTGAGAAGGAAAATGCATTTGCTTGTCTCTCCATTATTGCCAACACCCTGTAATCCCATAAACTGCACACATGTGGAACACTGGCACATTGTGGTGTTGGATCAAAGCATGCTCCAAGGATGCAAATAGAATAGCTACCTTGTTGTAGAGCCACGCACATGGAAAATCCGCAAAAAGCAGAACAGCCTGGTATGTATAATTTTTTATTGGCACATGTTTTGCCTGTTGGCTGCTCTCTATACATAAGCCATACCCACTGCAGTACGACTATTAAAGGCAAACAATTGCACATCTAATTCAGAAATAAGTGAAATATTAAAATGAAAGAGTTCCATGCAATGCTAGTATCATTCAAAGTCCGCATGGTTTAACAAAATGGTATGGGCATGAGGTTGACCTTAGTGAGGAGGAGGAGGAGAATAAGAGGTCTGACATTTATAGAATGCCTTTCCCCATCTGAAGGACTGCAGAGTGTATATTATAATTATATACACCCTCACTTTGGACACCACTGAAATGCAGCCACCTATGGAGTGGAACATGGCAACTGATTAACAGCACAAAGTAAAACTACACAATATTTGATGGCAGGGAGTAAAAACAACTCCTTTGCAAGTTATTTGTTCATTGATACTGTGCCTATCAAAACTGTAGTTGAGTGCTTCCTAATAACATTACATGCAAAACGAAATCTGTAGCATCAGAGGGTGACTTATCAATCCATCAAACATGCTGAATGCAGAAGAACGCAGAGAGGAAAAGCAGCAGTTAAGTGTAAAAGTTTTAATTGATAAAGAACATGCTAAGAGTTTACTGGCACCGAACATGTTGCAAAGCTAAGAAAGGCTGGGAACAGGAAGCTGATGCAAGGGAAGAGAGAAACTTTCTGGACATGTATTTATAGAGGCTTGGTGACAAATTCACAACTGGCCAGAGAGGGTGCATTTCCCTAACTCAATGGAGTTCCCCTCACTTAAGCCAGTGGTGAATAAAGCATTTGATCCTCCACAGGGGCTTGTGTTTTGTTAATTTTTAGCCCAAAAGATCCCAGCTTCTCCAGTTTGATAGCTGAAGATTTTCAGGGGAACAGAAAGTGGGCGGGGCCAGGGGGAAGCATACATTGCTCTTTTACACTTGACTCCCCTGAGATGCCTTTCTGACTCAGACAGAATTCCCTTACCGCTTTTAGTTTATTTTAGTTTCATATATTTTGAAAGGTGGTACCCATGAACATGAGGGACTGGCAGTACTGTGTAGAGCCAGTCATCTCCTTCTTCCCAATGTCCTTCAGTCCTGACCTGCAGTTCTCCCTGTGATCCTAACTCTAGACTCTAATACAATCCTGCCAATGCTCTTTATGTTAAGTGATGGGCAGGGCCGGTGCAAGGATGTTTTGTGCCCTAGGCGAAACTTCCACCTTGCGCCCTCCCCAGCCCTGCAGCAGCTCCCCTCCCCCCCCCGCCCTGAGGCACCCCCCCCCCGCGGCAGCTCCCCCCACCCCCGGCCCTGGTGATAGGCACAGTACAGAGGTCATTGTCTCTACTGTTACAGACAAGATCAGCTCACACATGTAATAGACAGGAAGAAGATTCAATTCAGAGCAACAGCATCCCTACTGCTCAGGTCTTGAGCCCTTTTAGGATCGTTAAAATGAGAATACCCAGTGATCTCAGCCAGGATTTAAATCCAGACCCCAGAGATTAAAGCCAAGCACATTAACTCATCATCCCACTTAGCTCTTGCTTCTCTGAATCTTCAGTATCTAGGCAGTTTCATTTCTTGATATATGTTGATGGAGCAAATGATGAAAAGATAGTAACAGACACACTGCTATGTGCTTTCATTCCCACCACTAACTGGCCCCTTTTGACAGTCTCATCAGCAAGGCCACGTATTGAGTAAGGACTCTGATCTGTCCTAGCAAAATAAGACGACTGGGGTGGGGTGGGGTGGGGGAAGTGTTGTGTAGGGTGACCAGATGTCCCGATTTTATAGGGACAGTCCCGATATTTGGGGCTTTTTCTTACAGAGGCTCCTATTACACACACCCCCGGCCCCCCGGTCCCGATTTCTCACACTTGCTATCTGGTCAGCCTAATGTTATGGAAACCTGGACTGCTACTACCAGTGCTGTGCCTGGCCCGGGGGTCGACAGACACATACAGGCTCCATGTTAATCTAGCATCTTTTAACAGCAATAAGTTGACAAAGAAAAGCCAAAAAACTAAGTCAGGCTAACTACAGTTCATAGTAACGCAAAGAGTATCGTATCTCATCATCTGGGAACCAGAATTAAGAAAGTCAGTCATTAGCATATCCCCCTGGACCAGCTCATTGGAGTCATTTCTGAAAATGGCACGAGCTAGCATACTTTGTGTGCTGCAATAGCTAATACTTCCCCTGTTGGGGGGGGGGGGGGGGGAGGGAGGACATGGATGATCTTGGGGCTAAACCTAAGGATTGGGTCTAAAGAGAGCTGGGTTCCACTGCTAGCACTGCCAAGGACTTCCTGTGTGACCTTGGGCAACTCACTTCACTTCTCTGTGCCCCAATTCCCCATCTGTTAAATAAAGAGAATCTATTATTTGCATTGTGGTAACACCTCGGAGCCTATGCATTGACCAGGATACCTTTGTCCTAGGCACTGTACAAACACCAAAATAGGGCAAAGAATGACTGATGACAGATCCAAGCTCACTTTTGGACTCCCTGATCACACTCACTCACCCCCCCACACCCCCCCGCAGGCGTTTGCCTTGTTAACATTTTGACTAATCTAATAGCAAACAAAGTGCTATTTTTTTTCTGCATCCTGGTTAAAAGTTAACCAGAGAACAATGGGGATCAGTTGCCTCATTTTTGCTAGACAAAGTACAGTCATCATTTCACTTTTTGTGATCAAAGGGTCGCTCATAACTTCCAAGAACAAGATGACAAAAATACAATTTGTAATAATGGTGGCACTGATCACATGCCACCTCTTCCTGCAGGCTAACAAAAATCTTGATGGAAACACGCTAGCAACTGTAGTACACAAAGACTATATCTACATTAGATTTTTGATAGAAATCTCCCACCATTGCACTTACATTGGTGCAACTCAGAAGAGAGTTTGAGAACACGGTGATAAAAATGCCAGAGGACAACTGAGTCCTGCCTAGGGTTACCAGGTGTCCAGTTTTCGACCAGAATGCCTGGGAGAAAAGGGACCGTGGCAGCTCCGGACAGCGCTGCTGACTGGGCCGTTAAAAGTCCGGTCTGCAGCGCAGCAGGGCTAAGGCAGGCTCCTTACCTGCCCGGCTCTGTGCGGCTCCTGGAAGCAGCGGCATGTCCCCTCTCTGGCTCCTATACATAGGGGCAGCCAAGGGGCTCTAAGCGCTGCCCCCGCCCCACGTGCCAGCTCTGCAGCTCCCATTGGCCAGGAACTGCGGCCAATGGAAGCTGCGGGGGCAGTGCCTGCAGATGAGGCAGTGTGCACCACACAGAGCCACCTGGCCGCACCTCCACATAGGAGCCAGATAGGGGACATACCTCAGGTAGCTCTTGGAAGCAGCAGCAAGCGCAGCCCAGAGCCTGCATCCCCTCCCGTGCCCTAACCCCCTGCCTCAGCCCTGATTCCCCTCCTGCCCTCTGACCCACTCGATCCCTGCCTGGAGCACCCTCCTGCACCCCAAACTCCTCATCCCCAGCCCCACCCCAGCACCCCAATCCCCTGAGCCAGCCTGGTTAAAATGAGCGAGTGAGTGAGGGAGGATGGGGTGAGCAGGAGCAGTGCCTCAGAGGAGGGGGCGGGGCAAGGGTGTTCAGTTTTGTTCAAGTATAAAGTTGGCAACTCTAGTCCTGCCTCCACTTAGGAGCCCATCGTTGGGACCAGTGGGCCCCATGAGGCTTGATCCGCCAGTGAGGGGTGAGCACTAATGATCTTTGTTAACTGTTTGGTGAGTTATAGGACTCCTTCCCTCTGCCTTGCCCATCCAACCGAAAATGGCAAGAGTGTGAAAATCAATGCGGGGGCTCAGCGGGGAGTTTGCATAACTCTGGGGGATTGGCGGGTAGATTCCCAGAGGAGTCAAAAACGACATTTTACAAGAACTTCAAGAATCTTGATAAGAAATGTGAGAGCCACTGCTGGGAGGAAAACCACAGCACAGATCTTGGTGGTGAAGATAGGAATGCAGCACTGTGAAGCATTTGCAGATAGTCTGGAGGATACAGCTATTGCCTCCACGCACTAAGACCTCCGTTCAGCAAAGCACTTCAGCACATAGTTAACTTTAAGCACATCAAGAGTCCCATTGACTTCAATGAGACTACTCACATGCTTAAAATTAGGCCCACGCTTAAACACTTTGCTAAATTAGGGCCTGTGTGGTGTGTTACAGGAGGTACTCAGCCTCCTTAGCGCCAGTGTCTTGGTCAAATTCCAACAATGGAGCTCACAGCAGCAAAGTATGTGAGCAATAGATCAAGCCTCCCACCTCCTAGTGAGCTGACTTTATGAATGTGCCGAAAGAATTTTTAAATCTGATCATTATTTAATTTTTTTAAATGCATTGTTAATAGAGCAGCAGCCAGATCGAGTTTAGCAATAGCAGCAGCACTTTGCCACCATAAAACAGAAAGGGTCTGGAAAACAAAAACCCCGAACCAATCCCCACCTCCCCAAAAGAACTCCTCTGCATTGATTTGATCGCCTGTCAGTTGAAGGAGAAAAGATGCCAGGGAACTTTGTGTAGGCAGCATCCAGGGGCGGCTCTATGGTTTTTGCCGCCCCAAGCACGGCAGTCAGGCGGCCTTCGGTGGCGTTTCTGCGGGTGATCTGCCAGTCCCGCGCCTTTTGGAGTACCCACCGCCAAAGCCGCGGGACCGGTGGACCTCCCGCAGAAACGCCGCCGAAGGCTCCCTGACTGCCGTCCTCACGGCGACCAGCATGCCGCCCCAGGCACGCGCTTGCTGCGCTGGTGCTGCCCCTGGCAGCATCTGACTCCCAAAAGCCCCAATTATTGGCACTTTCCAGAGGAGAACCCTGCTTGAATGCATGTGTACATGTATCACTCATAAATATGTTAGCTCCCTCCACTAATACCTAGCCAAGCGGAATCTGCCCAGGATTCATAAAAATCATAATTTTAATAAGCTCTCCCTGCTAGTTAGAGAATGAGAGATGCACCGAGCTGCTTTGTGAACTCCACTTAAAAGTCATTGCACAGAATTAGGCTGAAAGCAAAGCCCCAATCCCCCAAAATGCTTTAACCCTCTAATGAAAGCTGTGTTCCTTTGGATTGATATTGCTCGGCAAGATACTTAAAGTCATTTGTTTACAAATGGGTTTTATTTTTAAACCTACATACCATATTCCTTTCAGGTATTTATGGCGAGGGGAAGGGATACCTAAAAAAGGACAGACAGCCGTCTCACTTCTAGGACACTGACTGACTAACTGCAGGTCAGGTTGTGAGGAAAAAGTAAGTATATTATGGTAGTGCTCAAAGACCTCAAATTGGTATTGGGGCCCGTTGTCCCAGGCACTGTACAAGCAAAGGAAAGAGACAATCCCTGCCCTCAGAGCTAAAGTGGTCCAATATTATATGAGTTTGGCGGGTCTCTGTTCAGCTCCTGGTAGACTGGGGGCAACATCACCAGAACTACCAGAAAAACTGGCACTAATTGGCCCCCTTACTGGTAGCCCCAGCAGAGAAGCCAAGGACTTACTGGACCCTGGAGAATTAACTGCCTTCTCTCCCATTTCTCCCCCTTGAAAGAGATCTCGCCAGGTCACAGACAGTGCTGCTCTCCCACCATGTTCTAGGGCTAGAGAAAAATCACTCTCCAAAGCAGTTAATTAGCACCTTTGACCAGCACTAAATTCACCATTCACGGAGATTATTGCTTTACTTGACCGTTCTTGGATGCCTTAAATCCCAAACCTAATCACAGACCTAAGATAGGGTTCCTGCTCCTATAGCAGTTCATTATCAGGGGGTAGCCGTGTTAGTCTGTATCTACAAAAACAACAAGGAGTCTGGTGGCACCTTAAAGACTAACAGATTTATTTGGGCATAAGCTTTCGTGGGTAAAAACCTCACTTCTTCACATGCATAGAAGAAGTGAGGTTTTTACCCACGACAGCTTATGCCCAAATAAATCTGTTAGTCTTTAAGGTGCCACCAGACTCCTTGTTTTTATAGCAGTTCATGAGTCTCAGCTAAGTATTTGCTGAATGGCTTTCAGCGGTTATTGCAAACCCCTGCCCAGAGAGATCCCAAGGTTGCTCACTGCTCTCCTGAACTGTGAAATTGACCGGACCTTGTACTGTACTGAGCAGCATTTGCTAACAGGTGAAATGCAGTAAAGGTAAATCCAGCAAGAACTGTGAAATAAATGAAATCCAAAGACAGGTGTTTTCAAGCCTCTGGGAGCGTATTACAGTACAAACCATTGAACAGGGGTTTGGCAAAGCCTCCAGGTAGCTGATCTCAAACTCCACTGAACTTAAGTCTGGTTTTGTTCTAGTCGTAGCACAGAAGCCACTCTCTGTGGAGTTAGCAGCCTCCTTCTTCTGGAAGATGATAGCTCAATATCTGTCTTCATTCTCTTTGAGCTCAGTGCAGCCCCAAACCCAGCTAGCCACTTCATCCCTTAGGATCATCTCCATCGCTATGCAG
This sequence comes from Chrysemys picta bellii, assembly GCF_011386835.1. NCBI lineage: Eukaryota > Metazoa > Chordata > Testudines > Emydidae > Chrysemys > Chrysemys picta. Next base: position 27,259,622 of record NC_088805.1, read on the forward strand.
GCATCTCTGGCTCCCTGGGATCAAAAAGCTCCTCCTTTCTAACCACTCATGACACCAGATTTTGATCTCTATTACACTAGCATAAACCCAGGAGGATTCTGCTGAAGCCAGTGGAGTTACTCTGGATGTATACCTGTGCAGCTCAGATTAGGCCCGGTCTCTGGTGATGGCTCATGCTCTGCTAAGACCCCTCTTCTAAGGAGGGCCACACAGTCAGATGCTCAGCTGTTTACTTTGTTCTTTTGCTGCCACTTTTATGCTGATGATGCTCAACACCATGTACATGTTCACAGCATTACTGGTACCTCCCTGACCTCTCTCTGGGTGTCTTGAGCAAGTAAGATTGGGGTTTTGCCTCGGTTTCCTTCAGACAACTCTCTCGCTTTCAGTAAACGCGTAACTCCATCTCATCTATCTTCCTCCTCAACTCACATTTCCCCTTTGCCTTTAACTGTAGTAATCTATGACCCTAAACTCTCTTCTTCCTCCTCCTCCCACATCAACAAGTTGCCTATCATCCCCTCTGCAATGATGCCTATGTATCACTTCTGAACCAATCTTCATCCATGCCTTCATCTCCTCCCGCCTTCGTTATGAGAAGTCCCACCTCTCTAGCCAGTTTCCAGCTCTCCAAATGGTGTGCATAGTCTGCAGTTGGCAGCCTCCTTGCACGCAACACGTCCATAACTGCCCATTGGCCTCAATGGCTCCCTCTTTAAAACCTTCTAAGGATTTTGCTCTCTGTCTTCTCCTTTCACTGCTTCTACCACGCTTGAGTATCAGCACGCAGTGAGTCTCTTTACCAATGGCCACTGATGGTGTGAAAGCCTTCTCCTCTGCAGCTCACATCTTTCTGTATCTCTCAACCACATTGAAAAGAAACGGAGTCAAATTTAATCTGAAAAGATCTTTCCTTCTGATCCAAACAATCTAAGTCTTTTAGGTACGTACATAGCACCCACATGACCATAGCTTAGTGCAGGGGTTGGCAACCTTTCAGAAGTGGTGTGCCAAGTCTTCATTTATTCACTCTAGTTTAAGGTTTCGCGTGCCAGTAATACATTTTAACGTTTTTAGAAGGTCTCTTTCTATAAGTCTATAATAGAAAACTAAACTGTTGTTGTATGTAAAGTAAATAAGGTTTTTAAAATGTTTAAGAAGCTTCATTTAAAATTAAATGAAAATGCAGAGCCCCCTGGACCAGTGCCAGGACCCGGGCAGCGTGAGTGCCACTGAAAATCAGCTCGCGTGCCACCTTCGGCATGTGTGCCATAGGTTGCCTACCCCTGGCTTAGTGCCTCACAATCTTTCATGTATTTCTCCTCATAGCACCCCTGTGAGGCAGGGCACTGCTATTATTCCCACTTTCCAGATGGAGAACTGAGGCACTGAGAGACTAAAGTGTCTTGCCCAAGGTCACACAGGAAGTCCGTGGTGGAGCAGGAAGCTGAACCCTGGCATCCGAAACCCCAGACTAGAAATCTAATCACTGGACCATTTGTCTCCACTCTGCTCATAGTTGTTAACGATCAAATTATTTTGAAATAAACAATAAAAATGATGCTGTGAATCTACACAGTGCTTTGTAAAGCCTTCTGAAAATCCTCTAGAAAAGATAAGTTGCATTACAGAGAGAAATATTCTGAAAATTGCAGAACGAGAGAATTAAAATAGATCCTCATGCTAAAACGCAAATACGCTCAAAACGGTATTTATAAAAAAAATCTCGACAGTCTCTTAGTATTACAAAAGGGAAAATGAGAAGCATACACTATGTAGTTCCATCAGACATTGCTTTATAGAAAGGGTAACTTAAACAATGTAGCTAGTGGATAGAGCCCTGGACTGAGACTAAGTGAACTGAGACCCATGCCTCAGTTTCCCCATCTGTAAAATGGGGATAATGATATGAACCTCCATGCTTTGAGATCTACGGATAAATATCACTATACAAGAACTAGGTATTGTTATTTCAGGTTCAGGTCATATCATTAAAGAAAAGGGCATTTTGTTTGGTGGAGAATGAAATCGTTTATGTAAACTACAAAGACTTGGCCATTGATGGTCACAAGTGAGCTGAACTTGCAATAAGGGGACAATAGGCCTGTTAGTTTAATCAAAACAAATATAGAGAAGTACACACTCTGCTACACAGCAGACACACACAGAGCAGACAGAAGGGGGAAGAAGTACAAGTAATGTCATCTCAGCTGAGATAAATACGAAATACTCTCCTTATTCTGGAATGTTAATGTCCAGTGGTATCCTGAGGGAAAGTAAATGTGCTGGTTGCTCGATGTGCAGAAGAAAAATACTATCGGGGGAGGAAAAAAAAAAAAAAGAGCAACCGCTTGAAGGAACAAGAAGTTTTCAATCCTCCCCCAGCATGAAACTGTGGGAGATGCGGAGACAGTCTCATGCGGGAGAGTGCAGAGAGCTGCATAAGGAGCAGACTATAGGAGATACAAGTCAGATCAACAAGAAGGCCTCAGTTGCTGTGAAAGTAGCCAGAGCCAGAAATCAGGATGTAATGCAAAATGAAACAAATAGGAGCTAGGGTGGGAGGCTAGAGGGAAACCTGACTGTTAAAGGGTTTACTAAACAGGGCTGCTTCACACACATGGAGCTGCAGGAAAACCTAGAACAAGGGAGGGGGCGGTTGGCACGAACATAAAAACATTAGCATATTGCACCTGTTTGTTTAACTCATACCCTGACATAATCTGGAACAATCCTAAAAAATGGGTTAACATAGACCTACTGCTGTAGGCCTATTTTTAAAAGAAAGCTATAGGGGAGGCTAATTTAATGGTAGCCACTTGGGCTCTGGAATTATTTGTATCGTTCCTATTCCCAGAACATACAAAAACAAATAATCAGTTTATAAACTGATAGCTACTGCCCTGAGAGTTAAAAGACTGACCTTCTTGCAGCTCCCACATCTCCATTTAGAGAGACACCATTGGGTCAAAACTGGCCCCAACCTTACATTTTCTTAGGATGAAAATGTCTATATAAAAAAAAAAAAAAAAAAGAGTCTTTGCCAAACCTAGATCCAATGGGAAGAACTTGGGGGGTTTACTCCAACAGAAACATTTTCTTAACTAACCCTCCCTCATCAGAGTTTGCAACGCAAACATTGTCACATTGGGCTAGTGCATAAAAACCCAGACACCTGAGTAGAAACAGAAGTGAAAACTAGTTTCCTTCCCCCCCCAACCTGTGAAAAATGCAAAAATGGTTGTGTGCCCGCTGTGGATGGGAACGGGTGCTCCAAGTTCCTTAGCCTCTAGGGTCTGAAGAGCCTGTCAGTCTTTCCTCTTTCTGGCTGCTGTAGGGTGTGTTGCTGTTTAGTTGGTTTGGGTTTGTTTGTTTTTTGGCAGGGTGGGGAGAGGCCAGTCAACTTTCAGCTAATGAAGTGGAGGGGACAGGGATTTGATTCTTCCCAGACATCACTATCATGTGTGCTTGAGAGGACAGGGCTTGACAGGGGAGGATGAGGAATGAGCCCCCACCCACATACATATTTGAAAGAGGGCAGATGCAAGCTAGGCTCCCCCTAAGGGCATGCGGACTAAGCTAACGCAGGGGTGCATATCGCTATATGGCAGCAGCTGCTGGGTTCTGCACGTGGGCGCCCCATCCGCGCAGCATTGCCAGGCCCAGGGAGCTGGACAGGATCACAGCTCACCTCTCAGTAGCCAGCGGCAGATGAGTGACAAGCACCAGCCCCTAGAGCCGAACAAAGCGAGGCCAGTTAGAGAGGCAGCGCCGAGTCTCTCACCAGGTTTCCATCCCATGTCCATTGCGGGTCCCCCCCAGCATCTTATTCGTTTCCCAGCATGGTCCCTGCATAACATCACTTCAGGGAACCACCTTACCACGCAGAGCCGTGCAGCTCAGCCCCCCTCCAGCGAGCGGCAGCTCCTCTTCCACCCAGCATCTCCCCACCAGCCAAACCCAGGCCTCGCTTTGTCCCCTGTGGTCCTTCGGGGTCCATGCTCTGCACTAGCCAAGGGGCCAGAAGACAACACCATCCAACGCTGAGATACCGGGGAATATCCCACCCCTCCCCCAGCCCCGGCGACATGCACCTCCCTTCCCCAGGGCAAAGCGACTCCCCTTCTCTGGGCTGGCCCAGGCCTCCCCCGGCCAGCCAGACACTGGCTGCAACACCCGCTCACTCCATGATCCCCTCCCTGCGCCCGCACCCCCGTCCCAATTACAGGGCAGAGCAAGAATTAAATCCCTCCACCCACCGACAAGCGGAAAACGCTCCCCCCCCCCCGCGGGAATAGCAGCGAGCTGCATACCTGCCTCCCCCCGGAATAAGGGGCACGGAGCCCCCGCTTATCTAGCAGTCGCCCCCGGGCACAGCTGCAGCCGCCCCCTTCTTCTGGGTCTCCATTGCGCTGCGATCCCCACCTTTCCCCGGCGCAGCAGCTCTTCCCCCAGCTGCGGCCAGCGGCACCTCGATTGGCTGCGACTGGGAGATTTTCCGGCCCAGAAGGAGAGAGTCAGATTTCACCAGCACCCTTGTTATTGGCCGCTGCAAAGCCAGAGCTTCGCTGACTGGCCCAGATGTGCAGCCTGCACGCAGGTCTCTCCCAGCGCCTTTTCGCTTTCAATTTTGCTCTCAAGCTGTAGAGACAGCGGCAGATGCCAGCAGGGAATGGAAAACAGGGGCGGCACTGACTCAACACACGCGCTCTCTATTCTATCCTTGCGAGCTTGAGTGTGCAGAACGGCCTGTCTCCCTGGGTTTCCTTGCAGCTCCCTAATTGTTCACCATTTAGAAAAGCCATTTCCGGGGAATAACTTCTTCCCTGGCCTTTTGGCTAAGAATAGATTTTGTTCACCCTGTTGGAACAGTTTAACAATCAAAAGGATACTTAGCAATTACTCCAGCTTTTCATCCAGGGAACCCACGCACCTTTACAAAGGAAAATATAATGATCTTCATAGGAAGCAGAGAAGAAATAACTTCCCCCCAAGGCACACAGGGGCACAACAGAACTCAGAACCCAAGTCTCTGGAATTCTCAGCTCACCGCCCTGGCCTCAGTGCCAATGTAATGTCCCCTTTAAAAGGGGTGCAAGTCCATCCCATGCAAGCAGATAAAGTTTATCCATGATTCTGGGTGCACAGGCTAATCAGTTTAAAAACGGTGGGTGAAATCCTGGCCCATTGAAGTGCATGGGAGTTTTGCCACTCACCTCAGTAAAGCCAACACAGACAAGACCAAGCCATGTTTAAACAATGAAGCTCTAGACTATATACAGAGCTAGGATACAGCATTGTTTCTGAACACTGCTTAGGTCTGGCCACAGTGACCCATCAAGCTGACAGAACTCCTGTTTGCTGTCAACAAAGTGAAAACTATGTTTAAGGAGTTTTCTTTAAAACTTTGCATGAGTAGGTGTGTGAGAGAGAGGGGAGGAGAGGTTCAGCAATTGCTGGTGTAACCCCCAGTAGTGTAGGTCTTTTCCATCTTCACTTCTTGATCCTAAACAACTTTAAGCACAAGCAAACAGCCTCTATTCTCTAACTGCAGATTATACAGCTCATGAGTCAACCTCATTCCCCCTCTTCAGCAGCAAGACAACTGCAGATCGTTCACATCCAGATTTCCTCCACCCCCTCTCCCCCCAGTACAGAATGAAGCAACTTGGGGCCCTACACATTGTAAAACTAGTCCTGGAAGTACAACAGTGAAATCTTCAGCAAAATGTACACACACTTACAGACACTACATTATAGGACAGCCTCTCAGTGTTTGGCAGCAGCAGCTGGCACTGTCCATATGAAAAGATAAAGATCGCAATATACTTCAAAACATATACACCATACTGTACATCACAAAATATAAACACAGAAAATGTGAGGGACAAATGCATTACCATCCTGCACATTACTGAAATAGGTTTTAAACACCCCACCGCACTCCTGCTCCCATCCAGGATTACAACTACTTTGCAAACAGAGGGTGTCAAGTTTTGGCCCTACCAATAGCTTGCTTACCTCTCTTAAAAGATGTTCTGAGGAAAACTTGATTAAAATGATTGCGAAGCACTTCAAGATTGGATAAAAGGAGCTATAAAATGCAGCAGGAATGTTAAAGCATCCATCCTCTCTTTAAATTATGAAAAAAAACGAAGTAGCAGTTTATAAACTTAATTTCTCTCCTTGCCCATATCCGCATGTCATTGCCAAATCTAGTACCAACCTTTGCAGTAAGATCCCCCTGCTTTATTAGTTCCAACGATGACTTCTTTCTTGCCAAACCCACTCCCATTTAACACCACGGTAACTTTGTTTTCAAACTATAGGGATCAGATTAACTGGACCATCTCACAAAGTGAGAAAAGCAGGCGAGCTTCAGAGATGCACCCCACACGGAGTGGGCACAGCATCGCCTCACATCTTGTTTTGCTTTCAGACACCTTCAAAGGCATCACTTCAAGATTCTACACTTTAACATCAGTCCATTTTCCAGATCAATATTAACTATATGACAGAGCTGTATTATTTTGACAAGAAACCTTTATTATAGAAGCTGGACAGACCTACAATTGTAATGTAAGTGCTAGGAGGTGTTCCAGACTATTTCAGAGGATTATGGATTGAAGTTCAAGTGCTTTCCCATCAGAGGGGTTGAATAATGTAAGAGGAAGGGCCTCCATGGCCAAAACACGGTCTTTATTTAAAATGGTGTCCTTATAAAGCTTCCTGTGTAAAACTGAGACGCTTTTCACTGACGTCTGAAACGCAGCTACTGTTTTAGAGTTGAAACACTGAGTTATCTGCCAACATCCACAGCATGATGTAAACTAAAAGGTTTGAAGCAATAATAATAAGCTACACTTATTCAATCTCCCTTAAAATCTCATTTATACCAAATAAATCACAGTAACTCCACTGAAGTCGGTAGATTTTAGTTTTCATCTTGTTTGCACTAGTTAACAATAACTACTGCTTAATCTAGCACTTTTCATCTGTAGATCTCAAAGTGCTTTACAGGAGCAAAAAGTATCCCACTGAGGCACGGTGATGTGAAACAACGTATCGCACAGGCCAAGAATAGGACTCAGATTTCCTGAACCTCTATTCTCAGGACTCAAGACTGTCTCCCAGCGCGCGCGCGCGTGTGTGTGTCTAAGGATGGATCCAACGATAGGTGAGAATTGAGCCCTAAGTTGGCAGTTGTCCTCATTTATCGATACATAAAATCAGAGTGAGTAAAGTGCGTGCGCACACACACACACACACCGGTGCCCATGAAACACACTCATTAGTGCATCTGCAATAAAAACTTTTAAGATGATATAAGTTCCCTCACTGCACCAAAATGAATCTACCATGTTTTACTTTTGCCTATTATTCTTTGCACATAGATGTGTCTGTCTAGCACAATAGAGAGGGCAAGCAGTGGGACAAAGGTCCTGCATCAATAGGATTCTATTTCTTTCCCTTCTGCTAATATCATCTCTAGAAATAGTGCCTGCAGACATATTAAACGCAAAGACACTTTTTAAATGAAATTCTACATTCAAAGAAATACCAGTTATTTTAAGTTAGCAGAAAGAAGCTTTTGTCTGTAATTTCTATTCTAATATCTCCACACAGTTTTGCATTTACCAGAGTGAAAATCTCAGTTACATCAGGAATTATTTGCATCACTAACCCTTCCCCCTCCACACATACACACCCTTTCCTGCCAATACCTTAGTGTTGGTCCTAGCATTAAATCTGTGAACTGCAGGCATTTTCTTTAAAAATCTGAATCCTATTTTGTGACTACAGAAGATGACTACTCATTTACAGAATAAAATGAGATTTGTGGAAAGTAGATGTTTGCACACATCATTACAAGCAAAAAACAAAGTTTTCTAAACAGAAGAACATAGTTTATTGGTAATTATTTCCAAATAGTGATGATTGAACATAATGAAGACAAAACAAAAACAAAAAACAAAAAAAAGGGGGGTAGGAGGGGACAGCAGGAACACACAGAGGGAAGCCTCAGCTTTAAACACTTCACTTGAAGGCATTAATTAATGGAACACCGTGAGCAGGCAGCTCCTGGTGCACTTGACGGAATAGCATGGCACATTTGTTTCTTTCTTGAATCTTTCCCAGGGTGTGGAAGAGTCTGGCCTGAAAGTAAAGAACGTCTCTGAGCTGTTCTTTGCAGTCCACTTTTGCAAAATAAGTCTTGGCTTCATTTAGGTTCAGGATAGCAGATTCCAGAGCTGTCAAAAGAGTGAGGAAGTCCAATATTTAAAATTGTGTTCGTATAAACACCACGTGCAGTACAATCCCACTCTAGGGAGGCCCATTAGGAATTTTTTAAATTAAAAGCACAGGTTTTAGCAATTTATAAAAGAATTCATGATGTGGGAGAAAACATTTTATTGCAGCTTTTGTAAAAATAATGGACTTGGCATCATGGGCCTACAACTTCAGCCTCTGCTATTCAAGGTTTGCTGCAAGGTGTGGATGATAAAGTGTGCAAATAAACAAGGTTCTATTGTAAATATTGAGTATTTTCAAGATGGACATTGTTCTTTTGGCCTCAGTGACATTGTGAGTCCAGACTCAGACCCTCTCCCCCCGATCTTCCCATTCGATAACACTACCTGCCTTGTTATTGTTTTGATTTTATTACCAATGACGACATATCTCTGTGCTATTAAAATTCAAATATCTAAACTGGATTGTAGCTCATTCAAAGTTGAGAAGTATAAATGGGCATAATTATTCTTCACTCTACCTTCTGCCTTCTTTGGTGGAGAATAGGAAGCTGCAGAAGCAACTTGACATTTGGCCACCAAGAACATGGCACAGCCTTTGTCCAGTACCGCCCCGTGAGCCAAGATAGGTTCTATTGCCGTATGCAGAATATTCAGCGCTTGTTCAGGAATACCAAGAATTAGCTGAAAGAAAAACATACTTTGCTGGTCTGAAATTGGTGCCCACAGGAAATAGCAGCCACTTCTGGTGAGGCCAACATAAGCTACTCAAATGCCACATCTGTTTTAAAAGGAATTGATAGTCCAGACAAGATTTTTAGCTTCTTCCCATAATGGTCTAATCTGTTTCCATTAGCAGAGATGAGGCACTGTGGTGGTGAATGCCAGTAGGAATCTGAATTGATTGGCAGACACTGCCCAGTGTTGACAACAAGGATCCCCATCTGCCCAGAATAAGCAATACGAATGAACTCCATTAACCTGTGTTCTTTTTAAACCCAGCTCATGTCAACAAGTTACAATACCACAAAGCCAACAAGATGGCATAAGAAATATCAATTAGAGAAGTGAAGGCAGTACCAACTTATAACCGCATATTCTAGAACATACAGAGCCTAAAAGCCTCAATGACATTCAATTGTTTTTATAGACTTCCTTGAAAAATTTCACATTTTGAAATGCATTTAATTCTTTAGAAGCAATAACTGAACCCTGACAGGATTATATTCTTAAATCGAACAACAATAGCAATGATATCCAGATTGACAACATAAATGTTTGATTTGCAGCCTGTGAAAACATGAATCAAACTTACCTGGGAGAAAGCCAAGTTCAGGACAGTTTCAGAGGCCAAGTACTGAAGACGGTATTCTCTAGAAAGAGCGAGAGCCTGAAGCAGGACAGGCAGTGCTATTGTATGACATGAAGATCTCCAGTAAAGTTCTGCTATTGACAGAAGTACACTAACCAAAAAAAGAGGGGGGGGGGGGAATTTATATATAAATGACAGTTTTGCTGAAAATTTTGAAGTGTTTCCCCACCACACTAACCTCCAGAAAGCAAGCAAGTGGAAGTCAATTATTTATCCCTAATAGTACTCTCTCATTTATTCTTAATAAGTTAAAATACTACATGCACAATAAATCTGAATTTCATCCTTAAAAGGGATTCCACCAAATTACCATAAATAAAAATACTATTGTGGTAAGTAACACTGACGATTATGATGACACAAAGTAGAGAAACACAATCTCTCTCAGTTTATTTTAGGCACAGTTGGTTTGTGTGGCTCTTTCACTCAACAGGGGAACTAGCCACCCTCACCCCCCCCGCCAAAAAAAAAAAAAAAGGGAAATTGTGGTTGCAAAACACCCACTCAGGGCAGATTTAGTATTTGAAACTACTTTGAATTTAGTTTTGAAAAGACTTCTAAATTTCAGCTTCACAGTATCCTTTATATCAAATTTTTAATATGGTTATTAAAAAACCACCCGCAAACAAACCACCCATACCCACACATGCCATAGGAAAAACAAACAAACACACACACACACACACACACACAACACGCCCCGGAAAAAAAACTAAAGTTGAATTTTCACACACTGTCCATGAAGAACTCAACTCATACATCCTCTTTGATGATGGAAGTTTACCTATCATACTTCATTTCAAAGCTAAAGCTCAGTTTGTTGAGTGCAAACATGTGTAGTTAGGGGCCATTCCAAATAACTTTCTTTTAAAACAGTGTTGGTACCAGCAAGTTCATTTAGCTCAGCAAGTGAAAGCACGTTCGTGTTGCCATGGTATTGTTTCATCTTATCACCACCCAAAGTTTTACATTTAATAATTCTCCTATACTACATTTATTAAATCAGAATATTTTCTTATCCAAATGGTGGATAAACTACAAATTAGTGAAGCAATACAGAACAGATTGTGACTATTGATGTTAATTAGCGTAAGGTAGCTTTAATATTCAAGGAAATCTCTGGAAATTAACGGTTCTTACCTAATCACCATCTCAGTGTTTTTTATATTTTGGCAGTGGATCAACAGTTTCTGCAAAAGTTTGTGCGCCTCGGACATTTGATTCTGAGCTTTCAATACAATGGCTTTTCTACAATAAAAAGAATTTCATTACCAGACGAGAATATTTTAGACTCAATCCTTCACTTGGATGCAATGGAAAAGCACACTTGTGTTTTGTGTACTCAGCTTCTACACTTGTAAAGCTGCTTTCTACCCAAACGTGTAAAATTATAACCAGGGCCTGGTGGGGATGTTCCGTTAATAACATGTAACTTTTATATAACACTTTTCATCCACAGATCTCAAAGCACTTTATAAGGGAAGGGAAGTATTCCCTCCATTCTACAGATGGGGTAAGAGCCAGAAATGAAGCAACTTGCCCATGGTCACACTGTAGGTCAATGGCAAAACCAGGAATAGGCCCCAAGTCTCCTAATTGTTTATTTAAATTCTGTATTGCACCTAGCTCCTGGGATAGCCACAGTGAACAGATTTCAAAATAAATAGATGAATGCATTCGCTGAGAGCAAGAGATCTCTAGTCATAGAATAATTTATAAATGTAGGTCTTAAATCCATTATAGCCATTAAAATAACCCCAGGGATGTGGGGAAAATGGATTATACCAAAATCATTGTTTTAGGATAATTATGGCAGAGTTAAGGAAAAAGAAAACATTATTGTAGTTCACTGAAGAGAGGTATGAATTATCTCCAGCAAGCACTTTATTCCATCTTTATTTCAGTGGGATATTATTGCAAGATTTTTCTGTAGATTGATGGTTTCTTACCTGTACACGCCTTCGATGCTATTAAGTGCTGTAATTCCTGCCACAAAAGAATCGGCAACATGGTACTTCCCATCGTTCATAGCTCTATCGAACTGTATTTTCTGATCAAACAGCATCCACAGCTAAACCAAGAGCGTACAGAAATAAGTTTTAAGAAGAAATGGTAAATGTTCATTTTGTGATCCAAAGTTAAATCAATAGATATTAAATAGGGCTGTCAATTAATCGCAGTTAGCTCACGCGATTAACAAAAAAAATTAATCGCAATTAAAAAATGTAATTGCAATTAATCACAGTTTTAATCGCACTGTTAAACAATAGAATACCAATTGAAATTTATTAAATAGTTTGGACGTTTTTCTACATTTTCCTATATATTGTATTCTGTGTTGTAATTGAAATCAAAGTGTATATTATTTTTTATTTATAGTATTTTTCAATTCACCTCATACAAATACTGTAGTGCAATCTCTTTGTTGTGAAAAGTGCAACTTACAAATGTATTTTTTTGTTACATAACTGCACTCAAAACCAAAACAATGTAAAACTTCAGAGCCTACAATTCCACTCAGTCCTACATCTTGTTCAGCTAATCGCTCAGACAAACAAGTTTGTTTACATTTACAGGAGATAATGCTGCCTGCTTCTTATTTACAATGTCGCCAGAAAGTGAAAACAGACAGTTGCATGGCCCTTTTGTAGCTGGCATTGCAAGGTATTTACGTGCTAGGTATGCTAAACATTCGTATGCCCCTTCATGCTTCGGCCACCACTCCAGAGGACATGCTTCCATGCTGATGATGCTCGTTTAATTAATGCATTTTTTTTTTTTTTTTTTAATTTGTGATTGAACTCCTTGGGGGAGAACTGTATATCCCCTGGTCCGTTTTACCTGCATTCTGCCTTATATTTCATGTTATAGCAGCCTTGGATGATGACCCAGCACACGTTCATTTTAAGAACATTTCACTGAAGATTTCATAAAATGCAAAGAAGGTACCAATGTGAGATTTCTAAAGATAGCTACAGCACTCAACCCAAGGCTTAAGAATCTGAAGTACCTTCCAAAAATCTTAGAGGGACGAGGTGTGGAGCAGGTTTTTCAGAAGTCAAACTCCGATGTGGAAACTACAGAACCCGAACCACCAAAAACCATGTTAGTCTGTATCCGCAAAAAGAACAGCCACAAGTACTCCTGTTCTTTTTGAAAAAAAAAAAAAAAAGGAAAATCAACCTTCTGCTGGTGGCATCTGACTCAGATAATGAAAACGAACATGCATCGGTCCGCACTGCTTTGGATTGTTATTGTGCAGAATCCATCATCAGCATGGACGCATGTCTTCTGGAATGATGGTTGAAGCATGAAGGGACTTAGGACTCTTTAGTGCATCTGGCACGTAAATATCTTGCAACCCCAGCTACAACAGTGCCATGAGAATGCCTGTTCTCACTTTCAGGTGACACTGTAAACAAGAAGCAGACAGCATTATTTCCTGCAAATGTAAAAAAAAAAAAAAAAAAAGAAAACTTGTTTGTCTGAGCGATTGGGTGAACAAGAAGTAGGACTGAGTGGACTTGCAGGCTCTAAAATTTTACATTCTTTTATTTTTGAATGCAGTTTTTTGTACATAATTCTACATTTGTAAGTTCAACTTTCATGATAAAGAGATTGCACTACTGTACTTGTATTAGGTGAATTGAAAAATACCATTTCTTTTGTTTTTTACAGTGCAAATACTTGTAATCAAAAATAAATATAAAGTGAGCACTGTACACTTTGTATTCTGTGTTGTAATTGAAATCAATATATTTGAAGATGTAGAAAACATCCACAAGTTTTGAAATAAATGGTATTCTATTATTGTATAATTGCGCAATTAATTTTTTAGTTGCTTGACAGCCCTAACATTAAAGCATGCTATTTACAGACATAACTGACTATACTCCTGTTTATTAAAGAAGTTGTCTGAGTTTGTTGGATGTAACACATTGTATCAATAACATCTTCAGCAGAAATGTGTAGGTCTACTAAAGAAATATGGCAAAAGAACCCCAACAGAGCTTACAGGATCACATTTAAAATAAAATTCTTTCCTCTAGTTATGTCCTGAATAATTGTTTTGGGGCAGTATGGCTCCCTTTGTAACATAGAAAAGGAAAGATTGGAAAAAATAAGTTTGCTGGATCTAGAAAGCCTTAAAATGATGTAGATGCTGTCCTACAGATTTACTCCATTAGGGTGTTTCCCACTTCCACACAAATCACAGCCTCTTCTCTTAGCTCAGAGTTCTTGTGTAGCACTTTGAACTTCAAGGCACTTTACAAACATTAAATCCTGATAATGCCCTCTGAGGGAGGTAAATATGATATAGCTAGCATTACAGCTAAGCTACACAGAAAGAACAGAGGGCATGGAAGGAAAATACAAATAGCTCTTCACTCTGAGGCACTAATGAGAGATCTTTCTCAAGTTTCCAACTGTGGTACATAATGTTTTAATGGCTTGCAACTTTGTGCAAAAATTTTTAGGTTTCCCACTAGTGACAAGATTTACATGAAACAAATTCAGATTTTCTAATGAAAACCCATTTTATACAGGTACAGTAGGAATTAAGAAAAAAAAAAATCAGATCTTACCCCCAACATATAACTCTGTCATGTGAATGTGTATTTTCTCTATTCAATAAAAGCTACACGTTACCTGTGCATGCTGACTACTGGGAGGGAATCTCTCTTTTAAATGTTTCAATATTTCTGAAGCAGCAGCAAAGCATCCCTACAACACAAGAACAGGAGTATGATGAGCAAGTAATAGGGCAAGAACTATTTTCCTTTCCTTAATTTCATCCCTGTACTATGAGACACAAACAACTGTTAAGAGGAAAAGCTAGATTTCCCTCACCTGCCAAAATGTTGATCAGAACCACACATGCACACAGTTCATCAACAAAAGCCTCTTTTTATCACGGGCCTTTGAATCTTCTCCACTCAGGTGATTTTTTGTGTGCAACTCAATGTAAGCCTCACCTGTTCTGCATGTAGCTCAGCCAGGTGACACAATACTACAGCAAAAGATTCCGTGTTATTCTGCTGAACACCCACATTTACAGCTTCTAGACTGTTCATGCTCAGCAACATCTGGGCTTGCTGAAGTGCCATGGTGCTACAGTGAGAAGAGCTTCATTTACTTTCATGCAACAAACATCAGAGATTTCTAATCTACACTCCAAAGTCATGATAAATTGCCACAGATTGCTTCTCCGGGCTTCTAGTTTTACAGTTTCCCCCCTTTTTGTTGTAAGAAACTGCTATCCAGGACCTCCCCACCGTGCCAGCACATGGAGTGCTCATGAACAAGGCATCAACCCAGCTAAGAGCAGAACACAGTTTCTATAAGGTGATGTCTCTATTTACCCATCCTCGACATTAAAACTCTGTTCTATTTACAGATCTAACATAGCGACTAAAATCTCTCCTATAGACTGTATCTGAGAGGCAGCCGTGTTAGTCTGCATCCACAAAAACGAGGAGTCTGGTGGCACCTTAAAGACTAACAGATTTATTTGGGCATAAGCTTGTGTGGGTAAAAAAAAACCCATTTCGTCTGCTGAAATAAATCTGTTAGACTTTAAGGTGCCACCAGACTCCTCGTTGTTCCTCCAGACTGTGTTTTAAATGAGCCAAACTAGAAAAACAAAAATTCCCCCAACATCTCCTGAATAATAGCCTATATACTTGGTTTCAGCACATTAAACAGATGCAGTCGCTTGTGCACTTATATGACTGATAGTAAAGGCATTGCTTGCAACATTTACAACATATATAAGAAACAAAGTTTGATGAGAGAAAATACCTGCGACCATATAGTCTCCAAATGGCAGTTTTCTGTGCTATACTAATATCAATAAGCTCGGACAAGCTATGTTTCCAGTGCAACAGATCAGAGTCCTTTAAGGCATCCATTAGCTTGTTAGCGGTCTTTCCTGCAAAAGCTCTTTGCTGAACCAAGGACTGTATTCCCAGGGAAGCTAGATACTAAGGAGAGGGAAATCAAAAAACAAACATATTAAACATAGACACGCTACAACTAAGCAGGAAGCACAAACTACACTTCTACCTCGATATAACGCGACCCGATATAAAACATGAATTCGGATATAATGTGGTAAAGCAGTGCTCGGGAGGAAGGGGGGGGGGGGATGTTGCGCACTCCGGTGGATCAAAGCAAGTTCAATATAACGCAGTTTCACCTATAACAGGATAAGATTTTTTGGCTCCCGAGGACAGTGTGATAATTGAGGTAGAGGTGTATCAAAATTCCCACCTAAAAAAACCAAGTTATTATTCAATACAGATGACAAAATGCCGCTACAGGGATTTCTTCATATACGTAGTTAATAATACCACCTGGTAATGGGACGGAAGGGGAATCTGTAGTTTCCCACCCCACATTCCTGCGGCTGGGAAGCTGGTGTTTATATCTGAGTCACGCCAATGATTAAGTACTCATATTCACACTTGTGTGCGCACACACAGAACTTTCTGCTTTTCCCCTGCCACGCTCTCAAAAAATACAATTTCCACCTTCCATGGCTCATACACCATCTACACAATTAGTTCCCAATCCTTTGTCATATGCACCCCACCTGACTCCTCACCCCAACCCAGTTTTCCCCATGACTTTTACTTCCTCACCCCCAGCAATCTAGAGGCTGGGTTCTCTATTTGTTCTTGGGTATCAGAGGGTAGCCCTCTCTCTAAATAATCTAACGTCTGCTCTCAGCCTCCCCAATGTGAGCTACGCTATTCCTTCTAGTGCTGCTCGTTCTCTTATCTCAAACAGAAAAACTACAGAGAGACAGACAACCACACTAACAGCCAGGAGACGTGGAGGAAGCTGGCATGAGACTTGCTGAGAGAGGGCTGCCCTGCAAGACCCAGCAGCTGGGACAGGGTGAAATGGGGGTGAAAGCCAAAGATCCCTATAGGAGCAAGTCCACCGTGTTTTTTAATTTAATTATGTTTTTAAAAAGAAAGAAAAAGGCAGATTTTGTAATCTAAAATAGATTGGGTTAAATCTCAGCTATACATATTCATAAGATCAGCAAAAAGAAAAGCTACAGATCATACACTACATGCGAGTGCACACACACCCTTCTCCTTGTCCTAGAATAAAGTTGAGGGCTGAGAGACTTACTGGCAATCCAAAATGTACAGCTTTTTTCACAGAGTGTTCCAACAGGACACAGCTATCTGATCTCTTCTGCTCCAAAATGTACAGCCAACTCTGGTATGGGAACAAGATAAAAAGATCATTGCAAAGGCATGATGTAAAATGTCATGTAAGATATTTTTGTGCAATCATTTAAAAAATAAAATAAAAAGAGGGGAGGGGACACAAAAACTTGTGTGGTAACTTAAACAAAAACACAATTGACTATAGAATCAGAGTCCCTCCTACAGAAGGCAGCAGCCCAGGAGGCTTCCATGTCAAGTCTGGCATGGTATAGTAAGTTATGCAAGGCACCCATAGGGTTACCTTGCACAGGACTTCTGGGGTAACATCCTCTCTCAGTCCAAGAGATAGACCGACTCTCATGGAATGAGCCTTGCTAGAAAGTGGTGCTTTTCACCTTGGACCTACAAGTTTCCTCAATACAGTCTCAAAACCAACAAGACACAGAAGCCTTAGAACCCGCTCTGCTTCCCCAAGGAGAAACAGGTGACCTGTGTCACTTCGAGAGCTCCCTTCAGATAGATATGTTAACCCTTCTTCATATCAAGTGGACAACAGGAGCTCTTCTTTCTCCTCTCATGGGTTGAATATAACAAAGTGCTTGAAACTTCCTGAGCCAAAAAGCAAAGCTTAAAACTGAGCCATTATGCTGCAGCGTGTTTGGGAAGGCAGAGGAAGATGCCTAGTCTATGGCAGTTTTTCAGGTGGATCACCCCTCTTAGCAAGAGCACTGTTTACACTGCATAGATTTAGACAGGGACCTCTGCTGAGTGCTCTCTAGGTTGTAAATAAAAAAAAACCAAAAAAAACCCCCCCATCACTATAAACACACTCTATTAGTTAGAGTATTATGGACAAGAAAGAACTGAAAAAGAAGTTGCCAAATGGGGAGAGGGGGAGAGAGAGAGAGAGAGAGAGAGAGACTAAAATCTTTGCTTTTTTCCTCTTTCCATTGGCTGAGAGCCTTATGCTCACTCTCAGGACAAACAGAGGGATACGGGAAAAAAGGCTTTTATAAATTATCTTGAACAAAGTTCTTAAAAGTGCAAAGACTAAACATTCAAAGCATTGTGTATGGGTTTAAATGTATGACTCCCGCTAAAGTCAACCAGCGTTGCACAACTAAAAAAAATCTCAGGACAGCACCTTGATATTTACTGAAGAAATAAAGAATCAAAAAAAGTCATCATGATACAGGGAAATAATATTTAAACTACTACCAAACACTAGATATAGCTACAGAAAATGCATCAAAAGTCTAACTGATGGCTAAGACAAAGGCAATGTATCCCCTAAGCATGGCTGCCTTACCAAGCAGTGCTGCAAGCAAACATGATCATTGGACTCCTGTGCAATTCTGATGGCTTCCTGGAGAGCAAGCTCAGCTTGCTGACTATCAACAAATCAAAGACAGAGCACATTAATATTCTGTTAACAAATGACAAGTAGTATTATGAAGTCTCAAACGTACGCTGATCTAAAGGATACATATCCCACTCAGCAGTGAACTCCAATTAAACAGTTCAGATGAGAGAGGAGTATTTCCTCACATCTACTTTTTTGTTAGTCTTAAGGCTGAAGATATACATCACTAAAGATAGCCTCTACAATTCATGAGAAATTAATTGTAACCCATTACTGGGCCTTAAAGCACATGTATATGTTCAAATATACTCTGAGATTATTCTGATGTGTGCCATATAAAATACCTGCCTAGGTAGAAAGTGTTTGTACTCATCTTCCTGACCCACCTCCCATCATCACCAACTGTGATCCAGTCATGTGGGAATGTATGCAGGCCTAAATCACAAGTTTCTTTGGGGGCAGGGACCTCTCTCATTTGTCTGTAGAACACCATGCATATCTACAGCACTGCAGAAACAATACCCCCCTCCACAAAGAGATTAAAAAAAAAAAAAAAACCTGCAAAGTACTCTCTCCAACTCATCTGATCATTACCTTTGAGAGAGTAATAGGTTGGCAGCTATAGTTGCTCCTGAACATGTATCAGTTATAAATAAGCACTCACACCTTCTGACCTATGTATGGTCGTGGAAGTGCAGCAGGTAAAGATCTAATTCCCTGGGACACCGTTGTAATTGAACATAAAAAGAACCTCAAATCTTAGTATATTCCAAATGGTTCAGCCAACAGGAGGACCAAATGGATGTTAAAATCAAATCAAGATTCAAGGATGGTTACAAACAGCCCATCTGTGCTTGCTCCCCAACTACAGAGTCCTCCTCCTCCTCTCCTTATCTAACTTTGAGAAAACAATAGTAGCACAAGGTCTATCTTGTGTTTCTTAACTATGCAGCAAGATGTATTAACTTACTAATGGCCAAACCGACAATGCAGCGCAGCTAGATTAAGAGCAGCGTATCTCAGACTTCGGCCATAACCTTCATCTCCATTGCTTTTGCTTTCTGCTCCAGTGAGAATCAAACGGTCAAAATAGTGAAGGAGGCTGTGTGTTGAACTGAAGACATCTTGTACTCGAAGACTATTTAAGTAGCTTAAATAATGCTAAAATAAAAGCAGAATCAGCTTTAATTAAAACAGACTTGGTAACACAATTTTTAGATGTATGTTGTATCTTCTTACTGAGAAAGGTGGCAGTAGGATCTTCTGTGAATGAGAGTGTGTTTAGCAGGAAATATCAATGCAAAAAACACGATTTAGACAGTTCAGAACTACTGGGATAAAGCTGATCGTGTTCCATTTTGGAGCAGGGTCATTTGATATAGAGGAAACAAGGAAAGGCTTGCTTACCACAGCTAATATTTTCAACATCTCCCACCAGTCAGTGGTTCTGAGGCAAGATGTCTACATAGAAGGCATGAACCTACAGCTCTTACTCGTGTGAGACTGCTCACATGGGTAGGGCTACAGGATCAGGCCCAAAACATGTAGTACAGACCCAGACTGACATTCTGTCAAATGCATTTCACTTTCAGAGTTCAGACTTCTTTTAATAACCAGACCTGAAATCAATGTAAGTAATCAATAGCCACTGATACTGATCACCGGTACATTTCTTACATTCACAACGTTTAGGAGCATAACTATTTCATGTTATTTAAGACAACTTAATGTCAGAAAAACAAGTAAGTCTCAGGCCCCATTTCAAAAAGGAACTTAAAACACATGCCTAACTTTTTGCACTTGAGTAGTGCCATTCAAGTCAATGGAACTTGTGCTTGAAGTTGGACACACGTAAGTACCTATATGAATTATGCTCTCTGTGTCTTCAAAGGGAGTCCCATCCTAAAATACTATATTAGCATACACAGAGATAATACAGATTTGGACAAATGTTTTGCATTTCAGTGTACAGTACAAATTATACAAAATACACTATATTTTAGAAATAGGAAGAACTGCCCCGCGTGCATGTTGGGTTGAGGGGGAAAGACACTTACTGCTTCAGCAAAGTCTGGATTAAACTTCAGCAAATTGTTCAATTCCTTTTGTAAAAATGCTGGAGTAAGAGCCTTTGTCTCGTCATTCTTTAATAAAGAAGCCTAGAATAAAAGGGCAAATTGTTGTTAAGTATCTAGGAATGGAGCAGTAGAATATTATATAAATAGATGCTAGTCAAATCTGTAAAAAGAAGAACAGGAGTACTTGTGGCACCTTAGAGACTAACAAATTTATTAGAGCATAAGCTTTCGGGGACTACAGCATATATGCATCCGAAGAAGTGGGCTGTAGTCCACGAAAGCTTATGCTCTAATAAATTTGTTAGTCTCTAAGGTGCCACAAGTACTCCTGTTCTTCTTTTTGCGGATACAGACTAACACGGCTGCTACTCTGAAACCAGTCAAATCTGTATAGCTTCAATTACATAAAATTTCCTAAGGGTTATGTCTGCTATCATGTTTAAATATCGCCAATAGCAATTTTACTCTCAATTAAATTGTATTATTCACATTTAGAGAGATCACAATTGTTTTGACTAACATGGAAAATCCGGTTTAAGATAGAGATTTCTTCAAGTATCTCTCTTTGGAGATTGATTATATCGGACTTCTGACTTAAATTTATATCTGACTGCTTACAAAAAATTCAGGTAACTATACAAAAACAATTCATTTATTTGCTTTGGGAAGAATACTGATAAATGGGAAACTCAAAAAAAAAAAAAAAATCAGTTATTATAGCAATCATAAGTGATCACAAGACTCCAGATCTCAGGAAAGTCACCGAACATTTTGATTTCTCTTGCTCCATAATATTGTCATTTTATTTGGAGAGACTATTTCTATACACATACAGGATACTACACAATAAATTAGTTAAAAATCTAGAATGAAGTCAAAATATGATGCCACTGAAGTTAAATTCATAAATTTACATAACAGCACAGCAGCAAGAGTGTAAACAAAAATTGTACACTAGATGTAGATGTAGAGTTAAAGAGACCAGTAGCATTTAAAAATTACTTAGAGACCTTAAAATGAATAAGAAGTACTTTATGCTATTGTACATACACCGCTACCTTGATATAACGCGACCCGATATAACACGAATTCGGATATAATGTGGTAAAGCAGTGCTCCGGGGGGCGGGGCTGCACACTCCGGTGGGTCAAAGCAAGTTCAATATAACGCAGTTTCACCTATAACGCGGTAAGATTTTTGGCTCCCGAGGACAGCGTTATATTGAGGTAGAGGTGTATTTAATATTGCTACCATGCTTCAGAGGTCTGGTTGTGCTCTTTGTGTCTTTAGTTTCTCTGCATATATTTACTTGCAGGAATGATCAATGAAACAGAAAATTTTAAACACATTTTGGAGAAACCAATTGGAAAGTATAAACTACAAATATTCCCATTGGAAACCTGATTCTGAAACACTCATCTCAAGGAACAGAATCATTCTACGACTTACGTGTCCAGTTAAAACTGTTTGAATTTCAAGTACTCACAATGAACTATTCACACACACGAGATATAAACCGAGAATTATTCAACAAAATAATTTCTAATTAATCCAAGAAAGTGTGATGTTTGTTGATAATTCATAAACACAGAGGTGAAATTTACATTCTGAATTATTTCCCAGCTCTAGTCCGAATTAATATACCTGCTGAGAAAGAAAATATTCTGCTTGCTTCTGGGAGAGAGGCCCACTACAAGATATTTCTTCTTCCCTGTTAAACAAACAATGGTTAGAAATAAAAGCAGTGAAAAAGAATCAGAAGGCTACAGATGTGTAGCTTATACTGTAGCTATAATAAAGTAGGTACATTGGCGGGTGATACAAAAAAATAAGTACATTTTATCAGAGGCCACACACACAATTTTAGTTTACAAACTATTATGGTACATCATCAGTGCTCAACTGGAAGTGTGAAAAGTAACCAGAATTACAGAGATTAAACTTTATTAAAGAATAAAACCTGGCACATGGAAGCCACAATATAGTAGTCAGACACACAATTATAGGTTTTAAGAGAGAAAAGACTAAATACAGTATATAGATATGTCTGAATAAAAACAGACATACCACCTTGATGTCTCAACTGGTAATGAGACCATGGCTGAATTTTCATCTTCAGTCAGCAGAGACTATGAGCAACGTGAGCAATGTTCATAATCATCTCAAGGAAGCTGATCACACAGAGGATCATGGCACTCTGCACAGCAAGATTAGTTCCAGAAAGCAACTGCTTTGCTAGAAACAGAACCTTGTTCAAAGGGAAAACAGAAATATATAACAAAAAGTAAAACTCTGAGGACAATTAGCTAGATTCCCAGCCGTCAGGAAGGCACAGAAAAGCTCAGGGACACAGAAGAGTCCAACTGCTGAAAATACAATTTAATGTGTATATGAAAACTACTTTTATTTAAAGATTATGTTGAAGAAAAAAAAAGTCACTTTTACTGCATTAAAATCTTCATTGTTAGCATTAATAATACTATTAAGAGGGGATATACAAAATCAAAAGTGCTAAGTGAAGGGAGAGAAAGTGGCACTGCCATCTTATACAGTAGTACTGTACTTAATTGAAAATAGAATTACTGAAGATTTGAGTTGCAGTTTAGAAATGCTGCCACATGGTGGCACCAAAGAAACTGAGTGGCCATCCCAGCACTAAATGTAAAAAAAAGTTTATCTTGCTCTCTGCAAAAACCGACCATGACCCATCCTCTTAATATGAATGAGATCATCATTAATGAAGGGTGCCATTATAGAAAGATGAGAGTACAGTATCAAATTCCCATCTATCTCCTTTCAAGCCATAATATAAAACAAGGCACCCAACAATAAAAATGGTTGGAGCAGGAGATGTTCCATCCAAGCGAACTGTTCCATAGGGTTTTTGGAGATGGCTGAGGTTATCTTCTAAGAATGACGAAGGGATGGAAAGGAGGGTTGATTTTTCTAGTTTTGTTTTTTTAAGGTGGTTGGCTGAGTTCCTATTTGATCTGTATCAGAGGGGTAGCCGTATTAGTCTGGATCTGTAAAAAGCAACAGAGGGTCCTGTGGCACCTTTAAGACTAACAGAAGTATTGGAGCATAAGCTTTCGTGGGTGAATGCCCACGAAAAGGTCTTGCGTCTGAAGTGGGCATTCAGCCATGAAAGCTTATGCTCCAATACTTCTGTTAGTCTTAAAGGTGCCACAGGACCCTCTGTTCCTATTTGATCTATCATTTTAATGCTGCTGGGAGTTTTGTTGTACTACTAATTATATGTTAGTGCACCTAGAACCTTGTGTAAGTGTCTTATTATTTTAATCTAAATAAATAAAAACACAGTAATTGGAAATTGCCTTCTGGAACCTGTAGTTTATATAGGTTACACCTCCACATTGAAGATCAAAGCAGTTGCAATCTGCTCTACTACCCGAGTTAAAATCCCAAAGGCTGTGCCTGCCTAGTTACCGGTGATAACACATGCATAAGGTTTATCACGATATTAACAAAGATAGGATACTTCTTTAACGTGAGTGTGGCCTTTCTTCAGGATCCCTGTTTTGACATGTAAAGAGGATTTTTTAATACGATTAGTGTGGAAGCCTCTCTAGAAAGTGGAAAGACTTTACAGAAATCATTAATAAATTACCTTAGAGGTACATCGAGTTCTTCTTTTTCCATTTTCCCTTCAAGTTCTTCAGTATTTGTCAGCTCCATATCGGTCTCATCAATTCCAGTTTTTTTCTCATCGTTCTGATAGTACTGTTGAAGTGCAGTGTAAAGTTTATAGACCTGACTGAAAGAAAGCTTGTTGTATGCCAAGATCATGTGGCGCAGAAATAAACCTATACAAGGAAAATATTTGTTACATTTGAACACAGAGAAAGATAGCTAGTTGTGGTGCCTAGTAGTTTTAGATCAGAGACTGAAAGTCATTATTCCTGGTTCCAGCACTAACTGGGAGTGTAAACTTGCATTTCGCTTCACCTCAGTGTCTCACAGACTAACACGGCTACCCCCTGATACTCAGTGTCTCAGTATACCAATCTATAAAAGTGGCCCAATAATTCTCACTGCCTCTCAGGTGCATTGTCTAGTTTACTTTAGGGCCCAATTCCACAGGTAATCTGATCATAGAACTCCTATTAAGACCAAAGAGAACTGCTAATGGTGTTGCAATGTGAAACATTTTTGAACAGATGCATTCTTTGTATACGGTTTTATTAAAAGACTGAGTATTTGTCCTAAGTAGTGCGCTTGTAATTGTTTTTCAAATATCAAAAGAAAATCTGGTTGAATGGATGAATGAATGGATTTCCAGGACAAAAGTGAAAGAATATAAAATACTTACCTACTACACTTGTTTTGTGAACTTCTGGTTCTGTCCCAGTAAATGAATCTGAAAGGTCATCAAAAAATTGTTCCATGTCTTTCAACTCCCCTTCTGCCATCAGTTTTATCCTAAACAGGAAGAGAAGTTTATAGAAATGTTCCCTTCCAATCCTGACCACCAAAATAAATCTCACATGAAAAAACTCTTCCTCATTTCAGGTACTGGAAGAATGAGACACAACCCTAAATGAAACCAAATGGTTATTAGTTCACTTATACCAAAAGTGTTTCTAAATTTTTGAACATCTGGAAAAATGATCACTGATCACTTCAAAAAAAGAAATTGCATGTGATTATTTTTTCCATCTGGAAAAGGAGAATGTACAATGAACCAAATCACAACGTGTTACATCATCAAAGTATAGGTTGAGTGGTAGTTACTGTAAGGAAAAAAATATGCTGTATGCTACACTTCCTTTCCCTCTTTTTTCCTTTCTCTAAAAATCAACTAAGTTTAAAATATCAGTTATGTTTATGTTACCAAACTTTAAAGAAAGTGATTAAAATCATATAAATCACAGAAGCTAATTGTTATGTAAAGCCTCCGCTCAAATGCGATTGTAAGATCTGTAACTTTTATCATTAAGTTCTGCAACCTTTTTGCAGACTTTGTAACTTCAGTTATTGTTAGCATAGCCTTTTGAGTTTTGTAACCTTTGCAAGCTCTGTAACCTTTTCAAGTTACCACTTGTATGAACTTCCAAGCTGTGTAATATCCCATCACACAATCAGAGAGAGAGTGAACAAGGGAGTGTTCACTGGGGCAGAGAGGAACTGCAAGGAGAAAGGAGCCCGGAGCCAGGTGTGTCTAATATAATCTGCCCTGAGAAGGCAATCACGGTGTGCTGTAAAGAAAAGAAGAACCTGGTATGCATGAAAGAAACTGGTCTGGGAATGCTTCTCGGTGATGGACACAGAAAGGAAACTCAGTGTACGTGACAGGAGCTGCCCAGTTCCAAAATAAGAGGAAGAAGGCATGCACACAAGCCCCTGCTTCTTGACCTGTTCAGCAGCCTGGATTTGTGACCGCAGGTGGACACACCAGATCTACCACGCTTTGGCTTCTCGGCCTCCATGCTGTCTCCGGTAACTCTCTGCCTGTGTAAGTGTATGGGTGCATGAGGGTATGAATGCAGTGAATGTGTGCGTGTATGAATAAGCTCCATCTCTTTTCTATCTGACCTAACAGCGGCATTGTAATAAAACTAATACAAGTGTGACCCTGGGTTGTTTTTTAGGGGAACAGAGGTAACACTAATAAAAAGGAAAAGTGATGGCCCCATCTCTCTGGTAAAGCAGGATACACTCTCCAGTCAAAGGATAGATCAAATAAATTACCTTATTTGCACAGAATTTGCTAAGTTAGGACAGGATTCTTCAATAGCCTTATGCAATCGTGACAGCGTCATATCAGGACCCTATACAAAATGATAAATCCATTTTAGAAATCCAAACAGTCAATTTGGACCCAGAAAAAACAGCAACTTTACATCACTCTACATGTTAATGGCAGTTATAAAGAGGACTGTGATCAATTTTCTCCATGTCCACTGGAGACAGGACAAGTAGTAATGGCTCAATCTACAGCAAGAGAGCTAAAGGTTAGATATTAGGAAGAGCTATCTATCTACGAGAACATCTGGAAAGTAGTTAAGCTCTAGAATAGGCTTCCAAGGGAGGCTGTGGAATACTAGTAATGGGAGAATATTAAGAATAGATTGGACAGACACCTGTTACCTGGGGGCAGCCCAACCCCTTCCACCCGGGGAAGATCCCCGGTCCCCTCCCACCCCTTCTATGACCCGCGCCTGCTCCCCTCCTCAGGCGGCCCATTGCCCCCCGACCTGCAGCAGCGGCAGCAGCAGCCGGTTGAGGCGCCGCCTCTCCAGCAGGCTGAGCTGGGCCCCGGCCCGGCCCAGCTCGCTGAGCAGCACTAGCAGCGCCATCTTGTAGGGGGTGACGCAGTCCTTGATGCCGAACACGTTGGCGTGCACCACCCCGTTGGTCATCATAGGGTTGAAGTAGAGACTCTCGTGCACGCTGGCCATGGCCGAGCCGGGTGAGGGGGCCCCAGGCAGCCACTGCTACCACAGCCCGAGGCTTCAGGAGCCTCCACCAACTCGCCAGGAAGCCATCCCCATCTCCCGGGCAACCAGCATCCCCCCAACATAGCCAATCGTAGGAGCCGGTCTCAGTCACGTGAGCTCGCAAACAGCCAATCAGACTCAGCGAGCGAAGCGGTGGTGGCGGGGTGCAGAGCTCTGCAGTTCCGGCGGGAAACCTGAGCCCGGCCCCGGCCAGAGACTGAATAAGGGGGCGGGAGTATGGAGGGAGCTGAGGGGAAGACACAGACAGCTGGGGGGGGCTGGGAGAGATAGTGGGGTGGGGAAGTGGGGACCTGATAGAGGGAGGCCCTTGGGCGGGGGGCGCGCTGGGCGGAGTGGGGGAGCGCAGGTCGGGGAGGGGGGCACTTGGGGGATCCCTGAGTGGAGAGGGGGATATCTGGGTGCGGGGAGAGCGTTGGGGGCACGGAGGAGAGGGGAGTGTTGGGCAGAGGGGGGCACTCTGGGAGGGGAGACACTTGGGGCGGGGGGAAGTCTGCTGGTGGGTGAGGGGGTCTGAGTAGGTGGAAGGATAGGAGACCTTTTTCACACATTCATAGTTCTCTTTTTTTGTATCTCCTAAGAGCCAGACTGCCTGGTAGAAGGAGCTGCTTTGTGCTGCACCACTGGTGCAGTTTGACACAAAAAGCCAATGAAGGGGGGGATTATACCACTTCAAGGATGCCTTCCAATGGTGTAGAGCCAATGTACCACTTTTCCTCATTATGGCTAGCGTACCAGGGTAAGGGACTGAGGAAAAGATGGGCTTCCTCTGTGCCTTGCCTCTTCTTGGTTGTAGTTTTGGCCCTTTGGGGCTCTGCCTATCCAAAGTATGTTAGAACAACCCATCAGACTGCACAACAGGATCTGTCTCAACGGTATGTGGACAACTGAGTATTTTAGCCTTCAGAGTAGAATCTCAATTTTTATGAACATCAGTTCTATGAACAACTAGTTATATGAACCATTTTTCCCAATGGAAAAAGAAAATCACATAACGAAGGTGATGTCATTGACAAATAAGTCAACATTCCTTCACATTCTCTTGCCTTCCGTGCACTGGAAATAGCTTTGCAGTGGTTTGAAGGACAAGAATGCAGTACAGGCGAGTCTCATCTTACGCTGGGGTTACATGCCCTTGTCAGCACGTAAAGCGAAAATCGTGTATAGTCAAAATTACCTTGAGTGTAATGGCAGGTGGAATCGCCTGTACTACAGGTACAGTATTTAAATTGTTATTTTTCTCTTTTTTTTTTCTTTTCTTTTTTTTCTGACCGTGCAAAGCTGAATTCACGCATGTTAAATGCGCGTAAGATGAGACTCACCTGTACGCCATACTGCAACATAGACACCATGCCTACTGTAATTCTGAGATGTTCAATTCTATGAACTTTTTGATTTTATGAACTCGATCAATTCATAAAATTGGGGTTCTACTCTATTGAAGTTTTGCTTGTTTGGTACCACTTGAGAATTATTTTGCTTTAACCTTGTTAAATATGGAACGATCTGTATTTCTGAAGGGGAAAAAAAGGTAAAATATAAACTAGGGCTGACGATTCATCAGTTAACTCACACAATGAACTCAAAAAAATTAACTGCGATTAAAAAATTAATCATACTGTTAAACAATAGAATACCAATTGAAATGTATTTAATATTTTTGGATGTTTTTCTACATTTTCAAATATATTGATTTCTATTACAACACAGAATCCAAAGTGTACAGTGCTCACTTTACAGTGCAAATATTTGTAATAAAAATAACATAAAAATGATAAACAAAGAAATAGTATTTTTCAGTTCACCTCATACAAGTACTGTAGTGCAATCTCAATCGTGAACGTGTAATTTACAAATGTAGATTTTTTTTTTGTTACATAACTGCATTCAAAGACAAACAATGTAAAACTTTAGAGTCTAGAAGTCCACTCAGTCCTACTTCTTGTTCAGCCAATCGCTAAGACAAACAAGTTTGTTTACGTTGACAGGAGATAATGCTGCCTGCTTCTTATTTACAATGTCACCTGAAAGTGGGAACAGGTGTTCAAATGGCACTTTTGTAGCCAGCGTTGCAAGGTATTTACGTGCCAGGTTTGCAAGGTATTTACGTGCTAAACATTTGTATGCTCCTTCATGCTTCAGCCACCATTCCGGAGAACATGTTTCCATGCTGATGACACTTGTTAAAAAAAATAGTGTGTTAATTAAATTTGTGACTGAACTCCTTGGGGGAAAATTGTATGTCCCCTCCTCTGTTTTACCTGCATTCTGCCATATAATTCATGTTATAGCAGTCTCAGATGATGACCCAGCACATGTTGTTTGATTTACGAACGCTGTCACTGCAGATTTGACAAAATGCAAAGAAGGTACCAATCTGAGAGGGACGAGGTGTGGGGCTTGCTTTCAGAAGTTTTAAAAGAGCAACACTCTGATGCGGAAACTACAGAACCTGAACCGCCAAAAAAGAAAATCAACCTTCTGCTCGTGGAATCTGACTCAGATGATGAAAATGAACATGCATCGGTCCGCTCTGCTTTGGATTGTTATCAAGCAGAACCCGTCATCAGCATGGATGCATGCCTTCTGAACGCCTGTTCTCACTTTCAGGTGACACTGTAAACAAGAAGCGGGCAGCATTATCTCCTGCAAATGTAACCAAACTTGTTTGAGCGACTGGCTGAAGTAGGACTGAGTGGACTTGTAGGCTCTAAAGTTTTACATTGTTTTATTTTTGAATGCACTTATTTTTTTGTATGCAATTTGAAATTTGTAAGTTCAACTTTCACGATAAAGAGATTGCACTACAGTACTTATATTAGGTGAATTACAAATATTTGCACTGTAAAAAAACAAAAAAAAATATTTTGACTAAAAAATAAATGTAAACTGAGCACTGTACACTTTGTATTCTGTGTTATAATTGAAATCAATATATTTGGAAATGTAGAAAACATCCAAAAATATTTAAATAAATGGTATTCTATTATTAACAGTGTGATTAATTGTGATTAATTTTTTTAATCGCTTGACAGCCCTAATATAAACCCCAAGAGCATTTAAAATGTTACAGTAATTCTGCACTTGACCCCATGTAGTATATATAGTACATTCTCTTTCAAATAGTTTAATACTTTCTGAATATGTCATGAATGAATGAATGATGACATCATTATGACATTAGGAACAGGGTGAATAGAGTAGATCAGTGATATTGTATATGCCACTGCACACACTGTGCATACTAAATATAGAGTTTTATCATTACTAACGCTTAGAATACATTATTATACAATGGTTCATCAACAGCCAAATATTTACAGTGATTCTTCCGCTCCCTCAACAGATGGGAAGGCAGCAGTGTTATAGAATTTAAGCATTACCTGCTGTCTCTGTCAGCATCGTACTAATTCTTGGAAAATTACAAACTATAACTGTACTTGTTTTGCCATTGTAGGTAACATGTTAGGGAAAACAGATGAGGAAAATTTCATATGTGACCTAAATCTGAGAAATGGATAAACAAATTGGTTATTGTTTCAAAGAGAACTAGGATTAATAACTATGCATAAACAAAGAAAGCAGTCTTTCTTGGCACTAGATGTGTATTGACTTTGAGAGATCAGTGGAGTCGCATTACCCAACCGATAAAGAAAATTAGAGTTAATTGAGCTGCTTGAAGAGCTTGATCTGTGTTCTGACCAGCATTTCTGAATATTCCAGACACAAACTAGAACTCCATTCTTCAAAGGCACATAAAATGAACCGAGCCCCTCCATTGCAAGGAAATTAGTATGTTAACTAATGGTGTGATGATATATATTTATTTGGAATGCATGTAAAGATTTCTTAAAATGTGCTAGTTACTATATGATTGTATACAGTATGTTGAGAAAAGGTTCAGAAAAGGGCAACTAAAATTATTAGGGGTTTGGAACGGGTCCCATATGAGGAGAGATTAAAGAGGCTAGGACTCTTCAGCTTGGAAAAGAGGAGACTAAGGGGGGATATGATAGAGGTATATAAAATCATGAGTGATGTGGAGAAAGTGGATAAGGAAAAGTTATTTACTTATTCCCATAATACCAGAACTAGGGGTCACCAAATGAAATTAATAGGCAGCAGGTTTAAAACAAATAAAAGGAAGTTCTTCTTCATGCAGCGCACAGTCAACTTGTGGAACTCCTTACCTGAGGAGGTTGTGAAGGCTAGGACTATAACAGCGTTTAAAAGAGAACTGGATAAATTCATGGTGGTTAAGTCCATTAATGGCTATTAGCCAGGATGGGTAAGGAAGGGTGTCCCTAGCCTGTGTTTGTCAGAGGGTGGAGATGGATGGCAGGAGAGAGATCACTTGATCATTACGTGTTATGTTCACTCCCTCTGGGACACCTGGCATTGGCCACTGTGGGCTGTAGTCCACGAAAGCTTATGCTCTAATAAATTTGTTAGTCTCTAAGGCCTTGGCTACACTTACCGGCAAGTTCGACGGCTGGAAATCGAACTTCTGGGTTCGACTTATCGCGTCTAGTCTGGACGCGATAAGTCGAACCCGGAAGTGCTCGCCGTCGACTGCGGTACTCCAGCTCGCCGAGAGGAGTACCGCGGAGTCGACGGGGGAGCCTGCCTGCCGAGTGTGGACCAAGGTAAGTTTCAACTAATTCGAAATAAGGTACTTCGAACTTCAGCTACGTTATTCACGTAGCTGAAGTTGCGTACCTTAGTTCGAATTAGGGGGGGTAGTGTAGACCAAGCCTTAGGTGCCACAAGTACTCCTGTTCTTTTTGCGGATACAGACTAACATGGCTGCTACTCTGAAACCTGTTGGTAGACAGGATACTGGGCTAGATGGACCTTTGGTCTGACCCGGTACGGCCATTCTTATGTTATGTAATGTTTCCAAAGAGAAGACACTATTGGCAGATCTCTTTAAAAATCTGTACTGTGCTTCATTTCTTTCAGGAATGTGTATTGATGAAAAGTTGTGGATTAAACATTTCAAAAGACTTAAGTAATGGGTTTATGGGCTAAATGTAATGTTCTTACTCTTAGCGCCCTCTTCCCTAGTTGTTTTACTTGTCCTGTCGCGGTGGGCTTTGGTTTTGGCCCCCCCACCTGGGGTCATGTAGTAATTTTTGTTGTCAGAAGGGGTCGCAGTGCAATGAAGTTTGAGAACCCCTGCCTTAGATGAACTGATGTGGGTAAAATTCCATGTAAGAAAGTGACCGAATTTTCAGTATTAAAGAGCTGATCATCTCAACAAATCACTTTAGAAATAATGTAGCAACTATAAATGGCCTTGTATCAAATAAGCAATTAGATTGGAGAAAGTCTGTAATCTCCTGTCTTATTTTATGTTCTCATAATAATATGACAGTGCACTTAATTTAGCAGATGTTCTAGCAGATTTGACCTATCCTTTGTGACACCTAAAATACCCTGCATGAACATTTGAAAGGATATAAAAAAGGTTTTATAGATTCTTTTATTCCTTCTGACCATTCAGCTTTGGAAGAGCTATTGTACTTTGGGGAAGGTACTTCTCAAGTCAAAGAGGAATATGAGATTCAAGTGAGTGGCATATTTCCTTAGTGATGGCATTATATATATTTAATGTTTTTTTTTACCATGAATTCACTTCAGCACTGTTGACTGGATTCTAATCTAATACCAGTTTTACATCAGTGTAATTCTGTTGATGTAAATTGACAGGTTTCAGAGTAACAGCCGTGTTAGTCTGTATCCGCAAAAAGAAGAACAGGAGTACTTGTGGCACCTTAGAGACTAACAAATTTATTAGAGCATAAGCTTTCGTGGACTACAGCCCACTTCTTCGGATGCATATAGAATCCTCAATATATGTTCCATTCTATATGCATCCGAAGAAGTGGGCTGTAGTCCACGAAAGCTTATGCTCTAATAAATTTGTTAGTCTCTAAGGTGCCACAAGTACTCCTGTTCTTCTTTTTGATGTAAATTGAGTTACTCCTGATTTACATAATTGTAAAAGAGAGTAGAACCAGTATTTTATTTAGTCTCTCTTGTGTTCAGCAAATTGTCTAATATTTTGTACGGAGCTCAGAGATTTTACTGATGGGTGCATAGTGGGTCAGATTTTGGATTTACACTGATGCAAACCAAGATAAAAGTATCTCCATTAGCTACCATGGACTCACTTTAGATTTATGGCAGTGTAACTATGGTAAGAATGTGGGCCATAAACTGAAAAATAAATAGTTAAGAAATTGCACATGTATATGTAGGGCGCATAAGGAAAACTGATTATAGCCTTATTTTAAAAATATTAATTGTCTAAAATGCTGCAGCATTTCTACTGTAAAATATTAAGACTCATTCTCTTCTGAACTATACCGGTTTTGCATCAGTATGTCTCCGTTAACTCCAGTTGAGTTATTCCTGATTTATATCCAGGTAGGAGGAGAATTAAGCCGGTAGAGTTTTTGAGAATTACCGTAGAATACTCAAACAATTTTTATAAGGCAACTTAGTGTTTCATAGTTGGTTGTCATTAGCAAAACTAACGAGAGTTGACTAACACTGATGAAGTTAGAGGTTTATCTAAATATAATGGGCAGTTGAACTGTGTATGTAAAAGCTAAAACGTTGAGAGGGTTGGTTGAAAATAAAATACATTGCCTTGGCTAGAAAGTATGGGAACAGGCATGGGTCAGGGATTAGAGAATGGATTCAGGATGTAACTAGAAGATGGGTTGCACAAACCAAGATGGAGGAAAAAATAAACTACATAGATCTGGTCAAAGTTTGCATAGGCTGCCAAACATTTGGATGCTTATCCAAATCAAATCTCTCAATTATATTGATGACATTTCAGCATGTTTTGCAGAGGGCTCTCAAAATTCACTATTAGTTAAATGTAGACCTAGGGCAAATTTCCTCATTTTCTCTTCTCCTTCCTTTCCTACTATCCCATCCTTAAAAGATTTAAAATGATCTTTTTTTTGTGTGTGTGTTTACTCTTACCAACCAGCTGGTGTCTTAGTCTGCTGAGTCAGCCCTTTCTGAAGCTGCCCCTTTCTCTGAGGCCTGGTCTACATTGTGAGTTTAGGTCGAATTTAGCAGCATTAAATCGAATTAAGCCTGGACACGTCCACACGATGAAGCCCTTTTTTTCAACTTAAAGGGCCCTTTAAACCGGTTTCTTTACTCCACCTCCGACGAGGGGATTAGCGCTGAAATCGGCCTTTGCAGGTCGGATTTGGGGTAGTGTGGACGGAATTTGACGCTATTGGCCTCCGGGAGCTATCCCACAGTGCTTCATTGTGACCGCTGTGGACAGCATTCTCAACTCAGATGCACTGACCAGGTAGACAGGAAAAGCCCCGCGAACTTTTGAATTTATTTCCTGTTTGCCCAGCGTGAAGAGCACAGGTGACCACGCAGAGCTCATCAGCACAGGTAACCATGATGGAGTCCCAGGATCGCAAAAGAGCTCCAGAATGGACCGAATGGGAAGTACGGGATCTGCTCGCCATATGGGGAGATGAATCAGTGCTAGCTGAACTCCGTAGCAGTAAACGAAATGGCAAAATATTAGAAAAAGTCTCAAAGGCCATGAAGGACAGAGGCCATAACAGGGACACACAGCAGTGCCGTGTGAAAATTAAGGAGCTAAGGCAAGCCTACCACAAAGCCAGAGAGGCAAACGGAAGGTCCGAGGCAGAGCCGCAAACATGCCGCTTCTACGCGGAGCTGCATGCCATGCTAGGG
The DNA here is from genome assembly GCF_011386835.1 of Chrysemys picta bellii. Classification (NCBI taxonomy): domain Eukaryota; kingdom Metazoa; phylum Chordata; order Testudines; family Emydidae; genus Chrysemys; species Chrysemys picta. Next base: position 27,294,099 of record NC_088805.1, read on the forward strand.
GGTGTAGACACCACTACCCCAACCATGTGCTTTGACTCCTTCAATGGAGAATCACGCAACAGAGAAGCGGGTTCGGGGTACGAGGAAGATGATGAAGATAGCTCACAGCAAGGAAGCGGAGAAACCGGTTTCCCCAACAGCTAGGATATGTTTATTACCCTGGACCTGGAACCAGTAATCCCCAAACTCACCCAAGGCGTGCTCCCAGACCCTGAAGGCACACAAGGGACCTCTGCAAAAAGAACAGGAGTACTTGTGGCACCTTAGAGACTAACAAATTTATTAGAGCATAAGCTTTCGTGGACTACAGCCCACTTCTTCGGATGCATATATCAGAAGTGGGCTGTAGTCCACGAAAGCTTATGCTCTAATAAAGCTGGAACTCAGGCTCTGAAATATATATCATCACACCATTAGTTAACATACTAATTTCCTTGCAATGGAGGGGCTCGGTTCATTTTATGTGCCTTTGAAGAATGGAGTTCTAGTTTGTGTCTGGAATATTCAGAAATGCTGGTCAGAACACAGATCAAGCTCTTCAAGCAGCTCAATTAACTCTAATTTCTGGTCCGGGAAGAAAGTCCCTTCCTCCAGCTTTCGAAACAGACCAGAGTTCCTGAAGACGCGAGCATCATGTACCTTTCTCGGCCATCCCACGTTGATGTTAGTGAAACGTCCCTTGTGATCCACCAGGGCTTGTAGAAGCATTGAAAAGTACCCCTTGCGGTTTATGTGCTTGGTGCTCCGGTCACAAGATAGGGATATGGGTTCCGTCTATCACCCCACCACAGTTTGGGAATCCCATTGCAGCAAAGCCATCCACTATGACCTGCACGTTTCCCAGAGTCACTACCCTTGATATCAGCAGGTCTTTGATTGCGTTGGCTACTTGGATCACAGCAGCCCCCACAGTAGATTTGCCCACTCCAAATTGATTCCCAACTGACCGGTAGCTGTCTGGCGTTGCAAGCTTCCACAGGGCTATCGCCACTCGCTTCTCAACTGTGAGGGCTGCTCTCATCCTGGTATTCTGGCGCTTCAGGGCAGGGGAAAGCAAGTCACAAAGTTCCATGAAAGTGCCCTTACGCATGTGAAAGTTTTGCAGCCACTGGGAATCATCCCATACCTGCAACACGATGTGGTTCCACCAGTCTGTGCTTGTTTCCTGGGCCCAGAATCGGCGTTCCACTCCATGAACCTCCCCCAGTAACACCATGATTTGCACATTGCTGGGGCCTGTACTTTGTGAGAGGTCTATGTCCATTTCAATTTCCTCATCACTCTCGTCGCTACGCTGCAATCGCCTCCTCGCCTGGTTTTGCTTTGGCATGTTCTGGCTCTGCATATACTTCAGGACAATGCGCGTGGTGTTCATCGTGCTCATAATTGCCATGGTGATCTGAGCGGGCTCCATGATCCCAGTGCTATGGCGTCTGGGCTGAAAAAAGGCGCAAAACTATTGTCTGACGGAGGGAGAGAGGGGCGAGTGACGACATGGCTTACAGGGAATTAAAATCAACAAAGGTAGCTGTGCATCAGGGAGAAACATAAACAACTGTCACACAGAATGGCCCCCCCAAAGATTGAACTCAAAACCCTGGGTTTAGCAGGCCATTGATTTCACAGAGGGAGGGGGAAGCAAATGAATACAGAACAAATCTGATCCATCTATCTTTTACATCTTAGGCTGGCAGCAGACGGTGCAGCATGACTGATAGCCATCGGCATCTTCTGGGTGCTTGGCAGAAGATGCTGTATTACGATTGCTAGCCATCATCGTCAAGATGGTTCAGTAGGACTGCTGGCAGGACTGAGTCTCCAGGAGACAAAACATGTCTGCCCAGGTGCCTCTGACCAAACTCACTGAGGAATACGACGATGATGGATACCAGTCGTAATACACCATCTGCTCCCAAAAGGCAAGGAGCTGCTGCTGTATAGCAATGCAGCGCCATGTCTGCCAACACCCAGATAGCCGATGATGGCTACCAGTCATACTGCACCATCTACTGCCAAAAGGCAATTAGCTGCTGCTGTGTAGCAATGCAGTACCACGTCTGCTGGCACCCAGATGACATGGTGACGCTGAGCTGAGTGGGCTCCATGCTTGCCGTGGTATGTTGTCTGCACAGGTAACCCAGGTAAAAAGGCGTGAATCGATTGTCTGCCGTTGCTCTGATGGAGGGGGAGGGGCCTGACGACATGTACCCAGAACCCCCCGTGACACTGTTTTTGCATCATCAGGCATTCCGATCTCAACCCAGAATTCCAATGAGCGGCGGAGACTGCGGGAACTGTGGGATAGCTACCCACAGTGCAACGCTCCGGAAGTCGATGCTAGCCTCGGAACTGTGGACGCGGTCCACCGACTTAATGCACTTAGAGCATTTTATGTGGGGACACACACAATCGACTGTATAAAATCGATTTCTATAAAACCGGCTTCTATAAATTCGACCTAATTTCGTAGTGTAGACATACCCTCAGTGGTTGTTTGTATATGCTGCTTTTGGTGGCATTGGCTCAGGAAATCAGAGAATCAATGGAACAGAGGTAGTGTCATCAACCGAAAGAAGAGAATTTTGGAGAATTTCCAAACTTACACCCGTATATGGAGTCAGAAAATCAACTCTAATGATAAACCAGATAGGCATTAATTTCCACTCTGTGTTCTACAAAAATCAAATGGAGGAACATTAAGTGCAATTGTGGATGAGGATTGTACTTGTAGATCTTGGCATCCAACTGCTAGCGTTAAATATTACCAGAATCTAAAATTTTATCAAAGATGAAACTGCTAGCTTTAAATAGGAAAAAGTTATAGGACACCCTGGGAAATGCCTAAGAATTATTTATATGCTCATTAAAGGAATCACCTTTTGTTTACTAGAATAAACGGTAAGAATTTAGTCAGCTGGTATTTAATGAAGCTTCAGTTAATAAGAAATTTCTAAGGTTCCTGGTGCATACCTTAAAAGAAGTAAAAGGTAGCGAAAATGTAGATCTTGCAGTCATCTTTGCCAGCATGAATTGTTAAATGAAATAAAAGGAAATACTATATTATGAATACTTAGGAGTCTTTAGGATTTATAAAGCAATCACCAAGACCTATGAACTATCATTAATGCTAAATGGTTCTTGTTATCCAACTATGTGTCTTTCCAGATCCTCATTATTTTGTCTGTTCAACATACATCTAGTAATTTTTAGAAAGATGTGCACTGTACAAATTTAATTAACCTTTGGACATTAAAGTAACACCAGTGTGTCTATTTCTTTATCAAGTCTCTTGGAATAGGTTTTAAACCAACCTTTTCTTGTCATTTATAGATCATGGCACTTTTTTCAAGAGTGGATGTTAACCCCAGTGTCCTGGCGAAATTCCAATTTCATTAATTACATTTTGCTAATAATAATAATTCCTTGTTCAGTTAAATTGGATAGCACAAGAGTTTTAAGCTGGGTACTCAAAAACTGAAGCACACAAAATCATTGGCCACTTTTGAAAATTTGGTTTTTAGCCTGTGGGCCAAATGTAGTTCTGGGCTTTCATGGACTTCAGTGGCGGTGCAGCCACATCCATTTACAGTGGTGCTGAATTTCCCCTCTGGAAAATGGAAATGTTTTACAAATAGGAATAAATCAGGGCACAACCTTGTTCCCATTGAAATCATTGGCAAAACGTCCAGCAGCTTCACTGGGAGCAATATTGGGCCCTTAAACTTCACAAGGATGGTGGGAGTTTTAATTAATGTTGTAAAATGCCATATCGTTGTGTGGTATCATTATTTATTTATGATTCAAAGAAATACAGGTCTGAGCTGTTTCATATAATGTCCTTTACTTAACATACTCACATTTTCCCTCAAATCTTTAACCTTGGAAGCTGAAGAACTATCACAAAGTCTCAGGCATTGGTACCCTAACATCAGGCTTGTCTGGTTATGTGGACTCTCTCCTCAGGCCCTTCACTACCAGCACTCCCATCGGTGATCTTCCAGAAAACACCATCCTGGCCACTATGGATGTAGAAGCCCTCTACACCAATATTCCACACAAAGATGGACTACCAGCTATCAGGAACAGTATCCCCGATAATGTCACAGCTAACCTGGTGGCTGAACTTTGTGACTTTGTCCTCACCCACAACTATTTCACATTTGGGGACAATATATACCTTCAAGTCAGTGGCACTGCTATGGGTACCCGCATGGCCCCACAGTATGCCAACATTTTTATGGCTGACTTAGAACAACGCTTCCTTAGCTCTCGTCCCCTAACTCCCTTACTCTACTTGCGCTACATTGATGACATCGTCATCATCTGGACCCATGGAAAAGAAGCCCTTGAGGAATTTCACCATGATTTCAATAATTTCCATCCCACCATCAACCTCAGCCTAGATCAATCCACACAAGCGGTCCATTTCCTGGACACTACTGTGCTAATAAGTGATGGTCACATAAATACCACCCTATACCGGAAACCTACTGACCACTACACTTACCTACATGCCTCCAGCTTCCATCCAGGACACACCACACGATCCATTGTCTACAGCCAAGCTCTAAGATATAACCGCATTTGCTCCAATCCCTCAGACAGAGACAAGCACCTACAAGATTTCTATCAAGCATTCTTATACTACAATAGCCACCTGCTGAAGTGAAAAAACAGATTGACAGAGCCAGACGAGTACCCAGAAGTCACCTCCTACAAGACAGGCCCAACAAAGAAAATAACAGAACACCACTAGCTGTCACCTTCAGCCCCCAACTAAAACCTCTCCAGCGCATCATCAAAGATCTACAACCTATCCTGAAAGATGATCCCTCACTCTCACAGATCTTGGGAGACAGACTTGTCCTCGCTTACAGACAACCCCCCAACCTAAAGCAAATACTCACCAGCAACCACACATCACTGAACAAAACCACTGACCCAGGAACCTATCCTTGTAACAAAGCCCGATGCCAACTCTGTCCACATATCTATTCAAGTGACATCATCATATGACCTAATCACATCAGCCATACCATCAGGGCCTCGTTCACCTGCACATCTACCAATGTGATATATGCCATCGTGTGCCAGCAATGCCCCTCTACCATGTACATTGGCCAAACTGGACAGTCTCTACGCAAAAGAATTAATGGACACAAATCTGACGTCAGGAATCATAATACTCAAAAACCAGTGGGAGAACACTTTAACCTGTCTGGCCATTCAATGACAGACCTGCGGGTGGCTATCTTACAACAGAAAAACTTCAAAAACAGACTCCAACGAGAGACTGCTGAACTGGAATTGATATGCAAACTAGATACAATCAACTTAGGATTGAATAAGGACTGGGAATGGCTGAGCCATTACAAACATTGAATCTATCTCCCCTTGTAAGTATTCTCACACTTCTTATCAAACTGTCTGTATTGGGCTATCTTGATTATCACTTCAGAAGTTTTTTTTCACTTACTTAATTGGCCTCTCAGAGTTGGTAAGACAACTCCCACCTGTTCATGCTCTCTGTATGTGTGTATATACATATCTCAATATATGTTCCATTCTATGCATCCGAAGAAGTGGGCTGTAGCCCATGAAAGCTTATGCTCTAATAAATTTGTTAGTCTCTAAGGTGCCACAAGTACTCCTGTTCTTTCTGTTCTTTGAAGTTTGTTTCTTTTCAAGTCATCTTTGCAGGGAGTATCTTCAGTGCTGAATGTTGGTAGAAAAAATTTATTTCTTGATGCATTTTTTTCATTTTTTTATTTGGTTTCCTATGGTTGGCATCCTAAGCACCTTAATATAATTTTAAAAGGCTTTTGAATGAACAAAAATAGTAGCAGTGAGCCTCATCTTCTAGGCTAGGCAGCATGATACAGTAATCTTGTTAGCTCTTACAGTGCAGGAGAGCAGGAAATGGAAACCCTCAGCGGAAATGCTCTCTAGAGGGAGCAATTCCACTAAGAACATAAAAGTTAAAAATAAGATCTGAGTCTGAAGAGCAATTCTGCATTTGATGTACAGTTGATAAAATAATTAAATGGGCAAAGGGCTCTTAACTTGAATAATTATCCATTTGCTTTTCAGTTTATAAAGGGGATTGATTCATGAGTAACCTTAATTAACAGTTTTAATTATCTTTTCTTCCACAAAAAGTACGTCATACCAAACATGCACAGACCTTCATTTCACTATTTTGTTCCAATTAGAGCTCCAAATATCAGCAAGATCTAGTCCCAGTTTTGAAGAGCTGCCTCTTAATTTTCTCAACTATAGCATATGCCGTCCTGGGACATCTGTTGAGATCCTATAATGCAAAGAGAGCATCATACAAATCATTCCTTCAAATAGACCTTGGACATCATGTAGATTTTTCAAGATTCAAGGACAGGCAACCTTTCCTGAAGCAGTCGTTCTGTTCTACAATGAATAACTATGGGGTACTAAGGCTTGACGCATTATGCACTCTTCTGTAGATGATCAGAGTATCGTATCAAAGAGAATGCCTCTCTCGTGTTTCTTTCTCTCCCTCTAACTGACCTAAGTTATATCTAATGTGTCCATTAATGTGATATTTAGGTAGTATCTGTTACATGGCAACTGAAATCAATTTAGACCCTCAAACTTACAGTCCTTGTATATATTTGTCTCAGTGCTGGGGATGGAATATTCTCAATAAAAGGCCCTTGACTGTGAAACTAAGGTCCAGATCCTCAAATCCTAACATCAATGGGTGTTAGATGCCTAAATACTTTTGAGGATCTGGGCCTAACTCCGTTTCTCAGTCAGACAGAGCCCAAGTTTGCTCTCTCTACTTATGTCCCCTTCACCACAGAATCTGAGCACTTCACAAACATTAATGGATGTGTTGACCAGACTTTCAGGGCACTCTGCAAGACCTATTTTCCCAAGTTTGTTTTGAGGGAGTAGGTTGAGCAGGATAAGCCTTGTCTAAGTTTGTATAGACACTTTTTATAAATAAGCAAATACTTGAGCCACTGACACCACCCAAACCGAAAAAGACAAAGTTTTCCTTGAAATGCTGCAGGTTCTTCCAAATTGCAGCTTCTTCAGTTTTGCACATAATTTACGGATGTAAATATTAAGGGACAGGAAACAAAGCCAGATATAGAATGGATGAGTAAAATGGATTCAGTCATTTATCATTTCCTCTTTTAATAGTGGAGCCATTTCAAAATTTAAATTCTCCTCTTTTTTTCCAGACTCCATTCCAGACACTTCAGCTTATTACCGAAACACTGCAATGAGGTTGTGAATCTGGTCTTCATTTTCCAGCGCAAATTACCTTGAAAACATAAATTACGTGTTTTACTAATTTGAATTAGGGTTTTAAAATTCTTTTGTTATTTTTAATAATTTAAGAAGATTTTAGGAACGGGGTGACTTTTTAAAACCATGGATGAATTTTATGTCCAAGGTGATTGGCTTCACCTTCTAGGCTCCACATAATTTTGTCCCCTTTGCTACTTTACTCTCACTTCCTTCCTACTGTTGTTCTTGCTTCCTATACTTCTCCCAGTACTCTTTCTCCTAGTTTTTCATGCTTTCCCACCTTTCTCTCCTTGGGCTTTTCTATACACAAAAAATGTACTTTTTTACAGTCCTACTAGTGTAAGTGCAGTTATTTTGATAAAGGCCATAAGAGGAATAATCTATACCTATATAAACAACCTTTATAGCGATAAAACTGTGTCCATGCTAGGGATTGTACCAATTTAACTATTTTAGTAAAAAAGATCACACCCCTAACCAAAATAGTTAAATTGGTACAAAAGCTGGGTGTAGATCGGCCCCAGGCCACATCTACACTATAGCGCACAGCTATGATGCTGCAACTGTGCCGCTGTAGCACCAAAGTATAGACTAGGGGCAGGCAAACTTTTTGGCCTGAGGGCCACATCGGGTTTCCAAAATTGTATGGAGAGCCGGTTAGGGGAGGCTGTGTCTCCCCAAACAGCCAGGCGTGGCACGGTCCCTGCCTCCTATCTGACGCCCCACTTCTCGCCCCCTGATGGCTCCTCCGAGACTCCTGCCCCATCCAACCCCCCCGTTCCCTGATGGCCCGCCCGGGACTCCTACACCATCAATTCCCCCTCCTTCTCTGTTGGCCCCCCCAGGACTCCTGCCCCATTCACCACCCCCTGCTCCCTGTCCACCCCCGGGGCCCCCACCCCTGACTGCCCCCTGCCGCTAGGTGGGGGGCTAGCCTCCCGGGCCAGGAGCTCAGGGGCCGGGCAGGAGCATCCCGTGGGCCGGATGTGGCCCGTGGGCTGTAGTTTGCCCACCTCTGGTGTAGACGCTTCCTAAATTGATGGAAAGGGTTTTTCCATTGACGTACTTAATCTACTTCACCAAGAGGCGGGAAAATTCTTCTGTTGATCTACCTGTGTCTCCACCAGCGGCTAGGTTGACTTAACTGTGGTGCTCAGGCTATGAAATTTTTCACAGCTCTGAGCAATGTAGCTAGGATGATGTAATTTTTAAGTGTAGCCCAGGCCTTACTAGTTTAGAGAAAGCCTTAGGCCTTGGCTACACTGGCACTGTACAGCGCTGCAACTTGCTGCGCGCAGGGGTGTGAAAACGCCCCCCCCGAGTGCAGCGAGTACAGCGCTGTAAAGTGCCAGTGTAATCAGAGCCTGCAGCGCTGCAAGCTATTCCCCTAGGAGAGGTGAAGCACTTACAGCACTGCGAGACAGCTCTCGCAGCACTGGCGGTGCGACTACACTCGCACTTCACAGCACTGCCGCGGCAGCGCTGGGAAGTCCTGAGTGTAGCCAAGGCCTTAGTGAGCATTAAGAGAGGACTTTTCAATTGTGTTAAGCCAACTCAATTGAGATTACACAATTAAAAAACACCCCCGTTAAGACTGAGCCAGAGAGGTTAAGTAACTTGCTCAAGGTCACAAAATAAGCACATGTCATAGCTGGCATTTCAATTCAGGAATTTCTGACTCCTAATCCAATGCTTAATTCACTGGATTATGTATCAGTGATTTAAAAACCTGCTCAAAAGGTAATTTAAGAATACCTGGTTTGTAGCATAAAGTTCTGAACACCAAGGGTATGTCTACACTGCAGTATAAGTCCAGAGTTTGAACTCAGGCTTAAGCCTTCCATCTTCACATAAATTGTGCTAACCGAGGGCTCGGATCCAGGGTCTCAAGATCTCATGAGGGTGGAGGGTCCAAACCTAAGTCAAGCCAGGACCCAAGGTTCAAGCCCTATTGCTTTGCAGCCCCACCAAAAGGATCCCATAGACTGACTTTCTTTGTCCTCTGGACAGTCAAGTTTGGTGGACAGTCAGGTGTTCCCAGACTGCACCAGGAACAAATGGTTAGAGCAGCCAGATTTTGGGAGCGGTCTGGGATATGGATGGTTGGACTTGGGCCTGCATAATGCAGGAGCCCCAGATTGGGACCCAGAGTTCAACAATTCCTAACCTGGGGTTATAAATGAGCATAGATGCTCACGCCCTTGGTTAACAAACCCAGGGTCTGGTAACTCAAGTTCTACTAACCCTGGGCTTACCTTGCAGTGTAAACATATCCCAACAGCCAGGTCTTGTGCATGGGAAGTAGTATATGAACTGCAATTCCCAGCTAAAGACCCACAAGAATTTCCATTCAAGGTTCAAGTATCAGAGGGATAGCCGTGTTAAGTCTGTATCCACAAAAACAACGAGGAGTCCGGTGGCACCTTAAAAACTAACAGATTTATTTGGGCATAAACTTTCATGGGTAAAAAACCCACTTCTTCAGATGCGCCATTCAAGATTCAGTAAATTTGCAGAAGGAAACCAAAAATTAAGTGATTCCCATCAGTAATCTGTTCTCAGGATTGCTGTCTGGAATTGTGCAAAACCTCTGAAGATTAAGAGGTTGTCACATGTCATTGTTACTTCCTAGATCCTGGCAGAGGTAAATAAAACATTTAAATCTTTTAATGCCGCTTTGGCAAAGCCAGAGGGCCCAGTGAGGGCAAGTCTCTTATTAACAGAACCTTGGCATACATCACTTTTCAACTGTATAATGGCTCCCAGGTGGAGCTCAAGTCTCCTGCATAAAAATAATCTATACAAATGCAATTTAGATATCTTACTACATGAAAAGTAATACCAAATGATGTATTACAATTCTAATCTGTTCATCAAAATCACTTCACATTAGGGTTAGAATGGCAATGAAATAGTTGTCACCAGGGACTCGAGTTTTCTGAGTCACTTTAGGCTCAAATACACAACACTCAACATTTTGTATTAAGTCCACATCTAAAGCTCCATTGCTAAGGGCAGAATTCCAGGAGCTCTGGCTTTTGCTAGTAAGAATCTATGGGTCAGATTCTGATCTCAGGCCAGTGCAAATCAAGAGTAGTTCCCATTACTTCAGTGGTGTAACTGAGATCAGAATTAGGTTTAGCATTTTAGCATAATACTATTTATTAATTTGAAATATTAATGAATAACCTCATCTTTTAGGGATCAGTTTTCTCTGATTAGATTTTGCCTGAGTTTGGTGGAAGGAAAAGCTTTTAAAAAAATTAAAATGACACCAATATTAATTAAAATGGGCTTAAGCAATTTCTTAAGTGAAAAGGTGATTGTTAGTTGTCAGATGGAAAAAATGGGAGAAAAGACTGCTGGGTTTTACTCCTGGCTCTGTCACCGGCTTGCTACTTAGCCGTAGGTGGGTCAGTTAATTTCTCTGCCTTGGTTTACTCACTGAAATAATATATATACCTAGCTCCCAGGCTAAAGTATGTAAGCATTGGATGTGTCCCAGATAAGTGTCCTATACTGAAAAGTAATTTTTCACACCACATCCATATACCTTCCATGCTGATTTGGTCTATGTGTGTAGAGATGGGCAAAATTTTTTAATAGGCTTTTAAAATGTTACACAACAATTAAAAGGTATTCCAAAGCCATTGAACAAGGGGCTCCTAATTCCTTTCTCTTGGGCGTGGACTGCTTTTTTCAGGGAACAGTTACTACTATTCTGATTCTCAGAAATTCTTGCACCATAGATCTTCAAGGTTTAGTCCTATTGTGCACTTATCAAAAGTAGTCATGGTTAGTAAAGTAAAAGTCACTACTAGGAACATTCAATTAGAGTTCTTTATTTCTTTCCAGACACTATCACTGATCTCTGAAGCTGCTGACCTCACAGCCTCTTTGCTCACTCTGATGCTATAACTTTCTGTGTGCAGTGACCCTAAGGTTCCTGGAGCAGTGCAGATTAAACAGATAACATGAATAACTGGAGTCAATAAAAACAGTTTCAAATAACCTTTCAGACAGGCAGATGGGGAGAGGACAGCAGAGAGCAAAAAAATGAATTAATAGCAAAAGCAAATAGTCACACCTGGCAAGAATTCAGCACACCAGCAGAATAAATTAAACATCTCAGAATAAAGGGAGTATGGAAAAGCACCATCAATCAGCAATGCACATGCCATTATTTGTTCCTGCATTACACCCATTAGGCTTTTTAAACAAAATTCTGCTTTTGGAGTGTGTTAACCAGCTGTGCAAGATATTTACAGCAAAATTTGACATTATGCAAAACTTGATTGTTTTATTTACAAAAGCCCTGGGTATGTTCATTGAAAGCTTGCTGAGGAGCATGAATCTTTCCAATGAGCCTGGGCCCAGTTTGGAGTGAAAATGTTGATCGGTTTCTGGGTTTGCATCAATATCATATGAGACCTGTGGTCTTGATGCCAAAGCAGGTGAAACTGTAATTCGGATGTGAGTTTCACATTGAGATTTTGGGCTAATTCTTGAGTGAGATCTGAATGTTCAATGTCCAGTCTGCTCTGTACAAATAGGAAAGATCCCATAACACTTTGTAGCAGAGTAGGGGTTTGCCTGGGTGTTCTTGGCCAAAATTTCACTTCCTGTTGTGCTTGGTTATCCCTTTATGGCTGGAATTTCCTTCCTTACCTTGTGTGCTATGCTCTCCTTTAAAACACTCACTTTTTGGTTCAGGGCAAAATTCCCATTAAAAACTGAAAGATTGGGCTCCATGTGTCCAGATTCAACAGATGATTTTATGTATTCAAAGCACAAGGTAGGAAAGATTATTTAGCAGTAGGAATTTAGGAGTTAGTTGAAACTGGATGCCATATAGTAAACCTTCTTTTCTGCTACTTAAAGATTATGACCAGTGAGCTTGGTGGAACAGTGAATGCCTTGGCCTTTTGCCCTTAAGAGTTTTGGTTTCTAATTCTGTTTTGGTAATAAAACTACCTTAACATTATCTCTGGACTAGAACTGTCAGTGAGTGGGGTTGTAAATCAGAACTGAGGTGCTTGTCATACCCATATGGGGAAATTCTGATAGGCCTTGCCTGCACTCTGCCTTCAGGGTAGGACATACAGCTTCATTGTCTCTCAGATGAGCCTCTGAGCCTTCACACCATGAGTTCTGCCCAGCAAGTCCAAATGATATAGACTTCTGGTCAGATTTGTATACTCTTCAGGGACTCAAGCACCTCAGCAAGTATATGCAGACACCCAGCAACCTTTTCAAAACATAGGTAGATTAGTCAACTGGAACACAGCATCCCGGGTCCTTACGTTAGCATACAGAATAAAGGTTACAACATAGGCCATTTAGCCAAGCCAGTGCCATCAGCCAGCGAAGCTGCTATGAACTCCATTTCAGGCTCTGTCTCCTGTGTCAGTTCAAGGTGAACTACTCTGAGTTCACATACCACCTGCTGGAAATTCCAGCTGTTAAGTGTTGATTGTTCAGTCCTTGGGATTTCCACTGTCTCCTGTTCTGCCCCAAGAGCACACACAACCCTTTTTGCCCCCATTAAGTAGCCATACAAAGCACAGTAACAAGGAATGTGTAGGATTCATAAACATATTAAAAAATCCCACTTCAGCATAGGGGGCACCTTAATTCTCCAGAAGATTATAAATGTTCCTCCTTAGATGATGCATTGCTGTTGACGCACTTTCACTTTCTCTTTCTGACAGACAAGACCTCTGAGTTTGTCTGAACAGGTAATTTCCTAACATTCTTTCATCAATATCCTTTTGTGGAAGCATTCTTTACTTGCCAAAATGTGTTTAAACACTAGATTGATTGTATTATGAAAATTTAAATAACTAGGGATTCTTGATTACATCCCAGTTGGCTTCAGAGAGCTGTTTGCATTCCTGCATTTATGAAAGAGAATTTGAATGCATGCTTTTTATTAACTGTTTTCCTTATGACCCTCTATTCCCTTTATATTAACTCAAGATGAAAAAGTCACACTTTGTTACAGCATAGCTAGGATACTGAGGATGGTTTTACCTGTCCTCCTGCCTCTCTTACTAACTCCAGATGTTGATATTCTCTTGTTTTCACTTCCTCGTTTTTTGTTATTGTTTTTTTACTCTCTCTTTAATCACTTTGCATTTTGCTGCATACCTGTTCCAAAATAAAAAACAATTGATTATGTCTCAACAGAGCCAAAAATTCAGAGGACACTGCATTATTTTATGCATTCGCTGCAAATAAAACAATGTTGTAGTGGAGAATGTGTTGTTCAAAGGTCAGAAGAATAAATTATAGTTGCACAGCAATTATACTCTGTCCCCTTCAGTTTATATAATATTCTGTATTTCTGTATCAGCTGTTAACTTTATGCTTTACTGTATATGTGCATTTGCTGTGAAAACATTTGTTGTGGATTTCCAGATTTCTGAGCATATTCATTCTTAATCAATATGTTCCATTAACATGGGATGAGGGGGTTGTATAGAATTTTCCTTGCTACAGTAGAGTCAAGCTTAGGTGTCAAGGTGCACCTTAGAAATACTATAGGTATATAGATGAAAGGCAGATTAGGTCAAAATGGAGCATGATATGCTGTGATCCATTGCCTCTATAGGTCATTTGTTAAAAGTGGTGCATGGCATGTTGTGATCTCCTGTTTTCATGGAGGTTGTTCTCATCAGGATGGAGCAGGGATATCACTTCTCTGAAGGCTGCTCACAGACTTATAACTCTTTATAGTCTATCCTGGGGGAAAAATATCGTATGTCAGGATTAGAAATGGGCCAGGTTGGTCCATGTCCATTATACCGATGAGGACAGGCATAATTCAAGATATTGGGATCAAGAGGAGGTTGATAAAGGTCCTTTGCAGAGATGGAGCCAGGCTTGACATCTGGGGCATCTGGATCAGGGATAAGGTTGGTACTTGTCCATTACTGAGATCGGGCAAGACATGACTTCTGGGGCATTGGAAGTGGGTGAAGTTGGTTCTGGTCAATTACAAAGATGGATCCAGGCCTGAAGTCTAGGGCATTGGGAGTGGGGGAAGAGGTTCCAATCTGTTACAGAGATGGGGCAGGCATGGCATTGAGAGGTTGTTTCCAGTCTTTTATAGAGACAGGTCCAGGTGTGGTGTCTGGGGCATGGGGAGGTCCGTTATAGAAAGGGGGGATGGCGTGGTGTCTGGGCTGAAAGGGGAGGTCAGTTCTGGTCCTACAGAGATGGGGCCAGGCATGGCATCTAGGCTGGCGGGCATGGTTGATTCTGGTCCATTATCGAGATGGGGCCAGGCATGATGTCCAGGGCGGCAGGGAAGGTTGTTTTCGGTCCATAATAGAGATGGGGCAATGTGGGGGATTGGGAGGTTGATTCCGGTCTATAATGGAGATGGGCTCCGGCGGGGTGCCCGGGGCATTGGGAAGTCGGTTCCGCTCTGTTAGAGAGACGGACCCACACGGGGTGTCCGGGCCGGTGGGAGATCGGTTCGGATCGGGTCCGGTCTAGAAACGGGCCCAGGTGGGGTGTCCGGGGCGGTTCGGTTCCGGTCCGGTCCAGAGACGATCTCCCCCACTGTCCCGTCAGGTGCTGCAGCGATGGGGGTGCCCCCGAGGCTTGGCCCCTCAGCTGGGATCGCCCCTGACCCGAGCCCCGCCCGGCCCAGCTCCTCCCTGCGGGAGGGGACTGTGGAGGCCCTAACATTCACTCTCACAACCCCCCATTGAATGGACTCGTCCCCCTCCCCATGGAATGGATGCGCCCTCTCTGATTGGAGAGTCCGCTGGACATTCTCACTCTCATTGGCTGAGGGGCGACCAATGGGGGTGGGAGGAGGCGGCGGCCTGGCCCGCCCTCCGTGAGGCGGTGCTCCGGACGCCGCGCAGGGCGGGGCCCTGTGGGATGTGAAGGCGCTGGGCTCGCCGTCCCCCGTGGAGGAGGCGAGGCGGGAGCGGCCATGAAGGTGAGTGGGGGTCCCCGGGCCAGAGGAAGCGCTGGGGGAGCCGCTAGGGTTGTGTCCCCCTGGCGGGGAGTGGCGGGCTCCTGTGCCGGTGCCCAGCCCGCGGCCGCCGCTGTCCCCCCCGCCCCCCGTGGGCCCGCCTGGCGCTAGGCTAAGAAGCCCCCGTGACTTGGCAGCCGGTGAGCCAAGCCCACGGGGGGGCTGGTAGTGGGGAGACTCCGCCCCGCTTCTCCCAGGGCCCGGCTGACCTGGCACCTCTGCTGCGAGCACGTCCAGGCTCCCCCTCGGGCCCACGCCGCTCTGCCGGGCTCGGGTCAGCGCTGCAAGCGCTCCGGATCCCGCCGCTGGCATCTTGCCAGTGAGGAGGGTCCGGGCCTGAGTCTGGGTGTGACTCGGGCTGGAGCCCGGTCATTTCGCAGTTTGGCTGCGGCTGAAGCAGCACACCCGGGGCAGAAGGGGTGTGTAGGGCTGTATGGACGCATTAGTCGGGCTGTGAGCCCCAGGTCCAGCAGTTGTTGACAGTGCAGTGTGGCTGCTCAGGCATGTGCTTGGAAACGGCCCATAAGACCAGACACGAGTTGATAGTGCAGTACTGACATACCCTCAAGGGCTAGCTTGATCTGACCTCTTCACCTGCCCTACAGGACCTGGAGGAGAGGCAAGCCGCTCTGCCAGAACCATCCACTAGCTCAAGGGTTCTCAAACTGGGGGTCGGGACCCCTCAGGGGGTCACGAGGTTATTACATGGGGGGTTGTGAGCTGGAACTTCCATCCCTTCAGACGCTTGCTATGTGAAAGGGGTCACCAGTACAAAAGTTTGAGAACCCTAGCAGGAGCTGTTCAGGGCTTACAGATTGTAAATGGACCTGCTTTTAATGATGATCTTGAGACCTTGTCTTGCTATAGGGCTCTTTAGTACTAGCTGCTTGCCTCCTGAATTTGGTGAATGTTCATAGATCTTGGGTTGCACCAGATCCTGGTGTCATGATCTGGCATATGCTCCAAGATTTAGTACAACTTCTTTATGGGTCAGAGCATTCTCATGTATTTGTGCAAGGTAGATGTGGTGGTGGGCATTAGGGCACAGTATAGAATCTGCAGTTCATTAAATTTGAACTGTAGGGGAATCTGGGGGGCTGGGACGGGACACTGGAAAAAAAAGTTGGGCTTGTCCTTTTTGGTATGTGTTTAATGGATAAAGAAGTCTTGAAACAGTCTTTCAAACTCCCCCCCCCCCGCCCCCCCCCCATTTTTACATACACACAACATTTAGAAATCCCAGAGATCCTCCAACTAGGGATGATCAGACTGAATATGTCTGGAAGTCTTGGGAATCTGTTTTGTGAAAGTGTAATGCCTTGAGTGCACAAAGGTGCTGAATCATTAGCAAAGGCTTCTATTATTCACAAAGTTAGCTATTGAAGTTATATTGATAACAAAAACACAAGTTTTAAATCAGGACTAATAATCCCTTCTCACCCTGCTTCACTGTCACTTCTTGACTCTTATGATGTCACGTTTTATAAACTTCTAATTAGGACAGAACTTACATATAGAAAAAACAACCTGAAAACTATCTTTAGGCCTCCTATATAAATAATAATAATATAATATAATATAATAAAATGGAGCACAAGTCCTGTAAAGAAAAAAATTGGGCATGGAGGAGATAGTTAAGGGCTCTGGTTGAAAGGAGGATAAGGAGATGCTATCTAGTAAAGTTAGTAAGTTATTTTTGTATACATCTTACTTACTTTTGGCATGGTCTCATTCTTAAACAGGGTGGCCAAAACTTTCAGACATTCTCTACAGTATGTGTGGTTTAGTTACCTTTTCACAACACTGATTCTGCACAAAGAATCAGCTGTTGATTAGACGGGTTATGGAAAGACTTCATGCAATATATATTTTGGATTTTCAATTAAAAGTGACCAAACAAGCATACAAAATAAAATCTAATCAACACTTATTTTTTTTTATCAGTGCTTATTTTAAAGTAATCCATGATTGGTACATAAGAGAAACAAAATATATTTTTCCTAAATATATACCCAGTATTGATAATGGTGTGTAGAGAGCTGCTACAGCCTATTGGATAGATAAACATAGAAAAACAGATATTTAACTAGTTGGTAGCCTGATTGTTGCTACTCTTCATCATTGCCATCCTTATCTTTCCTTGGGCTGTTGCCACCCAACGAACCACCCATTTGTTCAACCAACCAAATGCCCTCTCTGTTCTTCCTCATCTTCTCTTATGTATAGTTCATTCTTAAATATTAAAAAACCAAAACTTTGATCAGTTTTATACCATATTTACAGAAACATGCAAGTAGTTCCTTATTAAAGGTAAGCAGTCAAGAGAAAATTTTATCTGCTTTTTTTAACCCAAGTTTTAAATACTGGTCAAATTAAATTTGATTTTTTTGTTTGTTTGTTTACTCTTATTTGGTTAGGTCTTGCATGTAACACAGCGTGGACATTAAAACTTACCAAGGTCTGTGGTGGATTCCCCATCACTGGAAATCTTAAAATCAAGATTGAAGGTTTTTCTAAGAGATGCTTTAAGTTCAGGGGTTCCCAAATTGTTGTTCATGCACTGTTAGTATTTGAGCTTGATTGTTCCATCCATTCATTTCTCTAAGAAGGTGGCACCTGAACCAGTAAAGTTTAGGAGCTGCTGTATCTAGTTCAAACAGGAAATAATTGAAATAAATCTGGTGGCCTGTGTTATGCAGGAGGTCAGACTAGAATGGATGATCAGAACGTCCCTTCTGGCCTTATCTGCTGGGGGGTGAAGGAGGGGAGAACCTGTTCTGGGCCAGTTTCACTGAAGGTACAACCAGAACTAAATGACAGTTTCACTATCCTGTTGTTATGTGCTAACACAAACTGTAGTGTTCAAATTCTCTACAGGAGGATGTTTTATTCCTCCCTTCCTCCCCCAGTAATTTCATACATTTAAAAAAAACAAAAACCCACACCCTTCCGTCCATCCCCCTAATTACTTGGCTGTAACTACTTAACAGTGTCCTTTTAATTATGTTGGTATAACAGTGTTTTGAACCATGGCTTTCATACATGTTGGAATTATTATTATTAATAGAAGATACGACTAGACATTAACTATAAATTCCTTCATTAGATCCTCAGGCCAAATGGTACTTATACAATTGCGCTAAACATGCCTAAAACCCTAAATAGTAAGCAATATACTGCATTCAAATAGTAACAAAACATTTATAATCATTTGATCAAAATACTTACAGAAGAGCTAAGCCTGGGGGTGCTTAGACCACTGTTGGTTGGCTCTAACTTGGTGCAGCAAGTATTAGCAGTGATCAGCTCAAGAGCTTATCCTTTAACAAACAAGTGATGTCATTGCCAATTGCTAACTTTGGCCCAAACCTGATTTTTAGCTCACTTGGAGTTCAACATGCACAATCCTTTCTTCTGATAATTGGGGCATCTTCTTCCTTTGATCTGATCAGTTACCTTTCAGGTCCATTTTTCCAGTTAAGCTGGGCTGGCAGTTGTGGCTTTTAAATTTCAATTTGTTTAATGTTATCTTTGTCAGCGTCTCGCATGTCTATTACAGAAATAATTAAGTGTTTGTAACAAGTGTTTTAGTCCTTGTAGATTAAAAAGTGTATATCTTGTGGGTTGCTTTAAAAAAAAAAAATCTCAGCACAACCCGTTCTTGTCTAGTAAAACTAGGATGGTCAGGGACAACTTGAAATTTGCACAGGAAAATGAGTATTGGTTAATCTACATTCTTTTGGTATTAAATGTAGAAAATTGAGGTTTGGGTTAACAAGAACTTAAGTTCCTTAACTGTCAGTTCCTGAGGTGCTGACTGTATATTGGTAGCTCTTTGAAGACTGGCTTAGCATGTGTAAACAAGCATGGATGTCTGATTATGTACCTCAGTGGGAACATTTGTCTGTTAATAATGTACATTAAAGGGATTTTTATATGGTAGTTAAATCATTACTGCCCAACACTTTGCTCAATTTAGAGGGGATTATTGCCATTTTCACTGCAAATAAGATGCTTGAAAATATACTGACAGTGACTGACTTAACCCACACAGGCATGAACATAAGGTTTTAATAGACACATGTGATGGCTGCTTAGGGACAAAAAGATGGAGTTCTTGGATTAATGAATCTTGTTGCTAAAGGAAACATTGTGACATAAGAATTTTAAGATGGGTTGAAAAATCCAGTGTTCTCAGGTATTCCTATAGCAGGGTGAAAATCTTCAACTCCTTTTCAGAAGAGTGTGTGGGAAGCTTTAAATTATGGTTGTGTCCTGGGAGCACTCCACATGCAGGTCTCCTGTTATGTGCAGAATTTACACTAGACATGGTGTGCTTGCAAGATTGGGGTCAGTAGATTTATTGTCTAAGAATATTTGGTTCTGGTGATGCCTATAATGTGCTAGGTGCAGTACAGCTGTAAAGGAACGCAAGGTCCTAGCCCTGACAATGTTTAGAACCTCAGTGACACATTTAACTAGAGATGTTGAAAACTTCCTATAGGAAGAGTGAAGGCACAAGGTTTGTGTGGGCTGGAGATGTACAGAATCACTGAGAGGCATTTCTCGTTGAATTTCAAGTTTATCTGAGTCTTTCTCATGGAAAGATTTAGATAAAATATCTTTAGTTTGTGACAGGGTTTCTTATAGCTTCCCATGGGCTCTTATAAACTGAAATCTCAAAATTAGAGGAATGTTTCCTACCATATTGAAGGGTACAAAATTCCTGGGTTTTATATATTTAATTCTGCATTCAATTACCACAAATATCAGAATGTTTTTAGTTAATTTTAGAATAAGTTTATAAATTCACTTTAAAATAAGTCTAGCTAGTGGCTAAAATGTGAGTTGTGAGTTAAAACCGTTCAGTCTCCAGATAAAATGCTTGTGCAGTTCCATGCATACCTAACTGATAAAAGCTCCTTCCTGCACTAGCATTTAATCTTGAAATCACAAATACATGTATTCCATTTTCTTCCTCTTTAGCTGTAAGACCTCTTCTCCCTTTGCAGCGTATTCCAGTGTGGCTTTGGTAAAGGCTTGAAACACAAACTAGCTTTAAACATACCAATTTAAAATTCATTGCTTGGTGTTTTCCTTAAAGGTGCATAAATCCTTCAGTTACGTCACTCTGTTTTCCTTCCAAGAAGGAAGGAACTGTGGTGCTGGCCTGATCGAGGAACACATCTTTCTTTTTTCTTTGTGTAATCATTTTTGAGTCTAACTAAAAACTGTAATTGGACTTGCACAGTCTGTCTGAATCTTAAAAGTAGCTGCCTCCTATAAGTGTAGATTTGAAGTAGAATATGTATTACAGTGGATTGCCTTCCCCCTTGCAAGAGACTCCAATATAAAATATTTCCAAGGATAATGAGTAATTCATACTTGAAATGTGCGTATTTCAAAAGTGAATGCTTTTTGGGTGCTTCAGCTTGATTTTTAAAATTAAAACATGATCAGTGTGTATTCAGATCTGTTTATAATAGCAATTTAAGAGATGCCTAATACAAGTAAAACAATGTTGCACTTACTGAAAGGGCTTGAAAAACTTACTTGCATACTTGCTGCTGCGAGAAGTTAGGCTATCACTTTCAACAGAATTTCAGTTGTCCCTTTAAGATAAGATTCTAACCCTTTTGGCTCTAAATATATTTCAGACATGAACCAAATAGAAACTAATGTGGTTTTGTCGCCTAGAGGCTACCGGTAGCTCCAGTGCCTCTGCTCTCAAATGCAGAAACCCCACGCATTGGGTATTCTTGTCTGGGTGTAATCTGCTTCCACAAAATCACCTTTCTCCATTTCCAGCGGCAAATTCTTTGCTGAGCCTGTGCTGTTGGCTATGGCCTGATTTGCTGGTTTCTTTCTCTCATCCTTCGAGTGTTTCTGCTCACTAACTGCCAGTCTTCCTTGTGGGTTCCTGTGTCTTTGCTGACTGATCCTTGGTCTGTTTCTTTCACTGATCCACTCTCCTAAAACATTACCTTTTCAAGTTCTCTACCTTATCTGCTTGTGCAATGCCTCCCACCAAATTGCTCTCAAAAGAGGCCCTTTGCTTATTTTAACTGTTCAGACCCCAGTTGGGAAGCACAGGACTAAGACCATTCTAAGAGTTATTACTGTGTTAAGTTACTAGTACTCTGGGAATTCATACACAGCACTAGTGGGATGATGGTGTAACAGAATGAAGCAACTCTTCAATAACAAGTTATGCACAGGTAAGACTCTTAAAATGGAGTTAAGTTTCCTTTTTGCCTTTACTGTTTTCAGGCAGGAGCCACATCCATGTGGGCTTCCTGCTGTGGGTTGCTGAATGAAGTCATGGGTACCGGAGCTGTCCGTGGCCAACAGCCAGGATTTGGGGGAGGTACTGGCCCATTCAGATTTGCACCAAATACAGACTTCTCAGCATATCCATCTTCAGGAGCCAATATAGTCTGCAAAGCCTGTGGGCTTTCATTTTCAGTTTTTAGGAAAAAGGTGAGTATAATTTATTAAATAATCCTTTACTAACACTAACTAATCTGTAGACCTGTCAGGAGAGAAGCATTCCCCCCCTTTTACAGATAGTAAAACTGAGGCACCAGGTGGAGGGGTTTTAATTATTTGTTCAAGGTCACAGAGGAAGTTGATGTCAGACAGGATTAGTTTTCCTATATTGCTTGTTCAAAATAATAACCAACAAAGTTGCTGAACAACTGAGTGATGGAGAGGCTGCGCAACAGAAAAGCCTCAAATTCACAATTAGTATTGTAGCGTTTTCCTTAGAAACCAAGTGAACTTAATTGCAGTCTTAGCCCTGTGTCAGAGGAATGAGGTTGGTTAGGAAATTGAAAACCTAACCAGTGCAGTAGCCTATCACTTCACTTACAGTCAAACAGGTGAGTCGATGAAAAATGTACCAAATAAAATTGATTGGAATTTTGTTTAAACTATGGATGTATTTCAAAACCCAATGCATAGATGACTGACTGTTCTATGTATTTATATAAAAATAATGTAATCTGTAAGATTAGTCAATTTGGCAGGCCAGCATTATCTTGACCACTCAGTGACCCAGTTCTCTGCAGCTAACTTAGAATAAACTGAAGCCCAGCTGTTTCTGATGTACAGAAAATCTAATAGTCAGAGATTCTTACAACAGATCAATCTCTTGGCAGAGATTTCCCCATTTTTTAAAATCTATTGTACTCTGCATTCCTTTGGTGGCAGTGTGCCTGAGCAGTAGCTAAGGGTCCATAATGTCTCAATCTAAGCTTTCCTAGGGCTAATTTATTAAAATTCCAAAGAACATGGGGGGAGATTGATCTAGGCTAATCATGGTGGTTGAGATAGTTGTGTTAAGGGACTCATGTGACTCTTGGCTATACCAATTCCCTCTGCCTGTATGCAAATAGACCTCTTGAATTAGGACCACTATTTACCTCAGGTTCTCTAAACTGAACAGGGTCTAGAACTTAAGCCTGATTCAGGTCCTCTGAAATCACTGGGAGCCCTCCCATTAACTTTAATGGGATTCAGAAATCTGAGGCTAATTGCTAGAGCTCCCACCATCCCTGTCCTCCAAGTTGTTAAATGCAGAACCATTTCACTCGTGTCTGAAGTGACCATCAGAGTTGCCCTTAGACCAGAGGTGGGCAAACTACGTCCTGCCTGGCCCCTGAGCTCCCGGCCGGCCTTGGCGGCTCCTCCCCTGCTGTCCCCCTTCCCCCGCAGGGAGGGTGGGCAAACTACGTCCTGCCTGGCTGGCTCTGGCCGGGCGGCGCGGCAGATTTAACAGTGAACACACGGTGCCCTGGCATGGGGCCGGGCACTTGGGCAGCTCAGGACCGGCACACCTCCTGTGGGGGGGAGGGACTGCACTGCAGGGGTAGTGGGGCAGGCAGGCGGTGCGGGTGGCGGGAGCGCAGGGAACACGGCTGGAGGACTCAGGAGGAGCTCTGGGCGGCCGCGCAGCTGGCCGGAGAGAAGCAGTGCTTTGAAGGGGAAACTGCCGCTTCTTTCCGGCTGCCCCTGCTCCTCCTGAGTCCTCTGCCCATGTTCGCAGGGCCACATTCCGAAAGGGGCTTATGGGAGGGAGTGGATAGGGGATGGGATCCCAGGGGGGGCGGTTGGGGGCAGGGGGTCCCGGGAGGGGGCGGTCAGGGGACAAGGAGCAGGGGGGGTTGGATGGGTTGGAGGTTCTGGGGGGGGGGGGGGCAGTCAGAAGGCGGGAAGTGGGAGGGGGCGGGTAGGGGGCAGGCTGTTTGGGGTGGCACAGCCTTCCCTACCCGGCCCTCCATACTGTTTTGCATCCCCGATGTGGCCCCCAGGCCAAAAAGTTTGCCCACCCCTGCCGTAGACCATCCATTTCCCCCCCCCCCCCCCGCCCTGTTGGAAGAATTGTAATTCATATTTGTCAGCCTGAAAACTCAGGAAAAGTGAACTTTAACTTCTGCATCTTCTATTTGCCACTGTGGATGTGTCCCTTGCAATTTATTCTCCTGTAGGGTTGACCTGTGATATCTGGAAAGAGAATTTTTTGTCTTTTTTCCCTACAGATTTTTTCTTTGCTAGGGAGATATTATTTCCTATGGTGTGTAGTTTCTTGTGGTAGGAGAGATGAGTTTAGATGCCAACCTAAGACCTTAGCATGTCTCCAGGAAGGGTTGAGTGTGTGACATTGACTTTTCTGTTTTCATATTAGAAATAGTAAATCTTAAATCAAGAGCTTTTTTTAAAAAAGTTTGTGGTGTCTGTAGTTAGTTTTTTGTATACAGAGGTTATTCTACATGGCTTTGGGTGAAATGGATACATTGGTAGTGCTTTGTAGCTCAATTATAGTGTATACAATGTTTGGCTCTACCTAGAGTGTAGGGGATGTAGGAGTCTAATTAGAAAATTACCTTGTCCTTTACAGTTCATATCGTCCCTTAAATAGTCTTGTCACATTCTTGCTTGAGAGGCTTTTGCAAGCTGGAAAAAAATACAGGGTATGTCTACATGGCAAAAACAAACCAATCCACAGCTGAGAGTCTCAAGAGCCCAGGTCTACACAGACTTAAGCTTGTGTTATGATGCTACAAATAGCCATGTAGCTGCTTGGGCTCTGGTGTGATGGGATGGGAGGCTTCAGAGCCCACATTCCAGCCTGAGCCAAAATGTCTACACAAGGGATAGAAGACTTGTTGCTGTGGAGTCTTGTGGGGTTCTCTTCCCCTCCCCCCCAGGTGAAATACCCATAGTGATATTCTTTTATTACTCTGACGTGTAACTGCTTTTAACAGTGTTGCTTTTTGTTTGTTTGAGGGTCAAAATAAAAGCTTACATTTTATTTAGCCATTGAACTGTCTTTCTAAAACATCAGGGTCCTAGCCAATATCTTTTCAGAGGAGCTCTCTGGAGATTTTATTTAGGAACTGCAACTTCTAGCCACTACTTCAGAGGAAGGCATAATTGTCTCCCATGACTTAATATCCTAGTAGCACAGTGCAGAAAGTGGTATCTTCATGATTCCAGCTTAGAACCTGGTTAGTATCTTGAATCATCAGAACTGAATCTTAATAATTTTATCCCAGCTAACGAGGTTACACTCTTAATTTTAAATATCTTAACGTAGTTCTTTGGGAATGGAAGGGGAACAATATGTCAAGGCTTCAGTAGTGTTTCTAGTGGTGCTGGATGACTGTTACACTGCAGTCATTATACATTGTCTTCTGTGACATTGCCCCTGTACTCTCCACTGTCTAGTAAAGGGAAAATGTTTTAGAATATGTTGGCTAATGTTTTCAAAAACATCTCTTCTAGTCAAGATGAGACCTGTGGAATTGTGTACACTGTTATGTCATCACAGAAAGAGGATGCCTTGTATGCAGTCTTACAATCAGAATTTGCAGCAGCAGTATCATGAAGGACAAAGAGGTTTCCAACCACAGAGCGGTTATTCTCCAAATTGTTTGCTTTGTGACCCTGCCACTTCATAGTATATGCAGTTGTTGTGGGCGTATACCTTGGGTCTATAGTCTGGAAGTAAAAAGCTACCTTCAACAGCTGTCTGGTTCCTCTAACTTCAGATACATCAGTTGAAATCTATAAAGTAGAGGGGATGGATGGTCTGCATGGCTTTGCACAGTTAGTACTTGGGGAGGATGATTCTTTTGCTGAGAGTAGGAAAACATTTTAAAAGGACACTCTCTTTATATCAGACTTGTTGAAATTGCTCTTAGCCATTAATTCTTACAGTAATAAGATCACTAAACCTGAAATGTTTTTTTTTTTAACATGGCACATTTGCCAGCACCTTGTGTATAACCATACTTTCTCCTCTGTAGTCAGATTTCCCTTGTGTGAGAGAGAAACACTAAAAATTTCCCCAGAAAATAGAAACAGACTTGGTGGCAGGTATAGTGCTTGAAATTACTTGCAACTCACTTTGAAACTGACTAGATTTCAAGTGGGTGTCCTTTTGAGTTAACTACAACTTAAATACACACTTTAAGTGTTGCCTTGTTAAAATTGATTAAATGTCTTGATGAATGTACTAGCCCTACAAATGCTCTGGAGAATACCTGCAAAACTGTTTGATAGGCCAGTTTCATAGACATGTCAGAAAACACATACTAAGATTGTCAGCTGAAAGCATAAGAATAGCAGTGGGTGATGGAGGGGTGTGTGTGAAGGAAATAGCAAATAGATTTATTTTCTACTCCTGTGAATAGCTGACATACAGTTTAATGGCTTTTTTTGTCTTCCTGTTTAGCATGTGTGTTGTGACTGCAAGAAGGATTTTTGCTCAGTTTGTTCAGTCTTACAAGAAAATCTCAGAAGATGCTCTACTTGTCACTTGTTACAAGAGACTGCATTTCAGCGGCCTCAGTTAATGCGATTGAAAGTCAAGGATCTGCGTCAGTATCTGATCCTTAGAAACATACCAACAGATACTTGTCGAGAAAAAGAAGACTTGGTGGATCTTGTACTCTGCCATCATGGATTAGGTTCTGAGGATACAGACACTAGTAGCTTGCATTCTTCAAGGTCACAGACTTCTAGTTTTTTTACACATCCATTTTCTCTGTCTGTATCAGTGTCGTCCTCTCAAGAAATTACAAATAGAAGAGGAAGCACAGAAAATGGAACACCTGTACAGGTACAGTACCAGTAGTTGTGGTCTTACAATGAACTTATAAAAATGCTGTCTGCTACACTTTTTTTTTAAATATACCAATGGGCGGGTGTAGGGTCTTTTACATCCTGCGCTTGAAAATGGAAGAACATGGGTAATTGGGACAAGACTATGATCACTTAAAACTGTAATGGCTAACTTTAGCATAAGCTTTCCAATGTGTCATCTGTGACCTGTTTAAAGCATTTTCCTTACTGTACCAGAGGGGGTGATTGTTATGATCTGATTCATTGTATATGCAGGGACAAAGTGGAATGCCTTCTTCAAATAATGAAGAAGAAGAAGAAGAAAACGCAGAAGAGCAGGTGAGACATATGAACCACCTAAAGAGTAAACTAGACCTATTTGGCATCTGACATAAAAAAAAATATAGGGCCTTCACGCTGTTAATTTAGTTTGAGTGAACTAGGCTGTAGTGCTACATGTTATCAATATTTGAAAATATTGTAAAAAAAAAAAAAAAAGGTAAATTCTTTAAACTATAGAAGGGATTAGCTAAAATTAGAACAGTAATTTTTTTGGTGACTTAAAGTTAAAAGCATAAGAAATAATTGGTGTGTTTCAGACCCCTAGCATGTCCAGAAAGCGAGCAAGAGCATCATTGTCTGATATTTCAAGTCTGGAAGATATTGAAGGGTTGAGTGTTCGACAGCTGAAGGAAATACTTGCTCGAAATTTTGTCAACTATTCAGGATGCTGCGAAAAATGGGAACTTGTGGAGAAAGTGAGCAAGCTGTACAGAGAGAGTGAGGAAAATCACAGGACACGTAAGTGTTTTTTTGTTTTTTTTTTCCTTAAAACCAACTCTTGTTCTCTAGTGATTGGCTTTGACAATGGATATTGAGTGCTTTTGTCAGCTGCAACAATGGAAAGCTATTAGCTGTACTAGCTGTGTCCAGAATAGCTGAAGCTGTACTAGATCTGGCATGTGAGTTGCACTGTTGATCAGTATGTGGCATTGGTTCCTAAAATTGTGCTGTTCTGGTGACTTTTGCTGAAGCTAAATAAACTTTATCACTCTCACTTCAGCTTTCCTCCTAGTAGTTAAATGGGTAACAACTAATGAAAACCAACCCATTAGAGAAAATGAAATAGTTTACACCCCCATGCCTTTCACGGGGGTTTCACAAAGTGTTAGTGGGGTTTTTTTGGCACAGAAAAAAAATCTTTCAGAAGAGAACTCTAACTTTTTAGTGATGTTACTACTTTTCAGCGATTTAAAAGCTACACTGACAAAAATCCCTCTGCCAGGGGACCAGTCTCTCTATGGAGTAGCTGTGATGCCATTGCTGGGACAAGTGATGGCTTTCTTATCAAGTTTCTCGTGTCTTTCCTAAAATTAGCATTTTAACAAATATGGGTGCACTATGTTCCTAAACTAAAGCACAACTGAGTTAAATTGTCACAATTCTGCCACTCAAACAGTTACAGTATCATTTTGGGACAGTTAAATGTAAACTTCAAGATTTTTTTTTCCTGTTTAACATCTTACAAAATGTGAAAGATTAATACCCCAATCTACTTTCCATCATACAACATGGCTGCCCTTTAATTCTACATAGTTACTAAATGTGTCATTTGGGTATAAGATTCATAAGTCTTGTGTCCCAATAGCAATTTTTGTAAGGTTGTATTTGGCCCTGTTAATAATATTGCATACATATCTGTAGTGATCAAA
This sequence comes from Chrysemys picta bellii, assembly GCF_011386835.1. NCBI lineage: Eukaryota > Metazoa > Chordata > Testudines > Emydidae > Chrysemys > Chrysemys picta. Next base: position 27,322,227 of record NC_088805.1, read on the forward strand.
GTCCTTTACAAAGAGGGAGGTAAGTATTGTTATCCATGTTTGACAAATGATGGAACTAATAGGGCCCAGAAGTGGGATGATACCTGTATTCTCTTCACTGGACTGTGTGACATCAGAGTTATTTGATCCTAAATATAAGACAAAACCATACTCTGCATCAGTTGGCTTAATCTTACTCAGTTTATAATGGTTGTAAACTAAAGCTTTATTTTACCAGTAGCTTTACTGTAAATGCAGATGAAAATGAAGTGGTGCTGAAATGAGTTGGCTTAGTTTCCTTCATAGCTGCTTTTGCCATGGCCTGAATCTCTCTAAATCTTAACCCCATCTGTTGCTTTGCAGAGGGAGAGAAGATGCAACTGACTGAGAATGATGATAATCTGTGTAGGATCTGCATGGATGCAGTAATTGACTGTGTTCTTCTGGAATGTGGTCACATGGTCACTTGCACAAAGTGCGGCAAAAGAATGAGTGAGTGTCCCATCTGTAGACAGTATGTTGTACGAGCAGTGCATGTATTTAAATCTTAAGACCAAAAATATGTTTTATAGCCACCCCAAGTTCCCGTATTTCTGGGGGCAGGACTGATGAAGCTTGTTATGTCAAACAGTTTCAATATGAATCAAACATTTTGAACAGCAGGCTACAGCAGCATTTGAAACACTGTCCTCTGACATAATTAAAATTGCAATTTGGCAACATGTGTACTGCAGGAGCTGCCTGAGTTACCTTATAAAGCCACGAACTGTTTAAGTCCAACTGTTTACAGCAGATCTAGCATCACTTATTGCTCTCTTCTGAACACCACCACCTTAATCATAAATTTGGTGAAGGGTCCAGTATAGTCAACAGAAAACTGCTTTACCATGACCACCTTATTGGATGATTATAGTCTGGTTCATGAGGAGCAATGCATAAGCACCAATCAAACTTTAATATATTAAATATTACTCTTAATAGAATGTAACTGTTCTGACACTCTTGCTCCAAGAGTGTCAAAACAGTCAATAAAACAAGATTGCAGAAAGCACTGCCATTACATAAGTGTTTCTGTGCAGGTACAGCTAATCTATTTTCATGCTTATTGCTTCATTCAGAATGTCGGTCTCATTACATATATATTGTGTACTGTCCTTTCACATTCTTTATCAAAGTGAATTGCGTATTCCTACATAGCTCTGTTTAATGGCAGCCAAATGCTAATTACTCAATGTTGAGTTTAAAAATAAAATGTAGTTAGAGGGTACAGCTGTTAACTTCAGTGGTCCCAAATTCATTCAAACCTATAATCTATATTTTGCAAAGACTATATTCCATGTACTAAGAACTTAATGTGAATACAGATCAATTATAGTGAAACTAGTAGATGCTAACTTTTGGGGGTTACAGTATTACAAACCTTAACCCATTAGCTTTTCTGGGGTGGCAATGGGTTGAGCGTAAGGAAGGAAAAACAGGATTAAGAAGAATTGTAGTGTTTTGAATCAAGACTAGGGTAGTGAACAAAATTGCCAATTACCTCTCTGGTGACCCCTGTGAAATAGGTTATTCAGGCCAGTTCCTAGATAGTATCAAACCACCATCAGGGGCAATAATTGTTCCTTTAGAATTCAAAAACTTCACTTAAAGGGTCCCCCAGCTCAGTGAAAGTAGGTTTTGAGGGAAATAATGAAGTGTAGTAGGAAGCCAGTATTGCCCATGACCTTTGGTGTAATCTGTTCTAGGGCTAGATACTTAACAGTATAACCGCTTTCTTTTTTTTAAGGGTGAGATCTAATGGCAGTTATTGAAATGCCTTTAACATTATCCCGTGACAACTTTAATCTGAGTTGAATTTTACTGGACAAATGGTGTTGCACAAAAACTAACATTGCATAGTGGGTTTTAATATACCTGGGTATCTTTCAACTTTCTGTACAACCCACTATTCAATTCCCAGTGTTCACCTAGTTTGAGAAGGTAGATTTTTTTTGGCAACTGGAGAAATTAGTACATTAAAAATACTCTTGGTTTTCTGTACAGTAGGTAGTTGGAGGTATACTGCCTCCCACACTTACTTGGGCCTAGAATGTGGTCTAGAGCCAGGACTTACAGGGGGATTTCTGTATTATTTTGATAAAAGTACAAGATGTTGAAGTGAGGGCATAAGTGCAGGAAAGATACTCTTAAGCTAGATTCACATCTTTTATGGATGGTGTGTGTGAGAAGCTAGTTTTAGCACTGATACTCTCTTAACTACTTTTTTAAAAAAGCTCAAAGCTCCATTTCTGTTAAATTAGACTCAAGTGCTGCAATTCAATCACAGTACTCCATAGTAGAGGTGGTAAGAGTTGGAAATGGAAGACAACCTATGTGCCTAGCTTACCATATTCTAGTTAATTCTTTAAAATAACCAGCCAAAAACAACCCTGGAATCTTTATTGCACAACCCCCTATCATTCTTAAAGAAAACTACTCCAAAACTTTATGCACAAGCTGCATATTGGCTAAATTAGCAAATTTGTCAATACTTCTAAATAACAGGAACTATAAAAACAGCTGCTGATGTTTGGTACAATTCAAAATAAAATATGCAGTTTACAGAGATCTTTAGTAACAAACATTACTGCTTATTTCAGAAGGGAGCAAAACTGCCTTTATTTTTTTTTTTTTTAGAACTTTCTAAAGTTATTGAGTTCTTGTTCAGTTGGCAAGTTAATGTAGGGGAATGTAGCATATGCATTACTTCCATTCTGAACAAGGACTGAGAATTTAATAAAGGTTTGTAAGTGGTCTGGGGTCAGTCTTATGTCTTTTTTTATTAACTATTCACTATCCCCTTTATACTGACTTAAAGCATAGAATTTCTTTTTTTTAATAAATGCCCTGTGGGGGGTTAGAATGGCCAGACTGCATGCTTTTGAGCAGCTGTATAAAGGAATTTCATGCACCCCCTAGATTTAGCCAGGTGTGCACAACCCTCACCTGTAACACTCACACTTACTCAAGCACTCACTGCACAGCTCACCTTGAACTGGACTCTTTAGTGATGTAACAAGATTGAGCACAGTAATGATATACTTGAGTACCACCTTGTGAATGACAATGAGTATGCTTACATACACAAGGAACAAGAAGCCACCCCATAACAGTAATAAGCTTCAATGCTATCCTTATGTAGCCAACCCCCTTCTAAAATCACTTCCCTACATTATCTAAAGCCTTTTGTTGAAACAGTGGTGTTGCCTCAAGCCTATCTTGCATCCTACTGTTGTTCACAAGTAGTAGAGAGTGAAGGCAGCTACTTAAAATATATAACAAATGAAAGAAAGGGGAAGTTGACAGTAATGAATATAAATCAGAGTAGGAAATTGTAGAAAATTGATAAGGAAACCAATGGGCCACAGCAAGAAACTTAGGGCCAATATCCTTAAATATATCAAGAATAAAAAATCTTATTGGTACTGGTCCATTACTAGAAGGAAGTGGTAGAAGTATTCAGTAAATATTTTTGTATTTATGAAAAAAACAGAAGTACACAATAGGATACTAATGGAGTGGAAAGTTTCTCAGGAGGATATTAAACAGCACCTGCTAAAGTCAGACACTTCAAAATCAGTTGGTCCAGATAACTTGCATCCAAGAGCTGATTGAGAAGCTTGCTGAACCACTAATCCTGACTTTTTCAATAAGTCTTCAGTCAGGGGGGATGTTCCAGAAGTCTAGAACAAAACTAAGGTTGTTCCCATTACTTAAAGAGAAAACAGGATGACCCAGGTAATTAGTCCTGTTAGTCTATCATCAATCCCAGGGACAATAATGGAGCAACTGATATAGGGCTTAATAATTGAATGTAACATAAAAATGCCAATCAACATGGGTTTACAGAAAATAGATAGGATCTGTCTCTTTTAGAGGAATTAAAGGTAACTGATCTAATATATTAAGACTTCTCTAAGGCATTTGACTTGGTACCATGAGATATTTTGATTAAACTATCATGATATAACATTAACATGGCACACATTAAAACAGGCAGGTCTCCATGTAACTGTCAATAGGGAATCCTCACTGAACAGCTCTGGTTCTAGTGAGGTTCTACAGGGATCTGTTTTTGGCCCTATGCTATTTGATAAAAATGTTAATCACCTTAAACAAAAAAAATCTGCAAATGACAAGTTGGAAGTGGTAAATAATGAAAGTACAGATCACAGAGCAATCTCAATTACTTAGTAAGATGGGTACACTTACATGTTTTAATATGGCTAAATCTACATATATATCTCCAAAGAATGTATGCTATACTTACAGCCTGGGAAACAGTGACTCTGAAAAAGATTTGGGGGGATAATCAGCTGAACATGAGATTCCGGTCTGACACCCCCACAGCACAACAGAGGAATCTCAAGAGTAGAAAAGTTATTTTATCTCTAGTTAGCATTAGGGCAACTGCTGTTGGAATATTGTGTCCAGGTCTGGTATCCACCATTCAAGAAGAATTTGGAAAATTGAAGATGGTTCAGAGAAGAGCCACAAAAATGATTGAACTATTAGAAAACATGCCTTTATGGTGAAACTCAGCAGTAGTTTAAAGAGAAGGTTAAAGGATGACTGCCTGGGTTACAGTAGTTGCAGTTGAACAGAAAAATCCTTTATCAATTCCAGGCTTAATCCCCATGGAACTGGAGGCTGATAAGCCTCTTTTAGACTCACTCAGTATGGTCTGCCTGACAGCTGGAAAGATGTGAATTAGAAAATTGATAAACCTATATTTTAAGACAAAGTATCTGTCCTCTAGAAGCTGTAAGTTCCCACAATGTGGACAAGGAGCTGCCCGTGAATGAAAAATCTAGCTCTACCTCTCCTATAAATTAAGAGTAGAAAGTGAAACTTAAGCAAGAACTATAAACACGCTAGCTGTAGTAGCATGTACCCTGGGGGGCCAAAAAATAGAGAGCCCAACAGACTGTAGTAAAACAACTACTAATGCACCATTTTATCAGCTACACAAAACGATTTTCCCCATAACTCAGGCAAGTCCAAAGTTTTCTAGAGAGGCAGGTCCCAATTGGTGCCCCATTCTACAACTCCCCTCTTCCCCCAAGGTGACTGCTTCTTCTTCTGCCACCTGCCAGTGTCAGTCACTTGCCTCCGTTTCATTTTTATATTTTTCCTGTCTGTAGTGCCTGTGTAGTAGTAGCTAAAACAGAGAGGAGCATAGTAACTTCTTTTTCAAATTGATTATCCCCTACATATAAATACCTAGATCTCAGAGTGCTTATCAGTGGATCTTAAAGCATTTTACAAAAGAAATACTATTATGCTGACTTTACAGATGGTGAAACTGAGTGAGCTTGCCTGATGTCAATTTTTTATGCAGGGCATCTTAACAGTTGTTTGAAAACAAAACACTTCTCTAAAGCTCATCATTAATCCAGCAACTAATGTAGCAGTTACAAAATCCATGCTGCTTGGCTACCTCCATCGTTTGGTCACTTGTTGCATTACACCAAGTTGTACTGTTTACTTACCTGAAGGTTCTTAGGGCTGAGATTATGCCTTGTACATGCTGTAATGGTCAAGCACACTGTTGGTTTTCAAAATGTTCATATCACAGGAAAGATATTCCATTAAAGCTGAATTTTGAAGTAGCAGAATTAATCATTCTTCAGAATCAAATCATTTCAAATACAAGCAATTAAGAATGGCAGTAGGGGGTTCCACATCAAGATTATTCACTTTATAGGTAAAGATGTTTTTTCTAACTACCAACACTGCAAACATAACAGGAGAGAGTGTCATGCTGGGTTGAGAATGCAAGCCTAGATGGACCACATCTCACAAGTCCAACAGTGAAGGTGCTTCAATCTGTTGACATTTTCCAGGTCTTACCCATCCTACCATTTTCATTTTTGACTGCCAGTGCACACGGTTTCATTGAACTGCCCACAGGAGTACATCCATGTACAGGTAGTTGTGTACTTATCCTTCCAACATTCATTACCTTTCACTTGTCAAAGAATTTCATCTAGTGAGACGTTGGGTCCTTCCAAAATTGCTCATGAGCTTTCGTCTTGTCTCATCTAAATAAGTGTTACCTGGAATTTATGCCATTTTACTGTTTACTATTTTCTCAGGTGATATCTGTATTAAACACCACAAAGCTCTAAGGTTCTGGACCAGAACTTGTCAGACTTTTTGGAAATAAAATCATCAACTCTCTCTCCTTTATCAGCATGCTTAAAGAATTCTGATATCTGAGAGATAAAGTCATGTATGTATCATAACTAGTGAAAGATGCTTCAGGCCAGAGTAGGTCACTTTACACTTGCAACCCTAGAGTGTTCCGTGTTCACTGTGCCATTTTCTGCTTAATGGTTTTGCTTAAGCATAACTGAAACCTCACGACTGATCATACACAAAAAGAAATAAAATCCAGCTCACCTCAGTCTTAGATGGTGGCTTTGCAGGGCTAAGAGCAAAACACAGTAAACAACCTGGTTTTGTTCCTAAAGGCAGAAAGTCATGACTGAGTACACACAGGGAACAGAGCTATTAAGTAAGAAAGTGGTATGCAGTTTTGTTTTGTTTTTAATAAAGTTACTCTTCAGATGAGAACTGCACTGTAAATACTTTTGACTCTGCATCAAACAGAACAATTTTTATCAATTCAAATTTGAATAGAAACCCTCTTAGGCTTTATCTGTTTTTGTACAATTGTTTATACAAATTCAACAAAGGTAAAACTGCATCAGGAAATTCTACGAAAACAACACCTTACAACAATGGCACTTATCAATGCAGAATTTTACAATCAGGAAATAACCATGTTATAAACCTTAAATGAGAACTCAACTCACACTTCAAAGAAAGGGGAAAAAAAGACTATGCTTGACCATTTATTCTACTGTTTGACTCACTGTATAAATTAATTTCATATTGAGTACAAGAGCTCATGCTACAGAGTGAAACCCTCCTATGTGCAAAAGCTGAAATTGGAATTTTTAAAATTTTGAGAAAAAGGTGATTTCTATACAGATAAAACTTGGCATAGTGTCTTACTTCAACTATCATTTACACCTTATTTCCACAACATGCTTATGTCACTTCTGAAGTATACAAAGCAGGATATAAACTTCCATTAAAACATGCTTTAAATTGAAAGTATTAACCTACTTTTCCTGACCTGGGCACGTTTGCAGATGGATATTGTGTCTACGAAGTATAGGTTAAGTTCTCGCCTACTGTAAAGATAAAAATTGGCAATCCAAAACCAAAACACTGGTAATGCATTCAAAACATTGCATAAATAACTTTTAAACAATTTTGTACAAAAATATTTCTGCATAATGTAAGATGTAACAAAACAAAACGTGTTAAGAAGGCAGAAATGCAGTGTGTGGTCCACTTTAATGACACCAACTTTTTTTTGTTTTAAGAAATGAAGAGCAGAAATTAAATTTACACTACCCAAGCACATGCGGTGGTACTTTAAACAACAGATCAGTCTTCTTCCAGGTGTGAACATTTATCATCAATAACAGTCGCCTTATGAATTTGCATAAGAGTCAGTGCAGGACATCCCAGGTAGACTGAATTAAGTAGCACAGGTTGAAATTCTTAATATGGGTAGTTTTAATGATGTTCTCTCCTTGACAGGACTGTAAAATCCAATCTTTGATATTTTCTGGTTTCCCAATTGAAAATAAAATCCCTACATGTTCTTAGTCCCTTCCCCACCCCTTGCCCCAATATTTACACACTTGTCCTTTAACTAACTCAGTTTTTGAAGAAGTTTCTCTTCCATCTGACCAAACTGAACACTCACGGACATCTCTGCTATGAACTGCTCACAGCCTTCCTTTGTCACTTGCTTGCAGTACCTCAAGTCAATCTGACAGATGTTTCCACAACGTTTAAAGTAGGACAGGCACTGGTCAGTAACCTTATTGCAATCTGTTAGGAAAACAAAAAAGGGGAGAGAAATTAATCAGTTTGTCTTAATTTGTCAATATCAGGACAATTTATACAGACTGTGACATGCCCCCATTTGCTCTTGTATTGTTGCACTGGTCAATAAAATCAATGGGTTAAAGCCACCAGCTTGATGACAATTCTCTGATCTTTGCAGTCAGTTGTGTAACATATTGGATAAAAATGCAAAACAAGCCAGTTTCATGAGTGGTGGCAGAGGGGGCTTAGTGTCACATGGGGAGGATGGATAAAGTAAAGTGTGGGGGGTTCTAGCCCGAAGACAAGGGAGAGAGCTTTCTTTTATGCTGGAGAATTCAAAGTGGACAACAGGAGAACTGCTGGTTGTGTTTTTCCCCAGGAAGGATCACATGAGCTGGCGGGGGGGAGAGGGGGGGAGAAGGGTCTATGGCTAATAGAGTGTATGAAGCTCTTTCAGGGGGAAGGAGGGAGATAGTTGAGTAAACTCTCTCTCTCCCCTGCAATTTGTACTCTTATATTTCATACAAATCCAGCATTTCTCATGCCACTAGAAGCTCTGGTACAATTAGGCAAAGCCTCATTCAGACCTCCCACCACCTACCTGATAAATTAATTTCAGTTAAGGAATCACGCGTGGTGGTTCCTACTGCAGTCAGCAGGTTAATAGACTGATCTGACACATGGTTACAGTAACTAAGATTGAGTTTGGAAAGCAGAGGCATGTGCCTAATGATCAATCGTAAAGAAGCATCTGTAATATCCAGACCAGCCAAACGCAGCTCAACTATGTTCCGTAGTTTACTTCGGTTGTCAATTTGACCTGTAAGACAAAAGGTTTTGTTTGTTTGTTTGTTTTTTTAAACTACACTCCAGTTTTGCAATCAGCAGCAGATTAAAAACCAACCCCATACAAAATGCACTGTAACTTATGGTGCCAATGCCCCCAGTTTATTTAAATGGACAGTTAAACATACACAGAAGTGATTTAAGTTACCTACTGTTTCAAGGAGCCCTCAAGGTGACCATCAGTGAGAGTACATTTTCCTCCTCTGTTTTTTCACTTTTAGCTTGTACATTTGACAGCACTTTACCTAAAGTCCTTTTCACTGTTTCCCCTGGCAGTCAATCACTTTCCCCTTTTTGCATGGGTTCCACACAGCAATGGGAACAAAAGAACAGAAACTGAGGTCTGACAAACCCAAGCCCAACTCAACAGAGAGTCAAAATGGAAGACTGGGACTTATTTCAGCTCCAGTAGTGCAGTCTGTGAGATGTGAAATGCATTTTGGCTCAATATTTTTGATGACAGCTTTGTTAATGATTTTGATAGAGCTATTTTTAACCATCAGCATGCAAGAGTCCAGAATAATTTCCTGTTTGCACAGGCATATGGACAAATCCAAACCCTGATGGGGGAAAAGTGTGGTCCCAGTAACATAATTAAGGGTCCAAAGACTTGAATGGAATTATTCATAGGAACAAGCACTATGTATTTGCAGGTTCAGATCCAGCATGTTTGGTAGATCACACAATATTGCTCTGAGCTGATATGAGGCCTTGATAAGGCCAAAAAAGCTACTGCTCCTCTGAATTGAAAGACAAGATTTCCACACTTTTCAAGTATACATGTTTGCAGCCTGAATGGAGGAAAGTCATTTGCTGGGAAAGCTGGCACAGCAGATGAAGTGAGTGGCCAGAGGCCATAGCCTGTTGCCTAGGAATTTACCACAGGATGTCCAGAAGGACTGTAGCAGTACTGGCCCACACATCTCATATATATCAGCATTCTACAGAATAGGGCCCAGATGGTCAGCTAATGTAAATTGTAGTAGCACCACTGACTTCAAGGAGCTTTGCTGATTTATTATAGCTGAGGATCTGGCCCCAAGAAGTGCAGTGTCCCACAAACCAGCTACTACCTATTGGCACATGAAAGATACTTGCCAAGCTACATTAATTAATAAATCAATCAGCTACCTGGCCTGTTATCTGTTGGTGGTGACAAGAGGTCTCTCATTTGTGCATCTTTTAATCCTTCCACCCACTGAACATCCAGGGTTCGGAGTAAAGGACAACTGGAACTACAAAGTGCTGAGACGGCTATCCATGAACATCCTGATAACAGCAGGTCTCGTAGACCTGGAGATATAAACAAAGGAAATGCCATAGTTGATCCTAGTGTAGAGTCCAATTTAGGTTAATTTTAAGGATAAATGTAGCACTGATGACAGATCCTAACACTCCCAAGAGTCTGCAATCTTCTGACCACAGAACAGAGCTAACACAGGCAGCGACAGGGCAAGAGTTCCCACAATGCCCTGTCACTGTACTGCACCCCTGATCTGGAATATCCACCACTATGTGTGACTATCTCCCTGAAGACAGAGTTCTCCATCACCCATTTGATCCTAAACTTCTCTTAAGAGGCTGGTTAACAAGGGTGCTTATAATAATGATTTGGACATTTTTCCATTAGGACCTATCCCACTCATTTCATATAGGACTCAGCAATCATCACATAATTTCCAGTCATACTGTTGCTATAAGATTCTGTGTCCTAATACTTCTCTCTGAGGCCACTTAGATCCCTTTTGTATCATTTTAAATTTTGTTTCATTACACATTTCACAGAGATGTCTCCCTAGAGACCTCCTTTATATCTAAATTGGGATCAATACACCAGTCATAATGTCACTTACCTGGGAGTCTGTTGATGAGCCAGCTCAGCTGTTTTTTAGATATGTTTGTCCAGCTAAGATCAAGGGTTACAGGTTGTCTCCTGATAATGCCACTGAGCATAAGTGGAGTGATGGATTTACAATGGTTTAGATCTATTTTGGTCCACAATCTTTTATCACAGCACCTACAATAACAAGACAATTGTTAATTTGGGATTTGCTTTGAATTTTGTAATGCCTTAAGAGTGAAAAATAGCTGAGAAACCAATGTAATGGCAGCAGCGGAGAGATCTGTTTGAAGAGGCTAGGGAGAGTCATGCATGCATTCAAGCAGAGACTATTACACAAGTTGAAAGCTGCTTCAAGTGTTTTCATCAAAGCCAAAATGTAAGGATTTCTTCCCAATAGATGAAACCTTGTTATGGGAGGGATTTTCAAAGGTACAGTCCCATTGACTTTCAGTGGGGCCTGTGCTCTTAAGTCACTGATGAGCTTTTGAAAATCCCATCATATAGTCTCAACGAACCAGAATAATTTCTTATTTTTCTTAGCCTTTGGATTTGAAGGTCAGTTTTGACCAACGAGGTGCTTACTGACTGTTCTGATTTCTCCAGTTTTCCTTTTAGTTAAACTGGTGAGTCTCATAAGATTGAAATCTCCATCTCTTCCTCTGCATCTCTATTTCAATCCTACACACACAGCTTCTGTGTCTCTGTCCCTTCCATGTTGCTACAGTTTGCTATGGGCAACAGAGCCATGCAAAAATCCTAACGAACTTGCAAGATTTACCTAGCATTCGGAAACATTGTACTTAGCTGGAGAAAATCTGTTTACAAGCATCTTGTAAAATCACCAAGGAATCCACAGCGGAAGCAATTCCATGGACCTTATTCTCCACAGAGTTATCAGCTTGTCAATTATCCTATTCATTACTGGGGAGTGCCATGAAAGAGTCTGTTATCTGCCTGTCTGGGTAAATATTAGAGTTTTGATACATCTGAGCAGCCAGCCAAGAGGATGCTTTATTGGAAGTTCAGCCAAGTGTATAAACATGGCTTTGAGATTCATAATATACATTACAGCTTATTGTTGGGTTATGGTCATTGACCTATTGAGTCAATTTATATAAGAGCCCCAGAGAGAGACACAATAAATGGCAATATAATAATTAGCGTGGAAAATATACTCCAAGATTCTCTACCAATGAAACTGCTGTTAAAAAGCAGAGAGTTGGGAATACAATAAACAAGTTCTTTCCACCATGTGCCCTATATATGCAAAAATAATCTTAGAACAGCTTGAAGCACCTCTGAAATCAGTGAACAGGGGGCAATGGGATATCTTGTCTGAATCTCAGGAGACGTTTAATAACTGGATAGAGGAAAGACTCAAGTTAATGGCAGGCAGGCATCTAATGATGTCCAGATTCAGGAATTTCTACTTCCTATACTAGTACACTGCTCTATCTGCTGTTGTCTAACTAGAGGATTTTGGAATACAATTGGCATGAGAGAGACATATAACCACATAACATACCAGCCTTGTAGGTGATCTAGAGTTCTCAAAAAAGCAGGCCAGCTCCTGCACATACATACCTCACCTAGAAATATTTAAACTATTTTTGATTGAACTGCATTGAGAGAGAGATATCTGCGGTGGTTTTGTTAAAGGCCAGCATTTGTGGTCATACCCACACTCCATGGGAACTGAGGAGAGCATCGTCTTCCCCTAAGACTTCACACATGCTTAAATCCCCTTCAGGAAGAAGAGAAATTAGTAAATGCTGATTATTCTATACCTCCAGGAATCACATCATGAAGTAAGATACAACCAGTATCATCCCCCTCAGCTCCTTACCATCTGTTCCAGGTCTTACAAACTCTCATACAGATGCACAAGTCGCTATGACTGAGGTAGCTAAAGACAGCCATCCAGACTTCCCTTTGCATCACATGGGCTGCCCCGTCATCTAGGGGGAGTGAGTCCGGAGGAGGGCTGATGGGGGGTGGCCTGATTACATGGCGTTCCATCTGAATGCATTTGGGAGGAGAGAGCGAAGGTGGTGGCCGGGTAATCACCCTAGGTGTGCTTCGCAGGCTTGGCACAAGTTGGTGCCTCAGCTCCCTAGGAGTCCCATTTAACCCTTTGCTGAACCTGTGGAGTCTCTCGCTATTGCTCAGAGCACGTTTGGGCTCCTCATTCTCGCTCTCTGGCTCAGATTTGATGGGTTGGTGGTTCTCATTGGCAAGGCTGTTCTCGGTTTTTTGGATCTCCTGATTGAGCTCCTTGCTGAGCTCTTTGCTCAGTTCCTTATTTGGAAGCCGCCTTTTCCGCCTCATCTTTATCTTCTTCTTGTCCCTGGGCTCAGCACTTTCGGTGCTGGGGCCCGCAGTGGGAGAGCTTGACCGTGACTGGTCACTCTCCTTGGACTTTGGAGGTGCTTCTGGCAGATCCTCCTCGGGTTCCTGTTTAAAACGCCGCAGGGGTTTGGCCATGGCAGGTCGGTCATCTGTAGCCTTCCATGATCGCCTCTGAAAAGGAAGACTTTGAGGCTTAGTAGAGCTGATAGTTAATGAGTTAGTGCCACAGGGCCTGCAAACAGCACCTTGTGCAAGAGGACATGCTTCCCAGCAGCCTGCATAGAGGGCAACAGAATAAAGGACCACATCCAAACTTTCTCCTGACTACAGTGCAACGTTAATAACTGGTGGCACCATGCCTAAGATGGTATTTTAAAGTGGCATTGTATATTAAAAACCGTAACTTCAGGAGCAACCCTGAGGACTCCAGGGGACTGTTTTATATTTAACATGGATATTCCTGAAACATCAGGACAATCTAATTTTTAAGGATCTGCTGGCAGCACAGCAAGTGAGCACCAGTTAAACAATTAATGTATGCACCAAGTAACAACACATTGTAAACAAATGCTCTTTTCCCAAGGAGATCTCTGTTGGGTAGGAGAAAACTGGCTCAGGACACTGTCATTCAGAAAGTAAATTTCCCATTTTAAAAGATGGCCACTGTATTTCCTGATATGCAGTCAAGACCAGTGGTTTTACTCACCCAAGCAGCAATGCGGGCTAAGAGCACTGGGTTCATTTGATTTAGCAAGTTTTGGAACATTCTATATTGTAATTACTAAACCATATTCTTGGCATACTGCTCTTCTGCCACTTACTGCTGGATCCTTGAGTGGTAGCTACCCTTTACGTCCCAAGGAGTGCACTGCATTGTCTCAGTCTCTCTCCAGCATAGTATGTATATATACAAATGGGTGATCCAACTGACAGCCTTGATACACTGCTAGTCTGATGAGACCTGAAGTTCACAGAAACTTTGATTGAAAGTGGGGCTGTGGAGGGGTTAGCTGGCGCCTTCCTCCCTGCTCCAGTCACTTTTCGTAAGCAGGAATCACACATCACTTGTCTACTTTAATCAAATCCCACACTGAAGTATGTTGGACACAGTTGCAAAAGATGTGCAATACCATGCCAAAAAAGGGGAAGATTTCAGGTCTAATCTGATCACTACAAGCAAGAGAGAAGTTGACAGTTGTTAAAACTAAAATGAAACAACACTGTAGTAAACGGGGATGAGGTTGGCAAAAGGAGGCGTGACATTATCAACACACTGATTATTATGCCAGAATTTCTATGCTGCTGCAATAAACTATATGGATCTAATAAAAGGACATGCTCCTAGCTTTTAAATGGGGATGTATCATTAATGCACAGCCTTCACAAGCTTTAACCAAAGTTACAGGGGACTGAACTAAGGTATTTAAGATTACAGAGGGATTAGCGAAAGATGATCAATCCCTCCTTTTTTACATTGATTACAGGAGAAAGAGAAGTTACTGAAAGTTAGTGACAGGTAATTTAGATTAATTAAATGGAAACTTCTTCAGTCACCTTATGGCATTCTCCATCCTAGGATATCAGAATCAGAAACTAGGAGCTGGATAATTTAATGACCTACAATAACATTTCTAATCATATGCTAGTGTATAAAAGGTAAACAGATCATCCTTCGAGCCATCAGTGGATCACTATCAAGGTCGGGATAGATTTTACCTCTTGCACCATTACACAAATAGCCAGGTGGTGTTATTGGGTCTGGCAAGATTGGTGCATGTAGGGAGAGCAGAACATCAGTACAGAGAAGAGAATTTTACTCACTGGTCTTTGAAAATGACATAGCCTATGTTTTGACAGCATTTTAGTAGAGGATTGTAGAATAGGAAATATTTTTAAAAAACGGAGATCATCTAAACTCAGGTGGAAACCTCTATGTGCATTCAGAAAGAGGGTGTTTCCTGATTTTGAGATGCAAATATGCAGTAAAAATGGCAGCAAAGACACAGCAATGGGATTGCTAAAGAAACTGAACCACCACACAGCTCAGAGAACACAAGAGGGAAAAAAGTGGAAGCACACAAATTAAAGAGGTGTCAAAGTACCTTTTTCCTGAAGAGTTTCTCTTCTTTACCAAGTTTTAGCTGTTTCAGGAAAGAAAAGAAAACAAATGTTTTATTTTTGTGTAGGTATCCAGTAAAAATTCCTACTATACCAATTTTCTTCAATTAATAGCTGGTCTGGTGACTGGTTACAGCAAAGCATAATGAAGTGGACAGGTTAACCCGCTATATAATAATCAAGCTACACTTTGTTTCTTGCCTTTCTGAATATTAATGGTTTGTTGTTTTCAATAGCTGAAGTCCATTAATGAACATTTAACATCCCCCCATAATCTCCTCCCCAGTGCACTGTGGTGTCACTCTATGGAACCATCAAAGTGTCCCACATTCTGGAGGCGTGTAGGAAATGCGTACCAGCATCCTTTAAGTCAAATAGTTTTTAGTGGCCATGAAGGCAAGCAGATAACAGCACTGGCTAGAGACCAAACACATGTGGACTGGCATCGTGCATGCAGCCTCCCTACTCTGCCTCTGCAACTTCAATCCTTACCTGTATCACCGATTTCAAATCTTGGGCTGTTTACCATCGTGAATGTATGTGTCAAAACTAGCACAAAAACTCCCATTAAACACAACTGAAATCACCACACATTTACTCATGACCAAAGTCCCCCTTTTCACTTCCATAGACAAGCTACTCTGCAATCCCTAGATGTTAAATAAAACTAATGCATTTGAATGCTTTCTGGCCCAAATAAACTGTGCAAGTCAGATTTTAAAAAGTTGCCTAAATTGCAGCTGAAAGCAATGGATAGATTCCTCCTTCTCTCTGTAAGTTGGGGAGAATATTATCTCAGAGATGCTGTAAGGATCAGTTACTTAGTGAAGTATTACTACTGCTGTATGTAGTTAGGGCTAGAGAAAGCTATCAAGTGCCACCCAGTGGCTAGAGATGAAAAGGGTTGATTGAAGCTACTTTTGACCACCCCACCTCCCCATTAAAAAAAAAAACCTACAGTGGGGCTCTCCTCGTTCAGAGTTGCTTTTTTTAAGTAAATAGCCAGTTCTTTGCCCAGTGTTTTCTGTCCCTTAATAAAAAGGTAAAGTAAAGTTCAGGTGGATAAACTTTACTGTTCTGCTTGATGGATACTTTTCAAAGAGAAATGTAAAGTGCTATGCAATTTCATTTGTAACTATCACTTGCTGGAATTCAAGAGACTCAAAGGAAAGCTTAAAGCAGAAGTGCAAGAGACATCAGCCCCTGACCTACAACAAGTGCCTGTGTACGCGCATGCATTAAGGAAATGTGGTTCTATCCTCTCATACCCGTTTTCTCATAGCAGGTTCTTGGGGTTTCTCAAATTTTCTTTTCCTTCGCATATGCGCATCATCTGACTTTCTCCTCAAAATAGAATCAACAGGGTTTTTTTTGGAATGTTCATCAGATTTCCGCCTGGGGGTTTCTTCACATTCCCCTTTCCGTTTTGCTACATCTGTTACTTCCTTATTATCTCTGTTCATCTTCTGTTCCTTAAGCAGTGAGCCTGGGAGATTCGACGCATATTTGAATCCTGGTCCACGCTTTTGCTTGTACGCCAAAGAGAGAGAAAACACAAACAAACTTTATATCTTATGTCTTTTTTTGCTGTTTACAATGCATTTCACCTGAAGCTTGTCTGGTTACAAGCAGTTGATTAAACCACTAAATAGCTATTCACAAGCAGTCAGTGTGGTAAAGGATTTTAACCTTCAAGGCGTTTTTCCTATTTGTAACATACCTTCTACCTCCATCTCAGATAATAAAGAATCTAATATTTCACTAGTTGTAAGGGACACTTCAGATTTTGTTGAATACAGCTTTACAAAATCTAAAAACCAAACAGCTTTTAGTTTGGATTTAAATATCCCTCCTCTGCAGGATTTTCTACAATGTTTTGGTTACACTCTGTCAGTGCATAGAATCTGAAAGTGAAAATGACTGCAAACAAGAGGGGTGCTGACTAATTTCTTTTCTTTGTCTCAGCTGAATGACGTATAATAAAGAAAAGCAGAGAAGATTTTTAAATAGTCTCAAGTTATTTGACAATGTGTCTCTTTGTTTACTACGTGGATTTTTAGACTAATAATGCTTTTGTTCCATAGCCAAAACAAGACAGCAAAAATAGATCTGGATGTTAGAGAGAATACACCAGATTTAGTGTCTCATGCTTATGTCATATATTCCAGTGAAACTCACTTTCCCAGTTTTCCCTGCATGGTTGCACTTTGGACATTCCCAGCAGTTCGGCAGTTCATCGTTAACCACACCATCCGATTCCTTCACCTAGAGGGAAAGAGGCATAACCCATTAATAGTGTTAAGTGGCAGTGCAAGTCCACATACAGATTATCGTCATCTAAAAGTGGTCATTACAATAGCAGGGGGACAGACTTTTTGCACTGCTACCCTGTTTCTCAGATCAGCTGTTTCTCTTCCAATGGCTCTAGACTAGATGCACTAAAGGAACAGCACTACCTTGTTTGCACTATGACACGCATACTCCCAACCCTGTAAGATTACTCACCAAACACCACCAACAAAATCAAACACAGACTGGCCAGTTTGGTATTTGAGATGGATTTTAAGTCTTGGCTTTTTGGCTAAGATCAGGAGTAGTCCCTGTTTAATAGTTGACACATTCTCTATTAAGATACCATATCCTGTACTTGTAGTGAAATGGGCTGTTCAATCGCCTAATCTAAGACTGTCCCCTCCTTCATCTCCAATTTACAACACACTCTTTCACTCATTTCCCTCCAGTGGCCTGGCAAGAAGATCAGCCTTTTAATAATAAAATAAATAAATATCACCCAGCTTTTATACAGCGCTTTTCATTAATAGATCCCAAAGCACTTCACAAAGGAAGTCAATATCATTATCCTCATTTTACAGATAAAAAAAGGTCTCCTTCTCATCCCCATTAACACGGAAAAGTGTTTTTAAAAGTGAGGATTTTTGTAATGTACTTAAAAGTGCTCCTTAAAATGTTAATCAAGGACCCATGCAGGAAAATAACCCCATGCCAGGCTGCAGCCCAAATGCCAACAAAATGGAACTTGCCAGGTCAGTTCCAGGGGACAGGCTGAAACTTTCATTCAAAGATACAGTGTGCCCAGCAATTTTATTTTATAGCCCCCTTGCCTTCAAAGTTATCCATTCCTTCAGCATCAATTCAATAGGTAGTATACGGAGAAGAAAAGCTCATTCTATCCAGTTTATTAGTATTGTGTTTGGTTTTTTAAAAGACAGTCTCCAAAACTGCATTAAGGGCTATATGTTATAATTAGCAACATGGTCGTGCCCCAAAGAGCTAATAAGAAATTTTCATAAGCCCTTAATTCATTTTTGAAAGTGGGACTTAGGTGCTTTTGAAAATTGCACCTTTTGTCTTATTTTAGATATGGCACAGTGGAATTAAACAGTAGGATCGGGATGGGGTGAGGAACGACAAGGGTTATGGTAGTAAGAGTACATGGCTACTCATTTATGGCATGTTCATACCTTGAGTCAATTACAAACTTTAAAAAAAAAAAAAAACCTGTTAAAAATTAGATTCACTTCTTGGCATTGTGGAAGAAATGCATCAGAAAATTTATATTTATATGGAAAGCAAAGTAGCTTGTAAAGTGGACATTGAATACATAGTGGCAGGTTGGAAGTAAGGCCAATAAGACATCAAGGCTAGAATTACCAGTAGGGTAAAGGACATGAGGGGACTAAGTCTGAAATAGAGGCCAGGGCAGTACTATGAAGGGCCTGGGGGACTCATGCAGGTTTTGTTAAAGAAAAGCTTCAAAAAAATTTGGTTTTAATTCCGTGAAACAGCTCATTTGTATTTGAATATTCTCCTGAAGTAATAAGAGGGCTACAGTCTGCAGCCTCTGAACCAGACAGTGACTGCTCTAGTTTTACTATCCAGTGAGAGTGATAAGTCAGTTGTTTTGTTTTTGAAGAGCCCTTTCAGTTTTAATAATCTCGAGCATTGTAAGCAAACAGGGGAGGAATTTTAAATGTTTATCTTGACTGTATCACTTAAACCTCCCTTCCCCCTTCACAGGTGTGGGACTGTGCCACAATGAGTTATGTAGATCCTCCATCTTTAGGAAATAGCCCCTGGGGCAGTCCCAAGTCAGAAACAAGTTACTTCTTGTGCTGAATAGATCAAATTCTACCTAAAGGGGAGACAAAGACCATTAGGCCCCTTTGTGTGAAGTTTAAAGCACTGAACAGATGTGGGTAATTGTAGACAAACTAATGAGACACACAAAAACCTGCCACTGAATCTGTCACAAACCAAGCAGCAGGTGGATGTCTAAACCACAGCTTGTAGCTCTTTCAGCACTGAATATCCAGCAGGAGGACAGCAATTCTAGGGATCTAAATGTGGGACTATACAACTATGCAGTTGTTCTATTAAAGGTTGTGGGAATCACAGTGTTTATTTGACAACATTAGGCAAAAGCCATGTGCCATGGCAGTGCTGGAATAAGAAGGGGGTGACACAAGTGAGGAATGAAGTGTACTGGCACAGCAGTGTTTGTGTAGAGAAGGTCAGACTCCACGCATGCTTCTCTACCAATGCACCTAATGCTATTCATCCTCTTGCACTCATTAGCACTAAATTCATTCACAAGGTTTGGAAAATATAAGCCCCTCAAGAATATATTTTTATGACTAAGAGACTAAAAGGAAAGAGGGAACATTCTTTTACTGAGAAAAAACTAAATTTGGTTCCTTAGAAATCTGAAAACACAGTAAGTCACCTACATTAACAGTGAGATTTGGAACATGCTCGATCATTAACTGGATTAACCAGCATGGATTAAACTCTCTTTAGGAAACAGTAAAGGATATGTGATGAAAGGCTGCTATTTAGATTCCTTTTAAAATCCATACATTCACTGTGGGGAGGAACAAAGCAGAAATGGCTGTGTCTGTAGAGGACACACCTGGGTGATATTCGCACAGACAGACTCAGCTTGGATACTTCGCTGCTGAGATCAAATTTGCAGAAAAATGAGAGCATGGCAATAAATCCCTGAGCCCATAACATACTCCTTCATATATGGAATTGAGATCTGACTGTGGCAGTAGGGTGACCAGATGTCCTGATTTTATAGGGACAGTCCCGATTTTTGGGGCTTTTTCTTATATAGGCACCTATTACCTCCCACCCCTGCCCCGATTTTTCACACTTGCTGTCTGGTCGCCCTATGTGGCAGTCCAACTGGCTTGCCAATGCGATCAGTTGTGGGGACTCCCTCCCTTCTCTCAATGGGAGAAGCCTGAGATGGTTATAAAAGATCACACACTGAAAGTAGGTTTTAGATAGTGGAGAAACCCAACCCACCCTTATGCAACCAAGCTAGGAACTTTGAAAAGTGTGGGCTCTAGAACCTGGAACAGCCTGAAAGGGAGCAGAAATTACACTAGCACATGCTGAACCGTTCCCACCAGAAGAGCACTGCAGGAGCTGTGGAGTCACCTCTGCACTTAGAGTCCAAGGATGTTCACTCTCTAACTGATCCCAACCCTTCCTGTTCATTTATTCTCCCACAGGGAGTTCATTTTCCAGTCTATGGATTTTATTCAAAGATGGCACCCAAGAGCCAACATACACTGCTGCCTATTTACTGATACATTTTCAAGCATGATTGGGGGATGGGCGGAAAGGACCTTCTCTTATGGTGAAAGCAGGAGGTGCTGGCATGAGAGGTCATCCCCATAATAAAGGGGGCTTCACACTATCTAGGTATTTATATTGTGGGGGCAGCAGCTGCTCCAGTAGGCAGGGGACTCATACAGCACCCAGTTGGTTCCAAATTCTGCACTTAAGCCTACTTTAAGGATTAGAATAGAGTGCAAACAATAAGAGAGATGGAGTTTCTTCAGCCTCATGAAACATTGTGGAGCCCAACAGGAACAAAGAAGGAATGCAGAGAGAGGCTCCCATTGCATCATCTTCCCTCTGCCATTCTCCTTCAATGTTCACACTGCCTTGCCTTTCCAGAGGCTCCCAAATCCCTGGTGGGATGGTGTCCTTTTTGTCACTTCGGCAGCCACCCTGAGCAGATTACCTACAGAAAAGGCATTGGAGGATACCCCACTGCTACAGGTCACCAGGGATTCTGGGAGCTCCAGAGAAGCTGAGGAGATACACAAGGCTCCCAGCCCACACAACACTTTTGGAGGACAAGGTGCAAGGGCTCAGTTTGACACGGTGTTTCTGGCCAGGGATAGGGAAAGGAATCCTAGGGGGTGTTATCTGCCAGCTGTTTTTACTTGCTAAAAAAAAAAAAAACCTACACCTGTTTGCCCAGGGCAGAACTGCAAATATCTCAAACTTTTCCATTTTCATAGACACTGGAAGTGATTTTTCTATGTTACCAAACCAGCACTTGGCTGGTTAGTCTCTGGTCATGAATATGCAGGGCAGTAGTAGTACTTGCTTGAATTTCACAGGTCTGACCCACATCCTGCATAGCTAGCTTGCATGTCAGCAAGCCCCAAATTTGGTTTGGAGAAGTCAATGTTTCAACTGCTGCTAAACAGTGATTCTGTCCCGCAGGCCAAATCCTGAATAAAGTTACTCTGTGATGCTGCAGGGAAGGACAGAGGAAAATGTGGAGTAGTTTGGGCATGTGAGTTTGGTACACTGCAATTGTAAAGCGGTGATGCAAGTCAGGACTGACGTGCCCTGCAGGACAGACTACACAGCTCCTTCCCCTGCTAACCGCTAGCTCCAGCTAGTGCTATCAGTCACTCTTTCGCTAACATTTTCAGAAGTGCTGAGCAACTGCAGCCTGCCCTTCCCCACCCTCCTGACTACAACAGGAGCTGTGGGTGCTGAGCACCTCTGAAAATTGTGCCATTCCTCACCCAGAGATTAGGGAGCTGAGAGCTAGTACAGACAGCATTATCCAGAGCATGTGGTTCCTGCATTTTGGAACAAAAGTATTTTTCCATCACAGTGGGTTCCGCAGGCACCAATTGTGGCCTTCTGGGAGTAGGGGATGTTGGAATACATTTTACTGTGGAAATAGCAAAACCATTTTAACCATAAATTGGGATGACGATGAAGGAGAGAATGGTTGAGTGACTCAAGCTGGACAAATCGCTCCCAGGATCAGTTCTGGAACGGAGTGGCTCAGAAATCTCCCAGTCAAGTGGCTGCAAAAGCCCACAGAGAGGGTGGGATTTTCAGATGTGCTCAGCATTGACCTAACTCTGCTCCCGTTGAAGGGTATGGCCACTGACATCAATGGGAGCAGAGTTAGGCTAATGATGAGTACTTTTGAAGTCTAAAACATACCTGCTGTGTTCCCTAGAGATTACCGGGACACAGGCACTGCTGGGAAAGCTCAATGAGCTCAAAGCCAGCCTCTGCTGAACACAAGGTTTATGTCTGGACAAACACATGAACTGAGCTACCCATTTGTCCTTTCTGAGGAGTAGGGAGGTTGTTTGTAAGTGTGGGAATTGTGGTCTTAACTCATCTAAACCAGACTTTTTAATTTACAAATGTCAGAGCCTAGAAATACTTAGCTGAGATTTCATTGCCAGCTTTAACTCTGCTCTTGAATCACTGAACACTCCAGCCATACACCCTCCACTGTCCTAAAGAAGCCATCTCTCTCCTTCTCACGCACATACACTCTCGCATACTGCAAGACCACTCTCCAGTTAAAGGTGGGAGACCAACCTTCTCTGTACAGGCAAAGGACCACAACATCTCTCATACAGTCTCCTGATTTAATCCAAGTGGAAGATCCTGCCTCTACCGCAGTCATAGTGGGTATGTCTACACTGCAATAAAAGACCTGTGGCACAATCAAGGCTGGCCCAGGTCAGTTGGCTCAGAACCATGGGGCTTAAGCTATAAAATTGCAGTTTAGATATTTCGGCTCAGCCTGGAGCCTGGGCTCTGAGACCCCGCAAGGGGAGAGATCTCAGAGCCTAGGCTCCAGCCCAGGCCCAAACATCTACATTACGTTTTTTAGCCTTGCAGCCTGAGCCCCACGAGCCTGAGTCAGCTGACCCAGGCTCTGAGACTTGGTGCCATGAGGTTTTTTTAATCACAGTGTAGACATGCATAGTTTGCCCAGAGTCCCCATGCTCAACTCTAGGCCAGAGATCAACACTGCCCACATTTACCCGCAACATACAGAACAGACAATTAACCCTTCACCCTACTCACCCTCACAAGTTGGGCCTAAGACCACCCTATACCCAATAAGGGCCAGACGGGAACAGCATGCAGGCTGTACTATTTTACAACCAGACCATGTTATTGTAATCCATCTAAACAGACAAATTCAGTTTCTTTCCTATAGCAGCTGGGATGGTGGGTGGGAGGCACACATTTACTACCATTTGTAAAGGGAGGAAGAGCTAGATGTTGGGTCAACATTGGAATTTTCACGGAGTCTTTCCAGACTGACATTTAGGTTTATTTGAATCACAAAGTTCTAATCTCTTAACTTCCAACTTGTTTTGTTTAAACAACACCAAAGATCTAAGAAACTCTGCAGTTCACAGGTTCATCTCCTCACCTCAGAATTATTTACCTGGAAATATCTAAGGAGATGAACCTTTACTTATGTCAAATACTACGGAGGTTGAAGAAATCTGAAAGCTCTTTTGGAAAGCAGGGGTTTCCCTGCTTATTGGGGTTACTAGCTACTAAATGTCAAAGATCAGAGGGGTAGCCATGTTTGTCTGAATCTGTAAAAAGCAACACAGGGTCCTGTGGCACCTTTAAGACTAACAGAAGTATTGGGAGCATAAGCTTTCGTGGGTAAGATGCCAGCATCTGAAGAAGTGAGGTTCTTACCCACAAAAGCTTATGCTCCCAATACTTCTGTTAGTCTTAAAGGTGCCACAGGACCCTCTGTTGCTTTTTAAATGTCAAAGAGAATCCTCTTGAGTAATGCTCCCTACTCAGAAAGGGTTTTGGGCTCCCGGACTGCCAACCTGCACCTTGCACCAACTCTACAGTCTCATACAGTTTTCACAAAAAAAGCTTTCAAGCAGTTAGTTTTAGTTCATTGTTTTTAACTGAAGGAAGTGACTGACTCTGTTTAATACTACCATCAATGTCATTTCTCTGGACTCACCTTAAGGCATCCTGGGTGTATTATTTCATTACAAATGGAACATTCCATTAGCATGAGATTAAACTTGCCCTCCTCCTCTTCCACAGTGTCCTCCTTCCCAGCTTCTCCGCACACGAGACACACAGCAGTGTGAGGCAGCACTGGCTGTTTGCACAGATGAGAGAGAGAGATTAGGGCATAGGTAACATAATGGAGCAGACGATCAAGACATTTAATTTACATTTGGCTAATCTCAAACCCGAGGGATGAATCCTGCCCACTAAGTACATCAGCACATTGGCTTTGGTCTTAGAAATTTACAGTAGACAGATACAGACCCCTGCTTGTGAGTTAGTTTACTGTAACAGAGTGACATAGAAGAAAGAAGAGAAATTAGATCATCAAAAACATTCGTCTATTATACCGCATAACCTCCCTTAGCAGATAGGCAGCAACCCCATTTTACAGAAAGAGCAGAGGAAGGTTATGGGAATCAACCAAAGTCACAAAGCAAGTCCACAGCAAAACCAGGAACAGAACCCAAATCTCTCAACTCCTAGATCTAACCAAGATGAATACCTATATCATAGTATCACCTACAGGCCACTATCAGGATTAGGATACCATTTTGTAGGCACTGTATAAGAACACAGGAAGTTAGGAGGCAATGGGGTGAATTTCTAGCAATGGAGAGATTCTTCCTTCCAGGCCAGATCTCAGTTAAGATGCTACAATTCTCCACCTACTTTAGTTATTTCTGTAACCTTGGTGTCAAAGTGCCGGAATGTCAGTCTAATTAAGAAATTGTCTTTGCACTAATGACACAAACAAGTGTAAGCTGACCACCTCGGATGTCATAAATAAGCATCAAACCTGGGACCTCTTGAGTTAAATGCATGAGCTTCTACTGCATGAGCTAAAAGATATCTCTCTCTTAGCCCAGACTGTAGCAGGCTCAATCTCTACAGCTGGCCCAGCCACCACTAGGAGGAGAACAGAGTGCCACACCGAGCAGGTGGGGGGTTACACAAGTACTTGGTTTGCTGCAAGTACTGTGACAAGGAGGGGAACAAAGACACTCAAAAGAAGCTGGCTATAATTTGAAATGCATTCAGCTAGATTATATATCACTACTTATCTATTAACCCTCAAGAGCGGAGAACTGGCTTTCATGGCAAAGGCTTCATTTTAGAAGTATATACAAATCCTAACAAACCATCATTGGATAACTACATTGATTGAAATCTCAGGCAGGATAAAAAAAATGATTGACATTGAAGATACTACTGTTTAGCCTGCCCTATACATTGACACTTGATGTATTAGCTTTGGCAACACTTCTAAACCTTACCATGGTCAATAAATACTTAGCACTTCATCTTTAGAGAACTTTAAAAATATTAACTAATTAATCCTCACACACACACTGAGAGATTATCTCCATTCTGCAGTTGGGGAAAACTGACAGAAGTTAAGTTCAAAGCCAGAGAAGTTCTGCCTCCTAGAAATTGTTTGTATTGCAAGCAGCTGCCATGCTTGTAACACACTAGGTCTATGCACAAAAGTGCTTGCAAAAGCACATAGACATTGTTAGGATTATTGTAATTGTTCTTGCTTGGGGCAAGGGTCTCCAGTTCTATATACTGCCCCGGGTCACTCCGCACCACTGAAATGCCCGTGTTGACAAACTGCTGGTATTGCAGCTGAAACATTACAATTGGTCCTCCCAGCACAATGTCCCTGCATCACCTTGAGGAACCACTCTGTGCAACTTACAACATCTCACATCCTCAACTCCTCTCTTGTTCTGAGCTACTGCAGCTTCCGTCATTTCATTCAAATTAGTTTCCTGTTTTATGAAGAGCAGTACAGGTTCTCTTAAGGCTTGTAATGTTACCAAATACCTGCGTTCTTTATACAGTTGATATTTTTAAACTCAAAACTAAAATCTATTGAACAGCACTAGAACAAACTGTGGATTATTACTTCCACAAAGCCTCACCTTGAAGACCTGTGCTGGAAGCTGTGGGATATGTACCCACAATGCACTCCTCCTGCAACAACCAGAGGACATGCTGACCAAGTTTACATAAGGCAGGATGGCTAGTGGGAATATGAGGCACTATTACAAATTACAACAGTTCAAAATGAACCATTTTAAACTGTAACCAGACAATTCTACAGATGTTCTTTGCAATGGAGAAGCTGAAATAAGAGTCCCATTGGGAATTACTAGCACCAATGGGAATTTCCCCAGAGCAGACAAGGTCCCAGAGTCCATGTCCAAACTGGGAGTAGAACCAGGGCATCCTGACTCCCAACCCTGTGGTCAGACTACAGCTCTGCTGAAATTGAACTGATCTAGGAAGAAATATTTTCCAATAGAATATAGGGAAAGATGCCCAGGACAGAATCCAGTTCCATGAAGGTCTGTGATCATTCTGGACACACACCTGAACTGGTCAGAGACAGGGAAGATGGTATTAGCATTGTTTTCCCCCCAAAGCAGGAGTGGCCCTGCTTTGTTTAGGACTACTTAGAAGAAATGGTGGAGGATCCCTCAAGCAACTACTGGCTGACAGAACAGTGCAACTTTGCTAACCTTCTCCTTCACAGGGATCAGGACTATACAACCTGATTGAAACTGGTTGCTGCTAGCAGTTTCCCTGACCAATAGAGACAGTGAAGCCATTTTATAAACCCACTGTAGACCCTCAACAAAGAAGGGGGAGCAAGATTTGACTAGCATGACTAAAAAATTTCTCCATCCAAACTTGTCAATGAATTCATGTCACAGCTCAGTTAATAATAATTTAAAGTACTCAGATGAAAAGCATGCTAGAGCTGCAAAAGTACTTTACAGAGAAGTAGGTATTCCCTCCAATTTACAGATCAGAAAACTGAGGCACTGAGAAGCTAAAAACCTTGGTCCAGGTCATGGAGCAAGTCTGACAAAGCCAGGAACATACCCAGAAGAAGTGAATCCAAGTCCCCTGTTCTAAAGAGGACGTATGGCCTACCACAGGACTGGGAGTCAGAGAGCCAGATTTTCAGAACAGCTCAGCACCCAGCAGCTCCTATGGAGAACAATGGGAGCTGCTGAGTGCTGAACACTCCTGAAAATCAGGCCCAGGAGATCTGGGTT
Source organism: Chrysemys picta bellii (assembly GCF_011386835.1). Classification (NCBI taxonomy): domain Eukaryota; kingdom Metazoa; phylum Chordata; order Testudines; family Emydidae; genus Chrysemys; species Chrysemys picta. The sequence continues at coordinate 27,349,536 of NC_088805.1, forward strand.
CTATGCAGGGCTCTTCTACTCACTTGCTGTGTGACCCTGGCCAAAGCACAATTTATCTCTGCCTCAGTTTCCTCAAATTAAAAAAAAGTTAATAAATGTACGTAACTCATAGGTGTGCTAGTAGACTAAACTAAGATCAGATGGAAGCCACTATAGAAGTATTACCACCACCAGCAGACAAGGTGCCTTCCCCTTAAAAACAAAAAAACAAAAAAGCAAATAGTAATAATAGCTGGCACAGTTTGATCCCAGCACAGACAAGGCCTTTGAATCCATCAGGGGAAACTCTCAAACTTACAAATATAGCTAATCACAACTAAAATGGGAGAGAAAAGCTGGAGTTTCCTCCCTTCAGAGAGTGGATGTATACCCATTGAGGGTAAAAGGAACAGCTGAGGAGGCGGCAAATTCAAATCTGGATCTGGTTGAGTCTGAGATTCAGGTTCCAACAGTGCCAAAATTGTGGGAGATTTTAGCCCAAGATTTCCACCTTCTTTAGTTGAGGTGGTAAGATTGGTTGGATTCTCATGGAATCTGACAAGATCCAAAGCAGAAGACAGCCCCCCACCCCCATCCTTTGCTTTGAATAGGACTTGAATTTTCCTCCATCCTGAAATTCAAAGAGGTTCATATTCAAGATGTGAGTTTTGGCACATTTCTAATAATCCTCTCTTCGTGCTGCCCTGCCACCCCAAACCTACTGAGAATCCAAAATTACATTTTAAAATAAGGTTGGAGGGAGGGGGGAGGAAAGAGGTCTGAGGAGGAGCTCTCAACTGGGATCCACGGTGTTTAACTTGCTTTTAAAGTAGGAGAGATGAACTTTGAGGAGTGAGTTCTATAGCCCATGTCTAGTCACCAGGGACAGTAGGATCTCTGAAAGATGCGTGGGTATGCTCTGACACAAGCCACCAGAACAAGGCTTGTCAAGGCGTCTCAAGAAAGCCATAGCTAAGAGTGGACACTTACTGCGATGCACTGCCTCATAATGCAGGACTGCTTCATCCTTCCAGGCCCACCAAACTTCTTCATGTCTTTGCAGAAGTGACACTCGCCGCACTCTGTACGTAGACAAGCCTCGCACTTGCGGCATCGCGTCCTTCTCCGGCGCGCTCCTGCAGTCGTCCGATTAGCAGCTAGCTTCACTGCAGAGGCAGTGCCCAGTTTCCCTTTGGGTCGTCCAACTGCCCTGTTCTGGAAATGCCAGAGACACAGGATGAATATCTCATTATATTTATTGCTTAAGCCACAGAATCTCCTTTTACTTGGGGAAAATTGATGCCATCGTCTCCTAGTTATAAAGATGAGATGTGATGTGCATTAGAAATATACATAGATAGAGAATACTTAGAACATATACATTGTCGCTTTTACAGTTACCAACCCTCTCAACATCCTTTGAGGTAGTACCACATTTTATACAAATGGGAAACCGAAGCAGAGAGATTAAGAGCACTATCCTGCAATAAGCTCTGCACAGATGGAGCCCCACTGAAGTCAACACAAGCGTATCCATACGCAGCTCATTGCAGTACTGGGGCCCAAGTGATTTACTCAAAGCTACAGAGGGAATCTATGTCAGAGCTGAGGAGATCCTGGATACCGGGTTTATGTTTAGATAATGCTAGTGGTCCTATTTTCCTCCATCTGAAAAGGAGGTATGCAGGGAGGAGATGAAAGTAAATTTAGAGGTAGACTGTAAACTTTGAAATCATGGTGGGGAAGAGGAATCTGAATTCATGTAAGTGATAAAGTAGGATATGAGCACTAGGCACCATAGAATACTTTCCAGCAATCCCTCTTACATCACCTCCAAATAGGTATTCAGAAATGAAACACTAGAATTCTACATTAAGGGCAATCAACTTTCTCACCAGAGATGCCTGGAAAGGCTGTACAAAGCACACTTTTTCCTATGTTTCCAGAAGCTTGAGAAGAACTGAAAGTTTTTTAACTTAATAGATTCTTTGTGAAATTGCAACATATTCACTTATCCCCTTTTGGGCATCTGGATCAAGAAATCCAGGCATATGCTTCCACATTCAAGGGAAAGTGACAGAGGCCAAATTCTCTTCTTGATTTAAAAGATCTACAGTAGTGACTTCTACAGGATCATAAAGGTTAACTGAGCAAGATATGGCCCTATATCTAACCACTCTCCCCAATTCTTTCTTGCGTTACTGACGGTGTTCTAGATCAAATAAAAAATGCAGCAAACTCCATTTACTTTATTACTTTTGAGATTTGTCTACCTTCTGCATTTCTCAGCATGTCGAATGAGAGCAGAATAGTTTCACTTTCTCTTCCTGCTGAACTAGCACAAGTCTTTAACTTTGGGTAGCTAGTACTGCAGGGGAAGGTTTGGTTAAAAACACAAACCAAAATCCAAAAAAATCCCACCCCAAAACCAAAAGTTTCCATTAGAGTTAAAAAAAGAAAGGCTCATGGAAACATTTTAATTTGGTTTTGTAAACTTCCCCATTCTCTCTTAAAACACACACACACACACACACACTTAATCTCCCTATATAATTGGACCTAATAAGCTCCCTCTGTATCTAATTTCTATGGTTACCTGTGATAGGCTGCCATTATTTTAACAAACATTTTCTCCTTTCGCCTGCGAGAAACCCATGTCCCAGGGGTTCTGCAGGGAGAAGGGAGGGAACTGGGCATCTATTAACTTATTTTTCCATTCAAACAGACACATCATCATAATTGAGAGGAAGAACACACCACATGGTGCACACACTTATATTAAGCAAACTTTAGAAGGTTCATGTTTTGCTCCTGAAAAATACATGGCGTGGAACGATAGCAAAGCAGCAAACAATATGTGCAATTTGAATTGAGGAGAGGCATCATTCCACCAGAAAATGCACCAAAAGCAGGTATTTTGAAAACCATTTCAGGCATTCTAAAGACTGAATATTTGCTTTCCAGAAGTGTTTGTATGAACTGCAGAGATAAAGTCAGTTCTGGCAGGGATGGGTTAGTAGTATCCAAATAAGAGATGAGTTCCTTACCCCAACAGAGGCATCCTCTGACTATACCCACCTCAATCTTTCAGTTAGTTTTGACACAATGGTCTAGCACTTCCTTTAAGCAAAAACCCAATCCTCCCACAGGCAATGTGCAAAATCCAGAGCACAAGGCAGGGCCTTAAAGAGTGAGCGTACCATGTAATAAAATACACAAACAACCAACAAGGCTCATATCTGTCATCACTGGCCAAAAAAAGCCTACTTTCTTCCCACCAAGCTTGACCATGACCAGCTAATCTTTTTTTAAAAGGCATTAAACACAATCTACATGAGTGTTAATTAAAACATGTTAAGTTGTATTTTAAAACTGTTTCTAGGCTAGATGTGCTTACTGTAGCAGAGCGAGGAAGAGGACCCATGCTCTCTGACTTCCAGGCCTGTCCCCCAACCACTGGCAGCTAGCTGGGGCACAACATCTAACAAATGGGATTTAACAAGGTCAAAAACTGCAGTTAACAAAGCAGGAGGGGTGAGAGGACAGAGACTGAATCTGAAGACAGAATCACACAACCTGGATTTCTTTACAAATCCCTAATGCTCAGAAGAAAAATAAGAGATGCAAACCTTCGATCTTTCATACTCCACTACACAATAGCACTAGCCCGCCCAGTTGACTATTTGCATTTCCTTATTTGTACTGATTGACCAAAACCAATCCATAGTCTAAATAAATGATGCCCTGGTTAGTGAGGCTAGAGCGGCCTTGTATACAGTTTCTTGGGGCTGTAACTTGGTAGTTTAAATACATCACTAGCATAAAATCTAGCCTGTAGGTTGCTTTCCTAGAAAGGGGCTCAGATTCAAACTGAAGGAGGACACTCCTACATGATTTGGGGCTTTTTGTGTTTTATTTAGTGTGTGGCAAAAAGCCAGACATTAAATTCCAGCCTGATGTTAGCCAAGAGACTCAGACCCTCCATCTTCAACTTAGCAGTAGGCACAAACTCAGTCTTGGATTGGCTTTAGGATATAAGGGGTCCCTCACAGCCCCCATCCTTCCCTGACAAGATAGTATTCGCACCCTGTGCCCATTGATTTTGCAGTCCCCATAAGTCAGCTTTGGCTCAGTCCCAGGGCTATGGGAGGAAGGAATCAGAAATCAGACTGAAAAGATCTCCTTCAGCTCATGAAGTCCATCCCAAGGGGGCCAGTCCAAATCTGCCCCAATGACCACCTCAAGCAATTCTGTTACTTCCTCTCTAACTTCCAAGGGTCTTCACAGAATCATAGAATATCAGGGTTGGAAGGGACCTCAGGAGGTCATCTAGTCCAACTCCCTGCTCAAAGCAGGACCAATCCCCTGACAGATTTTTGTCCCAGATCCCTAAATGGCCTCCTGAAGGATTGAACTCACAACCCTGGGTTTAGCAGGCCAATGCTCAAACCACTGAGCTATCCCTCCTTTCAAAGGAAGCTGTGCCCATGCCTCTTCTGCCAAAGTGAGGGGTCACTGACGCAGTGGGCTGTTGTAGGGGAAGGAGCAGAGGATCCTGGAGGAGTGACAATTCCTTCCCCAATCCCTCACAGTTAAACGTTTTGTTAAAGGAATATACCCTGTCCCAGCTTATCCCTAAAGGCCTTGCAGATTTCCACTGAAATCAGCTAAAATTAACATCAATGCTCTACAGGACTTGTGTTGAGGTCCAAAGCCTGTGAACGTGCCATCTCCTCAAGAGAACAGTTTGTCCCTCCCAAACCCTGTGAGGTTGGAGGGTCATGGAGCCCGAGCTCCAGCCCAAGCCTGAACGTCTAGACTGCAATTAAACAGCCCCTTAGCCTGAGCCCCACAGCCCGAGTCAAGTGGCACAGGTATCTGTGGGTATCTAATTGGAGTGTAGACATACCCCGATACCCAAACCACATGTGTGTATCTGAGGCGTATTTGGGCTATAACAATCTAACATGTATCTGTGAATTGCAAAGCCCCTTACAAAAATTTAATTTAGCTTCATCTTCCTATCACTGTGACATAAGTAGTAAATATCCCCATTGTGCAGACAGGAAAACTGGGGCAGCCCTGAAGGTATGTCTACACTGGAAAAAAAAAAAACCTATGGCAGCAAATCTCAGAGCCTGGGTCTACAGGCATGAATTACAGTGCTAAAAATACCAGTGTAGACATTCCTGCTCAGCTGGAACTCAGGTTTCAGAGTAGCAGCCGTGTTAGTCTGTATCCACAAAAAGAAGAACAGGAGTACTTGTGGCACCTTAGAGACTAACAAATTTATTAGAGCATAAGCTTTCGTGGACTACAGCCCACTTCTTCGGATGCATATATCAGAAGTGGGCTGTAGTCCACGAAAGCTTATGCTCTAATAAAGCTGGAACTCAGGCTCTGAAACCCAGTGGAGGAGATGGGTCTGTATGCTCAGGCTCTGAGGCTCACTGCTGTGGAGTTGGTTTTTTTTCTTCTTTTCTTCCAGTGTAGACATACCCTGAGAGATTAGCAACCTGATTTTTAGAAGTGCTGAACACCCACAAACCTCACTGAAGTCAGTGGGAGCTGCATGTGCTCAGCACCTCTTAAAAATCAGGTCATCAGTGATTTAAACCAAATTGTCCTAGGTATGACATGTGCTTGATCATTTGGTGAGTTGGGAAACCTTTACTCATCAGCCTGGTTACATATACCTTGGTGCAGTTTCAGCAAATCCGTTTTATGAGCACTAAGGAGTGAAAAACACTACTAGTTTGAACAGCAAGTTGTGGTCTTGCCTATGAATGGAGACCCTGAATTTTAACTTTTGGGAGGGTAGTGGGGGATGTTGGAGGAGAACAAAAGGGAGAAAGCTTGTCAAGTTTATTAGACCCAACATTTTCCTACTTCCCCAAAAGTCAAAATGTTTCCCTGATGTTTGCTTTAATGAAAAATTAGGTTAATTAGCAGCCCTGCAACAAACCAGAACATGCTCTAGTGACTGACATGAAGAGAGTGAAGAAAGAAACAGAATTTAGGTTCATACTTCCAAGGCTTTCTAGACATAACTGGAAAAGTCAGCATCTTCCCAAAGCCTGTTCTGAATCATTAATGGACTAAGAGATCATGGCTGGAGACCCACTTTCCTAAGGCAGTGAAGATGCTGAAGAGATTATTCCCATTCTGAGTAGGTTTTAGACCAGGGCTAAATTAAAGCACAGGTACTATCAGGCCATGCCTGGAGCCCCAGCTTTGATCAGAATCTAAGCATTTTTACAAAAAAAAAAAAAAAAAGTTTCTCAACTTCATGGTCACGAAGAGAAGCTAAAAAATATGACCTGAGGTTAATCAATGCACTGAGACCAGCCTGACTCTGGAAAGGGCCTGAAATAATAGTTCCTCAAAAGGAGGACCCAGCTTGCCCCTAAGAGGAGTGATATTGGTGCCCAGAAGACAGCTCTTGTGCGAGTGGCTTCTGCACTTACCACTCTAAGCAGGGATGTGCAAACCCCCTCCACACAACTCTGCCAATGCACCTCAACCCTGACTTGCAACACCTTCTACTATTATTCCAGTCTGATTTCCTTCCTGAAAGAGTCAGGATTGTTCCATACTGTGTGGTGGTTTTGAGATTTACACAAGCAGGTAATGGGATGAGACTCAACTCATTGCACTTGTGATCCAGGTGGGATTTGAACTTAATTACACAAACCTGTGCATCCGTTGTACAAATCACTCATAGCAAAAACACTTTTCACATATCTACGGTCTGACATCTTCATAGTGCTGTATGGATATTAACCAATTTTCACAGCCTTCTTGCATGGCAAATAAGTTACCCATCATTTTATAGATGGCAAACATTGAAGTAAAGTCATTTAACCAAGGCCACAACTGATGGCAGTGACTGAACCAGGACTAGAATTTACAAGTTCCTGGCTCCCAGTCCTGTGCTCATACAACTAGACCATGCTGCCTCTCAATAAGACAGTTTTTAAAGAACCTTAACATAGAGAAATTTTAAATACAAATATTTTTGTTATATCATCAGGCAAATAAGGAGCCAAGAAGTTAGCCAGAAAAAGCCTCATCTTAATTCTGACTACAGCACATAGCTGCCATCAGCCCTTACAATGTTACTCGGTGCAACGGAAACCTACTGACTACCAAACAGTAGAGCAGACCTCTGATTCAGTTAATTCCTAATCATTTATTGAGTGTCAAGGTTTTAGTGGGAGCTTAAGTTCATTTAAACAAACAAAAAACCCCACCAAAAAACAAATTTAGTGCTGGTGAAAACCCTGGAAAAACTAACCTCCTTGTTGATCCACAGAACAGGCATGGCAGCAGAAGCTTCCTATAATATCCTACTAACATTCTTCTACCCCAACCTCCAAAGACCACCTCTAAGGATGAGAAGGGAGTTGGGTCTCCAGAGTACCCGTGAGTTCCTTATCTCTGCTAAGAACACCAGCCAGGTTACCAATTATCAGTTCTGGTGGTGGGCTCAGAGATGTGTACTCTAGTCCACTGGGAACTGGAATGGTAAACTCATTTTATATAGGCTACTAGAGAACCATTAGATGGAAACAGACACATGTAGTCTTACAAGTATTCCACATCTAGACCATGTCTACACCACAGGCACTGCAGTGGCATAGCTATGGTGTTGTAGCTTTGCCGCTGTAGCACAGATGCTTCCTACAACGATGGAAGGGATTTTTCTGTCGCTGCAGGAACTCTACCTCCCTGAGTGATGGTAGCTAGACTGACTGAAGAATTCTTCTGTTGACCTACTTGCATCTATACTGAGGGTTAGGTCAGCATTGCTACCATACCCCTGAGCACTGTAGTTATGCCAATTTAAACTTTTGAGTGTAGATCAGGCCCTAGCCAAGTATAGCTAGCCATAAAAAGCACTAGCCTGAACCAAAATAGGCCCTTATTAACTGCCTAAAAGACTGTGGCTCCATTATACATACCCAACCTTGTATTCAACAAACACAGCAAAGTCAACAATTCTTGGGCGTTAAACCCTTTCCCCGCCATTATTTAAAGTAGGAAACCTCACACTAGATAGAAACTCTTGATTTGGTGAAGGAGGGGGGGCACTGCAGCAATTCTCGGTAAGCTGACACTAATGAGGAAGGAACTAGTTTAAGGCAGCAGACACCAAGTCTGTCAATACATTATGTTTAACTCTACTGGTTAAGGTAAAACAGTACAACCCTCCTAGAGTAGAGGCAGTTATATCATGATAAAGGTGCTTTATACTGGTCTACAAATTTCCATATGGGAAGATGGATAACTATTTAGTATAAAGATGCCTTATACCTGTCAATATAATTGCATCCACAGTAGGGATTTTACTGGTATAACTATTTGAGTTAAAAAAAAAAAAATCACATGCCTAATCATAATAGTTATTCTAGTAAAACTTAAGTATAGACCAGGCCTCATAAAGCTTCATGGTGCAGAAAGAATCTCTATTTTTAGGGTGTTTTTTTTTTAAACTAGTAATATTTAAAATGTTAACAGGTTTCAGAATTTATCAGAAGTGAAAATCCAAGGGGGATAACCATGTTTAAAAATTAATCAATTACACACCATCATTTTCAGTAGTGACTTCACCCCCATGTTACATCTAGCATAGTGCCACTGACACTAATCTTGGCCTCTTGCTAATAGCTCAGCTACTTAAAAAGTATACAACAATCACATCAAAATCAAGCAAACCAATGGAAGCGGTCAGGTGGGTATATGCAGGACATAGTTTAAAAAAAAAAAAAAAAGGGACAGGTGGAAACTTTTAACACCTTGTCTAGTTTAGCAGTGAATCAAACAGCAATAGTGGCCTGTAAACGCTCTCTGTCCTCAGAATGTATGAGTACTCTTAATAAAGTTAGTCATCCAAGACAGTTCTTGGACAACACTACTCCACAAGCCAATACAGCCTTAGTGCACAAACATCTAATACCACTGAACACTGGTAATACAATAAGTCTAACTATTTTGGGCAACACACAATAAAGCAGTTCCAGAGAAACTGTAACAAGGAATTGTTAAATCTAAATTATATTTTATTTAGCCTTGCTTCTTTTGGTGCAATAACTAATGGTTAAACAAGTAGCAAAATGACTAAGGATGAAACAGGCTACATTTTGAGTCTTATCTTCTTATCGCAGAGTATGTCAAATAGTTGAATAATCTTTTTTAAAATCTATTTTAAAATGCAGAACACCTTAGGTTATAAAAAAGTTTATCTGTTTTAATTGTATACACATGTTTAATTCTACTCAGAGCATATTTTTAATTACTTAGGCTGCACTGCAAGAGAGTACAGTATGCAATCTAGAACATATGTTCTGGATTATTTTACAGATTACTTCATAAATTTAAAGTTTATTCTCCTCCCCCAAGAGAAAAAAAACTTCAGAAGAACAAACCTTGCAGGGACTGGCAAAGTTCTCTTTTTTAACACATCCTTTGTTTTATTTTATTCCACCTCTGGGAGTGGAGTATAAATCAAAGTAAGGTGAGGTAACTAGTTCAGTAGCAGGCTATTGAAGTCACAGATCTCTCAAATATTTGAGGAATCTTATTAAAATAATTCTAGATATAATAAAAACTTAGCAAGGAGACCCCTCCCCCATATACTGTAACTGTAGTTGCCTATCAACTCAACATACAGGGTCTGATCTTGCAAGGTGCTGCACATCATGTAGGAGTTGCTTAGCACACCCACTGAAATCAATACCAGTTGAGGATTCTCAGTACCTCCTTGGATCCGTCCGACAGCAAAAAAAATCTACAGTCACAAACAGCATAGACCATAATCCCACCCACTTCACTTTCCCTATTATGCATGGGTATTTATAAAGCAGCTCAGATCAGCCATATATCAAAAACAGCTTTAAATAAAACAATTTGTACAGTGTGCACAAGGGTCCATTTTAATGCTCAGCAGTGTGCTGATAGGGTGGGGGAAAGCTGTGTGTCTCGGAGAAAAAAACTGCATCTGATTTTTAAAAACCCATTAAGTTCAAAGGCCTGCCCTTAAAATACAGAACATAAGGTGCCCTAGATGTTTACCCTTTAACATGAGTAGCTCCCACTCTTTTTTTCTTGGCAGGGCAGGGAAACCCTAGGATGATACATTCATTGATCTCACATTGTTTCTTCCCCCTCCCCCCCGCTTTCTAGTGAAAGCAGATCACATAGTAACTCTGCATTCTCACAACCCCACCACCACCCCTCCTTCCTAGTGCAAACTTTGCCTTAGATCCCCCTCCCGTCTACACCCTCCAAGATCCTAACCTGATCCTGTTCCGATTCATATTCTTCCTCGTCTGCACTCACAGACATGGCCATTTCTCATGGTGGGCCCAGGCTGAAACAATCTGACATGGCTGGAGCAAGGCTGCTGCCGCCGCTGCTGCTAGAAGCAGAGCTTCGCTCTCTCTCTCGCACACACACATACACACACGCGCAGGAGGGGGGAGGGAGGGCGAAGGGAAGGGAATTATGCATATTCATAAAGCCCCTCCAGGAAGGGGCCGGCCTTGACTGACTGACCAATTGCCATCCAGCAGCTATTTGGTTACACAAAGAAGGCCTGCCAGTGGTTGTGATGACATAGATAAAGGAGGGGAGGGGGGAAGGAGTGCATGGTAAGAACAGGTTTCTTTCCGAGATGTCTCTCTGCTCACTCAGTTTCATTGCTGGAGAGAACACATCTGGGGTTGCTACCTACTTCAATTAGTTCTTGGGGGAGGGTATTATTTTTAACAGCCTTCTGTTAATTAAGCTAATAGATGCACGCACATATAGTGCGAAGGGGCTGATGTTGCTGGAGCAAATGTAAACTGAGGTTGCGATTTTTATTTTAGGTGAGGGCCGAGTGGTCTTTTGCAAAAGATTATTTTTAGAAAAGAAAATACCTACAATGCACAGCAGCGGGTAGCTGTTAAGGATAGTGCAAAGAGCTAGCTAGAGCCCCAGAGTTAAAATGCAAAGCTGTGGGGTTTTGTAGTTACAACATTCTGGTGCACATGGAAGAAGCAGCTAAAACGGCAATCAAACAACAAATCCCCTCCCAGGCCAGGGAACACTATGAAGTGTTCTGCTGTAATTAGAGGGAAAGATAGTGAACAAATGTGTTAGTTTTACACAATATCAGTATTCAGCAGAATATTCTTCACAGCTGTGTAAGACTTGACACAGTAAAAGAAGGCATTCTATTACTGCTTCCATCTTGTTTTACACATCTCCTTAACAGATCACCTGTTCAAGGGATGCTGAAAAGTTTACATTTAAGAGTCAGGTTTTTTAAATGTGAGTTAAGTGCCGTTTCCAGTACTATCTCTGCATCTGGGTCTCCCTGCCAGCTTTTGTGTTTCTACAATCACATTCCTATTTTTAAAGTGTTAAATATTTATACTATGAAAGTATATAAAGCCCCAATCATGATCAGAGCCACACAGTGCTAGTAGAATCTTAATGAGGACATGGTTTGTGCCTTGAAGGTTCCAATCCTGCAGAGACTTATGTACTTACATTTATGCACTGAGCGTGAGCAGTCCCATTGAAATTAATGGGTCTAACTCACAGGGTGAAATCCTGGTCCCACTGAAGTCAGTGGGAATTCTGCAATTGATTTCAGTGAGACCAGGATTTCACCCAGTGTATAAAGTTAAGCAGATGCTTAAATCTGCAGAATTGGGCCTATAGAAGACTCACATAATAGGCTAACTTTACAGAGGAAACAATAATAGCATAGTAACAGAGGGGTAGCCATGTTAATCTGTATCCATAAAAACAATGAGGAGTCTGGTGGCACCTTAAAGACTAACAGATTTATTTGGGCATAAACTTTCGTGGGTAAAAAACCTCTTCTTCATATGGTTAACATGCTCACAAGAAAGAAATGCTGCTTACCAAGCAGGACACCAAATTCTACACCAACTACTCTTTCCCAACAGATTTAAGATACAGCTCCATGCAGAGTGTAACCTTCCTGTGTGTTGATATACAGTTGTTACATTTCAGTGCTGGATGAACTGGTATATTACATAATTCAAAGGGCTGGTGTTAATCTTAGCAATTACGGTGCCTTTAGTTTTTTTTTTGTTTTGGCGGGGCGGGAGGGGCTTCCAGTTAATTTTTTTCTGGATTTTCAGTTAGTATAAAGTTACATAGCAATCCAAAGATACTGGAATGCAGCTTCCCGGAAAGGACAGCCAGTGGGAAAGAAGAGAAGAAAGCATGAAGTGAAGGAGAAGAGGAGTAGATGGCTGGAAAATGTAAAATGGAAGTGTAATGCAGATGTTTACAGTGCATATCAATGGAGCACTTCTCTCTGCTATCAAGCAACAGTGGCTTTCCAATGCTGCAAAATCACATTTTCAAGTCCATTTTTCCATGTGCTAGACAACTGCAACCTTCTAGCTCTGCAGCATTCAAATTTTGGAGACAGAGTGATGCCAAAGTACTTGGTAATTTGAGAGAGCCACAGCCCATGAAACTGCTAGCTATATCAGCAACAGCCGCATGAGTGGGAGTATCACTGGAAGGTGAGGGAAATCCTGCCTCACACCTCCTCCCCAAATCCTTTACCTCTGGAGCATCCCCAAACAGGGCCGGTGCAACCACTAGGTGAACTAGGCGGCCACCTAGGGTGCCAAGTGGTTGGGAGCGCCAAAAAGCATGCTCAGGGGAGGCGGTGGAGTGGAGGTGAGCTGGGGCAGGGGGAGGGCCGCCCGCAGCAAGTAATGGGGGGGGGGGGGGATGCAGGGAAACCACTCCCTGCCCCAGCTCACATCTGCTCCGCCTTCTCCCCTGAGCATGCCACCTCTGCTCTAATTCTCCTCCCCTCCCAGGCTTGCCACACCAAACAGCTGATTGGCGCTGCAAGCCTGGGAGGCGGGAGAAGTGGAGCGGTGCCAGCGTGCTCAGGGGAGAAGGCAGAGCAGAGGTGAGCTGGGGCGGGGGGCTGCCCGGGCAGGGAGGGGGTTGCTGGGGGGGGGCTCCCCTGCTCTGCCCCACCCCCACTCCCCTGAAGACTGCAGCCAGAACTGACCCTGCACTCACCGCATGGTAAGTGGAGCGACCCAGCCTCAGCCTGGTCCGCTCCCCTGGCTCCCAGCCGCACTGCCGGCAAGTGCTAGGGGGCGGTTCTCCCCTCCTCCCCCCAAGCCTGGGAGCCAGGAAAGCAGAGCAGGCTGTGGCCCCAGGCCTCTGCGGGGGACGCGGGGCTGGCTACTTCCTGCGGGAAGTGGAGCGACCCGGCCCCAGCCTGCTCTGCTCCCCTGGCTCCCAGGCTTGGGGGGAGGGGGAAACCGCCCCCCACCTCCCCCCAGCACTTGGTGGCGGTGTGGCTGGGAGCCAGGGAAGCAGAGCAGGCTGGCCCATAGGAAGTGGCCAGCCCCCCGTCCCCCACAGAGGCCTGGAGCCAGCCCCATTCCCTCCGTGGAGGCCTGGGGCCACCCACAGCCCCCCCCCCACCCCCCCACGGGGGTGTGTGTGTGGCATAGGGCACCAAAATAGCTAGGGACGGCCCTGGCTCCCCGGGCTGGAGGGGGCGCAAGGTGGAAGTTTTGCCTAGGGCGTGAAATATCCTTGCGCTGGCCCTGTCCCCAAAGCATATATAGCAGTATGCCTCCAAGAACCCTAGAGCACTAACAGGCAGCAGGGTCTTTTATCTCAGTCTTATTTTATACATTCCAGATAGAGACCAATGGAGGCAGAACAAAGTGCGTTTATGGTGGATATCCAGGGAGGATTCTTTAATATGAAGACCATTCTTAGAATGAAGGTAATGTTTCTAGTACACTTTGAGACCATAGGACTGGAAGGGACCTCGAGAGGTCAACTAGTCCAGTCCCCTGCCCTCAAGGCAGGACTATATTATCCAGACCATTCCGGATAGGTATTTGTCTAACCTGCTCTTAAAAATCTCCCATGATGGAGATTCCACAACCCCCCTAGGCAATTTATTCCAGTGCTTAACCACTCTGACAGGAAATTTTTCTTAATGTCCAACCTAAACCTCCCTTGCTGCAATTTAAGCCCATTGCTTCTTGTCAGAGATTAAGAACAACACTTTTTCTCCCTCCTCCTTGTAACAACCTTTTATGTACTTGGAAACTTATGTCCCCCCTGCATCTTCTCTTTTCTAAACAAAATTTTTTTTTTCCAACTCTTCCCTCATAGGTCATGTTTTCTAGAACTTTAATCATTTTTGTTGCTCTTCTCTGGACTTTCTCCAATTTGTCCACATCTTTCCTGAATTGTGGCGCCCAGAACTGAACACAATACTCCAACTAAGGAGTAATTAGCATAAGAATTACTTCTTGTGTCTTACTTACAACACTCCTGCTAATACATCCCAGAATGATGTTAGTTTTTTTGCAACAGCGTTACACTGTTGACTCATATTTAGCTTATGGTCCACTATGACCCCCAGATCCCTTTCTGCAGTACTCCTTCGTAGGCAGTCATTTCCCATTTTGTATATGTGTAACTGATTGTTCCTTCCTAAATGCAGTACTTTGCATTTGTCCTGATTGAATTTCATCCTATTTACTTCAGACCATTTCTCCAGTTTGTCCAGATCATTCTGAATTTTAATCCTATCCTCCAAAACACTTGCAACCCCTCCCAGCTTGGTATCGTCCGCAGACTTTATAAGTGTACTCTCCATACCATTATCTAAATCACTGATGAAGATATTGAACAGAACTGGACCCAGAACTGATCCCTGCAGGACCCCACTCATTATGCCATGGGCTAGAAAGGTAAAGGAAATGGCTCATTATTTTCCAAAGCGGAGTACTTCTCTTTCTGAATCCAAAAGGAGCATGAAGGTTATCATGGGGCTGGTAAATGGCATTCCCCTGTTCAACTAAGCTGAAGTTAAGTTCTCTCTTTATTACAGAGGTATTTTGCCATTAATCTGAGACCTACTATTATTATTTGTATTAACACAGTGCCTAGACCTAGTGGGGTTGGCTTAGCAGAAGACAGAAGAAATGATTGCCATACTGTGGAGTGATATGCAGATAGATGAGGGGGCTGGCTAAAAAAAAAAAAAGATTATAAGAAATAATCTGCATGTCTCTTTAAGAGATTTGGTGAGTTCAGGACATGGCATAGGAAGCAAGACAGTAGGAAATGCCAAACACCTCAACAATCTGAAGGGTCTTAAACCTAGAGAGTAAAAACAAAAAAAACAAACACAAAAACCCACCCACCACATTATTCATTTAAACTTCAGATGCAAAAAAATGAACCAAGAAGCTGCCTGGGAAGAGGCTCCAAGGTCGAATCTTGCCCTCATGTATGCATGCTGGGCTCCCAGGCAGCATTTGGATCTGTAAAGACTTTCAGATTAAGAACATTCTCAAACACATCAGACTCTGAAGCTCAAACCTGTTGAGCTTTTACTTGGTTTTCTCTTGTCACGTTTGCTAATTTTCAAAGACCAGGGCCTCTGTGCCTCCCATGTCTGACTTCTTGGTTCCTTGCAGTGAAGTGACAAAACTGAACTGATAACATCACTTTAATTTCCAGCAGATTCTGATAACACAAGCACAGGACTTGGACATGACACAGGTTGCAGCAGAAGTTGGGTTGCTAGGAAGACATTCCGCATTTCTGGGGCTTCAGAAGCAAATATACAGATTTCAGAGTAGCAGCCGTGTTAGTCTGTATCCGCAAAAACGAACAGGTGTACTTGTGGCACCTTCTTTTTGCAAATATACAGACTCCCCCTCCATTTGACTTACAGAAATAGTCTTGGATGTAGGAAAATTTCTAAAGATCAAGTTCTGCCCTTTGACTATTCAGATAGTTTCTACTGATGCCAACATTAGCCCTATGTGCACATTCCAGAGCAAAATTTGGCTGTATAGTCCCCTCCCCCCTAGTGAAAGGAACTGGTTTAAAAGTTCTGGAAACTGAAGTCCTCTGTTCATCTGCAGAAATGGTACAGCACAGACAGTGGCAAAACAAGCTTCCCCCTTGTTGACCTGCCAATCTGCCTCAATCCAAAGCGGAAAGAACACCTCTAGGAGTTTAAGGCCAGAAGGGACCACCAGATAATCCAGTCTGTCCTCCTGTATATCACAGGCCACTACCACCATCCAGTCAACCGCACACTAAATCCAACAACTGACATTAGAACAAAATATTACAGTCCGCAGGAGACAAAAGTTATTATGTGCCACAGGCAGAGAACAGGAGGGATTGAGGTTACTCCTGGGGGAATTCTGAACCATGGTGCACGCACAAAATTCACGTCCCACACAAAAAAAATTTTTCTCTGCAGAAAAATACATTCTGCCGGAGAGGCACTGCAGTTACACCTTTTGCCCATCAGGGGCTGCTGTGGTACCAGAACAGAGGGCAGTCACTCACGGTCAGGAGCAGACAACCACGACCAGACAACCACGGAGAGGGAGAAGAAGCTGCATTTCTCACAGCACCCTGCCCATGGGGCCAGGTGAGGAGGCATGGGATGTGTGGGGCACATGGGGCTGCTGGGGGTCAAAGACTGGGGTTTAGAAGGGCTAGTGGGAGGACAGACTGGAACGGAAGTTGATTGGGAGTGGGGGTACAGGGACATATAGGCATAGGGGGAGGGGTGCAGGGACACATGGGGACAGGAGCAGATGTGTCTGACTGACAGAGGCTAGGGGTCAGCCAGGATCTGCGTGGGGGAGGCTCCCCAACTCCCTAACAATCCCCCACCCTCCAAAAAAAACCCAATCCTGTTCCATACTTCTCCCAACCACACCTCAAAACACTCCAGGTTAATTCCCAGGCTCCTTCCCAGCCATTACTTCCCTCTCCCTCAGCTCCTCCATTATCCCAGATTCCCACAAGCCTTCACACTGCTTCTGAGGGGTGCAGGAAATGTTTTTCTGTATTGTAGTTTAATTGAATTATTACTCAAAGTTCTGTATTAATATGCCTAGTAAGGAATCTATCTGTCAACAAAACATTTCCTGAATCTTTTTTGTTGTCTGTAGTGTTACAGACATACTTGCTGACAGGTATTTTAAAATAAATTACCAAAATAATTGAAACTGGCCTGATAATATTGTGTTATTTTGACAAATAAAATGCAGAATTTCACAGAATTTTAAAATATTGTGTGCAGAATTTTTAATTTTTGGTACAGAATTCCCCCAAGAGTACGAGGTGCACCAATGCCCTGCAATCAAAGGGAACTGACTGAGATCTACCCAGCTGATCCCAACAAATGGCCCAGCCCCCACAATGCAGAGGAAGGCAAAACAAAAAACCCAAGGTCACTGCCAATCGGATCTGGGGGGAAATTCCTTTCCGACTTCATATATGAGAATGTGTCAGACCCTGAGCAAGAACCAGCTAGCCAAGCACCTAGGAAGAGAATTCTCAGTACTACCTCAGAACACCAGCCCACCCATTCTCCAGGAGCAAGGGGGAAGTTCATTATTAATGCATGAAATTTCTGGAGAGCCTATCACCTTGGCATCCAAACACTCATGGGCTCCTTAGGCCTCAAATTAGCAAAGCACTTACGCATGAGTGTAACTTTAAGCGTTAGTAGTGCAACTGACTTCAATGGGACCATTCGTGCTTAAAGTTAGACACATGCTTAAATACTGTGCTGAATCAAGGGCTTAATCCTCGGGCTCAATGCTGAGAGTATCAACAAAGGGGCCAACTAGCACTGAATGTGATTAAGCTTCTGGTGATATGGGTATCAGTCTGATAACAACTGGACTGAGACTCATCAACTCATTTCGAACAGCCTGACCTTGAAACTGAACTCTATTTTTCAACAGCATATTTACTGCCCTGAAAATTAAAAAAGAAACCATCTACTTTGTAAAATATTAGGGCTTACCTAGGAAGAATTCACATTCTTGGCTCTTCATGTTTGTGTGAGGGAAGAGTCTCAAGTGAGAAAAAAAAATGTGATTTTTATATTGTGGTCCTTTGAGGACACCAGTTTAAAAACAGACGTCCATTCACTTTTTCCCTTCCATTCAAATTCTCACTTAGTCCTAAGGGGTCTAGTTTGCCTGTTTGATGTAAAATCATAAAAAAGGCATCTGTCAAAGATCAAAGCAAGTGGCTAAGAGTTGATAAGAAAGAAAATATTAACTCAAAGATGGTAGATAAAGTCATTCATTTAGGTTCTCTATGTTTACAATTACTCCCTGCAGGGGTCACAATGTTCCAAGTGTAGCCTCGAAGTAAGAAATAAACTGTCAAATCACCAAGCGGAGTATTTGGAAGAATATCTGGTATGCAATATAAAGTGAAGCTCTCCAGTAAAGTGATACATTGTGCAGCAAGCTCCAACCAGTGTAAATCCATGAGCTTGGAGTGAATCACTGACAGGCTGAAGGAGAGGTTACTTACCTTTCAGTAACTTGAGTTCTTTGAGATGTTTTGTCCCTATGAGTGCTCCACCACAGGATGTGCACGCACCCATGCATTCTCAAGTGAAGAATGCAAAGCAGTGTCCATGGGCCTGCGCAGAGCAATGCTTCGTGCCTTTAAACAAGGGCATATAAGGAAGTGTGGACCCACTGCCAGTCAGTTCCTTCTCAACTGCAAAACGGAGCCTTCACAGCCAAGGGGAATGAGAGTGGGCGGTGGAGCATCCTTTGAGATGTTTTGTCTCTATGAACTCAAGTTACTGTAAGGTAAGTAACTTCTCCTTCAAATATATGTCCCTATGGATGCTCCACTGTAGGAGACTTGCAAGCAGTAACTCAACGAGGAGATGGGTGCTGAGGAGGCAAGTCTACGATGGTTGGGAGAACTGCATCACCAAAGGCAGTGTCATCCTTGGAAACAGGTAAGATGGCATGATGCTTGGCAAAGGTATGAACGGAAGACCAAGTTTCAAAGTAGTTTGAAAATTATACATATTCTGGTGGGGCCAAATCCTGTGGACTTTATACAGATGTTATCTTTGGTTCCTACTAAGGCAAAATGGAAAGTTTTTAGATTAATATGAGATTATAACTGTTGACTTCAGGATTTGGCTTCTTGACATGACAGATAAAATTTGAGATCCTGATCAGCCCACTGGGCTAGTGATCTGTGCTACTAGGCTGTAGGCTTGGGTCTCTTTCTCTCCATGTCAGCTGGAAGGTTAAACCCTAGGGATGGGGAGGGAGTGCCTCAAGTATGCTGCAGCAAACCCTTTTGCCAGTTAAGGAATTCTATTCAGTCCTTCCAGGATGGAAGGTTGGAAGGCATATATTAAGGCTAAGAGGAAGAAGGTGAAGACCGGGGAAAAAGGAGTCAGTCTGGATCCTGAAAGGCGCTGGAAGCTCAGAGTACTCAGCATCTTCAAGGATCAGGTCCTGCATCAAGGATGCAGACATCTTGACTTACAAAGAGAAATTCTTGTGTCAAATCCAAAGTGTGTTCAAGGAACTAAGCATAAAACTTCTGCTATCCAGTTTCCTACTGTAGATCCCACTGTAAAGTTTATCCCCCAAGAAATGCAGCTTGAGGTATAAGATTTCCCACGTGATAGAAACCTTTGAGGTGGGAAAGATGCACTTTATCCAACAAGACACTATTCATGAGTTAGCCACTCTTTTTTGATGGAAGATTACAGTTATGGAGCAGCAGCAATATACTCAGCACTGTACAGAGAGAGGAAAAAGTAACCAGTACCTGCCCTAATGGGCTTACAATCTAAGGATATGTCTACACAGCAGCTGGGAGGTGTGATCCCCAGCACAAGTAAACAGTCTTATGCTAGCTCTGCTTGAGCTAATGTGCTAAAAATAGCAGTGTGGATGTTGTGGCACACGCTGTGGCTTGGGCTAGCCACCCGGCGTCCAAGCCTACATGATCCTCTGGGTTCAAACTCAGGTAGCTACCCCGAGCTGCTGCCCATGTTGCAACATCCAGACTGCTATTTTTAGCACATTAGCTCAAGGAGAGCTAGCACAAGTCTGTCTACCTTGGCTGGGAATCACACCTCCCAGCTACAGTGCAAACATGCCTTAAGGAACAAATCATGCAGTCCTTACTTAGGCCACACTCCTGCGGAATCTAAAGACCTGAAATAAGGCCTACAGGACTGGGTCTAAATCAATATATACAGTAGAATTTCCAGGACCCAAATTCTGACTATCTGAGCCTTCCTTTCTAACAAGCTGCTAGCATGTCTCCCAGTGTCCCAATTCTCCAGATAAAACTTTGCATCCCCCATGTGAATCACAACAGTGGGATTCTACCACATTTTCACATATACAGGCAATGGGCCATAGTTAAAAAGCTGGCCACCTAAGCTACATGTGCACACACACACACAGAATGAGTGAGTGACCCTACATGTCCATTATCACACCCAAATTAGGCGGCCGATTTGGAAAATGTGCCCCCCGCCCCCATCCCCGAGTCTGAAAATATACAATATGTCAGTCAAATATACTCATCAGGTAGGTTTCAGAAATCTATTCAAGTTCCATATTCCTGACTTCTCAATGAGGAATTGCTATATGGATCCTAGGCTCCTGGGCATAGCCAAGGGATTTATTAAACAAATCACTATTAGAATGCAGCAATTTTTAAAAATTGGCTATTCTCACTTGCTCTACAGCTACAGGAAAAGATGTTAGAATCTTATTGCTATTGAAAGATTAATTGCAAGAGATAGGTGGATGTTGGAGTTTTATAAACTAGGATGAATTGGAAGTATTAACATGAATGAAAGCTCTTTTACATCTTTAATATGAACAAATATGATCTAGAAGTGTTATATACGATATGAATCACATGCTTCTACCATTTCCTATAATATCCAAGTACTTTATAAACATGAATTTAGCCCCACAACAGCCTTGTAAAGTACAGAAGCATCATCCTCATCTTACACACGGAAACAAAGGCGCAGAAAATGTGTGATTTGCCTAATGTCACACAGAGACTGCAACAGAATTGGGAACAGAACCCAGAACTGAAGCTCCCCATCTCCCATTCCTGCACATTAACTCCAAGACCATTCTTCCTCTCTTTTAGATCACCTTTTCACTAAGCACTGTTCACAGGAAAGGTAAAATATCCCCCATGCAGCACAAGTGTAAGGGGGAAAGGGGACTGCAATCTGTGGCAGGTGTTTCCTGATGCCCAGCTATGCGAACATGCCTGTGTATCCACTAGCTCACTCATTGTGAATCATGAGTTTGGGGGACAGGGTCAGCAAGAGACCCCAGAATTTTAGATTCTGCAAGGACTAGTTTTATTTTGCATCTTGTACAGAGCCAAGCACGCTGGTGGCTCTTCATACATGCTGATAATGCATAATACAAACTATGACAATTTTAAATATGAAAATATTATTTGCAGACTATTCTAATGCAATTCAGATTATTAAATGAATTTTCTTTCAATAGCAATTCAATATCATAATTAAACAAGCCCTTATACTACTGGATTATTTACGCAGTGTAAATTATTCACTTTCCTTCTCCACAGGGGTCTTCTGCTTTGCCAGCGGTTCGCTTCTGCTCTTTGTTTTCTCTGGTCTTTGTTTTTCTGCATCTCTCCTCAAACTTTCCCTACTTCCTTTCTCTGCTTTCTCACTTCCTTCCTTCTTCCCTTCATTTCTGGGCTTTTCCCATCCTTCCTTTAGAATCATTTCCCTTTTCTTTTGTAAATTTTGGCATTCAGCATTGGCTTTATTCTTCCTTCTCCATCTTTAGTTCTGTCTGTCTTTCTAAATCTCTTCTGGTGACTTCTCCCTGAAGACAGCAGGAACCATGTCATCTGCTCACTTCCTCTTCTTCCTGACCTTCACATCATTTCTCTAGTTTTTCTTCAGGAACTTGGAATGAGATGACACTCCTCACCCTTGTAGCCAGCATCCCAGCTACAATGCTCTCTTTTTGCCATTCTCTCTCTGTGTGGTACTGTGCTGTAGGATACTTGCTGTCCCATTAGACTCTAAGGCTCTTGAGAAGGGAGCTCTTACATATTTGCGTATGTTTCATATACTGTGCACTACAAAAACAAAAATTCCCATGTGGCTTCAGCTGCCCTGTCTTGTGTTCAACAGTCATGGAACTCTTAAGGCCTTCAAGACCCAACATTCCATTGACCAGTTTTACCACCCGGAAGGATTTTTCCTCTGTTTCAAATCTTCTCCCTCATTAAAGGGGCTCTGGGATGGAAAAGGTGTGGGGGGGAAATCAAGGCCTGTGAAATATCCCCCACTTTCTCCTTACATAAGCTTCCCCCCACATTGCGTAGCCAATGTGCTTCAACCCTGGCCTCAAAGAACCAACTCTAAGACAAGTCTCCCTAGCCCATTCAATCCTTGGCTTCTCTGTTACGATACAAGAGGACTAACTATTACCAATTGTGGAGATGGTTTCTATGTCATGAATACTTATCCATTCAGAACTTCACTGAGAAAATACCAACTCAAAAGTATTTGTCCATTATCCACCCAAAATGCATTTCAGTGTTTTATCTCAAGACATGATTCATGCTAATTACAGATTAAGAAAAACATATTTTTAAACACTAAAAGGGATTTTTCATATTTTTTAATCTTTGTTCTTGTTTGGACATCTGAAACTGAAGTCTGGTTCTTTATAGATTTTTTCCCTCCATGTTTGTTACTGCTTGCTGTGTGTATTCATTTATTATTGCAGGGTTGTTCTTCAGCACTGGGATGCTTGCACTTTCTTTTAACAACTTTAAAAGTAAAGAAGTACCAAAAAGGTTAAAACACACATAGCCAATGGGTTTTCAAAGAAGATGTAAGATTAAAACACAAATATGTTGCATTTCTCATCCTCAGCAATGTTACTGTAAATAAACATCAAGGGTTCCAATTTAAAGGTGGACAGGAAGCCTAACAAACTTTGAACTACAAAACCCACACATCAGTATTAAGATCCTAGTTGTTACCCTAAGCCACAATCTCAAGGGATGCAGCACAAAAGCTCTTTGATCTAATTTTTTGTTACTTTTATTTTATAAATCCCACACATTGTTTGTCCTCTGGTCACAGAGGTCTTGCTCCATTTAATGCCTCTCAACAGGTGACACAATAAGCAGCTATCAACAGTGGTAGAGCGGAGAGTATGCTGCCTATCTATATCATGAGGTTTTTTACTGCTAACCATTACTGTAGTATCTAAGCGCCTTCCATCTGCCTATCATGGTCGGGTAAACTTTTCAAAAATATTTATGTGACTTAGGAGCCTAAGTCACATTTTCAAAAGTGAAGTCAAAGTAAGTCACGTAGGCACTAAAATGTTACCAGTAAAGATTTGCCCATTTATATTCAAACAGAGTCTATAAAAATATTTTACTGTTTTTATTTTCTGCAGTAGGGACTAGTGGCAACACAAGCACATGCATACAGTGGCATCCAGAGTACGATTTGCACTACCATAGACCAATTGATATGTGGAATCTATGAAACAACAACAACAAAGAATAACCAAGGAAAAGAAAAATAAAAAAAAAATTTGTGCCAAATGCACTCTAGGATGTGGTTTAATCAGATTTTTTTTTTTAGCAACAGCTTTTGGATGATAGATAAACCCTGTGTCCTGACCAACTGAGCTCAGTACAGCCAATTTAATTTCAGCTAACCAACAGTTCTGGTTAAGTGGACTTTAACTGAATAAAGGTACTACTAATAAAAATAATCTTTCAAAAAATCTATACAACTTTAAACCCCCAAAGCCAGGAAACGTACAAGTAAAGCAAACACTCCATTAAAGACTTGCTCTGATGGGTTTGTCAACTCCTAAATATTAGTTAATTATAATGGGCCACATTTTCTAAAGCAGCCTCTTAAACTGCACCATCAATTACACACCTACAAGTTTCTGATCAGATGTTTTGTGTATGGGCAGGCACATAAATGAATGCAGAAAGAAATACCTGAGCAAAAAGGGGAGGAGGAATAGGAGGAGGTTTGAGCATTGGCCTGCTAAACCCAGGGTTGTGAGCTCAATCCTTGAGGGGGCCACTTAGGGATCTGGGGCAAACCCAATACTTGGTCCTGCTAGTAAAGGCAGGGGGCTGGACTCGATGACCTTTCAAGGTCCCTTCCAGTTCTAGGAGATAGGATATCTCCATTAATTTATTTATAAGTTGCATATGCAAAATTGCTTGTACAATTTCAGAGGTTCTCCCCCGTCCCCCGCCCAGGACCCCTTTGAAAATTAGGCTAATAGTTTTTTACTCCATATAATTTCATAGTTTATTTAAAAATGAAACTTCCATGGAAGGCTTCTAAAACATAGAAATTCCTCTTTGAGCCCTCATGGCAGGGCATCCCTATCTCTCAGGTAGTTACCCAGGTTGTTAAAACATGTTATTTCCATTAAGCAGATACCTGAAGGTCATTCCACTCTCCCAAGTCAGGATGAAATTAGGCAGTTTTTTTAAAAAGACCTATGTAATTTACTAATTTGGCTCCTTTGGTGCCACCTAATTTCTGTGGTAATTATTTAATTAGAAAGGTTTAAAAATTTTATATATATATATATATATATATATATATATATATACACATACACACACACACTAAACACTGCTGGTTCCTAAGAAATAATTACCATCTAGAACATAAATGTGTATTTAATGAGACATCAATTTGAAATCTAAAAAATAAAAAGTTAAAAAAATAACTGAAAAGTATTTCAGGTCTTACATCTGCCTCAGTCCTCCCTGTCATTTTTTGATGTTTACAATCTCAACAAAAAAAAAAATTTTTTTTTTTTTTTTAAGTTTCACTCTCCCTTGTTGCTATATGAAAGAGCCATGTAAACTGGGAGAACTGATTGACCAAAGAAGGGAAGGACTGAAAGAGATACAAAAAGTAGATAAACTGGGAAAAAAAGAGAAAAATAATAATTTTATTCTCTAGTCCAGGGGTGAGTAACCTATGGCACGTATGCCGAAGGCGGCACACGAGCTGATTTTCGGCGGCACTCACACTGCCCGGGTCCTGGCCACCGCTCTGGGGGGGTTCTGCATTTTAAATTAAGCTTCTTAAGCATTTTAAAAACTTTATTTACTTTACATACAACACTAGTTTAGTTATATATTATAGAAAGTGACCTTCTAAAAACGTTAAAATGTATGACTGGCACGCAAAACCTTAAATCAGAGTGAATAAATGGAAGACTCGGCACACCACTTCTGAAAGGTTGCTGACCCCTGCTCTAGTCTCTTTCTAGAGATTTTAGGAGTTACTTGTAACAATAGTAAGTAACACATTTTCAGAAAGAAATGTGATCTTTGTTGACAGTGATATTTTGGAGAAATTATGTATTATGAAGCTAATACAATACAAAAGGACAGTAAAAGTATAAGCGATAAAATGTTTTCTAATGTAACAGAGCTGCTGCTAGGATTGTGTAACTGGAATTTAGTAAATATGCCACTATTTAAATACACTGTCCTTTTTCATCACCATCCAGCTAATGAGTTCAAATGCATTATAAAAACATTAATTAAGCCTCACAATACCCTTGTGAAAGAAGAAGAGTATTATTCACAATATACAGATGCGGAAACTGAGACACCAAGAACATAAGTGACTTGTAATAGGCTACACACCTGGGACTAGAACACAGGAGTCAATCTCCTGGTCTAATCATTAAACATCATCTCTTCCATCAAAAGCATTTACTACATATATAAGCAATTCTCAGTTTTTAAACAGGCACTAACATTAATAAGAATATAAGCACAGCCATACTGAGTCAGACCAAAGGTCCACCTAGCCCCGCACCCTGTCTTCCGACAGTGGCCAATGCCAGGTCCCCAGACACCATCCCTGCCCATCCTGGCTAATAACCATTGATGGACCTATCCTCCATGAACTTATCTAGTTCTTTTTTGAACCCGGTTATAATCTTGGCCTTCACAACATCCTCTGGCAAAGAGTTCCACAAGTTGACTGTGCGTTGTGTGAAAGAATACTTCCTTTTGTTTGTTTTAAACCTACTGCCTATTAATTTCATTTGGTGACCCCTAGTTCTTGTGTTATAAGAAAGAATAAATAACTTCCTTATTTACTTTCTCCACACCAGTCATGATTTTATAGATCTCTATCATATCACCCCTTAGTCGTCTTTTTTCCAAGCTGAGAAGTCCCAGTCTTATTAATCTCTCCTCATACTGCAGCCGTTCCATGCCCCTAATCATTTTTGTTGCCCTTTTCTGAACCTTTTCCAATTCCAATATATCTTTTTTGAGATCAGACGACCACATTGCACGCAGTATACACGATGTAGGAGTACCACATCTATGGATTTATACAGAGGCAATATGGTACTACCTGTCTTATTATCTATCCCTTTCTTAATGATTCCCAACATTCTGTTTGCTTTGACTGCCGCTGCACATTGAGTGGAGATTTTCAGAGAACTATTCACAATGACTCCAAGAGCTCTTTCTTGAGTGGTAACAGCTAATTTAGACCCCATCATTTTATATGTATAGTTGGGATTATATTTTCAGTGTGCATTACTTTGCATTTATCAACATTAAATTTCATCTGCCATTTTGTTTCCCAGTCGCCTAGTTTTCTGAGATCCTTTTGTAGCTCTTCACAGTCTGCCTGGGACTTAACCATCTTGAGTAGTTTTGTAACAGCTGCAAATTTTGCCACTTCACTGTTTACCCCTTTTTCCAGATCATTTATGAATATGTTAAATAGGACTGGGCCCAGTACAGATCCCTGAGGGACACCACTATTTACTTCTCTCCATTCTGAAAACTGACCATTTATTCCAACTCTTTGTTTCCTATCTTTAACAGTTATCAATCCATGAGAGAACCTTCCCTCTTATCTCATGACAACTTATTTTGCTTAAGAGCCTTTGGTAAGGGACCTTGTCAAAGGCTTTCTGAAAATCTAAATACACTATATCCACTGGATCCCCCTTGTCCACATGCTTATTGATCCCCACAAAGAATTCTAATCAATCCGTGAGGGATGATTTCCCTTTACAAAAAAACATGTTGACTTTTCCCCCAACAAATTATGTTAATCTAAGTGTCTGACAATTTTGTTCTTTACTACAGTTTCAACCCGTTTGCCTAGTACTGAAGTCAGGCTTACCGGCCTGTAATTGCCAGGATCAGCTCTGGAGCCCTTTTTAAAAATTGGCGTCACATTAGCTATCCTCCAGTCATTTGGTACAGAAGCTGATTTAAATGATAGGTTACAAACTACAGTTAGAAGTTCTGCAATTTCACATTTGAATTTCTTTAGAACCCTTGGGTGAATACCATCTGGTCCTGGTGATTTATTACTGGTTAGTCTATCAATTTGTTCCAAAACTGTCTCTAATGACACCTCGATCTGGGACAGTTCCTCAGATTTGTCACCTAAAAAGAATGGCTCAGGTTTGGAAATCTTCCTCACATCCTCAGCCGTGAAGACAGATGCAAAGAATTCATTTAGTTTCTCCGCAATGGCCCTATCGTCCTTGAGTGCTCCTTTAGCATCTTGATCGTCCAGTTGTTTAGCAGGCTTCCTGCTTCTGATTTACTTAAAAAAATTTGCTATTACTTTTTGAGTCATTGGCTAATTGTTCTTCAAATTCTTTTTTGGTCTTCCTAATTATATTTTTATACTTCATTTGCCAGAATTTATGCTCCTTTCTATTTTCCTCACTAGGATTTAACTTCCACTTTTTAAGGGATACCTTTTTGTCTCTCACTGCTTCTTTTACTTTGTTGTTTAGCCACGGTGGCACTTTTTTTTGTTTTCTTATGTTTTTTTTATTTGGGGTATACATTTAAGTTGAGGATCTATCTAAAGTTTCCATGCAGCTTGCAGGGATTTTACTTTTGGTGCCGTACCTTTTAATTTTTGTTTAACTAACTTCCTCATTTTGTGTAGCCACCCTTTCTGAAATTAAATGCTACAGAGTTGGGCTGCTGTGGTGTTTACCCCACCACAGGGATGTTAAAATTTAATTATATTATGGTCACTATTACCAAGCGGTCCAGCTATCATCACTTCTTGGACCAGATCCTGTGCTCCACTTAGGACTAAATCAAGAATTGCCTCTCCTCTTGTGGGTTCCAGGACTGCTCCAAGAAGCAGTCATTTAAGGTGTCAAGAAACTTCATCTCTGCATCCTGTCCTGAGGTGACTTGTACCCAGTCAATATGGGGGCAATTGAAATCCCCCATTATTACTGAGTTTTTTATTTTTATAGCCTCTGTAATCTCCCTGAGCATTTCACGGTCACTATCACCATCCTGGTCAAGTGGTTGGTAATATATCCCTACTGCTATATTATTATTAGAGCATGGAATTACTATCCATAGAGATTCTATGGTACAGTTTGGTTCATTTAAGATTTTTAAACTTTGCATTTTCTCATCATATTCTATCCGTATTTTATCATCTTCCATCCTCTCCTCTTTACTAGGACATAGAGAATCTCCATTAATAGATCCTCCCCTAAGAGATGTCTCTGTCTGAACCACGTGCTCCTCCGCACCTGTCGGCTTTCCCCGTAGCCCTCAGTTTAAAAACCGTGCTACGATCTTTTTAATTTTAAGTGCCAGCAATCTGGTTCCATTCTGGTTTAGATGGAGCCCATCCTTCCTGTATAGGCTCCCCCTTTCCCAAACGTTTCCCCAGTTCCTAATAAATCTAAACCCCTCCTCCCTACACCATCATCTCATCAACACATTGAGACCCTGCAGTTCTGCCTAACTGGCCCTGCGCATGGAATCTCACTGGCCCTGCACGTGGAATATTCTCAAACTTTATCATGGTTTAATAACTGGCTGTCAAATTTAAAATTTTTACATTAATGCTCTTGTTGCATAAATGTGAAAAGTGTCTGAAAACAGTATAATTTCTAGATGTTTTTAAAGATTCAAACGCATAAATAAGGACTAAACAGATTTTTTTAAAACTGGAAGTGAAACAGTTTCTCTCTATGGAGGCATCTGAATATTGTTTTTCACCATCTGGTTGACTTATAAGCCAATTAAAATACGGGATCAATCATAAGAAAGCTAACAGCCCCTAAATGCCTTATCAAACTATAGCAGAATGAATACAGAAACCTTGCATTGAAATGATTAGCAGGCAAAGATAGCAAATGTGACTTATTACCTTTGTGGTCTTCTTAGGCCAGGCTACCACAGGGACCCCCGAAATGGCAAGATTCTGGTCGTCATCAGCATGTTCCTTCAGAATGTTCTGTTTCAAATGAAAGCAGCTTAATTAGTCAGAGAGCTATTTTTGAAACTTAAGAGATGAATAGTAGGAAGAGTGTTACTTCTGTCTATCTAGGTTAACTTTGTGGTTGTAAAGGACTTGATAATGTCCAAACCTCCAAACATTCAATCCACTGTAAACCTCTCTATCCAGCTGCTAAAATTTATGGTTCATTTAAAGTGAAATCTTCTGCAAAGAGTGCAAAGGAATTACAATTCTCATCATGTACTATTAATGGAAAATTAGGTTCCATTTAATAAAAAACACAACATACCACGCATGTGTGCTTGTTAGACAATGTTCAAAGGCACATGAAGAACATTGTCCAAAAGCAATGAAGCCTTATGAAGACAATGGAAAGACCCAAGTCTACCAATACTACCTCCTGCAGTCATAAGACATCTTTTTGTTTTCTGTTTATTCAACACCTACCACAATGGGGTCCTGATCCATGACAAGGGCTCCTAAGCTCTATGGAAATACAAATAATTAATAATCACCATCATCAGTTGCGTGGGACACAGCTATCATCAGGGTATCTGAGTACTTCAGATACCAGGCGCTTAAGTCAAGATGGAGCATTGCAAATTGTAATCTGTCAGCTCCATCAGCATTCATCTGAAGAGCACTGTCATCTCCACTGGTAACTCTTACCTTTCCTGTGGAAATCTGCTCAATTTTTTGTGAATCAGGTAAAGCCCTCAGGTTTCTGAACACTTACTAACAAAGCTTCAGACAATGCTGAATACCCTGGCCTCAAATTGGCTTTTTTTTCTGAATGCTTTTGTTCTAATGCTCTGTACTGGATGTCTTGCAAGTGGGTTTCACTGGTTCATACTGCTTCTGCCATGGGGAATAGTTTTCATTACCATGTAACTCAACATAGAGACATGGGATTATTCTAATTATAAACTGTCTTTATATATAATACATTGTGCTAGTGGGAATATCCATAATCAGCTCCCTGTGCTTATCCCTATATTTACAAACTGAGCGGCAGAGTCCTCCACTTTGGATTCAAGTATCTATAAACAACCACTGAAAGAGTCAAAAGTCTAACAAAGATTCCACTGATCTGCTGAAAACTGAAGCTCAAATGAGTCTTCATAAAATAAAATAAAATAAAAAAAAATCATTCCAATAAAGTAAACAAGATCTGTGCGTTGAAAATTACCTATTTGAATTGACAAGATAACCACAGACATGTCAATGGCGTTGCTCCCAATTACACTAACTTCTTGAAAAAGCTTAATTAGATAACAATAGACACAAGGCATCCCCAGTCCCCAGAGTGGAGTTTTAATCATTAGAAATTTCACACACTATATAAAAGGATCTTAAAATACACTAATTGTTTTTAATAGGAAATGCACTTGGAATAACACAAAGAAATTACACATGCTGTCCTTTTGTAAAGAGCAAACTGAAATGGGTGATGTGGTGCTATGTAGCCAAGGACCAGATCGCAGCCCAACTAACAGCCTGAGCACAGCAGGCAGTGCCACATACCCAGATAATGCAGTAAGACATCCTACCAGGAGAAGGCAGGATGCCATATGTAGAACTGGTTTAAAGCACCATGAGGGAATGTTTGCTGCCTTCGCAGAGCAAAAGATTCACGGGCTAATGATTGTTGTGCATACAGATAGGAGCATATAGACATCTGTACTGTGACGCAGTCGTGTCCCTTACTGCACTTTAAATGGCATTAGGCAGGCAGATCTCCTAGTCTTTTGTGCCCCATGGCAAATTTACAGTCTGGATCCTCCATCCCTTTTTGATAATTGCACAAAAATATGTAACTGCCTCAAAACTTTCTCCTCCCTGCAGAAACATGCAGGCACAGGCAGGATCTAGCCCTATGTCTGGATATTTATGTCTCTTTGCTGTTTGAAGAGTCACGTGACTATAGCTAACATCATACATGCCACAAAAACAGCTCTCTCTGGAAGAACCACTATTGAGATTGTAAAACAAGTGCTGCATGTCTGGACAATCTGTTTGTCAGAGCTGGGATGCTTAAAAGGACATTTATTCACAAGTGTTATCTGATAAAAATTGTAAACTGTTAATCTCATTATTGTTTGTAACACCCTCTTAGAAGCTTAAAGGCAAAATTACTCTCACCACCAGCTATGTGCATTTTGGCAACAGCTCCTTGTATGTCGAGGATGCAGTTCAAACTTTCTGTAACAGTTTTTAAAGCCTCAAAGAGTCTGCGACTTGAGAGGTTTCCACCACATAACCTAGCGCTGCAGTTAAGATCCTTATTATACGGCAACACCTAGCTGGGAAATTGATATAAAAGAAATTAATCCTGATTTGCATCCATGTGACAGGGCAACCAGATCCATTGTGTCTTACCATGAACACAGTCACCACCATTTAAAAAAGCAGTATTTCTTGGCAATAGAGTAATGGATTTTTAAGGGAGACTGGGACTTGTTGGATAAAAAGATTGTGATTGGGAGCCAGGGGAACTGGGAATCAAGCAGGGGTAGTAGGGAGATTAGATGAGGAGCCAGTGAGAATGGAAAATGGGAGACTGGCTGCACAAGAAGACGAACTGGAAACCAGATGGGAGGCATGGGGGACAGAGGGATGACTGACACAGATCCGATGAGGAGTCAGGAGGGGGAACTAGGACTAGCTGGGCAAAAGAAACGTGCAAGGAGCTGGGGAGACTGAGATTGGATGAGGGAGAGAGTCCAGCTCTCAGATGGGGAGTCCACTGAGGAAGAGTAGGACTGGTTGGGCAAGGAGACTGGGATAAGAAGCCTGAGGAGTTCAGAATGTGACTGCCTAGGTGAGGAGACTGGGAAAAGTAGCCAGAGTGGTGAAGATACAGGACTGGGACAAAGACAAGTTGGAGAACACAGTGGAAGAAGGTGGTCAGGTTTGGGGGGAACAGGGGCAGAAGGAGGGCCTGTGGCCACTAGAGACTATTTCCCTCTAGAGTCTAGAATGGAACCCAAGATTTCCAAGTCTCACCATTTCCTCTGCTGTCAGCAAATGTGTGTGAAACCACTGGCACAGTGTGTCTCATTCCCTTCTAGTGCCAACCCACACACAGGATGACAGCCTCCACTATTACAACCTACTATTGCTATCAGTTACTCTGTTAAGCTCAGAGGTCTCCGTGGAGAATCTAAAGAGTCCAACCCTGCTGATAAACAATGTGGGTGTCACTCTGATGCCATGTGATGGTGTGATAGGGCCCTCAGTGGCTAGGCAGCTTAGTGGCTAGATCGTTGGTTAGGGGGGCTGAAGGGAGACCTGACCCCTCCTTCTCCCTCAGGACCTGGCCCAGGGTCCTGTATTGCTCAACCCCTAAACAGGGGAGATGGATCTTCCTCCCCATCCAGGCCTGACATTGGCTGCAGGTATAACGGGGCGGAGCTAGCTGAACCCACAGGTGTTCTTTAATACCTGCTGTGCCCGGCTGCAGTCTCTCTGCTCCTTCACAGATGGATTTTTTTTTTCAATTTTCTGTTTTAAAAACCACAGGAAATTACACACACAAACTATGCTAAAGGATCATTGAAGTTGCAAAGTTGAGCACTCAAAAGTTCAGAAATGCCAGAACTAAGATTGCCTGTACAACCTAAATTTTGTCCCTTTATACATGTGTTACAATAGTCTTTAATTACATGATCACATACTAATTTTTCCACAGGACCCTGTTTCATTCAGTGTACAAGATGGAAGGTTCTGAATTAATGAGCAGTTATTCAATATTATTTTCTTTTCTCCTCTCTGTTCCATGTGTGGCCCTAGGTCTTATTAACTGCACACTAGTCAAATCCTGCTCTGAAGACAGAATTATTAATTTCCACATTGGCTTTTTTATGATGCTCATCACTATAATACCAAGTGATTCACAAACATTAATTGATTTGTTTTCACACTACTCCTGTGAGATGAGTGTGTAATATTATCCCCATTATACATATTGGGGAACTGAGGCAGAGAGAGATTAAGATAATAAATGTCCACTAATTTTAGATGCTTAATTTGACATGCACAGGACCTGATTTTTCAGAGTATTTTGCATGATACAGCACTTTGTGTTCAAAGCACAGCTCTGATCAAACTCAGCAGTTTAACACTTCTGCAAATCTGACCCTAGGGTCTCAAGGCAGGCATCCATAAAATGAGGAACACACATTTAGTGAGCTCCTGTAAAAAGTCTGAGTTAAGTGACTTACCCAGCATCACAAAGGAACTCTGTGGCAGAGGCAGGGATAGAATCCAATTCTCAAGCATGGCTTTTAATTGCCTTTAGCCAGGAGACCCCTCTTTCTCTTTCTGCAATCCTCTGTCTCATTTGTTACACACCTTCCAATTTCTGAAACAAATGAGGCAGGGGTCCTACAGAGAGCAGTTTACTACACAATCCTGATTTATCCCCAGTGCACCAACCATCCTGTACCCTGAATGAGGCTGGCGTTCTGTGGAAAAAATACCATGCACTCATATAATTGAAGACTGTACCATAATCCATATGCACAAAGAGGGCAAAACTGAGGTTTCATAGGCAACCTTAATTCTGGCATTTCCTAACTTCTGGGTGGTTTCCACTCTTGGGCAAGGATGGTATCCCTAGCCTGCTGGCCAGAAACTGGGAATGGGTGACAGAGGATGGATCACTTGATGATTACCTGTTCTGTTCATTCCCTCTGAAGCACCTGGCATTGGCCACTGTCAAAAGACAGTATACGGAGCTAGATGGACCTTTGGTATGACCCAGTATGGCTGTCCTTATGTTTCTTTAATGTCATTTTGTGTGTGTAATTTACATGCTACAAAAAACAACTTTTCTACACTCAGTTTTGAGACAAGCATATAAAGAAACAACTTCTCTGAAGGGTTATCCAAAGATTCTGCTGCATCTGTAAAGTCTCAGATGAGTCTCTTCTAAGTGTAATAATAAAAAAAAGTATATTATATATGTAGTCCATTCAAAGGATTTTTTCTATATAACATTTTAGTCTTCTTTATGCTTCAGGGAGACAATATTCTCTGGAAAACAGGATATGGGTAATTAAACAGGTGAGAAACTACTTTATTCAGTGATGTGGAGTTTCACAGAACCAGTTGGGGTAAATCATATACAATTCATACCCTCCTGTCTTAAGCAGGGATACATTTAGATCACAGGAGATTGGATTACTGTTCTGTATTGCAAATACAACTTAATTAGCTACATAAAGCCTATTTGTTAATCGAGTAGGAAGTGAAGGAATTCATTTTCCTGATAAGAAAGGACACTGAAAACTAAACTTGTGTAAGTTCCTTACACATCATATGAGCTCCTAAGTCATCTGACACTATTAAACGGGGACACTACAATCAGGAAAGGCGCCAAACTAACAGCCCTGGAGATTGAAATCCCATTTATTGGGAAGACAGATGGACAGTGCCAGAGTAAGCCTCCCCACACTGCCTTTCCAGTGTGGCTCTATCCAGAAAAGAGGAGAGCTCAGCTCTACACTCAATTCAATCCTTAACTTATCTGACAGCAAGGGGGTCAATTAGTGTTGGTGGTGGTTGTGTTTTTGTGACATGGATGCCTGTCCACTGAGAGCTGGGCTCAGACCACTAAGTGCATTTCCTAGAGGCCTCTCAACACCTATTAGGTGGTAACAACTTTCAGTCACTACCAAACAAGATTAGATCTGAACAAGTGACCCAGAATCAGAGATGAAAGACTACATCCAACAGGTCAGAGAAAGTAGTGGAGTGTGTTGCATGCGCCCTATACTAGGACATACACATAAGTATTAAAAATTATATGCACACATATGCTCCTGCACGAAATCTGTCAATTAAAAATACATCCCTAAACATTGGCTGATCTGTCATATATAGAGAAAGCATCCCCTTGTTAGCAGTTGATCAAAAGAGAAGAAAGAAAACCTAAAAATAATGGTTCCCAAATTGTGGTCCATGGATTGCTGACTGGTCACATGGTGATGATTCTGCTGCCTATTTTCTTAACATTACTTTCCCATGTAAGCCGTTGCTGTAGTTGCCCCAGGGCTATTATTCTATTGCCAGTGGGATGGAAATTAGTCTATGCAATTGTGACTGGGAGGGGAGATAATCCATGAAACCATCATGGTCCATGCACTGAGGAAGTCTGAGAACCTATGCTTTAAAAAATAAAAACCCAACCCCACCTCAGAAAAGACCATAAAACTGGGATCTCTCAGTGCAGATAGGGAACCAGAGTAGAATTTGTACTGAAGCCAGATAGTAACAACCTCCTTGGCAGCACCAGAAGCTGAAATCATTCAAAGACTTTCCAAGCCAGGTACAGCAATGATGCCTGCTGAAACAGGAGTATTCTTGCTTTCTCTTGGCAACAAACTCAAACTGGCATATTCAGAGAACTCATCCTCTCACTCTATGGACAGAAAGAAACAAACTCCACATAATGCACTTTGAGGAAGAGTTCTCTATGCTGTGTGTGTGTGTTTGAAGTTAATAGTTAAATGAACTCTTATATCTCCCCTTCTGTCCTTGATATCTGCCGCTGTCACTGCAGTTCTCACAATGTAATGAACCAGGCAGACATATGGGGCCGGCACCTTACTGTCTGTCTGACTGGAGCCCCTCAAGTTTTTGAATCTTCTTCTTCTGGAAGGTGACCAAAAGGGTGTTCCCTTCAGCCTGGCAACCAGACATCTTTGAAACGACAGTCTTGATGGTGTTGCCAAGGCATTCACTGTATTTGGCGGTCTGTGGTGATAAACTGCCATGGTTTTTAGTTTCTTCTTAGATAATATTTTCATGCTACATGAGATAACCAGGACCTCTCAGTAGCCTACCAAATTCCCAGCCTGGAATGTACTCTGTTTTTATCGAAATCTGAGCCTATGACAGAAAATCTTTCATTCTAAACTTTAACATCCACTGAAAACTCTCATAGCCTTTCAAATTCAAGAAGTTATAAGTACAGAGAGCTTAATTTGCCCCTTAGCTACACCTCTCCCCAACTGCCTTCTTGTTCTCCAGCACCTTACCTTTGGTTTAAAAATCAATTATCTATATATCTCATGGTTGCAAATATAACTTACAGAATGTGACCTAAATTTAATCAACGTAGTGATGCCTGCCTGAATTTGCAATGAACATAAAATAATCACTCCAAGAGATGTTAACTGACCCAGTTCATCTCAGTGAAGTGTTAACTCCCCAGTGATGCTAATTTAAATGTCAACATTGTTGTCTATTACACTACAGATCAAAGCAAAAAGGAAGGACAGAGATGATATTTTGAAAATCTGCACAATCTACTGAGAGTGCCATTTCATTTTGGTGCCCCAAGAGGCTGAAACTTGGGATATATTGCCACTTATTTTTCTCCCCAATCAAGAAGGAGCCAAACCTAAGTACCTTAGCAGAGCATCTGAGCTCTAGCAAGGGGAAACCAAGCCAAAGGACCCCAGCACAGTCCATAGATATATACAAACCCC
Source organism: Chrysemys picta bellii (assembly GCF_011386835.1). Taxonomy (NCBI): domain Eukaryota; kingdom Metazoa; phylum Chordata; order Testudines; family Emydidae; genus Chrysemys; species Chrysemys picta. The sequence goes on from NC_088805.1 coordinate 27,386,226, forward strand.
ACTGAGGGACAGCTGACAACACACAACCATATTTTGAACATCTGCACAGTTTACCATAAGTAGCATCTCAGTTTGGCATTTAAAAGGATGCAGATTATTTTGTAAGTGGAGCCTGGTTTGTGGGTAGAGCTTGGATGAGTATCACAACCTTTCTTCTCTGCCCAATTCAAACCCTGGTCTTGGGGCTTAATTCTGATTTCAGATTATATAGTGGCAGATCACAAAGCAGCTTGTGAAATCAATTACCGTGATTGTGTGCAAATATACAAACATATACACAGTAACCAATTGGAGGGATAGCTCAGTGGTTTGAGGACTGGCCTGATGAACGCAGGGTTGTGAGTTCAATTCTTGAGGGGATGATTTTGGGATTTAGTTGGGGATTGGTCCTGCTTTGAGCAGGGGGCTGGACTAGATGACCTCTTGAGGTCCCTTCCAACCCTGATATTCTAGGATACACCAGTAATCAGAATTGCACTCTTGGTGGCTTACCAAAATAAATACCATGTATTGTGATTCCAGGCTCCAAGTTTGTGGAAGATAGCTGGGCTTCACACTATATGCTTATAGCCTTTTTATTTAAATTGCATTTGGGCTGCTTCTAAGCAGCTGTGACATAGTTTATGTTGAAAAAGTACAGACCCTATACTTCTAAAACATAAATACACACTTTTCTTCACAAGACATGATAAGCAGGACACATCTTCTCTACTCTGTGGTGCAATGAATAATAAATAAAACCACATTGTCCAGAGAGGCAGCAATGACTAGTGGTCAAAACACAGGAGTGGGGGTTACTACTCATCATTCCAAATCAGAGCAAATGATTATGGATGGATTATACACTTTAAAAAAAATACGGAATTTAGAAAGGAAGGGCTAATAGAAATTTTAACCTTGCTTTTTCTAGCTGAAACTGCTCAAACATGAAATATTAAATAAATAAAAATAATACACTAATGGATTGATCCTCACATCACCTTTGTGAGTAAATATGAATATCCCCATTTTAGAGAAGGGGAAACAAAAAGAAACAGAGGTAAAATAACTTACCTAAGGTGACAGAGTTGGGACTAGAACCAACTAGACTATGTTGAAAATTAGGTTTTTTGCCTATTCTTGAGATTTCCCCTTTGCCCCTAAACCAGATGAGGTCACCACTCCTGCACAATCCCAGATGCTATGTCAATTACCTACAGACTAGTTCTGTTTTAGCAGCCGCTCACTTATCCCACCATCTCCAAGGAAAGTACATTGTACCAGTAGGCAATAACCATCATGCTGCAGAGGGCAATGGGGGAAACAAAAAAAGAGAAGGGGGGAACTAAGGAAAGAAAATGCCATTCAGAAAGTTGGATGGGTCTGGTTTTTGCACCAGGATCAAGTATTTAAATCTTGTAGATTTCATTTGTGTCAGCTAATCAGACATATCTGAAAGCACAGTGGATTAAAAAGGCATATTAAAATACATGGATACACATAAAATAGGACTCTCTCTATGTATGTCTTTATGTACATGAGCTATACCATGCACTGTTATTGCAAGGGTACACAAACTTTGTGACACTGAGGGCAGTTCCAACCAGAACGGACCTGATTAAACAGATCAGATTGTAGATGTCCATATCCATAATATGGAGAAGGAGTCTATGCAGACAAGAAGGCCAACCATGCAATATTCTCCTTCCAGATCTGAGTGGCATTCAGATCAGGAGGGGAGCGATGAGTGCTAGGACTTGTCTCCGTGGGCTTCCCTCACATTGAGGACAAGTGTTTGCATAACTCTAGAGGCCTCACTTTGCGTACTTTTATTGTGTGCACGGCCTATGGAATATACATTTTATATCTTTAAAAGCAGTTATACCCACCTTCATATCCTCCAGAAGTGCCTGAGGATCCTCAATGCCTTCTGGAACACACTTCTTGTTCTCTGGGAGAGATTCAAGCTTTTCTACTAGGGCTTTCAAACCTTTCAGTTCAAACTCTGTGAGATGAGTCCATTTGGTTGAGACTTCGGTAGCTGGTGACCCTGTTGGTGTTTTGGGATAGTCCGTGGGGGTTGTTGACTTTACACTGTCATCTGACTCATTGGACAAAGTTCTTTTGAGGTACCTCATCACTGTGGCTTTCTGTTTTTTCCCTGCAACATCCTTCCCTTCAGAGTGTGTGCTGTTGGGCGAGGAGGAACCATCAGCCAAGGACTTTGTGTTCTTATCCAAATTGTCTTCCTTCTCCTCCCGGGTATGAGCATCACAAGATTCTTCATCCATGTCTAACCAGGAATCTGATGAGAAGCTGTCTACGCTGGGTTTTCTTGTGGCATCTGAAAGACACACAAAGAAAATTAAATCTTTATCCTGCTGAATTTACAGCTTAAACAATCCTCCTGTCAGGACTAGTGATCACCTGATTAAACTGGCACATGGTAGTGCCTGGTAACTCTTACACACATCTAGGAAGTGAGTTTTGTTCAGATAATTTAAAACTGATTTTGCTGTGTTTCATTAACATCTATTTCACGCAAATGACTGAACAACTTAGGAACAATATGGCTTTTTCAAAAAGTTTCCATCATCAAACTCCCACAGTTAAGGGTAGAAGAAAAAAAAATCACAATTCATATATTTGAGATGTATCATTAATTTTCCAGAAAAACCAGATGAGATCAGATTTGACATTCTTCATATTTCTAAGCTAGAAACACAAGCAGGAAAAAAAAAAAAAAAAAAAAACACCTTAAAAACCTTATTGCCATTCTTTCAGGCCTTTTTTATAGATTACAAAGAAGCAAAAACTATTTTTTTTTCCTTTGCAGGTCATCGGCAATAGAATGTATAAATACTTGGTTTTATATGGTATCTGTCATCCAATAACCTTAAAGCACTGCAAGAACACTCATTACTTCTTTAAGACAGAACAATACTATTATGCCCATTTTAAAGATGGGAATCTGAAGCACAGAGAAGTGAAGTGACTGACCCAGGGTCACACAACTGTATAACCATTACTACACCTCTACCTCGATATAACGCTGTCCTCGGGAGCCAAAAAAAAAAATCTTACCGCGTTATAGGTGAAACCGCGTTATACTGAACTTGCTTTGATCCACCGGAGTGCACAGCCCTGCCCTCCCAGAGCGCTGCTTTACCGTGTTATATCCGAATTTGTGTTCTATCGGGTCGCGTTATATCGAGGTAGCGATGTATTATGAATACAGCCCCAAATGCATGCTGGTTGCTTTATAGATAAATAGAAGGACAGGAGGCTGAATGCTCAAAGAGAGTTAGCCTCCTAACTTCTATTTAGGCTCCCATGAAATCAATGGAAGTTAGGAGCCTAACTCTTTTTGAGCATTCAGCCCAAAGTCCCTGGCTCCGAGGAATTTACATTCTTAGGTCTAGTCTACAGTAGGCTTTTCCTCTGAAAATGCCCACTGTTGCTGACCCCAGAACAGCTCCAATGATGACAGCATTACAAGAAGGGTACTGGTCAAGGCTCCAAAAGCCTTTTAACTGCAGTTTTGTTTATACTTGCTTTTCTACAAAACAATATGGTTATCGTGTCTACACTAGCACTTTCCCCATTACTACCACTAGCAGAGATGAACTGGTGTTAATTGGTAGGAATTTCTGGTTAAAAATGCTAGTGTAGGCAGCACCCAACAAAGTCAATGGGACTTTTGACACTGACTTTAATGGGAGTAGGATCCGGCCCATGACAGACATTATATGCAAAAAAAGAGAAGAGATACAGCAATAAACATGTGACTGAGCAATGAAGTGTCTCATTTCCTTGTTTTCATTTACTTATTTTCAACCGTCTAAATTCTGAGTCTTTCCACAGTTTCTCTTCACCCAAACCTTTTATTTGAGGAAGGACTAAATAAACACTAAGGCTATGTCTACATTAGCACTTTACTTGGTATAACTTATGTCACTCAGGGGTATGAAAAAAAATCCTCTGAGTGACATAAGTTACACCAATAGAAGCACCAGTGTGGACAGCGCTATGTCAGCAGGAGACGCCCTCCCACCAGCATAGTTACCATCACTCATTGGAGATTATTTAATTATGTTGATGGGAGAGCTCTCTCCTGTCAGCATAGAGGTTACACAGCTGTGTCAGTACAGTTGTGCTGCATTAAGATGCTAGTGTAGACATGGCCTAAGTAAGGACTTCAGATTTGGCTGCATTATAATAATAAGCAAACGTCTCACAAATAATGAAGCAAAGAATCACAGAGATTGGAAGTGAACCTCTATGACAGAGAAGGTTCTGACTGTGAGTGAAAGAATGTGCCATCATCTCCTCAGAAAACAAACTGCACTTACTAGCTGGAAAACAGAAAGATGCAGCAAGCAGACAGTTGTTGCTTAACTGCTAAATTCAGACATGCTGGGAAAAAATCCTCATAAAGTTTTGTCTACGCTGTGAAAACAAGTTCAGTTAGGTAACACCTGACAGAAATGAAGGGGGAAGTTACATTTATCAAGGCTAGTGGGTGATTATTTCAAACTTAGACATCACAGAATGTTTTCCTCACAATCTTATTAGATTGAGAATTATTTTGGGGGAAGAAGGTTTAAACTGATTTTCTGAAGAACAAGACAGAAGCTTAAAAAAAAAAAAAAGTATTGGGCCACTGACCCAGTCAGGCCCTGGTTACAGTGAAGGTAAATATCCTTCTTCTTTCTATCCCCTTCTCTCCATCCCATCCAATACACACCGCTCCTGTAAAGTCTTAACATAATCAAATTCAATATTTAGTGCATTGAATTGTTTATTCGGTGTGATATAGTGATGAACAACAACACTCAGAAGCAGCCACTTTCTGTCACCCAGAAAACCAGTAGCAGAGCCAGGAATTTGACCCAGTTCTCCTGAGTTCCAGTCTGGTGCCCTAGCCCAGAGGCCACACTGCCTTTCTGTTAATTAAAATATTCATAAACACATTTTCTGATCATTTAAATTTCAGTAATGTTCGCTACTTCACAGCAGATTAAAGTATGGAAGTCCTGTCTACACTGGGGGATTTTGGTGATTGGTGGCCAGTGTAGCTGCAGCAGAACCCCTGGTGTGGGCATGGAAAGCAGTTATAATTGCAATTTGCACCAGTGCAACTTCGTCTACTTGAACCTGTGGTCATGCGGAACAGTGAAAGTCGTAGCTTACACTGACTTTGCTGCCTACACTATGTTTTTGTATAGGCGCAGCTATGCTAGGTGCTTGCCACTGACAGCTGTAACTGAGGTAGGTCACCTAAGAAAGGAGAAGGAAATCATATTGTGACCATCTACAGCAAATGATGTTTTGGTGCCATTAGTGGGTGGCACGTGAGATACACCACCACCTTTTATCTCTGATCTAATCAATGGAACGAAAAGGCCAGAAGGAAGGAGCAGAGCCCAGTGGGGAATCCTAACTCCACTGATAAACCCAGACCCCACCCAACAAAGCAGTGGAGCCCTGGTCCAACCTGGGAATGACAGTAGGGCCAGGCACCTTCCTCCCCGATTACATTGGCTGCTGTTCCTCCCTCTGCTGGAGGTGATCTGCACTCAACCAATGTTGTTGTGTTGGTTACACTTGGCTTGGTTCATGCCTTCCAGTCCTATACTTCTTTGATTCTATGGTTGCAAAATTTTCTCTGCTACCACAAGGGCTAAAAATAAGTTTTTTTTTCCACTAAAAGCGGAGATTCTCTCAGCATGTCTCAGCTCTGGGAGCAGGGACACTAGGCATGTGTCCTAATGTGCTTATGCCTCAGTGGGCAGTGTTATTCAGCATCTCTCCACATCCCCACCTGGTGCAAATCTCAATGGAGCTGAAGGGTTGCAGAGCAGCTCTCTGTGTTGCCTTGTCCCACTCCTCCAGTCTGTTTTACAGCTGATGCAGGGGGAATTTCCTCAGCAGTTCTACTGCTCCTGGGGCTGTCTGTCTTCTCTTTGGGCTCTTTTTGCCCCATGACCTCCCCATTAGGGTTTCCCCCCCCCTCCCCCCTAAACAGGGAATCTTGAAAAGGGATGATTTACAAAGATGAAGAGCAGGGCTCAGCATCCACTCATGCTGAGGCCGCTCGTGCTGCCTGACACAGAGAAAATGTTGGAGGGAGAAAGAGGCAGGACGCTGCAACCAGAGACTGGCCATTACGGGTTCAGTAAGAGTTGAGGGTTGGACTTTTATGCCAACACATCCCATTAGTTATGGTGTGCTGGGGTCGTCCCGAGGCTTGTCCACGGTAGGCATTTTTACACAGTGCAAGCCCTCAGTGTAGATATACTCAATTGGTGTAGAGCAAGCCCCAAGCTGTCCAGGTACAGCACATGTACAATGGGGTTTGCACTGGTGCAGCTGGGAGAATTAAGATTAAGTGTTAAAGGGTTAACACCCAACTGGGAGTTTTCTGTTTCCCTTGCTGAGTATGTTATTTGTTCCTTTTTCTTGTTTATAAAATCTCCCTAAAGGAAAAGATCCTGCTGACTGCAATTGTGGTTTCCTCTGCTTAGTCATTCCACCAGCCAACACTGCATTATAACTATTTTTAAAAGCTATTTTGTAGCCCAGGCTCCCACCTGGCATAGATAAAGAGTTTGAAGAAGAGATCTAACAGGGTTTGGTCCATCCCCATTGCCACTTTAAAGCCATGTTACCAGGAACATTGTTTAAATGGCCTCCACGCAAATGCATATGGGGCCTAATTGAGTCTTTTAAAGTGTTTAAATGCTTTCTACTGTGCTTACTTTTTAGAGCAATCTATTAAATAAAGAAGTGGTGTCTCCCAGCATCATGAACATGTGTAATCCTCTGTGAATTGAGGTCACTGCTTCATATGGCTCATCAGGGTTTGTGCCAATCACGAACACTGCAGTATACAAACTTTACTTTCTTATCATCACATATTATTCTGAGAGTCTTTGGCTACCCCCAGGCCTAGGATCACCTACTGTGGGTCTCCTCCTTAATACAATTCAAATCCTTTCAAAAAAGGACAGGGGGAAAAATTCTCACAAATATAACAATTCTGGATATGGAAAACAGAGAGACTCCGCGGTGTTGTAATCCAGAAAAAGAAAGGGTGGTCCGTCTTAGCACAGGACAAGGAGATAGGAACTCCCAATTTCTAAAGCAATAACTCTCTGTGTGGACTTAGGCAAATCACAATCACTCTCCCTCAGTTTGGCCTTGTGCAAAACAGGGGTGATTATACATAGTTACCTTCTTCAACAGAGGATTAAGTTGCTAAGTTTCCCTTCAGCAGTACAGTGTGTTCAATATACACTCTTCTGCTGCAAGTGGAATTGCCATTCACAGCTCCAAAGCCTGGCACTTTGGCCTGTCAGCAAGAGGTAGGGAGTGAGTTCTTTATAGCAGTCTTAAAAGGAAACGAGGGCATCGAGGAATCTGATTATATAGAATTTTCCCAAATAAAAATCACTTAACATAATCCATAAATTCTCTTTCAATGGGAAATCCACTATACTGTCTGTGAAGGAAAAAAGGAATGGTTCCTCCACCATTCCATACAGCACCTTTCTATTACCCATCAGGCTGTATGTACAGTCCAAGCCATCCTGTGAAACATCTTACAGTGGGAATCTTAAAAGCTACAGGATACAGAGTATTTTATGATTAGCGCCACATCTTCTCCCAATTACTCTTTGTCAGTTTAGTCTCAAGATTCACATCTGACTGAAGGACACATGTAGGTCAACAGCAGTTGACAACATCCAACATAGACTCAACAATTCTAAGAATAAGAATCCTGTAGGCATTTCCATCTCGGAGCAGCACATGTTCAAATCTGGTAGGAAGTTCATATAGAGTGCCCTTTTTTATTCCAACTGGCAGGACGAATGCCACAGTCGGAGGGATGTAAAGAATGAGATTCAGTGCTTTTACAGAAGCCTGTGATTGCTGTAATGCCATCACTTCCACTGAGCTCCTGCCCTCCTATGGAACAGATCAAAGCAAGAACAGACTCTCACATGCTAACCAGGATCTTAATCTAAGAAAGCTATTGACTGGAAACTCATTCTGGGACTGAGGAAGGAGAGAGGAAGCAAGGCCTCCTTTTTATACCACTTAAAATGTAGATTTTTTCACATAGAGAGTAGAATACAGGGACAAGCTTTCAGTCAGGCAAGTATTGGGTCTCTGATTTTGTGCCTGCAATTTTGCAGATGGAAATAATTGCAAACCGAAAAAAGAGAGACACTTATTTTGGAATAAGAAGTGTCCACACGGGGATTATACTGGTGTGACTCAACTGGAATAATTATATTTGTCAATTTCCGCATGTAGACCAGCTCTTAAGATTCAGACTCACCTCAGAATTTGGCCATCTTAAACTCAAAGTATAAATATAATGTAACAAATCCACAAATTTAGTCTTGGGACATGTACATCAAACCCCCCACATCCTGTAGATTGGAACAGTACTCAAAGATCTCTAACACCAGATGATAAGTGAGATCAGGGAGGCAGCAAAATCTAGGAGAACAACCTCGATAGGGGACTTGAAATGGAGCAATATTAAGAGGAATTCGCATATGAGGGAGTATTCTGGAGAAACTGTTTATTGATACCATCAGTTATGGTATCAATAAAGCAATAAAAGAAATAAATTGAGCAGCTCATTCTGGAAAATACCAGACAGAGGGAACTGCTTTCTAGGTAGCTCTATCCAAACACAGGAGTTAGAGGATAGGATACTGAAATTAGCACCTTTTTATACAAAAAATGTGTCATGGGATCTTTAACACAAGTGATCAGGACCTTGGTTTTCTGTTTCTTCCAAAGATGACACCTATCAGCAGTAAAGAGACACCTATCATCACTACTGACTCAAAGAAAAGTGCCTAGCAAGTTCCAGACACCACTTCTTACAGCACTGTTTTCTCTTTGGAGATTCTTCCTCCAAGTGCTAGCCATGCCTGACTCTTCTTAGCTTCTGAGATCCAACGAGAACACTGTCTGCAGCAGAGCAGATGCAAAATAAAAGAGCATATCTCCAGGGTAAAATACAGCAAACTATAAGAGCCAAAAAAAAAGTATAGTTAAGAAGTAGAAATCCAACACAAACCATAACAGGGAAAATATACTGTGGAAAAAGAGGAAATGTGAAGAAGCAGATAGCTACAAACATTAAGACTAACCATAAGAAGTTTTTTAATAAGCATGCATGGAACTCAAGATGGTTTCCCTAGTCCAAGAAGTAAAGAGGACAATTAAAACTACAAAGGAGTTGCAGGTAACCTTCTGTCCGTATTCACTACGGATGGTGATGGGGAAGTCCTTCCTCAAAGGAGCACCTCTTATGGAAATCAAGACATGGCATTAACAGAGAGAGAAGTCTCTAAGGAAAAGAGGAGGCAGCAACCTGAGGACCTCAAGAATCCTGAAGGAAGTTTAAAAAAGTCAGAAATTCTGCTCCTTTGCCAACATCTAGTTCACTGAATCCTCTACATTTAACAGTTGTGCCTGAATGTTGTGGTGCCCATTTAAAAAAAAAAAGCTACAGGTGATTCAACAATTACAGACCAGGCAACTTCACCTCAGTACAGGGAGCAGAGAGTATAATTAAGAGCAGGATGGGAAAATATCCTAAGTAGTACAATATGACAGGGAAATAGAACAGAAAGGTATGATTTCTCTTGATAGGAGCTGTGTTTCTGTTAGAATTCTTTGAAAAAACCAGCAAAATACCAAAAATGGGAATCCAGATGATATAATAAACTTGGCCTTTTGAACACCAGTTAGTAAGGTCCCTCACACCTATATAATCAGCTAAAATATACAGTCCACCAGGGAATAATAAATAATAATAAAAAATAGATAATGACAAAGATGCATAAATAAATGTCTTTTTCTTAGAACAGAGAGAAGATCCTAGGAGTCAACGACAGAAATCAGCACTGAGACTGACACTGTTTAGTATGCTAGTGAACTGAAGTTGAAGGTGGCAGCCAGGTGATAAAATATGCTGTAGACAGAGACTGTTTAAGTGAGTAAAAAGTACACGTCTGTCCAAGAGAGCAAGGTCAGATTAAAATCCTAACATGTTTGAAGTCTGGTGGTATTAATATAATACACTGTCAAATGCCTGTAATCATGCCTCACCCCATTGTCTGGGACTCGTTTAGCTCACATAGCAGTGGATTGTGATTTTATGGCTGAAGGGCCCAGGTTCTATCCCTGCTGAAGAATTGTAGCAGGTATCATTATATTAGGATCTGGAGTTTTGGTTCAGGTTCTAGTAAAATAGTAGGGGAAGAGAAATGTGAGACTCCAGAAGGGTCTAATCAAACTGGGGATGGGCTCATCATTAGCTGCTACTACCGATCTGCAAATGAAGATCAGGGAAGTAGAGAGAGAATCCAAAAAAGGAGGAAGAGAATCAGTACCTTCAGTCCTGCTCTGAGAAGCATTCCTATAATAATAAAGAAACCTTCACAACTGTGCAACAACAATCTAGAGTACAAAATTCAAGAGGAACCCTACAATGACAAAGTCATGAACAACCTGACAAGTGTGCACTGCCTGCGCGTGCACACACACACACACACACACACACACCATTGCCATAACAAGCCAGTGTGCAGCTCCAGCAAACAGCCCTTCAATAACAAATCCATTTGTGCATGATGGAAATAATGAAACAAATTCAAGCTTCCAGCAGGTTTTTGAAAATCAGGGAGAGTTAGATTTAAAAAGGATCTGGAATCTTATTTAAAGAATATTTGAGAAACCTTTGAAACGATAGGGAAAAGGAGCCTTCCTTACAAAAAAACCCATTTTCATTCCCCAGGCCCAACAGCCAAGGAAGGAGACAACGTGTCTCACTGTGGGATTTGCCATGAGTGCAAGTTCCTTCCCACAGTACCCAGAGAGAGAAGGCATGCCCCATTCCAGTGCTCACTGCAACTTAGGCTTCCAAACTGTCCCACTCTTGACACAGGCCTCTTCTTTCTGCCAGGCTTGTGCTGTCCTGGCAGAGCCCCAGGCTAGATGAAGAGTGCCTGTTGATCCTAGATAATGCAATAGTCACACAGTAGAGAGGGCCAGCATTCTTCTCAGAGAGATATAGAATTTTGCTCTTTAAATCCAAGTATTTCTATAGGCAGCAGTTCTTCAAAGCACCTCTGACTTGCATTATCCACCTCTTATTCTGATTGCTCAAACTATTACTGCTCTTCGGACTTGTTTTTACTGAGGCTTTTTCCCTTGAAGGCTATAAGTGCCCTTTCCTGTTCAAACTCTAGAGAAGCAGCATGTCTCTCAAAATTGGGGGTAAATCTGGAGGAAAACTGGGACTCAATTAAAGATGGCTGCTCCCTTCATCCCCACCTAAGCACTGACTCCTACTCTATCACCCTGAATGCCCCATTTCTATCTCCTTCCCCACAATGAACAGTCTCTTTCCATCACAACATTTTCTTCCTGCAGCAGGCATCCCAGTATTCTGGATCCAAAATACAATTTTGAGTCTAAGTAATTTTAGTGCGGTTGCAAAGGGCTGGACTGACAGACCTGGGGACACCAAAAGTTTTCTTTGCATCCACAGAATTCCTACAGTATGGGCAGTAGCAGTCCAAGGTTCTCCATACTACCTCAATCCTGGCCTAAAAGCACCATCTATAGAGCTGAGAAGACAACTTAATCTCCATGGCCCGTTATTCTGCTGATTCAGCCTACTGAGATTGCCAAAATGGGCCAACTTGGTGACAATTGTGTTTTTACATGACTTGGATGCCTCACCACTAGGAACTGGACTAAGGTCATGCCTATACTACCACTTATGTCAGCAAAACGTATGTCGCTCAAGGGTGTGAAAAAAACACACAGCCTGAGTGACAAAAGTTTCGCAGGCATACGTGGTAGCGTGCACAGCACTATGTCAGCGGGAGAGCTTCTCCCACCGACATAGCTACCGCTGCTCGTTGGGGGTGGTTTAATTATGTCAACGGGAGAGCTCTCTCCCATCAGCATAAAGCAGCTACACAAGAGATCTTACAGTGGCACAGCTGTACCAATATCGCTGTAAGCTATCTAGTGTAGACATAACCCGAGACACATTCCGCATGGGTGACCAAATCACCAACAGTCACTACTGAGCTGACCTGGATTCACGCTGGTGATTTAGATGGGGAAGGTTCCAGATCTTATGTTCAATCTCCTGAGCCATCCCATCTCCATGCACCTCATTCATTCTAAAACGTGTTGATTTCACTGTACAACTTAATGACCCTCCACCCCTGCCTCAGTGTCAGGAAGATCCTCTCTGGAGCACAGCATCTCTCATGCCAGCATTCAGACATCAAAGTGCTGCTTCTTTACGTTCCAAGGGATACAAGGACAGACAGTTTTGTCAATGGTTCTTTAAAGAGCTCCTTCCCCCAGAACAAAACCAGCCAGAAGCAAGGAGTTACTCAGCACACCACACAGTATGCTTTGGGAGTTCCTGACTTATTAATCCTTCAGTGGAGGAGTTTGATGGCACACAGAGGGGCTGCGGAATGGGACCCTCCATCCACAGAGATCTGCTGAGATCTGCAGGGAGCTCCTTCAGATCTCAGAGTATCTTTGCAGTCAGTCAGCTTCTCCATACTACTCCCTGGCAGCATGGCTCACTAAAGAGCGATGCTTACCACCCATGCAGCCCCTCTCACTGAAATGTCATGATGCATTAGGTGGCCATTTATGTCTTGACTGCTGGCCATTCTCTCCAAAATCTCTGGGGCTCCCAAACATGTGGTATTCACAATGATGGCCAGCTATGGGAGTGGGGAAAAGGGTGGGATGGAAATACTTTAGCTTCTCTCTCTACTTCCAGATGCACCAGCCTGATCTAGCTGATACTTGTGCTACTTTCAGCCTTTCTGTGCCTAAAAGCAAGATGACGTGGCCCAGTGGCCCTTTGGAAATAAAATAAATAAAGCTGATAGGCAAGGCTAGAACTCTAGCTGTACTGCTAGAACTCAAGCCCTTGACGCTTTCCCACTTTGATCCCATCCATCCATCTCTGCCACAGTTCACTTTCAGCTATTGTTTTAAAGGTTTCTTTGCCCTGCCTGCATCTAAGTTATTGATAATGTAAGTTTGTTTTGTTTTTTAAATAAACTAGTCACCAGTTTGGGAAAAATAAAACCAGAGATGTAAAAAAAGAAAGAAAAAAGAAGCCAGATTTAGGGGCTGCTTGTAATGCACTTTGTAGACGAAGTGCTAACTATCCAACCCAACAGAACAAATTTGCAATGCAGACTTTTTGGCTGCTAAGGTAATATGCCAAATGCAACAGTAAATCCTCAACTATTTGGCAGATCACCTCAACACAAACATTACTGAAACCAAGAAATAAACAAATCTGAAATTATTTTTCTGAGATCCATTTGCCATGGAAAAGCTCAATAAATATCATTCAAGGAAGGGTGGCGGTTCAGTGAAATTGCTTGAGCTTCAAATCTTCTCCATCTCCAAATAATGAAATAATTCATTAGGATCTCTACATTTCTCCAATTTAATTTACAGTCTGCTTTGCAAAAGCCAAAGCACTGACTAGTCTGAGATGCCAGCGTCCATTCTGAATACGCACTTGAAGGATTCACTCACCAATTAACATTGATTCTTTCTGGTATTCTTTGCTGAGGTGGCAGCGCTGGGTCACACAGGACACGTATCTCTCCAGAACATACCAGCACATTTCATAGTAGAAAGGATAACGGAATTTGGCATGCACCTGAAAGCAAGATTGAGACTGTCAATCCATGTGGAAGGGAGAGAAGTTTGCAGCACAAGGGCCAGTCATCATTCTCATCATGTTATCAAGAGCACAAACGGTATGCAGGAGGGGGAGGGGAAAGAGGGTGGGAGCTGAGTGAGATGTATGCGTTCAGCATACAAAATGAGGAGGCTGCCTGCCTGCTTGCTATGATAGCATCATTCCTTGGTTCACTAATTTGTACCCTCTTGGGTTGGTGGGGGAGGTGGGGAGGGAGTTGTGGTCTTGTGAAATCATGAAACTGATGCATGGCCCCCTAAGGTATTATTTATCTACTGTATAAACATAGGGTGGTCACATACAGATGTTAGTCACTAAAATTCAAGTTAAAATAAATGTGGGTTCTTTTGATTTCCTAAAAATTATTCCATGATTTGTCAAAACAGCATTACCACCTACAAAGAGCCAAGCAGGAAACTCGATCCTTGCCAACTCAAGTCTTTACAATACCACCATTTGATTAAACAATGGAATAAAAACAAAATTTTGATTGTTGGTATATCGCATTCAAACATTAAATATAAAAAAAGGCCCCTACATTTGTTCTACTCTTAATATTTTGGTAGTCAATCAACTTTTGCCCTGAATCAAACAGAAAAGTGGGATTCTACCAAAAAATTCTGCCAGGATATCCCCTTCCCTTTATCTCCCAGCCTTGCTATTTTCGTATCAGAAGCGGATTTCTCAGTGCTGTATATCTGTGATATTTATTTCATGTTTAAAAGAAAAATAAACTGCTTTTTTTCCCTCTAACAGTTTTCCAAGTAAGGGAGATCTCTGTGCTAAGGAAGACACTGTGGAGTCTCCAATTTGGGAATATGTATGTACATTTGCTGTGTTTGAATACGTATGTACATTTGCTGTGTTTTAAAAAAAAAAAAAATGAATGCCATATACCTTGCATGCACAGGTACTTACACTGAACAGTTCTTACTCCTTGCAGGCATTGAATTTGCATTTTGTGGGCTGGATAAAACCTAGCTTGCATACATTGCAGCAGGATTATGTGAACTGCTCTTAACACATTCTATGCAGTTTAACTTCTCACCTAACCAACAAGTCTAACACATGTCTGCCCACCTTTAATGAAAACTGCATTGCACCAGAAAGGCTCATTATTACAGGCAGTCCATTTTCTTTAAACATGGGAGTCTAAATAGAACGACTAAATACAGCATCTGGAAACTCATACTGGCACTTGGCTGTGCAAAACAGACATTTACACACCTGCCTTATGATCAGAGCATCCACCTGTGGGATTCAGATGTTCTGCTAAAATGTCCACATTTGAAAATTGTGCCCAGAGTAGACAGTCAAAAAACCTTGCATCTGCTCCCATTGTAGGGGAAATTGAAACACTAAACAATAAAACAACATGTCATTAAGGAAACTAAGTGCATTGCAAGGTAGAGTATAAGTAATCCAAAATGTTTACCAGAGCTGAGACCTCAAACTCAGCACAAATGTAGCTGGCAAATCTGAAGCCAGATGCTGTCAAATGTTGCTGAGGGTGATGATGCAACTGATTGCTGCTGCATCGTTCCAAACATTCCCTAAGTTGTGGGTTATACAGCACTGTACTTCTAAAAAACCAAAACCTAGATGCGAGAACAACATTCAACCCCAGGGTGTTACAGTATTGGAGAACCCTTTTTCCTTTTGGTTTGGTTACATGTCAGAAAGAAGAGATCATGTCACTTATCACTATTACAGAACACAAGGGAAATTAGCCATGCTAAAATATATGCTAATAAAGGAACTCAAATTTTTCCAAGAGAGCACTGCAGGAAACAAAATTTGCAAAGAATTGACTTACAAACAGGAAGCCGCCTTCCACCCCTCAGCCTTCAAAAGGTTTTCAGCCACATGCCTGGGAATATTAAAGACATCATTGCTCAACATTTGTTGACAGATTCTGAGCTTCACCAAATTTAGTTGTTACCAATGTTAATTCAATGTGAAAGACAAGGCAGTAATGCATGCAGTGCTCCCATTATGTATATCAATCTTTAATATTCAATTTGAGTTCCTAATTGCCTCACTATCAATGTTCCAACCCACAGCAAATCCCTCCATGCCTCTGTAATTCGCTATTTGCCTGAGATGGCTCTGCTTTATAAACCTTCAAAAGTAAGAGCTACCATATGTAGTAATAGATACTGTGCAAAGGTCTACAGTGCCTTTTGCTGTAGAAGCAAATCTAAGATTGACAGTGGTTTAAAAATTTCTTAAATGTGCTTTATGCAAAAGCATAAATGAGTACATCATTTATGACCTTCCTAGATATTTATTAGTTGTAATGGATGCGAATTGTATAACGTACATGCCCATACCTTTTCCTATTGTATATCCATAGGTCAAATGAACTTTAAAAAAAAAAAAAATTATGAAGCCAAAAGTTATCTGTGATCCGTTTACAATTTACTATCTAATGTATCTTCTGCCGGGGGACTAAATCCTGCACCAGCAGGGGGATAGACTAGATAATCTAATAGACGTTTTCCAGCTCTAACTTCAATGATTAATAATTTACAATCCACTGAATATATTTTTAATTATTCCTGTACAGTGAGAAAAATTCTCTCTGGAATATGATCGTTTCTACAGTTCAAAGTGAAATTATTTTAGAGACTTGTACAAAAAACAAAACAAAAAACCAAGCACATGTGAGGCACGTTCTCCCCTAGAATGTATTAGTTTCTTACACTATAGCTATTAAAAAATCATTATGTCTTCTACTTGCATTGAATCATTCTCATCGCAATATTTTTAAAATAATTTTTTTAATTAATTTGGGGGGAAATTAATCTATCAATTTTAAATTTTAAATTTAGGTTCCAGAAAACAGAATCAGTAGCAAATACCATCATCTGTGAGTGACCACCTTACGTATATATTTTGAATGCTTGTATCCTCATACAGGTTCAAATACATTAATGTGACTAAATCTAGATCAGCTAAAAATAGCTTAACATTTCTTCTCCTTCGGTATTACTGAACCCATAACACCCCTAAGCCAAAATGATGAACCTTTGCATCACAGCCTGCTCCGCAGTTACCCAAGCTGGTCTAGCAGAAAGCTAAACAGCTTGGCCTATTTGCCTAGCTGTTAATTGGCCTCTAGGAAAGGCAGACTGCAAAATGAAAATCTCTACAAACTGCAAGGCTAGAGAATAATTGTTTACCTCAATTGCACGTTAGAAGCTGTTTCCAACAATAGACATGTTTTTTATTACTCCTTAAAAACTATTTTAAATGGCTATAACCCTCTTTAAAAATCTCCCAGGGATATGAGAAATTAAGATAGAATAAGCATGACAAGTGTACAAGCTAGGGGGTTTTATTGGGCTCTAAATCAGCATTACCATTTCAGCCATGTATTATCCTTGTCTTAGCTGCTAAGACAATAACAACTGCACCTAGCATAAAAATGGCTTTGAATACCAGCAATCAAAGATGATTAAGCATTATACAGCAGGTTTAAACACAGTGAAACCTCCATAAAATTGCTCTGTGCAAAATCAAGAGGGGAAACACACCCAGATTACACTTTGATTTGAGTGTGGCAATTACTTTGTGAATCACATCATGTAATTTACTTCTGTGTTACACACAATGGAAAGAACAATACTCAGGAGAAACCCATCTGCAGTCTGTTCACTGGCGAACTCGCTTTCAAGTACATTAAACACGATCTGGCTATACCACTCAGTGAGGATTATTCAAATAAAGAAGAAATTACAATATTTGTTCCACAAAGTAAACTGAATAGTGCATTCTGTTCATTTTGAAAACATTTACTCTTAAGAGAGACTTGTATAATGATTTCAGGATTTTTTTAATCACCATTTTACAAAAAACATGTATTTTTATTTTCTCTGTCACGTTTTATTGCAGGTCAGTTCATTAGTGTAGGGTTGCATACACATCTTTGTTATTGTAGGGTTACTTGGGAGCATTTGATTATTTACATGTCTTTGTTATTGTAGGATTGCTCATGAGTGCTGGACTGAGTATAACACATTATTATCATATAGCTGCATTGAGTGCTGAGTTTGTTGCTGTAGGGTTGCTTGAGCTCTGGGCCATTGGCAGACTTCTCCCCCCCCCTTTTTAAGCACTGAAACATTTATTTGGGGGGGGAGGAGGCGGGAAGGATAAAACATTACATGTACTTCGCAGAAACAATCTTAGATGAAACCTACAAGATTAAAAAGGTTAAAATGTGGGCTTCCAATCTTGAAAGCGTCCTTTTCCAAACAACAATTTAAGGGAGATTTTCAAAGGTAAAAATGGCAGGTAGGTGTCCCAACTTCTCAGTGCAAGTTAGATCCCTAACTGCTCATTGTGACTTGGCTAATGTCTCCCTTAGTGTAATGCTGATGAACGTTTGAAAAGCCAAGAGCCACCCTAACTGCCTAGGAAGGAAGAGCTGATTTTCAGAGGTCTGAGCATCCGCAGCTCTGATTGAAGTCTATAGGAGCAGTGGGTGCTCAACTCCCTAAGAAAATGATGCTCCTACTCTTCTATTGC
Organism: Chrysemys picta bellii; assembly: GCF_011386835.1. Classification (NCBI taxonomy): domain Eukaryota; kingdom Metazoa; phylum Chordata; order Testudines; family Emydidae; genus Chrysemys; species Chrysemys picta. The sequence continues at coordinate 27,404,536 of NC_088805.1, forward strand.
TGCAGTAATATAATCGGTCTCTTTTTCCATCTTCTCCATGGCTTTCTATGTAATTCATTCACACACTGTTTCTGGTTTACATCTTTCCTCCATAGCCCTCTCTTCTTCCCCTTGTCTCCACTACTGTTGACAGCTCATCACCCAGGCTCACAGATATTCTCCTCTCTCTTACATCCAGGCTCCAATATCCCCTGCCAGTCTTTTTGCTACAATCTCTCTAAAATCCTTCCTTTCTGCTCTACCCCAATGCCATTCTCTAGCCCTTGTTCACCTCTAGCCTTGATTACGACAACCTCCTTCTCTGTTGCTTCCCTGCAATTCATCTTACCTCCCCCTTTGATTTACTCTAAATGCTGTTGCTAAGATCAGCTTCCCCTCCTGGCACTCCCCTATTCAAATCTGTCCACTGCCTTTTGCATCAAGTTCATGCTTCCCGTCAAGGCCACGCAAAATTCCACTCCTGCCTTTGTCTCTGTTCTTGATTCCTCCTACTCCCACTCTCACGCCCTTCGTTCTGCCCAGATCTCCCTTTTAACTGCCCCTTTCTGCCATCCCACCTCTCCCGCTGAGAATTCCTTCCTATGTGCCAAATATTCCCTCTCTCCATTCAAATCCCTCCAGGAAACCAATACCTTCTATCAATGCTTAGCAATACAAGACCTATCGGTCTTTGTATCCCCTGGAAAGTAATGGAGTAGCATCCTGGTGTCAGAACACTGGAATGAGAGAGGCTGCACAGGAAAAAGGCTTTGCACGCTGATGAGGAAATGGTGTAGAGTCACTAAGTAAAATGTGCACGATTCAAGCCAAGGCCCTCACCCTGTGTATTGTGTCTCTGTTAGAAGTGTTTAATTTAGACTGAAATCCCTAGGGGAGGGACCATGCCCTCTTGTAGGAATGAACAGCACTGAGAATACTGCTCGTGTTCAATAAATTACAATATTAAATAGACCTTGTCTATATGGGAAAGATTTACTAGTTATCCTGGTATAAATAACACTAACACACAACCTCTCTCTCAGTGTAGACACTTATTCCAGAGTAAGAGTGGCTTATTTCAGTTCAGCTTAAATCCCTTCCCAAGTGATATAAGCTAAAATGAACAAAGCAAATCTTACACTGGAATGAAAGTGTCCACACACGGGGTTATACCAGTATAACTGTATCAAGACTGTATATAAGAACAGAAGAATGACCATACTGGAACAGACCAAAGGTCCATCTAGCCCAGTATCCTGTCTTCCGACAGTGACCAATGCCAGGTGCCCCAGAGGGAATGAACAGAACACGTAATCATCAAGTGATCCATCCAGTGTTGCCCATTCCCAGCTTCTGGCAAACAGAGGTTAGGGACACCATCCCTGCCTATCCTGGCTAACAGCCATTGATGGACCTATCCTCCATGAATGTATCTAGTTCTTTTTTCAACCCTGTTACAGTCTTGGCCTTCACAACATCCTTGGGCAAGGAACTTACATAAACTGATGGTTGAATATCTGCATTACAATACTGTGGCAGGCGAACAAAAAAACAAAACAAAACAAAAACACCACATGGGGCAACTAAAATAGAATGACACTTCTTTGAGATTTTTATTAGTCTTATTTTATCTAGCTAAAAAATAATTATAGCTATTAAGTAACTGGGATTCTAACCAAAGGTCCAATTCTCACCCTCCAAGCGTAGAACCCATACGGTCACTTACTCCATGATCTGATACCCTTTCCCACTATGTGGGTGTTTTGGCCAGATGTGTGGATTCAATGCCCTCCCCCACCCCAATCCCCAAAGTTTCCCCTGCACTAGCGTGGAGCTGCTGTGGAAGAAAACTTTCCAGAGTGCAAACAATGAGTAATGTAGTTCCCTTGTGCAGCTTTTGTATGGCTCCCCCATTCCACTCTGGGCAGCAGAACCATGCTAGTTCCATTGGTTCTCTGGTCTTGTTCGCCCACACCAAAAGGCAAAAGTGTACCCTAAAGGGCAATGTATCTCCATGCAAAAGGAAAGATATTTACACTGGTGGTTCTCAACCAGGGGTCCGGGGCCCCCTGGGGGGCCGCAAGCAGGTTTCGGGGGGCTGCCAAGCAGGGCTGGCATTAGACTTGCTGCCTGGGCCTCAGCAAGTCGAAGCCCCACCGCACGGGGCTGAAACCCAAGGCCCGATGCCCTGCCACCCGGCACTGAAGCTGAAACCTGAGCAATTTAGCTTCATAGGACCCCCTGTGGTATGGGGCCTGGGCAATTGCCCTGCTTGCTACCCCCTAATGATAGTCCTGGCTTTTATATGCAGAAAAATAGTTGTTGGAGCACAGGTGGGCTGTGGAATTTTTATAGCGCGGGGGAGGGAGGGAAAGGGCTCCGAAAGAAAAAGGTTGAGAACCCCTGGTTTACACTAGAGGAGGTCAACGGGGACATAAAACCAGACAAGAGACTCAACAGTGACTAGTCAATGGGAACTGGGGGCAAATAGGTGAGCAAATCCCACCAAGAAAAACGGACTTGGAGGGCCTTGTTGCCTGGCATTTACCTTCTTGTTCCAATCACTGTGACATGGAGATACCGCTAGTTCGTGTCTTTCAGAAAGGGACATGAAAAGGATTTTATACATGATACAGTCAAAAGGAACTGCACACTTAAAAAGAGAATCAAGCATCCTTACCCTTGTTCTGTCCTCAATTTCATAGACGCGAAGCTGCATGGGAACATTAAAGCTATGCAGGATATTTCCACCAAACACCAGAGAATCTACTGGAGTATAAACTGCATGTATCCATCCTAAAGAGGAAAAGCAAAGAACTGAGAATGCCTCATGCTATGTAGGATCACAAAGGACTTTACAACCAATCACAAATTCTCATAGATCACCAGGAGGAATACAAATATTATTAGTCCCATTCTACAGACAGAGAAACTGAGGCACTGAGAGGTTAAATGACTTGCTCAAGGTCACACTTCAAGATTGCTGTAATAGCAAGAAAGTGTTTGTATGTGTGTGTATAATGATAGCTCTAGAGACTGAATTGCTCTATTTAGCCACAGAACAGCTACAACATGGGTGGAGGCTAAGCAAGCTTCCCTTACGCTGCTGCACCAACGTGAGTCAACCACAACCCACAGATGAGAAGGAAGTTCACTCTCCATGGCCCGTTCAGCTCTTAGTCTCTCTTCTGACATCACCAAACAGGGGCACAAATCATGTTAACAGTGGTGGCAGGTCTGTGATGTGCAGATGGATTGAGACACACCAAACTTGTATCACACAAGGCCCAAACAGCCATCAGACAGTAGCAACTTAAGGTCACTACCAGCCATCTTGCAGAGGTAAAAGCTCCATATCCCATTACCAATTCTTCAAAACAACTGAAAATATTTTTATTTGGCAAGTCCGTAGTGTTTCTCCCACTACAGCTGATGAGATTGCTAACAACCCAATCCTGCAAGGAAAGTTCCCTTAATGGACTCCAAAGGGAGGTGAGGATGCTCACCACCCATGGATCAAGCCATAGCAGTTCAGGCAGCTGGCTTCTCTGCGTTCCTTCCTCTGCACTATTTGCCTGTCACGTGATTAGCTGACGCATGGGATACCTAGGACTCTAGACTCTGATCTCAGCAGTGACAAAGGAATTGATCCTACTAACGATCTGGGACCCCGGGAGTTTGTAACATTAATTCTTGTTTTAAATCAAAAGCATTTCAATTAATAAACCAGCAAGCAGAGCATAAGGGGTTGTCAATTTCTTCCTAACTGTGCACTGCTTTCCATTAAAGCTGGAGAGGTTTTCATTTGCCTCAAGATCAGTGAGGCAGCAGGAAAATGCAACCTGGGCCTACAGAGTGACCTCTCCAGCCACTAGGCACAAAAGCATTTCCCCTGCTAGAGCTTGCGGACCTGCTGGGTTATGCTTGGGAAGCCCTTGAACCACCATATATGACAGGACATTGGCTCACAGTGCTTTCACTGAGAAGCATTTAGTAGGAGAGGGACAGAGAAAAAACTCAAGTTAAAATTTTCTCCCCAGGAACACAAAGCCTGGTTCTTGGTACATTTTTCTGATTTTACGAATCTAATTCCACATGATGAATCTAATGAAGTGAAAATTACAGGTGCCCAATGGTAATGGCAACTCCGGGTTATTATTACAGCTTTCTTACAATAGGTATAGTAAATTTCCTCACTGACTCACTCACAATCAACAAGGAAGTTTGTCACGCCAAATCAATCTAGCTTCTTTCCTTCCTCACAGGGGCAACTGCTGCAAGAAATAATACCCTAGTCTTGGATATGCATATATAAAAAACTACTGAGTAAGTAGGGTAACCTAGCGATCAGAGCAATAGATTGGGAAACAGGATTCCGGTGTTCTGTTCACTGCTCACCCACGGGCTCTGTGTACACTTGGGAAGTCACCTAACTTCTCTGTGCTTCACTTTCCACACCTGGAAAAGAGGGTTAACACTTATAAACTGGCTTGGATGAAAGCTGCAATTGATACTGCCCATGAAATTTAAAAAACAACAACTGAGTAAAGAAGATTTTGACACCTGTAATGGCCTTTTGGTGGATACATGCAGCAGGACTATAAAGTCTCTTCACAAGCAGATCAGTGCACCATATCACATTAAATATATCAATTAAACATACAAATGTAATTTAAAAACTTGTAAAAATAAATGGCTTTCAAAGAGAGGGAACCTAAATAAAGTTACGGAGCTTGGAGTTAATTGCTTTTACCAGATGATCAAAGATTCACATGACATAAGGGAAAGGGTTGGAACTGTGTGTAAAAAATTAAGCTGCTACCAGGTCTCAGAGACTGATATGTTGGGTAGAATGGGGTTGCATCTGGCAACTCAGGGTTAGCCTACTCTGATGAGGTAGGTATAATTATTTCCATTTTAAGATAGGGAAACTGAGGCTCAAAAAGGTCACAGTGAAGCAGTGTCAGAGATGGGAATAGAACCCATGAATCCTGACTCCCAGTCCTCTGATCTAACCATTAGGCAACACTCCTCTCCTCACAATACATCCCAACACACTGAATTGTAAATACTGGATATGATTGCTTTATTAAGGCATTTTATAGTGCTGTCAATTGTTCTAGGTTATTTAAAAAAATCTGTTGTCAGAGATTTACGACTCTAATGTAAAAATTCACTGAGCAGAAAAAACTGTTACTCTTCAAGATGCGCTGCACATGTCCCTTCCACTGTGGGTGTTTGCACGCTCCAGTCCACGGTTGTTGGAGCATTTTCACCCTCAGCAGCATCCATCAGAGCAGCCTGAGCATGCCTTCTGCTGTCTCATGCATATCACACGAGCATAAAGGGTCAAGCCAACCCAGACTCACCCCTCCTCCCCCAAGTTCCTTCCTACTGGAAGTACTCCAATAGCAATGGGAAGGAGGGTGCATCGTAGACATGTGCAAAACATCTAGAAGAACAGTAGTTACAGAAAGGTCAGTGATCATTTTTTCTTCTTCGAGTGACTGCACATGTCCATTCCACTGTAGGTGACTCACAAGCAATTCTATTTGGAGGCAGTATTGGAATCTATTTGAACAAGGACTGGAAGACCACTTGTCCAATTTTAGCATCATCTCTTGATTGTTGAGAAATTGCATAGTGCGAGGTAAACATGTGACATGCGGACCAGGTTACCGCTTTGCAACTGTCTAATACACATGAGCCAGAAATGCTGCACAGGCCACTTGGGATCTAGATGAATGACCCAATATTCTATCTAACAGCTCCACATTAGCCAAGTGGTAACATAAGCAAATACAACCGGACATCCATGCTGAAATCCTCTGTGTAGAAATTAGGCTGCCCTTCATGCTGTCCACAAATGCAACAACAATTGAAATGAAGATCTGGAAGGTTTAGCCTGTTCCAGATAAAACACTGATGCTCTTCCAACATCTGGAGTGTGCAACAGCTCTTCTTCCTTCTTACCATGAGTCTTTGGAAAGAAGGTCGGTAAGTAAACTATTTGGATATGAAAAGAGGAGACTACTTTCGTAAGGAACCTTGGATGGGGACGAAGGTAGACTTTATCTACGTAAAAAAAGGTATACAGAGGATGTGATACTAATGCCCTCAACTCCCCTACTCTCCTGGCCACTGTAATGGCTATTAAAAATGTTACCTTCATTGAAAGGTGTAACAGACAGCAAGTCACTACAGGCTCGAAGGGAGGATCCATCAGCCCAGTTAAGACTAAATTCAGGCTCCATGGTGGAATAAGACTTTGTATGTGTGGAAACACCTTGTCCAAGCCCTTTAAAAACCTTACAACCATTGGACTGGAATAAAGGAAGTGTTTATCCCCAGGAGGGTGAAATGCCGACATACCTGCTAAGTGTACCCTAACTAAACTATATCCGCAAAAAGAAGAACAGGAGTACTTGTGGCACCTTAGAGACTAACAAATTTATTAGAGCATAAGCATTCGTGGACTACAGCCCACTTCTTCGGATGCATATAGAATGGAACATATATTGAGGAGATATATATACACACATACAGAGAGCATAAACAGGTGGGAGTTGTCTTACCAACTCTGAGAGGCCAATTAATTAGTTGATTAATTAATTGGCCTCTCAGAGTTGGTAAGACAACTCCCACCTGTTTATGCTCTCTGTATGTGTGTATATATATCTCCTCAATATATGTTCCATTCTATATGCATCCGAAGAAGTGGGCTGTAGTCCACGAAAGCTTATGCTCTAATAAATTTGTTAGTCTCTAAGGTGCCACAAGTACTCCTGTTCTTCTTTTTGCGGATACAGACTAACACGGCTGCTACTCTGAAACCTAACTAAACTAATCACTAATCCTTGATGTTTCAGGTACAAACATAGTCCAGCCTTTGCTGAATAGAACCAAGGATGGGGGAAAACACCTTTCAGCCTTGACCAGACGGAAAACCTTCCACTTAGCAAGGTAAGTTGTCCTCGTTGATGGTTTTCTACTATTCAGCAGTACCTCCTACACCTCTCTGGAGCAGGACTCCTCCACCAATGTTATCCATGAAGTCTCCAGGCTGACTGGTGAAGAGCCTCAAGGTTGAGGTGGAAGAGGTGGCTGCGATTCTGTGAAACTAAGTCTGCGTGAAGCGGGAGCAATAGGGGGACTGATTGATAGGTCTGAGAACTGAGAAAAACAGTGCTATGAGGCCAAACTGGGACAATCAGTATAAGATTGAACTTGTCTGGTTTGGCCTTGAACAGAACTCTGGGCAGAAGAGCTATGCAGGGGAAGAGTGTACAGAGACCCTCCGACTATGGCAATAAAAAAGTGTCCATCAGCAAACCTGGGCTATGACCTGCTCTGGAGCAGAACTGGTGTCATTTTGTGGTGTCCTTTGTGGCAAACAGATCCACTTGGGATGTTCCCCAGAGCTAGAAAATGGACCTTGCTATGTCTGGGCCAAGGGACCACTAATGATGGTTGATAAACAACTTGCTTATGCGATCTGCCAGTGTATCCTGAGTCCCCAGGAGCAGGGCCGCCGTCAGAAGTATAGAGTTACTGATGTAGAAGTCCCAGAGCAAGACTGCTTCCCAACAGAGTAGTGAGGACTGGGCTCCTCCCTGCTTGTTTACATAAAACATGGCTGTTGTATTGTCAGTCAGCATCCTGATGCAAGGAAGGAATGCCATGCAAGCTACACGGACAGTCCGCGGCTTCCTGATGTTTATGTGCAGACTGAAATCTTAGGGAGACTAGAGATTTTGTGTCTGCAGGTGTCCCACGTAAGCACCCCATCCCAGATCCGAGGCATCTGTGACTAAGGTAAGTAAGTACGCCCCACCTCAGCACAACTCCCCTGAATGCACTGTTGGGTCTAACCACCAAATCTAGGGAGGATAAGATGCAATTTTGTACGTGCACTAACATGCCTACGTGGTGCCTTCTTGGAGAATATATATCTGCCACCCAGCCCTGAAGGGATCTGAGGCACTGTCTGGAGTACTGGACCACGTAAGTGCACATGGCCAAGTGCCCCAGAAGTCTTACCATGGAGAGAGGATAAGCCTTCAAGTCCAGAAAAAGGCTTCGCATTGCAAGAAACCTTGTCTATGGTAGCAAGGCCCTGGCCATTGGGGAGTCCAGGACCACTCCAATAAATACTGTTTTCAGTTTCAGAGACAGGACTGACTTGTCTGTGTTGATTAACAGGCTGAGGATGCTGAAAGTGGACCAGATTATGCAGATTCTGGACACCACCTGCAACCTGGACCAACTTCTTATCAGCCAGTCATCCAGGTAAGGGAATACACGGACCCTCCCCCTGCCCCCCATCTCTAGAGGAAAAGCTGCTACCACCACCATATGGTCTGTAAATACAAGAGGGGCAACTGAGAAACCAAAGGGGATGGGCTGTGAACTGATAATGGCAGCTCCAGATGGTGAAACTTAGAAATGTTCTGTGGCCCTGCTGAATTGCCACATGAATGTAGGCATCCTTTAAGTTGAGAGCAGCATACCTGTCCCCAGGAAATAAGGGACGCTAACGTGACCATCCAGAATTTCCCTTTTTTTTTTTTATTAAATAACTGCCTTGTATCTAAAATAGGCCAAAGACCCCCTTTTGCCTTCGGGATCAGGAAGTATTGGGAGTAAAAACCCTTTCTCTTGAACAAAGATGGGATCTCCTCTCTAGCGCCTACAAGAAGAAGTGATTGTACCTCTTGCAGTAATGCTTTCTTGTGAGAGCGGTCCCTGAAGAGGGAGGGGGAAAGGAGGCAGAAATAAAAGGAAGCGAATATCCCACTTCCACCGTGCTTAAATTCCACCAATCTGTTATGATGTGGGTCCAAGCATGATAGAAGCAGGACGAGCAGTTTGCAAAAATTAGAACAGAAAAGTATGGCACTCTTAGAACAGGTAGACTGCTCTTGACCGATCAAACTGAGCTGCTGGAAGAAGCCACCTGCCTCTACAAACACCAATGGTTGCAGAAACAGAGAGAAGTGGTGGTAGAGATCACCATTTCTAACCTCTGCTCCTTTTCTTTGGTAGGTCTTGGGTTCAAGAAATAAATCCCTGAAATCACTGACACTGATGATGGCAGAATGCCTTCCGCTGAGGGATTTCAGCCTCACTCTAAAATCCTTGAAACTATGCAGAGTCTCGTCCATCTTTTCTGAAAAGAGCAATGATACCTCAAAGGGTAAGTCCTGCACTAGCTCTAGCACCTCTGGAGGGAGGCCAGAAGAGTCCAGCCAAAATGAGCACCTCATTGTGATGGCAGAGGCCATACTGTGCTCTGCAGAATCTGCTTCATCAAGACATGCCACCAGAGCTGTTCTGACAACCATTTTGTCCTCCACTATCACAGTGAGGAACTGAGGCTCCCAGATGAGGTGAAGCAAGTCTCTAAATTTCAAAACCGTATCCCACAGAGTGAAATTGTAGTGTCCCAGCAAAGCTTGTTGGTTCGCAATGTGAAGCACCATCCACCTGTGGAATAAAACTTACTCACAAATAAGTCTAGTGTCTTGTCCTCTTTATTCTTTGCGGTTGAAGCCTGGTGCCTATGTTGCTCCCATGAGTCCCTGTCTTTCCTTTTCCTTGGCAGCTGCCACTACAAGGCAGGTGGAGGAGGGGGATACGTGCTTGAACCCGTGTGAGTGGACATAGCACCGTCTCTCCACATTTTAGCAGCCATCTTAGCAATCAGAAGCAGGGAAGCTGGGCTCTGCCAAAGGATCTTGGTAGGCTCTAAAAAAGCCTAATTTATTGGAAGAGCTATTCTAGTAGGGGCCACAGCAGAATGTCCACCAGCTTGTGGGATTTTTTCTGGACCTCCTCCGGATGAATATCAAGTCATAGCCATTCTCTTTAACAGCATCTGATGAGTCTTAACATTGTCCAGAAGTGGAGAAACAGACTCCGCCACAATTGCCTTACCAGGAGATGAGGAAGAGGATACGAACAATACTGGGGGCTGGTCCAGTTCCTAGCTCTCTTGCAACTGCTGTGTGAGGGATCCCTTGGTGCTGGTCTCAGTTCCAACGCTATCATGCTTGTGGCAGTGATGCTCCTGATGCTCAGCAGATTGAGCTGGCCGAGATGGCTGCAGAGATTTTGACTGGGGGGGGGAACCTTGTGGGTTCCAAAAAGGCCACTGGTACAGCTGTGGACCCCAGCTATGCATAGCACCAGAGTTCCTCCTGTAAGTTCCCTGCTGGTACTAAGGCGGAAACCAGGCCATCAAGTGGCATATCCCTCTGATGGGACTAGGTAGATGGGATACATAGGAACCCGCTTCAGAGTCTGATGAGGACAAAGCTTCTAATTGAGATCAAGGCAATGCCATACCCACCAGTGCCAGAGAAGGTGGCTCAGACTCTGAAGAAACGGGAGCCAGGGATATCATCCATGGCTTTCCACTAGACACTACCGGCCTTACTGGCACCCTGACAGCCAAATCCAGTGGAGCTGCTTGGTGTGGAGCTGAAAGCACAGGAGGTGGTACCTTGGGCACTGGTGCCAGGTGCGTCTCTTGAACTACTAGTGATAGATGAACCGAGAGGTTCAACAGCTCTCCCACAGCCTCAGATGCCTCCGGAGTAGATGGTACCAGGAAGAGACAATCTGCAATATCATGGCACAAGGAGACGCCAATGAAGGTGTGTCAGGAGCTGGTCTCAACAGGCCCACAATGGGTTCTGGAGTTAATGAACTCCCATGTTTAGAGGTGTGCTATGGGAAGTGCTTACTCTCTGAACACCCTGCCAAGTCTTTAGCAGAGCTCATCCTCTTTGATTCCTTTCACGACCTTGGTACTGAGTCCAATTTCTGATCTCTCCTCTTCGGTACTGCGGATCTGCCTCTCCGTACCAGTAGTGCTGGAGTTGTGCTACTGATTAACGCCAAGATGCTTGATACCCAGACCGAAATAGAGGGCTCACATGGAGGCTGAAATGCCAATATTAGCAGATATTTTAACGTGCTGCCCTGTCTTTTTTCAAATGGGGCTGAAAGCCCTTACAAATGCCACACATGTTGCTCCCGTGAGCCTCCCACAAGCGCTTAAGGCAGCTGGGGTTAGGGTCATTATTCAGCATAACCTTGTCAGAGAGCATGCCATACGTCCAGTACCAGGGCTGGTACCCAAACTGGGTGCAGGAACCACACAAAGAACAAAAACAAAATGTCTACAAAGTAACTAACTACTAAACTATACATGTGTACTATTTACAGATATAGAAAAAAGACTCGCAAAAGCAAGGACAGGGAGCTCCAACAATCATCACAGGCGGTAGGAAAGAGCTGAGAGGGGTCTAGGGCAGCTCAGCCCTTTATGCCTGAGCAATATGCACAAGTCAGCAGAGGGTGCTGAGGCTGCCCTGATGGGTACAGCTAAGGATAAAAACTCTCCAACAATTGTACACTGAAGCACACAAACACCTACACTCAAAGAACTTGACTTTAGAGGCAACAGCAAGCGGAGGTGGAGGGAGAAAAAGAAGCTATTGCTTTTGGTTCTTTCGTTTTATAGGGAGTGCAAAAAAATACCAACACAGGAGTTAGACTTTTGATATTGTATGGTGGAATTAAAAAAATATATTTTAAAGTGGCCTAGGTTGCTCAAATTATGTTCTCTCAGGGGAAATCCATACTTGAGCTATTGCTTTCGTTATTTCTTCCCCCATGGATTTTAGTCTCAACGTATCTCCCTAGACCTCTCAGTCTCAGCCTCACAAGCCCCAATAGATATTAAGGGCTCTTGTGTTAATGATCCCCAAACTCACTAGTAGTAGACCCTGATGTGATTAGGTAACCGCTCCAGAGGAACAGTCACTGACCGTCAGGTCAATGCTCCAGTGAACAGTGCCTCAGGCACAATAAATCCTTAACAGAAATATTACTGACAAGGAAGTAAATAATGCCCATTTTTGAGCCTGTCATTGCGAAAGAGACAGTAAAGAGGGCAACAGAGAATCTGGGGAACAATTTTCAGAGGCAGCTTCTACTTTTGTGGGTAATATGCTTATCAAGTAGTTACTTATCTTACTATAGTATCTGTGCCTGTAGTTGTCAGAAACAAAACTGATCCTGCTAAGGCCTTCTCAGAATATCTGGGCCCAAAACTCTGAGGCCAAGCTGAAAATCAGGTCCTTTAAATACACATTTTTTATAAAAAACAAACAAGAAATGACAGTAGTGCTGTTAACAGACTCGTACCCAGTAAGGAGACATTGAAATACAGTGAAACCCTGCTATAACGCGATGATTGGAGTCCAAAAAATTCGATCGCGATAAATGCGCGGTCGTGGTATAGCGGGGTTACAAAAATTTACCATTTCAAGCTGGTCAGTTTCTCTTGGGCAGAAAACGACTTACATTTGCGAACTGCCCATAACAGTAGCTGAAAGGGTGCAGGTCCAGCAGCGGGGGCTCTCAGCCATGCAGCGAGAAAGGGAAACACTTGGGGAGAGCAGGGGAGACGTGCAAGGGGCAGAGGAAGAGCCAGGAGCAGCTGGGGAGGAGAATGGCTCCAGCTGCTTTTTGGGGGGGGGGTGCTTTGGTGGCGCTCCGGTCGCTTTTTGCTTGGGGCGGCCGGAGCCACCTTATGATCACATTATATCCGAATTCGTGTTATCGCAGTGCGCGTTATAGCGGGGTTTCACTGTAACAGCATTAAACCCACTAAAGTCAGAAAAAACCTCATAGGGCAGGCTACACTCAGATCTGCTGACAACGCACAACAGAACTGTAGGGCCAGAATGTCCTTCAGGCACATTACAGGGGGTGCAGACGGGCAATGCAGCCACTGGAGACCAGAAAGTCAACCAGAACTCTTTTTGTGGGCTCCCAGGCAGCGCAAATGAGAGCAGCAGCTTCGCCTTTCTTGGAAAGCACACAGTACATTCTTCTCTCTGCACTCAGCTATCTCTGCTGGCTGGTAAGGAAGGGGACCAAACCCAGGTCCATGCTCTCCTTTTGGACTTCCTAGCCCTTTTGCACAATTAACACTCACAGGAGACCTAAGAGGAAGCAGGGACTATGCTCCCCCACTGGATTCAAGCCAGCACCTGCAGAGGAAGCAAGAAAGAGAAGATGCTTGTGCTCTCCTTTTCTTTGTGCACCCATGCGGGGTCCAGCAGAATCTGACTCCAATGTTGTACAACCACTTTCAGACACACTGTATCCTAAAGTACTTCAGGCCTGCTTGATGAATGCAGTTACAGAGTTGATAATAGCACAGAAAGAGACCGACATTAGGAAGTGTATAAAGGGAGAAGAGATGTTTACAGATGAGATCAGAAATAAGATGGAAAGTTGACAAATTAGCATGACACAGGAAGTCTGGTCCAGAAAGTTAGAAGTTCCAAGGTGCAGACTCCTGCACTAACACTAACCAGATGGGGTGTAGGGGAAAGAGAGACGAGGCCAGTGCTAGGAGAGTGGAAGGGATGAAGAGGGGAGTACAGAGAGACAAGCTGTAAGTAGGAAAGACCTTTTACATTTCCTGATTGTAATACTGGGGGAAACAAGCTCAAGGAACGTAGAAGCTCAGCTGCTACATTTGATTCATTCCCACAGCTCAGACATCAGCAAGTTATGAAACAACTAGATAACTGTTTGCAAACAAGAACATGAAGTGGCTTTCTGAGCTTCCCAATTCCAATGTGCAGCATCCACACAAGTGGCTTTTTAAAAAGGAAGAGGGTTTTCCTGAGTAGGTGAACAAAATGGAGCTACAAAGGTAACTGAGATCATAATCTGAAGGCACTGGCGTTCCCTCATTATCATCATGTATGTAATAATATACTACATTTATCTCTCAGTCCTGCTATGATAGGTCACCAGTACTATCTACTGGATGGAATATCAGATCTGTTTGCATGTATGATCATGTCATCCCCTAATGGATGCAATGTCAGACATGCTCATGCAGGTTTGAATTTTTTGACTTGTAATGGCTTATTACTGCTATGCAAGCTACAGTAGAGATCCCTTTAGTGTGTCTGTAATCAATTCCCCCCCCCGCCCAGATCCTATAGCAGACATAAGCCATGATATTACTGCACAAGCATGAATCTGTCATGGGTTATTGCTAGTTGTGAGATATTATCTGCCCCTCAGTAATAAGCTCATAAAAGCAAAGCACACCAAAAAAAATTAGCAAAGTTCATTCCATCTTTGATGCTAAAATAGCATAGGACTAATATTAGAACAAAGGGATTAAGGACTGAAAAAATCAAAAGCAGGGAGAATAGCACATTTTTGGTTGAAAAACAAAAACAAACACACCTACTATTACCTGAGACTGAAATTAGATTTCTGTGTGAGAGAGACTGCAGGGCTCCAGGGACTTGTAATGGATGAAAACCTTTTCCCTGTAGGTCATTCATTCCAACCTGGCCCCTGTTGGTAGTGGTACTATTTGATAGCTATTTGATGAGATTCAGTCTAATTTCTAATGGACAGAAATTGAAAAAGCAGCACCAGGCGTTGCCAGTCTCAGAAAAGGGATGAAAATCTGAATGAAAATGGAACCTGATCTACCCTCTAATTCCTCTGGAGACAGTTCCTATAGCTCAGAGTTGAGGCAAATTGTCAGGGTATAGCAGGGAAATCCTACACTGCCACTACTTGTGCCATTCTTTTCTGTAGGCAGAGGACTTCAGACTCCAGGCCTGTAAACCCAGCACCTTTCACCAGCAACAAAGAGAAGAGGTTGGAATTAAAAAGTACAAACAGTTTATTCACCTTTTGTAACCCCAATTATCAAGCAGCAACAAGAGAAAAGCACACTAGGTTGGGTGTTCCTAAAGTTGATCTTTATTATTTCAGTTCTTGGGGATTAATGAACACTTGCTCTTTCCCCCAACACTCCCTCCTTTGTAGAGTCCACAGTCAATACAGTGATGGCATTTTAGTCAGGAAGTTCAGAGCTAACCTTATCTAGTTCGCAATTACAGATCACTCTACTGCTCCTACCATACACTTGATTATTTAGCTGTTATCACCTTAGGTAAACCTGGAAGGTAAAATTAACAACAAATGCCTTTCTGAATGGTTTAAAAAAAAAGATAATGAGATTCTATCTTCTGAAGTTCTATAAAACAGGCATTATTGAACATTCCAAACTTGTTACTAGATTTTGGGGGCTTGCAAATTCCTACTGTATCTTTAATCAACCATCTGAGAATAATAAAGGGCATTTAACTTATAAAGCTAAGGAGTAGACCATAGGCTCCAAGCCAGAGCACTGATGCATCTGTTTCCTTTAGCAACTGAACAATTGTTTGCTATATTGTAAAGAAAATATACTGTTCTTTTCCTATAGTTCTGCAGAACTTTGGGTAGAAAACATCTAATAAATACGTCTCAAAAATAAAGGCCAAAAGGGTTGACTGTCTAGTGAGATAATCAAACAATGGGTATTATCAGGAAGGTGGGACATCAGAGAGGAGTGGTTAGGTCATGATAGTGCCCCATAGCCCAAAATACCTGCAATGAGTCTCTCTTATGTTTGACAAGTAAAAAAAAATAACTTTGTCCCCAATAACATCACAGATAGTTTAGCAACTGTAAGCCTTACATCATTTAAATTCTGCCTTCAGCAAATTGAACAGTTAACCACTAATATATTGCCCTTCAAGACCATCCAAAAGATCTCAAAGCCCCTTACAAATATTAATTGAATCTCAGAACAACTCCCTCAGCTGGGGAAATAAAGGCACAAAAAAAAGCTACATAACTTGCCTAAGATCTCTAGCGAATCCATGGACAATCTGGGAACAGAATCCAGGCCCCTAGACCCTCAGTCTCCAAATCTTACCACCAATCACCCTCCATCACAAACAAGAAGCTGCTAAGAATTTAGAACTGAACGCAACACTGATGGTTCTAAAAATAGCTGGGCCAAAACCAGAACCATCTATCTGTAACCCTTTCCTTTGCAACCCTTGCACTTTTGAGGTTTACATATTGCCGCAGAGTGGTTGGCCCTTGTCAGCCGCACTTGTGACATAGCCAACTACCCTCCTCAGACAGGGAAAATGAAGGTAATGTGACCAGTGGATCATGTGACCCAATTAGGTATCTGGGGTAGATGAAGAGGCCTGAGGAGAGACCCTAGGCAGGAAGGCCTAAGAGTAGGGATGAGAGGGTTGCAGAGAGTTAGATGGCTCCTGCAGAGGACCCTGAAACAGCAGGGGGGAAAAGATTCCACATAGGTATGGCTGGGAGCGGTCTACCAAGGCAGGGAAGACGCCAGGCAGACAGGCCTGGGAGTGGCTTGATCAAGGGCAAATATATAAACCTTAACATACATGAACTTTGGTTTGGACTTTGAGGACTTTATTTTGAAACTGTTTGTGATATTAAACCAGCCCAAGTAAGGGTGATATGGGTTACAATAAAGCTTTTGTGAAATTGAGGAGCCCTGAGCAAAGGGAAACAGAGAGGGATACTGCAGGGCTACTCCATGCCACGAGGGGGTGCTTTGGAGGTGGTCACCCCATTACAGATATAATGAGACCTAGATCTGAATCACCCCTCGTTTCAGTTTTGCAGTATAAAATCCCAACCAGCAAAGTCTTGGAAAATCAAAATTTACAGCATGGCTATGCATCCATTGGGCAAAGTCAATTAAAAGCATTTTAACAGTCATACTTTTAATGTGCAATTACTTCTGCCCTCAGTATAAACACTATCCATTAAAGTTCTCGCATACAGGCTGGCTTAGCCAACGGGGCCATGATCTAGGGTCTACGTTCTAATAATAAATAGAATCTCATCCATATCAGACATCACTGTTGTCGTACTTAAGGCACCCTGAACCTTTGTGAATCACACCCAAGGCCCCAGCATATATCCTCAGTGCAGGGGGATGGACTACCTGATCTCTTGAGGTCTCCTCCAGCCCTACATTTCTATGATTCTATCTTCCCATTCCATCCATTTCACTCCCAATAACAGCTTCATCAGAGGGAGTGTTTTAACTGCTGTGTTTGACTGAAAACAAGAATGCTGCACACACTTTGTTAGATTCTCACTTCTATCAAAAAATTCCAGTGATTATAATAATATTCTACATTCACAGTGTCTTTCCTTCTAAAAGATCCCAAGGCGTTTTACAAACTATACATAAAGAAAATCACTTTGCCCGCCAATAGAATGCTGCCAGCTCTGAGGTGAGGTGTGCTTGGTTTTAACAACATACAGCAACACTAAACAAGTTAGGAAAGGACGTGAAGAAGAATGCCATATCCGGTTAAAAGCATATTATCCAGTTTGGATTTCTGACAGGACATCAAAGCTGACAACCCTATTATTGTAAAAGTCCCATGGGATCTTTAATGACAATATGAATATACGGTCAAATTCTTGGATTTTATGTATCACACAAAAAATGACACCTCCAGTAGCACAATGACCTCCTAATACTATGCTGGGCTATGAATTCAGGAGGAGAGTTTTGTTTAGTGAGTCAGCAACACAATTTCCTGTTCTTTCCTTGGTGGTCTCCCATCCAAGTAATGACCCAGCTCATCACTGCTTTGCTTATACGAATGATAAGATCAGAACCCAAGATGGTGTGGCTACTAAAGAATTGGCTCTCTCTCAAAGCTGTTTCACTAAATTTCCAGATCACACACTGCAACTTGTTCATTTGTTCTACGTATTCAAATTAAAACTACGAACATGGAAAGCTTACCATCTGAAAGAGCATAAGCAATGTGCTTTCTAGATTCTCTTTAGGCTGAGCCCTTGAATTGTACTAATCCTCCCTGCAATTAGAGACAAAACAGCGAGTGTCAAATACAGAGCCAAATCCTGCCTACAGTGCTCAAGGGTGACTTTCACTGAGGTCAGTGAAAACCCTATCCAAAGGGCGAAAAGAAAATCTAAGCATTCAGCTTTTGCTATTTCATCCACATTCTGGTAACCAGTGATACCAAGTAATTCTAAGGGTGTTTTCAGTCCACCTCTGTAGAGCCCATAGCCCCAAACACTTCTAGTAGCTTCATCCCCTTTATTTTCACAACTCTGACAGAAATATCATGAGCCAGATTTTCATAAGAGGCTTCCACTCGTACCTGTGCAATTCTGTGCATGCAAACACTAATACATACACATTTGATACACTACTGTCTGCGCATGCACAAGAAGATACACAAATGGAGGTCACTTTTTGAAAATGTGACCCCAGAAGCATGAAGGCCTTGCAAATTATCTAGGGAGAAGAAGTGAACCAACACAATCCAAGCTTCTATATCATTATTATGACTGCAGGGATATATACGGGAAGGTGTAGTGTTATCACGCCTTTGGCATGGTCAAATCACCTACAATTTAAGTGACATACACAGGAAAGATGGGACATGCTTGGAGATCCAGAGGAGGAGTAGTTTTTCATTTTATTTATTATGTTAACATAACTCACTGTTTGTGAGTAACTCCGAGGTAGTGAGTTTTTAGAAGTACGCTGACGGAGGACAGTGAAGGGTGGTGGCTTGGAGAACAAGAATGGGGATGGCATTCCACGTATTAGGGGTGACTGAGGGAAAAAAAGCATGGAGAGAAGGAGAAAGGGTGAAGAAGATGAATGGGGACCAAAGCTGGATTTGTAGGTGGAGAGGAGGGGTAGCAGGAGACAAGGTGAGAAACAAGACATTGGATGAAGGTCAATGGGGGGTGGGGGGTTCAGGGCACTAAAGGGAAGGACAAAAAGTTTAAATTTGAGGTAGTGGTCAAAGGGGAGTCACTGAAGAGATTCAAAGGTGGGGTAACATCGTCTGATTACTACTACTTTTTTTGAGTCGGGGAGAGTATTTCAAATGGATTGGAGGGAAATGATCCATATATGAGAGAGGCCAGAGAAGAAGAAGTGGCTAAAGTAGTCTCTTGATTCACAGAACTCTCTGATAATGCTGTTCAGCTACTGGCCCAGTGCATCAATGGCCTAGGGGCAAGCTATAATCTTTTGTTCATGACCATCACTGTAATGGACTCCAAACACCCACTGCCCACAGACTGTTCTTGCATGTTGCCTTAGTACACAGACATGCAACAGAGAAGGAATCTAGAGCACAAATACTGCTGGACAAGCTCTTGATCTGATTGTGACAGAGATCATTTTTTTCTATTTCATGGCTATGATGCGGGCTGAGAGGCATCATCATCATCTTAAGGCTTTTCCTCCCCTATATAATCTTTGTAGAGTTTAGAGTAACAAAAATGTTCAGTGTGGTGAGCAGCCTTGTGATTGCCTCCAAATGGAAATAGAATGAACTCTCTCTCATTATGAAGAATTTCCCATTACTTTAAAGATAAGATCAGTCAGATATGTGGCAGTTTGTGGACTCAATATCAAAGCAAGACCCACGAAACATGCCCTCTTACCTGGCTAAATTTCATCCAATCTAGCTGATGGAGGTTCAGGGTGTGCTGGCACCTTAGCCACATGCAAGACAAAACATTGTCCCTTATGGGTATTAAAAGCCAGTGGGGTGACACTAGGACCATTATTAATGGAAATTATGACTGCCTTCTTCCATGAGGGCAAGTTGCCGACCATCCTAAAGCAAGTGGTGGCTAGGCCTCTACAGAAGAAACCATCTCTTGATGGTGGCAGTCACACCAATCTTGAACCTTCCATTTTGGGAGAAGGTTATTGACAAACCAACTCCAGCTTCACCTGGATTTCTCTACTGTCCTGGAACTATCAATCTAGCTTTAGACCTGGGATGCAGAGACTGAACTATTTCTTTGGTTATTATTATCTGTTAAATACTGACAGTGGACTGATTATCTCCATTTTATTAATGGACAGAGGCCAGGTTCCTTGCTAATTTTATTAGGTCTTACAGCACTGGGTAAAAAAAATAAGCAGCAGCGAGTCTCAGAGCCTGGATCAACTAACTTGGGCTCATGGGTCTCTGACTATGGAGCTAAAAACAGCAGTGCAGATTTTCCTGCTTGGGCTGGAGCCCAGGCTCTGAAACCAGTGAGGGGGATGTGTCTCAGAGTCCAGGCTCCAATGCAAGCAGGAACATCTACGCTACCGTTTTAGCCCTGTAGCTCAAGCCCAAGTCAGGTGGTTTTTTTGGTAGTGTAGACATATGCGGATACTGTTGATCATGAAGTGTCACCAACTCATCAATGGGAACTGGTAGAGGTGGACCGGGACCATTTTATAATGGCTCCCGTCATTTCTTTGGGGAGGCCCTAGATTGCTGTGAGAGGCACTGTTAATCTTCCTCAAGGACTTTCATGTACAGTGTCCCACAGGAGTCAGTCTTGTTGTCCCCTCCCATTTAGGGCATGCTATAGCTAGAGCCTAAAATGAACATTGTGGTTGTGGCAGCACAGGCAGCAGCTTGGGCTAGCCAACCAAGTACAATCCCACACGACTCTTGAGTACATATTCAAGTGACTAGCCCATGCCACCGTCTGTGCTGCTGTAGCCAGACTACTTTTTTAGGTGCTAACTCGAGCAGAGCTTCCACGTGTACATCTACCTGCGTTGGGAATTACACCTTCCAGCTGCAGTGCAGACATACATACACATTTAGGGTGAGTCTGCTAAGAAAGACAGGTCTTGGCTACAGTGACACCAGTATGTTGATGATACTTAGACATGATCCTGCAGTCTTTCTGTGCTTTGCTGAGTTAAGGCCCTGGATGAAAGCCACATGGTTTAAACCCAATCCAGAAAAGATTATGGTGATAATGCTGGGCACAGAAAAATACCTTGAAACACTGATGAGGATTCTAACTGCTCCCTCCAGTAAAGGTTACCACCACCCTTGTCCAAGTCATGTACAGTCTCAGGGTTTTATGTGATCCATTGCTGATTATCTGATTATCAGCGGCCAGAAGGGGCTTTTACCATCCAGGAATCTATTACCTTACATCTCTGATGCACACCTCACTAGCGCCTTCCATGCCTTTGTCATCTTCAGGCTGGGATACATAATGTGCTCTTAGAATTACCCTCAAAGAGCACTTGGAAGATTCAGCTAGTGCAAAATGTGTCCTCCTGCTTCTCAAGTGGAGCAGGCCAATACAAACACATAACACAATGCTCTACTAGCTCCTGGCCTGTTTCCAGGTGCAATTCAGGTGTTTGTTATCATCTCTAAAGCCATAAGTGGCCTGGGACAGACTCTCCTCATCTATCACGGCTGTTGCATTCCACCTGTATACTTTACTTATTGTAAGGCTAAACTCCAGGAGTGCGCAGCATGGCATTCTTAGGGGAGGGCCCTTAGCTGTAGAATTTTCTCCATCCACAATCCATCCAAGATTGGGAATTATTGGGAAACCGTGCAAGCTGCATTTGTTTATTCTACATCGTCTTAGTTTGTATTTGTAACCAGAGAGCACTTGTCTCATGAATAAATACAGGCTGGGTGGGTTTCATCTATACCAATTCTGGATTATACATGGTTGTTTGATAGGCACCAGGTATGACAACAGGAACACTATAAATAAATAAAATAAATAAATACTTAGTTCTTACAAAGTGCATTACAAACATTAACTAATTAATGCTCAAAAACACTATGAGAATAAACCAAAGCAAAGAGGTTAGGGGATCTGACTAAAGCCACAGGGAACAGTCAGTGTCACTGCCAGGATAAGTGCACAAAAGTTCCTGGTCTCCAGGGCTGTGCTCAATCCACTAGACCATGCCTGTGTCTTTTTTGATAGGGCCTTTCAGTATGTAATAGAAACCTAAAAATAGTCTCTTTTCCTCAGCTAATCCATCCCCTCAGCATAAATGAAATAAGGAATTTGCCGATAAACTTTCCAACACAAACATTCTCGCTGTAAAAACTTTGAGGAGTTCATGCTTAGTGTTCTTGGGTAATTATTCATAAGTGTTTTGGGACAGCCGTTTATAAACAGTATGGAGCCTGAAATGGTTGAGGCACAAGCATTTCTGCACATTGGCCTCTATATATATATATATATTTGGATTGACCCCTCGTCTTCCACCATATTACATTGTCCCTTATTTAGGCTCCCAATAGGAGGACACAATTTGCTTCATTTCATCTGCTGAGTATCACTAAACTAACACACAAGAAGACTTATTAGTAGGAGGTTGTCCAGGAGGGAGTGAAGATAAGTAGTAAAGGTACTAACAGGATCAATGCAAACAGCATAGGCACATTCAAACATTCAATTCTAGTAATAGCACATTCTGACCCGCTTCAAAGGAAGACCTAATTCCTTTAATGGATTCATTACCCCACACCCACAGTCATTTTGCCTGTCACCTTAGTCTACAATCCTTGCCAGATTGCTACCAAAGCAGCAAAGCCTTCAAAGCTGACACAAACACTGCTCCCTCATTATCAAGAAAGATCCCCTGACTGTCTATTGAAGTCCCTGCACTGTTCCTGTCTCCATGATTTAAACCTGATCCTGTTTCCAAAGCAACTTCCATTGCCATCAAGTAGGAAGGCTGCCAATATTTACCTTGCGAGATCTGCTACAGGCAGGTAGCATTGTTATGCCACTGTAAACAAACTCTCAGTACCACTATAGCCAAAGAGAAGAAAGCATGACATACAGTACTCTAATGTGAGGAGCACCACTGGCCTGATTCAGAATTCAGCTGGCATAAGCCAGGGTTAAGGTTTCCCCATCAGCAGAAAAGCACCCACCACGTCCGGTCTGCCAGGGGGCCCTGAGCCAGGCACTGAAGCCCCCGAAATGGGCTGTGTGTTCAAGGAGGAGGTGTGGCCATGCTACTTGGAAGATGTGTAGATTCAGCACATTGACTGAGCTCCTGAAGAGATTAAAGCTGCCCTTCCCAGACACAACCCATGAGGGAGGGGAGTGGTGTAGATACTGCCTGCCCTCCCCCTATGAGAGAATCCCAACTCCAATGTCTCTCAAGGAATCAAGCCCCATCTCTGAGTTCTGGCTATAAGCAGAGACTGAGAGGCTGGTTGAGGATTATTAAACTGCAAGTGAAACCTGCCTGGAAAAAGATCATAGACTGTATGCAGGAGATATTTAAGAGCAGTAATATCTCACAACAAGAAGAAAAATGTATTTTTCCAAACAGGCAGACAAAAATAATTCATTGTGACTTTTTTACAGATGTTTACAGTAAATTCAGTGCTGATGAGAATGCTGGATTGACAGTGCTACACACCAAAGCCCTCTTTTTATCCACAGACCAGGTACAACACACTTCCTCCCCAATGTGCTCCACGCATGTCCTTATGGGACCTTTCTACGGGATTAAGTCATTCAATCCCTAGCCTTCCTGCTGAGATGGCCAACAAAAGAATCAAAAGGAGGTTTAGATTACATGTTTTTATATTATGGATAGGAAATGTTATTAAACATAACCATTCTAATGATTCCGACAACAGTCACAGTTATTAACAGTTACCTGAAGGAATAAAAAACGTATAGCCTTGTTTCAACTCAATTCTTTGGCATAGTTCCACCCTGTCTCCCAGAAAGATATCACTTTGCTTTCCTGACAGAACCCATTCTTCATAAAGTTCCAGATTCTGCAGAGTAGGCGGAATCAGCCAGAAGATCTAAAAATAAAACAAAAGTTTAACTCTTACAAACAAGCAATGAAAATAAAGAGCTAACATTTTCAGCAAAGTTAAAGGATGGCAATGAAGTGAACATACATAAGCAAATGTATTTTCAACATAAAGTATAAATTTTCCATGTGCTGTACACAGAGGTCCCTAGCAGATTATCGCAGCAAGATTACTCATAATTGTCATACTGCTTCTACAAAACATCATCTCTGTAAACTGGAGTCCACTAAGAGCTTAATATACTACACAAGCCTGGAATATAATATTACTTTCACCTCAATTAGATATGTAGATGAACAATATCAGGAGCACAGAGATGTTCTATTTGCTGCACTTATTTCAATACACATAGCACCTATCTCCACTGAAATCTCAGATATGACTAGTTATATCTAAACCAGTATACCTAGAAGAATGTGGATATAGCTATCTATGCTGCATATTCGAGTACTTCTGTTTTTGAATGAATGTGTATGCCCGTGCATATTCAGGCACATGCTTAAAGGATCCTGAAAACTAAGAAGAGGCTCAGAGATTCTGGCAACCTAAGGAGATGTGATATGGACACATGGACGCAGCTGTGGTATATGGCCAGTTACATGCTACACGACACTTCCAGTACACAGAAGCATAAAATAAGCTTTTTCATATCAAACTTTTCTGATATTTTTGTGCCCTGTAATATTCAATGTATTTGTTTCACAGACTGAAGGGTTGTCTCCCGTTTAGCAAAACTCCAAGTTCATCAGCCAGGCCAAAAGATTTACAGTTTGATCACTTACAAGCAAAAGTAAAAACAAACAAACAAACAAACGAGCAGAGCAGGCCTCACAAGAAATCCCCAAAAATAAAGATGTTACACTGTCAAGTCTACTTACCTTCCCTCCTCGGAAAACGTGATACCACACTGAAGTGCCACCAAAATCAATGTGAAAATCAGTGAAGCATCCTTTCACGCTCATCAAACAGTACCTGAAAAGCACATTTGGGTGGGGGGAATACAAACATCAAGAGTTACAATGAGCAGTCTGAAAACAACACTATTTATTTATTAATTTGCAGTGTAATTACGTAGAGATCTCAAACCAATGAAGCTGTTATATCTCTACAGACCCCTCATTTAGTCATCTTAATAGGACAAAAACAGGACTATAATTGGACTTCTGTTGGGAAAAGCATGCCTATAATTCTGTATGTTATTCAGTTGTCTGGAGAGAAAGCTATCAGTTATAAAAGGCTTGAGAAATGTTAAACTTAAGTTGGTCAAAAATAATCACCACGCCATTCTCTACTCCAGGTATGATCTCCTCCATTACTAAAAGCCATAACCTTCACCAAAAGTTGTGTGTTGACTGATTCAAAGAACAAAGTTTTGAAAAATCTCATCTGGATGTAAATCCCCTTGGACATCAATTACCTAACTACTACCACTGCAACTTTTGCAGGGGACAGAGTGAAGCTTCATTTGACAAAAACTGTTTTCATTCCCATTTTCAAGCATATCTGTGCGGAATAATTGAAGGTATCAGTTTGCAGTATTCCAAAGTACCAGATCACTGTATTTTGTGCCCTCTAGATCTATTTTTTCAGAGCAGTTTAATGTCAACATTGCTGCAAAGGTATACAACGGCTCTCAGCTCACTGCATGAATCTCTAGCCTTCAGCCACCATCTGTAACTAATGGCCGAATTACAGCCGCCCTTCTCACAACAGGCACCTTTTGCAAATGCAGAAAACACACACCACTTAACCCACTAACCTCTTTTCCTTGTTCCAGTCGCCCTTTCATGGCTTTTTTTTTTTTTTTTTAAGTTGTGGAAACAATATCAGAAAGTGGTCAAAAAAGGTTTCATTTAACTGTGTCTTTTTCTCATCACATTCAGGTAGAGAATCTCAGCGGTATGCAGACGGCGTGCAAAAGTCCCTCTAGATGATAGGCTAGAAAGGACCTTACCATGTGTCTGCAGAAGGCTAGCAAATCAGAGAGACGTTGGATACATAAGAGCCTGCTGCCTAGCAACCCCATCCAGTGCTGGAGTTGACAGAATGATACGCAATGCTGTCATGAAGACAGTCAGTTTGTGTGCTTCAAAAAAGTCCTGTGCCTTCGTCTCACAATTAAAACCTCTCCTTGTACAATAATAATGCTTTCCTCTTACCCACTCTGGAATTTCAGCAGCATTTTGAAGCAGGGATAGAGATTTTTCCACCCTTGGAGTATTTCAGATACTTCAAAAAATCACAGCTAGCCAAGAAGCTGTCTAGACTCCAAATATGCTCCATTTCAAAATATGAGTCCTTCATTCCCAAATACATTTTTTTTTTAAATCTCTCCTTTTATTCTCCTCTCCCAGGATGCTGCTGACTACACGTCAGATGGAAATTAAAAACAAAGAAGAAGCTTATAAAGGAAGTTTCCTTTCTTTATACCAGCCTGCAGAAAGTCAGATGTAGAATAATTGCTAATAAAACAAAAATAACCTGTGAATATATCAATTCAAAGGAGGTCTTGACAAACATTGGAAGATCAAAATTTTTAAATCAAAAACAAATTATTATAGACTCCATTATTTTCAGTCTCCACAAAATCAATTACAAACATACCAAATTAAAACAAATTGTCCAAGGCAATACTGCCCACCTAGGATTGCCAGTCGATAGTCAGATTCTTTGGATTGTTGCAAATGGCCTTCTCTATACTTCTTGGGCTTTTATTTGTTTTGGGTTTTTTTAATAACCTTCAACCTGCAACTTGAGGCTGTCTGTCTCTTTGTATTGAAGGTGGAAAAAATATATATAAATTAAATTTCCAGTTAAACCACAAAATGCTCAAAATGAGCTTTGCAACTGAGAACACACTGATGCAGAGATAGCTGGAAACATTCGACTTTTTTTTCTTTTAATAGCATGTTGTCTTGAAACTCCTCTAAACAGAATAATTTCCATTCCCAAGAAAGGTTGATTCAGTGAAAGATCCACAAGCGGTGGTTAATAAAACCTACAAAGCATTTGGAAAGATCAGTTTTTCTTTCCATCCACAACTGAAACCAATCACAAACGAGTTATTCCATCCTTAAATTTCTGTTGTTAATCTAACAGGGATGCTTCTGTCCAACACCAAACAGTTAATGAAAGCGTTAGGAGTCTGAAAAGCAATCTGCCGCCATACAGCAATCTCCCTTGTTGCCAGACTCTGGCACAATGCCTTTGCATTGACCTCTACAGCTTCCTCTTCCAATGTACACTGCAGTCACATGGTCTCCTCAGCACAGCTCCATGCTACAGCTAATCTTACACAGACACCACTCTAACCTCAGCTGGCAGCTTCTCAACACGAACGGCTGCTAATTTGGTTAGAGAGAGCTCAAGTTTTTAGGTTTTTCCACAACAAAATGTCCGCGATGAAAGGAAACTAGAAACAACATCTACTCTGCTTCTTTCAGTTACAGCTCTAGTCTCTGCCTTAAGCATTCTGGGCCAGAGCAGGTAATGTGCATGTAGGAACGCACTTTCAAGTAGGACATAGAGAGATAGAATCTTGTCAGAGTTACACACACACCCCCAATACAAGCACAAACAATTAATCAAGCTTTGTTTCTTCACAAGTACTGTAATTTCCAGTCCCTGCAGACTCAACTTTATCTCACTACACACCCCTGGTTGGGATTTTAAAATATGCAGCTGCTTATATCTAGTTTTTTTTTAAAAAGCTTCCCTTCCCTGCTAGAGTTTATTTTGTGCTCTCTCTGGTATCCTGAAACTGTTCAACAGTTAGTTGATGCACTATTATATTTTTATTTCTGAAAAGATCAGGGGAAATGTAGTACCCATTGAGACAACATACAGAGACCCACAAACTCACAAGCAAACAGAACAACAAATACAGAAACAGCACTAATGGAGAAAAACCCTTACGCAAACACAGGAACAACATGTAGACAGATTCAAAGCAAACACAGATACCATGTGCAGACACACAAATCCACATTCACAGCTTTAAGCCCACCAGCGACACGAGACACTCACATGCAGAGAAACAAAGGCAGAAACAAACACTGAGTTACAAACACACTTGAGAACAGAGAGATGCAGAGGCACATGCATAGAAACTCAGGGAGGCAGACTCACAAGCAAACACACACACAAGTTCATTACCCTGAGCTCAGTTCCTTCCTTTTCTCTCGTTATAAGTACAGCACAGCACACGGCTCTATTCCCTCTGGCATTACAAGGACTCCCCTGCCACTAAGCTCAGCCCATAAACCACTCCCAAACCCCAGCAGATGCTTCTGTTTTTGTTCGGGCCAATGAGAAAAGTATAGCTCACTCTTCCTTCCTCCCAGGAGCAAACCCCGGCTGGTTGAAATCCCTAAGCCTGAAACCGAATACCACAAAACCATGAGCCAACTACAAGTGCCAAACCAAAGAGCAGAAGCAGGCCATAGCTTTCTGTTTATTTGTTGGATTTTTTTTTTTAAACAAGCAGTGGCTGGTGCTCTGTGTTCTGTGAGGCACAAGGCATTCGTGAGGGGGGGATAAGAGAGGCAGTTGGTTTATTTGTTAACAGTAATGTCTTTCCTAAACGAGGTAGCTCACACACACAGACCATTAATAATTATACTGATACTTCCAAGGGCGCTGACTCTTGCTGCCAAAGCTCATGGTGGATCCTAAACGCACAGCTCCTGACATCTCCCCTTCTTACTGTAGCCTTTACTTAGTGCATCTGAAAATGTGACATGGTAGAAAACAACAGGAAACAATAGGTACCTTTAGGAGAATTGTCAATAACTGCCTGACCCACTGAGTGACACTAACTCCCTGTAACTGAAAGCCACAAGTTACACCACAAGACAAAAGAAACCATTGTCACCCAGGAGACATGGAGCCAGCACTCCCAGCCCCTTTTGCTTTCCTGTACTCCACCCCACCCTCAACACCAGTGCACTAAAAGGCCCCACATGGCAGTGGCTATCCCTGTGCCCCAAGAGAGCAGCTACACAGCTCCCTCAAGGGTCTCCCTTCTAAGCACTGCTTCAAGTCCCGCAAAGCTGAATTCTTCATGTACTGCAGCCCACCTTTCCCTTCATTTGGACCAAATAAGACATTAGTTTGTAAGTAGGACATAAAATTCAGGCTGCACAGTGGTTCCAAGAAGCAGGAAGGGAGAACTGAACCCAGCTCACCAGCATACTTAGCGCTCCCGAAATCTAGCCATTAGTGTCTCTCCTGCATGACATGATGCTTTGCATACCGTCTTCCCTCCCCTCTCCCTCTCCCCCACAGTAAATAAGGGATCCCACCAGGAAACCTAACCAGACTCTCCTACATGGTAGGATGCATGCATACCTCCTGTTGGGCAGGATGTGCAAGATCAGTAACATTTACCATTATCAGGACAGTGGGTCATCCAGGACATTGTTTTCGATAGACATTAATTCTCTTTCCTATCATACTACACAAGTCAGAAACAGAGCAGCTAGATCCACCGCAACCAGCTTTTCCTACAGAAGATAGCCAAGCTTTCTTCTAAATCCAATTAAAACAAAGCACCACTTATAGCAAGACCATTAATAATTAGGAGGTTCCACACCTCATAGCTTCTGAAGGCTGTTCATTGCACACACCAGTGTCTCCTTGCATCCCTTCATTCCACTCCACAAGTTCCCTGTCTGCCACCCTCCCATTCCACTCTATTTCAGGAATTCCCTGCAACTCTCCCCTTCACCCTTCCTTCATGCCTGGGGCTGTGTCCCTCCTGTCCCCCAAAGCCAAGGTCTCTGTGTGGGTTCCACATGCCCATCTCCCCCCATACCAGAGTCCCTCAAATCCCCCTCCGCCAGGGGTTCTGTGTACCCCTATTCCCTCTCCCCTCCAGACCAAGGTCCTCCAATCTCCCCCCACCCCAGGGCCTGTGTGCATGCCTCCCCTTTCCTCCCCCATTATTATTTGTCTGGAAAATTAGTCATTCAAGCTGTCAACATGTTAAACTCATTTGGGAGGACTGGCAGAGATAAGATGGTGGTATTGTCATATTGGAAAGCGATAACGGGTGCTATCAACAAGTTGTTTGATTACAGACAATTGCAGAGGTGCTGGAAGCTGTGGCTGTGCTAACAGGATGGCAGGAGATACATGTGTCCCCCATTTTCTCCCTTTTGGTGTTCCCCAAAATCAATAGCCACTAACGCCTAGAACATTCTGTGCAAGTTTGGAATTGATCAAATGTGGCATTCAAAAGTGATCACATAATAGACAGAGAAATGCCATCAAGTTGAGAGTGTGGCCTGATAAGCTTGGCCAATTATTCATTAAGTATAGTATACACACAAGGTACTTAAGAGCACTTAAAAGATGAGATCCCTGCCCTGAAGAGCTAATGATCTATCTCAGACAGACAAAAACAAAATGGGGATAACAAGAGAAAGCCTGTATTTTCTGGGTGTGCCTAGGTTGACCCCCATATTTTGTAAAGCAACTGCAGAGTCAGACTTTCTGGACACACATACCCACAGCTCAGATTGGAAATTAATAAATAGAGGTACTTTCCCAAGCACTGCCACCAATCCAAACTCCACCCACACATGATGTCAAAATGAAATGCTGCTCACAGTGGATTGTGCGAATCTTCACAGTATGATTATTCCTCTTCTTGTGTGCTGTGACTAGTAAGGAAATAGTCATTTAAATGTACACCGTAAGATTTTGGTGTTAACAGCCCAGACAGGAACTGGAGAAGTTCATGCCTCTCAAGGTATGTCTACACAGCAAAGAAAAACCTGCGGCTGGCTTGTGCCAGCTGACTTGGGCTGTGGGGCTGTTTCATTGCTGTGTAGACTTCCAGGCTCGGGCCAGCTGCAGGTTTTTCTTTGCTATGTAGACATACCCTCAGCGCTATGAATTCAGGCTGCCTGTAGACCTCAGCACCACGGCTTATACTTGATATACATTTAAAAGATTACCATTGAGCTGTAAGAACCAAATAAGTCCTTTCAAAAAAAGAAATGTGCCTAAAATAGCAGTCCTGAGGGAATGTGCCAAATTGCCAATGTGCAACAACCAGCCCATTCTACCCTGGCAAATACTGATCATAAGGGCCTTTTGGTACCAGTCAAAGTGCAGCACACATCTTTATCTTTGTGACAATAGTATCTGTTTGAAATATTGATGGTTATTTCTGCCAGCTCTGTAATACTGCAAGTTCTGTGAGCTTTATATAATATGGTGTTTGAGATTAATGCATTAATCTGAGAACAAATCATACAATTGTAGGACTGGAAGGGACCTCAAGAGGTCATCTAACCCAGTCCCCTGCACCCATGGCAGGACTAAGTATTTCTAGATCATCCCTGACAGGTGTTTGTCTAACTTGCTCTTAAAGAATGATGAAGATTCTACAACCTCCCTGGGCAATTTATTCCAGTGCTTAACTCCCCTGACTGTTAGGAAGTTTTTCCTAAGGTCCAACCTAAACCACCCTTTCTGCAATTTAAGTCCATTGCTTCTTGTCCTATCCTCAGAGGTTTAGGAAAACAATTTTTCTCCCTCCTCCATGTAACAACCTTTTATAAACTTGAAAACTGTTATGTCCCCCCTCATTCTTCTCTCCTCCAGACTAAACAAACCCATTTTTTTCAATCTTCCCTCATAGGTCATGTTTTCTAGACTTTTAATCATTTTTGTTGCTCTTCTCTGGACTTTATCCAATGTGTCCACAGCTTTCCGGAAATGTGGTGCCCAGAACTGGACACAATACTCCAGTTGAGGCCTAGTCAGAGTGGAGTAGAGTGGAATAATTACTTCTCGTGTCTTACTTACAACACTCCTGCAATAGGGCTGCCAGGCGTCCAGGTTTTGACTGGAACACCCGGTTAACAAGGGTCCCTGGCAGCTCTGGTCAGCACTGCTGACCGGGCTGCTAAAACTCCAGTCGGCAGCACAGCAGGGCTAACGTGGGCTCCCTGTCTGCCCTGGCTCCACACAGCTCCTGGAAGCAGCCAGCATGTCTGGCTCCTAGGCACAGTGGTGGCTACAGGAGCTCCGCGCACTGCCCCGACCCTAAGTGCCAGCTCCATAGTTCCCATTGGCCAGGAACCGCGGCCAATAGGAACTGCGGGGATGGCGCCTACGGGCACGGGCAGTGCACACAGCCCCCTGGCCCCTCTGCCTAGAAGACGGACATGCCAGTTGCTTCTGGGAGTCACCTGAGGTAAGCGCTGCCCAGTTAGAGCCCATACCCCTCACCCCCTCCCGCACCCCAACCCCATGTCCCAGCCCAGAGCCCCCTCCCGCACCCCAACCCTTTGCCCCAGCCCAGAGCCCCCTCCCACACCCTGAACCCCTCATTTCTGGCCCCTCCCCAGAGCTCACACTCCCAGCCGGAGCCTTCAACTCCTCCCGCACCCAAACCCCTGCCCCAGCTCAGTGAAAGTGAGTGAGTGTGGGGGAGAGCAAGTGACGGAGGGCGGGAGGATGGAGTGAGCGGGAGACGGGACCTTGGGGAAGGGGCGGGGCAAAGATGTTCGGTTTTGTGCGATTAGAAAGTTGGCAATCCTATCCTGCTAATACATGCCAGAATGATGTTTGCTTTTTTTCAACAGTGTTAAACTGTTCACTCATGTTTGAAATGCTTTGTTATCCAATAGGTGTGGATAAGAACTTTTGCCTATCAGCCTAATATTCTTTTACTTAGAATAATTATAGTCATATAACTGCTTTTCATACCAAAAGCAATTAATAAACAATACAGAGAGAGCATCATCAGAAATACAGTATGCTGAATATAGTGTCAGCCTGTATTCCAGGATCACCACCAGTTCCACAACCCATTAACAGCCCCTCCACACAGTGGACAAATTTCTGCCACAAGAGGCACACCCCAGTTCATAATTAGATTCTAGTTCAGCAAAACATTTAATCACATGCTTAAATCTATCCCTATTCAGCAAAGGGATGAATCTATGGGGATATCCTGATGAAACATAGCCTAAAAGAGGAGGAATAAGACTGACCCTGATACAGGGTATGAAATCAGACCAGCATCTTATTTTAGTGAATAGGTGAATTATTTGTATGGGAGACACCTTTTTTTGTTTTTAACAAAAGACAGCAGTGATTTATTCTATAGCTAAGATCAATTATTAAGTAAAGGGGAAATTTTCTAAATCACAAAGTGCAGTTGTGGGTCCCTAACCCTTTGAAAATCTTCCCCCAACACAAAAATCTATTAAAAATTATTTTTCTCAACAGTTTTTAGAAACATCTGTCAGTATTTCACCACACCCATAACTGTGAATGGTGCTAGGGTCTCTATTTCTACTACCTGGTAAATAGCCAGTCTAATGATATAGGGCCCAATCCTGCAAATATTTACTCATGTAAGTAATCCTCATTCTATGTTAGCTAGTCCCATTAACTTCAATGGGACTACTTCATTGACTAACAACTACTCATACAAATAAGGGTTTGCAGGATCAGACTCACAGTTTAACACAGAAGGTGAAGCTCAGGATATGAAAACAAACACAACCAGGAGAGTTTCAGAGTAGTCATAAGGCAAGTTATTATGTATTCAATCTTTTGGGGGAGATTTAACAGTGGCTTAATATTTCAATTGTTTGTAAACTAACTTTTTTTCCCCCCTTCATGGAAAATGTTTAGTTTCTGGTGAAAAATAGAAAACCCAAGTCAGAAATGCTGCTGTAGTGCCTCATGGGAGTTGTAGTTCAGATGCCTTTTGCTCCCATTCGTGTCCATAGGATAGGCTCTCTAGTCAACTACATCTCCCATGCTGTTCCACGGTCTCCCCTCTTGGTGAAGGGTGGGTTACATCAAGGCAGTTGCATGGCCATCGTGCATTATAGGAGATGGAATCCAGCCTGGAGGTCAGCCCATCTGACACTGACCATGCTCCTTCCCCAGCCCCTATGCTGGGCTAAAGGGGCTGACTGGCACAGGCACCAGCTGTGATGGCTCTATGCTCACTGGGGATTCCCCTATGCCAGGTGGATCTCCAGCTAGAGACCTACAAGCAGTTTTTGCCCTTGTCACATCACTTGAGTAGTGCAAAAGGAGGAGAGTGGGGCCAAGAATCTGGCCCTTAATATTTATATATTTCTTATGTTTTTAAAACACACAGTCCTTACTCTCATAAAAGCTCTGAAAATCTCTTGCTTTTTTGCAAAGCTTTCATTCATATTCTGAATTATATCTCCTGGGGCTCAAACTTTATCATCACACTGCCCAGATGGCAGAGACCTTCTTGGTTAATTATTCAGGTTTATTATTCAGAAAATCTTCTTAAAAAAATTGTCAGGGATTTGTTTTGTTTTAAATGTGCGTGTCAGTGGTGATGGAAGGTGCCAAATCGACAACCTTGGAAATCGAATTCCCCCATGTATCCACAAAAGGGGCAGCAGCAACACAACCTTCCTATGCTATCTACCCTGACCTGCAGGGGCCACCTCTACGGCACAAGAGTAGTCAATTTATATGTCCATACAACCCAGGGGCCTCTCTGCTGAAAATGTGACCAATGCAGCCAGATTGTGCCAATATTTGGTAGTGTTTTCTGTGATGTAAACACCTGTTCAGTAGAAGCTGGACTGAGACCTCCTAAACTCATTTAATATAAGCCACAGAACAGGCATCACATTGTAACGACTTTCAAGCTCTATTAACCTGGCCTGAATTTAAATCAGTGAGAAAGAGAATGAAAGACACTTTATCACTTAGCTATTCAGTCCCCCACCTACTTGTATCTTATTATTCTTTTAAATTAGAGGTGGTGTTTAGAAAATCTTTTATATTTTATTTTAGTTTTGATCCAATATGGCTGTCCAACTACTGCAGTTTGCTAGGTTCTCTCTCAGATATTAGTCTTTTATTTATGGGCAAATAATAACCTCACTATACAAAAATTTTTTTAAAAAGTTAATGGTACAAATCCAAGTGAAAGCCAGAGAGGTCTCCAAATGCATTTTAATAACTGAACGAGCATAGCAGATGGAGCATTCTCCAGCTTCATTCCCAGCACAGAACTTTACACACAGTAGCCAAGACAGATATTTGTGTCTGGTGATACCATCTGTGTCTGCAAAACCACAATCACTGTCATTGGAGTGTTTTCTGTTTGTAAGGATTATTCTAATGGTGGGTATAGCATACAGCAAGCTCCCAGTATTATGACCACACTTAAGGACAGGTCCCATTTCTAGACTCCAGAAGTCAGGAATTCACAGCTTATAAACACCGGTGTTTTTCTAAAATTAAGGAGTAACATCACACAGATAACAGCACTGACATGGATTGTTCAGTCCTCATCATCTTGCACCTCAACTACTGTAATCCATTCCTGTAGGGTCCTGATGACAGTCACACTGACCCCCATCATGCCCTTTCAAAAAGCTGCTGCTAGTTTGTCACTGCAATTACATCACTTCACCTTTGTGACCCTCCATAGGGTTCCCATCCGCACACCTTCACCCTGTTTGTCTGTTTTGTCTGTCTGCTGCATCATATCTGGCATGTAGATTGAGACTCTCCTGAGCATGAACTGTCGTTTTTATTTCTTATCTGTACAGTCTCAGTGGGGCCCTGAACCTTGATCGGATTCTTAGCCACTACTATAATACAAATAAATGTAAGGGTGACATGATCTAATGGTTAGAGTAGGAGACCAGGAGACAGAGTGCCTGGATTTTATTTTATCCTCTGCCACTCACTCACTGAGTGGCCTTAGTCAACTCCCATAAAATTTTCAAACCTAAGTGCTTGAAGTTAGAAACCAAATCCATATTTAGGCACCTAAACAAACTGTTTCATTTTATGAAAGTACAGAGCACCTTCAACATCCACCAAAGTCAATGGGATTGAGGGTGCTAAGCATCTTGCAGGATTGGGCTTGTGAAGAATGCTTGGATAAGAACCTTTCCTAGCCCTTGGGCTTTCACCTTGCCAAGTGTTTAATGTCACTACATAGTGAAATAAATAGAAAGAACCCCACTAACTATAAAGGGCTTTGGATCAGGCCCTAATTGTCCAGTATGGAATTCTAGCATGGAAGCATCTGGTACAGAGTCAGTGGTAGAGACAGGATACCATATGAGATACAGCCATGTTCTGACCCACATGGGAATTCTTATATTCTAATGAAAATTCTCCCATGCAACTTTTCTGATGAAAGATTTTTAAATTTAATTTAAGTGGGGAAATGCATTAAGCATTTTCCCCGGAGAAAACAATCCCCCAGTCTTCATACAGAACCCGAACAGTAATGTTCTTATTTCTGGCAGCTGAAATCACACGTACTTCAGCAATTATTTTGCAGCCAACACAATAACAAAAACAAAATAATTCTTAAAAGAATTTAAATGATAAAATCAAATAATAGCAAAACCAAATAGTTCCTGAATATAGATTCCAAGGTTCATAGGTATTTACAGTGATTCTTTTTAGCTATTTCTGCCATCAGAAATAATCACAAGAACCTGAATGGAAAAGTTCCATTGTACTCATCTGAATTGAGATCTATAGCTCCTCAAATCAAGAGGACATGATCAGTGAAAACTTCACACAAGTAAGAGAAAGCTGATTCACCACCAAATAACGATTGCATAATATCAAATGAAGTTCATTAACCCTAAGAGTGCTGTGGCGGATATGTATATATGTCTTCAGCATCCAAAGGATAGCTGCAGATTTGTATCATCATTATATTAAAGAGCATTTATAGAATGTCTTCTGTCTTCAAAGCACTTTGCAAACATTAATTTATTCCTCTGCAAGATAGGTAAATATTACTCTGATTTTACAAATAGGGAAACAGAGGTAGAGAGAGGGTAAAGCCAAAGATTGGGATTTCAAAGCAGTCTAAGGCCAGGTCTACACTAACCCCCTAATTCGAACTAAGGTACGGAACTTCAGCTACGTGAATAACGTAGCTGAAGTTCGAAGTACCTTAGTTCGAACTTACCTTGGTCCACACTCGGCAGGCAGGCTCCCCCGTCGACTCCGCGGTACTCCTCTCGCCGAGCTGGAGTACCGCAGTCGACGGCGAGCACTTCCGGGTTCGACTTATCGCGTCCAGACTAGACGCGATAAGTCGAACCCAGAAGTTCGATTGCCAGCCGCCGAACTAGCGGGTAAGTGTAGCCAAGGCCTAGGGGATTTAGATACTTTTCCAACTTAAAACATTTTAAATGGGGTGAGTATCTAAATCCCTTACATTGCTTTGAAAATCTCAACCACAGTTTTCAAACTTGAATGCCTAAAGTTAGGAACTGAAATAAATCAAATGTGAGTCTCCTCTGCTTGGCACATTTGAAAATTGGGACGTTTAATTAAATGCCTAAACGAGATTTTAGATGCCTAACTTTAGGCACTATAGCTAAGAATTTGGTCCTAAGTGATTTGCAAAGCCCCATGGATTGCTTTAATATCAGAATTGGGATTAGAACTCAGTAATTCCTGGCTGTCAGTACCATGTTTTACGTAGTGCGGAAGTTGGTCCAATAAAAGATATTACCTCACCCACCTTGTCTCTCTAGTACCATGTTTAACGTTTAGAACATGCCTCTAAAACAGAAATACGCAGTCAATACAAAGTTTTTAAAAGTTCAGCACTATGTAATATTCATTCACTCTAAGGGTCACTAGCTGTTTCTGTTATTAACACTAGCCTATGTCTTACTTAGCATACTAAATCCTATGAAATTTGCCATGTGTGTTTTCAGGCCACAAGTAAAATGGGTACTCACCTTCTTGTAACTGTTGTTCTTCGAGAGGTTTTGTTCATGTCCATTCCAATCAAGTGTGTGCGCGCGCACATGCACGTTGGCCAGATGATTTTTCCCCTAGCAGCATCCATTGGGTCGGCCTGGGCGCCCCCTAGAGTCGCACCCTCATGGCGCCTATTATATAGCCCTGCCGACCCGCCACCCCTTCAGTTCCTTTTTGCCAGCTATTCCGACAAGGGGTAGGAGAGTGGGTATTGGAATGGACATGAACAACACATCTCAAAGAACAACAGTTATGAGAAGGTGAGTAACCGTTTTTTCTTCTTCGAGTGCTTGTTCATGTCTATTCCAATCAGGTGACTCCCTGCCTAGCAAAATTAGGAGGTGGGGTTGGAGCTGTCCACTGACTGGAGTACTGCTTTACGAAGGCCGCATCATCTCTGGCCTCCCTAGTAATCACATAGTGTGAGGCAAAAGTCTGTATTGATGACCACGTCGCCGCCCTGTAGATTTCCTGGGTGTGGACTTGAGCCAGGAAAGCTGTTGATGAAGCTTGCACCCTTGTAGTGTGCGCCGTTATTGGGGGCACTGGGATCCCTGCTAGATTGTAGCACTCGGTAATGCAGGCCACAATCCATAACGAAATGCGCTGTGTCAAAACAGGCTGGCCCCTTATCCTGTCCGCTACTGTGACAAAGAGCTGTACCGACTTCCTGAATGGTTTTGTCCTCTCAATGTAAAAGGCCAGCGCTCTGCGGACATCGAAAGTGTGGAGCCTCTGCTCCTTGCTACTTGCATGAGTCTTGGGGTAGAAAACCGGGAGGACAATGTCCTGGTTGATGTGGAACTGCGATACCACCTTCGGGAGGAAGGCCGGATGGGGCATGAGCTGAACCTTGTCCTTAAAAAACACAGTGTAGGGCGGCTCGGACATTAGAGCCCTGAGCTCAGACACCATCCGGGCTGAAGTTATCGCCACCAGGAACATGACCTTGTAGGAAAGGTAGAGCAGGGAGCATGTTGCTAGAGGCTCAAAGGGATGCCCCATGAGCCTAGAGAGGACCAAGTTAAGGTCCCAAGCAGGAACTAGTTGGCGGATGTGCGGGTACAACCTGTCGAGGCCCTTCAGGAAGCGACTGACCAGGGGGATTAGCGAAAACCGAGCAGCCGTGTAACCCCGAATGGAAAGCCGAGATGGCAGCTAGGTGTACTCTTATAGAAGACAAGGAGACCTTCCTGCTTTAGGTGGAAGAGATAATCCAAAATCTGGGGCACGGAGGCTAGTGCCGGGGAAAAGTCACGCTGAGCTGACCAGATTGAAAATCTCTTCCACTTGGCCAGGTACATGGCCCTAGTGGAGGGTTTCCTACTGCCCAGGAGAACCTGTCTGACTTATTCTGAACAGGAGAGCTCGAATGGATTCAGCCATGGAGCCTCCATGCTGTGAGATGTAGCGAATGCAGGTTCGGGTGCTGGAGCCGCCCATAATCCTGCGTGAGAAGGTCCGGGAAGAGCAGCAAGGTAATCGGGGCTCCCACTGACATGTCTAGGAGAGACGTGTACCAATGCTAGCGGGGCCAGGCTGGTGCTATGAGAATGACCCGAGCCTGGTCTCTGCGGATCTTGAGAGGGACCTTGTGGACAAGCGGTATGGGTGGGAAGGCGTATAGAAGCGGACCCCCCAATGGAGGAGGAATGTATCCATTGTGGAGCCCGGACTCTGATTCTGGAAGGAGCAGAACTGCTGACACTTCCTGTTGCGTCGCGTGGCGAAGAGGTCAATCAGGGGACAGCCCTACCTCTGGAAGAGTGAGGATGCGACGTCTGGGCGAAGGGAACATTCATGGCTGTGAAAAGACCTACTGAGGCAGTCTGCCAGCTCGTTCTAGACCCCTGGAAGGTACGACGCCTGTAGATCAACTGAGTGCTCTATACAAAAGTCCTACAACCCTGAGGGCTTCCTGGCACAGGGGAGAGGAGCGTGCACCCCCCATTTGTTGATATAGAACATCGCAGTCATATTGTCCGTCATGACCGAAACATATCGACCTGCTAGATATAGGTGGAATGACTGACACGCTAGGTGTACTGCCCTGCGCTCCCTGACATTGATATGAAGATGGAGAGCTGTCTGTAACCAGAGGCCCTGAGTCCTGTGGTCCCCCAGATGAGCTCTACACCCCAAATCTGATGCGTCCGTCACTAGTGCTAGGGATGGTTGTGGAGCAGCGAAGGGAACTCCTGTGCACACCTGCTGAGCGTCCGTCCACCACAGGAGCAAGCAGAGAATGGGGCAAGGCAGGGTCACGATCCTGTCCCAAGCTGTCCCTGGCAGGTCTGTACACTGACGCAAGCCACGACTGAAGCGGTCGAAGCCTGAGTCTGGCGTGCCGAACCACGTACGTACAGGCCGCCATGTGGCTGAGAAGTTTGAGACAATTTCTCACGGTGGTGGTGGTGAACTGCCTGAGACCTTGGATCGTGGTGTCGAGGGCCTGGAATCTCTCCTGCAGGAGGAATGCTCTGGCTGCTAAGAGAAAAATCTTCCGGTCAACATGCATGTGCACACACCTGATTGGAATCAACATGAACAAGCGCTCGAAGAAGAAATTTTTTTCCCCACCATTGCATGAAAAACAGTTTCAAGGGAAACATCCAAACTGGGGTAAACTATCAAATATTGGAGCGAAAGATTCATTCCAGTCACTCATCAGAAATTTCCTTAATTTTTCTCTATTTTGGCTAGTTACCACACACCCCAGCTCCCCTCCTCTTAGTGACATCATGATAATAGGCAGTGATGCCATAAGTTTATCCCTATAATTGGTATAAGACAGGCAGAGACAGCACAAGCTTCTCCTATACTACCTCTCAAATATGCCTCAACTAGGACCTCTGAAGTGATCAAGTTCAGTCTCCGTAGCCTATTATATCCTTGGCGTCTCTGTTGAGAATGCCAGCAAAAAAGTCAATTAGCATCAACTGAAGTGATGGAGTTTTCAATGGGGACACTTACCCATTAGGAAATGGACGGAGATGCTCAAGCTCATTTCACCAAACAGGCCTCAGTTTGTTACAACTTTTGGCCATTAATCACCAGGGATGGTTTTGAACCATCAGCTGAGAGGTGAAAGGCTCAATACTTCCCTCTGACCTGTTTTCTGTCCTAAGAAGTGATTTATTACAACAATTCTTTTACCAACAGGATCCAATATTCCCGATCAGAGCTAGCCTGCCGTTCTCAGGGCAGGACAAGTGGCTATTCTTGTCTAAAATATTAAAGGAAAAATTCAAGGTTTTTAAAATATTTATTATTTGCATTTAGTGAATCCCAAACTTTACATTGAGCATTTGATGTAGTATTTTAGAATGAAAGACAGAATGTACCCACAGTTATAAAACCAATGACAAGCCTTAAGAACATGAAAGATCCATTATAAATTTCTCAAATGCAAAATCAATCTCCTTAAAAGCTGAAGAAGACCACTAATATTACATAGATCAAGCAGGTTAGTCAAGCTAGCATCCATCCCTGCTCACTGAACAAATCAATACTTTCTCAGCTACCAGCATGTGAGCTCAAACAGGAATTAACCAGGGAGGTCAAGATTAGAACTTTTTAGAAACTAAAAGAAACTTACTTTTTCACTTTTGGGTACTTCATCTCCGAAATAGCATTCGTGGCATCTGTCTGCCTCTCCTTCAAATGCTGCGGCCACATATTATCCACCCAATCGACTAAGTCCACCTAAAATCCCCACCAGAACCAATGGTTAGTTAGTAAACATGTGGTGGGATGTACTCCCAGCAGTCAGCGCTGGAACAGTGATTGGCAACAATGGCAGATTGGCAGTTTGCATATGCTCAGAGATGGTGAAATCTTCCTTAATAAAACTCACTGTTTCAATCAGAAACCCAAACCTGTGAGGGGTTGAGCACTCTAACTCCCCACTAAATCCTACAAACATTCAAATCAAAGAGAGTTATGCCACTGAATTCCAGGGGCACAGATTCTGACTCAATGGCACTTGAGTGCACTTCCAGGATTGGGACATTGGGATCACCACAGTGCCGGTATTCAATTGCATATGTGTAGATTGTATCCCAGAAATTGTGATTATGCACATCAAAACCACAATTTTAAAAAATGGAATTATTCTGATATTGCATGTTTTCAAGGAACATTACCCTGGTGATCTGGCCAAATTCCACCATGAGTAATTACATTACTGCCTACCTAACATTTCCTTGGATAACACTTGGATACAGAATTCTTCAAAGTTCTTGTCTCAAGGCCAAATATTTTCAGAAATGTGGGCAATAGCAAATATTGGGAGCTGAGCAAAACAGAGTGAGAGGGAACTGGGTAGAGATGAAGGGAAGGATATGGAGAGTCGAGAGAGCTTCATGGACTATTGAAATAATTGCTGCTTTGAGTGCCATAGGGAATGGGTTCAAATCCCAGCATGGCATGTGAAGCAGGGATAAATCTATGGTTCGTTGTTCTCTGACCTGTGTTATGCAGAAGGTCAGACTAAATAATCGTAATGGCCCATCAGACCTTAAACTCTATTAAATGGGTGGGGCACACAAACCAGGTTTCGAAAAAGGGAGGACAAAAGAGCGTCAAGCACAAGACAGAGGCTGTAGTACAACATTTGACCACAGTGGAGCAGAAGACAACTCAGGGAAAGGAGGCAATATGTAAAAGAATTTGAAACTCAAAAGTGTCATTCT
The DNA here is from genome assembly GCF_011386835.1 of Chrysemys picta bellii. NCBI lineage: Eukaryota > Metazoa > Chordata > Testudines > Emydidae > Chrysemys > Chrysemys picta. The sequence continues at coordinate 27,446,561 of NC_088805.1, forward strand.
TACCATCCTAAGAGGATCAATAAGCCTCAGAGGACTTTGCAAGACCTAACTGAGGCACAGGTCACAAAATGATACAGGTTCACCTCTGAAGCCATCCACCACTTCTGTAATGAGCTGCTGTAATGGGGGCTAGAGAGGCCAACCCAGAGGAGCCATGTCCTCTCAATCCCAGTAAAGGTCATCACTGCATTCAGCATCCTTACCAGTGGGTCCTTTCAAAGGACCTTCAAGGATGCTACTGGTATGAGCCAGTCCTTTGCCTGTGTGTCCCTAGAGGACTTCCACAATGGTATGATCTGCAGGATTGGCTTCCCAATAGAGAGGCAGACCCAACACCCAATTTTGCAAGAATTGTATATGCTAGTAAACTTCCCATCTCTACCAGGTATTGTAGATAGCATACACAACCCTCAGAGGGAGCCAATGGGAGATAATTCAGCCCACAGAAATACCAAACATACCAATTCCATAAATACCATGGCCATATGTGACACAGAATTGGTCTTCACAGATAGTGGCTAGATAGCTGAGATCCTGATACAATTACTGCATCCGGATATTGCTATCCTTGGCATTCACCTGATTTGCAATCCACAGCCTCTGTTTTATGTGGGTAGAGAGCATGCTGGAGCTCTCACACAACCCTCAACCTCCAGGGAATTAATTCTATAATTATGGTATCAATTGGGGCATGTGTACACAGCATTTTGGAGTGACCCTCTCAGCCCAGATTGGCAGACTTAATATGTCATAGAATATCAGGGTTTGAAGGGACCTCAGGAGGTAATCTAGTCCAACCCCCTGCTCAAAGCAGGACCCATCCCCAGACAGATTTTTGCCCCATCCCTAAATGGCCCCCTCAGGGATTGAACTCATAACCCTGGGCTCATGCCAATGTTCTAAAAATAACTGTATAAACAGTGCTTTGAAATTGCAGCTTGGGCCAGAGTGCAGACGCTGAAGCTCACCCCCTTCCGTACGCTTCAGTCCTGCTGTCAATAACAACAGCAACCTGCCTGGGTAAAGACAGATGTCCTAAGTACTGGAGTTGACAGAAGTTGCAGCTATTTGAGCTCGGGCTGTTGATTAATCTCAGTTAACTCACGCAATTAAAAAAAATTAATTGCAATAAAAAAAATTAATTGCTATATAATCGCAGTTTTAATCACACTGTTAAACAACAGAATACCAACTGAAATTTATTAAATATGTTGGATGTTTTTCTACATGTTCATATATATATTGTATTCTGTGTTGTAATTGAAATCAAAGTGTATATTATTTTTATTACAAATATTTGCACTGTAAAAATTATAAACAAAAAATACTATTTTTCAATTCACCGCATACAAGTACTATAGTGCTCTTTGTCGTGAAAGTGCAACTTGCAAATGTAATTTTTTTTTTGTTACATAACTGCACTCAAAACCAAAACAACGTAAAACTTCAGAGCCTACAAGTCCACTCGGTCCTACTTCTTGTTCAGCCAATCACTAAGACAAACAAGTTTGTTTACATTGACAGGAGATAATGCTGCCCGCTTCTTATTTACAATGTCACCCGAAAGTGAGAATAGGCATTTACATGGTACTTTTGTAGCCAGCTTTGCAAGGTACTTACATGCCAGATATGCTAAACATTTGTATACCCCTTCATGCTTCGGCCACCATTCCAAAGGACATGCTTCCATGCTGATGACACTCGTTAAAAAAACAACGCGTTAATTAAATTTGTGACTGAACTCCTTGGGGGAGAACTGTATGTCCCTGCTCTGTTTTACCCGCATTCTGCCATATATTTCATGTCATAGCAGTCTCAGATGATGACCCAGCACATATTGTTCATTTTAAGAACACTTTCACTGCAGATTTGACAAAACGCAAAGAAGGTACCAATGTGAGATTTCTTAAGATAGCTACAGCACTCGACCCAAGGTTTAAGAATCTGAAGTGCCTTCCAAAATCTGAGAGGGACGAGGTGTGGAGCATGTTTTCAGAAGTCTTAAAAGAGCAACACTCTGATGCGGAAACTACAGAATCCAAACCACCAAAAAAGAAAATCAACCTTCTGCTGGTGGCATCTGACTCACATAATGAAAATAAACATGCATCGGTCCACACTGCTTTGGATTGTTATCGAGCAGAACCAGTCATCAGCATGGATGCATGTCCTCTGGAACGGTGGCTGAAGCATGAAGGGACATATGAATCTTTAGCGTATCTGGTGTGTAAATATCTTGTGACACCAGCTACAACAGTGCCATGAGAACGGATCAGCCCCCACATAAGGGCTGTGGGATTTGTGTCCTATGTATACAGAGCATGCAATACTGTAAAGCTGCTGGGTGACTGTGAAGAGGCTAAAAATAAACAACAAAATGACAGGACCCCTTACCACATTGGGGCGCTTGACAATGTTCTCCAGCTTTGTATGACTGAACTCCAGGCTGATGACATTGTAGAGCTTCTTACGTTCAGCCTCTGGTGTTTCATAGTATCTCACAAACTGAGACATGCTCATCTCAATGCCCTTTTGCGTGTTCACATCCATCACATCCACAATCCGACGGCTTCCTGCAAACACACAGATCACTTTGAAAACATTTCTTTTGTTTTATTTTGAATTCGTAAGTCCAGGGCAACCACAACTTGAGGCTTCTGGGGAATCCCAGTGAAGCTGGCAACAGGGGAGAGGAACCCAAATCATCCCTCTCTCTGGTCTTAGACAGCACAAAGTGAGACAGCAGAGAGGAAGGGCACCAGCCTGGGACTTGGAATACCAGGTTTCAAGTCTCTGCTCCACCACAGACTCTCTGTGTGATTTCTGTGCCTAAGTTCCCCATTTGTAAATTGGGGACAATATTACCTCCCTACCTCACAGAGGTTGTTGTGAGGAAAAATACACCTCTACCCCGATATAACGCAACCTGATATAACACGAATTCGGATATAATGCTGTAAAGCAGCGCTCCGGGGGGGCGAGACTACACACTCCGGCGGATCAAAGCAAGTTCGATATAATGCAGTTTCTCCTATAACGCGGTAAGATTTTTTGGCTCCCGAGGGCAGTGTTATATCGGGGTAGAGGTGTACATCAAAAATTGTGGAACTCAGATACTATGGTAATGGGGGCCACAGAAGTAGCTAAGATAGATAGATAGTTCTCTACATTTCTAAACATCCAAGATGCCTTTACTACAGTGTGGTCAAAATTGTCCACAAAGAGAAAAATGCCATGTATGAGCCTGACCCTTTGAGGTGCTGAGCATCACCTCTGGGATTCTGAATGCTCTGAAAAATTCCTACTTGACCTCTGTAAAGTACTTTACTGTAAAGTAAAGGGGGCGGGGGGAGAGGACACTAAGCACTTCATAGGATTGGCCCTTCTATTTGGCTCACAGGATACAAGCTTATTTTCAGCTCCTCAAGTGGCATATGCACAAGTCCCATTAGCTCCAGAATACTGAACAGCAGTTTCAGCAGTCTTCAGTTTCATTCAGTCCTCTTTGGTCACTAAGAGGTTTCATCTCTCCCAGAAGTTATGAGAGTCTAATTAGCAGCTCATTTGTGTTTGAGGGAGAGTGAACCCAAGAGAGACATGCCTTATTTCCAAGAAAGAAGGATTTCAGAAAATAAATTCATCACCGTCCAAAAAACACCCTCCAATACAGTTTCCATATCTGAAGAAATAATTCTAAATAAAATGCATTAAAACTAAATGAAAGATTTGCAAATGCCATCAGAGAGACTTATTAATAACTACAGCACCAGGCCCATTGTGTGCTTGGGAGCAATATTTCAGCAAGAATGACAGTTTGGATTGTATGACTTTATTAAAAACATCCTTTGGTGTTACCATTGACAGACTTGATAATGATTCTGGAAAGGAACCCAATTCCATAAAGTTTCATAACCAAAGAGAAAGATTTATAGCACATATATCTAGGTTAGTCCCAGTAGCCCTGCAGTTACTGCCAAGCTGATCATGCCAAACTACATCCTCCATATGCACTCGGACTACAAGTAGACATAAGATATTAGATCTCCCAGGCACGTGGGGAGAAAAGGCTGTGCAAGCACAGCTACAGACATCTATGAGCAGATTGCCTGGAGGATGCAGGAGAAGGAGTATGACACGGACCAGTGGCAGTGCCACATGAAAGTGAAGGAACTGCATCAGGCATATCAGAAGGCCAGAGAGGCCAAAAGTTGATCTGGTACCAAGCCGCAAGCCTGCTGCTTTTACAAAGATCTGCATGACATACTTGGCGGAGACCCCACAACCACCTTGCAAACCACCATGGATGCATCTGAGGATCCAGAGCCAAAAGTCCTTGGCATGAACAGCAAGGAGGAGGTGGTAGTGGGGAGTGGGGGACATGCAATCTTTCTAGCTATGCCATGAGCCAGAACCTATTTGAGATTCCACCAGAGTCCAATCAATTCCAGCAGTCAAACATGGGTAAGCCCAATGCAGGGGAAGGAACCTCACGTAAGTGTGTAATTGTACTTCCCATTACAATGATGTCCTGATGGCAACCCCAACTAAAGAGGACACAGCTATCAACTTTTCATTAATTTACTTGAACTAGCAAAGAGAGGTAACGTTGTTTGCTTTTCACCTCCCCGTAGAGTTAGACAAGGGGGGCAATTGTGGAGCAGTTTGTTTGTGGAGCCATGTGAAGAAGTTTGTACACAGGCATGTCCATTGAATCCTCCTGAGAGATCTCTATGAAACTCTTGCAGAGGTACTCTGCCGTCCTCTCCCAAAGGTTTTTAGGAATGGCAGCCTTATTTCTTCCTCCATGATAAGGCTCTTTCCCACACCAGTCAGCACTAACTTCAGCAGGTGTCATTGCAGTAAACAGGTTAGCAGCATATGGGCCCAGGCAGCTTTGGGATGCCAGCAGCAGCAGTGCTCTCTGTGCCTTTGTTATCCTCAGGAGTGAGATATCAGCTAAAATCACCACTGCCTATGGAAAATGGTGCCATTATTCAGTGCCATTGCCCTAAACTCATAGTTTCATGCAACCAAGCAATTCCCTCCTCCTTTCCCTCACCACTGGTAGACCACAATCACCCTGGCTGGTGCTGTGAGTGGTACAAGCACTCTGAAGCAGAAGTGTCAATAAGCAGTAAGAAGGGTGGTGTGGGATATACATGACATTATGGGATGGAGAAAGTTGCCCTCTGCAAAGTTGAACCCTTGCTCTCCGTCACCCCTGCGCGACTCATTTCTGCCCCAGGACGAATTGACAAAAATTCCCAAAAGACAGCACGCTGGACAGTGGCGGGTTGCAGACAGGGATACCTAACCTCGGTACACCATGCTGTGCATTGACATAAGCACTCCTGGTAACTACGCGCAGCGGCAACTCAAGGACCCAAGTGTGCATGTGCACAAGCAATACACTAACTGCAGCAGTTTTATGCCAAGTTAACTTGTGTTGACCAAAGTCTGTAGTGTAGACATGGCCTGAGACACAGGACCTTGAACTGGGTGTCAGAGAAGCTAGGCCTGCCTAGGTCACCATCGAAGGATGGTAGGGCTTTAGACAACATACACATGCACATAGACTGTTTGTTGTTTAAAAATCCTTTTTGCTTTGTTAGACTAAACAAGCTACTTAGATCTCCTCTAGTAAGGTAGGTTCTCCATTCTTCTGATCATCCTAGTAGCCTCCCTCTGCACTTGTTCCAGTGTGAATTCATCTTTCTTAAACACAGGAGACCAAAACTGCACACAGTATTCCAAACGAGGTCTCACCAGTGCCTTGTACAATGGTAACAACACATCCCTATCTCTATTGGCAATAATACTTTGTCTGATGCATCCTAGGATTGCATTAGCCTCTCCCATGGCCACGTCACGTTGGTGGCTCATACTCATGCTGTGATTGATCAACACACCCAGGTCTTTCTCCTTCTTTGTTGTTTTTAATTGGTAAGTCCACAGTTTATAGCAAAAATTCTTGTTAGTTGCATTGAGCACTATCAAATTTCATCCCAATTCTATTACTCCAGTTTCCAAGGTTGTCCAAATCTTCTTGTATGATATTCTGTTCCTCCTCTCTATTGGCAATAACTCCCAACTTTGTGTCATACACAAACTTTATTAACACTCTCCCACTTTTTGTGTCAAGGTAATTAATGAAAATATTAAATAAGATTGGTCCCAAGACTGATCCTTGAGGAACTCCACTAGTAACCTCCTTCCAACCTGAGAGTTTACCTTTCACCATGACCTGTTGTAATCTTTCCTTTAACCTTTAACCTCTTCTTTGTTCTCATCCTAACTTAGATTGTAAGCTCCTTTAGCGCAGGAACTCTGTTGTTATCGGCATTGTGCAGTGCAATGTACATCCATGGTGCAATATAACAACCATGAAAAGTGGTGTATGCGAATGCAGTGTTCATGCACATACTATTGGCAGGCACTATTTGGCCCACAAGATCTGAAAATTTAGCTCCAACTGATGATATTTCATTGTAATTTATGTTATATTACAAGGATGCAAAATTTAAGGAGACTAAACTTTACATTCAGACTCTTGTCCAACTCACTAACGAGCTGACATGTTCTCTTCACAGGCTCATTACAAGTAGGATGGGAACACAGTTAAAATAATACAAAGGAGCCAGACCTTCTGGCAATCACTAGTAAATCAATTTCTGGAAATCTGGTGCCTTGTATAGGTAAACCCTGCACAACCTCATTAAAGCTGTAAGGCCATCCCTGTTGGCAGAGGAAGAAAAATTTGACAAGAGGACCAGTAAAACCAGTGGAGAGAGACTTCCCTCCATCCTCCACAGGAGGTGACACTTCCAAAGACAGCAATAGGGGGTGCAAACAGGGCTCAAAGAACCAATCTATCTATTGAAGGCTGCATAGATCCTGAAGGACACAAGACAATGAGAGGACACATAGAGACTGGCAGCCCTTAAGGCAAAGGATATAATTCTGAGCTGTGTCAGGGAGTGATGCTGTAGACTGAGGAGCTAACCTTGCTGGGACTGTTTGTAACCCTAAAGACTAGAGTGCAGCCTTGATGGCAATGCAAGGCACAGTCCAAAAGAAAAGCAATCTCAGGATGGCGTAGTTATCTTTAGATCAACCATCTGAACACTCAAGATAAGCATCCAAATACTCCCTTCTTCACCATTTTGGACTGAGATGAGGAAGATAAGAGTACCATATTCTTCTTTATTACCTATCCTTCCTCTTTCCCTAAATGGAGTCCCGCCTCCCTCCCCCAGAGAGAACAAGACCCTTTCAACCTCCCTACAACAGTATCATCACAAGGTGCAAGAACATTCCACCCTCCCCCATGTGGGCTTACTGGCCTCATGCTCTCCACCCACCTCCTCGCTGCTTGGGTTTCATGCTGATTTCAGCTCTACCTCCGGATAACACCCTGCTCCTCCACCACTGGTTCCCATCCACAGGAAAGGAAAAGGAGTTAGAAACCAGCAGTAAGGACAGACAGGTCAAGAGTGCTGGAAAGCAGCCGAGACAGATTCCAGGTTTTGGGAGGCAGGTCAGGTCAGGATTTATTTCATCCTGGTCTCCCAACTCTGACCATCTCCAGGGTCCACAAATCACCCCCTTGTCGCTGTCACAGAGTCTACAAAAATTAATCAGGTCCCTAAAAATTAGCCAGCTCCCAGATATCAGCTAACCAAGAATAAGTTAAGGCATGGGCACCCAAAGTCCAGCCTGCTGGACAAATGCAGACCATAATGCTCTGCAATGTGGGACATAGCCACCCTCATAAGGTACATCTACACTGGAATAAAAGACCTGTGGCATGGCCACGGCTGGGCTAGCTCAGCTGACTCAAGCTCACGGGGCTCAGGCTGTGGGGCTAAAAATTGCGATGTAGACATTTGGGCTCTGGCTGGAGCCCATGCCCAAACATCTACACAGTAATTTTACAGCCCTGCAGCCCGAACCCCACAAATCTGATTCAGCTGACCCAGGCCAGCTGCGGGTATTAAATTGCTGTGTAGATGTACCCATAATTAATAAGGCAGGGTAGGCTCCAGCAACAACAGGTCACAGGTGGAATGCTTCATCATACCACTCAGCTCCACATGGAGCACTGCATGCTGGGAGCTGTAGTCCTCAAAGAGCACACATTCTATTACAGACTCAGGAAGCTGCCTGTGATTTGCTATATACTATGTAGCCCTTGGGCTCCTGGAAGGTTGCCCATGTAACCCGTGGTTGGGCAAGCCTGACTGTTACTGTGTTAAGGGGAAGGGTGGTTGTTTTTTTCTGCAGCAGGCTTGGCTTCAATTTAGAGGCAGAAAGCTACAATGATGCTGAGGCTGCAAGGGAAGGCATTTTACTTCATAGAAAATAAATCTCTCTCTTCTACATGTGATGCTGCTTATTCATGGAACACAAGCTAATCCTCTGAGGAGCAGAAGGAGAGTAACTGAGGTACAAGCTCTTCACCACCCCCTAGAAACAAAAGAAAGCAAATAAGGAGAAAAAAAAAGAGTTTAGCTGTAGAAATGTGAACCAGAAAGCAAAAGAGGGACTCAAGGATGATGTTATGGACACACAAAATCTATTGTGATTGCTCTGGTCTGCAGTGCTGGCATAATCCATATTACAGGGATTCAAGAAAAAACATGGACAAACTATACAAATACACTCTCCCTTTGTACCTCCTATAGGTTAGCAAGGCACTGCACAAACATTAACAAATTAAATATAACACTACTCTTGGATGGATATCTTTATTCCCATTACATACAGATGGGGAAGCTGAGTTGCAGAGAGGGGAAAATGCCTTACCTAGAGCTCCTGACTCTCATTCCAGTGCTTTAAACACTAGACCATGCTATCGCTATCTTGCTTTGAAAATTTTCTCCTACTACCTAATCCCTGCCCGTTGGTAATACACACTTTCTAGGGGGCAACAGTAGGCAACTGTTATTCACAACTATGGAGGGGAAGAGCTGCAATTCCTGGCACTACTACTAATTACAGGTGCCTCATTTGCTGCAGCAAATGTCTCTACAAAGCATATTTTGTGAATGATTTTGCCTAGATTCATTCCAGAAAATGAAGTGTGCTTAACAAAGGTTCCTGGGAACTGCTGGATCTGAGCCCCAAGTCATTTGGCAAAATTCTCCTCTATTGGCACTGCAGTTGGTAGCCATACTGTGTTTCTTTACTGCGTAGTGTAACAATTCGCCAGAGGGAGATAGCCATGAGGGGACTATATATACCTAATCCTGAGCTGGTGGAGCAGGCGCTTCAACTTTATCTAGGTTTCCAACTGGAGGAAAGCTACTCCCCCACTTTTGACCTTAAATGGCATGAGAGTATTATCCAGGCAACGTGTCTCCAGTCCTCAATATGTTCTGCTCTCTTTCCAGGTATGGAATTCACATTGATATTAGTGGGGATTGAACAAATCTGGAATATGTAATAGGTGACCAGAATATGTGAGCAAGTGATGACCAAGGTGAATCAGAGGGAAATCTTCCTCTTGTGTTTTCTGTCCAGCATATTATGTCTCTTCCCTCAAATGTATAGACCCTTTGCATGGGTTGGCAAGTAAAGGGTGAAATTTGTCTCCCTGAGTAGAGGCAAGACCATGTGCCCTATGGGTAGGGATGATCCAAAAACTGGTCCACGATGGCGTTGAGCCTACCTGAAGTGAATTAGTTATAATCCTCACTACGTGTAGAGGGCTGTGCCGGGAGGATGCTGAGCTGGCTGAAATTAGGAGCCAAACTCATGTGAGACAATGCTAGCTGGAAAAAAACTCTTTCAGAGGGGCTTGAACTTTAGAAATCAAGCTGCAATAGCCTTCTGATATTTATGTCACTTACTGTGGGACATCTCTGTTAATCGGTGTTTTGGCTGGGCTCCAAAAAGCCCAAGTTCACCAGTTAGTTGGACAAGAATGTGGGGTGTTGATCCCATACACAGCTACACTTCACCTGACCTTTCCTAGTAAGGCAAGCATATATTCCTCTATGCTGTGGGAAAGCACTGTAATACCACACACAAGTTGGGAGGGGAATAATCCCTAGGAAAGTGGGTTCCAAAGGTCCTCGGTCAACCCCAGTGATCAGCACCGGGGTCGGCACTTCCTGATTTTAGCAACAAAGAGTAACAAATTAAATTAATCTATATAGTAGCTACAGGATCCACCAGGGGGCATTAAAGAACAAAGGAAAATAGAGTTTTAACAAGAGTTTTAACAAGGCCACTTTCACAAACCTCTTCTGCACATCTACAACAATAATAATTTCATGCCCCAGCATTTTCTCAACCTGAGGGTGCAGTTTAACCCCTCATTACTGAAGAAATATTTCAAAGCCATCAACCAGCTTCTTTGCAATTCTTTGCTTTTTCTCATTATCCCTCCCCTTCCAAATGTCTGTCCCCACCCAGTTCCTACTTTCAGCCCTCACAGTGCCACTACAGGGCTGGCCTGCAGAAGAAAGAGCCTTTGCACAGAGAGGTTATAGTCTTTCCTTCTTATGGTGATGTAACTTTAAAAGTACCCGTCATGCACCTTCCCCCACCCGGATGTCTGCAATTTTATTATGTGCCATAAAACTGCCAAACTGCAATAACCCATGTGATTAGTTTTTTCATGTAACAAAAGTTATGGTACTTAAGCTCTTCCTGTAGTCGTGCTCTGAGCCAGTAAAAGTCTCATGAAACCTGCATTTTATGGGACTGGAGTAAAGAGACAGTCTTAAAGTGAATAATGCTCTGAGTGACACCTTACAGAGCCAATTAATATCTAATTTGGGGGGAGGGATAGCTCAGTGGTTTGAGCATTGGCCTGCTAAACCCAGGGTTGTGAGTTCAATCCTTGAGGGGGCCATTTAGGGAACTGGGGTAAAAATCTGTCTGGGGATTGGTCCTGCTTTGAGCAGGGGGTTGGACTAGATGACCTCCTGAGGTCCCTTCCAATCCTGATATTCTATGATTCTTTACACTTATCAAAAACATACACTCTAATTCCAAGATGAGCTTTTGGAGTAAACATCAGACTGAGAAAACATCAGGGAGGAAAATGTTTTCATATGACAGCCAGTCATTTTTAGGACACTGCTTATATTTAATATAGCATACAAATGTACTAGGTACTCTACAGCAGTGGTTCTCAACCAGGAGTATGTGTACTCCTGGGGGTTTGCAGAGGTTTTCCAGAGGGTAAGTCAACTCATCTAGATATTTGCCTAGTTTTACAACAGGCTACATAAAAAGCTCTAGTGAAGTCAGTGCACACTAAAATTTCATACAGACAATGACTTGTTTATACTGCTCTATATACTATTATACGGTACGTATCACACTGAAATGTAAGTACAAATTTATATTCTAATTGATTTATTTTATAATTATATGGTAAAAATGAGAAAGTAAGCAATTTTTCAGTAATAGTGTGCTGTGACATTTTGTATTTTTATGTCTGATTTTGTAGGCAAGCAGTTTTTAAGTGAGGTGAAACTGGGATACACAAGCAAATCAGACTCCTGAATGGGGTACTGTAGTCTGGAAAGGTTGAGAACCACTTCTCTACAGTAAGGCAGAGCCCTGCCATGGACAGTTTACAACCTAACTAGACAAGATACAGAGAAGGAGGAGAGGAGAAGTGATATAAGGTTTTTTGTATTGTGTTTTTGGGGGACGAGGGGAAATTGGGATTTTAAGTTTTTCTAACCTTTTTTTTCTCTCAAATAATGGAAAGGATACGGTTAAAAAAAAAAGGTTAGAAAAACTTTAAATCCCAATTTCCCCTCGTCCCCCAAAAACACAATACAAAAAACCTTAATCTGTATAAATTCATTTTCTCAATATTAAACCTATTTCCTAATTCCTTCCAAAGGGTATTCCTGGCAAAGGGCTATATTATTTAATAGGAAATAGGTTTAATATTGAGAAAATGAATTTATACAGATTAAGGAATTTAGTGTTAATAGGTTAATACTGAGTGTTAATAGGAATGCTGATAAAAAGTATTCCTTTATCCTACAGTACTGGTCCAAATCCCTACTGCACCCCACAGTGATAACACATGGTTTGGGACAATTATTTTTTTTAAATAAGTGAAATGCTAGTTTGACAGTAACAGAGACTGAAGTCATCTATTTTCCCTACAAAAAGCAACAGAGGGTCCTGTGGCACCTTTAAGACTAACAGAAGTTGGGAGCATAAGCTTTCGTGGGTAAGAACCTCATTTCTTCAGATGCAAGTCAGTGAAAGCAAAAAATCTAACTGGTTTCAAGACCGAGCCTGGTAAGTTTATGGAGGGGATGGTGTGATGAGACTGCCTACAATGGCATGTAGCCGATCTGCGACTGCTAACAGCAAATATCTCCAATGGCCAATGATGGGACACTAGATGGGGAATCTCTGAGTTATTACAGAGAATTCTTTCCCAGGTGTCTGGCTGGTGGGTCTTGCCCAAATGCACAGGCCTAACTGATCGCTGTATTTGGGGTCAGGAAGGAATTTCCCCCCAGATCACATTGCCAGAGACCCTGTGGGGGGTTTCGCTTTCCTCTGCCCCATGAGGCACAGGTGATTTGCAGATTTCAATTAATGTAAATGGTGGATTCTTTGTAACCTGAAGTCTTCAAATCATTATTTGAGGACTTCAGTAACTCAGCCAAAGGTGATGGGTCTAATACAGGAGTGGGTGGGCGAGGTTCTGTGGCCTGCAGTGTGGAGGAGGTCAGACTAGATGACCATGATGGTCCCTTCTGACCTTAAAGTCTATGAGTCCAGAATTTGAATGACTCTTTTCAATAAAACAAATACAGTAGTACCTCAGAGTTACGAACACCAGAGGTACGAATTGACCGGTCAACCACACACCTCATTTGGAACCAGAAGTATGAAATCAGGCAGCAGCAGAGACCAAAAAAAAAAAAAAAAAAAAAGCAAACACAGTACAGTACTGTGTTAAACGTAAACTACTAAAAAAATAAAGATAAAGTTTAAAAAAAATATTTGACAAGGTAAGGAACTGTTTCTGTGCTTCTTTCATTTAAATTAAGATGCTTAAACGCAGCATTTTTCTTCGCATAGTAAAATTTCAAAGCTGTATTAAGTCAATGTTCACTTGTAAACATTTGAAAAAGTTACGAACAACCTCCATCCACGAGATGTTTGTAACTCTGAGGTTCTACTGTAGTACAGTTTCAAAAATCCTTTACTGTCCAGTTTGCTTTCTGCATTTCACTCATATTGACTAATGAAAACAAAATTGTCACTTTCACTTGCCAGTTCTCATTCACTAGCCCAATGGGGTTTTGTTGGGATTACAAACATATAGAGGGGATTTTCAAAGCCAAGCTCAAAACTGGTTTTCATTTTGAGAGAAAGTGTCAATCCAGTTCTAGGTGATTGGTTTTGTTTTTTGGGGGCTTTTTAAATTTTTGTATTAAAAAAAAACCTTGAACCATGATGATTATTCACATAAAATTAATATTAATCTTTTTAGTAATAACAAAATCTTCTCAAGTAACAGACTGTGGAATTCCTATGCTAGCACAAATTAGAACAAAGAGAGAGCCTGAATTTCACATTTTCCCTTCTCCCCTTTGGTAGCTATTACACTTCTATAATGGAAATCCCAGGGCCTCAGTTGAGTCTCCAGGCTCCTTTATATCTGCTGGTTGGATGCTTCTGACACAAACCACAATACACACTTTACTGTTCATACCCTTGCACATATGAAAGAAAAGAACTGACTGCCTCTGGAGTCATGGAGCTGTGGGGAGAATGTTTCCATAAAATGGGGGGGGATTTAAAATCCTTAAGAGAGTGTCTGCCATTAGCGTTTAGAACCATGATGCACATTAGTGAATATCTGGGACTAAGCTGAAAATCTTCTCTCTAACTAGGCTAATCAATTGTTTAAAAAGTGAAGATACTTCAGATTTATGGTGAATCATTTAATGACTATACCTTAATGTTTCTTTCTGGACCAACTATTATAACCTCCTGTTATTACAGGTACTCTTTTTTAGAGGAGGAAGAATAGTTTTGCAGTCAAACCCTAGGACAAGGAGGAAGGGTAACTGGGTTCTATTTCTGGCTCTGCCTGAAAATTTCAATCTATTAATTGCCCAGACAGCTGCAGCCCTCTGGGATAATGCAGATCATAAAGCCCACAATGAAGACAGAGAGATAGGGACAAAGGATTCTCGGTCAAGGGGATCTGGCTATGGGACAAAACTTCCAGAGGAGAACAGGCAAATGCAGAGTCTCATCAATAGGAAATGTTGAAAAAATCTCTTTCACCATAGCAAGAAAGACACAACACTGACACACCCTCATCTATACACACAGACACAGAGGAAGAAAGAGCTGTAACAAATAAATATCCCAAGCAGAGTTTTTACCCTAAAAAGAGGGGGGAGGGATACCTCAGTGGTTTGAGCATTAGCCTGCTAAACCCAGAGTTGTGAGTTCAATCCTTGAGGGGGCCATTTAGGGATCTGGGGCAAAAATCTGTCTGGGGATTGGTCCTGCTTTGAGCAGGGGGTTGGACTAGATGACCTCCTGAGGTCCCATCCAACCCTGATATTCTATGAAAGAGCCTTGGTGTCCAGGAGGGACTTCGTTATTGCTAATGGTTTTATGGAGAAGGTGCCAAGATACTACAGTGATGATTGGCAGTATAAAATCCAAAGGTAGACAGAGCATCTTGAGTAACCAAAGGCAAGCCTAACCATTTAGGGCCTCGTTTTCAGGAATACAAAGTTTCTGGCAGCTCTCACTGACTTCAACTGAAATTGTGGGCACACAGGCCCTCTAAAAGCAAGGCCCTTAATCTCTCTCTGCCTCTGCTTGCCCGTCTGCAGTGATAGTACCTCATATATCCTTCCAGGATATGTTCATTTACACTTATGAAGTGATCCAAGATCCTCAAATAGAAAATAGTATAGACATGCAATATTAAACACTGCACACACTGACAGACTGTTCATTGGGATGCCATGGAAGATTTTGACATTGCATGACCTCCACATACTCCCACAGCCAAGAGCTCTTTGCTAGCTTGAAGGAAACCTGTGTTTAATTCTCTCTTCTGATATTGTTCAAGTTAGCAGTGATGACAATGTAGCAGTTCAGACATTAACCAAACAGTATTTTTATTTTAGCAAGGTACATGTTACTGCAAAGATTAAGGAAATGAACTGTAATTCAAAACATGTGCCTGGCATAATAGAGTTATGCAGGCTCTGACCAAAATTACCCTCCCAACTGTCTGCAAGGTAGATTTACAGGGAGAGTAGGGATAGATATTTGAGAAGTACTTCTTTTAAAACACTCATGTGAAGTTCCAGCAAGTTTATATAATTACATTCAGATGGCAAATATTAGATAGAGAACTGGCCTTCTACACAAGTAGAAACATTAGTAACAAAAGAGTTACAATGGTGCAGGTCACCAGTGCTACTGGTTGCCAAAGTGACCACTCTTCTATTATTCCAGTCTTACTTGGACTAGCATACTAGTTGCCACCACTAGTTGCCAGCTGACCAAGCTAACTCCTCAAAAAGTTTTAACAAGCATGGAGGGATGAAGTGATTAGGTCTTTTCTTTCCCCAGATCTTTTTTGTGGTTCTAAAACATTAAATTGATAGATGACAGAATCTGACAGGGTATTTCTACACTACAGAGATTATACCGGCATAACCATGTCGCTGCAGCGATGCTGGCCTAACTGCTAACTCCACAGTACAGATGCAGCCTACACTAATAGAAGGGATTTTTCCATCAGTGTAGGAACACAACCTCCCCAAACAACAAGAGCTATGTTGATGGAAGCATTCATCTGTTGACACAGCTGTGTCCACCCAGGAGGTTAGGTCAGCACAGCTACATCAGTCAGGTGGGTGGATTTTTCACACCTCTCACAGACATGCCTATGTCCATCTAAATTTTAAGTGTAGCATAGGCCTAGGACTCCTGAAGAGCTAAACGATGCTGATCAAGTTCCCAGCTGCGGTGTGAGAAATAAAGTCCCTCCAGAGGTAAGAAGCAGGATTGAAGACCAGATGGAGGAGAGGCATTAGCCTTTTATCGTCCTTTCCAGGTGTAAGAACACCTCTTTGTCCTTACTGTGGAAAATTACAGCAAAATGGAGTCTGGAGTCACTTGGGCCAGTCCCTGCATACTTTGCTGAGTTGCAAGGCGTATCTGCCTTCTCTCCATGGGTCAATTGTATAGCTGATGGTCTTAATAGGCCATCAAGCAGGCTAGGCAGAGCTAACACCAACTTGTCTGGGATGTCTCCCAGAAGCATAGCATAAGTTTGAAATACCGACAGTTTAGAGCCAATATTTATAATTTCAACTACAAAACTGATACACACATATAGACAGCATAATTATAACCAGTAAACCATAACCTTGTCTTAGATACCTCATTTGACCCCCTTTATACAAGATTTGGTGCCACTACAGGACTTTGGTTGCAACCATGTTCTATATGGTCCCAGATTATATCAATAACGTCACAACTGCATACCCAGTCTTGTGCTTTAGGAGCAGAATAGCTGTCTGGTTGAAGCAATGATTTGATCTGCTAATCCTATGCCCTTTAGCTCTTTAAAAAGGAACAAAGAAAACTACTCAGAAGGGACAATTCCCACCGTGTAATTATATCAAGAGATATTATGTAGCTCATCAGAATTTTAAAACTCATTTTAAGTGAGCCTAAAAAAAACATGAGAAAGAGACAATACAATTACATGCCTCCCAGGACAGGCAAAACCCAGCAATATTAGTTATTTTTAGGTGGAGAAGTGACTTTAACTGTGGATTAAACATTAATTTTAGTTACAAAATATGATTAGTTGAGAGAGACAAAGCACAGCCTGTATGCTGAAGTCAATCTCTTAAATGACATTTCAACATCCAGAGGGGTCAGCGGGGCAAAGACAAAACCATTCAGGTTACAAACTGTGCCCTATCTGCATTTCCCTGGGAGTTTCAAGTTGCACACAACAAACAAGATGCACACACACAGAAAAAAATGGAGCAATAGAAATAAGCAGGTTTTCCTGCAGGTGCCTGCGAGCTTTTAAATAGGGGCTGGTGGAGAAAGGGGATCAAGCTTGTTTGCTGAAATCCCTTCTTATCCAACTTTTTTTTTAAACGGAATCCCCGAACTGTATAGCTATCAAAGCTTCTTCCCACAAGCTTTCTCCAATGACTTCTATCTTTAGAAGGATTTTACACTAGATTAAGCAATGATTTAAAAATAATCCACAAACTGCCTCCTAGGAAACTAACTTTGTGGTTTACACTAGCTAGCCCCAATGACAATTAATAGAGCCCCCATATGCTCTATAGGAATTGCCTTATTTAAGAGGGAGAGCATCACAAATGGCTAATGTCATTACTACAAAATTAAAGTCAATACTTTGGAGATTGATTTTATAAATATGGCGTCTTATTTCACACGGGCTTTAAATAATACATTTGATGGCACAGTCATCCAACATTCTTTGTGGCCTATGTGTGAAATTGGTCTGGTCGTGTTGCTTTGGGACCTTCACTTTTTAATTTTGTGACATTAAGGTTGAACATTCAAACACACCAGTGTTGACTTAATGCAGATCAATAGATTATTATAATATACCCAGACCAAACATTATATTAAAACACACAAGAGTGAGGAAAATGCAGACTGTCTGTTAATTCATGTGGCTGGCAGCCTGGAAAATGTCCGTTTTTGAAGGTTGTTTGTAGTGTTGTTGTAGCTGTGTTAGTACCAGGGTATGAGAGAGACAAGGTGAGTGAGGTAATATCTTTTATTGGACCAACTTCTGTTGATAGAAAGGACAAGCTCTGTGAACCTCAAAAGCTTGTCCCTTACACTAACAAAAGATGATCCAATAAAAGATATTACTTCCCTTCCCAGTCTCTCTCAGTTTTCAAAGAGTTAATTTCAATCATCCACTGGGGGATACCACTATACTGTTAGCCAGATTAACACATCAGTGAGCCAAATTCCTCCCGGATGTGACTCCACTGAAGTCACTGGATTTATACCAGGAAGAATCTGGCCCATTGAGTTTTGCAAAGTGAACAATTCTGAGACTAGAAGTGCTGCCCTAGTTACTATTTTTGGAAAGTGATTCACAAGGGAGGCTGCTCTCTCTTTTTTAATACCATCCTAGGCTTTGAGAGTGGAGGTAAGTCCTATGTTACAAGGGGGTGCTTATTAAGAGCACTGTTTGGGGAACACATGGAAGGGGAATAAATTGAAGAATTGTAAAGCAAAGAAAATTATAAGATTAACCTTAAAGGGAGTATTACAAGATGCTGATTTTAACAGCTTCTCCCTCTGGACAAATCACTCCAAACTTGACCAAAAAATAGACTCGAAAGGGAAAAATAATAAAAGAGATCATAGAGGGACTTCATCAACAGCTTCATCTGAGGAATGCAGGTAACACAATCTGTGACACTGACTAGATGAAAAACGGGAAGCAATTATTTAAACTCAGCTAGGATGATCCTAGGGAAGATACGGGGAAGAAGACCACTACAGTACTATAGCATAAGGAGAGAACCGTTTTCAAAAGAGCATGGCCAAAATCCCCGATCCAAATACCCGTAAACTTTGTGACTGGCTCTTTTTCTCAGTTTTGAAGCAAACCTATCTTCACCAAAGTTGCTTCAATATCCTGTATGCATGCGGATCTTATTGCAAAATTGGACAGTAGAAAGCTTCAGGAGCAGCAAACCCTGAAAGCCTTATTTCCTAAGAACCCTTCTGTGGAAGAATGTAGTTTTCAGGATCTTGTGGAGGATGTAGGCGCCCCTGTTTAAATTTTCTCCAGGGTCCCCAATATAACTTCAGTACAGCCCTGGAAGGGTTAAGGAGACTGCTCCTTATACACCACTAGTGGCCCTGCCTGGTTCATGTCCTGAACACAGCTACAAAATGAGGCAACAACTCTTAATTAGTTAGTTATGTTCCTGATCCTCCTCCTGTGTTAGGGTGAAGGCTATCTGTTTGGAACCAGTTCCATAGTCTATTCCAGGGGTCGGCAACCTTTCAGAAGTGATGTGCCGAGTCTTCATTTAATCACTCTAATTTAAGATTTCACGTGCCAGTAATACATGCTAACGTTTTTAGAAGGGCTCTTTCTATAAGTCTATAATATATAACTAAACTATTGTATGTAAAGTAAATAAGGTTTTTAAAATGTTTAAGAAGCTTCATTTAAAATTAATTTAAAATGCAGAGCCCCCCGGACCGGTGGCCAGGCAGTGTGAGTGCCACTGAAAATCAGCTCGCGTGCCACCTTCGGCACGCGTGCCATAGGTTGCCTACCCCTGGTCTATTCCATTGTCTATGTCTCTACGTAACACCGTCAGATTAGGCCCGAAACTTGGATTTTGTAAAACCCTGGGGTTGTATTTTTTTAAATGACAAGAAACAATGGAACAGGTTCCTTTAAATTACCTTTTTTAATTCACACTTTCATTTAAATTTAAATATCCTCCCACAATGTCTGCAAAGTGGACATTGCAGAATTGTGATACTGCAGGATAACAAGAAAGCAGAACCCAGAGAGTAGCACATACCCATTCATACTTTGGAACACAAACAGCATTGGCATGAACAAGAAGAGGATAAATGTTACCATAAATGGAAATATTTCACATTCATATTTTCACACACCAAGGACAAAAGCCTTCTGTAAGATCAGCCTAGAAAATTTTGACTCAGCTCTTCTGTTCCCCTTTATATATGGCTCTCCCACTGACAGGACAAAACCTACATATGCAGGGAGAATAACCAGTCTGAATCAAAACTTGCATAAGGATTTGGGGGCAGACTTATTCCCTCCCTGCACGACCTAAATTTAATTTTAGGTTCCCCTCCTTATGGCACAGTTCCTCCAAAGAAAAGATCCCCAACCCACCTCCCAGTTCCCAATTCCAAACCTCCATTGACACAACCTGAGCATCAGCTCAATGGAAAAAGTAACAGACTTGTATTAAGGAGAAATGAGAAAACGTTTTTTGCATGGCAAAGGTCCTTTTCTATACAGCTTGGTCATGTGACTTCATCCCGTTTTATATCTGTACTGTTTAATTCATCTTCCTGAGTGTGGGACTGTACATTTATAAACTACACCTTTACCTCAATATAATGCTGTCCTCGGGAGCCAAAAAATCTTACCTCGTTATAGGTGAAACTGCGTTATATCGAACTTGCTTTGATCCACCGGAGTGCGCAGCCCCGCCCCCCGGGAGCATTGCTTTACCGCGTTATATCCGAATTCGTGTTATATCGGGTCGTGTTATATCGAGGTAGACGTGTAGGTTTCCCTAGTTCTGCCCAGACCCCACTGCTCAAATCTCTCCAACTCACTTTAGAGTTTGGGGTGAATTCAACCATGATACAATTTTCAGACAAGACCAAAACCAGAGGAGCGGCAAACACACAGGAGGACTGAACCAAAATGTTTTAGGAAGCAGTTATCCAGAGTACAGGGAAGGGCTTATTTTTTTGGACGATAGCAATCCTAGAAGTCCCAGACTGGACTACTACTAGCACAAAGTAGAAACAGATCTGCACAGCCCAGCTCGACTTATACTGTGCTAGTGCCCAAGAACCAGAAAGTGAAAATACACCTCTACCCCGATATAACGCTGTCCTTGGGAGCCAAAAAATCTTACCGCATTATAGGTGAAACCGCGTTCTATCGAACTTGCTTTGATCCCCCAGAAGGCGCAGCCCCGCCCCTCCGGAGCACTGTTTTACCCGTGTTATATCCAAATTCGTGTTATATCGGGTCGCGTTATATCGGGGTAGAGCTGTACTGGTTTCTCGTAACTGTCTCTGCACTTTCTTCCATGCTGCCTAAGGCATGGAATGTCCTTCCCTGACGTGACTTGCAGAGCCACTACCCTGTCCTTCAGATCTCACCACAAGACCTACTTCTGCAGAGCCACCAATTAATGAACAACGATGAGGAGCAGATAGAGATGGTGATACTTACTTCAGCAATTTATATAAAAACAGCAGATTTATATATCTAAAATGTGTATATATGCTTCTTACACCCCTCTTCCCCACCCTTTTATTATTGCACATCTTCTCACAGTGTAATAATTTGGGGCAGGGTCTTTGTCTTCCTTCATATTTGTAAATCAACAAGAGCAAGTGTTTCTGATCTTAAGTGGAGCTGCTCGGGACCACTGCAATGCAAATATTTAATAACAGAATGACTAGTTGAGAGAGACACAACTGAGCTCTTGACAGGTTGTGGCCATTAAATATAAACTGAAAGTTACTGTCATGGGGGCAGGGGTGGGGGGGGAGGCAGGAGTTAACCCTTTTGGCCTGACCACATTCAACTTGGGTAAACAAAATCTGCCTGCCTAAATTAACTAAGGGGTGTCTTATGCCCTCTTTCTCCTCTGCACAGGAGAGGCCATGATCAGGCTCACAGAAAGGTTATATATTAATCACACACACACTGCACATGGATGAAAGAGTTATCTAATGGTTACAAATTTAAAAATTTTATTAAGATGATGTTAAAAAAAAAAGTTAACAGAATTTGAGCATAGAAGTTTCTGGTTATCAGGGAATAACGTACAGATTATCGAGGGTGCAAAGTTTGGTTTAAGATCCGGTGGCATAAGGAATACATAATCTGCAATATCCCTGATTGGGGGTAAAAGGTTGATGGGTCAAAGTACAGGCATTGAGATATGAAGGTATGAAGTTCATACAGTGGCTATGTTCGGGTGTGGAGTATAATGAGTGGATATGATGATGAGGATGGATTGACCCTCATTTGGTGAGATTTAATGTTCAGGGAGTTTATGGTTCCAGTTCATATGATCCAACAGAGAAGGTCACTTGGTCCCTTTCTCGTAGTGGGAGAACGATGTCACTCTGGCTCACGCCTAACCAGGGGGTCTGTTCCTTACACTGCTATGGACTTGCTGCATAAACCTGAGCAAATCAGTTCACCTCTCTGCCTCAGTTTGCTCCTTTGTAAAAGCAAAATAATACTATTTACTATGCCCCATTGTGAAGCATGGCATCACACAGAGTCTGTGAAGCATACTCTCCACTATTACAGTAATGCACAGTATGCTCCAAGCTCTATAAACTACTATTAATTTCACCCTTCAGGCCCAATTTTTCTCCCACTTTAGCAAATGACAGTTTAGCCACGCACTTCACTGGGAGTAAGATCAGAGCCTTAATGTCTTCACCAGTTATGGTATAAAGACTTTCTTTACGGCAGACATGACTGAGTGCAGTCTGTCTTACTAATCAAAGAGCAAAATGGAAGACTTAATCCTGCACTTGCAGGGGCCACAGACTTCCATTTAAAAGGTCCTTTCCATTCAGAATGTCAAGGATCTTATGTTACAGTTTCTCCCTTTATCTATGTCAGTAAAACACAATTATAAACTCACAGTTGAGGCATAAGCCATTACTCATATTTCTTTAAATGCTCAATTTGCAACTGAGATTTTTGGCTCAACTTCTATTTCTTGGCATTTCAAATGCCAAATCAGAAGCAAAATCTAGGTACAAATCTGTTCATCTGCTCCCAAGAAAGAAAGCAAAGGAATGTGAACATAGGCATTTGGTTTTCCTTTAACCCTCTGCTCTGAGATCAAAAGCTGCAGCCAGGACTGCAAGAGTTGATAGAATCACAGAAATCACAGATGGAAGAGATCTATTAGGTCCATCATCCCCTGGGACCCAGGGAGGATTGTTGTCAACAATACAGTTTCTAGTGCTTTGTCCTGTCTAGTTTTTAATGTTGTATTTAGATGCACGGATTTAATTCAAGAGGGCATTAGACCCTTTTATATGTTTATGAATGGTTCCCTGGTGAGCAAAGACAAAAGCAACAAAGTTTTTCAACACAATTCATGAAGAGAACACAATAACTAAATGAAAATAAAACAACATTTTTTACCCTTTTAAACAGTAAGTTTGAAGAAAATTAGGTAGACGCTAACACTCTTCTTGAAACTGTAAAGCATTTTATGACAAATGGCAATGACATTCTGCCCTTCAGAACTAGCATTCAGATCTGCATTACAGAATGAAGTTATAAGGCCCTATTAGTTATTAAACTATAGCTGAGTTTTTCCTCTTTTAAGTATTGTCTGAAGTTCCTAAGTAGGCCAATTGTTTTATCCCTCTCTCCATTTGTATTCTTGGCTCACAGCCACTTCACAGATCAGACAAATTCCAAACACTGAAATTAATCCACTGCCTTCAGGTTTAAAGAGTATCTGAGATGTCATTCATTTGGAGTTAGTAGTCAAATATATTTAGTTAGAACTATAATTCTCTAATTTAAAGTGGTCAGTCTTTGAAAGTAAAATTGTAATATTTATATATACACAGACACACACAGACACACACACTGTCTCTAGACAAATGTCAAAACTGTCAAATTGGGGACAATAATTACATTTTGTTATAACACTTTTCTAAAGACCAAAAACAATAATAATATTTCCACAGTATTTTTTTAAGATTCCACTGAACACAGTTGTTTTAAAAAAAGTAAACAATGAAATGCAAATATTGCAACATTATGTACCAGAAGTGACACTGGCTATAAACAAGAGTGACACTAGCTTCCCTGTCATTCAGAAGGGAGAAATGCAAAGAATAAACAAGAAGCAAAAATAGTGACAAGTCAACTGGATTTTTAAAATTCTCTTTTAATACTTTAGGCTGGGATTTTAAAAGGGATTTAAAGGGGTTAGACACCCAAATCCATTAATTTCTCTGGGATTGAGGCACTTAACTCTTCTAGGTCCCTTTGGAAATCCCAACCGTAGGAGTTATTAGTAAGGAAGGTAAAGAAGTTTCTTCATAACATAAGATTTTTAAATCAACAGGAGGGCATGATTTTCAAAAGAATTTAAGACATTTAGGAACCAAAATCCCATTAATGCTCAATGTGATTTATTTTAGGTGCTCTGAAAAATGATACCCAGTGTCTTTTCAAAATATTCTTATGACAAAGATATGAATAATTTTTCTCATCCTTTTATCCTGAAGGCTCCCCCAGGCAATTCACAAGTTTTGTACACACAGTATTACTGAAATGCAATCACCTCTAAGTTCACAAGGGTGGGGGATTTTTGCCAAAGACATAGGGACACACCAACTCTAAAAAGTTCCATGGGTCTTTAATTCTCACATAGAGCAGACAGGAACTCAGTTTTTTAAGATCTCATGTGAAAATACACCATACACACTAAGCCAAAAATCTTGGATAAATTAGTTGAAACAGTATTTTGTATAAATCGCACTCAACTACAGCTTAGAACAGGGGTTCTCAAACTGGGGGTCATGACTGCTCAGCGGGTTGCGAGGTTATTACGTGGGGGGGGTCACGAACTGTCAACCTCCACCCCCAAGACCCGCTTCGCCTCCAGCATTTATAAGTGTTAAATATCAAAAAACTGTTTTTAATTTATAAGGGAGGTCACACTCAGAAGCTTGCTTTGTGAGAGGGGTCACCAATACAAAAGTTTGAAAACCACAAGCTTAGAACTTTCTGAGGTTATTCATACACATTTCAGAAATTAGCCACAGTCAGTGGAGTTGCACCGGTTTCCACCAGGCCTGAATGTGGACCTGCATGCATTGTAAGGCACTCAGATATTACTGTGATGGATGCTGAATGCCATAAAAATTTGAATTGATAGATGTGAGCTGCAGACATGTGGATTCCCCAAACATTTTTAGATGGAATTTTTTTAAATCAAGTTTCCACCTGTGATATCAAAGAATCAAACAATAGGAGACAATGTTATTGACCAAATTATAGGTTAGGCTTGGGATTTGTAGAAGGAGCTTATCCAAATATAATAACAGGATTACTACATAATATTCCAAGTTTGGCTTGGTGTATATAACAGAGACCACTCCACCCAATTGTGAGAAATTTCATATTTCTCACACCAGAAGTCAGTTATTCTCAAACC
This sequence comes from Chrysemys picta bellii, assembly GCF_011386835.1. Lineage (NCBI taxonomy): Eukaryota > Metazoa > Chordata > Testudines > Emydidae > Chrysemys > Chrysemys picta. Next base: position 27,471,571 of record NC_088805.1, read on the forward strand.
GACTATTATTTTTATTCCCATTCCATTAATTTACAAAATGGAACATTATTTGTAAACATCCTCCTGCTTTGCTATTCATTCTCATGCTAATGTTCCTGGCCAATATAAACAAGAATTTCTGCCTGCTAACATTTCCAAAGACATCAATCTTGGGGAAGAGACAACTCTCCCACTTACATTGTTTTTCCTACGTAACAGTCTGTTATGCAACACTACACTGCTCCCAAAACTTCTACACATAACCAGTTCAGTGGCTTCACCAGTTTCAGACAGAGTAATGGCAGATTAGAAGCTCTGGTGTAAATCCACAAAACATTATTCTGGGGTTCAACCAACTAGCATTAACAGAAGTCACCTGCTTTAAGCCTCTGACCTCCAAAGAAGAGATTCAACTATGTACAACCTCAGAAGTGTGGATTTTCTCAGCAAATAATAAATAATATTTTTTATTATTTGTATTATTGTAGAACCAGAAGCCCAGTCACGGACTAATATCATGTCATACTAGGCACTGTACAAACAGAACAAAAAGACAGACAATCTCTGCCCCCAAAGAACTTACAGTCTAAGTAATATGAGATTAAGAAGAGCTCCCTCATTCTCGTATATGATTTCATGTTTCCTATTTTATTCTCACAATGCATAGACCATGGATGTGCTCTAATAAAGCCATCAAAATAATACTTCCCACTCCACTTACAGTGTTTTCTATACAGAGGGATCTCAAAGCCCTTTATAAATTGTAATTAATTGACACAATGAAGTTTTGTTTGTGAAGCAGGGGTTACTCTCTACTTGGTAGATAGGAAAACTGAAGCCTCTCTCTCTCTCTTTAAATAGGTTAGATTCTTTTCTCGTTTTAGATTTTATATTCTTATTGTTTAGCTCAAAAGTAATTTTGCAAATGTGCATTCTGGGGTAAAGTATTTATTAAACTGATTTAAAATGTGGGGTCTTATGGCACCACTAACAATAATTAATATTTCAGAATATGAACCATCCCTGTGAGGTATTATAGCTATGTGACCACTCTACCCTCCATTGAAATACAGCAACTCTGGGATAAAACACAACTGTTTAACAGAATAAAGTATCACTATGTAATAATTTAGGACAGGAAGTAAAGAATAACATATCTCTCTTAAATTGCCGGGGGATTTAGATAACACATAATTATCTAGCTTATATGTATGCAGTGTTGTTGTAGCCATGTTGGTCCCAAGATATTAGAGACAACATAGAATCATAGAATATCAGGGCTGGAGGTGAGGTAACATGGGTGAGGTAATATCTTTTATTAGACCAATTTACAAAAATTGCCATGGAATTGTTAATAACAACAGGGATCTTGGTTTTTTGTTTCATTCAAAAGGCAGCACCTCTAGCTTAGGGTTGCCAACCCTCCCGGTTTCGCCTGGAGTCTCCTAGAATCACGCTCTATCTCCGGGAGATTTAGGGCACTAACAGTCTGGCACAGCAGTGGGGCTAAGGCAGGCTCCCTTACCTGCCTTGGCTCCATTCCACTCCCAGACATGGCCAGCACTGTCCCTGTGGCCACTGTGGGGGCAGGGGGTCTCTGCGCGCTGCCCCTGCCCCAAGTGCTGAGTCCGCAGTTCCCATTGGCTGGAAACTACAGCCAATGAGTGCTGCGGAGGCAGTGCCTGCGGGCAGCGGCACGCAAAGACCCCCTCCCACCCCACCCCCCGCCTAGGAGCCACTGCAAGAGGGATGTGCCAGTTGCTTTCGGGAGCTGACCGAGGTAAGCGCCAACCGCCTGATGCACCCCAACCCCCTGCCCCAGCCTAGAGCTCACACCCAAACTCCCTCCCAGAGCCCGCATCCCCTCCCACACCCCAACCCCCTATCCCAGCCTGGTGAAAGTGAGTGAGGGTGGGGGAGAGTGCACGACGGGGAGGAGGTGAAGTGAGCAGGGGTGGGGCCTTGGAGAAGGGGTGGTACAGGGCTTGGCCTCAGGGAAGGGGCAGAACGGGGACAGGGCAAGGATCTTTGGGTTTGCACGATTAGACAGTTGGTAACCCTACTCTAGCAGTACAGCATCCTTGAAGACAGTCAGAGGGCACTAATTCAATACTGATTCAGAGGGAAAGTGCCACCTATCAAATCACCAAAGCTATTTCATTAAGCTTCTTCACTTGATCTCTCTTAGAGAATTCCCATCAAATCACTGACCCAGCCTAACCCTGGATAAGCTTATGAGGAGTTCACAGCACAAGGTGATTTGGCTATCACCGTGCTTTAAAAAAAAAAACAGTTGCTCAACCAATCACAGCTACAAGCTCAACAAGTGAAACTGTTGCTTTCCAAATAACAGAAGTACTTGTCGCACCTTAGGGTAGGTCTATACTTACCTCCGGGTCTGGCGGTAAGCAATCCATCTTCTGGGATCAATCCTGGAAGTGCTCGCCATCGATGCCGGTATTCCTGCTCCGCGAGAGGAGTACGCGGAGTCGACGGGGGAGCCTGCCTGCCGCGTCTGGTTCGAACTAAGGTACTTCGACTTCAGCTACGTTATTCACGTAGCTGAAGTTGCGTATCTTAGTTCGAAGTGGGGGGTTAGTGTGGACCAGGCCTTAGAGACTAACAAATTTATTTGAGCATAAGCTTTCGTGGGCTACAGCCCAGGTGCCGCAAGTACTCCTGTTGTTTTTGCAGATACAGACTAACACGGCTGCTACTCTGAAACCAAGATAAAAATAGGAGTACTTGTGGCACCTTAGAGACTAACAAATTTATTTGAGCATAAGCTTTCGTGGGCTACATCCCACTTCTTCGGATGCATAAATAAACATAGCAAGATAAAAATGTATTTGCAGTTAATTACTGGTGCCATTTGGGTGGGAGGACAGGTATCTGATACCCATTAGTGTAAAGCATTCACCTTACTTTCAAGAGGACATTTATACAGCATGTGGTTCACAGCTTGGTCAGCACAATTGCTAATAAGGTTTTTCTCCTTTTTCATTTATGAGCTGCTTCTCCATTCCTCCTCCTAGATTCTGTGAGTTATCACGTGTCTACAAACATATCTGGGCACTTACACCAAGTTAATATTTAAAATCAATACTGAACTATATAGAGTTAGTTCAGTAAATTCAAAACAACTTACCCACTAATAGCTTCACATCTCTGACAGTGAAATCCCGGTCTGGCATTCTATAATTAGCAAAAAAAGCAACGTTAAATGCTATCAAAGTATGACCACATTTTCTTTACAAGGATAAAATAGAAATAAGATTATGGTGTTATTTGTGGATATTGCAATACACATGGTTATTATTAGCAGGGATCAAGCATGGTTTCTCTGAGCAATGTGGCCAGATTTTGTTGGTTTTTTTGAGGGGGGAAGACAGGGAGTGATATCAAGACATATTATTGGCTTTTCAAGGTTAGTTTGGTTAGCACTAGTACCAAAAAACTGTCTTTGTTCACAAGTGGGGAGTCTGCCCTAGAATCCTGCTAGCAGCAATTACATGTGGTCAGGTCTTTTGACAAAATCTACACTTCTATTGCACCTTCCAGTTGACCATCTCAAGCACTTTGCAAACAATTAGCGCTCACAATATCCCCATGAGGTAAGTGTTATCTTTTTGTTCCTGTGATTTGCATTCTCTCTGCAAGGGCCCCATAGCTGTGGAATTCACTATCTCCCTTGTCTGAAACAGAACCCTGAAGGTTATCAGATTGGGTCATTTGCAAGGCTCAGATTTTTACCCAACCACTTGAAAATGGGGAAGAGAACTGTTTAAGGACAAAGGGGATTTGAGGTGACTATTTTAAACTAGTGCGCTTGACCACAACATAGAAATACTGTAGATATAAGGCACCTAGAGCATATGGATGGGTGCCCTTTTTAGTATTTGTATAAATCATCATACACAAACAAATAAAATAAAAGACAAGCCTGACGAAGAGGCAAGTGGGCAAATCCAATCTGCTGAGAACTCCTACTGCCCTAGCACAAGTGAGTAGTACTTATGGAAACAGACAAGGTAGAGGAATACCTTCCTTCCCTTCAAAATGAAACTATATGCTCAGTACTTTGGAGAGGACACCTAGAGTTGGTTTGTTATTCTCTACAACTCCTGACCATATCATGTGCCAGAGTGAGAATTCCACAGTGCTGAATGCAAAGTGAGTGGTCAATTTTGTGGAGCCCACTTCATGCTAGATTTATATCTGGGAAGTCCAGCTTTAATTTACAACACCTCCACTGACTGCTTATACCTCCCTCTGTAAGCTCTGATATGCTGCCACAGAAGCAGAAATCCCTGCTGCTCCAAACATACCCTTTTCCCTCCTATTCCACCCACCATAGATGCTATGCTCAGCCCTTGCACAATTACGACTGATTTACTCCTGCACTGTGGCACAAATTGCAGCTCCTCGGATTTCCAGCACCGTCTGTGCCATCAGTAAATACCATCCATTTGTCAAGTCTGATTAGAAATCCAGAATGTCAACAATGGGGTTGGGTGGAGGGACAGAACAGCTACTTTTTCTTTGCAATATCCTTTTCATTTATACTGCAGCTTGTAAAAGAGGATCTCAAAGTGCTTCAAAAGCATTGAGGCCATGTCTACACTAGAGACCTTATAGTGGCACTGCTGCAGCTGTGCCGCTATAAGGTCTCACGTTTAGCCACTCTATGGCAACAGGAGAGAGCTTTCCCACTGGCATAATTAAACCACCCGCAATGAGCGGCGGTAACTAAGTCGTGGGAGAGCATCTCTCGCCGACATAGCGCTGTCCACACTGGCGCTTCTGTCGGCAAAACTTTTGTCACTCGGGGGCATGAAAAAAACACACCCCTGAGCGACATAAATTTTGCCGGCATAAGTGCTTGTGTGCACAGCTACCGCCGCTCATTTAGCTGGTTTTATTATGTCGACGTGAGAGCTCTCTCCTCTTGACATAACACGGCTACACAAGCGCTCTTACATCAGCACAGCTGTAGACATGGCCCGAGTTAACAAAACTCACACAACCATATGAGTTTGGTAAGGTATATATAAGGATCCCTTTTCCTAACACCAAAATGAAGCCATTCCTAGGGTAGACCACAGTTGTACAGAAACACTATATACAACAGTTTAGAGCAGAGAGAGAAGACTACCGTATCCAGCTGAAACTGCAGGAGAAATTAGGGAGGCAGAATGTAATTACCTGACTTTGAATTTGGCCTAACATTAGGGTTAAAACACCAACATAAAATACGATCCTTGGGATCTTTACTGACCGTAAGTGTTCAGTTTCAGTTTTCTGTTTCATACAAAACATGTCCCCTCCAACAAAACAGTACCTAAATAATACGATGTGTATTGATATAGATGCACAGAGTAGAGTGCCAGCTATCAGTCATTAATATTTCTTCCTGAAGCACCTTCAAGGGTTCTCACAACAAATTTTTTGGTGACCTCAGAGTGTGGCCACCAACTCTTGCTGAGTAACAGAGGGGTAGCCATGTTAGTCTGAATCTGTAAAAAGCAAAGAGGGTCCTGTGGCACCTTTAAGACTAAAAGAAGTATTGGAGCATAAGCTTTCGTGGGTGAATGCCCACTTCATCAGACGCAAGTAATGGAAATTTCCAGAAGTAGGTATAAATCAGTATGGAGATAACAAGGTTAGTTCAATCAGGGAGGGTGAGGTGCTCTGCTAGCAGTTGAGGCGTGAACACCAAGGGAGGAGAAACTGCTTCTGTAGTTGGCTAGCCATTCAGTCTTTGTTTCTATACTGATATGGCTCCAGTCATCATCTGAAATGGTCTGTCTTTCATTTTACCCTTTATGTGAGGGTTACTACTTTATCCTCATGCACAATTATTCCAAATTTGGTGACAATATATACCTCCAGACCAGTGGCACCGCCATGGGCACCCGCAATATGCCAACATTTTTATGGCTGACCTGGAACAACGCTTCCTCAGCTCTCGTCCACTCACGCCCCTTCTCTACCTATGCTACATTGATGACATCTTCATAATCTGGACCCATGGAAGGAGATCCTGGAAGAATTCCACCATGATTTCAACAGCTTCCACCCCACCATCAACCTCAGCCTGGACCAATCTATACGGGAGGTCCACTTCCTAGACACCACAGTACAAATAAGCGATGGCCACGTTAACATCACCCTATACCGAAAACCCACGGACCGCTACGCCTACCTTCATGCCTCCAGCTTCCACTCCGGACACACCACGCGATCCATCATCTACAGCCAAGCACTGAGGTACAACCGCATCTGCTCCAACCCCTCAGACAGAGACCAACACCTACGAGATCTTCACCAAGCATTCTCAAAACTACGATACCCACACAAGGAAATAAAGAAACAAATCAACAGAGCCAGATGTGTACCCAGAAGCCTCCTGCTACAAGACAGGCCCAAAAAAGAAACCAACAGAACTCCACTGGCCATCACCTACAGTCCTCAGCTTAAACCTCTCCAACGCATCATCAGTGATCTACAACCCATCCTGGACAATGATCCCTCGCTTTCACAGACCTTGGGAGGCAGGCCAGTCCTCGCCCACAGACAACCCGCCAACCTTAAGCATATTCTCACCAGCAACCACGCACCGCACCATAACAACTCTAACTCAGGAACCAACCCATGCAACAAACCTCGATGCCAACTCTGTCCACATATCTATACCAGCAACACCATCACAGAACCTAACCAGATCACCTACTACATCATCGGCTCATTCACCTGCATGTCCACCAGTGTTATATATGCCATCATGTGCGAGCAATGCGCCTCTGCTATGTACATTGGCCAAACTGGACAGTAACTACGCAAGAGGATAAATAGACACAAGTCAGATATCAGGAATGGCAATATACAAAAACCTGTAGGAGAACACTTCAACTTCCCTGGCCACACAATAGCAGATGTCAAGGTAGTCATCTTACAGCAAAAAAACTTCAGAACCAGACTCCAAAGAGAAACTGCTGAGCTCCAGTTCATTTGCAAATTTGACACCATCAGATCAGGATTAAACAAAGACTGTGAATGGCTATCCAACTACAGAAGCAGTTTCTCCTCCCTTGGTGTTCACACCTCAACTGCTAGCAGAGCACCTCCCCCTCCCTGATTGAACTAACCTCGTTATCTCCATACTGATTTATACCTGCCTCTGGAAATTTCCATTACTTGCGTCTGATGAAGTGGGCATTCACCCACGAAAGCTTATGCTCCAATACTTCTGTTAGTCTTAAAGGTGCCACAGGACCCTCTGTTGCTTTTTACAACTCTTGCTGGAGGCCACTCTGACAATTTTTCCTAAAACACTTAATTAATTTTAGGAAAAACAAATAAATATGCAAATATACATTGTAATTTATTTATGTAGGGTTTTGCAGACTCAATAATAAAAATAATGTACAGTTGTCTCTATTCTTTACTGGACCTAAACAGAATAGAAACACATATAATATGCTTTGCATGTTTTGTTTTTTTGGTTGTTGTTGTTTTCAGACTTGCTAGCTAGTAAGCCTGCTACTGTGAAAACTGATAGTCGTATATTTGTTAATATCACTTTTCACAGGGCTGGAGGATGCAGTGGTAGTCAGGGCAATGTTGGGGGGTGAGCCTGGGGCTGGAGCCTGGGGTCCCCCTGCACAGCTAGGGACTGGAGGAGGCAGTGGGGTCAGAGGCAACATGGGAAGGCGATCCCAGAGCCAAAGCCTGAAGCCTGGCAGCTGCATGGCTAGAGCCTGCCGCCCACCACCCCAGGGCTGAAGCCCAAGCTCCACCGCCCCTGGGATGATGGAGAACACATACTGGTTCCCTGCTCCTACAGTGTTTGGGGCTCCAGAAGGGGGTAGGAACCAGGCCCTGGGGGAGGGGCCACTGCTTCCCCCCACCCCTATCATCACCCAGGAGGCTGTGGCCGCAAGAAAAGCCCCTGGTAGCCACATGCGGCCACAGTGGCCGCATTCAAGAAACGCTATAGGTGTTCCTTAGGGTACGTCTTCACTACCTGCCGGATCGGCGGGTAGCAATCGATCTATCGGGGATCGATTTATCGCGACTCATCTAGACGTGATAAATCGATCCCCGAACGCGCTCCCCGTCGACGCCGAAACTCCACCAGCGCAAGAGGCGGAAACAGAATCGACTGGGGAGCTGCGGCCATCGATCCCGCACCATGAGGACGGGAGGTAAGTCGATCTAAGATACGTCGACTTCAGCTAGCTGAAGATGCGTATCTTAGATAAATCCCGCCCCCCAGTCTAGACCAGCCCTTAGAAAGGTCTCCAATTCATGTACTGACCTGGGCCAAGGCTGGTTAGCTTGTGAATTCTGATTAATTGCAGCACAATGTGGGTATGATTGCCAGATGGTTAAAAGAGACAATATGTCTTTTCAGACAGCACCATCTCTCCAACTTACAATCATCTTACAACTGCCAATGATCATGGGAGTGTCAAATTGTTCCAAATAACTCCCTAAGGAAGACAACGGCTGCTAAAAGATCATGACTTGTATTTCCTGCTTCTGACCACTAGAAATAACAGCTCATCCTGGTTGGAAATATGAGATGGAAAAGCACCAAGGTAATTTTAAAAAAAGAACAGGAGTACTTGTGGCACCTTAGAGACTTTACTTTCATTCTTAATAATCTCCTCATCAATTACGACACTTCCTGCTCTTCAAGAGGACGACCATACATGGCAACAGAATTGTTCAAATACCCTTTGTAGATCTGCCAGCCACAAACATGCAAGCTGACGGTTTAACAGCAAACAGAATTGGAAGTACATAGCAACAACTATTTCTAAATGTCACATAGATCTAAAACTATTGTATACAGTGTGTGGAGTATTAACAAATGATACATACACACACAAATCTCTTTTCATCTCAAAGTGTTTGGCATACTGCAAATAGGGATCATTTCATCTACCAAACTACTAAAAAGCAGCCCCTCTGGGGCAAGATACAGCAATGCGACAAGCGTTTGGGACAGGAAGTAAATAACACTGTATCATTTGAAACTGCAGGGAGAATGTAGATCAACAAATGTCTTTATCTAAATGTGAATTGGGTGAAGACACTGGGGCTAAAATCTTGACTCTAATCTTGTAAAAAATATTTTGGAATTACAGACAAGGCTGGCAATTATTAATGTTGCCCAATACTTCCCATTATAAGATGCTGTTTTCAGTTGCTTATAACTTTGTTGAACTTTAACTGTTTTGGTTGAAATTTTCCATGCGGGGTCTCTGCCTCAGGCTGAATTTTTCTGGATAACTTAAGCCCAAATGGTTAAGCCATTTCTGAGAAGGAGGCTAGGGAAAAATATGTAAATCCTGTTGACTTTTTTTTTTTTTTTAAAGGTCTTGTGCCCCCATGCTTTGGAGCAGGGACTTGAAATCTGGCCTTTGTTCAGAAATGTGTCTTTTTCTGCTGCTGTGAAAATTTCCTCAAATTTGGCTGTTAGTTACAAGACTTTGAAAAACAATTACAGTTTGGCAAATGCTCAGTAGAGACTCCTTAGATTTCAGTAGCTAAATTCCCCAAACATTCAATCTGGAGGACGAGCCAGAAGTGGGAAAGAGACAGGACAGGGACATGGCAGGAGTCTGACTTAAGAAGATAGACCAGAAGAGTCTGTGCCCACTACAGCCCACTCCACTCCAGAGCACGGACTGGAATCCAAAATTCTTGAGTCTCACCATTCCTCTGCTTACAGCAAATATCTGTGAAACCCAAGGTGAAGTGTCCTATCCTCCTCTAGTGCTGGTTTAAATAAAGAATGACAACCTACTACTGCTATAAATGACTTCATTAGCTAAAGTGGGAGAGGTCTGTGTGGTGATCTAAAGATTCTAACCCTGACAAGACCCATGTTGGTGTTAATATGATGCCACCTAATGGAATTTCTGTTTTTATTACTTGGTTTTTTTTAAACCTAGGAAATTACACACACACACACACACACACACACACGCTTACATTAAAAGAGTATTAAGGTCGCAAAGTCAATCACTCAAAAATTAGGAAATGCCAGAATCAAGGTGCCTGTGCAACCCTAATTTGGCCCTCTTGTACATATGCATTATAATACAGCTTTTAATTACATGATCACATAGTATTTTAATGCAATTTTTTGTATGTTTATATATATATATATATATATATATATATATAAACATATCACATACCAACTACTCTTGGCAAAAATAAATATATATACTTAGAAGTGCAAATTTAGATGAGATGGAATTATATTGTTCCACAGAATACAAAATAACAAAAATGTACTTATGTACCTCACTCCTAGCATTGGAAATTAATATAAATTGCATTTCTAACATTCTTTTGACCAAAAGGCAGTCAATCCCAAGTACATATTTATACTTCCTTCAAGAAATTCTATTTCAAGATAACATGTGAATCAATGCACATTTTAATAAAAAATTATATTAGAACCTGGGATTTCCCATAAGAGGCAAATCAATACACCTGACCAAATGTCCAGTGGGGATTCCCTTCCAGACCCCTCCATTTAGGCCCTAATCTATCAGATTTGATTTGTGCCTATTTACACATCAAAAAATTACCTAGACTCTTTAAAAATCTAGCCCCAGTTCTTTACTCTAACAACCTCTGACTGTGAATTCCATCTGTTGGCAGAAGCTGCACACATGATGTGCTTAGTGTTGTAAGAGGGGGAAATAAAATACAGCATCAGTTAGCCAAGTGCCTTTCCACTAGAAAAGGAAAGAGATACTAGAATGATATCAGTAGCTGGTAAGGGTCAGAGAAACTGGCTAGTCAAGTCTGGCTGTTGGAGACTAAGCTCATCACAGCAGACTAGGGCACACATGCTCCTTCCCTTTGATAAGCATTAAAGTGAGAAAAATTAAAGTCAGAAAAATGACTACAAATGTTATCATGGGACTTCCTATGTATTCTCTCCCAAACATTTCCAAATCCAGTTCAGAATCCAAAAGATGTTTTTTCTAACCACTGCCTCTGCAAGCTCCACCAGCAAGCTGAAAATCATACTACATTCTTTCAATCTTAAGGCTTCACCAGTAATAAAGATTCGGCAACTTAGCTGACAGCTCATTTGTCCTGTGTGAGGCAGAGTAGAATGTAAAAGTCAAAATTGGAGAAGTGCATATTCTGTCATTAGAGCACAGACTGGGAGCTGGAAACCTGGGATTCTATTTCTACCTTTGTCCCCGACTCCCTCTGTGACGGTGTGTACAACCACACTGTAGCCACTTAACCTTTCCCTCCCTCAATCTGCTCATGTGTAAATTAAATATAATCATCCTACCCGCCTCCCATGGGTGTTGTGAGGCTTAAGGCTTTTAATGGATTTGAGTTCCTCAGATGAAAGACCATATATAAGTGCAAAGTTATAATTTTGTAAACATTTACTAATAAGTAAGATTTTGTTGTAACTTACTTAATTCCCAGTCCATCTTTACTTCTGAAGAGAAGGGGAACCCTGAGAGCTTCTCTTTGCACATACTCAAAAGTAAGATCTGTTTGAATATTTGAATAAAAAACATAATCAGTTACAATGACATTCTCACTTCACACTAGATTTTGTCAAGATTCACTATTTTAATTTCTGCAGCAAAAAAAGCTCACTATCACTTAAAGAGAACTGCAAAGAGAGTGAACATTTTTAGGTCAAAAGCAAAATCTGAGTGATTGACAATACTCTCCCAGCTGCTCTCTATTTTTCCTATTCACTGATGCATATAAAGCAGAATGCATTCAGAGATTCTCAGTTGTCCTAGGTTGAGAAGCCCTGGTTATGATAAAATGCTGAATTAACACTTACAGCAAATTCACAACTAAGCAACTGTTAAGAGGCCTGGCACGTACAGAGGAAATATAAGGATCAAGCTATATATTTGGGTTTTAAGAAATATACTGTTTCTATTGGGCTTTACAGAAGTACAGTGTAAGGCCCTGATCCTACAAACACTTACGCACATATTACTTTACACATGAATAGTCCCACTGAGTTTAATGGGACTACTTACATTTGTAAAGTTATATGCAGTTTTGTTGTAGCCATGTCAGTCCCAGAATATTACAGAGCTAATGTGGGTGAGGTAATATATTTTATTGGACCAACTAATGTTGCTGAGAGAGACAAGCTTTTGAGCTACATAGATCTCTTCCATTTATAAAATTAAGCATTTTTAAAGTTAAGCAGGTGTGTGTCTGCACTATGGGGCTTATAATTTGGAAATCTTATTGTAATTTCTGACACAGTTAAGATGATGAGAAGGAGGGAGGAAATCTCTTTTCAATAGAAATTATTAATTTAATGCCAAAATAACTAGAACATTGGACACAGATTTGGTTGTCTGTACACTGAACAGTATCACATTATTATTTCATTCTGAGGATTAAGCTGAACTGTTAATGTTTATATGCAATGGTTTGAAATGACATATGTCATACCTGAAACAATGGTGTATGTGATTCAGTGACTAGTGAAAAAGTGACAAGCATTGATGGGGGGGGGAAGGGGTGCTTCAGGAACTCCATAGTCTATTTGACAGGTTTCAGAGTAGCAGCCGTGTTAGTCTGTATCCGCAAAAAGAAGAACAGGAGTACTTGTGGCACCTTAGAGACTAACAAATTTATTAGAGCATAAGCTTTCGTGGACTACAGCCCACTTCTTCGGATGCATATGTTTATGCTCTAATAAATTTGTTAGTCTCTAAGGTGCCACAAGTACTCCTGTTCTTCTTTTTATAGTCTATTTGGACTCTGCAGCCATAGAAGTGAAATTAAATCTTGAAGTGGCCGCATAGCACCTACCTGTGATTGTAATCCTCCTTCCATACATGAGAGTAAGTCCTATGTAGCATCTCTAAAGGATGCCTTGCATATAATAAATATGTAAATAGCTTAAAAATAAAAACACATATAGTTTGTCTCCTCAGCAATCCAAATATAACAGTTCTAAACATCCAGCTTATACATAACCACTTTTAACTGCTTAGGAAATTTCATTATCTAAGAACATCCTTCATGGGACTCTGCATGAGATTTACCATCCTCAGATTTACACACCTTGTGTCTGTTTACTATCAAAACAACTGTAAGGGGGTGAGGGAAATCAGTAGTAATTTCCCCTTCTTACTTGTTTCTTAACCTCTCTTTTTACAACACTTGCCCTCTTTTATTCAATTAGCAATGACAAGAAGTGTGGCTAAAGCATCCCCACCTAGAGCTGTCAAATTAGACCATTGTTTATCTTAGTATTATTTTACTAACTTTTAATAATTGCACTTGTTTTTAGAACAGTCAGAATACAGCTTCCATAATCTATTTTTTAGTCAACTAATGGAAGACACAAAAAGTATTTCTCCATTAGCAAAAATATCATAATTTATTACTCGATGTATTAATACTAAAAATATTCATTTGGCTTTAGCAAAAAATTTACTAAAACACACACAAAAAAACTTTTGAGTACGGCACTCTACATTCAAGACAAAATTTGAGTGGGTGAGAGGTGTCAAGGATAAACATTAGTTCAGGAAGCAGACAGCAGATACATAGCATATTACGCTAGTGAACAAGTAGCATTGGTAGACTCTGTGTTCAGGCCAAAAATCACACTGCAGCTTTGCAGCACCTCTGAAGAAAACCTCCAACCCACATTCCTGGCCAGGGATCAAAGAGGTGCTACCATGAAAAATAAAAACAAGGAAGCAGATGATTAAGAATATTCAACCGATTCCATGTGTTAAGGTATCTTGATATTTCTACTCTCACTCAGCAGCAGGATCACCAAGTTTAATATTTTTGCCTTGGTTACATCCAAGTCTTGATTTTATAGAAAAATTAAAGAGGCAAAAATGAAAATGGAGCAAATAAAAGTCTTTACGAAGACACAACAAAGCATTCAAATCTCTTGCAGGGCTGAACAAAGTAGACATAGACCAAAACAAAGTAACAAAAGACACTCATTTATTTTCAACTTCCCTAGAAGGGGAAAAGCTACCCAAAGGTCTCAAAGCTGCTAAGCAAGAGAAATAGTGGATTGTAATACTGTTAGCAAGTAGCAATGAAAGCAAATTAAGAATTTGGGAGAGAAAGTAGAATCCAATCCCCCTCTGGAAAATTACTGAACATTTTTAGAGCTAAGGAACAGGTGTTGGAGGGGGAGACTTCCCCACAAAATAATAAATTGTCAAGAAGGCGGACATGATTTCCCTCACCACATAAGTGGCTCTTCTGAAGCAAGTTAAAAGTGTCCATTGCAAGGCTAAGCTTTGGAAAAAGAAGAAAATATTCTAAATTAAATTAGTGGTTCGATTACTGTTGTCATCTGATGAGAAATACAGCCAAAGCTAATAATTGGACATTACTGGATAACTGGTTCAGACTGTGGTGTCCCCAGTGGGGTTGGATTTTGGAAGGAAAAGTGGAATTTGGTGTCAATTTTATAACAGCACAGTATATAAAGTTGACCAGTTGCAATAGCACCCCTCAATCCATCTGATCCCCCTAAGAAACCAATCCCCTCCACATCCCTTCCCAGCAGGCAAGAAAGCTGCTAACTGCACTGGCTGGCTTCGATTATTTATTACTTTGTAGCTAAATCACATAAGCAAATCCAGGTCGTTTGGAGGGGCAGCTGTAATTTAATATATGACATAAACACAAAGAAGTTATTTACTCTAAAAACCCCTGACGCTAGAGAACCGGATAATCAATTGCATCCCTTGAAACTGACAAACTGGAAGCAAATGGGACCTTGATTCAATAGGGGGCGGAGAGGGAGAAGCTAGAATCACCATGAGGCTGAGTGGGGGCTGGGGTTTTTCTGCGGCTCCTTTCCACGAACCTGATTCCCTAAAATATGAGAAGCTGAACTGGGGTCACGCTGATAGGCTGGGCTGAGGGGGGCGGGAGACATTGGGGTTTCTCTACAAGCTACATCCTGATACACTCATGTCATTGTCAAAGCAAGAAGTTGCACATCCGTGACCAGGTTACATGGGAATGATGTGAGCAGACCCAACGCCCGTACCCACCTCTAGCTACAGAGGCAATGCACACAGAAACGCATATATGTGTTTATTTCCTGGCTAGGTCCAAGCTAAGGCCCCAGTGTGCAACACCCAACCCACTACCCCCTCCCCTGCTGCTCGGCCTGGATTCGTCACCGGATTCCCTGGAATGGGGGATGCAGGCGGGAAATACGAAACAAACCACAAACTGCACGTGGAGACACCACCAGCTTCTCTAGAGCAATCAAAGCAAAGAAGAGGCACCCACCCATTCCACTCCCACCAATTCAAACACATTCATCCCTGAAACAGCCAGGCATTTACCTTTCCCTTCCATGTCACGCACGAAATTCCCATGATACTTTTGACTCTTTAATTTCTCCTCCAAATTAAAACTCCTGATGCAGACAATTTCCTCCACGTCCGAGAGGTCCTCATTCTCATCGTATCTCCTTCTACCAATAGATCGCTAGAAAACAAAGCAAATAATATAGACCGGGGTGGGAAGTGGACTTTGGGGGAGGAAAAATGTATCAACTTTGGGGATATTTGGATAAACATGGTCTGTGAAAATAATAATCAAGGCTGCAAAATTAACAATACTTTATACAACGTGAGCTTGAGTACAGAAGAATCTCCACTCCCTTTCTCTTTATAACACCATGGAGACCCTTGCACTATTTTTGGGGGGGGTGGGGGATATCTCTAAACGCCAAACAAGTGAAGAGATTACACAAATCACTAATTCACAAAGCCCAGCACTGCTGCACTTTGCAAAACCGTAAAAAAGTGAACGGCAGGCAGCCAGTATTTGTTTGTTAACACATCGTGTCTCCGATCATTTGTTATTATTTGTGTAAGATATAACTAAATAATTTCGCATAAAATTCTCCATTTACTCTGATACACGCTATTCAGGTTGCAATATTTACATAATCCAAGTGTTTCCATAGTCACACCGGAAGCCACGATTTAAAAACAAATTGCATTATGTAACATTATGATTTATTTGCGCTTCTCCCCCCCTTGCAATGATCCACGTTATTTCTGTTCAATCACAGGCTGTGCAGTTTAAGGAACAAAAAAAGGGGGGGGGTTTCAGAGGAGAAAGGGCAGGAATGAGTTAAATGCACGATGAGGGGTGTGTATGGAGTAGGCCCGGGTGAAAACAGCAGAGGCCGGTGCTGCTGTTGCGGTTTCCCCCAGAGCCAGCGTGTAACTTGTTAACAGCAGCCCCTGGTTCTCCGGCAGGGACACAAGGCAGAGCCGCACGTTCACACACACAACACACTCCGCATGCAAACACCCGCCTGCAAAAGGGAGCGCTGGCTGTACACAAAGCTAGCTCCCTTTGGGAACCAAATACACCAGCTGCCTCCATTGGGGTTACTCAATTCCAAGCACTTTACAATCCAGATCTCCCTCTCTCTGTACATATATTTAAAATCCCCCCAGCAGCTAGCCCTAGAAAAACACACACTTCATCTGTACAATCCTTTACCAACAGAAAAAAAAGAGTATTGTCCCACCCTCTCCTTCCCCTCACTTAAATTCCACCCCCTTCCCAAGTGTTTAAGCTGATCTCTTGCAAACTAAGTAGCTCTGCTGCCTATATTTTACATGCATTTCTCCCTTTGCAAATAATTAAGCAAAATCAATTAAAATGTACAAATAGGAAATAGACAGAAGCCAGCTACACACCAATCTTCTTCCAGAGTCTTTCTCTGCCTCCATTTTTTTGGAGAGTTTCATCTCTTAATTGTCAACAGTTCCTGTCCTGCATTTTTTGGCCCAAATGGGGAGGAGGAAAAACAAAAGCCATCCAGGTCTCTCTAAAGTTTTGCAATTTTGCACCAGCACTTTTTTGGGGAAGGGGGAGGGAAGGGGAGGGGGAGTCGATGCGTTTTGCAAAGTCCTAAGGAACCATTTTCAGACACTGAGTGTGGAGTGGGGCGCAGGCGTCATAATCCCCGGAACGTAAACATTGTTGCCGATCGCGTTCGGGGAAGGGGGGGAGGCCCGGGGGAGGCGGCGGCTGCAGAGGGGGGTTGGGGGGGACCAGATTGCACCCAGCGCTAAAGATCGCTGCTGCCGCCGCTGCTGGCTGGCTGCTCATATTGGTGTGTTGTTGTTAGGTCACGAGTGTGCAGCAGGCATTGCACGCAGGCGCTGACTCACTGAGCTGTTTGTTATGGGGAGAGCTGGAGTGTCAGGGGTTGGAAGGGACTGGAGGCAGCAGCGGCCACTCTGTAATATGAGGCGAAAACAAAGTACACAGGCTCACACAGAGACCTTCAATCGCACACACATGCACACAAGGCATACGAAGACATTCGCAGGTGTACAGATATGCTTAAGCACAGAATATGCATATACAGGGACCTGCATACACATGTACAACACAGACACACGTACAGACATGCACAGCCCTGATCCAGTTATGAAAACATACAGACAGACCTATCCCTAGACACATGAACAAAAGACATATCGAAAGATGCACAAAATCACACATGTACCTAGGATGCATGACACATACATGGGAACATGCACGTTAGACACATGGGGATAAACTTGCAGACAAGAGGAATAGAGGCAGGGTGCATGACTCTAAGACATGCACATAAAACATATTATATGCACAAAGCACACAAAAATGTGAAATGCATGTGAAACATATACTCAGAAAGTCACACATAACTCTCTCTATAAAATGCCTGTCTCCACAGAAGTTTGCTTTCTTAAGAGATGATCAGTGGCAATAAAGAAACAAGGGAAGTGAAAAAAGCAACAAGTTGCTCACTTTTATTTTAAAAGAAATTGCACTAATGTATTTCAAGTTTTCTGTCATATGGGCATGTGTTTTTTAGAAATTGCTGCCCAGTTACAGTTCTATAGATTCTGGAACTAGGGTGACCAGACAGCAAATGTGAAAAATCGGGACAGGGGGTGGGGGGTAATAGGAGCCTATATAAGAAAAAGACCCAAAAATCGGGACTGTCCCTATAAAATCGGGACATCTGGTCACCCTATCTGGAACTCAACACGTTTGTCCTTTGGGAGAGGGTTTAATTCATTCTGGTCTTGGAAGGTGTAGTCTATATGTTACAAAGGAAAGATAATTACACAGTAAAAAAGATGGGTTTTATTTTAGGAGCTCTGTTTCAGTAGCGTCTATTATTTTTTAGTTCTGGCTGGCTTTATTAAAATGCTTTTATGAGAGTGAAATACCCTTTTTGTAGCAAAATGTATTTAAATAATTTCCTTACATAATACATTATTTAATATAGTCTACTATATCGCTGCCACAGGAAAACAACTTTCAAGTACGGTACTATTGAACTAAGCTAGATTTGAATTTCAAGTAGTGCTAAAAGGCTCCATTTCATATTAACAAACTTATGACCCATTCAGCCTTTGGGTTTCCAGTGCTCTAGGTGTCTGCTTAATGCTAGGATTGGTAAGGGGAACCAGTGCTTTTCACATATAAGACTCCAGTTCAAATGTGGATTAGGTTGATAATGATCAAATGTTATTACCCTCTGATGGCAGTTTGGAGGTCTGTGTAAAACAAGGCAGACATTTTGGATCAGTTCCCAGGTGTCCACATTGTTGTACACTGAGGAATTACAAATATCTTAAGTGACATTTCTTAACAAATTGCTTAACCTTTATCAAAATAGAACAAACAAACAAACAAGATTCCTAAGAGTAAGACATCTAAACAACACACAGACCAATTTAGAAGCCAATAGAAACCTCACAAGCAGATATTAAGTTGTATTTCTGCATAGCTTTGTTCCCAGACCAATTAAACAGATTTAGACTAGAAAATTAGTTGCAATAGCTTTTCATTCTTTATTGTTTCTGTGCACTTCTATACAACAGAACACAGTCACTCACATAGACTCCTGTTTAGCCCCTCTGCATACATAGTCAGTTAATTAACACTTTAATTGATAGATTAAAATATTGTGCAAAACATAACTAACACATCACCAAGCCAACATCATAGGCCTTGGTGGCAGTCTCATTAGAAAGACTGAAGACTCAATGAACTGTAGCAAATGGCCAGAGGAAAGAGTGTTCAGATGTGGCTTAGAACTCATGAGAGTCAGGTTTAATTCCAGGATCCACCACAGACTTCTTGTGCGTTGCTGGGGAAGTCACTCAGGCCCACAACCTCAAAGGAATGTAAGCATCCAACATCCATTTAAATCACTGGGAGGTAGGCGCCTAAATACCTTTGAGGATCCCTAACACCCATTGATTTATTTAGAATTAAATACCTTTGGGGATCTGTAGTTTAGTCTCTTTTGAAAAGTTCCTATCTATAAAATGACAGGTTTCAGAGTAGCAGCCGTGTTAGTCTGTATCCGCAAAAAGAACAGGAGTACTTGTGGCACCTTAGAGACTAACAAATTTATTAGAGCATAAGCTTTCGTGGACTACAGCCCACTTCTTCGGATGCATATAGAATGGAACATATATTGAGGAGATATATATACACACATACAGAGAGCATAAACAGGTGGGAGTTGTCTTACCAACTCTGAGAGGCCAATTAATTAAGAGAAAAAAAAAACTTTTGAAGTGATAATCAAGCTAGCCCAGTACAGACAGTTTGATAAGAAGTGTGAGAATACTTACAAGGGGAGATAGAATCAATGTTTGTAATGGCTCAGCCATTCCCAGTCCTTATTCAAACCGGAGTTGATTGTGTCTAGTTTGCATATCAATTCTAGCTCAGCAGTCTCTCGTTGGAGTCTGTTTTTGAAGTTTTTCTGTTGTAATATAGCCACCCGCAGGTCTGTCACTGAATGACCAGACAGGTTAAAGTGTTCTCCCACTGGTTTTTGAGTATTTTGATTCCTGATGTCAGATTTGTGTCCATTAATTCTTTTGCGTAGAGACTGTCCGGTTTGGCCAATGTACATGGCAGAGGGGCATTGCTGGCACATGATGGCATATATCACATTGGTAGATGTGCAGGTGAACGAGCCCCTGATGGTATGGCTGATGTGATTAGGTCCTATGATGATGTCACTTGAATAGATATGTGGACAGAGTTGGCATCGGGGTTTGTTACAAGGATAGGTTCCTGGGTTAGTGGTTTTGTTCAGTGATGTGTGGTTGCTGGTGAGTATTTGCTTTAGGTTGGGGGGTTGTCTGTAAGCGAGGACAGGTCTGTCTCCCAAGATCTGTGAGAGTAAAGGATCATCTTAAATGTTTATTTTACCAATAAAATAATATTGTCTTCACTTTGTGTCATAATTAATCAAAAACTTGGACCCAAAAAGGAATTGGACAATTATATGAATGATGAGAACATCCACACTTGCATTAGATGGAATAAAAAAAATTATAAGTGATATTAAACCCTCATGCTTCAGAACACAGGTCAATCCCTAACTGATGAGGGCTAGGAAGCATTTCCCCTCTGGGCAGGTTATTCGTTTTTGGGGGGAGGGAAAATGTTTGCACCTTTTTCTGAAGCATCTGATACTGACCACTATCAACCAGGGTACTGGATTAGGTGAACCACTGGTTCAACAATTCCAATGTTCCTTTAAACAAGGAAACTAGTGAATGTATTCATATTGTCATGGGGTGGTTGGGCCACTGGGAGATGCACTAAAATTAATCTGTTTTTGTTAACGTTAGTAAAGTTATTTATAGTACAATTATGCCCACAATGTGCTACATCCTGTCCATGTTCCCTTGACAGTAAGAGCTGGAGCTTTAAGAAAAACACCTACTATCTCACAACTCATGATAGAATCATGAAAGTTGTCAATGCTGTGTTTACTCAGGCTGTGTGGGAGACAGGGTGAATTTCACCCTTGTTGAGCTCACAGGGAAATTTGTTTCCTGATAAATAGACTAAATTTTGCTAAAATCAGATCCTTAAACTCTTTTCCTTTCCTCAAAAAGAAGAACAGGAGCACTTGTGGCACCTTAGAGACTAACAAATTTATTAGAGCATAAGCTTTCGTGGACTACAGCCCACTTCTTCGGATGCATAAGCTTATGCTCTAATAAATTTGTTAGTCTCTAAGGTGCCACAAGTACTCCTGTTCTTCTTTTTGCGGATACAGACTAACACGGCTGCTACTCTGAAACCTTTCCTTTCCTCATAAACTATGGACTACCTGTCAGGCATCTTAGCTTGGATGGACATGAAAAGCTATCGGGGTCGGCAAACTTTCAGAAGTGGTGTGTCGAGTTTTCATTTATTCACTCTACATTAAGGTTTAGCGTGCCAGTAATACATTTTAACGTTTTTAGAAGGTCTCTTTCTATAAGTCTATAATATATAACTAAACTATTGTTGTATGTAAAGTAAATAAGTTTTTTAAAATGTTTAAGAAGCTTAATTTAAAATTAAATTAAAATGCAGAGCCACCAGGACCCGGGCAGTGTGAGTGCCATTGAAAATCAGCTTGCGTGCCGCCTTCAGCAAACGTGCCATAGGTTGCCTACCCCTGAGCTAGATGTTTAAACATTTCACTGCCTTTGGACATTATGTGAAAAGATACTTCTGTGGCTCTCTAGACAGACCAAATCAATGCAGGGGTGCTGGAACAGGGCGGGCCAGGGGCCCATGGCCCTCCCACTTTTCGCCAGGGGACCCTGTCCCCTTCCCCTCCTCTTCCCCCTGAGAGCATACCCCCCAGCCAGGCCAGCAGCTGGTGAAGCCCAGCCCAGGAGCCCGGGCAGTTGTGGCGCATGCCAGCTCCCCAGAGCTGCCTGTGCAGCTCTTACAATTGCCAGGCTACAGCTCCAGGCCCTGCCCCTCGGCCGGAGCTGGGTCGGGGTAAGAGCTGTGCAGGCAGCTGTAGGGAGCCTGGGTCCCTCCACCTGCCCTGGGTGGGGGGTCTGGGGGCAGGGACAAGGGCTGGGGGCTACTTTTGGCCCCACCCAGCTCTGTTCCGGCTTCCGACTTGGCTGGGGTGGGGCCTCCAGGGGAAGAAGAGGGGCCTCGGGGGAAGAGGAGGGGGCACAGGTGGGATCTTGGGGGGAGAAGAGGGGCCTAAGGGGTGGGGCAGAGCCTCTGGGGGGCAGAAGCCCCTGACACCCCCCCACTTTTGGGAAGGCTCCACCACCCCTGGATCAATGTTTTTCCCACTTAGGAAGCTCAGTGATTGCAACTTGAACCTACATCCCACAGCTTTCCAAGGAGGGCTGCTCGGCCTTAGGCCATGTCTACACTTACAAGCTGTACCGATACAGCTGTGCCACAGTAAGAGCACGCATGTAGCTGTGTTATGCTGACAGGAGAGAGCTCTCCCATCGACATAATAAACCCAGCTCAACGAGTGGCGGTAGCTACGTTGGCAGGAGAGCACCTGTGCACGAGGTGCTTATGCTGTCAAAACTTATGGTGCTCAACAGGGTGTTTTTTGCTGACATAAGTGCTAGTGTAGATATGGCCTTAGACTTGTCAGCAGTCTCAAGCAGTGATAATCCTTTCCGCATCTGCCTATTGAATTTTTTACCTGTTATACTTTTGAGGCAAAACCTTCCATTTTAATTTCTATTTTGCACCAACACAGTTTTGTTCTGTGACAATAACAGAAACAACTATTTGGCTAACAATATACTATAGAAAAGCTGCTATGCAGAGGGTGGCATGAACACTTCTATTTCTGTGCCAAATACTGTACCTCATTAAGAATGCTGGAGGGTTACAATGGTTCATCCCTATTTTAAGACATACAAAGGTACATTTCTGGCATAGAATTAAAGGTGCACCTCTGTGATGGGATGTTCAGATCTTTCAGTGCCCTTGGGAGGGAATCCTGGAATTCTATCCCTATTGTCCCCTTATGTAAAGACCCCACGACATCAAACAGCAGCCTGAGCTTTTGTGCATTCATTCCCAGAAAGGTTCAGGGTCAGCTGAGGGAGGCACCTCTAGCTGAGAGTTAATTAAGTACAGCTGACTCTAATTAGGCTCAGCATCTCAAGAGGAGGCAGGGATGGAAAGAGAAATGCTAGGGTTTATAATGACCAGCAGTTAGGAAAAGAAGTAAAAGAACTAACTTTGTTGGGTTTGTTCTTTCCAAGTTGGAATTTATTGTACATAAGCTGGAGGAAAAAATGTAGGTAGACAATATTATAATTTTAATATTTGGTTAAAGTAAAAGATGTTTGTCCTCTAACAATTGGAGATCAAATTAAGTTTATTTTAAAAGGCCAATGCTTGGTTTTGTAGTGGTGGCTTTTTGCTAGGCTAGGGCTTGTAGAGTTATACATATAAACTATATATTTATACAACTATACATATAAAATGATGGGGTCTAAATTAGCTGTTACCACTCAAGAAAGAGATCTCGGAGTCATTGTGGATAGTTCTCTGAAAACATTCACTCAATGTTCAACGGCAGGCAAAAAAGCGAACAGAATGTTGGGAATTATTAAGAAAGGGATAGATAATAAGACAAAGTATCATATTGCCTCTATATAAATCCATGGTACACCCACATCTTGAATACCACGTGCAGATGTGGTCGCCCCATCTCAAAAAAAAATAAATATTGGAATTGGAAAAGGTTCAGAAAAGGGCAACAAAAATAAGGAAGTGTTATTTACTCCTTCTCATAACACAAGAACTAGGGGTCACCAAATGAAATTAATAGGCAGGTTTAAAACAAACAAAAGGAAATATTTTTTCCACACAACACACAACTTGTGGAACTCCTTGCCAGAGGATGTTGTGAAGGCCAAGACTATAACAGGGTTAAAAAAAGAACTAGATAAATTAATAGAGGATAGGTCCATCAATGGCTATTAGCCAGGATGGGCAGGAATGGTGCCCCTAGCCTCTCTTTGCCAGACGCTGGGAATGGGCTACAAGGAATGGATCACTTGATGATTACCTGTTCTGTTAATTCCCTCTGGGGCACCTGACATTGGCCACTGTCAGAAGACGGGATATTGGGCTAGATGGACCTTTGGTCTGACCCACATGGCGGTGGCTTTTTGTTGTTTGAAAATGTGGATGTGATGTATATGAACATGCATTAATAGACTGGGGAATGAAACACAAGGACTGCTGCTTCAGTGTGAAAGATTATTGTATGTTTCAATTAAATTCCTTTTCTATTAAAGTAAAATGTAAAAGGGGGCAGTCTAGAGAGACAATGCACTAAAAGCACTCTTGTATATACCTAAAGTCACAAAGGAAGTAAGCATGCTGGATTCGCTATTTTAACTTTCTTAATTGCATTATATAAGCTAAAAGTACCACTACAGGCAATGGAAAGCATTTGTGAAATCGTGTAGTAAACACACACACAATTCTGCAAGCAGCATAACCCCCCAAAATTGCACCTAGGGATCCAAAATGGTAGTAGACAGCCCACTTTGAATATAACTTCTAAAGAGAACTAAAGTCTTGTTTATCTGAACAATTATCTTATGTTTTATTATAGCTCACAGAGCTATAGTAAGGGAGTGTTGATTAGAGCAACTGACAGACTTAACTATTCTGTAGCTGTTTTCTTCATACTATTAATATCCCTTTTCCAGATATTAATCCACTTCAGATTTTTGCATTAGCCTCATAAATTAGAACACAATCGTTTTAAAATACATTTATTTTGGGAAATGGAGTCTAAACTAGGGATTAACTATGCTGCTTTAATATTTTATGGTTCAACCAAAACTGTGTGCACTTACAAGTAAAGCTACTAGATAATCTTATCTATGTGTGTAGAGCTGTGCTCTTTCATAGGCTTTGAGCACTGACCCCAAATATATTTTTACAGTTAAGATTCCCCCACAGACTAAACTACAGAGCCTTGAAGAGCTCTTGTTTGAAGAGGTGGGAGAGGAAACATTTAATGCCTGTTGGTTACCAGCTTTCTAAGTAAGGCATGGTAGTTCATTTAAAATCTTTATGTGGGTACTACTTATGACTTTGCAATTAGTTGTCTTGAACAATCCCAGTACTGTATGTTGAGAAATACTAAAAATGCTCTTTGTATTTGTTTTCTTTGTATGTGTGCTTACAGAATTAAAAGACAACTGAGCAAAAAGTAATGTTAATACTCTTCATTTATACAGGGCTTTTAATACAAATGGCCTTTAAAGTTAGATATACAAAGAAGTACTGAGTATCAGGGGCTAGCCGTGTTAGTCTGTGTCTACAAAAACAACAAGGAGTCTGGTGGCACCTTAAAGACTAACAGATATATTTGGACATAAGCTTTCGTGGGTAAAAACCTCACGTCTTCAGATGCATAGAGTGAAAGTTACAGATGCAGGCATTATATACTGACACATGGAGAGCAGGGAGTTACTTCACAAGTGGAGAACCAGTGTTGACAGGGCCAATTCAATCAGGGTGGATGTAGTCCACTCCCAATAATAGATGAGGAGGTGTCAATTCCAGGAGAGGAAAAGCTGCTTCTGTAATGAGCCAGCCACTCCCAGTCGCTATTCAAGCCCAGATTAATGGTGTTAAATTTGCAAATGAATTTTAGTTCTGCTGTTTCTCTTTGAAGTTTGTTTCTGAAGTTTTTTTGTTCAATGATAGTGACTTTTAAATATGTAATAGATTCCCTGATGAGGCCACAGCACGCCTGGTGGCTGAGCTTTGTGACTTTGTCCTCACCCACAATCACTTCAGATTTGGGGACAACTTATACCTTCAAGTCAGTGGCACTGCTATGGGTACCCGCATGGCCCTACAGTATGCCAACATTTTTATGGCTGACTTAGAACAATGCTTCCTCAGCTCTCGTCCCCTAGTTCCCCTCCTCTACTTGCGCTACATTGATGACATCTTCATCATATGGACCCACAGAAAGGAGGCCCTTGAAGAATTCCACCTGGACTTCAACAATTTCCACCCCACCATCAACCTCAGCCTGGACCAGTCCACACAAGAGATCCACTTCCTGGACACTACAGTGCAAATAAGTGATGGTCACATAAACACCACCCTATACCGGAAACCTACTGACCGCTATACGTACCTACATGCCTCCAGCTTCCATCCAAGACACATCACACGATCCATTGTCTACAGCCAAGCCCTAAAATACAACCGAATTTGCTCCAACCCCTCAGACAGAGACAAACACCTACAAGATCTTTATCAAGCATTCTTAAAACTACAATACCCACCTGGGGAAGTGAAGAAACAGATTGACAGAGCAAGACGAGTACCCAGAAATCACTTACTACAGGATAGGCCCAGCAAGGACAATAACAGAACACCACTGGCCATCACATACAGCTCCCAGCTAAAACCTCTCCAGTGCATTATCCACGATCTACAACCTATCCTGGAAAATGATCCCTCACTCTCATAGACCTTGGGAGGCAGGCCAGTCCTCGCTTACAGACAACCCCCCAACCTGAAGCAAATACTCACCAGCAACTACACACCACACCACAGAAACACCAACCCAAGAACCAATCCCTGTAGCAAACCTCGTTGCCTACTCTGTCCCCATATCTACTCTGGCGACACCATCAGAGGACCCAACCACATCAGCCACACCATCAAGGGCTCATTCACCTGCACATCTACTAATGTTATATATGCCATCATGTGCCAGCAATGCCCCTCTGCCATGTACATTGGCCAAACCGGACAGTCCCTCCGCAAAAGAATAAATGGACACAAATCGGACATCAGGAATGGTAACATACAAAAGCCAGTAAGTGAACACTTCAATCTCCCTGGTCATTCTATTACAGATTTAAAAGTCACTATCATTGAACAAAAAAACTTCAGAAACAGACTTCAAAGAGAAACAGCAGAACTAAAATTCATTTGCAAATTTAACACCATTAATCTGGGCTTGAATAGGGACTGGGAGTGGCTGGCTCATTACAGAAGCAGCTTTTCCTCTCCTGGAATTGACACCTCCTCATCCATTATTGGGAGTGGACTACATCCACCCTGATTGAATTGGCCCGGACAACACTGGTTCTCCACTTGTGAAGTAACTCCCTGCTCTCCATGTGTCAATATGTAATGCCTGCATCTGTAACTTTCACTCTATGCATCTGAAGACGTGAGGTTTTTACCCACGAAAGCTTATGCCCAAATATATCTGTTAGTCTTTAAGGTGCCACCAGACTCCTTGTTGTTTTTACAGAAGTACTGAGATGCAACCCCCTCTGGGGTGGAGGGCAGCAACCAACCAATGCATAACATATTGCACAACAGTGGGGCGTAAGACATTTTACAGGAAAAAAAACCTTAAGGGCAAACCATACTCTTACAGGTGCTGTGGGAGCTTCAATGCTCATATATAGCAGACAAGACCAAAAGACCATGTCTCGCCAAACTAAATATTTGATTTATTTATTAGGAAAGGATGAAGGGCTGGGGCAACTCTGCTGGGCTAGGAACCTGTAGTCCCAGGAAATGTGATCTGAAGCTTCAAGTTACTAATCTAATTTCTTTGGTTTGGTAACCTGTTTAAAAAACGCAGTACAAATTAAAAAAAAAAGGTATAATAATGGTCACGTTTGTATAGACTCCATCATTGCCCTCTGATATATTAAATATAGCTAAATTAATGAACCTACAGATCAGGAGAAGCATAAAAAGAGGAACTAAGAAAACAAAATGTTTACGGCCTGATTTCTTGTGTTGTCACTTATGTGTAAAATGCTACCAAATCAGAATGACAGCATTTTTACACTCTGCAGTAGTGTGAATAACAGAAGATGCATGGGGTGGAAAATCAATCCCTCGTTGCCTTTTATAGCCAATGCAAGTAAGCCATCCTTACCTAGTAGTGTGTTTGTATTCTCAGGTTTTCTTACTTTAACTACAGTATTATGTTTCTTTTTCTCACTTACACCTCTCCATACCCACAAGCTCTCTGTGGCACAAAGAGTACCTTTGTAGCTCTGTAAGACTCAGGATTCCTGAATCCCCTTTGTGGGTGTGTGACCTTTGCCAAGTCACTTCACCTCTCTGTGCTTTGCTGTCTCTTCTATAAAACAGAAATAATTATGCCTTACAAAAACCGGATAAGTACTTCAGGGGAAGAGTGCTGATTAAGTGCTAAATAGTAGTAGTATACAAATCTCCTATGCAATCAGAAAGGGTATTTTAATACATAAATGCAGGGCATTGAGACCTTTTGCTCAGTCTTTGGATGTAAGATCAAGTGAGGGGTCCCAGAATTATTTTGGAAGCTGTTCTTTACAACATAGTCTGCAATCCATACACAGGAGAACTACGGGCGTGGGGGGTGGGAATTCCATTATTTGTTAAATTATTAGCTCTTTGGGACAGGAACTGTCAGGATGTTTATACAACTCCTAGCAAATGGGGCCTTGACCTGGTCAGTCTCTAGGCAAAACCACAATGTGAATGCTTAATAAGATCATTGAACAATACATCGTACCTCAGTAATAGTAAATGTTGTGATGCATTCAGTTTTAAACTTACTCGGTTTCACTATAAACAATATGCCAGATTGCAATCATTCCATGGAAAGTACTATACAAGTGCAAATATTATAACAAATTGTGAAGTACTTTATGAGTACCTCATAAGAGATAGGAAGTAAGCCCATTTTACAGAGGATGAACAGCGAGTCACAGAAATACGACGTGGAGTTGTGATTTCACAATAGACACCTCTCCCACTCTCTAGTGACTCTCTGATGATTTAACTGAAATCCTAAGGAAAATCTCTGAGTAGGTTCCCTTGTACATTCCTTATAACTTAATAAGATGGTATTGACAACTCAATGGTCAGTAGATTTTTGGCTACAGAATAATCTGTATAGCAAGAGTGGGAATAGTTTAACCACAACATAGAAAATGTACACTACTTATTCCTGGGATATGTTTTGTGAAATTTAAAAAAAAAAAATTCTCAACATTAAGCTGGAAAAGCATTGAATGGAGCTGTAGAAATTCTGGTGAGGGTAGCTTTAATAAAAGAGACTCAAAGAAGGGGTCGGGGACAGACACCTCTTCAGTTGACAAATGTGAGAAGTGGAAAACCTAAACATCAACATTTATTGTCTGCTGCAATACAGTACTTACTGATTCTAACTTATCTGCTACCAACTGTAGGGCATACAAAATTTCCCAAAGGGTACTTAGGTGTTAAAATTAATGTAACTGGAAGTATGGTTTAGGATTCAGGTGGTTAGATCTTAGGCATTGCTATAAATGTAAAAATAATATATTTTACCAGATTATAGAATACAGTGAAAGGAAGGTGGCCTGGTGGTTGGACTTCAACTGCTAGTGCTTGGAACGTTGGGATCAGAAGGTTCCATGGCAGTTGGGATTTGGCAGTTGAGTTCAACTGCCTGTGCTTGAATATTAGAATTTGCAATCCCTGTCCCCAGTCTGCAGTGCCAGATTGGATTTGGAAGTGAGGGAAATATCTGGAAGTTTGATGAGAGGATTAATTTGACCCAGTAAGTCTAGAATAGGGAATGTAAAAGAGTGATGTAATGAAGATTTATGGTACATCTACGTTTCACAAATCTTACAACATGCCCCCCTGCACTGATATAAATAGCAGTGTAGACAGTGAGGCACTACTTAAAGACAGGCCTAAACCTTGTTGGCATATACTCTACGTGGCTCTCTACACCCTTAAGCAGTGCCTCCCCCACTACGCTGCTGTGTTTAGCAGTGTAGTGTCCTGCTGCCCCACTGCAGGGAAATGCACTGGGGAGGTGGTTGGGGAAAGGCTCCAGAAGCTTCCCACTGCCATCTGTACCTACGCACCCCAGTAGGTATGTTTACACTAGGGTGACCAGCCAGCAAATGTGAAAAATTGGGACGGGGGTGGGGGGGTAATAGGAGCCTATATAAGAAAAAGACCCCAAAATCAGGACTGTCCCTATAAAATCGGGACATCTAGTCACCCTAGTCTACACTGCAATTAAAATTGTGGCTGGTTGATGCCAGCTGACTAGGATAAGGGGCTGTTTAATTTTGGAGTAGACATTTGGACTGGGCTGAAGCCCAGTCTCTAGGACCCAATGAGGTTAGAGAGTCCCAAAGCCCAGGCTTGGGGAGCCTGAACCTCTACACTTCAATTAAACAGCTCCTGACCCTGAGTTGAGCAAGCCTGAGTCGGCTGGCACAGGCCAGTTGTGGGTTTTTAATTGCAGTGTAGGCATACCAAAGTAGACACAGCTTGCTTTTCACTGCAGCGTGTACACTCCCCGTAGCCTATATGTTGCTGCCAGGGGTCTGCAGTATAGACACAGCCTTAGGGGGATTTAACAAAATAAGCCATAAATCAATCAGAGGACAAGGACAACCCACCTGATTCCCCTGCCAAGCTCATCTCTGCAGCTCTAGGGTCACCACTTTCACAAGTGGCTACTGACTGGATGCCCAACTTGAGCCACTTTAAGCCTGACTTTTTTTTTCAGGGCTCCCAAAACGCCACTTGAAGATGATGGAGAGGCAGGTGTGCAGCAGCTCTGGTCAACATAAAATAACTTGAACCTGACTTTCAAACAAACCAAGGAACCCAAAGCCAACGACACACATATTTATAAACTTCCCGGGGGGAGGGGTGGAGTGGCAGGGGCTAGGGGAAGGGCCAGGCCCCCAGGCCAGGCTACCCTGAGGAGAAGGGGGGAGGAGGCCAGGCTACCCTGAGGAGAAGGGGGGAGGAGGCCAGGGCCAGGCCCCCAGGCCAGGCTACCCTGAGGAGAAGGGGGGAGGAGGCCAGGGCCAGGCCCCCAGGCCAGGCTACCCTGAGGAGAAGGGGGGAGGAGGCCAGGGCTAGGCCCCCAGCCCAGGCTACCCTGAGGAGAAGGGGGGAGGAGGCCAGGGCCAGGCCCCCAGCCCAGGCTACCCTGAGGAGAAGGTAGGGAGGGAATACCAGGGGCGCCAGCCCAGGCTATCCTGACTGGAAGGGGGACAGGGAGGCGCTGACCTAGCCGCGCTGCACGGCCTCTGGGAGCGGGAAGGGAACTACTAGTACCCGCGCCGCTCCCCTCCCGCGGGGGGCGGAGCCGCCCGCATCCGGCAGGAAGGGTTAGGAGTCGGGCTACGCCATCGAGGCGTGTGCGCGGCGCCCAGTGAGGCGTTGCGGGGGCTGGCGGAGCTGCGGCGAGGGTCGGAGCCGGCGCCGGGGGGTGCTAGGTGCAGCTGCTGGCCTGTCTCTGCAGCCGGAAGGAAATAGCAGCAGTAGGAGGCGCCTCGGAACTTGCAGCCGGGCCAGGCGCCCTCTCTTCGCTCCTCTCCTCCGCTGCGAGCCGCCACCGCCGGAGACCATGAGCCTGAACGAGCACTCGATGCAGGCGCTGTCCTGGCGGAAGCTCTACCTGAGCCGGGCCAAGCTGAAAGCCTCCAGCCGCACCTCCGCGTTACTCTCAGGGTTCGCGATGGTGAGCGCTCCCCTCCCTCCTGCTGGGCAGGCAGCTCTTCTGGGGCAAGGGGGGCAGGTTACAGGTAACCTGGGGGGCAGCAGTGTAGCTGGGCCGGCGCAGCGCACCGCACCCTGCAGGGCGGCCAGCTGCCTCTGGTGCCCCCAACCCCAGCCGGGTTTCTATTCCCCTCTGTTCTGTAAGTACCGCCTGTGCCCGCCCTTTGTGTTATCAGGAGCTACATCGACTAGGATGTGCCGTTTACTTGTTCCTGGACGACGTGTGGTGTGTCTGCCTCGCCCTCTCTGCAGCCCCCGTGACCATCGCGTTCTCCCCGCATTCCCCAGATAAATCGCTGGCTGGGTGTCTGGTCCCCCATTTCAATGGGACGTCTTACCTCAGGTGCTTCCACCTCAAATGAGTTTGGGAGAATTGAACCCTGAACTGTCAACACCAGCCTGTGGCTCGCTCCCTGGCTGAAGTTAAGTTGGAGGGGGAAGAATTGAGTCTTTGTTCATGAAGCAGGAGATGGGTGGGAGGAGGATTCAAACGGTCTAGCATAGCAAATGTTGCCTGTCACCATTTTTTATTTTGTGATTTATACACTGGCTTCTTCCATAACTTAGTTTCGTCCCTCCTTGGCTCACTAACACTGCCCAAAATGTGTAATTATTTTGCTCCTGGGTTTTATTATTCTGCTAGTTGGCTTACTGACTGCTTTGTCTTCCTTGCCATTGATCCAAGAGCAAGCATCTCTGGAGTATATTATTTCCAGGTACAGTAGCTTCTCACAGAATGGGTTCTTTATAATCCATATGTTGCAGTGCATTGAAATAATTCAGGACTTCCATTCCACTTCACTGTAAACTTGGGATTCTACATGTCCTAGACTGGGACAACATTGAACATATCTTGTATTTTACAAAAATAAAGCAGTTTTCCATAAACAATTTCTCCACAAAATCTTGCATGCATTTTTTTCAAATCGATTTTTGAAGAAAAATGAGTTATTCACATGCATGCTTTGAACTGGCTTTTTTTTTTTTTTTTAAATAATTCCACCTTGTTCATTTTCACATGCAATGTTAGTATTAATTGCTATATTACAGCTCTTCATTATCAGGTTACGGCCCTGAAATTATATAAACAACTTCTACTCCTATTGTTGGCAGTGGCAGTTAAGGGCACAGTGCTGAGTACAGGATCAGGCTCTTGGACAATAATACATCATCGCTGTACTTAACTTAGGCTGTGTCTGCACAGCTGCCGCACTTCAGCTAAACTGCTGTAGCGTCGACACTTATTACCACAATGGAAAGGGCTTTTCCATTGCTGTGTAGTAAATCCACCCCCTCAAGAGAGCTGGCTAGGTCCTTAGAATAACTCTTCTGTCAACCTAGGATGTCTGTGCCGGGGTTTAGATCAACTAAGCTGTGTAGCTAGGTTGACATAGGCTTGGTCTACACCTAAAGCTTAAGGCCCCAACCCTTTGGACTTACACATGTTCTCAACTTCACACATGTGAGTAGTCCCATTGACTATACCACTATTTCAGGACTACTAATGTGCATAAACTTAAGAGCATGTGTAAGTCCTTGGAGGCTTGAAGATTATGTATCTTTAGGTCCAGCTTGTAGACATCTTCTCAACAATCATGTACAGTAATTCTCCCATCCTCTAATTTGTTGCATGGATTGCTGTGTCCCAAGTAGATTCCTGTTGACTTCAGGGGGGTTCTGAGCTAGTGCAAAAGTCTCACTGCACACAGCAAATTGTAGGATCAGAACCTAATGTTTGTTTATTCATTTATTTATTTATTTTTAAAGTACCAGAATCTTTCTATTGTTGATATTTTTACTAGAGCCCATTTCCTCTGTGGTGTTTTAAATTCATTTGGATTCACTGGATAGTATTAGAGTGCTGTCATTCAAGAAGTGGAAAAACTGCTAAATGGCTTTTTAAATCTGTTAAATAGCCCTAATACCTACTGCACGACTCTCAAATAAGAAACACAACTGCATTTGCTTTATTTTATTTTGTTATAAAAGAAAACTTCAGTGTAAAAATAGTGCTTCTGTATCCAGTATTTTCACCACTGTTTCATGTAATGCCTAAGGTTGTTATAACTGAAAGAGACTAACGCTTTCTCTATGTTCATTTTCAGTGCATTTGATATAATTTTGTGCATAATCAATTTTGCTGCTTCCTTAGCCAGTTTCACTGATTGTATGGTTCTTTCACATAGTCACAGGGAGTAGAAGAATATTTAAAACACACACACACACACACACACACACACACACACACACACACACAAACTCAAGAGCAGATGTAGTGTCTAGTTTACTTTTTAAATAATAAAAACTTGACTAGAAGTTAACTGTCTCTTTAACTGCCAATTTTGCTGGTCATACGGGTTTCCAGTTGCACTCCTGAATCTTATTTTTTAGGAAAACCATGGCTTTTTAAATAGTAAGAAATGATTAGGGGTATGGAACGGCTTCCATATGAGGAGAGGTTGTTAAGACTGGGACTTTTCAGCCTGGAAAAGAGACGACTAAGGGCAGGGATATGACACAGGTCTATTAAAAAAAAATGTCTGGTGTGGAGAAAGTAAATAAGGAAGGGTTATTTACTCCTTCTCATAACACAAGAACTAGAGGTCACCAAATGAAATTAATAGGCAGCAGGTTTAAAACAAACAAAAGGAAGTATTTTTTTCCCACACAACACACAGTCAACCTATGGAACTCCTTGCCAGAGGATGTTGTGAAGGCCAAGACTGTAACCGGGTTCAAAAAAGAACTAGATAAGTTCATGGAGGATAGGTCCATCAATGGCTATTAACCAGGATGAACAGGGATGGTGTCCCTAGCCTCTGTTTGCCAAAAGCTGGGAATGGGCGACGGGATGGATCACTTGATGATTACCTGTTCTGTTCATTCTCTCTGGGGCACCTGGCATTGGCCACTATCGGAAGACAGGATGCAGGGCTAGATGGACCTTTGGTCTGATCCAGTATGGCTGTTTTTATGTTCTTATGTACAAATCTATATCATCAGTATTTTTTCTCTTCTGAGGTAAATGCATGCATTTTATGTATGTAATAAAAAATCCTGACCCTCAAAAATTCTGGGGATGAGCTCCTAGGTAACATGGGACTCCGTTACAAACCATTTTCAACACTGCAAAAGTTGTTTAATTATGGAGGTTTTCTGTGTATATTTTTAGAAATGTCCTCTCTTATTTTTCTTCAGCACATTGTTTTGAAACAGAATTCTCACTTTCAGTGCCCTTTTTTTTCTTTTTTTTTTTAGAATGTGTTCTTGTGGGCTGGAAACATTCAGCTATCCTTAATCAGTGTAGGAACCAGACTTCTAAAACCCTGTATTTAGAAATGTGTTGCATTTTCCAACACTGCTGAGAAAAGGGCAGACTATCTGCCTTTGACACTAGTACTATATTAGATTGTAAACCATGAAATTGCTTTCATTTCAAATAATAACATAACTCAAATTTGATATCAAAACAGAACAAAGGGACTAGTGTAAAACAACCTCCTGACGGTCAAATAAATGTCACTGTCATACTTCAATGGCTAAAAACAGAATGCAACTCTTTAGGGGCATTGGTAGACAGGCATCCATTTGACTGACAGGCAGCTGTGCTCAGAACAGCAGTTAGTTCTCCATTGAGTACCATGCATCAGGTTGGTAGTTAAGCACAATTACACTGCATTGTATTCTACTAAACACCCATTTTAATGAGACCAGGTAGTTTATCCTGGTAATTTCCTGCATCAATATTTGATTGTAAAAGTGATAGGTGATAATGAGAAAAAGAGCTTTACTTTCTATTGTCTTCTAGTTTGTATGTTGTTAAAATTAAGGGATTTAATATTGCAGATTAAATGACTTTTTTAGAGCTGAAAGAAAATCTGTGTGAATTAACACCAATACTACTTGCTTTCATCATTAGCTCACTAGCACAGTCCTACTTTTATCCATTACATTCACTGCATAGAAATTAATACAGCAATTAATTATATGCAATATGGACCACTAGAAGTGACTCTTGGATGTAAACAGGTGATAACCTTAAGTCTCATTCATTCTCTGACAATACTTCTTTGACAGTGTATGATGTCCTGGAGTTGCAGACTATTGGTTTTAGTTACCATAGTAACTAGTATCAGTGGTAACTCTAGGGCAAACTCGCTTGTGAATTAGCAGAGTCCAGTTACTCAGTAGTGAGAAATGTTGAATCTGAATAGTCATTGCGTTTTAACATTTGGGAAGTTGCCCCTCTCAAAATCTAGTAAGTTGCCATTGGGAATCAACCTTTGACTCCATTGCTTTGCTGCTACAGGGTTTGTTTACGTCGTGAGATAATGCGCCCCTACGAATGTATGATTTCTAAAGCGTACTAAAGTGTTGCACACCGATAAGTCCATGTAGACCCTGCTGGTGCATTTGAACATAGTGCTGTTTGAAACAGTACAACGTTGAAGTGTACTAGGGAACCTTAGTGCACACCAGCCAGGTCTATGTGGACCAAGTAATGCATAACAATTTAGCATGCTTTAGATATATCACCCCTGCAAAGCACATAACCCCACCATGTAAACAAGATCAGAGAGTAGTCCTCTAATTGGGACACCCTAATCTCCCTATTAAGAGAAAAGGCCACTTTAAAAAGAAAGGGGGGGAGAGAGAAATACAAATGCTTCTCATTGCATTTAATCTTCTAATCCAGGGGTCGACAACCTTCGGCATGCGGCCCATCAGGGTAATCCGCTGGCGGACCGCAAGACATTTTGTTTACGTTGAGTGTCCGCAGGCACAGCCCCTGCGGCTCCCAGTGACCGTGGTTCGCTGTTCCTGGGCTAAAGTGTAGGGGCTAAACTCTGCCTTCATTTACATCCATGCAACCCCACTAGCTCCAGTCAGGTTACACAGATATAAGTGCAGAGACAACTTGGCCTTCAGCATTAGACTGTTACACCACTAAAGCACTCTTTAACCATGGAGCTGTTTTTTAAAAAGCAGTTAAGTATAATTGCCTCCACTTTTGGAGTGGAGGGAAATGGGCACAGAGAGGCTAAATGACATGCCCAAGGTTACACAGTGAATCAGAGGAGTCAAGAATAGAACTTGGGTCTTCTGACTCTCATTCCCATGCCTTATACGCTGGACCACACTACTTGGCTAAACACATCTTAATTCTTTAGCACTAACTGACTATATGTCCACTAAATTCATACATGTGTGGACAAGTTTCAACTATTAGATTGATGATCGTGAATGGCAAACTGGCACCCAGGGATAAATGTTAATAAAACAGCTAGCCTGATTAATTGGGATGTGTTTAATCAAATGGAGTGTGTACTAATGTAAATGTACTTCGAGGGTCAATTACATATATACAAATGAAAACTTGCAAATGTTCAAGTCAGGTTTCAATTTCCATGTATCTGCAGTGATGGTTGCTAAAAGCCTTTTTTATATTAACATCATTCTGTGCCGATGTTACCTGTCCTGACCTGCAATGGGTGTACTCATTTGAGAGAAATGTACACTCGGTTCTGATATTTGCAGACTGTAGTTTAGTAACTGCATCACTCTGTAGGCCTAAGGCTTTAGTTAGTCTAGCATCCCATGTCACAGTGCCCAGTACCAGTCTGATGATTTGGGGAACTTATTTACAATATATGAATTCTGGTTGATATGAAGTTATAAAAAATGCTGTATCATGAATGCCTGTCCGTGTGTATCCACCATTGCATCCAGGTACAATGGTGTATCATCAGAACTCAGTTTTCAGAGTAGCAGCCATGTTAGTTTGTATCCACAAAAAGAACAGGAGTACTTGTGGCACCTTAGAGACTAACACATTAATTTGAGCATAAACTTTTGTGGGCTAACATCCACTTCATTGGATGCATGCAGTGGAAAATACAGAACTCAGTAACCATCTATTCAGGGTGAAGCATCTTGGGACAATGGGTTTCTCTTCCCTTGTCTGAAGCAGTGGAGAGAATGGAAATTCTCCAAGCAGGACAAAGATAAAGGCAACAGAGCAGGAGGATATAAAAGGCCTTACTGGGGGAAGGCGCAGTGAGACTCATAGATAGGAAGGGGATGGATCAGACGAGATCCGAGGAGGCAAGGTGGGGGCACAAAGACTCCATGTTTCAGAACTCAAGCCATGCACTACAAACAGAAGGAGCTCAGCTGGCACCAGGCAATGCTGATCTCAGCCCAAAGAGTGCCCTGCAGTGATGAGGAAACTGAGGCAGGGACATGAATACAGAGCTTATTATTTTTACGGAGCTCTGTATTTCTTGTGTATTAAATAGAGCAGTGGTGGTTCAGAATCGTGTGCAAAGTCTGTCTGTATGTCAAGCACTTACATCTATCACATGCCCCCTTGAAGAGGTAAACCAAAATGCTCTCATCTTGTGGAGTTCTGGGTGAGGGTGTTTTTAGGCTATGGAGGTGAGTCTAATGGGCCAGCACTGGTTCCAGGGACAGGGGGCTGCATGGTCTGAACTCTCAGTTGTGAGTACCAGATTAAAAATCTGCACCCTGAGAATGTGCCCAGAGGCCTAAAATAGGGACAGTGCCTGGGCTCCTTTCAGATGCCAGAGTCTTAAAACACAGGCTTCAGCAGATGGGTCACCTCACAGTGGTCTGGTGTGTGGCTAAGAGGGGACCCTCGACTGGATCTGTGACATACAGATATTTAAGAAGAAGTCTTTGGAGCTTGGAGACTTGCAGTTGGGGCAGCATTATGATTTGCAGAGCCAGCAAACAAGCAAAGCCCCAGATTGCTGGAAGTGGTGAGTTAGGTTGTAAGTTGCAGTATCTGCACAGGGCCCTTAAAAGAGCAAGAGTAACCAAGCAGTTAATTACGCTGATTGGTCTAACAGAGAACCTGTTAGGTTCTGGCTTTGTCCGCACTAGAGAAATTTTGCAAAAATTACCCATCATTTCTTACACTGTTTTGCCTCCATTTGTGTTGGCAGTATTAGAAGCCTTAGTGTAGACAGTTTGCTGGCATTTAAAATACAATGTCAATTAGATTTGCTTTCAGTGGTATTAGAAGTAGCGTATCTAGCAGCAGGGATGCTAGAAGCAGCATATCTTCTAATACCAGCATTCCAACAGTTGTATCAATGGGATTTTTTTAAAGTACAATTCTCAAGTTTAGAAAGGGCTTTAGGGGCTGAATTTTAAGCTAGTCTGGTGTCTGTTCTGCCACGTTCTGCTGTTACTATGATACAACAATGGAAAGGAACATTAACTAATATTTTGTGCATTTGACTTGTTGTGTGAACTAAGTCAAGACAACTGATATCTGTGCATCAATTTCTCACTTGTAAAATGCCATAATAGCTACTTCACAGGGTATTGTGAAAATTATTTTTTCTTTGAGATCCTTGAGTTAAAGGTATATTATAAGTGTAAATAGTATTCTAGTCAGGGCTGCCAAGGGGTTGG
This sequence comes from Chrysemys picta bellii, assembly GCF_011386835.1. Lineage (NCBI taxonomy): Eukaryota > Metazoa > Chordata > Testudines > Emydidae > Chrysemys > Chrysemys picta. Next base: position 27,510,439 of record NC_088805.1, read on the forward strand.
TGTTATGAATCAACTTGGGTTGGTATGAGCTTCGATGTGACACTACTTTAAAATTGAAGGCCCCTCAGATGAGAAAGGATTACTAAATCTGATTAGACAAAATGAAATATAAGCTTTCGTGGGTGAAAACCCACTTCGTCAGATGCATGTAGTGGAAATTTCCAGAGGCTCTGGAAATTTCCACTTTACATGCATCTGATGAAGTGGGTATTCACCCACGAAAGCTTATGCTCCAATACGTCTGTTAGTCTATAAGGTGCCACAGGACTCTGTCGCTTTTTACCGATCCAGACTAACACGGTTACCCCTCTGATACTTAAACATTAAATATATATTTTTACTTTTAGTCACTTAGCAACCTGTGGTGGTTTAACTGGATGTAGGAGAGTTCTGCACACCTACCTGCCTGCTAGAGCCAAAACTAAGAGCTAGGTATCGCTGTAGGAGGGATGCTTGAGCCAGAGATAAATAGGTAAGAAGGATAATGGTACTGGTATACCTAGGAATTGTAATGTGCCACAGGGTTTATACGTATATCAGCCACTTAGTTCAATTTGTTTTAAAGAACTATTTAATCTGTCTGCATTGTTTCAAATTTTCTCTTAAAAATCCTGAGAATTTGCACTCTTCACTTTCTTCATCTTTGTCAAATATGTTACCATGTACTGTGTTTCCAATGTAACAGGTCATCCTAGCTCAGCTTTTTATTGTGGATGCTGGAGAGTGTTACTGCTACGTAGTAACTGTCAACATTGCATTTTGTTGTTGTTTCAAAATGAAGAAGGCTGTTCATTAAAGACACAGTCAGGTTAAAAGTATGTAAATATTAAAAACATAATCTGATGCTGGTGTTACTATTCTTTAGTATATTTAAACTCAAAGAACTTTAATCTGACTCTTCCTTCACTTACATGGTTTGTTTAAGTCTTACATTTCACTCTGCTTGGACAATAAAAATAGGCTGATCAAATATCACATCTTAAATTGTTTTGCTGTCAGGTGATCATGCACTAGTATAATGTGGTGGTTTTTGGGTTGCACATACTGTGGGGGAATTCGTTAAATCCAAACAATTGTTGAAATAAAAAACAACTTGAATGCCTATTAATAGGTTCTGTAAAGCTACCTTAGCCTAAAGTGTGATTTTAAATTATTGTAACAGGAAGATTTATGTGCTTCTTTATACTGAAGGACATTCCCTACTGGACAATGTCATTGACCCTCTTTAAATGGATCCAGTTTTACAAAGTGTGGCTGTATTGTCATCTAGGTGACTAGTATACAAGCTTCCAAATACAGAGCACTGCAAGAGAAACATCCACTCTTGCCTCTGAAGTGTGGCAAATACACCTCTACCCCGATATAACGCTGTCCTCGGGAGCCAAAAAATCTTACCGCATTATTTCGAACTTGCTTTGATCCGCCGGAGTGCACAGCCCCCCCCTCCCCCCCCCCCCCCGAGCGCTGCTTTACCGTGTTATATCCAAATTAGTGTGTTATCGCGGTGGAGGTGTATATCTTTCTGAATACTCCATCAGAGTTTTTGTTTATAACTCTGACATCACCCAACAAAGGTGTATTATCAAAATGCTCTAAGTACCTGTATTGCAGTTGTGCCCTATCAGGATCATGGCCCCCTGCTATAGGTGCTGTATGAACACACAGGAAGGCATCCTCCATGACCCATAAAGATTACAAGTTAATTCTAAAGCCTTTCTTTACACTAAGCTCTTCTTAAAGAAATAATTGTTAGTTTTAAGTATACTTCTCTCATTTTATTAATAAAATAATCCTCAACTGCTGTATTTCAGTGAGTTGTAGTAATATACTGTGGACTTAATTCTGTCCCCCCTCCCCCCCCTACAGTCCACTTACACTGCTCCAGCATTAAGAGGGCAGAACACAACCCTCGGGAATATACCTTATATAAAATGGCTCTTCTGCTGGCATAGGATTGGCAGAGCAACCCTGTGTTGCCCTTTTGCATAGCCCTGGTCTAGGGACATAATGGGCTTAGGAGCGGGAGGTGGATGGAGTGCTCTGTGTTCCAGCTATTCTGGACCATAGAATGGTGTCTAGATGGCCATGCAAGACTGCCATAATTTAGAGCAGGCCCAGAATTTGGATGCTGCCAAGGGTGGTGTTTAGCCATTGTTGGGGTCGGGATGCAACACACACACATATGCTGTATCTCATGCAAAGGGCAAGAAACAACCTGGCCCTCCCTTGCACAGTTTATCTACGGAACAAAATTGATTAATTTATGCTCCCTTTTCAAGATGTATCTAATCTGATGATAGTTGTGTTTAACTTTGTGGCCAAGACTACCAAACAAAATGGGGTTTAATAATTCCTGTGTATTAGTTCTCTACTGACAGTACCACTATCAAGTATTAAAGATTTCTGCTATCCTCAAACTTCATGTAGTAATAAACCTCTTGAAGACAGGATTCTAGGCTAGATGAATAAATGATCTATTTCGGTGTTTTGTTTCTTGTGTTTTAAACTAATTAGTAATGGATTCAGGGGACTCTGACTGGTTATCCTTTCAATTTCTAATGCTTATGTCCCTTGGCTTCCCTGTACTGTCAGGAGGCTTTGTATGAGCTCCTTACAATAACTCTTACTGAATGGTATAGATACTAGTCAGGAAGACTGGCTCAATCTTTTTTTAAAAAATCATAATTTTTTCTATTTAAATGTTTATCTCCATGAGAATGAGCAGCAGTCATGAAGACTGCTGGAGGTAGAATCAGTACAGCTATCCTTGAACATGAAAACTGGCGGGGGTGGAGGGAAATCCTATACACAATATTTTTGTAAACTTTTTTTGTTTGTTTGCAGCCCTAGATGTGAAATAGCTGGGTTCTGAAAGTTGGAATGGAAATTCGTAAAGATATTAGGTGTTCCAACATTGACTAGAGCAATTCTTAAGTCTCTCTTCCAGAGGTTTTAGGATTCAATTGTATCTGAGTTCCTGAGTTCCTAAATCCCTTTTGAAAACGATAGTCTCCTAAATCAGTTAGGCATTGTAGTGCTGAATGCAGCAACACTTAAATATCCTTTAAACATGTGCACCTTAATCTACTTCTTGCTTGAACTTGTATAAATAGGCAGAAAGAGATCACAAAGAACGGTGGAAGAAGACCAGGAAGGAAGGGGGTATGAGAGCAGTCTTATTTGTTGTGTTGCACTTGCCTTGACAATTCTACATTCAGATTTATTAATGTGGCGATTAGTGCTTCAAGTAATACCCCACATAGAGGCTGACATTAGATCTGTAGGAAGAACTTTCCATATTACAAAAAATTAGTAATGTTACTAGCTTCATGGGGTGGGAGAGATGTGAGAACTTGATCTTAATACACTAATCCAGTGTTTCCCAAACCTATTGAAAGCTGCAGAGTTTAAATATAGGAAATCTAGTAATGAGTCATTTAGTTTAATAGCTCCATTGGCTCCTTTCCCCTTCTGCCCCATCACTCTTGGTTGAATCATAGATAGGAAGGCTAGTGACAGCAATAGTTATGTGAGATCTAGTCTGGGCCAGTGGAATTGTGTAGCACTTGGAAATCAGATTCTGCACCCTTGACATCACTTCACCATAACTGCGTCTCGCCTTATGGGATCCACTGCAACTTGACTGTAAACTTGAGGAGTGCAAGTCAACTCTTTCTGGAGAAGTGGCTGTGTGTAGGTGATAGCAACCATAGGGGAAGTTGGGTGGGTGAAGAACACGGCAAGGCTCTTGATTTTTGCAGCCAGCTGAAATCTGATGTGGTCTTGGGTGGTGGTAGTGCAGCTGCAAAGCTGTCTCAGTGCTCCATGCAGACAGCACCTGTCATGTTAAACTCAAGGAGACAGTCTCTTAATTACAGTTTAATGCTACCGGTAGTATTTGATGTTAACCATAGGAGAGAGAACACAAGTGGCCATGTGTTACTATGTCATACCACAGCATAAACTCCTGGCTACCAGAAATAGAGTCCTTCTTTTTGGGGGTGCGGAGAAGGAGTCCGCTATAAATAATGCAGATATACTTGAGTTAGCAGGGGGTTTTCTTTCTTTTCCGCTTTCTATAGAAAGTGGGGAGCAGTGATTGTGGACAGGATCCAAATCTATGACTCAGTCAAAACCCTCTGGAAATAATATTTACTGCTCTCTTGTTAATATAAATGACAGCAAAAATCAGGTTCCCTTCCCTCAGACCCCTTGTTGAAGCCTTTCTGCTATACCAGGATGCGCTTAACAACTGAACCCCACAGGCAGGGGAGTACTGGCAGTAGAGTTCACTGACTTGAACCTTTGCCTCCTATACCTAGAACTGATTTCTTTATTTTTCCCAAGGAGAGTTTATTCTTTTAAATCTAAGGGGGGGGGGGTGTCTCTGATTAGCAATAGGACCCACTCACTCCCAGTGAATGGCTTTTATATGGTGTGTGCACAAGGCTTCAGTTTGTCCATTAGTATGCTTCTTTCTCACTCTGTCCAATCTATGCTCCATTTTATTCTTTCTCACAGGATTTTTTCTCTTTATTCAAGCCTTTCCTCAAACATACATCCAAAAACATTAGTCAGACTTCAGACCCCCACGATATTTGGGTTTAAAATTAGTGAATACAAGTCCATCTCTAATAGTAAAAATGTTAGTTTACAGTCCTTTGGCTTGTAAAACATGAGAACAGTGCTGAAACTTGAAGCACAACACTAATTCATATGCTGCTACTCTTGTGAAACTGACAAAATGGCATGCCAGGAAAGTTACTTCTCCCAAACTGCTGTAGACACATCACATAAGCAAGCTTCCTTTGCAGTTGTCCAAGTGACTGATCACTGCTCCTTATAAACTGGAGGGTTTTTTTGTTTGAGTTGATTTTTGTTGTTGTTGCTGGTGGGAATGGGTTCATTAGCGCATCACTGTTTCCCCCTTGCCAATTGGTGGTGTGATGATATTGTCAGATGCACAAATAATGTAATTTCTGTCCAATAGCACTTAACAGTATGCAGTATTTGTAGCAGAAACTGCTAGTTAGGCCACTCTGTGCCAAACTGTGTGGTAATGTATAATGCTGCATGGTCCGCAAGGAAATTACTTGGAATCATTCAAAGCTGTTAAACTGTAACTTGGGTGAGAATATAATTTCTTCTAGAGGGGAAAGTTGTTTAGTGTGTACAGTTTTGCTAGCAGTCAAGATTAGCCAAGACAGAAACGTGGTTTTGCCTCCCTTCCTGTGTGAAATCATTAAGTATTCAACTGAGGATTTTCAAAAGAGCTGAAGGAAGAGTTCCCAAATCTCACTGAATTTTAATAAGATTTGGGTGCCTAACACTTTAGACTCTTGAAAAATCCCAACCCCAAACTCCAACCATGTGAAACACATTTAATTTTGTCCATGGGCTGTATTTCCATTGACTTCACTGGGCTTTGGTCAAGCCCTAAATGCACATTAGGAAAAGCATCTGCAAAAATTCATTTTGAAATGGGCTTGAAGCATCTATTTTACTTTTCAGAGTGAGTAAAAGGGAAAGGGGGGAGCGAAGTGTTCTCTTGCTTCCTGCTTGTCAGCATGTGACCCTTCTATCTAGCTTTACCACATTGCTTAAAAATGTAACTTCACCAAGTACGCTTCCTTTTTGCTTAACAATACCTTTAGCCAAATCAACATGCATCAACATTATGTTCTCTTCCTTTCTTCTCAATCTCATGAGGTCCTTTCTGTTTCTGAAGCCATGGAGAGTCTCTCTAGTCTTACTCCATTCTGTTTCCCATGTTGCCCATTCCCTTCCCAAATTACCCTCTCTAAGTTCCATCAGCCTTTCTGTTTAGAGGAAAGATTGGACAAAACCCCCTTTTCCACTTTTTGGAGTCCATCTACTGGTGATCCTTATTCAGGAACAGTTTGCTGTTAACTGAGCTAAGGCTCTCAGCTCCAGGGCAGAGCACACAGTTCCCTTTTCGAAGCACTCCTAGCCCATCAAGTATTGGGTGAGTATCAGGGGAGCTCCCTGTGTGTGTGTGTGTGTGTGTGTGTGTGTGTGTGGTATTTCTTGCTTTTAACTACACCTTGCATGCTCGGGGGGAGGGGGGGGGCGCTGTTACCCTTCAAGCATCAATGCTGAATTTGTTTTTTCAGGTCTTCATCTCTTGAACAAAATTGGGTCCTTTCAGCTTTAGTAATCTTCCACGTTGGCAAATGGTATCTGCCCACAGCCCCTTTCAAAGGGAACAGAGTTCTCCCTGATAGCCCTTCTGTTACTCATCTTGGCTCTAAGTTATTTTTTTCCTATTCCAGTACCAGATATAGTCTGTATCTACCCAGCTGGTTCCAGGCCTGAGGGAAAAGTCAGGAGCTGGTAACAGGAATCACAGCACTATGTGGTTGGTTCATTCATTGGTCTCTACTAAGAGAGCCAAAAATTGGGCTAATTAGAGCTACAGATAGTGGTGGCTTTAGCAAGGCGACTACCTTGCTATCAATTAAATTAATTTAATCCGAAAGGCTGACACTTGGGACATTTTTTTAAAAATGTATTGACACTAGCAGTAATTCCTCTATAAAAGAGGACAGTCCCAAGTTTGCTCACAGTAATCACATGGCACACTTACTATGAGCTAGAGGAAGCTACACCCTTCCTGCTCCTGCACTGGATTCTGACTGACCTCTTGTGATAACTGCCTGTCTCCGCAACAAAATTTACCATATTAAGCAACCATGCTATAAAAGCAACCCAACCAATTTAAAAACTGAAACTTTGCTTGGGTGGATGGAACAAAGGTTTAACCTGTAATCTGATTTAAACAAGGCATATCCTGGTTCTTTGACATGCTTAGTAGCATCCAGTTTGGTGCCAGCCCCTTTGGCAAAAACCAGACAGTTTTATAACATGATCATTCAACACAGTAACAGCTTTGTGAACTGTCTATAAATCTAATGCCCCCTTTTCTGCAGCTTTTTTATTGCCACCTGATGCACCATTTGTGCTGAGCCAGGGACAAAGTTAAAGGACTGTTTGAATGTTGTTTCAGCTAAACCAGTTTCTTACAGGGTTTTGTTTTGCTGGTGAATATGGGAAATGCCAAACTGGAAACAGTGTCTGAGCACTGCATCTTAAACATGGTTCCCCCAACTCTCTTTGGGGCCCAGGATAAACTTAACTTAAATCAAAAAGAGGAAGTGCATTTGTTTTGCATCCCTCCTATTTGATATTAAGGCAGCTCTGTGTGGTGTGCTCATGTGAGCACCCTAAATAGTTCTAGAGGGAGAGATCAGCTGCCTAAGAACAGAGGGCATATTGGAATTCCAAATATTCCTGCCTCCTTCTGAAATTAAATGTTTTTAATCAGCATCTCATGGAAACTGACTAGCTGATGCATGAGACTTCCTTTAGGCTAGAAGGGCAAATTAAATACTTGATTCTTAAACTGTGATTTTTTTTTTCTTTAAAAGGCTTGGAGTCTTGATCTCCTTATCTATTTGATGAAGCTTACTTGGAGTTTGTTTTGGTCATGTTAATCTTCCTTTTAAGGATTAGCATAGAATATCTGAGCTGTTTTTAAATCATGGAATGTTCTTGAGGCTAAAATAGAGTTGACAGCTAAGCTGTCAAATTTCAAGACAAGCACCAGTAAAGGAATGGAGAGAGGATAAATTAATGTGCATGAAAATGAAACTCTTCACTGCTTAGTGAATATAAATGCTGTAGGTAGAACACATCTACTTTGCTGCTGAACTTGCCTAGTATCCCTGAGCATTCCATTACACTCATTGGGACAGAAAAAGAGAGCACCAGCAGGGAAGAAGAGGGTGTGTGTGTCTGAGAGAGAGTGAGTGAGTGAGAGAGAGACTGCCTGACTCCTGTCTAACCTGGTCCAGTTAAAGCTTTTTGCCTATTCCCTAGATCTGAGCTCCACAAATAACCAGTTATAACTTGTGCTTCGTAGTCTGGGATAAAATAAATATTGTGTATGTGGCCAGTCCTGGTATGTCTTGAGGCATTCTCTTCCACGCATTTGTGTCTAAAATGTGAAACTTCTCACAGTTGAGAAACCACATTTTAAAAACTTTTATAACCTAGTAGTAAACTAAATCACAAGGTCTGTACGTTTATCCTGTCAAGGGTATATTCTAACATGTGAAACTAACTATTGATCACATCAGATCAGCCACACCTAAGACCATTAGAGGTTTCAATGAAGAAAAAAAATTGGTAACAGGCCTTGAATGCATGTTGTAGCTGTTTGTGTAAAAGCATCAGTTGGCAAATGCATCCAGTGATCCTTTCCTTTGTGTCCTTGGACATCTCAATACAAATGTAATGAACAGGAAATCTAATTAGGCTTAGTTTGATACAGCTAAGGGAAAGTGACAAATTGAGTGTCTGTTGCTGCTACTTATGGTTGCATTTTTTTTTCCATTTCTAGTTCTTTTTGTTTGCAGTGCTTGCTGTGTCCGTAGTACTCTACAGTTTGAAGGCTTTTTTATTCTGTGAACGCGACTGATGCACTTAATTTATACAGTACTCAATACAGATTTTTTTTTTTTTTTTTGTCTAAATCACTAATGGGACATGATGAGACAATATTTGGATTGAACTGGTGGGAGACACTAGTTCCAATTATTTCAGTGACTTTTAATATGAAAGAACTAGTATCTCAGTATGTATGTATTTAGCCCTGATGATTAAATACATGTATGTACACTCATACGTTTGCTATTCATTTGTTTCTGATTTAAACACATGCAGACAATTAATCAAGCCATCTGATAAAGGAGACCAAATGTTGCTTGCTGAAATGTTCTTGTATTTCTGCTTTACTCAAAAGCAACTGGTCTGTCTCAGAGCCAAATTTATCAGGATAATGTATTTGTTTTTCAAGAGAAACGCCAGGATTAAAGTCTCTAAGCAACTGTAAATGCTTAAAAGAATCCTCTGAAAGAGTTGCTTTTAAAATTTCCTCTCTTGCTAGGGGCATTGCTGCATTGGATAAAGGAATAGTTTAGATGGCCTAGCAGGGATGATAAATATAATATATGACCATCAAGTTAAGTATTCTAATATGAATGGAAACCTCTCGATTTACATTTAAAGGACCACTGAGCTATTTTTGCCTTATGTGGCAGAAACAGGGGAGAACTTTGTTAGGCTCAGGGGTGAAATCCTGGCTCCACTGAAGTAAATGGCAAAACTTCCATTGAATTTATTGGGGTCAGGATTTCACCCCAAATCCTTTGGCCACTCCTAAGTGACACTTCAATGATGATGCAACTTTAAGGCGTTCTGTCCTAACAGAGGAATGCTAGATTGGTGTAAGGCTGACATTGTCCTATGCCAGCCCCTCCTGGTCCAGCTGGTGTAGGGGATATTCTGGAGTGGGACCGAGAAGGGAAAAATTGGGGTGCACCCTGGCAATCCTGGCTAGTAGGACAGACCCTTGTATAGGTGATGATAACCCTCCTCAAGTTAGGGCATCCCTGAGTGGTTCCGCCCCCAGTAGTTTGGTTGTGCCTTAGACATACTCGAAAATCAGGGGAAATAAAGGTTGCCTAAAACTACACTGGTCCCCCTTCCTCTGGTTTGCCAAGTGCTGCTCTAGTGCACCTGAGAGACTAGCTCCAAATCTTCACTCAAGGAGTTTCCTACAAGTCATACAGCTAGAGTTTGGTTCTTCCTGCCCACCTACAGATTTGGAAGGGAGTTCCACCCCTTAAACCTGTGGATGTTCTGAGATCTGTTTTCGACCTTGGGACATCATTGCAAGACTGGGTCATCCACATGGAGGCCTCTAGGCATGGCTCCGTTGGCTTTGCAGTTTCCATAGTTCCTGTTGGGAGTTGTTTCCTCCATTCCCAAAGATTATAGTGATTGCAGCTATGCATGGTGACCACAAGCTAGTTCGTACAGCCTTACTAATATGCTTGGGCCTGAGAGGAGAGGAACTAGTCCTCGACTCTCCTATGGAGGTGGGGAGTGGCTTTCTAGATGTCTGGGGACCAGAGGCAGAGTGTAGTAGAGATACTGATTTTCCTCCCAGCCTTCCCAACTCTCTTCACTATTCTCATTTGGCTATCATAGTGAAGCAGTCCTCAATGCTTTGGGCCCTATGTATCTTAGGGCACATCTACACTGCAATAAAAGATCTGTGACGTAGCCGTGGCTGGTCCAGGTCAGCGGACTCAGACTTGCAGGGTTCAGGTAGCAAGGCTAAAAATTGCTGTGTAGATGTTTGGGCTTAAGCTGGAGCCCAGCCTCTGAAACCCCAGAACGTGGTTGGTCTCAAAAATCTGAGCTTTGGCGTGAGTCCAAACACCTGCACTGCAGCTTTTAGCCCCCCCCCGCCCAAGCCCCGTAAGCCCAAGTCAGCACAGAGCCACAGGGTTTTTTACTGCAGTGTGGATATAGCCTTTATCCTTAGAGCCTGCATCACTCCTGTGGTTGAGATCAGCAAGAGATGAATAAACTGACAATCACTAATTTTGTACAGCTGGGGAACAAGACACTCTCAGTGAGGTATTCCTACTTTTTTAGAATTTGTTTCCCTTCCCTTGTGACCAAACAGAGCAGAGCAAGCAGGGGCAAGGGAGGGACAAGCAGGGGCAAGGATGGAGAGAGTCAGGGGTTCACAGCGGGCCCACCACAGTCCCAGACTGCACGCCGGGGGGGATCTAGTCACATAGAGTGTTTGGGTTTTTATGGATTGGCTTGTTTTGGCCTGGTTTTGAAATGGCATTAGCTTGATTTTTTTTTTTTTTTTTTTTTACTTATTGTGAACGTTGGGGTGGTTATTTACTGTGTGAAAGTTGGCAACTGTGCTCCTAAGTGCCACTTCAATGATGATGCAGCTTTAAGGCATTCTGCCCTAACAGAGGAATGCTAGATTGGTTTAAGGCTGACATTCTCCTATGCCAGCCCCTCCTGGCCCAGCCTCTGAAACCCCAGAACGTGGTTGGTCTCAAAAATCTGAGCTTCAGCACAAGTCTAAACACCTGCACTGCAATTTTTAGCTCCCCGGCCCATGGCCCATGAGTAGGGTGACCAGACAGCAAGTTTGAAAAATTGGGACGGGGGTGGGGGGCAATAGGAGCCTATATAAGAAAAAGACCCCAAAATCAGGACCGTCCCTATAAAATCGGGACATCTGGTCACCCCACCCGTAAGCCCAAGTCAGCAGAGAGCCATGGGGTTTTTTACTTCAGTGTGGACATACCCTTTATCTTTAGAGCCTGCATCACTCCTGCAGTTGAGATCAGCAAGAGATGGATAAACTGACAATCACTAATTTTGTATGGCTGGGGAATAAAACCCTCTTGGTGAAGTATTCCTATTTTTTTTTTTTTAGAATTTGTTTCACTTCCCTTGTGGCCAAACAGAGCCTCACTATGTTGATCCTCAAGGCCTGGCTGCCTTATGGAAATTAACTTGGAATTGGCAGGGCAGTTACTTTATTGGCATTAACTTATGTGTTGTCTTTACTGACAAAGCATCTTACAATAGGTGTATCTTAGAAATGGATTAAGTGAAATTTGGCCCCATTCGCTACCTGAGGCCCAGAGTATAGGATTTGTTAAAATGTTTCAATTCTAGGCTAATATGAGAAATTTAAACTGGTTTTGGTTTGGATTCAAGGCAAGATGGTTGATTTAAAAATCAGGTTTTGGTTTTGGTTTTTTCATGGCAAGCAGGAAACCTCAATTTAAATATCTATTTTAATCTTGTTTTGCATTTGTACTCTTTTGTATTCCTAAAGAAAGGTTGATTCTCATTGGTTGCTATTAATGTTTATTTGCAATTAAATATAGTCTCTAGATTGTTCTTGGTATTTCTTGCTAACCAGGAAGATATGCAATTATATAGCTTAACACTTATTCAGAGAGCCTTATTTTTTTACATTGTTTTGTTGTAAAAATAATGATGACATGTTTCTTATTTCCTTTATTAAATTTTTACTTGTGAAATGTGTCAAGCTGCATGGATGGAAATTGGAATTCAAGGAAAAATCTCTGTGCGTTTTTTTTAAATTTAACTCAAATAAAAACAACCTTAAATGGGCTGGATATATACATTTATTTTTTCGTATCAAAACAGTATTGCATTTAAAACAACTGATTAGAGGAAGTATTATCTGTAGCTAATAAATTGAACTGATTGTTTCTGGTCATCATGTCCTTCAGTATTTTTAGAAGTAGTAGATCTGATCCTCCTGTGTTTGTTCATGAAGTTGAAAAGGAAAAGAAACTTTTTTGCTTTTTCAACTCCCAATTGGTTTCTCAACTTTGAATGAACTAGTTATTGAAATGAAATACAGAGAATATTCTCTGCACCAGGAGAAGAGGCTACTGCTGTCAAAAGCTGCTTTAGCACTTCAACAAACTCCTAGTTCCAGGTGCTTAGCCAGTGACTTCCACCAGTTCAGTGGTTTAACTTTTATTTTTAAAACTTTGGCAGCAAACATATACTGTCTGAATATTTTCTTATTCCATTCAAATAATTTTAATAGATTTAAAATAAATTTAGGCTTTAATGTGAATTGTCATCATTTCAATTTTATTTTAGTTTTTTAAAAGTCCAGTTTTGAATTGGATGTTTATCCACTCTCTGATTTAGACTTCCCTGCAGTGTTTGGAGCCCAAACTTTGCAGCATAGTGCTACTGCACGACAATCAGTAAGTGACGTTGCCAAGTCTGTTTTCTTTGTCCAGATGTAGTGAGAATTAAATTATATCATTAAAATATTGTATTGATCTAAAATGGAAATGTTTAAACCTGCTAATGTTAAACCTCTTGTTTGTAAAGTGATGTCTTAAAATATACAGTTCAGTTTTAAATCTTTATTCTTCCTTTCCAGGTGGCTATGGTGGAGGTTCAGCTAGAAAGAGATTATCCCTACCCTCCAGGTCTCTTGATAGCTTTCAGTGCCTGTACTACTGTGCTTGTTGCTGTTCACCTCTTTGCTCTCATGATAAGTACCTGCATTCTTCCAAATATAGAGGCTGTTAGTAATGTGCACAATCTCAACTCTGTAAAGGAGTCTCCGCATGAGCGTATGCACCGGCACATTGAGCTCGCCTGGGCATTTTCCACTGTCATTGGGACTTTGCTCTTCCTTGCAGAGGTGGTGCTGCTCTGTTGGGTGAAATTTCTTCCACAAGGGACGCCTCGTATTGAATCAGTCCGTGACAATTGTACCATCACCCCAGGAGCAGGAACAGCAGCAGCCATTGCCTCAACATCTATTATGGTTCCTTTTGGATTGATTTTCATTGTGTTTGCAGTCCACTTCTATAGGTCACTGGTGAGCCACAAAACAGACAGGCAATTTCAAGAATTGAATGAACTTGCTGAGTTTGCACGACTCCAGGATCAGCTGGACCACAGAGGCGACACCTTGCCACCTCCTGGCAGCCATTTTGTATAAAACTATATTTTGTTTAAAAATCCATTTTTTTTGCTTCTGCCTTGCTACGTTGACTCGTCCCTGCATGAACTAGCTGGACTCTTGATTTATTTTAAAGAGAGATTTATAAATACTGTACAAATATAAATTTGTATAAATACATTTCTTACAGTAAAAAAATACCATGACATCTTAGACAACCGACATCTGAAGAGACTGATGTTGCGGTATGGCTGCACTGAGCATGCATCTCTCATCCCTCCTCTTATCATCTGGATTGTTTCTTTTTAATGTTGAATGGTGAACATGTCAATGCATAAGAGGAATTACATTTTAGGCCTCAGTATATGTTAGGGGTGGGAGGGAAGCCTTATTTCTCTCTCTAATGTTGGTGTTGGCTAGAAAATATTGCTTGTCCAATAGATGTTGCATGGCACAATACAAATTACTTGGGACATGTAGTAATTAGCATTTGGTTTCAGTGCTAGTTCTGTGATCTCTAAAAGTCTGATGAAAGGTAAAATTGAGAGCTTTTCCACCTTCCCTTTTCCCACTAGCTCCCCCAATCATGTTTTTCTGCCAAGTAATTATTACTTTACTAATTTCTGTAGGGCCTTTTGCCATGGCAGCTATAAATTCTTACTCTCCAGATACCCATGACCAGTCCTATTGTAATGTGGTATGATCTGCATCTGTAGGACTGAAGCCCTAACTTTACTCTTCTTTTGGGAAGAAAATATAGAAAAAAGCAATACCTGCTTTAACGTTCATGGAGCAGATATGTTATCAGAAGTGATAAAATTGCCTGTTTTCATTGAGGAAACATTTTAAAAATTAAAAATAGATGGAGAAACTACCACTCGATTTTATTTTCTTCCTTGAAAACTTGCTATTAATGGCTTTTCTCTAGCAATAACATACACTGGTATAGATTTAACCACAGTAGAACTACTGCTATGGTTCCAAACCAAAGTAGCAAATATTTTATACTTTTTATATATTTTTGAATAAATTCTCAGATACAAATGATAAAAGGTGTTTTGTCTGTGTGGGAATTCCAAATAATTAGCTGTACCTTGATCTTGTTTGGTAGAAAAATCTTCTACTTCCTCAAATATTGTATTTAAGATATTAAAATCTTAATTACACTTGATTTTTGCTTCCAATGTTGTGGAAGACCACTTATTGCCATATAGACTTATTTATGAAAACAAATGATTTTTATTTTAAGAAGTAGTATTGCTTCTTAATTGTAAGACGTGCATCTTTTATTGAATGAAGCTGCTGTTTTAGCCTCAAGCTACTGTGTCAAATTCAAACTTCTTCCTCAAGCAAAAACTGACACTTGACAAGGATTATAGGATTTGGCTTCAACTCCTTCGGAATTTGTGTGACTCTAGATACATTAAAAAGTGTATTGTGGCTTTTGGGCAGGGCTTCTCCTCCCTTCACTGAAGGATGGAAATGGGTGGGTTAGTTGGTGAAAAATCTCTTTGAACCCAGAAAGTACCAGTTTCTGATATAAAGAACAGGAGTACTTGTGGCACCTTAGAGACTAACACATTTATTTGAGCATAAGCTTTCGTGGGCTACAGGCCACTTCATCTGATATGTTAGGCTCCCATGGAACTGGGATCTCAGTTCGTAACTGCTAATATAGAATGTAATCCTGTAATTTTGTGATGGAGGTAACAAATTCAGTCGTGGCCTAATCGGAGCTATGCCTCTTTGACTTCAAGTGAAGCTGTGCATGCTTATGCCTACACTGAATGTACTCAATTATACCTGGCCTCTTTACCAGATGAATTCAACATGCTTTACAAATGAAGGTCCTAATTTTGCAAACACTGGCTCCTGAGGGTAGTACTTATTGTCATTAGTAGGCCCACTTGCATCAATGCAACTGACTTATTAGCGCAAACACTGTAGGAGCAGGATTTTATAATTGTACTATGAGAATTTGATTTTATCCTGCCAGCCACACTTTTTGAATAGCAGAAAGAAATGACAGACCAAGACAACTGATTATGGTCACCCTTTTGTTTTAGGATAAGTTATAATGTCTACTATGGTTTCCTATATGTATTACAAATTTGGCACTCTGGTTAAATATACATTTCTTTGTTTTAAGGTTTAGTAAGTAAGAGACAGGATCTTGTATCTTTGTTAAGGAGATTAGGGGAATGTTGAGGGCCTGAAGCCCCAATGTGAATTGTTTTAGTTATAAGATTTAGCAAGGCTTGATTTACAATGTATTCTGCTGAATATACAATATTGCTATCTATATACCTTTGAAGGTTTCTGTAAGAGATTATTTGTGTGAATGAGGAATGCATGCATCAGGAAAAGATGAGGTGTGAAAGCCATCACAAATGTCCAGATGGTCAAGAAGAAGTGAGAGTCTTGGAAAAACCAGGAGACAATCAGAAAACATCCATTGTATCCGATGCTAAACATGTTAGCAGCATTGACGACCTCAGAGGTGAGGCAGGCACCCCCCAAGGCAAGACAACAAATAGGAGATAACGATGGGAAGCCATCAACCATCAAATGATAACACCACTTAAGGACTAATGATTACAGGATGACATTGCAAAATGCATGGACTCAAATGGGAATTTACAACTATAAAGCTGGGGTGTTTTGCCATAGAACTCTGGGTTCAGTCCTGCAAAGTCTCAGAGCATCTGATCGCCACCAACAAGAGCCCTGCTCCTCACGCTTCAAGAGCCCTGCACCTCACACTGATCAATCTAATTGGCCATTAGATTGTCTCGAGCTACAACAGACTGGTAACTATAAAACATCAAATGGCAGGAGTGTGTGTGTGTGTCCGACCGAAAAGCATATGCTAACTGTTGTATTTTCAATAAATGCTGCATATTTGCCTTCTCCTGAAAAGATCCCGTGTGCTTTGTATGAGCATAACATTTTTGGTGGAGAATTGCAAAAGGGGGAAGAGTATATGCGCTGTAATTATTGACAATACTGCTAAGTGATCGATCATTCAGGTGTGCAGGTCATAGAGATAACGGGCAGTAAAACAGGAACTAGGTGTGGTTAATATTGTATTCACTGTTGGTATTTTATGAATTAAGAATTTGTATAATTAAGAGGTATACACCCCCTCGGTTGCAGCAGGGCTGAGAGACAGGAGAGAGGTTTAGCATCCCTCCCTCCACCCCAGACTCCTGGGAGGAAATAATTGGAGGTGGATATACCCCCAGTCATAGAAGTGCCGGGCAATAGGGGGAGGATTAGAGGCCTTGCTCCGACCCGTCTGTCGGGGAAAACTATAGGTGCATACTCCCTCGGCCGTAGCATGACTGAGCATAAGAGGAGAACTTAGGGTTTCTCGTTCTGCCCCTGGGAGGGGTCTTTATATTTGGTGTATGAACCCTTGGTGGTAGAAGGCCGAGCAATACAGAGGGAAGCTTAGCGTCTCTCCCTCTGGCCCAGAGTGGGTTAAAATCATAAGCCCCGGCACTGGCACGGGCAAACATAAGATACAGATCTTGTTCTGTTAAACCAAACTCTGAAGGATATACCAGTGTAGTATTTTTTTGTAAGTGATATTGTGGTAATTTCACAATTTTGAAGGAAATGATTAAGGAAAGGGACCAGGAAGGGTGGGGGCTAATTAAGGAGCCCACCCTCCTTGCTAAATTGGTAGTGGAACAAAACTTGTGCCCATGGAAAGGAACTGTTCATTGGAAAAAGCAGGATCGGACCCAGACAAGCAGGCACAAAAACGAAAAGAAGCAATGTTAGAAATGCTGGGCCTTAAGTTGGCTCTGTAATCAGACTGTCACTTTGATAAGGGACATGAAAACTCTGTAAGAACAAAAACAGTTGCCCCTTATGTAAAAATTTATATGTATAGAAGTTAAACTATAGAAGGAATGTGCATTTTCCCCAGGACATGTGCAGTGTATATTATAGAAGGGGTGAAAGAAATGCAAACAAAACATGCTACTTAATTAAAATCCTATTAGGGCTCCAAAGGAGCCACAATAGATTGTTTTCTTTTTCAGATCTCTGTGTGTTTTGGAAGCAAGAGTTAAAAGTAATCAAAACTCTGGTAAAAGTTAATTGTGTTCCTTTTAAAACAGAGTCTCTAAGCTGCTGATGGCTTTGAATCCAAAAGCCAAGTCTGTGTTGATGCAATTTACCTAACTGATTGATGAAGAAAAGAACTGCTAGCACAAAGAAGCTGCAGATAAAGGACATACCTGGTCAGCAAACAAATTGTCTAAATAAAAGGCATGGTATAACAGGATACCTTTAATAGATTTATTAATATGTTAATAAGTACCCCTGTAACAATGTATAGTATGTATGATTTTTGGAAAAATCCTTTATGGTAATGATGCTCCTCAGCTTATCTGTAAATAAACTTAAAGCTTAACAGAGCAGGAAAAACATTATAAACTTGGTCTGCTGTATAAAAAGAAAACTAAGGTACACCACCTCATGGATTTAATGACTAAACAGTGGGATAATTTCTCCATAACTCTTAAAAGATAGAAGCCATTGAAACCTGGCCTGCCTATAGAACAAAAACACAGGAAAATATGAAGGTAATTCCTCTCTTTTCCCTGCAATCAGCAAGGGTATTTGTAAAAAAAAAAAGGAAATATTTTAAGCAATAATCAATGCCACCCCGAAGGGGTAGAAAAATGTTTTTTGTCTTTCAGAAAATCAGAAAAAGCTGATACCAGCTACAGGACAACCTAATACAGAAACAAATGAAAGTGGGAAAAAAACATACTACTATAGCTATGGGATGTACTGATATCCAGATACTTCCTTTGTCCTCCTTGGAACACAAAATGTTTTGGGTAATATCAGGAAACACTAAGGTTTTAATACACTTGCTAAAACAACAAAAAAGATCTTTGTTTGATATGTTTCTAGCATAGTAAGGCCAGACCTTTTAATTGGGAAAATTGTTGTTAAAATCGCACACCAACAGGCTCTGGAAGCAAAGATATGGAAAGTTAGCCCACTCCCCAGATTGCACATGAGATCCTTCTGGCTACCCTGGACCTTGAGCCAGTGGGCTGGGGAGGGAGGGAGGGAAGCTATTGGACACCAGAGGTTGTACCCAGTGGACTCCTCAAAAGTGGGTGTGTTTATCCTAGCCAGTTGCTCCAAAAGCCCTGTAGTAAAGACATTTCACTAGGATCCTGTATGTGGGATGTATTGGATAATTAGACCAAAGTATATGTGTATGTGTTTAACTCTTGGGGGGAAAGTGTTTTGGAAGAATAAAAGTGTTAGCAACTCACCAGTAGACAAATGTAATGTAAGTACATGTACTACTTGCCACAACCAAAAAAAGTCTCAGCTTACTGTGAGCACTGATTTAGCTGAGTTCTCTATCAATCTTGGCATTAAATGGCAGGAAGTTACCAATCACCTGTTAAAAGGTAAAAAGGTAACATAGTTCCTAGAAGAAGAAAAAAGGCAATGTGGGAAACCGAACCATTCATATTATACATGCAAATGGGGACATGTTAAGAATTGCCACTGCAGAAAAACATAACAGCTTACCATTGTGTCAAGTATCAGAGGGGTAGCCGTGTTAGTCTGAATCTGTAAAAAGCAACAGAGGGTCCTGTGACACCTTTAAGACTTATTGGGAGCTTAACCCTAAGCTTATGCTCCCAATACTTCTGTTAGTCTTAAAGGTACCACAGGACCCTCTGTTGCAGCTTACCATTGGTATAACATATTTTCTGGATGGTCTCCCACAACTACTGGCATCCTAATGTTATTACCCCTAATTGTTTTGGTTTTAAATTGTGTGTGTTTAATTGGGATGTTTGGAATGTGCTGTTGGATAAAACAAATGTATGCAAAGCTAGAGCCACAGGCCGAAATCACCTCCCGGTATTTTCTGTTACGCGGACTAAATAAAAGTGACACTGGCGATTAATAATCTTAGTGTCAAAAGGGGGATATATAGGAGCAGGATTTTATAATTGTATTATGAGAATTTGATTTTATCCTGCCAGCCACCCTTTTTGAATAGCAGAAAGAAATGACAGACCAGGACAACTAATTATGGTCACCCTTTTGTTTTAGGATAAGTTATAATGTCTACTATGGGTTCCTATATGTATTACAAATTTGGCACTCTAGTTAAATATACATTTCTTTGTTTTAAGGTTTAGTAAGTAAGAGACAGGATCTTGTATCTATGTTAAGGAGATTAGAGAAATGTTGAGGGCCTGAAGCCCCAATGTGAATTGTTTTAGTTATAAGATTTAGGAAGGCTTGATTTACAATGTATTCTGCTGAATATACAATACTGCTGTCTGTGTACCTTTGAAGGTTTCTGTAAGAGATTATTTGTGTGAATGAGGAATGCATGCATCAGGAAAAGATGAGGTGTGAAAGCCACCACAGATGTCCTGATGGTCAAGAAAAAGTGAGAGACTTGAAAAAACCAGGAGACAATCAGAAAACATCCATTGTATCCGATGCTAAACATGTTAGCAGCATTGACGACCTCAGAGGTGAGGCAGGCACCCCCCAAGGCAAGACAACAAATAAGAGATAACGATGGGAAGCCCGACAACAACCATCAAATGATAACACCACTTAAGGACTAATGGTTACAGGATGACATTGCAAAATGCATGGACTCAAATGGGAATTTACAACTATAAAGCTGGAGTGTTTTGCCAATTCAGAATGCCATGACTTTAATTCTTGCGATTGGAACACGAAAGTATGGATAAATGATTGTGCTTTGCTTTCAGCCCACTTGACTATGGCCATCTGGTATTAAAACAGCCTGGAAATTGGACCATGGATCTAGAAAGATGATTCAAATGAAGAAATAACAATGAGTCTTGTGTTCTTTTCTCATATCTTTATCAGCAGCCTTTTCTCATTCTTCACTGTCGTCAAGCATTGCCTGGGCCTCTTCTAAAAACATCTGGATTGGCCAGTTCAATGTAAATTAAAAACATATTTTATGCAATGTAATTAAAGAGCTCAGGATTTGTAAACACTGATTATTCAAAAGCTGCTGTAGAATCTCCCTCTTAACTGGACTTTAATTTATCCTGCAGTCTGTCACTAAATACTTTAAAACACTTTCTACAGTTTCCTCATTTTATGATAATGGCAAGTGCCTATCTATTACGTCTCCTTTCAAATCTATGTATAGGCTGTGTGGGTGCTACCTTAGCACGTACATAGTCTAGACAAAGCATAACCCAGGCTTGCCACAGTGGTTTGCATGGTAGCTGTTGACTTGTAGATCCTGTTAACAGACTAGAGAGGAAAAATGTGGTAAAGTCACAAGCATATTTTTGACACAGGGGAGTTGTGGCCTATTTGTCTACAGTCAACAAATGGGGACTGTCTCTGGCAGTGACTGGTATCAGTTGCTTCTAAGGAAGGTGCAAAAAAAGTCAGTATAGAAAATGATGGAATAACCTGCCTATGGGAAAGTTTCATCTTAATCCTAGGTTTCAGAGTAGCAGCCGTGTTAGTCTGTATCCGCAAAAAGAACAGGAGTACTTGTGGCACCTTAGAGACTACAAATTTATTAGAGCATAAGCTTTCGTGGGCTACTGCCCTCTTCTTCAGAGGCATATAGAGTCTGTCTATGCATCCAAAGAAGTGGGCAGTAGCCCACGAAAGCTTATGCTCTAATAAATTTGTAGTCTCTAAGGTGCCACAAGTACTCCTGTTCTTTTTATCCTAATCCTAGTCAATCCTAAACCTAGTTAGTTTATCCCCTGAAGCATGATCCCCTCTTCTAAAAAAAATATCCTACTTAATGTAACTGGATGTCATCATCCATATAAATATCTAATTCTTTTTTAAATTTATACACACCAAATTACACAGAGTAACTGTTGTGGAAGAAAGCTGTTTCCTATTACAATTCATTATTTTTTATGCTTCCATTGTGTCCCTCTTATTCACCTCTAAACTAAACAATACCAATAATTTTAATGTCTCTTTATTATGTCTTTCTATGCCTCAAACTATTTTTGTCATCTCCCTCTGGATCCCTTCTCTATTTCTCCTCTATCCTCTTTTCATATAGGATGATCAGAACTGATCACAGTGTGACAATGTTCCATGGTTTTGTATAACCTTTTCAGTATTTTCTGTTCTATTCCTTATTCAGCCTATCACTTTTGTTTCTGATTTAAACACATGCTGACAAATTAGTCAAGCCCTCTGATAAAGGAGACCAAATGTTGCTTGCTGAAATTTTCTTGTATTTCTGCTTTATTCAAAAGCAACTGCTCTGTCTCAGAGCCAAATTTATCAGGATAATGTATTTGTTTTTCAAGAGAAATGCCAGGATTAAAGTCTCTAAGCAACTGTAAATGCTTAAAAGAATCCTCTGAAAGAGTTGCTTTTAAAATTTCCTCTCTTGCTAGGGGCATTTCTGCATTGGATAAAGGAATAGTTTAGATGGCCTAGCAGGGATGATAAATCTAATAGACTTCACTTGACGGTCATATAATATGAATGGAAACCTCTCAATTTACATTTAAAGGAACATTGAGCTATTTCTGCCTTATGTGGCAGAAACTGGAGAACTTTGTTAGGCTCAGGGGTGAAATTCTGGCCCCATTGAAGTAAATGGCAAAACTTCCATTGAATGTAGTAGGGTCAGGATTTCACCCCAAATCCTTGGCCACTCCTAAGCAGATATGCCAAACCCATGAAAAAAACGCAGAAATTGCGCTTGTTTTTGGTTTAATTTGCTTGTTGGCTAGTTTTTGGCTTGTTTACTTGTTTGGCTTGTAGCTTCTTTTTTTGATCGGCTCCCAGCAAGGGGGGACAAGAATGGGCGGGGGGGAGAGAGTCAGGGGTTCACAGAAGGCCCACCACAGTCCCAGACTGCACGATGGGGGTCGGGGGGGGGAATCTAGTCACATACAGTGTTCAGGTTCTTATGGATTGGTTTGTTTTGGCCTTGTTTTGAAAAGGGATTAGCTTGATTTTTTTACTTGGGGTGCTTATTTACCACGTGAAAGTTGGCAGCTGTGCTCCTAAGTGCCACTTCAGTAATGATGCAGCTTTAAGATATTCTGCCCTAACAGAGGACTGCTAGATTAGTGTAAGGCTGACATTGTCCTATGCCAGCCCCTCCTGGCCCAGCCTCTGAAACCCCAGAACGTGGTTGGTCTCAAAAATCTGAGCTTCAGCACAAGTCTAAACACCGGCACTGCAATTTTTAGCTCCCCAGCCCAAGCCCCATGAGCCCAAGTCAGCAGAGAGCCACAGGGTTTTTTATTGCAGTGTGGACATAGCCTTTATCCTTAGAGCCTGCATCAGTCCTGCAGTTGAGATCCGCAAGAGATGGATAAACTGACAATCACTAATTTTGTACAGCTGGGGAACAAAATCCTCTCAGTGAAGTATTCCTACTTTTTTTTAGAATTTGTTTCACTTCCTTTGTGGCCTAACAGAGCCTCACTATGTTGATCCTCAAGGCCTGGCTGCCTTATGGAAATTAACTTGGAATTGGCAGGGCAGTTATTTTATTGGCATTAACTTATGTGTTGTCTTTACTGACAAAGCATCTTACAATAGGTGTATCTTAGAAATGGATTAAGTGAAATGTGGCCCCATTGGCTACCTCAGGCCCAGAGTATAGGATTTGTTAAAAAGTTTAAATTTCTCATCATATTAGCCTATAATTGAAACTGGTTTTGGTTTGGATTTATGGCAGTGTGTTTGATTAAAAATCAGTAGTGTTTTTTTATATCATGGCAAGCAGGAAACCTCAATTTAAATATCTATTTTAATCTTGTTTTGCATTTGTACTCTTTTGTTTTCCTAAAGAGAGGTTGATTCTCATTGGTTGCTCTTTATATTTAATTGCAAATAAATATAGTCTCTAGATTGCTCTTGGTATTTCTTGCTAACCAGGAAGATATGCTATATCTGTTCTCACAATTAATCATATAGCTTAACACTTATTCAGAGCTTTATTTTTTTTACATTGTTTTGTTGTAAAATAATATGTTTCTTATTTCCTTTATTAAATTTTTACTTGTGAAATGTGTCAAGCTGCATGGATGGAAATTGGAATTCAAGGAAAAATATTGTCTGTGCATTTTTTAAATTTTACTTAAATAAAAACAACCTTAAATGTGCTGGATATATACATTTATTTTTTCGTATCAAAACAGTATTGCATTTAAAATAACTGATTAGAGGAAGTATTATCTGTAGCTAATAAATTGAACTGATTGTTTCTGGTCATCATGTCCTTCAGTATTTTTAGAAGTAGTAGATCTGATCCTCCTGTGTTTGGTCATGAAGTTGAAAAGGAAAAGAAGCTTTTTTGCTTTTTCAACTCCCAATTGGTTTCTCAATTTTGAATGAACTAGTTATTGAAATGAAATAAAGAGAATATTCTCTGCACCAGGAGAAGAGGCTACTGCTGTCAAAAGCTGCTTTAGCACTTCAACAAACTCCTAGTTCCAGGTGCTTAGCCAGTGACTTCCACCAGTTCAGTGGTTTCACTTTTATTTTTAAAACTTTAGCAGCAAACATATACTGTCTGAATATTTTCTTATTCCATTCAAATAATTTTAATAGATTTAAAATAAATTTAGGCTTTAATGTGAATTGTCATCATTTCAATTTAAGTCCAGTTTTGAATTGGATGTTTATCCACTCTCTGATTTAGACTTCCCTGCAGTGTTTGGAGCCCAAATTTTGCAGCATAGTGCTACTGCACGACAATCAGTAAGTGACGTTGCCAAGTCTGTTTTCATTGTCCAGACGTAGTGAGAATTAAATTATATCATTAAAATATTGTATTGATCTAAAATGGAAATGTTTAAACCTGCTAATGTTAAACCTGTTATTTGTAAAGTGATGTCTTAAAATATACAGTTCAGTATTAAATCTTTCTTCTTCCTTTCCAGGTGGCTATGGTGGAGGTTCAGCTAGAGCCAACACATGTCTACCCTCCAGGTCTCTTGATAGCTTTCAGTGCCTGTACTACTGTGCTTGTTGCTGTTCACCTCTTTGCTCTCATGATAAGTACCTGCATTCTTCCAAATATAGAGGCTGTTAGTAATGTGCACAATCTCAACTCTGTAAAGGAGTCTCCGCATGAGCGTATGCACCGGCACATTGAGCTCGCCTGGGCATTTTCCACTGTCATTGGGACTTTGCTCTTCCTTGCAGAGGTGGTGCTGCTCTGTTGGGTGAAATTTCTTCCACTGAAGAGGCATCCTCTTGTTTCAGCCAATGACAACAATTCTACTATCACCCCAGGAGAGGCAGCAGCCATTGCCTCAACATCTATTATGGTTCCTTTTGGATTGATTTTCATTGTGTTTGCAGTCCACTTCTATAGGTCACTGGTGAGCCACAAAACAGACAGGCAATTTCAAGAATTGAATGAACTTGCTGAGTTTGCACGACTCCAGGATCAGCTGGACCACAGAGGCGACACCTTGCCACCTCCTGGCAGCCATTTTGCATAAAACTATATTTTGTATAAAAATCCCATTTTTTTTCTGCCTTTCTATGTTGACTGCTCCCTGCATGAACTAGCTGGACTCTTGATTTATTTTAAAGAGAGATTTATAAGTACTGTGCTAATTTCTTACAGTAAAAAAATACCATGACATCTTAGACAACCGACATCTGAAGAGACTGATGTTGCGGTATGGCTGCACTGAGCATGCATCTCTCATTCCTCCTCTTACCTTCTGGATTGTTTCTTTTTAATGTTGAATGGTGAATATATCAATGAATAAGAGGAATTAAATTTTAGGCCTCAGATATGTTAGGGGTGGGAGGGAAGCCTTATTTCTCTCTATTTGATGTTGGTCTTTGCTACGACGTATTGCTTGTCCGATACATGTTGCATGGCACAATACAAATTGCTTGGGACATGTAGTAATTAGCATTTGGTTTCAGCGCTAGTGCTGTGATCTCTAAAAGTCTGATGAAAGGTAAAATTGAGAGCTTTTCCACCTTCCCTTTTCCCACTAGCTCCCCCAATCATGTTTTTCTGCCAAGTAATTATTACTTTACTAATTTCTATAGGGCCTTTTGCCATGGCAGCTATAAATTCTTACTCTCCTGATACCCATGACCAGTCCTATTGTAATGTGGTATGATCTGCATCTGTAGGACTGTGGCCCTAACTTTACTCTTCTTTTGGGAAGAAAATATAGAAAAAAGCAATACCTGCTTTAACGTTCATGGGAGCAGATATGTTATCAGAAGTGATAAAATTGCCTGTTTTCATTGAGGAAACATTTTAAAAATTAAAAATAGATGGAGAAACTACCACTGGATTTTTTTTTTCTTCCTTGAAAACTTGCTATTAATGGCTTTTCTCTAGCAATAACATACACTGGTATAGATTTAACCACAGTAGAACTACTGCTGTGGTTCCAAACCAATATAGCCAATATTTTATACTTTTTAATATATTAAATATATTTTTTAATAAATTCTCAGATACAAATGATAACAGGCGCTTTGTCTGTGTGGGAATTCCAAGTAATTAGCTGCACTTTGATCTTGTTTGGTAGAAAAATCTTCTGCTTCCTCAAATATTGTATTTAAGATATTAAAATCTTAATTACACTTGATTTTTGCTTCCAATGTTGTGGAAGACCACTTATTGCCATATAGACTTATTTATGAAAACAAATGATTTTTATTTTAAGAAGTAGTATTGCTTCTTAATTGTAAGACGTGCATCTTTTATTGAATGAAGCTGCTGTTTTAGCCTCAAGCTACTGTGTCAAATTCGAACTTCTTCCTCAAGCAAAAACTGACACTTGACAAGGATTATAGGATTTGGCTTCAACTCCTTCAGAATTTGTGTGACTCTAGATACATTAAAAAGTGAATTGTGGCTTTTGGGCAGGGCTTCTCCTGACTTCACTGAAGGATGGAAATGGGTGGGTTAGTTGGTAAAAATCTCTTTGAACCCAGAAACTACCAGTTTCTGATATGTTCAGCTCCCATGGAACAGAACTGGGATCTCAGCTCATAGCTGCTAAAATAGAATGTAATCCTGTAATTTTGTGATGGAGGTAACAAATTCAGTCGTGGCCTAATCGGAGCTATGCCTCTTTGACTTCAAGTGAAGCTGTGCATGCTTATGCCTACATTGAATGTAGTCAATTATACCTGGCCTCTTTACCAGATGAATTCAACATGCTTTACATATGAAGGTCCTAATTTTGCAAACACTGGCTCCTGAGGGTAGTACTTACTATCATGAGTAGGCCCACTTGCATCAATGCAACTGACTTATTAGCGCAAGCACTATACCCAGTAAGATGTGTTGACAAGACCGGACCCAAAGTGCAGTTTATATTCTGAAAAATTACTTTAAAAATTGTATCCAAGTGCTGTGGCTATATCTGAATGACATTTTTGCTCCTATTGTGCTCTGTTCACAAGCAAAAAATAAATTGTGAGTTGCCATCCCCCAAAACTCCTGGGTATGAAAGTCAAACAGAAATTCTCTCTGGTTTTGACATTACCAGTTGTATTTTTGCCACTTAAATATAATAGTTGATGAGCAGAATTCCACTCACTGTTCCACAACTGTTTGTTCCTGCAGTGCTAATAGGATTAAATTAGTAAAAACTTTAGTAAACGGTATTCTGAAATAGTCATGAAAATTTACCAGCCTGAGCACAAAACCCAGTTGCCAATCCTTTACTGAGTTGTTGACAATGATAAATCTAATTATACCTTACTTATCCTGGGAAAGTAGACTTTTAGAAAGCTGTGGTAAAGTAAGCAGCATGGAGAAAATATCTTAGAGGACACTATCAAGTTTAAATAAAATTACACTTTTTTGAAAGCTTTGTACCTTACAATTTATAACTCTTAAAAATTACTATAGATGAAAGAGGATAGAAATAAATAAATAACCCCACCCCCCACCCAAGGGGTGTGTGTAGAAGGTCACTTTCATTGTTTCTCCTGGATAGGTCACTTTTCCCCTATTCTGTGAGTCGTTCACAAAGCAACAGCAGAGGAAAACGTTTAAAAATAGAAAATATGGGTTTGTAAAAGTACAAGGTAAACAGGGCACCTTATTAATTTTTTTTAAGCTGTTTGGATTCCTTTTAAATTAGAGCTATTTCTAGTCATTTTTCTGACCATAAGTGCACTTTAAGCCTTTAGGCACAGCTCATGTATGTACATTTCCCCCATTCTTCAACTGGGGAAATGGGCACAAAAGATGTGCCTTGTGCAAAATCACATATTAACTGCGTGGCAGAGGCACAAATAAAGACCAGAACTCATGATGTCAAGTCTGTTCTCTAACCAGTAGAGTGCACTCAATTTTATTTTGATCCCTTGTTATACTAATGGTATTAATCATTTACTTTAAACAGTTTAAACATCAGTTACTGTATATATTCTATTTAGATTTAAAATTGAAATAAATTATGCTTATAATTTGTCTTGCCACCAAGACATCTGACAAACTTCTTGTTTTGTAACGGTCATTCATCTTACTCCATTTAGTTACACGGTGCTAGTAATAATCTCAGCTTCGTGAAGATATCCTCTTAAGTGTTCAGTAATTCTTCATTCAGAGTCTTGAGTGTAATATGGTCCATGGGCTACCAGGTGTAGACAAAACCCTTCCTGACTCCACAAATAGCGTAAAGAGAATAATGTAGTCACAGTCTCTTTCCTCACTTTAACACTGCTTTATTCTTGGGATTAAGCCTGACCTTATTGTTCTCTACTCACTATTTTTTTTTAAAGGAGGCTCCTACTTAAGTTAGACTTTGGGGAGTCAGTTGAATGAACCCTCAACAAAAATATATTCTAATTTTTATTGATACTCAGAAATGCAGTGTAAATCAGTAATTGATTAACAGTGGTTTTTGTTTTTCATTAATCAGCTTCAGACATTCTGATGTAACATGGCACTTGTGTGCTTTACACATATGAAACCTCATAGCAGTTCTCTGCAAAAGGTACATATATCTCTTGCACCAGTTTGGAAACATCTAATGTAAACTAGCATGCCTTCTTTGACTTGAACTTAATGATGTATACTCTACAGCAGGTGTTCTCAACCTTTTTCTTTGAGCCCCCCGCCCCGCATGCTATAAAATTCCACAGCCCACCTGTGCTACAACTATTTTTCTACGTGTAAAAGTCAGAGCTAGCATTAGGGGGTACCAAGCAGAGCAACTGCCCAAGCCCCATGCTATAGGAGGCCCCGGGAAGCTAAGTTGCATAGGCTTCAGCACCGGGTGGCAGGGCATCAGGCCCTGTGCTTCAGTTCCATACAGTGGGGCTTTAGCTTGCTATCCTGGGCACCAGCAAGTCTAATGCCAGTTCTGCTTGGCGGCCCCCCTGAAACTTGCTTGTGGCCCCCCACAGGGCCCCAGACCCCTGGTTGAGAACCTCTGCTCTAGAGGTAAGTGACTTACTGAAGGCTAGAGAGAGGTGGTGGTAGAGCTAGACTTATAATTTGCCTTCTATTTACCAGATGTGCATTTTGATATCGCAGAGGGGTTCTCAGGCCTACTTAATGACATTTATCTAGAGCACCAACTGTTAGTAGAAGCCACCACTGTACTTAAGACTATACATAGTTCTTGAGAGGACTGGGTATTTCAAAACCTGCTTTTGAAAATTCATTATAGCTTACTATGGAGTATGTAAGGGAAATCCAGCTTCCCAGCTCCCCTAGGCAGGCACAAAAGGCTGTGAGACTAATGGAAACACGGTGATTCCTCTGTGCAGGGAGGACGTGCCATGGGGATGCTGGGCAAGGGAACTATACTCCCTCCCCTCAGCATCTCACAGAGCTGTCCTCTGCAGTAGTTTATTCTGGAAGTGAGGGTGGAGGTGTGACCAGACCAACTAAACTTCAGAATCTTTTGGCCAAAAAACTTGGGGGAATATGGAGGGCTGTGGCTGCTAGAGTCTGTGGGTGATAGGTGTGGCTCCCCAAAATGTGGGAAGAATTCTAATCTGGGCAGCTCCTACATATCTAGTTCACCTACCAAAAGCCAATTCATTTGGGCTTTGATGGGAGAAACCCTCTTCAGCTGTGACAGGGCATAATAATAGATAGCTATTGTGATGGGTTGGATCACAGATACTCCCTGGGGTTGCCAACTGATGTGCCAAGACTACTTCTGCCCCTGCTTTCCCTGCCAGCTTGGGACTCCAGCACCCTGTCTTGTTGAGCCAGACACACTAGCCTGCTCCAACGCAAACCCAGGGTCTGAACCACGTGCCCCAAAGCTGCAGACTTCACTTCTTAAGCTGCTTTCAGTTTTCCTGTCTTTAACGCTCAGATGCCCAACTCCCAATGGGGTCCAAACCCCAAATAAATCTGTTTCACCTGTATAAAGCTTATACAGGGTAAACTCATAAATTGTTCGCACTCTATAACGCTGATAGAGATACATGCACAGCTGTTTGCTCCCCCCCCTGATATTAATACATACTCTGGGTTAAATGAGTAAACAGTTATTTTATTAAATACAGAAAGTAGGATTTAAGTGGTTCCAAGTAGTAACAGACAGAACAAAGTGAATTACCAAGCAAAATAAAATAAAACCCGCAAGTCTATGCCTAATACAGTAAGAAAACTGAATACAGCTAAAATCTTACCCTCAGAGATGTTTCAATAAGTTTCTTTCACAGACTGGACGCCTTCCTAGTCTGGGCACAATCCTGTCCCCCTGGTACAGCCCTTGTTCCAGCTCAGGTGGTAGCTAGGGGATTTCTCATGATGGCCACCCCCCTTATTCTGTTCCACCCACTTATATATCTTTTATATAAGGCGGGAATCCTTTGTTCCTCTGGGTTTCCACCCCTCCTTCTCAATGGAAAAACACCAGGTTAAAGATGGATTCCAGTTCAGGTGACATGATCACATGGCACTGTAAGACCTCAAGCCTTCATTCCTCCTAGCTTGACTCTCAGGAAGGCCTGCCTGCAAACAGCAATCCACAGTCAATTGTCCTGGTTGATGGGAGCCATCAAGATTCCAAACCACCATTAATGGCCCGCACTTTGTATAACTACAATAGGCCCTCAGAGTTATATTTCATATTTCTAGTTTCAGATACAAGAATGATACATTCATACAAATAGGATGAACACACTCAGTAGATTATAAGCTTTGTAATGATACCTTACAAGAGATCTTTTGCATGAAGCATATTCCAGTTACATTATATTCACTCTCATTAGCATATTTTCATAAAATCATATAAAGTGCAACATCACAGCTATTACCTCTCTTTCAAGCTGAGCTAGAAAATACTTCTGTAGGATTATAAGGAATTTCTTGTATGAAACCTGCAGCCTTTTGGATCAAGACTAGAAGTCACTTTGGGAATAAATCATCTCCCCATAACTTAATGGGCATTACTGTAAACCTGGCACTTATGGGTAGTGTTTTGGGAATGGCTGTTTTGCTGAAAAATGACCTCTTTGTAACACACTACAGTATGGCAGTCCTGTGTCTGGCTGCAAACTAGCTTCCATCTCACATTTTCATTTAATTTTTTTAAATGGTGTTCAGTGCAGCATGAAAACGATTCTTAGTTCCAATAAAGCTACCCCTATGTACAGAAATTTGTAAACTAAATTAATACTCTTGGGATGTATAGAAGGCAAGGTCAAGCAAGCCCATATAAAAACCCTAACTACAGCCACCAGCAGAATGCACCTCTTTCTGTAATACCAGGCTGACATCTATGCCAGCACGTATCTCCATTGACCCATCTGTACTAGTCTGTTTTTAATTTGAACAGTAGCACTAGCCTTACATTGAGTTAGTGCTATGGTTTGAAGAAAATAAAAATACAGACCTTCCAGAATTACTTTAATTCAGAGTGCCATTACTTTAATTCTTGTGACTAGAACTTGAAAGTATGGCTAGTGTGTGCTTGGCTTTCAGACCACTTGACCATGGCCATCTGGTATTAAAACAGCCTGGAAATTGGTTTACAATCAGACATAGGTTTTCTATAATATAGTGTCAAAGGAGGTCAACACCTACTTTTAATTTATATATGGACAGAATTATTTCTTCCTATAAGGCCTCCTCAGCTTCCAAACTCCTGAGTAAAATGGATCCCTTCCAAATAGAAATTCAGAATGAAGTATACATTGTGGCAGTTTTGAGGAACTAATTAATTTCTTGAGACCAAAGTGGGTTTGGGTGCTTCTTCTCGGCTTTACAAAACACACCGTCTCATATACCATGGATCTAGAAAGATGATTCAAATGAAGAAGTAACAATGAGTCTTGTGTTCTTTTCTCATATCTTTATCAGTAGCCTTTTCTCATTCTTGGCTGTCATCAAGCATTGCCTGGGCCTCTTCTAAAACATCATCTGGATTGGCCAGTTCAATCTAAATTAAAAACACAAATATTTTATGCAATGTAATTACAGAGCTCAGGATTTGTAAACACTGATTATTCAAGAGCTGCTGTAGAATCTCCCTCTTAACTGGACTTTAATTTATCGTGCAGTCTTTCACAAAATACTTTAAAACACTTTCTACACTTTCCTCATTTTATGATGACAGCAGTGCCTATCGATTCTTCTTCGAGTATTGCTCATATTGATTCCAATTAGGTGTGCATGCACTGCGTGCACGGCCCTCGGAAAGCTTTCCCCTAGCAGCATCCATCGGGTCAGCTGTGGAGCCCCCTGGAGTGGCACCTTCATGGTGCTCAATATATGACCCTGCCGACCCAGTGCCCCCTCAGTTCCTTCTTACCACCCATGATGGTCGTTAGAACTGTGGCGTCTTGCTTAGCGAGTTCTCCACGTTTCCCTAGCTTGATTCTGATAGCTCCAGCATGGCCTCTCCAGCATTGGTACACCACGCTGCTGGAGCTGTAAGTGGACGTACCGGTCACATTGCTTCTCCTCCCCGACCTACTCGCTCAGGACCACGGTCGCCTCTGTCATCCTGACCTACGGTCCCTCCACCTCACGGCCTGGAAGCTGCACGGCTGAACCCCACGGAGCTTCTGTGTTCGGACCAAGTAAGACAGGTCCTGCTAGACAGCAGGAAGCTCTACACTAGAGCCACATATCTGGTGAAGTGGAAAAGATTTTCATGTTGGTGTGACCAGCGCCGCACACACCCCCTCCAGGTGCTGGTACCCCTCATTTTGGAGTACCTCCTGCACCTGAAACAGCAAGATCTGGCGGTGCCCTCTGTAAGAGTTCACCTCGCTGCCATCTTGGCCTTCCACCCGGGCATGTCTGGCTGCTCTGTCTTTGCCAACCCTATGGTCGCTTCCTCAAAGGCTTAGACCGCTCAGGTCCATCAGCCTATCCCTGTGTGGGATCTTAACCTGGTCCTTTCGAGGCTCATGGGGCCCCCGTTCGAACTACTGGCCACATGCTCCCTCCTATATCTTTCCTGGAAGACAGCTTTCCTGGTCGCCATTACATTCGCGAGATGAGTCTCTGAGCTGAAGGCCTTCACCTCGGACCCACCTTAAACGGTCTTCCACAGGGATAAGGTGCAACTCAGACCACACCCGGCCTTCCTCCCAAAGGTGGTGTCGAACTTTCACACCAGCCAGGACATTTTCCTGCCCGTCTTTTACCCGAAACCTCATGCTGGTCCCCAGGAACAACAGCTGCATTCCCTCGATGTCCACAGAGCCCTGGCTTTCTACATCGAACGCACTAAGTCATTCAGAAGATCAACCCAGCTATTCGTAGTGGACCGGATGAAAGACCTCCTGGTCTCCTCTCAGAGAATATCCTACTGGATCACATCTTGCATCTGCACTTGCTATGAGCTGGCCAGGGTGCTGACCTCAGCTCTCACCGCACACTCCACTAGGGCCCAGGCCTCATCAGCCATGTTCCTGGCCCAGGTGCCTATCCAAGAAATATGCAGGGCGGCGACTTGGTCCTCGGTGCATACCTTTACCTCGCACTACGCAATCGTCCAGCATGCCAGAGACGACGCGGCCTTCGGTAGAGCGGTGCTACAATCTGCACTCTTTCACTCCGACACCACCGCCTAGGTAAGTCTTGGGAATCACCTAATTGGAATCGATATGAGCAATCACTCGAAGAAGAAAAAATGGTTACTCACCTTTTGCAACTGTTGTTCTTTGAGATGTGTTGCTCATATCCATTCCAAACCCGCCCCGAAACCCCTCTGTCGGAGTAGCCGGCAAGAAGGAACTGAGGGGGCACCGGGTCGGCAGGGTCATATATTGAGCACCATGGAGTCGCCACTCCAGGGAACTCCACAGCTGACCCGATGGATGCTGATAGGGAAAAACTTTCCAACAGCCGTGCATGCGGCATGCGCACACCTAATTGGAACGCATATGAGCAACACATCTCGAAGAACGACAGTTATAAAAGGTGAGTAACCATTTTTTACTTCTCCGTTTACTATCTATGTATAGGCTGTGTGGGTGCCACCTTAGCACGTACATAGTCTAGACAAAGTATAACCCAGGCCTACCACAGTGGTTTGCATGGTAGATGTTGACTTGTAGATCCTGTTAACAGACTAAAAAGGAAAAATGTGGTAAAGTCAAAACATATTTTTGACACAGGGGAGTTGTGGCCTATTTGTCTACAGCCAACAAATGGGGACTGTCTCTGGCAGTGGCTGGTATCAGTTGCTTCTAAGGAAGGTGCAAAAAAAAAAAAAAAAGCATGGAAAACGATGGAATAACCTGCCTACGGGAAAGTTTTATCCTAATCCTAGTCAATTAGTGGTTAGTTTATCGCCTGAAGCATGAGGGTTTATATCCCCTCTTTAAAAAAAAATCTGGTGCTCAATGTTCCAACTAAGATCTAGACAATTTTTCCATAGTGACCATTCAATGTTTATTATTTCTGCAGCACCATGGGTTTGCCTACTACTTACAGACCTATTAAAAAAGGCCAATGCCCCAAAGCTCTTGATATCTAAACTAGACAAAGGAATGAGCAGAGAAAAAATGTAACATTGGGTTTTGGTAAGGCTTGAGTTGGTGAAGCATTGTTTGTGGTGACCTCTTTTAACTGTACCAAAGGGAGGAAAAAACATTACTTTATAGTAACTTTGGTTCTTTGGTATGTGTTGACGACAGAGATTGCACTCTTGGTGCACAAGTTCAAGATCCTTTGGCCAACAGTGTCCACTGGGGCTGCGCCTAGATGTTCTTGTGCCTGCTCTCCCCTCCTCCCCCAACTCAGAGCACAAAAGGCAGTAGCCCCAACTGTCCCTCAGTTCCTTTGCCAATACAGAATTCCCCATGTTAGTGAGGAAGGAGAGCAGGTTGTGGAATTAATGTGGACAACACATCTCAAAGAACCATAGTTAGGGTAAGGCACATAATCGTTCTCTCTTCTTTGAGTGATTGGCCACATGGGTTCCCCTCCTGGTGAAATAACAATCTTTGAATGGAGGTGGGTATGAGGAGTCCTACTTAAACAATTACTGCAGGACACCTCTACCAAAACAGGCACCCAACTTGGAAGCTTCTACCAAAGAATAGTGTCTTGTAAATGTGTCGACTGAGCTCCACATAGTTGCCCTACACATTTCAGAAATAGGGACATTCTTCAACCAGGCAGCAGAGACTGCTTGAACCCTAGCAGAATGAGCAGTAATGTGGCTAAGTAGCTCTAAGTTGGCTAGTTTGTAACATGTTCTTATACAGTTGGAGTCCCATTTTCATAATCTGTATGAGGATATGTATTGCCTGACCCTTAACCCTATCTGCAAAGGCCACAAACAGTCTAGGTTGTTCCTAAATGATTTTGTCCTGTTAAAGTAGTATGATAATGCCCTTACTATATCAAGCATACAAAGTCCCCTCACCCCTCCTTGGAGTTGAGTGAGGCTTGGAGAAGAAAATTGATTAATTAATTTAGTTCATATGGAATTTTGAAACAATTTTGGCTAGGAATTGGGGATGAGGCCTGGGGATGAAACACTGTATAAAGGGGACCCACCATAAGAGACTGAATCTCCCCTACCCTTTGAGATGATGTAATAGATACTAAAAGGGCAGCCTTCATTGATAGGTGGTATAGGGTAAAGGGTGCTAAGGGCTCAAAGAAGGGACACAACAACCTGTTAATATTATACTGAGGTTCCAAGAGGGTGGGGGTTCCTGAACTGGGGAGAAGTGTAACACTGTTGCAAAAGAAGCAAACATCATTCTGGGATTTATTAGCAGGAGTCTTATAAGCAAGATACGAGAAGTAATTCTTCTGCTCTACTCTCTGCTGATTAAGCCTGAAGTATTGTGTCCAGTTCTGGGTGTCAAATTTCAGGAAAGATGTGGACAACTTGGAGAAAGTCCAGAGAAGAGCAACAAAAATGATTAAAGGTCTAGAAAAGGACATCTAGGGCACAGGTGGGGCCCTAAAAGACATCGCTGGCCAAAGGAATCCAATCTTACATGCAATGGGGCTCATATACGCAGGGCCGGCTCCAGCATTTCTGCCAAGCAAAAAAAAAAAAAAAAAAAAGGCGCGATCAGCAGTGGCAGTTCAGTGGCAGGTCCTTCGCTCCTAGAGGGAGTGAGGCACCTGCTGCCTCCAAATTGCCGCAGGTGCCGCCCCTCTCACTTGGCTGCCCCAAGCACCTGCTTGTTAAGCTGGTGCCTGGAGCTGGCCCTCCATACACACTATGAGTGAGGAACCCATGTGGACACAATCACTCAAAGAAGAAAGAAATGCTACTTAGATGGCTTAAAATCTAATGGTGACAGCTGTAATTTGTGCTGTCTGTGAAAACACCAAAGGTTAAATTTCCAAGCAGAGTTACCTTGGGTATTGGATACTGCGTAGGAGTAGGAGCTTCTTCTCGTCCAAAGTCAATCATAGTTCCACACTTTGGAATATCTGCTACCCAGAAACCTTCAAACAACTGGCCTTTATTCAGGTAGAAAAACTTTCCTAGGCCATGTTTCTTTCCCTCTTTCCACATTCCTTCATACCGATTTTCATTTGCTGTAATGGGTCAAATAAAGATGTGGACAGGCAATGAAAGGGTGCACATTTTCATTAGGTGACTAGAAATTAAACAAATCAACAAAACACGGATAAGCCAACATATACATAAAACTTCTGCCTGGCTCCATCCATAAGGGGAAACGTAATGGAGCAAAAATGTAGACCAATACTTATTTTAAGTGTTGCATTGATTCACTTTACTGTGTTCACATGCATGTTATATTCACTTTCCACAAATATTCTAAGTAAACACATTTAGTGCCGAGGCATAGCAAATTTTAAACAAATGTTGCAGAAAAGTTAGGGAATACAAATTCAGATCTATATAGGATGACCAGATGTCCCGATTTTATTGGGACAGTCCCGATTTTTGGGTCTTTTTCTTATATAGGCTCCTATTACCCGCCACCCCCGTCCTGATTTTTCACATTTGCTATCTGGTCACCCTAGATCTATAATCACAACTATTCACACTGGAATCCTGGCTCTAAGAATTCTCCTCATGCAGTCAGGAAACAGGAAGAATATTCACCGTTCAAGAATATTCACAGAAAATGGGATTTGTTCATGGACATTTCATGCACAGAAAAATACATTTGTTAGATAAATTACATGTACAAATTATTTGCTTAGCTCTACTGTACCTCCTACAATTTTTCTGCATACAGAAGTAAGACTCTTTTTTACACAGTTTTATACTTTATATTGTTTAAGACTCAGACCATGATGGACAGGAAAGAGTGCCACCTACACACAATACAGAGCTTCAAGGAAATGAGAGAGCCTTCACAGGGGTGTCATTAGATCTGTGATTATGGCAGTCACCTAGGACTTTAGCTCTGAGGGATGCTGGAATATTACCGGGGTCACCATCATGATAATTTCATAACAGGCCCCTCTTGAGCCTCTCTTTCCCAGCTGCAGTGTTTCTGACCCCCTCAGAAATAGTGTTAATTTTTATCTACGTTACTTATAACATTGGTTGGCGGCACCTGTGGTCCAGGCGAACTCCAGCAACCTTTGCATTGGTGGTGGTGGTGACACTTTTGGACTAACACTTCAGAGAACATTAGGGTATTTGGGAATTGTCAGCACTTGGTAAAGGCAACAGAATAGAAAGTGGAATACCCTTTTGAAGGTGGATATTACACAGATGGATTAGGTTGGGTTTGTAGAAGGGAGCCAGGGACAATGAGGATGCCACATTTAATGAAGTTTCATCCAGCACCTAGACAGCCAGAAAGTCCATTCAGGCTCTGATCCTTTCTGTTCTCTTGTCCCAGCAGCTTGGAGACCCAGCAAGTCATGAGGCTGGCCCTGATAGCCCCATTCTATCAAACACTCAGGATAAATTGAAATACTGGAGGTCCTATCTGCACTCTTTCCATGGCAGTTGAAACACTATTGTTCATAGCCTTGGTCTCTGTTGTACATTTGCTATGGTTTGGTTTAAACCCTTCCTGTAATGGACTATAACTGAGCCAGTAAATCAATGTGATTCCCTAGTCTAAGATCATCCTCTCCAGGCATTCTGCCAGGATAAGCAATTTAATCTTGGGTTGCAGCTCATCATGACCTCCATTGAAGAACTGCTTTTCTTTCCCCATTGCAAAGCTTTCAGCACGTGGGCATGTTTCCAGAGACTGAGCTGAATATATTAAGCTTGTGGGCATGAAATAATTGTGCTGGCTAATTTTAACCACAAAGAATCCAGCTTATAATCAGATCCAGGCTGTGACAGAAGTATCTGGGCTTTGAAACAGAGAGGAGACAGCAGCCAATGACTCAGCCTTGATAGGCTGGGAGCACATGTAATTGTGTGGGCACGTTAATGACATCAAGGTAAGGGAGACGTCATTTGATTCGCAAAAATCTAAAAAATCATAATTTCAATGGTGTTACCCTCTGCAGTGTCACAAGGGGACATGCTGCTCCCTGGCTCCCAGCTCCATATCCTCCAGTTGGTGGAAATGTTGATAATCCTGTGTCAGAAATGGGTCAAACTGGGTATAATTCTAAAGCCCTTTCTCCCATAAATGCAATGGTACCAAACATGACAAACTGAGAATAATAATGTAGCTATGAATATTAGAGAAAATGTTTAAAAATCAACTTTTTAAACTATAACATATATAGGCATGTCAAACCTGAAGCCTTCACATAGTTAAAAAATTGTGGCCCTCAACTGACAGTGCCGTGTTATCAATTAATGCTCAGAACATGATGTCTGGTTAAATTTTTGAATGCTGTAGATTACTACAAGTGGAAGGAGTGCTTCAAGGCGAGTTCCCATCATCAGCAAAAAGAAGTGGGTCAGTGGTGTTAATTATCACCTTTGTTTATTATGCTAAAAGAGTTGTAATGAGACATTGTTTAAGATGTCAGCATCCAGCTAGAAATTACTGGAATCCATCTGTAAATGGTATGTATATAGTTACATAATACACCTTATATAACATGATTACAACCCCAAAGTAACTTATTACAAAATCCTTGTTTTTACTTTGGTCTTGATTATTTTTAGGCTTCAATGGGAGACGAAGGGTACTGACTAGTAACTGAGGCATTTAATGTATATACTAGAGGAGGAGTGAAGCAGGTGAGCTGTGTGACTTATATATGGAAAGTTGGTTGTTGGTGTTGATTTAACAAAGATGAACCATTGGTCTAATGTGAATTTACATGTATAGCAAAGGTGATAGCTCTGGTGTGTACGCAATGCATATTAAAAGTATTGCTTACGCTGACTAGCTGCTTTGCTTTATTTATCAGTTTACTAGTATGACATTCACTTGGGGAAACAATTAGATGAAGACCCACATAACAATGGAGATAATATTTCCTTCTAAAATCTTCCTGAAACACAAAATCTATTTGAGAAAGATTGGGATTCTTATCTTTAGATTACATTTGATCAAACTCCAACCAAACCAAAAATCCAAAATTCTACTTTTATGATGAGACTCTCCCTGAAATTTTAAATTCATACATATTGTGTTATTTCTGGGTCAGTGTTGAGCCCTGAAGATCCCCTGTGTTTGTTGGGAACTCATCCCAGTGAGCACAGGGCTTTGGAGAGGGACGATGTTTAAAACCATTGATTAACAATCAACAACAAACAAACAAACAAACAAACAAACAAACAAAAAAAGTTGTATCCTTTTAAAGAAAAGCAAAATAAACACAAAGTGGGGGAAAAAATACTGGAGAAACCAAACTTCTTGTCAGATGCACCAGTTAGAAAGTGTGTTTGGCAAAGCATTTAGTTTGATCACAGAGACATTTGTTCTTTACTCATACAAGTAGTACATCCTCTAACTTGCCTCTCTGCCCATTCTGGCAATTTACTAAGCATAAGTTTCATGTGTGTTGGCTTGAGATACTCAGAGCTGTATAGGGGTAGCATTAGCTCACCATCTTCATGGAGCAAAGAACTAAAACAATGCCATCCAGCAGATGCTTCCCCCCCCCCTCTGGAATCCAAGACCAAAACTGGGGGGAAAAGGTTTCGGGAGGAATCCCACCCCTAATAGGTCATACTTAGGGATGGTGGAGGTATTACCTAGATATCAAGACAAAATGGGGCGCTGGAGGTCAAGACAAAGTTCCAGCAAATGTCTGAAGAGTAGAAGCTGTTGGAACCTACTTAAGCGAAGCATTCCTTGGCCACTGTGTTGGTCTTCCAACCATTGTCCTTCATAAATGGATCCATCCTTGTAGTACATTCTGCCCCAGCCGCTTCTTTTCCCGCCACTCCATTCCCCTTCATAATATTCCATGTCCGAGTAAAACTTAATTCCATAGCCCTAAAATTAAAAGGTTACAGTTCTCAGTTTAACAGTCTCTGCATTAAAAACAAGTGTCTGGACTCCTGGGTTCTTTTCTCTGGTCTGCCACTAACTTGCTCATTATTATTTGTATACATTACTAATGGCATCCAGACTCAGAGGCTATTCAAAACAGTGTAAATATGTTATATTTTTATAAGAAAAGAGTAAAAGCACAAACCCATGTATGGAAGGAGAGTCTCCAAAACAAATGCAGGTTTGGCCAAGTCTAATGCATTGTCATTTTCGAAATGCAGAAATCAGCGCAGGAAATAACCTAGTCCTGACTGCGAGGGCCTTTGGCCAATGCAGGATCAATCCCTATAACCTGTGTTTCAAGGAAATAAAGGACAACTGTCAGGGACAAAGGATTTTTAAGGGACTCCACCTGACAATTCCTGTTACAAAATCTTACACAGGACAAAATCATAAATGTATATCATAGTGTATGATCAAATTGGGTCTTACTGGTATACCGACTTGGGCACCAAATAAGGGATGTCCTTTAAAATGGGGATTCTATGGCCCCTCAAGACCTCTTGTACCTTTCCTAGTCCCAAGCAATGGACCACTGGCTCTTGGGAGATTAAGGATCTCTACTAGATACTAAAGATCCAGGGAAAAGTCTCACTGTCAGGACTTTTACCATTTCATTCTTTTTTCAGTTTTATGTCCTCTCTCCATACTCCAATAGCCTTAGGAGTCTCTGCAGAGCCCATTA
Organism: Chrysemys picta bellii; assembly: GCF_011386835.1. NCBI lineage: Eukaryota > Metazoa > Chordata > Testudines > Emydidae > Chrysemys > Chrysemys picta. The sequence continues at coordinate 27,551,361 of NC_088805.1, forward strand.
TCCTATGTATATGCCAATTTGCAGCTACACATATGGTTCCATAACTAATCTTTTTGTCAAATAGCCACATAAATCCACAAAATGGTTCCTTCTTTTGCTCCTGAGCTTCTCTGCCCACCAATTTGTCTCCTGCCACCTTCTTTGTTCTGTGGTCCCACGGGGATGGGGTGTGTGTATAAGCTTCAGTGAGATTCCTGTGCCTCTCCTGCACTGCTATACATAACAGGATAAAGCCAATGAGATATTAGCAGGGCCAAGAGCAAACACTCGTTTTCCTGGATCTTCTCTCAGGGCTTATCTATATAGGGAAACTCAGGGAAGTTAAGACTAATTAACTAATGATGTGATATTAACATGCATTAAACCCCTCTGCGGATGCGCTCATTCAGGAGTGAAGTAGCTTTAGTTCACTTCATCTTAATCCCCTAAAATAAAGCAAACTAACTCCACTTTACATCTGATTGAGGAACGCCCACAAGTGTCTTAAAATAACTATTGGTATGAAGTTATCTTGACTGTCCCTATGTAGACAAGCCTTCAATTTTGAGGTGGTGTGGGATCCTCCACTTGGCATCATGAATGGGAGAAATGGAACAGTAAGTTCCTCCTCTCCTGCAGTCCAACTGCCTTTCTTTCCTTTGTGTTTTATTAATACTACATAAAATCCAAAAATAAAAAGGATAAAACAACAACAAAAGCAGAAGCATTTCCACTATTCAGAAAGGAGACCATTAATTGGAGAAAACTAGAGAATCTTGGAGAACCAGAATTTGACTGTTCCATTCTAGCCCTCCCAATTAATAACACATTATCTTGTAAGCTGCCACCTCAGAAAACACCTACAGTAACTACTACACAACAGTTTGAGGAGAAAACAACCTAACAAAGACTGCAGCACAGAAACAGAAAACTCAGTTCCACTTTAGCTCAGAGCAGAGAATCTGCACTGTTCCCTGATTTTTTACCCATCCTAAAAAATCATAAAAACATGAAATTCTCCTCAAAAGCTTTTGTGCTTCCTTCTTTTATTTTTTAAAGATTTAATAATGAATTTGGCACTGTCAAAAGTTGTTGTATTGATAGCCATGGAGAGGGAAGTATTCTGTTTATCCATACAACAGGTACATCAATCCAAGCTTCATCCATGCTGCCCCCTGCCATGTGTTTCAATCTTGTCATGAAGGGTCTACTTTTTGCGGTGATGCAGTCTCCATAACCTGTTCAGTCCTTAGTGTTGCTTCTGAAGTTGACAATCAATTGGTGCCAGTGCTGGGTTGTGGTTAATGGACTCCTTGATTAAGATCACAAATTTTATTTTACACAGGAAACAATGTGTTCACCTGTTATGAAAAGCCAAAAAGCAGTCTCAAGAGGCATGCCCTACTTTGGGGATTCCTATCAGTCAGAAACATTTACATGATATTGATGAGTTTCCCCAGAGGAATAAAGTATCTTATCTCAGTAGAAAAATAAAATCAGTTCTTGAAAGAATTTTTTTTTTCTGAATATTAATTTTATTGAGCTTCAAGAATGCAAATGGGAAGCTTTTATATAAGTAAAGGAATAGCAGCATCAGGATGTCATTACAAATCACTGACTGAAGGTCAACCACTCAAAATATATTTTCAAAGAATGAGAAATGAGGCCTCCCTCAAGAGTCTAGAGCCATGGAAGTGCCTGCCATTTAGATATATAAGACAGTTAATTTATTTTAAGATCATATACAAAGAATAACAGGAAGTTTTCACTAGCAGACCAGGAAATATTTCTCAAAAAGACTCTGCATGTAAGAAGGTTGCAATCATTATTACAAAGGTGGTTTTCCTATTATGAAGAGTGACCCTCTTTGAAACACTGACCTTTTTGGGTAGTCTCTTGGTTTCCAAAAGGACCCGTGTTATAGTTCTAATATACTCTATCGACCCTTAAAGAAGCTATTTTAAGAAGTTGCGCCTTCTTGCAACACTTTCAATACATGTTTTTTTAACAAGTTTCCTCTGACCAATTCAAATATAGTAGAAACTAGATGGACGTGTTGAGGGATACAGACCTTTTTGTCTCTCTGCTTCTAGTTTTGAATGTGACCCAGGTTTGTAGTCATGATATGACAGCTATTTGGTTATATATTATTTCACTCCAGCTGTCAATGGACAGGTGCCCACATTTAAAAGATGACCACTACAACTACTCCTCTTTGCTGGGAATTTCAATAGAGACCAAGGATCCAATGACCTTGAAAATTGAATTGTCTATAGGGCAGAGACGTATTGAAAGGCCACTGTAGGCAATCAGGTAACTGCTATTGCCCTGGTGAGCCTTTTCTATGGAGAAAGGATTTTAGTCTCCAGGGCTGTCAATTTTTCAACAGAACAAAATTAAATTTAAAATGTAAACAAAATTCAAACCCAGAGGAGAGCTTAATCTCGTTCCTTCTCCCAGCAATCACAGAATATTATATGTCCACTGCAAGCTTTGAGATTAAATCTTCTGTGGTATCTAATAGAAAAAATAAACAAAGCACTGAAGCATTTTGTTTTGGAAACCAAAAGCATACACAGAATTGCAAGAACATTGGGAGCTAAGGAGAGAGGGAAGGTCATACTTTCAGCCATCCACCTTGGCAGGCCAAGAAAGCTCTAAATAATAATAACAGCCTCACTATGCTTTCATAGGTCTCACATGCATTCTTTCCTGAAAGTCTCTTCATACCTTCAGTTTAGCCTCAGATTACAGATGTAATTTTAAAATCAACATTTTAAACTTTGTTGTTTGTTTTATTTTGTTTCCAAATCTCCCCCATGATTTTGGACTAATTTCAAAACATGAGATCATCTCCTGCCACTTGCTTAAATCTTGAGAGGTAATTTCAAGTAAAAGACTTGAAACAAAGATCGCTTACACATTTTTTGTCATTTTTCCACCAGCCTGAATACACTTTCTTGTATTCTTTAGTTACAGGGTCAGGAATGCTGTATGTTCCATATCCATCCCGTTTTCCAAACTTCCAGTCACCATTATATATTGCGCCTGTACTTTTCCAGGTCTGTGTACCTTTACCTGTTGTAACAAAGTACAGGGGCTACAGTAAGACATAAAATAGTATATGGTTGTTGTTATTATAAGCATTTATAAAGTATCTGGGCACCTTTACAAGGCTAAATAGGAGTCATTAACTATATAACAGGAAAGACAGAATACCATGTTTCTCTGCGCACAGCTTTTAATTTAAGTGGTCAATCAGGAACAAAAGATTTTATAGTTTGATCAATCTAGAATATGAGAAGGCACAGGTAAATATATGTGCTTGCAGCTCTTTCTAAATGAGGCTAGATTCATGCTTGTGCTTCAGACACTCAGATGCACTATTGATCTCTATCAGAAACTTCCTATGCGACTTTGGGTGAGTCACTTAATCTCCCTGTGTCTCAGTTTACTATCTGTAAACTGTGAATAATACTACTTCTTTGCTCCGATCCTTTGTATGTCATTAACATCTACATTTTCATACTTGCCAACAGTCCTGTTTTGGGGCAATACTCCCAGATTTTGCTCCATCTTTTCCCAAAGTAGCTCAGACTGAACAATAATTTTTAATTTTGCTGTAGTTCTCACTCTGGCCATTACAGTGAGGTTGGAAGGCCAGGTCTGCTCTTCTCTTCTTGTTTTATTCTTCACTGCTCTCCCTGCTGGAATTAATAAGCCAGGAAGCAGCTAGCAGCATGGGAGAGAACAGGTGATGGGGAACCACGGAAGAAACCAAAGACTGGTCAATTAAGAGTGTGGCGATGCCACACTGGGAGAGAAGAGACAGGGAGTGCCTGGAAAAGAGGGGCTCAGAAAGAAGACAGAAAGGGGACATGCCCCATAGAGTCCAAATGTCAATAACACCAGAGAGGATTTGAGGCACTCTAGGCTTGCCCAAGTAGATGGTGAGAGGTAAAGGCCTGCTTAGGGCAGGGGAGTGGGAGGGTTGTGGGGCCTGGTGGGAGTCTCCATAGGTTTGGATAAGTGCCTCCATTTTAGAATGTTCCTCTATGCTCTGATACTTTGGGGTTCTTCCCACCCTTGGGTTTATCTTATATATTTATACTGACTTGGTTTGCTGTGATGTACAAGCAACATCAGTAAAAATTAAAAACTTTCCTAGTCCCATCACTGCAAAATATAAAACCTGCCCCATTAAAGTGCTGCCTCCATAAGAAGCATGGGAGAACAGGAGAGCTGGGTGAATATAAATTATAGGAGGCATTTAACCATTGTTTTCTATTTGCAAACTGTTCACAAACTAACCCTGATTTCTGCAACTCTACCCTTAACCAGTCACCCAATAGTTTGGATGCACACTTTTCAATCCATCTTTTCTTCCCAGGGATTTGCTTTGAGTGTGATTGTTTCTCTAAATTACATGTTGTTGTTTCTGCATGACTGAGACATTTTAAATAGGTGAATAACAATGAGGGGTGCTCACAGAGCCCCTGCCAAAGAGAGGAGAATGTAGGACCCCCTCAAAGGAGGAAATAATGGGGGGCATGCAGAGCCATGGAGGACTTAAGGGGAAGTAGGAATGGGCATGCACACAGAACTGCTGGCATGGGGGTGGAGAATGGGAAACTTTGGCATGGGATGTGTGGTGGACGAGGCACACAGAACTCCTTGCAGAAGGGGGACTGAAGGGAGTTGCAGGGAATCCCTTGACAATGAGGGGAATGGGAGGGTGACACACAGTGAGCTTGTAGAGGGAATGGAGGAATGCAAAGAGCCTCTGGTGTGTGCCATGGACTTGCCATACACAAGCTATGAAGCGTACGACCCGCTGCTAATACACAGGGCTGCCGAGAGTGGGTTCGGGCCCCGGTGAAAAAAAGATTTTTCGGGCCCCCCAGCAAGGGCGGACTGGCTAAACAGGGCTGACAAGAGTGGGGGGAAGCCAGGCACCGGGCCCCCTTGCGGACTCCAGTAATTTGTACCGGCTTTCCCCCACTCGTCGGCCCTGCTAATACACATTTATAATTTATTCCTCTATCTGCATAAGCCTCAAACCCCAGCCCTGGCCAGTGCACAGGTCAGTGCACAGGTATGGAAGTATCACATGCCTTAAGGGATACAAGTTCAGGTCCTGAGCACCGCAGTCTGGCAGGGGTGAGAATGCTGAGGATGAACTTGTGACTGTTGAACAATTCTTCCTATGTCCAAAATCTCTGGATTGTTTTGTATTTTTTGAGCAAAGGGTCACTGTATATTTAAGACTGCACATGAGCTTTCATTATAACTCTATTTTGCCACTGCACCACCAAAATCACCAAACAAAGTAACATTGGCCTCAAAATCCATTGGTAAGTAAGGGCAAGGATGACTCTAGCTTTTTTGCTGCCCCAAGCACGGCAGGCAGGCAGCCTTCGGCATGCCTGCGGGAGGTCCTGGTCCCGCGGCTTTCAGGTGCATATAACTGACTAAAGCAATAGTCTATATTTTCAAAGTAATGTTTTGCTATGAATGTGCACAGCAACATTTGTTTGACTTGCAGTTATTCAAACCAGAACATGCATATTTTTATTTAACATGAAAATGTGCTTGAGCAAAATTTTAGAAATCTGCATTAAGTTTATTATATATATATATATATATATATAGCACCATATATACAGAGATTGTGCTTTAGAAACAGATTAAAATTAGTCAAAAGTCTCTGCCCCTTAGAATATATAAAGAACATATAAATATATAATGCACCTTCTAGTAAGCAATATTCTTACCATGCTTCAAATTGTCCAACCATTCTCCAGTATAGTGATCCCTATTGACAGCATAAATTGTATGTCTTAATCCACATTTCTGTGCTTTCCTGTCCCATTCAGTCCAGAGAGGCTCTACGGTCCTAGGATATTTTACAATGGGCATATTGTTCTTAGCTGGAAATGAAAACACAAAGTTGTCAGAAATGCAACTAGAGAGACATTACCAAGGTGGGTACAGGAAGAACATTCCATCTATAAGCTGCATTTTATGATACAAATATTTCAGTAGCATGACTTTAACATCTGACTTTTAAAAAGGTAAACTAAACTAAAGTCAAAACAAACAGAAATAAGAAACTTAAAAAATACCTAAGCATAAAATAGTAGCAACTGAAAATAAAGGATTATAGTGTAAAGTATTAGGGACCATTAATAATATAGGTTGAAATAGAACACATTTTCAATGTGCAATATTCTCTTTCTGCATGCAGGAAGCATTCAGCAAGTTTTGCAAATGTCAACCAAATTTTCTAAGGAACCACTGCAATCATTGCTTTATTGGGGGGATTTATAGAGGGGGCAATTATTTAAATACAGCATGTAAAATACTAAAAGATATCTGAACAGACAATGGTCTAGATCCTCAAATTATGTAAACCATCATAGCTCAGTTGAAGTCAAGGGAGCTGTGACATTTTACTCTACCTGAGGATCTGATACAACTAATTTACTGTGTCTGTGCTGTTAAAAATGAATATAATGGCACAGGAACATTACTTGTTGAAAGTGATAGAAACTCAAGTAAAATTTTTTGCTAGAAGTTTGTGGGACAAGTCCTGGCTCCCATTCCAGTCCCTTTAAGATGCTCTAATAGCATGCAAGAGACAGAAATGAGCTACAGCAGCCTTGGTGAGAGTTCTTTTGTCCCTGCACAGCTCTCTCTTGCAGCTCAGAGTGTAGGGATGCGAGGGGGAATGATGCAACACTTAGCACTATGAAAGCAGGGTTGACATAAATTAGAGCAACCCCTAAGACTGCTCTTACTTACACAAGGGCCATACTGTCCCCTGATCCCAGCAACCCAGAATTGGGGTAAGAGGGCACAAAGGAGGTCTTCTTCTATGATTTGCTTCTTGTGCAGGACACAGAAATTCACTGAATAATCACACAGAAATCTGTGATTATTCATCTGAAGTGTTGAATCAGCCCCACACACTCCCTCCCCAATTGCCTCCATCTCCTCCCCTGCAGCCCCAACAAAAGTTCTAATGAGTGTGGAATGCTCTGAGAAGCCGCCATCAATCCAGCAGGGGATTTGCAGGTGGTTTCCATTCCCTTTGCCTGAGCTGAGTAGAGTATTGATTGTGATCCCTTGACCTTTTAAAAAATTGTTTGTGCTGCATGCTGAGAAGGGTGGATGGCACTGAGATAGATACTTATAAATCAAAATATGTAATAAGTTAATAGCTGGTGTAATTATTCTTTATTTATAAATACAGAAGATATAGAAAAAGTCCTATTTTGGGATATAGAAAACAAGTCAATAATTTTCAATAATCTAAAAGACAAAAATAAGTGAGAAGACATTTGTTATAGGACTCAAAGGCAGTTTTGCCAGCTGTCATGAGTATATCATGAGCTTCTCAATATCTTTTTTTTCAAGCCACACCTGCTAGAATCACATGACTATGTGAGACTCTCAGCTTGTATTAAGAGTAAGTTAAGGAGATTTACCCAAAAGTGAAAGTGGACACCAGTTTATTTGGAAAACAATAACTGATGAGCTATAAACAGTTCAGTTTGATGATCAGAAAAGCTGGACAGAAACTGTTTTTTTAGATGATTCTTAGAATTAAAGAATCAGACTGGAAAAAGGGATACTGTATTGATTCATAGACAGTCCATTCACAAATCATCAGTATGGAATGATGGACAGGTCAACCAGTCAGCCAGTTTGAGCCCCAGCTCAGCCGACTGCTATCCTGCCCCACTGTTCATTGTTTAATACAGTCCTGCTTATTCAAAATCAGAAATGCTGAGAAATACCTAAAGATGATATCAAATAAAAGTATATAACATGAGAGGCTGCAAAACTAAAAGACAATCTTGCTTTGGACGAAATGTTCATGGTTTTTGCCCCCTGAGTTCCCTCTTCTGCCCCAATCAGTTTGGATTAAATAATAGTTTGGGTGGGGGTTTTTTTAAGTTCTCCCCTCTGGCACTTTCCAATCACTGCTCTCAGTAAAGAAGGAGGTCTGGCCATCTGCCCCTGCAGACATCCATAAGCCATGAGGCAACAGGTGAAGGGAGAGATAGAGGTCTGATAGTGGAAGATACCAAAGATCAAGACTGCGGGAACAATTTTTATAGTGGGGGTGCTGATATTGGAAACCATGTATTTGGTGATTGTTTTTACTACTTCAAGACAGGGGGTGCAGCAGTACCCCTAGTTCCAGCACCACTGCCAAAGATAGCCAATTGTGAGAGTAAAAGTGAGGATCCCAAGGTGGAAGGAAAGAGAGAGGTGTTTAGGCTATTTCTGAGTGAAGAGGGGAAAGCTAGAAGTTATACCTTTTAAAAAGTAAAGTTGAGTTAGCTGTTTATATTTCTCTTTCACTAATGGGCTAAGAAAAAACTGTGGACTTGGCTGATTCAAAAGCCATTTTGCGGGATTTAATTTCCTCACAAGAAGACAGCAGACTATGCTATTTGTGGTGATGTATTTCATTGTTTTTCCTTGCCTTTGGAGGTCTCTGAGCAGTTGGATTTATTTTAAGGTAAAACAAATGCTTCTGTTGCCAGTGTTGTAATAATTGGAGTCTAGCAAGCCTACCCTGATTATGAGCGCCATTGTTGGAAAGTAGGTGAAAGTTCATAAAATGTTACAATAACCAATAACAATGAATGTTGATAGAAAGTCTATGAAAAGGAGACAGAGATGCTGGATTGGACTAAACACAAACACTTTGGAGCAAGGAAATAGAAGGATAAAAGCAGATTTTCTACATTGCATAATAATATCTATTATCTATACAGTTCATAATGTAAGTCCCCCCACTCCACCTCATCAAGAACAATCTTCTTGTCTTAACTGCCAAAACCCTTCACAATTTAGTTGCTCCTGTGTGATCCATCATATTATCTTAACATGACGTTGACCTCACCTTTGCTCCAATAAAGCCAGTCTCAAATGCCCATTTGTTCACTTCACAAACCAGTATCTATGTATTTCCTCCCATGCTGCCTCTTACATATTGAGAAAATCTCCTTATTAAAATGTTCACTTATTACATTATCATCCTTCAAATCCCTACTTAAAAGCCACCACTTCTGTGAAGCCTGCACAAAACCTGCTATTTGACAGTGACTAAGCAAGTGGGAAAATTGTGATTACTGTGATTGATGCTGCTGGTGTTGGCTTAATACCTCTGTGAATTGTACACCCAAGTCTATCCTCATACATGGTATTATTGTTGCCTTGCCTTCCTCCATCCTGCTTGCTTGTCCCATCCACCTGTTAACATCTTGTTTCCAAACTGTAGGCTCTTTGGGACAGTAACTATCATTTACTATGCATTTGTTCAGTGCCTAGCACAATGGAGCCCCAACCTGGTCAAGGTCTCTAGGTGCTACCATAATACAAATAAATAATAATAACAAATCCCTACCTCAGCCCTTCTATTCTGTCTGTGTGAATAGGCAGAGTAGTGAAATATACAAAGATATCGCTCTCTTAGATACTTCAGGGAGCAGGATTCCTGTATATTTCAGTACGCAGTCCACAATCAGCCTTAACAGTGTCTCTTTAACCATACTTACTACACAGGTAACTATGATCTATGTTGTTATGCACAGACATAATTGGGTTCTGATGACATCATGGTAACCATGTAAAAGAAGCTAAATTGGGTTGTGATTTCATCAAAACCCTGAGATGTGTGTTTATAGGCTTACTCAGTTTTCCTTTACTGTATTGTGAATATTTAAAAAGAACAGGAGTACTTGTGGCACCTTAGAGACTAACGAATTTATTTGAGCATAAGCTTTCGTGGGCTACAGCCCACTTCTTCGGATGCATGTAGCCCACGAAAGCTTATACTCAAATAAATTTGTTAGTCTCTAAGGTGCCACAAGTACTCCTGTTCTTTTTGCGGATACAGACGAACACGGCTGCTACTCTAAAACCTGAATATTTAAAGTTATCACAAGATGACTCTAGCCCAGAATGTTCCCCTGTTTCTGCATGGAATATAGGAGCTAAATGGAATAATTGCAAAGGCATCAGCACAGAAACCTGTGGAAGCCAGCATAACAGTGCTGTGCAGCAGCAGACCCTATGTGTGTGAGGCATGCAAAGGAGCCTTTGCCTGTGAGCTGTGCTGAGGCTTAGTGCACAGGAGGAGAAGGTGGGGTAACGGTTGGCAGAATGTCTGTTGATTTACATGCCAAAGCATATGGAGAAAAAGGGGGAAAAGTGCCTAAGGTAGGGACTTGAAATGCTACAGTGGCACCCCTGCAGCGCTTCAGTGTAGACACTCCCTACGCCGATGGGAAGGATTCTCCCATCAGTATAGATAATCCACCTTCCCAAGAGGCAGTAGCTAGGTCAATGGAAGAATTCTTCCGGCCCTAGCATTGTTTACACTGGGGGTTAGGTCAGCTTAACGACATTGCTCAGGGGTGTTAGTGGAATCCACCCATGAGCAATGTAGTTGGGTCGACCTAACTTTTTAATGTAGACCAGCCCTAACACAGACTCCTTCTGTAACTCCCTGGCCGCTGCCACCGCGGCTGCCCGGGAGGACGTGGGCAGGGGGTGCCACCGCGGAGAAGACGCAAGGGGCCTGGCTCGGCTGGGGCCCCACACCTGCCAGCCGAGAGCAGCAGGAACCGGGCACCGCGCGGGGGGAGCCGGGCGGCCCGAGCCCAGAGCGGTGGCAGCCTTCACAGCAGCAGGTGCAGACGGGGAGCATAGCCTGCCGTGGGGCAGGAGAGGCCGCACTGCTGCTGCTGTTTCCCGCCTACAGCCGTTCTCTCCTACACCTGGGAGCCGCAGAACGTGAGCACGGTGAGGAGGGAGCCGGGGGGGCGCGCCTCCCCTTGTGGGCTCCTGAAGCGGATGCATGTGGGCAGCAGCTCCCGTGTGCCCCCCGGCTACCCCCTCACCACACTTGGGCTCTGCGACTCCCGGGAGTGTGAGCCACCTCCACCCCTCCCAGAGCAGGCTCAGGGCCGCATGCCCCGGCGGCGGCAGCGGTGGCTCACATGCCCGGGAGCCACAGAGCCCGAGCGTGGCGAGAGGGGAGCCGGGGGGTGCACAGGTGCTGCCGTCTGTATGCATCCACTGCAGGAGCTCCTGGGGGGGAGGGTGCGCGCCAGGCTGCAGCCTGGGCAGGAGAGGTGAGGAGCGCAGCTACTCCCTACTAGTGGCGCCGCCGCCTTTGCAGGGCTGCTGCCCCCTGCGCCGCACCGGCTCCTCCATGGCTGGGGTTTGCCACCCCCGCAAGCCGATGCTCTGGCTCTCCAGTGCCTCTGGAAGGCGGCTCCTCCCTTCCGAGCCAGGCAGGGCCGGTGCTTCCACTAGGCGACCCCAGGCGGTCGCCTAGGGCAGCAGGATTTGGGGGGCAGAATTTTGCCGCCCTTGGCGGAAATTCGGCGGCAGGGGGTCCTTCCGCTCCGGATCTTCAGCGGAAATTCGGCGGCGGATCCTTCACTCACTCCGGCAGACGTGGAGCAGAAGGACTCCCGCCACTGTATGTTCAGAGGAGCGCTGCCACCTAGGGTGGCAAAAATCCTGGCGCCGCTCCTGGAGCCAGGGCACCGCTTTTTGGCGCCCCCAACCACTTGGTGCCCTATGCGACAGCATAGTTGGCCTAGTGGTTGCACCGGCCCTGCCTACTTTGCAAATGGGCAACCGAGGCACAGAGAGAGTAACCAAGTGCATGTTACTGTTCCTTCAGGCACCACCAGATTAGACTCTTAACTGCTAAACATAGTGCTCTGTGAGGCAAAGCATATCCACTCATTGGAGAGAAGGAAAATCATGCACACACAGGAAACACGGTAAGAATCTCTCCCTCACTAAACTCCAAGAACACAAAACTCTAGGATTTCAGCTAATGTTTTCCTTTTCCTCAGAACAAACAGCACAAGTATATAAAATACAACTGCTTATTTTTATACAGTTCTGAGGTTACAATTTTAAATAAAAAACAGAAATGTTAAAGCTAAGATTCTCATGTGAACTTTAATTCACTGACAATTTACATATTACTAATTAGTCTGTTAAATGTCTCTCTTAAAATACAGCATGTGCAATGCAGGTGACCTAACAGCTGTATATAGGGTGACCAGATGGCAAGCGTGAAAAATCGGGATGGGGGAGGGGGGTAATAGGAGCCTATGTAAGAAAAAGACCCAAAAATCGGGACTGTCCCTATAAATCAGGACATCTGGTCACCCTAGCTGTATATGAGAAAATTATCTTTTGCATTTCCTGTTTTTAACTCCAAATTTGCCATCTTAATGTTGCATTACCATAGGGTTTTGTGTTATAAAAATGCAGTGTTGAGGATACAAGTTTAAATTAAAAGGTTAGGAAATATAAAACGAATAGCCATAATATACATAGGTTTCACCCTCTCACAAATATCTGGAATGGAACAAAAATGTTGTTTTGCTGCAGTTCTCACTTGTGACCATTAGAGGCTGTTGCTCCCACTAAAATTATTTGCTTTATGGTATGTTATCAAAATGAATGTCTTACACAGGTTTGTATACTCGCTCCAGATGTTACCTTATGTTCTTATATCACATTTTTTCAAGTCTGTAATGACATGCTATTTAATTCATGTGGCTCCATACGGGTCCTAGATTTTCTTTAAACCTGCTTTCAAAGGTTTAAATCACGAGGAGGACTTGAGCTACTTCATTGTAAACAACTTTTGTAGCCTGACAATTGAGTGTTCTAGAGAACAGTTTGGAAACTATGCTAGACTGTATAAGGGGTATCAATTAAAGTGCACTGTACTTGACATCTTTGTTTAGCTACCCTTTAACACAGAGATAAAGTATATCTTTCTTTTCACTCTCATGTGCATAGTAGAATATTTGAAGCAGGTGAGAATAAATTTTATTGGTGGATGTGGTTAACACTGTGAACTACTTTAAAGTCTGAGAAGCCCTTCAACAAAATTTGTGTTGAGATTTAAATGTAAACATTGAGACAATAGCATACCATATCTTAAAGATTTATTTTATTTGAGTTTTAATTAAGATGACTCAAGTTAGGTCTAATGTTCAGAAACACTTGGTTTCCGAGTGTTTCTCATCTGTTTTTTAAAATAAAGTTTTAATTAATGAAGTTTTATTATTAGTCAGGATAGTTAAGTTACAATTCTTGTTGTTTGGATGCCATGTATGATGCCTGGGATAACTTTGGATTTCCTACTTGCTTAGTACTTGGGGTGATAGTTGTTGTACTTGACCAACTTGAACTGTTACACAATGTAGTGTTTTTTTTGTGTTTTAATGACAACTTGTTTTTTGTTTACAGTGTACTCAGATTTATTTATTCATTCAATGATGAGCCCTTTAAAAATATCTTCCATTGGGAGTCATATTTTTCAGGACTAAGAAGTAAGTCTCTTGTGTTGTCTCAAAGTTTTGAATTTTCTCATTGCATTTCTGAATCTATGGTGTTTGATCACTGTTTATGTTATCACCATTAAAGGATGTCTGTCCTGATCTCTCAATAGAGTTTATGTAGAGTATCAGAGAGTGAAATGCTGGTCATGATTTGCTCTCTAGGATTAAATGTTATCTTTTGAAAGTAATTTCTTCTTTAAATCAGTCTTCCAGTGTGGGATGCGTTCCCATTTTTGTCAAATTAATTTAGTTTTATGGGTTATTTTACAAATTTGAACACAAGTAAATTTAATTTAAAAGCCTTTTTTACCAAAGAATTCACCCAGCTCCAACCATTTGTCTGCCCGATGCCATCTCCCCACCCCCTAAAACTGCCAGTGTGCCCTGCAGAGCTGCAGAAGCTGACTGGAGCCAGAATGTTTGGGATGCTAAGAGCAAGCCTGCTCTTTCTTGAACACTCCAGCTTTGTCCCAAAAATCAACCTGCTGCAATCCCCTCAGAGTGAGCCAACTCATAACCAAAGAGAGAGTGATAGCTGTCTGCTGTCTGTGATGACAAGTTGTCCAACTACTCTACCCCCTTTTTCCCAGCAAGTTGTAACCCTTTCAGCAATTTGAGGACTGAAGAAAATGAACCATAGAGGTTTTTACTGCTTCAAGTGAACACCCTCAATTGGAGCATCATTCTTTGCAAGGAACCATTTTAAAATAATGCGTATTTATTATGCCAGTTTTGAGTTAATTTCAGTATTTACTTTCTTTAAATTCAATGGTACAGGTATTGTATATTTATTGCACTCGAAATCAGAGAATGTACATAAATGTCAGTGGTTTAACTCAACAATTTCATGTACTCTAGTGAAAAAGATTGTTATGAATTTTGTCTCTTTGTTATACACTTTGGAGGTCTCCACCATCCTCTTGGGGCCCAGTCTTACATTCCTTTGCAGCCTGAAATCGCCAGCTGAAGTCAGTGAAGTTTAGGATATGCAAGGAGGTGACATTTTAGGGCCAGATTTTCAAAGCTGGGCACCCAGCATGTGCCCCATGTGCTGAGCTCTTCTGAGAATTCTGGCCTTAGTGTTTAGGAGGCTGAGAGATAATACACCTCTACCCCGATATAATGCTGTCCTCGAGAGCCAAAAAATCTTACCGCGTTATAGGTGAAACCGCGTTATATCGAACTTGCTTTGATCCGTTGGAGCACGCAGCCCCGCCCCCCCGGAGCACCGCTTTACCGCATTATATCCGAATTCGTGTTATATCGGGTCACGTTATATCGGGGTAGAGGTGTAGTTGTGCCTTCATTCTGATCCCTGCAGCTCTGCTCTAATGAGCAGTGGTTCTGGGCTGGCAGCTAGTAATTAATAGAGGGCAGCACTCAGAGGTGCCCTGCCGCTCAACTGGGTAGCTGCTGTAACTGAGTCCTCAGCAGCAACCAGGCGCTTTTCTGTTCTCCCCTCCCTTCTTACCTATATAACCTATAACCCTGTATAGAAATCTGTGACTATTCTCTGCAGAGTCTACATTGGGGAGCTCGTTTTCTGAGATGAGGTTAACAGTAGGGGGAAATCCTGCTGCTTTTTTGCGCTAACTTCTCCCTGGCGGCCAATGATCTCTCGACAGCTCAGCTCAGTTTGTATGTAGCTGCTGTAGCAGAGATTTCTGTAGTGGGTCCTGAGCTAGCACTAGCAGCTTCCCACAGGGGCTAGGAGGAATCAGTCATACCACCACCTGATGCAAAAAGATTCCTTAACCTTTCTCCTGGCAAGTTCTGCTGCCCGTTGTCCAGTTCTAGTTCTGAGAGCAGCAAAGCAGGAGGAGGGTGAGCACAGAAGGACATGGAAAAGCCCACTATGCTAATTACTAGAAACCTTTTTATTGTTAACCTTTTCTTTTTCCTGCTGTGCCAGAGCAATTAAAGGAGAATAGCCGGTAACAACGAATCTCTCTGTTCCTAACATAAACTCATTTCTATCTCCCCTCTTTTAACAGCAAATAAGGGTAGACTAACCTCTTTGTTTTTGCTGCAGAGGCAATCTGGGGAGCTCTGGTGAAATGTAGCGCTAGCAGCGTGAGCTGTGTACAGCCTGTGCACACAACTTTCCCACCCCTGCTGGGGTAGCCATAGCAACTCTGGCAGACTCTTCACAACAGACAAACCCATATTCCAAGTTTAAAGGGTACCTAGGATGCAGTTCATGGCAGGTTGGGAGTCAAATGCAACTGATTACAGCCATTATTGTAACTGTCTAAGGTAAAGTCTTTTTCAAAGTAAAAACTTAGCATCCAACCTGTGTTGGGATATCTGTGTATTTCCATTTATACTTGATCCCTGTACTGTATAAATCAGAAATCTTACTACTAAAGTCAACACTATATATTTTCCTGGTCCTTGGGAATAAAGGAAAACAGGTGGCTTGAGTGGGTAGACGCTATCAGACTATTTCACACTCATCATGTCTTTCATTCCAAAGGGTCCCCAAACCAAAGCCTTTCACAACCCCCAGAGAATGTCTCCCCCTCTGGCTGCTCTACACTGCTTTCCCTGGTGAATTCAAAGGCTGGCAGACAGGCAGCTCCACAGCATAAGCTCCCTCAGGAGGAGTTTCCAGATGGGAGGAGAAGCAGAGACCCTGCAGATTGGGAATGGTAGAAGGAGGGGAACCTCACAGAACGGGAAAGGTGCCCACTGCTTGGAAGGGGGAAACTCAGGAAGGAGAACATATTGGCTCACTGTGTTTGAATAGTGTCCATCACAATGGGGCATCAGTTTCAGTCGGGGTCCCTAGGTGCAATTGTAATAAAAATAATAATATAATTGTGACAGAGATGGCAATTACTTGCAATATTCTGGACAAACTTAACTAAATCAAGTTAAATTTTACTGAATTAAATTTATGTATTTGAGTTCATTGTGTTAAAATGCAAATATTTATGTATCATTGTGGAATTTTATGTAAGGCCTCTAAGGAGGAGACCTGACTAATGTAAAACCCTGGGAAGTGTTATAAGCTTTAAAGGACTATCTGAAACAACATGAGCTTTTTAAAGTTAAGTGGATCTCTCTACAGGGAGGTGTATGCAAATATAAACTCTTCCAGGTAAGCAAGAACTCAGCCTTTGAAGCTTTGCACGGAGGAGGGGACTTTTTGTCTGCTGATCTGTTAAATGAGGACAGATCAAAAAGGCCCAAACTGGATAAAAGAATGACTCACAGATTCATGGGTGTGCTTGTTTCTGAGCTAATAGCTGATATGAACTTATGAGTACAGAAAATCCCGTTGGTGCGATTTGAAAGACTGTTCACTGACCAGAGCCCTTGTTGGAGTTGGAGTGATCTCTGGTAAACATATTAGCATCTGTGTAGGTTCTTTTATTGTTTGTAGTGTGTTTTCTCTGTAATGCCGCTACATTATTTCCTTCAGAATGTCCGTAAGAAAGAGATGTGAGAATAGCATAGCTAAAACAACAATGTAATAGATTAAAAAGTAACATGCAGGATTGACTCACTGACCTAGAACTCAGACTGAAAAATCTTGAAGATAAAGAAATGTAGGCATCCATGTTCAATTGAGCGAGAAGGCTAATGAATTCAGAGGGGAACCAATGCGTGTGTGTGTTTTGGTAGAGATCCAGTGTCAGAAGCTCTTTATACAGTTTGGAACATTTCAATTCAATAGATACTTAACTTTCAGGTCACAAATATTCCAATGTTTTTGTTTTTATTCCTATGCTTAAAAATCCTCTCAATAATTTATTAAAGCGTAGATGAAAGTAAAGAGATGAAGAATAGAGTAGAAAGGATTCTATGCATATAAAACCCAGATACCACAATTGTTTAAATGATGCTACACTGCAAGACTCTGTTTGCTTTATTAACACAATGAGTTGGGAGAATTAGGTTTGCACAGTTTTCATACATATAAGTGCTACCTAACTTGTGGTCCTCAGTGCTCTAAGCTGTGGCTTTTGACTCAAAAGTCACTATGTTCACAAAATGTGTTTGATTTTTTTAAATTCCTAATGGGTTCCCTGAGCTGTACTGTGTGGTTTTTAAACTGCAGTGTTTGAATCAGCCTCATCACTCAGGGTGGAGGTTGGGGCATGTTTCCTCCTCAGTTCTTCACACCTCCTCCCCTGAAGCTGCAGAACAAATACTGATATGATCAGGGAGTACTCTGTGTAACTGTGTCCATCCAGCAGAGCATTTGCACTTCCTTTGTGTGAGCTGAGTAGAATGTTATAGTTTGTTTGGCCTGCAGTCTGAAAAGGAGGAACAACAGTGAGATAGAGATTTGTATAGGGAAGTCATCTCAGATAGAATAGGAGAGGATGAGGCGGAATCTAAGAATGAAAAACAACACAAATAACACATAAATGGAAAAGCATTTTTTGCTACTGTTGCATCTGTCATGTGCAAGAAATATCCATACCACAGTGTTATCCTATTCAGTTATCTAGTCAACATTTCCCATGACACACATGGGGAGTGTTGTGGTTACAATATGGTGAAGAATTCCAAATGAGGGTGCTGAAGACTGCTCCATGCCCTTGGACACACTTAACAATGATTTATGACTTAAATGGATGACACCATCTAGGCCTGTAATGCTGTCTCAGATACAGTGGGCTGCTGATTCCACCCCAGTCACTGAATGAGGCAGACATACAAAAGCTGCCCTGGTGAGCTTACAATGATGGTTAAATAATTTTTCTCCATTTGCCATTAAAAGCGCAAATGCTACTAGTGTGGGGAACAACACAGATCCGCCAGGAGCTATACTTTGAAAGGCTGAAAGTTATGGTTGACAAATTCTGCTCCCTGTGGCCGCATGGAACTTTCTACTATAAGGATAAAGATTACTCTGTGCAGGAAACAGTATTTCTTAGGGGGTGATCGCAGACTGTGGAACAAACTCAGAGAAGAACTAAGAACCACCGCAAATCATAACTCCTTCCATTCCATCAGCCTTTTTACCAACTGCATCATATTGTTGACTCATATTCAATTAGTGATCCACTATCATCCCACATCCTTTTCAGCAGTACTATCCCCTAGCCAGTTATTTATAATTTTGTAGGTATACATTTGATTTTTTCCTTTCTAAGTGAAGTACTTTGCACTTGTCTTTATTTGATTTCATTTTCTTGTATTAAGACCAATTATCCAGTTTGTCAAGGTCATTTTGAATTCTAATCCTGTCCTCCAAAGTGCTTGCATCCCCTGCCAGCTTAGTGTCATCTGCAGCTTTTATAAGCATACTCTCCACTGCATTATCCAAGTCATTAATTACAATATTGAACAGTACCAAACCCAGGACTGATCTCTGTAGGAACCCCTCCCAGTTTGATAGTGATCCATAGATAACTCTTTGAGCACCAGAGGGGTAGCCATGTTAGTCTGGATCTGTAAAAAGCAACAAAGAGTCCTGTGGCACCTTATAGACTAACAGACGTATTAGAGCATAAGCTTTCATCTGACGAAGCGGGTATTCACCCACGAAAGCTTATGCTCCAATACGTCTGTTAGTCTATAAGGTGCCACAGGACTCTTTGTCGCTCTTTGAGCACAGTTTTTCAATCAGTTGTGCATCCATCTTATAATAATTTAATCTAGATCACATTTCCCTAGTTTGTTTATGAGACTGCTATGTGGGACTATGTCAAAAACCTTACTAAACTCAAGATATATCAGGTCTACTGCTTCTTGCCTATTCACTCGGCCAATAACCCTGTCAAAAAAGGAAATTAGGTTGGTTTGGCAAGATTTGTTCTTGACAAATACATGCTGGCTATTTGTTATAACCCTATGATCCTACAGGTGCTTACAAACTGATTGTTTAATAATTAGTTCCAGTATCTTTCCAAGTATTGAACTTAGGGTGACTGATCTATAATTCCTTGGGTCCTCTTTGTTCCTCTTTTTAAAGATAGGTACTATGCTTGCCCTTCTCCAGTCCTCTGGAGTTATCCGTCCTTCAGGAGGTCTCAAAGATAATTGGTAATGATTCTGAGATTGGTTCAGCTAGTTCCTTATGTACTCAAGGATGAATTTCATCAGGACCTTCAAACTTGCATACATCTAACGTATTTAAATATTCTTTAATCTGTTCTTTCACTATTTTGGCTTGTATTCCTGCTCCCTTGTTGTTAATATTAATTGTGTTGAGTATCTGGTCACCATTAATCCTTTTGGTAAAGACTGAAGCAAAATAGTCATTAAATACCTCAGCCTTCTTGATGTCATCAGTCATTAGCTCTCCTTCACCACTAAGTAGAGGATCTGTATGTTCCTTCATCTATCTCTTTCTCCTAATGTATTTATAGAGCCTCTTCATATTGCCTTTTACGGCCTCTGCTATCTGTAACTCATTTTGTGCCTTAGCCTTTCTGATTTTGTCCCTACATGGATGTGCTATTCTTTTGTACTTCTCCTTAGCAATTTGTCCATGTTTCCACTTTTTGTAGGATTCCTTTTTGATTTTCAGGTCATTAAAGAGCTCCTGATGAAGCCATATTGGCCTCTTCATATTCTTCCTATCTTTCCTTCGAATCAGGATAGTATGCCCTAGAATGATGCGATAATTCCGTAGGCAATGTAAGGATTATGTGACAGATGCTACAACCTTGCACAAAAATGCTGAACAATTCTGTTGTCTGACTCTGGCAGCCAGAATTATATACCTTTTACTTTAAATAGATGAGTTATTTCTGTGTTTTGTAAAGGTTGTGAAAACCCACAAAACTTTGATTGTAATGCAGATAACAGTCAGGACAGTGAAGCATTTAGATACAAAATACTGATTTCCTTGTAAATGTTAATAAATGGGAAGTTTATCCAAGCACTACTTTTATTACAAGATATACTTCAGTCAGAGAGAGGAGCACAAACCCATAATAATTTATTCTGAGGTAAAATTCAGTCAGTAGTTTGAAGTGGAGGACTTTTCCCCCTCAGGTAAATTTTTGGTGGGGGTTGAGAGTTTAAGCCATGAACACTTTGGCTCTGAGGTAAATTTTAGCCAGGTAGTTAGCAAGAGAACCACAATGTTTTGATTTCACACATCAGTGTCAGTCAAGAACTCCACAAAACAACACGAATAGTGTTCTGCAGTATATTTTAGTGAGGGAGACAATTATTTAAACCACAAACAATTTTATTCTGAGGTATATTTTCATCATCAGGGAGTTTTAATGTAGAAACGATGTTATCCTGAGGTAAATGTTAATCAGATCAGAAAATGTAATGCACAAACACCTGTCTGGCTTTTAGAAACTGACTGCTTTCTGAGAATCCACCCCTCTCCTGTCTGTGGAGAGCAAGAAGCTTTAATGGAGCTATGCAGAGCAATAATTGATCCAAACCCAGGTCAAACCCCAACTGCCAATCCAAACTATTGTCCCCTCTCCTGCCTCCCTTCCCTCCTCCCCCAAACAAATGCAGTGGATTGAGACGTTCTAACTCACATTTATTCTATCAGTACTACATAAATGTTCAGACCCATACATGCTCCTTTTAGAAACCCACAATAGACATTCTCTTATTTCAGTCTGCGCAGCAGTTCTCTGCTATAAAGTGGACTACTCCTTGATTCCGCCCATGCAGAGGGTTTTGGGCCCTTCCTTCTCTCTTCACTATTACCATAATGTATCCTCATATTAACAGATATCTGTGGTGGTCCATTGGAATCACAGTCTCATTTCAACCACTGCCAATCCTAATACAACCAATGTTCAGTGCAATGAAAGGGTTATTTTTCTCCTGAAAATTTCTTCATCTCCACTGAATTACCCTTGAAATTTCAGCTTTTCTTATCTTTGAAGAGTACCTGATACAGGCCTAAGAGAGACACATTGACTATGAGAGAGACAATGTGGGTTAAGTAATATCTTTTATTGGACCAACTTCTGTTGGTGAGAGAGAGAAGCTTTCGAAGAAACTGTAGAAGGGTTCTGTGTAAGCTCTTTGCTGCAAGACAAGTATGGCTTCTGTGCTTCAGCCACTTGACTGGTAACTTGAGTCCTGAGAGCAAAGAAGTTACTATGAACTTTATTAATCATGCCTTTATTGGATGAGATACATTCACACAGGAATCTCTAAACTCCCAAGTCTTATCCCAGCACATGGAGCAGAACTGTATTGTACTGGTATATTTTGCTGAGTTTACCAAAAATTAAAAATAAAAATGGAGAAGAGGCACTTAAGCCTAGGACTGGTTTGACATGAGTAATTGTCAAGTAAACACCAAGAAAGCCCAAACAACTTTTATTATGAGGTAAATTGTGTCAAGACAGAGGAAGAATTTAAACAACAAAACACTTTCTCTCAGGTAAATGTTAATTCAGTTGGCCATTTAACCGACAAACATGTTTTTTCTCAGGTGGTAAATGTTAATGAGGGAGTAGTTTAGCCAAAAAATATTTTTATTCTGAGGTAAAGTTCAGTTAAAGAGAAGAGCTGAAACCCATAACTAACTGATTCTGAAGTAAAGCTTAGTCAGTAGGTTGAGAAGGAGGCCATTTTCCCTCAGATAAATGTTTGCTGGGTGATGGAAACTTAAGCCACAAACCCTTTGATTCTGAGGTAAATTTTAGTCAGGTCGTTAGCAGGGGAACCACAATGCTTTGATATTTTTGATCAGGTATATGTCAGTCTGCAGGCCAGCTAAAGAAAAAAAGAAAAACAAAAAAGAAAAACAGTTTTCTGAAGTATATTTTAGTGAGGGAGAAAGCAGTTTAAGCCACAAACAATTTTATTCTGAGGTACATTTTCATCACCAGGGGATTTTTAATCTAGAAGCACTGTTATCTTAAGGTAAATATTAATTAGGACAGAAAAGATAATGTACAAATACCTGTCTGAGATTTAGAAACTAGCTATTCTTTAAAAAGAACAGGAGTACTTGTGGCACCTTAGAGACTAACAAATTTATTTGAGCATAAGCTTTCGTGGACTACAGCCCACTTCTTCGGATGCATATAGAGTGGAACATATATTGAGGAGATATATATACACACATACAGAGAGCATGAACAGGTGGGAGTTGTCTTACCAACTCTGAGAGGCCAATTAAGTAAGAGAAAAAAACTTTTGAAGTGATAATCAAGATAGCCCAGTACAGACAGTTTGATAAGAAGTGTGAGAATACTTACAAGGGGAGATAGATTCAATGTTTGTAATGGCTCAGCCATTCCCAGTCCTTATTCAATCCTGAGTTGATTGTATCTAGTTTGCATATCAATTCCAGCTCAGCGGTCTCTCGTTGGAGTCTGTTTTTGAAGTTTTTCTGTTGTAAGATAGCCACCCGCAGGTCTGACATTGAATGGCCAGACAAGTTAAAGTGTTCTCCCACTGGTTTTTGAGTATTATGATTCCTGATGTCAGATTTGTGTCCATTAATTCTTTTGCGTAGAGACTGTCCGGTTTGGCCGATGTACATGGCAGAGGGGCATTGCTGGCACATGATGGCATATATAACATTGGTAGATGTGCAGGTGAACAAGCCCCTGATGGTATGGCTGATGTGATTAGGTCCTATGATGATGTCACTTGAATAGATATGTGGACAGAGTTGGCATTCTACATTCTACAGGCCATTATCCTCTGATCCCACTGAGGATTACCTAAAGAAACTACACCATCTGCTAAAAAAACTCCCTGACAAAGCACAGGAACAAATCTGTACAGACACATGTACTGACACAGACAACTTATCTGCTCACATGTTAAAGAAGTAACAGAGGATGTAAAAAGTCAGATATAATAGCGCCATCTGGTGACTCCCCAAATAATATTATATTCTCTGCATCTTCCTTAGTTGAGGGAAGTGCATAATTTCCTGCTTTTGTGTGTGTTTTTTCCTTAAGGCCCTGATCTAGTAAAAGACTGGCTAACAGGCTGACAAATATTTAACAGGGCTCCAAAAATATGACACAGGGCAGAAATCCAAGAATGATACTAAGAGCCTGTTCCTTCTCTTTTTGCACACACAATTAAGTGAATGGCACACACAGTTAAGTGAATAACAAGCTAGTTTTTAAAAGTTATTGTTTACTGTTGTGTAATAACCACCCGAGACGCATGGCTAGAAAGGGTTAAACATCCTGAAAAATAAATAACCCGCAGAAGACATGTGGGGAGATAATGTTTGTGTTTTTGTGTATTTACATATGTATGAGTAGGATTGACAATGTAATCAACAATCCCTGTCTATGCTGTATTCTGATAATTCAGAGGTCAAAAGAAGATCCTAGCATTTAAATGAATTGTAAACATGGAATATCTCGGTGTTCATCTCTTTTTGAAATGTACTGTGAATGGTGGAGGAAAAAGCAAATGGCCTTATGTTAATTCGTATAGCTAAGTACTGATGGTGGACCTCCTTCAGAGTCATCTTAATTACCTTTTGTTCCATGAGGAAATCCCAACTTGTCAAAGAGGACATGAAATTGTATAAAAGATCCTTGGGTCCTGATTCTGTCATCTCAGATCTGCTTAGACTTCATCAGGGGAAGTTTCAACAGCCACAGAGATAAGAAACAGTTGCTGATACTGAACAATACACAAACAGTTACACATGCAAGAAAATAAGGAAATATGTATGAAACCAGCTAATCCCAAAATACTCTGACTATATTTTTACATTTTACAAAATGTTGTATTACTCTCAGACCATGATTGACTCTCAGACCATGATTGACTGAAATATTTGCTAAGGAGTATAGTGTGCAAAACACACAAGAGGCTAAATTATATCTCCTACCATTAATAGAGCAGTGGGGTGGAGAAATAAAGGGGATGGGTGAGCAGTTGTGGCACTCTAGGTTTGGTGGCTGGAGTACTGGGAGTGGAGAATAAGCGTTCTGGAAGTAGATGATGGACTCAGCACCAGACACTAGCCTCCAGACACTGTACTACACACTAGCTACTGCAGAGGAGGTTGTGGACCCAACCAACCAAGATCTGACCTCTCGCATGCCACGTCAAGAGACCTCACTAGATTGGTTTTTTTTATTATTATCTGGAGCAGTATGGTTTTAAGCTTGTGAGAACAGGACATCTTTGAAGGATAAATAAGCAGAGGTGGAGGGATTATTCTCACACAGGGAAGAAAAATATTTTGAACATAAGAACGGCCATACTGAGTCAGACCAAAGGTCCATCTAGCCCAGTATCCTGTCTTCCAACAGTGGCCAATGCCAGATGCCCCAAAGGGAATGAACAGAACAGGTAATCATCAAGTGATCCATCCCCTGTTGCTCATTCCCAGCTTCTGGCAAACAGAGGCTAGGGACACCATCCCTGCCCATCCTGGCTAATAGGCATTGATGGACTTATCCTCCATGAATTTATCTAGTTCTTTTTCGAACCCTGTTATAGTCTTGGCCTTCACAACATCCTCTGGCAAGGAGTTCCACAGGTTGACTGTGTGTTGTGTGAAAAAAACATTTTCTTTTGTTTTAAACCTGCTGCCTATTAATTTAATTTGGTGACCCCTAGGTCTTGTGTTATGAGAAGGAGTAAACAACACTTTCTTATTTACTTTCTCCACACCAGTCATGATTTTATAGACCTCTATCACATCCCCCCTTAGCTGTATCTTTTCCAAGATGAAAAGTCACAGTCTTATTAATCTCTCCTCATACAGCAGCCGTTCCATACCCCTAATAATTTTTGTTGCCCTTTTCTGAACCTTTTCCAATTCCAATATATATTTTTTTGAGATGGGGAGACCACATCTGCACACAGTATTCAAGATGTGGGCGTACAATGGATTTATATAGAGGCACTATGATATTTTCTATCATATTATCTATCCCTTTCTTAATGATTCTCAACATTCTGTTAGCTTTTTTGACTGCAGCTGCTCATTGAGTGGATGTTTTCAGAGAATTATCCACAATGACCCCAAGATCTCTTTATTGAGTGGTAACAGCTAATTCAAACCCCATCATTTTATATGTATAGCTGGGATTATATTTTTCAATGTGCATTACTTTGCATTTATCAACATTGAATTTCATCTGCCATTTTGTTGCCCAGTCACCCAGTTTTGAGAGATCCTTTCGTAGCTCTTTGCAGTCTGCCTGGGACTTAACTACTAACTACTTGAGTAGTTTTATATCATCTGCAAATTTTGCCACCTCACTGTTTACCCCTTTTCCCAGATCATTTATGAATATGTTAAATAGTACTGGGCCCAGTACAGATCCCTGGGGGACACAACTATTTACCTCTCTCCATTCTGAAAACTGACCATTTATCCCTACCCTTTGTTTCCTATCTTTTAACCAGTTACCAATCCATGAGAGAACCTTCCCTCTTACCCCATAACCGCTTACTTTGCTTACGAGCTTTTGGCGAGGGACCTTGTCAAAGGCTTTCTGAAAATCTAAATACACTATATCCACTGGATCCCCTTTGTCCACATGCTTGTTGACGCCCCTCAAAGAATTCTAATAGATTGGTGAGGCATGATTTCCCTTTACAAAAACCATGTTGACTATTCCCCAACAAATTATGTTCATCTATGTGTCTGACAGTTTTGTTCTTTACTATAGTTTCAACCAGTTTGACCGGTACTGAAGTCAGGTTTACCGGCCTGTAATTCCTGGGGTCACCTCCGGAGCCCTTTTTAAAAATTGGTGTCACATTAGCTTTCCTCCAGTCATTTGGTACAGAAGCTGATTTAAATGACAGATTACAGACTACAGTTAGTAGTCCAGCAGTGTCACATTTGAGTTCCTTCAGAACTCTTTGATGAATACTATCTGGTCCTGGTGACTCATTACTGTTTAGTTTATCACTTTGTTCCAAAACCTCCTCCAAATGACACCTCAATCTGGAACAGTTCCTCAAATTTGTCACCTAAAAAAAATGGCTCAGGTTTGGGATTCTCCCTCACATCCTCAACTGTGAAGACAGATGCAAAGAATTCATTTAGTTTCTCCGCAATGGCCTTATCATTCTTGACTGCGCCTTTAGCATCTCGATCGTCCAGTGGTCCTATTGGTTGTTTAGCAGGCTTCCTGCTTCTGATGTACTTAAACATTTTTTTGCTATTACTTTTTGAGTCTTTGGCTAGCTGTTCTTCAAATTCTTTTTTGGTCATCCTAATTATATTTTTACACTTCATTTGTCAGAGTTTATGCTCCTTTCTATTTTCCTTACTAGGATTTAACTTCCACTTTTTAAAGGATGCCGTTTTGCCTCTCACTGCTTCTTTTACTTTGTTGTTTAGCCATGGTGGCTCTTTTAAATGTTTTTTTAATTTGGGGTACACATTTAAATTGAGCCTCTATTTTGGTGTCTTTAAAAAGTTTCCATGCAGTTTGCAGGGATTTTACTTTTGGTGCTGTACCTTTTAATTTCTGCTTAACTAACCTCCTCATTTTTGTGTAGTTCCCCTTTCTGAAATTAAATGCTACAGTGTTAGGCCGCTGTGGTGTTTTCCCCACATGAGCCTAGATATTACAGTGATGGGTATCTTATAAATGTTTGCAATAATTAATAATAATTTAATAATACAGTTAGTGAATGGATCATTTATCCTCATTATTCCTTGAAGATAACAACAAGGTCATGCAATATTGTACATACTTTCCAGGACTGACATGGCTGTCTATATGAGTGAAAGGAATGAGAAAGCAAGGGAACAGGAGAGAAGCGGTGTGACTGTGGCACTGGGAGGGAGCCATGAGAGCTTTTTTGGGGCAGTATTTACTGAGAAAGCAGGCTTGGATTTCTGAAAGAAACACCTCACTCATATAATCAATTTTTCTTAACAGAAACAACACAGCAAGGGTCCAAATATTGGCTAGCTGTTTGGGCCATGTGCAACGTTATGAATTTAAATTCTTCCCCTCCACTGTATCTGTGCATTAACAGAATAATCTAAGCAAAATATGGTCACCTCTGTTAGTATGTACAGTCTCTCAAGGGATGCAGTTCCTACTGCTTGGTACATTTAATTATAGAATGATTAAAATACTATACTGTGTGCTAAAAGGAATAATCCCACACTGGGAGGGGAACAGGCTGAATGACCTAGTATGATTTTTCAGTCTGGTGCTTCCACAAATTTATGAAAATGAGACTCCCTTTGATCAGGCCCTATCTCTTACCTTATATCCCTGAAGTGCCAATGCCCACCTATGCTCCAGAAGATAAAACTGAATTATTAATTATCATTATCATATGCAATAATTGCATTATATCTATTGCTGGAAAATAAACAATACATCTCCAAGTGCAAAGTGTCCTTGGGCAGATCTCAGTTGACCTTGGCTGGGCTGGCAATGACAGACGGCAGGTTTAGGAGCGGTTGGAAGCAGTGGCTGTTCTAAGCAGACGTTTTCCTTATTTCTATAAAAGCTACAGAGGTCCTGCATGAGCGGAGATCCGGGTCTGCAGGTTGTGTGCTGAGTGCATGGGCAGGGCAACCAAAGCATTACAATCACGGCTACAGCAGAGAGACTCACGCAAGGCGGCAGCAACACCACCCAGCTGTTCCTGAGCCTAGGCCAAGGGGGCGGGGAGAAACAGAGCATGGGAGCGCGCGTGCTCAGTAGCACGCCCAACCCCTGGGTTCGCATGATGACGTCGGGACAGGGTGTGCACGTGGCCCTAAGACCAGCTGGAAGCTCGCGCCGCTGTTGCTGCTGCAGCAGCTAGAAAATCGCTCTAGCTCTCTGGAGCCTCCTTGAGGGGCTGAGCGCGGCTGGGACTGACTGTCCTTGCACCATGTTACTGCAGTTGGAGAGGTATCAGCGAGAGTGGCGAGAGCTGGAAGAGGAATTTCAGCAGCTCCAGGTGATGGGAAGCGGCAGGGTTTTGCTTTGGGATGGGGGGGGAAGCTTTTGCTTTGCTTTGCTATGTTTATATCCACGCCCCTTTGTGTCCCTGAGCTATGCTTTAAGAGAGGGTTGGGACCGGGCCCCATCCTAGCCAATGGGCTTCTAATGCAGGACTCTCTCAAGCTGGGTCATGCTGATTGAGAGAAGGAGATTTGAAAAACGTCTGTTAAAAATCCCAAACGCTTCACCACCGACAGAAGTGGTGTGTGTTGGGGTGGGGGTGTCCTTTTTTAAAAAAATTCCTAAAAATGAATTGTCCCTTGGCCTTCCCCTGTGAGGGACACCCTCCGCAGCTGGAGTGAGACCTGGTAGTTTTGATTATCTCTAGTATCAGACGAACCTAGGCTTGCATTAGAGGAAGCCTGTGATTGGTAACTGAGGAGGGAAAGCCTTGGGATTTGCCATGAATGGAAGGATTTATGCTGTGTATCCGCTAGCTAGAGCCCTCCTTTTGCTCACTGTGGCTAATAACTTTCTGGAGAAAGTAAAAGGCTGTAGAAGGTTGCACTGGATCATGGATGCTTGAATAAGGATTTTATTTTTTCTAGAGAAAACTACTTTCTGTACAAAAAGATAATTCTGATTTTTTTTTATTGAACAGTTTCTGACAAGCTCTTAGATTTATTCCTTTTGGCGTATTTTCATTCTGCTTCAGATGAAATAATTAACTGAACAGCAATATTCAAAAAAAAAAAAAGCCTACAAACACTTCAGTGGTAGGTAATATCCTTAAACTTTTTATGGGTCTATTAGTCAGCCTTTCAGTTTCTCATGATACCTGTTCCTATTGGAGAGTGTATTATGTAACTTTATTTATGGGGTGATTATTGCAGTGTTAGGAGAGAGAATAATTTATTTTATTATGAATAAAGGAAATACTATGCATAGAACTGTGTTTTTGAATACAACAGCCAAATTAAAGCTCTTTTGGCATCCCCTGTATTAGTTCACCTGTAAATCTCAATAGCAATACTTTATACTATTTGCTGGGGAAGGGGAATTTACATTATAAGACATATGAAAAGATGTTCACTTGATGATGATTACTCTTCCAGATGCTGCTTTACACTTTGTTATATTAAGCTTGAATTTAATTTGATTCACTCCTATTAGTGCATTTTGGTTCCCAGAAGATCAGATTCTAACACCTTGTGGTTTCTGTTGCTGTTTAGGGAATCTGCTGTAGTTTGAGTCTTGGCATTGAAGATTTATTAGGAGGTAGGGTGGATGAGGTAATATCTTTTATTGGACCAACTTCTGTTGGTGAGAAAGGCAAGCTTTCAAGCTACACAGGAAGCATTCAGGTTAGCACATCCGTTCCAGTTAGTCTATGGTTCTAATGTTATTTCTTAAATTGCAGAAAAGCTGTTTCTGCTGCTTACTGTAGCTGTATTCTGTGTGGAGAAAAGCTGAGAAAGCATTTCATGCAGGTGTAAGCATGGGCATCCTGTAGCACTTCAGCACAGAAGTGGCTAGTCTTAGGGGTAATGCTGGAGTAACACCATTACTATACATGGCTCTAAACATTTATTACAAGGATGAAACTTTAATGCAGGGTTGTGTGTGAATATATGTGAAGGGAAGGAGGTGAGGAAGGAGTCTCAGTGCATTGTTGCCTGCATTAAATGACAATTAAATAGCAAGCCTGGGCAGGCAGATGTGATATGTAATTTACATGTTGTGTTCATGTGATGCTGCTGTAAAGTATCCGAGGTGGACAATGCGTAACACTAGGAAAATTGTATGGAATATGTAGTTTCTGTAGCACTTTTTGTGTGCAAGATGGATTACAAATGGTGCCCTATGTATACTGTGGATCTCTGTGTGTCTATATCTAAATGCAGCTACATACATGGTGAAAACTAGGCTCATTATTTACCAGCTCTACACTACCCAATAGTGTAGAGAAGGAACTGAGGGCAGTTCGCCCACATGCCCCTACATAGCCTCAGTGTCTGGCATGAGGAAGCATGGGATGCATGTATGTAAAGGCACTGTATTTGTATGTGGTGAGGAGGGGTGTTGAGAAGGCTTTTTGGGTGTCTTTTTAAATGAAAAGTTATTTCGTTCCCATATCAAGATCTCACCCTAAGCTTCTAAGATAATTAAAGTCCCTGCAGTAACACTTGCAAGAGTAAGTGTGTGAGCCCCAGCGCTCCACCAAATTCCAATTTGGCAAATCACTTTTATTGCAAATCACGTTTCTTTCAAGTGCTGAATAAATAATTATTCTAGTCTAGTTAGTTTAGAGTCGCAAGGTTATTGTGGGGGGATGTCACAGTTTTGCCACTCTTACTTCTGCATTGCTGTGTGGCCAGAGAGCAGTGGCTGCTGGCCGGGCACCCAGCTCTGATGGCGCTGCTGCCACCAGTAGCTGGGCAGAAGTAATTATGGCCTGGTACGGTATTGCCACCCTTACTTCTGTGCTGCTGCCTTCAGAGCTGGGCCCTTGGCCAGCAACTGCCACTCTCTGGCCACCCAGCTCTGAAGGCAGCAGCACAGAAGTAATGGTGGCAATACTGTGGCCCTCCTACAATAAACTTGCAACTCCCCTATAAACCTCTTTTGGGTAAGGACCCCTACAGTTACTGCACCATGAAATTTCAGATTTAAATATCTGAAATCATTACATTTGTGTTTTGTTTTGTTTTTTTAAATCCTATGACCGTGAAATTGACCAAAATGGACCATGAATTTAGTAGGGCTCTATGCATAACATTTCTAAGACATGGGCTTTCCAATCCATCCACACTCTCATATGGGCACTCATTATCTCGTGGCTCTAATGCTGCAACACCCTTTTCTCTGGCCTTCACAAATGCTGCCTTGTTTCACTCGTCAGAATGCTGCTGGAAGGATAACTTTCGTAGCCTGTTTTTTGACCCTTTCGTCCCTCCGCTGACTCCCCCTTCTCTGTCGCATCAAACAAGCTACTTTCTCTTTACCTTCAAGGCCTTTCATGGACATCCCCCCACCCTACCTGTCATCTCTTATTCTCTATTTAGAGGCTAACTCCTGCCTCTGACTCGTCAACAGTGCCAGCTTCCATCACACACTAGTTACATTTTCAAACAAGCACCTTTGTGCTATCCCTCCTTCCCCCACCCCGAAGATTGAAGGTTTATTTCTGCCCCCCCAGCGGCTGCGTGCAGACAGCAGCCGCCCCCCCCTTCCCAGAGTCCATTCCCAGGCCTAGCAGGCGAGTAGCTGTGTCCGAGGGAGAGGACATTAAATAAGAGTAATGCGTCATGAGGAGTGGGCTGTACCCGTCTATCTGTCCGGCTATACATACATTCCTGTCCCGGGAGGGGCCGCGGGTGGTTGTGTGGCCAAGGCCTGTGTGGCAGCCTGCTGCAATCTAGTGCTTACTTGCGGGGCCGGTACGCGATTTTCCTGCCCTTTAGTACAGACCAATTGTGGCGCTTCAGGTAGTAGACGAGGGGTGCCAGGAGGCCAACATCATCAGCATCTTCATTCCCATGTGCTTGCGGTGATCGTGGGAGGAGTTCCCTGTAAACTCTGCCTATTATGATGATCAAGAGTCTGTCTCATAGTATTTCCCTGTCTGTAATGTATCACCTGTTGTCTCTTGTCTTATACTCAGATTGTAAGCTCTCTGGGGAAGGGACTGACTTTTTGTTCTGTTTGTACAATGGCTGGTCCATGATCCTGAGCCATGATTAGGGCCCCTTGGTGCTATGGGAACACAAATAATTAATAAGACTCTTGGATTCTGTTTATTCCTCCGTTACTGACTTGATGGGTGACCTTGAGCGAGTAACTTGCATGTTAATTTTCAAAAGTGAGTAGTGATTTTTGGGTACCTTACTTCAGACATCTTAAAGGGGCTCCCCCCACCCCCCAAGTGCTGATCATCTGCTCCCTAGAAATGAGGCCTCTTTAAGCTGTCTTAAGCTGGGCACCCTAAATTACTAGTTACCATGTCTTGGTTTCCCAATCTGTACATGTAGGAGGGATGTCAAGACTAAATGTTTGTAAAGTGTTTTTGAGTTAATTGACTGGAAGGGAGGAGCCAATGAATCTATATAGTTCTGGACCCCAAGGCACACCTCCACACTGGAACCTTGAGGAGCACAGTTCTGGTGCACAGGAAATGCTGAACCTCATGGCATGTGCTCCTGGCAACCTGCCTTTTTCCTTCCAGCCCTGCGTGGCACAGCCATACCAGTTCTGCTGCCTAGTTGGGCCTTATGCATCTATGGAAGATGTGGGGTAAGGATTTTCCCTATAGTGACTAAATAATCAAGTGTGTGTGCGTATGTGCACAGAATTTATCTCTGTCTACTAGGTATGTCAGCATATTGCTGGTCTTTATATACCAGCTAAATAAGCCTTGCAACAGCCCTGTGAGGTAAGTAGGTGTATGTGTATCTGTGTATATGTGTCATGCACAAGCCTAATTAATCAAAAGTGTGGTGTGTGCAGTAGAAGAACCGACCTATTTAAAAAAACACACACAAATTTAAATGTGCTATCATATTATGGTCGCAATTTACACTCAGAATGCACCTTTGATTTCCCAAATATGTAGGGAAACATGACTTCCATTTGTATAAATGGGTAATCGTTGAGGCCATGACACTGCAGAGCTTATGAACTCAAGGAAAGTTGCAGTATTTACAACCCTGCAGAGCTTATCAACTTCACACAGGTGCCTTTCTCCTAAGAAGCTAAAGTCCCTAAATGATCAGCACAGAGTTTTCCACATAGAAAGTTATGCACTGAAGTTAAATGTCTAGGGACGTATTTGACCTTTGGATTATGCTAGCTAACATAATAGGAGTCATGCACCCATTGAACTGCAAAAAGGGACCCTTTGTAAACTTTCCCCAGATATTTCTTAATGAGTAAATAACTTTGCTGAAAAATTTTTTTTTCTTATGGACATTGATGTGGATTTTACAACAATTGTCTGCTTTCCTGCAGTTGTGGAACTCGCAATCTTTTACATCTATGTGTTTTTTTAATTAAAGTCTTTTAAGGAAAGTTAAGGCAGAACCAGAGTGTAAAATATAGTTAAGAACATTTTAACTCCCTTTGGAAATGAACTTTTTTTTAACCAGACAATGTAAACAGTCAAAAGAATTGATTGCACAAGCTCAAGAGAAGCAGAATTAGTTAATATTTAAACTGCCTTCCATTAAAGAACTGATTCTTAAAAATTAATTTGAGGGGCTGTGTCCAGTCCTGGAGATAGTTAGTTATTTTGATTATGGCTTTGCTGCCACTACTTACAGGGGGTTTTGAAACTGAAATCCAGTGTATACAGTACAATTTGTGTTGCATTCAGATTGTGTGTGTGTGTGTGTGTGTGTATATATATATAGTGAACATGTGTTAAACCCTTATGAGAAAAGAAGCAAATGTTTTTTTTCTGTGTATTTTTACCACACTAAGTACTGCTGAATGATCTTAAGAAAACTGGCAAATGTATAATTGAACTCCTTCCGATCTTTACTTGAGGTGTGATTAGTGGATAGACCTGCCATGCAAATATAGAATCACAGAAATGTAGTTCTGGAATGGACTTTAAGAGGTCATCTAGTTTCTAGTCCATCTCCTCATGTGAGGCAGGATTAAGTATACCTAGGACATTCTTGGCAGATGTTTGTCTAACTTGTTCTTAAAACCATAGCCCGTGCCAATGCTTAACTATGCTTTATAGTTAGAAAGTCCCTCCCCAACAGCTAACCTAATTCTCCCTTGTTGCAAACCAATTACTTTTGTCCTACCCTGTGTGGACATGAAGAACACTTGATCACCATCTTATTTATACATTTAACCCCTTCCTCTTCTCCAGTTCAAAATCTTATAAAGCAATGACTAAGATTTTAAATTGGTAGCATGAAGTTGGATTTAGGCACCAAAATAAGTGGCCTGAGTTTCTGAAACCTTGAGCATCCAGAAGTGCCCTTTGAAGTCAATTGGCACTGCTGGGTGCTCAGCATTTCTGAAGATCAGGCCACTTATTTTGGTGCCTAAGTATGAACTTGAAGCCTAACTGTAGGCACAGATGGCTTTTTGGAAAATCTTGGGCAATGTATTTGCCATAACAGTGGGTATAGTAAGGCTCTGTCTAATGTGTTAAATTGACTCTTGTGTATAATTGAACTCCCTCTGAGTTGGGTGGGGTTAATTATGAATGTAAGGAGAACACCCTTTCTGTTGGAATCAGAACTCTGCCAGCTACAACAGCTATACTGACTGGCATTACAGAAATGTGTATGGAATAAAGATTCTGTTCAGAACTGGGTGGTTACCCTTTCGTAGTATTCAGCTGCTTTCTGTGCCCAGTGTAAACAGGCATTTGTGTTGCATACACACTTAGAATCACACTTGCAGAACTCTTTATCGACAAACTTCCCTCAGCTAGTCCATAGCACAGTTGCTATTTGGCTTGTGATTATACTGTGTATAGATGAAAATGGTGTCGTCTGGCTGGAATTGTGTTTTGAAAAGGGCTTCTGACCTAGTTTGGACAAGGATTTGGTGTCTATACAATGAAATGAGTTGTGCTTGTTCAGGGTGTGTTGTGTCATGTCTTCAGGCTGTGTTGAAAACAGTTGTATTACTGGTGGGGACGCAGTCAACAGAGTAGAACATCTATTTTAACAAAGCAGGCTGTGTAGCATTCTAACCAATATGTATCATGGTTTGCCACAATTGGTGTTGAGCTTGGTTTTCTGACTGTTGTGGGTGGGATCAACCACTTTCACTCCAGGTTGGGAGGATGTGGGAGAAGACTATGTCAGATGCTTGTTGTTAGACGTAATTGTTCTTATACCACACTCGTCACCATAGCAGCTGAGCGCTAAGTGATGTGACTACATCTGTTGTGTGTGTGATCCCTCCCATTCTTTCCCTGGGGGAGAAGTGTGTTGCAGTAGTGTCTTGTCTTGTGAATTTTTTTATAATTCACAAAAATACATGTTGCCCCCTATGTTTGATAGAGAAGGCAAAGTTAAAGGAAGATGCCTTGCACTTGGAGTGGAAGTTGGTGAAGTTTTTGATGCTCCTTAGTTCCTGTAGGTGTTCACTTCACAATCTGGAACTGGCCCCTGAGAAAGTTCTGTCTTCTGCACCATGGAGCTTCACCCTTAATGCAACTTTTTACAATGCGCTAGAGGAGGCAAGCTATCGCTCGTGGTCTTCATCTCAGAGGTTTAGTTGATCTAGCTACTCAATGACCTGGGCCTAGTGTAACTTGAAGATCAGGACAGAGACCTTGAACTTGATTTGATATTCTATGGGAAGCCAGTGTAGACAGCAGAGGACAGGTTTGATGTGTTTGTTGGTAAGGCAATATACTGCAGCATTCTATATCAGATGGAGCGTCGTCCTAAGAGCTGAAGGCTTCATGCCCAGGTATATCACATTGCTTTAGTCCAGCTGAGAGGTGAAGGCCTGAATAACTGAGGCCAGGTCATCATTTGTCAGGATTGGATGGTGTTTCCTAGCCGATGGTAGATGGAGATGGTAGAAAGCGTTATTCATGGATGCTGCAATGTGAGAGCTTAGTGCCAGTAGGAATCCAGGAGCATTCCTTAGGTACAGACTGAATTGACCGATTGTGGCTGTATACCTTCAACCAAATAAGA
This sequence comes from Chrysemys picta bellii, assembly GCF_011386835.1. Lineage (NCBI taxonomy): Eukaryota > Metazoa > Chordata > Testudines > Emydidae > Chrysemys > Chrysemys picta. The sequence continues at coordinate 27,587,220 of NC_088805.1, forward strand.
CTGCACCATAGCTGCAAACTCTTCAGAGTTGTTTCCTGGGCCCACCAGCATAACCTCTGTCGTGGTTGGGTTTAGCTTCAGCCAGCTGGTGTGGCCATAATGTGGTGAATTATAGTTGGTGCTGGAGCAGTTTTAATGTGTACTTTTGTCCCAGACTAACTTAGCAAGGGCAATAAATCCAACATAAAGAGTGAAGAAATTACCCCGTTAGCCTGCAAGCTAAAATGAGGGGTGTGCGTAGGTGCAAGGAACATGCACATGTGCTCACTGGCGGTGGAAAAGCCAGTCAAACAGTAATTTCTGGGTTCAGAAAGTGAAAACATGACAGGTTTTGATGAGGAGGCTCTTCTTTAAAGAGGGCCTGTCAGGCTGCAGGGAGTGGCAGACTTCAAACTATATCTGTTAATCAGAATATGGTACTGGTTACTAGTCATTCAAATTTGTTTAATTAGCAAAAGTGGTAAAGAGGGTTTTATGTTTTAAACAAGATCTGTTTTCCTCTTTTCTTCCTAGCTCTTAATCTCCCATTTTATTGTACAGTGAAATTGGAGTCCTTGATCTGTCATTTAACCAGACATTTCACAGAAACAGATTGGGATGGAACATAGGATTATGACTTTACTGCAGGATCAGACAGGAGGAGGAGATTTTTTTTTTTTAGGAGTGGAAAAGCTCATTATGAAGTATAAATGACATCCTCAGTAACAGCAAGGGAAACTAAGAAAATAGGAGACATTCATCCTCCTCTTTATATAGGCTTTTTATTTTTATTTTTTTACGTGACATTTATAATCACTTGGACTGGGCATCTATGTGCCATAGGTATCCTGAGAACCTTGCATAGAATGAAACCAATTTATGATAAAGGGAGCAGTTGGCCATATTTCAACAGCAGATACCTTCCCCAGCAGGAATGACATCAAAATCATGAAAATTACTTTTGTTTTTGGTGGTGGTGTTGAGGAACCATGGCTCCAGTTGAAGTCACTGGGAGATGCAGATGTTAATCATCTCAAAACTAGGGTGCATGGTAAAAATAGCACCCACAATTGCAGGCAAACCTGTTCCTTAGGCAGGCAGGAGAAAGCTGGAGAAGCAACTTGGGCCTCTGCTCTCCCAGAAAAACAGGGTGTGCCTTGTTTTTGTTTGGTTTTCTTTTTTCCTAAGGTTTTTCTGACTTAAAGAGATTGCATCTTCTTTCTGCCTATTTTCTCTGCCCTCTTGCAGGAAACTCACAAGGTCTATAGACAGAAACTTGAAGAACTCAATAACTTGCAGACTGCATGCAGCAGCTCCATTCGTAAACAGAAGAGGAAATTAAAAGACTTGAAATACAGCCTCCAACGGTAATGGGATAGTCTTGGGGGGGGGGGGGGGGGTGTTTCTCCTGAGTGACTGAAATACAGGTTATAATTATTGTTTTGCTGCATGTCCAGTCTCCTAAAAAAGAGAGCAGCCTTAGGTTATCACAGCTGTGTAAATTTTGATTTAACTTCTATCATAATAGATTCATAGAAGTAAAGACCAACTAGATCATCTAGAGTATCCCTCAGGAGCCAGTACAGAATTGCTCCCTACAATATATTTTGTGGTAAGAATATTTTTATACTATAGGACTGCATTGCCATCAGTCTGTTACCTGTAGTTTTATTAGTAAGATAAAACTCAGTTCCTTCTATCTATGGAAAAGTCATGTGAATTCGCTGGTAGCAATGTGGTTGCATTTGAAGGTAAATTTTAATCTTCAGTGGTATTCTTCCAATGTGGGGCTTGGATACTCAACTCCCACCAACAACAGGAGCAGTGTGCTTAATTCCATTGGCACTAGGCTAAAAATATTGCCTTTAGTGTCTCTCAGGGTTGCAGGTTACTTCCAATTTTCACATTAATTTTTGTTTTACCAATTTTCCCATAAATTATAGGCTATGACAAATCACATGTAGCGTAGGAATATTTTAAGCCCAAAAACCTGCAACAGTAAAGCTACGTTCTAGCTAAATTTACAAAAACACTATGATGACTTAATGTTTAGAGATAAATATATGGGGTATCTCTTCTGGCTTATTGGAGACTTTAATATACTTATAAAACATGAATAGTTTTTATAATTTTTTTTTTGAGATTTAAAGATTACATTGCAATATTTGTATTGGTTAACATTTGCTTCCCAATTCATCAAATATTTATCTTTTAGAGTTTACTGTCAGTGTTAGATCATATGTAAGCATTGATTAACCGCCAGACTAAGGTACATGTTTATCAATTCCTCATCTCCTTCTCTATAATGTTCTACTACATGGACTTTTAGTTATCATCTACTAATATTTCCTTTTCAGAATTTCCTGATGTGACCCAATTTATTGTCCTATTTCCAAGTGGCAAACGTTGAAAGAGGAACTCCCCTTTCCTTCTGTTCTACCACTACAAAGGAATACTCCTGAGGGCATTCTGTGCCAGAAAATAAAAAATTCTGCATCCCAAAAAAAAAAAAAAAAAATTTCTGCAAATTTTATTTGTCAAATAAATGTGGAGGCTCCAGCATGGCATTGGGGAGCACAGGCCACTGGCTGCACAGAGATGGGAGATCTCTGTGCAGGCCCCCCGTCCCCCGAACATGGACTCAGTGGTGAGGTTGCACCCAACCCTGACACGGTGCAAGGACCTGGTGTGCCCCAGAAACACCCCAGGGCCCTGCTCCCTCTGTGCCAGATGCATCAGGTGTTGGCAGGCAGGCTCAGCAAGGCAGGATCCAAGTGTGGAGGGGCTTAGTGTGGGGGACTCCAGGTGTGAGTTGAGAAGGTTCTGTGTAGGGCAATCTGGGTGTGGGCGGCTCAATAGGGGATCAGGCTGCGGGGAGGATCTGGATGCACCGGGGCTTGTTGGGGGGGGGGGGGGGTTCTGGGTGTAACGGTAATGGGACTCTGTCAGGGGGTCCAGGTGAGAAGGTGGTTGGGGCTCGGTGTGGGGGGCTCAGTGGGGAGGGTCCAGATGCTGAGGGAGTGGGGCTCAGTGGGGTGGATATCCAGATGCAACTGGTTGGGGCTCGGTGGGGTGGGGATACAAGTGTGGGTGGCTCGTCGGGGTAGTCCAGGTGCAGGTGGAGTGGGACTCATCTGGGGGGTTCTGAGTGTGGGGTGGGGGGGGGAAGAGGCTCGGCGGTAGGGTCAGGGTATGAGGGGGTCTGGATGCATTGGGGGGGGGGGGGGAATTGGGCAGATGGAAGAGCAGCTCCCTGTACAGGGATCCCTCCCCCTGCAGCTGAGGAGTGATGGGTGCAGGAGGTGGGGGTGGGGAGTTTGCAGAGCTTCCTGCTGCTGGGGGAGAAATCTGGGGATAGGTCTGTCCCAGCCCCAGATGCTGTGCAGAGGAAGAGGAAGTCCGGTCCGGTCCTCCCCAGCCTGGCTGGGACTAGCAGCTAAGCCCGGCACAGGATAGGAGCCACCAGCCAGGTCTTCCCCATGCCCCCACAGTAATTTACCTTTCTGCCGGCTGCCCTGGGTACCCAAAACACACTGCTGGGGAGGATCGACCGACTGCTCTTGTGGCTTCCCTGTCAGAAAGTAATTTTTCTGTGGGGAAGCAAAAAAATCTGCAGGGGTCATAAATTCTGTGCAGGAGTAAAAGGAATCTGCATTTTCCCCCTTTGTTTTGAGCTCTGGCAGGCTGTTCCCTGTCTGTTCACATGTTGGCAGTTGCAACTGGAATAGTCTCTTAGCAGAGCTGGGCAGGAACTTAAAAAATCCACAGAAGTATCATCTTGCTATATAGTTTGGAGATGAAATTTGTCCCCCCTTCTCACCCCCCTCAAATTCTCTCTCCTTTGGTACAAAGCAGTGAGCTCCATATGACAATCTATTTTAGAGATTTTTTTTAAAATCTCCATTATTGCACTGTTTCAGCACTTGTATCTCTTCCTTCCAGCCATAAGAACTTTATGTGCTGAGCAGCACTATGATTGAGGTTAGAGTCACAAAGCAGTTAATGAAAAGCCCTCCTATTGCTCTAATATTGTCTGTATTCAGCAGTGCTTAAACTGGCACCACCTGCTGTCCCCAGAGCTGCTGATTTCAATAGAGGAGACACTGCAGGAAGAGCTGATCAGAAGGTCCTTTTCCCCTGCCTTCCTCCATCTAATGTACCATTAATTGTGTAGGGACCAAATCGATCTCTTGAATTTAAATTAGTTTAACCTCCTTTCACTTGGGGCTCTGTAGGATGCATGATGTCACTTTGAAAGGCTATACAGCATGGGTTTGTTGTTGGGGTTTTTTTTTTTCTCTTCAGATTTGCCTTTTATGAAGTTTATGGTCTGGATAGAGATTTTTCAATTTAAAAGCATACTCAGATCAGTTTAGAATTTTTAAAAGCAAGCTTTTATAAAACATCTGTAAGACTATATTTAAAAAAAAATTAAAGATAATGAAAAGTTCCTTTTGAAAAGGGATTCATAACATTACTTAGCAGTTTTGGGGGATCGAAACATATTAGCAGGATGCTATATGAACTGAGAAACAAAAAGCGAAATTGATCAGAACTTTTCACATTGTTATAATCATTGACTAGTCTTTCTGTTGCTTAAGCTGAACATAGTGTAAAAGTAAAGAAAGAGTGTAAACAGAGGAAAGTAAAAAAAAAAACATTTTTTTTTCAGTTTTAACAACCAAAGTTTAAAGGTAAGCTCTTGCTGTTAGAAGTGCTGGTAAGGAAATACCTTTATTTAAAAAAAAAAAAAAAAAAAAAAAAAAAGTTGCCATGTTTAGGCTGGTTTTATGCCCCTTAAAATACATTTTGTAAAATGGGATCTGTGTTTTCACCATCCTTACAGGTGCAAACACATGTCTAGTCCTGAAGAATCTGATCTCATACAGCAAATTAACACCCAGATCAAAGACAGGCAAAACGTTTTCTTTGACATGGAAGCCTATTTACCAAAGAGAAATGGGTATGTATTTATTAAATAATCTTCCTAATATAAAGCTGTTACAAGTATTTAGATCAATGTGTCTTTTCTAAAAGAATTTAACACATATATCTGCAAAGAATGAGAGGAAAGTATAAGGTAAATGAAACGGTAATATGGTAGGTAGCACAATAGACTATTTGATGTTTAATCACATCCCTGCTTGCAGGAGGATTTAAATGGAGAGGGAAAGATGGATCAGAAGTAAATTTCACTTTTGAAAGAAACTATATGGGCTCTATGGCTTGGCTAACGTGGAATTTTATTATTCAGAATATTCATGTAAACACTCCCATATTACAGTATAATCGTATTGGCTTTTGTGGTACCAAGAGAGCTCTCCTCTGTGGTACTCTGTCTTAACAGTACTGGGATGCCATTCATGGGCTGCTTCTTGCAGATGTAGTTATCTTGCTGTGAAAATATTAATCCAGTTTCCACGCCCCTGATTCTTTTGACTATTGATTCGTAATTTCTCCTGATCCCTAACATTACAGAGAGTAAAGAGGTCTCCCACCAGAAACTTTTTATCTGTCTTACTCATTAAAATGTTGATTTTAAAAAAATGAATCAATCACCAACTAATATTGAGGATCAATTTGAAGAGCGCACTGATATGTATTCCTAGGGCACCATCTGCATTTTAATAGAATTTCTGTAGTTTTATCTCTTGCTTGCTATAATTCAAAATTTAGACCAAAATATACAGTATTGCTTACTGGAATTGGATCATCTCTCTAAATCTAGCCTGCAGGGCAGTGGTTCTTTTGTATTAAATTAAAATGGACTGATCTGTCTTTTGGCTGTTTTGTCTTTCAGGTTGTACTTAAATCTGGTGCTGGGAAATGTGAATGTAACTCTTCTAAGTAATCAGGCAAAGTAAGTGGGTTTTTTTGGTTTTGTTTTTTTTACAGTTCTTCCCAGTTAGTAGAAGACAGATGTTGAAGTATGGCATAGATGATTTTTTTCCAATCGCATGAGCAGGGTATTGGCCCTGCAAGATCAATCAATAGAGCTATGTACTATTCAAAATACTGTACCATATTTATCCATGGCGTAATTCCACTGAATTCAATCTGACCACTTGTTTTTAAACAACTAGTCTAATATTTGGGGGCTACACACATGGACTTAATAGTGGAGAAGAACGTAAATTGTGACTTTTTTTTTTGTAACTGTATAAATAGCAGTGTGATTCCAGCTATATTGGCTCTCAATGGCTTCCAGAGAAAATTTGATCCATTTATAAATAGAAAAGGAGAAAATATATTTATATTTAACTGCCAGGCCTGAAACTAGCCCTTCAAATTTTAATTAAGCTGGGTTCTCTTTGGCTTGTACCTAATCATCAGTAATAAAAAATCTGCAGACGAGACTGTGACCTCCAGTTAAACATCTGTAACACCATTGCCTTCAAGGTATTCGCTGTGTGAATCCCTATTGTGCGACTATGTTAAGGACCGGTGTTACTGAGGACAGAGTATAACTCTAGAATTGGAAGTATAATTATAGTTTTGAGTAGAAATGTGATATGTTGGCAGTTGGGGTGCCTAAACTCTGGTTCTGTCTTCGCCACAACCTGTTTAATCTAAGTATAAAATTAATAGTCTAATAATATTCACGGTGTATCTCAGGGATGCTGTCAGCAGCCTGCAAAGACTGAACAGACTCCCTGAAGGGTACGTTCTAGCTCCAGCATTTTTCAACCTACATACCAGCGACATTCCACCAACATCCTCCTACAAGTTCATGTACGTGGATGACATTACACTGGCTACCCAGGCTTCCTCATTTGAAACCTCAGAAAAGGTTCTAGAACAGGACTTTAAAAGCCTTAGAAATCTGTTTCCAGGTGGTTAAAGCCAAATGCCTCAAACAATGGTCTCAGCTTTCCATTTGAATAATAGGCAGGTCAAGAAGACATTAAATATAAATTTCTGTGGGTCACTGTTGATGCACGATCGTAATCCTGGATAACCCTGGACTGCACATTCCGCTTCCGTCGCCACCTTGAACAAACCGAAAGGAAAATGAAGGCCAGGGTCAACATCATACAGAAACTTGCAAGAACATCTTGGGGAAGCAACATCTGCATACACCAACTATTGACACTAGCCCTACTCCATTCCACAGCGGAATATTGTGCCCCAATTTGGAGCCAAAACCCATGCAATATTTTAGAGGACACAGAAATTAATGCTGCTTTTTGCATAATCAGTAGCAACCTCATGGCTATCCGCATTGGTTAACATTGTGCCAGCAAATATCTGAGAAGATGCGGCAACAGTTAGAGAGAACATAAAGATTGTGGCAAATACCACACTCCTGCTCCACCACGACCTAGAAAACACACACACGCCACTGATTAACCTTGAGAAAACCCTTCTGGTCTTGTGCCACAGTCCTCCTAGCAGAAGATAAAGACGTTCGCAGAAGATGCTCTGAAGCCTGGGCAGCTGCCAACATACCAAACAGAAATCTAATCCATGACCCCAGCTGTGCAAGTGCTGGGCTTCTCCTCCCCACGGCACATAGGTACGCTATAAACCATATCTGCACCTGACATGGGAGATATGCATACTTACTCCATAGAAGGAAAGTGAGGGAATCGCTGGACTACGACTGTGGCGTGGTGTAAACTGTTGGCAACATCACATTGGATGATTGCTCATCCTGGAGGAGTCACAGCCATTCAGGTGGCAAACCCTATCTGCTCTGAACTGGATAAGAGACCTTAAGATCCAGCTATAGTCACATCGTTGCTTTCACTGTTCCACTATTGCCACACAGAAGGAAGTAGTCTAATAATATTTACTTATCTCGCAGGGTGTTTGAGATTGAATTAATTCATGTTAACAAAGAGCTTTATTAAAGTGAAGCCTCTCTGTGGTGCCATATAAGTACAAAGGTCTTACTTCTATTATACCATGCTTGCATTTTCTCAGTGGGGGGTGGAAATGGAACAGTGAGAGCTACTTTGTGGTTTTGGGTGGTGGTTGTTTTTTTGTTTTTTGCTTTTGGGGTGGGGGGACAGATGAGGAAGGAATGTTCTTCAGGATTACTTTAAAGCTTGTTTTTGTGTGTGTGCCCCCCTGCCCCCATGACAGTTGATAAGAAAAGCACCCAAGAAAAAACTCTATGAATATTAGTTAAAGATGTTTTTTGTTTTTGGACAGATAGGGTGCTAAGTGTATAACATGTATGTAGAATGGGATCTCTAATTGTACAATGTAAACCAGTTTTAAAACCACAAATATGTAGATGTTTTACTTGTTTTTAATGGCAGAAATATTAATGCTTTTACTTTATTTTGTCATCCCAGGTTTGCCTACAAAGATGAATATGAAAAGTTCAAACTTTATTTGACAATAATCTTGTTACTTGGTGCTGTAGCATGCAGGTTTATTCTTCATTACAGGTAAGGCAATACTTTTATTTCTGATTAAACATTTTAAATAAAAATATAGTGTTGAATGTTTAGTTAGAATACACTATGTTCTCTGCATCTCAGTATTGGAAGTTGTTATAACTCTATTGTGATTAGTGCAGAATTCAGAGTTAAGAGGTGCTGTCAAGACAAATCATAGTGCTGATCCTTAAAACACTTACACTTATGAGTAGTCCCATTTTCTTCAATGGAGCTGTTGAAGTTATTCACGTGGAAATATTTGGAGGATTAGGCACCATATCTCTTAAAACCAATTTCCTTTCCTTTGCACCATAAACTATTACAGCTGAAAGAATTTTTAAATTTACTATTTAATAGGGCTGTCAAGCAATTAAAAAAAATTAATCCTGATTAATCGCACTGTTAAACAATAATAGAATATCATTTATTTAAATATTTTTGGACGTTTTCTACATTTTTCAAATATATTGACTTCAATTACAACACAGAGTACAAAGTGCACGGTGCTCACTTTATATTTATTTTTGATTACAAGTGTTTGCACTCTAACAAGACAAAATAAATAGTATTTTTCAATTCACCTAATACAAATACTGTAATGCAATCTCTTTATCATGAAAGTTGAACTTACAAATATAGAATTATGTACAAAAATATTGTGTACAAAAATAAAACAATGTAAAATTTTAGAGCTTGCAAGTCCACTCAGTTCTACTTCTTGTTCAGCCTCTCACTCAGACAAACAAGTTTGTTTACATTTGCACGAGATAATGCTGCCCACTTCTTGTTTACGATGTAACCTGAAAGTGAGAACAGGCGTTCTGATGGTACTGTTGTAGCTGGCGTTGCAAGATATTTACGTGCCAGATGTGCATGCTTCCCCCACCATTCAGGGGACATGCGTTCATGTTGATGACATGTTTTTTGAGCAGAAAAAACATCCAAAGCAGTGCGGACTGAGACATGTTCATTTTCATTATCTGAGTCAGATGCCAACAGCAGAAGGTTGATTTTTCTTTTTTGGTGGTTTGGGTTCTGTAGTTTCTGCATTGGAGTGTTGCTCTTTTAAGACTTATGAAAGCATGCTCCCTACCTCGTCCCGCTGAGATTTCGGAAGGCACTTTAGATTCTTAAATTGTGGGTTGAATGCTGTAGCTATCTTTACAAATCTCACATTGGTACCTTCTTTGCGTTTTGTCAAATCTGCAGTGAAAGGTGCTGGGTCATCATCCGAGAGTGCTATAACATGAAGTATATGGCAGAATGCGGGTAAAACAGAGCAGGGGACATACAGTTCTCCCCCCAAGGAGTTCAGTCACAAATTTAACGCATTACTTTTTTAATGAGCATCAGCATGGAAGCATGTCCTTTGGAATGGTGGCCGAAGTATGAAGGGGCATACGAATGTTTAGCATATCTGGCACGTAAATACCTTGCAATGCTGGCTACAAAAGTGCCATGCAAATGCTTGCTCTCACATTCTGGTGAAGAGGGCAGCATTATCTCCTGTAAATGTAAATAAACTTGTTTGTCTGAGTATCCAAGGGGTAGCTGTGTTAGTCTGTATCCACAAAAACAACGAGGAGGCCGGTGGCACCTTAAAGACTAAAAGATTTATTTGGGCATAAGCTTTCGTGGGTAAAAAACCCACTTCTTCAGATGCATCAAATAATGCCCAAATAAATCTGTTAGTTTTTAAGGTGCCACCTGACTCCTCGTTTTTGTTTGTCTGAGCAATTGGCTGAACCAGAAGTAGAACTGAGTGCACTTGTAGCCTCTGAAGTTTTACATTGTTTTGTTTTTGAGTGCAGTTACGTAAGTTGTACTTTCAGGGCAAAGAGATTACACTACAATACTTGTATGAGGTGAATTGAAAAACACAATTTCTTCTGTTTATCATTTTTACAGTGCAAATATTTGTAATAAAAATGTACACTTTGATTTAAATTACAACACAAATACAAGATGTATATGAAAATGTAGAAAAACATCCAAACTATTTAATACATTTCAATTGGTAGTCTCTTGTTTAACAGTGTGATTAAAACTGCGATTAATCGCGATTAATTATTTTTAGTTAATTGCGTGAGTTAACTGCAATTAATCAACAGCCCTATTTAATCATTTGTTTTTGTATTTAGCTCAGCTTGGACAATGATAGACTCATTGATTTTTCTTGCTGGTGGTCATGTTCTATGACAGCATTGTAATTTTGGGACTGCAAACATTGCAGGGGAATGTGCAAATCAAAGCAAACGTCCTTTCTAAACGTAAATTTAAAAAAATGTCTCTGGCAACTTCTTGTATTTAATAGTTAACGGGAGGGCCAGGTTCAAGTTTTGCTAAGTTCCCTTTTAAATCTGCCATGAATGCAACATCATTTGTTAAGGATGTAATTCCCTGGAATGCACAAATGCTCAGGGTCGTCTAGACTTTAAATTTTAGGATGTCAAAATAGAGGAGTTTTTCAGGTCTTGAAAACAGAGTACAGTGCTCTACTGTGTTATTAGTTGATTGGATTTATATAGATCTAATAGTATCTGCTCATTGAATTAGCCTGAAAATGCCTGTGTAAATTGGATCATCTGCTTCTTCTATGGAGAACTGCCTCCTTCAAATGGAATCAATGTCATCTCTACACACTTGCTCATCAGCCTGGGATCCAAAGTCTTTTATCACATAGCACTTTCCCGGTCTCCCAGAGTAACGGAGTCTGTTTCTCTCCCCCGCCCGCTGCCCAGATTTGCATAGTTGTTGAAGAAAAGGCACAGTGTAGGGGTTTTTCAGCAGGACTAGTCATGTGTAACATTAGGCATGTACCCAAGGATTTGCAGGATCAGGGCCTTAAGGTCTGTGGTTTCACACAAACTATTTTTCACTTACACTGTTCTTGGGGTAGGGAGAAGAATAATCTTGAAATGGATATTTATCATAATAAGGCTTGTTTGTTTGTTTACTCTTTTTAATAGGGTGACAGATGAAGTGTTTAACTTCCTGTTGGTGTGGTATTACTGCACATTGACAATAAGGGAAAGCATTCTCATCAGCAATGGATCAAGGTATCATATGATATTCCAAAGTAATTCAAAGCACAGGATTCACTTAAAACAAAAAGGCAAAGATGGTTTGTTGTTGGAATCCCAGTGAGGTTAGGATAAAAATCCTGCTGAACAGTCCTTTTTATTTAACCCTTTTAAAACATCCATTTCCAAACACACACGTTCACTTGGGGATGAGAAAAACAAGGCAAGTTATAAAGAAACTGCCTTGATCCCTTACACCAGAGTGCTGAATGTGCTTTTATTAATAAACTAGTTTTTAGTGAGTTAGTAATAAGCAAATCTTTCTTTATAGAAACTGAACTGGCAGGATTTCCTGTGAATGCAAAAGATTGACAGTCTAAATATGGTTTAATTTTCTACTTTCCTTTGATTACCTCCCCACACCTTTAACTCAGTCTAAGGCAGGGGTGGGCAAACTATGGCCCAGGGGCCACATCCGACCCTCCAGACATTTTAATCAGGCCCTCGAGCTCCCGCTAGGGAGCGTGGTCCAGGGCTTGCCTTGCTCTGGCGCTTCAGCTGGGGAGTGGGGTTGGAGGCTTGTCCCGCTCTGTGCGGCTCCCAGAAGCAGTGTCATGTCCCCCCTCCGGCTCCTATGTCTAGGGGCAACCAAGGGGCTCTGCACGTTGCCCCCTGCTCCAAGTGCCGTCCCCACAGCTCCCATTGGCCGGGAACTGCGACCAATGGGAGTGGCAGGGGCGGCGCCTGCGGACAGGGCAGCGCGCAGAGCCACCTGGCCGCGCCTCTGCGTAGGAGCCAGAGTGGGGACATGCTGCAGCTTCTGGGAGCTGCTTGAGGTAAGCTGCCCGGAGCCTGCACCCCTGACCCCCTCTTGCACCCCAACCCTCTGCCCCAACCCTGATCCCCCTCCCACCCTCCGAACCCCTTGATCCCAGCCCAGAGCACCCTACTGCACCTCTAACCCCTCATCCCCCAACCCCACCCCAGAGCCCTCACCCCCAGCTGGAGCCCTCATCCCCTCCCCACCCCCCACCCCTGCACTCCACCCCCCAATTTCATGAGCATTCATGGCCTGCCATACCTTTCCATACCTAGATGTGGCCCTTGGGCCAAAAAGTTTGCCCATCCCTGGTCTAAGGTGACACTATTGTAAGCACTAGCTGAAGATCATCTGCATCACTGATTCCATCTCCCTGCAGATGTTAGATGCCTCCCCCATAATTTAATAATGTATACTTTCTCTGAGACTAACTTGATCTTAGCCAAAAGCTACATTTGATCTTAGTGAAAAGCCTACAGAGAAGACTGTATTTTTGTAACTTTCCAGAATCCTTGTAATTTTGGAACTACATTAATATCTCTCACCCTTCTTTTAAAATCACAGTAGAAACTCTGATTTCATACTAAAAAGAATGCAGAGAAGCCTAACTGTGATCTGGATTTTGTAATGTGACTTATCTGGTTGCGAAATAGATAATGAACACATTTCCACTTCTTGATAGGTAGCAAAACATATATCTAAACTACAATGGTGGAGGAGGAGGGGGAGAGAATTGGATGTTAAAGTGGATATAATTTAAGAGGTAAAAATAGTGTACACCTGTTAGAAATTAAAAATAAACAAAAGTCCCCAAACACTATTACTTTAAATACCCTCATAGTCTAAATTGTTTTTTATCTAATGTTTCCTGTTTAAAAATGTATGCTTTCAATATAAATACCCTAAATTATTTCCAGATTCATTTATAGCTGGAGTTGCTCTTTAGAAGTTTCCAGTATTGCCAATTCAAGTTACATCATCAACATGAAAACCGCTAGTGTTCCCCAAAATATATACTTAGGTGTGACTGACTATAGTGCTAGATGCTACTAATAAGTGGAACATTACTATAACTGAAAAAACACACATGAAAATGTTTGTTTTTCAATTTAGTTATTTAATGCATTTGACAGCACTTTGAGTAGCCAGTTTCATTGTTCTCCTTATAGTCAGTCAGTCTCTCTTGCTGAAGAGACTTTTATAAACGTTAATGGAGGAGCAGAAAAATCTCTTGAATCTTACTTCAAAGGAATTTTAAAAAATAATTTCATAGTATTTAGAGCAGTGAATTAAAAAAACAAAATAGAATCTGCCCTCCTAAAAAAAACAAAAACAGGTGACCGTCAGTCGATTTAAGATAAATCAAGTTGACAGCGTCCTTTTCAGTCAAACCATATTAGGGAATAACCTTGCACTTCTAGGAGGCCTGACATCATGACACCCTCCTCCCCCAATGTTCAGATTCCCTCGTCTGAGTGGTGGAAATTGTAGTTGCATCCTCAGAGTCCTATAGCATTCCAAAGAAGCATTACTAATAGTGGCTTTGACCTAGGGATGTCCTTCATTCCCCTTCTTATGGCTGGAAATATAGCCATTAAAAACAAAGAAACAAGCTTCATGAGACATGAAACTACATTCTGCAAGATGATTTTTTGCCTGACTTTGTTGCTTAAGCCCTGTGTATATTCCACAAGACATCTGTAAGAAACAGTGCAAATGCTGAGATGTGCTGCATGCACTTTTAGCAGTAGTTATACCTAGTGCCATTTCAGGACCTCTCCAAATGTCCTAGTAGCCAGCCAACTCACATTCCTCAAGTGCCTGGTTAGAAAGGACAATAATTGGGTCGCTGCCTTCTTCTCACACCAGTTTTACATTGGTGTCACTCTAACTTCATTATTTCTTATGTACACTGGTGTAACAGAGACACATTATTGCTTGTGAAGTCAGATCTGATGGGCCCCCTGCTGTTTTGCTACTCATCCGTTGTAGATTGGCCCTCACTAGGGAAAGGGAAAACACACACACAATCTTGATAATGAATACACACGCGCGTGCGCGCGCACACACACACACACACACACACTACTGCTGTATTAATTAGTTCTCTCTCTAATTTGGCTTGTTTGCCACACTTTGAATAAGCAAAACCACTTTACTTCAAATTCACTTGTGCATCCTTGTCCAATAAACACCACCCTGGGGAACCAAATGGCTTATAAACTCTCTCTTAATTGAACTTAATACATGAGTAAACCAAATAAAATGGTGGTGGTAGAAGATTTGTGTTGACAGCACAGCATACATATAATTAAGCAGTAATGAATGAGGTGCAGAATGTTTACTGGGATTTAATGACTAACTGGGAGGAGTTTATGGCCATTTATCTCAATCAGTCACTTTTCCAAAGCCTTGTACTAAAGTCATTTCTCCTGTTACATACTAAAAATGGAGAGGCAGGAAATCTCCATATGGAGTGGTGGTTGAGGGGTGTGTGCACAAAACATTTCTGGGGAAACTTGTGCCTAATTAGCTAATACAATTGCTTGCTGTCTTCAGAGATGATTCATCCAGATTAATCCATATTACAGGTGAAGCTACAAAACTGAATATAATCACAGGATTGTAGCAACAATTATTTATAAGTACCAGCATACTGGCCTAAAATTAACAAATGTAGCCACAGTACTGTTTAAAAAATAAAAATAAAAAAATCCTCCTATTTTGCTTCTAGTTTCATTTCAGGAAAACAGTTGTCTCTAGACTAGTGGTTTTCAAACTGCAGGTCACGACCCAGTACTGGGTCACGGAATGTAAGGCACTGGGTCGCGGTGGCTCTGGTCAGCATGGCTGACCGGGCCGTTTAAAAGTCCAGGCAGCGGTGCTGCCTGGTTAAGGCAGGCTAGTCCCTACCTGTTCTGACACTGCACTGCGCCCCGGAAGTGGCCAGCAGCAGGTCTGACTCCTAGGTGGAGGGGGGGGGGGGCGCCACGGGGCTTTGCATGCTGCCCCTGAGCACCTGCTCTGCACTCCCATTGTCTGGTTCCCGGCCAATGGGATCTGGTGGGGGGTGGTGCCTGCGGCGAGAGCCATGTGGAGCCGCTTGCGCGCCTCCACGTAGGAGCCGGACCTGCTGCTGGCTGCTTCCAGTGCACAGTGTGTTCCGCGGTGCCAGAACAGGCAGGAAGCCTGCCTCCGCACCCCCGCTGTGCCGCTGACCAAGAGCTGCCTGAGGTAAGACTGCACCCTAATCTCCTGCCCCAGCCCTGAGACTCCCCAAACCCAGAGCCCATCCCTGGCCCCATCCCAGAGCCTGCACCCCAATCCAGAGCCCTGACCCCTCCCGCCCCCAACCCTGAGCCCCCCCAAACCCAGACCCCCCCTCCTGCCGCCCAAACCCATCATCCCTGCAGTCCTCACCCCTGCACCCAAACCCTCTGCCCCAGCTCTAAGCCCCTCCCACACTCCAAACCCCTCATCCCTAGCTCCATTAGGTCGTGGGCATCAACAATTTTCTTCAACTGGGTCACCAGAAAAAAAGTTTGAAAACCTCTGCTCTAGACCATTAATGATATCAAATGGCATGTGGTTTACATTAAGAGGTTTAACCCTTAAATATCAGCTGCACATGGTGGTTGGGGGAATGGGGCATGCTTTCTAATAAAGAATTTCACAAAGGTGTCTTGTTTTGTTTTTTGGTAGTTCTTTGTATTTCTGCTTGCATTTTGTCTTAAATTTCAGGAACATCAAGGTTGGTGTTCCCTGGTTGGATGGGCAATCACTGGAGGTCTCGGATGTGGATTGTGACTTTTACCTGTCTTTAATTGAAGCAGAGATGTTAAATCTTTACCACAGATCTTTGCTCCCAAGACTGTTTCTGTTTAATTCAGAGTTTTAAAACACAGTCTGAATAAATATTATTTAACTTCTTTGAACTAGGTTTCACTTTGACAGCTCTGATGTCATCCTACCAGTTCCCCAGTTGTCTATAAAGTCTTCTAGGGAAAACAGGGCAGACATGACCTGGATTGCTACTGTGTTTTTTTTTTTTTTAATAAAAATAACCCCCAAACCATTTCAGGCCTTTGTTATGCACTATAAAGAAGCAAACAAGACACAGCCACAAATCAGCGATAGAAACGTGGACGTCGATGAGCAGGTTGAATGGGGGATGCAGGAGAAAGGGTTTGACAGGGAGCAGCAGCAGTGCTGTGCGAAAGCAAAGAAATTGTGGCAGGCATACAGAAAGCCAGGGAGGCCAACCGTCAACTTGATGCTGAGCCACAGACCTGCCACTTTTACAAAGAACTGCATGCCGTACTTGGAGGAAACCCCACCAGCATCTTGCACGTCTCCAAGGAGCCTGAGTCATTGGCCCCTGGTGTGAACAGTGAGGAGGAGAAGAGGGAGGATGGGGGACGTGCGACCGTGAGTGGGGAAATTGTTGAGCTGTGCTGTGAGCCAGGACCTATTTGAGACTCCACGGTCTAGTCAGTCCTGGCAGTCGAGTACAGGTGAACCTGATACAGGGGAAAGAACCTTGGGTAAGTGTGTAAATGTATTTCCCATTACAGTGATGGTGCCCCCAACTTAGCAGGACATAGCTATCGACTTTTCTTTCTTTTATTCGTACTAAAAGAGCTAGTGGTACAACAGGTAACACCTGCTTTTCATTCCCCTGTGGAGTTAGGCAGGGGACTCCTTATGGAGCAGTTTATATACCTAGGGTTGTCCCTCGAATTCTCCTGAGAGATCTCAATGAAACTTCCACGGAGGTACTTTGCAATCTTCTCTGAAAGGTTTCTAGGGATGGCAGCCTTATTTCTTCCTCTGAGGAAGGATCCTTTTCCATGTCAGTCAGTGATAACTTTGGCAGGCACCATTTCATAAACAGGTTAGCAGCATGCTGGCCCAGGCAGCTTTGGAACGCCAGCAGCAACTGTGTTGTCTGTGCCTTTGTTACTCTCCAGAAGTGAGCGATCAGCTGAAATCACCACCACCGCCTGTGGAAAGTGGTGACAGTGTTCAGTGCCATTGCCATATACTCAGTTTCATGCAACTGGGCCATTCCCACCTCATTTCCCTCCGCCCTGGCCAGCCATACTCACCATGTGAGTGGGGCCATGCACAAGCACTCCTAAGCAGAAAGGTCAATAAGCGTGTTTTGTTTAAAACTTTACGAGAATAAGGGAAGGGAGTTCTGAACTTTAACTTTTGCTTTCTGTTGTATAGTCACCTCTGTCTGTTTTATCTGCAGCTGCTTGAGGGCAGAAGGAGAAAAAGAGAACCCAGGATGGCAATTTCAATGAGATCTTGGAAGCCAGAGCTGCGTCAGATCATGAACAGAGGCCCTGGAGGATGAATATTGCAGACTCTAGGGAGAAACACCAGGACATAATGGAGCTTCTCCGACAGCAAACACAGATGCTGCAGACACTAGTGGACCTACAGGGTCTGCAGTCCCAGGCTTATCTCCCTTTGCAGTCCATGGAGAACTCCAGTATAGCAACTCCCTATATCCCTACACCCCCTCAACATTCCACGTGGCATCAGGGACGCATCCCTACCCCTACACACTGGGAGTCATCCCGGACAAACACAACTTCAGCTACAATTGCTGTATGTATAGTTAACATGGACATGAATGTTCCATCCCCTTCTGTATGCTCTGTTCCATAAATTGATTAAGGTTGTAATATATTTGCTTTTAACTTTCACAGATATTTTTCTGAAGTGTTGTTGCTCAATAAAATTATTATTTGGAAAATAATTTCTGGAGAATGGCTGGCAGTCCTGAAAGCACCCACTTACTTGTGATTGTACACTTTGTCATTGATCCTATGAGATATTTCAAACAGTGTAATAATCATAAATGTATAGCCTGCACCACAGAAATAATAGGTGCGCATCTATGAGTACAACACTGATCATGCACCAAATGCCACACAGTTCTTAACAGGTTCCCAAACTTCAGGGCCAGGCAGAGCACAGTACACCAACACATTATTGTGACTCTTGTTAAGTGCTGTGTAGCTCCGTGTTGAGCTTTTTTGATAGCCTTGTATCTGGCTGTTCAAACTTGGCAGACAGCCATTCCATCTGTGCCCTCCACCCTGGCAGCAACTTTTCTCCCTTTGCGACACAGACATTCTGCAGGACACAGCGGGCAGCTGTAACCATTGTGATATTTTTCCTCACTGAGATCCAATCTTGTGAATAAACAACACCAGCATCACTTCAGTCTACCAAAAGCACATTCGGCTGTCATTTTGCACCTGCTTGAGCCGGTAGTTGAATCTTTCCTCGGTGTTGTTGAGTTGTATGGTGTATGACTTCATGAGCTAGGGGAATAAGCGGTAGGCTGGGACCCCCAGGATCACTATTGGCATTTCAGCATCACCAAAGGTGATCCGCCAGTGGGGAAAGTCCCTGCCTGTAGCTTTCTGAACAGTCCTGTGTTCTTAAAGGTGCAACCATCATGTGCCTTTCCTGACCAGCCAACACTGATGTCAGTGAAGTGTCCCCAGTAATCCACGAGAGCTTGCATAACAACAGAAAAATAGCTTTCTGTTGATTAGCTCTGTGGCAAAGGGGTGTGGTGCCAGAATAGGGATATGCGTGCTGTCCATTGCTCCACCACAGTTCGGGAACCTTATTGCTGAAAATCCATCTATTTTTGTCCTGCACATTGCTAAGAGTCAGTCATGTGTAGCAGGAGACTATTAATGGCCCTTCATACTTGCATGACAGTGATTCCCCTCCACAGTGGATTTTCCAACTCCAAAATGATTTCTCACAGCAGCAATCTAGCGTTGCAAGTTTCTATAGTGTGATCGCCACTCGGTTCTCCATTGTCAGTGCAATTCTCATTGTGGTGTCCCTGCACTGCAGGGCTGGGTTGAACTCAGCACACAGTTCCAGGAATCAAGTATCAGGGGGTAGCCGTGTTAGTCTGTATCTACAAAAACAACAAGGAGTCTGGTGGCACCTTAAAGACTAACAGATTTATTTGGGCATAAGCTTTCGTGAGTAAAAACCTCATTTCTTCGGATGCATAGAGTGAAAGTTACAGATGCAGGCATTATATACATTATATATAGTTCCAGGAATGTGGTCTTGTACATCCGAAAGTTTTGAAGCCATTGCTCATCATCCCAAATCTTCATTATGATGTGATTCCACCAGTCAGTGCTCATTTGTTGGGCCCAGACGCAGTGCTCCACCATTTGCACCTCTTCTGTGAATGCCACCAACAATCTTGAATTGGTTCTTACTGTGTCCCACAGCAATCTGACGGTTCTCCGCGGTGGTACTTGTCGTTCTGCAAATACTGGAGGATTGTGTGTCTTGTGCTTGCAGTGCTCATGACGAGTGCAGAACTGTGCAGGCTCCATGCTTCTGTCACACATGGTGGACAGCAACAAGTCCTGTGTGTGTTCGTGGTACTTTCAAAAGTGGTACAAATTACGTGATAGCGATGATGTGGGCTGGAGAAAGTTGGATGCTGGGAAGTTGACCTCTTGCTCCTAGTCTCCTGTGTAACTTGTTTCTGCCCCACCATGCATTGCCAAAACTTCCCAAAAGACAATGCGGTGGATGGTGGTGAGTTGCATGCTGGGATACTTACTCATGGTGCACTGTGCTGTGCATTGACACAAGCACTCCTGGTGAGTACTTGCAGCGCCAGTGCAAGGCGCCAAGTATGCAAACGCACAAGCGATGTACCTTTACTGTGGCGGCTTTCGACCACCGTAACTTTTGTCAGCAAAGTGTAGTGTAGCCATGCCCTCTCACTCACTCACCTGATGAGTTCCCGTAGTGTGTTGCTGATGCAACTTGTGAAATATCAGTTAGAAAAATATGGGGGGGGAGGTGTAGGTTCTGCTTCTGAACATCACATCCCTTTCCTGTGTGTGTGGGTTCTGCCTCTGAACATCACTCTGTTTCCTGCTGCACACAGTCACTTCTATCGCATCCTCTAAAATAAAGTAGCTTGCAGGCCTAAGGCTTGCATGGATGTTGCTGGTTAGACAGGTGGTGCCCAGAAGAGGGCATTCTCCCTCTAGGCTGATTTTGTGTGTGTGTGTGTGTGTGTGTGTGAGAGAGAGAGAGAGAGAGAGAGAGAGAGAGAGAAGTAATGGTGCTTACTCAGACTTCAAATTACTCTCTGCTATTATTACATAATTAAAATGTGGGGTGGGGTTCAGTGACCTCTGAGAGCATCCCCAACAAAATATATCCATTATGTATGCTGAGGAAAATGGAGAGGCCAACGGTCTGAACCCAGAATTGAGAGCCTTGGAATGTTATTTCTGATGGGATCTGGTTGGGGAGGATTAAGTCTGCTGCTCACTGGTGTGGTTTTTATTTATTTATTTATTTTTTTGGTGACTGAAAGAGAATGGGAACTGTGGGCTTTCTTGGTTTTTCTTGCAATTTCGTTGACCGTTACAATTGTGAACTGTAGAGATAAAACAATGGCTGCTTTTGCTTCCCAGTAACATTGAATAGACTATGTATTTAATCTCACAGTGGTAGATTGTTTTGACTCAAGACTGTGTGATGTTCCTGTTTTTCAAACCTCACTTATTTTATACTGATTTTTTTTTATCCTAGCTCAAGACATGATTAATACTGACCTGGCCAAACTATTTTAGCACATTCTGCTCAGACTGAGATTGAACGTTCAATCTCAATATTGAAAGACTGGCTTTATATTTAGGGCGCATATTTGTGACTTTCTTCCCCGCTGTCCTTCTTAATTACCTTTTTCTTTTTAAGGATTAAGGGCTGGTGGGTGTCTCATCATTATGTCTCCACATTTCTATCTGGAGTAATGTTAACATGGTAAGTTTTCTCTTTACTCTGACAGATTTTCATTAACGGTTTTAAACCCTCCTCAGACGCGTCTAAAGTGACCTGGTATAAATGTGTCTTTCCAGGCACTTACTGTAGCTTTGTGCCTTATGTTTTCTCTGGTGTGACATTTGGAATGATAAATATAGAACTACTGGAGAGTTCAGTTACAGCTCCATTAAAACAACAGCTCAGTAGCTGTAATGGGGGCAGCAAAATGTCTGAATCTCCCTGATTTGCTGCTCTATATAAAGAGCTAAGAAATTTATATTAAAGAACAAGCAAATAAATCTCTCTATATAGACAATAAATGACATGAATTATATTCAATAAATCTTTGGGTCTTTTACTTTCATTTTGCTGAATCCAGATTATAAAAGTAAACATTCAAACTCGTGGTTTTGTTTTGGGTTTAATTTTTATCCCCTGGTTAGAGTGATCGTGCAAACAATTTGAATGTTTTGTGTAATTTAACAAAACCTTGATTAAAATAGTCTCACTTATAATCTTTTTTTTATATATGTTTAATATAAAAATCCTTTTATTTCCGTCACTATTTAACTTCTTTATTAAAACCACAGGAACAGAAAGTTATTATTAAAACAATAAAAAAAAATTACTTCTCCCCTCAGGTGCACACACACCTATTTTGATTGTTTTTTGCAAATATTGCTTAATGATTTGATCATTGGCTATAGAATACTGCCATTTAATTAACAAGAAAAGGCAACATTCCCAGTTAGAGAAAAGAACCCAGGGAAACCCAATGAGATAAGTTGCCTACAACCCAGAGTTGTGATGTTTAGACATTTACTGACCTCATAAGCTTTGCCACAAGCTGAGAACTGCAGCCGAGTGGGCCGCACTGGATAACAAGAATAACTGCTTATGTCATTCACTTATGGGCTCAGACTTGACTGAAATAGGGAGAAGGAACTTTATATTAGTTTTTGTATTTCTTATTAAACCAAAAGTGTGAATCTTTTCTTTTTTACCCCCCTCTCTATCAGGCCAGATGGACTCATGTATCAAATGTTTCGCAATCAATTTTTAGCGTTTTCAATTTTTCAGAGTAAGTATATCTTACCTTGTTAATTCTTGAATGAAATGTGGATTCTCTACCCTTCTGCCTCTTAAATACTAAGGTTCCGTGGGGGAGGGATAGCTCAATGGTTTGAGGATTGGCCTGCTAAACCTAGGGTTGTGAGTTCAGTCCTTGAGGGGGCCACCTAGGGATCTGGGGCAAAATGAGTACTTGGTCCTGCTAGTGAAGGCAGGGGGCTAGACTCGATGACCTTTCGGGGTCCCTTCCAGCTCTGAGATAGGTATATCATTAGTATTAAACGAAGGGCTTGTCTACAGTTGACTGTTATAGTGCTTCACTATAGACTACCTGTGCCACCGAGAGGCAGTAGCTATGTTGATAGCACTAGGTCAGTTGAAGAATTCTATTTAAACTGGGGGGGGTGGGTTAGACCAGTTTAACTACATTGCTCCAGGGGTATGGATTTTTCACACCTCTGAGCCATGTAGGTGGGTCGACCTAACTTTTTAGTGTGGACCAGGCCTAAGTTCGCAGATAGCAATGAATTAACTTTTCTTACTGTTCGTTTTAGAGTAGCCACTGCAACATGATTTTGTTTTCTCCCGCCCAGTTCCAACTAAAATGAATAATTCCTTTGTTTTCCAGGCTGTGTACAGTTCCTACAATATTATTATCAAAGTGGTTGCCTTTACAGACTCCGTGCATTAGGGAAAAGAAACCACTTGGATCTTACAGTAGGTGGGTGTTTTTGTAACCCCTAATTTAGTTTTACAAAAAACATTTAATTTGCATTCAGCATCTAATTGACTTAAAGTTTTAAATGTGATTTCTCAAAAACTCTGGAAGTGAAAACAGGCTATCTCAAAGCCTTCCCAGAATCATTCCACTATCCTGCCCTGATCATTTTGAGTATGTATGTTAGCAACAGGAGACTGAAACTAAATGATTTATGACCCTTTTGTTACGTTGGACAAAAAGGATCATATTAAACAGATATTTTGAAGGCTTTGTAATCTTAAATGTAAAAATTATATCTTTTGTCATTTGTCTTCTTATATATAGCCATAGGTATCCAGGGTGGTTTACATAAAATGTAGAGCTCCTTGTCCTGAACATCTTATCTGAAGAAGACAGAAAATAATAACAGATGATGGTGGAGGAGAGTGGTGGGCCTGTAGGTACTAATTTATTTGTGTCTCCTAATGTTCTGGTTTTACAGAAGGATTTCAGTCTTGGATGTGGCGAGGGCTGACCTTCCTTCTTCCCTTCCTGTTCTTTGGGCATGTAAGTTGGAGAACCTGGCTCCTACATGGTGTCAAGTATCAGAGGGGTAGCCGTGTTAGTCTGAATCTGTAAAAAGCAACAGAGGGTCCGGTGGCACCTTTAAGACTAACAGAAGTATTGGGAGCATAAGCTTTTGTGGGTAAGAACCTCACTTCTTCAGATGGCATCTGAAGAAGTGAGGTTCTTACCCACAAAAGCTTATGCTCCCAATACTTCTGTTAGTCTTAAAGGTGCCACCAGACCCTCTGTGGCTCCTACATATTTCACTGATTTGTTTTATTTGAACATAAAGACCAGGGATTTTTCAGAGTTGTTAGTGCTGTAATTGTAGCAAAACACAAAGTTGCCTCTTGGATCACATAGTGCATATGGTAACTGTGTTCCAGAGCGGGGAATTGAGTATCCCTTTTAGAAAGAAGTTATGAAATGGTTGAAAGTAGGAAGACTAGTTTAACACAGATTATTCCAGAAACCTGTAGTCACTAGATTTTGCTCTCTTCTAATGAAAATACATCTGATTGGTTATTTTTCCGTATGAGATCATGAAGAAGCCCTTTAACCTTTGTAATTAGAGGAGTTTGCCATTGGAGTTCTTCTGTTTGGTTACCTGGCACCCCCTCTTTTAGTGATTGCATATGTCCCTTACGCTATGTAGGTGTATGCATGTCTCATGCATCAGTGCCAGAGAGTTTTCCCTAGTGGTAACCTTAGAGGCAGCCCCATATGTCCACTGGCTTCCTCCTGCCCTGAGCCCGGGGTATAAATCGTGACCCACCCCACCCATCCTTTTGTTCTTCTTACCCTCTGTGGCTAGTAGTCAGAGCACTCCTGGGCTTTCCAGCCTAATTCCCCTGTGAACCGTTACTTATAGTTAGCTTTTTTCATTTAGCGGTACTCACTGTTTTTAGTCTTTGGACATCCTTTTTTTTTTTTTCCTTTTTCTTTTTAACTTATTTAATTTTTCTTTGGCTACAGCAGGATTCTGGGCCTTGCCCGGTACTGGGGGAACTTATGCCAAGGTCTCCAGGTTTTAAGCCCTGTTTCCGCTGCCTATTAGTGACTGAGGACTTGCTATTTAAAATGCTTGGCTGAGGGTCACATTAGAGACGGGTGTCTGATCTGCTGTGGCTTCCAATCCAGAACAAGAAGCAGAGAGAAGAGAGCCTTCGCTAACTTCTCATGGCTCTTTGCCTGGCGTCAGGGAACCCCCTCGTTTGGCACAAGGGAGTTCATTGACCACCTCTTGTAGGAGTGCTTCCGTGGTCTCTCCAGCAGACAGACTATATAGGAGATCCCCTTCACCAGGGCCATCATTTTCGAGGCGCAAGACCACGGACCATTCCCATCCTTTGAAGCATAAGAACGCACTGACTTCTTTGAAGTCCTGGGTACGGGCCTCCTCTGCAATGGAAGGCCACTCTCGTACCGAAGATATAGTGCGTGCCCTTCAGCTTGCCGTTTCCTGTACTAGTTCGCAGTACCTCTCAGGGCTGAGCTGTTGACTCCTGTATGCACCCCTGGACCGTTGAGATGGGCCATCTCATGAGTGATGGCTGTAGATGAGTCGTCCCTGCTTATGGTGGGGCAGCTGTCCATTTCGGTGCCATTCTGCCATTGCCACTGATTCAGGGCAAAGACCCTCTTCTGGCACCATCACAGGTGCGATGGCCATCAGCACCAACGTCAGGGTCTGTTGTGGCCCCATCATTCTCAGGCCAGGTACCGCACTCATTGGCCTCCTCAGTAGGCCCAGGGTATGGCACCTCCACCTCATCACATGGTACCACTGTCTAAGAAGCCTTCAATGCTGCCACTGGTACTGCAGTCTTGACATAGATCCTGGGCTCCGAGGACGACTCCTGGTACCACACCACCTAGGATTTGGGAGTATTTTTACTCCTAGTCAAAGTCAGGTTTCCCACTTCAGAGAGTCCAGGGCCGCCTCCTACTCTCACAGAAATTGCTCTGTCAAGGGCAGATCAAGGGATGGGGGACCCTGGCCTAGGCATAACTGGCTTCTGATACTGTGTCAGCCACCGCATTGGCCATATTGGATGCCTTGGGGAATACCACCAGCATCGAGATCAACGTCTCTGCTTCTTCATAGAAGCAAATTGTCAAGAAGGGAGGCTTCCCACCTGATACCAAGGAACCACTAATGGTTGGTGCAGAACAGCATCCAGACACAGAATGGCTGGACTTCCCCAATCAGCCTTGTGCCAGCAGTCTGCCTCAGCAGTGCAAGATCAGCCCCGGGAGGGTTCTGCCTTGCCTCCTTTGAATATGTCATCCTCATCGCCGGATGACGCGCTCCTACCAGAAGCTTCCTCCCCGGTTCTGGATGACTATAAAGTTACTAAAAAGGATGGACGCATCTCTTGGCAATCAAATGGAGCTGGTGGAGGAGAATCCTCACAAGCTGATAAATGTTTTGCACCCAGCTACTTCAGCCTTTCCTGTACATGAGATGTTAATGCAGCCCATCAAGTCACTGTGGCAAACCCCCTCATCTGTTCAACCAACGGCTAAGTGCATAGAGCACAAATACCAGGTTCCATCCCAGGGGTTTGAGAAGGTTTATTCACACCCCACACTATGCTCACTGGAAGTGGCCATGGTAAATGAAAGGCACTGTCAAGGTCAAGCTAAGGCTATGTCCCATGTTTGCCCCCCCCTTCCCCTCCCCCTAAAAAAGGATGCAAATCAGTTAAACCTTTTAGGGAGAGAGGTTTATTCAAAGTGTGTGTCGGGGGGGGGGGCGGGGGAGGGGGAGGTTACATCTTCATATTGCTGACCACCAGGCCCTCTTGGCCTGGTATAACTATTCAGATGGGAAGGCAGTGTCTCAGTTCATGAACAAATTGCCTGAAAACTGTAAAGAACAGTTTCAGTCCCTCTTGGTGGCAGGTCACCTGGTTTCTCGATCAGCTGTGCAGTTTTCCAGTCTCCCTGAATCCACTTTTATTATTTTGAGGACAAATTTCTCTCCTCCCCCACTCTGGCTTCATTTTTATTTGGTGGTTGGGGGCATTGGGGGTATTTTATTTACTTCCACAATGTTTGTGGGGCATAGATCAAATATCCCCTTGCCTCTATGCCAGCTGCTAGTAAGTTTAAAAAACAACCCAAAAACCTGTGCAATATACATCACAATATAATAATTCAAGCACCTCATTTTCAAAGCTCTGCCTGACTCGATTTCTGCCTTCATTCTCCCCTCCATCCCCCAACTGCTTATGCTCCTAAATGCACTTTTTGTACCTTCCCACTCATAGCTTCATCCCCTTTTACGCTGCCCCTTATGCTTAAAGTTCCCTCCCTTTCTTTGGATACCATCTGATCACACTGCTTTGCTGAAATTCCACCTTCTAAAGATATTTTCCATGGAGCGTTTCAGCCATAATTCACCAACATAAGAAGTGTATAATTGAAAACAATAAATACAAACTATACTCCACTTTGTGATTTGGATCTTCATGTAGCTCTCCAGTATATTACAGATTTGTCCTGTACTGTCCGTGTCCAATTGAAGCACTGATCCTCCATCCTTTACTTGAGTAACCTCTGAAATCTCATAAAGAATGCAGACTCAGCCCTTAAACTCTAAGCTCTCTGGGACAGGACCATATCTTCTTTTGTACCACACGGTACACACTATGTGCCATGGATACATACCTAATGACGTGGTGATACTGGGTGCAGTATAAAATTTTAAATAAGAAAAGGGACTTAAAATGTAGAAGTATTCCTCCCTTCTTGTAGATAAAACTACAATTGGAAAATCTACCTGGGAGAAATTGATTATTCTTGATTTGTTTTAAAAGGGGGGAAGCTCAGTGTTGCTCTGATGCTGTGGTTCATTCAAGACTAATTCCTATAACAATCTCAAACTCTTTAAAACATTTTAATTCTTTTGATACCTTAAATCTTACCGTTTGTTTGTTTTGTAGTTGTTTTTTTTTCTTTAAATCAGCCCTCTCACCCACAGGGAATGCACCTGTAAACGAACATCCTACAATAGAATGCACTTGTGCATGAAAAGCCTGAGTCACGTTAATGTGCTGACTTGTTGAAGAACCAGACTTAAATATAAATATCTATGCAATGTTTTACATAATCCTTCATGGTCAGCAACCAGTATCTTACCCGTACCTCATGCATAGCTGTGGCTTCCAAATTCAGATTTTTTTTTTTTTCTTTTGCCAAAGGACACACCAGCATGTCAAGTAGCTTCCCTTGCTGTGCTAATTGCTAATTTACAGCAGCCTAAACTGTTTAACAATCCATTTTTATTTTTATTATATTTTTAATGAAGTGGTCTCTCTCTCTC
This sequence comes from Chrysemys picta bellii, assembly GCF_011386835.1. NCBI lineage: Eukaryota > Metazoa > Chordata > Testudines > Emydidae > Chrysemys > Chrysemys picta. The sequence continues at coordinate 27,614,947 of NC_088805.1, forward strand.
CTTAGTTTTGGCAGCTCTATAATGCAATCACACTTTTTGAACTGTCTAGGCATACGGAATGCAAAGAATGGCAGGTAGGTAACTCTATTTACAATAAACAAGAACTCTGATGTTATCATTGATCCAAATGCCTTAGTCTGAAAATTGACATAGAATTTGTCAGAATAACTTCCTTTGTATCAGTTGAATACAATACCAAACAGAAGGTAGCTATAAAGTATATGGCAGTATCCACTTTATTACTATATCTTTAAGGATGCTGATACTTTTCTACTTAGTGTTCCTCATTGCCAACGACATGTACACGTTTTCTCGAATTCAGTTGCTTGTATTGATCTTGATATAGAATGATGTGAATCGCTTGGTAAGATGGGCTCAAGCAAACAATATGCATTCTGATATGGCTAAATAGAAATTTATACATCTAGGAACAAAGAATGTAGGCAGGCCATACTTACATGAGGGGGACTCTATCCTGGGAAGTAGTGACTCTGAAAGATGTGGGGATCATGGTGGATAATCGGCTGAACATGAACTCCCAGTGTGACTCTGTGGCCAAAAAAAGCTAATGCAATCCTGGGAGTATAAACAGGGCAATCTCAAATAGGTATAGAGAGGATATTTTACCTCTGTATTTGGCTCTGGTGTGACCACTGCTGGAAGGCTGTGTCCAGTTCTGGTGCCCACAATTCAAGAAGGATGTTGATAAATTGGAGCGGGTTCAGAGAAGAGCCATGAGAACAATTAAAGGATTAGAAAACATGCCTTGTAGTGATAGACTCAAAGAGCTCAATATATGTAGTTTAACAAAGAGAAGGTTGAGGGGGCGTGACTTGATTATAAGTACTTACATGAGGGACAAATATTTGATAATGGGCTTTCAGTCTAGCAGAGAAAAGTCTAACATGATCCACTGTCTGGAAGTTGAAAATAGAGAAATTGGAAATAAGCTGTAAATTCTTAGTGACGGTAATTAACCACTGGAACAATTTGCCAAGAGTCATGGTGGATTTTCCATCACTAACCCTCTTTAAATCAAGATGGACATTTCTCTATAAGATATACTCTTCTTCAAAAGGAATATTTGGGGAGTTCTTTGGCCTGTGTTCTACAGGGAGGTCAGACCTTCTGATACCTTCTGGCCTTTGAATCTGTGAATCCAAATGAAATCTAGAGGAGTCATTGTGCACCCAGTAGGGCAGGGAATCTCATGTGGTGGGCTGTTGGGGTTTTTTAAATTTTTTTTATTAAAATTCAACAGGCCCCATGCCCTCGCTCCATCACACAATCTAGCATTCAGATTTTCCTAGTAAAAAAGGAGGGACGCACCCTCCAGTGTTAGCTTGATATCTTCTTATTCATGTAGTTCCTCTCATATAAATGGGCGTTCCTACATATGCTGAGGCTTGGGACTAAATATAGCCCTGGCATAAGCATGAACAACCTCACTTTCTTCAGGGTAGTTGAGCTGGACCATGACATCTCCCAGACAGTGAAGTAGTTTAAAAATAATCTGTGTACAAATGTAGTAAACTTTATGTTAAAGGCTGTAAATTCCCATTTAAATGATCATGATAAAAGTATACACCTGTTAACTGAATAATCCATGTGAGTTCTGTATATTGGACTAGGATCTTCTCCCTCTATATGTGCCCATTGCCCCTACTACTGCTAACAGAATCGTAGGTCTGGTGGTGGGGCAGAGACCAGGACAGTCCTTCCCAAATTCTGTGTACAATCTGAGGCATGAGATTTGGTTACCTCCTTATCTTAAGGACAAATGTTGGTTATAAAATAGGACAATAGAAGTCAGAGCTTGAAAACACCCGATATATCAGACTTTGTCCTATTGCATGGAAAGTCTATAAACCCCTTCCATAGAACCCATGTCGAAGGGAAGACCTGTTATTTTGTATACAACTTTCATATATAGTGATTAACTTTTTAAGGCAAGTATCAAGTTTGCCTGATATTGGCGGGGGGAAGGGGTTGTGCATGTGTTACTTATGGCCAGGACCTCCTTATCATTTTAAAAAACCCTTTCAAATCTCACTGCTGTCATAATTGGAAGATTTTTACCAAATGGATCATCACTTTTGTGTGTTTTTTTTCCCCCCCCACCCCCAGGTTTTTGTACTGGCTCTCACATTTCTGCTGCTCTTCCTTGGAAACTTTCTTACTACTTTAAAAGTGGTGCACACTAAGCTTCAGAAAAACAAAGACGAAATGAAGAAACTGTGAAACTGGGTTGCAATGGTGGACACTAAAATGTGGGATCTCTCTTCTTTCCACTCTTAGCAAATAATTTATCAGACTGAACCTGGTAAACCACAGTTATATTGCAAATAAATCTTGGAAGAAATCCTGTTCGTGTTATGCTAAGAATGTGAACTCTCCCAGCACAGACTGCTGTACAGTATTATGCAAGCACTGCTCTCCAGCCTGCAGCCCTATTATTTAAGTATATTTAATACAAAACACATTTGGTGTTTTTCCTTTGTATATACAGCAGTAATGTGGCATGCACCTGCCAGAACAAACGCCAGTCTAGGGAGAAAGTGATATTTACTGTAATTCTGTTCCTTCATCTCTTGTTTTGTTTTTGGGTTGGGTTTTTTTTGATCCAGCATTATTTTATTTCTGAAATTCCAGGTACTACATTAGTAAAACTTTAAAAATGTTTTAGGTCAACCAGTAATGCAGACCTAATGTTTATTTCTAAAACTGTTAATTAAAACACTACATTTTCAGTGGCCTATGCTAACCTGTGTGTACTGTGAAACTTGCCCATATTTGTACCATGCTGCTATGCACCCTTTTTAAAAACTATTTAAAGAACAAACTTTTTTAAGTTAATGGTTTAAATGTTATGTTTTGTTATTGGCTTTGTTTGCAGGAAGCCTGGTGATATTCAGCTAGAGATCAGGTAATCTGGTCAGCCCTGAAAAACGCACAAAATAAATAGTACAACACAGAGCTGTTTCAAGACCTTCTTTTAAATGTTGCCTTTACCATTGTTTTCCAAAACCATGTTCTTCTGAACATGGCTCTGACTGAAGGCTGTAATTGCAGCACTTGGGCCTCTAATTTCATTTGTGAAAAGTGTTCACCCACAGGTGATATGGTGCTTTGTCTTATTATTTTCCTGTGTGCAATTCATTCGAGAGCATAGCGACTGTGTGTTTAGTTTCACCTACATAGTTGTTTATGGAGCACTTAGTGCACTGGATGAGGTAAATAGAATTAGTACCACCGTATTTGTCAATCTCAGGCATTGCTTTTTAGAGTACTGTATACTGAATTTTTGCCTATATGCCATAGCTTGCTTTGCAGTAAAAAATTTTTTATCCCTCTTTGTTAAGAAAACACACATCCACATCTTACTTTGTTTTTCCATCTAATGAGGGCTGTGTAGCTCCTGAATCAGAGCTTTTTCTATAGAGCAATGGAGGTTTTCCCTCCTTCCCTTCATGTTCAGTCTGAGCATACTGCCTCTAAAGATGAGTAGAATGTCCAAAGCTTGTTTTGGATTTACAAATTATTCCATTTTAAGCTTGGAGGTAAAGGCCTCCATGAATCTTAATTGTCCTTGGATTTTTTGCAGGCTTGTTTTGGGGTCAATTCCAAGTTAACAAAACCTCTGCATCCAATTAGCATACAACACAAAGGAAATAGATCACTCCAAGGTGGATTTTTCTATCAGCTGAATTCACAACCAAATGAAGAGAAGACTGGAAATGTACTGTTTCTAACCTGACTTTTGGAATTTTTCAGGATGTTAGCAGGAATCCTGGCAAAAACCGCAAATGTAAGCCTCCCAGACAGAGAAATAACTGACATGCTATGAACACAACCTACTCCCCCCTAGGATGGACTGCATATTACAGCCCAAACCATGGCATATTTCAGAAAAAACACCTCTGCTGCAAAATATCATTTTAAAACATGCTATTTCTGTAGTGTCACGTTATTGTGAAAAAATCTTCAGCTGTAGTAACCTCACGTACAGAGAAATTTCTCACAAAACTTTAAAGCCTTGGAGTGCAGGTACTAATTTGAATGGGATGGTTCCTCTCACTTAAATGGGAAGCAACTAGGACACCTGCATGCATTGTTAACTAGATGTCCTTGAAGGTAAAATAGTCATTGTAGGGCAGCAGGGATGATTTCACCATGTAATTCTTAACACTCATGTAAGTAGCACAGCTCAATTTGCCACACATCATACAAGCACACGGTGTTGAATAAATTGCACTTTTGTTTATTTTAAAGTTTTGCTTGTATTGCACATTCGATCCTCTCTCTAGGTATTAAAATAGTGGCAGCTGCTGTTACCTGCGAGAGGTAAAGCATTTAGCAAGATGCATCATATCTGCACTGAAGGATGTAAAACACTTTCTATTATCATAAATCCAATCTGGAGAGACCACACAATAGATTTCCAAACAGCTGCTTTACGAAGTGGACATTCTAATAAAGATGCAGCCAAATAGTACATAGTTTGGGGCAGTTGCTTGAGGCTACTCTGAGAAGAATGGTTAATAGAGCCCTTGCTTTGTAATTATAATTAGAACTCCTCAATATAGAACTTTGATTTTTATCCTCTCAATCTGACCATCTGCTCTGATTTAACTTCACTCTTCCTTTGAGAGAAGTAGCCATTTCTATCCTTTCCATGTCAATTCAGAAGTGAACAAGACCAGTAAATCAGCCAGAACTACCAGCACCTATGTGCTGGAATAAAACTATGAGCAATAAAGACTGCCAGTCAAACTGTCAGTGTATAAATAAGAGTGGATTTGGAACCTGGCTGACAGTCATTTACGGTCAGGAACAAAATCCAGATAAACGTAGCCATCTACCACAAACTAATATTGATAAAGCGCTTTGAAATCTTCCTATGAGGTGCAACAAAAAGCACAATATTACAAAATCAAATTTTAAAAATAAAATCAAAGTAGGAATAAAAATGGACTGAAAAAAGAAATTATAAAAATAAACTATTGGTAATAAATGTATCAAGATTTTAACAAGCTCTTCTATAGTCCCAGTGGTCTGGATCATCATAATATCGAACACCGTTTCCTCTTTTTTCGGCGCTTAGCTTTTTTCATGGCATTCAATGCAATATTTGTTGCTTCTTTAAAAACATTCTCTATGTTTTCTCGACACTTGGCTGAGCACTCCAAATAAGCTTGTGCCTTCATCTGCTGACAAGTTGCTTCACCCTAGAAGAAAGGAAGGTAACAAACGTAAGTGTTCTTGGAATTACAGAGGGAAGAAGTGAATAATTCTGAAGATATCTTTATACAATGGGGTCAGGCAAAAGAAGGCAGATGCTTTTGTTTGTAGAGTTAAAGAATAAGTAGTAGTAGTCCTAAGCACTACTGTAAAACACATATTTTAATAATAAATTAATAGGCTCCATTTATAGAACAACTTTATTGATTTTTTTTAAAAGATTAATCTAAAAGCCAGTTTGGAAGTGCAATGCAATGGAGATTTCTTGGTTGCCTACCTTGTTGTGTGTTAAAGCCCAACTTTTTTAAAGTTTAGGCTCTAAATAGAACCTCCAAAACCCCAACTTGAATGCTTAAATTAGCAATAAGGTGTGTATCCAGTCTGTCAGGACCCATATTTGAAAATTGGGCCTACAGTACAATCAAATTGACCCAAGCGCAATTTTACATAAAATTTCTCCACTTTCAGATGTCAGCAGGCTCCAGAGGTGGAGGGATCAGTGTTTGAATCCCAAACTCAGTTCTTAGCATTAGAAATATCTTGTGTTGCATGAGTGGCCCCTTCTGCTTGAGCCAGGAACAGAGTGGATGAGTTTCAGAAGACGACTCAACCAAAAGGATGGGTCAGTTTTAGGTAGGGTACTCAATGAGGAGGAAATGGAGCATAAGAGACAAGAAATCCTGAAGCACACTGCCCCCAAAAGAAGCTTCTTACTAACAGATAGCCATAAGAATTCTGTATATTATTTACGTTTCTACAATACAAACTGCTGGTATATGCCTGTTATCCATTTGGTGATTGACCTCTATCTGGAAATGTATACTGTATCTATATGTCAGAGGAGTCTGAAGAATCCACTCAAAGCTGGGACTGAAGCCAGGGTATTTAGGGACCAAAGCAGCAGTTCCATATCTTGAGCTGAAGGAAGATCTCCTCCATAGGAAAGTTTTAGTTTGCCACATTGTTGTAAAGGGTCTGAAAAGTTTGTGAACTAGGGACTTGTCTTCACTACCAGGATAAGTTGACCTAAGTTACACTACTCCAGCTACGTGAATAATCTAGCTGGAGTCTATATAGCTTAGGTCGATTTATCCCGGTGTCTTCGCTGCGCTGCATTGACGGGAGACGCTCTCCCATCGACTTATTTTAATCTTCTTGGGAAGCTGGAGTACCAGGTCAACCGGAGAGCGCTCTGTATCCTGCTAAAATCGACCCCTGCTGCATCGATTGCAGGAGCGTTGATCTCCCTGGAGTGCAGACCCGCACTCAGTCCTTTTAAGCCATGCTGATAGATTTTCTTAGAAAGGAGCTTTCATAAATGTCTACACTTTCTTGTGGGAATAACCGTATCAAGGCTCCTGGCAGCACCTGAGCTGAAGTAAATAATAAAATATTATATGCCTGACATTGGTGAAGAGAGTCGCTAAGTGCAATGGAGGCAGTATGCAGAATTTCACAAGATGATAAACATTTTCGTTTCTGACTGACTGGAAAGAACACCGTAATTTCTGACACCGATGCAGCAATAGTTCCTTTTTTTAATATTGCAAAATTTTGGTACACCTCAAGCTGTTGCCCAAACTTGTATACAGAATACTCAAATTTTGCTGCTGTCTTCGTGACCTGTAGCAGGAGGGATGACAGTCGTTATAGGAAAGAACAGGGAAGCAGCAGACCTAGGTTCTAGTTTCATTTCTGTAGATGCTTCCTGTGTGACAAGAAATCAGTCACTCCACCACTGACTAATCATCCCCATCTGTAAAGTGGGGATAGAGATACTTGCCTACATAACATGGGTGTTGTGAGGCTTGGTTAATGTTTGTAAAGTGGTGCTTGAATGGTAAATTTTGCATCAATAAGCAACAGTAACCTTTGAGGTGAGATGCTCCTTTCTGTGTCAAGATTTTCATGGCAGTGCTTACTATTCATGAGTAATAATACCATATTATAGGAAATGTACCTATTGCTCGTGCAAAGGACAGAACTCTTAAATGCAATCCTCTTTACCTGGTTATATGTGATTGGTTCCTGCTCAGAAGACATGAGCTTACGTAAATGTTCTTTGTCCTTTCGAAGGTCTGTTTTGCAGCCGATAAGTATTAGAGGGACTCCCCGGCAGAAGTGACTTACTTCAGGATACCACTGATGGTGGAAAATGAAACATTTAGGTAAGCTTTTAAAAAAAAAAAAAAATCAAAATGACGATGCCTAGGAGCAAAATCAGCATTCAATTTACAACAAAACTGTAGAAAGTATCCAGTGCTAGGAACAGGGTAGGATATTATTTAAGTGAGTATTTATAGATATACCGCAACCTGACCTGTAAATATGTGGGGCCCCTCCTTTCCTTAAAGTACTCAGAGGTAAATTATGCTCTGCTCATGGAGGGTTAACTCTGCATGGGACTTCCTATATCTCAGCGGTTCTCAAACCGTGGGCCGCTTGCAGCCCAATCAGCACACAGCTGCAGCCCATGTGACATCCTCAAGGCCATACAGGTAGTATTGGATGCAGCCCACAGAACACACTGGTAAATAGGTTGATTGAAAACCATTGCTATATCTCCTACATTGTGTTTTAAGACATGAGCGAAGATTGAGATAGAGAGCAGTTTGGAAAAGCTGGCAGTTTCTTTAGGACATGAACTTGCATTCCTTGCACACCCAAAATTTCTATCCTGGGCAACGAAATGTTGCTATTGACTTCAAGAAAGCAGGATTAGCCCCATAACGAGCATGCTTTCAATAAAATAGCCAATTGAAGTAATTTTTTTTTTTTTTTTTTTGGGCTGAGCAGCTGCCGCATCTAGACAGTATCAGAGGGGTAGCCGTGTTAGTCTGAATCTGTAAAAAACAGAGGGTCCTGTGGCACCTTTGAGACTAACAGAAGTATTGGGAGCATAAGCTTTCGTGGGTAAAAACCTCACTTCTTCAGATGCAAGAAGTGAGGTTCTTACCCACGAAAGCTTATGCTCCCAATACTTCTGTTAGTCTCAAAGGTGCCCCAGGACCCTCTGTTGCATCTAGACAGATTATTTATATAATGAAAGCACCTAAAACCCCCAATCAACATCAGGTACTGTATAATCATATAGGTAAGATATGGTCCCTGCCCCCCAAAGAGCTCACTTACACTAGTGTAAATCCAGAATAAATCCTCTAAAGTCAGGTACAAGATCAGAATCCAGACCAGTCGTACTTAGTTTCATTTATCTGGTTTTAGTCTTAAGCTTTCACTTTGGAGCATCACAAAGACTGAACAGAAATACTAAATTCAAAGATATAAAGAGGTGCCTACCTCTGTCTCCCCTATACTTAATACCATACATCACTAACTTTAGAATCAAATTCACCTCCATTACACTCAAATCTAGTGTTATCTCACTGTTGTTGATTTCAGAATTGCTTAGAAAACAGACTAAAAAATTCCAAACCCTTTAAGAGAGTGAAGGGCTAGCCCATCATATATTCTGAAACACGTGGAGTGTATGTTACTTAGGGTACGTCTATACTTCCTTCCTGGTCCGGATGTAAGCGATCGATCTTCTGGGATCGATTTATCGCATCTTGTCTAGATGCGATAAATGGATCCCGGAAGTGCTTGCCGTCGACGCCGGTACTCCAGCTCAGCGAGAGGAGTACCGGCGTCGACGGCAAGCACTTCCGGGATCGACGGGGGAGCCTGACTGCCGCATCTGGACCCGTGGTAAGTTCGGACTAAGGTACTTCGAATGCTGTTAATAACGTAGCTGAATTTGCGTTCCTTAGTCCGAAGTGGGGGGTTAGTGGGGACCAGGCCTCAGAAAGATTAGAGGGACACTGACAGCTATTATACTGAGGCTTTTTTTTTTTTTGCTTTACTCTTCAATGTTTAATACCATCTTAAAAAATTTTGAAAATAAGAATTTTGTTCTAATTTATACAGACTGGCAGCAAGAATAGCTGCGCACACTGACAGTGTTGATAAAGAGTCAATAGAGTGAAAACCAAGAGTGTGGAACACTTCTTATTTTTTACAGAGTTTATAAAAAAATTTTTTTAAGGCAGTGATGGAACTGTGGATTTTAACTAACAAAGATTTATGATCCAGAGGACATTCTCCATCAGAGTACAACCACTTTCACGTGCTGTAGGTCACATTTTGAGCCTTAAGTGTGCAGTAGTCTCCCTTTAGATGTTTCAGCCTAAAGATCTGTAATCAATCACAGAACTGAAACTAAGTTATAGTAAATTTCTCTTAGTAACTCGAGCAAGGGGATTGACCTTGAACTTTCTGCCTTCTGGATCTGGGGTCCCAGTCAACCTTGCAGCAGGGGGTCACAAATAGGATGACTTGTTGTTAAAAGCCAGGTGTAAGAGTTCTTTGGGGCAAATAACAATAGAACAAAAATATATGAATAAAAAGAGAGGGAGAGAAGACAAGCTTCATATGAGGTACTCCTGGAGAATTAGATCTTGCTCTTCTGATTTCTCTGTATTTTTTTTTATATTGTATTGAAACTAAGAGGGCCCTAAACCCAATTCTGAAATCTGAACACCCATAAATGTTGGAGAAACTCTTATCCAGATCTCAGAACTGTGTCTCAGGCCCATTGCTAGATGTGTGGTGATAACTAATAAATGCACTGTTCATTTATCTTAGGGAGTGGGGCTGCTAAAATCAGGTTGTTACAAAATCAGTCATTCTCACCCATATAGCATAGTAAATTTAACATGAATGAGCCAAGTAATTATGAGGTCTCTTACCTTAATTAAAACGTTATCATAGCTAGTAGGGTTCATAACATCATAACAAATTAAGACCATGTTTGTATTCTGGTATGAAAGTGGTCGTAGCCGATCATAATCCTCCTGCCCTGAAACATGGGGAAAAAAGTGATAATGCTTTGGATAAAAAACCTCATTCTTTATAATATTACAATGCAGATATTTTAAAATGCATTCCCATTGCCCACAGTATGTCTTGTCTTAAAAACAGTAATGACAGACTGTAAACATTTTTAATAAATCATTGGCCTTAATAGGATGAGTTCCTTGTTTGAAAATGTATAAGAAAATATGTTTAAGAGAATCAACTTGATAGTAAAAAGGTCTATAAACATTGAATCCTTGTGAAATCTCAGTATGAAGCAAATGGATTTTTTTTGTCTAAATGTTCAATATTTTGCAACTTGGTACTAAGCAGGACACAAAGCCATATGGTGCAGGATCTGAAACATGAAGGCTGGATTGTCATTCACTAGCAGAGACAAATGCAGGAGTCTAGACTGGAAGCTTATTACTGATTAAAAACCTGTGGAATTGGCAAGGGTCTTATTGACATACAGGGTTCAATGGGCAGGAAGCATGCCTACTTTTTGCCAGATGTGAATGCAGCATAATAAAAAGGCTTAAATAACAAATGCCCCTCTCTTACCGACGTCAGTGAATGGAGCGAGGTAATGAGCATGACAACTGCCACCCCTCAGATGGATTGCCATCCATTAGTGAGCACGTAGCCTCACCAAACTACACCGCGCAGCACGCCCAATTCTAAAGAGTACAACTACCAGCTGCTAGCTGATTTTACAAGATACACAGCAACATGAGCCAGTCTTAACTGATCTATGAAATGAGCCTTAAGAGCTGCTGATGCCACCTGGAAATGTTTGTAAAAATTTCCTTTTAGGAATAATTTGACATGTGGGGAATTCATTTTACTATTCACACATTCACATGAGAAAACTGGTCTGCTTATTTCCCTGTATTTATGACATACCAATCACCTTCAAACCAGAGCATTGTGATGTCACACTGAGCAAGCGTCTGGAGGTGGCCAATCGGCACCAGAGGCAGTTGAACTAAGAAATCAAAGATCCTGTTTCATCAAAGGCCAATAGTTCAATAGGATGTTTTTCAAAGTTTTCCAGAAGGCACCAGCGGATGTTTAAGAAGACAGTGAAGACTCTGATGACCACTTGAGAGCTGACCCATGTGTCAGGTATGTCAGCAGGAAGTTTTTGACTTTCCAAGAAGTGAGTCAGGGATGCCAATCCTTTTTGCATTATTATTTTCATATAGTTACTGAGCACCATGTGTGCCTGATACTATACAAAAACACAGAGGCAATTCCTGCCCAAAGGCAATCACAAATAAAATCTTTGCATCAGCATTACATAGAGCGTACCCCTCTGCTAACCATTATTTCAACATACTTTCTAATATACAGCTGTTGTATCATGGTATTCAACACAAAGCCCTACACTACTTATTGTACTCAAAATGCTTGACTCCAAAGTATGGTGCTATCAGGAAGGGCATGGATACAGAAAGAACAATATTGCTACAGAGCATTCAAATCTTTCACCTGAATATTTAACCCCTGCTGGTAACAGGATTTCCAACTATTTGCATAAAGGGATGGTGGGGGGTTAGGACCCAATTCTACATGGTGCCAAGAGCCCTTAATTTCAGTGGAGTTAAAAGCATTTAGTATTTCAGAGGAGACGCTCCAAAACAGTGCAGAATTGGGTCCTTAAACTTTTAATCCCAGAATAAGACAATTAAGGAATGTATTGTGCTCTGCAGTGTTTATATAACATGCAACAACTGTATTTCTAATCCTTCTCATTTTCTGAAATCCACCTCGTTGTTTGCACCAGATTTACCACTTTTTTTGGGGGGAGGGGGAGTGTAATATAATGCTTTGCTTAGGTGATCATCTAAAGTTGTATTAAATTTCAGGAGAAAAAAAATGAGAAGGAAATTAGTTGTAAAGCAATATGGCTGGGATGTGTGTGTTTGTACACGTGCTTCTTTCACTCACGTTTATTACTCTTAGCCTGCACAAAGGCAACTTTATGAAATCAAGCTATCCTCTAGCAGCCAGTTATAAAATTACCCACAGTAACCACTCCAGCCTCTCAACTCATTTGCTGCTACTTTGCCATAACATTTGTGATTGGTGAAGCAGATTGATGGATGTTCCATTTTACAAAGTCATGATGACCTGCCCAAGTTGGAACAGAGCAAAAACACTTAGTCTGATGAACATGCCAGGGATCTCAAAAGAGCTGCTTTTGATGGTGTAAATGAAACTGATGTGCCATAACGAGAAACGGAACAGATAGATATGACATCACAGGGCTTCATCTTCACAGTCAAAGTTGAGGGTGGGTTGAGAAGAACCAGGTATTTATTTTTAATTGTAGACTAAGATAACCAGATAAAGACATGAGGAAACGTAGATTTACACAGGCTTAACATGTTTTTTCTTATGTATTTTATACACCTCAGGAATGGCAAATACAGAGCATAGCAAAAGCTAAAATACACACACCATAATGGGAAGGCTAGAAAGGACATGGTTTATGGAAATAGAACATGATCTGATTCCAGAGAGTGCTTATTTGTTTTTCTTCAACTCTGCCAAAATTAACAGCTACAGAGTTGTTCTTAACAATAGTTGTGTTATAACTTTAGCAGGCTGAAACTCATCTTAAACAACATTGGAAGAAGGACACTTTCAAGTTCTCTGTTGCAAATATAGATACTTTAGCACTTATGTTGTGGTAGATATATATATAGAATAGTGCAATAGGAAATGTTTGCCCGTATGTGAAATCCTATTGTCTGAGCTATTGTGCTTTCTCTTTTTTGTAAAAAGCAAAATAACAAAACCTGTGTGAAAGAAGGAATGATGGAACGAAGGGTTTGTTTATACTGTATTCGCATAGACATACCCGAGCTAGCTTTAATCAAGCTAGGTTGAAGCTGTAACAGTGAGTGCTTCCGCACAGAGTAGCCCTGTAAACAATTGCCCAGGGTTCTCAGTGGGCTTGTACAGGTTTAGCTTTGGTATGTCTACTCAAGCTGTAATCACACCCTATGAGTAGAGTATACACATGCACCAAATGTTTTAGCGTTTAATTGCCATAAAGAAGTTGGAGGAGGAGGGGAGAGATGTGCATATTGTAACTAAGCTGCTGGATGACTTCCATCCCCAGCTCCCAGAACAAGTGTGAGGGAAAGGGTTGGGCCACAGCCCTCTGGGAGGGGCAGCAACCCAAATCAATATCTAGCTAATAGAGGGCACCATGTTACCCAGAGTGACCAATCAAAAGAACTACATCAGAAGGCAGAGGGGATCAGGCTCAGGAAAGATCCTTTGTGTGCAGCAGGTTGACGGCAGCAACCTGAAAGCTGGCTGCAGAAGGGATCCATGCCAACACCTCACTGGCATCACCAATTGAGATACCTCGGTTTAGTGCAAGGGTCAGCAGCCTTTCAGAAGTGGTGGGCCGAGTCTTCATTTATTCACTCTGATGTAAGGTTTTGCGTGCCAGTAATACATTTTAACGTTTTTAGAAGGTCTCTTTCTATAAGTCTATAATATACAACTAAACTATTGTTGTATGTAAAGTAAATAAGGTTTTTAAAATGTTTAAGAAGTTTAATTTAAAATTAAAATGCAGGGCCCCCTGGACCAGTGCCAGGACCCAGGTAGTGTGAGTGCCACTGAAAATCAGATCGCGTGCCGCCTTTGGCACACGTGCCATAGGTTACCTACCCCTGGGTTAGTGATTACATCATCAGACCCCTTGGTGCTGCAAGGCCCAGTAATTCCATATTTGAAAGCTTTTGTCAGACACCAATATGACTTCAGGATGCAAACATTTTTTAAATATTATGGAAATGTTAATTAACCAAAACAAAAAAACCTCCTCTGACATTTTAGGAACAGGAAAAGGACATCCAACTAAACCAATTTGCTTCATCCAACTCTGGATGGCAGATTCCATTTTCCTAGTCAATCCCCTTTCATTCCTTGGTCCTCCTACCGAGATGGTCAACACAAGGGCTAATTAAAGGTCAGTTGTGGTGGTGGTCTGTGTAATATGGACAACTGTCTTCTAGGAAGTGGAGTAAAATCTCTTAATTTAGGCCAATGAATAATAATCAGATGATTGTAAATTTCAACCTGTTTGCAATGCCCCAGGTTTGACAGGAAGCTATTACATTACATAACATTTTGAGAGACCAGCCCGTGGTGCCTTAATTAATCTGGGTCCAGTTAGATCCAAAAACTAAGCTATACATGCCTTTCTTCTTGCCCTCAAACACAGTGATGAGAATTGTCAAAATGGCAGACGCATCAAATTCTCATCATCCTGTCACACACACAAAAATCCAAAACCTTATCAAAGACTTGTCCTTTCACAGCTTTCACCATTGCATCCGGATGATGACATGCAAGAACAGTAGTGTGAGAACACCCTTTTCTCAGTAAGGTTACTCAGGCTGTGGTCAGAATTTTTCTTCATTGTGGCTTTAAAACAAAAATTCTGCAAGATGAGATAAAACAAACTTGCAGGACTGAACAGAAGGGGCCACTTAGCTCAGACAAAACCTTTGATTACTTGTGTTCAGTCTCAGTTTTAATTCTTCTCTCGTTGTGTTGTCAAAATTGGTGTATGAAAATTCCATTAAGGTTCTTTTATATATATTTTTTTCTTTCAAAATTTTCAATCATTCTCTTCCCACAGTACACCTCTACCTTGATATAACGCTGTCCTTGGGAGCCAAAAAATCTTACCACGTTATAGGTGAAACCGCGTTATATCGAACTTGCATTGATTCGCCGGAGTGTGCAGCCCCGCCCCACCCCCCCGGAGTGCTGCTTTACTGCGTTATATCCGAATTCGTGTTATATTGGGTCGCGTTATATCTGGATAGAGGTGTATTGTAAAATAATTGCTATTTAGCATTAATTTCCTGCATCTTTGTGCCTTTAAGAAGCTGCCTGCACAGTGCTTCACTTGGTACAGCTAATTTCACATGAGATGCTTAATTCCTTACCAAAGACCCCATGCTCGCTCCTTTGCCTGAAATGGCAACTAGCCCATGATGTCACAACTTGGCCTTAAGAACAGGTGGGGCTTCAGTGTGATGGGGGACAGGAAGAGAGGAGGAAATTAAGCCATGAGTTGCACTCTCTCCAGTCTCGCTGCCAGAAGGGAAAATTGGGCTAGTTTGAGTTTCTCAGCCTGCATGAGGCCCTAAGCAGCTTGGATTGCTTGCATAGACTACCCACCCTGCATTCTACATGGGGACATAATTAAAATTCTCTCTTGCATCCAAGATCCTTGGGAACATATCATGATACTTTCAATCAGCTTAATGACCATTGTGCTTTGTTATAGTTATTCAGTAGGTTCCTACAAATGAACTATTTCTCTATTCTATAACATGCTGTCCATGCAAAGAGGACCAACACCTAAGAATTCTTAGACCATGTCTCAAAGAACATGACTTTAAAGGAAGGCATTAAACTCCTGTAACAGACACAATTATACAATAGCCTACCCACAACAGATGTTTCTTCCTACCCCCTGTCAATTCATGTCTAGATTCTGTCCTGAAGCATGAAAGCTTACATTGCTTATAAATTATAATCTTAGCTGGTGTTACTGTAACTTATTTAAATAAATAGGATTCTCTTTTAATCTAAGCTCATTTCTTCATTAATTTCTTGTCGCAGTGAGTTTCATGAATTAATTACATGTCTGATAAAATATTTTTGTTTATCAGTTTTAAATGTATTGCTTGTGTACTTCATAATAATGTTGAAAAAATGCAAGCCATCAGTATAATGGACTTTTATACTTATTTTTAGATTTTTCCAAATATTTTAATTATTTACTTCTAGAATATATTCTCTGGATAGAAAAGGTCCCATGGAACTACAATTGACAGACAAGGGAAAAATATTTATTTAAAGCTAAATGTCAATGGCATCCTATGAACTGACCAGCAAGAGTGCTCCTCTCTCTGGGTATGTCTACATCAGGGGTAGGCAACCTATGGCACGTGTGCCAAAGGCAGCACGCGAGCTGATTTTCAGTGGCACTCACACTGTCCAGGTCCTGGCCACCGGTCCGGGGGGCTCTGCATTTTAATTTAATTTTAAATTACCGTATTTTCCGGCGTATAAGACGACTGGGCGTATAAGACGACCCCCAACTTTTCCAGTTAAAATATAGAGTTTGGGATATACTCGCCGTATAAGACTACCCCTCTTCCAACGCACACCAAAAAAAAATTAAAAAAACATCAGATTTGATTTCAATATGGTAATTTTAATTCAAATGCTTATGACATGCAGGTACTTAGCAGAAAAATGTTGGACATTTGTATACTGTACTGTATGTACTGGTGCTATACTGTATGAACAGGTACAGATACTGGTGCTGTACTGTATGTGGTACCCAGTATACAACAACCAGCCAATCACGGCAAGCGATGTACCTTACCGGCGATTGGCTGGTTGTTGTATACAAAGCCTGCTTGGATTGGTCAGCTCTCCCTGCCTGCCCAGCCCTCCCTGTCTCCAAGACTATCAGAGCGGTAGCGCAAACACGCCTCTTTCACCCGTCTGGCCCGCCCTTGTATCCTATTACCTCCTTCTCTGCCTCTCAGATCTCGCACATGCGCGCCTGCGCCACTTCACTGCAGTCCTCAGGAGCGAGATCTGAGAGGCAGAGAAGGAGGTACGGTAATAGGATACAAGGGCGGGCCAGACGGGTGAAAGAGGCGTGTTTTTCTGGGCACAGCGCCGCTCTCTCTCTTTTTTCCATACCCCGGGCGTCCCGGACGCCTGCAGCTTGCTCCGCCCTTCACTTACACCTTCCCGGTGAGGCACCCCCTCACCTCGTCATCGGGCGGGGATGTGGCCGCAGCCATTTTTGAGCTCCCCCCACCATATGCGGCGACCGCAGATTCTCCAGTCCGGCTCGGAAGTTTCAGCACCCGCCCTATAAGACGACACCCGGCGTATAAGACGACCCCCGACTTTTGAGAAGATTTTCCTGGGTTAAAAAGTAGTCTTATACGCCAGAAAATACAGTAAGCTTCTTAAACATTTTAAAAACCTTATTTACTTTACATACAATAGCTTAGTTATATATTATAGACTTATAGAAAGAGACCTTCTAAAAACATTAAAATGTATTACTGGCACACGAAACCTTAAATTAGAGTGAATAAATGAAGACTCAGCACACCACTTCTGAAAGGTTGACGACCCCTGGTCTACATAGCAGTTGAAGATGGGACTGCAGCATGGGTAGGCACAAATGTGCTAGCTTTAATTTAGCTAGCATGACTAAAAATATCAGTGAAGATGGGGCTGCATGGGCTGTACAAGCTCACCTGGGACTCTGGGTACACACTTGCATTGCAAGCACATGCCACCATGTCTTCACTGCTATATTTAGCTGTGGTCGCTAGATTAAAGCAGGTACAGATATGCCTATCTGAGCTGCAATCTCACCTCTGAATGCAATGCCTAATTTGAGGCAGCATGGTGGCATGACCTGTGAAGTGGTATGCAAGATCCTAACTACATGAAGATTGAAAATAATCTCCTTTCCAGCCTGGCAGCTGGTGGCAATTGATAGTGCTACGAAGGGTATATTTCCTCTTAAAATGAACATTTCAATCACATAACTGAGAACCCCTATAGTTAAAGAAAAATTCTGAATTATCTTTTGTTTAGTCTGTGGTATGTTAGCTAAGGCTATACTTTCAGAACTCAGTTTAGAAAACTTGGGGAAATTTACTTTCTTCCTGGCAGAAATGAATCAAAAGTTAAATATGACCATATTAACAGCCTTACATTTTTTCCCAGGAGGGCCCTGTGAGTCACCTTGTTACCCCCCGGCTCCCGTATGAGGGAGTCTTGTGCTTGGCTGGGTGTCAGCTCCCTAAGTCCACCAGACTGTGAGCCAATCAAACAATCTCCTCTTGCAGTCCTACCCTTTACTTTGTCTTGCAGATTAACAACATGTGCCCCCCAGGCCCTTTGAAGCATTCCCCTGTGATATCCAGCCCCTGACACTGGTTACTCACAGAACTACCAAGTCCACTGTTCCAAAGGAACAATATACACAGCAGCTTGTATGATCCAGCTCAGGATTTAGATATACCGATAGTAAAAACAAAATAAAGTTTTTATCATTAAAGACTAAAGATAGTGAGTAAGGATATTGGAAACAAATGGTTACATATAAAACAAAATCATAACATGCTTTCTAGAGACTAAACTTCATTAGCAAGGACATTCATCTGAGGGTTAAGTTTCTCACCCCCAAAATATTTTACAGCATCTTCAACCAAGGTTGGCTGAGATCCCATGTTCATGAATGTAAATGCAGTGCCCATTTACTTCCTAGATGTAGGATAATGGGGTGTCTTTTTTGCCTCATAAATATGCCCCCAAAGTTCATTGGCTTTGTACACAGCCAGGATAACCACCTGAGACTTATTTTTCCTGTGTGCTGCTTCCCTGTTGACTTCAGATCTCCTTGATAACTTGACTTGGTATGTAAATGGACATCCATTGTGTTAGCTCACAATGTTTAATTTACATCCTAACACATTTCTTACCTCCTGTCCGGAGGAAACTCTGTTTTCACTTCTGCCTTGATACAGACTTTAAAAACATAGTTTCAGTATATATACATATCTCCTTACATAGCATCTGTACATATATTTCACAATGATATTGATGACCAGTGTGACCCTGCTTTTCATTTAAGAACTAGAATGTACATGCCAGAATCATGGTATGCATCCGAAGAAGTGGGCTGTAGTCCACGAAAGCTTATGCTCTAATAAATTTGTTAGTCTCTAAGGTGCCACAAGTACTCCTGTTCTTTATGCCAGAATCAAGATATTCTTGTAACCCTGTTGCCAGTTGCCATTAAGGGGTTCTTGGGTCACACACGCACTTTTCTAAACTCCTCATCAGAAGGTTTTGGATCTTAGTGGCAACCATCTTTGTGGTCATGTAGGACTGGAAGGACTCCAGCTAGAGATTGTCAATGTCCCTTTTAATCAGCCACAGTGAGCAGTATGTGGGACAAAAGGCATTACCTCCCCTCCCATGCGTCCCTCCGGAACGGAATATGCTCTTACCTAACCTCCTGAGATGGCAGTGGAGGGAGAGACCAGCACCAGAAATTAAACCCAGATCTCCTGAATTACAACATAAAGCATCATCACCAGTGAATTGCAATTCTTTACATGCTAAATGAAAGGAGTTAATTTACCTCTCAATTCCTTTATCTCACTTTACAGTGAGGCATTTTAATTGAATAAGCAGATGCAACATGTATTTGCAGGCAAAACAATGTATTGCAAACTCTTTGTGGGTTGCAGCACACAGACCAGCAACTTCCTGCTACAGCAAGAGATGTTTCTGATAAGGAAGATTATAGAGAAAGTAGCACACAATAATACAAAAGATCTACTATGAAAAATTCTTATTCTATCCACTTTTATTCCAATTCATGATTTCCAGTTGTTGCTAAACTGACCATATATAATGAAAACTTTTCCCCCTAATTTGAATTAAACCTGTGAAATATATTAAAATTCTCCTCCATTTTTATTTTTAATATTTCTCCATAGTCTCCTTGTTCATGTCCTCACAAAGTGGGAGGGAATGGCTTAGAGACCTAGACATCAGGTTTCAAATACAGAGTCCTTGAAACTACAGGCTTAACACATGGCAGCGCCAACTCATCCCTTCATCCTACTGAGGTAATATATTGAGTTATATAAATTTTAATATGTGGGGGTGTCTTGGACAAGACCTTAAACAACTTTGAAGTCCTGTTTGCTCTGTGTGGATACTGAAGACCCAAGAGCACTTTCTTGAAGAAATGAGATTTGACTCCGCATCCCATGCCAAAGTTTCCCCTCTGACACTGTTGTCAGGTGTGCCAGTTGGTTGAAGCCCTTCACCCCAGAGATGGCTGCATTTCTGTGGTACTGTAGACTTATAGTTTGTGAAATGTTCTGGGATCCTCCAGAATGAAAAGCACTACAGAAATGTAAACTCTTATTAGAGTTTCTTTCTAGTTTTGCATATAGGTCACTATTCTGTACTTGACAAAATAGCTTCCGGAACTTGATCTCCTGTTGTTTATATATGAAGAATGAAAGAGAAATGTCCAAAACTACCTCGATATTTATGTAATAACTTTCTTAGAGACCCAAAGATTTGTTTCACTGGAAACAATTTCAATTGTTTTGTGTTTAGATTACTGGGGGATGAAACAGCTCCAACATGTTTTAAAGTATTACTTGAACTGATCAGTTTATCTTCCTTTTCACTGAGCTGATCAGAAATCTCATACTACAATCCTATTACAGTTTGCAATATTAAGGTTTCAGACTTTATTTTCTTGTCAACAGAAGAATCTGGGGGATCTTGGGCTTATAAATGTCATATACTTGTAACTATATTATTGTTTTCGGTCAAGATTTTCCATGACCTTAGTAAGTTTATTTTACAAGAATCACATTTTAAACAATGTTCTTTTGTCTTCAGATAAGTTATACTAGTTTTATAACACGTACTATGCTTTTGCAATGAGCACCTCACCCTCCCTGATTGAACTAACCTCATTATCTCCATACTGATTTATACCTGCCTCTGGAAATTTCCATTACTTGCGTCTGATGAAGTGGGCACTGACCCACGAAAGCTTATGCTCCAATACTTCTGTTAGTCTTAAAAGTGCCACAGGACCCTCTGTTGCTTTTTACAGATTCAGACTAACACGGCTACCCCTCTGATACTTGACACCCACTAGTTGACAACCTCAGCTTTAAGTTTCAACTGCTTCCCTGGTGACAAAAATGTTAACTATATACACAATGGGGCCTTTAACTTGTTTGGACTTCTATGTTCTATTGCAATAAAAATGTGAAATATAGTAATAGTACATTTTCAGAAATGTTTCTATTAGTACAGAACATAAAATAGTTACCAGTTGCTTTATTACAATTTTAATAGAAATGGAAAATTTGCCTCAAATGTTTTAAATATTAATAAAATTCATTCTTCATGCCTTTTATATATCAGCACTTCCATTTTCTCATGGACTCATATTCTGAACAAACCCTGGTTTGACATCAGAAGAATAATTTAGTAATCACTGATATTCTTTATGTCACAGCTATATGAGCTAAATAGGGGAAAAAAACAAGAATGTATACATTTGCGTATGTAAACCTCAAGTGGCATTAATTCAATCTACTGCTAGTCAAATCTGGTGATTGATACTGTTCAATCAGTAATTGAAAGGGCTTTCCAGCTGGCTTTGAGGCAGTCAGAGAGAAAGCATGATCCAATGATTAGGTCAAATTCCTATGTGACCTTGGGCAAGTCACTTGACCCAGATCCACAAAGGTACTTAGGCTCCTCAAGTCAATTGATTTATGAAAGTTTGGCGCCTAAATATCTTTCAGGATCCAGGCCTTAGTCTCTCTCTGTTTTATCTCCACTTTACAGATGGGGAAATGAAAGTACTTCCCTGCCTCACAGGGGTGTTCTGTGGAAAAATGCATTAAAAATGGTGAGAAACTCAGATACTATTGTAACAATGGCCATATAAGTAGATAAAATAATTTAACTGCTGCTATGATTTAAAGCATCTATGATGCTCCCCAGGACACCTAGGGTTGCAAGGCACCTCACTACCACCTGCCCTAGGGGTGAGGCAGTGCTGTGGATCAGCTCCTTGAAGCCACCAGGCTCTGGCAACATGAGCACTGCCTTCCAGGCCTCCGCAGGCCTTGCTCTCTCCATGCAGGACAGTGATAGGCACACACCAACCGCGGAGACCTCCAAATGTTCCCCGTAGAGTTCAGCTCTTTTTCCACTGAACACTCACAGAATTACCAGGCCTGCTGTTCCCAAAGAAACAGTACACACCACTTGTAAGATTCAGCTCAGGATCATTTTGCTTTACACCCCAGTACTTGGATATATTTATAGTGAAAACAATAAGTTTATTACCAAAGAACAGAGTTCAAGTGATAGTGAGTAAGAATAATGGAAACAAATGGTTATATATATATATATATATATATATATATATATAAAATCTCTCACAACACTCTTTCTAGAGACTAAACTTAACTAACAAGTTTATCACTTGTCTAAAGAAGCTTATCTCAACCAAAGTTCTCTCCAGTGTTTTCAACCAAGCCTGGCAACCCCTCACCAAGGAAACTCATTGTCCTTCCTAGGCGAAGGATGCCAGGATGTCTTCTTTGTCCCCCAAATGTACTAGAGCTAACCATTCATGTGCACATCAAACTAGGGTCATCTCCCATCCCCACTCCTTACTTCCTCTGGTTATTTTTCTCTCTTTGAAGCTTTCACAATCCTTCCTTAGCATTTGGTTCAGACCAGTGGGAGGAGCCCCACTGGGAATGATACAACACATAATTTACATGTAAACAGACACCTAGATAAACGTATCTTGTCTGACAGAAAACCTGTTTTTCACCATTGCTGATGACCGGTCCTTACGCATAACTCTTAACATAATTTTCAGCGTACATACGTAACTTCTTACACAACATTCATGTGTGCGTTTTGCAATGATACTGATGACCACTGTAATACTGGGATTTTTCTGAGACCTCACATGACACTCTTTGGTGAACCAGAATGTATACACCAGACCCAGGAGATTCCTGTAGTTCCTATTCACGCCCCTGTGTGTCCCTTGCAAGTTGGCACTAAGAGGTTCCTGGGTCACAGCATCTGAAACAACTGAGTAACTTCATTGGCTCTGGGCACTATAAAATATATTGTACTAAATTTGCAAAAGTGGGCATCAACTCGAGATACCTTACCATGCCGAAGATATACGGAGCATCTTCCCTTTGAAAATTAGGCCCCTGAATCATAAAAATGTAGGGTTGAGAGGGACCTTGAGAGGTCATCTTGTCCATTCCCTGGTGCTGAGGCTGGACCTAGTATACCTAGACCATAGCTGACAGGTGTTTGTCCAACCTGTTCTTAAAAACCTCCAACGAGGAGGATTCCATAACCTCCCTTGTAAGCCTGTTCCAGTGCTTAACTATCCTTATTAGGAAAAACTTTCTAACTGTATCTAACTTAAATCTCCCTTGTTACAGGTTCAGCTGATTACTTCTTGGGCTAATATCATTCCGGATATGGAGAACAATTGATCACTGTCCTCTTTTAACAGCCCTTAACATATTTGAAGACTGCTATCAGGTCCCCCCTCAGCCTTCTTTTCTCAAGACTAAATATGCCCAGTTTTTTTAAACTTTCCTCATAGGTTAGCTTTTCTAAAACATTTATTGTTTTTGTTGCTCCCCTCTGGACTCTCTCCAATTTGTCCACATCTTTTCTAAAGTGTGGCACCCAGAACTGGACACAGTACTCCAGCTGAGGCCTCACCAGCGCTGAGTGATCGGGACTATTACCTTATAACACTCCTGTTATTACATCCCACAATGATAGTAGCTCTTTTTGCAACTGCATCACATTGTTGACTCATTCAGTTTGTGATCCACTATGACCCCCAAATCCTTTTACTGCCTAGCTGGTTATTCCTCATTTTATAGTTGTGTGTGTGATTTTTTTCTTCCAAAGTGTCATGCTTTGCACTTGTCTTTATTGAATTTCAGCTTGATGATTTCAGACCTATTCTCCATTTTGTCAAGGTCATTTTGAATTCTAATCCTGTCCTCCAAACTGCTAGCAACACCTCCCAGTTTATGCCATCTGCAAATTTTATAAGCATGTTCTCCACTCCATTATCCAAGTCAATAATGAAAATATTGAATAGTACTGGACCCAAGACAGACTCCTGCAGGATCCCACTAGATATGCCCCCCCAATTTGATGGTGAATCATTGATAACTAATCTTTGAATAGGGTCTTTCAACCAGATTTGCACCCACTTTACAGTAATTTCATCTAGACCATATTTCCCTAGTTTGCTCATGATAAGATCATGTGGGACTTTATTTTTTAGTAGTAGTAGTACTATTTGTACTATGGTAGTGCCTAGGGGCCCCAGTAATAGACCAGGCCCCATAGTGATTGGTGCAATAAGGTGTCTCATGATGGGTACTGAAAAATTGAGGCACCAAAAATCATTAGACACTTTTGGAAATGTAGGCCATTATGCTAGTGGAAACAGGGTCACCTAGTCAGATGGCTGCATAACTCATCTTTAAAAAAAATTAAATAAAACCCCAAACATTTCAGCTAATCAGAAATTTATTAATAAACTGCAGCCAATATAATGTGCTTTTAAGATAGTTACTTTTATGACAAAACTGGTCTCCATTAGGCTATAGCACACACTAGGGCTTTTCTAGACCAACGGGAATGCAGTAATTCAATAATGCTACCATACATAACTGCCACATTAGTGCGTTAACATTCATCTGACAAAGTGATTTAATATACCTAAGTCATGTGATATGATAGAAATAAAGTCAT
Source organism: Chrysemys picta bellii (assembly GCF_011386835.1). Taxonomy (NCBI): domain Eukaryota; kingdom Metazoa; phylum Chordata; order Testudines; family Emydidae; genus Chrysemys; species Chrysemys picta. The sequence goes on from NC_088805.1 coordinate 27,639,511, forward strand.
TGTACTGGAACATTGATCCTGTAACAACATCTCGTGTCCTGAAAATGAATTCCTCAGCACTTATGTAGCAGGACAAACCCTATCCTTTGATAGTGTTCTGTTCCAGTTAAATGCTCTCTTAAGCCCACTTCTAAAATAATAATATAATAATATGGAGATATACCTATCTCATAGTACTGGAAGGGACCCCAAAAGGTCATTGAGTCCAGCCCCCTGCCTTCATTAGCAGGACCAAGTACTGATTTTGCCCCAGATCCCTAAGTGGCCCCCTCACGGATTGAACTCACAACCCTGGGTTTAGCAAGCCAATGCTCAAACCACTGAGCTATCCCTCCCCCCATAATACTGCACCATTAAGATTTACAAGAAAGAACACACAATTCTTGGCCCTAATCCTGCAACCAAAGAAGTCAATGGGAGTTTAGCCCATTGGCGCACGTTTGGACCTTAGAAGATGTACTCATATTATAAACTCTTACTCTGAGTAAACTACCAACTTCAGAAAAAGGTGAATTTAAGAGGATCTATTCTTTACAGTGTGAACCCAGTCCAACACTGAGATCTGCTAGTGTGGACCCAAACCACCAAAAAAGGCCCCGTTGACTTTAATGAGACTCCATATTGGGATAAGGATCCACACTAGCAGATCGCAGTAAAGAATTGGGACCTATGGTTGAAACTGTGCTAGCAACAATCATAGTTTTAATCACAGTGTTTTGTGGGCATGGCCACATAGTCCATAAGAAACTGGAATGGTCTCACAAGACAAGTGGTAGAAAACACATCACTGAGTCATTTAAAATTAGACTTGACAAAACCCTAGAAAACTGTCTAATAGATAAAACCCTGCACTGACAGAGGACAGTCAATATGACCGAGCAAGTTTACAAAAAATAAGTGACACAGTATTTGCACCCCAAAATTCTACATTAACAAGTTCCAGACATTGGTTATGCATAGTAGATTTTACACCGTTCTTTCCTGAACTTAAAAAAACCCCTCCAAACTAGTGTATGGTAGGATCCAAATTATCTGTATCACTGGATTCAAGAGCAAGTGTGTCAAAAAAAATAGGGAGACATACCGGCAATTTATTAGGAAAATGTGGGTAATCAAGATCCTACTGTACTGGACAAAAGGTTCACCGCAAAGATCATTTAATATAAAAAATAGTGCTGAAAGATGATTACTTGATGTCCTACAATGGATTTAAAAGGCCAACTGTATTTTTTTAAATATAAAAATTAAAAAATTGCTTAATCAGTCAAATTCAGCTGTAAGTTAAACTGATGTAAATTTGGAGTAACTGCACTGCATTCATAGATTTATAGATTCCACAACCAGAAGGGACTCTGGATCATCTAGGCTGACTTCAAATATAATACAGGCCATAGAACTTCCCCAAAATAATTCCTAGAGCATACCTTTTAGAAAAACATCCAATCCAAAATTGTCAGTGGTGGTAAACCTACTACAACCTTTGGTAAATTGTTCCAGTGGTTAATTACTCTCACCTTTAAAAATGTAAGCCTTATTTGCACTCTGAGTTTGTCTCGGTTCAACTTCCAGACAGTATCGTGTTATACAGTTCTTTGCTAGATTAAAGAGCCCATTATGAACTATTTATTGCCCATGTAGCTACTTATAGACAGTAACCAGGTCACCCCTTAACCTTCTCTTTGTTAAACTAAATAGATTGAGCTCCTTGAGGCTATCACTATAAGGCATGTTTTCTAATCTTTTAATCATTTTTGTGGCTCTTCTCTGAACCCTCTCCAATTTATCAACATCCTTCTTGAATTGTGGACACCAGAACAGGACACAGTATTCCAGCAGTGGATGCACCAGCGCCAAATACAGAGGTAAAATATCCTCTCTAGTCCTACTTGAGATTTTCCTGTTTACGCACACCAGGACTGCATTAGCTCTTTTGGCCACAGGGTCATGTTTTGGACACACTGGAAGCTTGAGGTCAGCAGATTATTTCTCACGACACCCAAATCTTTTTCAGAGGCACTGCTTCCCAGGATAGAGTCTCCTATTATGTGTGTGGCCTGCATTCCTATAAGTGTGGCCTGTATTCTTTGTTCCTAGATGTAAACGTTTGCTTGCACCCAGTTTACCAAGCAATCCAGATCGCTCTGAATCAGTGACCTGTCCTCTTAATTATTTACCAAATAGAATTGCTCCTGGTTCAAACTGGTGTAACAGAGCAGAATTTGAAACAGTGTATCTTAATGTTAGGGTTCTCTTTTGGAACACAGTTGGACAATTGAAAGTCATTGCTATAGAAACTATAATGAACATAAAAAGAACAGGAGTACTTGTGGCACCTTAGAGACTAACAAATTAGATGCATCCGAAGAAGTGGGCTGTAGTCCACGAAAGCTTATGCTCTAATAAATTTGTTAGTCTCTAAGGTGCCACAAGTACTCCTGTTCTTTTTGCGGATACAGACTAACACGGCTGCTACTCTGAAACCTATAATGAACATAGTTGAACACAAACCATTCCATTCATCCCTGGGAAGAAACCATAAAAACTGTCAATGTTCTAACATACATTTAGCATTGTGGGCTTTCTATTTTGAACACTAACAGGCTTTTTTCAAAAATCCCTTTTGCTGTTTTGATCACACATGGTGGGAGATTAAAGTATTTTCCTGGTTGATTACATTACATTTTGCTTCTGGGCACTTGATTTTTAATACCTTCAAGATATGCATGCTATTTGGTGACTTTCTTAATAGTCTTCACTATTAAGAACAAAGCCGTGACTAAAACTGTAAATTCATTAGGACTAGTGACGTTCTTCTCACTGGCAGTCACATAGACATGACTAAATTGATAATAGAAGTTGTTTTATTCTTTAAGGGTTCTGTGTGTTTTGACCTCTTGTAGTTTTAACTCTAACATAACCAATAAAAATACCTTAACTGAAAGCAAAAAGAAAATTTGCTTGGTTTTACAATCTTTCCAATATCAGCCTGCTGTACATCCAAAAGAGAACAAGAACAATCTAGTTTGGTGAATGTCTAGTATTTTGCTGGTAAAAGGGGTCACATAAATAACATCCCCTCAAATGTCTGAAATATTAAAGAATAGTTGATATATCAAATAAAAAAGCACAATCAACTAAATAATTTCTGTAGTGCAAAAATTGATCTGCTGCATTGCTATTAATAGCACAAAAAACTTTCAGCCAGCTTCCTACTTGCCTAAGGTCAGTCCCCCTGTGTAATCCCTTACCAGGTGCTGCAGAAAAATTGGCTGTGCTGGTCTACTTATTTATTTTTCAAATAAGCAAGATTTTGTTCAAAGTGATTTACCTGCAGTGTCATACAAATTCAGAATTACTTCTTTATTGCCAACGGTAATACTGGTGGTATACTTCTCAAATACAGAAGGTGCATATTTCTGTCAAAAAAAGGAAATACAACTCTAGTTAAATGATAACACTATTTTGCAGTTCAGTAATCCCTTCCCTTCAGGGATCTCAAAGCACTTTATAAGCATGAATGAATTAAGCCTTACAGGAACTCTGGTAGCCAGATATTATCCCCATTTTACTGATGGGGAAGGTGAAGCAGACAGGTTAAAATGACTTGTCCACTTTCAGGTGGCAAAGAGCAGAAGGGCTAGAAACAGCACTGACATCTCCTGTAGGCTATGTTCCCATATATTTGGTGTATGTACTCTAACAACAAGTTTTAATTCTCTGAAATGCAATTATACAAAGAGAAAGGAATGATTCAGCTGTTACAGGTTTCAAGCTTTATTTGAACCTCACCACCAATATTCTAGGTACAGCTGTTTTCTGAGCCGGATACCCGGTATTCTCCCTCCTAAACCTTTTGTGTTACCAGAAAGCCCCAACCATATCTTCACATTACAGGTTTCAATACAGAGACTTCTCTGAAAATAAGGCTGTTTACAAATGCCTAGAGGAAAAGTCATTCTTGAACTTAAAAAAATGAAGGCACAACGGGCAAGATAAGGGTCTAAAACCAACTCTCAAATTTACTCAGAAGAGCTCAGCCACCGCCTGGCAGTTGCTTCTCTCAGGCAGGTACAAACCAGTCGCCTGCACATCCTGCCACGACTTGGTTTAGCGATGAGTTGAACAGCCTCCAGAAAGCCCCCACCCCGCTTCCTGGAAACCCCCTTCGCCCCATGACAAACCTTCCCAGCCTGCTGCTAGCGCCAGCAGCACGCACCTCTGCCTCGTCTAGTGCGGAGCCCGGCGCGGCCCGGCACCTGCTGTCGCTCTTGCAGCTCTGGCCAGCGAGGAACAACTTCTAGGGCATGAATGTCCCCTCACCTCGCTGGCCTCCGGGAAAGAGCTCAGCAAATGAACCCCGGGGGGGGGGGGGGGGGGAGCCCGGCCCGGCTGCTCGGGGCAGCCCAGCGCCCAGGGGCGGGCTAGGCTCGTCCTCTTTGGGGTAATCCTGGTGGAGGTGGGCAGAGGGGGCTCCTGGAGATGCCAGCGGGCTGCCCCCTGCTGGGGCGGGAGGGCTGCCGGGCAGGGGCGCCTCAGGGAGGGGCAGGATGGGGGTCAGGCCCCCGGCACTCACCTCCGGGAAGGCTCCCTTCGCGTACACCATGAGCAGAGACGTTTTCCCGCAGCCTCCATCCCCCACGATCACGATCTTCAGCTCCTTCTTGCCGGAGGGGGCGGGCGGGCTCTCGCTCTTCTTGGGGTCCCCGGGCTCCCCGCCGGGGACGGACCCGTTCGGCACCGCCATGGGCGGGGGGATGCTCCCGGCTCTAGAGCAGCAGCCGCCCTGCGGGAGCAGGCGGCATCTCTGTCAGCTCGGCTCCCTGTGCGGCCGGGGGTCGCTGCTCTCCGGGCTGAGGAGGGCGGGGAAGGGGCCGAGCTGCCCCGCTCCCGGCTCCGTCGGGGATTGGCTGAGGGGAACACGCTCGGCTCGAGCCGCCTGCGCCAGCCGCAGCAGCCCCGGCTCGGCTCGGCTCCGCTCCCCGGAGGTGCCCCACACACCGCAAAGCCGGACCCCGCCCCGCGGTGGCGCCATTGCCCGTAAACCCGGCTCCGCCTCACGGCCCGTAGGCAGACGTCGCTACGGGAGCCTTCAGTGCAGCCACTGAGACCCCCCCACACACACACACACACCCTCACACAGGGGCCCCATGGGCACTGAGACCCCCCCACACACACACACACCCTCACACAGGGGCCCCATGGGCACTGAGACACCCCCCGCTCCCCCCACACAGATCCTCCTACACCCAGGGGCCCTAGGGAACTGAGACCCCCCCCTACACCCAGGGGCCCTATGGGAACTGAGACCCCCCCCCACACACACACACCCTCACACATGGGCCCCATGGGCATTGAGACACCCCCCCACCCACAGATCCTCCTACACCCAGGGGCCCTAGGGAACTGAGACCCCCCTTACATCCAGGGGCCCTATGGGAACTGAGACCTCCCCCCCCCACACACACACACACAAGGGCCCTATAGGAACTGAGAACCCCCCCTATACCCAGGGGCCCTAGGGAACTGAGACCCCTTTACACACACAAGAGGGTGAATTAAGACACCCCCCCCCCATGGATTTCTATCTGGAAACCTTCATGCAGACCCCTCACATTGCACTGAGATCAACCCCATTTATATAGGAATCTCCAGCGCACGACAGCCTTGTACACAGGTACTTCTTACACCCAGAAGCCCCTGGTGAATTGAGAAGCCCCTTGTCAGATTTCCATCCCTTTACAGGAGCTCCTTTGCACTGTTTCTAAGCCCTGCCCTCCCCCTAACTGTTCTGGCATCTTCACCTTTTCTCAAGAGCATTTCCTTGGGCTTTAAACATGTATTTTATTTGTTTAAAGTCTCTGGCAGCTGCAGGAAACGCTTGTTGGAGGAGTAACATGGTTTTTACTCTCCAGAAATAAAAGCAGCCAAAAATATATCTGACACACCCAGTACTCCTTTTCAGGGTGCGAGTGATGCGGTATCACAGGTGAAAAGAACAGCTGTTAGGTCAATGAAGGTAACGTACTGAGTCAAGTTCATCCTTGATGAAACTCCAGATTACATCAGTATTTCCCCAGAGATTCATGTGGCTAACTTTATTAATTTCTAATGCATCTATCACCATGGTACTTAGCTGCCCTAGTCTTAAATTAGGAAACGTCAACTGTGTTCAAAGTTATTGGTAAAATACTAACCTTACTGTCATCAAATTTAGCTCTAATATTTTGTTTATTTCAGTTACATAGACTAAACCCTGTGTAAATGTTTATGCACAGACTTAACTGTACACACATAAGTAGCATCTGTTTAAAGATAAGAACCAAAGGGATAAGATTATAAATATGGCCCTGATCTTGCATTTCACTGGAGTTACTCTGCATTTACAATGTGGTAATTGAGATCAAAATTGGGCCCCACCTCTCTGTAGGGACTAAGTCCTATACCTAGCATAAATGAACCACTTGCTCCCTCTTGAGTGAAGAGTGTCTCAACTCTTCTCCTATTTACTATGCAAATCTAAATTCTTTGGGAAATTTGGCTCACCCCTAAAACTTTCTGAAATATTACCTGTATAAGGGGTAACAATCCACCAACAGAATTGTTGAGTTTATCATTCCCCACTTTTACTTAATTTTTTTTTTTTAAATTACAGTTCACATGGGGTCTGACATTTCTTCCTGCATAGTTGTGTCACTAGATGGCCTTCGAGACTGCATGCAAAACACACTTTCACTACCAGTGAATTGTCTCTAGTCCTTGGAGTCAGTGATGTTTCAAGGAAGACATTGGTTCATATACAGAAAACTGAATAGAAAAAGGAGGTGATATTAGAGTGGTGGTGGGGGGGGGCATATAAGTACCCAGGTAGGAGCTGTAAAATCAAAATGTAAAGACAATGGGCCTTTGAGTTTACTCCTATATGATGTTAACATTTTATTTTTGAGAAAATATAACATGAACATTTAGAGTATATACATCTGTCAGAAGATAATACAAAACCTTATGAACATTCCTGACCTAAACATGCTCTTAAAGTCTGATCCTGCAAGATGGTAAGGGATTCAACTTGTATGGACTTCAGCTGAAGGAACTCAGCACTGCCCAGGAATGGCTCAGCATTTTGCTGGATTAGGCCCTTATAACTCATCTCAAAATCAACAGATATGTTATATCCCATAAATATGCTTCTTCATGTCCCTTGAATGAATTACTGTAATTCGTAGAGTTTTAATTCAATAACTAATTCAAGGTAGGATTTGTTTGATTGTTTACAAAAAACATGTCTAAACTTCCCCTTTATACTTTGTGTTAGGGGAAGCATTTTAGATTCAGGACTCAACATAATACAAGTGAGCAATTTAGTCTACTCTAATCAACATATAGATAGATATAGTATTTTAAAGTAATAGATAGTCAACCTAACATTTGAAAAATGGAATCATTCAATATTTTGGTTACATTCATTATTTTAAATTAATGTTTGCACAATGTTTTTGCACATATAAAGTAGTATATAAATGCTAAGTATTTTTCCTAGTTGTGATAAATGCACACACCTGTATTATGAGTCTGATCCTGAGTGGAAGTTTTGCCACTGACTTCAGTGGAAGCAGGGCCTGGCCCTTTATTAACAAATTGCAAATATGATTTTTAAAACCTGTAAGTGTTTATCCCATTTATTTATTTATTGCAGATATAACAAGTCTAGCCCCAGTACATTACCGCTCAACTCTTATCCACTACATACTGTGAAGCACTAAGCATATAAACACATGCAGTGACTTTGGAAAAATGAGAATCTGCTGATAGTGGTATGTAAATGTTTTGTCTATATTGCATTTTTATTACCGCCAATATCGGTTACCAAATTAAATGTACACTGCTCACCACTTCATCAATTGATACTTGGTTTATGTTTGCCACAAGATACAAATGAAATAGATTGTACATTAAATTGGGGTCCTGTTTACACTGGAGGCAAAATGATGCTAGGTATAGCCATGTTTAAAAATTAACATTAGAAGAGGGGTTCTTTAACCAAGGTGGACAAGGATTTTTGGCCTGCTGGTGTCATAAAACCATGCCGTAGTGTACTTAGTGGAGGGGAACTGTCTATTGTGATTTGGTGACATAGTTATCAGGAGAAAAAGAGAAAACATTGTCCACACTTCCACAAAAACCATGCTGGAACCCTATCATTTTAAAATGTTTTATCCAGTTTACAAACTGCAGTTAAAGTCAATCCATTAAGCAGATATTAATACACAGCAATCCACCTGAATTACTGTGTTTTTCTTGGAAAGAAAAATCAGCATTTTATTTTAGGTAGATAATGTGAAATGAAAACAATGGCAGAAGATATACAAAATTTCTCTATTACCAATCTAAGTGGGGAGCATAAGAACATATGAACGGCTGTACTGGGTCAGACCAAAGGTCCATCTAGCCCAGTATCCTGTCTACCAATGCCAGGTGCCCCAGAGGGAGTGAACCTAGCAGGTAATGATGAAGTGATCTCTCTCCTGCCATCCATCTCCACCCTCTGACAAACCGAGGCTAGGGACACCATTCCTTACCCATCCTGGCTAATAGCCATTAATGGACTTAACTTCCATGACTTTATCCAGTTCTCTTTTAAACGCTGTTATAGTCCTAGCCTTCACAACCTTGTCAGGCAAGGAGTTCCACAAGTTGACTGTGCGTTGTGTGAAGAAGAACTTCCTTTTATTTGAGAGGGGACGCTAGGATTGCACTTAAAAATTCTGTTGTAATTAATATAAAAAGGCAATAAAGAATAGATTTTTGCTTTAAAAATATATATATTTTTTGCATTGGGATACAGAGACTTTCACTTATGGGTTGCCAGTTCAAATCTAGCCCAGACTGGTAGCTACTGAGTCGTTATATAATCTTGGGTACCCAATGAGAGATAAATTTAGTGGTCTTAGAGCAGTATTCAGTGATTGTGTGTCCTCATCACAATCGGCACTAATTGACAGTTTCAGCAGAGGACAGGGATTGAAGGGGCATAAAGATTGAACTCCTCTGCCCCCAAGACGTAGTGAAAGCACATCATGTTAAGGTTTAGGCAAATGATTAGGACCCTGTGGGGAAGTTTAATGCCAGTGCCAAGGATATTTCTTTACGGTGGATCAATAAGAGAACTCAGTGGTCAAGAGCTGTCAATCCCATACTTTTCAGCAGTACTGAAGTCACTAAAAACACGAAAATACATCAACAAAAAACCTACTAGTTATTAGTATTAAGTTTCAAAAAATAAAAAGCTACACACGTTTGAATTAAAAAATAAATAAATAAAACTGCAAAATTTGCAGGTTTAATTTGTTAGACTGCATTTTGCTGTTGAACGAAAGACCTTGTGCTTTCATACACTGAGCTGCCAGAGCTTGCCTAAATTCAGAGGGTAAATACACTCAAATTGCATGGACTGATGTTAATAAAAGTGATTTAAAAATCAGATCAGCAAACAGGAAACTTTGATTTAAATAACTGAATTTAATCTTGATTTGCATTTGTACTTTTTATTTTTCTAAAGAATAAACTTATTTAATTGGTTGGTATGATAATTAAAACACATTTGATTGCCTATGCACCAAATTTGGTGGTGGTGGTGGGGGGTGGTGGTGTTTTGTTTTGTTTTTGCTAACAAGGACAGCACTATATCTTTACATATATACTTAAGTAATTATGTAGCTTAACATACATTTATTCAGTCTTAATTTTTACTTTATATTAGAAAATGGTGAATGATTCATTTCTTATTAGATAATTTTTACTTGCTATTTGTATCAAGCTGCATTTGAACAGAAATAGAAATTTGATTAAAATATACAAAAATGGCATTTTAAAAATGTTTTTATTAAATAAAACTACCTTAAATGTGCTGGATTATATCAAGAAAAAGTAAGTTTATCAAAACATGTTTAATAAATCAGTTTCAAATGCAAAACAATGGAAGAATGAACAGTAAATAGTGAACTGATGGATCATTTCCTGTCACCATGGATATGTACCTAAAGATCCAGATAGGTGCCTAGTGAGATTTGCAGAAGTTTAGGTGCTTAACTCTCTCTCCACCTGCTAGTTAAACTGAAAATAAAAGTAATTAAGGCAAAATCTTTTCTGTGCAACAAACTGAAATAACTTACATTTTGAAAAATGTAAATAGCAGCATTCTCTCTATTGTAAAGTCTGAAAGTAATTTTATATAAATATATTTTATATATTGTGACAGACCCAGAGCAGTGGGGTACAGGAGTCTGGTAGAGGGCAAATATGCTGGTCACTGGATGAGTAGTTTTCTGTTCCCTGAGTGACCAGAGAAGGGGCTGCACTAAAGTAATCAGGAACCTGCTAGAACCAGTTAAGGCAGGCAGGCTAATTAGGACACCTGGAGCCAATAAAGAAGAAGCTGCTAGAATCAATTAAGGCAGGCTAATCAAGGCACCTGGGTTTTAAAAGGAGCTCACTTCAGTTTGTGGTGTGAGTGTGAAGAGCTGGGAGCAAGAGGTGCAAGGAGCTGAGAGTGAGAGGGTGTGCTGCTGGAGGACTGAGGAGCACAAGCGTTATCAGACACCAGGAGGAAGGTGTTTGGAGGAGGCCATGGGGAAGTAGCTCAGGGAGTTGTAGCTGTCATGCAGCTGTTACAGGAGGCTTTATAGACAGCTACAGTCCACAGGGCCCTGGGCTGGAACCCAGAGTAGAGGGTGGGCCCGGGTTCCCCCCGAACTCCCAATTGACCTGGACTGTGGGTTCTCCCGAGGGAAGGTCTCTGGGCTGTTCCCCAACCCACATGGTGAATCTCTGCGGCAAGAAAATCCGCCAATAAGCACAGGACCCACCAAGACAGAGGAACTTTGTCACTATATATAAAAAAAGAGATACTTAATGAGATACATGATATTGTGATATATTTATAAAGTTTGAGTTGATCTCAAAAGTTAAACATTTCCCCCTAATTCTATATATAAATTTAAAAAGTAACATCCTTTAATTCATTAAAATTCAAAGAGGGGTCATTGATGCAGCATATTTTTAAATTTTTATTTTAGTAGTTTACAGTAAATTTAGCTCTGAACATAGGTTGTCAATCTCAAATTTAAGTTTAAGCAGGTTTATATTTAAAAATAAAAATACACTTAAATAAAAAAAGCTGATTAAAAACATTTTATTTGTATCCACTTTACTCTGAAGGCCCAGGATGGAGAATTTAGGTTGAAATTAACATGAGCAACCTGTGAATCCCACCCTGCAGCATTTGAAATTCATCTTATAAATTTTGCAGGTTCCAAGGCAAAGGAAACTGGAAGCATTCTATCCCAGAAATTAGATGCCAAATAGTCAATTTTTTTTTATATTCAGGCACAACTTTTTAATAATGTGATTAAAATATGTTTTAGAGCATGGTGTGTGATGTATATCACACACAGGAACATATAATTCCCATACACGTCAATACCCTGTGATGTGATGCACTCAGGCATAGCCCTGTCTCTGTGCAGAGCCCCATTCAACAGCAATGAAATCTGGTGCTAAGAAGGTAAACAGAAACTTAGTAAACTGTCACAAGACTCTTTTCAACCAGTCCTGAGGCAGAATTTTCTTCTTCTGTGTAACAATATTCTAAAAACATATAGTTTGACTCATATTTTCCAATTAAAAAAAAAATCTGATCCTGTAAATAGCTCAACTTGTTTTAATTTGAATTGCTAATTTAATCCTGAAGCCCCTGCCTCAGGACTACAATTTTCACTTTACAGATTTTTGCATTGTTTAAAAAAAAAAAATCTAATCATGGAATATATTAATATTGTGCTACACTGATGACTCAGTAATTAAGCAACACTTAAGAACTTAACAGTTTCTTAAAGTTTCCCTCAAATCCTATACTTCCAGAGAAATGACAAGTTGATATGCTTTCTGCCAATGAGTGGCAAAGCAAACTAGTTTCTGTATTACCACACAGAATGTTTTCTCATCAAGGTAGGCTATATTTTCACATTAATTTTAGGGAGGAAGCCTGTTTAGGAAAGATAATAGTGTATTATATTTAACATCTTTCCCACATGCCATTCAGGAAGCATGAGCTAGTGTTTAGAGTGAGGGAGCAGACATTTGGATACTGAATTAATTTCCCCGCTCTACTGTTATTATTTGTATGACCATAGCGCCCAGGAGCCCTTGTCATGGACCAGGACCCCACTGTGCGAGATGCTGTAAAAACACAGAACAGAGAGACAGTCCCTGTCCCAAACAGCTTACAATCCAAATATAACATGAGACAACAGATGCATATATAGACAGAAGGGGGAATAGGAGTAAATAATGAGACAGTATTGGTCAGCATGGTAGGCTGTGGTCTCTGCACAGGAGCACTGTCAACTTTTTTGTCGGCATCACCACCGTTCTATGGCCTTGTCTACACTACGAAAATTTTGCCAAGATGGTTATACCAACCAGCGTAGCTAAACTAGCAAAAACCTCCTAGGCTGTGTCTGCATTAAGCACTTACTGATTTTGGAATATCAGGATACTATTCCAGCAAAGCATTCCTAGTGTGGATGCAGCTATAATGGCAAAACTGTGCTTTGTACTGGTATAGTGAAGCCACCCCCCACAAATGAAATTAGCTATACCAGTAAGAGCGCAGATTTGTATAAACTAGGCCTACATGAATTTGGTTAAGTCATTTAACTTTTGTGCTACCTGTAAAATGCATACAAAAATAGGTCAATGGGATACTGTGAATTGTAATGTTTGTAAAGCAGTTCAAGCTCCACCCACGAAAGGCACTATAAGTGCAAAGCACTATCAGTACAAGTTACTGTTACCTCTTTTTGTCCCAAGCGGTTACCTAATTTCCAGAGTCCTGCAGGTTGTTTCAGTTAGGAGAAGACACTGATGACTGAGACTGTCTTTTATGGAATCCTGTTTATTTACAAAGAATGGTCAAAGTCTTGTTTCCCTCAGCACAGTAGGAATCAAACAGGAGAGTGTTTCTTTGCTCACAGTTCCAAGCCTCTTTCAACCATCGCTCAGCCAAAAAGTTCTCTAGGCTTTTTCTCAGGGCCATGCTCCTCAAGCTCGTTCTGCTTTCTCCATGTCTGTTTCTGTGGTGTGTCTCTCTACTTCTCTCTCAACCAGCTTCATCGGTCACTGCTCTACCCACTGCCTTTGCCATACCAGGCCCCAGGGAAACCTCTTGGGCCACATTGTTCAGCTTTTACTCAAGCCCTACCTTGTGCCTATATTTAGGTAGTACTTCATGGAGACTCTCTCCTCAGGCCCTACACTCCCAGCTATCTTCGAGACACCACTGACTTCCTGAGGAGACTACAATCCTTTGCTGATCTTCCAGAAAACACCATCCTAGCCACTATGGACGTAGAAGCCCTCTACTCCAACATTCCACACCAAGATGGACTACAAGTCATCAGGAATAGCATCCCCGATACCATCACGGCAAACCTGGTGGCTGAACTTTATGACTTTGTCCTCACCCACGTCTATTTCAGATTTGGGGACAATTTATACCTTCAAGTCAGCGGGACTGTTATGGGTACCTGCATGGCCCCTCAGTACGCCAATATTTTTATAGCTGATTTAGAACAACGCTTTCTCAGCTCTCGTCCCCTTACGCCCCTACTCTACTTGCACTACACTGATGACATCTTCATCATCTAGACCCATGGGAAAGAGACCCTTGAGGAATTCCACCAAGATTTCAACGATTTCCACCCTACCATCAACCTCAGCCTGGACCAGTCCACACAAGAGGTCCACTTCCTAAACACTACACCACTCTATACCGGAAACCTACTGACTGCTATACTTACCTTCATGCCTCCAGCTTTCATCCAGACCACATTACATGATCCATTGTCTACAGCCAAGCTCTAAGATACAACCGCATTTGCTCTGATCCTTCAAACAGAGATAAACACCTACAGAATCTCTATCAAGCATTCTTAAAATGACAATACCCACCTGGTGAAGTTAAGAAACAGATTGGCAGAGCCAGAAAGGTACCAAGAAGTCACAAGACAGGCCCAACAAAGAAAGTAACAGAACGCCACTAGCCGTCATCTACAGCCCCCAACTAAAACCTCTCCAGCGCATCATCAAGGATCTACAACCTATCCTGAAGGACAATCCCTCACTCTCACAGACCTTGGGAGACAGGCCAGTCCTCACCCACAGACAGCCCCCCAACCTGAAGCAAATACTCACCAGCAACTACAAAAACACCAACCCAGGAACCAAACCCTGCTATAAACCCTGGTGCCAACTCTGTCCACATATCTATTCAAGGAACAGCATCATAGGACCTAACCACATCAGCCACACCATCCGGGGCTCATTCACCTGCACATCTACCAATGTGATATATGCCATCATGTGCCAGCAATGCCCCTCTGCCATGTACATTGGCCAAACCCGACAGTCTCTGTGCAAAAGAATAAATGGACACAAATCTGACATCAGGAATCATAACATTCAAAAAGCAGTAGTAGAACACGTCAATCTTTCTGGTCACTCAACAACAGACCTAAAAGTGGCAATTCTTCAACAAAAAACTTCAAAAACAGACTCCAACGTGAAGCTGCAGAACTGGAATTAATTTGCAAACTGGATACCATCAAATTAGGCCTGAATAAAGACTGGGAATGGTTGGGTCATTACAAAACCTAAATTTAATTTCCCCAATACTAATTTTGCCCTACTGTTACTCACACCTTCTTGTCAACTGTCTGTAACGGGCCACTCTCTTACCACTTCAAAAGAGATTTTTCCTCCCTTGGTATCCTGCTGTTAATTGATTTATCTTGTTAGACTGACCTCACACTTGGTAAAGCAACCCCCCTATCCTTTCATGTATTTATAGCTGCTCCTGTATTTTTCACTTCATGCATCTGATGACGTGGGTTGTAGCCCACGAAAGCTTATGCCCAAATAAATTTGTTAGTTTCTAAGGTGTCACAAGGACTCCTCGTTGGTTGGTTTTTTTTTTTTTTTTGGTTCCATAAAGGAGCTCAATTGCTTTTTTACACTTATCCAGAATGAAAGGTGGCTGTTACACGCACCAGTTTAAATAAGGTTTAGCCCAACCATAACATTATTAAATTGTTACTTGGCCAAGTAGGAAATAATACACTGTCCAATTCTTTTCAGCAGAAAGAGCTGCTAAAACAATTTTCTAGAATATTAAGTAATGTGGAAAAAGGAAATTTCAATGAGAAAATACTCTGTTTTTCCATGTCTTGGAAACCGAGTTCCTGTTTAATCTGGCTCAAAGTGGCTCATGCACTAATCCAGTGCAAACACTTAGGCAAACTATGCATATAAACCATCCAAATGCTACCATAACGTTCGAAGGGCTAAAAAAAGGAAAACTGGACAACTGTCTGTGGCAGAAAAATGGAACTGACAGCCAAACTAGAAGCACAACTCAGCAAAACCAGGAAGGGAATGTTCAGCAACTCTTATGTAGATGGGACAGATCTGGTTCATAAACCACAGATTGTCTTCTACTAGAAAACAGCTATTCATAGGGAATGCATACTGTTCCTCTTCAGATTATTTTCTCTCTATTATCCCTTAAATCAGGGGTGTCAATCATGTGGGCCAGCGGTATTTATGTGGCTGACATGACTTTCTGAATCTCAGTGTTGAGTGAATTAGTACTAGTGAAAGGGGTGGTGCTCACAGCCCTAGAAGCTGAAGCGCACTGTCCACTGAGAAGGCACGCCGTAGGCAGCAGCTGTGGAAGCTTCTCCTCCTTCCACGCTCCCCCAGAATATGTCCCTCAACCCTGCTCTGGAGGGGTTGAACAGAGGACAGTACAAGCTACCTCTCCATTAGGGATGTAAATATCGGTTAAAAAGGTTAACCAATTAAAATTATATCGTTTAACTGGTTAACCAAGGTTGCTCCGGCCGGCCTGGCACGGCTGGGGCTGGGGTCCGGGTCCCTCTGGCTGGCAGGCACGAGGCAGCCGGGGCTCAGGTTGCTCCAGCTGGTGCGGGGCCGCCGAGGTTAATGGTTAAGGTCATTTAACGGTAAGCCTAATGCTTACCAGTTAACCTTGTACATCCCTACTCTCCATTCAGTCCTTGACTTCTCTGCCAACAAATGCCAGCCGCGGTTGTTTTCTATGATGTGAACAAGTACACACTAGGAGATGGGCTCAAATCCTCAGCTTATTTAATATGGATAACTGAACAGCTGTCGGATAGGAATAATTTTTAGACACTACAGACTGATTCTCTCAGTCCTTTGTGGCACCAGCCCCCTCCTGTAGTCCAATACCTGGTCCTTGAGAGCATCTCCCTCAGGAGGCTGGTTTACAGAGTCCTCTCAGGAGAAAGACCTGGAATGGGGGAGCACAGGCAATACTGTGTGCAGATGTGTTTGCCCCATCTCAAAAAATATGTACTGGAATTGGAAAGGGTTCAGAAAAGGGCAACAAACATTATTAGGGGTATGGAACGGCTTCCATATGAGGAGAGATTAATGAGACTGGGACTTTTCACCTTGGAAAAGAGACCAATAAGGGGGGATATGATAGAGGTCTATAAAAATCATGACTTGTGTGGAGAAAGTAAATAAGGAAGGGTTATTTATTCCTTCTCATAACACAATAACTAGGGGTAACCAAATGAAATTAATAGCAGCAGTTTTAAAAACAAACAAAAGCAAGTTTCCCCCCCCCACACACACACCACAGTCAACCTGTGGAACTCCTTGCCAGAGGAAGTTGTGAAGGCCAAGACTATAACAGAGTTCAAAAAAGAACTAGGTAAGTTCATGGAGGACAGGTCCATCATTGACTATTAGCCAGGATGGTGTCCCTAACCTCTGTTTGCCAGAAGCTGGGAATGGGCGACAGGGGATGGATCACTTGACGTTTACCTGTTCTGTTCATTCCCTCTGGGGCACCTGGCATTGGCCACTGTCAGAAGACAGGATACTGGGCTAGATGGACATTTGGTCTGACCCAGTATGGCCATTCTTATGTAATACTTTCCCTGTCCCAGGAACCTGCTCCCACCCCATAGCCGCTAGTCTTACCTCAGCATATTATTAATCAGTCGAGAGAGGAGTTGCACTGAGAGAAAAGGAAGGACTTCACCAGCAGGGAAGGTGTTGGGAAGTAAAGTGAGCTCTGCTCATCATCACCAACTCCTCTCAGGAGGGAGTGGAGAAAATGAGCAGGCCGCAGCTCTCTGGAGGCGTGGAGAGAATTTACTTGATTTCGGGGATTAGAGCTGTCTTGCAATCTGAAAGTAGTCTGAAAGGGTTAAAAATAAAACCAAATATTTGGAAATAGGCTTGGGTCAAAAATACATTAGTGTTAACCCTTTAATTTTAAAAAAATATATTAGAATAATGATAGATATGTGATTAGGGTTATTTCATTTAAAAAACAGAACATGGAAAGATCAATTCTAAATAAGAGACGAGGGCTATAATAAATTTAAAAAATATAAAAGGCAAGGGTTAAAAATGCACGTAGGATTAAGCAAGAAATGTGCATAAATGCAAGGTACCATTCTAATGTGGTAGCAATTTCACCCACTTTGCACTGGGATAAGTGTCTACACAAGGTGCAGGTGAAAGAAGCAGTTTTCCTCTTCCTATATTTTCTATCCCATCATTTGCAGGCCTTTAAGTTTCTGCCTTATTTCTTGCTCCTGTGTATACTGTTCTCTCTCTCCTGTTTCTTACCCTTCTGAGCTGCGCTTTTGGCCTCTCTCCTATTTCTTTTCCCCTCACTGTGTTCCCCTGCTCTGTGTAAGATCTGCTCTCTTTGTAATCGACACAGTGCACATATGCTAGTTCTCCCTCACCGCTGCCATCAATGTCTCTCTTTCCTCAGCACCTCCTTCCTCTGCTCCATAAAGTTTACCTTCAGCTCTCATCTTTGAGTATTTTTGCCAGGGGCCCTACCAGCCAGCAGAAAAGGAACAGTTTTGCCATGGCCACTGCTCATGTTTTCATGCTGCTTATGCTTCTTAATGGATCAAAGGGAACTGATGTTTCTTCCACTGAACAGCTGATTGGTAGCTAAGGTAAAGAAGAATCTGCAGCTGCTTAGCAACTGTAAGCTGCTGTGCTATGCAGCAGAATAGGGCTATAGTGGACCAGCCAATATCAGGCAGAACACATCTCTGAGCCAGTTCTACTGAAAAACCCTGGCTTAATAAATCAGCAGGAGCACTCCAACTGCCCTGTCCAAAAAAAATCAAAACTGGGCTACCATCAGGAATAGCGATAACAGAGTGGAGAAATGAAATCAAGCTGAGTTCTATCACAAGTGGAGCTTGCAATGCAGCAGTTAGAAAAAACTGTTTCACTTATAAGCTGAACAAATTTGAAAGTCATCACAAGAGGGAAAAAAAGACAATAGCTCACAACTTTAAAAAAAAAAAGTCTTCTAACAGCATTTTCCATCAGCCAGTTATAATTATCACACGCTCTGCGTTCACACTTGTTAAAACAGCTCAAGTACAATAGTGTCTCTAGACAGTTTGAGTGATTGAAGCCTCAGTACACAAGTATTTTGATCCATATGTTTGTAGTTTACCACTCATAGTGTATGCTTTCATTTCCTATCAATAACACAACCTCAATGAATGCCAAAATTCATAACAACTGAAGTAATTTCTGTTTAAAACTTGACAGTTTTAGGCCAAGAAGCATTAAGCTAAAATTTTGAAATGATGTAATGCCTTCTAAGTATTGATCAGTTTCAAGCTTGGTTGATTTATAACAACTTTTTAAAGTTTCAAAGTACTTTATACAATTACCAGCTGTAAACACAAAAGGAATCATTTCACTTCAGCAGTAGCTCTATTTCAATTGTGAAAGAAATGAGATGCAACAAGCTGGGGTATGACAGGAATTGAATTTGCTTTGTTATTCTTTTATAGCTCAAAAATTATATTTTTTTAAAGCATTCAAAAACTGTCTTGATGTGCTGCTCATGCTTAGTATTACAAAAAGTATAATGAATAACCAATATATTGAGGTTACAAAAATCATGTGTGCATCAAATGTCATATGGATTTTTTTTCTGACGACAAACATGTTCTTTCCATCATATGTGATTAGCTATGGACACCGATCTTGTATCAAGACCGTGAAAACAATACAATAGATAAAGGTTCCAAGTCTCATGCTAGATCAGTGGTTCTCAACCTTTTTGGGCTCAGGACCCATTTGCAAATGTTTATGGCCTGTTGCAACCCAGCAAATAGATTGGGGTGGGGTGGAGGCCCTGGGGTGGTTTCAGTCAGATCCTATCCCTGGGGGGTTGAGTCCTGCTTGCCCAGCACTTGCCCCACAATGGCAGCTCTTGTGCTGTGGGGCTGGCTGGGCTTGGCTCTCCACTCCAGGTGTTTCAACCTCCATGGTTGCAGCACCACTCAGGTTTGGCCCTGGCTCCCTGACTGGACCAGATTTGTGAGACTGGAATTGTGACCTGGCTCATGGGATTGCAGTGCCACTCACTCAAATTTGGCCTACCCAGACTCTCGTCATCGTGACAGCTGGGCCAAACCTGAGCGGTGCTAGGACCCCCGAGGTTGCAGTGCCTGGAGCAGGGAGGCAATCCCAGTCAGCCCCGTGAGACAGGAGCCACAGAAGTTGCCATGCAATCCTTCGAAACATTCTGGTGACCCAATGTTAGGGTCCTGACCCATGGGTTGAGAAACCCTGTGCTAGATCATATGTATATTCCAAGTGAGTATATTGCAGGGTAGGATAAAGGTGAAAGGCTGCCCTCTCTAGAGATAGCATACTTTAGCTGAGAAATTACAGACATCTTTTCTGCCCAGTCTGGTAGAAGTTAAAAATTGTATGGCGCACACGCACACACAAAAGGAAAACCATCTTCCTTGGTCAACATTCCCATTCTTACTATTTTAGGTTCTAGTGTAAATTATATAATGTTCTGATAAGATTACAAGTTTGGTTGATAAAGGTAACAGTGTTGATGTGATAGACTTCTGTAAGGCATTTGACTTGACTCCATACAACATTTTGATTAAGAAACTAGAACGATATAAAATCAACATGGATTCAAAACTGTCTAACTGATAGGTCTCAAAATGTAAATTGTTAACAGGAAATCATCAATGGGTGGCAATGTTCCTAGTGGGATCCTGCGGGGATTGGTTCCTCGCCTTATGTTATTAAATATTTTTTTATCAATGACGTGGAAGAAAATATAAAATGGTTATTGACAAAGTATGCAGATGACAAAGAGTGGGGTAGTGGGTAAATAATGCAGAGGACAGGTCATTGATACAGAGTGATCTGGATTGCTTGGTAAACTGGGCTCAAGCAAACAATATTTTTTAATATAGCCAAGTGTTTTGTTATGGCCAAACGTAAAGACATACATCTGGGAACAAAAAAATCCAGGCCATGCCTCCAAGATGGGAGACTCCGAGACGCAGTAACTCAAAGAACTTGGGGGCATTGTGGATAATCATCTGAATATGAGCTTGCAGTGCGATGCTGTGGCCAAAAAGAGCTAATATGATCCATGGGTTTATAAACATGGGAATATTAAGTAGGAGTAGAGAAGTCATATTACCTCTGTATTGGGCACTGCTGACACTGTTACTGGAATACTGTGAGCAATTATGTGTGTATATTTCAAGAAGGTGGTTGAAAAATTGGAGAAGATTCAGAGAAAAGCCATGAGACTGATTAAAAGATTGGTAAACATGCCTTATAGTAAGAGACTTAAGGAGCTCAATCCATTTAGGTGACCAAAAGAAGGTTAAGGGGTAATGTGATTACAGTCTAGACGTACAAGTACCTACAAACAGAAGTTTGATAACATAGGGCTATTGCATTTTTTTTTAAATGAGGGTAATTAATCACAGAAACAATTTATCAAGGAGTATGATGGATTCTCCACCCTGCAAAGGTTAAAACCAAGACTTGATATTTTTCTAAAAGATATACTCTAGTTCAACCACAACTATTGGACCTGAAGCAGTCATTACCTGCAGGAAGTCCTATGGACTGTGTTATGCAGGAAGTCAGACTAGATGATCACAATGATATCGTCTGTCCTTCTATTAATCTAGTGTCCAAAGCCGCATGAGAGTAGCTACACATGCTTGCACAGACACTGCACTACTGTATTAGTTTCTAATTTACTATTGTAAAAAAACTGGTACAGGACCCTCAGTATAAGAGTCGTGAGACTGAATACAGTCAAAATTAATCTTTACCAGGGTAGCTACAAAACTTATCATATAAATATCTGCTTCTATAGCGTCTCTCATCCCAGAGATGACAGCCACTTGGACGACTGGCACAGAGCATGCTGCTCAATAATGAAGCAGTGGGATACGTTGGGCAAGAACAAATCCTGTTCCTATGAGAAGGAGCATTATTGAATCATTAGGGAGCACATAGAGCAGAAATCTCAGGACTAAAACTGAGTCGGTCTAAGACAAAGAAAGTCTGGGTTGACCTTTCTGGAATTTAAAATGCAGTGATAGCCCAGTATTTCAGACCTGATGCTTGGTGGCTGAGCCATCCACTCTACAGTTAGAACTGCTCTCAGACTGCCTCAACAACTTTTAGACTACATTTAAAAACACTTACTATTTAACCACCTTACAAAAGCAAGGAAATGCCAAGTTCAGACATGTATGAGGTGATTTTCAGGGCTGCTAGGTAGCCTCTTATTCATCAAGAGCTGCAGGTGCTCAGCACTTCTGAAAAATAGGCCACGAATCTCTGCCTCAACCCACTTTATGGTACTTACTGCAGCACATTTGGGCCCGGGTTTTCAGTGCTCCATCACACTGGCTTTCACTTGCATATATACCGCTACCTCGATAGAACACAAATTCAGATATAACGCGGTAAAGCGGTGCTCGGGGGGGCAGGGCTGCGCACTCCGGTGGATCAAAGCAAGTTCAATATAACGCGGTTTCACCTATAACACGGTAAGATTTTTTGGCTCCCGAGGATAGCATTATATCGAGGTAGAGGTGTACGTGCAACTCTATATACGTACTTTTCTAGCACTAATACTTGCTAGGGCAATTCATAGATTGTAAGATTCCACCGCCTGAGGACACAGGTGATGGTTTTGCACGCTGCAAAGTGGTTAGTTGCACACAAAGGAATTAGCACTGGAAAAGTAACTACACAGATGTGTGCTTGGACAGAGTTGTGCAAGCACACACAAAAGTAGGGCCTTGATACACAAGATCACCTACTATTTGGAAACCGTAATCACAGTTGGGTATAACTAGTTAACTGAAGAACAGAACTTCAGTATTAAACCATTTTTGGGGGATGAGGGGAGAAGGAGGTGATAATTTCAGTTTTAACATTTGTTAAAGTATCGGAACACTTACGGTTTAATATGCATTTAAAAATAAAAAACAAGCACCAGAAAGTTGAGAGATGTTGCTTAAACTTAACTGACCACTTCCTCATTCATCACTTATATGTTCAGCTTGCACAATGTAGTGCAAGATCTAGAACTGTTTTACTATAGTAAAAAATAATCTGCAGCACTGTTTTGATTTGGATGCGGTTTGGTTTTAATTGTCTTTCAGTAAATTAAAATGGTTTTGACGTCTAGTCTAATAAAAAATAGTCAAGGAACATCTTAACAAGGATTTATGGTAAAGAAAAACTATATAGTAGTTTATGCAAATATCTTTACTATTTATTATTTAAAGTGATCAGAACTACAGGCATGAGCAAGAGCCATGCACATGAATATGACTTCATGGGTTAGGGCACTCTGAGTTTTACATGTTGCTAACAAAGAGATATTTTACAGAATACAAATATGCACTCCACTTTCTGAAATTAGCCCAGATAGTTTCCTGTTTCACTATACAAGGGACAAGAATGCTCAAGTGCATAATGGCTCCAAAGAGATTCCAGAAAACCAAGGGAAGAAACAAACAAACAAACAGAAGTAATGTTTTTGAACCACTGCATCCCAATTAGAGAGGAGAGGTGGCTTGGAGAGGGAAGGCGGCTTGGAGAGGGAAGGCAGGGGAGCCAGTTTTCTAATTTTAATAGTAAGCCTTGTGTTTTAGAGGCATTTTCATGTGGGAGTTTCTGTTTGTGTATCCCATATAGACACACACACACACACACACACACACGCATGCAGGTTCATTGCTAGTTCTAGTATAACAGATTGAGTCAGGTTGTGGAAGGATTATGGATGAAAATATAGTCAACTGTTAAGAGTAAAATAAACCCTTATATTTATTGTGAAAAAGATGAAAATGCAATGCCTTATTTGCACAACCCTACCCTACCGTAACCCTCTCATCACATACCAAATCTTTTACAAAAAACAAGAAAATGACTAACTTTACACACAAACTGATACAGTGAACCCTGCACTATGGATCCCACCTCCAAGAGGCAAGCATCTGTCTTAAGTAGCCACTTACCTTTTTTCCTCCCATAAAGGTTCACAGTATGATTTTCTTCTACCCTTAAGAGAAGGCCACCTCTACAACTGGGTTTTGCTGGCTCTTTGGATGGCTGATTAAGGCAGGTTGCACTATCTGATCTAATTTTAATATGGAGTGGAGTGGAATGAACAACTCCCCAAAGAGCAAAATGAGTATTATAAACTCTGAAACAACCAGAATACCTTCATACTTAGCTAGATGTAGGAAAATCTATTTAATCTGACACATTTTGCATTTCAAAACCACCCATAATGGATTTAACTGCACTGAAAACGGACGCCTGTTAATTCTCCTTGTGAGCGAACCTCCTACACTAGTTGCAATCGTGCCCTAGATTTTTTTTTTTCTAGAAATACAGAATATGAGCTGGCCTCTCGCCTTGATCCTTTCTGTAAGTGGATATAAATGGATCAATGGACTAATATGACCCTCCATTTACTAAAAGTTGAGGCTGACAACAGGTGAGAAGTGAGGGAGAGAGGCCTCTCAAACTCCTTTTGGAAAGGCAAGGATCCCCCTGCACGTACACAGAGTGGTGCAGAGACCATAAGAAAGACAATGGCCGCAGGATCTACAGTGAACAGACAGATCCCTGCACAGCATCCCTGCAGTCAGCAGAGAAGCAGGGGCAGCCAGCAACCTGATCTGGCACAGGCCATGCACTCTGCTGTCAGCTGCTCCTCCCTCCCAGCTCAATGTTGGACCCACCCTGTTTGTGGGCCGAAGAGGACACAGGAAGATTAGCAACATGCAGTGAAACCTACTTTGAAAAACAATGGGCTAAGAGCTAGGGGACGGGTTAAAAGGCTGAACTAAAGATCACAGGACTTGTCCCGGTCTCTACATAGCCTTACACGTTTCTAGCAGCATAAACCCCATTACATTCATCTGAACTCCAGACAGCGAGCCCGTCGTCTGATCTGCTTAAAGAAAACACCACCTTCTAGAGCGATAAGGGTGCCTCATGCCATTTCCTGGCCATTTGGCTATTTTTGTATTGCACTCGCTTTTCAAATGCCTGTGCTGGGCTACGGTAATTTTTTTTTTTTTAAGTTTTTTAAAAAAAGTGACCTGGAGGATCTTCATAGCAACAATCGTGTTATTTATAGCCATGAGGGCTTTGACTGCATTACTCGATACTGCTTTGTCTTCCCCAAGCTAGTGTCCTGTTTCTTTAAGAGAGCTGCCAGCCTAGCCCTGGCCTCCCCTCCCCTCCCCCTCCCGGTCCCCCCAGCCCCCCTGGGAGTGCCTAGCAGAACAGCAGGCATAGCTGGAGCCCTGCCAGGATCTCCGATTACAAGCCCCTGCTCGCTTCCTTCTGCTGCTGCAAAGTGCTTTCACGAAATGGCAACCATTTTTTTTCCCTGAGCCTTAAAAACAAACCCCCCTCTTACTTCTCTTCTTCCCTTTCCACGAGCCTCACAAAGGGGGGGCGGGCAGTCACCTCCCTGCAATGATCGGAAATAGAAACAACGCTAGACACTGGGAGACACAGACGTGCTGCTGCCCCCAAACCTGACAAGAATACAGCATTACAAAGAAGAAGCCATTACGAACCACTACCCCACCCCCTCTCACAAACAATATGGAGTACAACCTGGAGCTGCATGCTGAAATGCCAGACAGCCTCCCGGTTTTTCTCGTGGCACTGGGCTGCAAAGGCATTACACGCTTGGTGCATTAGCAGATTTTAAAATAAAAATCAGCTGGGAGTTAGTTGCATGGGCTCAGTAGCTGCATGAAAGCACAGAACTGCTGTGAACATCAACTGCGTCACTTCTTCCCGACTGTAACAATCCAGGCTGCAAAGTGTCCCTCCTTTGGAGGCAGCCTCCCTCATTTTGGATCTATTTTCAGACCGTTTCTAAAGTAGCTGCCTCTCGTGGGGAAGGATTTTGCAGCGCATTTTAGCGAGACCATTACAGGCTCGTTGTCACCGTTCTGAAAACAGTCCCTTTTTGTTTTTCGCGAGCCAGAGTCTTCAGTAATTAGACGGATAAACACGTAAGGGGGTTCCCTTTCGTCTATTCGTCTTCTAAAATCCTCCTTCCTAAGCTTACTGTTTGGAGGTAGCTCGGGGGGGGGGGGGGAAGAGAATTTAACAGCCATGTAATGCCAGCATGGATCCGCAGTCTCCTTCCACAAAAAGCAGAGCTGCTAACAAGCGCTTTGTGGAGAAAAAGAAATCACCCTCTGAAAAATATATATTAATATAGTCTGTATATGTATCGATGACACAAGAACAAGATAGCTACCGTTTTACAGACGATCATTAGGCTGTCTCTGTCCAGGACAATAACATTTGTGGAACAGGCCTGGGCTATCTGATTCTCTGCAAGGGCAAAAGGGTTTACTTACCCGCTCACCACTGATGAATGCAGTTCTGAAGGTGAAGTTGTGTTGTTTAGCTTTTTTAAAAACATATTTATAAATATATAGCTATATAATCTGTATCCCCACTTCTCTGGTAAATTTGCAAGTCAAAACGTATCTTGTTAAGACATTTAGAGATCTTTATATGGCAATGGTGTAGCATCAAAAAGCTATAGAAAATGTTGTCCAGTTATGGTGACTGACAGTATCGTTAGAACTTGTACTCGAGGTTTAAATCTAGGTTCCTGTGACAGATTTACGCTGTACATTAAAAGGACAACCAGTGGCTTTCCAGACTACACAGAAACTCAAAAATGTTTCCCCCGAATATTTTAGTCAGTACAGGTTAGTGTGAAAACACCTGGTTAACATTTACTGTATGTAAACATTTTAAAAACATCTCTCGCTAGATATTTTGCTTTATAAATAAAATATTTTAAAAGCATCAAATTGTTTTAGCTAAACAGACAAAAAAACATAAGACATGCAAATGAAGGCTCAGAAATAAGGACAACTCCAGTAACATTAACATGAAAACTACACTTAGTAAGGACAGAATGGATTGGGTACTTACAATGTAAAAGAAAAAAAAGTTTATCATATTAAATTTTTATGCCAGAATTCACTATTCCTAAGTCTATATTTAAAACGTTACCTTATAAGCACCAAAGGAGTTAATAAAAATGGCCAGGAATTAAGTGTTTAATACAGGAACTTTTTTAAATTTATTGTTCAGTCATAATATAGTTCTAAAGCTTAAAAAACCCAAACAAAAATATGTATTTACTTATTTTTGAATTCAAAATTGTTACTGCTGACATAAGGGTGTGCCATGACCTAGTTACACAAGACAAAGATGGATTCCAAATCATAAGGAAAAATCCAAATCTTTTTTATCTTCCTTCTTCATTGAGTCCTTTAAAATGTTGTCAGACATTAATACAACACTGAGAAGTCCTGAAATGGATGGTGTGGATTCAAATAAAGTATCCCCTTTTGGAACAAAGGAAAACCCAGTTGGCCATTTAATTCCATTGCAGAAAAATGGCTGCCTGATCTGTTGGCCTCTCCTTAGCTGTCTGGTGAAGGATGTTTTTAGATCAGCGTCTAATAACTCAAGCCAAATGGAAGCTGCGCGCTGATTGGCTGCGGGCTCCTGGTGCCTTTAACCAGCCAATTACCTAACCACGGCCAAATTACAAACCAAAAGCACAAGATGAGCTAAAACAACATGAAGCCCAAAGCCAGGCGAGACGCTCCTCGCCCAGGAAAAGAGGCAAAAAGAGAGATCCCCAGCTGCCTTTCACCGCTAAAACAAAATGGAAGCTCCACGCTGATTGGCTGTTGCAACCCCAGGACCTTTAATAAGCAAAACTGCTACTTTCTCCCCCTTGTTCCCGTCCTGTGCAATGGACACATTGTAACAACGCGGCTCGCCAGCCAGCGGGGCTCGGTGGGGCTGCGGGGAAACACTGTAGCAGGGGGGCAGAAACACAGCTATTCACCCCGTGCCCCGGGCTGCTCCCTGGCTGTCCCTGCAAGGCTCACTGAGTGCCCCCAAACTTGTCCCACCTCTGTCCATCTTGTTTAGAAACAGTTTGCGCTAAGGTAAACGCAGCCCGCAGATTCCAAGGAATTTCCTGCATGCAATTAAACCGGGGGAAAATCCCCTGCCGAGGCTAGCTGGGCTCGGGAAAATGCATGGCCCTTTATTTCGGGTGGGGAGGTGCCAGGGCTCGGCGAGGCTGGGGGCTTCGCGGCGCGCTGCAGCTGCTGTGAATGTGCCTTCGGTTGAGGGCGGTTAGCCATTAGCCGAGCTCCATAGTGGTGTATTGTGGGATGCCTGAGAAGCAAGCAGAAAGCACACACACAATATGTGTTGGCTCGCAAAAAAAGGAGGCAGGAGCCTTTCAAAAGCAATGTAATGTAACCAGCCAAATGTGAAAAGGAGCTCGCCTTTCGCTGCAAGGAGACGATCGGCCACCTCACACAATGTCTTTCAAGGAGATCAAGGCAGGGGAAAAAGCCAAGCACCCAGAAGATCATGGCAAAAAACAGAGTTCAAGTGAGATTGGGTCTTTTTTTCCCCCTTTCTGTCTCTTGTCTCACGGGGGTGGAGGGGTTGTCTAAGAATTCCCCCATTTTAGAGTCTTCCCGGTTGTGTATTTCCCCCCCGCAGCTTTGATGTGTTTAATGGGTGAGTCTTAAAATGGGATCTTTATTACATTTTTTAAAAACTTTGTGTTTTTTTCCCCCCCAGGTTGGATCAACGGAATGGAGAATAGCACACAAGCCAGCACTTCTGTCGAGAAAAGAAATCACCACTGGAGAAGTTACAAATTGATTATTGACCCAGCTCTGAAAAAAGGACAGCATAAACTCTATCGTTATGATGGGCAAAATTTTAGCATGCCTGTAAGTGTTTTGTTTTTTAAATAAATTATATACCCCCCACAGACCCCTACCTCGCCCCCCTCTCTAGCAGTCCTTGTTTAGGGGAGGTGTGATGGAGGAAAGGGATTTTTTAATGCTGTAATAATTCATGTTGTAACAAATGTTGGAGGGTGAGGGGAGGAAAAGGCACGAAAGTTACTGCCACCTGACACAATGTATTCAACTGTCAGGATCCCAAGAAGGAGCTAAAACCTGGAGCTTTATTTCTCTGTGGTTCCAATCTGTGTCTATTTCCCAGCAGTATTGCAATTTGACACGTGTGTATGTGTGCTTTTCTCTTCCCCCTGAGGCTTCCCCGCTTCCTTGTGGTATGTCCCGTCCCCCCCCGCCCCCCGAAATTTCTAGCAATATTATTGATGTTTTTTGTGTGTTCTATCCCCCCTCCCCTTGTAGAACTCGGGAATTGCCCCAGTGGATTGTGTCAGAGATCCCAGGATAGGAAGAATATGGACCAAAACCAAGGAGTTGGAGCTTTCTGTTCCCAAATTCAAGGTACCTGCCCTAGCCTTTAGGTTTAGTTTGGATTCTTGTTATCTGTCAACTGAGCTTGAGTTTGAAATAATGTAATGGGCCATTTAAATGACAGATTCTTATTAACATTATCTGGCAAACCGTTTAACAATAATCCTATTCCTTAAAGAAATCAATACATCTGTCTGATAGGATCAGTTTACCTGTTTTGAGTTAGAACTCTGATGCTTGATATAGCTGCTGAAAATATGTTTTTAAGATGAAAAAGTAACCATTTCCATATAAATTTCTGAGAGTGTAGAGGCTGGATTTCTCTTCAGACTGGTGTGACATTGTTTGTAGACAGTTTCTTTCCCCAGAGTTCTAAGGAGACTAACTCTGTCTGTCTGTTCCAAATGATTTAATTTTCTGCTGCCAGTCTCCCTCC
Source organism: Chrysemys picta bellii (assembly GCF_011386835.1). NCBI lineage: Eukaryota > Metazoa > Chordata > Testudines > Emydidae > Chrysemys > Chrysemys picta. Next base: position 27,668,740 of record NC_088805.1, read on the forward strand.
TGGTTCTTAATTATTTGTATTTAATTTTATGTTTGTATAAATCTCCAGATTGATGAGTTTTACGTGGGGCCAGTGCCCCCCAAGCAGGTAACCTTTGCCAAGTTGAATGACAACATCCGTGAAAACTTTCTGACCGACATGTGCAAGAAATATGGTGAAGTGGAAGAAGTAGAGATTCTCTACAATCCCAAGAATAAGAAGCACCTGGGCATTGCCAAAGTGATCTTTGCCACAGTGAAGGGTGCCAGGGAAGCCGTCCAGCACCTGCACAACACATCAGTCATGGGCAACATCATCCACGTGGAACTGGATACAAAAGGTGGGAAGCAGATTTTAGCTCCATGCTCTGTCTAGTTGCAACCCCTGCATCCCCTCTCCCCTCTTAAAGTGAGATGCTTTTCCAGACTGAAGGGACTGGATGATTAAAAATACTAATAAGTGAATGTTGCTCCTTCCCCCTCTGTCTGTCTCTCCTTTTCTCTGGGCCATTGGAAGTCACGTGGAGCTGAATGTGTTGTCTGTTGCTAGGAGACAGTCCTGTAATTTACAAAATGCTGCCATCCTGTCCATTTCATTCACTCACACTGACACCCGGTTTGGCAAACTCTGCCCTTGCCATCGCCCTCGTCCCTTTTCAGAATCTCTTTACAAATGCCTTGATCTAAACTGGTGACCGTTTTCGGAGGCTTAGAAATGCACTTCGAAATATGGTTGTAAAGTTTTTTCCTGTCTTAGAAACTACTATATATAAAAAAAACCACACTGAACTACAGCAGGATCCTATTTTTTGAGCTCCTGGTGTTTCACTGGTACTTAGCAACAAACCCAAGTCTGGCAGTAAAAAGTGTACAGCACTTGACACGGTGTGAGAGTGAGCGAGTGTGTGTGTGTGTGTGTATGTATCTCCTCTCTCTCTTAAAGGGACAGTAACACGTTTAATCCACAGCATGACTGAGCCACAATGGTGGTACTATAGGAATTAACAGTGCAGTAACTATTCAAGTACTGAAAATATTAAAATTCTGCTTATTATTATTGTTTTATGTGTGTTGTTTTTTCCCCAAGCATGCTAGGGAAGGACCTTTCTAAACATCTGGCTAAAAGCTAAAGCAGCGAAGTACGCAAAACGTTACAGGCATTTATTTGTAATTTTTATTATTATTATTATTATTTATTTGCATTTTAAGCATGATAATTCGAGTTTGAAGCACGTGTTGCACTGTTTTTCTTTAAGAAAGAGGAAGACCCCATGAACACCTTTCTCTCAAAGAAAAAAAGTGCTATGTTTGTCTCAGTTAACCATACAAAGTATAAAAGAAAGTTTCAACAACCTTCAAGTGCAGTGTTTACATAACATTAGGTATGTAACACATGTTATGTGAGTATAATGGAATAATTTTTGACATTATTGCCTAAATAGTAAAAGAACACCCAGAAAAGTTTTTTAAATCATTTGCCAGTATAAATAAACCATGACTGTGAAATGCATATGCTTTGATTTTGGGATTTAATATTTTTAGCACTATTTCATCTTAAATTGATATATATCCTGTTGCTTTGAAATTTGAGGAAGATTAACATATTCATTGAAATTGGAGCAAAAGCCACTTTCAGTTTTAATAATGGGAATTAAAGTGGATTCACAGGGGGTAAAAGTAGGTATTAAGAGACTTCTTGAGCAAGCTGATTGGAGAGTTTTTCTCTGTTTTTTGTTGATTTTATATTTCACTTTTGTAATCCTAGAACAGGTGGTCGTTCAAGAGCTAGGAAAGTTAACTGCATGTTAAGAAGTTCGTGGTTTTGCATGTTTTAATTACTTTGGTGAAAACACGAAGACTTAATTTTAAATTGCACTTTCATTTTTACATATAACTCATAAACTCTCACTATGCCTCTAATTTTAACCTTTTAAAAACTTGTGGCTACTTTGGTTCTTTTAAAAGATGCAATAATACCAGCAATGCTTTGTGGTATGGCAAGATCAGTTAAAATATAATGCTAAAAATAGCAGTTGCAGTTTATGACATCTTTGGCTACACAGTCTATCATTTTTATTTTACTTATCCATTTATTTGCAATATTCAGCTTTTCAAGAAAGTAGTAAAATATACTTTTATAAAAATTCAATATTGGATTCCAAATTTTAGTAAAATAAATGAGTATAAAAAGGAGTGCAAGAAGTGTTTTATCTGTGTATTTAATGATCATGTGGTCAGAGCACAGGACTAGGAGCTTGGAATTCATGAGTTCAGTTCCCAGTTCTGAGATGGACTTCCTTTGTAGCTTAAGGCAATTCAGTTAATTTATCTTCCTCCATTTCTCCATCTGTAGAATGGATATAATAGTTAATTACCTACCTCAGTACCTCTATGGGGGTAATTCAAAGCTCTGTGAAAACGAAAATATAAATACTAAGTATTTATTAATGTTTTACTGAATAAAAAGGGGAATGAGGAAGCTAAGGTATATGTGCTATTTAAAAAAACTAATTTTAAACTTACTTCTACTTTAGAACATTGATGGCAAGTGCTATAATTTCATGTGAATTCAATATTTCAAATGCTCTGGGCCAGATCTCCAGCTGCAAATTGTCATAGCTGCATTAACTGGGCGATGACAGTTTACACAAGTTGAAAATCTGGCCCAATATTTATATATGTGAAGCAGTGTTGTAAAACCGAACATTATTGGAGACTGATAGGCAGTATTTATTTAATGGGCGTTTTATCTGAATAATGCAGGATCAAGGTCTTAATCTGGAGCAGATTCTTTAGACAAGTGCATTTGTAGATACTAGTTATGCACAATTATGTACGAGAATTGGGTGTTTGATCCTGCAGCACTTACTTGTGTAGTCCTGTTACGTGGGAGTACTCACTCACATGAATACATACTATGTGTGTGTGAGCTGCAGGTTCAGGCGTTGGGGTTGTGCATTTTTACTATATTTTATTTCTTTTTCAGTTATACATTACTTTTTTTTTTTTTATTTGTAATTGAAAAGAAAAAGATAAAAACCCTCGGTAAGAAACATCTTCTGCTGTGTTGACTTAAATTTTCAATGTTTAAAAAATTATTCTCACATTCTAAAAAAACAAAGAACCCACCCCTTCATGTAAGCAAAACTGAAAATATCTCAAAGGGTCTGATCCAGCTTCTTTTGAAATCCGTGAAAAACTTACTGACTGCAAAATGAGCAGGCTCAGGCTCAAAGTAAACAAACTTGTCTAATATTAAGAAAGTGTATTTACTAGAATTCAGCAGCCTGGAAATAAGAATGTTGAACACAGATATCAGTATTGCATGAGGGTTTGCATTCTTTAGAACAGTGGTTTTCGACCTTCTTTTCTGGCGACCCAGTTGAAGAAAATTGTTGATGTCTGTGACCCAACAGAGCTGGGGAATGAGAGGGTTGGGGTGCAGGGGTGAGGGCTGTGGGGTGGAGCCAGGAATGAGGAGTTCAGCGTGTGGGAGGGGGCTGTGGGCTGGTGCAGGGGGTTGAGGTGCGGGAGGGGATCAGTGCTCTGGGCTGGGGGTCCAGGCTCTGGAGTGGGGCCAGGGATGATGGGTTTGGGGTGCAGGTGGGGGCTCTGGGTTTGGGGGGCCTCAGGGCTGGGGCAGGAGGTTGGGATGCAGGAGGGGGTCAGGACTCTGGGCTGGGGGTGCAGACTCTGGGGTGGGGCCAGAGATGGGTTTTGGGTGCAGGAAGGGGCTCTAGGTTTGGGGGGTGCTAATGGCTGGGACAGGGGATTGGGGTGTAGGGTTGGTGCGGCTCCTGGTCAGCGGCGCAGCAGGGGTTCTAAGGCAGGCTTCCTGCCTGTCCTGGCACCGCGGACTGCGCTGTGCCCCGGAAGCGGCCAGCAGCAGGTCCGGCTCCTAGGCAGAGGCGCACAAGCCCCCTCCAACTCAGGATCCCCGTGCCCCCCCTTCCCCCCCCCCCCGCCTAGGAGCCAGACCTGCTGGCCATTTCCAGGGCACAGCGCAGTGTCAGAACAGGTAGGGACTAGCCTGCCTTAACTGGGCAGCACTGCCGATGGGACTTTTAACGGCCCGGTCCGCGGTGCTGACCAGAGCCGCCGTGACCCAGTGCCTTACATTCCATGACCCAGTACTGGGTTGCAACCTGCAGTTTGAAAACCACTGCTTTAGAATGTTCATGCTAGGAAAGTGCTACATACGCATTACATCAAAACACAGGTTAGCCAGAACCTTCTTGGAAAAGAAGTGATAATTATTTTGTCCATTGTGTTGGATTACATCTCATTTGTATTAATAACACCTCATATTCTATTGGAAAGGTTTATGTGAAAAAGGCTTCTAAACTGGCTACAGGTATTGGCAGAATTGGTGTTGTATTTAGTGAGATGAAGCTTTTCTAAAAGTTACAGTTCTGAGACACGTAAACCATTTGACACTTCTGCGAAGAAAGAGATTACTGCTTTCTAGAAAGCATGGCACAGAAACAGAGCAGCCAAATAGAATAAGAGGGAAAAAGACTACTTAGAAACCCCTCTCAAGGGAGCACATTAACAGAGTGTAACTACTAATGCTGGATTCTGCCCTGGCTATTCTTTTTAATGCTTTCTGGTACCCTTTCCCATTCCTCTCAAAGAGAGGTGGCCTATTGTTAATGCATTTTTTCAGATGCTGTGGTTGAAGATGTGGTCGCTCCCATCATCAGCGAAGGGAGCGCCTTGCATCACTTGTCCGGCAGATTTTTAAGAAACGGTGGCACTTACCTTAAGTGTTGCCCTGGCCTCCTTTGGTGGAAAGATGTTGGCTGAAATGGGGGATATTAAGAGGGCTAGCTGTGTCTGGGGAAGGCTTAATAAAGAGACTTTCGATGTACAGTGTGTGGCTTTTTTTTTTTTTTTTTTTTTTAATAAACTTTCATTGTGGTTTGTGCAGGTGAAACCCGTATGCGGTTCTATGAACTGCTGGTTAATGGTCTTTACACTCCGCAGACCCTTCCTGTAGGCAATGAGCAGGATGTCTCGCCACCTGTGAATGAAACTCAGCAGGTACAGTGTGCTTGGGTGTGTTTTAATAGTACATTTCTAAAAACTTACAAGCAGACAGTGGTTGATTCAAATAGATTCTCCTATAACAAGTGACGTGTGGTATTGTTTTATTCCATCCTGGGGTAGTTTTGTCAGTACATTGTAAAAATTACTTTAAAATTCATTATCTGTATTTAAATACATTGGATTTAATAACTGGAACTTGCCAGAGCAAATTTAATTCTTTATAAGTGTCATGTGCAAATTCACGCTGTGCCTAAGTGAATATTGTGAGTGATCTGTGTCCTGTTGTAAATATACAGAACCAACTAAATGCATCCTAGTAACTTTAGTAATTTCTGTAATTAAGGATGCCAGGCCAAATCCATTCATCGGGTCCCCCTGTTGAAGTCCGTGGAGTGACTTGCAAGGATAAACTTGTCCTCTTTTCCTTCACTTTAAAGGTTATTCTAGGTTTTTGCTAGAAGATGGGAAAGATGTGTGTTTTGAATTTTAAAGGTTAGGGTATCTTTTCTGCTTTTTTTTCCTCTTTAAAAATATCAGGAATGCCCATCCTGGTTCCTCCGTAGTTTTTCAGGAGGTTGTCTCATGCGTTTGAGATTTTTTTCTTCACACCTTTTAAAATGAAGACTAGAGGTGTTGTGTCATTGTTAAAGACACATCAGTTCTCCAAAATGGTCATTGGAATCACTTGGTTAACAAAAACAGAGCCAAGCAGTTCCAAACTGGGGTGTCTAAAGTTTGGCTCTTAAGTAGTAGTCTGTGTAAACAACTCTCTTGCAACTGACTGACAGGCAGTCACCTGCTTCTTCGCGGACCTCCATTTAAATGAGAGAGACTCTTTATGGGCCCACGTTCTGTGTGCAATCACTTGCTGGTTTGGAGCCATAGACTTCCAAATAAAAGTGGCCTGACTCTTTTCAGTGGTCTTGAGCACCCTGCGCTCCCATGGATTTCTGTCCACTTTTATGTAGGAGTCTGATTATGGATTTAGGTGCCTGACTTGAGGCATCCAGGTTTGGAAGTTTTGGCTTTAATAGTTTTAAACATTGTAGCTATAAATCTTTTCCCCCCTCTCAGTTGCTCACCTTTCTCTCTTTTTGATTCTTATTATATCCTCATTTCACTAGTTCTCCAGATAGATAAGTCTTGAATACTGAATGTGAACACCAAACTGTTCCCCCCTCCCCCCCCAATCTCCAAAGTCCCTCAAAGCAAAACCTTTCAGGTCATCTTTCTCCATCATAAAGAGGCCTCATTTCCTCCTCAGCAGGTCACCCTTAAATGTGGAAGAGTGGAGCTGAAAGAGATTGTGATTCGACTAGATAGCCCAGTCCTGCCACGTGCTGAGCGTCCCATGTTGGGCACCTTCCACTCCCAGTGACTTCAGAAGGAGTGGATGATGCTCGGCACTTCACAGGGTTGTACTTGTTACCTCGTTACAGAGGATCCAAAATGAATGTGTGCACGTTCACTATTGTGGGTTGGTTTTCACAGTTATTAATGAGACCTCTAATTGCTTCTTCATTTTTTGTTTACATCAGTCACCACCATTATTGTTGATTAAAGGTCTTGCAATTTATTATACAATATTACCCTGAACTGAACTTTTTTGGGGTGACCCACAGAACAATAATTCTGGTGATTCCTTCAGTTAATATCTACCAGATTCTCCCAAGACACTGCTAATGTGCTGGAGTAATTCCAGTAGAGTAGCTTGACATTTCTTGATTTGCCTCCTCTCCCCCGTTTCAGCCCTAAAGGTCAGCTGGTCTGCCTGCTCCCTCCTTAGAGCCCTCCCTCACTCAGGGCCTGATCCAAAGCCTATTGAAGTCAATGGAAAAATTCCCATTGACTTCAGCGGGTTTTGGAGCTGGCTGTTATGTTGCCCTTGGCTGGGAGTGCGCTCTTGGCTCTCACCTGCAGGCAATCAAATACCCAGGGAGTTGATACATAAATTAATTATAGGAGGAGTAAGTATGACCTAAGCTGCCTTTGTAACCTTTGGAGGAGAGGGTGGAGTGAGGAAGAGAAAGTTCAACTGCCAAATCTTTATGGTCTGCAACAGCCATACCATGCAAAAAATAACTAAATCTGTAAGTGTGTTTGTGTCAGTGTATCAGACAGTTGGGTGCTGCACGAAACCTGACAGTGGCGATGATTCTGTGGAGCCACTGAAATGTGAATTTTAATTTAAAAAGTAGCAGATAACTTTTAAATAGGAACTTTAAAAACTATTACTTCACTGCAGCCTCAATAAAATCTTCTCTGTTTTTTGTTGTTGCTGTGTTAGAGCTCAGGCCATATCCTGCTGATCTGAAAGGGATTTGGACTGGGTAACTCTCTGCTGCCTATCTACATTACTGAACATTGATTTTGGCATGATGCTGATATGACTCATCATTGTTTGAGGGATTTTTTTTTTCTTTCTTTCTTTTTTGTTACTGGCTTCAAACTTTAATCGGATTGTTTGGATAAAACCCCTCAATGTGCCTTTGAAGTAAATTTCATTAAGATCGATTATTTGGCTGTTCTGTGAGGTTCGTGTTTTTTAGTTTTTAGATTCCATAGCTGGAAACACTCTACCTGATCATGTGTCTTTGTGACGTTTCTGTTTAATTTTTGTTTGTTTGTTTGAGGTTCAGACACAACCTCTTTACATATAGTAGATAGATTGACTCTTCTGCTAGAGCTTAACATGTGGCAGGTGGGCAGATCGGGGGTCTGAGCTGACAATCAGACCAACACAAAGCCTGATTGACTTCCACAGGTTCTGTGCTTGCATACGGGTCTACTATGTGGAACTGATTGCAGGTGTGGAGCCAGTGTGTATATGTATATAGTCTGATTTGATATGTAAACTAGCTACTTGGGTCCCTTCATACTGTGTAAAACAGTCTTAATCTTTTGGTTTCAATGGTACTCTTTCATTCTCTTCTCTAGTTACATTCAGAAACTGTTGACAGAATTTTTTATTTTATTTTCAGTATTCTTGATGTCTAATGTTCACCTGATTCTCTTGACCTTAACATTTCTGCCAAAGAATAAATAGTATTTGCCCATTTCCTTCACTTCCTCTCCTACAGACTTTTAAAACCAAAATAACTGCCTACATATTTTAACGGATAATTATTTGTGTATGACTTGGTTTTCAGAGCTGCGAGCACCCACTACTGCCAGGGAAGTCAATTGAAAGTCTTGGTGCTCAGCTTCTCAGAAAATCAGACAAATAGTTTTTGACTGTGTATGTGTGTATATATCTATATCTATTATTTACTTTTATTTTATTTTTTATAGTTGACTGATTCTGTAAAACGTCTGAAAGACAGTAACCTTTCTTCTGCGGGATCATCCATTACCCCAAACAGTAGCACCCCATTTTCCCATGATACAGCCTATTCCAGCAGTCGGCAAGACACCCCAAACTCGTATAGCCAGTATACCCCACAGTCCCAAGGAACCCCACTCACCCCACGACTGGGGACTCCGTTTTCCCAAGATTCAACCTATTCCAGTCGTCAAACGACACCAGCTTACCATTACGGACAGGACTCTGGGTATAAACCCAGGAGACATGAAACAAAATTTACAGATGCCTATAATAGACGACCAGGACATCACTATGTCCATAACTCGGCAGGTGTTTACAGAGGGTCAGAACATCAGTTTAGCACGTTCAAGTCTCATCAGCAAGAGCCAGTACAATATTCTCACACTCCTCCCTTGAGCCACTCTGGTTCTTCAAGTTATAAATCTGCCTTCTCTCCATACCAAGCACCAGCTGTATTTCCCCCATCTGATGAACAGCAGTATCCCCAAACTTCCAGAGACACTGAGTACCGGAGACCTGCCCCGCCTCCAGCTGAGATCTTAGTAGAAAGTAGTGCTGCTACGAATATTGATTTTGTTCCTGTGAAAGAAAAACAGGAGGAACTCCCATCCCTGCCACAGTCAAACTGTCTTACCGAACAAAGTACAGCATCCTTTTCTCAGACTCCGGAAAGGAGTGAGACACCTGGCACCCCAACCATGGAGTCTGAAATGCAGCATAACAGTTTAGACTCAAGGATTGAGATGCTCTTGAAAGAGCAGAGAACAAAGTTACCTTTTCTCAATGAACATGATTCGGACAATGAGATCCGAATGGAAGGTAGCCCTATCTCTTCCTCCTCCTCCCAACTTTCTCCTATCCCATTGTATGGCTCTAACTCTCAGCCCAGTTATAGAGCTCAAACCCCATCCTCACGTCCCTCCAGCACTGGCTTGGAGGACATTAGTCCAACACCGTTACCAGATTCTGATGACGACGAGCCAATCCCTGGGACAGCTCCTCTGAGTCAGAATTCAAGAGGAACGTCAGAGGCCAGTATGACTCCTATTGATCAGCTGAGTAGGACATCCAAAGCTGAGACTTCTGAGACTAAAGAAATGCTGCCTGGTGACCAGACACCAACATCAGAAAAAATGGATGAGGTAAGAGAGAGAATTCAGATAAGCTACATGAATGTCTATGTGACTAGAACAAGGTAGAGCATGTACTCTATTCAAAAAGTGGTCTTTAGAAACTGTTGTGGTTTTTTTTTTTTTTTTTTTTTTGGTTATTGTTTTTTGAGCCAGGGTGGTTTTAACCAGGTTTGACTCAGGGAGTTGGTAATGGGGTAGATGTGACATGAGCTGATGGTCTTAGTCCGGTTCCTGGTTAACAGGCGTCCCTATTTCAAGGACAACCCCTGTAATTGGTAGTTTCACGTAGGGAGCTCTAGGATTGAATAGGCCATAAAAACTGATTTCCATCGTGGTGGTGCTCATTCTAGCTTAGGGTTGAAACTTATTGGTGAGACTGAGGAAATTTGCATTACCATTGCTCATGCAGTTACTGTCCTGTGGATCAACAGATTTTTGAGTCACCAGAGCTGTCAGTCCAATTCCGCTTGCCAGCTCTGATGTCCCTTGTAAAAAATACATCTACTTTGGTAGTTGTCAAATTGTTTATTCCATCAGGTGTGAACCGGAAACAGTTGTTGGGTTCTAACATACTCTTTCCTTAAGCGATTTAGACGAGAGGTAACTGACCTACTGGGGATGTGTTCCACTGAGTCTTCCAACAATAGAGCACAGCCTGCTGCCTGTAATGGAGCATTTGGGGATGAAGGACTTCAGGAGCGTAACTATATGGAATGCTGCCAGCAGACAGAGAGTGCATTGCAGTGGGTGTTTTATTTGGTGTTTCAATTGAAACAAATGTGAGTAACATACTGTAATGTACATTTGGGTCCCAGTATAACATGTCACTGACAGTCAAAATATATATCTTCACAAGCGCCTGACCCTTCTACTCAGTACTGTTTATAACAGGATCTCAAGCAGATGAAATTATTATAATTTGAGTACAAGAAAAAAACACATTCAGGGAGACATCTAGTATTCTAGATTGGTTCTGTCTAATAAGTGAACACGGTGTAAAAGATAATTTGCTTTATTTATAAAGCATTTCTGTAATTAAACTGGCAGAAAATACTTCTCCAGTAAACAGTTGCTGTGTTTCCACCCTAGAAGTGGCTGCATTTCAGGAGCAGGTGCAGCATTCCTGTGCATGTGTGGTTTGCAAAATGCTTTGGGATTGTTTGGTTGAAAGGCACTACAATCATCAGATCACACGTTTTAAAATGTTCAATAAGGCTAATAGGAACATTCTCCTCAGATCTATTTTTTATGCCTAAATGATGACCGATACTTCGTGTGTGTTTTGTAAGTAAGTACATGTTCAAATCTTTTTGAACTTGGACGGCTGTGCTGGTCCTGCTTTAGAAGCAGCTCAACCACTTGGTGTGCGCCCATTCTTTTTATAGGCTGACCCAGTCTCCACCCCTCTGGTAACATGACTGGAGAGATCCAACGAAGTGGGTATTCACCCACGAAAGCTTATGCTCCAATACATCTGTTAGTCTATAAGGTGCCACAGGACTTTTTGTTGCTTTTTATAGATCCAGACTAACACAGCTACCCCTCTGATACTCTCTAATACATGTTTCCTTTGACGCCCCAGTCTTGGTTGGGAAGTGGGTTTTAAACCAGAAGACTGGCCCTGCAGGATTGAGAGAGGATATTTTTGAAAAACCCACGTTTTGTGACTAGCTTATTCACAGATGGAAACTCTGCATGATCTGTTGGGCATTATGGGCTTGAATCTGCTTTCTTCTAACGACGAGCATTTCATCACATTTTAAAAATTGGACGAATGCCACTGTGATCGTTTGGGGTCAGGGACTTTCTACAACTGCAATGTTAACGTCCCTTACTGGCCTCAGAGGAGTTCCCGGTATATTGTATTAACAGATTGTAACATGGGACAACAGTGTGCAGAAGTTGAAGCCTGTGATTAATCTTAGTCTTCCCTTAACGAGATATCAGTGTCAGAAGTTCGTCTTCACGGTTCTGCACAAAACGGCACAAAACGGAATACGTTCTAAAAGCCTATTTAAAAGTCAAAAAGTTGCTAAGAGTATCTCAAAACCTATTCTCCCTGCTGTTGTTGTCTTCTTACAAAAAGATATTCTATTTTTTTTCTTCTTAGAGCTGTTTGTTCAGAACTTCCTATTATTTACAAATCACCCTAAAACTATTCCAGTGCATTTAAAAAAATGTATGTGCCTTTCACTGCTCCTTTATGAAGTGTGGGTTGGGTGCTTTTTTGCTTCTCTCCCCCCAGTGACCGCCCCCTCCCAGTTTTCCACAAACTAGGTCCTGGCTCCCCTCCCTTTTGCTGAAGGATTCTTTGAAGGACTGGAGTTGAATACAACAAGGAGTCTGGTGGCACCTTAAAGACTAACAGATTTATTTGGGCATAAGCTTTCGTGAGTAAAAACCTCACTTCTTCGGATGCATTTAAGGTGCCACCAGACTCCTTGTTGTTTTTGTAGATACAGACTAACACGGCTACCCCCTGATACTGGAGTTGAATAGCGACTCCACCAGAGGCTGAAATTTGAGCTGTAGCTTTCCAAACTTCAAGTGAGTCAGAAAGGAGTACTGAGTCTTGGGCTGGGAAAGCCACAGCTAGGCATCAGCCTATTGTGATGTTACTGTTCAGCTCCAGTCCTTCAAAGAATCCTTCAGCAAACAGGGAAGCCAGGACCTAGTATTTCTAATGTGTGAGGGGGAAGAGCAGAGCCAACATTTATATTTGGGTGGGAAGGGGCCCGTGGTAGCCATCTTTGTGTTTTAAAGAAGCAATCAAGGGCAGATACTTGGAACCTCTGTTTCCTTCATAATTCGCTTTTAAAGTGTCCGACTGTGTATTGATATACAGTCTGAGTGCACGCTCTGTCTGTACACACGCAGACAGTGACGTCTCAATACTTGTAATAATAATCCCCCCGAAAAAGGTAGCAGGAACGTTTTCGTTTAAGGTGGCAGCAGCTTTTCATGGGCCCAATCCTGCTTCCACCAAAATGAATGGGAGTTTTGTCAGTGGGAGCAGGTTTTGGCTCTACCTCAGAATTGCTGTTATGCAGTAACTCTTGTTCTCTAGGGAAAGCACCATGTACCCTGCATAAAGGCAGGAAACCCAGAGTTGCAATAGCAGAGGTTAAAATGAAGAGAGTGAGGCTGGTCCCGCATTAACTCTGCAAGACACCCGAGTTTGATTCCAGGATCTGGCCTGCTTCGTTGAGCTTGGCAGTGTGTTTGACTCTGAGAAAGGGAATGCCATGCTTCTATCGGCAACACCTACCCATGGCTAATCTCAGGATAGTGATTATGGGCTCCAAAGAAAGTCCTGTTAGCTGCTTTCTTTCAGCCAAGGGAAGCTTAAGAAGCAGAGCCTAAAGTGGAGATGAAATATGGGCTGCGGGGAAAGGGGCGGGGACAGGAGGAAGGGATCCTTTACAAAAAGCACATGCAAGCATTTAAGAAAACCTGTAGAGCTCATTCAAAGTAGTCTCGAGTTCGGGAACAAAAACGGGGGGGAGTGAAATAGAGTTTAGTTAAAATTTTATTTTAGCAAGATTCCATAGGTAACACTGAGAAAAACCTTTTGTCCTGCCTAACTGAGCGACAGTGAGGAAGGTGTAATCATATCAAGCTCTTTTAAAAAAAAAAAAAAATCTTTGCGTGGGGTTTCAGAAGCGCAAGAGTTAAATATGTAACATTTGATGTTTTGACATCCCATTTGAGCCAGGTCTTGTTTTTGCTTGAGGCCTGCTACAGGAAGAGGCCCTGCATGTGCATATTGGGGAGGACGGTAGGATCAGAACAAGTCACTTTGTTTTATATTGATGGTGCCTTTTGTGTTCCAGTGTATGAAGACTTTGGGTTGTTGTTGTTTTTTTTTTAAGCAGCTTTTTTTATGATAAGAATGTCATCCGATTAGCACTTCACTTATTAGGAAATACTTTTATGTTGATGATCAACAGCCTACCAACCGTCCTTGTAAATTGCCTATGCACCTAGATACCAGAGTGACGGGTGCCTTATAAATGCCTAAGATGATAATGAAAATAGGACTCCTCGGAAATAATAATGACGAGGCTGTAGCTCTGCTCTGTACTTTACTTGCTGTAAGTTTTAGTAAAGGGTTTTGTGACACAAATGGAGATTACATAATATGCAGTTGTCCTGAGGACACCTAAAAACTGCTGATGAAACCAGCTCCAAGAGCAAACTTTGTTTTAATGCGGTGGCACAGTTTTTCTTTGTCAGTTGATGCTGAAATGTGTCATCACAGGATCGCAGTTACTTTATTTTATATTTTTTTTGTAGAGACTTTCTACATCTAAAATTATAGATCAGCATAAATTGAAATGATCCAAATTCATCCCTAGTTAAGCTCCACTGAAGTCATTGGAGTTCCATCCAGGATGAATTTGCCCTACATGTTTAAATGTATTTGAGCTTTTGTTCCTCCGTAGTTATGCCTAGACTTTGGAAACTTTACCGTGGAGCTGACCTGAAGAAGAGCTGTGTGTGCTCGAAAACTTGTCTCTTTCACCTCACTCACTTTGTCTCTGTAAAAATATCAGACAGGCCAGTTCCATTCTACCTCCCTAATTCCCCTCCTCAGTTTTAACTGGATATGGCATTCTTCCTCCCCTCCTGTTCTAAAGTACTGCAGAGAGTTGTGTGCTGTCAAACGGCAGCTATATTCGTACCCTAGAGTTGGTTGCATTTCAGTAGCTGTTGAATGGATTCCTATTAAACGTCCATCTAAATTTTCCTTTCGCAGTAGTGACTGTTCAGGGGAGCAGAGCAATGCCATTTGTGCTTCTAGTACTAGAACCATCGCGCCAGTGAAGGGGGGCCACTGGAGCACTCCTAGCCAGCTATGCCTTGCAGCTCCTTTGTAAAAGGATGCATGAGCTGCCTGGGAAGCTATCTCTTAATCAAGGAGTGTGGCCCATACCTTTTTGGAGCTATGCTGCACTGTGCAGGCAAGAACCAGCGCCTCTGCCTATAGTTCAAAAGGTTAAAATCCTTAAATGCTGCTGAGTGGGGCGGAAGAGACCCCCCCCATGTCATCTTTTCCCCATTCTCATTCCCACTCAACCCAGGGCATGATCTGGCTCATCATATGTTAACTGCTTGGGGATCCTTTAAATACACAGTGATTTGGTTCATATTTGTTGAGGCTGGACGTTTCTGCCGTATCCTTTTCTGTAAGGCACAGAAGTTTTAATTCAAGGCAAAAAGCAATGTAAATGCACATTGAGGCTGAGAATTTAAAACCTAAGAGCCAGAAAATTCAGAGCTATGGTTTCCACAGTAGCAGTGTCTCAGCCCTCATGCCCATAAATAGCTGTGCAAACTGTTACGTATGTGCATTATTTGTATGTGCACCTAGGACCCCATTTACAGCTAGAATAGGAACCATCATCTCTGGATGGGGTAGTTGTGTGGGAAAGTTGCACCGAATTTCTTTGTGTTAATTAAAGATGAAAAAACCCTGAGACCTGTGACTTATTGCCCAGTCTCATAAACACGCCTTGTGTGATTCAAATAAAACAGGCATTTTCCTGAGCTCTGAGGTCTCTAGAATGCGATCATGCTTCACAGAACCTGCTCATAATCGAAATTCAAGAAATAGGTACATGTTGTGACCATTAATTTCCATCTATGCAGCCAGCCAATGTCAGCGTAGCAGAGTCTGGCACAGTAGCTCTGTTGTATATGTGCATGATGTCACTTATGCCAAGCTTGTGCAATGTAAGCAGTGAGAGAGAACTACTTAAACTATGGATTCCGTTCTGTCATTTTTTACTCAAACAAAGCGCCTCATAGACGACATTGTTACTGGAGGATTGGACCCTAAGAGTGTAAGGTTACTCAAGGGAAGTCAAATGCCCAAATCCATTAAAAGATTATTTAAACAGGACATTACATTTGTCTTTTTCAAATCCTCAGAGGTCTGTTCATTTCCAAGTGTGGGTTTACTGTAAAAACAGACTATGTATAATCATTTTATTTGAATGTGCTCCTTGGGACAGATTCTGCTCTTGTGTAGAGGGTGTGATAGCAAGTGTGATAAATCGGGGCACTATTTTCTTGGGGTGTTTGTGCGCATAGTTGCTTATATAAGACAAAGCCCCTATTATCAAGACATCTGGTCACCCTAGGATAGGAGCCACCGCAGCAGCATATAGGGACCACAAATAGCCTTCAAAAGGGCCATAGGAGAATTTGCACCCCCATCCTGGCACAGGCACTCAGTACCCTGACCACCCTTTAAACCTCAGGGTAGAGGGCATGCTAGGGGCAGGTTCATGCCCTCAAGTGCTGGGGGGGGGGGGGGGGGGGGAATTTTGGACTGCTCCAGGCTGCAGAGCAAACCAGAGGCCGCCCTCACGAGGCTCTTGTAAATTGGGGGCTGCGCTGGCTCCTGAAGCAGTGCAGAATTCTGAGGGTGCAAAAATTGCTTAAACGAAAGCCACCTTTTCCCTCCCCCAGAGCCTCCTGGAGGTCCAGCACAGGATTCAACCTTTGTGTGGATTTGGTGTCCTGTCTGCTGCTCTGAATGATGAAAATGAGCTGTTACTGGTTTATACGCCTGCAGAGCCAGTACGGCTAAGAGACTGAAATGGACGGTCTCTCTTCCTCGTACAGTCTTGGATTTGTTTTCTAACTTCCAGTTGGTCCCTTCTACGAAACCTCATTGAAGGCAAAGGAGTTGCACAATTGTTACCTTCAGTCATAATTTGCTCCGAAGAATCCATGTTATTGGTGATGGTGCGAGAGAGAGAGACCAACTTGATTCTCACATACCTGGTTGCATTTGCAGGGCGGGTAGTTAGGAAAATAGTAACTTGCTTCTGAACAGAGCACATCGGATATGGAGTTGAAGGGAGATGACAGACCCGGAATTGCATTTTTTTACAGTCACTTTTCAGAGTAGAACTACATAGGACTGGTCAGAACTTCAGTTTGGTTATGTAAGTACTGTATTGCGTTCATACATACATATATGCAGGGATAAACATGTTTTTTAAATGAAGAAATATTTCACTAGATTTTTATACAAAGCCCTGATAGTGAAACAGAAGAACAAAGGAACACGTGTCTTGTTAGTAACAAAACTAGAAATGGTGAAATGCTTTTGAGTCTGACTGAAAAATAGAAAGCATGTTGTGGTTGAGAGGTCCAGTGCTTCTTTCACTGTCTGGTGTCATGCTAGGACTTTGAGGCTTTTAAAGTTTGCATATCTAATATAAGTGACATTTTCATACCCTTTTATAAATCGTTGTTGCTGGTTATATATCCTCTTTTAATTCAGTCTTCTCACAGTTTTACTGTATGTGGTTTTCTTAATATTTTCAGCCATTTAAAGGAATGGCTATATATTATTCCTATTTAAATAATAAGTAAGAATACTGCTCAGAATTTGCATTGTGAAATCTGTAGAAGTTCTCATACTCTAAGGTCACACTGCAGCTTTTAAGGCTGTGTGTGTGTGTGTGAGAGAGAGAGAGACAGAGTGGAGGTGCACCATTATACAGTGCAAGTCCCCATCCACCAGCATTCCTCCTAGAGAAGCATGCCCCAAATGGCAACTCTGTCACTCTTTCCGGGGATGCAACATGCAGTCCTTCACCGCCCAGCTAGAGTTGCTTGTTGGTATAGAGGAATGAGGCTGTGGCCCTGCCACTTGTCAAATACCTATGGCCCACAGGGGATAATATCAGGAAGCAGAGACTTTGCTCCTCAAGAGATTTATGACCAACGCAATAGCTGGTGAATGGTCCCTGTTTTACATATGTCTAAATCCTGCTTTTCACAGATGTGACCATGCATAGACACAAAGCAGTGTGAGCTGTTCTTCTGGTACTAGAATCAGCCTGCCAGTAAAGGGGGCCAGAGGAGGACTGTGCCCAGCACACCTTGCTGATCCTTATGACCAACTCCTGTACAAGGACATTAGTGGGGAAGACTCTTGTGCTGCCTTCTCCTCCCTTTCCTCTTGTGCTCCTATGCAGGGTTTGGATATGACTTAGGCCAGGTCTACACTAACCCCCTAATTCGAACTAAGGTACGGAACTTCAGCTACGTGAATAACGTAGCTGAAGTTCGAAGTACCTTAGTTCGAACTTACCTCGGTCCACACGCGGCAGGCAGGCTCCCCCGTTGACTCCGCAGTACTCCTCTCGCCGAGCTGGAGTACCGCAGTCGACGGCGAGCACTTCCGGGTTCGACTTATCGCGTCCAGACTAGACGCGATAAGTCGAACCCAGAAGTTCGATTGCTCGCCGCCGAACTACCGGGTAAGTGTAGCCAAGGCCTTAGCCCCAGAATATTTTAGGGGCTTATTAAAAATGCTTGACTGTTATTTTTGGCATTTTAATTTCTGCTTTTTGTAAATAGTACTTTCTCTAGACCTTTGTTCCCATCAAAGTCCAACCATTAGTTGTGATGTTATTGGATATTTAAGTCTCAGAAATGCAAGTGGCGAGGTTTCATATTATAATATATACCTTACCCAAGAATTCCTTCAGTTTCTCCGGTTAGTTATATGCCCAATTGTCCTCAGCACTTGGTGGCTGTGGAAAGTGACCAAGTGAAAGCAAACAAATTACTTGGTAACAGTGTGTGGCAAAATGAATGGCATTGAAAAATCATGCCAGTGTATTAGGTAATCTATAGAAATATTGAGAAAATAATTGCTGTTGACATATTGTGCTAGGCTGTCTGCTGCCAGCATTAATCTCTCAGTGATTTTTAAGAAAACCGAGAAGCCACTGTATTGTGTGTTCAGAGTGCCCTGTCTGTCTGTCACACACACAGCAATAGATTGACGAGTGCATATTCAGATGTTCAATTACTGTTGCCTTCCCTGATGTTCCCTAAAAAAACCAGCTAATGAGTAGGACTTATGTACACGTCAGCTGCAGGTCACGATTGCGCCCCATTAATTTTGGTTTTCGGTTTGGGGCTTAGTTTCTACCTAGTGCAGCAAAGGCAAAACCCAAAATGAAACCAGTGAGTTCGTTACACCCCGTGCGTGTCATACCTGTGCACAAGAACTCGTTTGATCCAGACTGCTGTCTCAGGTTTTGTTATAAAACTATCAGTTGATCTTTTGTAAATGTTGTACCCATCCAGGGATAAGTTTTTGCTTTAGGTGTCTATAAAAGGTTGGGAGGCCTAAAAAAGAGTTTTAGTATTTGTAAAATTTTATTTGTTTAGCCTTGGCAATGTGATTGTACTTTACAATGTACAAAAATAAAGAAGTGCCTGTTCTGAAAAGATTACAGTGTAGAACACTGGCACATAAAATCAAGATGCACTAGGAAATCTATATGCATCCGAAGAAGTGGGCTGTAGTCCACGAAAGCTTATGCTCTAATAAATTTGTTAGTCTCTAAGGTGCCACAAGTTCTCCTGTTCTTTTTAGGAAATCTAGAGATGGTGCGTTGGATTTTTTAATGTTCTCTTCCCCTAACTTGTAGTAAAATCACTTCTTATAGGTTTTACAAAAGTGAATTTTTAGTGATTTCAGTTAAGGGAAGTTGGTGGGTTGGGATCCTGAGATCATTCTATGCATAAAGGACAGCATGAACAATGCACAGAGACAGGAATGAGAGAAGGAAATGAAACCATTAGGTTTCATTTCTCTGTTTGAACCTGGAGCTGGCAGAGTTTCTCCTGGTTTGGAGGCTTGGTTGCAAAAGGGTCACACTGCTGTAATAAAATTGCCAATTTTCACATTTTACGATTCTGGTATTTTGACTTATGCATTTTGTTGGTGGGATTTAGGTTTAATTTGCAGATTTTGGTGTGTTCATTTTGATGTAATGTAGATTTATATCTCCTGTGGAGGTGATGAACATATGATAAATACAATTTATCATGATTCTTTGACCAGCAGCTCTCCTCATTTACCTACTATCCATGAAGTAGGTTGATGGCAGAGCTAGAGAAAGAACCCAGAAGTCCTGAGTCCGCAGCTTTAACCAGTAGCCTGGGAGTGAGAGAGAGTCAGACATTTTCTTACACTTCTTTCTGGAGAAAGCTTAATATAATTCAGGGCAAGGATCACATAACTGTGTTTTTGTTCAAGAAATGTGTTCTTTTCACATGACTATATGGGATCGAAATGTAGTTACTACAGTAATGAAGAAAGACTCCTTCTTTAGAACAAGCAGACTGATTTTTTTTTTTTTTTTGGTAACCAAATTCCTCACAGCTTCCCCTTCTCCCAAAGTCTTTTGCAGAGACTATTATTCCAGGTGGTTGGTGTTTTTTCCAGCCACTAAACTTTAATCCAGAGCACACCAGTGATATTGCTGCAGGCTTTAGACTCGATCAGGTCAGGTTTAAGTTAATGTTTGGAAAATGGTTTGTAGGGTTGTGCACCATTCATCTCCTGTGGCTGTGCAGTCACTAAATATATCCATTTCAGCTGGAGGATGTTGTGGGTAGCGGGGTCCAACTGCATTCTTTGGTGGGAACATGGAGTTAATATGGGCAAAAAACACAGAAACCTGTTATCGTGATATGAGCTTTGTATGTTGCCTAAAACATAAATAACTCTGAAAATACAAAGATCTTTAGTACTGAACCAAAACCTTTAAATTCAAGTGAAATGTAAGGAAAAGTTGAACAGAGTCATACATTGTAGTAATAGGAAAATGTGGTTAAAATACTATATTTTGACTAGGGATCCATCTTTGAATTTGTTCAAACATTATTTTTGTTTTTTTAAAAGGGATGTGTCCAGTCAGAGATGGCCACAAATTTAGGTTAAAAAATAAGTTGTAATACAAAAATCTTTTATAAAACCTAAGTCTGTTAGAAATGTTTCCATAAATAAGTGCTGTGTGCATGTCTCACCCTTATGTCTGATCCTTCAAAAGCATCATATATGTGGATGCCTGTGCCCATGCAGAGCCCCATGGCAGGACTGAGGTCTAACAGATTTTTTGCTTTTAAATTCCAATGGAAACAGTCTTTTGTTTCAACAAACACCCCACTGCATTGTCTGCAACCCAAGCAGCGCAGCCTAGTGCAGGAGAACCAGAAAGTGAAACTTGCTGTAAACCAAAATGATCTTTCTCACTACTGGATATTTGTTTTCCAGTCCTGCCCATGACATTCTAGGTACTGGGGACGTACGCAAAGATGACAGTACCTGTTCTGAAGGCCTTACAGTAATCGTTTTTCATTGTCATTAGAAAAATACAACCTTGGGGTGGCATATAGAGTAAAATGTAAAAGATTTAAAAGATTTTAGCTGTTAAAAATCTATAGTTTTATTAATGTGGATGAAGATTTTGTTGGACGAAGGAGAAGATATTGGACTAGACTTAGGGTGACCAGACAACAAATGTGAAAAATTGGGACAGGGGGTGGGGGTAATAGGAGCCTATATAAGAAAAAGACCCAAAAATCGGGACTGTCCCTATAAAATCAGGACATCTGGTCACCCTAACTAGACTCATCCCTGATGGAACTCAATTAACTTCAGTTGGACAACACCAAGGATGCACTCGGATCTTTATTATTGATCTGATAGCATAATTTTAAATGGTCCAAAGAATTTAGTGTCTATACGCTTTTGACTCATATTTTTGGCCATTTTCATTAGTGTGCGGTGGCAACAATAATAGTCCACAATTGCCACTACTTTTTAGCAAGATACAGCATTAATCTTGTCTGCAATGTGTTAAGCATATTGATTACAGTATATGGAATACAATTTAATTACCTACTGTTCACTTTTGCCCTTTTTAAAGGAGTTGAGGATAAATAATCCAAAGTAAAACGGTATTAACTGAAAACCATAGGGTAAGGTATTTTTAAAAGGACGATTGGTCAATAAAGAGACTGAGGCTTTGGAGGCTTTGGTAGTTAATGGACTAAATCAAGTAGGTGAGTTGTGGTGGACTTAATTCTGAATACTTAAGCAAAGAGCTGTCTTCAGTGTGGAGTTATGGCTTTTCTCACAATTGTTTGCATATAGTATTTTGGATGAATAATCTGTCTATGCAGGTATTCATCTGTAATTTCAAAGTAATCAACTAGTCTAGTGGGAAAGCATATTTTGATAAAAACTTTATCCATCTGGAGTAATCTAGAAGTGGCCTCAGACAGAAAATATATATATAAATCCACGGTACGCCCACATCTTGAATACTGCATGCAGATGTGGTCGCCCCATCTCAAAAAAGATATATTGAACTTGGAAAAGGTTCAGAAAACGGCAACAAAAATTATTAGGGGTATGGAATCGCTGCCATCTGAGGAGAGATCAATAAGACTGGGACTTTTCAGCTTGGAAAAGAGACGAGTAAGGGGGGATATGATAGAGGTCTATAAAATCATGACCGGTGTGGAGAAAGAAAATAAGGAAGTGTTATTTATTCCTTCTCATAACACAAGAACCAGGGGCCACCAAATGAAATTAATAGGCACTAGGTTTAAAACAAACAAAAGGAAGTATTTTTTCACACAACGGATAGTCAACCTGTGGAACTCCTTGCCAGAGGATGTTGTGAAGGCCAAGATTATAACAGGGTTAAAAAAAAAAACTAGATACATTAATGGAGGATAGGTCCATCAATGGCTATTAGCCAGGATGGGCAGGGATGGTGTCTCTAGCCTCTGTTTGCCAGAAGCTGGGAGTGAGCAACAGGGGATGGAACAGTTGATGATTACCTATTCTGTTCATTCCCTCTGGGGCACCTCGCATTGGCCACTGTTGGAAGACAGGCTACTGGACTAGATGGACCTTTGGTCTGACCCAGTATGGCCGTTCTTATGGCCTATTGCATGTACACTCAAATGTGTTTAAAATTGATATATTGAACACACAAAAGCGTTGTTAGGGGAGAGATTTTAATAGGAGGGAAATAAGAGCTTTAGATTTTTCCCGGCCCATCCTCTTTGGATCCTGGACAGGAATTGTAATGCTAATAATATTACTGTTCACTCTTTCAGTGATTTTCAGTCAAGAATCTCAATAATTTAAGCAAAGTGCTTTAAGTGTTATCATTCCCATTTTTACAGATGGCGTAACTTAGGCCCAGAGAGGCCCACAGTCTCACAGCAAATTAGGAAAGGGAACCAAAGTTCAGTCAGGAACCAGAACACAGGTTTCCTGACTTTTAGTCTCTTGTTCTAACTAATAAACAACCTACCTATTTGCAGTGACTTGCTTACTTTCACGATGATCACCTCTGAAATAACTATCCCAGGATTGCGACTTTCTACGGGAGAGAATAAGTGAAGAATCTGGGCCTATCCAAGCACAAATCAGCAAAGAGAGGGCAAAGACTGGCTATAGAAGTTCTCAGCAGGCGAGAATAAGATGGCCTAGTCTGCCTTTTCCATCTCTAAATTCAGTTATTCAAGTTTCCTTCTCTACCTATTTTACATACAAACTGCAGTGCTATCCTTATAAATGTTTTTCATCAAATCAAAATGCCAATGGAAACACCACCCCAGTTGAGGGATGTATTGAAAACAGCGTTAGTTTGTGACATTTGCTGCTACTTACCGTAATTTATGTGCTGCTTCTCATCTGTATTAAGGTAACTGAGCAAGTATAATATCTGCAGGGAGCTAAGGGGAAGCCAGATGTCGTTCATTTGGGTACCTTTAGCTACAAGTTTAGCCAAGAATCTCCAGCTACAATTGTAGAAAGTTTTTCTACTTCTAGCCTTCCTCCTGCACTGCCCCCCCACCATCTGGAGAGGAATACCACCAAGGGGGAACTTGCCTTCTGGTACAGAGCTCTTGTTCGTTGGGCAGGTTTGAAAAGGAAAAGCTTTCTGATGCTCCTGACTGGATATTGCTATAGGCATTGATGGGGATTGAGGGAGATAGCTGTATTATTTTTATGAATATTATATGTACGTCAGTTTACCGGCTTGATGATATTCTGCCTGCCTCTATGAAGTTGGAAAAATGAAGCAATGACAGAAATAAGATAGCTGCAGAGATAATACCAAGGGTCCTAATGAGAACAATAAAGAACTGTTAATTGGGAAATGCCTACTTGACCGGTTCAAGCCAGGTTAACAAGTTTGTTTTTCCCTCTGGGACCCTAAGTTGAAAAGGATCATAACCTGTTAAAACCCACCTGGAGAGAAAGGAATGGGGGACCAGGCAGCAGCTGCTTGGGAAGAGATGCTGACAGGGAGAGAGAGAGAAACAGCAGCAGATCTGTCTGTCCCTCCCCGGTCAGAAGTAGGCATCCTGGTCTGAGTGGAATTTACCAAAAACTTGCAAGGTAAAGATAAGTTTTCTGTAGGAGCCAGACATATGGGGCTTTTGGTGATTTAATACTTTTCTCTGCTTATGTACGTTTTGGGTAAATAAACAATACTTTTGTTTTCAGTCACTTTAATCGGGTGCAGGTCACAAGTTTCTGGAGAGAAATTTTAATGCAGGTGCCAAATACAGTTGATCCTGTCATGTTTACACAGTTGGGAAATGGGGGCTGCAACCCGGAGTTCCAGTCAAAGAGTGCTTGAACTATGGCATTCCAACCTTCAGAGAGGTGAAGAAAGCCAGGCAGTCATCTGAGGGGTGCACTCGAGAGGCAGTGCAAAGGTGTCTAAAAGGCAGCTCACCTGTAACTCTGACAGCATCCGTTCCAAGAGAAAATTGATGTGAAAGAAAGATCATTAGTTTTTAAAGAGAAGGGTAGAATTGAAAGGTGACTTGATAAATACTACTTTTTGCCCACTGCCTCTCAAACACCATCTCCCTGTATTATTATATTCTTGCTGAGGAAACCCCATACTGCAAGGGCTGCATTTCTCTTAGTTGATAATATATTATTACATATTGAACTCCTTTTATTACTGACTGTGGGAAATCTGCAGAAATTCCCAACTGGAACAAAGACAGTGCTTCCCTAATTACATAATAGTAGTAGTAGTAGCAATAATAATAATAGTCACATGATTTCATCCATTTTTGGTGGTAGTAGAGAGGGGTTAAGGAAGAAAGTCAAATCAATCGAGATCTACTGGTGAAAAGTTGTTTGAATACAGTGTCTGTACAAAAATAAACTGGTTTGATAGTTACTTGCTAGCAGACCAGGCTGTTTTGCAAGCTTACCTGCTTTATTACTTGCGCGGAGTAGCAAGAACTGAATTCATGAGTTAGTTTGACTTAATAGTTTTATATATGAGAGGAAATTCCAAAGTTTGGGAAGTGGCTTTCTGAGCTGTTACCTAGTACTGCATGCTATCTGTGACCTCTACTAGGATATTGTGTCCTTTTTGCTTGCAGATGGACTTTGATCTAATATAGTTAGTTCCTTTCTTTAACTTTGACCCTAAGGTACCACTGTGGAATGCTGAATGGATCTGTGACTGCACATGAGAGGCAGTAGCACCAATCGTATCTATAATAGTTTTGGTACTGAGGACTTTAGGTCTCCTCCCATCAGCCCCAAATTCCTTGGTCTTTCTCTGTCTCTTTAGAGAATAAGATGCAGCCTCAAATCCCTGCTCTTTCCAGCCTGCAAAACCTTAGAATAAAATCCACTGGTAGTGTCTGAGATGGCAGAAAACTTCAAAGAGCAAGCCAATTAAATGTTCTTTTTTCAGGCCCTCTATCAGCTGCATTTACCTTATTTGTTTCCAGAGACTCTGAACTGTTGAATCAGGAGGTGATGGACAGGAGATTTACCTGGATCTTCCACCTCCAGCAGATCTGGCTGATCTGCATAGAAGTCGTTGGGAGAAGTAGAGACTATTCCCTGACTCTTTGGTCAGTAGGGGGTATTCTCTTGCCACTCCACCATCACTTATGCATGATTTAGCTTCCCTGTTGGCTAAAGCCTTTGAAGTGAAGAGTGCAAATGGCTCCTTAAAATATCCCTTTCCTTCCCCCACCCTAAATAGGGAAACCAGAACAGTATGTCTGCAGAAACTGGCTGCATTGTTAAATAGCTGCCCAAGGCAGGACACCCCCTCCCTCCTGCATCTCCTACTCTTCCTGATAAAGCTGGCTTAAACCTTCTTGACAAATCTCACAATAAACAGGTAATCGCTAGGAAAGAGCTTTGGGGAAGCTCTCCTTTCTTCTCCTGTGGGGGTTGTCCCTGCAGACAGCTATGTCTGAGGACATCCCAGAGGAAGAGTCTGGCTCCTCTAAATTCTCCCTTTTAGAGAACTTCTCTTTCTTGACTTTGGTATCACTAAATCACTTAAAATTAAGCCTACAGTGCAGCTGTTACTTAGGTGGAAATCCCCCAGTTTTGAAGGCGGGAAAGATTTGACTAAATCATACCCTCACCTGGCAGTTAACGCAATCAGTAACAACACATGGAGTGAAACCCCCTCGCCCCCACACACTACGAAGTACTGCCCTTTCCACCAACTCAGCTAAGCTCTCCAGGCTTCCCATTGGAGCAAAACTGGCAGGAGTTTTCTTCCACGTCTAATGTATAGCTCTGCTTCAGTCAGGGAGCTGTCTCTTTAGGAACCTCTTCCATTGCACTCTTAAGGCCTTTTTGGAAAACTGGGATCAGATGCTGGGGCTCGTCATGAAAAGCCCAAGGATGGGGTTTTCAGAAGTGTTCAGTGGGAGCCAATGGGAGCCGTTAGATCAATGCCGAGAGCTTGTGAAAAGCCAACCCCAAATATTTAACTTTTATAACAGACCCAATTTTTAACTTTTATGGTCCTGGCAGTAAAGGAAAGAAACTTCCAGAGGACCTATTTCTTTGGCTTTAACCCTTCCTGAGAGGGACCTCAAGGCTCCCTGTCGTGTCCATTCCTGGAGTCCTCCTCTCTCCCTTTCAAGAGACCTCTGGAGCTAAAGGGCAGACTTCTCACCTTTCTAGACCAGTGGAGACCTGATCACCTCAGACCACTGAGCTCTCTGCAGCATCCCAAGGTTACTGCCTACATCTATCCCCTTTGCTCAGAACAGCGTTGTCCCCCACAGGCTGCCTCAATTCTTGAACAAAAGATCAAGGTATTAGCCATAGGCAAATACAAGCAATTGATCCTGTTGTTCCATTTCCTCCTGACAAGAGATTCTCTGGTATTTACTTCATTGTCCCCAAAAGAACAAGCAGGGGTTTGTCCCATTTTGGGCTTAAAATAGTTAGACCAAGGTCACTTTGTGCCCAAAAGGTTCACACACAACACGCATGGTCATTCCAGTGTTCATCTGTGGACCCCCAGGAAGCTTAGCTACGCATACCACCAGCAGTTCAATACCAGAAAGATGATTCTGCCTCAGGTGTTTCTGTCTACAGTACTGTGACCTTCTTAGGTTCCTTCATCTTAATTTCCTGGGTCTCACTCTGTGGAGAGGACCAGTGGCCTGGATTCCAGATCCTACATAGATGTTAAAACAGGAGCTGATTTACTGGTGTTCCAAGTGTAAAAAGAAGCTGAATGTGACTATTAAGGGGATCTTCCTTCCTTTTTGCCAGTACTAGCCTTAGGCATTTCTCTGCTATGAGAGAGCTATTCCGCTGCTTATTAAAATGCCCAGGTGAGCTGAGGTAGTTGACTTCAGATATTCTCAATTGCCCTTCTGTGGTTTCTCCCTGCATGAGGCACGATCTAATTAGGAACCAACACCTGAGCCTGGCACATTGTGAGACACAAACATGCACCGTAGTGGCATTTCTTTACACACCAGGTAGTCCTAGGAGTGAGACTTGGTTTTCTGGGGAATTGCTCCCTCTATTCCTTTGTGTTTTGCGGTATCGTCTTAAGGCTTCCTCTGAGCGTTTAACAAAGCAGCATAAATTAGGGGGTGATGTTTGATTTTTTCCAATAAGATGCTCTTTGTTTTTGATGAGTACTTTAAATTTTACAATTGCTTTTGTCTCTATTTGTAGAGCAGTGTAGGTTTACACTGTTCTGAATGGTGGGTGATCTGTGCCAAACAAATAATGTGTCCTTGCTCCAGTTTGCTGCCAGTTTAACAACACAATCAAAAACAAGCCAAGACGCAGCATGCATTGAGTGAGGTGTTGCCATTGCTTATAACTATTATTATTTGTTAGTAAAATAAAAAACACACCCAAAGTTTTATACTGAGCAGTTAAAAAATGAACAAACAAAAACTCTAGTGCGTTGAAATCCTACCTTTTGTAGCACAGTACCAGCATATGCATTGGGGCTGGTTGTTGACTTAATCTACTTTCCCTCTCTGCCTGTGAAGTGTCGCTTTCTCTTCTTGCAGAATTTCCTTTTGTAAACTTTGCCCAATGATTTGATTTGAAAGGTGCTGTGTCAAAAGTGTGGAAGTAAATTTGGCTATTTACAATCTTCCATTCTCTAATTAAACACTTTTTGTTTTGAAGAGTATTCACAGTCATTTACTTACATTACATGATATTGTAATCTTATAACTTGCATGTAGCTATACATCGCACTTTCCAGTAGTCTGCGCTCCAAAGAGCTGACAATCTGAACCCACAGTGAGCCCGTACAGACTCACTACAAATGGTGTGTGGTGGAGTTTTAGTCTGATATTGCACCCTGGCTTTGCAAAACAAGCTCTTTTTTTGGGAGTGGCAAGTGTTGATTCAGGAAGCTGTTCTGTAGTAAGTTGTGTCATGGAAGAATGGCTGATGTGGGCAAATGAGGCAAAAGGATCTCCTAGAAGGAGAAGTTTAGTAGAGGATAAGGAGTCTGATATAAATAATAATAATTTTTTTGTATAGCTGCAGCCGCATGCATGCTGCTAGGTTTCAGAGTGGTAGCTGTGTTAGTCTGTATCAGCAAAAAGAACGAGGAGTACTTGTGGCACCTTAGTGACTAATAAATTTATTTGAGCATAAGCTTTTGTGGGCTAAAACCCACTTCTACAGATCTCAAAGTTGCAATACTCCAACAAAAAAACTTCAAAAACAGACTCCAACGAGAAACTGCAGAATTGGAATTAATTTGCAAACTGGACACCATTAAATTAGGCTTGAATAAAGACTGGGAGTGGATGGGTCATTACACAAAATAAAACCTATTTTCCCATGCTAATTTTTCCCCCTACTGTTACTCACACTTTCTTGTCAACTGTTGGAAATGGGCCACCCTGATTATCACTACAAAAGTATTTTTTTCTCCTGCTGATAATAGCCCACCTTAATTGATTACTCTCATAATAGTTAGTATGGCAACACACATTTTTTCATGTCCTCTGTGTGTATGTATATATATATCTTCTTACTGTATTTTCCACTGCATGCATCTGATGAATTGGGTTTTAGCCCACAAAAGCTTATGCTCAAATAAATTTGTTAGCCCTCGTTCTTTATGCATGCTGGTGTTTGCTGTCTACAGTAAGATGAAGGACAAGACTAATTGATGTGAAAGGTCTGGGGAAGAGACAGTAAACAAACAATTGTAGCTTCTATTTGCATGTTTGGTCCCAGATAGCCTCTAATGCAGTGGTTTTCAACCTTTTTTTCATTTTCAGACTCCTAAAAAATTTCTAATGGAGGTGCGAACCCATTTGGAAATCTTAGACATGGTCGGAGGACTGCCAGGGGTCCATAAACCACAGGTTGAAAGCCACTGTTCTATAGTAGTAACAACCTTTCGCAGACCCCTTAGACATAGTCTGCGGGTCCTCAGAAGTCCACGGACCACTGGTTGAAAACCACTGCTTTACAATATATGCATCATTGAAAGAAAGATCTGTTTTATGATCTCAATTAAAAATGCAGGAGGAGTTTGTCATAAATATGCTCTTGAGTGTTTCGGCCTCATGCCTGCCACTAGCCAGCAAAAGTTAATTACTAATAGCATTCACTCGCTCATGTCTTACTGTTTGATCATTCCACTTCTGAAAGGCAAAATGTATCGTTGGGTGTGGTGTACTTTTCTATATGCTTTGCAGTTGTTCCCTGAAAGTGTGTGTGTAATTGAAACCAAAACAAAAAAATCCATAAAAACCAGCACTTCTGCCCTGGCATCTAAATCTGGACAGCAAAATAATGACGTGTTGCACTATGCCACCTGTGTCTGCAGCAGGATCTCTGTGCTGGGTTTGAATCTGTTTGTGTTTAAAGAAAAGAAAAATGTTTCTCAGTGCAATATCGTGTTTTTGAGGAACTGTTGCGTGTGACTAGGCTGCATGCTCAGTCTTGGAGTTGTTTTTGTTCTGGTAGGGTGATCAGACAAGAAGTGTGAAAAATCGGGACAGGGGTGGGGGGTAATAGGAGCCTATATAAGAAAAAGACCCAAAAATCAGGACTGTCCCCTATAAAATCGGGACATCTGGTCACCCTATGTTCTGGACACCGAAGTAAGAAATCGAGTGACAAGTTTAAAATGTTCAGTTCTCTTTCAGATTTCCAGGAGAAGCAACTCAGGAAATTGCTCAAGGAGATTTGTATGTAATAGATTCGTGGGCCATTGTTTTCTTCTAATCGTGGGCATATTGACCTTGGGCTATTTTCTTTATAGAATACCACCACACTGTCATGCGGATGGTAGGAGAGAGCCCAACATGTACCCTGCAATAAATGGCAGCAATAGTCTAGTAGCTAGGAAGTTAGAGGAACCTTGGTTCTATTCTTGACTCTGTCACTGCCTTGCCGTTTGCTTTTGTTAAATCAGTTAACTTCTCTGGTGCCTCAGTTTCACAGGCAGTGGAGTGTTGTTTTGAAAAAGAGATTAATGATACTTGCTCCCTCCTTTTTGTGAACCTCTTTGGATGGGCCTAATCCAAAACTCAGTGAAGTCGTTTAAGTGCTCAGTATTTTGTCATTCAGTGAGGTTATGCTAAAGTAATGTTTTATTTTGAGAAGCGGGACTGGCTTCTTTTCTAGCTCTCTTGCCAGGCTTCCTCTCAACATTTAAAATTACTTAGATTTTGGTATTTAAATGTGGACTACTCAGATTTTTAGTCATAGCTTTAAGGGCCAAATTCTGCCTCCACAGTTCCCATTCGTTGGCCGGTGTATAGGAGGGAAGATTTGGAGCTTAAATATCTCACAAAGAGCATTCAAGTTGGTAAATCTAGTATAATTTCAATTGTTGTTTGTTTATATTGTATATGCACCTAGGTGCTGACTGTGAGCACTCTTTTTAAAATCGTCACCTCAGTGCTTGAAACTACTGAAAAGGACCAATTGTGCTGATGAATTTTGTAATGTGGAACCTTTCTCAACTGAGACCGGATTGGATTAAGATTTAGGTCACCAAATAGTGACTAATTTTGGTCATTACTGACCTGGATTAGGATTGCTACTCTAGATGTGAGGGGCTCCAAATTCCATCACTATCCAGTCTAATCGACCATGGGATCTCAGGATGTGGTGTTCTGTTTTCTTTGCTGTAGAAGTCTCTGTGCTGACAACTCGCTGTACCAGTATCAAATGGGGCACTTGGCGTTTTGGATTGACAATAAATGAGGCCATTTAAAACCAGTTATGCCGGTCTATCCAAACAGATTTGCATTCTAGAACACCTTTGAAAAATGTGGCATGCATATAATTAAATACCTGTTATGCCAATTCTTAAACACATTAGTGCAAAGTGAAGATGGCAACACTGATGACTCAGAGGTGCAACACAGATTAATACAGTTAGACGTGCCTTTTCTTGTGGCAGGATTGGCTTTCTCTGAACTCATTTGATAAACTATCCTTTTGAAATCCAGGACTCATTGGTTTTGGTATAATATCAAGGACTGTGATTTAACCCAGTTTTGTGGAAATGGAGTCCCCAAGTGAACAAAGCCTACTCACTTTTTTTCATGAAGAAAATGAGGGATGGGCAGATGGTCTAGGCCATGGGTTCTCAAACTTCATTGCACCGCAACCCCCTTCTAACCATAAAAATTACTACACCACCCTAGGAGCGGGGGGACGGACGGAAGCCTGAGCCCGCCCAAGCCCCACTGACCTGGGCAGGGGTTGCCAAGCTGAAGCCGAAGCTTTAGCTTTCACCTCTCTCTCCTAATCTTGTGTATTGTTTTTTTCCTCTTTCCTTTCTGCCCTGTCTCTCCCTACTGTTACCTTTTACCTTTCTTCTCTATCTCCCCATGGGATGAAAATTGGACCTCAAATCCTGTTTGCTCTCCAGATACTGGTGAATTGCAAGCCTTGATGTTTTAGGAAGGATGGGCAAATGTTGTGACTTTCCATACACAACCCCATAAATGTCAGAAGAATTTATATTGTTGTATCCAGTATTTTTGTAGCCGTGTTGGTCCCAAAATATTAGAGAGACAAGGTGAGTGAGGCAATATCTTTTATTGGACCAACTTCTGTTGGTGTGAGAGACGAGCTTATGCAGAGCTCTTCTTCGCATCTGGCCAGACCCACCCATCCACCTTGTCTCTCAGAATAATTTACAGCAGCATTCCAAACTTACACTGGACTTTAGTCCATGTGTATTTGCAGTTCCCATGTCAGTGCAAATAAGCCAAATAAAAGAATAAAGAAAAGCTCATTTGTAGCCAAAGCACTTTATTAAAGTTTTAAAAGAAGTCAGGTTAGGCCTGCTGGCTTTTGTTACCTATAATTTTGAACACCGTTCTGCTAGATCATTCCTTGAAGAGGAAATCTTCCCTCCTCATCCTCTATGCAGGATTGCCCAGCACTGAGACAGCTGCCTAGAATGACCCTCTAAGAGTGTTCGGAATGTTGGGGAATTCTGGGTGGCGGTTGTTCCCGTGAGCAGGTCTTATGAGTTATAATGTAAATAGGCTACCATCTGGTGGGGGTTTTCCAACGGGGGGTGCTGCTGATCATGGTGCCTCAGCATTACCTGTGCTCCAGAAAGAAGGTGCTGACTCGGGCAGGATCATTGGGATTAATGTCACATAATGTTGGCGCAGTATATCGGAGGTGGAGAACCAGGAGCCAGTGAAGTACAAGCTGTCCAGCTGCCGTGGCGGGCTTACGCTGCCTCCCTTGTGGAAGAAGGGGAGGACTGGGAGACAGTCTGCCTAGGGCGCACGGAAAATGTAGGTGGATCTGGGCCCCAACGCTTGCCATGGATCTTCATATTCTGTCTCTCTGCCTTGTACTGTTCCCCCACCAGGAGGAGGTGAAGTGACTTTCCCTACAGATCTCAGCACTGCTCAGCCAGCAGAATTTAAAGTCACCTCTTGCTTTGCTCAGTAACCTGAACACACCAGATTCCCTTGGGTTTCATAACCAGTAATGGATATTTTACATTGAGCACCTCCTGTGTTGGATCTGGGTGCTTTTTAACAACATCTTTCATGCTTCGCTTGTTGAAAAATGGGTCTAGTTTCAAGTAACCTTCCTTACACCTGACACGACCTGTCTATTCATTCCCCTCCTCTGCCCCCCTTCGCTGAAGCATTGTTGAAACTGCAGGCTTTCTCCTCATTCATAGCTTTCCTGGTCCCTGAGACATAATCTGCTGCTCCCTGAGCTGCCAGAGTGGACCAGTGGGAAAGATTGCAAAGTGTATTAAACACAATTGGAAATTTTAGATGGCAAGTCACGAGGTGCTCAGGATGAAGAGGGCAGAAATCATAATTATATTGAAAGTCCAGTGCTTTGGGTAATTGTTTCGGACCCCAGACACACTTTATTTTTCAATTTTAGACAGTCATTTTAGGATTTATAAAACGCATGCGTGAAGATAGAGAGTTACTAACGCAAGACGCTGAGCACTTTCAGAATTATTCCCATGTCACTGTCACTCTGTAGAGCTCTGCTAACAGTTAGGGTTACCAGCCTTCCAGGACTGGCCTAGAGTCTCCCAGAATTAAAGATTAATCTTTAATTAAAGATGTCGTGATGAAATCTCCAGAAATACATCCAACCAAAATTGGCAACCCTACTAACAGTGGGCAGAGACAAACCATTATTACCTGCATTTCAAAGTGGAGCTGGGCAAATGTCTTTTGGCTAATAGCTTGTTTGCTGAAAAATGCATTTTCCCATCAAACAAATCTATTTGCAAATTTGGGTCAAATGTGGCAAACAATTTCAGCCAAATAAAAAATGGAGGAGGGGCTTTGAAAAGTCTAAATGAAAATCAGTGTTTCATTTCAAAATGTAGCTAGATCTGTTAAATAAATAAAATGGTGAAAAACACCCAAAAACCTGTTCTAAAAAGAAAAAATACCCTCCTCCTGCCCCTCTAACTCCCCCCCCCCCCCCCCAGTTTCTGGTTGAATGAAATGTTTTGTTTGAACCCAAATTTATTTTTTGTTCAGCTGTTACAGATGAGCCACTGAAATATCAATTATTTGCTCTATTTCTAAGGCACCCACCATAGTATTAGTACATGTATGTTGGTGATTTTTCAGGAAAAAGGGCCAGTTTTCTTGCCATTTTTGTAAACCACTTACTTATGAGTGGTTGGGTCTAGCTTAGAGAGACGAGGTGGGTGAGGCAATCTCTTCTATTGGACCAGCTTCTGTTGGTGAGAGAGCCAAGCTTTCGAGCTATGCAGAGCTTCAGTTCTGGGGGTTGGCACTTGCTGGTGTGATCATTTTGCAGTTTATGAGTTAAGGAAGGGGCCTGACAAAAGAGGTGCACCGTGAGCTGAAGGCTTGCGAGCATGCTGTTGCAAGTCTTGTGCTTAGCCTGCTCTCTGGTGGTAGTTGCTGTACCAGAAGTATCCTTTGATTGATGATTCATGTTTTTATAGTGTGTGTTGGTAGTCACAGTGCAATCGATTCAGCTGTTTTGCCAACATGCTCATCCACCCATGCGCAAATATTCCAGTTAAAAAAAACAACCCCACAAAAATCACAGACCCCATGAATCCCTTGACTATTATGGCAAAAATACAGCCACAACTACTGTGCAGGTTCCGTGTCTTTGGATTTGTGGGGTGGTTTCTGTATTTAGTCTGGCTTGTGGCAATGTGCAAGCTGTTTGTTTTGCCTTGTTATGCACTGCGGTTGGGAAGAAGGAACTGCTTGCAAGAAATAATAAGGCAGTGGGTCCAGTTGTGTTCAAGCAGCGGATGCAGAGGGGAAATAGGTGATCAGTTGTGCTCCCACTATTCAGTGCTGCTAGCTGGAAAAATGGAGACTGAATTTTTTTTTTTTTTTTTTTTTCTTCCCCGGGGGCCAGAGACAAGGTGCTGTCACTCTGACCCTAACTGAGATCCAGTTAATAAGCAGCTTTGCCCTGATCAAGTAT
Source organism: Chrysemys picta bellii (assembly GCF_011386835.1). NCBI lineage: Eukaryota > Metazoa > Chordata > Testudines > Emydidae > Chrysemys > Chrysemys picta. Next base: position 27,703,315 of record NC_088805.1, read on the forward strand.
TCCAAAAAAACTGCCTCTGAGTGTTGGGTGCCTCTTCCATTCCCTATATTTTGCTGCTGGAGTTTTTAATGTTTTTTTTTTTAATCATCTGAGGGATGGGATGGGATACATCTGCTTCCTGTGTGACTCCAAGCCTAAAATGCCTTTCCAGTATACTAGGCAGCTGAGACCTTGTTTGCTAAGTGCAACTCTATCTAGAATGGATTTAGCTGATCAGTTGCTGTTGTGCTGTATGGTGTTGACAAAGGCAGTTCTTGGTACTCTCTGAATCTCAGAGCAGCCAGGTTCCCTTGGATGTCTTAATCCATTTACATAATAGCACCATTGACTTTGAATGGGTTTTCTGTTTGTTTGTTTGTTTGGTGGGGTTGTTTTTTTTTGGGGGGGGGGGGGAAGGGGGACGTAGGTTTTGCATTTTATACAAAATATCTATATCCATATTCCATATGGTCGTGTAGAGTGTCTGTCTGTTCAGAAACTTGGGCTCTGTACAGTGATGATCTGCCAAAATCTTAACAACCGGTTCCCTCCTCCTCATCCCACGAGGGGGTCATGGTCCACCCCCGCCCCCCGGGACTCCTGCCCCATCCAATCCCCCACGTTCCTTGATGCCCTCCCCGACACCTGCCCCATCCACCCCCATTCCCTGTCCCCTGACTGCCCCCCGCCGCCCCATCCAACCCCTCCTCTCATTCCTGATGGCCCCCTGGGACCCCTGCCCCATCCAACCACCCCTTCTCTCTGTCCCTTGACCGCCCCTGGAACCCCTGCCCCTGACTGCCTCCCACCACCCCATCCAACCCCTGCTCCTTCCTGACTGCCCCCCCGGGACCTTTGCCCCCATTCAATCCCCCAGTTCCCTGCCCTCTGATTGCCCCAACCCCTATCCACCCTCCCCACCACCACCCCGAACTCCCCTGCCCTCTAGCCAACACCCCCTCCCTGCTCCCCGCTCCTTTACCGCGCTGCCTGGAGGTGGCTGCCGGCGCTACAGACGCATCATTCGGCCAGGGCTGGAGCCGCTCGGCCGGGCCGCACCTCCCTGGAACCCTCCTCACACCCCCCTGCCCCAGCTCACCTGCGCGAAGCTGCCACTTGCTTCTCAGCACTCCCAGGCTTCCCACGCGAACAGCTGATTTGCGGGAAGCAGGGGAGGGGGAGGAGAAGAGGGGTGGAGCGTTCAGGGGAGGAGGCAGAGGTGAGCTGGGGCCAGGGGCGGGGCGGGGAGCTGCCGGAGCTTTACCAGTTGTTAAATTTAGAAGCCCTTTTAGACACGTGGGACAACCGGTTCTAAAAGGGCTTCTAAATTTAACAACCGGTTCCCGCGAATCGGTGCGAACCGGCTCCAGCTCACCACTGGCTCTGTCTACACTTGGAGATAGGGGTGTGATTCTCTTCTCAAGTAGACATACTCGCGCTAGCTCTCATTGAGCTAATGTGCTGAAAATAATAGCGTAGCCAAAGTAGGACAGGCAGTGGCAGGTACCCGTGAGGCCTGAGCGGGTTTGCCCTTGGGGGAGGTACCCAATGCCCACATTTGCTGCTGCCTTTTCTACTGTGGCTACACTACTATTTTTAGTTCACTAGCCTGATGAGAACTAGTTCAGTGTGTCTACTCAAGCTGGGAATCCACATTCCTAGCTCCAAGTGTAGACATACCCTGGGTCAGTGCCTCTCCCCATTCCCCTACCTCTGAGAATTTTGGATTCAATCTGTGAGGATCAAAGATAATTGAAAAGTAGATAAGGCGCTCCTTTCTCAGTCTGAAACACTTTGTCATAAGGCATAATTGTAACAGTTGCAAACATCACATCTCTTCTGACTATTACTTACGGTCAATATTTAGCTGCTAAAGTCTGAGGATTATGATTTTTAAAAGTGGAAACACTAACTTGCTGGAGAGTGTAAGGTTGATTAGTTACTCTTTTAAATTGTATTCTCTGTCCGTACTATGTGTCAGCAACAGATTGTGTAGCTCACCGAAGTGGGATTGTAGGTGCTTAACAAAATATGAGGGCAGCATTTACTATGTTGCATAGAAGCCAATTTTTGCTATTCAGCTGGCTAGAGCTGTTTTGCTGTTAGAAAGCTTTTACCGCATCACTTCCTGGAGGTTCCATGTGTAGTCTGACATGAAACAGAATGGCTTAAATGAAACTCCATGTGCTCAGTGGGACACACCTTCCTGTACATCGCTTTCCTTTATCCAATTATGATTAAAATGTCAGTAACATGACTCTTGTTCCAAACAACCAGTATAAAGGTAACTTTTATGTTAAAGGAATGTGTTTCTCTTCCCCTTTCTTCCAGGGTCAGCATTCTTCAGGGGAGGACATGGAAATATCTGACGATGAAATGAATTCTTCACCAATCACCAGTGCAGAATGTGCCAAAACTATTGTGGTGAACTCCTCTGTTAGCAACTCTGCTGTGATGACTCAGTCGATACCCATGCCTCCACCAGGGTTCCCTCCACTTCCACCCCCACCCCCACCCCAACCAGGCTTTCCAATGCCGCCACCTCTACCACCACCACCTCCACCAACTCATCCAGCGGTCACCGTCCCACCACCTCCGCTTCCTGCGCCACCAGGGGTCCCACCGCCTCATATCTTGCCTCCACTTCCTCCATTCCATCCTGGCATGTTTCCTGTCATGCAAGTGGATATGATAAATGTCCTGGGCAACCAGTGGGGCGGCATGCCAATGTCCTTTCAGATGCAAACTCAAATGCTGAGCCGCATGATGCAGGGGCAGAACACGTACCAGTACCCACCTTTTATGGGAAGCCGGATGCAGTTTGTGAATCTTCCTCCCTACCGTCCCTTCTCGATGGGGGCAGCTATTGGCCGGGGGCAGCAATGGCCGCCGCTGCCCAAGTTTGACCCCTCGGTCCCACCGCCGGGTTATGTGCCGAAGAAGGAGGATCCGCACAAAGCTACTGTGGACGGTGTTCTCTTGGTGATTGTGAAGGAATTAAAAGCAATTATGAAAAGGGACTTGAACCGGAAAATGGTCGAGGTGGTAGCATTCAGAGCCTTCGATGACTGGTGGGACAAGAAAGAACGTCTAGCAAAGGTAGGCACTCTTAATGTTTCATACGTTAGAGCTGTGCAGATAGATCTGGAGAAGAAGGGCTTAAGGTGTTCCAAGGTAGGGTGTGAGCAAGCGAAAATGCGGGGGATCAAATTAGAGGAAACTTAAGGAGGAGTATCAGGAAAAGGTCCTAAAGAGTGAGCAATGAGACTATGGAATAGCTTTCCAAGGAAAGAGGTAGATGTCCCATTAAAATTAAATTGGAGGGGATGAATCCTAGACTAAATCTTTATCCAGTGAAATCAATGAGGAAAACTCTCATTTGAGTTGAGTAGGACCTGGCTCTAGTTGACTTGCAGTAAAATATCAGCAAATACGTTCTGCAAATTAGACTTTCGGATATAACATAGAGCCACGGTCCTCATAACTTGTTACTTGAGATCCCATGGCATTTTTTGTAAGACGAGAGGTGTTAACTCTGGCATCAGGGGAGAGTCCTCTACTTTGAGCTGGACACGGTATTCTTCACTTCCTTTCCAGCTGCTGTGTTTCCACCCCAGACATTTGCTGCATTTTAGTGCTGAGTTAAATGTCTTGCATTCAGAACTACACCTCTCTCCTTGATTAATACTCAAGACATTCACTTCTTGACAAGGTCCCTCATGTTAACAAAAGAGTGAGTGCAGCATAAAGCTAGCTAGTGGGTACATAAAGGGAAATGGGATAATTTGAGAAGTTGGCTTAAACGAGACCCTGAAGTGACCAAAAACTGATGGCAGAGCTCTTCAGTGGCAACTCGGTCTATTTTATACACTTCTGCCGCTGCTAGCTCTTGTGTTCTCTTCACTCTCCTGGAACTTACAGCTTGATTCAGCATAGGAAATATTTCTAAACACAGTCTGCATAGACTCACTGCCACAGGTTATGGAAAAGTTGGATAGTCTAGTAAGATTAATAAAATTGCACTCTTATGAAACTAGAATTGCAGTTACGCTAACGAGGATCAGACGGAGCAGGTCTGTTGACGCTGCAGGGTGTGAGCTGGACATCAGCTGGGATCTGAGAAATCTTTGTTGGCACTTTGCTCTGTATAAATATTATACAGCTAGGTGAATTATGGGGGGTTCAAACCTTCCTCTCAAGTACTGGCCAGTGTAGGATACCATCCTGGATGAACCACTAGCATTCTGTTGCAGTGTAACAGTTACTATGTAGTGACATTGAATTCTATCAGAAAAGTCCATTTGACTAGTTCACCTGGGCAGTCTTTTGTTCTGTGTTTGTACTGTCCCCCATATAACACATTGGGGTTCCTAAGTACTACAGTAATATAAATAATAATAATTAATTAATAACCTGATGCTGTGCCAGAACTCCAAAGCCAACCTGCCAACTGGTGTCCAGCAAGGTGTAGTGGTCTAGACAAGCCATTTTGATGTTGTAGCTTGGGCCTAATACAGTTAATCTAGTATGACCTGTATTGCTTGCTTGATATCCTCCTCAAGCTTTTTCTGTATTAGCAGATCTGAGCTGAACTTGTATTTTGTGTTCAATGAGAACAGTGAACTTTGACCAGTTTAGTCGATGAACAGCAGTAGAAGGAATTGATCTTCTGATAATGCTTGTGAAGCCTCATCATGGGATGGGTCAGAGTGAATTTTAGAAGTCCATTCCCAAAGAGCCAATCAGAAGTAAATTATATCATCCTTCACTTAAAAGCTGTCAAGAGTCACCACTTCTTGAGACAGCTGCACGTTGATCCTGACTCCTCCCAACCCATGAGGTCTAGAGCTCCAACCTTGAAAAGGTTTGAATTCTCTTCTCCATCTGTTGGATCAAGTTTTCCCATCCACACCTACCTTGGATGAGCTGTGCTTTGCTGCAGCTGGGTTTTTCAAAGTGAGACTGTAGACTTGTCTATCAAGTCTCTGAGTGGCTAATATGTTTCATTTTAAAGATTTTGCTGTTTCTATATTATCTGGGCTTGGAGGCCTCTAAGGCTTTTTATCAGTATGGGCCTTGACCCTACTAACTAAAAATGAACACTTAGCTTTTCTTTGACTCTCATCATCCTTGCTCTATAATATTGTGCCTTAAATTAAAAAAAAAAAAGAATTTTTAATTAAAAGGTCCAAAGTCACTTATTAATTCTGTCTGCTAATAAATGAAGTCTAATAAAGTGGGTTTAGGTTATAAAGGCCATTGGTTTCTCTAACCCATCTAAAATTCATTAGTATTGTGCAACGCAACATTGGTCCTTCACGGGTACACACGTGTAACTCAGTTACTTCATGTAGTTTCACACAGCTCAGTAAGATCAACAGTTGTTGGTTTCTGGGCTGTGAACATGAATCTGTTTCAAGAAGGGAACTGTCTCCAAAAGGTGAGTCGTATCCTCCTGGGTGGTCCACATGTGGTTCTGTTCAGGGTCCAGGAGCCATTCAGGCTGCTTGAACATTAGCTTACTCATTAACTTCTGATTGAGAGAGTATGATTTGGAGTATCATAGATTCTGGCTCAGTAGTAGAAATGTATTCTCGTGTTAGGCTGCGTATTTTACTCACAAGTTCCTCCTGCACATGTTTTTCCAATTTTATTTTAATGTGGGTACTGAAGGTGGTAGCTGTGGATCCAGCACCCGGCATTAGGGAGACCTAAAATGGGCTCTGAACTGGATAGCACTGCCCATTTGCCTTGTCAAGACTTGGAACCACCTGCTGTTTGAAGCTGCACTCTGGGGGTTTAGAAAGCATGGCTCACTCTGGCACAGTATGTGGAACCAGGCTTGAGAATGTTCACTGCTTTCTTTCATCAGAACTGATGTGGTGGCTTCCAGAAGCAAGATGCTGCAGAGTGAGGATAGTGCGACACCGGGTACCAGTCAGTCCTAAAAAGGCGTGTGTGGCTCGAGTGCTTTTCAGCAGGATCCACTATTCTTATTGCTCAGAGCAGTTAGTGCCTCTTGTGCAGCGAAATAGCTTCTTAATAGCCAAGATGGAAGAAGACTTCTCTTCATATGGAGAGTAGCCAGGTCATTTTTCCATCCCTTTTAAACATGAGTGCTCCCCAGACATAACCTGGGTTATTTGGATATATTATCAGTGTTACGGTCTGTTGGACAGGATCCTGAAGCTGATGTAGACAGCCAAATGGCAATGGACTGTGGCTTGCCTCTACATCCTTGACACGTGGATCACTTTTTGAAAAGAAAAATCCCCTCCTGTAAGTCTTTAAGGCCTTGAGGTTCCCAGATGTCAAGCTGTATCCTCTTGGGTGTATAACATGTAGTCCATCTGCAAGACGCAGTTTGAAAAGACACTATCAACATTGATAATGAAAATTTGCTTGATTTTTTTTTCCCTTTCCCTTTTGTTTGTAAATCCATATAATTTTTTTAAATCACTTTTGATGCTAATTCTCATAAGTAGCCCTACAGTAATAAATCAGACTGTGTATCCCAATGTGCATGAGGGAAACCTACAATATGAACCCAGCATATGCATGTCCATGCACATACCTAAATTGGAGGGGGCGCGGAATCCCATTACAAGAGGATCAGGACAACCAGTGTCAAGCAATTATAACAAACGGCAAATGGGGAAAACCTCTACTCAGATCATTTAACCGGTCTATGACTGCATCCATCCCACCAAGGAAGGCTCTTGAACTGAGGTAGACACTCTTCCAGTTCAGAATGCAACTCCTTGCACAAGCATCAGAGGTTCATCTATGCTAAAGTGTCTGGTTGTGATGGCAGTTTTGAGAGCACTTGCGTGCGATCCCCATTTCCTGAAGACTGATTCCCCCTAATTCCCCCTCTCCTCTGCATCTTGTCTTATCTTACTTGTTTTGGACTGTGATGTAAGCCACATACTCTTTCTTTTAAGGACTTATTTGCATATACAGTGTTGGTTGTCCTAAAGTTTCCCTTAGATGGATCCTGTCACTGTTTTGTTTAACTCTTTGATGGTTGGGGCATTGGTAGAGAAGTGGCTTAGATGACTTAATACAATTCTTATCCCTGATTCATCTGGGTCAAGCCTGACCAATGGAAACTTGAACAAGTATGTTCTGTATTTGTCATTGATAGGCCTCAGCATTGGTATGCTGGGGAGGCGTGAACAAAAGCTCAAATTTTCTAAAGGATGCCTATACACACACACACACACACACACACCCTTTAAGCACGTGTGACATAATGGTGCATCTTTCAGAAGATACTGTCTTTCCAGAAGCTAAAGCCTGAATAGGTGATGGTCCTTCCCCGCGGTATTCAAGGCATTTCCAATGTTTGCATACCCACCAGGGTGGTGTTGCCTCTTTAAATGTTGTTTCTTTTATGCAGGCATCGCTCACTCCAGTGAAGTCTGGCGAAAATAAAGATGAGGAAAAACCAAAGCCAAAGGATCGAATTACATCCTGCCTCCTGGAGAACTGGAACAAAGGAGAAGGGCTAGGCTACGAGGGAATTGGTTTGGGCATTGGGTTACGAGGGGCCATTCGGCTGCCATCTTTCAAGGTATGAGTTAGAAAACAATAGCAGTCTTCCCTGGCTGAGCAATCAGAGTATAGATGCTGCCTTCCTTTTTCCATCCAGATCCCCACACACCAACACTCTCACTTTTCTACTGTTTCTTGTCTAACAACCTCCCTCGCTTTTAATATAACCTGTAATCTTTGGGAAGGGGGATCCCTACTCCTTAGTGTCAGTTTCTCTTAACCTTTTGACAGTGACCTGTATTAGGAAACAAAGTTTCAGCACTGCTGGAAAAAACAGAGTTTCTGCTAGGCTGGGTTATATGCAGTTACCAGTCAGCGTGGAAGAGACAATGCAGCTTTAAACCGTTTTAGATCAAGAGGTGGACTTGGCATAGGTGTTGAGAATGTAACACTGTTTACATCAGTGGGTTGTCACCTATTTACACAAGAGTGGAATTTGGGCCTAGGTCCCTTTGTAACACAGTTCAAGCATTTTTTGCCAGGCAAATGGCTTTTAATTCATGTTAGCAGAAACAATTCTGGATTTTACACGTGTCCATTTTAAAATGTGGCTGGGGGTGGAGGAGTTGAGTTAGAAGACTGCTTGCAAAATATGCTTGCCCCACTGTGTCTCTGATTAACCAGTCTGGATATTAAATGCTGCAAGCAATATGCAAAGTATGAAAAATGCACAGTCCCCTGCGCAGAGTGAGACCAAGACCAAGCTGGTTATCTTATTAGATTATTATTTCTATCTTATGTTAGAAGAAAGAGAGATGAGAGCAATGGAGTGGAGCATACCTAAATTCCTGAAGTTTGAAACTCTAAATTTCCTTTGATGCTTTGTAGTTATGGTGGCTGAACCTTAATGCCTGGAAGGTTTCACTGCCCCTCTTTGAGTTAACCAAATTGGACAGGAAGTCTTTTCCAAAAGAATGGTGGCATTTCTGCCACCAGTCAAGAGGCAGAAGCATGGGGAAATGGACAGTGGTTTGGTGAGAAGAGTGGGGTGTAATTAATTCACTTTTCTGAACTCACTTTGGCTCTGCAATACTTTTAAGTAAAGATTCAAGGGTGTCTTCAAAGCAAGGTTAGCTTTAAGTTAGGACTTGAAATTTCTTTAGCTGTCTCAACTTCCCTGCTTTAGCAACCAGTTTGTCAGTTTAACTGTGTTGCTCGGGCGTATGGGAAATCCCTGAGTGACATAGTTATACTGAGCTAACCTCCAGCATAGACAGCACTATGTTGATAGGAGAGCTCCTGTCGACAAAGCTACTGCCCCTCACAGAGGTGGGTTCATTATGCTGACTGGAGAGCTCTCTCCCCTTGGCATAGAGCATCTTCACCAGCTGCTCTACAGTAATGCAGCTGCAGCACTTCTAGTGTAGACTAGCCCTTAGTTATGCTAGCGAAGTAAAGCAGCTGGGATCTGCTTGGAAAGTTGGTTTCTTCAATTCTCCTACCTTTTTAGAAATGCTAATTCCGTTCTTTGTTCAGGTGAAGAGAAAGGAGCCGCCTGAAGCTGCCTCAGCAGGAGATCAGAAGAGAATCAGGCCCTCCACCTCTGTTGATGATGAAGATGAAGGTTTGCAATCCACATTTAATTGATACACAAGTGTGAATACAAACCATACAAAAACTGAATTCCTTTCAGCTTCTCAGCAGCACATTCCCTCCCAGTTAGACACACATTCAAGAATTTGAGCCAAAATTCAATCGACCTTAAAACTCTGATCAGCTCGGTGACCTGCTCTGGATTGTGCTCCTTTAAATTTACTGTGACCAGGAAATGTAAGACGCAGGGTTTATGCATAACTTTACCATATTTTTGTTCCACTGCTGCAGAGCCAGTCAGCCAGCAGAGGGAGCTCAGGTTAGTTTAGCAAGCACATTCCAGAGCTGTGTTTATCTTACCGATATCAAGGCCATTATGGAAGTAAGTAAGAGAAAGCCAATTTGGTTTGGATTTCATTAAAAAAAAAAAGTAATTTATTTATGAAATTTGGAAGGGAAAGTCTATTTTAAAATATTTTAACTCTTTTAAAAGTTTACTCCAAACAGTGCAGAGTAAAAATAAGATGATAAATAAAGGTCAGTTGAGGATCTCTTTAAGACTAATGTGCAGTTTACTAGCCCATATAAACTTGATCCTTGATCCTAACAGCTGCTCATGCAGCCAAAGTAAAGAAGAGGGTTTATAAATCAAGCTTATTTAAGTAGTTCTAAACATTTAAGAACCAGAATGTACTTTAGAGGTGGCTGTGAGGACAGATGCTTAGTTTCAATAAACAAAGAATTCCATCACGCAATCTAAAGTTTAAAACAAACGCCCAGTTCTTGATGTGTTCACACCAGTTAGTGTGTGATTGGGGGTGGAGGGGTAAAGGAAGGCCTCCCTCCAAATATTAATCCTTGGGTTCTTCCTTCCCTATCTGATTAGTGAAGCAACACAAAGTATGTGTGCTGCCCCATATACCAGGTACATAAATGGCCAGTGCTCCAGTGTAACACTGGTCCTTCAAGCACCATTGAGATTACAGTCATCGGCAGCTAAAGGGCTAAATGTTTTAAGGCTCTCCAAGCCCCAGGAAGCTTGTATTTAACCCTAACATAATGAAAAGGGCTTTATCACCTTTACTCTTCCCTTGATAGTAGACCCTATTTTTACCCCTTTACCTCTGCTGGGTCTTATTCTGAAGCACACACCAAAATTTAATCCCTTTCTGAGGATAGCAGCATCTCTCTCTTCTTCAGGAGCAAATCAGGTCAGAACTAGGCAGAATAAACCCCTTAGCTCTAGCGTGAGGACCTTCCTATTGAACAGGAGTTTCGGCAAGACCCTGTCCCACAGAGTGGAGTCACCCAGCAATCCTACAAGCACCACACTCCAAACACAGGCCCTGCTTTTTCTAGACATCGTTTGCTGTTTTTGCTGAATAACGGGGGCTTTGTGCTTGGTTTTAGGGTGCTCTTCCAGTTGCACTCCTGCAAATGCTTGCAATTAAAATATAAGGAACCCAGAGGAGGTTGCTGCTCCCAATGATAGCAGCTTTCCACCCTCCTTTTACAGACCCTTCTGGCTTCCCCTGTACAGAACCCCAAACCCTATGTGTGGCAATGTACTGTTCGTCAGCTGCACCCGCATTTAACCCTATCATTGCTGCCATTTTCCAAATTTCAGACCAAAGAAAGGTTAGAAGGCTGGTTGTCAGTCTCCAGCCTACAAAGGGTTAACATTATATCCATGCACAAAGGGCCCATTGATCCTCAGGGATTCAATACAGCAGCAGTTCAGTGAGGAATCAAGTCGATAAGTGGGGTCCGGTTGACAAAATAATGTGAAAGAAAAGTCTGGTTGGGAGTGGGCCATTAAGCAGGTTGATGTTTATTAAGGCTGACTTTTGATTTTTGGTGCCTTTTGGCCCCTTCGATCATGGTACCCTTGTGAATGAAAAAATCCCAGCTCCTATATTTAACATACAGCTGGTCACGGTGTTCGGGGGGGAGGGGGGGCAGGGGGAAAATGTCAAAATTCTGGGCTTCCTTCAGGGTTTTGTTTGATGGATGGTGGTACTCCTCTTCCGCTCCTCTCTCGTTGCTGTCCTTGCCACCACCCTCTTTCCCCCGATACACCTTCACAACAGGAAGTGATCTTGGCTTCAGTTACCACCTTCTTGCTGACGACTCTCAGATTTGCTTTTCTTCCCCGACCTGCTTCACTCTCTCCAACCCTGCATCCCACTTTGTCTGGCTGACGTCTCCTCGTGGGTGTCTTGCCACTACACTTAAAATTAGCAGGGCCAAAACTATGCTCTTCCGCCCTCTTCCCTTTTTCTCTCCCCTTCCTCTGACACAGTTGACAGCACCAGCATCCTCCCAGTTACTCAACAAGTCGCTGACGTGAATGCTGCCACTACTCTGGCCTCTCTGAAATCCCACACTCCCAGGTCTTCCATCACATGTCAGGATCCTGCCTTTGTTCTGTATGCGCACTCCTAAAACGCTTGTTCAGGCTCTTGCATTCTCCTATCTTCACTACCGCAGCTGCCTCCTCTCTGTCCTTTGTGCTCCACCTTGTCCTTTCTAAGTCCATTCAGATATCCGCCTGTTCATCACTCTGACCATGTCACTCGTCTCTTTGAATCCCTCTGCTGGCTCCTTCTTCGCCGCTGCCCTTTTCTGCTCTTACCTTTAGGGTTCTTTACAACACAGTCCCCTTTCCGCTTACTGCTCCTGTCTCTTATTTGTGTCACCTCACCCAATCTGCTGTGCCGGGTTTGTCAGCTGTGACCACCCATTTCTCCACAAGCGTCTTCTCTCTCTTCCGCGCTGCCACTTACGCATGGAACGTGTGCCCCAAACCAGTCTATAAAGCCACTCCCCCATCCTCCAATAAATCGCTCCTCAAGACACACTTCTGATGGAAAGCCTGTGATAAATTGCCAACTCATAATGGCTACGTAAATGGCCACTAGGTATGACTGAGATCCTTAATATTTTTTGTTCGTCCTCCTCATTTCCTCCTTTTATTTGTTACACCCCCTTGTTGTGCCTTGCCTTAAATCAGAATGTAAATTCTTTGGGGTAGGGACTATCTCTTGCATAGTACAGTAGAGTTTTGATCCTGATTGGAACCTTTGACCACTGCTATAATACTATTAATAATAATGTTATGAGATTACCCATGATAGTTGAATCCTTGACATCATGATGTTTTGATTACAATTCTCGTCTCTTCTTTCCCCCCATCAGAGTCAGAAAGGGACAGAGACATGTCTGATGTTACTTCAGACCTGTCTAAGAAGGATGCAGAAGCAGTAGGCCTCCGAAGGAGACCAGCAAGACCATTGGAGCTAGACAGTGAGGGGGAGGAAGGAGATGAGACTTCAGGTAAAGAAGAAGAATCCTGTTCTGAAAAGGAAGACGAGCAGGAGGAAGAGGGAGGATTGGTGAAAGCAGCACCTGGCAAGGTATTTTTTCCCCCCGTGCATCACATAATTAAACTGTGGAACTCTCTAACCCCAAGTCTCCAGCTCTAATCACTAGACTACACTTATGAATTAGTGTAGTTAGAGTAGCTTAGATAAAATTATATGGGCTACTTTTCCTGAGATTTGATGACATAATTTACTCACCAGCTCAAAACAAATTCCTCTTCCCATCCCCATTGTATACTATTACAAACTTAATGTCTTACAGAGGTGGGCAAACACGGTCTTTTAATTTGCCTTTTATTTGATTTTATTGGGACACAACTTTTGAGAGTCCGCACTGATGCACATTGAATTGTGCATCCAGAATTATTGTCTGTTTAAGTTTATTTACTGTTGCTGTGGTATTTGAGATTTTGGTGTATTTATTCAAGCCAATACAGAAAACCAACATATTTTTCTAAAGTTGTCATTAAAATACTAAAATATTTATTGCCAAAGGAGGAAGACGAGGAGGAGGAGGAGGAGGAAGACGAGGAAGAGGAGGAGGAAGATGCTGACGAAGAGGAGGAAGAAGATGAAGATGAAGAAACAGGAGTAGAAACAAGTGAAAAGGAAGATGAGCAGGACTCTGAAGAAGGTATGCAGTCTTACTAGAAACAAAGTAAACTTTAGCTTCTGGTCAGGTCCACATTTTTGTTCCGGTAGAATTGCTCACCTCTAGGCCAATTCTTCCCGCTTAAGTATCTATAATAGGATTGCTATCCTTGAACTGGTTCTAACTTTGTGCATATTGGAGTTTACAGCACTGGGTTATAACAATAACATCCCACCAAATCAAAAATTGAGAATAAAATTTGATTTTAAAATATACTGTAAATCCCCCATTTGCATCTCCAGCTCGCACCAATTGCCACTTTTAACAGCGCAGAGAATAGTTTCCCCACGTGCTCTCATCCATGCTCACTACCAGGGCACAAGCAGACACCAATGTTTCCCATGCTATCTAGAAGCTCTTCTCTGGGAGCACAGAGCTTCAGAGGAGAACAGTTTTGTTTTATGTCGTTCAAGAAAAAATATTTTCCCACACTGATTTTTCTGCTAAAAGTGAGCTATATTTTTGTCTAAAGAAACCCTTGAAAATCAGGAGGAAATCCCCAAAAAACCCTATCCAGGGGATTAATTTCTGTAGTTTCACATGATTGTTTAATGAAGTCATAAAAGGGCAATAATAATAACAACATCTTATCCTTGCAGAAGATGTAGTGAGTCCCACATCTTCCAAAGCCGAAGCTGAATCATCAGATGAAAGTGAGGACTCCTCAGAATTTGAGTCGAGTTCTGACTCGGATGAGGAGGAGGAGGAAGAGGAGGAGGAGGAGGAAGAGGTGGCGGCTGAAGACCAAGATAGAGAAGCCATGGCTGCTGAAATAGAGCTTGAGTCTGCTAGTCATGAACTAGCAGATGAAGAAAAAGAGACCATCCTGGAGCTGTTTCCAGTGGACGACTATATGGAAGCAACAAGCCTGGCACTAGAGGCACCAGCTATGGCAGTAAAAGAGGAAGAGATGGAAGAAACCAAGCAACGGGAAGATGAAAGTAGTGAAGTGCCAGAGGAATCTACTGCTGCTGAAGGTTTGGTGGTCACGGAGAGAGACCAGGAAGTAAAGCTAATGCCGTCCCCTATAGGTGTAGCAGGTACAGTGTGTTAATGTATTTTGTCAACTGTTGCTGTAGTATCAAAGTACAGTATTCTCACAGCATCCAATTGTGCATATTTTCAGTGCCCCTCTTGTCCTTTCCTCCTCCTCATCTCCCCAATAATTGGTCGGTCCTGGAGATGGCCTCTCCGGGGAAGGAGGTCTGGATTGAGCTCTTGATCACCTGGTAAGGTGTTCTGCAGCTGGAGTTCTGCTGCTGAAAATGCTCTGTGCATTGCACCCAAGAGTCTTATCCTAGCCAGTTTAGTGGCAGTGTCCTTCTGGAGCATAACTGTCTTAGGGCATGTCTACACTGTAATAAAAAAAACCATGGCACGGAATCTCAGAGCCCAGGTCAGTGGGCTTTGGCAGGAGGGCTGTAGACTTGCAGTGTGGACATTCAGCTTCAGACTGGAACCTGGTCTCTGAGACCCCGCGAAGGGGGCTGGGGGTGGGGTTGTGTCTCAGAGCCCAGGCTCCAGCATGAGCCTGAACATCTAAACTGCTATTGTTAGCCCCACAGCATGAGCCCGAGGCAGCTGACCCAGGCTCTAAGACTCAGTGCTGGGGGTGTTTTGTCACAGTCTAGACATACCCTTAGGGGGGTGTGAATGAATAAGTGGCCTATGAGGTACCATAGAATCAATCTATGAGGTGCCTTGTCGATGAGCACTAGGACTCTAAATTTAACGACAGCCAGGAAATGGCTCCTTTAGTGCTTTGGTTCTAAAGGGGCTGTGTGGCTGGGGAATGGAAAGAGACACTTAACAGGGCTTGGGGGGGGTGGAATCGCAGACCTACATTAGGGGGTTTTCATTTAGCTCCCTTGTAAATGAACATTTGTCACAGCATTGACAGGAGAAGGAAATTGGTCTTCTGGTGTCTTCCTTAAATTCACAGAGTTATATGTTATGTGTGAAGACAATCTCCAGGGGATTTTTTAAAACTGTTATTAAAATAGGAGCGAGGTGGGTAAAGCTTGACAATCTACAGGCGGTGCAAAATGCCACCATGGGGGGGACTGGATTCTGCTCCCTGCTCAGCCATTTGCTCCTGGGCTGCCATGGGACTCGGAAGCTCTGTGCTGGCCATAGGCTCACCACTTGGGGACAGAGAAGGAACTACTTTCTAGAACAAGCTCTTGGGGAGGAGGGAGAGTCTCTGATACATTCTGGAGACAGCCACATTCTGCCACAGGGAAGGTTGCTCTGATGTAGGGAATCTTCATTAGAGGTGGCATATTAGAATGCAGGAGAAATCTATAGTCTTATCATTGGTGCTTCCTATCAAGACATCCCAATGCAATTGCTCAAGAGTGAAATGAGTCAGACCTCCCTGCAAAGATCAGTAATCCCAGTATCACATTTGCTCCTTAGCATAGACCTGGGAGAACGCTCCAACTGGCCAGACATTTCCACATTCCTTCCTTTTTCCTCTTGAAAATGTTATTTCAAGCTGCCTCATAGATTGAGTGTTGGTTCCTTTTGGCCCTAGGCCCTACGGAGGTAAATAAAATACGAACAAATGAGAGTGTTACAGCTAGAGCAGCATATACATTGGCTCAGTGATACCAACTGAGTGTATCCACATTTAATTACAGAGGTCTCCCATTTCTTCCATGTTATGTTCAAGAGCATTACGCTTCCACTTTGCTCCGTTGCCATTCTTGCTGGCCCTCCAGTTAATTTACTACCTCCTGGAAAAAAACAAAACTTAAGGACAGCTCAAGGCTTTTACAGCCTACTTACTAACAGCCTTTCCCCAATAATTCACTCATGTTTTTTATGGCAGTAAGAAGCCAGCCAAGTTTTTTGTAAGCAAAGCGTTTTGTAAGCTGGAAACCTTGGTTCTAGCCTCTAGAGTAGCTAGTCCCCAAATTAATAGTATGTTTTCTGGTGGTCTATTAGGGATAACTGTGGTCACTTCAGGGTCCTAATTACTCTCCTCTCTACCCTTCCAAAATGGGAAGTGGCAGTTTTTAAAGCCTCCCAGGGGATATGAGCTGGTTTTGTAATTGCAGCATCTTTAACATGCACACACTGGGAAATGATTAGGAACTGAATGGAGCTCGTTCTGTTTTTCTCTCCAGTGGAAGAGTCTGAACTGGATATTGAGCTGGAGTCTAAGGTATTAGAGGGTCCAAAGCCTGAATCTCAAGATGAAGAAGAGAATCTCTGTCTCCCAGCACCAGTGGTATTTGAAGAACCTCTACTCAGTAAGAGTCGCTTCTTCAGTAAGTCTGATGATAGTGACTTAGAAGCCCGAGGTACAGGAAAACTACTATCCACAGCAGAGGAGGAGGAGGAGAGACTGCCTTGGACTCCTGGACGGGACATAGCGGTCCATTCGGATTCTGATACTCCCATACTTCCACCGCATAAGGTGCCACCCTCTACACTTCCCCTTCCAACAACGCCTAGTAAAGAGGAACCTTTACTCCCTCCAGAAAATTTCCCTGAACAGTTAACTGTGACCAAAACAGCTCTGGAAGAGGAGCTTCCTAGGACTCCAGGGCGGGATATTATGGCCAAGTCTTCACATGGCTTTGCAAAGTCACAGAGTACAGACACTATTCCAGCCACCCCTGGAAGTGATGCTCCTCTTACGGGAAGCAGCTTGACTTTAAGTTCCCCTCAAGTCCCAGGCAGCCCTTTTTCATATCCATCCCAGTCTCCTGGGATTAATAGTGGCATTCCTCGGACTCCTGGGAGGGATTTTAATTTCACGCCAACTTTCCCAGAGCCTGGTGCAACTCTTCCTTGCCTTCTGTCTGGCAAGAAACCATCAGAAGATGAGCCAGAGGAGAAATGTTTTAAAGAACCTCTTAGTGCTTCTCGAACGGTCAGCATGAACAGTGTTCCCTCCCCAATTCCCTTTGCTAGCCCTCCAGAAACTGATTTCCACACAGACATAGATTTGCCACCTGACGAGCCAGTATCTGTAGCAGCCCTGCCATGTGTGCCAGTGGATGGAAAGACATCCATAGAGGAGAGCAAGGTAGCCGTGAAATCCGTTTTGCTCTCCCCAGAAGCGCCTACTGTCTCTCTTCCTCTCCCTCTTCCTCCTACTCCTTCCTCTCTGCCCACCAAAAGGAAACCGGGACGGCCGAAACGATCACCTCCTTCGGTCCTCTCGTTGGAGGCCTATCCCAGCAAAACTTCAGAACCTCCTCCTGTCCCAGTTGCCTTGACTGAAAGTGCTGTTAGCAAAGAGTTGTTGGGCGGGCATCCTGATGCTTTTTATGGACTGAAAGATCCTGAAGCGGTCACCCTAGACTTCAGGAATGACAGCTTCCACGAGAAGGTAACCCCGGAGGCCATAGCAGAGAAACTTCCATTTAAGGAACTAGAGAATCAGTGGAATGAGGACTTCAAAGAAGAGGAGATTCACGTGAAACCTAAAAGACAGTGGCGGAGGCAGAAAAAGACACCTGAGGACATCCCAGTGATTCCTTCCCCTGAATATTCTCCACATCGGCCCCACTTTAGGCCCCGCTCCGAGTTCGAGGAGATGACCATTTTGTATGATATCTGGAATGGAGGAATAGATGAGGAAGATATCAAGTTCATGTGTATCACGTATGATCGCTTGTTACAGCAAGATAATGGTATGGACTGGCTCAACGATACCCTTTGGGTATACCATCCTTATATCCTTTCACACTGAAGTTCTGGATTGAACCTAAAACATAATGTTTGCCTTGGAAGAGGCAGTGTCTTGGTTATTGTTTTAATCATAATTTTCCCCTTATAGGAATACGTATGGATACAGTCAGTGGGGTAAAATATCCCATCTCTTCTGATTCCATGTAAAACATGGTTTCCTCTTCATTTAGAAATGTTCATGTGACGCAGAGTAACAAAAGGTAGGACATTCAAGGTTCGGGCTGACATTGCATTTTTCATTCTTCATTATTTTTCTCCATTCCACAGGACATGACTAAGGGCAGCCTGTTGGCTTAAACTTTTAATCTTCTGCCTTTTTATGGCTTGCGTAATAGCCTTCAAATGCATTTTTTTAATTGATAGAAAATATCCAAAAAGGAGACAAAATTTACTGCACCCCTCACCCCTTTTAGTTTTTGGTATGAAGTCTTTACAAAATCCACTTTATTGAATACCCTTTGTCTTCCTCATTTGAAAACTCATTTGCAAAAAATAAATGTTATAAGATTTAAGTAATTGGCATCTACATTAATAGTACTTTACTTGCTAGGGAAGGGGATAAGAAGAGGAGAACTGGACAGCTGAGGGTAGGAATGATGGTCCTGGAAAGGAAGGTTTTGTGAGTGTGTGTGTGTGTGTGTGTGTGTGTGTATGATGTATTTGGTAATTCGCATAATGGCGATATTTGAAATAAATTCCTTCCATTAACAAATGTTATTCTAACACGGGGTGGGCAAACTTTTTGGCCCAAGGGCCACATCTGGGTATGAAAATTGTATGGCGGGCCATGAATGCTCACTAAATTGGGGGTTGGGGTGTGGGAGGGGGTGAGGGCTCTGGGGTGGGGCCAGAAATGAGGAGTTCAGGGTGCGGGAGGGGGCTCTGGGCTGGGCCAGCGGGTTCGGGTGCAGGGGGGGAGGGGAGGGCTTTGGGGTGGGGCTGGAGATGAGGGTTTGGGGTGCAGGAGGGTGCTCCAGGCTGGGATCGAGGGGTTCAGAGGTGGGAGGGGGATCAGGGTTGGAGCAGGGGGTTGAGGTGCAGGATGGGGTCAGGGGTGCAGGCTCCAGGCAGCACTAACCTCAAGCAGCTCCCAGAAACAGCGGCATGTCCCCCCCTCTGCCTCATACGCAGAGGCACAGCCAGGCGCAGCTCTGCTCGCTGCTCTGTCCACAGGCGCCACCCCTGCAGCTCCCATTGGTCGCAGTTCCTGGTCAATGGGAGCTGCGGGGGTGGTACTTGGGGCGGGGGCAGCGCACGGAGCCCCTTGGCTGCTTCTACACGTAGGAGCTAGAGGGGGGACATGCCGCTACTTCTGGGAGCTGTGCGGAGCAGGGCAAGCCCCCAACCCCATTCCCCGGCTGGAGCGCCGGAGCAGGGCAAGCCCTAGACCCGCTCCCCGGCGGGAGCTTGAGGGCTGGATTAAAACTTGATTGTAACTTCCCATCAGTGCATCCAATCCTACTTCATTATAAAGTGACTTTATAAAAGTAACTCTACAGGGCTTGGATTTCTTATAACAAGGCATCAAATACAGAGTTGAAGGGCACTTTCACGTCCATTTGTTTTTGCTAATTCATGCACATGTTTATGGACATATGCTTCCAATCAGACAACAGAATTCTACTTCTACAGAGATTCCTTCTTCCAGAAGTGCACATAGTCATGTGTAGAACTGCTACTATCTAAATACAGTTGTATGTTAATGCTGCTTTCGAAGTACATTATAAATGTGTACCCGTCGGGAGGATGCTGATGGAGATTTTATTACAAGAAAAGTCATTTTCAAGGTTTATGAAGGCCGTTAGGTCTTGATAGAATACTGACAAGTTAAATTGTTTTGAAAAAAAAAAACTTACCTATGTTAGTACTCCAAGCTGTAGATAGTAAATGAAAATTTGTTAATTTAATCTTTTGTTTGTTTTTTGCATTCTCAGCTTAGACAATTAAACTATGCTAGTTAGCTACACTTTAGGACCAGTCAGTTTCATTTTTCACCTTTTTTTTTTTTCACTAACCCAGTTTGCAAATGCAGAAGATATTTTTTGTTAAAAATAAAAATACTGTTTCTATTACAATTTACGGGGGGAGAATCATTCACATATGAAGCTTTTTAGACATAAAATAGTCATGTGTACAGTAACCTGTTTGCAATGGCTATTTCAAATGCTTACTAATCATAGAATCATAGGACTGGAAGGGACCTCGATAGGTCATCTAGTCCAGTCCCCCGCACTCATGACAGAACTAAGTATTATCTAGACTATCCCTGACAGGTGTTTGTCTAACCTCTTCTTAAAAATCTCCAATGATGGAGATTCCACAACCTCCCTAGGCAATTTATTCCGGTGCTTAACCACCCTGACAGTTCGGAAGTTTTTCCTAATGTCCAACCTAAACCTCCCTTGTTGCAATGTTATCATGTCCCCTCTCAGTCTTCTCTTTTCCAGATTAAACAAGCCCAATTTTTTCATTCTTCAATCTAGGTCATGTTTTCTAGACCTTTCATCATTTTTGTTGCTCTTCTCTGGACTTTCTCCAATTTGTCCACATCTTTCCTGAAATGTGGCATCCAGAACTGGACACAATACTCCAGTTGAGGCCTAATCAGCGCAGAGTAGAGTGGAAGAATTACTTCTCGTGTCTTGCTTACAACAATCCTGCTACTACATCCCAGAATGATGTTCACTTTTTTTTTTTTTTTTTTTTTTGCAACAGCGTTACACTGTCGACTCTCATTTAGCTTGTGGCCCACTATTACTCCCAGATTCCTTTCCACAGTACTCCTTCCTAGGCAGTCATTTCCCGTTTTGTATGTGTGCAACTGATTGTTCCTTCCTAAGTGGAGTACTTTGCATTTGTCCTTATTGAATTTCATCCTATTTACTTCAGCCCATTTCTCCTGTTTGTGCAGATCATTTTGAATTATAATCCTATCCTCCAAAGCACTTGCAACCTCTCCCAGCTTGGTATCATCCGCAAACTTTATAAATGTACCCTCTATATCATTATCTAAATCATTGATGAAGATATTGAACATAACCAGTCCCAGAACTGATCCCTGCTGGACCCCACTCGCTATGCCCTCCAGGATGACTGTGAACCACTGATAACTACTCTCTGGGAATGGTTTTCCAACCTGTTATGCACCCATCTTATAGTAGCTCCATCTAGGTTGTGTTTCCCTAGTTTGTTTATGAGAAGGTCATGAGAGAGAGACAGTATCAAAAGCTTTACTAAACTCAAGATATACCATGTCTACCGCTTCCCCGCCATCCACAAGGCTTGTTACCCTGTCAAAGAAAGCTATCAGGTTGGTTTGACATGATTTGTTCTTGACAAATCCATGCTGACTGTTACTTATCATCTTATTATTTTCTAGATGTTTGCAAATTTATTACTTAATTATTTGCTCCATTATCTTTCCGGGTACAGAAATTAAGCTGACTGGTCTGTAATTCCCCGAGTTGTCCTTATTTCCCTTTTTATAGATTGGCACTACATTTGCCCTTTTCCAGTCTTCTGGAATCTCTCCCATCTTCCATGACTTTTCAAAGATAATGTTAATGGTTTAGATATCTTCTCAGTCAGCTCCTTGAGCATTCTAGGATGCATTTCATCAGGCCCTGGTGACTTGAAGACATCTAACTTGTTGAAGTAATTTTTAACTTGTTCTTTCCCTATTTTATTATAGTGACAATAAATCCTTGTAGGCGAGGTTTACTGAACTGAAGAGCTTGTTTTAGGGCCATCTGGTGAAAATGAAAATTGGTGTCATAACTGTTTTAATAGTCTTGCAATATGATGTGATATAATAATACTCTGTCCTCCTGTATTGCCTTGACCTAGAACCTCAAAGCATTTAACAAACACTCATGAATCCTTGCCATACCCTTGTATGGGGGGAAAAATCATTATCATTGCAATTGTACAGTTGTGGAAACTGAAGCACAGAGAAGTGAGTTTTGTCACTCAAAGTCAGCTGGGATTGGTGGCAGAGCAGAGAATATAATCTTTTGTTCCCATCCACAGCTCCAACCACTGCACAGTGCTGTTTTCTATATAGGTCCATATTAGGGAGAGGAAGGGTGTGGGTGGACATTTAATATTATAACCAAACGAGTCCTAAGTTTTGCTTGGCCAATTAGGAGTTCAGGATGGGCTTTGGAATATCTGCCTGGACCTGATTCTGCTCCTGTGAAAGTCTGGGGAGCTGTGCTACTACAGCTAATCAGGAGCCGGATTTGAGAGAGGGAGCGTTTCCTTGCCCTCTCTAGCACTATATCAAGTGATGATTCTTTGCTGCCGTGATACGTTCGTGGTATCTTGACCACAGTCTGAGATGTTGTGAGGAAGTTCTAGAAACACTACAAGTGGGTGGGAAATGTCCTTAAAAACATACAGAGCAAACTGCTTAACCAGGTACTCAGGCGGCTGCTGTCTCTCTGTCCATGGTCATGTACTTTGCCGAAGTCATCTCCGAACAGCCTTTTCTTGACAGATGGGCCCATTCCCCTCTTCCATTTCATTAGATTTCTTCATTATTCTGTGTTTTAATGTATTTTGCTGTCCCAGAGCATTATAGTGACAAATAAAGAAATGTCTGTTTCTCATGTAGGGATGTGGGGTTGCCCTAAAAACTATTTAATTTTCTGAGCTCATGGAAGGTACCAAATTGTTGGCCCTGGAGGCTGAAGTTCTTTCAGTAGCTATTGATCACGTACAGCATGGGGAACAGCAGTGCTAACTTGTCCCACTACCACTCTGCCCCGTCTTTTACCTTGAGGGATCCAACTCTCGGGGTGAGCAATTAATTTGGTCTTTGTTGCCCGTACAGTCAACTGGCCTCTTTGTGGAGACTGTCAAATAGTGCCAATAGTGATGGTGTCCTTTGTCTACAGGGAAGTAGACTGAGATGCCCAAACTCACTTGACATGGTCACCACGGAACCATTAGATGGAAACCACTTTCATTTGCCGAATCCTAAAACCTGCAAAAAAATGTGCAAACCTTTCCAGTTGCCTGACAGTTAGATTTCCATTTCTCTAGCAGCTTGTTCTGGCAAATGGTCTTAATTTCCTTCTTTCTTTCTTCTTTTTTTCAAGTAGCATTGAAATTGTCCACATGGCTGTAAGAACCAAATACCAAGCAGAGTGTTTTGTTGTCTGATTTCTACGTGTAGCTGGGTTTCTCCTTAACTTAGTTCCACCTACTAGCTTTTCTACCCCGAAGAAGAAGAAGCGGGATGATGGCATGCGGGAACATGTTACAGGTTGTGCACGAAGTGAAGGCTATTACAAAATAGATAAGAAAGACAAACTTAAATACCTCAACAATAGTCGTGCATTTGCAGAGGAGCCGCCAGCTGATACACAAGTAAGGAGACTCTCATTGCTGACTGTTTCCTTGTGTTAGCTGGATTTGTCTTGAAATGTGGTGTTAGTAACTCTCCTCTCTGAGATCGAATTAAGCCAGTGCCCCAGTATGGCTTTCCCTGTGGGAAGTATTGCCTTTCAGATGAGAAATAAAACAGAGATCCTATTGATTCAAGGTCATCAAAGGTCCCTGGCTATTTTCTGTAAGAGTGGGGGTGTCTTCCCCCTGTGTCCTGGCCAAATTCCAATATGGGGAAATGCATTCTGCCTACTTAAATGTCCCTGTTGGTAGAGCTATATATGGTGTCCTTCACCTCCTCTCCTAAACTGTTCTGCGTAGTCACTGGTGTTTTCTCAATGGCTGCTGCATTGCACCCCATTGCAGGGGCATTTCCACGGTGGCAGAAGTGAAGCGATACTTATATACATGTATAGTTTGTCATTCTGGAAGTCCTTTGGGGGGATTGAGGAACCTGTTTTTCAATATAGATCTAAAATACTTTATTGGGGCTGCGTATACCAAGGTATCATGTTGCAGAGCAAGGAGGTGTGATAGAGTGATTAGAGGAATGGAAAGATTTGTACATGAAGAGAGACTGAAGACTCATAGACTCTTAAGGTCAGAAAGGGACCATCATGATTATCTAATCTGACCTTCTGCACATTGCAGGGCACAGAACCTTTCCCACCCTCTCCTGTAATAGACCCGTTACCTCAGAAACTGCAACTGTTTAGTTAGAGAGGGGAGGTGATAGAGGTAATCAAATTAATCAGTGACATAGAGAAGGCAAATCAAGTGCTCCTATTTACCTTTTCTCATGATGAAAGAACAAGGGGGCATTTCGTGAAATTGAAAGTTATTGAATCTAAAACTGATCAAATGAAATATTCTTTTACACAAAGCATAACTAACCTACTGAAGTAATTTCCAGAAGGTGTCAGTAAGGCCAAGAGTTTAGTGTAGTGTATTCAAGACAGGATTAGACTTTCTATGGATATGAGAAACTCCACAATTATATTAGATAGGATAAAAAAAAATCTCGTTAGAAGGGATATAAGACCTCGTGCTGCAAGGGAACAGCCAACCACTGACTGACTAGGATTAGGAAGAAACTTACCTCTAAGAGCAACTTACTCAGTATGTGTCCACTATGAAGATTTTGCACCTTCCTCCAAAGCATCTGGTAGTGGCCACTGTCAGAGACCAGATACTGGGCTACGTAGACCACTGGCAACTGACCAGTTGATCAAGTCTTACAATTTCTGTGTTCTGTGGCAGAGTTGGAAGTAGAACCCAGGAGTCCAGACGCTCTTAACCTGCCTTACCTAGTAGACCATGCTGCAAATATACTGTAGGGAGGAGTTTTTCACTGGCCAGGGCAGACTGTGTTAACTAATCCAATAGTTTCTACTCTGAGTCTGTGCTGAGATCTGTACTGCCTGTGTGAGGATGTGCATCAAACTCACTGGCTCAGCTTTCATCTCTCACTTGTCGCTAAGAGATGTACAAATGGGTTGCCCCAGATCTTTTTAAATTGCAACTCCTAAACTGTTCTTCCTCTTTTGCAGGGAATGAGCATCCCTGCCCAACCTCATGCTTCCACCCGGGCAGGCTCTGAGAGGAGGTCAGAGCAACGCAGGCTTCTCTCATCCTTCACTGGTAGCTGTGACAGCGACCTACTCAAATTTAACCAACTGAAGGTACGTCACGCAACCAGATTTTTATTCTGTGAATTGGAGAGCACAGGTCGGGTGCTGGTTAGGAATAAGCTAAGGCAAGGCCAGCTAAAAGCCACAGATCCATGGCAAAACATGTGGTTTATAAATCTAGCTATGATGCCATATATTTCCTTATCACATTAAACTGTGTAGTACTCCATAGCAGTATGTCTGGGAGAAAGAGCTACTTAGTACAATATGTCCAGTGGCTTCAACTGCATGAACAAGGGGGTTGATAATGGGACAAAGAGAATCCTCTGTAAATTGTGGGGTCCAAACTAGTTCAGGTCAGTAGTAACCAGAAGTAGTTACCATCTGATGGCTGTGTAGCCTGTGTGAAATTAGATGGTGATCTCTGTCCAGTTCCTAGTGGACAGGTATTCACATCACAAAAACCTCCTCCACATTTGGGCACCCTTGTTCATTGTCTCAGTGAAGGTTTGGGAGGGATTTCCACACTGAACTGTCTTCTCACCCCTTAGTAGCACTGTCTCTTCAGAACAGCAGGTAGTTTGAGGTACTTTGGCCTGGGGTATTGACTTTCTACAATCGCTAGATCTCTTTGATCTAATGTTCAAATACCTAAATGGAATGGAAAGGAGCAAATCAAAGGGAAACCCATGGGGCAGAGGTCAGTGTATATACCCTGTGGGATTTAACACATGATAGACAGAGACAATAAAACAGGAACCAGACAATCAATGAACAAATGGAGCTGAGCCCCAGACCAAAAGTGTGTGCTTACTACAACCCATTAGACACTAGTGCAAAGGAGATATAGCCCAAAAGGGCCTGTTCTACCAACTTGCACAAGAACACTCTGAATCGAGGCAGGACTGGGAGTAGAACCCAAGAATCAAGACGACGTCTTCCCTTCTCTAACCACTAGACTACACTCCTTTTCACAGCTAACGTGGAGGTAATTAATAGTCTGATTTAACTATAGAGTCAGGTGCCACATGCTGAAATGTCCCACTTGTGGCATGGAACACACTGCAAAGGCTCTTTCGTATGTGCTGTGTACTGTGCGGATTGCTGTTTCATTTTTTGCTCATGATGGTTTGGGGTTGTTTTGTACACAGTTCCGGAAGAAAAAGCTAAAATTCTGCAAGAGTCACATTCATGACTGGGGCCTTTTTGCTATGGAGCCCATTGCAGCTGATGAGATGGTGATTGAATATGTGGGTCAGAACATCAGACAGGTAAGCTGTATTCCCCATGGGTGACCACAGGGCCTTTGCCATGACTCAGTCAGAGTGGAAGACCTCTACTTCATGAAGTGTGGAAGGTCACATGTACCTGTCCTCAGTAGCATCACTCTTCATACCTACCTGGTTTTATTCATCTTCTCCATCCCGCTTGTAAATTCACAAACACTAAAGATTCCTTGAGGCTTTCAATACCACACAATGCATAAATCTTGAGTGTTTCTTCTGGGTTTTTTGTGCATGGGTCGGTTCTCTTGCTCTGTTTCCTCCTGCCTGTTCTCTGGAAACCATTTCAGAGAGTAACATATGCAAGATGAAGTCATTGTGCAGAATCCTATTGATGATATTATGTCACATCTGTGTGGAAATGAGGGTAAGATAAAAAGCAACAGAGGGTCCTGTGGCACCTTTGAGACTAACAGAAGTATTGGGAGCATAAGCTTTCGTGGGTAAAAACCTCACTTTTTCAGATGCAAGAAGTGAGGTTCTTACCCACGAAAGCTTATGCTCCCAATACTTCTGTTAGTCTCAAAGGTGCCACAGGACCCTCTGTTGCTTTTTACAGATTCAGACTAACACAGCTACCCCTCTGGTAAGATAAAAGACTCCAATTTATGATTTTTGACAAGACAAATTTAAAATACTTTTGTTCACATGATGGACTGGCCGAAGCCCTGGTGTGCTTTTAAAAAAAACGGTTGTTTAGAATACCGGATAAATGTAGGCTGGAGCAGAATTTCTTGAAACAGGATTAAATCCAGACATATTCTCAGAATTTTTGTCCTTTTTATTTTCATTTTTGTTTAAGAGTGCCATAAATGTGCACAGCCGTTTAGCTACCCATTCACTGCTCTGGATGAACATACAATCTCTAAGGCAAATGAGACACAGACATGAAGAAGCTGTGCTATAGATAAGCCTGAGAGTCACCTACTTTTTGAAAGATGATTATAAGGGCTCTAAAATCCAAATTTGGGGTCATTTGAGCAGTTGGGTTCCTGAGATACAGCTCCCCCCACCCCATAAAACATCAGCTGTTTACAAAAAAAAAAAAAAATCACATGATTCTTCTGACATTTTGTTGCCCACATCTGGGACTCAAACTAATGCTCTGATCTTCCCCAAAATGATACGATCCCATGGACTTGATCTCCGCTTGTGCCCTGGGGAAGCAATACTGAATAAATTACTGAGAGTAAAGTTTGGAACTCCAGGTCAGCACAAGCTAACCTGATGTGTCTGAACCAGTGAACTTGCTCGTGCGGCAAGACTTGGGCTCTGTTTGAAGCCATAGGGTGTGCAGGCAGCTCAAGGTTACACACTGTACTCAGCTGCACCTATGCACTGTGAGTTCAAGCCCTACCCTTGGCAGATTTCAGAGCTGTGCATTTTTCACAGGCGCAGTTCTCGCCTGTATTGTGCAGGGGCTCTTTCTGGAAATTTTGCCCTGACCAAATTTCTGGTTTAAGAGTGTAGTGTAATTTTAAAGTTCTCTAACATTCACATGCAGAGTCCGATTTTACTTTAGAAGGATTGTCAAGGCAGAAATTGAGCGGGATGTGATGAAAGGAATGCAAGTGACTGGGACAAGGGTTCTTGATACACATTCCTCCTACGTGAGCTGGTCATAGCATTTTCGGAGTCTCACCATCTTTTTCAGTGCAGAGCTAGGGGCCCTGCTGAGTGTTGTCCTCTGTGTAGGTTTCAGCGGTGTATGGGTTTCAAATGTAAAGCAGGCTTCTCCAAAGTCCAAGGGAATTAGGTGCTGAATCCCATTTGAAATTCAGTGCCTAATCTTTGAAAATCCCATCCTAAATGCTTGTCCTTTGAATTCTAAGGCTGTCTTTTCTTGAATAATTTGGGGTCCTAAATATCTTTTTAAATCCTGAATGGCAGTTTTGGTTTGTGCCTTTTAAATTGACTGCATATAAATCCCTTGTACTTTACTGCCCATCTCTACGGCACACACTGACTCGACAATTGGTTTGCCTGGTAGGTCATTGCAGACATGCGAGAGAAACGATACGAGGATGAAGGCATTGGGAGCAGTTACATGTTCAGGGTCGACCATGACACCATCATTGATGCAACAAAATGTGGAAACTTTGCCAGGTTTATTAATCATAGCTGCAATGTAAGTATCACTTTGTTTATGCTTCTGAGAGCTGGCCTTTACTTACAGATAAATCAGCCAGACATTCAGTTATACTCAGAGGTGGTGATGTTTAATAGGAGCTGTAATCAACATATTGATAAGCTGATGTGGGTCAAGACTAGTATAATGAACTGGTATGAGGGGACTGGAAGATGTAAGTTACAACAATTTAGAGTCAGCTCTGAATTTGGCCCCAGAAACCCGACTGTATCTAAGGGTCCTGGAGAGACACTATTGCACGGTGTTTAAAACAAAACATAGCCCAAACACTGCTATGGGAACAGCCTCCAAATGGTGTTCATGTAGGACCAGGGTTGTCTGTCTCCTCCAGGCAGGGACTCTCCCTTTGCCTGTGTTCTGTACAGTACTGGGCAGACTGTGTGCACTCAATAAGTAATAATAATTTGGGTGTCTGAGGCATTACTGCCTCCCACCTGAGATTCCAAAGCCTGTAGGAGCCGTTCATGCTGACTGTACAAACTGTCATGATTTGTACCTTAGAAGAAGTATAGTGAAGGCTGAACTTTATTTTCTGTCTTAATTCCCCCAATAAATCTTCCCATTCCCATGAGGAATTGAGTATGGCAGGAGAAAGTGAAAGCCCCACACCCCAGCCCCAGGAAAAGTACCTGTGCCCCTCTGTAAAAATAATTGCAACAACTCAGCTGATTTAAATAACTGCTAAAGAAGCCTGCAAATGTAAAACTTCCAGAAAATTAACCCCTTTCCCAATTGGTCACCCCTGCAGCCAAATTGTTATGCTAAAGTCATCACCGTGGAGTCTCAGAAGAAGATTGTCATCTACTCCAAGCAGCACATCAATGTGAATGAGGAAATTACTTACGACTACAAGTTTCCGATCGAGGATGTAAAGATCCCATGTCTGTGCGGCTCTGAGAACTGCAGGGGGACCCTGAACTAATCCCGAGGCTTCTCGTCACACTTGCACCTTCGGCCATGTCAGAACTGCAGTAACCAGGTGTGGTTGCACTTTGCCAAAAAAAAAAAAAAAAAAGAAGAAGAAGAGAAGAAAACCAAGCAAGTTTCGCACTTCTGTCAGGATCACAAGTGAAAGCAAAAAGCGCACATGCATAACTAGGACTGTTCACGTTTCAGGTGCTCTTCCTCGTCAGATCCAACACACACAAAAGGTGATTACCACTTTGTGGCATAGTATATCCAAACACTAGCTTCTCTCTGTTCAGTCTCTATATTATTGCTCATAGTACGATAATGGTACCTTTGTTGTTGTTGTTTTTGTTGTAAACCTTTGTCTTTCCATAAATGCTGCTACCTTTTTCTCATCAGTTTGTTGTTTGAAAAAGACATTCAACGTTTAAATGTGAAGCAGAGACTGAAAATGCCATAAAGGTTTGTTGGGAGCTTGATTGGCTGAAATTGCACAGACTTTTCAGAGTAAGCTGTAAATAAATGTATGGTTGATGTTACAGAGCAAGCCAGAGGCTTGGGTGCAAGAGTGTGAGAGTGTGTGTGCGTGTGTGTATGCTTGGGTGTGTCTACAATGAGACTATAAATGAACTGTCCTGCCTTTTCCTTAGAGATGGGCCTGATCAATTCCTCTGACCCAAACATCCTGGAAAGCTGGGGAACATTCAGCTCTGTAATGGACCTGAACTTAATGCCTTAGGCTCACCTCTAATTTTCACATGCCATGCTGGTATTTTGGGGGGATCAATAGCTCTATTACCATACAGAAAAAATACTTAATACCACAATCTGCATAATTAATAAGTTTAATCAGTTACTTCGTCCTTCCTTGCAAAAGGTGGCTTGATAAATGGCCTTTTCTGTATCTACATTTCTGGTGGATCTATTCCTCTTTCATTCAAAATACTGAGGCTGAAATTAAATGATCAGTACAGTCATTGTTTATGCTGTAGAATTCTTACTGTCTTTTAAGCATACACTACTAGAACAGTTCATAGAAGATGGCACTGAGATTTCTTTCCCTGTAAGAAACCAACCGCTGGGTTTCTTTTGTTGTTTATTTCCAACTTCACCTCATGACACGCAGCCTCTTTTCCCTCCCTGCCATGACTTTTCAGTCAGACTGTTTGCTTTGCACTTGTATGGGTGAGATTCTTGTTCTACTACTAAAGGGCTCTATTCTGCCACTCTCACTCACACTGAGCAGTACCTGAAATTAGTCCCATTCATTTCAATAGGACTAATTATGGAGTAAGGCACTGCTCAAAGTGCATGAGGGTATCAGAGTCTGTCCCAAACTGCGTACAGTATGAAAATTGGTTTTTAAAAAAGTTTAACTTCCAAATAAAAACATTCTTTTCCTTTTAGAAAACATGTTATCACTGTAAGCGTAGGTTGTAATGAAATCCTCGGTTTTATACTAGGGGTTCCATTTCAAATGAGCCAGAATCCAATCAAGTATTTATTTTGATCTGAAATATTATTTGGCCACTTGAAGGTAAGCGGATCAGTCTTTCAAAACGTATTCAATTCCTCCTGCTTACATGTGGAACTTAGTTGTACTAAGCCATTTAAAAAAAAACCACACAATTTGTAGAGGGGAAAATGGTACTGTTATCACAGTAACTAAAAATCTTTTCCCTTTCGAGTAACTTGGACAGCTGAGTTCATACTCTCTTCTGTCTAGTGACGATTACTGCCTGATCATGCTTCAATGATCAGAAGTTGGAATCTTGGAAATGAGTTTTTTAGGAGTTATTTATACTGCATATATATTTGCCAGGACTGTATTACAGTAGGTAGCATGTAATATGGGGTAGACTTCTATATTTCATTTCTTTTTCAAGCAAAAGGCCTAGAGGAGCTGGAACATATGACTGATACAAGCTGCCTTAATATTATCTGCATTTCTAGCTGAGGATAGTTACATTGTCCCTGAGATTGGACATGCAATAGTCTCTCCTTTTTATTTCTTTTGTTTTTGGTTTGGTGATTTTTTCCCCCAGTAAATGCTTTCTGAAAATCTCCTCAACAGTGGGTATCTGGACCCAAAGACATACATTTATTAGAAGCACAAGTGGTTTCTGTCTTTGAGAGCTGGTTATAACTACAGATTCGTTGGGAGCATTTGGGAATTAAGCCAACTGCTCCTTTATTTGTTTGAATATGATTCTTCCTTTCATACTGTATCTCCAGTTGGCATGTCTAAGGCTTTGGGGAATGCACTAAAGCTTTGTGTTTCAGAACTAAAGTTCTGAATATCAAACCCATATTCATTTCTCTGCCTTCTTCCTTTCCATCCCTTCAAACTACTGTATCAACGTTGGTTTCTTACGAATACATTGTCCAGTTTGAATATACAATACGTTTCCTATGACACTGATGACCCCAGTGGATTGTGAGGGATGATAGGGTGGCCACATGCAATTGCCTTTGTCTTTATTATGGAGAAGCAGCCTATAGAGACTCTGGCCAAGATTAAAAAAATGAGACTAATATTAGTTTCCGAGGGTGAAATTTTCAAAAATGCTGAAGTACCTTTACCTTCTAAGTCACTCTGGCACGTTTGAAAATGTTTCCCTAAATCCCTATTTAGACTCTTAAATAACTGCTCTGACTTTTCCAACGTGTTCAGCGCCCAGCTGTTTCCATGGGGGCAGCTGAGTGCGCAGCACTTTTGAAAAAGCAGGTTACGTATTTCAGAGTCTAAATATGAGCGTAGAAGCCGGACTTCATGCTGCTTTGTTTGTTTGTTTCCCTTCAGAATCCTGGCTTGCAGGGCCCAGTATGCAAAGCTTCCATCTTGAATTGAGCAGCCTCTGAGTGGGCCAGGATGGAGTATTTGATGGTGGGACTTGTAGTCTCCAAAGGATGTCTCAGTTGACATTAAATGGGTGGCAGCAATGGCCTCCATTTTATGCATACTAGTTTTGGCCGCCTCATTTCTGGCAAGTCACTCACGTGGTCTTGGTTGGGCAATGTCTGGGCACTCTGTAGATACAAATATGTATTTGGGCTGCTGTACCAGTTACACATTTATGACTCTTCCAAGTTACAAAGGCCGGTAGCCTACAAAACCTGAGATTGTAGAGCAGAATGGAGAGAACATAGTGTGTAAGGTATAGACATCAGCCCAAGGCTGGCACAGCCTCATGCCCTGCTAAACTGGGTGTTGCCATAGCCATTAAAAGCTCATTGTAATGTGGAAAGTTTTCAAGGAGGGGAGAAGAACTAAACTTAAAGCTTGCCAAGCATTCTTCTTTGTGGGGGTATTTACAGGAGAATTTTTCTGTATGTCATTGAAGACCATATCCTTAATTCTGCTTGGGCTTACATTAACAACAAACAACAAGATTGACTGTGTTCCCTGTTAAATTTTCTCCCCTGAAACTGAATCACTTTAATGCGCCTGCTACGTGAAACAATCCCAGAAAATAACACAAAAGTTGTGGAAATGTAGTTGCAAGCCTTATTATTGTCCCCAAGCGTGAATGAGGTGGCTTTAGTTATGTTTGTAAATGCCTTAGAAATCGGCATATATAGTAAGTGCCCTCTCTGCTTGAAAACCTGCATGTCCTGCCTGCCCTGTTCATTTATCTGTCAGTTTCACACCAATATTTTCCAATTCCAGAACTATGTTGGGTCCCATAAGTAATCTGTAACTATCAAGGGGTGGGAAGGGGGGGGCTCATCTTGCAGATATTTATATTGTACAGAACAGCTTATTTCTACAAGAAAAACATTTTTAAACTCTGACAATGTAAACAGTAGATTCAGTTCTGGTTTTTGTGACCTTTTTCAGGGATCATTTCAGTGCATTTCTATATAAAATAAAAATTTAAGGAAAAAAGGATTTTGAAGTTTAAAAAAATGCATCTTCTGTACATAGGCAAACTTAAGAATCTTCTCTTCAGACACTGTTTCTTGTAGAAACATGTTGAATTTTTTTGCTGATTTCTTTGTACTTCAAGAGCATGTAAATAATTTATTAAAAGTGACTATTGTAATTTTGGAGTTCTTTTTAAAAAGAAGATTCCAGCTCTAACTCATGTCAGGAAGACGGGGGAGGGAGAAGGAATGCATATAGAAAAGGAGCTGGTGGCATTTACAGCTTGTGTCAAGCTTTGTATAATGTAAATTCTGTATAAATATTTTTTTTTTTTTTTTTTGGTCAAATAAGTAGATGAAATTAGAAGCATTAAGAAACTGAAGACAAAAGAATGCCAAGTGGAGGCTTTTTTTTTTTCCCAGTCTGAAACCTAATGTGCAAAATCTATTTATTTCAAGCGAGGAAATATGTACAGTCTATTAATAGACAACCTAAAATGTATTTAAGCAAATCTGCATCTGGATTTTTTCAATTTAATGTTTTGTTTTTATAAATTTCCTCTTTAATTGCAATTGTAATATTTGTACAAGTGAAAAGAAACACATTGTAAAGGACACTCTAATCCAATCGGCAGTTTTAAAAACAAAACCTAAAAAGCTGCCCTCATTCCTTGCTGTTTCATGGCTTCTGTAAACAGGTTGTTTTAATTCACAGTGTGAAGGTTAAGGGCCTCCTTTAAAAGGAGGCAGGTAAAATGGTTTGCAATAAATGAAAATTCTGCTTTTTTTTTTTTTTAAGTTCTTTTTTAAAAAATCTCTGCTTTGAAGATTTAGGATTTCTGCTTTCTCTTTTGTTAAGCAAATTTATAAATTTAGGGATGTTTTGTGCATATAGATTCTGTCATCAGTATGTATCTTGTTTTGAAGAAAGTGTTTTGTTGTGGATGTGTCATGCTGTATATATTTGTTCATATTTTTGTGAATTGAATACTATGTACCATTGTATTATAGTAACTTTTATAAAGCAAACCATAAATATACTGACTTTTCTTACAGAAAAAACTGTATTGTGCTTATTACTCTATTACAGTAGCAGCTAGAGGCCTCTGAGGTTGGGGACCCTATTGTGCTAGGCCCTGTATGGACACACAATAAGAGACTGTCCCTACCCTGAAGAGCTACGTTTTATTAACATACCCATGTGACTCTCACTACAGGATCAGGGCCTACAAACATAGAGCCCGATTCTGTCACACTTTGTCACGTGAGTAACCCCGTGACTATTTGCATGGGTAAGGATCACTTAGTTGAATAAGATTTGTGGGACTGGGATCATACTTTGCACAGCTATAGCTCTTCTTATCCCAGGATCCCCAAACGCACTAATTTAAACATCAATTGAGAGTTTAAGGAACCATTATGATCATCTAGCCTGCATGTCTCTCAACATCCCTTAGAGATACTGTTGCAGGCTGTTTGTATTATCTGTCTGTGACTCTTTATGCTGTAAGGTTGGCAGGGAGCTAAGAGCTTTTAGTTTGGGTATTTTTTTTTAATTGTGCTAAATCTGTAATGAACTTGGTCTACATTTTACAGTGGAGGGAAACAGACACAAAGTTAAGAGTCTTGCCCAAGGTCACTGCCATGGGGTGTATGTACCCCATGTTACCCAGCAACTGAAGGGTTAATACAAGCCCTGCCAGACACTGCTGATTGGCAGTCTAGCAGCAGCTGGGAGGATAAAAGGGCTGGGAAGCAGAAGAGCGGGATGGCTAACAGAGCAGTGAGAAGGGAACTCCAGTCAGCAGACTGCTAGAGAGCCACTAGGGACAACACTCAGCAAGGGGCAAACAAACCCACAGACTGAAGAGCCTGCCGAGGCCCGAGGGAAGGTAGGAAGGAGCTCAGGGTACAGTCCCGGTCAGCAACCCTGACTCTCCTTATCTAGCTTGAGGGCCCGGACCTGGAACCCAATGGAGTGGGCAAGCCTGGGATCCCCTACCAGCCCCCTGGGGGTTTACAGATTCCTGGACACCAGGGGTAGACTGACAGCTCTGCGAGCTGAGGGAGCCAAAGCCATGCACCCTCTGCCCCCATTTGGCCACAGGGAGCACCGCCTCAGTCACACATCGAGATAGTGGTAGATTTGAAGATAAAACCCTGGAGTCTACTCTCAACCCCTTGTTTGGCCGTTAAAGTGCTACCCCCTCTATTAATTATTTGCAGTATTGTGGCAGTGCCCAGGGTTCTGTCTGTAGGAAGAAGCCATCCTTGCCTCAGAGAGCTTACAATTGAAACAGATGAAAAAACAAGCCCAGCGTGGCACAGAAGGAGGCCGTGAACTAGTGTTTGCAGTAGCAAATTTCATCACTAGGATGAGATGCCGTTTCTGTTCAAACCTCCCACCCCACAGTCTGCAGTTGATGAGAATGGCCTGGATTTTCAACAGCTCCCATGGGAGAAACTGGCAGTTTAAGTGGCCAAAAGGGTTTTCTAAGGTTCCTAGGGCTGCACAAGACCTTTTCAGAAGCAGCATGGTGCTTGGGCCCAAGGGCTGAATTGGACGCATTGATAAGCCACCTAAAGGCGTGGTTCTAGGGTGGGGTTAACTTGATGGGTTTGTGGATTTTCAAAGTTGTCCGAAGTCTCCCTCCTCCCCCAGTAATGTGCTTCTGAGATAGTTGTAGGGAGGCACAACGTGACATCCATCTGCCCATCATCTGTGTTCCCCTCCATCTCCCTCCTGATCTCCATGTTCTCCTGCACATGCTCCACTCTCCATAACTGCCAAGTTGTGTGCAGCTCCCTGGGGGACATTTCTCGGTCACTAATTGCTCCTCATTCCAAACAATTGGGGTGGGGAGGAAGGTACAAATCTCCCCACACCAGTGGCAGAGGGAGGCAGGACTCTTATCTCCACACAACCACCTCTCCCTTTCCCACTCTGGATCCAATGCTTGCCCTGCTCCAACTGCCTTGGGTCCCCTCAGAATTCTGCCTCAGTGGGGAAGGGCTGGCCTAGCCTGTCCCAGCTCTCCCCAAGGTACATTTGCAGCGAAAGGAGTGGGCTTTTTCCATTCCTCCCCCACCCCTTCTTGAAGAAAAATTTGTTGTCCCAGCCTGCTGGCCCTCCTCTCCAGCCCCCTCCCCCCCACCATGGCGCACACACACTCCTGAGAGGGGAAGGGCAGGAGGCTCTGCTAGAGCTGCCCTCTGACTGGGGTGGGAGGGGGAAGACACTTCCCTTCAAGGTAAAGGGGGGGGGGCACAGTAAAATGTTGGGGTGGGGGCAGTGGCAGATGCAGGAGAGAGAGAGCCACAGGAAGTTGGACAGGAGAAAGAGATGTAAAAAAAGGGGAGGACCCCTCCCTGTGGCTGGGAAGAGAAGCAGTTGCCCCAGGCAATCAATTCATAGAATCCTAGAATATCAGGGTTGGAAGAGACCTCAGGAGGTCATCTAGTTCAATCCCCTGCTCAGAGTAGGACCAATCCCCAACTAAATCATCCCAGCCAGGGCTTTGTCAAGCCTGACCTTAAAAACCTCTAAGGATGGAGATTCCACCCCCTCCCTAGGTAACCCATTCCAGTGCTTCATCACCCTCCTAGTGAAAAAGTTTTTCCTAATATCCAACCTAGACCTCCCCCACTGCAACTTGAGACCATTACTCTTTGTTCTGTCATCTGGTACCACTGAGAACAGTCTAGATCCATCCTCTTTGGAACTCCCTTTCAGGTAGTTGAAAGCAGCTATCAAATCCCCCCTCATTCTTCTCTTCTGCAGACTAAACAATCCCAGTTCCCTCAGCCTCTCCTCATAAGTCATGTGCTCCAGCCCCCTAATCATTTTTGTTGCCCTCTGCTGGACTCTTTCCAATTTTTCCACATCCTTCTTGTAGTGTGGGGCCCAAAACTGGACACAGTACTCCAGATGAGGCCTCACCAATGTTGAATAGAGGGGAATGATCACATCCCTTGATCTGCTGGCAATGCCCCTACTTATACAGCCCAAAATGCCATTAGCCTTCTTGGCAACAAGGGCACACTGTTGACTCATATCCAGCTTCTCGTCCACTGTAACCCCTAGGTCCTTTTCTGCAGAACTGCTGCCTAGCCACTCGGTCCCTAGTCTGTAGCAGTGCATGGGATTCTTCCGTTCTAAGTGAAGGACTCTGCACTTGTCCTTGTTGAACCTCATCAGATTTCTTTTGGTCCAATCCTCCAATTTGTCTAGGTCACTCTGTATCTTATCCCTACCCTCCAGCGTATCTACCACTCCTCCCAGTTTAGTGTCATCTGCAAACTTGCTGACGGTGCAATCCACGCCATCCTCCAGATCATTAATGAAGATATTGAACAAAACCGGCCCCAGGACCGACCCTTGGGGCACTCCGCTCGATACCGGCTGCCACTAGACATGGAACCATTGATCACTACCTGTTGAGCCCGATGATCTAGCCAGCTTTCTATCCACCTTATAGTCCATCTTATAGTCCTCTATTCCCCCTTCCCCGTCTCTAATAACTTGTCCCTCTTCACCCCTCAGGCTACTTGTTTTTCATCTGCCCGTCCACCCCCTTTGGTGGTCGCTTTCCCTCCCTGCCTCCTTTCAGGTGTCTTCACCCTGCTGCTCTCAGCTATTTATGCAAACTTTTTTTGTTTTGTTTTGTTTTGCAAATCATGCAGTTTGGGGCTAAATGCTGGGAATTGGGGAGCTGCAGGTTCTTGTTGACAATGGTGGCAGAAGTGTGTGTGTACTTGTTCCAGTTCCAACTAACTTCTCTCTTGCCCAGCAGGGGCCTGAGCCTGGAATCCCCTCCAGTGACTTTTCCTGGCCACCTCTCTGGTGCCAGCCCATGGAGCAGGAAGACCATGTCTCCTCCTCTGAGTCAATGCTCCTCTTGCGGGTGGTTGCGGGGGAGGCAGAGTCAAACATAACACGTTATGTGGGCAGTGGAGACTGACTGGGGGAAACCAGTGACAGAACTGTGGCCAAATCGTATAATGATCCGTTTTATTTCCAGGTCAGGTGCTCGCAGGTGCTTGGTTGGCATTTGTGTTGTAGTAACAATCTGGTCTCCTGTCCCTTGTTTCTTCCACCGATGCTATGGAACAAATTCTCTGCTGGCATAGATGGACACAACACCACTGAACTCAATAGAGTTGTGTCAGTTGACGCCAGGGCTGAATTTGGCCCCCTCTGTGATGACGTTGGGCAATGTAAACGTGGACTGTCCCGGTTATCTGACACTGACAATGGTTTAAGCATCTCTGCTGAAAGCAATCTTAGGAACTGGTGTATAGTATCAACTGTCAGTGATGTTTTCTTTCTCTTCGTGAGAAATTGGTGCCTCCTCCCTCTAGTTAACCAAGTCAGTCACCCATCTCTACCATTTCCTGAGTCCCTTCCCCCTCTTAGGCTATCTGCCTCTTCCTGTAACCCATGCTTTAAGGGTGGGATCTCCAAGCATGGGCGGCGGGGGGGAGTTGTCTCCTGACCAGATTTTTTTCCTGCAGAGAAACAACACCCATAGTTATGACTCTTATTCTGTTCTTGGCTCTACCTGGTTTGCCGAGGGCCTGGTCTCACACCACACATGGTAACATTTTCATAAGTGATAGGTACTTGGGCACCTACGTCTCATTGAAAGTCAGTGAGACGTCAGTTTCTAAGGCACCTGGGTACTTTTGAAAATTTTACCCAGGGTTGGGCTCTCTTCCCTAAGGCAGAGTGAGAACCGACCTCTCTCTCCCTTTGCTGCTTTTAAGTCTTTCAGACCAGGAGGCAGCAGCGCCAAGTTTATTCTGGGATGTTTTATTTTTTGATGTTTCTTTAGCAAACAGATGGGCTTTGTTCTGCTCTTTTGGCCATGTGTGTATATCGCCATCTGCTCGCTACTACTCTGGTAGATGTCTGCATCAGTGGCAGGCCTCTGTCTCTCATCAGTATTTCTTTGAATGTGTGTGGCGGAGGCTCAGAGGCTGGGGACACTAACTGCAGATCTGGTTACAGGGATCCACTTTTATGAGCATGAAGTTTAATTGCAGCCAGGGGTTGATTGGGAGCCAGGAGAAAAGGCAATTGCTCTCCTTAATTCCAACCCTCGCCCTCCCGTTCCCTAGCTCTTATCCCCATCAGAACATTGACACTTCCAAAAATATTTCTGCCCCAAAGGCGGAGTTAAGTTTTGCACTTAAAGCAGGGATTCAACCCCTTTATAACGTATGGGCAATCCATTGCATCCTCCCCAAAGTTACCGCATGTACCCTTTGAGTACAGAACACATTTTCTGAGACTGTACATGTTAATTAGCTTAGCAATTAAAATGAATTAGACAATAACTACATTAAAGTGGAGTTAAGGTTGAGAGCATATATTGGCAGTTTAGGTTAAACCACATTACAGGGACGTTGTAATTATCCCAAAACCAAGTGTTAGAAACCCAGGAAATTCACAGGTAAGATTAAATTTAAAAGAAATCCAAACATCTTAAGGTAGGACATGCAGTTAGGGCACCAAACCTTAACTCTGCCCTCTTTGCATTTCTCATATAGTTAAAATTCGCTGAAATCTTGTGTGTACGTAACATCCAAATAGTTCATTAGGGTTAATGGGTTGTTTCTCCCTGTTATTCTTTATAACTGAAATTCCTTCTTCAGCAGAAACCTGAACACTACCCTGTAGTGCTGATTAAGGCATTTTAGTATTTAGCAGCCCAGATTGGATTAAACTGATTTTAAAGACATTTGATTATTTTTTAAATCCTGCCCCCCCATGTCAGTGGAGGGTAGAGTTATGGTTGTTGGAATGCCCTAATTACATTGCCGTACCATATCACATTTGGATTCCTTTTAAGTTTAAACTTAACTGCACTGGTGACATGTGAATCCCCCCCTTCGGGGAGCATAGCCCCCTGGCCCCGCCCCTTATACCCAAGGCCCTGCCCCTTTTACCCACCGTAGTCCTGAGGGCCCACGCCGTTGCCATAGGAGCCCT
Organism: Chrysemys picta bellii; assembly: GCF_011386835.1. Classification (NCBI taxonomy): domain Eukaryota; kingdom Metazoa; phylum Chordata; order Testudines; family Emydidae; genus Chrysemys; species Chrysemys picta. The sequence continues at coordinate 27,743,350 of NC_088805.1, forward strand.
GGCTGAACTGCTCCAAGCACTGGCTTTCCCGCCCCAGCTGCTCCAAACCGCTGGTCGACCCGATGTGCCAGCCCGGCCTGAACTGACGCGCTAGCCCAGACCAAAGCAAGCCGATGCGCTGGCCCGAACCAACCCGACACGCCAGCCCGACCCAAACCGACGTGCCGGCACAGCCCGACCTGACACATTGGCCCGACCTGAACCGACCCGACGCGCCAGCCTGATCCGAACCGATATGCCGACCCAACGCGCCGGCCCGACCTGAACCGACCCGACGTGCCAGTCCGACCGGAACTGACCTGATGCTCCAGCCTGACCTGAACCAACCAACGTGCCAGCCCAAACTGACCTGACGCGATGGCCCAACCTGAACCAACCCGACGTGCCAGCCCGACCTAAACCGACGTGCCGGCCCAGCCCGACCTGACACATCGGCCCGACCTGAACCAACCCGACGTGCCAGTCCGGCCCGAACTGACCTGATGCTCCAGCCCGACCTGAACCAACCAACGTGCCAGCCCAAACTGACCTGATGCGACGGCCCGACCTGAACCGACCCGATGTGCCGGCCCAAACCCACCCGACGCGGTGGCCTGACCCGAACCGACCCGACATGCCAGCCCAACCAGAACTGACCTGACACACCGGCCCAGCCTGAACCAACCCAACGCGCCAGCCAGACCCGACATGTCGGCCCAACCTGAACCGTCCCGACGCACCAGCCCGACCCGACCTGACCCGACCCAACGCGCCACCCCAAACCAACCCGACGTGCCAGCCCAACCGGAACCGACCCGACACGCCGGCCCACCCCAACCCGAGGCTCTGGTCCAGCCCGACCTGACGCACCCGCCCAGCCCGACCTGAATCGACCCGACGCGCCAGCCCAGACCAAACCAACCCGTGCACCAGCCCAAACTGACCTAACGTGCCAGCTTGACCTGAACCGACCCAACACGACAACCTGAACCGACCCAACGTGCCACCCTGACCCGACCCAGCCAGACACACCAGCCCGGCCCAAACCTACCCAGCCCGCTGGCCCAACCCACCCCAAACCGACTTGACGGCGCGGCCCGAACCGGCCCAGCCCAAACTGACCCGCCGCACCAGCCCGACCCCCGGGCCTCTCTGAGCTGAGCCCCCATGAGCATCGGGGGTGAGGGGGAGAGAGAGGCGGGGCATCAGGGCGGAGTGTGGGCTGGGCCATGGCCTGGGTTAGGGGAGCCTTAGCCACCCTTGGGCGGCCTATTATACCTGCCGCCCAAGCTTAACGGTGAATTTCCTTGTTTTATACGCTTAGTGTTGGGCTAATTACCCAAATTATTGGGGATTTTTTTTTAATTGTATAGACACTTCTATATATGAAAGTAATTGTGTCTGCTGCCTATCTCTTGCTGAGAGGCTCTAGATGAAATTAGTTTCTCCATTTGCTGTCAGTATGGTAAGGTTTCCTCTTGCATCCTGGTCATCTTCTATAGCTTGAAACAAAGACTTGAAATTTCCAGCACCAAATCCCTACATATGGGAAGAAAAGAACATTAACTGGCATGTGGACATGGCAAGTGAATTTGTTATATCCAGAGTCTCAGGAGTAAACCAAACAGCCACAAGAGCTTTACTTACATACAGTGGGACTTCCTTCCCTGAGGACACAGAATATTAGTGTGTGTCCTGGTGGACTAGGAATGGGACTTGAAGCCACGAACTTCTGCCATTGATAACTGCAGTGGTCATAGGCAAGTCATCTAACCTTCCCGTGCCTCAGTTTCTCTCATCTATAGACTGAGGATGGTACTGCTTACCTATTGCAGCTCACAGGAATCTTGTGAGGATTAATTAATTGAAGTTTGATGGTGGAACGTGCTACGCAAGCTGCTAATCTTTATTTATAGTGTCAGAGCCATACCAAAGACTCCATCGAGAATACAACGTTGTGACATATATGTAAAAATGCCTCCCCTTTCCTTCCCACCTCAGAATGATAATAAAATTAAGCACATAATTCTGGAGTGACAAGGGAATAGAGCAGGCAAACTCAGGAGAGTCTGGTTCTATCTTTCTATTTCTGGTGTATCCACTCAGCGTGCATAGGCACCAAATAGAGCAATAACGAGAATTCTCCACTGAGGCCCAGAAACAGGCCATTTTCTCCATTGGGAGGAAGTCTCCCCAGTCTGGTGTCTTACATGGTGCTCTGAAGGAGTGAGACACTGGCTGAAGGAAGGAGGTTAGTGGGTAAGTACCCTTTGAATTTCATACCATTACAATCATGGTCCGGGACTGCCAAACGTCAGCAGACTGGTTAACAATCGAGATGGCCTGAGCAGGCCAAGGTCCCTTTAGGATGTGAGTTCGGTCAACCGAGAGCAACTTGGATTTTTAATGTTTCTTTTGTAAAAACGGCTTAGCAGCGGCATCTCTTCAAAAGCATGGCAGCTCCCAGGTCCCATGAGAAATCCCACCATGCTGCTTGCAGCTGCCACTTTGGGTCGGTTGGTCTAAGGAACCAAGTCTCTGCAGCAGCTTTTTCATTTTTCAAAACTTTAACTTTAAGAATCTCAGAGCAAAATCCCTGTGTGGTCGCAGGGACATGAAACAGAGCCAAAATTGCTCCTGCCTACCAGTGCTTTTTGGCATAGCTTCATTTTTTTAAATGATAATGAAAAATCTTAACATTTTCAGTCATATCAGCCAGGACAGAACCTCTCAAGCCCCAAACACTCAACAAACCTGGTGGTTGTGGCGCTGTATGACCTCCAGAAAGACAGTGGGTCTATCCTGAACAGGTTTCGTGAAGATCTGAAGCAGGTATCCTTTCTCATCGAAGTCAACTAAGATTTTCAGTTCCTTGGAAAGAAAAACAATAAAACCAATTGTTTGGAGAATGGTTGAGAAGCTGGAAGCTGGTGCTAAATAACCCCCGAAATCCACCTGAATCTTTCAACAATATTGTGAAAAGTTTTTTGATGTCTGGTCTGCATCAGAGCTGGTTGAGTTGGAATAGCTGGAATTCTGTGGCATTAGGATCTTTAGAGATTATGATTTAAACACAATAATGTTCAGGTCAAATGCCAATCTGTGGAGTTATGTTGTGGTTATCTAAAATTCAGTCTGCAGTTTCAGGTGGATGCATTACTCTCCACTTCCTTCCTTCCTAAATGATTGTCATGTCACTGGGTTGTTAAAACTACTGTCACAATCTGTTCCCAGGAGTGGCTGGATTTTAGTGGTGAGTACGGAAAACAAGAATTTGTTTTCATGAAAAATGTAGAGGTTTTAAGCTTGTTTTTTTGGGGGGAAGGAGAGACTGAGACACTCCATACCCCAGAATAGCCAATACCTAGTGATTAGGGCATTCACGTGGGATCTGGGAGACGGAGGCTCAAATCCCTGTTCCAAATGGGGTGGGTCTGTCTCTCCCTCCACCCATCCTGGACCTGAGAAATTCCTGACAAAATTATCATTGAAACCGATTAATTTTCGTGAACAGTTTCAGTTTGGGCACATTGGCATGTTCCAACAATTGATAAAGTCCCGCCCAACTTGAGTGGTGAGGGAAGAGATCGCATTCCGCAGAGCTGTTTGCGACCCTCCAGATTGGAAAGTGTTATTGAAATGCCAGAGATGGCATTGTTTTGTCTGCATATGCCTTGAGAACCAGGCTGACCTCCAGTTTGTCGATGTTTTCCTTAACCTTGATTTTGGCAGATTTCAGCTTCTCTCGCAGTTGCTGGTAGTAAGTGGATGGAACCGTCATAAACTCTATGCCCCGTTGTTTCAGGTTGGTGACCTGTAACACAAGAGTGAGATCCGTTCAAGTGGTTCTTTTGCTCACCCCTTTCCCCACCCTACTGGCTAAAGCATGGCCCCGCTCAGAGGAGCAAAGTCGCTGCTGGGTCAGGGCTTAGGTTGTGGAAATGCCAGTAGCTGGTGTGAAGAGCTCAGCAGCAGGTCAAGTGGGGCCCATGCAGCATAGAGAGCCAGATGGCAGCTCCTGATGCAAACCAGTCCATGTGCAACCCTCCTAGGCTAGCACTCATTCAAGCCATAAACAACCACTGCCTATCCGGCTGCCTGCATGGCTGCTGTTACAGAACCTACCCTTATAGCAGCACTTCCATGTCATTAAAAAATGAATGGGAAAAGCCAGACCCGTTCTAAAGGGGAAGGAATTAAAGGGTCACAGTAGAAGTCAGCTGAATTCCTGGAAACAGAGAGAGACACATGCCAAGAAATGAACTGATGCTAATGTAACGCCGACAGACCCCAGTTGTCAGCGGGCGGGATGGAACCTGGGACCTCTGGAGCTGAGTGTATGAGCCTCTACTGCGTGGGCTAAAAGCCACGTGGCTCTTAGCTCAGGCTGTAGCAGACTCATTAATCTCTCTCTACGTGGTCTCAGTGCAAGTAGATGGGACAGAACACCACACCCAGGAGGTGTGTGGGTTACGCTAAGACTCCTCTGCTCTAGCCCATCTGATTTGAGTCCTCGATGGACAGGACAGATGGCATCAGGAGTTAGCCTGCAGTCTTCCAACAAGATTCTGTGTGTATGAGTGCTCAGTATCCCAACAACTCTGTGTGTGTGTAAGAGACAGCGAGAGAGAACTTAGTGCTGGTGAAGTAGATCAGATTGACAGGCCTGGAGTTTCTAATCCTATATGTATAAACTGACAACTACAGCATGTGCAATGGTAACATGAGCATCCTCCACAAAGCCCCCTGCCAATCTGCCTTAATCTTGACCTGGATGTATCACCTCGAAGGGCAAATCCTCGTGGCCCAGTCAGTTTTGGCCTCTCTGCTGTGGCTGCCGACAAGGGGGACAGGTAATGTCAATTGTGGTGGGGTTTTTGTGATGTGGACACTGAGCTGAGACCCACCAAACTTCTTACATATAGAGCCATTGAAGAAATGGGTGTGTCTCCTGTGCTGGTTGGGGTAGGAGAATGCACAAAAATCATGCAAAATAATTAGAGGAGGTGGGTGAGGTATGTCTTTTATTGGACCAACTGCCATTGGTGAAAGAGACAAGCTTCCGAGCTTACCCAGAGCTCTTCATCAGTGTGGGAAAGGTCCTCAGAGTGTCACAGCTAAACGGAACGTGGAACGGATTGTTAAGCGTAAGGAGTTAACACATGTTGCAAGAGACAATTCAATGTGCAGTGGATGTAGGGTGACCAGAGAGCAAGTGTGAAAAATTGGGACGAGGGTGGGGGGTAATAGGCGCCCATAGAAGACAAAGCCTCAAATATCGGGACTGTCCCTATAAAATCGGGACATCTGGTCACCCTAAGTGGATGGTTGACATCTCTGCAGCCATACGACAAAGGAGAGTTAGTGGGTTGTTCTGTGAGCCACCATTGCTGAAGCAATTAAGCAAACCCCTTGGAAACAGCTTTAAAAACCTTATCTGTCACAGGTTAGCTCTGTGTAAGTGAACTGGCCTGTTTTGCTCACTACGCAGTAGCTCAGAGAAAATTAAGGGCACTGCTACATACAGCGACTTAAAAAGTTTGCGCAACATACTGGATTTCTTTTCATTTTTATTTTTACTCATTAAATTGCCAGACTTACAGCAGTAATAATGTCGGGGGTATTCAGAGCAATGTGCTGGACTCCAGCTCCTCCATAGTATTCCACATATTCCTATCAAGAAACAAACAGACACTACTAGTGCAGGAATTTTTTTGGCTCTGGTTCAACTGTTGTGCATTTTCTAAGTTGCTTTTATGCTTACAAACAAAAGACGCAAAAGCAGTCACAGCTCAACCCAAGGTCTTGCCTCCAGCCCAGCCACAAAATGGAAAATTAAACTCACGGGTGTTTTACTAGTGAAATAAGAGGGCTAGACTATGAGTATTAGGACAGCAAACTCAGTCTGAGTGCAAGCAGCTCCCCTGTTTGTCTCACTCTGTTACAACTGTTACAACAGCTCTGTTGACTAAGAAAAGGCTCTTTTCCCAGAGTCACTTTTCCGACCATAACTGCAGATTTTCACCCAGATATAACTTCAGTGGGACATCGCCATCTAGTGTAATAAGTGGGCACTGACTCATGAGCCCTCCTGAATCCTGAAATTAGGTCCTGGCCCTGAGCAACTTGTACCTGTTGTTTCTGTGTGAAGCGCCGGGCATGACCACAGCCCTACGGGGAAATAACAATCTTGATGTCAACACCCAAGTTTAATGAGTATTTACCTGAATCTGAGATTTTTTCTTGCCCACTGCTGGCTCGTTTATGGGCATTTTTATGGTCTCTTCATAGTTGGCGACCACAATGGAACGCAGGGCACTGAACTGTGTGTGCAGTTGTTTATCATCCACAGACCAGAACCGATGAAACAGAAGGTTCTTCTGGTACCTGACCGAGAACAGAAAAGGCAGATTTCATTCCCCGTTAAACCAACTCATAGCTTTTGAGAACTGTGGACTTCAGCACTGGTGAGTTTCTGTCACTAGATTAATAAAGTAAAGAAGATAGTTTCCTCCTCATTTTCCAGGGTTAACCCATGAAACTCCCTTCCGCTTTAACAGGGCATGAGCAGTTGAATGTCTGCAGGTTCACAGGACAACACATCCTTGCCACCACGTCATCTCGCCTCTTGAAATTAATGAGTAGTGCATCATCTTCTGGCAGAGCTGAATTGGATCCACTCAAAATAACTTTCATTTACACTCACTCTGCCTTTCACTGCTGTAACGCTACTAACATCAGTGGCTTTACATGTGACTCACTCAAGCCCTCTGGCTACATCACCTGATAATGGTCTTTGCTGATTAAATAAACTTGTGCATCCGAAGAAGTGGGTTGTAGCCCACGAAAGCTTATGCTCAAATAAATGTGTTAGTCTCTAAGGTGCCACAAGTCCTCCTGTTCTTTTTGAGGATACAGACTAACACGGCTGCTACTCTGAAACCTCACACAGCTTACTTTGTTTTAGGTCTCTCAGGAATGTGGGGTGGGACTGTATTTACGAGGGGTCTTTTGGCTACTTGCTGTGTTAAGCTGGGAGTCACTTTCCAGGGGTTTCCTCAGCTGACTGTCTTTCTTTGAAAAAACAACGAGGAGTCCTTGGGGTAACTTAGAGACCAACAAATTTAATACACAGCATATGCATCTCGTTCCCTTTCTCGTAGTCAATGCACAATGTCGCTCCGGCTCACGCCTCCTGTTACTGTCAGTGGCCAGTGATGTGTTCGATGTAATTGTCCCTGAACCATCAGGGCGGCGCGTAGTGTTGACCGATCCCGCAAGTCCACATATGTAATAAATACACAGCATATGAAAAGATGGGAGTTGCTTTACCAAGTGGGGATTTTAGCCCACGAAAGCGTATGCCCAAATAAATTTGTTAGTCTCTAAGGTGCCACAAGTACTCCTGTTCTTTTTGCGGATACAAACTAACACGGCTGCTACTCTGAAACCTGTCTTTCTTTGAGTCACTCCGTCAATGTCACTTCCTCTATGTGATTCAGGTGGATAAAGGAGTTTTACTTCATTTACACTATAATTTACTTTTTTTCTTTAGAATATCTTCTGACATATGCAGACATGTGGGCAGGCTGGTCGTGACCCTAGCCAGCGGATAGCACTCCCCTAAATCCCACAGCACATTGGCTAGCCCTTGCCCTCTTGAGAACCATGTTGGAATATAGCCCTGCTTCCCTGGAAGCCAGAGTGTACTTTTCTAAGAGAACTGAACATTGTGCAAAGTGTCCTGTCAGCAAGACAGCAGTGTTAATAAAATAAATAGAATGTTAAACATGGACATAAATTACTGAACACTGTTGTTAGCAGAGAGAATTGCTTGAGTGGCTTTTTCTAACTGCTACAGTTCTCACCATTCTGCCACAGGGACCATCTGAAGATCCGGCTGGTTCCCCACCACATGGTCAATGAAACTCAGCTTGCCACTTGGTCTGAGAAAGAAACACCTTGTCAGTTTTCATTCAAAAAGCAACTGGCATTGATGCATGTAGTGACACAGCTCTTAAAATACAACCAGTGCCATCAAAACAGGTGCCAGTGAGAAGGAACCAGGGTCCCTTGGAAGTATGCTCTTCTGCTCCTAACACACAACTCCCACTCCGTGCCAAAGAGATAAAACACAACTAAAACTCTCTGCCAATAATCCCCGGGGGAAATTCCCTCCAGGCCCCATACTTGGGTACGAGCACAACTACTCGCAGTGTAATGTACTGTCCTGTGTATGCGTCACTGCTGGTTGGTTGCTCCCATGTGTGATCATGTCACCCCCTAGTGGCTGAGCTTTGGGGGAAGGGTCCAGCCGCCAAATTGGGTTCTGAATTTTGCATCTGTTCCCTGTCCCTTAAATGAGTCAAACCGAACCCCTGAATCTAGATACCCTGCACGTTTGGTTGGGGTTGTGATCCAGAGCCAGATGTGAATTGTCAGGCACACCTTGTACAGGGTAGGTTGCAGGGCTACTACTAGCAGGTCAGGCTCTTGTACCAGACTTAGCCTGGCTACAGAGCCTCCTTTTCAGGGCAGTACACCAGAGATGTGTCATTCAGAAGATTCTTTAATGCAGTGGTTCTCAACCAGGGGTCACCAGCAGGACCAGGGTTATTTCACTGGGGCCCAGGGCAGAAACCCTAAGCCCTGCCACGTGGGGCTGAAGCAGAAGCCTGAGCAACTTAGCTTTTTATGGGCCCCTGTGTCATGGGGCCCCGGGCAATTGCCCTGCTTGGTACCCCTAATGCCAGCCCTGGCTTTTATATTGTTGTTGTGACACAGGTGGGCCGTGGAGTTTTTATAGCAAGGTGTGTGTGTGTGGGGGGGGGGCGGTTAAAAAGGAAAAAGGTTGAGAACCCCTGCTTTAATGTACTGCCAGGAATGGCTGTTTGTTCGCTTATGTCGAGGTATTGCTGTGGCGCCATCGTGTGGCTGAACAATATAATACAGTTTAGCATTCCATTATAAGACCCATCTTAAGTTTTGACCAAATTTCGCTTTTGAGTTTTCAGGTGCATCTGAGCCTGAAACTGCAAGCATAACCAGGAGGTGACGGACCCCAAATAGAGGAAAAACAGAAGACGTTTGCAAGAGACCATGCAAAGCACAATGCCTGAGTTCAGCACAGGTTTACCTAGAGCTCACATCTATTGCATACAGACAGCCCAGCCTCTGAACATTTCACTGGACCATACAGAAGGTAAACAACTGTGATCTGAGGACCTGACCCTGCATTCCTTACTCAGCAAAGCCAGTGGGAGTTTTGTATGAGTAAGAACTGCTAGATCAGGCCCTATAGAATATACTTACAGCTTTGGTAACAGTGGGTCTTTGAAGAGAGATGGCTCAAAGCCAGGTAAGAAGAGACCTTTGTAGTTAAGATTTTCTATTAACGTGTGCGTCGTGTCTCCATACTGGGAGGGGAGAAAATGGGTAACATTACAAATATTGTTCCTCTCCACGGATTCTGATAATCCAATAACTGTTCAATAAGCACCTGGACCTGCGCCTAGTTCAAAGACGTAACTTGCACCTTGCTGTGGGTTCTGAAGTGGTCCAATGAGCTTCTTTCCCTCCCAACTCCCACTGCCAGGAGCTCCTAGTGAGAGAGGCCATTCAGATGCTGTTTCTGACCAGGATGGGAAATGCAAGGGCTGGAAATCTGACAGGGCAGCCAATCCTCAGATTTGCAGACCCAAGAAGTTCCGAGGAGCTTCCAAGCTATTGGAGTCTTATCAAACCCAACCCGGATTTGGAACCCTTTCAGGTTCACCAAGCCTAACTACTGGCTCACCGTAGGGCGATGCGAGGGGCTGAAGCCTCTGATGGCCAAGGGCTTACCAGCACCTGTTGCTTTCAGCAGCAGGGGTCCAATTTTGACTCCCCTACATGTGATAGGGAATGTGGTACTGGGTCTGAGCAGTAAGTAGCCCAGGGATTTTAGAGTGCTCGAAAAGTCTATGCTAACTCCAGGTGCTGGCTGCAGAGACTGCAGATGTTTGCTAAATATTCACTGTGCAGATTCCAAAGAAGTCGTTGCATATTTTGAAATTTCCCATGTGTCACTAGGTTCCTGTAGTGGATGTGTTCCAGAGCGGAGATGTAGGCAACTATAGGGGCCTCCATTGACCCGTAGCTGGGGAACTCAGTTTAGCCTGCACTTGGCCTCAAGTTAGTCATATATTCAGAAGAGTGAGAGAGCCGGATCCTCTGCTGAAAGGGGGCAGGCAAAGGCAGATTTATGCCACCTCCAGGATTCTGGACTGCTCCAGGGGCTGGCATAGCCTCACCATAAACTAGAGCAGCCCCAGGGCTGTTCTAACTTACAGCGGCTACCTATAGGCACCAATGGGCTGCTGTAAAGCCCACAGTAGCTGAAGCGTACCAGCCACTCAATCTGAGCCACCATAGAGGGGGAGCTCTGGAGCCTGGAATTGGGGCCCAAAAGCTCAGCTCTGCAACATTTGATGGAAAGTGCCCATGCAGCCAATCGATTTCCCTTTCCACTTGTGAGTGTGATTAGTGATCTTGCAGCCCCGACTCCTGCAGCCCACAACGTTACAGTCGATGGACCAGAGACAACTCTTTCCTCAGGCTTACCGTCTGGATGACTGCAAATTTCACTTTTCCATATTTGTCTTCCTCTACCCAGGGCTCTTTCACTATCACTGCCCCACGCTCTTTAGCTTTCTGTGAAAGAGAACAGAAGACTGTAAGAACTGCCATGCTAGAACAGACCTATCAAGCCTGGTCATGTCTCCAGTACTGGCCAATGCTGGATGCTTCAGGAGAAGACATACAGCATCTAATTCTACAATATTGTTGGGGACAACGCACGAACCGGAAAGAGCCTGGATTGACTGTCCAATCCCATGGAGTGATTGCAAGGCTGGGAGTTAGAAAAAAAACATCCTTTAGAGTAAATGATGTGAACTTCATATGGAGCAATTGAGACACAGCACACATGGAACCTCCCAACGCTGTCTCCATGGAGTCACTTTTCAGAGCAGAACCGCACTTCGAGGCAAGTTCACGTCCCAGTAGATGGAAACTACGGTGCATCATGTTCTGTGTTTTCCCAGCGTCAACATTTGCTTCAGTGCAGTCACTGCAATTTTGCACATGGGCAAGAGAGCCTCTCACACTTTATAAGTGGTTAAACTGACACTATATTATGGAGTACTTAACCCTGCAAGACCTGGAGATGTTAAACTGAACTGGCTTGGCCACTTCAATACTTGGTCCTGCCTCAGCACAGGGGGAGTAGATGACTTCCTGAGGTCCCTTCCAGCCCTACCTTTTTATGGTTCTTTGATTACATCATTTACCTGCACAATGAAGTCGCAATCTTCGACTTCAAATGCAATGTCTTTTACGCCATCTCCATGCTTCACCAAGTGCTCTCCCATGTCTGTGCAAAGAGAAAGAGAGAGAGTGTGTGTGTGTGCGTGTGCGTGTGAGAGAGAGAGTGACCCAAGGGACTTTTCATTCGCAGTGCCTGACTGACCAGGCATGGAGTTCAGTGCAGCTGGACTGCTTGTCGCTGGCTCGCTGCTCTGCCTTGCATCAACGGCTCCTTCCTCCCGATTAGATGCAGCAGCGTGAGAAACAGTTCTCAAAGTTTCCCATTGATTTGGTAGGTGTGAGAATTGCATGTGTACGCAAAGGGAGGGAACGGGTAATGGCTTGGCATGGGTTAGTCTTGAGAGCACGTTCAGCCACAGTCACAATGACTCCCGGCCCAGGGCCGAGCTTCCCACCTTTGCAGCACTCCCTATCCCTGCCTCACTTGAGAATTCAACAGTCCCTCATAGGGAAGCAGCAGTTTCAGGTTACAGGAATCTGTTCTCAGAGGTTCAGGATGGGGCCGACTGGCTGGCAGCAGCAGGAGCACACACTTTTGCCTCAATGGCCAAATCAGTTTATTGTAGCAATCAATCCCCTGGCCTGCCTTCTCACTCCCCCCACCCTATCCTCTTGTCTGAAAGTCACGTGTAAACCCTCTGGGGCCCAGACCTTGTCCTCTTAGCTGGACTGTCTGATGCCAGCAGAGCTGTAGGGACTGTAAAATAATCATGCTAAATAACAGCCAGCACTGTTCCCTTGTGGGTGTGCTGGGGAGGGGGCGAGTGCTTTCCACAAGAGGATCATCTTGGACTCCAGGGAGGATCAGAGCCGATCCGAAGACTAAAGAAGTGGTAACCCAGTAAAATTATCAGCTGGATTTGTGAAATGACAAAATTCTGTCCCCATTCACAGCCATGGTGCCATTTGTAAGATACAATATGAGCTTGAACAGTCACTAAAAGGCCTGCTCAGAGCTAGCTCACACTATCAAGTAAAGATCACATTATATCCTTCCTAAACCAGGGTAGGCAAAAAATGCCCACTCACAGGAGCCTCCCCCGGTAACCCAGGGCCCGAGAAGAGACTGCTTCGTAAGGGCAGGATTTCCAGCCACACAAGTTAGAACCCCTCCCTTTCCCTAAGAGCCTGGTTCTTTAGGTTCTAGGGAACAGGGATTTTAGGGTGACCAGACAGCAAATGTGAAAAATCGGGACAGGGGGTGGGGAGGTAATAGGAGCCTATATAAGAAAAAGACCCAACAATTGGGACTGTCCCAATACAATCGGGACATCTGGTCATCCTAAGGGATTTGTGGGCAGGAGAAACTAGCTGCTACCCCATGTTTACTTTCCACACACAGCCCCTGCAGCACAGGATAATAAATGGCCCTATGATAGCAAAATAGGAAAGGTGGGGGAGGTCTAGTCGCTGTAGCCTTCCGTAGTGTTCCCCGTGCAGATTACGCTCCAGGAGGTTTAGCTGCCTGCAGTCATTTGTCATTCCTGATGATCATTTTCATTTACCTTTGTTTTCAGGGTTGAGAGCAGATGAGAGGACAAATATGATCTGAGAATTAAGCAGAATATTATACATTATTTACTGTCAGATAAGGTCAGTGGGAGCTCTGTCTAGAGGAGGGTTTGCAGGATTGGACCCTAATAGGTAAATTGAAGACATGTATGTGTTTTCATTTGCATAAATGCTAATGAATGCTTTTATGCAATATTCATCCAGCTCTAGTTTAAAAAATCCCAGGATGTTTTGCATTGCTGTTACTGACCAGTCCTGCAGTCCTGACTCAAGCAAAACTCCCATTGAAATCACTAGTTTTGTCTGAGTACAGGCAAGGAAAGGATGCAGGACTGGCCTCAGAGAAACTGGAGATTAGAAAGTCCCTTTTTGTTCTTCTTTATTTTGGGCCAACGATCAGAAAACTGTAAAAATGTCAGTTCTTGGACCTGAAACTGAGCCTTTTGCCTCAGTTCCAGATGAGGAAGCAGATGTAATATGTGTATTGCCTCACAGGACATCCCCATGCTAATGGGTTATTCCAAATGGCTTCAAGAACTCCGATGCAGTTTATTTTAATGCCACAAAACGTGACAAGCTGGAATTCAGATGTGACCCGCCTACCTTTGCCCAGACAAAAAGACCAAGCATATCATGAAAATTAACCTGGGTGTTCGCCCTCTCAGCTGGCCATGTGACATCACTGGGGCATCTGGGTTATATTACTTGCCCAAATTAATAGGAAGTCTATGTGAAAGCCAGGATTGGAGTTCCTGGTTCCGAGTCTGGTGCTGAGACCACGAGACCTCATCTCTTCTCTCCCCTAATTTAACTGACTGAAAACAACACTTTATTATCCCCGATCCGTTACCAGAGTAGTGACATTATTCTTTAGATAGTGCCTTAAAGCGTTCTTCAGTAAGCTTACCTTATCCTGCTTTATTACATGAGACACCACTTCTCTGCTGCCAGTTTCCAGGCCCTTATAGGCCAGTTCTTCAAATCCCATTTTGTTACAATAAAACGAGGCAGCCTTTGAAAGACATGAAAACATGTTAGAGTGAAAGGAAAGGACTATTTTCTGGTAACACTCATTTCAATACTAGCGCTCCCCAAAGCACAGACAGCTTTTTAGCATCACCTACTGGCCCTATTCTCTAGCAAACAGCTAGTGTACAATTGTGATGATGCCACCCATAAGGCTTTATGGAAATATGCTTACGAATATATATATATATATAACATAACTAGAATGTGTTTTATGCTACATATACCAAGTAACATATCTCTGTAAAGGTCATGATCTACTGAAACTATTAATTCTATTTGTATGCATGTATCATTTTTGTATTCGAAGTTATAAATATTGGCTGCATACTTGTTTGATTCTAAGTAGGTTGTAGTGAAGCAGTTGGTCAGCTTCATGAGAAAAGACTATTCTCAGTAAGTGCCCCATCAAGAAACACTTAAGCCAACAATGAACTTGGAGACATCAATCCACATATGGACTTTCCTAGGAGTGTGGCTTGGCTGGTAAGGAACTCAGTCATGCATGAACATGTGACTTGCCCAGGTGACTCCAAAACTCCATTTTGTAGCTGGACTTTGCATAGGAGAGAGTCTCCACCCACAAGAGAAAGTCTATTTAAGCCCAGGGGAGACCCCTCCATTTTATCTTCAGCTGGCTAAAGAGAGAGCCTCTCTACCCCCAAAGATACCTGAAAGAAACTGAAACAAAGGATAGTGGCTGCAAGGGGTGTGAGTGATTGCTGGACCCAGACTAACAGGAGATTAGTCTGTAAAAGGAAGTATTCTGGAACTGGTGAGGATCTTATCTGTATTCAGTTTGATTAGACATAGATTTGCATGTTTTATTTTATTTTGCTTGGTGAGTTACTTTGTTCTGTCTGTCACTACTTGAAACCACTTAAATCCTACTTTCTGTATTTAATAAAATCACTTTTTACTTATTAATTAACTCAGAGTATGTGTTAATACCTGGGTGGGCAAACATCTGTGCATACCTCTCTATCAGTGTTACTGAGGGCGAACACTTTGAGTTTACCCTGTATAAGCTTTATACAGGGTAAAACAGATTTATTTAGGTTTAGACCGCATTGGGAGTTGGGCATCTCAGTGTTAAAGACAAGAACACCTCTGTTAGCTGCTTTCAGGTAAGCCTACAGCTGTTAGGGGACGTGATTCAGAGCTGGGTCTGGGTTTGCAGCAGGCTAGCAAGTCTGGCTCAAACCAGGCAGGGCACTGAAGTCCTAAGCTGACGGGGCAGAAAAACAGGGGCAGAAGTAGTCTTGGCACATCAGGGGGCAGCTCCCAAGGGGGGGTTCTGTGATCTAACCTGTCACAGTGGTGTAGTCAAGCAGGGTCTGTGCACAGCTCATTGCTTTAAGATACTGGTAGTGATTTTAAGTGAGTTTTAAGTGTGGTGGCTGGAGAACAGACAAAGTGGTTACTGGTTTGTTATTTTCTGTTTGCTTATTTCGGGTAAGGGAAGTAGGGACAGAAAAGGAAGCAAAATAAATAAGATTGAAGATCAAAAGACGCTAGAACTATAAAGTTGCAAATTGCCCAGAAAGGCTGAACACTGAGCACTGGGAAAGTCTCTGTTAACTAAGAAGCCCCTGAGCTGAGTGCATCTGTATCAGTGAACTGCAGATGGGTGTTGTGACGTTGTGCAGTCTATATGGTTTTATAAAAACTTGATAATAAGTCAATATAATGTAACTGAGATAGTTTTAGAGAAAATATGGTAATAAGTGAATGTAAGTAACTGGGATATGCCTCATGCAAAAGGTCTCTTGTAAGGTATCATTACAAAGCTTATAATCTACTGAGTATGATCATCTGATTTGTATAAACGTACCACTCTTGTATCTAAAACTAGAAATATAAAATGTAACTCTGAGGGCCTATTGTAATTGTGTAAAGTGTGGACCATTAATGATGGTTTGGAATCTTGATGACTCCCATTGTCTGCAGATGGCTGTATTTACCTGTGAGTCTTCCTGTATATGTGTGTGCTGGCAAGTGAGTAATGAAGTCTTGCAGTGACATCTGATCATGTCACCTGAACTGGAATCCATCTTTAACCTGGTGCTTTTCCAGTGAGGGGGGGTGGAAACCCAGAGAGACAAAGAGTTCCCGCCTTATGCAAAAGATATATAAAGGGGGGAAGAGAACAGAGAGGGAGAGAAGCCATCATGAAGAATCCCCTAGCTACCACCTGAGCTGCAACAAGAGCTGTACCAGGGGAAAGAATTGTGCCCAGGCCTGGAAGGTGTCCAGTCTGAGAAAAACTTACTGAAACATCTCTGAGGGTGAGGAAATTATCTGTATTCAGTTTGATTAGGCATAGATTTGCGCATTTTATTTTATTTTGCTTGGTGACTTACTTTGTTCTGTCTGTTACTACTTTGAACCACTTAAATCCTACTGTCTGTATTTAATAAAATCACTTTTTATTTAGTAATTTACTCAGAGTATGTATTAATACCTGGGGGAGCAAACAACTGTGCATCTCTCTCTATCAGTGTTATAGAGGGCGAACAATTTATGAGTTTGCCCTGCATAAGCTTTATGCAGGGTAAAACGGATTTATCTGGGTTTAGACCCCATTGGGAGTTGGGCATCTGAGTGCTAAAGACAAGCGCACTTCTGTGAGCTGTTTTTGGGTAAACTTGCAGCTTTGGGACAAGTGATTCAGACCCTGGGTCTGTGTCTGGAGCCAGACGGGAGTGTCTGGCTCAGCAAGATAGGGTGCTGGAGTCCTGAGCTGGCAGGGAAAACAGAAGCAGGGGTAGTCTTTGCACATCTGGTGGCAGCTCCCAAGGGGGTTTCTGTGATCCAACCCGTCACAGGTGTGGCCCAACCTCTGTGTCTGTGCTGAAGCTGACTGGAGTGCCTAACTTAGCAAGACAGGAGTGGTGGGGTGCCTGTTCTGGCAGGTCTGTCATAGCTGGTAGCTGTGAGCCCACAGCTGGATCAGGGTCTCTTTCCCTTTTGGGGGACACAGGAGTGTCTGCCCCAGAGGGGAGCCCAAAGAGGAATTTTAGGTATACTGCCTCCGCCATGGTCAGTGTCCAAGCCTCTGGCAGTAAGTTCAGAAGGAGGGTATGAGGGTGCCACCCATAAGGCTTTATGGAAATATGCTTATGAATGTGTGTGTGTGTGTGTGGGGGGGTATATATATATCACCTGCACAACCCTCATTCACTCACAAACAGGCACTTGCACACAGAGACTGGTAAGGGTCTGATGTCCCAGTCTGCCAAGTGGCCCTTTGTATGTGTACATTAGGAAGTAGAGGTCCCTTTGCAAATGTAGCCCTTAGCATGTAACAGACAACAAGGGCACTGCCCGGTCCCTGGTGAACAAGGGATTCAATCCAGCTCAGTGTCCGCTCCCCTTGCACAAGAGTGACTGTCTGAGAGGCAGAATCTTGGGCTCCATAGGCAGCGATCACAGGTCTCAGTTGGGTTGGGATTCTTTGTCTGCTTATGTTAACTTGTTCTTTTTTTCTTGCTATAAACCACTGGGTCCGGGGCCCCCACGGGGGACTATGAGCAGGTTTCAAGGGGTCCGCCCAGCGGGGCCAGCATTAGACTCACTGAGGCTCAACGCAGAAAGCCAAAGCCCCACTACATAGGTCTGAAGCCTACCTGGGGATGAAGCCGAAGCCTGAGCAATGTACATTCACAAAGCCCCTGTGGAGTGGGACCCCAGGCAACTACCCTGCAACACCTGCCCTGGCTTTTATATGCAGAAAACCAGTTATTGTGGTACAGGTGGGCCATGGAGTTTTTATAGCATTGGGGGAAGGGGGATCAGAAATAATCTCCCCTGAGGGAAGGACCCTGCTGACAGCGACTGTGGTTTTCTGCTGAGTCTTTCCAACAGTTTGCAGTGATTCACTGCCTTTTTTAATACTTTCCTGCACCTGCTACGTGAGCTTACTCACTTTGCTGGAAGAGAAAAGAATCAACCCCACACTGCAAACCTTGCTGTAATTGACATGAAAAGGGATCTGGCAGCAAAAGGGCAGGTCTTAATGCATTCTTACAAAGTCTAACAGCAAAAGAAAAGGTTAAGTGACATTTTAAAAAGGGAATAGCTTATTCTGAAAGGAATGTTTCCCTTTTACTTGCAACCCAAAATTGCAACATCAGGTTAATGTAGGAGAATTAGAAAGAGAAACGGATCAGTAGCTGAGCATGAATGTGAGTGAAATTGACTACCCTTTTCCAAACCGAATGCAAGTGAATACCATGAATGATGAAATGTAAGTGAACTTTTGAATATTCTTTCATTAATCTAAGATGTCACTGAGAAAAAGAATCAGGTTTTTAAAATAGAGGGATTTTAACTTGCCAGTGTCCTTTTAACATGGAATGATATACTGCCGGTCCAATCAGCTAAGACTGATATCTTATCTCTCTGCAAACAAGACTGCTAGTTACTACCTCCATCTAAATGACTCAAAAAGGCCTGGGATGAGGACATGGGCAGGAAAGCAGCAGGAACTATGGGGTTTTTTTGTGTTTTTTTTTTCATATTAAACATGTGCCACTGCAAATCTCTTCTGGATTTCATATTTTCATTTATTTTGGATTTTCTGAATGTCCACTAACTGAGGAGGACAAATGTCTATATGCATGTCCACACACATACACCCATCGGTGCCCTGTCTGCAGTGTAAACAGCACTGTTGCATAATAATGGTCCAAAGACCATCCTTGAAGAACATTCCACTGAGTAAAAGTGCTGAAATACTCCATCATTCTACGCAAGATCATCAGAGCCAGCCACAGATGGAATTTTAATTGAATGCAGATCCCTAGGACCATCCAGATATCACATGACAGACCCTCCCCTCCTGACAGCCAATAGCAAGGCAGATTACAGTATGCCCCTGTTCTTCAAACAGTGATAGTGCACAAGAAAGATCCAAGCCCGAGACCTCACAAGCACAGGCAGACATGTGACTTTTATCTACATACCTGCTTAGCATTTCCAACCCAGAATGTGAGAGAGTGGAAGTGGAGAAATTTGCCTCCTTCGGGCTAAATGGAATGAAGAAGAGTTAATATGAACCTGCTGGGTTTTGGATCTCACTTTAATGCCATCTTCATGCAACACTTTCAAGCCTACAGTGTCTCTATTTTAACAAGAACCAATGAGTACACCTAAGCCATCCTTAGATTGGTTTAGAGCGGGGGTTCTCAAACTTCATTGCACTGCGACTCCCTTCAGACAAAAATAATTACAACATGATTCCAGGAAGGGGGACCGAAGCCTGAGCCCGCCTGAGCTGCACCATCCCAGGCGTGGGGGGGGGGGGGTCAGTGGGGGCAAAGCCCAAGGGCTTTAGCCCCAGGTGTGGGGCCTATATCCTGAGTCCCACCAGCCAGAGCTAATGCCCTCGGGCTTCAGCTTTGGCCCCAGGCAGTGGGGCTTGGGTTTCGGTCCCAGGCCCCAGCAAGTCTAATGCCAGCCCTGGCGACCCCATTAAAATGGTGTTGTGACCCACTTTGGGTCCTGACCCACAGTTTGAGAACCACTGAGTTAGAGAAACATGCTGTGATTGCACATTTATCATTTGAAATAATAAAACCAGGGAAAGCACAAACCTGAGACTAGGATTTTATAAAATATATACCTGGGATATCTGAAATTCACCAGTTTTGCAGGGTTGAAAATAATTTGAGGCACTGCCACTTCACAGGTTTTCTGAGGAGTCCCTACAGAGCGCTGATTGTCACAGGACGCTGACCCCCAGAACACTGGACTTTGAAAAGGCCAGGGTAGGGGGGGTGTTATACATTTCAAGCAAAACAATTACTTTTTCTCTAAACATTCAACAGTAATTTGTCTAAAAACAATGTCACCAAAAGCTTATTTATAATGTCTGGGTGCCAGTCATCAGAGTAAATGTGGCCTGTCTGCATCAAATCACAGCACCCTAAAAGCATGCTCTAGAGGAAAAATACCA
Source organism: Chrysemys picta bellii (assembly GCF_011386835.1). NCBI lineage: Eukaryota > Metazoa > Chordata > Testudines > Emydidae > Chrysemys > Chrysemys picta. Next base: position 27,763,193 of record NC_088805.1, read on the forward strand.
GTGTGGGTGACAAGTATCAGAGGGGTAGCCGTTTTAGTCTGAATCTGTAAAAAGCAACAGAGGGTCCTGTGGCACCTTTAAGACTAACAGAAGTATTGGGAGCATAAGCTTTCGTGGGTAAGAAGAAGTGAGGTTCTTACCCACGAAAGTTTATGCTCCCAATACTTCTTTTAGTCTTAAAGGCGCCACAGGACCCTATGTTGCTTTTTACAGTGTGGGTGAGGGAGGTGTTACTAAAATATTCACAAGCCAGGAAGGAGCAAAGCTGGAAAAAATTCCATGAATAATTTACAGTGGGTTCTGTCCCTCATGATTCTGGAAAATAATATTTTGGGGTCCCCTGTGGAGTGAAAAACACACAGCAGTCAATCCATTCAGTCATTGCTTTGTCTGTCACTGCTGGACACAAAGGATCGGATTCTGTTCTCCCAGCCTTGTAAATCAGGAGTGCTTTCACTTAAGTAAATTAAGTCACATGTAAAATCATTTCAAATGAGAACAGAATCAAGCCAATGGGTCAAATTCTTCTTTCAGTTACACAGATTGTAATGGGGATGGGTTGCAGAGAATAATGGAAAATAGAATTTGTGCCACTGTTCAAACAACCTGCACAATTGTTTGGATCCAATATGAGTTTGTTAACCTTGTTACATTAAAGATTAATTCTCATCGAGGAAAGCTCTTACCCAACTTCAAATGTGGGTCCAAATTACAGTTTGGGAGTTTAACAAATTTATTTGGAGTATTTAATTACATTATTTGGTCAAACCCTACTTTAATAAACAGCTTTTCTTCTTTAACTATGATTTGACATCTATTGTCTTCTGTATTATCATTTTTCATCACTGTTAATTATTTGTGTATGTACTTTGCATAAAAGTTACATAAAGTAAATCTGTGTTATATGGTATAGTATTTAGCAACTAAACATAATTTTGCTGTATGTATTAGTATTTTAAAAAAATGCTTTAAATTTGAAAAAAGTTTTGAAAATATATTTAGTATCATTAGTGAGAAATAATAAAATAAATCATGCTTATGTTTAGACTTGGAAGAGTTAGATTTTCCTTGATAAATGTCACTAATCTTACATTTCTCCTTCCTCCCTCCCCAAAAAAGTGAAAAAAAGGATTTGCATAATTAATTGCAATTTACAGAGAAGGAAAACGATAAATAGAAGCAGTGTTTCAACACTATAAAACTGGAGCCCCTTTTTGCTTTTTATCCTACCTAACAATCAATGAATAAGAAATTAATATTATCTGTGTTGCAGTAACAGTCCCAGTCTTTTGCTGGAGGGAAAATAAACCCAATTGTATTCTTACCTTTTCTCCTTTGTCTGTGTAAGTTGTCTAAGGAGAGAGAATTAAAAAAAAAAAAAAAGAGAGACATATTTACATTTCAAAAATGTACACTAATCACCAGAAAACTGTAATCCATCAGGTCAGTTTGTAGAAAACAAGTTTTCTGAACTACTTTAAACATATAAATTAATAAGCCCGGCTTTTCAAAGCATAAACAGTACTGTGAGTAATTACGCAGAAAGAAATCTATACACGCACAGTGGGAGATTTACTCTTTTACCCCCATAATGTGTTGGCAGCAAATTAAAAACAAAAAAATTCTCAACCTCACCATTTTCGTAACCTGTAATTTATTGAATGTGACAGCACCAAGAGAAAGTCAGACTAATATAGCAATGGGAGAAGAGAAATCCCCTCCCTGACTCCACCTTCTCTAGATTGTAAACTAAATGATTTACTTGGTTTGAAGTGTTTTACTTGATTTGAATCATTCTGCCCTGTAGTGAGTCCTTATTGGAAACAACTGGGAGGTGGGCGGGCCTGCCCTGCGCCTCCTATCCGGAGGAGCTCCGGACTTGCCAAAGGATCCCTGGCCGGATGAAGCCATGGTCCAGGATTCCCCCGAGGCCAACACCAGCCCCCAGGTAGGCCCAGAGGGGGAGTGTGGAAGTTAGGGTGACCAGATGTCCCGGTTTTATAGGGACAGTCCTGATTTTTTGATCTTTTTCTTATATAGGCTCCTATTACCCCCCACCCTCTGTCCCGATTTTTCACGTTTGCTGTCTGGTCACCCTACTGGAAGTAGCCCGGGGGCAGCCGACCCCAGACTGGCTACAGCACTGCCAGAGCCGATGTCAGTGTGTTGCGGCCTGGATCCCCACTGACGAAGCAGCGGGTCTTCTGCCGCTGCTAGGGCCCCGGGCTGGGACGCAGTGGAGTGGGAGGGCCTGCGTCCTCCCTGCCACCCAACCTGTGGGTGGCAGTCTCCCCCCCTCTCCCAGGCCTGTTGAGGCTCAGGCCTATTATTGTGGCTCAGCCCTGCCTGAGGGCCTGAGCTCTCCTCAAGCGTTTGTTGCCCCGCCCTGACCTAGGGCCTGGGCTAAATACTTTGTTTACTGTTGCTCAACCCTGACTAAGGGTCTGAGCCCTGACCTAATGCTGGTGCCCGCCCTGAGCCGGGGTCGGCCTTCCTGTATCTTTCAGGACTGCAAGGGCTGCCGGGCGAGACCCTGCAACCAGACAAAGCACTCAAGCCCCAGCAGGTAGTGAGTCGGTGTGGCTCCCCACCGCCCCGGAGCGGGTCGAGCCCCGGCCAACTCCTGTACACGCCCATAGAGTAAGACATGATAAAATGAGCTGTGGGGGGGATAATATCTGGAGTTCATATACGCTGCAGCATAGCTGTTTGTCAGATTATCTAAGGAAAGCATAAAAGAAGGAGCCAGATTCTCAGACTGTAGAGCAGTGGTTCCCAAACTTTAACAACCTGTGAACCCGTTTCACTAAAATGTCAAGTCTCACGAACCCCTCCTAAAAATGAATATTTCCAGGGATTTTCTCCTTTACCTGAGTATAAATTATAAAAGCAATGAGGAAATATAAAAATTGTTTTTGACATGCTTATTACACACTATTAATTATTTAACATTACAGTATTTTTATTACATTATGAAAACGGCAACACTCTTCCAAGATCTCACTTTCATAGCTTGTATCACTTTGAATAAGCCTGTTATAAGACAAGGCTCCTATCCTTCATCAAGGAGTATCAGATGTGAAACAGTGTGAAGGTATTTAAGAAGGTTTCAGAGTAGCAGCCGTATTAGTCTGTATCCGCAAAAAGAAGAACAGGAGTACTTGTGGCACCTTAGAGACTAATAAATGCTCTAATAAATTTGTTAGTCTCTAAGGTGCCACAAGTACTCCTGTTCTTTTTTTTTTGTATTTAAGAAGCCAACTCAAATAATTCCTCCTACACAAGCATTCAGGTCTCGAGCAGTCCAGGCAAACAGCGCACAGTTACAACAAAGCTTAAACTTGTTCTTCATAATAATTTTAAAAACAATACTAGCTGCCTATTTACTTTTAAAAACCGCAAAAAATATCCACCTCCCTTTCCATTTCTTATAAGGAGTCTTGAAGTTTAAATCTCCTCAGTGTGATAGATATGCTTGCTTTGATCTGCTTAGCTCTTGGAAGTTCAGGGGCTCTCGGCTGCTGGCCCCATGGTGCCCAGGGTCCCTAGGGACAGCTCTGTCCGCCATTAGGGATTTTTTTCCCGAGAACCCCCTATAACATTTCGCAAACCCCCAGTGGTTCACGAACCCCAGTTTGGGAAACACTGCTGTAGTGTAAACCTAGAGTAACTCCATACTCTGATTAACACCAGATTTCACTGAGCTTAGTCTGTGGACCACACATCAGGTACCATCTCCTTGAAGCAGGACTCTGGCAGTACCAGAATCTACAGATGTTTGCTGCAGAGAGATTTTTAAAACAGGAACCTTACTTGAGTGTGGCCATGGATTGCTCAAGGAATTGGCAGTGGGAAAGGGTGCTTTTCGGCTCTAGAGTGCTGCTTCAAACCTAGACTAGAATAGCAGTGATCGAAATTTTACTTGATGGCTGTGCAGTGTACACCTATGGTTTCCACCATTATGTCTGATTGACACCAATTAGAGGAAAATCAGGCCCCTGGTGGAACTGGGAAACCCAGTTATAATACGGTTTCTTCTTCCCTGTGGGGACAGAAACAAACATGTCATCATGCCGTCAGACGCCACCGGCGTGGTGCTCTGCTATCCAGTGTTGATAACAGTCGGCTGCGTGCGTGTTCCCTCCGTGTGCTGCCCCGGCTCTGCACAGATCGCTGACACAGCAGACCCTGAGAGAACCCCAAAGACCACAGACTCCGATAAGGTACGAAGGCACCCGGCCAGGTTTATTGCCAAATTAAACACAGTCTCTAGCTCCCCGGATCAGATGTCTACAGTTCTGCTAGTACATATGTGCTCCCTGACAATGGACAGTACGTCTACACTATGAAATTAGTTCGAATTTATAGAATCCGGTTTTATTGAAATCGGTTGTATACAGCCGATTGTGTGTGTCCACACAATAAAATGCTCTAGGTGCTCTAGTCGGCGGACCGCGTCCACAGTACAAGGCTAGCGTCGACTTCCGGAGCATTGCACTATGGGTAGCTATCCCACAGCTATCCCACAGTTCCCGCAGTCTCCGCTGCCCCTTTGAATTCTGGGTTGAGATCCCAATGCCCGGATGATGCAAAACAGTGTCGCGGGCGGTTCTGGGTACATGTCGTCAGGCCCCTCCCTCCCCCGTCACAGCAACGGCAGACAATAGATTCGCGCCTCTTTACCTGGGTTACCTGTGCAGACAACATGGAGCCCGCTCAGCTGAGCTCACCGTCACCATATGTCCTCTGGGTGCCGGCAGACGTGGGACTGCATTGCTACACAGCAGCAGCTGCTAACTGCCTTTTGGCGGTAGACGGTGCAGTAGACTGGTAGCCTTCATCGGCGATCTGGGTGCTGGCAGCCGTGGGGCTTGCCTTTTGGCAGTAAATGGTGTATTACGACTATTAGCCGTCCTATTACAAGTCGGGTCATCGCACGTTAGCAGAGTCTTCCCCGAGCAGCCGATTGTGCAATAGGCCTGAAGACCATCGTCATACGCCGCCCCGTATTTGCTGCCAAGCACCCAGAAAGATGCCGAGGGCTATCAGTCACGCTGCACCGTCGTCTTAAGATGTAAAAAATAGATTTGCTCTGTATTCATTTGCTTCCCCCTCCCTCCGTCAAATCAACGGCCTGCTAAGCCCAGGGTTTTCAGTTTAATCTTTGGGGGGAACATTCTGTGTGACAAAAAGAAGAACAGGAGGACTTGTGGCACCTTAGAGACTAACAAATTTATTAGAGCATAAGCTTTCGTGGACTACAGCCCACTTCTTCGGATGCATCCGAAGAAGTGGGCTGTAGTCCACGACAGCTTATGCTCTAATAAATTTGTTAGTCTCTAAGGTGCCACAAGTCCTCCTGTTCTTCTTTTTGCGGATACAGACTAACACGGCTGCTACTCTGAAACCTTTCATTCTGTGTGACAGTTGTTTGTGTTTCTCCCTGATGCACAGCCACCGTTCTTGATTTTAATTCCCTGTGCCTGTACGCCATGTCGTCACTCGGCCCGCCCTCCCTCCTTCCCCTAGTCCGTCAGATACTACGTTTGCGCCACAGCTCAGAGAGCCGAGAAGCGGTTCGCGCCTTTTCTTTGAATTCTGGGTTGAGATCCCAATGCCCGGATGATGCAAAACAGTGTCGCGGGCGGTTCTGGGTACATGTCGTCAGGCCCCTCCCCCCTCGTCACAGCAACGCAGACAATAGATTCGCGCCTTTTTACCTGGGTTACCTGTGCAGACAACATACCACGGCAAGCATGGAGCCCGCTCAACTCAGCTGAGCTCACCGTCACCATATGTCCTCTGGGTGCTGGCAGACGTGGGACTGCATTGCTACACAGCAGCAGCTGCTAACTGCCTTTTGGCGGTAGACGGTGTAGCATGAGTGATAGCCATGGGGCTGGCAGCCGTAGGGCTGCATTGCACCAGCCCCTTGCCAGGCGATGGTATATTATGACTGGTACCCGTCATCATCGTATTGGTGTGGCTGTCAATCATGGCCACCTGGGCAGACATGCTACTGTTTCGATGATGATGGCTACCAGTCGTAATATACTATTTTCTGCCAATTGCCCAGTATTGTCTGCTAAGCACCCAGAAGAGGCCGAGGGCGATGCTGGGTGCTGGCGGACGTGGGGCTGGCAGACGTGGGGCTGCATTGCTACACAGCAGCAGCCCCTTGCCTTTTGGCAGATGATGGTATTTTATGATTGGTATCCGTCATCGTCATACTGGAGAGGCTATCACTCATGCTGCACCGTCGGCTGCCAGCTTAAGATGTAAAAAATAGATTTGTTCTGTATTCATTTGCTTCCCCTTCCTCCGTGAAATCAATGGCCTGCTAAGCCCAGGGTTTTCAGTTTAATCTTTGGGGGGACCATTCTGTGTGACAGTTGTTTGTGTTTCTCCCTGTTCCTGTACCTGTACGCCATGTCGTCACTCGGCCCTCCCTCCCTCCCGCCCTCCCTCCTTCTCCTGGTCCATCAGATACTACTTTCGCGCCTTTTTTCTGACCAGGCGCCATAGCTAGCACTGGGATCATGGAGCCCGCTCAGATCACCGCGGCAATTATGAGCACTATGAACACCACGCGCATTGTCCTGGAGTATATGCAGAGCCAGGACATGCAAAGGCGAAACCCGGACCAGGCGAGGAGGCGATTGCAGCGCGGCGACGAGAGTGATGAAGTAATTGACATGGACATAGACCTCTCACAAGGCACAGGCCCCAGCAATGTGGAAATCATGGTGTCACTGGGGCAGGTTGATGCCGTGGAACGCCGATTCTGGGCCCGGGAAACAAGCATAGACTGGTGGGACCGCATCGTGCTGCAGGTATGGGACGATTCCCAGTGGCTGCAAAACTTTCGCATGCGTAAGGGCACTTTCATGGAACTTTGTGACTTGCTTTCCCCTGCCCTGAAACGCCAGGATACCAAGATGAGAGCAGCCCTCACAGTTGAGAAGCGAGTGGCGATAGCCCTGTGGAAGCTTGCAATGCCAGACAGCTACCGGTCAGTCGGGAATCAATTTGGAGTGGGCAAATCTACGGTGGGGGCTGCTGTGATCCAATTTGCCAGGGCAATGAAAGACCTGGTGATAGCAAGGGTAGTGACTCTGGGCAACGTGCAGTCAATAGTGGATGGTTTTGCTGAAATGGGATTCCCAAACTGTGGCGGGGCCATAGACGGAACCCATATCCCTATCTTGTCACCGGAGCACCAAGCCACCGACTACGTAAACCGCAAGGGGTACTTTTCAATGCTGCTGCAAGCCCTGGTGGATCACAAGGGACGTTTCACCAACATCAACGTGGGATGGCCGGGAAAGGTACATGATGCTCACGTCTTCAGGAACTCTGCTCTGTTTCGAAAGCTGGAGGAAGGGACTTTCTTCCCGGACCAGAAAGTGACCATTGGGGATGTTGAAATGCCTATCGTGATCCTTGGGGACCCAGCCTACCCCTTAATGCCATGGCTCATGAAGCCGTACACAGGCAGCCTGGACAGGAGTCAGGACCTGTACAACTACAGGCTGAGCAAGTGCCGAATGGTGGTGGAATGTGCATTTGGACGTTTAAAAGCGCGCTGGCGCAGCTTACTGACTCGCTCAGACCTCAGCGAAAAGAATATCCCCATTGTTATTGCTACTTGCTGTGCGCTCCACAATATCTGTGAGAGTAAGGGGGAGACCTTTATGGCGGGGTGGGAGGTTGAGGCAACTCGCCTGGCCGCTGATTACGCGCAGCCAGACACCAGGGCGGTTAGAGGAGCACAGCAGGGCGCGGTGCGCATCAGAGAAGCTTTGAAAACGAGTTTTGTGACTGGCCAGGCTACTGTGTGAAACTTCTGTTTGTTTCTCCTTGATGAACCCTCCAAACCCCCCCCCCCGACCCGGTTCACTCTACTTCCCTGTAAACCAACCACCCCACCCCACCCTCCCCTCCCGCTTGCAGAGGCAATAAAGTCATTTTTTTTTTAACATTCATGCATTCTTTATTAGTTCCTTACAGAGGTAGGGGGATAATTGCCGAGGTAGCCTGGGATGGGTGGGGGAGGAGGGATGGAAAAGGACACACTGCATTTTAAAACTTTAAGTCTTATTGAAGGCCAGCCTTCTGATGCTTGGGCGATCATCTGGGGTGGAGTGACTGGGTGGACGGAGGCCCCCCCACCGTGTTCTTGGGCGTCTTGGTGAGGAGGCTATGGAACTTGGGGAGGAGGGCTGTTGGTTACACAGGGGCTGTAGCGGCGGTCTCTGCTCCTGCTGCCTTTCCTGCAACTCAGCCATACGCTCGAGCATATCAGTTTGATGCTCCAGCAGACGGAGCATTGCCTCTTGCCGTCTGTCTGCAAGCTGATGCCACCTATCGTCTTCAGCCCACCACTTGCTCTGTTCTTCCCGCGATTCAGCCCGCCACCTCTCCTCTCGTTCATATTGGGCTTCTCTCATCTCCGACATTGACTGCCTCCACGCATTCTGCTGTGCTCTATCAGCCTGGGCGGACATCTGCAGCTCCATGAACATCTCGTCCCTCGTCCTACGTTTTCTCTTTCTAATGTTCATGAGCCTCTGCGAAGGAGAAACATTGGCAGCTGGCGGAGGAGAAGGGAGAGGTGGTTAAAAAAGACACATTTTAGAGAACAATGGGTACACTCTTTCATTACAAGGTCGCATATTTCGGCTTGCAGGCAGCCATCGTAGGCCACAGTGTTTTGGCTTTTTTAACCTTCTTAACATGCGGGAAAGGTTGCAAACAGCAGCGCATTTCCCATATCAAGGATGAATTGGGTTGTCCATTTAAAATGGGGTTTCAATGTAAAAGGAGGGGGCTGCGGTTTCCCGGTTAACATGCGGCACAAACACAAGTAAACCACCCCCCCCCCCCCCCCACACACACACACACGATTCTCTGGGATGATCACTTCACCCCTCCCCCCACCGCGTGGTTAACAGCGGGGAACATTTCTGGTCAGAAGAGCAGGAACGGGCGCCTCTGAATGTCCCCTTAATAAAATCACCCCATTTCAACCAGGAGAGCTTTCTGGAGATGTCCCTGGAGGATTTCCGCTCCATCCCCATACACGTTAACAGACTTTTCCAGTAGATGTACTGGCCGCGATTGCCAGGGCAAAGTAATCATTAAACACGCTTGCTTTTTTTTTGTAATGTTTACAAATAGTTACAAAGTTACACTCACCAGAGGTCTCCTGTGTGCCCTGAGGGTCTTGGGTGAGTTCGGGGGTTACTGGTTCCAGGTCCAGGGTCACAAACATATCCTGGCTGTTGGGGAAACCGGTTTCTCTGCTTCCTTGCTGCTGTGAGCTACCTACAGTACCTCCATCGTCATCTTCCTCGTTCCCCGAACCGTCTTCCCTGTGTGTTTCTCCAGTGAGAGAGTCATAGCACACGGTTGGGGTAGTGGTGGCTGCACCCCCTAGGATCGCATGCAGCTCCGCGTAGTAGCGGCAAGTTTGCAGCTCTGCCCCGGACCTTCCGTTTGCTTCTCTGGCTTTGTGGTAAGCTTGCCGTAGCTCCTTAATTTTCACGCGGCACTGCTGTGTGTCCCTGTTATGGCCTCGGTCCTTCATGGCCTTGGAGATCTTTTCTAATACTTTTCCATTTCTTTTACTGCTACGGAGTTCAGCTATCACTGCTTCATCTCCCCATATGGCGAGCAGATCTCGTACCTCCCGTTCGGTCCATGCTGGAGCTCTTTTGCGATCCTGGGAGGACTCCATCACGGTTACCTGTGCTGATGAGCTCTGCGGGGTCACCTGTGCTCTCCACACTGGGCAAACAGGAAATGAAATTCAAACCTTCGCGGGTCTTTTCCTGTCTACCTGGTCAGTGCATCTGAGTTGAGAGTGCTGTCCAGAGCGGTCACAATGGAGCACTGTGGGATAGCTCCCGGAGGCCAATAACGTCGAATTCCGTCCACACTACCCCAATTCCGACCCGCAAAGACCGGTTTTATCGCTAATCCCCTCGTCAGAGGTGGTGTAAAGAAACCGGTTTAAAGGACCCTTTAAGTCGAAAGAAAGGGCTTCGTTGTGTGGACGTGTCCAGGCTTAATTCGGTTTAACGCTGCTAAAGTCGACCTAAACCCGTAGTGTAGACCAGGCCTCAGTCAGTGGCAGGACACTCCCCTAGGCCGGACAAAGATATCCACTCAGGGGTGCATTCTTATACACAGGTATGTTGCCAGCACAGGTGTGCTCGAGGACAGCAACAGTGGGTTCGTTGCCCGGTGTGCTTCGCGCCAATAAACACACCAAGGGGAAAAGCAAACAAAGTTTATTTGGGATCCTAAAGCGGTGCAAGGAGACTGGCAAGTCTCAAATCAAGCACATTAACAGGAACAGTTTTTTTTTTTTTTATACATTTTGCAGTTAAGCCTTACCCCCCCCCCCTTTCCCTTCTAGCCCTTTCTTTTTTTTTTTTTTACTTTTTTCATTTCTGGTAATAGTTACGTCATTTTTGGCAGCTATAAGCCTAGTTTGTTAGTAACTTCTTTAAACTGTTATTTTGTCCTTTTTCCCTTCAGCCAGAAACATGCAGGCCTCATTATTACCGCTTGAGCAGGAGGTTGCACACAGATAACTGGTTGCTTACATATTCTAATTGCACCTGGCTTTTGAGGTTGATTAGAGTTTAAACATGGAAGGATAGAGTTTGGTTCACTTAGGCCTAGTGCAGGAAGGCTTCATTGACACTTAGTGGCCTTCTACCCTCCCGAGTTACCTAGGGTGAGGCCTAGTGACGTCAACAGGTACAAACAAGTTACACATCACTCCTGACGTATTGAAGTGCAACCCCTTCAGGGCCAGTGCAAGGATATTTTGTGCCCTAGGCGAAACTTCCACCGTGCGCCGCCCTTCCCCCCCCCCCGCACATCGGTTTATTGAGGGGCAAATCCCAATGAGCCTTTATAGACCCCAGGGGCCAGCCGTGCCCAGGGGCTGCTTCCCAGACAAGATTCCCCCCTCCCCGCCCCCTGAACTCCCCTGGAGGGTGCATAGCCCCCCCGTGGGCCCTCCCCACCCCACCCTGGTGGCCCCCCACCCCGAGTCGACTCACTGGCTTTGCCGGGCTTGGGCTGCTGCAGCAGCTCGGAAGGGAAGAGCCGCCTTCTGGTGGCACCGGAGAGCCAGAGCATCCCACTTGTGGCGGCGGCGAGCCCCAGCCATGGAGGAGCCAACATGGCACAGGGGGGTAGCAGCCCTGCAAAGGTAGCAGCACCACTAGGTGGGAGCAGCCGTGCCCCCGCCCAGGCTGCAGCCTGCCCCCCCCCCCGGGGGGTCCTGCAGTGGATGCATGCGGGTGCCGGCCCCCGTGCGCCACCCGGCTTCCCCCTCGCCGCGCTCAGGCTCTGCAGCTCCCAGGCGTGTGAGCCGCCACCGGGGCCCTGAGCCTGCTCCGGGAGGGACGGCAGAGGCTCGCACGCCTGGGAGCCGCAGAACCCGAGCGCGGCGAGGGAGGAGCCGGGGGGCGCATGGGGGCTGCCGCCCGCATGCATCCGCTGCAGGAGCCCCCGGGGGAGGGGTGCCGGGCCACAACCCAGGCAGGAGTGCCCCCCGGCTCCCCCGTCAACGCGCTCAGGCTCTGCCACTCCCGGACGTATGAGCTGCTGCCACCGCTGCCCCTCCGTGCCCCAGCGGCGGCTCACACGCCCGGGAGCCACAGAGCCCAAGCGTGGTGAGGGAGGGGAGCCGGGGGGCACATGGGGACAGGCACTCACATGCATCCGCTGCAGCCTGCAGGACCCCCCGGGGGGGCACCGGGCTGCAGCCTGGGCAGGAGGGGTGGGGGGCGCGGCTGCTCCCCGCTAGTGGCGCCACCGCCTTTGCAGGGCTGCTGTCCCCCTGCGTCATGCCGGCTCCTCCATGACTGCAGCTCGCCGCCCCCACAAGCCGACGCTCTGGCTCTCCGGTGCCTCCGGAAGGCGGCTCCTCCCTGGCGAGCCAGGGCACCAATTTTTGGCGCCCCCCAACCACTTGGCGCCCTAGGCAACCACCTAGTACACCTACTGGTTGCACCGGCCCTGAATCCCTCTATGTAGCAAGGTACAACCCCTCTACACAGTAGGGTGCCCCCTCTCACCTTGAACATGTTGGTTCGAACAAAACAACTCTATCCATCATATTACCTTTTTTCTCTGTCCTTGTTATCTGTGTGGAATGTGCAAGTATCGGAGTGTTCTGTATCTCTAGTGTCTAGGGTTACCATACGTCCGGATTTTCCCGGACATGTCCGGCTTTTTGGTCATCAAATCCCCGTCCAGGGGGAATTGCCAAAAAGCTGAACATGTCCGGGAAAATACTCCCAGCTTTGTTTTGCCGGCATCCCTGCCCCAGTCCCCTGCTTACCTTAGAGGGGCTCCGGCAGGCTGCGAGCTGCAAGCGGATTCCCCCGTGGCGGCTGCTGCTGCTCCCCCCAGACACCTCAGCTCTGCGCAGCTGAAGAGCCGAGCTGCCCGAGTGCTAAAGGCTTCACGGTTTGCCGGGCAGCCCCCAGACCTCCAGACCCTGCGCCCCCGGCCAGGCGCTTCCCCAGTGCAGCTGGAGCCCGGGAGGGGAAGCGCCTGGCCGCGGGTGCAGGGTCTGGAGGTCTGGGGGCCAGGAGCAGTGCCAGGGTCTTTGGTGCCCTAGGCAGGCGTCCTTCCGTGCTCCCGGTCTTCGGGGCACTTCGGCGGCTGGTCCCGGAGCGAGTGAAGGACCTGCTGCCGAATTGCCGCCGAAGACCCGGAGCGCGGAAGGACCCCCCGCCGCCGACTTGCTGCCAAGGGCGGCAAAATGCCTCCCCCCCGAATCCTGGTGCCCTAGGCAACTGCCTAGGTCGCCTAAATGGAAGCGCCGGCCCTGCTGGGGGCTGCCCGGCAAACCATGAAGGCGGTAGAGCTCGGGCAACTTGTCTCTTCAGCTGCACAGAGCTGAGGTGTCTGGGGGGAGCAGCAGCAGCCGCCGCAGGGGAATCCGCCTGCAGCTCCCCCCAGACACCTCAGCTCTGTGCAGCTGAAGAGCCGAGCTGCCCAAGCGCTACCGCCTTCACGGTTTGCCGGGCAGTCCCCAGACCTCCAGACCCTGCGCCCTCGGCCGGGTGCTTTTCCTCCCGGGCTCTGGCTGTGCTGGGGAAGCGCCCGGCCCGGGGGCGCAGGGTCTGGAGGTCTGGGGGCTGCCTGGCAAACCATGAAGCCCATGGCTCGGGCAGCTGTTTCGCGTGGCTGGGAGGGAGGAGGGGGAAATGCGGGGCGCTCAGGGGAGGGGGCAGAGTTGGGGTGGGGACCTTGGGGAAGGGGCAGAGTTGGGGTGGGGAAGGGGCGGGACCAGGGCCCCGTGGAGTGTCCTCTTTTTTAATGTTTAAATATGGTAACCCTACTAGTGTCCAGTACCTTTTAGGCCCTGGGTGTCAGGCATGCCCCAAGAAAACATTTTCTTTTTTTCTTCATTCCCCACCCTCCCTCAAACCACACTCACCAGCAGCCCAGCTGGAGAGGGAGGAGAGGCCTAGCAGATTATGATTTAGCCTAGCTGTCTGCCAGAGTTCAAGCACACTTCTTTAGCATGGTGTTTTCTGTCCAGAGAAGCAAGAAAAAATTGTCATCTCTAATTGTATTTATTATATTTGGCTGAAATCCCATTTTCCTTTTCAGTTCAAAGTCAAAGCAATTCAAGCATTCTCTCCTCCGCACAACAAGGAAGTATTTGAAGCTCCATTCATCCTTGTTATGAGATTTTTTGCAAATAAAAAACCTTGACAAAACAAAAACACAGGCTCCCAAGAGCCTCCATCATGCCAGAAACTAGAAAGTGGAAATCTACAGAACAGCCAGGATCTAAAGGTTTGACAACATGCGGCATAATGCCATTTGGTCATTTTTTTAGCTATTGCAGGAGCTGATGTTGGGAACATACACAAGTGAAGAGTGTTTCTCTCATGAAACTGGTTAAAAACATGTTTGCCGAAAAGATAAGAATCCCTGCACAGCAGTCAGAAGATAAAAAACAAACCGACATGCCCATCCTCCCCGCTCCAGCCCTCCACGTGGTATTGATTTAAGCCAGCACTGCAGAACTCGTCAGTTCAAAAGCTATCTGCAAACATTCACAGGCAACAAAACGAGGAAAAGCTGATCAGGAAAGGCTTTAAAACATGTAAACAGTTTCAATGAAACTGTGTGTATGTGTGATCTTGAGAAGGAATTTGCCTCTCCAGTTTGTACCACATGACGATGAACTACAGTAGCACATACAGGGCCTGCTGCCCTGAAGTCTGTTTCCATTATAAAATCTCTCTTGCAAGGGGGATAGAGCATTCAGCGGCACAATTCCAAGCTGAAACTCTGCAGCATTTTTCCAGCTGATTTTTCTCTCCAAATGTTCACACAACTGGCGTGAAAGGTGCTATAATGATCAGGGCCGGTTCTAGGCACCAGCAAAACAAGCAGATGCTTTGGGCGGCATTTGGGCCATCCTCTTTTTTTTTTTGTTTTGTTTTTACTCACTTCCTCCCCTCTCACAACCCTGCAGAAGCTGCTCTGTTGCTCCGCTGGGGATCCAGCATGGGAGCTGAGAACCCCCGGGGACCTTGGGAGCTGTAGTTCCTTGCCTAGCTCCCTGCCTATAGAGCCAGCCCCAGAACAGGGAAAGAACTACATTTCTCAGCAAGTCCTTGGCAGCTATCAACAGGAAAGGGAGGGGTAGGGAGTGAGGTAGCTGAGCCATGCTGCAGCTTGCTGTGAGTCGAAAGGGGGGGGCACTGTGAATGGGGAACAAGTGTTCCTAAGGAGTAGAAGGCTTTGCCCCAGATATCCCCTTCAGAAGACTTCCCCAGACTGGATTAGGGATACTGGTGTGACCTCACCTTGCAGCCCCTAAAGAAGGAATTGGGTGGACTAAATGGACAGTGCCCCTCTCTATCTGAAGCCTAGCAAGGGAGGGACGTGGATCCCACTAGAATTTAAAATGAAAAGTAAGGGAGGGGAGGCTCTGCACCTGGACAGCTTTAGATACAGTACCAGGCACTTAGGAGGATTTCCACTTCTGAGCGATGGAAGCAGAAATTGACTTTTCCTTTCCAGATATAGCTCATATTCAAAAAGGGAATCTAGCACCTGCCTTCCAAATTTGAACACCCTCAAAATTCAGGAGTGCTCAAGCTCAATTAAAGCAGGTGTTACTTCATTTCTCCCACATCAAATATACTGATCCACTGTAACTTCCTGTAGACAAAGTAGGTTAAAATTGAGCAAGAAATGTTTCCCAGTGTTTTTTAGGACTGGAATTGCTATTTTCAACAGCCATTGCCTTTTTTTAATTTTTATTTGCTATTTTCAACAGCCATTGCTTTTTTTTTCCCTTTTATTTAAAGGGAAGACACTGATCTTGCATTGGCAAATTCCCCCTAGAAAGAAAGAATGGAACAAAAGAATAATAAAGGCACCTCAACTTTTCCTCATTTATGTAGGACAGTCTTATAATATGCATCCAGATATCCTCCAGTCACACAAGCTGAAAATTGTTCCACTTTACTGCAGTTCTGTAACCATATGGGAACCAATCCTGTCTGTGTTCTGGGCACATCCATGACCCGCCGTGGGAGCGAGTTACCAGTGACCCAGGGCTGGGACAGCAGGAGGGTCCAGGTTGGGGGGGAGAGCCCAGGGGTGGGGGAGGGAGGGCACTGGTGGTGGGGAAAGGGGGAAGCCCAGGGCTGGGACAGCAGGGGACTGCAGGTGGGGAGACTAGGGCTGAGGGGCAGCCAAAAAATGTTTTTGCTTGGGGCAGCAAAAAACCTAGGCAGCAAAAAACCTAGAGCCGGCCCTGATAATGATACAACAAGAGGCAGTGATCGGGTGACGACAGCTCTTTTAAAGCACTTGCAAATGACTTCAAAGTTCTTCAGTTTAGAAACCCTCACAAAGGAGAGGTGGGTGGGGTGAGCTGGTTCGGTTTGTGTCCCAACCCCCCCAGTCGGTGCATTTTAGCAGATACTTTCTGCCTGGGCATGGCGCCCTCTCTGCATAGATGCAGCTTCTCTGGGCACAGCAGCTCTGTGCCCTATGGGAGAGGCATCATTTGTGGGCACTGACCCCCTGCACGGCGGGAGAGGCATCACCCCCGGAGCCCTGCACGCCCCCCACGTGTGTGTCTGGCTGGAGGGGAGGGGCCTGCTCCACCCAGCCCCGCCCACAGCCCAGGGAGGCGGGGCGGTTCCCTGCGTTGCTCCGCCCCCTCCTCCCCGGCCCATCCTGCTGCGCGGCGCGTGACCCGCGCGCGGGGGGTGTTGCTGGGCCAGGGCGATGGCGGAGGAGGAGGCGGCCGGGCCCGACGCGCTGGGCGCGTGCGAGGTGCAGCAGCTGGTCCGCAGGAAGGATGAGCTCGAGGCCCAGATCAAAGCCTGCTACGCGGTGCTGGAGGGGGTGAGTGTGCGCGCGGGGGCGGGGCGCTGCGTGCGGGGGGCACACGGGCCCTGCCGCTGCGCCCCCCCCGCACGCTGAGCTCGGGGGTGTCTGTGCAGCGCTCTGGGCCGCGGGCGGGTGTGTGTCCAGTTCACGCGCACAGGGCTCGCTGCCAGGGCGGGGGGGGTGTCTCTGTGCAAAGGGCTGTGCTGTGTGTGATGCGTGTCAGCCGGGGGGAGGGGGTCTGCAATGCACCGTCACATACGCAGCCCGGGGGGTCTGTGCCAGCCTCAGATCTGCGGTGCGCTGACGCTCCAGCTCAGCCTAATCAACAATTTGCTGAGATCACAGATGCCGTTTTTTTTTTGTTCTGTCCTTTAACAACGTGAAACAAAATGTATTCTTGAGCCGAGCAACTTGACACTTTATGAAAGTGTTTCTGCTCCGCAGCAAAAGGGAGTCGGGATGAACGAGCCGCTGGTCGATGCTGAAGGGTATCCACGTGCAGATGTTGACGTATACCAAGTCCGTGCAGCCAGGCATAACATCATCTGTAAGCAAGTCTGGCCTAAAAAGTCGCCTTTCAGGGGGGTTGGGCTAAATGAAACAGACAACACTTGTCAGAAGTTTGGCTCTTTGTTTTACAAATATCCGGTTTGGTTTGGTTTTTCCCTTGGCAACTGTAAAGAAATAAAACTTAGAACTCAGTTACACAAAGGGACATTATTGATGGGAAACTCATCTATTTAAAAGGATACCTATCTCATAGAGCTGGAAGGGACCCTGAAAGGTCATCAAGTCCAGCCCCTGCCTTCACTAGCAGGACCAAGTACTGATTTTGCCTCAGAGCCCCAAGGTCCCCTCAAGGATTGAACTCACAACCCTGGGTTTAGCAGGCCAATGCTCAAACCACTGAGCTATTCCCCCCTCCCGTTTATTAATAATATCTTAGATTATTAAAACTCAAAAAATTGCAACCATTTTTATAGTAATAACCTCCTAGTGCTGTTTAATATTTTCTAGGGCTGTTAAGTGATTAAAAAAATTAATCATGATGAATTGTGCAATTAAAAAGATTAGTTGTGATTAATTGCATTGTTAAACAATAATAGAATACCATCTATTTAAATATTTTGGGTGTTCTACATTTTCAAATTTATTTCAATTACAACACAACATAAAGTGTACAGTGCTCACTTTTTTATTACAAATATTTGTGCTGTAAAAAACAAAAGAAATAGTATTTTTCAATTCACCTCATACAAGTACTGTAGTGCAATCTCTTTATCATGAAAGTTGAACTTACAAATGTAAAATTATGTACAAAAAAAGCTGCATTCAAAAATAAAACAGTGTAAAATTTTAGAGCCTACAAGTCCACTCAGTCCTACTTCTTGTTCAGCCAGTCACTCAGACAAACAAGTTTGTTTACATTTTCAGGAGCTAATGCTGCCCGCTTCTTATTTACAGTATCACCTGAAAGTTAGATCAGGCGTTCACATGGCACTGTTGTAGCTGGCATCACAATATATTTACATGCCAGATGCGCTAAAGATTCAGCCACCATCTGTCCATGCTGATTACTGGTTTTGTTCGATAACAATCCAAAGCAGTGTGGACCAACATGTTCATTTACATCATCTGAGTCATATGCCACCAGCAGAAGGTTGATTTTCTTTTTTGGTGGTTCGGGTTCTGTAGTTTCCACATGGGAGTGTTGCTCTTTTAAGACTTCTGAAAGCATGCTCCACACCTCATCCCTCTCAGATTTTGGAAGGCACTTCAGATTCTTAAACCTTGGGTTGAGTGCTGTAGCGGTCTTTAGAAATCTCACTTTGGTGCCTTCTTTGCGTTTTGTCAAATATGCGTGAAAGTGTTTTTAAAATGAACATGTGCTAGGTTATCATCCGAGACTGCTATAACATGAAATATATGGCAGAATGGAGGAGAAACAGAGCAGGAGACATACCATTCTCCCCCAAGGAGTTCAGTCAAAAATGTAATTAATGCATTATTTTTTTAACGAGCGTCATCGGTATGGAAGCATTCCTCTGATGAATGGTGGCTGGAACCTGAAGGGGCATAAACATTATCTACTATCTGGCACGTAAATACCTTGCAATGTTGGCTACAAAAGTGCCATGCGAACGCCTGTTCTCACTTTTGGGTGACATAAATAAGAAGCCAGAAGCATTGTCTCCCGTAAATGTAAACAAACTTGTTTGTCTTAGTGATTGACTGAACAAGAAGTAGGACTGAGTGGGCTTGTAGGCTCTAAAATTTTACATTGTTTTGTTTTTGAGTTCAGTTATGTAACCAAAAAAATCTAAATTTGTAAGTTGCAGTTTCACAATAAAGAGTTTGCATTACGGTACTTGTAGGAGGTGAATTGAAAAATACTATTTTTTTTGTTTATAATTTTTACAATGCAAATATTTGTAATAAAAATTAACATAAAGTGAACACTGTTTACTTTGTATTCTGTGTTGTAATTGAAATCAATATATTTGAAAATGTAGAAAAAACATCCAAAAATATTGGTATTCTATTGTTTAACTGTGTGATTAATCGTGATTATTTTTTTCAGTTAATCACGTGAGTTAACTGAGATAATCGACAGCCCTAATATTTTCATTTCATTCCGTTTAAAAAATAAAAATAGTGGGGTCAGTTTGAGTTTTGTTTCTAAGCAGCTTTGCCCTCTCGTCAGGTACTACAAAAGTGCCAGGGGACTGGCTCAATCATAAAATTGAATCTGTTAAAATGCGGTGTGCAGCATTATTAATGCACCTGTTAATGATTAATGAAAACAGTCATATTGTAAAATCTTCCTATGTTCTTTATAAAATAAATAAAACTAGTTGACATTGTTCCTTTTAAATTTAGTGCTTGCTTTGTATTTGTGGACAAATTTATTATAATAGTCATTGTTTAGCAATAAGTGTTGCATGTAGGGGGTGATTTAATGGAAAGGGAATTCTGTTGCTTAGTGTTCTTTATGTGGACATCGATCTCCCTAGTCCATATTTTCTGTCTACTCTATGGATTTTTTTTACTGAATTTGTAACATGGCTGTTTCTTCACAACTTGTGTGAACACACAACTGTGTATGTGTACTGTGTATCGCTGCTGCTTATGAGCAGGGCTATGAAACAGCTATCGGTCTGTAACCATGGCACTGTCAGGTGATGACTGTTGTAACTGGCTAGCTTTACACAGTGGATCCTGTACTGTATTTGGGAACACTGACTAACTCCCATAGATAGGTAGTCAGGAGCATGGATTACTAACATAGATTTAATATGGTTCTCAGGTGGCCACACTGGTCATGGAAACTGAGCTAGGAACAGCTATGCTAGCTGCACAAGTTTGTTGATAGCGCAGTTTCACTCTCAGTGTAGGCCTAAGAGGAACAAAATACCTACTTTTAATTGAAAGCTAAGAATCTCAGCCAGAGAGAGAAATGCATCTGTTAGGTAAGGACTTTAAATGAAAACGTGATTGGTCCTGTCTTCTCTGCACTAATGTGTCTCACCTGTAGGTTTGCAGAACGATCACAAGGCCCTGATGCTGCAAGTGGAAAAAGCTCTCCACCAGCTGCATGCCCGAGAGAAGGAGAAGCAGGCAAAGGATGAGGCAGAAGCTCAGGCTGAGGCAATGAATCAGAACCAGAGTCTGCCGCAGGCCTTCGCAAGAGTGAATGCTGTCACCCCAGGTTCTCCCGCTAGCATCTCGGCAAGTTCAATCCTCTTGCTTCCAATGGTGCAAACTCTGCCAGTTGGGCCCCAGATATGGCAGGTGGCCCTCCCCACTCACCTGCAATCAGGAGCAGGGTTTGAGCTCCTGTTTTTAAACCAGATTCTTGCCAGGTGCTTGTAACTTTCCTGGCAGATCTAATTATTCCCGTTAGCCTGGACAGTGTAAAATATGCATTGCTGTAACCTGTAGAGCCGTGGCCATGTTAGAACACCTAGCTAGTGGGTTGGGCATGGGGGTGGGAATCAGAAATGGCTTTTTCCCCCAACTCTCCAATTGACCTGTATGACCTTGGGTAAGGCCATGTCACCACTGTGTGCCTCAGTTTCCCCATCTCTGTAGCAGGAATAATAAATACTACTCCCATATTTCTCTGGGGGGGTTGTGAGGCTTAATCTACTAAATTTTGAGAAGCACTTTGAGATTCTTAAATGGAGGCACTACCTAGATGAGGGGTGGGGAACCTTTTTTCTATCACGGGCTATTGACCCACAGAAAAAATCAATTGCGGGCCGTACACAAGTTAAAAGCAAGGGTCTGATCAAAAACCCCTGCCGGAGGCCCAATGCCTCCCCCCACTGCGGCCCTGAGCCTGGCCCCAGGGTAGCCCCCCAATCCCAGAGGAGTGCCGGGAGGGCAGGGCACATAGCCCCAGCCCCAGAGGAGCGCCGGGAAGGTGGGCGGCCCCAGAGCACTGGACTGCTGGCTGTAGCACAGGGGGACTGGAGGAGCCACACACTGCGCGGGGGTAAACAGGAGGGGTGGGGCTGGGCAGGGTGGAGCGCAGTCAGGTCCATGTCTGGCTGTTTGGGGAGGCACAGCCTTCCTCAGCCTAAGGGACCCCGCCGCCCATGCATGGGCCGGATAAAATTAAGCAACGGGCTGAATCCAGCCCACAGGCCATAGGTAACCCACCCCTGACCTGGATGAATGTTCATCAGGTGCTTTAAGGTCCTTGGACGAAAGACGTTCTATAAACACAAAGCCTTGTGTATCTTTGAGGGCAAATGATGCTTAGTCTCCTTTGGCTTCTTTGTAAAGGGATTACAGGTTGATGATGAGATCATTGAGTTTGGCTCTGTCGACACACACAACTTCCAGACACTGCAGAATATTGCCACCGTGGTGCAGCACAGCGAAGGGGTGAGCAGGTTACCAGCTTCGGCTGAGTTCTATTTTCAGTCTTTGAACAGGAGGTTAGATTTTTTTTTATTTTTTTATTTTTTTTGGAGATAGTTGAAAGTGACCATTGGTCTCAGGTTCATCCTGCCGCTGCTTTTGATGTGCATGTTGATTCCATAGCTATTCTGTTCAATACTATTCCTGAGACCAACTGGGTCCAGTGAAGAACAGTTAAGAATTTGAGTTCTTTCCTGGGCGGACAGAGTTGGAAGGGTGTGTAGGCATCATATTTTGTCCTACTGAGAGTGCCTGCTGCTGGCTGATCAAGGAGTAATGGTGATAAGCTTCAGAGAGAGCTGCTTTTGACTCTCCTTAGTAGGAAGAAGAGTTACCCTGCCACATGGCATTAAAATTCAGTGTTGATAAAAGCGAAGTAATGCACATTGGAAAACATAATCCCAACTATACAGACAAAATGATGGGGTCTAAATTAGCTGTTACCACTCAAGGAAGAGATCTTGGAGTTATTGTGGATGGTTCTTAGAAAACATCCACTCAATGAGCAGCAGCAATCAAAAAAGCTAACAGGGATAGGAACCATTAGGAAAGGGATGCATACATATAAGACAGAAAATATCAAAACGCCACTATATAATCCCATGGTACATCCATGCCTTGAATACTGCGTGAAGTTCTGGGTGGCCCATCTAATAAAATATCTGAATTGGAAAAAGTACAGAGAAGAGCAACAAAAATTATTAAGGTTACGGAACAGCTTCCGTATGAGGGGAGTTTAAAAAGATGGTCAGGGATGCAACCCCATGCTCTGGGTGTTCCTAAACCTCTGAGTACTAGATGCTGGGATTGTGACGGGGTGGATCACTTTATAAGTAGTCCTGTTCTTTTCACTCCCTCTGAAGCATTTGGCACTGTCCATTGTTAAAAGACGGGATACTGGGCTAGATGGACCATTGGCCATTCTTATGTTCTCAGGGGGACAGGGAAATGAGAGCAGGGCCAACTTGACAGGAGAAGGTGCTGTTTATTTTCTTGCATTTCAGAAACCACTGAGTGTGACCGTGATCCGTGGCGGCAAGAAATTACACCTCGGGCTCACACCAAAGCACTGGGCAGGGAAAGGACTGCTGGGGTAGGCATGCCAATTCCTTCCACGGCCTCTGAGTTCAGGTTGGCGAAGTGCATGAATTGTCATGTCATTAACCAGCCTCAAACTGGAAAACGCCATTGCTAAGCAGAATGGAGCCTGAGCCTTCTGCCCTCCCCTGGGAATCTACCTCAGCACCAAAGTCTTTGAGTGCCACCTTGCTCATTATCAAGTGGGTACTTCTGACCTGCCAAGCTAGGGGGGGTCACTGCTAGCGCTGTACAAATTGCAGTTGCATCCTGCGTAGACTGGTCCAAACCATCTTGTTATAACCATGCTACAGCGTCCTGTTACAGCCCTGGAGTATAATTCCTTCACTGCAGGAACTGACTTCAATTGGTATTACTTGTACCATGTGTGTGCCTGAGGGAAATAGGGCCCCATATATTTTCAGGGTGTAGTTTGGATCCTTTAATGCTGTTATAACCTGGTTTTTCAGTCTACCCAGGGAAAACAATCTTTGACTGGGGCACAGCTGTGTTGTAGCTGAGGCGCACAAAACTGTTGGAATTATAGTGTAGACAGGATCTTCCCTCTGCAGATTCAGCTGGGTGCAGTATTCCCCTCCACTTAATGGAGTGGATTGGGCTTTCACACAGGCTCAGAACCACGGATTCTGCATTAAGGACAGGACTAATTTGTCATGTGGTGTTGGTCATGGTTCACTCTGCTTTGATCACCCTCTCAAATTTGATGATCACTTTTAGATCCCTCAGTGAAAGACATGATCTAAAAGTCAGTTGTGAAAGATTTAGCTGCAGCAGCGT
This sequence comes from Chrysemys picta bellii, assembly GCF_011386835.1. Lineage (NCBI taxonomy): Eukaryota > Metazoa > Chordata > Testudines > Emydidae > Chrysemys > Chrysemys picta. Next base: position 27,786,401 of record NC_088805.1, read on the forward strand.
GGGGAGGTGCATCATATCAAGAGATCAAGTTGGGAATGGGAAGGCTAAGCAGGTGAGTGAGGCTCTGTTTGGTTAACAGGAGGGGAAGAGTCTGGCTATGGAGCTCTTTATGTAGTAAGCTCAAAGATTACAAAGAGGCCAGGAAAAAATGAATATCTTTTCTCCTATTTCCTTACTCTGGATTGAAACCTAATTTATTCCTTTACGTTTTTTTCAGATGCAATATTCTCCCCTTGCAAAGATAACTGGATTAGAAGACAATAAGATCAAAGTTTGTACGTTTTGAACTCCAACCTGGTTTGAAAAGTTCCCTTTGCAACCTACATCTACTTGCTGAGGTTGGAGTGTTTATAATGGGTTCCGAGGCTCTGACCTCCAGCTTGCCGGATATACTGCACCTGAATTGTTTTCAACGGACCTGTGCGTGGTCATGATTAGTAATTGTACTGATTCATAGGGAATAGATTGTAGAGTCATAGGACCTGTTTCTGACTTCACTTGTACTGATGTAAATCAGGTGTGAGGTCCATGCTTTTTGTTTAGTTAGAATCCATGCCAAATTATTCTGTAACATTTAGTGAATGTTTTTTTCTGTTTGTTCATGGGAAGTAACATTTACCAATAAAGAGTTAAGCTGGGTTTTTTTGTTTTTGTTTTTGGTGATAATTTACATTCATTTTTAATCTGAAGTCTTCCTGAACAGGTCAGCACGTTGTACAAATGTTCTAAGTATTGCTCCAATTTCTGGATTGCATTTTATATTATCAGTGAAATACAAGTGCACACTCAAGAAATGTACAAATATGATTTTGAACATTGTGTTACAAAAACGTTTGTGGTCACTACATCTGAAAGGTTTTTTTTTTTTTTTAAATTGTTTGATTTGTACTGTCTTAAATTGGTGAGATTGAAGGGGTGCTATGATGCTTTTTATATTAATCATAGCTTGGACTATAATATAGTTCTAATTTGGTTTATATTGAGTTTCTTGTTAATTTTATTTTCTGTGCTGTAGTTTTTGGGTTGCATACACTGCAAGGGAACTTTTATTCGCTTGGTTTGTTTTTAAACCAGTTTCTATTGGAATTCTTAAAAAAAAAAAAAAAAAAAAAAGACATGCATACTTGATCTTATTGTATCTGTCATCATTTTTGGAAAAGGTTATTTTTTACAAAATCTGAATTTTGAGCAAACTCGGACCTGACAGAAGCAGATCAACACTGGTATCTAGAGATCAGCTGGTAACACGTCTTAATACTGAAGTACCATAGGCTATAATGGATTAATAAATTACACATCTTATAAGTATATTACAGACATGGATAGTATATTATGTATGGTTATAAGCACTGGTGTGGAAGGTGTTATAGATGATTTTAAGCCATGGCTATAAGCAGCCTATTGATCTGTTAGGCTCCATGCCAATTCATTATTAAAACACCTATTAATTAACCCTTCATATGTGATAGGCTCATTTGCTTTTCAGCTATATTCTTCCTGCTTGCTGGTGTTTCCCCATGTCTTCAGTCAGAGGTATTGATACATGCCAGCCAGTGTAATCCACAAAGCCGATGTTATCCGTCTCGCAAAATCAGATATAGTGTGCAGGGGGAGAGGCCTGAACTCCCTGCTTAGAGCGCAAACAAGGGGCCAGCGACGAGGAACTGAAGTAGGACCAAATACCAATCTGTTACACCAGTGTAAATGGGAATGAGTGTTTTTGTACCAGTGTAAGTGAGAGTGGAATTTGGCCCTTTGCCTAATGAGATCAAGGTAGGAAATAATGGAATGAATGTTGCTGGGAGTATATAACAATCTCTAATCACCAGGTTTTGAACCAACTTATTATTGATTATAACTTTAAGCTGCCAATATAGTGCAAAATAATGCTTTCTGAAACAAGATAAAATGGGCTTTAATGAATACTAAACTAAATGGATTTTAATAAATACCAAAACTAAATGACCACTAGAAATATAAAATGGGTTTCATCTCCCTGCTCCGGTGGTGTATAGGTGCTATAAACCACTTACAAAGTGCAGGGGTGGAAGCACTGCATTGGCTTTCCGTAAGTGGACTTATGCTAGCCCTGTAGAAGCCCCAGGCTAGTGGGTGTGAGAGAGAAGTTAGGGACTAGAGTGGGGGTGCCAGGGGTGGGAAGAGGCAGGACTGACTGCAAACCACAATAGTCATACTTGTTCTGCAAGCCAGAGGATGTCCGAGGGAATCTAGAGAAGGTCATTGGCTAACCTAATTATGCCAGAGGCTATTTTTGCTCCTGGAACAGACCAGAAGCAGGAGGGGGAAAGGTAGCTTAAAGCCACTTTTAATTCCTCTCCCATTGAATGCATCTGGGGTGGGGGCAGCACAGAATCTCAGCCTTAACCTTTCAATAGAGCCTAAAACTAGCTTTGAATTTAGCCAAGGTCCCAGCCCTGCAAATGTCCAGGTGTGTTAAAGGCAGCAGTTCCTGTTTGTATTTGCTTTCATCAGTCATTTTATCTCTTATCTCAACTCCTTAAAGGATGCCTGTTCCATTTAATACATAAATACACACCCAAGAGTTGTTTTTACTTTTTGCTTCATGGGTCTAATACAGTAGTAGCTTCGCACCTCACACAGTGTTTCAAAGGATAACAAAATTTACTTTCCTTTTCAAGAGTATCACGCTGCATATCGTGCATGAGGAAAATAACTTAGATTTAGAAATAGTTATTTCTACGTAGTCAAGAGAGTTTAAAGTTCATTATCTTTTAAGGGAAGATGTTTTAAACTATATATTTGCAAACGTGGTTTAAAAGAAGCATTACCCTCCACAGCCCCTTTAGTGGATTGTTTATACAAGTGCTGTCCAACCTGAGGACCAAATGCCTTATTTCCAACAGATAAAACAGTCAAAGTCAATACTTGGGGGCAGATTCTCTGGCTTGCTCTGCTCCATTTGCCCCACTCAGGAGGTACAAAGATCCGTGTTAGTGGTTGGAAGATGTGGGAGAAGAAAGAAGGGGGAATGAGGGAGGATGATGTAGTAGTGCCAGTTCCTTCTATTTTATCATGGGTCCCAGGGTTTTTGAAGTTTTTTCTTGAAGCTGCAGATCCTGGAGTCATGTGATTACAGGTGATTCTGAAAGGTAGTGATATGGCGCAGAAAACTTGACATAATGAATTAAATGGGGCCTTGTGGTACTCGTGGGCCATGCACTCAGTTCAGGGCAACCATCCCTCATGCTGCTTCTGCTACAGGGCGAGTCCACCTGTTCCAGGGGAGTCTGGCTCTTCTTTAGAGGCTGGGTTCATGTTGTACAGGAACTCAACAGTGGTACCTCTTGTAGGCATGAATGGGATCTGGGTGTGGGCAGAGGAGGGTGAAGGGATGAGTAGCTGCTTGGGTCCTGTTAGCCAGTGTCCCGCAGGGGGGATTGGGGATGGCCTGTGTACCATGAACTCAGGAGCAGCCAGTGGGAGAAAGGAAGTACCTCCTATCCCCCAGCCCCTGAGGAATACCCCCCCAGCCTGGTAGTGCCTTAGTGTCCACCACTTCTCCCCTTCTCTCACCCCGACACAGCACGCTCCTCTGCAACTGCTCTTTCCAGCCTGTCTCTCACTGCCTGCAGCACCAGCAGCAGTTACTATGGGAACAGGCTTCAGATACAAACAGAACAGGGGAGCTCCAGGCTGCTGAGCTGGGGCCGAGGCTGCTGCAGCAGGTGAGGCTGAGGGGGGTCCTATTGAGAGTGATTTGGGGCAAGGCCTGAGGAAAGGGGGGTTGTGGGTAAGCATCTGAGGGAGCAAGGTTTGGGGGAGCCTGGCTAAGGGACTGGAAAGATTTTGGAGAGTCAGAGGAGGTTAGAGGGATGTGAAGAATGAGCAGCAGCAGTCATAGGAGAGATGGGTGGGGGGTCTGGATAAGGCAGCAGGAACAGGTGGGAGGTTCTTCAACAATACTCCCTAGTGGCCACGAGCAGTTGGAATGACAGAGGCGCACGGCAGGTGTATTTTGGAGCTGATCTTTCCAACTCCATTCCTGTCTCAGGGACAGGCATGGCGAGACAGATCCTAATTTCTGGCACAGAGAGGGAGCTAAATCGTTAATATCCTGGTCAGTAATGACCCTCGCTGGAGATAAATGTATTTTGGCTGGTGCAAAAATGTGTGGTGAACTGAGAAAAACGTCTGTGCCCTCAGATACGAACCAAAGATACAGGGATACGAGCTAAAGTATGCAGAGTGCATCCTCGGGGCATGTGTAGGTGCCTAAACTTGGTGTGTGTACAATATGGTGTTTGAACTGAAGGAGGGTGGCAGGGGAAGGGGGGGATTTCCTGCCTCTGTTGGGGTTAATGTCTTGCTGCGGACATGGCTAACTGATGGCTGTGAATCCTTCACACAGCAACAGCATTGTCTGTAGAGCAAATATTTTGTCCATCAGTCTGTACTAAATGATGTGTGTTTTCAAAAAAATTTCCCAAGGGAGGAGATCCCCCCACTCCTTGCATGCCAGTCTCTAATGGGAGAGTTTTATCTAGGGAATGGGCCAAAACCAGACCTCATTTTTTCATTTTGAGGTGAGCCATGGGGCTCTGATTTGAAGGCTTGGATATAAACTTGTCCCTAAGGGTTGGGGTCCAGGTGGTATGTACAAGCATAAGGGACCTGTTTTCTGGTTCTAGTGCAGATGCAACCAAAATCTCAGGAGAACAGCCATCTTCAAAAGCTCTTTGCTTACAAGATTTCTGTGCTTTTGAACTGAACCTCAGCCCTTGTTTGGCCATGAATCCAGACCCCAAAGTCAGCCTAAAACTAATCTGGGTCTGAACAAAGTGCCAGTCTCTAGCTTTATCTCCCTTTCTCTAAATTAGACACTGTGACAGAGGTACATGTCTAAGAGGGAACATCTCTGCCCCAAGAAACTACAGGGGCTTTAGATACATACAGATCCGGACAGATGGAATAAATGTCTGTTCACATGCTATAGAACTACCTCTGGGATTCTAAATGTTTATGTGACTGACCTGGAAATCTAACCTGGTGTTTCTGTATCCATTTTTGTCTTCCACTTTAAAGGAATTTTAGTGCTCATAGAAGTGAGAGGGGTTGAATGGTTTTGGCTAGGATGCCAGGACTAATGTAGGGTAGGCCCCAATCTTCATACACAGTTCTGCCACTCTTCCTGGGCAATTATGGTAAACTGTAAGGTCATTTTAATACTTTGGACTGATTTTACATCAGCAGCTCCTTTTGCTTGGGGATTTTGCCCAAGATCAAAGGTACTATTGGTTTCCCATCTGATATACCTCCATTTAGGAGACTATACCCCCACCCTTTCAGGGGAATGGACTCTGATCTAAAGGGCCTTTGTGGTAAATGCCGGGGATAGCAGGGAAGAAAATCTAATAATGTGTATTTTGGAAGGAAGCTTGTAGGAGAAGATGGCTGATGATTCTAATGAAACCCCACTGGAGGAACCAGCAGGAGGAAGTGTAGAAGGAAATGAAGCTTCAGAAGAAACTCCACAAAATGAACAAGGGGCTCAGGAAACTGAATTACCCAAGCAGGTCACCCAAATGCCAGCTGATGTGCTAGCAGGTGATGCAGAATCCATGGACATTTTGGAAACGGAGACCCAGGCCCCAACAACCACAGCAGACAATTTCTCAGTGGACGCTGCCACCCCTGAGACACAAGAGAACGAACTGAGCATCACAAGTCCACATGTGAGTATGGATATCATCTAACAGACTTCCTATTGCCAGCTCCCCAGCTTGGATCCCTATGATGTCACAAGAAGGGTGTATTCCATTCAGGGCACCTTTTTATTTGTGATATTTTCTATGGTGTCTTTCATGCTCACTGAATCACACTGCCCTTGTATGGAGTTAACTAAAGCCTCAGCAGGGTCAGATTCTGCTCTCTTCCATCCATACAATTCCACAGAGTCTGGCTCACAGAGTTCAATGGAAAATAACAGTAAAGGGAGACATTATTGTTTCCAGTAGCAAATTCTATAGCTCAGATGAAATTCTATAGCTAAGAAGGAGTTTCCATTCAGTCCCCATTTACAATCACTCATAATCTTCTTAAACAAATTCCTTTTCAGGCCAAAGCTTCCTCTGCTTCATGTCAGTCCAGTCATGAATACGCTTTGAAAATTTGAGCTGTGTTTTAGTTATGAGTGAGGGAAACCTAGATTATTCCATATGCTTCCATGAACTTTTGACATTCATGTAGCTCAAAAACAGGGGAGGCTAGAAACTCCAAACTAGGCTTGTTTCTATGGCAAGGTCCTGCACAAGAAGATCCTAAAGAAGTTTAAGTTGTCGTTGGGTGAGAGGCAAAGTATTGTCCAGATCAAAAACTGTAGGAGACAGAAAACAAAGGGTAGAATTAGATGGTCAATATTCATCATGGCAACAGGTTAATGGTGGGGTCCCTCAAGGGTCGGAACTAGATCCAGTGCTATTTAATATATTTCTTAACGCTCTAGAAAGGGGGGCAAGTAGTGAGATAGCACAATTTCTTTTCTTGTTTTCCCTGTTAAATAATGTATATGTGACTATATTAGATTTCCTGTTGTTCAATGTGTAGCATGCAGTGCAGAGGATGTGCAGTGTAGCCGAGTTAAAATTACTGGCAAATCCTTAACCTTTGCATTTCCTGATTTTTTTAATTTTATTTCATTTTATTTCCCAACCTTAGCATGGATTTGATGTTTGTCCCCTGCAAAGCACCGGGGCCACCTATGACACTGTAAACATGATCAATAATGTTTCTGCATGTAACATACAATGTCTGGGGCAGGGAGCAAAATGTGTGTTCATCTGAGCTTGAAAATGTTATAGAGAGTTGTTCAGGAATTCAGAAAGCTAGTCGAGATTACTGGCGCTGCAGAGGAGAAGTCTCTTTCACTAACAGCAGTGAGATTGAATGAAGGGACTTAGAGGAGCCTCGGACTGCATGAACAGAAGGACCATAGAGGGGAGAGGAGAGACATTTTTCTATCAGGTTATCTGGAACAAATCCAAGGAGGGTTTTAAAAACACGCAGAGGAATTTATTGATGCCACAGCCCTAAAATAGGTTCTTATTTTATGGTGTGGCTGGAATCCAAGATAGAATTGATCATATTTTAATAACCAATAGAACTGAAGCATGTAGATGAATGTCAATCCACTGGATGAAGGTTGGATGAGTTACAGAGGTGGTAAGGGAGACAATGCATCACGGAAGAGATGAAATACATTTTTCATTCTGCAAAGTGTACATTGAAGCCTTTATTTGTTTTTAAGGAACCGGTGGCTGATGTCACTGAAGGTCCATCAGAGGAAAGAGAAGAAACTGCAGCAATAACAGGAACATTAGAAGATATTGGACAAGATGAACAGCAGGTACCCACAGAGCCGCAATGGGAGAGCGAGGCTCCTACTAGACTACCAAGCTCCACCGAGGTGGAGCAGGACATGCAGCAAATAAGCCAAGAGGCACAAGAGAGTGACCAGAAAAATCTGAGGGACAAAGAGAGTTTAGCTGATCAGGAAAGCCGGAGCATAGAAGCAGGTGCTGAAATGAGCCAAGAAGAGACAGGATCCGTAGAAGCACCAGTCACTGCCAGCTCAGCTCCAGCCGAGGAGATGTCACTAGTGTCTTCAGCCACCCCTGGCTTGTTGTTTGAAGAGGATGAGCACATCAAAACACATCCAATTGTGAGTATTTTACAGAGTACAAAGCAGAGCCTAGGGAATGGGAAATTTCATGCTAGTGAAAAAGACCAGCTCATCACAAATGAAGTAATCTTTTAGCTTCATGAGAGACATAGTTTTGATTTTAAAGTTTATTTTTTGACTAAAAATAATGATGCATTTGTAGGAGGTTGAAATTAGTGTCAAAGGTTATTCTGATGGCCTTTTTCACTGTCACATCTAACCAGCATCAGCTGCATTTTCAGTCTTCTGCCAATCAAAACAGCTTTAATGGGTCATGGGGCAACTTATTATGAGAAGGGTTTTGCTCCAGTGTTCTTGGCCAAGTGTGGTGTTGTGTGTTACTGTCCTTCTCCCTAAGAGTGGCAGAATATCAGTGGTGACGGAGTGGGTTGTAACTGATGCATATTGGGCTCCTTTAGGATCACAGATGCTAAAAGTAAGAGAGATTATGTTTTATGATAATTCTGTCAATGCTTGGCATAAAAAAGTAACTGTGTTCCTTACAGAGTTTGTCTTGGGCATTTGGTTACAATAGCCACCTCCCTGTTTACAGCCTACTTGATGAAGAGCACAGGGTGATCCTATACGTTTCCTCTCACACTGCTGTGATCCACGACATACTCAGAAACCGGCAATATCATCTACAGGTACAGAAACCCTCTTCCCACAGGTACTGAACCCCATTGCTAGAGAACCCTATCCTACAGGCCCAGAACCCCACTGCAATATCTGCAGGTTCAGAACTCTGTTCTTCCAGGTGCAGAACCCCACCCACAGCAAGGGAAGTAGAAGACTCATACTGGAATCTAAAAAACATTCTGATGACCTTTTTGTCTATCACATCTACCCAGCATCAGCTGCATTTTCACTGTTCTGCCAGTCAAGAGAGCTTTAATGAGTCTGTTTATCTTCGGCTGACTTGGCTCCTTACTGTAACTTGGTGTTATACAGCTCTTCAGACATTTCTGATATAATGATAGTGTACTTAACCGGGAAATATTTATACATCGTGTATATGGCTGCAGAGTGCTCTGCACATTCTTGGGCTCTGTATAAGTAATAAATAATCCTATAATACACTTTGTAATCATATACCTTATACTTGAACTATGAATTGTATCTGCACTGAGGTATAGCCGTGTCAAAGATTTTTATTATTCTGTTATGAATTATAAAACATGTATATAGCGCTGTACATTTATTCTCCACTTTATACATACAGAGAAGTCATGTTCTGTTTCCTTCCCTAGGCAGCTTACTGTGTCAATATGGCAAGACAAGACACAGGGCAACAAATTCAGAGAGAGGGACTGAGGGGATTATACATGGGGTAAAGAAGGAAGTACTCCTAGATAAGGTGGGTTTGAAAGGGGAGAGAGAGGAGGACCTTGACAGATATGGACGTGGAGACTGTCACAGGTGCAATGTACAGTATGTGGAGTTTAATTAGGCCTTTGCTGAATGATGGCTTTAAATAAATGTGGTTCCTAGATCTTTCAAGGCACATTTCTTATTTTGACTCTCTAGGGTCACTCTAATTCTATTTCTTGTCTATGTGTAAGTGAAGATAGGCGATGGATTGCAACAGCTGACCAGGGACCTGATAATCTAATCATTGTGTGGGATGCCTTCTCAGGGTAAGTTCCTAGGTATTTAGAAAGTCCCTGTTTGAGAACCTTCTTTCTTTCCTGTAGCCAAATGCTCCAGATTGCTCAGGAGATGCCACTTTCTCAGCATTCTGGGTAATCACCAAGTAACCTTCTCATGGCAGTATTAGCAAAAACCAAAATTTAGACTCACAAAACAAGACATAGGAAAACTTCTGGAGCCAATATAATAGTTATGAAGCAATTTCAGCTTTTAGTTTAGACAAAAATAATTACATAGTCCAGGAGCGCAGGAAGGAAAAATAGACCAAGCAGACAAGGCACCCATGGTGGAGTAATGGCTTCAGTTTCAAATCACTCCAGTGCAGATAGGTCCACGTAAGATCGGTCAGAGCTCCCCTAGGCCAAGATTTTCAAACTTGGCTGCCTAAGGTTAGGTTTCTACATTCATAATTGAGCACCTAATTTTACTCACTTATTTGTTTACATCTTGGCCCTAGTTCTTAGAATTCTCAGTGCTCGGTGACCTTGGTTGTTGGCTGTAAGCCCCTTCCCCACATTCCCAGTTGCCACTGCTGTAGCTGCCTCCACAACAGTCTCAATCAGACCCCAAATATGCAAGAAGCAGGAGCTACCCTAGAAACGTCAATGAAACCCTAGAAACCATCAATAAGAATTGTTCAGAAATTACAGTCAGAAGAGCCTCTGAAATATGAAGCTAAATCAGGGTTCTGAAAGCAACACCGTAGCTTAGAACAGGACCCCAGATTCTGAGGGGAGTGGGTGGGAGTCCTATGCAATGATACTTTCAAAAAGGAAGCATGCTAGATAATTTCCCCTGCTTTATCAGTACTATAGAAGCAGGATTCCCAGTCTTGCAGTGTCTGGAATCTTATTTGAATTAGTTTGTAACAGCTCAGGGTTGTTGTCCCTCCTCCCCCACCCCCCAGTTATGGTGAAAGGAAGCTTCCAAAATGACAGGTCCTAGAATTTTGTGAAAAGGGTTGTGGGAGGTGGGAGTGGAAGGGGGAGGAGAGCTAAAAATGATATTGCAAATAGTTGTCACTGTAATTAGTGACTGTGTATGCATTGTTCTGCAGGATTCCCGTGCATACGATATTTGATAGTCACCCAGAAGATGGGGTTGGTGCTATTGCTATTTCCCAGGATGCTAAGTATTTGGTAACACTTGGTGCTGGCAAAATACAGGTAAAGAACATGTTTTCTCTGTTGCAGCCTGTAGAGATTGAACCTTGCAAACTTGCACCAGTGTAACTAAGAGGAGGATATGCACCGGAGTTGAGTAACATTGGGCAGGTTGGAGGTTGCTTTTGCAAAATCATGTCAGCTGGGTTTTGGTTTTACTAACTCAGAGGTAGTTCAGATCTGGATTTCATTTATTTTAAAGCTACAAAGTTCAGAAACCTGTATAAGTCAGGATAAACGATTCTGACTTTGACATATCTTTAGTTAACCTGATTACAGTAACTAGCAATATCCAGTGCCGTCACCTTACATTTCAAGCAGAAAAATAACATTCATTTTTTTGGTTAGTTTCTGAACGTATTGTCAATCTGCTCCAGTATGTGAGTAGTGGTATAATGTGAGGCCTAGCTAGCAGCAGTATAACGGAAGTTCTCAGCAAAGTCAGTTTTGCTATGCAATTCACACCCAACATCAATGCCAAAACTATGCCAGGGCTGAAGCTAGTGGGAAGTCATACGAAATGCTAATGCTGCCTCCCGATCCTCCATGTACACAACTGAAAACCATCAAACTCATGTTTGCTTGAGTTCACCTGAGTCAGGATTAGAACCCAGGCCTGCAGAAGTGAAAAGCTAATGCCATAACTTCTTGCATTATTCTGCACCCTCAGGCCAATCTTCACTGGCAAAGAGCCAGATTTAAACATGGTTCAAATCTAGCTGCAGCAAAACTGATTTATAACATGGTTTTGAACAATCTGTGGGAAGCAGAGCACAAACTCATTTGATCTCCAGTTCAAAAAGGATGTCTGACTGCAGGCCTGACCATGCTGGATATTAATTTGTGACTTTTCATACGATCAATATCTCATATAATCAATTTTTAAAAATTCCATACTAACCATCAAGACCCTGCTGGGCTCAATTCTGCTCCCATGTTCCCCCATGCAACCCCACTGACTTTACTGGAGTCGCTGCAGTTATAATGAGCAGGATTAGGCTCATTGAATTCAATAGTGCGTAGAATAGCACACTGATGTCACTTTGCTTTCCCCTGTCGGCCAGAGAGTTTGCATTTGGAAGTGGACTTCACCTGAAGAGAAACCTATGTGTAGTGTAGAATTGCAACCTGCATTTGGTTATCAGGTGAGTGATTCTAATTGTTCAAGGGGTTTAGGAGAGTGGAAACAAGCCATTGTTAAACACAGTGTGCCTGACTTGCACATTAAATCATTCCTGCCCTTGGGGCAGGAACTGGGCTGGGTGGGGGCAGGGCCGGCTCCAGGCACCAGCATTCCAAGCAGGTGCTTGGGGCGGCAATCTGCAAGGGGCGGCAGTCCGTGTGTTTTTGCTGCCCCAAGCAGTGCACCGAATTGCCGCCGCAGACGCGGGGGCAGTCCGTGTGCCGTTAGGGCAACACGTGCATTTCCGCCGCGGCGGCAATTCAGCGGCAGCTTCTATGTTCAGCTGCCCGCGGCGGCAATTCGGAAGCTTCTGTCTTCCGGCTGAAGACAGAAGCTGCCGCCGAATTGCTGCCGCCGTGGAAACACGCGTGCTGCCCTAACGGCATACGGACTGCCCCCGCCGTCCACGGCGGAAATTCAGCGCGCTGCTTGGGGCGGCAAAAACAGTAGAGCCGGCCCTGGGTGGCGGACAAAGATATTGTTGCATTCCTGTATTCTGAGGCTGTGCAGGGCCCTGTGCAGCCCCCAGTATATGTTAGAGCAGCCCTACACACTGCTTCTGGCTGTGATCTTCTTTAGGCCCTGAGACTAGCAATAGAGCCGTGCACTTCAGTCATGCCTATGACTTTCTGCACCAGCTGTAGTGACCTCTCAGCAGCAGGTGCAAAGTAGAGCCCTGATGCCAGCTTTACAACAGCCAAGGTGGCATTCCTAGGGTCACACTCACAAGGCCTTTTGTACCCACTTTAAGGCTCCATTACGCTGCCAGAGTGACATAAGAAGGCCTTACTGAAACTGATCATCAGGCCCTCTGGGTCAAATTCTCTGCAGATTAACACAGTACATTTCTAATAAGAATGGATGTGTTGTGAAGCACAGCACCCCACCAGGCCCGAGCATTCAAATTGAGTTATGTAAATGCTGTAGACGGGCCAACGTGAATTTTAACCTAACTTTAACTTTTTAATTTCAGAACTACATTGTTTTCAATCCAAAAAATCACAAGGAACTAGTCAGCAACAGTAAAACCCAAGTGATATTTTATCTATGGGTAAGTAGACATAGGAGTTAATGTGATTTTTGTAGTTCTTGTGTCACAAGACTAAGATAATTCTGGGAGGGAAAAAATTATCCCAACATTCTAATTACACTACTTTAATACATAAAAGGGAAGAGCTGAGCATACTGAGTTTATGGAGGGATGGAGACGTACTGTGGCTCTGTGTTCTGGAGAGGCAGCATGGCCTAATGGAAAGGGCACTGGATGGGGGCTCAGGAGTCTTGCTTTCTATGCCGGGTTCTGCCAGTTGTGGGACCTTGGGCAAATCACTTAACCTTTCTGTTTCCCCTCCACCCTGTTGTTTGTCTACTTACTGTAAGATCTTCAGGGCAGAAGATTTCTTTTTTACTATTTGCACAGTGCCTACCACAATGAAGCCCCAATCTTGGGTGTGGTGACCAAATGCTACTGTAATAATAAATAATAATGTAGTGTTAGTGCCCAGATAACACAGTGATGGGCATGTTAGAGCCTCTTTTTTGATCAAAGTCCATTTTCAAAATTATCATCTTTATGTGGAACAAGGTCTCTGTATTTCTCCTCAGGATAGTACCGGTTTGCAGTACAGCGCTCCTCATTTAACTGACAGAGTGAGTATTGTAAATGGACAGCACTGCTTTAGCTGGTTTGCTTGTTTTCTGGCAGTGACGACCAGTCTGTCTTACTAAACAAGCACAATGTCCTGAATGGAGTGAACTTGCTAAGTCCCTCCACATCACAGTGTATCCCCCGGTCTCTAGTTTATGGTACTTTGTGATTGTTATTGTAAAGTAACATTTCAGACACTGATTGATTGTGAGAGGCTGCATGGCTCTCTAGGGAACTCTGTGGCTACTGGAGGGGAAAGTCTGGGTTGCTGGGAGGAGAGGTCAGGATGGGTCTCCCAGAAAGAGTTGGTCCTGTTGCATCTCCTGCTGCAAGACCTTCCTCCTCCTGCCTGCATGACAGATTTGCCTCTGCTGGGTCCCGCCATGGGCTGGGGACAGTCACTTCCTAATGTGCATGGAGCTGGGGAGCAGTTTCGTACTGAAGAGGCATGTGCTGCCCGTAGCCTGCTGAGGTGACGGTAATACATGGCACTAACAGAGAGCTTCACATCTGCAGTCATTAGTTAAATAGGGTTTGATGCTCCTCTCTCCATCTGCAGTGTGGAGGGAAACAAAATGTGGGAAAGACCCAAAGCCCAGTAGAGGAGGGGAAGTTTTCATTCTTCACCTAGCAAAGCCCCTCCAAAATACCAGCATGTAGTTGGGACTCTGTCGATATTCGGGGGCAAATGGAGCTGTCATTCTACAAGACATGTTACTGCCTCTAACAGGAGTTTGTTTGGAGACAGTTTGTTTCCTACACTCAGATTTGTGAGATTATTTTTTTCTCTCCGTTAGTTTCCATTAATTTTTGAAAACTTTGCAAGGGTAGGTTAGTTTGTACTTTACAGAGAATGCCATGCGGGGTCTCTTTGCTTCCTTTGCAGACCTTCAACAAGATGGTGGGACTCTTTAGTCAGTCAGTTTTTCATTTTGGCAATTTGCAAGCTCTCACGGCCACATCAGGAGGGAAGCTGGTGGTGTGGGACGCAGTCTGCCCACCGTCCATGCCTGCCAGCTTGTGTGTAAAACCACATAATAGGAAGGCTATTAAGCTGATGTATGTGCAGAAAGATGCCCTCACTGTGCTTACTGCATCTGACAGGTAATGGATAAAATACTTCCCTGTTCTTGAGCTAATGTGGGGATTTAAAAAGCCAGTGTGTACGGCTGAAATGAAAAATCAATGTTTAAACTGTTTTTTGCATTGTTTGTTCTGCATATATTTATACTGAACCAAATCCAAAAGTCTTCACCAAAGCAAACCTCCAATTGCAGTCAATGGTAGTTTGCCTGAGTAAAGAATAGGTAAAAATTGAGTAAGGGTCTTGTTATCTTTTAATGTATTCAGGATATTGAACTGGAATGAAAACAGGATTCTCCTGCAATGTATCGAAGCCAATTCTCCACTGCTTTGCACATTCCACAGCCGTTACACCTGTGCAAAGCAAGTACTATCACCTGTTGTGATAGTACTTTTCAGAAGCATCAGTGACGACACAAGGTGCAAGGCAGTGGCAAATCAGGGCGATCGACACATCACAGGATCAGGGATATCCATGTTAGTTAGCGAGGCCAAATGATGGTGAGCGGTCTCTAGTATAAAGGTTCTCGTGGCATGAGTTTGAGAGTCTCACATTACTCATACATGACAGGTTTCAGAGTAGCAGCCGTGTTAGTCTGTATCCGCAAAAAGAACAGGAGTACTTGTGGCACCTTAGAGACTAACATTATTATTATGCTCTAATAAATCTGTTAGTCTCTAAGGTGCCACAAGTACTCCTGTTCTTATTACTCAGACATGGTGAGTTATGTGGCTCACCTCAAACAAGTGACAGTAGAATCTTTTTGCATCTCTACACACTATCGTATATTTTGCTTATGCAAAATTGTAATGAGATGTGTAAGCGCGTATTGCTTTTAGAGTTCAAGGGTGGGTTTTCCAATTCTCTTAGCAGTGATCTAACTCTGCTCCCAGCAGGAGCTTTGTTCATAGGGAGCAGATTTGGGCCAATACTGAGCACTTCTGAAAATCCTCTTCTAAATAATATTATAGGTAATATTTTCTGTATTCTTCCACATGCAAATCCAGGTGGCTTTAGTTAATATACTGGGTATAGAACTCGAGGCCACAGACAAGTTATTATTAATAATAAAAAACATATAAAATATATTTTATGTACATCCCAGTGTTGCAGTTTTGAGGTTCAATGCTTTGCATACTTCTGGGACTGGATGAAAAGGGTCAAATTCACTGCTGGTGTAAGAAGGAAAACGCCACTAACTTCAGTTGAGTTGTGTCAGTTTTAACTGGCAATAAATGTGGCCGAAATGCTCCTTATTATGTGAAAGCTGAGAATCTCTGCCCCCTAGTGGGATAAGGGAGACATTTGTTGCCCTAATAGTCACAAGGTACCGGACCTAAAACCATCAGTGGGCTAAAATTAAATGAAAGAGAAACTCATAATTTACTGTGCTGAATAATAAACATAAAGGTCTTACTTAATATACACTATCAAAATCTGTGAAATCTCCCACCCCAGACCTAATCAACAGGCTCCACAGTTGTTCACTAATTGCATAGGTTCAGAGAATGGATTAATTTGGGCTATCGGGTGAATTGTAAGAGCAGCTTCCCTATCTTAACCAGTAGAGGGAACTGATACACACTGAAGTCACAGAGGATGTTTTGCCAACTTTAAAATATTTGTTGGCAAGCCATGCAGTTAGCTGACCAGACAGCAAATGTGAAAAATCGGGACGGGGGTGGGGGGTAATAGGAGCCTATATAAGAAAAAGACCCAAAAATCGGGACTGTCCCTATAAAATCGGGACATCTGGTCACCCTACATGCAGTGATACTACTAGGTGCTTAGCTCTAACTGCAGTTATGTATCAACCATCTATGTACTTTTTAAGGATTGCTAACTGGAAGTTAATAGCTATCCTAAATAATTACCTAGCACTTAATTGTTTACACTTTGAAAGTGCTGTCCAGACATTAACTGACCCTCACATCATCATCACCCTGTGAGTGAGGTGAGTTAAGGATCATTGTCCTTGTTTTACAGATGGAAGGACTGAAGCACAGAGAGGTTACGTGATTTGCCCAAGATTGCCCATCAAGTCCATGGCAGAGTCAGAATTAGTACTCAGGAGTTCTTGGCTCCTAGTCTCATGCTTAGATCTCTAGACAATGCCACCACCTTACGTAATGAAATTAGTTTGTAGGTTAAGCATGTGTTTAGCTGCTGCTATACTGCTATGGAGTCTTTAGATACTAATTCTTATTCCCAAGGCCTTGTGTCTAGAGGTTAATGCAAAGGACGGGAAGTCAAGACTATTCTTGGCTGTGTCATTGACACATTGTGTGATTGTTGGGAATTCATGTATCTCTCTGAGCTTCATTTTCGCATCTAGAAAATGGGGATGAAAACGCCCCACCCTGGTATTCTGAGATATAAAAGCCTGATTCGGCTCTCACCCGCGTTCTGCGCCACTGATTACAATGTGCAGTTAGTTACTCTTGACTTACACCAGTGTAAGTGAGAGCAGGATCAGGCCTTGTGAAGCGAATTCTTTCATAAAAATCCCCAGAGAAGAGCAGAGCAGGGCTTGTCTAAACAAAGAGTCTGAGGCAAGCTGGAGTGTAAATCTACCCCATACAAGCCTGCTGTGCTCCAAGTGTCTGCGCGGACCCTGCCGACACGCACTAGAAGTTCAGGAGTGTGCTTTGATATACCTCTGCTTTGAAACAGGAGTAGATCAAAGTGCATCAGGGAACTGTTCGTGCGCAGGGACACTTAGTGCACAGCACACTAGTGCAGTGTAGATTTACACCCTCGCTTGCCGTGAACTAAATGCGTAGACGAGCCCTGGGTTCTTCTGGAGCGCTTTTAAATTGTGTTTTGATTAACCGATTCTTGTCCTTCCTTTTAGCTATTTTGTAACTTGTGATGTCAAAGGTCACATTAAATTCTATGATGGCCAGCTGCAGCTTGTGAACTGGTACAGCCACTTTAAACTGGGACCCATCCAATCCATTTCCTTTTCAAAAAACCCTCCCAGTCTTGCCAGCAACAACTCAGACTACTCCAGTTCTTGTACTATACATGGTCAACCATTTATTATCAGGTGAGAGTCCTTCAGTGATGGTTATAATTAACTGATTAATAAGAAACTGTTGAAATGTTCAACTAGTAGTCGACGGATTTTCTTTGTTGTACTTTGGCTGTATCAGAATGGATTTTAAATCCTAAATCTAGTTGTGTGTGAAATTGTCAATGGACGTGATTCAGGTGTTAATATACAATATGATAGGTAGGTGAGGTTGCCCATTGTACTGTCTTCTCTGCAGGAAGGGCTGCAGATCTTCACATTGGTCATCTTGATGCAGAATCAAACTTGTCCATCACAGACAAGGGGCAAGGGGCTGTCCCACTGCTAGTTCATTTTTGCCTCCCCAGTTGCCTGCAGCCTGAAACAGAGCTTCCTTATGCAGAGTTTTTAGACTCTTATGGCAACAGTTTTAAATTTCACATGTTCTCTAGGGAGCTGTGGGGCATAGATAGACTCCTCTGTAAACCTGAGTTCTGCCTCAGGGAATAGGTATTTTCCCTATTGATCTCCTCTGTCTGGTTCCTCCTCCTGAGTAATTGCTGTAGTTTCCTGGCACTGGCAGCCCCTCTGGGAAGTAAGAAGTGGTGGAAAAGCAAAGGGAAAGGTTAAAAGACGCTCCTGCTGTTAGGGTCCCATCACTAAATGAATAGATGGAGATTCAAGCTAGCAACCTCTGCAGACCTTCTGCCTTACCAGGAATTACAGCAGCTTCTTTTGGCCAGGCAGATACACAACTCTCCACCAGCTCTGGCACACCAAGCTTCACGCCAGGACAAGTGACTGAAAGTCTCTCCTGCCCCACAGGGAAAGTCAGAGCAGGCTTACAAATGCTAAAGAGAGGAGGTGTGGTCTGAGCACAGGACTGAGGCCCAGGAACCACTGGTTTCTAATGCCGACTCTTTTTCAAACACTGTTCATGGCCTTAGGCTTGCTAAGTTCCTGACTCCACAGAGCGTCCCTGTGTTGTCAGTGAGTGATTCCTGGGCAGTACAGTAAAGGGTGGCAGAACTCAGCTCTGAGAAAGGACTTCAGGATTTGGCACTTTCATTGGGGCCAGTCTCTCACATTGCAGGATGGCTGATAACCACTTCCTGATAAGAGTTTAGTAACATATATGCATGGTCAGTTGTTTGGTTTATATATCTTTGCTTATGTATGTGCAGAAACTGAAGTCCAGCTGCACTAAAGACACAGCTGAATGAATGGATGAGCAGCCATTCTTTCCATTGTTTTAGGGAGCAATCATTCTCTAAATTACTGACAAGAAATTAGCCTGCTGTGTAAATGGGAGGGAAAAGAGTCCACCTGCCTGATTCATCAAATTGTGTTTGTTTCTTCATGTTAACAGGAATTTTATTCTCTCCACATTGGACGCGACAGTGCTTCACATTACAGCAGAGGGGACAAAACCGGAAAAATTAATGGAGGAGGCCAAGGAAGCTGTTAATGCCATTGCTTGCCACCCTAGCCAGCCTCTCATTGCCATAGGAAGTCACTGTGGGCTGCTAAAGGTGTGGGACTATATGCAGACAAAGTATCTCATTAGCCGAATCTTTATGGGGGCCAGTATCCAGTGCCTCTCCTATGACCCTGAAGGTATTTTTACCTTGAGATCTCACTGAACATTGACCATCAGGTTTCCTGAGATGAGTGATCTGTACAATAATTGTTCTCTGATGTGTATTTTAGGTTCTTTTCTGGCGGCTGGTTTTACTGATGGAACCGTTTACATCCTTGATTCTATATCATTAGAAGATGATTGCAAAGAGTTCAAATACTCAAGAGGGCCAGTAACTCAAATAAGCTTCTCTCATGATTCCCAGTATCTTGCAACTGCTGTAAGTTTTTCTCAAGATAAATGTATATTCTCCTTGCAGCACCTTTTGGTGGGACTGGAACTTACAGGCTGTGCCATGATATGATCCTGAAAGGAGAACAGGCAGGAACGCTCGCCCTCTTTTAAAGCCCTCTTAAAGCTGTGACTTTGTAAAAATGGCACCTTCCTCCTCAGTGTACCTGCTCCCTGTCTCTATATAGAGCCCTACCAGCTGATTCTAGTGACAAAAATAAGTGTTGACATCTCTTTACTCCTCTGATTCCTGCAGTACTAGCGATGGGAGAGTGAGATGGAGTCTGGTCTGGCTCATGTATCATCAAAAGAATTGTGAACTCATTTTCATATTTCAGTGCACAGATGTAACTGGCAGTATTTTAAGGCAATGAGGTTGCATTTGGAGTGCAGAATCTTAATTACTGATGATGATACATCCCATGGGGGCTGGAAGTTAAGAAAAATATATTTTTGTTTGTAACCTGATCACATTTGCTCCAGGCTCGCAGAGACAATCAATATAGAGTTTCATGATGCCATTTTTACATCTCCTTTCCAGAGCAGAAGCACACTCTAGTATACCCCCGGGGTTGGTCAGTGGCTTCCTTTCAGGCAGGGCTGAAGAGTTGTTCTTTGTTATTTTAGTGTTGGTTGATTCTGTTCAGATCCTTTCTCCCAATCAGGTTTGTTGTTGTTATTGGCATTCTATTTACCTCCTTTTCCTTGTGGCTTATCCAGCACATAGTTAGAAAGGCCTGTAGGCCAGACTAATGAGCTAAGAAATGCTAAGAATTTCCTTGACAGCTGGGGGAACACAATAGAAGTGCAGGCTGAAGATCAACTAAAATATTTGTATTGTCATTTTAGGATGAAAAATATGCAGTGACTGTTTACAAAAGAATACTGAAAAATGGTGAAAGATCCTGGGAGCATCTAGCAGGGCTTCATTCACATTATAAACCAATTCGAAGTATACTATTTGGAGTCCTTTTAGACAGCGATCAACCAAGGCTCTTAAGCCTTGGGGAGGACAGGCTGTTGGTAAGTCTGCTTAAAAGCATGCAAGGCAGTAGAGTTTACTGGTTAGAGCAGGGGCTTGGTGGCAGGACTCCTGGGTCCTATTCCCAGTTCTGACTCAACTTGCTGTTTGACCTTGGGTAAGTTACTTTAGCTCATCTGGGTCTCAGTTTACTCATCTGTAGCCTGAACGTTTCTAGGCACCACTGAAGATGTTGGGTTTCATGTATGAAACCCTGTGTGTCTTAGGTCCTGGCTGTGTGAGAGACAACTCTCCATCCCACTATTTGAGAACAAATATGCCCCTATCATTGATAGTCAGTGGGCTTGTCCCTTTGCACGTCTGGAGTTGGCAGCTGGGCATTCTCAGTGAAGGGCCCTTGACTCTGTCACCTGCTCCCTCTCTTATCCAGGTAGACTCTCACTTCGAGCTTCACTTCATATTGCAAGACCTGTCTAGTTACTGGGGGTGAAAAAATCTTCCCCCAGGCTCCATACCAGTTGCCTTTAGAGCAATGAAGTTCCAATAGGGCAAGATTTGTCCCCTTTGCCCCCAAGCTGCAGAGCAGCAAAGGGTGAAATGGACCCAATCTCTTGTTGCACCCTTCTCAATGGGAGGCAATGGCCAGTTGATGCATGTAGCAGCGGATACACCAGCACAGGCTTCCAAAGCCTACTGTGAAGGAACAGTGTCCCTGTGATGTGTAGGGGACCATATACCCCTGCACAGGTTCCCCACATTCTTCCCACTCCCCTTCCCCCAATGAACTAACACCAATTCCACTGCAGTCAGGACCCTCCACAGCCAGGGGATTTACACCTCCAGCTTTGGCTGAGGGTTTAGCATGTCAGCAGGGAGCTGAGTTTCTTTTGCTGTGGAGTTCTTATTGTGTTCCTCGTAACTGACATTGCATCAGCTTAGTGAGGTTATAATCCATGTGATTTTTCATAATTATGGATACATGAGCAGAGGTTGCAACAGTAACATTTTATAAACCTCAAAAAATCTCCTCTCCTACCATGTAGGGCTTTTGGGGATGTGAATTCATTAGCATTTGAAAAGCACACTCCAATCACTAGTGTAAAGCAAAAGGTACTAGGGAGGAGCAGACTACCATGAATGCTGGCAAGTCTGTGCAGCTGTTTCACATGGATCTTGTTCATTGTGTTCTATTCAGGTGGAGTATGATCTAGGCAGCAGCAGTAAAGAATACCTGGCAGTCCTGCGAAGAGACCGCATTGAACAGAACGCGGTCCCAATGTGTTTGGCCTGGTACCCTCCCTTCACTCCAGAAGCTTTTATTCTCACTGCCAATAATCGGTACAAAATGAAGCTGTATAATGCTACGACTAAAATGTGCAGGTAACTGGGAAACTCAAAATTTTCACAGTGAGTCAAACCTTGCTCGCCTTTCCCCCAATCTTCTCCTCTTGGTGTGCACCCAAGATCAGTGGATACTACTGAAGAATTTGGCCTAATGGACTTGCAGAGAGTCAGAACTGAGAATACAAGCTCAGAGTCCCGAGTGCCTGGGCTCTGTTCAAACCACTGGACCCAACGTTCTTTACTAAAAGAGGAGGGAAATTGTGATCATGATAGAGTCCTGCATAGCTCCACTGATTTAATTGATAAAGCTGTCTGTGTTATCAGGCTACTGTACCCCCACTTCGACTGTGCTAGCTACCAAAATATCAGTTCAGAAGGTTTTCCCTAGTTACAACAGGAATCTTGCCCTGGCCAACAAAGCTAACTAGCAGACTTTAAACCCAGATGGACCCTGTATTGGTTTTCAGATAAAGAATGTGAAGCCAGCATCCAGTCCAGCTCAAGACCTCTCTCTGCTTTCTGAGCCAGACTTTCCTGTCTCACTGCTACAGCTGCCCAAATATCCTTTTACCAGAAGCTGAAATAGTCCAGGTTCTTAATGGAGCACATCAAATACGCGGAGAAAGATTTTGCTGGATGGATGTAACTGAGGGTAGAATTCAGCTCTTAGCTCCCCCTTCAAAGTTTCCTGTGGAAATGACTGATCACTGTATAACACACGTTAATGGAATGGAAGCCAGCTGTCTCACAGAGGACACACTAGCCAGCCATCGAGGATGTTAGTGACTAAATTAATCACAGTGTTTGCAGAGATGATCCAAGAGAGTGGTTCTTTAAAAGCTCCTTTTGCCGGCTTGCCCTGAATGCTAACCCTCTGAGATTATGTAACGATGTGTGATTGTTGTCCGAGCCTAAAGAGCTGGATGTGTTGGAAGCCGAGCGGGTCATTCTTCAACCAAAAGTGCAGAGTCCCAAGGGGAAGCCGATATTTGAGCTAGTGGGAGCCAGGCAGCTTCAGTGAAGGCCAATAACTGAATGAGCCATGGAGACCAAACTCTTCTCTCACTCCCAATGGTGGCCCTTCCAAGGAGAGAGACAGGGCAATTGGAGTAGAAGATTTTGGTCTCTAGACACCTTTCACCAGCACTAAATTCACACTCTCACACCCCTATACACACACACATGCCCAATCCCATACTTGTGCACAGCAACATTTGTGTGAAAAAATGGAGATCAATAGAATAAATGAAAATGTTGTTTTCCTTTAGAAAGACACTTCTGGGGCCAACCTACGGGTCACCTCTTGAGAAGATACAAATCCTTCCAGCAGCAAACAGTCAGGATGCACAAAAACGATATCTGGCCTATATTACAAAAGATAAGGTACAGAGTTCCTATATATTTATGTCAGATATGCTTTTTGGATTGTTTTGCATAACATTGCAAAGAACCTTAGGTACAGTTGCCATTTGTACCTAAGGGAGAAATACACCAGATATTTAAAGGGAGGCAGTGTTACCAAGTGGATAGAGCACTGGACTATAATGAGGGAGACTTAGATTCTATCCCCGGCTCTGCCATAGCTTTGCTGGGTAAACTTGGGCAAGTTACTTCCCATCTTTGTGCATCAATTTCCCCATTGGTAAAATGCGGCTAATGATATTGACCTGCGTTGAGATTTACCGATGAAAAGTGCTATTAAGAGCTAGGTATTATTCTGTTATAGTATTTATTTATACGCCTCTACCCCGATATAACACGACCCAATATAACATGAATTCGGATATAACGCGGTAAAGCAGCGCTTCGGGGGGGCGGGGCTGCGCACTCCGGCGGATCAAAGCAAGTTTGATATAACGCAGTTTCACCTATAACGCAGTAAGATTTTTTGGCTCCCGAGGACAGCGTTATATCGGGGTAGAGGTGTACTACCAAATATTTCTATAGTGCTCCTCGCCATATCCTCTACATGTGCGTGCATATAGTGAAACCTGCCCATAGCAACTACCCAGCATGAGAGAAAAATTCAATCTCTGGAATACTTTAAAGTGCTTGCTTAGGACAAAGGTTTGCCTGTTGTACATGCAGGTCCTTAGTGGAGGTTTCACCATAGATATGGGAGGTTCTGAGTTTCAGGTAATCTAGTCCTGCATGTGTTCAGCAAGGCAAGTAACAAAACAAGTGGAAAGAGAGTGCAGGTCTGAAGTTGAGGTACTGGGGGGATTAAATGAAAGATATAGGGTTGGGTGAGACCAGAGGTATTGGAAGCTGAGGAATTGGGAGTAGGAGATGAGGGGACTGGGAGGTGGGAATTGTGGAGAGGAGTTGTTTAGCCTTTCTGTTGTATTTCACTTGGGAGTCAGTTGTATTGCTTTCTATGCACAGTGGTCACCATTTAAAAAAATCAGTATTTCCCCACAGGTACCACAGTATTTCTCTATACTTTGAATATTCAATAACTACGGTATTGAATTTTGACACCCACCCCCTTCCCCATATATGAACATTACCTGTCCCTGGCAGGAGCGCCGCCAGCTTTTCTGCCACCCTAAGTGGCGGAAGGTCCCGCCCTGAAATGCCGCCCCCCACAGAGGCAGCGGAAGGTCCCGCTGCCGAAATACCGCCGCGGTTGCCGCCCCCCAAATTGTAGCGCCCTAGGCGACTGCCGGCCCTGGTCCCTGGTGAAGAAGGAGTTAACCTCAGCTCAGCATCCCTCTCTGCACACAGCTCCTCAGGGGAGGGACTATAAAGGTTGATCTTGGCAGACAGCTGGGTGAGAATGCCTTTGGGATGGGCTGGCTTCAAGCCCAGGGGTTATGGAGCTGGACTGAACTCGAAGCCAGGAGTTTGCTGTTTCCTTTTCTGCTTGTATTCTGTTTTTTTGTTAGACCTGCTCTCCTTAGAGGAAAGACCCTGTCATCCATGGATGCGTTTCCCACCAGCTTATGCTGAGCTCCCTGCGTGGTTACTGTGCGGAAGTGGTGGCCAGTGTAGAATAACACACTAGTGACTTAAAAAAAAAAAAAAAAGCTGCTGCTTAGGTGCTGCAAATGCTTCGGGCCCATGTTCAGACCTACTGTGAGCAGATATAACTCCAGTGAAGTCACTAGGTGGTTCCTGGTTCCACCCAGGTCTGAATTCAGCTCTGGGGATTTGATTATCTCAAAAGAGCCGTGTGACTTATTCCTTCCTGGGTTGTTGATTTGGGTTTCCAGGTGGCAAATTCTACCCTGATATGGGCACCTGAAACCCATTAACACAAATGGAGACAGTGTGATTACATCTGAAAGCAGAACATGGCCCCTACGCACATAGTGTACAGGTTGGATGATCTATAGGAAGGCTACCATTAGGGCCAGCACTGCTTGTGCCCCTGAGATTCACACTGACTCGTGGAACAATGTGGTAAAACTTTAGATTTACATATTGATGGGCCCTTCCTTAGTCAGCCCTTTCGTCCACACTGGAATATTTCTGGGGTAAATCTTGCCCCATTTTCATTAGCATGGAGGTCTCTGTGCACTGCAGATCTGGTGCATTTCCACGGCACTAGAATGGATAGGATTTGAGGGCCCCATGCAGAAGATGCAGATTCAGGACACAGCCCCATGAGCTCTTGCAGTCTCAGTGCTGCAGGAGTATTTTCAGAGCAGGCTGAGAGTGGATTCTTGTCACTACAGAACCCTCCACAGTGGACAGCACAACCTCCTAGCCAGCCTACGAGGGGGTAGAATTTACCCCTCTGTGTCACATAGGTCATAGAGCATAAGGCTAGAAGGAACCAGAGATCATATAGTCTCACCTCCTGTATACCACAGGCCACCAACACCGTCTAATACTAAAAGAGCAGAATTTGTATAAAAGTGCCAATCATCATGGAGTTACCCTTATTCTTGATAGGTTGGCCTGCAGATTTTGCCCATTGATGGTAACCCCCACAAGTCCTCGGCTTTCATTTGCCATCCAGGAGGTGTCTCCAACCTTGCTAGTTCCTACGATGGATGCCATGTCTTTACAGCGGGGGGGAACGACTGCATCGTGATGAAATGGGAAATTAATGTAAAGTGAGTAAACACCGGGATAAAAGCAGAGCGCGCTGTTCTCATTGCTTGTGATGTGCTCTGTCTCTTTACACAACTGTGACCAACACAGTTAAAGCATATGTCCCGTTGCCAATGAACTTATGCTTATATAGGGATATTCATCCCAAAGGATCCCATTCTGCTTCAGAAAGGCTTAACATTGAAGCCCCTAAAACTCATTCAGCCAAGAAGCATTAATATAGGTACCCTGGTGCAAGCGTGACTCTAATACCATCCTGTGCAGCACTGACACCTGCATTTCAGAGGATTCAACTTTGTTTAAAATGTTACCTGATCCAGCGTTGGTTTGCTAGAAGGGCTGCAGTTAAAACAGAGAGGGCTAGATCTTCACACGTGCTCGGGACCCACAATTGGAGCCAGATTTTCAAAAGGGGCTCAGCTCCCATTTAGGCACCTAACTGAGGTGGGCAGATTTTCAAAGGTGTTCTGAGGTGGGAATCACTAAGGATGCTGAACTCTTTTGAAAATCTGGTCCCAAGTGTCCAGTTACCCATCACATCATCTGAGAGGGTTGGCAATGGAACCCACAATTCCCTCTCCCACCAATTTATAATTAAGGGTCCTGTTTTTGGACTAAATTCTTAGAATCCTGCTATTTCCTAGGCTTCTGCCCCATCAGCTAAGGGCCAGATCCTGTTAGACACTGAATATCCTTATGTCACATGGAAGTCAATGGGAGTTTAGGGTACTCGGTACTTCGCAGGATCTCACCCAAGGTGAATGCAAACAGTGATGTGCTCTAGTGACCTGAGCACAGGAGTGGGAATCAAAAACTCATAAGTGCTAATCCTGGGTTGGACACTGCCTCCCTCTGGAAGCTTTGGAATATCTCTTCTCCTCTTGGCTTCATCATCTGTTAAAAGGGGCTGATCATTCTGACCTACCTAGTTCATAGGCTTACGTAATGATTAATAAATGAGTATTTTTAAAGTGCTTTGAATATGAAAGGTACTATGTAAGTGCTAAGTAATTTATAAATCATGGATTTTAAGATCCCTGCCTGAGGAGCCACAGGCTGGGATCTTTTTAGAGCCAGGCAGTGGGGATTGCGAGGTTTGGGCGGGGAGGTGGGTCTACAGGAGCATCTGTTTCTTATAAAATGCCCTGCAGGATGAAAAACAATAGAGAAGTGTTGATATAGAGTATCCAGTTTCCAAATGAGATGGTCTGATATTGTCCATTTGCAGAATGGATTTAGGACCAACAACTCTAATGCCTTGCTCATATGAGTAGACCATTTGAAGTAACTGGGACTGCTCCTGTGAGTAAGGACTGCTTGTATATGCCAGTTTTGTGCGGCCCTGGCAGCAAGCTTGGAACTTTCCTTTGTCAGCTTCCAACTGAAGAGCTGTGCCAAAAAGCTGTGCCATCGATGTCCGAGAGGGGACACCTCCTCCAAAAGCCTTTGTTTACGGCCCTTGGTAAAGATGCCAAAAGGAGAGGCCATGTTTGTTGCCTTTAATGTCTGGGCTATTCATTCTGATGTGAGCACAAGGTGGGGTGAGGCTACCACCGTGCCAAGCGCGCTATGAATGCCTAGATCGATAGATGCAAACATCAACATGAAGCAAGCAGCTGCAAATGCTCTGAAACCAGCCTTTTCAGTGCAGCGTAACTTCATGTTTGAAAAAGTAGGAGATGGAGCTTACTCATTCTCAAAGCTAGAACTGAAGGATGGTTTAGGTTAGAGGGTTAGCTATCTATCTGTCTGCCTTAGGGTTTTTCATAGTACCCGTTGCCATCGTATGTAAGGTGGGAATTCATCCTCTCTTTGATCCCTGCTGGGGCTGACTTTAAGATACTGCTGAAGAACACATTGTTGCCCTTTGGAGTGCACCTAGGGCTTTATCCCTCAAACACGCTCACTCTGCAAAGAATTCAGTTCAGACACTGTCCACTATGAATAGAGCTCCACCTGATGATTTCCTTGTAATACCAGCCAGTTGCACAGCAGTGAGGGCACAGAGCAACTTCCGAGCTGCCAGAGCAAATGAAGCCTCTTTATGAGCTAATTATCACTTTACTGCTGCTTCTGGTATTTTCTGAGTCTCCACTATGTTTAATGTCAAATAACTTAATTACAAAAAATCATAAAACTTGCAGATAGCATAATGGAGAACAGCACACCAAAGGTGCAGATCAAAGCTGATGCCATGCTGTCATGAATGCACCGGGATGTTGCTGATGTAATTGCAGTACCAGGCTATTGTAGTGTCTTGGGCAGTTTTCATTGTGGGAGCTGTTACTTTTCTGCATCCTGACTAACACATGTGGCACTTTTGTCTCCACCTGCCTATGAAACTGAAATTTAGATGACAGATGATGGAGCTAGAGCGGAATCTTTACATGTACACTGCATCTAGGACATTGTCTTCCACTGTGGAGAATAGAGCGCCTGAGTAACAGAGCCTAATATCTTATCGGGAAGGTGTGTGTGTAATTGTTAGAGTCCGGGCACTAGGAGCTAAAGTTTGATTGTTCTGTGGAAAGCTCTGCGCACTAGCCCTTTACCTGTTCAAAGTGCTGGCCTGACATAAGCTAATGAATCCCCACAATGTTCCTGTGAAGTAACACACTTTATAAATGGGGAAACCAGGACACAGAAAAGTTAAATGTCACACACAAAGACTACACACCAAGTCAGTGGCAAAAGCCAGGATTAAAACCCAGCATCTCCTGGTTCCCAGCCCTGTGCTCATTCCATTAGACCAGAGACACATGCAATAAGAATTACCTACTATACTGGGCTATTGTATGTAAAACACTGGGAAATCCTGGGATAGAAAGTGCTGATTGTTCATAGAGTAACATAAGTTTCAACTTAGAACTATACCTTTCCCTGTTTGTTCTGAGTCCTGGGTGGATTTTGTTTATTTGTTTGTTATAAGTGTCTATGTGGCTGGCAGCAATGAGTGGAAAGGGAAACAGGACATTTTTCCTCACACGAACCCTTTCTGAGCTATCTTTTTGTTATTGCCATAGTGCTTTGGAGGCTGCTGTTTCTCTGGGCGGTGAGGATTTGATCCCATTCTACAACCTTTTGGATGGCGGCAGAGATGGTGAATTCTTCAGGGTAATTACAGTCACAGTAAACATTGTGTGGTAACAGCTGGTTAAGATGTTAGAATTAATTTATATGGGTCTGACAAATTGTGGGGGTCCAAATCTGCTTTAGCAATCATTTCATTGATATGCTTTTTAGTATATCTTCAAAGAGGCTTATGTGCCATGCATGTTGAGAAACTGAACTTTGTTGTACTTCCTTTGATTTTCTCTCAGGAACTGGAGGACTATTTTTACTATGCACAGCTGCGCAGTCAGGGTATTGATGCAATGGAGACCAGACAGGTGTCAACACATATTCCCTTGGAGGAAGTTCCATTTGTAATGAGAGCAATGGGGTTTTATCCGTCAGAGGAAAAGGTTTGTTTTTTACCAAAGAGAATTATTGTGTTTACAGCGTATGCGATTGGCCAATTTCTGATCTCAGTCACATAGGCTAGATCTTAAATCCATGGATTTTAAATGTATTTAGTCTAGAACTACATTAGTGTAACTTTGATCAAAATCTGGCTCTGTATCTTAAAAAAAAAATGTATGGGACAAAGTAAAGATTCAGTACCACTAGGGGATTGGATTGCTCTAGGGCAGGGGTGGCGAACCTGAGCCTGAGAAGGAGCCAGAATTTACCAATGTACATTGCCAAAGAGCCACAGTAATACGTCAGCAACCCCCCCACCCCACCACCCCTAGCACCTCCTGCCCGCCGGCAGCCCTGCCGATCAGCACCTCCCCCTCCCTCCCCAGGCCTCCTGCCCACCACGATCAGCTGTTTTGAAGTGTACAGGAGGCTCAGGAGAGAGGGCAGTAAGGGGTGGGGGCCTTGGAGTAAGGGGTGGAGTGGGGGCAGGGACTGGGGTTGAGCAGTGGAAAGTTGGCGCCTGGAGCTCCAGCCCCGGAGTCAGCACCTATGCAAGGAGCCGCATATTAACTTCTGAAGAGCCGCATGCGGTTCCGGAGCCACAGGTTGGCCACCCCTACTCTAGGGCTTGGTAAAAGGAACCTTTCACCTTTAGGTTGGATGGACAAATCCAGCCCAAGTCAATGGAGTTCAAAAGCTTTCATCTGTCAGGTGTTTGGTGGCCTCAGTCCAGTTCCCAGAGAGTAAGTGCTCACAGCACAAAAATCACACCCATAATTGGCACCTCAGAAGAGAGGTTGGTTGCCTCAGAAAAGAAACTGAAAGCATGAAGACTGGATTCTCCTTTCATTCGATAGGGCAGGGGCGCTGGAACAATGTATAATGGGGGTGCTGAAAGCCATTGAACTAAACTATAAACCCTGTATATGATGGAAACCACTTCAAGTGAGGGGGTGCTGCAGTGCTAGTTCCAGCACCTGTGCTATAGGGGGGTCCCTCCAGGTCAAATTGGGGCCCACCCTGAGTTTCTTCTGCTTGTGTTAAGTGTCGTTATACACACATGGAGCTTTGGAACTTTCAGCTCTAGATACTGACTCGTCCATATAGTATACAGCCTCTTGTTTTCCTTCCCTTTATGCCTTATAGTAATGATGAGAATGATTTTACATAGAGAGAGCACCTTTCACCTGCAAGGGACCTCAACATCCTTCACTAACTGATAAATGTTTGACTTAAATTCTTATGAAGATCTCTCAGAGTTTTCTTTGTCAGGTCACAGCAATGGGGGGCTTTTTTCTATCAAAAATTTCTCAGGAGTTTTAAGCCTCAAATCCTCTTTGTACTGTAGCTAAAGATAAATCCCTTAATAAGGTTGATGATTCTTATCCTATTGTAATAGTATTTCTGAGGCAGTTTGTATTTACACATACCTAATTTATAGCATGGCAACCTGGCAGAAAGGAAATTAAGGTACCTGGAGCAGATTTATTGACTCTGTTGCAAAGAGGTGCAAATTACACCTTGCAGGGCCAGCCTAGTCCCTTCATCCAGGAGAAATTCTCTCCAAGGGAGAAGACTAAGCAGTGGCATCACGGCTGTATTCTCTCAGGCTTTCTGCCAGGGAACAAGCTTTAATTTCTGCTGGGGCTCCATAGGAACCCCAATGATGGAGGCTGCACTGAGGGAGTGCCACCCCACCAGCCCTGCAGCACTCTTTCCCTGGGGATCCAGCAGAAGGAAAGTTCTGGGCACTTTTCATCAATGCAACCTTCCCCTAGCAGATTTTTCTTGGGGCTTCTGGAGCTGCAGAAGTTGGTCTAATCTTGGGATGAGCTGGTGCAGTGTCCTGCTTTGGTACTATAATTTTGTACATAGATGTTTTCCTGGGCTCATTACATTGGCACCTCCTGCTGGTGGGGAAGAAGAGAATGTATTCCTCTCATACACAGTTGCTAGAGGAGGCATGAGGAATATCTCCTGATAAATAATCTGTAAGAAATTAGAGGACAGCATTTCAGTCAAAGAAACTACCCTGAAATTAGATAGCCTATGATCTGCTTCACAAAGTAGGTGGGACAATATTAATTCACAGAATGAAAATTCTTCTGTCTCCAGAGCATTTTATTAAATAAAAAGTGAGAGGGGAAAAATCAGCATGGAATCCACTAACAGGAGCTCTTGGGAGCTGGAGAGTT
The DNA here is from genome assembly GCF_011386835.1 of Chrysemys picta bellii. Taxonomy (NCBI): domain Eukaryota; kingdom Metazoa; phylum Chordata; order Testudines; family Emydidae; genus Chrysemys; species Chrysemys picta. Next base: position 27,817,756 of record NC_088805.1, read on the forward strand.
TTTCTTTTATAATTCACTAGGACAGGGATAAAACTTAATCCCAGATCAGCTAGAGCTGAGTGAAATGTTCTGTTCTTGCCCTGCATGACATTTGCCAGGGTGAAAATATAAGTCCATGATTTCCATCTTCTCTGAGCACCATTCAGTGGAAAAACTTGTGACATGAGGACAAAGGCCCAGGGCTGAATGCAAAAGCCTCCCCACGGAGGCTTTGCATTGGCCTGCTTTCCTGGGGCGTAGAATGCTTGGTACGTGTTGGCACTGGGAATTCTCCCAGCATTTAGCTCCATTTGTAACTGTAAGGAGGCTGCTGCCTCTTTAAACATGAGCACAATAAAGGCATGGAACAGAACCTGCCTTTCAAACAAACATCTGCAAGGCTGCATGCCACTCTGACTCACAGCAGCAGGCTTCAGGAAAGCTGTTAAACTGCTAGTGACAAAGAGGCAGGCACTGCCTGTCTGCCCAATAGAAGGACTGCTGAATGAGTGATACAGGGAAATAAAGGGCAGGATGTGGGACCCTTTGAGCAAAGTCCAGTCCTCTGCAGTTGCAGAGGGCCCCAGAGGGAGTTCTGCTGCACAGGATGAGTGGGTATTGGGAGTGGGGGTGGAAGGAGGAGAATTTTGGAAACTAGGGTTACCATATTTCAGCAAGCAAAAAAGAGGACGGGACGAGCCCCGCCCCCGTCCTGCCCTAACCCCGCCCCCACCCCTCCCACTTCCCGCCCCCCTCAGAACTCCCAACCCTCCCCCTGTTCCTTGTCCCCTGACTGCCCCCTCCTGGGACCCCTGCCCCTAACTGCCCCCCAGGACTCCACCCCCTACCTAAGCCTCCCTGCCTCTTGTCCCCTGACTGCCCCCTCCTGAGACCCTCCCCCCACCCTAACTGCCCCCCTAGGACCCTACCTGTACCCTGATTGCCCCAACCCTTATCCACACCCCCACCCCCAGACAGACCCCTGGGACTCCCACGCCCCATCCAACCACTCCCCACCCCCTGACAGCCCCCCCCCCCATAAATCCCGACCCATCTAAACCCCTCTGCTCCCTGTCCCCTGACTGCTCCGATCCCTCTCCCCACCCCTGCCCCCTGACAGCCCCCCCCCAGAACTCCCAAACACCCCCCCCGCTCCTTGTCCCCTGACTGCCCCCTCTTGGGACCCCTGCTCCTAACTGCCCTCCAGAACCCCACCCCCTACCTAAGCCTCCCTGTTCCTTGTCCCCTAACTGCCCCCTCCTAAGACCCCCCCAAACTGCCCCCAGGACCCTACCCCCTACCTGTACCCTGACTGCCCAAAACCTTCTCCACCCCCCACCCAAAAGCCCCCCCCCGAACTCCCGAACCCCCCCCCCCGTCTCTTGACTGCCCCCTCCAAAATCTCCCTGCCCCTTCTCCTGCCCCCTGGCCCCCTTACCCCACCGCTCAGAACATGGTGTTGGGCTCTGTGCGGAGCCGGACACGTGGCTGCGCTCCCCAGCGCAACACACAACCCGGTCCCTGCCCCTGCACAGTGCTGCCGGAGCGGGGCGCTGGGCTGCAGGGGAGGAGGAGCTGCCGAGGTCCAATGCAAACGGCCCGGCAGGCCGGCCGGCTCAGAAGGGGGGGGGGGGGAGGAGGAGCTCTACAGCTGCGCCGGAGTCCAGCCCGGCAAGCTGCAGGGGGAAGGGCTCTGGCTGCCAGAGCCCCATGCGAGCGGCTGACTTTCCTGCAGCCCTCCCAGCCGCACCTCGCTCTGCATGGGGGGGAAATCCCGGACATTTTTAGTGATTTACAAGTTCCCCCCCGGATGCTATTTTTAACACAAAAAGGAGGACATGTCCGGGTAAATCCGGACGAATGGTAACCCTAGCATACCACATTGCCAGCTGCGTGCGTGGAGACTTCCTGCACACTTGTTTGTAGCAAGGTGGAGTCACCATTTTGTGGACTCACTGTGCACTCTCCCCAGAGTGGAGAGACAGCTGCAATGAGGGCTGCAGTGAGGCAGCCAGAGAATTGCTCTGCCTTCACTGCATGGCCTGTGGGGGAATCATTCCTTCCCCCAATCATGTCAATTGTTGGATACATCTCACAACGAAAGATTTCCCCAGTATATTACATCCCAGACAAAATGCTTCTCTGAGAATAACAGAAAGACCCCAGTGTATTGCAGGAATTGTACTACTGGGGTTGATGTAATTTTGATGTGGTAAACAACTTCTTTAAAGAGACACTGTCAACTAATCTGAGACTAGAGTCTAATCAGTTATAGTGGTGTAAATCCAGTGACTTCAATGGAATTATTCTGGACATATATTGGCATCCCTGAGATCAGAAACTGGTCCAATGCTTTAAAAGAAACCCACCTTGTATAAATGTCCTTTGTCTTGACTTTTAGATTGAAGACATGATAAATGAAGTCAAATTTAGTGAGTACGTGCACACTGGAAAACAAGTTACAAATATCAATTTAGGGGATTTTATCAAACTTTATATAAATCATCGACCAGCATTTGGCCTGTCAATAAAAGAAATACAAAATGCCTTCCAAGTTCTTGGTTATGATACTGAGAATGGAGAAATCGTTATCAACAGAGAAGACTTACTGCAACAACTTCAGTGCAGAGGTGAGCATTTTCCTAACATAAGTTTTATGTTTGCTTGTTCTGCCCTTCATTTCAAAAAGTATCCATTGCAGTGAAAAGTTATCCGGAGACAAGTTTCGATAGGTGGCATGTTACCTCATCTGTCTTAGAATTTTAAATTAAGTAACCACATACGTTGTCTCAACTGGATTGTATCCTCCTGTTTGAAAATTGCTGCACACTCCAAGTATTCCATCTGCTTTCTGAAGAGCGTGGATCATGGAAAATATTATAATGCCATTATATTCATTGATCGTGTGCCCTCACCAGGAATAGTATATTCAGTTCAACTCACACGATCTCCAAAAAAGTAGTAGTAGAAATTGAAGAGAGTCCAGAAATGAGTGATGAAAATTATTAGAAGTCTGGAATGACTTCATATGAGGAGAGATTGAGAAGATTGGGATGGTTTAGTTTAGAGATGAGGTGAATGAGAGGGAACGTGATAAAGATATTCAAAATTAATGGCATTGGCACAGAGAAGGTAAATTAGTTACTTCTATATTCCCTCTCTTATTATAAGAACAAGACAGCACCCAAGTCAGTTGAAAAACAGCAAATTTAAAATGGATAAGAGGAAATACTGTTTTAACCCACACGTTGTCAACCTGTAGAACTCATTGCCGCATGGTGTCATTGAGGTAAAGGTCTTACCAGGAGGTTAAAAAGGATTAGACACACACGGATGATGAGAACATCCACAGATACATGACATAGGATAAAACATTTTTAAAAAGGGATATAAATCCTCACGCTTCAGGGCATAAACCACTGACTGATGGAGGTTAGGAATAAACTCCTATGTGCAGGCTGTTCTGTAATAGTTGACTAAATGTTTTCTTGCACCTTCCTCTGAATTACTGTGGCGCTGGCTGCTGCCAGTAGACCACTGATCTGAGCTGGAAATTCCTATGAAAAGGAAGAGTGAAAACTGCTGTAGGTGCAACTGGGCCCAACAAGTCAGATCCAGTAGCCTTTCCCCCTCCCAGAAACCTAATTTATATGCCAAAAACTCATGTCGTTCACAAGAACAAATTTCTCTTGGATCAAATTTCTTGCACTGTGATCATGCATTCTGAATGGTGGTACTAGCTACCCCCTGGAGGAACCCAAACCATCCTATTTTGTCCTTATGCCATTCTTGCTAGATATGTTTGTGCTGAGTTTGTGTTAATGAGAGAGCTTAGAGATTGTGTTTTTGCTTTGTGTGTGTAGGGGAGCATATGACAGAGGAGGAGCTGGCAGAGTGTCTTACCACCCTGTTGGGCGTGAATCCAGAGGGTGGGAGATCTGAGCTGGGCATCTATGATCCCTCAGGTACAGGATTAATGTTCTATGAAACACAGAAATAAGATTGCTTCAATTCCTTTAATATAATAATTAAACTGCAAATCCTATTAACCTTGTTACTCCAATAGCTGTTACAAATGTTCAGCTGGGATTGCAAAATATAGTCACAGGGCCAAATACTGTCCTTGGTCCATGCACTTAACTTCCACTGATATTGGAGAAAAGTTCTACTGCAGACTGAAACTCATATATATTTAAATGGCCAGTGAAATGTAACAATTTCCTTGACTACATTACATTACTGTTTATCTGCTGTCTAGGAATGGAAACTGGAGATATTTGCTGGAGGGCTCACCCACTGTTGTGATCCACAGGCAAAGCAGAATCTTATAATATGCAAATTCTTTTCAGTTCCTTGCAGAGTTGTCCATTGTAATTGGAACTCCTGACTTCTGCCATATTCATGTAGTTTCTGAAACGAGTGTCCCAATCCCTAAGTGTCTACAATAACATCCAGTTGGGGTTTTCCACAACTGATGTATGCCTACTGAAGGTGCATCTCCTGGAGGGAACAGCTTAGTGGTGTAAACACCAGGTTTGAAATACCTGGATTCCTTGGAACCCTAGATTAAAATCAAATCACAGCAGGATAGAAAGAGGACTTTGTCCTTCCGAAGTAGATACAGTGAGTGTTGTGCAGTTTACTGGGTGTGGGTCTTACAGATGAGATCTTACTAACCAAGGACCAGTCCATTCTGCATAGATGTTAAAGGTCCCAAGTCATTTTTCATAAGGATCTGGGCCTAAATATGTTCTTTTAGGCCTAAATTACTTGAAACAGAAAATGAATATTGTTATTAAAGCAACTGAGTGGAGTCTGCAGATATCTGAATAACAGTATTCAAAATGCAGCATGCTCAAGATGGCTTTGTAACCATCTTCAAGAAAATCATGGATATGTAACAGGAAAAAAAGCCATGCAGGATTAGAGGAGTCAGAGATGGAATGGACAAGTATAGTGCTATAGATTGTTTAGTTTAGATCTAGTTCTCGGTGGGAGTTGAAGGTGTGCTGTACCTCACAGGATCAGTGCCTTTGTTCCATGACAGGGGACGTATTAAACTGATACTATATAAGGCCCTTTTCATGTATTTTTGTAGACATTCCATTCAACACACTGCTGCTGCCAAGTCCTATTGATCTGGAAACCTGATTGCTTTGGGGGTTGTTGTTGTTTTTTCCCCCTCCAGGTGCAGCAGCTTTGATGGAAGAAGAAATTCCTGAGGAAATCTCAGCAGAGATATTTACTGCTGATATTCTTGGCTTACCTACTTCTGAACCAGATGAAACTGAGACAGAAAAAAATTATGAACTCACAAGTAGCATAGAGTCAGCAGAGTCATAATTGCCACAGAGTTTGTAGTTTTCTACCCAGAAATGCATTTTCTGTAATCATCTTTTCTCCTCAAACCCCTGGAAAACTATATTTTTGTATTTATTATAAAATAAAGATAAAGTAAACTAAACATACCTCAAACTCTATGATGTTTCGTCAATTTACAGTGTGTCATAAAACTATAGGATTAAACACTTCACAAAGTCTGGGCCAATAGTCAAGAAGCAGTGCTACCATGGGGGAGTTCTGAGTTTGGCGATCAAGAGGACGCAGCTTACTCTGTTCCTATCAGAGGGGTAGCCGTGTTAGTCTGAATCTGTAAAAAGCAACAGAGGGTCCTGTGGCACCTTTAAGACTAACAGAAGTATTGGGAGCATAAGCTTTCGTGGGTAAGAACCTCACTTCTTCAGATGCAAGTCTGTCCCTAGGGACACCATGTATTGCTGATCAATGACCTCCAAAATGAATGCACGAAACACAGGATTGGGTTAAGTAAACTTGCTGCTAAGACTGATATCATGATATCAATCACAAATGTTGCCCTGAAGAGGTCTCTTCAGAGTGCAACATTATGGTTTTGCTCTAAATTCATCTAATGGTCCAGTGGGCCATTAGGACAATCAGGAATCACCATGGCATAAGGATGCAGAGAAAAGAGTGAAATATGAGCTGGTACAGTAGCTCTATGCCATCCACAATCCCCTGTCCTGGGAGAATCCTCCGGTGACTGGTAACATTAGCTTTAGGGCAGGTTTACACTAATGGTGTAATGCAAAGCTGCACTAATATAGTCCAGTTTTAGCATATTACAGGAAAAGCTTATTCACAAAAACTTTACAGTAAAATAGCAATTTAAATTAAGTACTATATCTGAATATACCACAGGATGAATCTTAGTGAAGGGAGCATTCTATTTTGTGATGGATTAAAAATTGGGCTTCCATTTTGCTCCTAACAACTTTGTATTTCTTTTTGGGAGTGTTAATTCCAATTAGTAGAGTAATGCCCATGGGAGAGTGTCTTACTCAGTGTTTGTATAAATAGTGTAATGGTGCCAATGCAAGTTGCTGTAGAAAGATCAGTGAGTTGTTGAACTCATTTCCTTCTTTACAGTGCCCCTCAGCATCAATGGGTCTTTGCATAATCATGTAGCCCCTTAAAAAGTGTTCCATTCAGTGGTGATGTTTATTGCATGGAGATTACTATGCTACATCACAGAAATAATGATAGTTGTGTTAGTACACATAGCAAGATATATAGCTAGTTGCACGGCAGTGAAGAGATAACGGTCAAACAACACAAATCAAAGTATTATAGAGTGTGTGACAAAGATTTCCTGAAGAGGTGTTGCTTCATATGACCTGCTCTCCAACCAGTTTTTTTTACATATATGTACATGTGTTGGGTCAGATCCTCAGATACCATAAATCAGCAGAACTCCACTGAAGTCATTAGAGATACATTGAGTTACACAGCTGAGGATCTGTCTCACTCACTGCCTATCTCATAGAGCTGGAAGGGACCTCAAAAGGTCATAGTGTCCAGCCCCCTGCCTTCACTAGCAGGACCAAGTACTGATTTTTGCCCCAGATCCTTAAGTGGCCCCCTCAAGGATTGAACTCACAACCCTGGGTTTAGCAGGCTAATGCTCAAACCACTGAGCTATCCCTCCCCCCACAAAAATTTGTATGTGATGCCCGATGAACTGGATTGTTAAATATTCTTTTCCTATTGTTTTATAAATCACATGTTGTTGAAAAAGAAATATCACTAAACAGCAAACCGCAAGTCTGCAACATAGTGCCATAACTGTTTGCACAAGGGCTAAATCAGAAACTAGTCACTCAAACAGTCTATCATCCATAAGAGAATGCACTATAGGAGTCTCAAAGATAACAAGTATTTAGTGTAATGAACACAAAGTTTAGGAACAAATGAATCTAATGTTATTACTGATTGAGCACCCTCTGTGTACTCTGTGCTACACAAATACCTGCTTATACAAAGATGTGATCCCTGCCCTCGGGGCTTACAATCTAATTTGGACACAGACAATAAGGCTCAGACATACACAAAGCAATACATCACATGATGATTCTTTAGATTTTCAGCGAGAAGAGCAGTTCAGTGCGCAGAGGCTGGCAGTCTTATTTCTAAATCCAGCTCTGACATTAACACCCTCTTTTAGAAAATTACTCCTCTGCCTCACTTTCCCTACGGTAAAAATATCTTAAACTTCTCAGAATCGTTTTGAGAATCAATTATTTCTAGAGCTTATCATCAAGCTTTCTAAAGGCTGGGGTTGTGTCTTTTGGGCATATATTTGCATATTTATATCAGAAGTATTTACAGCACTATATAAACAAATAATAATTCCTAAAAGTAGCCTTTACAGTGCTGCAATTTATTTCCACAACTTTGTTGCCCACTGGGGGAAGAGGAGTGAAGCCACAGTATTTTGCCTTTCCATAGCATCTCCCCATCTGAGATTCTCAAAACTTTCTTGCATCTGAAGAAGTGAGGTTCTTACCCACAAAAGCTTATGCTCCCAATACTTCTGTTAGTCTTAAAGGTGCCACAGGACCCTCTGTTGCTTTTTACAGATTCAGACTAACACGGCTCCCCCTCTGATACTTAAAAACATAAATTCATTAAGCTTCCCAACACCTCTATATGGTAGAGAAGAAGGGAGGGAAGGGGGGGTACTGAAGCGCAGAGGTGTTAAGTGACTTGCCCAAGGTGAGATCCCACAGTGAGTCCAGACACAATTGGTAACAAAACCCGATCCCATCTCCTCTAATGATATTAGACTCCCACACTTCCCCCCAGGGCTGGTTACAGGACCCAGGAGTCCTGGCTCCCAGCCCCCTGCTGTGGCCACTGTGTGTCACAGCCGGAACCAGGACCAAGGCCTGGGCCCCCTTCCCGCCCTGAAGCTCTTTGAGGTGCCTTGGCCGGGGCACTGACTGCGGGGGGGACCCCCGCCCGCGTGCCAGCCCCTCCCGCGCCCCATGAGCCCCGGCAGCCGCGTGCTGCGCCCGGCGGCGGCGGCTCTGGGCGCTTGCGCAGTGCGCGAGCCCCGGCGGCGGGCGGCGGAGTCTGGGCGGAGCCGAGCGGCGGGACGGAGCATTGTGCGTGCGGCGCAGCCAGCCGGGCCGGGCCGAGCTCCGCATTCTCCGCAGCCGCCGCCGCCCCGTCCCCAGCAGCATGTCGGGCCGGTCGGTGCGGGCCGAGACCCGCAGCCGGGCCAAGGATGACATCAAGCGGGTGATGGCGGCCATCGAGAAAGTGCGCAAATGGTGAGCGGGCCGCGCCGGGCTCCGGCCCCTCCCCCGGCCGCGCCAGCCGCGGCGCTGCGCCCCTGCCCACCCCCGCGCGGGGCCGGAGCCCGGCGGGCGGGGAGCCGGCTTCACCCACAAGCCATTTCGCTCCTGCGAGTCACGCGAAGGCGGCGTGTGAGGGGGGGAGAGGCGGCTAGCCACAGCGGGCTCCATTGTGCGGCCGAGCCCCCGGCCCGCGTCCTTCCCCGCTCTGCAGCCGAACCCCCCCCCCGCCCGGTACCCACCGGGCCCATGTCCTCCCTCCTCCTGCTCCCTGGCCCCTCCTTCATTCGCTTCCCCCCTCCTGCCCCAAACCCCACTTGCGTGGTCTCCCTCGCCTCCTTCAGTTCACCCCTCCCATCGCCCCTTGCTGCCCTTGGTCCTAGTTAGGTACCGTGGGTCCGTGGTTGGCCCCGTTGCCGAGACCGTCCCGTGCCCTCGATCTCTGTCTCACCCCCTCTTCATGCTGCCTCAGAGTGTATATCTTCTACCCCCCCCCCCCGATCCCATCCTAGGGGCTCTTGCAGAGTCATGGGGGTGCGGGAGTGAATGCAACGCTTCGGGGTTTGTGAAGGGGGGTGTCATCCCCCAGAATCAAAGAAGAGCGGAAGGGGCCCGGCAGGGAGCGGTGCATGGATGGGAGCAGATGTAGTAGGCATGAGTCAGACCCCTACTGTCCTTAGTTCCTTACAAAAGAAACCCGTTTTCCCTTCTCTGAAATTTCCCTGTCAAAAACAGGGACGGGGATGAGGTTTTAAAAAGTATTATTAGTGAGGCTCTTTAGGGAAACACATTTTGAAATGCCTTGTAATGTTGCAGAAATAATCATGATCTTCGTCCGTAAATCAAAAAGGTGTTGTTTATTTTTTCATGCTTGAGAGTTGGGTGAAAACAAGTAGTAAAACCAGGATCTTGTATTACAAATCCCAATAGACGTTCATTTTTTTTTAAAAGCTTCAAAGATCACACACAAGCAAATCAGATGTGAACAAAAGTGTGTTATTTTAACATTCTGGTGGTTTTAAATCCTGAGTGGAATTGGAGAGAGAGATATAATTGGTACTTGAATTTATTTTAGATTGCATAATTAAAGGTTGTACCCATAGTAAAATAATCCCCTTTTATTAAACCTTAGAAGTGTTTTGGCATTTTATGCTTTTCTCTTTCCTAGTTTTATTATGAAAATCAACATGAAGTAGTCAAACAATACAGTAGAACAGTTATTGTAGCACAATACACAGTTTCGGTTTTTTTGGATGGGATAAAGAGCAGTGTCAATGTGACTCAGGAAAGAGTTACTTTGTTCAAATGGCTTGACCTTGAATGTTCAATAGCTTTTGTATATCTATCCTAAAATGCCTTTTTTTAAATGTATGAAAGACACAGTAAATCCCAGGGACCAGTTTTAATCTGCATAACTCATATATTTGGAATAGGATAAAATGAAGGTTCCTGTTCTAAAGTTATAAATTACATAACAAATTGATTTAACAAAAGATTAAAATATAGAAATAAATCTGCATTTTTCTCTTGTTCTCTCCCTGAACTGGATTGTTGCCATTTTAAAGCCCTTGAACTCTGTGAATAGGCTGGTTGGCTTGAATCGGACAAAGAAGCAAAACATGTGTCCACTAATGCAGGACTTGGGAAGGGGATTTCAAAGTAGGAATCCATCTATTGTGTTGGGAGCTGAAGCACTCAGTGTTATAGTCTGATGATAGTACAGAGTTCCTGAAATAATACTTCTACTATGTATTTTTTTAATGCTCTTTGCTGACTGGCTGATTAGTATTGAGGGGGTCAAACACAATAGGTAGAGAGATGTGACAGTACTTTCTCTCAGTGGTAATGTAGCTGGATGCTTGTTTTTTTGTTTTTAATTTCCTGATATTTCATTAAAGAGAACTGGTACTTGTTTCCTTTAAATAATACTATGCAGAGTACAGGAGCGAGAGGAGTTTGACTGTGCTTGAAGAGAAGGAGAGGCAGGAGTTTGATCTTTTCTTCATGGCCAACAAATTAAAATAAGAGAAGCTAATCTCTTTTTGCAAGTGTTTTCTACCGTCACAGCAACTGTGCACAAATATTAGCCTGGCTTGTTGTACCAAGAGTAAAGATTTTAGGATTCAAATGGAATTTGTAAATTTAAATCCTCACAGGGTAGATTGTTTAAGGCTGACTTTACAGAATTACTGAAAGCTCTTATTCTGACCATTGCCAGATTTATTCGTGTGACTTCTTGCATGAAGGTCTGACCAGTACTTACATAAACCACTTAGTACAAAGACATTTTTCACATGAATCTGTTGGAACTCATTGTTTTGTTAACAAATCTCATGTCTCTTTGTTCTTGTTTCTCATCCCCATAGGCCATGTAGAATGTAAAGGCACTGAGACATTAAATGTTTTGAGTTATGTGACAAACATTTTTGAGAAGAAGCTTGTTGTGAATTATGAGATTTATACACCAGCCTCACCCAGACCTTGTCAAGAGCTACATATGCAACTTGCAGGGAGAGTGAGTACCACACCTAATTTGTTATAACTGGGAGCAATTTGTTGCCATTCACATCTTTACTGTGGAAATGCAACCACTGGAGCTGAAAAGTCCCAGCGTGAGTGCTTCCATTATTTGGATCAAAAATGGAGCATTACATAGTTGGACTGTAGCATAACATAAGAATATAAACCTAAAAATGGCCATACTGAGTCAGGCCAGTGACCAGTACCAGATGCTTCAGAGGGAATGAATAGAACAGGGCAATTTATAAAGTGATATATCAGAGTATGCACACAATGTGCCCAGCCATTTGATTGTGTCATCATCAGCCAGGTGGAGAGCTGGTAACCTGCTGTCAAAATAAGTCAGTGGGCTCTTGTCAAGGATATGTGAAATAGTCTGAAGTTGACCGCAGCTGTATTGCAGGTTATTAGAAAAACCCCATTTAAAGAGATTGGCCACACAGGTGCCCTGTCCTATTTGAAATGGGGTCAGAGATGACCTCCAGATGTCTTGGCAGATCAAAACCTGGTGGACAGATGGTTGGGTCAGTGATGAGAGAGTGATTAACAACTGTTGTCACTGTCCTCTTGTTGCGTCAAGCAGATTCCACCGTCATATCCTGTGGTGGCACAAATGACCATAAAGGGCATCTAGAAGACAGGTGAGCTGGCAGGTGGTTGAAGGGTCTGTGTACAAAGGCAGGTTGCTATTCTCACGGATCTTGGCCAGCAGCCTGACAGATGCCTTCTCACGGCGAATTTGTGGTGGTGCTGTGTTGTTAAGTATCGGTAGTCACGGCAACGGAGTTGCCCATAAAGTCCTGGTAACAATACGCATAGCTTTGTTAAGCTCTACATCGTCCAGCCTCGTGTGAGATGAGCGACACCAAACAGGAACACAGTACTCTGCTGTTGAATAGCAGAGGGCAAGGTCTGATGGTCTAAGAATCCGAGTGCTTGCACTCCAGGTTGAACTGGCCAATTTTCTGAGGAGGTTGTTCCAAATGCTGACTTTGGCTGCAGTCTTCCTCAAGTGGTTGTGGTACGTTAATGACCTATTCAATGTCACACCGAAGTAAACTGGGTTTGGATCATGCTGCAGGCATTGGCCGTTGAGAAAAATGTTTAACTCGTATGTTGCGCTTGCATTATGTAGATGAAATACACTAGAAACTGTTTTGGAAAAGCTTGGCTGTGATTACCATCGACTAAGAGAGTTTGCCATGAGTTTCGTATCATCATTCAAGATCTTGTCAATTTCTGAGAGAGACTGAGTTTGGTAGCTGCAGCAGATATCATTGGTATAGATAAACTTGCGTAAGAATGTAGCTGGCAGGTCGTTGATGTGCACATTGAACAGTATCAGTGAAAGAACTGAACCTTGAGGAAGGCTGTTGATCTGATGCTTCTAAGAGCTGCAGCAGTTGCCGATGTGTATTCTAAACCTCCTCTTTTGGAGAAGAGCTCTGCTACCTTGACCACCCAACGCGGGGCAACTTGGGAGAGTTTAAACAAAAGGCTTCTGTGCCAAACTGTGTCATAGGTGGCAGTCAGATCCAAGAAGATTGCTCCCGTCTTTAGATTTTGTTGAAAACCATTTTCGATAAAGGTGGTCAAGGCCAGGACTTGATCATAGGTCCTGCGTCCTTTCCTGAACCCTGCCTGCTTGATCTGCAAGAAGACATCCAAATCTGGAGTGATTCGTTGGAGGCTCAGACTCTCAAACACCTTGAAAAACACTGACAGCAAGGATATGGTATGGTAACATGACACATTGTAGGGGCCCTTGCCTGGCTTAAGAATGGCAATAATCTTTGCTTCGTGCCAAGTGCATGGTAATTTTTTCTCATTAATGACCCGTATATAGAATTAAATAAGCCATTGTGATGCCTTTGGTCCAAGGTGTTTGAGGAATTCCAGCAAGGTGTTAGGCACAGCAGTGGGCTATGATATCTTGATGGAATTAAGGGCCCTCTCTAGCTCGTCGACCATAAATGGATCTGGTTGACTCTTACCCCACATTCTGATATCAGAGTAGGCACCATTTGTTACATACTTTGCATTTGAATTGCTTCTCCAGTGGGACCTTTGCTACCCACAGAAAATGGCTTGCAACCTCACTGGGCTTAACCTGTGGGCAATTTTGACCTGGAGGTTGTTGAGCAGCGCCCAGCCGCGGATCAAGTTCCAGCACTTCTGACTGGAATAAATGAAGTGAAGCTTCTCTCTAGATTCCTTCCACCAAGTAAGCCTGGTAGCATCCAGAGACTGAGTCAGGTGATCAACAATGTCGGAGTCACCAGATAATTCAAATTTCCTGAGCAAGTCTTGGCGTTTGGCACTCAGGCAGGGAGTGTAAATTGGACAACAGCCCCGTAGTATAGCTGAGCATGTGGCTTTATCAATGACTCCTTGGAATCGGCGTCAGGCTTCGTCGACTGGCATACAATGCGACGGAATGGTAACCACAGTAAGTTCCAGTGGTTCACAGAACTTTTCCCAGTCTTGCAGAAATTCTACCAACGCTTGGTTGAGCTTTGAATGATGTGTAGCTGGAGCCCAATGTGGATAAGCGATGGTCTGTGTTGGCTATGAGGGAAGTTATCAAGTACTATACAGCTCACTAGTTGTGAACAGCCATCTGGTGAACTGACCCGTGAAAGGTCAGACGACCTTTCGACCATCTAGTTGAAAGAAATGTGCCACATTGTTTTGCATCGTGAATCAACATGAAGTCATTGTTAGTTGCCCAGTCCATCAACCATTCACTGTTGTCATCCAAATCAGCATATCCCCACTGAGAGTGGTGGCTGTTAAAATCACCAATGAATATTGCTGGATTATCAAGTGTTGGAAGGACCTGCTGGTTCCAGCGCACTCAGCGGCTTAAATACATTGACAGTCCTAAAGCCACCAACATGGATCACATCATAAAAACTGGAGGAGGAGAATGGAACAGCATCAGATATATCGGAGCACACACATGTTGCATGGCCATATTTGACATCTGGGGTGTGTGAAATTAGGTTAAAGCCATTTACCATAATGTCCTGCTTCGCTAATTGGAACATGAGTTTCTTGCTAACAGATTACGTCAATACTGTGATGAGTGGCTAAGGCATGAATGATGCTGCATTTGGCTGCTGAAAGGCCCTCAATATTAGGCTGAAGAATTTGAAGCACCAGTCCAAGGTCTTGAAAGTCGAAGGATGGCGATTATATTGGGGTTGCAGTCAAATGGCACGTGATCAGGATTCGTCGCCAAATTTGGTCCATTGGTTGGATCATTAGCTTGCCCGGCCCGGCCGGGTACTGATGAGGAGTACAACATGAACGCTGATCCATTGCCCCCTTGTATCGAGTGATACATCCCCTGTCAACCAGTCCCATCTTCTGGCAATCAGAGGTTTAGGGACCTCCAGAGCATAGGGTTGCATCCCTGACCATCTTGGCTAATGGCCACTGATGGACCAATTATCCCTGAATTTATCTAATTCTTTTTTGAACCCAGTTATACTTTTATTGTAGTCTGAGTATTGCACTCATATATGAAAGATGAGTCCAGGAGCAGGCCCCCTCTGCCCAGACAATGGCTCCTATGCACATTGTCCCTACTGTATGTAACTAAGAGGTGAGGTGGTGCACTGGGCTTCTTACTGGGCATAATATCGGTGCACAGTAACTACTATTGTGTTATATGCATGTATGCTCATTTTGGGGTCATTTTTCTACTCAGGCAGAATATGTCCCTTAGAAAATATGCATTGTCTTAGACTGTAAACTCTTTGGAGCAGGGACTGTATCTTCATATATGTTTGCAAAGTGCCTAAAATGGTGAGGGCTTGATCCTGACCAGTGTCTCTGGGAACTACTCTAATACAGCGGTTCTCAAATTATGGGGTGGGCCTCCTATGAGAGGCATGGGAATGTGTCAAAAGAGGCCAAGCTGTGGTGTGCCTTTTTGTTTATTTGGTTGTTTTTTTGTTTGTTTGAAGAGCTGTGACTGTCAGTCCTGGATGGCTGGGGCTTGTACAGAAGGGCTGTGCGCACCAAGCAGGTGGGGATAAAGGGGACAGCCAGAGCCCTGCTGCTTGGGCTCTCCTTCCCCCTCTCCCTCCCAATACCTCACCGGGAGGCAGCCCAGGCATCAACTCTCCTCCCCCACCCAATCCCTCACCAGGAAGCAGCCTGGGCTCGGGCTCACCTGGAGGTGGCAGGGCTCTGGCTGTGGGCCCCTGGGGGCGGGCAGCAGGGTGGCTATGTTTGCTGTGAAAAGTGTTCTGCTGCTGGCGTGGCACTGTCTTCAGAGGTGGGTGACGGTTTATGTACTTGGGGGGGGGGGGGGGGGAGTGTAAATAACTACAGACACAAGGGGGACCCGATCAAATAAGTTTGAGAACCAGTGCTTTAATACAACTGTTATAATAACAATAGTTGTTCACTGTGAATGGTTTTGATCTTTGAGATTAGTGCAACTTACTCAATTAGGTTGTTTCAAAGCTCTGTATCAGTGGGCCTATATTGTAGAAGAGCCTCAAGCATATATCTGAGTAGGTATTGCTGCTGTAAATATACATTCTGTGCATGTGACTTTTGAATACATGTCAGAAATGCTGACCATCCATGATGCTACAAGGGACAGTCCCTGTTTTAGCCAGAATATTTATAATTTTACAATCCGCCTATCCAAAAAGTGCTTACAGTCCAGTGTATCTTAATGGATTTAAGAGGCACATCTCTTTTTGTTTCCCCTAATGTTTCATGTATAGCTCAAAGGCTGAGATGCATCTGTAGATTCTAGGTAGGATAATTTAGGACATTTTATACTATTCCAAGAGATTGGTCAAAAACTTGGCAGTTTCTGCCATATGCCAGAAAATATTGGAATATTTTTACTCGATGAAAGTAAGTTTTAGAGTATTTCAATGAGAGAGAGAGAGAGAGAGAGAGAGAGAGTAAATATCTGCTTATTTATTAAAGGCATTTGCATAATGCATATCACAGGATTTTGGGGGGCAAGATATGTGGCTTAGAGTGAGGCAGAAAAATAATTCACAAGTACAGTATAGGGAGTTAATATTCCATAACCCATCGTTTCCCACATACACACCAACAATAGAGGCAAGAGGAGACTGAGCCAATCTCCCGGTCTAGGATAGCGCACTAGATTAGGAGTGAGGAAACCTGGGTTCCATTTTCTAACTGCCATTGAGTTGCTGTGTGACTTTGGGTAAGCCATTTAGCCACTCTTACCTCATTTTACCAAGCAGTAATACAGGGATAACGATACTTTACCTCCGTTTGTAAAGCATTTGGAGATCATGGATGAAAATCATAATAATAGTAATAGTCTGCTACCTGTGCCTCCATTTCCCTATGTGTAAAAATGAGGATGATAATATTGACCTGCTTTGTAAAGTGCTTTGAGAGCTACAGATGCACAGGTGGTGGTATTATTATAGAAGTGCTCAATATTTATTATGGAAAAGTCTGGCCCCACAGCAGAGTCTTTAAATGGGACACACACTAGGAAATGTTACCAATATGTGTGAGAGCTAAGGAGCAAAGTAACTCATTCGTTGATGAGGAGTTTGAGAGATCATAGTGCTCTCCCAGGTGTGTCTGGTGGAGAACCATAATACGCTGTGGCTAGCTACAGATTGGCACTTGTAGGCATTACCACTGGAGCATCTCTATTCATGGTCTCTCCTTGGACTGTACAAAATACGTGCTGTTTAACTTTCTGAGGTTGAAAAGATCAATTACAGGTTTTGTTGCTGGTATTTCTTCCTTAAAGTAGATTTCCCTACTTTATAAGAATTTCAAAACATTGGCTTTTGCCCTTTCCATTCCCTCCCTGAAAATGATAGAGATCTGGGATTTCTTCATGTGGCACCAATAGGAAATCTTTTGCTAGAGCAGTACGACATGAAACCCCAACTACGTGAAATTCACTTCAGGTATTGTTACAAACTTTAAACTATGTTCTGGCTCTCCAAGGGAGACAGCACTTTAGAGGAAACCTCAGTTTGTAGAACGTGGGTCAATTTGTGCTTTTGCATCAAAATTGTATATAACCTGTATCTTGACTGCAAAGCCTGGTGAATCTCAGCTATTTTGACTGAGTTTTGTGTCGAATTTTGGGGTTTGTTTCAACCTCAAACTGAAAATTCAGGATTGAGGTGGAAAAAATAGGTGCTCATCCACACAGATCAAAATTAAAAAGTTAGCACAAAGCGGACTCTAGTTTTGACAAAGCCAGAGGCATCTGAGACTAATTCAGGTCCTCTGGAGAATCAGTGGACCAATGGGTTAACGTCTTGCCAACATTTTCCCACCATTGCTAATATTAGAGGGGGAGGGATAGCTCAGTGGTTTGAGCATTGGCCTGCTAAACCCAGGGTTGTGAGTTCAATCCTTGAGGGGGCCATTTAAGGTTCTGAGGCAAAAATCTGTCTGGGGATTAGTCCTGCTTTGAGCAGGGGGTTGGACTAGATGACCTCCTGAGGTCCCTTCCAACCCTGATATTCTATGATTATTTCAGCTCCACCAACATTGGGAATGTTGGGAGCCCTACCATAGCTTTGTGGCTGTTGCCAGCATTTGACATTATACAGGGTGGATTTGATTTAAATCACTAGTCAGGAAGACTCGATTTAATCATGGTTTTCTACATAAAAATGCATTCTTGTTGGTTGTTATAACCTTAATACATATTCTTCACAACTCAGAGATAGATGTAGGTTTCATTTTTAGAAGGTACACACTATACATTGTTTAACAGTGATTTATTTTGAAAACTTTTCAGATTAGTTTTACAGCTAAATCAGAAAATCAATGATTGTTTGGTTATTTCATTTACCAAAGATAATTGAAGGAGATATTTATGAAGTCATTGGGAGGTGAACTATCTCCAATTCAACAGGATAATCATTAATATTTGGAGAATTTTCTTGCCATGCTGTATTAGGAGGAGAACAGCACCAGACAGACATTTAAATAGTTTTATTTAACTAAAACAACAACGTTAAGTGTTCTAGATTTTTTCTTCAACAGCAAATATAATATTTTAACAAAACAAGCATGTGTCTCTCGCTTCTCACATTTATCTCCAGACTTCTTCTCCTTGTCCAGATCTATTCCACCCCCAACAATCTTCTATTAATTGAACTTTTTGAAACTTTGCACTGTTAGAGAGTGGTAAGGGATTGTCTCTGTGTACACAAATTTGTAGAGGGACAATAGGATTGAGGTCTGTTATTTCTCATCTCTATATATTATTTATTTATTTTAAATTTTTTTTGCTGTTAACAAGCATGTTATCTCTGGAGACACAAATCCACAGTTTGAGAGCTACAAAACTAAGCATCTCTGATGGTATCTTCTAGATTGAACATTGAGTCCCATTGGGTAAATAGAAAGATTAACCTAAATAATCTATACAGAAGCCTGTGGAACCCCATAAGATTGGGTCCCTAATCCATGAACTATTGGAACTCATTTATAAAACTTCTTAAACATTACATGAATATATTGTCTCATACTATAGAATTAGAATTTATAATCCCTATTCCATGATGAGATATATTTGAGCTCTAATGTATCTTAATTAAAACTATCTTTAGATAGGTTTTTTCCCCAAAAAGCATTTTATCAAAAAAATTGGATTTTTTAATTTAAATCGATTTTTTTTTTAAATCATTGATTTTTATCCACCCTGACATTATATCATCTAACCCTTCACAGAGCTTGATGGTTAAAAGTGCTGGCAAGTGTTATATCCAAGCTAGTGCTTCTAACGTTTCTAGTACTGGTGTAGTTGAAAGGGTGTTAGCACTTTCTCTAGTGTAATCAAGTCATCTCTTTGAGATTTTGTCATGATTCATAGAGCCCCTTTCATGTGGCTGAATTAGGTTGTGTTTTGTGGCTCATTGCATATTCGATTTTGAGTCAGATTCTACTCTCTGATATTCATGTACCACTGACTTCGATGGGAGTTGCATTAGAATTTGGCGCATTCTAAACATACCCTTCAGATTAGTGCAGTCAACAAGAGCCATCTCTGCAACTTGGGGAACTAGTAGACTCTGCATAAAAATGGATCCTTAGGTATACAAGTTAAATGGCAGCTTTCGTACGGAAACACAGTTGGATGAAGAACATTTTGAACCAAAGGACCTGTCCTTGGTCAGTATTTTTTTTCCAATTACTCTGATGCTATTTTTGTGATTATTATTTCTTTATATGACAATAGGGTCGAGAGACCTTTCTGCTAGTCACTATACCGACATCTACAAAGTCACATCCCCAGCTCTGAAGAGAGAGCCTAAAGTTGAAAAAATATTTTCATTTTTTTCAGTTTTGTGCATTCGAGAGATACTTTGTGTGTCTAATAATGGCATTTTCTTTCCCATTCCCCCCTTTCTCCTTCTGCTTGATCCCACAGGGAAGTCATAATTCTGCGATTTTCACCAAACTCTGTTGCAATGCAAGTGAGTGTGATGTGATAAATTCAGCATTATGACATTTCATGACCATCAAGAGAAGATGGGGTATGCGGGAGCTATCCTTGTTTAAACACACATTGTTTTAGTAAATAGCAGACATGGTAAGAAACTGTAACAAGTAGTGGATTTCTTCAAGTCTGTTCTATTTGAAAGCCTCTCTGCTTAAATGGCAATGCTGTATCTGCAGCAAAGGCTTTCAGTTCTTGTTCTGTTAAACAATTTTTGTTTCTGATGTTCAATGCTAATATAAAAGGCCTCTTGACATTTCATGTATAAATGTAATGCATGGTGTTCTGTTTCATCCACTAACGTGTTGCATTTATACATGCAATTTGACGCTTGGTTTTCTTTGAGGGCCTTGGGGTTTATGTATATAATTTTTGCATAGGAAGTCTTGGCTATTTAAAATTAGACCTTGAGTGATTATGTAACTTAAGTTCTAGGGTACTGGTGTGTCTAAGGCTATGTCCTACACTAGAGAGCTTACAGTGGCACAGCTGTTCCGATGCAGCTGGGCTGCTGTAAGATCTCTTGTGTAGCCACTTTGTGCTGAGAGGAGGGAGCTCCTGTCGGAATAATTAAACCACTCCCCCAATGAGTGGCGGTAGCTATGTTGGTGGGAGAAGCTCTCCCGCTGACGTAGCGCTGTGCACTCTACTGCTTATGCCGGGGCAGCTTACTTCGCTCCGGGGCATAGAATATTCACACCCCTGAGCGACGTAAGTTTTGCCGACATAAGTGGTAGTGTAGACATAGCCTGAGATAAGCATTACATTCTAAATACTTACCTATCTATTGCTGTCTTCAAATTTTGTGCAAACCTTAAGGATCATTATCAACCTAAAACAAATTAAAATAATTTAGACCAAAATGTGATGCCCTTTCACTATCCGATTGTAAAACCAGAAAATTGGCAAGGATGGTTGGGGGCAATTGGAAGTTAGTATTTTTTTTTTTTTTTTTTAAACAAACTAACTTTCAAGGTGAGTATGGGGAAACTGAGACAGAGAGAATTGACTTGCCCCAGGTGTCAAATCAGAGCAGATACAACTCAGGAGTTCCTTGCTTCTAGTCCCATGCTTAGTCAACTACTAGACCAGAGGTGAGCAAACTTTTTGGCCCGAGGGCCACATCAAAGTTGCAAAACTGTATGTAGGCCAGCTAGGGAAGGCTGTGCCTCCCCAAACAGCCTGGCCCTTGCCCCCCTATTTGTCCCCTCCCACTTCCCGCCCCCCCTCAGACCTCCCGACTCATCCAACCCCCCCACCCCGCTCCTTGTCTCCTGACTGCCCTCTCCCGGGGCCCCCTGTCCCTAACTGCCCCTCCAGGACCCCACCCCCTATCCAGTCCCCCCTGCTCCCTGTCCCCTGACTGCCCCGATCCCTATCCACACCCCTGACAGGCCCCCCAGGACTCTCACGCTTATCCAACCCCCCCGGTCCCTGTCCCCCTCCCAATCCTCTGTCCCCTGGAATCCCCTGCCCCTTATCCAACCCCTCCCCCCCGCTCCCTAACCATGCCACTCAGAGCAGCAGGAACTCGCTGTGCTGCCTGGCCAGGTGGCAATCTGAGGCTGCAGGGGAAGGGGGAACAGCAGGGGAGGGGCTGGGGGCTAGCCTTCCCGCCAGGGAGCTCAGGGGCCGGGCAGGATGGTCCCGCGGGCCGGATGTCGCCCGTGGGCCATAGTGTGCCCACCTCTGTTCTAGACCATGCTACAGTTCATAATTCATACAGCATCTAGCACATTGCGGGTGCTGTTGGAAACACAAATGAGTATCTTATGTTAATTCTATCTAATTAAAAGAAATGCTTTAATTAGCAGATCAGAGTGATTTTCTTTGTACAGTAAATAACATTGAGGACATCAGAATACAATTTGGAGTTTTTGAAATGGGAATATGATAAATATTGTGGATAAAAACATTGTAGGAAGTACTTGTAGTTTAAGCATTCATCTGTACTTACTTATAAATTATGAAGCTGAACGCTCTTGCCCATTCTCTAGATTTTAAAAGGTATCTGTTAATGTTTGAAACCAGTTAAATTTCTTTACTTGTTACAAAGTTTACATTGGCAGCTTAACTAAGAGTTTGTTAAAAAGAAGCTTGTCTTCATTCTTATTAGTACTCGTGCTCTCTAAAGTTCCAGTATTGCAATCACATTTGTAAAGTGAAGTACATGAGTGAGTAGTCCCATTAAGTTCAGTGTTATTGCTCATATGCATAAGTGTTTGCAGAATTGGGGCTTTGGTGTACTTCCATCAAAAATTATTATTCGTGTTGTGGTGTTTCTGTTCATTACTGTTCATTTAAATCAGAAAAAATCCTTTCGGTTGGAGGTTATCAAAGGTTAAAAATACTGCTTAGAAGCTTAATAGAATTGAAATGTCGGGGCTAATTTTTACACTAGAAGGAAAAAGTTACTAATATAGGTTTCCTCCTGTGTTCTACAGTCTGTCCAGTGAAGATGCTGCTTTGAGGCTGCTTTGAGATGCTAACCAGGTACCTTGAACTTTTGGTTTTCCAGTGCAGCATCTCTAAGTAATATTTTGATGTAGGAGAAGACTAAAAAGCCTTGATACTAAAATCCATTCTTGTTTCCATAACTTCAAAGGCTTTCTTAACTAGAGATGAGTTTAGATTGTCTTATATCCTTAAAACAAACAAACCGTGTATCATGAGAATCTCTTTACAGGTTTGTTCTCCTTAGCATTTGCATGCTCTTTTCTCCACTGTCATTTTTATCATGTTTAGGAACAGAATTCAAACTGAGTTCCAGTTAAATTGGTTTCTGACATGCTTTGGCCATTTGGTATGAATGATTGGGTGGCGCTAAGCTACATTTACAAAATTGTGATCTAAGAACTGAAGCGGGAAACTATTTAATCTGAATTGGAGTTTAAATGCTGTTTTTAAATACAAATTTCAAACAAATGTCAGTGTAGACAAAGCCAAATTTGTTACCAAAGTGCCATAAATAGTTCCTTTTCTAAGCAGGAAAGAGGATCCCTTCAGGCAGATGAAGAACGAGGTTGACATTGTCAGTAGCCAAAAAGGGAAAAGATGGGAGGGAGGGTGGCGGTGGCACTTCTAGAATGTGACTGCTGCTGATTCTGCAAACCTTGGAGGAGATGTTATCACAAACGCACAGGAGTGACAAAGCTTTTTCCCATCCTGCCAAGAACGTGTGTTTTACAATGTATTAAATAATAGATTTGGAATCCAGCTGTAATGTTGTGGGTTTTTTTTAAAAGCAAAAACCAAAAAAAACCCCACACCCAAAATCCATAAACGTTTTGAAATCATACCAAATTAATTTTAGTTGTTCCTCAATAATCAATGACATTAGTGTGTTTTTGCTAGGTTTTTAATCAATCTGTTTGCAGAATTTTATTTTGAATCTGCTAACCAGCAGTGATGATCTGTGACCTGAAAACTGATTACCAGAGACTAGATGAAATTTTTCTTGCATTGTGGACCTTCCTTTAATGTTCTTGTGTAATGATTGTTCTCAGGGAGTCAGTCTCCCAATCTCTGTTGTTCTCAGCATCTGTGTCATCTCCCCACTCTGTATGTCTTCATAGCCCCATGTTGCAGTGGCACCCTCCGGACAGATTCCCTGTGCAACTCCTCAGTGTCACTTCATGGTTGGCTGGCTGGCAGGGGTCTTCATAGAGTGCTGTAGGCTATGCTCTCTCTCTTCCATAGTATTCCGAACCCCAGCTGGTCCAGGGAGCCAGGGTCCAAGAATCAGATTCTAGCCTTCTGCATGGCAGCACATATCGCTACCAATAGGCCAGCCTTAATTTCAAAGCTATTTGACATAGGTGTTGAGTGAACAGTAAAATTGCTACCAGAAAGTTTCTCTCCAAAAATAAAATTTAAATGGTCAGACAGCATTTAGATTTCCAGTATCACTAAATTTAACTGTACAGCAACCAAAATACCATGTGTCTGAAAACTGCTTTATACAAAGTTAAATAAAATTGAAACCATTGTAGTTGTGTTTTTGGTTGGCTAGAATTCTGCTTAACCATCTCTCTAACCCAGGTCTCGTTACTGCTACTGCAGTCACTCAGCTAAGCCAGTAACTGCTCTTAGAATTGTGAAGTTGTTTGCAGGCTATAATTGGTTGTTTTTTAAATGCAGGTAATTATATATACATACTTACAGTATTAAAGATGGTATAACAGAGATCATCTTAACTGTATGATAGCCCATTTAAATCCTTGACAACATAGTAGGTCATTTTGTGAATATGAAGTTTTTAATGTTAACTTCTCCTGCATTGTAATTTTATAGGGAGAAGAAATGGGTGACAGTTGGCGACACATCCCTCAGAATTTACAAATGGGTACCAGTAACAGAGCCCAAAGTTGATGATGTAAGTATTTCTGGACGCCCTACAGATAGATAGCTTAGAAGTTTTGGAACTGCAGAACAGTATTTAGTTAAGGTTGTAAGGGGACGTATTGTCTGTCCTCAGATCTCAAAGTTAATATTGGGTTGGGTCTTAGTACTTAAATAGAAGACTTCCAAGGGAAACTGAGGTTGCTGCAGAAAGTATTGTTGGTGATTCAGTAGGGTAGCACTTTTCCCCCCAAGTCTCATTCTAATATGTGACTTTTAAAGAGATACTGTTAATTTGAAAGCGAGTCAGTTTTTTAAAATAGTTAGTTATAGATTCTGCATCCCCACTTTCCAATGTAATCATATTTTCCTAATTGCAAAAAAAAAAAAGATTTTATCTCACCTTTTTCTTTTTGAAAGATCCATACGACCATCAGAGGAAAGTAACTTGTACAGCTAACTGTGCACAGTATGTATACTGTATTCTTGCTGTGCATCGTTAAACAGTTGCCACATCTCACAATAGAGACACCTTTATTTCAGTGGCTTATGAAGAGATTCCTCTGTGTGTGTGTGTAGTTTATAAAGTGTTTTAGAATTCTTTGGTATAAAAGTGCCATGGAAATGTGAGGTATTATTGTATTGGTTAAGATGCTCAAGCCAAGCAGTATAGAATGTTGTCTGCTATTGTAATGACTATTTTCTCCTGATAAATAAGCATTGCACAAGCAGCATATTGATGATCTTACTGTGCAGTGCACTGTGAATTCACTCTGTTTTTTTGCTATGATAGACACATGGCATAAAACAGCATTTATAATGAAAATAAAAATTAATAGCACTTATCTTTTCATCCGTAGATCTCAAAGTTCTTTACAAAGGTAAGTATGCATTATTACTCCCATTTTACAGGTGGATAAATTTGTGCAGAGAGAAATTGTGATTTACCCAAGGTCTCACACTAAGTCAGTAACAGAGCAGGGAAATATAACTTGGGTCTTCTGAACCCCAGTCTGGTAACCTATCCACTGGACCATGTTGCCACTGTTTTAAATCTATAGCAGAGGTGTGAAATAAGTTGCAGTTTGATGGAACTAATAGTTTAGTATGGTGGTTTTAAACCTGTGGTCTGCAGAGACCCCTGGGGGACCACAGACTAAGTCTAAGGGGTCCGCGAAAAGTGGTTGTTACCAGTAGTTTTCAACATGGTCTGCGGATCCCCAAGAGTCCGCACACTGCCTAAAATTTTCAAAAGGGTCCACATCTCAATTTGAAATTTTGCAAATGAAAAAAGGTTGAAAACCACCGGTCTAGTAAAATGTCCAAAATAGTGGCTCTTAAAAAAGACTGAAGCCTGGATTCACACTACTCAAAACCCAATTTCCAGGCCTCGCTCTGTCTTCTGATTGAGGTTATGTTAAACTGAACCTGTTTCTTTACGTGACTTCAGTCATCTTGCAGAATCTGCTCCTTAAGGTGCAAGACATGCCACATCTACCCCGTTTAAAGAAGTCTCCAATCCACCAATCTGCCATTTTCAGTTCAAGGCACCCTGTTTGGACAGTTCCTTTAAAGCAGTGGTTCTCAGCCTATTTATTATAATGGGCCACAGGTTGAGAACCACAGCCTGCCATCCCCAGAGCACTGTGCCCAGCGCCTCCCACCCAGAGATCCCTCCACAGAGTGGAGCCCTGGACGGGGGCTGGATGGCCGGTGGGCAGCAGGGACCCCGGACCTTGCTGTACAGGACCGGGCAGCAGCCCCGACCTTGGACCCAGCTGTGTGGCAGGGCAGCCGGGCGGCAGCCCAGACTCTGACCCCATGTGGCAGCTGGCAGCCCTGACGTCGACCCCGGATGGCAGCCCCTGGACCCTGCATGGCAGCCCCTGGATTCTAGACCCTCTGCAGGGCTGGCTGGCAGCCCCAGACCCCCGCAACATGAGGCCAGTCCCTGCCGCACTGGGTGGCCAAGCAGCTGGGAACCTGGACCCTGTGACCTGGTGGTCTTTAGCACACAGCTGGGCCGCAGCTGTGTGCTAATTGGGCCGCTGTTTTAAAGCAGTGGTTCTCAAAGCCAGTCCGCTGCTTGTTCAGGGAAAGCCCCTGGTGGGCCGGGCCGGTTTGTTTACCTGTCACGTCCTCAGGTTCGGCTGATCGCAGCTCCCACTGGCCGTGGTTCGCCGCTCCAGGCCAATGGGGGCTGCGGGAAGGGCAGCCAGCACATTCCCCGGCCCGCGCCGCTTCCCGCAGCCCCCATTGGCCTGGAGCGGCGAACCGTGACCAGCGGGAGCCGCGATCGGCTGAACCTGCGGACGCGGCAGGTTAACAAACCGGTCCGGCCCACCAGGTGCTTCCCTGAACAAGTGGCAGACCGGCTTTGAGAACCACTGCTTTAAAGAACCTCTGTCACCACTAGATGGCAAGAAGAAGCTACAAACAGAGCCAATGCCTATGCAACAGTCCAGTCCCTGATTTTGACCTTCCAAGCTATCTGTGGCAAAGCTTAATTGCTTCAGATGTAGAGGGATCAAGTGTGCTGCAAATGTCTATAAGTGAGGCCTTTGTGACTTTCCGCTTTGCTACTGTGGCCAGTTAGAAGATGTAGATGATATACTTGGAAGCTGCATCCATTGCTGGAGCTACATGGTTCCCTCATGGACTTGCACAACACCTTCCCTCAGCTGTTGAATGGTTGAGATATTTAAATTAACATGCCTGTCTTGAACGTCTATGTAAATGTAATCACAATAAAAAAAAGTTGTGCTAAAGACTTCACTAGCTGACATGCTGCAAAGATTTCCAGAGAGTCTCTTGTATTTAAAAGTTTCTTCAAAGCTGAACAGCTTGTGTGTGAAATAAGCTCTCATCAGTTAGGATGCCTATTTTTTTCACAGAAGTGTTCTGCATAGAAACTTTTTATCTCTTTGATAAGTGTTGGCACTAATTGGATTACTTGTTATACAGAGAAAATGATTGCTGTTATAATGTATGCTTTGTTAAATATATTTGAGATGTGGGGGTTACAGTTTCTAGGGTTTTTCCAGGCAAACTTTCCTGCATCTAAGCCTGCATCCGGCAGAATACTTCTGACATTTTTTTTAAAATGTCCTTCATAGTACATTAGAACTGAATTCATAGACATATTCTGTGTGAGCATATCGTCTCCGCATAGGCGGATCCTCATTACAGTCAGTGAGGCTCTGTATTTGTCTGAGAGTCCTTTCACATGTAACCAGTTAGAATATTTGGACCATAATTTGGCATATTGGGCAAATAACCCTTGATTTTGAGTCTAAAACTAATTGACAGACACCCTTTGAAACTAGGTCATTCTAACATTCACATGCTGTTGCAGCCTTGTTTAAGATAAAAGGGTCTCTGCCTTGTGGCACATGAGATCCCTGAACAGAAAAGAGCTATACATTTTGAGAGAACCTAAAGGAAGGAGGGCAAAATCTGGTCTTTTAATTTGGGCACAAGGATTATTCTCCACCTGCCCTTGGCCTACATGCACAGAAGCAGATTAAGGTAGCCTCCTAGTGCTCATTAGACTGGTAGGATGGGGTCTTACTAATGTGTCCTGCAATGCTCCATGGCCCCAAAGGAAGTTGTATGCCATTTTAGGGGGCCTGGTTAGTGTCTCCCCCATCAATGCATATAGCGCTCCTAGGCCCACCTGAGCTGTTTTGGTGGGATGGTTTAGGAGCTGTTCACTCAGCTGCTACCCTTTTGCTCCCTCTGAAAAGAAATATAGTGTTTCTGGGAAGTGTGGCCTCCTTGATCCAGAGCTGTTAGATTTGTCAATAACTTTCTGAAATATGTATATGTAAGTGTTTGTATTTATGATGTATATTTTAATAGGGGGGGAAAAAACCTTGTTCCAAGGATAGAGAAAAGTGCCCCAGTGTCTGTCTTGTTGAAATTCTTCTGCAGCCTTGGACCATACTTGATTGTCTTCTTGTTTCTGTCCCTCATTGGAGAGTGTTGCCTGATCATAATGGGTTGGTTACTGAGCTTCTCCCTCCCTGAAAACTGGCTTTTCATTCTCCTTTCTCTCAGCAGGAACTGGGTATTCCAAGAGCAGCGCAGCTGGCACTTTCTCCTAGGAGACCAATTACATCATCTCCTAATTGAAAATGCTGCATCCCTTTCTAGACATGGATTTTCATATGGATGCAAACATCTCTTTTGTTGCTTTAACTCTTGCAGCTCCTGCTATTACACAGGACATGGAGCAGGGGTGTGTGCATACAGGACTGTCTTGCTGCTGCTGGGATTTCTCTTTCTCTCATAATCCTTCCTGCTCCGCCTTTTGGATTTAATTCAGAAACTACATTGTATATGGAGAAGGGAAAAGTCTCAGCAGCCTGGGTCAGTGGGAGGGAGGGAGGCAGGCAGGAAACAGCCATCCTTTCCATGTGAAAATTCTCAGTCCCCCACCATTACCATCATGCACACATTCAAAAATGCATGCAAAAAGTGAAGATGCTGTGTCCTAGGTGACTAGATGATAACCTGGAGCAGGCTGTTGCTTCATAATATAGCCCTCCCAGGAGATAATTACCCCTACTCCATTCTCTCTCCAGAACCACTTCATACTCTTTAAAATACTTGGCACTTGCAGCCTGCCAGTCTTTCATCTAGCAATCTCAAGGTGCTTTACCAGTAATGTTTGTTGCTTCACTGTGAGGTAGATCACTGTTATCCCTATTTTCCAGAATAGGATACTGAGGTACAAAGCAGGGAATTGATTTACTCAAGGCTCCAAAGTGGCAGAATCAGAAATCATGTAAAGAATTCCCAAATCCCAGCCCTTACTCTAATGACGTTGCCTCCACTTTTGGCTTCTAGGGCTTCGCAGGAGTTCTCTTGATATTGTCTTTCCTTTTCCAGTTGCCTTTGTAGCTCTTGGGAATGGGGAAAAACAGCAATAAAAATACCCCAAAAACACCTTAATGGTGCATAATAAATTAAACTACATACCTATTGGAGTATTATATACCTTCAAGTCTCCCGATACACCAGCTGTGGGGGAGGAGTCATCCACAGTCTTAGCCCTAGGCAAAACAGATGCTAGGCTGAAAATAAAATGAGTTTTTCATTGTGTTCTGAAGGCCAGCAGAGCTCTGGCGAACATCCAGGAGGAACAAAGTACGTGTTCAAATACTTCTCTTTATTTCTACTCCTCTCTCTAAAGAGAGCTGCCCCCAAGCGTAACGTACAGGTGGGCTTTCAGCAACAAAGTAGTATGACCGCACTTGGGAAAGGTGCAAAACTGCTAGGGCCTGTGCTATTGGTTATAGCACTGCAGTAAGCTATGGTAAAATTTCTGTTATAAAGAGAGAGGTGTGGTATTTTGTTCTGCCCACTGGCAACCAGCAACTCCCCAGTTCTAATCCTGATTCTTATGCAGCTGCTTCATTTTACCTTGGATAACTCACTGGAGCATTCTGCCTCAATTTCTCCAGCTGCAAAATGGGGGGATAATAATGAGCTACCTCACAAGGGTGATGTAATGTTGTGCAGTGGTTTTGAAGATGAAAAGCAAAGGTCTCCTGATCTGTGAGTAGGGCTCCTAGACACTACAATATACAAATAATAATAATGTTTATAAACACTAAACATTAGCAGAACTTCTGATAATAGTTGCTCTTTTTTTTCCTTCGGTGGGTCATAAAGAATAAACTGTATAAGTGTTTCTCAGAGATTCTTATGATGACTGCCTCATCAGTGTTCTTGGTAATTCTTGACTTGGCCTTATTTCCCATATGAAAATTATAAGCATAATATGCTTACAGGACTAATGCACTGAGCTGAAAGAGAGAGTTTTACACTAACACATGGATGTTGGTTTCCTGGCTAACTATTTGGTGACTTTAATTTTTGGGGGGTGTTTTTGTTTTTCAGAAAAACAAAAATAAGAAAAAAGGCAAAGATGAAAAATGTGGCTCTGAAGTGACCACTCCAGAGAATAGCTCTTCTCCAGGGATGATGGACATGCATGGTGAGTGGGACATGGCCAGCCCAGGCTACTCTGTGCACTGTTATAAAGGAAATAACCAATGGACAAGATTCCTATTGGAATCAACAGGAGTTGCTGGTGTGTACGGGCAGAATTTGCCCAAGTGAGAATAAAAAAAATAGAAACGCATGGCACTAGATCAGTGTGTGGTATAAGTCATTAACGTTGATGGTGGTAAATGCAGTTTTCAGTCTGGCTGCATGTAAAAGAAAATCCCTATGTCAGCTGTGAGGGAAGCTAAGACACTGAAATAAAACATGAAAAGGACAAAACAAAAATAAACCCAGTTTCCCAGGTGCTGTTTCGCTTATCTAAGTGAAGTAGTAGCCTTGTGCAGCATATAGACATGGCTTGCTTTGGCAGTGGAAAGCTAGTGAGTTCTTCTGTATGTATTTGCTAACTCATACTAGCTGCATATGTCTTCACAGTGTGTCTGTCCTTGAAGTGCACAGGTAACTGCTTAATAAAATACCCTGTTTCGCATTTAAAATATGATAAAATTTATCTTTAAACCGCTTTTTCAAATTTAGCAAAGCAGAGACTGTCTATTGAAGTATGTCTTAATAGATAGTGTGAAATGTTAGTAATTTTTAATAACCTATGTAGGGAAGAAACATGCTCATTTATATACACACCTGTTTGCCCTTCCCCAAACTCCAAAGGAGCTTAAAGAATTTTGCTTAAAAATTGTGGGGAGAGACTGAACACACAACTTCATCCCCAAAGTAAATATTTCAGGAAGTCATCAGAATAGGAAAGCAGAGAGCTACAATGGAATCTCTTCTGCAACTTTAGCTATGATTGTCTGTACTGCATGGGTATTGTAATCAATTGTCGGGAGGAGTGCTGTGATGCCTAATTTAGGATTTTAAGGCATTTTGGAGAGTTTTGGATGGAAGGTGAAGGACATAAATCCACACCGTGTAGAGGTCAAACATAGGAGTTTTACACACAGTGCTGGTGGAGTGTTATCTTGCTTATTAGTCTCAGAGACACTGTCAATCAGTTGATTACAATAGAATGTATAGATTTTCCATGGGTCAGGGAAAGTGACGGGGTAGGCAGTTCCACACCCCGGGATAGGTTTTGCAGCAAGACAAGATAGCACATTAGCCAATGGTTAACAGGTTACATAATGTCTCCGCCCATGGTCTCAAGTTAGCAAGTTAACATTTAATTAATACTTTGATAAAATGTTATTGGTATAAAATATATATGTTGAATTCTGATATGGCGTCCATAGGAATGGAGCAACTCCTTTGATTGTCCAACAGGTACATTCCTAGGGGTGAAAGCAAAGAAACAGTGAAAGTATATGATAATACAGATTGTCTCCTTTATGTCTTAAGGCAAGCATTGGTCCCTTGGAAGGGAGGTGGAAGGATGCCATATCTTATACTGACATGTGCCAACTTTTCATAAACTCAAGGTTGGATCTGTAGGAAGAACGTTTCCCTACAGAAGGCTAAGAAATGCAAAGCATTAACGAAGTGGCTATGAGACTGGGCTATTGGATAGCTTGAATGTTGTGTACAATAACATGTAAAACAGAATTCCTAATTTTGAGTTGTGACAGACAAAAATAACACAGGAGACTTTCTTGACAAGTAATTGAATCTTCAGCAAGATTTTAAATTCATGAGAACTTTTGCTAAAAATCCTCCTGGAAAATGAAAGTTCCTTTGTGTTATAATTGGTATGATGAAATAAGCACATTGGGCTAATGTTATGAGAAATGGAGAATCTTTATTTTCAGATCGCCTGCTTCTCCTCTCACTTGTGCCAGGTTTACACTTGTTTAACCCTATTGACTTTAATGGAGTTACTCCTGATTTACACCATTGCTAGTTAAGAATTGGGGCAAAATTATTCTTTCAGTACCAAGAAAAAAACACTACTCTCCTGTAGTATTTGCCACTGGGAAGACTTCTCCTTGATAAAATTAACCAAACCAGAAAATGAAATTTTCAGTTCCCAGACTAAATGCTGACAGATTAACAGAAGCAAGGTACATTGTTGAGTGTTACCATGGTTTCTATCAAAACGGCATCTGTATAGCTCAGCCATGTTGAAATTCCTTAATTTATGGATGTCTAGGTAGCAGCAATGGCCAAAGCCACTTCCCCATCGGCGTTTGAGTAGAAAGGTTTGACCTTTTAAAGATGCAGAATTTTAGCTTCAGTAATTTGCACCTTTGTCCCCCATCTACACAGACTTCTAGTGTGACTTTGTCTTGGACAAGTCATTTAATCTGTCTTTCCTTTCCCCATTTGTAAAATGGGGATAATACTTTTTCCTTGCCTTTTGTCCATCTTGTCTATTTAGATTGTAAGCTCTTTGAGACAGGGATTGTCCCCGATTTTGTGTGGTAACTATCTGAGTTGGGACCTGATCTCAGTTTGGGCCTTTAGACCCCACATCAAAACAAATAATAAAAATAAGTGTTATCTATGGGAATAACCAGAAGGCCCCAGGAAAACTTTACCTGTTACAGAGGGATACTGTGTGCTTGATGAGCAGGTTGATTTATGGGGATTATGTTATAGCTGTGCTCCAAGATCTGTACTGGTTAGCTCTCAGTTTCTGGTTGCAATTCAGCTGTTGGTTTGTATCTATAAAGTGGTTTGGGAGTGCTTCTTTCCTTGCACGATACCCCTACAGATGATATTAGATGAGGCAATCAAGCAGGTAGCCCCTGGTTTCCCCAGGAACTGGGTGCAGGCAGGGCATTCCCACTGAGGGGCTCTTGATATTAGGATTTGCTTCTCCCTTTGACTTGACGTGGCCCAGGTTTGTAGACCTTCAGGATGCTCTGGAAGGCCGACCTGTTCTTTTGAGTATAGGGAGGAGCATGAAGGGTAAGTATTCTTAGATATAAATCTGCAGGGTAATATTAATAGTCTAGTTTGGTACTGATGCTCTTGATGAATGAACTGATAAAATATAGAATTCTGGCATCTGATAAGAGTTGTATATAAATCCAAGAATTTTGTGCTGCTATTATTTAGAGCCCTCGGTCACCATATCTGAAGAAATATACACTATAGTTAAGCAGCACTGTGTACAAAATCGGGCATCAGAGAATGTCCGTTGAGTGAAGGGGACTTAAGTGTAAAGAGTCCTACTTATCTGTGAACCTGAACAGTCCTCAGCTCACCCAAAATTCCCACTGAAGTCACTGGGATGGCAAGCCATGCAGGATCACATCCAATATTAACTATGCAATGATGCATAAAAATATATAACTTCAAGAAGAGACAAAATGTCCTGTTTCATTCACTTTTAATCAAGGTAGAATTTTTTTCCAGATGACAATAGCAACCAGAGTTCAATAGCTGACGCTTCTCCAATAAAACAGGAGAACAGTAGCAACTCAAGTCCAGCACCTGAGCAGAACTCGGCAACACAAGCAGATGGCACTGAAGTAAAGTCTGATGAAACTCAAGCAGACGCAAAGGAACAACCTGGTTCAGAAGGTAATACATATAGATATATCTTGTGCCTGCAGCTTTTCTAATAGGAAGCACTAGTTCAAACAAATACTTGAGTTCAACATTCTTGATAAGAAAGAAGCTCAAATAATAAAAGTGGAACAGAGTGACTGGCACGTGATACAAAACACAACCATACATTCTTCCGAAACAACAAATACAGCTCACAAAACAACTCACAAATCAAAAATGATGAGTTGCCAGAGTCCACATGTTATTAGCTATTTAACTTCTTCATAATCATATCTAGTTGGCTTAAGTCTTCTAAACTTCATTGCTGTGTAAATAAGAGCGAAGACCTTGGTATGTAAGTATTTTATTTATGTACTTAAAACTCCTATTGACTTCACAGGGAACAAGAACAGGTTTAAACTCAATTACAACATTAATTTCTTCCATGAGAGTTCCACTGACTTCAGTGGTAGCTGGCCCAGGTCTGAAATCTTTACTGCACCTGGATGTTTCGCGGCTCCAAATAGAATGAAAAATATTTTTCTGCTTGGTTTTATACCTTAGAAATTCAGGTCCTGCCTAGGTTGAAGGACTGACTGCGAACTAGTGAAATGGTTACATCGCGAGAGCTAAACAGGTGAAAATTGATCATCTGAGAGGGGAAGAGATTTTTATTGACTTTAAAACTTTTATTATGTAAAACTTATCTAATGTCAGGGATTTTCAGTTAACTGAAAATTAACATTTTAAAGGAGGAAGTTGCTTCAGTATTCAGCATCCTTGGGCTTTCTTGAGAACTCACAATAACTCCCTTATATTGCTCATTGATGCGCCAGTGAAAGCAGGGAAGGTCAGACTTGACATTCCAGATATTCTTAAGGTAAAAAACGAACAGAGGAGGGGGGAAACCTTAAAATAGATAAACCTTTTAGGCTGGTTTAGTCCATACCATGAAGCAAAAAAATAGGCATAAACCCCAATCTTAAAAAATCCTTTGTAGGTCACTGTTTAGACATTTATCAAAGCCTTGATCCTGCCAGGTGCTCAGCCAGTGGAGTTGAGGATGCGCTTCACCTAACATGATTGGGTTCTAAACGAAAATGGAACTAACAAATATTGATATTTTATAACTTTTATGTGTACATTTTTATTTTAACTTTACTTTTTTTAATTTGCTTTGCTACATTTCTTTTAAAGCTAACTCTGAATTTGTATGCCCAGATTTCTAAAAAGTACATAATGTATTTTATTTGCTGTGCAGAAAAACAGCCAAACATGATGTTGGTGAAAATGTTTTAAATCTTACTTTGTTAATGCTATATTTCTTTGGTGCCCTGTAAAATTTTAGTAACTGAAACATTTGCTGTGTATTTATGCAAAATCTTACGTTGTGATGTTTTGAAAGAAACTATTTTCTCCTCCCTATTATAATAGATAAAATATACTCTTAACAGCATTCTAATAATCTGGTTGCAAAATTCCTGCCATAACAAAGCATTTAAATTGTCCTTCGCAAATCTTTTCCTATTGATTCAGTTCTTAATTCAGTAGATCCAATATCCAATTTAAATTTAGATCAGTTATCTCAGTAATATTAGAACCATGTACATCATGCTAAATACCTTCAATGACTAGAATGTAACTGTTAGATGCAGGGCAATTTGGCAGCCAAATCACTACCAAAGTAGACACAGGAAAGCCAAATTTTATAAAATAGTATTCTCAACTGACTGCTCACTGAGAACTGTATGGATTTACTGCCAGATGGTAAACTTGCCTTTAACTTGTTCATGGGTGAATTCAGCCGATTACATAATGTACATGCTCCCATGACTAAATTTAGGTTCAAGGAAAATCTTTCCTTGTGTTGATTCCAGGGCTATTGCTGTGAAATGAGAGGGAGAAGCTAGGGTAAAATACATACTAATCTGGCCTTTTTGCTGGTTGGATACTGTGTTTAATTAGGGATTCTAAATCCAAATAACCCATCATTGATTGGAGAATGATGCTGTTTGATCAAATAGCTTTGATTGTGACACTGCGAAGCTTGAATTTAAATAGCAGGTAACAAATTAAGGACCCAAATTCCGCTGTACATCTTTTGTGACTATTTTGAAGTCATTGGGGAAGCTTAGGGGAAGAATTGGCCCTAAGTGCTTAAAATCAACATATGTATAATGAACAAATATTTTAGAACGCTTTCCTATGTAAACTAATTATTGGCAGGTCTGAATGACTCTGAGGACAGGTAATAGGTAGGGCCCTACCAAATTCACGGGCATGAAAAATGCATCACGGACTGTGAAATCTGGTCTTTTATGTAATTATATCCTATACTATACAGATTTCACGGGGGAGGTTAACGTTTCTCAAACTGGGGGTCCTAACCCAAAAAGGGGCTGCAGGGGGGTCGCAGTATTGCCACCCTTACTTCTGTGCTGCCTTCAGAGTTGGTTGGCCAGAGAGCGGTGGCTGCTGGCCAGGGGCCCAGCTCTGAAGGCAGCAGCACAGAACTAAGAGTGGCCATGCCATGCTATCCTTATTTCTGCGCTGTTGCTGGCAGCAGTGGGTGGTTGAAGAGCGGCAGCTGCTGACTGGGAGCCAAGCTCTGAAGGCAGTGCTGCCGCAAGCAGGAGCACAGAAGTAAGGAGGGCAATGCTGCGACCTCCCAATCCCTTTTTGGGTCAGGAGCCCTACAGTTACAATACTGTGAAATTTCAGATTTAAATATCTGAAATCATGAAATTTATGATTTTTAAAATCCCGTGACCGTGAAATTAATGAAAATGGACCGTGAATTTGGTAGGGCCCTAGTATTGGGACACGGATCCTTTCACCTAAAGATCACCAGGATCAGGCACTTAGACTATAGCGAGTCTTCACATGCATGAATTCGAGATGGGCCAAATGTAGGTCCCATCTGCTCTGTAAAATCAATCATGTCAGGGACATGTGTATATCACAATAACCTGCTTGTGTGCAGATGCACACAAGGTTAAAACATGGTTAGGTCTTCTAATGTAGAGAGAAGTGAACTGTAGTTTAACAGTGTCAGAAAGTTGTGCTGTAGTACAAAAGGAAATAAAGCCCCTGCTCAGAAGTTCTTTTAATCTGGAAGTACTGAAGACTTAGTGTTTTCTTATAGCCACACAAACAATTCTGTGGCAATTTAGAGAGAACCCCCCACAAAACCTCAAAAACAAACATCTTGCATATGACTGAGTCATTTTGAGAAATATCACTCTTCAGATCACATTCAATAAAATATTTTCTGGAGAAGGCTTGCCTTTTGGTAACTTTATGTGCAAAGTTTCAGAAGGTGTTCAGTAACCAATAAAGAACTTTTAAATCTTACCCTCTTTTTCTTGGGGGATTTGAGAATTTAAAAAATATGAATTAGAATATAGAAGTGATGGGTATAGAGAGTGGAAGAAGGGAATCTATTCAAAAGCTGCTTATTAGAGTGAGCAGCAATGAAAGTTTGAACCAGGTAGGAACCATTGCAAACTTGAACATCTAGGGGAGATTTCCCACAAACATCCAATAGACTTGAAAAACATATAACCTTATTGATGAAGCTAGACTCCTAGATACTGTGTTAGAATGATTACGTGCCACTTTTTGTAGGAATAGTTTTTAAGTGTCCTGGGGGTTAAATTCCAGTTCGGTAATTAAATTCTGCATATCTAGCCGCCATGGCCTCCCACCCAGGTTTGTTGGATAAGTTATTCTTTTACTTCCTGTCTCCAACCCTCCATCCCACAGGTAGCTGCATTTCACTACTGGTTGTAATAATTTCCATATTATTTATATACTTCATCTACTTATTTTGAAACTATTCATGTGTGCCAAGTACTTTGAAATCTTTGTGCAATACAACTGTGGATCATGACTACCTCTAGTGGCTGGTCCAAGCTACTGTACACCTCACTACTAACACACAGATAAAGAGAATTCTTTAGTTTAGCTCAAGTGGCAGAAGCCTGTGGTTTGGGTGCTGAATATTATGGGTTCAGTCTCCACTGATAATTCAGGTGTTATCGTGTGAATGCAATCACAACTGGTTATTTTTGAATGAAAGGTATTATATGTACATTAGCATTAGAGAAAAGAACAGGAGTACTTGTGGCACCTTAGAGACTAACAAATTTATTAGAGCTTAAGCTTTCGTGGACTACAGCCCACTTCTTCGGATGCATATAGAGTGAAACATATATTGAGGAGATATATATATACACACATACAGAGAGCATGAAGAGTAAAAGCTTGTATTGAAAGTTGATTCTTCATGTTTAAAACAAGTTTTTACTCTTTCAGATACTTCTGATGAACAGAATTCACAGTCTTCAATGGAAAATTCCATGAATAGTTCAGAGAAAGCAGAAATTCAATCCTCTGGAGAAAATGATATAACTACAGAGGCATCTAAAAACTCTCAGGTAATTTTAATTAAGTACAGAAAAGCTACTTTTACAAATTCAATATCAACTTAAAAAAAAAGTTTAAGAAAAACTGTCAGGAGGCCAATCACGCTTACATTTATTTCCTTAGCTGTGTTACTAAGATCACCTTGAATCATAGAATCATAGAATATCAGGGTTGGAAGGGACCTCAGGAGGTCATCTAGTCAGGGCCGGCTCCAGGCACCAGCTTGCCACGCAGGTGCTTGGGGCGGCCACTCTGGAGAGCTCACAACCCTGGGTTTAGCGGGCAAATGCTCAAACCACTGAGCTATCCCTCCCCCCTGGACTATTAAATAATTTTAAATATCTGATGTGCTTTCACCATTCATTTGGCCTTCTGTTTCAATTTCATTCATCTTTAACAGTAAGAAGACTGATTAGTTTCACTTTCAGGCTCATCTGCACCAGCCCATGTCTGATATGTAAGGAAATGTTACAATCCAAATAAGAATATTTTTATTTACTTAGTAAACTAAATGTATCCCTTTAATTTCCATTTGGAAATAAATATATTGTCTTTATAAAGCAGAACAGCTAATAGAGCTGGCAAAAATGTAATGCTAATAAACTCAGTGGGTCAGATTTTGGTTTGAGGTATGTGTATGTCTGCAGAGCCATGGCTGGGAGAAGGGCTGTGGCTTGGGAATTATCCCACCTAAATCTGCACTACAGGTCCTCTCTGAGACTTGGTGGTGGTTTTACATCCGAGTGCACATGTGCCCACTTCCAACCTCACACACCCTGTCCTGCAGAAATTGCTGCTTCTACTAGAAGGAGTAATTTCTGGGTCTTTGTTTTTTGTTGTGGCTGAGTATGGAGCTGAGGTAAGTCACAGATTGATCACATGTTACTGCTGTTGCTTTGGAGTGTATACAGTGGTTGCCTGGAATCAGGATTTTGCCCTATGTGACTAGGTAACAAGAAGACCAAGCAACATGATGTTTAGAAAGATGATTTCAGGAAGTGTGTTTATTTGGTTATGTCATTCACATCCTAGGATATTTTGTGTCCCCCAAGTAACATGAGAGTATTCACTTTTTAAATTTTAATCTGATGTCTACAGCACCTAAGATTCAGTCCGATGATAACATGAATTTTCTCTCTTTCCTGTTAAGGACTCTGAAGGAGTGCCACCTTCTAAAAAGATGAAAGTAGAGGCTTCCCAACAAAATGTTGAAGAGATTTAGACTATAGATTTTCCTGATCAGTTTTTATGTAAGGTACATCAGTGGGCTTAATCATAGAACAACTTTACTTAAGCATCTTCTCTTGGATGAGGACAGAACTCCTAACTTTTCAAGTTACCAAGCAAAAATCCAAGAAAACCTAGCAAAGGTTTAACTTCTCAGACACTGAAAACTTTTTCCTGTGAAACAAACATTGAGAACTTTTAAGTTACTGTCTCTGAAATGGTTGGAGTAAACAACTCAGGAGGGGTCTACGCACTGTTTCTAAAGTCAAAATTACAATTATGTTGCTGCTGGTTTTTGTTTGTTTGTTTGTTTGTTTCCATTTCTCTATTTAACAATGTAAGATATTTAAGGATGGTACAGGTCAGGTATTAGCTTTCATGTGAAGTTCATTGTTCTGGCGTGATGTCTGCTTTTGTTTTGTGCCTTGTGTTCTGAAAACAGTGCTAATTTTTAAAGTTGTTTTGCAGCTGTCTCCTTTGCAAAGTGGCCTATGTTTGTATAATGCCATGTAGTAAGTTTTTCTGTTTTTTTTTTTTTTTTAATTTTTTTAATTTTAAATCCCTGGTGCTTAAAACTTAACAAATAGAGATAAAATTGATCTGGAAGCCATTTTCACACTTGGAGTCCAAGGAGACAAAGAAGCGTCATTTTATTTTTCTGCAACTACAGTGGAGACCTTTTATTGAATGCCCAGCATTCACAAACTGTAAATCTGGTCTTTTAAACTATTCTTAACTTCATCGGAAGTTAATATGATTTATTTACCATTTATATTCCAGATCTGAATAAATTTAATAGAAGTAAAGTAGATTAAGTAATAGGTCCAGATCTCTGTACTGGGTACAGTAATTGTTTTATTAAAAAGTTCCACTATAAAGATAGGATCAAAGGGATTGATGTGCAGCATATGATTTATTCTGATATCAGGTTTTCACTGAACTGGATTTCATTGTACTGTTCTTAAATAAGATGTTTACTGATATATTCCAGGCTATACTGTATTTGGGATTTTTTTTAACTTTCAGCTTGTCTTTGTAAATAAGTCTTATTTCCATAATCTCTACATTACTGATAGAAATTATCCTTTCTTTTCAATTATGTTGATGCATGCTTATGCTAGGCTTGTTTGAGAGGCTCTGAGCACGTGTAACTCCCTTCAAGTCAATGGCATTTAGAGGTGCAGAGTATCTACATGGATCGGGCCTTTTAGGGCCTGATATTGCAATGGGTTTATTACTTCCAGGGAGGTGCCAAGCCCCTTCAAAACCGCGTCATGTCCATGGTAACTACTTGTGTGACTAAGGAATATTCACATGAGGTGTTATTCAAATGTTGCTGGATTGGGCCTTAATCTTCATTCGCTCTCAGAGGGAGATGGGTCTTGTAATTTAAAACAAGATCCCACATCTCCAAAA
Organism: Chrysemys picta bellii; assembly: GCF_011386835.1. NCBI lineage: Eukaryota > Metazoa > Chordata > Testudines > Emydidae > Chrysemys > Chrysemys picta. Next base: position 27,858,283 of record NC_088805.1, read on the forward strand.
AATTGTGCAGCGTGTGTAATCTGAGATCTGTAAATATTTTTTAAAATGATAAATCTTCCTGTCCACACATTTTCATAATTAGCTCTTTGTAAACTTGCTTATTTCTGAATTCTCCAATGGTGAAAATGGCTTGAGCTTTGACTACTACATTGCATTTGCAATTACCACCTTAATTATGAAGAACAATTGGGAGTAGGAGAGGAGTGAGGAGCCAATGCTGACCTTCCGTAAAATGTCTGTTGGATTAAACTCCAAAGTGACTTGCTATGCTCAGATTGGGAACTTTTCCTTTTATGTTGAAATAAACTTTTTTGGATCTCAACTAAATAAAATTTGGTTGCAAATCATTCATGAAACCAGTGTGCTCCCTAATAAGTTTTTGGGTTCTCTGGTCAGATCATGAAGTCCATTAACTTCCTGAAAATAAGGAACCGAGGAGCCAAAAGTTATATTTGCACAATAAACATATTGGAATGGTATAGTAATTTCTCTCTTGAATTGTGTGTATGCTTAAAAATGTTGATAACTGGTCAATGGCTATCAGTTTGTATGTATATTACACTCAGATTTAATTGATATTTTGTGAGAAAAATTCTATTTGATATATAAAATGGGCAAATTAAAAAAAAAATCAGACTTTTAAAAACACGGATTCACTAGCATTTTAATTTTGAATGCTAAAACTACATGAATCTGATGCCACCTTTGACAAGTAGTCATGTTTACTGATCACCATCTTCAGATGCGTCCCAAAATGTTTTTAATTTTGATTTTTTACAGGTTTCCGAAGGGATAGATAAGCTTTTTGATTTCAAAGCTGATTCCTGTACTTTAGGAAGAAAAATATAAATAGCACTAAAATACCTCAAATTTTTCATTAGATAGAAATGTTTATTGGCATTACTGACACCAACAGGTTTAACTATAAAATTCCTTCTTTTCCTCCTGTGGCTTCTGCTCAGAACTGTGTCCATTGTACTGTGGCTTGGAAAACAAACCAGCTATTGCTAGTGGCTTTATTTCTAAAATAGTAACTTTTTATTTACAGCTTATACAAAATACATTCAGAACTTCTTTTAACCACAGATTCTAGTGACAACAGACAATTGAAAAAGCAGATTCCTTAAACCTGTTAGTGTCATTCTCTAAGAAGTGAGACCTTGACATTACCTGGTATGAAGAAATCCAAAATAATGTATAAGACTGTTATTAGTCTTTCTTTGAAGTGCCTGATAACATTAATGGGCCAGTGGATGTGATTAAACACATTTTAATGCCAGAAAGTACAGATGTGACCAGACCAGAACCTAGGATCCAAATCTACTTGAGGTTTGGAACCGCATCTAGATTCAATGTTTTGGCTTGGACCCATCTCTACCAGAAATTTGTTTTATGAACTCACTGTAAAAGAGTGTATTGAAACCATTGAGACATGAAGCAGAAGGGGAGTTGTAATTTACTTCGAGGTAACTGAAAGTTCTCATACAGCTAACGTTTTAGAAATAGTGCAAATATCAAGAAGTGCTTCCTTGCTACATGCTGAATGTTGGAGCTTCAGTTACAAAAACAAAAGAAACTAGAAGCAAAAAAGTAAATTAGCTTAGGTTGTGGAACACATGAGAAGGCCTTCCAAATAAGCGATTTACGCAGCCAAACGTTTTATAGCAGAACTATTCCTTGGAATTTTTATGCTTGGGAAAGTAGTTGTTAAACATTCCAAAAAGTGCTGGCACTTACAAAACAACAAATCAACAAGGCAGTATAAAATATGGTTTTGGGTGGCTATCTTCATACATAAACATTGTCATGTTTTGGAATGTTCTTTATATCTAAGGGTCTGTTAGAAGATGTAAAGAATTCTGTTTTTTTTCTCCCAATACCTAATCGTTTTCCATCTTATGATTTTTGTGTGTGTTGTACAGCAGTATAATTTTTCACTTATTTATTCCATCAGTAGCTATGGTTTGTACAATGTACAATGGTTTCATTTCAAAAATAAAATTAAAAAATCACAACATAAACATTGCGTGAATAATTTTTGATTAAAAAATTTAAATTTAAGGAGTTCAGTTTATTTCTAAGTTAAAATAAATTTCAATTTTTAAATAGATTTTTAAAAAATTGTGCATTCTGTGGTGTCTAATTCCATAATACGTAAAACAAATATTGCAATCTTCCTGTTTCTTACTGAACTACAGTGTCGTAATACTGCTTCAGTACGACCTTGCTAAGTTGCATGGATGAATGAGTGGGCTCATGGAATTAAAGTAGTGAGTAAACAAATCCAATAAAAGAGCAAGATTACTGGATCCCACAATGTACTCTGATTATTTAAAGTGCTGAGTATTGCTTGGATACTTCACAGGGTCATATGCTGTAGTATATTTTGTAAAACAAAAAACTTGTAATGCAGACAAATCACTGTGGTGATGTCTTGTTGAATTTTCCTGAGAAGTGGGGAAACTGTTAGTGCAACTTCTGTAAAGTGACTGCAGATTAGTAAAATTCCACTTTGATTTCTTGCTCTCCATCAGTGTGCTCTGCAGTGTATAGACACAATGAGAGATGTGGCCTCTACTCTGAGTGTCCATATTTCCCAGTTTTTCAGGACACTTGAAATGTTCCAATTTTCATTTCATTAATAATTTTTTGTTAGAACCACAAAATGTTCAAGATGTACTGCTGTATCAAGTATCCTTTGGTCTGTGTTTACTGGGAACACTCAGTCTAGTAAAACAAGTGTTCAGCGTGATAAACAGTGTTTTGAAGTGAATGGAAAAGTCGAATGCTATCAAAATTGTTTTTTCTTGAAGCGAATGTTAATGTCAATTGTTCATTGTTTTATGACAAATTTATTCAGACAGTTGCTGGAAAAAGTCCTGTACTCAGAAATATACCTGTGTCACTGAGTCAGGAACTGGCAATAGTAAAGTCAGCACATACAGAAGAACACTTTAAAAAGTATATTTTATTACCCTAAAAAGTTGCTATAAAAATGCTGTTTTTTTATCTTGAAAACATGGTCATGTTATCCCTGCCCCAAAGCTCTTACATTCTAAATTAGACTTTATAGATCAAGCATATTTACACATTGAATGGCCTGATAGTAATTCACTCACAAAGTTGTGCTGATGGGAGTTTTATTTTAATACAATGCTCACATTTTTAGTGCATTTATCTCAGGCTTCACAGGTGTGTGTAAAAGGGGGATTTGCATGAAGAGAATTTAGGCTTGTACAACAAAGAAAACTATTCCAGGCATAAAGGATGGAGTGAAAGGATGCATGAAGTGAAGTGTGAGAGAGAAGTCCCTTTGAGCAAAATAAGCTATACCAGAAAAAATGCAGTTTTGCCAGTATAACTGTTTACACTGTAGACTTTTGTTGACACAGTGGTGGTGATTGCAAATTGTACCTCCTCACAGACATAGCTGTGCTGCTAGAAGTTTATAGTGCTGCCTGTGGAGACTAAAACTGGGAGAGGGGAAGTTAAGACAAAGTGCATGGGGGGGGAGGGGGGGAATTGTAGTGGGTGACCTACATGAATGAGTGTTAGTAGGACTGTGCTCTAATTGTGTATGGTTGACTATGGATATATGTAAATACAGATATGAACGCAAGAATCAAAGTAAAATTGACCAGTCTAGACTAAAGTCCCATTTGCTGTTCACCATTTATACTTGTTTATTTTATTCAACCTGGATTGTTAAAGTATTACCTTTTAATAGAGAAAGGTATTAACTGTCCAGGTAAAAATATGTAAAAAGAAACAACCCATGTGATTTTTAGCCTGACAATGTCCAAACAAGATTACATTTTGGACAGCTAACTGGTGGTGTGGGGCTAGTGGGCCTTTCCCCCATTTCGGTTGCTTATATTTTGTGTTTTTAACATGGGCCCAGAAATAATTGGCAGCAGAATCCTAGAAAAGACCTATTGTCTCAGGTAGACTACCACCCCATGACCAGTGCTGGGTTTTTCTTTCTCCTCTTGCACATTTTTCTTGTGTCTTGTGCAGTCCTCTTTTAACTGTCCTAGTCACTGAGGTTTCAGAGTAGCAGCCGTGTTAGTCTGTATCCGCAAAAAGAACAGGAGTACTTGTGGCACCTTAGGGACTAACAAATTTATTAGAGCATAAGCTTTCGTGGACTACAGCCCACTTCTTCGGATGCATATAGAGTGGAACATATATTGAGGAGATATATATATACACACATACAGAGAGCATGAACAGGTGGGAGTTGTCTTACCAACGCTGAGAGGCCAATTAAGTAAGAGAAAAAAACTTTTGAAGTGATAATCAAGATAGCCCAGTACAGACAGGTTGATAAGAAGTGTGAGAATACTTACAAGGGGAGATAGATTCAATGTTTGTAATGGCTCAGCCATTCCCAGTCCTTATTCAATCCTGAGTTGATTGTATCTAGTTTGCATATCAATTCCAGCTCAGTTGGAGTCTGTTTTTGAAGTTTTTTTTTGTAGTCACTGAGGTGTCCGCCACTTCTCCCAGGAAAGTCCAGCAAGAAATTTAGTGGATGCCAGTTTTTAGTCATCCTGTGACAGTTTTCACCTTAAGGGCCAGAGCCTATTCACCTTATGTGAGGTACTCATTATCCCCAGTTCCCTATACACTTTGGGCCAGGGACTTTGATCTGTGCTTTTTTGTCTAGCTTTTTCCACCCACTGTAAACTGTTCTATAAAATAAAAAAATAAGAATTCCCCAGTCTAATCAATGATGCTGTCCAGACTCCAAGGAAAAGGCAGTTTAAACTTGATTTGATTTTTAAATTGGTGTCCACTAGGAGGAGTAGAGAGCAGTTCTGTTCCATTTGCAATGGGCTATAGCAGGAAGGGCAATCACAGGCAGCCAGAGCCCTATAGCAAGGATGATGCCCTCTTCATTATAAACAGGATTGGCTAGAGCAGTGTCCTCAACCTTTCCAGACGTACCCTTTCAGGAGTCTGATTTATCTTGCATACCCCCAGTTTCATCTCACTTAACCACTTGCTTACAAAAATCAGACTTAAAAATACAAAAGTGTCACTGTTACTGAAAAATTGCTTACTTTCTCATTTTTAGCATATAATAAAATTATTGGAATATTAATATTGTACTTACATTTCAGTATATAGTATGTAGAGCAGTATAGAGTCATTGTCTATGAAATTTTAGTTTGTACTGACTTTGCTTGTGTTTCTAGGGTTGGTCCTGCTTTGAGCAGGGGGTTGGACTAGATCAGTGTTTTTCAAAGTTTGGGTTGCAACCCCTTACTGGGTCGCAGCATGTAAGGCACTGGGTCGCCTGGCTCAGCACCCAGGGACTCTAGCGGTTCTGGTCAGCACCGCCAACCGGGATGTTAAGTCCCATCAGCGGTGCTGCCCAGCTAAGGCAGGCTAGTGCCTACCTGTTCTGACACCGCACTGCGCCCTGGAAGCAGCCAGCAGCGGGTCTGGCTTCTAGGCCAGGGGGCCACGGGGCTCTGCGTGCTGCCCCTGCATCGAGCACCGGCTCTGCACTCCCATTGGCCGGTTTCCAGCCAATGGGTGATGGGGAGGTGGTGCCTGTGGGCGAGAGCCACGTGGAGCTGCTTGCGTGCCTCCCACCTAGGAGCCAGACCTGCTGCTGGCCACTTCTGGGGCACAGCGGGATCCGCGGTGCCTGGATAGACAGGACGCCTGCCTCTGCACCCCAGCTGCAACGCTGACCGGGAGCCACCAGACGTAAGCCCATGCCCCAGCCCTGAGCCCCCCCCAAACCCAGAGTCCCTGCACCCCAAACCCCTCATCCCCAGCCCCACCCCAGAGCCTGCGCCCCAAGCCCAGAGCCCTGACCCCCTCCTGCACCCCAACCCCCTGCCCCAGCCCAGATCCCCCTCCCATACCCCAAACCCCTCATCTCCAGCTCCGTTGGGTCGCGGGTAAACAATTTTCTTCAACTAGGTCGCCAGAAAAAGGTTGAAAACCACTGGACTAGATGACCTCCTGAGGTCTCTTCCAACTCTGATCTTCTATGATTCTACGTAGCCTGTTGTAAAACTAGGCAAATATCTAGATGCATTGATGTACCCCCTGGAAGACCTCTGCGTACCCCTGCTTGAGAACCACTGGGCTAGAGCATTTCAAGGCTGCAGGCAGCTCTGGGGTGGCATTGCATGATCGCTAATGGGATAGGAGTGCAGAGGGAGGGGTTGTTGCAGCAGCAGGGTGTTAGTCACAGCTGAGCCAGAAACTTCTCGATTCTCTCTGTGTGTATGGAAGAGACATCTCCCATCTTCACTGTAAATAACCCAGTTGTCACTCTGTGATTAAGTGATAATGTAACTGCCTTGCAGCCCTGTGTAGCTAGGGAGAGGAAGGAGGTCAGTGGAGAAAGTTCTTCTGGACCCACCCTGTACATATGGAGGGGAAGTGAAAATGCTGCCTTTTGGTTTGAAACTGGGTGCTGCATTGTAACAAAGCCATGCAGGGCGTAGCGAGATGATTGCATTGCTAGTATGTGGGGTGTTGGTGTGGCAGGGGCCACTGTAGTATATTTGGAGGATGTGCCAGACCTCACCTGAGTTGTTTGAGGGATGGCAGTACAGGTCTTAGCATCATAGAACCATTGGGTTAGAAGGGACCACAAGGATGCAGGATTTGTTATGTCTAGTCGTCTAAGACAGCTGGCTATCCTGCCTCCTTTCGAAAACCTCCAGTGAAGGAGTTTCCTCGGCCTCCTGAGGCTGTCTTGTTCTTTGGGGTGTTCAGTGGGAGCAGGGGACTACCCTGCATCATCCTGTCTGACCTGTAGATTGCAAGTTCCTGCCCCAAAGAGTTCTCTTTTTCTCTGTACAGCACCTAGCACAATGGAACCCTGATCCTTGATTGCGGTTCCCAAATGTGACCATAATGTAATGAGTAGGAGCATTGCCTGCATGTGTGTGTGGCGGGTGTTCTTTGGAGGTGCTGGGTGATTCTGGTCTAGGTAGTGGAGGGGATGTGAGAAGGTGCCAGGGGGATTATAGCGTAGATAGGTGGATGGGTGTTTAAGGAATTGGAGTGGCTGTATGGTAGCAGGGAGGGGCACCAAGGCCTGCAAGGGAAAGGGTTGGTTTGGGTGGATTACAGTGCAGGAATTAAGGAAAGGCTTTACCCAGTGCAAGGGGAGGTTTGGGGGAGCAGGTGGAAGAGTTTGTGGGGTGCATGCATTCCAGGGGTGGGGTTGAAGGTCAGGAGAGATGCAGTGCTGAGGAAGGTGGGGTGTAAGGGTGGTTGGTGGGGGGGGAAGAGAGGGGCAGGGGCCTAGAGGCTGGGGTGCTCTGCCAGGGAGCACGGGTAGGGCCGTTGGGGTGGCTGCCTGGCCTCCCTCAGACAGGTGCCAGTCCTGGTCCAGGGCTTCCCGCCCCGCCACCAGCTGTCGCTGCCCCTGCCCCTGCCCCTGCGCAGGCCGGCGGGGCGCGGGCCCCGGCTCCTTTAAGGGGCGGTGCCAGGCCGGGGGGCGGTGCCAGACGGGGGCGGGGCGGCCAGGAGTCGGGAGGGGTCCGCGGCCGGAGCAGCAGCGGGAGGCTCGGGCCATGGCCGCCGACGTGTTCATGCGGCCGGGCCGGCTCCCCGGGGCGGCGGGGCCCGTGTCGCGGCGGGCGGAGCCGGACGAGGACTCCTCGGACACGGACGATGGGGGCTCCCCGGCGGGGCGGCGGCCCGGGCCGCGGCGGGGGCAGCCCGCGGGGCCCCAGATCATCCACTCGGGCCACTTCATGGTCTCGTCGCCGCACAGCGAGCACCCGCCCAAGAAGGGCTACGACTTCGACACGGTCAACGAGCAGACGTGCCAGACCTACCGCTTCGGGGCGGCGCGGGGCGGCGGCGGGGCCGGGGGGCGCCTCAGCATCGACGCCTCCCTCACCAAGCTCTTCGAGTGCATGAGCCTGGCCTACAGGTGCGGGGGGACCCGCGGGGGTAATGCTGGGCCGCTTGAGAGGGGCTGGGGGGTGTCTGGGGCACCAGGAAGCGCCAAGAGGCTGGGGAGCTGGGGTGGGGTTATGGATGTCTAGGACAACAGGGGGCTCCCTGCGGTGCCTGAAGAGGTTGGTTGATGGACCAGGATGTTGGGCTGAGGGTATCTGGGGGTCTCCAGGGCAGCTAATGAGATTTGGTGTGGGCTGGGGGGACTCAGGGGACAGCAGTGGTACATTATAGCATTAGTTCAAAGGGGGAACTCATTAAAGCCTGGGCATATGGGAGTTGTAGGGGAAGTTGGGTGGGGGGGAATCAGTGTCGGACTAGGGGGAGACAAGGGTATAAAGGGGCTGGCGTGGTTGAGCAGTTGTGTGTCTGTCATCAGTTCTTCTAGTTATGATCTTGCAGAGACTTGGGGAGGGAACAGGAGAAACCATGAGAACCTGTTAGGGAACATGGATCATCCTCTGGAGTTGGGAGGGGATGCAGAGGGGTGAGCGATGACATTAGGTGGGCTAACAGGAATTTGGAGAAGAGGGCTCAACAACATGTTGTGAGGCAGGAAGTGGTAACATAACACAGACACATGTACTGTACAAGACTGACTATACACTTGCACAAGTGCTCTGGATAGGAAAACTCCCCCTGCAGTGTGTTTAAGGTGGATGGATAGCTATGCCCAGTAATGTCAAATAGCTACCTACTGCATGGTCCCAACTATGGCCATATACTGTTCCAGAAGGCATCAATGTCAGACTCCACATGAGGAATGGTTTAAAGAGAGAGGGTGGGAGAAGAGTGGAGTAAACCTGAGAAATGTTTTAACTGAGTAGTCTGGAACCTCAGTTTTTCCATGTAGAGGAAAGTGTCCATCCCTCCCCACCAGGCCCATAGGGAGGCCACACCCTCTTGCTTCCACATCTCTGGAAAAGCCAGCTTAAAGGGGATTTAGCAGCCTCTGAGGTCCTGGCCTTCTAGAGCTAGGCAGCAGAGAATCTAGGGCTCTGGCCCTCCAGCAGGGCAGAGCACCAAGTGGTTAGGGGCTCTGACCCTCTGGCAGGGCAGAGCACCAAATGGTCTCTCACCTGACATCCTAACTCAGGCAGACAGCAGAAAACATTGGCCTCTTGGCCCGAGGTGGGTAGGCAGCATTCCCAGGGTGGGGTGGCTGCAGGAAGGATAAGGGGACCTGGCCCACCCTACTCCACCAGGTCCCAACCCAGAGCCCTGACAGTGACCAGTCTCTGCCACTGGGTCAGCAGGGATCCCACCAAGACACACAAACCAGTACTTTGGCACTACCACCAGACTATTGTCTGGTGTTCCAGGGCTACTTCTTATAACCCACTGACTGGGTACCTTCATTCTATGAGTGTCCTCTTACCTCCTCAGGGTATACAGCTAGCAACAGTCCCAGCAGCTCCTAGCAGTCCCTTCAAGTCCTCTGTGCTGTAGAGGTCCCACTTAGGCACAAACCCCAGTGGGGAGCATCTATCTTCCTCACCAGCTCCAAGCCAACTGAGCTGCAGGGCCTACCTTTTATACTTCCTGTCTGCCCCTCTGCTTTGGGCGTGGCTGGCCTGGCTCTGCCCACCAGGGAGCACATGGTGGTTTCTCCCCCTCAGGTCCAGAGGAAGGCCATGTCCCCTCCCTATATTCCACATTTGATATAAATAAACTACAGAAGCAGAGAAAGGGGGCTTGGGGGAGAGAGGTAAATGCAGGTTTAAAAACTGGTGACTTGCATGGTAATTTTAGTATATTTAAGACAGAAGGTACCAGTGGGGCCTAAAACAGTTCTGAAATGACTTAACCTAGGGAGTGACTGGCCTTAAAAATCCCTTCCAAAGCTATAATTGTCAGGCTGCATTGTGACAGACATCAAAAAAAGGACTGTTATTGCGCTATCTCATAAGCTCTGGTGACTATCGCTTTTGTGGTGTGATGGAAAATATAGTAATGTTGGAGCAGAACCTGTGGGGGGAGCATATGAACAGTAAAGCTTTTTCTTTTACTTTCAGTATTTATTTACTTTCTGTTTTGTTCGTTGAATCTAAATTACTTTTGTTTATATGAAACAGCAAAACTTTAAAGTATCTGTAGAAAATTTTGGGGACTTGGCATTATAGAGGCAAAGCTTGTATCCCTGTATCCCTGCATCTGAAGAAGTGAGGTTCTTACCCACGAAAGCTTATGCTCCCAGTACTTCTGTTAGTCTCAAAGGTGCCACAGGACCCTCTGTTGCTTATCCCTGTATGTAATTAAAGTTCTGGACAAAGAGAGATCTTCATTGCATTCTAATAGGGGTTGCAAATGGAACAAATAGGGTTAGCTTCAGTATATGATAAGAATTAAAAATAAAAGGACTTGATTCTGAGAGAATCCGAGCTCTTCTTGCCTCCGTAGACCTCAGTGGAATTTGCAAATGATCAATACCTCTTGGGATTGGGCCCAAAGTTAGCAGCAACAATTAATGGCAAAGCCAAATAATTTGTAAAGGACAGAATAAAAGTTTCTACCTCTTTTTCTTTTCCTGTTCCATAAGAAAAGTAGCCAGCTATTTGTTTGCATTTTTCTCTTGCAAGTACAAGAAATGATTAGTCAGCATCTTTAATTATTTTACAGTAACACTTTAACTTTGTTCCGGTGATTTCAGTTTGTTGATAGTACTTCCTGAATGTATTTAGACGTGCTACTAGAACGTCAGTCTTGCCTTCCACCTTTTTAATAAGATATTATGCTAACGCTTATCGCCCATGTCTGTAGTCTTCATTGGAGACAGGGACATAAGGTAATCATGCTGTGGAATAGAAATGTGTTTTTGAGAAGATGCATGTCTGCTTGAAGCTTTTGGCTCTTCAGATGCTACTGGGAATGTTTAAGGGAGAAAGTCAATTTGGATTCACGTTTTTAGATTTTGATTAAAAGGAGGGGTGGGAAATTCTTCAAAACATATAAATTAAAATGTTTTTAATTTAAAGGGAACATGTTAATTTGAAATCTAGTAAAATAAAGAAAATGAATTTCACCTATTCCTGACGTGCCCTGCCATTTTTTTTTGTGGTTTTACAGCCACCTTTTTATATTTTAATTTATATATTTTAAAAATGTTCTTTTCAGGTGTTGCTATGTAAAAGACTCATAAAGTAAAGGGGAAACTGACTATGCGTGAGAAATAGTGTAACTGGCTAGACATACCATTTTGTGACGTATGCAGTGCAATGAAATGGACTCCTTTCTTTTGATTACCTTAACGATTGTTAATGGGTAAATAATTTCCATGAAGAAGAGTGAATTGTAAATTGGCTGTGTATAAATGTTGTGAACTCAGAGGAGAGTTTTGTGCTAATGCATGAGAACCAGAATGTAAAACTAACCAGTCTGCTTTCACTGTCCAAACTAAGAGAAATGCAAGAAGTAAATCATCAGCATAAAGTTGTTAAAGTAATCTAGATTTAAATATTTTTCACTTTTTACTCTGTTCAGTTATATATATTTTTTTAAATTTACCATTGTATTATTAAGATTTTGAAAATCGGTGATCATATTTAGTGAGGGAGCAATTCTGTGGTGGTAATTTGTGCTTATTGAAAATAGATAGCCAATTGTCATACACACACTAAACCCTGTGTGTGTGTGTGTGTGTGTGTGTGTGTGTGTATGTGTGTATTTTTTTTAGCAAATGTCATTGTTCTGATATTCTGGCCCTATGTATTGAGAGGAGAATATGTCAAGAGACAGAAAATACCTTTTCAGTAGATTCCAGTTAAAAATTAAGGCTAGTTAAAGCTTCAGCAGCGCTTTAACATGGCTTGCGTAGTCATGGCACAGTGCTGGGAGCTCTCCTAGCGCTCTAAAAAACCTACCTCCACGAGGTGCGTAGCTCCCAGCGTTGGGAGCATGGTCCACTGTCTACACTGGCGCTTTACAGTGCTGAAACTTGCTGCGCTCAGGGGGGTGTTGTTTTGTTTTCACCCCTGAGCGAGAAAGTTGCAGCGCTGTAAAGTGCCAGTGTAGACAAGCCCTAAGATGTTCTGACTCTCAAGGCTGGTTAATTCCACCTGATGAAGTTCCCTGCACAGATTTCAGATAATAGACTAACCTTTCCATCATCACCTTTTAATTAGCACAACAAACTGATCACAAAGTTTGTGCCTTTTAAACAGGATTTTTTTTTTTTTTTTTTAAGCCTGGCTTTAGGTGAATGTCTAGCGAACATGGTGCATGTAAAATTAGTAAAACTGAGTGCCTGATCACCAGCTGAAAAATGATTGATTAAGCCTGGAGACTGAACTACCCCCATTTATCCTTTGAAGTTGTCTCTACATCCTTATCTGCTCTAGGGATGTTCAAGACACACTGATACAGTAGACTTCATTCTCAAGCCAAGCACCTGCACTGTCAGGAAATCCACGACTGCTGAGTAGTAGTAGTAGTTATTTTTAACTCAGAAAATTAAACAGAAAAAAATTGATGTTGTTTATGGAAAATATCTGATGTTTGTGTTCTGCAGAGTCAGCAACACTAACCATGTTCCCAGAGTTGGGCAAACATGGCCTATGCAGATGAAAAAACAAGGAAGTCACCGTGACAAAATTGTGTTTTTATTTATTTGAGACTCCTCACTTGTGCCTGGATGACTTGGAGGCTTAAGATGAGCTATTCAAGGCCTCGAGGCACTAAATTACATACTATTTTACAGTTTTACCAGTCTGCTAGAAAACCAGGATTTAATCACGTGGGGAAAGGCTGGACAAAGAAGTGCATCTTCCCCATAATTCTAAAAGTGTCCAGGTTTGTGCTGAGTCATATTTTCTGCAGGGAATGGATTCCAAATCAAACTTCTAATTTTGTCTCGTACCTTAAAGTGTGTGCTTCATTGCTTTGTGCTGCTTAAACAGCTGCCACGTTTCACGTGAGGAAACCTGAAGGGGAGAGAAGCGATTGCTTTTCTTTCTTCTGTGAACAGAACAGGCTTTTAGCTTAGTTAAACTTATTTTTCAGTTGCATTGCAATAATTTAAATCATTGCTCTTTTAAAAAATCATGTCAAATCAACCGCTTTACAGGGGAAAGTGTGACAAGAACACACATTCTGATATGCAGTTTAGTGGATCAGAAACTTTTACAAATCAATATGTTACCTGTAAACAGTGAAGCAGACTACAGCTATCACGTGTCTTGTACTGTACACTTTATCTGAATGTCACCTTCCACCATCATGAGATTGATTGGGAACAGTACCTCGCTTAAGGTTGGTAAATGGACTGTAGATGCTTTCTTCTGTAGCCCTTTGCCTCAGCCCTCTAAAATTCAAAGTGTAATTGAAGTTAAATTTTAGTTTTGTACTGCTTCTCCCCCCCCCCCCTCCATTTTAGAACTATTTAAGCAATATTCTTTAGCAAAAATAGCGCAGGATTTTGGATTGTATTTAGGATGTTCCTAGCCACAACATGAGTCACCGGGATTAGGTACTGGGACAAAGGACGCTTCTCCCTTCTTTGCTTGTGGGCTTGATTGGGTAGGAATGTACCTTCCATGTCCATTGACTTCAGTGAGAGTTTAGGGTGTGCCTCCCTTTGCAGGATCAGGCCCCACTGCCTGCGAAAGTGGAAAGGGAAGTGCATGCAGTAGAAAGTTCTGATATAAGGAATTTGCAGAGGGCAGTGGGGAGGATTTATTGCATTAATCAAAGTATAGTGATGTTAGAGAGCTGCATGTGGAAAGTTTTACCTTGTAAACGGTGGAGTATAGCTTGTTGAAGGTTCAAACCCAGGAATTCACACTTAGAAATGGAGACATATATCTACATTCTGTACACTACAAATGAACTCCATACTTACCAGGCCAAGTGCAGCATCTCCCTTACAAATAATATAAGACAAAGCTCTGCTATAGGTGCCTTAAGACATAATCTATGTTTCCCAGAGCAAATACTCTCTTGTAAGTAATTTGTGCATTTGACAAGATTCATTAGCATCTGGCCTCAACCTTCTCTTGGGCAGAGGAAGTGCGCCATAGCAGACTTAGGAAATAGTGGAAAAGCTGCGATTGTGTGAAAGAAATATTGAGAGGTGTTGGACAGTATTCATTGCATATTTTTTTCTTTGTACACAAAAATTGGTGGTTTTATAATTTTCCTTTTCTGTTCACTGGTCGCTTCGATCGCAGTGCCACTGACAGTCTTCTCAGACCTAAAAGACAAAGGTACTAAAGTGTTTGAAAGCTGTGTAAGTGTACTGCAGTTTTTTATTTGTTTTCTTTCGGTCTGGGCAGAAAACCCTTAAAATTATTATAAATTTTTTATTATAAAGACAAACAGTTGTCTCCAAGGAAATAAAATTGGCTCTTTGTATTCCAGTCAAGAGAAGCATCTTAATTTTTGAAATGCAAACTGGAGTTTTATGGTATTGTCAGAATTTCTAGGGAATTAAAATTTGGAAACTCTTAAGGAAAATATAGGCTTTCAGATATCACTTCTGGTAGGTTTGCTACTGGAAAGGCTTTGTGTTGAAGCACAGACTCTGAACGTAGGACTTTCAGTAGCTCCTTTGGTGCTCAAAATGGAAGTTGTGTCATTATTTCTTTTATTAAATATTTTTCAGAGTAGTTCATACGTGCTAAGGCCAGAAAGGGTCATTGTGATAATCTGACTTCCTGTATAGCGCATACCATGGAACTCCCCAAAATAGCTACTGGAGCACATCTTTTAGAAAAACATCTAATCTAAAACACTCTTCAAGGATTCAATGTATAACAGAAGTAAATGTTTAGTTACTGAGGGTCATCTAATCAGTAATGATCATAAATGGGGCTGGTAATTTAATATGTAGTCTTCAGAACTTATTTAAACATGAAGGTAACGTGCTCAAGTCATTCAAATAGAAGACTGGGAGCCAAGTCTCTTGTGTTGTATTTCTGGCTCTGCTAATGACTTGCTATATGACCTTAGACAGTCATTTAACCGCTATCTCCCTCAGTTTCCCTATCTGTAAAATTATTATAATATTGGCTGATTCATGGGGTGTTGTGAAGCTGTTTTGCTCTACTTGGGCCTGCCAGCTAATCATAGGAAAAACATCCACTTCTTCATTCACATTTTCAGAGCAGCCAAAGCACTCATTTTCAGTATTCATCAATCTAAATATAGCTAGGTGTTCATAGTTGTCTGCCCTTTGTTTGTGCTATATTGTATATCTGCAGGGTAATCAATAAATGCTCTTTTCTCATTCTGAGTCCATTTTATCAATAATAGCAGTACAAATAGAGCTTGGCTGAGAATTTTGACTGCGTGGACAGAGAAGAACGGCGAGAGTTTAGAGATGTTATATAAGAAAGAGGCTGATTATGTGGGTCTGATTAGGGGACTGATGAAAGATGACTGTTAGTTTATGGGCCTGAGTGACAAGGAGGATAGTGGTGGCGGTCAGTAATAGAGAAAGCAGGAGAGGCGGGACTTTGGAGAGGTAAGATAAGTGCTCAAAGAAAAGATCTGAACTGTGAGTTCCAATAAATGTTAACCTTTGTAGCTGATCAAATAAGACAAACCCACAAACACAAATTACTGCCTAATAAAACCTCACCAGTGTTTTAATAATGATGCTAAACATAATACTGAACACTTTTCAGGGGTGCTACTCTGTACACCGCTTATCAAACTAGCTTTGTGGGTTTTGTTTTGTTTTTTTAAACGTTCGCAGCAAACTGTGACATCCCAGCTTGCTGCGTTTATTTATCAAGATATTGACAGCTTGCCTCTTTCAACACCAGCAAAACACTCCCCAGAAGTCAGACCCCAAAGGATCCGGAAGGCTTAGCAAGAAGAGGCTTAGTTGAAGTACCAGGAGAAGGCACCCACTCCTGTGTTTAAATTGATACGTTTTAAAGAGTAATCCTCTTTGAAGTAAGGGATTGCTCTGCTTTGGGACTGCTGTGGGGAAAAATGTAATGTTTGGCTACTGCCGTGCAAATTCCTGAGTCAGAGATCTGCAGGTGGCAGAGGAAGGAGACATTCTGGAGATTCTAGAAAACTGTTGACCTTAGAACAAAGGGGGACCCTGTTACTCATATTTTCTGCCTGCTAGGCTCTGGGATCTCTACGTTTGACAGAGCATTGTTGCCACAATGGCCGTCTCCTACTTAAGCTGTCAGAAACTGAATTTCCATGTGATGCATGACTCCTTTCTTAAAGAGAAATTTGTTACAAATGTTAGGATGTGACTCCAGTTCAGCAAGTGTCTGTGCCAGTCAAGAAACCTGTTTTATTACGTAAGTACAAATGATCTGGCTGTTTGCATGCTCTTCTCTCCTTGCTTTATGTGCTGCTGGTGAATTTATTCTCTTTATAGCAAATGTTTCGTTTTGCGATTACAATTCTGTAATGCAATGGTCTGTCAAAGGAGGATTCATATCTCCATGGATTTGATTCAGTAAGCACATCACTCTAGTATCAACAAGAAGCAGCACCTCAATGAGATTGTATTGTACATTTTAAACACCACACATTCTTAGACTTTTCTAAGACACAAATAGAAATGCAAAAGCGAAAATACTGGCAGAGGGGTCTGTTGATTGGAACAGGAGCCTGGGGGCCAGAACAACTACTTTCTCTTTCTACTTCTGCCATGGACCCTATTACATTATTTTAGTCCAGTCTTTTAGCCACTTTAAGTCTCCATTTCCTATGTGTAAAATGGGACAATAAAACCTTACTTCACAGAGATTTTTGGAAGCTTGTTCATTAAGCATTTTGAGGTCCCCAGATGAGACTCTTTGGATAAAAGGCACTGGAGAAATTCAAAGTCTCTCTCATCTGGAGATATCAAAGCATGTTATAAATAAGCCTCAACTCCCCTGTAAAATAGATTTTGTTACCCCATTTATGGAAATCTTTGTGTGGAAAATAGATTAAATGTCACCCGGGGAGTCAGTGGCAGAATCAGAAACGGCAATCCAAATTGAGGCTTGGGATTCCAGAGTATTCTAAGCACTATACCGCAGACTCTCGACTACACAAACCTGACTTTTGGTCTTATTGAAATTAATGGAAATTTTTCTTTAGTGAAGAGTGCTGAATAATCAGTGCCCTTAATCCTTGTCCATGGAGGGCAGTGAGTTTGTATAAATTCAAGCTACTGACGAGGCAGAGAACCAGTGACACAAAATAGAAGTCTTAATTTTAGTGTATGCATGTTTTAGTTGGTGCAACTTATAATATTCCTGACACTTCAACACATTTTCCCTCTACAATCAAAAGTAACATCCTCCCACACAGAATAGAGATATCTAAAATTAAGAGCAAGGATTGCCATTTGAAGGGGCTGGAGATACAGATTTGAGTTAATAACAAGATGTGCCATGCCAAGTGTGCTCTCAGTCCCCTGCTGTTTTAAGTTTTCATCTCCTAATTGCATATTGAGCAGATGGGGTTTAGTCTGTTCTCTGCTGAATGACTTCTGTAGGGAGGATGCATCTCATAGTCATTTTCTTTAGTTTCTGATTATCATTATTAGTGTTTCCTCCCCACTCTCTGAGCCTCTGTCAGGTCTATGAGGGAGTGGTTGGAGTAAGGGTCTAAAACATGAGCCTTCTAGGTTCTATGTCTATCTTTGGCACTCATTCATTATGACTCATCTGTAATACCTGTACAGTAACCTTCACAATGTCTTCTAAGTAGGTTAGAAATAATGTTTATAAAGTGTTTTGAGATTCTCAGATAAAAGATGCTATAGCAGATCAAGCTCATCCACATTAGGAGGGGGGGCGGGCGGGATAGCTCAGTGGTTTGAGCATTGGCCTGCTAAACCCAGGGTTGTGAGTTCAGTCCTTGAGGGGGCCATTTAGGGAACTGGGGTAAAAATCTGTCTGGGGATTGGCCCTGCTTTGAGCAGGGGGTTGGACTAGATGACCTTCTGAGGTCCCTTCCAACCCTGATATTCTATGATAATACAGACACTTCTATTTGTGAATATATATATATATATATATATACACATAAACATAATTAGTTGGGATGTCAAGTTATGCCCACTTGACATGAAACACCTCTCTTGGTTGATAAATTATTCTAATTGCAAATTATAATGAGACAAGGTAGTTGATACAGTTGAATGTTAATTTAAGAAAATCAGTTGGTTTTTTTTAAACAGTAATTAGAAGTAGAAGTGTGCTGTTTTTAAACATGATCACTATTAATGAACATATAGCCTCTCATAACCCTATTCAGTGGTGTCGTTTGGCATCGTTTTTTAAAATGGGTGCTGTATAATAATTATTATGTAATAATTCTTAGAGGTGTCATCTGAACTTAAGACTAATTTTGGCTCTGACGTTGATCCTGGGGCAAATAATTTAATATTTTTGCCTCAGCTTCCCTAGTGATAAAACACCTTCCAGCGAAGATATAAGAATTGCTTAGTTAATGTTTAAGGGCTTTAAAGTTTTAAACTCCTGTATAGTGATTAGTATTAGTGAACCAAAAATACTCAGTGAGGCCCTCCATAGTGTGCCTTTCCCTGTTTTTTTGTTTTCTGATAACCATTTAAATTATTCGGGATAGGATAATAATACTTTGCACTTGTGAAGCACATTTCTGAGAATCTTGAGTGTTTTACAAGCTTTAATTAATGTTCACATCTCTCCTGGGGAGGTGGATAAAGTGTAAATGTTGGGAAACTGAGACACAAAGCAGTGAAGTGACTTGCCTGTGGTTACTTGGAGGGTTGAGGGCAGATACAGAAATGGAACCTGGATCTTCTACTTCCCAATTGTGTGCTTTCCACAGCATTAGGCACTGCACTAACACAATAAGAGACAGTCCCACAGCTTCCTGATCTGTCCCCAGTGGTTGGGTGAAACACTTTTTGCTTGACTAAAATTAAATAACGGTCGGAATGGCTGCATTTTTTAACTTTATGGGCGTCTTTTCTTCCCTGAAATTGTTCTATTTGGAAGTATCTTGCTGCATGCTGGGAGAAATGCAGCATGTGGGGTCTGAATTGCTCTTGGTGTTTATCTGTAGTTTATACACCACCAGAGCAAACAAAGCATAACTTTACAGTGAAGCAAATACATGCTCTGTGTGCTGCTGTCTCTAGTTGCAGATAAAGCATAGAGTGAAAGGTTTCCCATGGATACTGGCAAATAAGCAGAAAAATGGAGGCCAAAATTGCAGGAATGCGTTTTGGGAGATCTTGTATAGGGGAGTTAAGAGGAGGAAGAAAGGCGCCCCAGTTCCATTTCAGTTCAAGGAGCCAGGTCTCCAGGCTCAGATTCAAGAAGTTTACCCAGTGAAAAAAGCTCTTGTACTGCACTACCTATGAGAATCTCATTTGTTTCTTATCGGCTGCTCATTATAACTTCCGCTTCTGCAAGGCTAGATCTGCAGGATGCACTGAGAAGGCTTTCTTTCATCTTGAGTCAGGAAATGGGAAGGGTCATCTTATTTTTGTTTGTTTAGATAGGAAATTAATGGGGTCTGCTAGTACTAGATTTGGCTCATGAGTTTATACAGTTATTGTACAGTGTTGAGCATCAGAGTTGATTTGTGGGGAGTCCAACTAGCCTTGTTCTTGCCTAAGAGATTCATCCTTGAGAAACATAATGCTGTTATTGGTTTTGGAAGTGACGCAGAAGTCACTTTGTTTCAGGATGGATAAAATGCTTTTTGAGGAAAAAACCTGTCTAAAGATAGTTTGAATTAAGATACATTATAGCTCAAAGATATCTCATAATGGAATAGGGATTATAAATTCTAATTCTATAGTATGAGACAATATATTCATGTAATGTTTAAGAAAAGTTTTGTAAATGAGTTCCAATAGTTCATGGATTAGGGACCCAATTTTATAGGATTCCAGGAGCTTCTGTATAGATTATTTAGGTTAATCTTTCTATCTGCCCAGTGGGACTCAGTGCTCAGTCTAGAACAGTGGTTCTCAAACTTTTGTACTGGTGACCCCTTTCACATAGCAAGCCTCTGTGTGCGACTCCCCTTATAAATTAAAAACACTTTTTTTACATTTTTAACATGATTATAAATGCTGGAGGCAAAGTGGGACTTGGGGTGGAGGCTGACAGCTCGCGACCCCCCCATGTAATAAACTCATGACCCCCTGAGGGGTCCCAACTCCCAGTGTGAGAAGCCCTGGTCTAAAAGATACCATCAGAGATGCTTAGTTTTGCAGTTCTCAAACTGTGGATTTGTGTCTCCAAAGATAACATGCTTGTTAACAGCAAAAATGTTTTAAAATAAATAATATATAGAGGTGAGAAATAACAGACCTCAATCCTATTGTCCCTCTGCAAATTTGTGTACAGAGTCAATCCCTTACCTCTCTCTAAAAGTGCAAAGTTTCAAAAAGTTCAATCAGTAGAAGATTTTTGCGGGCGGAATAGATCTGGACAAGGAGAAGAAGTCTGGAGATAAAAGTGAGAAGGGAGGGACAGGCAGGCAGTAGAAACAAAAGTGAAATTGTTTGAGCAGCATATTCCAGAAGTCTTGGGGTCTTTCTGAGTGTAGCCCTCACTGATTTGAGATCTACCATACCATTCTCTCACTAGAAGGGAAAACCTAAAATGGCAGCAGGCTGTAAAAGAGACCCAGTTTGGGAATAAGAATCATTCAAGAAATATATGTTTGCTGATGATGTTTTAAATAAAGTCACACCAGTGAACTGGTGGAAGTCACTTAAGCACTTGGATTCAGAGACCGTTGAAGAGATAATCTCACTTTTAACAGCAGTAGCTTCTTCTGCTGGTGTAGAAAGAATATTTTCTTCCTTTGGACTAATTCATTCCAAATTGAGAAATCGTTTGGAACCTGAAAAAGCAGGAAAGCTTGTTTTTCTTTTCCAGATTTTGAACAAACAGGAAAATGAAGGTGAAGACAACAGAGCAGAAGCCAATATTTTAAGTTTCTCATGTTGACCTGGCTGATGTAGTCAATTTAATTTTTGTTTTTTGTTTTTTTTTAAATTTCATGAACTATTTTAGTTAAAAACAATTTTAATAAAAACAAACATGATTTTAAAAAACTTGAATGTTTAACTAAATTCAAAAATTCATATGCTTGTTTTGTTAAAATATTATATGTTTGCTGTTGAAGAAGAAAAATCCAGAATACATAATGTTGTTGTTTTAGTTAAATAAAACAATTTAAATGTCTGTCTGGTGCTGTTCTCCTCTAATAGAGCATGGCAAGAAACTCCTCCAAATATTAATGATTAACCTGTTGAATTGGAGATAGTTCACCTCCCAATGACTTCATAAATATCTGCTTCAATTACGTTTGGTAAATGAAATAACCAAACAGTCATTCGTTTTCTGATATAGCTGTAAAACTAATCTGAAAAGTTTTCAAAATAAATCACTTAAAATGTATAGTGTGTACCTTCTAAAAATGAAACCCACATCTATCTCATGAGTGGTGAAGAATATGTATTAAGGTTATAACAGCCAACAAGAATGCACTTTTATGTAGAAATCCATGATTAAATTGAGTCTTCCTGACTAGTGATCACAGTAACTATCACACTGCCTTTACAGCACTCCAAGCCTTGAATGCCAAGAGGCTAGACATAGGAATCAACCCATGCATGGTTATGCAGAACCCTAGACTCAGGATCATCTGGTCAGGCCTCTTATGGCTATTCTGGTACTGCCTATCTGAAGAGCTGGAGTGCCATAAGGAAATGAAATGAAACAACATAAAGATTGCACAATACAGTAAATTCTAAAAATAGCTAAGAGCCTTCTGCATTTCATTAGTATTTAATAAAGTGGGTTCATGTGAGTTCTAAGGATGAGCCCTCACTGTTTGCCTAGCTAGACGCAATGCTCTGGCACAGCTTGCACAGAAATTTTCATCTGTCACTGACTTTGAATTAATTGAATTGATTAATTTGAAATTTTTTTAAGTACCACTTTCAGAAGAGCTTAGCCTGATTGGAGGATGAGTTAGGACAGAATCATCCAGTTCCCAGTGGCCACTCCCTTTTTGAGGACCTTTGCTGTGCTATGTTGTAATTTCTCTACAGAGAGACTTTTGTTTTCAATGCTGGGGTGTGTCATTTGTTTTGAAAGATCTGAATTCTTGAAAACGGGCCTCCTTTTCCAAATACAAATAATGTTGAGTTGGTGAGAGAGAGAGACCAAGCGATGAGCAAAAAAAGAAAGGAAAGTCTTGGAAGAAAAGGAAAAACCTACACTCTGTGCCTGGTTGGTGTTGCATAGGAATTTCCAAAATAGAAGAGGCCAATGGGAAAGGTCTTTCTGTATTTCTAATGTGCCCATTATTGGATCTGGGTGCTATCCTGCCACCTCTTCCAGCTAATTCATTATCTTCTTGGATAGTTTGTCTTTACTCATTTTTATTACTGTACAGAGTGGTCTGTATAAACTAATTTAGCATTGATTGACAGCCCTGTTTACAAAGAGTTGTGGTGGATACTCCATCTCTTGCCATTTTTAAATCAAGATTAGATCTTTTTTTGCTCTAGTTCAAACGGATTATTTGGGGTAAATCCTATGGCTTGTGTTATGCAGAAGGTCAGACTAGATGATCACATGGGCCCTTCTGACTTTAGAATCTATGAATAAATCCCCTGTGCATCCATGGAACAAATACCGCCTAGGTAGGGCTTCTGACTTTGGTTTTAACCGATAAAACATCCCTAGAAACGTGTTTATCAAGTAAACAATGGGAAAAAACCAGAAATGGTTTCTTGTCTACAGAGAGCAGTAATGCAGACTATGGGGGAGTGATTTCTAATGCCCATGGACGTGTTGCACAGTAACACTGCTCTACAGCCAAAATGCTTCTGAAATAAATGTAGTGAAACTTTACTAATTCTGGGTCACTGAGAACAAAAATGATGCTTAAAATTATTGATTGGCTCTAGTTTTCAAGATATGCTATTGGGTCAGTATATACGACCCTTGACTTGGGAATGGCGGAGGATAAGTGAGTTATAAAGTGAAGGGATCTCAATTTAAACCAGAAATGACTAAAATACATCTTTGACTGGATCTATGAATAAATCTATGACTGGGTTTGGACAGTACTTGCTTTTTAGGCAAAACAATGAATGATGCAATCTGAAGCTGGTATTGCGTCATACATGATATGAATTGCATCATGTTATTCCTAGAAGTTATGGATGATGCAATCATAACGAAGCTTACATCACTCTGCTGAACAAATTGCCCTATATCAGCTCTAGAAATCATAGTGTCGTGCTCTCTTATTTGTCAGTGTTTGATTTTGCAAAGGGACACATTTCTGTTTAGCCAAAGTGAGCAGAGATACCTCGTACTTGTGTGAACAGTGCAGATAACTTCTGCTATGTTTGTGGTGAAGTGACTTTTGTATCACAAAAGCGCAGTATAACCACTATGGTTAAGAAAGCCTATCACCTTTATTTTGGCTGCAAAATTGGAGATCAGGACAAGAGGTGGGCCCCACACATGCTGCAACACTGGACCTCCCCCACTGCAACTTGAGACCATTGCTCCTTGTTCTGTCATCTGCCACCACTGAGAACAGCCGAGCTCCATCCTCTTTGGAACCCCCCTTCAGGTAGTTGAAAGCTGCTATCAAATCCCCCCTCATTCTTCTCTTCTGGAGACTAAACAATCCCAGTTCCCTCAGCCTCTCCTCATAAGTCATGTGCTCCAGACCCCTAATCATTTTTGTTGCCCTCCGCTGGACTCTTTCCAATTTTTCCACATCTTCCTTGTAGTGTGGGGCCCAAAACTGGACACAGTATTCCAGATGAGGCCTCACCAATGTCGAATAAAGGGGAACGATCATGTTCTTCGATCTGCTGGCAATGCCCCTGCTTATACAGCCCAAAATGCCGTTAGCCTTCTTGGCAACAAGGGCACACTGTTGACTTATATCCAGCTTCTCGTCCACTGTGACCCCCTAGGTCCTTTTCTGCAGAACTGCTACCTAGCCATTCGGTCCCTAGTCTGTAGCAGTGCATGGGATTCTTCCGTCCTAAGTGCAGGACTCTGCACTTGTCCTTGTTGAACTTCATCAGGTTTTTTTTGGCCTAATCCTCTAATTTGTCTAGGTCCCTCTATATCCGACCTTTCTTGTCAGTTTTGAGCTGAATGGCTAATGGGATAACTGACAATAATCTAATCGAGAGGCGGGCTGGGTGAGCAAGAGGGCAATCAGCCTTCTTCTGGGGAACTAATAGGCATCAGAGCACAGGCTCGCCTGTTAGCTCCCAGTACAGTACTCTGTCGCAGGGACACTTACAGCACAAGAGGAACAGGCTCTCAGATATACCCTGTTTCCCCGAAAATAAGACATCCTCCGAAAATAAGGCCTACTTACAGTTTTGCCTCTCGTTGTAATATAAGGCATCCCCCCGATAATAAGACCTCCCCGATAATAAGGCATCCACCGATAATAAGGCATTTTTCATTTCTGAAAAATAAGACATCCCCTGAAAATAAGACCTAGCGCATCTTTGGGAGCAAAAATTAATATAAGACACTGTCGTATTTTCGGGGAAACAGGGTAGCTACATCATTGTTGCAGCTTCTGTGCTGGGAGACTTGCTTATAAAGGAGTAGTCCACTGAAATGGTTAAAAAAATTCAATCTTGCAGTTCAAATAGTGCGGTCCTATGTTTTAACTGTGCTGCGTTCTTGGGCATTGCAAAGCTGCAGCATACTTTTAGAACATGCAGTTTGGTCCCATCTGTGCTGCAAGACCAAACTAGTTTAGCTGTCAGGGAACAACCATCCTGTAACCTCATTCCCAAATTGGAGGTTTCTACAGTGCAAACAGGATCCAAATGTGCAGCAGTTGTTTTCTAAAGGCGGGGATCATTGGTGAGTTGGGAGGTAGGGAAGGGAGTGGTGCCTTGTCCAAATTGGCAAACACTTCATACACATAAATCATCACAGTTTCAGCTCCACTGGGAAGCTGTAGTGTAGGCAGGGCAACAGAGTGGTAAAAACACCAGAGTCCTAGTTATACTAAGCTTCTGCTGTTGCTACCGCTGGGGTGGAGTTGTGCTGGTGTTCATTTAAGGGCTGTGAAGCTGGCTAGTGTAGATGCAGCATGTGATGCATTTACCTGGCCCTTAACAGAGCTATCCACAGAATGTGAAAATGCGAGAACTGCTTCCAAGTACCGTACAAATGCTCCATAAAAGACATGGAGTTTCAAACTGCTGCTTTTTGGTGACCATGCATCAGTTACCCCAGTTTGTTCAGCTTTTGGTTTGGTCAGTAAATAATGTGTTAGTCTGGATAGAGGATGAGAGAACTTGAGTAGAAAATATGGAGGCAGCATGCCAAGTGTGGGGAAAGCCCAGAACAGAGCAACAGGAATGACTGTTGTCTGCTTTTCCTCTTTACAAAACAGAAGCTTGTGTGAGAGAGGCTAAATGGGGAGGGCAGTTGTGCTGGGGAGGGAAATGTAGTGACCTAGCAACAGGTAGGAAAGGAGACTTGTCTGTTGTTGGAAGGTTTTGTATTTTTGCAGAGGTAGTACTAAATCCAACACTTCAGGGAATTCAGACATGGTTTCAAACTTGAGGTCTGCTGCGGAACCAGCATGTTGTCAGCATATTAAAATGTACCCAGTGTTGGGATGGGAGGAGGCACTTGATCAAACAACCTCTCTATCCCGAGGCAGGAAATTGAACTTATTTTGAATGTTCAGAGCTGCACAAACACACCAAACTTTATCTGAGTGATCATCACACCAAGTAATTTTAAAAAAGTAGTCATGAAATAGCTGAGAATCCTGATGCAATCCCTCTGCATCCTAGTAAATTTGAAACAGTGTGGTTAACAAGTGGCTGCTCTTTAAGAAGAACATTCTCCCTCTTCAAAGTAGAAACTCCGTAAATCAACACACACTCCCCGGCTGACTGAGTATGGAAACAATGGGGTCAATAAATATGTAGAAGGAGAAATATTTTTCTGGTGTCTTTCATCCTAGGATCCCAAAACACCTCCCAACAGGCCAGTGAAGTTGGTAAGAGCATTCCTGCTTTCCAAATAGGAAACAGAAAATTGGCTTATCCAAGATCACACAGGGAGTCAGTGGCAGAGATGGTGGAGGAAAAAGAAGTGTCCTTACTCCCAGTCCTATGCTCTAACAACCAGTCAGCTCTTTCCCTGCAATAA
The DNA here is from genome assembly GCF_011386835.1 of Chrysemys picta bellii. Classification (NCBI taxonomy): domain Eukaryota; kingdom Metazoa; phylum Chordata; order Testudines; family Emydidae; genus Chrysemys; species Chrysemys picta. Next base: position 27,884,376 of record NC_088805.1, read on the forward strand.
CTAAAGACTAGCCTCTTGGCAGGTGAAAGGTGCATCTCCCTAATGAGAGACTTCAGATAAAAATGTACATTGGATATTTATTCTCTTCAGGACAGTACAGGCAGGGTGTGTTAGAGGTGACACTTGAGTTCTAGAAGGCTGTAGATACGTATAGTTTGGGTTGCTGTCCACCTGCCCTCTGTGATATCACTCTAGTCCTATGCTGTTGCTTCAGGCTAAGAGGAAGCTTTTTCCCCTTGCTGCCTGAGGGTGCAGCATTTGTTTGGAGGGTATGCTACTGCATTGTGGAAGAGGGAGAAGATTGTATGAAACTTGGATATCCACTTGTTCTGAGGCATTGCCCATGTGAAGAAGAGGTCTGCAATCAAATTGCATGGAGAAAGAGATCCTTGCAAATGAATACTTGCTTTCCCTCTTCCCCTGGACAAAAATAATTAGTTCCTAACCTACAGTAATATTAGAGGTTTTACTTATTTACCACATAAAAATCAATTAGTCTTTTATTTGAAAAGAGCATAGAAATGGAGTCTGAACCCTGTGGGAGGACACACACAGGTGAAATATGAACCCAATTTAAGTGTTATTGTTTCCGGTAAAGTCATTTTCCTCAGAGACACATTGATACGTGACAGGAGTGCTACACATGTTCCATTTTATGCTATCAAATTTATCTTCAGCACTCAATTGTACAAATGGAGTATGGAGAGCTCCAGAAAAATCTTTGCAATTGGCTTTTAGGCCGTTTGAAATCCTGGTTTTGTAGTGGATATGCACCTGGTGTGTTCTACACAGGCCTGGCTCATGCTTTTCAAAAGGGATTTGGCCTCTTTCCAGGGTGACTGTAGGCCACATGGGTATAACCAGCTTCCCAAAATATGGAGCGGGATTCTAATGATCGTAAAGAAAGTAGTGTCCCTGCTGTTTTCACACACCCACACTGTCCTTACCTCGATGATAAATGAGTAATACATAATCACCTTTCATCTGAGGATTTCAGAGTTCTTTACAGATATTACTTTAGAGGGGTTTTGGGGCTTAGATTGTATCCTCATTTTGCAAATTGGAAAGGCAGGTTCAGAGAGAAGTGGCTTGCCTAAGGTCACCCAGTGAATTATGACCCAGGAGTGCTGACTCTGTTACCTAATTTAATCAGGAGGTGACTACCACTCTGGGAGACATAAGACGCCTGCTCCATTTGGAAATGTGTATGCTTGGAGAGGAGGATTACTCTGAACTGTTCAGACTCCCAGCTCAGTTATGCCCTGGGAGCAGCGGATGGGTGAATGGCTTAACTCAATTTGCGAAGCTGTCACACAACCAGATATTTCCAGCATGATATCTTTACTGATCTACTAGCTGTGGGTGAATTGCTGGCCTCTTTAACTGCTAGTACAATACAACCAAATACTTCTGACCCTCTCCACATTATAGTGTGATTAAGTACTGCTTGATAAGGTTAATTGCTGTGAAGTGTTCCTGAGAGCCTGGCCTGCTGTGAATAATGAATGACAGAACCACTTCAGCTTCTTTTCAGTCATTCTGCCAGCCAGAAGGATGACTCCAGCTCCTGAGACTTCACCTTTCTGTGGAACTGTCCTCAAAACCTTGTCCAGGAGAGCCTGGTGCCTACATATTGCAGCAATGGGTTAATTAGACATGCAGAATTCTATAGCAGAGAAACGCACAGGCAATAAAGGGGCGTTGTGGGGTTCCCTCTGCTTGCTCACTCCATTGTCACACCTAATTAAGCCAGTTTTACACAAGTGATTTGACGATTTACTAACCCAAGCACAGTTTCATAATAAGGATAAAAAATTAATATTTTGCTGTGCACCCTTGACTTACATTTAAATCAAATCAGTTGGAGTCTAGAGCGCTGTGTCTTGCAGCCTTTAGACTAAACGCAGTATCTGAGATTTTTGGAGCAATTACTACAGAGCAGATACCCAGCAAGCATGTGATATGTGCCACTGCCCCAAGGCTGTGATTTATTCTGAAGCTTGTCAGTCTATAGGGGGGTTCTTTAGTGATTTTTTTTTTTTTTTTTAACCCAGCTGAGTGTAAGTAAAAGTAGGAAAAACAGGGCTGCATTTATATAGGGCCTTTCATCCTGAAGAAACCCAAATGACTTTACAAACAGTTTATGTACAGGAGTCACTTAGACCTCTCTGGGATAGAGAGTGACAGCTAGGTAATCAACATACTGCATCAGTGGAAAAGGTTCAAGCAGAGGGCCAAAATACTGCCATTACGAAAAGCCACCTGGGATCTTTAGTGACCCTGTTGACCAGACAAGGCTCTTGGGTTTAAGATCTCATCTAGAGTATGATCCCATTTTATGTATGGTGAAACTGAGGCAGGGAGAAGTGGCTTGTCCAAAGTTGCACACGGAGTCTGTCAAATGGAATTAGAACTTGGGCAAGACTTCTCTATCTGTCTCTTATCTTCATGATACTCTCCCCATTTTCTGAGTTAAGAGTTGTTTCTTGATTAAAGTCTTTCTTATACATTTACAAAAATAGAGACCATGGTACTTACAAAATAACCTCCTTGTCCAGGGTGTTTGTCATAGCTTTTCAATGTTTTCTTTATTTTATCTCCTCTGGTGCCAGTCTCCAGAATGTGTGAGAGTGTTTATATTAGTTGCTTCTGACCTTGGCTTTATGCAGATGTTCAAAGTAGAAGTTGAAGGTGGGAGTAGGTTTTTGTTGTTGTTTTAACCCATTGGAAACTGCAGACAGACAGCTTTTAAGTCCTCATTTCACTATTATGCTGGGTACTGCCATCACAGCCGGGATATTTCATAAAAGTGAGAAAAAAATTCTGCCAGGGGACTCTGCACTAGTCATCCATCAAAAACATCCTGGCTCCCAACCACTCAGAAGAGACTGCCTTGCCAAAATGTCAGAGTGTGGTATTCAAGGAAGGGTCTTAGGTCTGCATATTTTTTTGCCTAGGGCCACTGTCCTACCGGTTCCCAGTATGTCATATGCAGAGCTCCTGGTATTCCTAATCAGCATGTGGAAGCCAAGAGGGTGAGATGAGGATCTTGTCATCCAGAACATGGGCACACACAGTAACAGCATTTTGGTAGCGTGAAGATGGGTAACTGTTAAGGAAGGTACGGGTTCTAAACCCAACCCTGCGCTGACTAATTGTGGGGGTTTGGCCAAGTTACGGTCTGTTAAAGAGGGTGGTAGGAGGAGTGATTAATGTTTATATAGCACTTTGAAGATGTGGAGAGTATATTGATGTAAGAGTTGTTACATTTCCAGAGATTTGGGCAGCACACCACTGAATAGATTAAATCTGTCCTGGAACTGTTTGACTGGGAGAAGCTCTTTAGAGCTTGTATAAATGGTTTGCATATGAGGTTTTTCGTCCTTTTATGCTACTCACTTTATAACACTTTTGTTTCCTTTCCCATTAATATCTGAGCTTAATGATTATTTTGAAATAATTCCCTTATTTTAAAGGTGTTGATAAGTGGCAAATCTTCACTTTTTAAAAATGAAAGTACATTTAGTGCTGATGAGCCATCCAGCTCTGCAAGCTGATGCCTTTATCCCAAAGAACAAGGCCACCACAGATAGCCAGCCTGCAGGCTACCTGTACGCACTGATCCCTGTCCCCTAGCCAATCTCAACCAGGACCTGAAGGACCATGGCCTGTTCAATCCTTGGCTGACAACACAAGAGATGTGGCAAATACAATGGTGATTTCTGTGTCCTTAGCATTTGTATGCTAAGAGTTGGATAGATACATTCTCGATTAATTTCAGAAAGGGGCAACTACAGAGCCTTCAGATGAAGGTGACTTTCAGCAGCCATCAACCTGAGCTGCTGGTGAACTAGGGGTGAAAGTTTCTGTTTTCCTGTTACCCATCCAAACCTTCTATAAAGCTATTCTAAAGGGAGACTTTTACTATGGGATGTGTATGGCGTAGTGGAGTCTGTTTTAAAACAGATTTTCTTTTTGTTCATTCCAGTTTTATTTGTTAGCTCTGGATTACATGGAGGCGTCTAAATTTTTTGCTGGTAATTTGTATTAACATTACTACATCTGTGGTTAACTTGTACCTTTTTGCCTTCCATTTGTTCAGTTTCGTTGTTTTTATTAATGCATTACAAAGTTGGATGTTCCGGTCTTTCATAGTTTGGATTGCAGACATGCTACAAAACCTTTGTTCAGCAGGGGAGAGGTGAGGAGAGTCTCTGAATGTTCTTTTTAAAACACTGAAGCCACTTTTAGAATGAGATCCTATAGGCTCACAGTATATTTTTAGGCTTGCCATGTTGCAAATGTTATATTATCCTCTGTGACTTAAAAGCTGGTTTCAGATTTCTCAGCCTGTTGAGCATGGTAAACAGCACTCAGTTCTTCATAGTTAGTAGAGATGATGGTTAAAAATGCTTTGCATTGGTATGGTTGTTTGCTCTTAAAAAAATTTTTTACAGACATTTAGTGTTTTTAAAGGTCATTAGAGAATGCAAGATACACCACCCAATACAAATGAACTAAAAATTAATTAATCTCAGTGTTGTATAGGTAAAACAGAAGTACCAAGTAGATCTTAATATGTATACAGAGGCAGAATTCTGATCCTTCTATTACTCTTCAAAACACGTAATATATCAACAGAAAACCTCCTGCCATTCCGAAAGCTGCTTTTGTGAAAGATACCTTGATAATACTGATCCTAGGGCTGACACTAAACCAGCTGCAGTTTTATTAGCCATATAGAATTTTCTTTTGCTTCACTTACATGCTTCTAATCTTGCGTGAGCTGCAGGGAGTGCAGATGAGGCGAAAAGAAAGATGGAGCGAGGAAGGAAGGGTGCTGGGATTATGGTGGCTATTTTTAAAGAGGGGGTGGCCAGAGGGAAGATAAAAATAAAGCTTGTGATGATGATGCAGCAGGGAAAATCCCAGTGTGTATCCCCTCCTTTCTTCCCCTCCGTCACCCTACCAGAGCTTCAAATTCAAGTTGCTGGTGTGACCAGTGAAGTATTATGAAGTCACAATTGGTGTTAGGGTTGAATTCCATTAAAGCAGGATTTAACCACTGTTATGAAAAATATGGCATATTCTCCCTAAATGAAAATTGAGACAAAAATATGTTAAGATCGTTATGGTGGATAGCATATATAAATAACTTAGACTAAAAAATAATTACAGGGATGTAATTATAAACACAGGAAATGCAGAGTTAAGGTTACTCTTAAAAGAAATAAAATGTGTTAAAGTAAAAATGCACGGTTAAGGCATCCAAATAACTTTAACTTTGCCTTGTACTTATGCTATGAGGGGAAAAATATGAAAAAAATCTTTTAAAAAATCAGCTACATCTAATCTGAGACCTCAAGCACTAAACCATATAATTATGATTAAAATATTTATTACATGTTGTCATTACAGAGCAGAATTAAGATTCTTTTGGGTGTCTAAATTATACACTTCTTACCTTTCTTTTAAGTGTAACTCTAAGTCTGAAATTCCTGAGTTTATAATACTTTGGGGATAGTTACAACATCCCCTTAAGCTACCAATATATACTTTCAACTTTAACCCTACTTTGATGTGATTCTGTTTGTTGTTTGTTTGTTTGGGAATTTTGTATATAGCATGTGCTTTACCCAAGTGAGGACTGGGGAACCAAAATCAAATACAAAAATGCACCCTTTATTAGACAACAAACTAAATGCAGAATCCTTGATTAAAATAACCCAAATCTAAACAACCTGGTAACATTATAAAGTCTTAAAGGATGACAAGTGTGTGTCCAGGTCCCCACCTCCCTTTCCAAAGTGTTTTGCATATTGATACAAAAACTATATTTAGGGATTGCTTCACTCAGTTGAACTGCAACCACGGACGTGTGTGTGTGTGTGTGAGAGAGAGAGAGAGAGAAATTGCTTAATATCAACATTACACAGTAATGTAGGACAGGAAGTAAAGGGAATACTATAGTCAACTGAAATTGCAGGTATAATCTAGGAAGACAGAATGTAGCACTTCTCACTGTCAGAGAGGCTTGCCAACTCGTGTCAGGAATGGGTCGAGTAGGAGACATTTACAAAAATTATGCAGGTCACCAGTGTGAGAGACTGGATTCTGTCTTCCTTCCCATTCTGGTCCTAGGGCACATCAGAACAGTGACTCTGGCCTGACCCAGACTAACCCTGAATGCAGTTCTAGCACTAGAAAGAAGGGGATCTTGGTAAGGGGTGCGGTAGGGCTTCACAGCTCAGGCAGATCGACTTCCAATTATGTGGCCTCAAGCTGCAGTCATTTGTGAAATGCAGTACTGAGAGCAGCTGTCTGGCACACTGTTAGCTGGTCTCATACTTACTGCTTTACATACAAAGATAATGTGCTTCTTTGTTTCAAGGGTGAGTCATATAAAACAAGGGACACCTAAGCCACAGTGTCAGGTTAAAAAAATCATATTAAAAGAAACCTAATTTCCATACCTAATGTTACACATTGTTATTAATTATTCTGGGTGGGGTTGATAGCACTGCCTATTATTAAGGTTGTCCAACACTTCTCATTATAAGGCACTGTTTTCACTTACTTATAACTACCAAATTTCAGTCAGTCAGGCTGAAATTTTCTGTGTCTGCCTCAGGCTGAAATATTTTATGTAACATTTTTGACCGTTTCAACCAGAATGGTTCAGCTGTTTCCAGGAATGAGGCTAGGGGAAAACACATTGTTTTGCCCATGTTAAAAAATTTTTGTGACCTTTTCTTTCAAAAGTTCTAGCACCCCCAGGCTCTGGAGCAGGCACTCAAAATTTGTCAGAGAAGTGCTTTTGTATCAGGGGGTGTGCCTTTTGCCAACCCCAAGAAAATCAGCTCAAATTTGACTACGTTATAACCCTTTGAAAAATTGCAGTTTGTAAATGCTTACTAGAATCTTAGATTTTAACAGCTAAATTCCCCAAAGACTCCAGCCACACTGGGCATGCTCCACCCTGGAGCTGAGCAGGAATGGGCACCTGAGCTGAGAACAGTGAGACTGTCCTGTGCTTTCAGTGTCCCCTCTTGGGCCCAAGTGTGGAGGAGGAAGCTGCCTGATAGCAATGCAGAGGGGACAAAGCCTGAGCTGGGGGTGAGGGAGGAGAAGGAGATTAGGACAAGAAGCCTTAGGGGATGGGGGAGACTGGAACTGGGGGCTGGTGGTGGAGGGGCGGGGGTGGAGAAACTGGAGAAGCCCAGGAGATTAATAATACCCTAATAATGTGCAGTAAATAAGGCCTAAGGCCACACAGAACAATGAGGAGAAAGCTAAATATTGAATAGCTGGTAATTTAAGTAAGTACCGTCCATTTTATACAATGAATGAGAAGGGTCCTGTGGGAAAAAACAGTGATTGTGTAATTAAAGACTGTACCATAATGCATACATGCAAGGGGGGCAAATGTCATTTCCTAAATTCTGAGTGCTTGACTTTGCAATCTTAATATTTTTAGTTTAGTTTTCTGTGTATAATTTAATATTTTCCAGTAGTGCTCAGAGATCCCAATCAGGATCAAGGTCCACTGTGTTAGGTGTATTCAAAACCTATAAAGACACAGCCCCTACCCCAGAGACATATTAGATTATTAAAATTTAACATTTTAAAAAAATCTAACATACTTTTCACCATTTATGCTGTTTGTTTACTTTTTTACATTTCACCTTGGATTGTGAAAATAGACTGGCCAGTTTCACATTTGTTTCTAGTGAGCTTTCTAGTTAATCTCACTTTCTGGGTCTTCTGTTCAAGCACAAGGCTGCAATGTTTGGGTTGCAAACAGAGCAGAGGAGTGTTTGTTTAAAAAAAAAAATAGTTTCCATTGGAGTTTATTTTCAAATATAACAGAAAGACTTGTATTTCTTATAAGCGTTTAATTTCTTACATGGTAGTCCAAAAATTAGGTTTTATCTTTTGACGTGTCTCTGGTTATTGACCACAACTGCAGGAATGGGGTGCTCTGAGGAAAACTCCATGTGAGTTTAATATTTTCTACAGCACAGTGTTTGGGTAGTTGGCAAGTTCCTGGAAACATTATATAAAACTAGGCGTGGTATCTTTATTTAGACAGGGAGAAAATATGCAAAAATATATGTCTGGTTGCCAAATATATAGGAGTTGACTCTATTTTGGATACAATTCTGTGACCAGCTAGGAGAAAAATTAAAATAGGTCTATTCTGGTGTTTGATTAGCCAAATGAAGGTATATAGATGCATGTATTGGGGTAAATGTTTGTACCGGGAAAGATTGTCTTGGTGTTTAATACTTAACTCTTCCTCTAGCATATTCATATTGAGTCTATTAAAGCATTTCACAAACATTAAGTAAGCTTCCCAGCTCTGCTGTGTGGTAGGGAAGTTTAGAAAGAGCCATAGAATGTGTAGTCTTAAAAAGCCTGTTTTTGCTAAAGCAAACTCTGGTTTTCCCTTAGTAATATTTCACTCTTAAAACTAGATTTAAAACTTCAATAAACATAATTAAATTGTTGAAAGGAAGCAATGTTTGTAGAGCAGTGTCCTGTCCAGAGGATGTGTCATGGGACTGGGAGTCAGCAAGCTTGGGTGCTGTTCCAAGTTCTGCCACAGAACGTGTGGCCTTGTGCAAGCTGTGTTTTCCCCTCTGTACCTTGGTTTACATATCTATAAAATGGGGATGGTTGGTACTTACCCTCCTTTGTAAAATACTTTGAGATCTTAAAAAGTTGTATATAACGGCAAGATATTGCTCTCCTGTAGCTTCTTTCATGTGAGAATCTGACAGCCCTTTACAAACTTTAATTATTTAAGCCTCAGAAGATTCCCAGGAGGCTGGTAAACTTGATCATCTCCATTTTATTGATGGGCAAACCTCTGTCCTACCCTCTCTCCACCTCCGTTTATCCAAGTCACAGGGAGCCAGTGGCAGAGGTAGGAGCCCAACAGTTCTGATAACCAACCTCCTGATCTAATCATTAGACAGCATTTCTCTCAGATGCTTAGGAGGCTTTTCCAGCTTTCTGGCTGTTGTAAGCCTGAAATAAAATAAGTGAATTATGGGGGGGGGGGAGAGAAAGGGGCTGGAATAAGCTATACCCGCAAAAGTACAGTGTTTCCAGTATAAGTTGTATCCCCACTAGGAACGCTTTGCTAATATAGCGATACCTGCAAAGCACTTACTGTAGATGTGGCTCTTCTGAGAGCAAAATCCCAGACCCTGCAGACTTTTACTCAGGCAAGTACAGGACTGGGCTTTTTGCTAGTTTTGTAAAGTCACTACTTTATCTTTGCTCTGCAGCTTATTTGTAGAGTACTCTGGGGAGATGCATTTCCTCAGGTAGTGGGATAAGATGTGACTGAATAGAATTATGAGCTGTTGGTTCAGAAAACCATACATTTTCTAGGGTACTAGAAAGGTACTAGACTGCAACCTAGCAATGGAATATTTTGAATGCTGATTTTGCACCTCAGTTTTTTATGAGAGAGACAGGTTGGGAAAAAGATGTTTATCTTTTCAGGAATCTGTCTCTTGAAAATCAAAGCATTGCTTTAAAAGGGGATGCGCTGCACAGCAGGGTAGATGGTTGTTTAACAGTACTCTGAATTTAGCATCAGTACAAGGATTCAGGCGTAGTTTTATGGAATGTAGGTAATGTTAACATCCTCCCTGTCTTGGAATCTGCTCTTTCAGATGAGATGATGGACAGAGTAGCATCAAGAAAAGGGTGACCCCAGTGCTTTCTTTTAAAGTTGTGGCTAGGATTAGCTTTCTAGTTATTGTGGATAGTAAACATGAATCTGTGTGAGTGTTGCCTTCATGTGAATCCTGTACCGAGAAGAGAAATCATAATTCCTATCCACGTGATACAGGAATGTTTTTGTTCCACTTGCCTGCCTCTTCATTTTGGCACATAATATGTGAATGTTCTTGTAATCTGATCCTCTGAATGAGCCTTTGTTTGAGGATGTATTGTTAGTTTTGGCTCCTAGAGAGCTGAGGTGATAGGCCCAGCCCCCAACAAAACAAAGAGATTAAAAACAAACCAAAACCATTCTCCTGACACCTATGTGGAAGCCAAAAAGATCTTTCCTTTTGTCACAAGAAAAAACTCATCTGTTTAGCTTATTTTAAATTAAAGGACTAGAAAAATTCTTATTTCATATTGGACATCTTATTACAAAAACCTGCAAAGAAAATATCCTTCTCTAAAGGTCTTTGCAGTCTAACTCTGAGACAATGCTATAAAAGAACAAGCAGAGGAGGGGATCTCTCAAGAAAGTTTCACAAAGCAAGTGGATTTTAACAAAGGATTTGGCAGGGGAGAGGGCTTTTAGCACAAGGAAAGTGGGAGCCTGTAAAAGAAAGAATAGAAAAGTAAAATATACTCCTATATATTTTAGGGTTACCATACGTCCGGATTTTCCCGGACATGTCCGGATTTTTGGTCGTCAAATCCCCGTCCGGGGGGAAATTCCAAAAAGCTGGACATGTCTGGGAAAGTAGGGAAGGGTCGTGGGGCTTGGATCCGCGCTGGGGCTGGAGCCGGAACCGCTGGGGCCGGCGGTGCTTGGCCGGCGGCCGGCCGACGCCGCTTGGCTGGGGCCGGTGCCCCGGGGCCCGATCCAAACTGGAGTCGCCGGGGCCGGAGCTGCTTGGCCGGTGCCCCAGGGCCTGAGCCGAGCTGGGCCAGAGCCACTGGGGCTGGAGCCGCTCAGCCTTGGCCGGTGCCCCGGGGCCCGAGTTAAGCTGGAGCCTCCGGGGCCAGGGTGGGCCGGAGCCACTCGGCTGGGGCCAGCGCGCTCGGCCGGAACCAGGGCCGGTGCCCTGGGGCCCGAGCCGAGCTGGGCCGGAGCCACCGGGGCCGGAGCCGCTCCACTGGAACCGGGGCCAGCGCCCCAGGGCCCGAGCCAAGCTGGAGCCGGACCTGCTGGGACCAGAGCCGCTTGGCCAGGGCCGGTGCCCCAGGGCCCGAGCCGAGCTGGAACCGCCAGGGCGGGCGCGCTCCGCCGGGACCGGTGACCTGGGCCGGAGCCGCCGGGGCCAGAGCTGCTCGGCCGGGGCCGGTGCCCCGGGGCCCAAGCCAAGCTGGAACTGCCGGGGCCACGGCTGGCGCGCTCGGCTGGAACTGGGGCTGGCGCCCCAAGGTCCGAGCTGAGCTGGGCCTGAGCCGCTCGGCCAAGGGGCCGGACTGGGCCGCGCCTCCTCGCACCCCCCCCACCCCAGCTTACCTGCTGCCTGCCTCCATGTTTCAGGCTTCCCACAAACATTTGATTCGCGGGAAGCAGGGGAGGGGGAGGAGCAGGGGGCGGAGCGTTCATGGGAGGGGGTGGAGTTGGGGCGGGGACTTTGGAAAGGGGGCGGGGTTGGGTGGGGCCAGGGCGGGGTTGGGGCGGGTCGGGGTCCCTTGGAGTGTCCTCTTTTTGTTATTTTAAAAAACGGTAACCCTAATATATTTGCTCCTATAACTTGAAAATGATTTGGTTTTCAAAAGTGAAAATTGTATAGGCAATTCTCAGATAAATCCTTTTCTCTCACAGCTATAAAGATAGGCAAGATACTTGTGGCTTGAAAAGTGACTTTTACAAGCAGTAGCTACTTTTCATTGCATCTTATTTGAGCAGTTGGGTCAGTGCTGTGGATTCTGAGCTTCAGTGCCCAGAGATTTATGCTTAAATTCCACCTAGGATGGATGTAAGGCCTGATGCAACATGAATGCAAATGGAGAAAATAACTTTTTTCCTGATCTGGAGAACTCCAATGGGAGCATTTGCTTTGTACCTTCAGATTAATTTCAGTTATTTTCATAGAATCATAGAAGACTAGGGTTGGAAGAGACCCAGGACCGGCTCCAGGGTTTTTGCCACCCCAAGCGGTGGGGGGGGGGGAAGCCGCGATCGCAATTGCAATCTGCGGCACTCCAGCGGCAGCTCCACCGCGCCACTTTCTTCTTCGGCAGGAATTCGGCGGCAGGTGCTTCCCTCCGAGAGGGACCCGCCACCGAATTGCCACCGAACAGCCTGACGTGTCGCCCCTTCCCCTTGGCCTCCCCAAGCACCTGCTTGCTGGGCTGGTGCCTGGAGCCGGCCCTGAAGAGACCTCAAGAGATCATCTAGTCCAGGGGTCAGCAGCCTTTCAGAAGTGGTGTGCCAAGTCTTCATTTATTTGCTGTAATTTAAGGTTTCGCGTGCCAGTAATACATTTTACAGGGGCCGGCGGATGGAACCCCAGACTGGTAGCAGGCTGAGTGGGGCCGGAGGCCGGCCCCTGCCAGCCGGGTCCCGGCTGCCAGCCCCACTCAGCCCACTGCCATCGTGGCCGGCAGCGGGCTGAGCGGGCTGAGCGGGCCGGCGGCGGGGACCCCAGGCCGGCAGCAGCATGCCACTGTGAATCAGCTCGTGTGCCACAGGTTGCCGACCCCTGATCTAGTTCAAGCCCCTGCTCAAAGCAGGACCAATCCCAACTATGTAAAGGAGCAAGGGCTTCAGGTTTAAAAGACAGAACTGCAAGTCAGGGGATATGGGTTCCATTCCTGACTCTGCCACTGACAGACCTTGAGTGTGTAATTTAACCTCTCTCTCTGTTACCTCATTTGTAAAATGTGGATGACTAAAATTCCTTACTTTAGAGAGGGTGGTGTGAGGATTGATGGTTTGCAAAGCACTTTCAAGGTGTGTCATTGGAATGCAGGCTTCCTCTTATCTTATACATGTAACTGGACTGAGTTATTCTGCACCAAGTGCTCCAGTTTGTTTGCTCCATTCATCCTCCTAACTTCAGCAATGCCTAATTTATTTTAAATTCAGTTCATAATACATTCCTGTACCAGGCTCTAGACACATGCACAGTACAAAAACCGGTTCAGAATTTTAGAAACTGATAAATATAACCTGTCTTCATCCACCCAACCCAGCAAGTTCTGGATTTGAAGATCTCTCATTAAAAATTCCCTGCTCCTAACCTCCTCATGGTTAAACCAGGGTGCAGTTAGCTCAAGCATCTCACCTGTTACCAGCTGCTGCGCAGGGAGAGATCCCTGGTATCTTCCCTGCAGCTGTCCAAGCTGTATTGGGCGTCTCAGCTGAGAACAACATGGCTCCACCAGAGGGGATTTTTTTCCCCGTTATAACTTCAGTTGTTGATGACTGTGAAAGTGAAATTAGAGTTCCTTCTTCAGCACCAATTGCAAGTCATGAAGTAGAGGATGTATTTATCTTCTTTAAGACAAGGGGGAAGCTTTTCAGTAGTCATTTAGCGCGAGCTAGAGTAATCGATGTTCTTCCCACAACATGAGACTACAGAGAGGACTCAAAGATATAATGGAAAAATAATTAACTAAAATGGGAAATTGCCATTTTGACAGTATCATGAGGCAGATTAGGGCTGAGAAAACACAGGTTGCATTAGAAACCACTTGAAGTGTCAAAGTTGTGTATAAGGAAAATTCTACTTGTGATTATTTGTTGATTAATTTAAAAGTTGCTTACACCATTGCTTGCATCAGCTGCTGTATCACATGCCCCAAAATTGTAGTGAAGCAAGTCAAACCATTTGCATTGTCTCCTCCTAAGCCAAGTTTCACTGAAATATTCTGTTGGGTCATTTACTAACTTCAATTTTAGATATGAGCAGCATCCCTTCAACATTCTTCTTCTTAGTTTTTTTATGAATATGTACGCAGCAGGGGGAAAAAATCCTGTATACTCTCCCTAATAATATTGTATTAAAGACAAGGTATTAGAGCATAAAAAAAATCACCTCTAGAGATATAGGTAAAGCATTATCTGACTCATACGGTGGTGATTAATGATTTTCAGGCCAGTCAGAAACTTGGATTATGAGTAGAATGATTAAATCCCTGCTCCCTCGTCTACATCATTAGTACTTAGTCATGGGAGTGCAGCCAAAAATGTAGAAATCAATGCAAATGTCTCCTTCTGTTTTAAAAACATTTTATTCTGGATTTTGTGACTATAAAACAAAATCCCTTACAAAGTGGTGAGATCCTCAGAGGAAAAGAACTAATTAAAGGAACACTGTCACAGTAAAATACCTGTTTAGGAAGAAAACCTATTTTTTTTTATCTGTTACTAGTCACCTCTTTTAAAGCTAAAACATTTTAAGAATCAAATATATTTGTCTTTCAAATATATTTAAAAGACGCTATTTGCATTTTGTGTTTCCAGCTTGGACAGTGAACATCTGTTTCCCATGTACAAGCACAAAACTGCAGCATTTGGGGAATGCTTAGTTGTCTGGAAAAAAAATAATTTTATATTGAATTATTTTAAAAACTGGAGACAGTTTTCGGCATTCAGAATTGAGTGAGTTCACTGCTGCAATTATATAACAGTGGTAGCAATAATTATTTGCATGATTATATTTTAATTTGACAACGGCACAGGGTCAGATGGAAATTCAATCTTGAGGGCCAAAAAGGGGCCTGTTGTGGCATGGTTTGCTGTCAAATTGGGAGGGAGTATCTAGTGGAGACCCACAAGGGTCAGTCCTGAGTCCAGGAGTAGTCAATATTTTCATTAATGACTTGGATAATGGAGTGGAGAGTATGCTTATAAAATTTGCAGATGACACCAAGCTGGGAGGGATAGCAAGCACTTGGGAGGACAGGTTTAAAATTCAAAATGACCATGACAAATTGGACATTTGGTCTGAATTCAACAAGATGGAATTCAATAAAGACAAGTGTAAACTACTTCACTTAGGAAGGAAAAATCAAATGCACAACTACAAAATGGGGAATAACTGTCTCGCTGGTAGTACTGCCGAAAAGGATCTGGGGGTTATAGTGGATCACAAACACAGTATGAGTCAACAATGTGATGCATCTGCAAAAAAGACTAATGTGATTCTGGGTTGTATTAACAGGAGTGTTGTATATAAGACACAGGAGGTAATTGTCCCGCTATACTCGATACTAGTGAGGCCCCAGTTGGAGTACTGTGTCCAATTCTGGGCACAGTTTAGGAGAGATGTGGACAAATTGGAGAGAGTGCAGAGAGCAACAACGAAAATGATAAAAGTTTTAGAAAATCTTTTCTTTGAGGAAAGGTTAAAAAAGAACTGGGCATGTGCAGTCTTGAGAAAAGAAGACTGAGGGGAGGACCTGATAAGTGTTCCAGGATGTTAAGGGCTGCTATAAAGAGGATGGGGATCAGTTGTTCTCCAGGTCCATTGAAGGTAAGACAAGGAGTAATGGACTTAATCTGCAGTAGGGGTGATTTAGTTAGATATTAGGAAAAACTTTCTAACTATAAAGGTAGCTAAGCACTAGAATAGTCTTCCAAGGGAGCTCGTGGAATCCTCATTTAAAAAAAAAAAAACGGAGATATCTTATCTCCTAGAACTGGAAGGGACCTTGAAAGGTCATCAAGTCCAGCCCCCTGCCTTCACTAGCAGGATCAAGTACTGATTTTGCCCCAGATCCTTAAGTGGCCCCCTCAAGGATTTAACTCACAACCCTGGGTTTAGCAGGCCAATGCTCAAACTTTTAAAAATAAGTTGGACAAACACGTGTCAGGGATGATCTCAGTTTACATGGTCCTGCCACAGAGCTGCGAGTTGGACTAGATGCTTTCTCGAGGTCACAGAACCACAGAAATGTAGGGAAGGAAGGGATTTGATTTTGTTATGTGAACACTTGTCCACTAGAGACTGAATTAAAACCATTGAATTTATTTCACATCAGTAACTCCTGACCTGGGGTGGATTTGATATCGGGTTCAAGAGGTTAAAAGTTCCATATTCCACCATCATCAACCCTCTGAACCACCCAGACCCCTATAGCACAGTTTGCTCTTTTATCAGGGACTAAGAACTACAAAACATTAAGGAGAGATTATGTGTATCTTTCCTGAAAATCTTTTTTTACTCTTGTCACCTCAATCAGTACCTGATTTAGTTTTCCTTCTAGAAGTGCCATCACCTTCACAGATTCAGGCCACTTGCTGGCCAGTGTGTCAGTCACTGTTCTGGTGACTGTTGCAATAGATTTCATCCAGGTCTCTTCTCCCATTTTTGCGAACTTTGCTTATTTTCTGTTTGGGAAAAGTTCTCACATGGAATTGAACCAGTGACTGTTGAATTCCTGAACACTTTTGGCATCTTCCACTGAAGTTCATGTTTTGACTGTGTAATCGGTAGGCAAGTTTATCTGCATTTGTTTATTACATTTATTTGCTTGTGAGAATATTGGTGTTCTTGAAGGCTAATAGGCCAGCAGGAGCAGAAACTCCTTTTTGTTTTGTTTTTTCAAAATCCAAAGGTCAGTTACAGTCAGGGAACTGCTCTCAAACACTATATTCTGAGTTGGTGAAACCACTCTCTCCTTTAGTGTTCCAGAATAGACATGACTAGTTAGGCTAAAATGATCATTAGAGGCCTGATCCAATTGCCCCAGAAGTCAATGGAGCCTTTCCATTTACTTCACTGGGGTTTGGATCAGGTTGTAAATATTGTTGTCATCTTCATGGTGATTCCTGTCCGCTGGATGAAACTGAGGTTATCAAACTCATTTCACTTATGACCTAATACTGGACTTGAACTCTGCTCCCATGGAATGCATTGAAAGAACTAGAAATAATAATAATTATTGTCCTAAAAGGAGGATAAATTATTAATCACTTTAATCTCTGGCTGGACTTTAATGCACTATAAAAATACAGTAAAGAAAATGTAAATTCTATAAATTGGTTAACATTTTCTATCTTAATTCTAGTCTTAAATCACTCTTTGAAGAAAATTTAAACTGGATACAAGAAATACATTATAGTTATATTGGATTGTCTACAAAAATGCCTGTGTCCTTGTGACTTTTTATTAGAGATTAGACCTATTTTGGGTACAGATAAGTTAAATAACAGAGTTCTGCCATTTAGGATTTAGTTTATTAAACTATGCAACCATTGTCTCTTGAAAACCCATGTTACTCTAGAGATTGATATTGGAGTGGCATATTTTCTAGTCAGACTTATTTTGTAGGGACTCTGGCAAAGTCAAGGATCACAGGAGAATGATGTGTTAGAATAGTGAAGAGAGAGAGAGAGAAAATTGAGGCACAAGTAAGAGAGAAAAAAAGTATGTTTTCATCTGAGATTTGAAAGGAAATGGAGACTTGATGAAGTGATGAGATATGGGGGAAGCTTTTGCACACAGCAAGCCACCGCAGAGCAAAGGCTCATACTAAAATTGATGAGACTGCATGAAAAGATAGAAAGGAGGACACTAAACAAACAGAGGAAGAGCAAATCCACAACAGATTTTGAAAACAACATAGGTAACTTTAAACAGGATCCTAAAATGGATGGGTTGCCTCTGTCTGCTTTAAACCCAGAACTTGGTGGCACCAGGAATGGATTTTGCAGCACTTCCCCAATGTGATATGGGATGCTTCTTAATTTGCAGGCTCCTCTGTCAGTCATAAAGTTCCTGTAGCGTTGAAATGTATTTCTTAGTACACCCCATTTCTGAGAATGGCAATGAATGTGTACTGTCTCAGTACAGCTCCTCAACATCCAAGATAGACCAAACCAAAATCCTGCTAAGTGCCAGGTTTTACCCATGATCTTGGGTGTTCTCATTCCCAGAGTTGGTAGGAAGTGATGTATTTGGGTTCAGGGGAACTGTGGTAGGTAAGAGAAGTGTGTTTGGGTGAAATGAGTTGTGGTCCCAGTGAAATTCCAGAGTGACCGGTATCCACATCACAAAACACCTCCCCAGAGCTAGTAGCAGAGAGATAAAGGACTAGAAGAGCCGTGAAGACTGTACTTCCCTATCACCTCTAGACCTTTAGGCCAGGAGTGAAGTATGTTGTCAGGGTGGTGCATGGAAGAAGCTTGCTCTACCCAGTGCCTGAGCTTCATTTCACTGTAGTCTCCAGAACTGTCAGCCTGGCCCTTTTATTAGCCGCTATATTTGCTTTATATATATAAAAAAAAGTCACTGATTTTTGTTGTTTTGGGTATTTTTATTTCAGTGGGAAGTTGGTTTCGCCAAAATGGAAGAATTTTAAAGGCTTAAAACTTCAATGGAGGGATAAAATTCGTCTCAACAATGCCATCTGGAGGGCATGGTATATGCAGTGTAAGTTGCTTTTATGGTAAACGTGATTGCATACAACCACAAAATGTTTGAATCTGGTATTGCATCTGGCCATGCATGTAAGGGGCTGAATGGACAGGAGATGAAACATAAGCGCCCTTATGATGGAAAAACCCAAGTGCATCTGCTGGTGGCCTAAATCCCTGTAGAGGACAATCCTGAATTTCCACCCCATGACCAAACCATCCCCATGGTGTTCAGCACTGCTTTGGGGCATTGCACCACTTGAATCCAGGTGCAGTCTGAAATGGCCTGTTCCCCAGTGGTGTGTTGGAGGGGACTCTGGGAAGACCTTTGTTAAAATCCTGCCTCCGAGGTGGAGAAGGGATCCCTGAATAGCATGTGTGTATCCAACTGTCATATTTTCATTTCTGTTTCAGACCTGGAGAAACGCAAGAACCCAGTGTGCCATTTTGTGACTCCACTAGATGGCTCTATTGATGTAGAGGAACATCGGCGGCCTGAAGTATGTAAAATTTGAGCTGTAGATTTGATTATCTCTACATCTCTCCTACCTCCGTTTAGATGTGAAGGCTCTGTAGCACTGACATGCTTTGGTGTCCTCTCCATAGTGAAAAATATCAACGTGTGTACTGTATGGCTGCTGTTGAGCCAGATGTTATAAATCTACCTGTATTGGAATGATCAAGGTGCAGCCCAAGGGTGACTTACAGCCCCTGGAGTCCTACTATGCAGCTCATGACTGCCCTCCAGTTTGACAAATCTAAAGCATGACGGTGCAGCCTGAAGAGCATGTTATTCCAACACGCCAGAGCCTGTTTTACATTTCCTCTCAAAGAGCCCATTTCTGAAGGTTGCTGAAGTCAGTGGGAGGTGAGGGCAGAGTACCCTGTTGGATCAAGCTGAGTGGCTTTATAAAAGATTTTTCAATATTGTTTTTTAATTTCTTTGCTCATCTGAATACAAACTAAGAAGCAATTTCTAACCCTGTCATGTAAACTGTAACTGCAACTGGGTGAGGTAGGTCTGTGCATTTTCCTTTTCTTCTATTATATGCAAACTATTTGCAGCCCTCTGGCTCCTGTCCTAGGAGGCCCATGACATTGCAAAGTGTGGTTCTGTCGTGTACTGTGTAACCTTAGATTGGACTCAAAATGCATAAACCCCCTGTTGAACCTACAGAGCAGGAGCAGCAGCAGAAATGGACTGCAGAAGCATACATGAAACTGTCCTAGTATCTGAAATTTTTGAAAAGCAAAGTTAGGCTAACCTTTAGGTTGAGATACAATCCAATCAGACAAGGTGGAGTTAAGTCTACCTCAGTTCTTGTGAATTTGCCCCGCTGTCCTTGGTTTTGCAGTACTTGTAGCATGTTAAAGCCCCACATTCTGATCCCATTGTTATCATTGGGGTACCACTGCATATGGTTTGAAGAGTGAAGTTTCTCCCAGAGCGTTGTTACTTGGCTTTTATTGTTTTGTGTCATTCCTTCACAGCTTTTGGATGTATGTGCATGTTGATACTGCCTTGCAACTTTCTATTTTCCCACTCGCTCCAGGCCAGGAATTTGTTTTTTGTTTTTGTTTCCCAGTGAGTACATTTTATTTCATAGTTGTCATGGTGAAGGGTAAGCCTATAGATTTTGTACCGTGGTTGATGAATTTTCATTATGCTTTTGCATGGCTGTGTTAACATGCATCTTATAAAAGTTATGTTTCAGAAACTTTTTTTTTCCTTTTGTTTTTGCAATTGGTTACAGGTGATTCAAGTAGTGACATATTGGTACTATTACTGAACATCATCACTTTTTATTTTATGTGGGGAAATTAAATGGATCCTGGATTGCTATACAGTAGCTGGATTTAAGCACATTGTGTCGGCTGGGTTATGAGGTCAAACGGAATTAATGTACTTACCTTATAGCTTCAGTCTGCCTGAAAACTTTGTGTGGCTATTTAATGTTTGTGTATATTTCCTAATGTATTTTGTTTGTTCTCAGGCCATTGCAACAGAAGGGAAATATTGGAAACGAAGAATCGAAATAGTCATCAGGGAATATCACAAGTGGAGAACATACTTCAAGAAAAGGGTCTGTTTGTTTGCAACTGTGAAAGTATTTTGAGTGGAATAATTGCTTTTTGATTTAATAGTTGGACTTCTGGTGTAACTTTTACTAACGTGCAAAAATGTTGGAAATTCAGTTATACCAGTATAAACATTGGGTCCACTGATACATAAGACTAAATTGATACACTGGGTCCAGTCCTGCAACCCCTTGTCCTGTGAATAGTCTCTACTCATGATTGGTCCCATGGGGGCTAGAAAATGACTTGCATGAGTAAGGACTAATCACACAAGTAGGGGGTTGCAGAAACAGGTCCTTTGGGAAGTACAGGAGCTAATTTTACTTTTTAAAAGATTCTTTGTTCTGTCTCTGCAGTTACAGAAACACAAAGATGAAGACCTTTCAAGCTTGGTGCGGGTAAGTAATTTTTGTGGAGGCAGTTGCAGCATTTCTGTTTATTGAAGTTGTGATAAGTAGCAAAGGTATACAAGCATGACAGCTTGCAGTGATTAAAACCTAAAGCCACGCACTTCGCCTGAGGCCTTGGCTACACACAGGGCTTCACAGCGCTGCACGAGTGTAGTCGCGCCGTATGTACTCCACCTCTCTGAAGGGAATAGCTTGCAGCGCTGCAAGCGAGTGTGCAGCGCTGCAGGCTCTGATTATACTGGCGCTTTACAGCGCTGTACTTGCTGCGCTCAGGGGGGTGTTTTTTCACACCCCTGAGCGCCGCAAGTTGCAGCGCTGTACACTGCCAGTGTAGCCAAGGCCTCAATGTTTATTATGAAGAGGGGGCCACCCTTTTGCTTAGAATAAATTGTATAATAGAGAGCAGTACAGTTTTCCTGAGCTTAAATCAGATTGGGTGGAAGTCTTGGTCTAGAGTGCGATGACATAAGAAATGAGAGTTAGCAGGCCAGCTGGCCCAGTCAGGGCCACCTCTTTGCAGTTGGTCACATGACAGCTTGTTATTGAGTTATAACTGGCAACACAGCCTGCCTTGTGGAATCGGGAAAGGATGTGTGTGCTTCAAGTGGAAAGTACATAGCAGAACCAAATGAGTCCTTTTTCTGTGCTATTATAGGCAAGTAGTTTGGTAAACTTTAAAAAAGGGCTAGATGTTGAGATGTATAAAAGCAACTGCGCTTCAAATACTTGGGACAAAAAATAGTCGTGCGATGGAGCCTTCTTTGAGCATAAACTGATCACCAAAAGAGCATTTCAGACCTTCCGTAACTAAATGTAAACCCAAGCTGGATTCACTCTTCATTATATGCCCAGAACAATCCCCGGGTTCACAAACCGTTCAGCAAACCTGGCTAAGATTTAGATAAACCTCAGGATGTCATGGTTCTGGCTGGAAACCTCACCAGTTCCAATTAAGTTTTGCGTTGTGTTTGTTAGGGTTCATTCAAACCCCCAAATCAGTGAAATTCTGGGTGCAAAATCCCACTTATACCCCAAAAATCGAAAAAGCATTGCCAAAGCCACCTTGGTTTTATGCAGTTCTGATCATCAGCTGGAATTGGAAAGATATTTCCCCACAGAGTCTAGTGTTGTGCAATGATAGATTTCACAGAGGTTTTATGCTAACTTCTAAAACATCTGGTTTGTGACACTGCTGGAGACAAGATATTGGACTAGATATACAAATGGCCTGTTCCAGAACAAGCAGAAATGGGATGCCACACTAACTGAACCATCGATCTATTTGGTATGTAAAAGAAGCCAGAGTAGATGAACTGTTGGTCTGAGCTGATGTGGCAGAGGGTGGAATACCAGACTAGATTGACTGTTGTCTGTTCCATGTGACTGGAGGCAGGATGCTAACAAGTTGGTGTGATGCATTTTGATGACTCCTATAGAATGTTCCTCTTTATTAAAATGTGAAAAATAATGAGCTTTGTCTGTTTGGTGCCATAATAACTGCATGTGACTTGCAGCTTCATATAACCAGGCTTATTTTTCTTTCCTCTTTGGCAGGACGATGATGTGGTTCTCTGGCATCAGAGTAGATATGGCAGAGAAACCCCCGTCCCCATGGAGGAAGATTCCTTTCTGGATGCAGATATGCTTATGTCTGAGTTCACGGACACCCTCTTCTCTACGCTTTCTTCACATCAGCTGATTGCCTGGCCAAATCCCAGAGAGATAGGTATGTATTTGCTTTTGGCTGTGTTGATTTTGCAGTGAGAGGAGGCTTGTTGCTTCACTTCTCTTCCAGCCTTACTTTTTCATTTTTCTGATGGAGAAGGTGGCTCCATCTTTCTCTTCCAATGCATTTTCCTGGGCTGTGTGTACTTGTATCAATTTAATGGTAGTGCCAAACTTGAAAGTTTAAAAAATCATGGTTTAAGGGATCAGAAATCCTATTCAGATATTCAGCCTAAATTTTCTTTCTTTTTTTTAATCTCATTACACCTAATTACTGGTACACATTCTGATACTAATAAAGCTACCCGAGACATGCACAAGAAAGTATTATTGCTTATGAGGCCATTATAATTTACATCAAATCTTATTTTCCTTTTTTTAATGTAATTATTATTAATTTATATACACCATAAACTTGCAGAAAAGCCAGTCCAAATAAGTGTTGTTCCATCAACATGCCACTCTTTGAGAGTCTAGCATCTTAAAAAAATGACCCTCTTTCTTTTCATTAGATGAAGGTTCCTCTTCCCAACAGAACTCAGCTCAAATTCTTGTAGCCAAAACTCAGGGTTGCACTCTGTGGGACCTAATCCCTGAACTGCCTCAGAGGGAGTTGTGCGTGCAGAGCGTTTACAAAATCCAGTCCTGAGGTTTATACTCACTATACAAAAATGAGGAAGTTAGTTAAACAGAAATTAAAGGGTACTGTGCCAAAAATGAAATCTCTGCAAGCTGCATGGAAACTTTTTAAAGACACGATAATAGAGGCTCAACTTAAATGTATACCCCAAATTAAAAAACATAGTAAGAGAACCAAAAAAGAGCCACCGTGGCTAAACAACAAAGTAAAAGAAGCAGTGAGAGGCAAAAAGGCATCCTTTAAAAAGTGGAAGTTAAATCCTAGTGAGGAAAATAGAAAAGAGCATAAACTCTGGCAAATGAAGTGTAAAAATACAATTAGGAACGCCAAAAAAGAATTTGAGGAACAGTTAGCAAAAGACTCAAAAAGTAATAGCAAATTTTTCTTTAAGTACATCAGAAGCAGGAAGCCTGCTAAACAACCAGTGGGGCCACTGGACGATCAAGGTGCTAACAGAGCACTCAAGGACGATAAGGCCATTGCAGAGAAACTAAATGAATTCTTTGCATCAGTCTTCACAGCTGAGGATATGAGGAAGATTCCCAAACCTGAGCCATTCTTTTTAGGTAACAGATCTGAGGAACT
Organism: Chrysemys picta bellii; assembly: GCF_011386835.1. Classification (NCBI taxonomy): domain Eukaryota; kingdom Metazoa; phylum Chordata; order Testudines; family Emydidae; genus Chrysemys; species Chrysemys picta. Next base: position 27,907,894 of record NC_088805.1, read on the forward strand.
GTCCCAGATTGAGGTATCATTAGAGGAGGTTTTGGAACAAATTGTTAAATTAAACAGCAATAAGTCACCAGGACCAGATGGTATTCGCCCAAGAGTTCTGAAGGAACTCAAATGTGAAATTGCAGAATTACTAACTGTAGTCTGTACCTGTCATTTAAATCAGCTTCTGTACCAGATGACTGGAGGATAGCTAATGTGATGCCAGTTTTTAAAAAGGGCTCCAGAGCTGATCCCGGCAATTACAGGCCTGTAAGCCTGACTTCAGTACCGGGCAAATTGGTTGAAACTATAATAAAGAACGATATTATCAGACATATAGATGAACATAATTTGTTGAGGAAGAGTCAACATGGTTTTAGTAAAGGGAAATCATGCCTCACCAATCTACTAGAATTCTTTGAGGGAGTCAACAAGCATGTGGACCAAGGGGATCCAGTGGATATAGTGTACTTAGATTTTCAGAAAGACTCACCAAAGTCTCTTACGCAAAGTAAGCTGCCACAGGACCAGTCTTATTCAACATATTCATAAATGAACTGGAAAAAGGGGTAAACAGTGAGATGGCAAAATTTGCAGATGATACAAAATTACTAAAGATAGTTAAGACCCAGGCAGATTGCGAAGAGCTACAAAAGGATCTCTCAAAATTGGGTGACTGGGCAACAAAATGGCAGATGAAATTTAATGTTGATAAATGCAAAGTAATGCACATTGGAAAGCATAATCCCAACTATACATATAAAATGATGGGGTCTAAATTAGCTGTTACCACTCAAGAAAGAGATCTTAGAGTCATTGTGGATAGTTCTCTGAAAACATCCACTCAGTGTGCAGCAGCAGTCAAAAAAGCGAACAGAATTCTGGGAATAATTAAGAAAGGGATAGATAGTAGGACAGAAAATATCATGTTTCCTCTATATAAATCCATGATATGCCCACATCTTGAATACTGTGTGCAGATGTGGTCGCCTCATCTCAAAAAAGATATATTGGAATTGGAAAAGGTTCAGAAAAGGGCAACAAAAATGATTAGGGGTATGGAATGGCTTCCATATGAGAAGAGATTAATAAGATTGGGACTTCTCAGCTTGGAAAAGAGATGGCTAAGGAGAGATATGATTGAGGTCTATAAAATCATGACTGATGTAGAGAAAGTAGATAAGGAAGTGTTATTTACTACTTGTCATAACACAAGAACTAGGGGTCACCAAATGAAATTAATAGGAAGCAGGTTTAAAATAAATAAAAGGAAGTATTTCTTCACACAATGCACAGTCAACCTGTGGAACTCCTTGCCAGAGGATGTTGTGCAGGCCAAGACCATAACAGGGTTCAAAAAAGAACTAGATAAATTCATTGTGGATAGGTCCATCAATGGCTATTAGCCAGGATGAACAGGAATGGTGTCCCTAGCCCAGGGGTGGGGAAACTATGGCCCAGGGGCCGCATCTGGCCCTTAGACATTTTAATCCGGCCCTCAAGCTCCAGCTGGAGAGTGGAGTCCAGGGCTTGCCCCGCTCCAGCCAGGGAGCGGGGTTGGGGGCTTGCCCCGCTCCATGCATGCCAGATCTCTGCGCGGCTCCCGGAAGCAGCAGCATGTCCCCCCTCTGCCTCCTATGCGTAGGGGCAGCCAGGGGGCTCCAAACACTGCCCCCACAGCTCCCATTGGCTGGCAATCGCGGCCAGTGGGAGCTGTAGGGGCGGTGCCTGCAGACGGGGCAGCATGCAGAGCCTCCTCTCTGCATAGGAGCCAGAGGGGGGGGACATTCCGCTGCCTCCGGGAGCTGCTTGAGGTGAACGCCGCCCGGAGCTTACACCCCTGAACCGCTCCTGCACCCCAAGCCCCTGCTCCAGCCCAGATCCCCCTTCTACCCTCCGAACCCCTCAGTCCCAGCCTGGAGCACCCTCCTGCATCCCCAACCCCTCATCCCCAGCCCCACCACAGAACCCACATCTTCAGCCGAAGCCCTTACCCCCTCCCGCACCGCAACCCCCAATGTTGTGAGCATTCATGGCCCTCCATACAATTTCCAAACCCAGATGTGGCCCTCGGGCCAAAAAGTTTGCTCACCCCTGCCCAAGCCTCTGTTTGCCAGAAACTGGGAATGAGCAACAGGGGATGGATCACTTGATGATCACGTGTTCTGGTCATTCCCTCTGGGACACCTGGTCACTGTTGGAAGACAGGATACTGGGCTAGATGGACCTTTGGTCTGGACCCAATAGGGCCATTCTTATGTTCCAGCAAAGTGCCAGGCTTTCTTTGAGTAACCCATATCCACATTGCAATAAACTGAAGTGGCATGTATCCTGCAAAATTAACCTGTCTCTCTTTTGGTTTTTCCAGCACACTTAGGAAATGCTGACATGATTCAGCCAGGACTTATCCCTCTCCAGCCAAATCTAGATTTCATGGATACTTTTGAATCTTTTCAGGGTAAGATTAAGGGGGAAAATGAGTTTACTGTCTTTCTGCTATAGCCGCAATGGGTTTTGAACAGAAAAGTTAACTGTGCAAACCAACATGTTTATCCTCTTTATACAGCATGAAAATGGAACCAAAGCTCAAAAGTATTTGAAATCTAATTAAAAAAAAAAAAAATGTAGAGAGATCCTCTCACTGTTGCGAGACCAGTTCTTTGCCTGACTGGGTTTTGAAATGCACCTGTAGGAGTCCGTGTCCTAAGATTAGACTTGGAAGAACACAGCTTTCAGAGAACCTGGTTTACAGAGAAGTGGCTTTTGAAACGTTACCCATTGATAGTATGGGAGAACATCAGGTGTCAGCAGAGGACCTTACAGGAGAACGATGCTAATTGGTGTCTTCCTAATCCTCACACCCCATTGTTCACATATACAGTCTCTGTGGTTTCCCCATTTCTTAGTAACGATTTAATAGTCAAATGCAAAGTCTCATGTTACTGAGATCTCCATTACTTTTTCATTATTTACTCTAGAATAAAGTTTAAAATAGAAAATAGAGTTTAAGTGGTGCCTGGACCTTGTGCTGGTCCTCTGCGCAGGGCTGAAATTCACTCAAATCCACTAAATTTGCATGGCATTTTACAAGCATATCTGAGAAATAATCCCTTTCCCAAAGAGTTCGTAAATTTCAATAAGACAGGCAAACATCCTTGTGTTTGTAATAAGCAGAGTACATTTTGTGGTGATGCAGTTTCCTTGTTTTTTAATTATTTATTCATTTAATTGCTAATTCTCAGTGAGTCTCCCATTACTTAGTGCTACGTAGCAATGTTCTACCGTAATATAGGGAGTAAAACATTTAATATTTGTTTTCACATTCTTTCAGATCTGTTCTCATCCAGTCGCTCTGGCAACTTTTTCTCTTCTGTCCCTGCTGCCAGTTCTGCTATGACAGATACCAGCAGCCATTCTTCCCAGGTAAAGAGGTTTTATGTAGTGAAAATTGCCAGAGCTCAAATTTATAAGTAATATACAGATCTTCATGTACTAATACGCGGTATCAGACAAGCTCATCTAAATAGAATTGAATAAACACTTACAATACTTGTTTAATACAGTATATTTTCCTCTGATTTACCAATAAAAGAAATTATTACAATAACGTAGAAGTAAAAATAACTGGTACATGTACTGTACTTGCACTGTTGTAACTTAAATACCTTTGTCTTCCACCACATCAGGTTCAGGACAGAATTTTCTTTGTACTTTAAAATATTAGTTTTTGAGGAACAGCCTTTACATTATGTAGAGTGTGTGTTTTGTGCTTCAAGTGAAATAATGCTGTCTCTGAATGAAGTTGGGCCTTGCTATAACGAATCATATGTACTGGGAGGGAGTGTGGACTAGCAGGTAGAGCAGGTAACTGGGAGACTTAACTGCTGGGTTCTGTTTCCAGCTGTGTCATTGACTAGCTGTGGGACCTGGGTCCAGTCACTTAACCTCTGTGTACCTCAGTTTTCTTATCTGTAATACAAGGATATTGGTGACTTCCTCCCTCTGAAGAGCTGTGGATCTCAACCCTCTGGAAGATCTTTACCTGAAAGACACTTACAGGAGAGCCAAGGAGAAATGGGCAAAACTAGAGGTAGTTGTAGTTATTTAGTTCTTGATGTGGAAGGTGTTGGCTTAGTATAACTAGGAGTGATTCAGATCTAAGCCTCATTCTCCCCTTTCACAATTGAGTGTTAGGAAAGGTTCAGATAAAATCTTCTGGTGCTGGCCCATCTCCAGTGTCAAGCATTAATCTATACTCATTTTTTTTTTCTCCTGACAGTCTTCTGTCCTGCCCTCGGGTTCTTTACCCAGCACACTCCCAACAGTGAACCTCAATGAAGGATTGATTGCCTCATCGGTACCTGCTCCTGTCATTCCTGATGTTGGTGCTAACCAGTGCTCCAACATTAGAAGTGAGGGCTCTTTCATCCAGCCATCAGACTTCAATTCCGATTCATCTCTAAGTGGCCAGCAGCCATTTCTTCCGGTGTTCCCAGCTCCAGTGTCGCTGCTGCAGCCCACTGTCCCACCACACCAAGCCGCTTTGCCCACGGTGCCTCTGAAGGCCAGCTTGAATTCCCAGCCATCTGCTTTTACTGCTCCAGAAACCCAAAAGTCTGGCCTCCGCAAATCTTCCATTGTTACCCACACGGCTTCTGCCACCCTGACCCACAACCCCTCTGCTACCACCTTCAGCCAGAGCCAGAACCTCATCCTGGCAACGCAGCAGCCAGGCGGAGGAGTGCCTTGTAACCTAACTCTACAGACTGCTGTTGTGCAGGGGCAGCCCCGGCCTCAGCTGCAACCCCACCTGACGTTTGCACTCCCTAAAGCCGTTCCCCTGGCGAATGCTGGAACGAGGCCCAAACAGCCACAAAAAATAGTGCCTGCTCCAAAGCCTGAAACGGTGTCCTTAGTATTAAAAAATGCCTTCATCACCCCAGGTGAGAGTCACGGGGGTTCCTCCTTGTTCTGCTGGGAGGGAGTAACGTGAGGGAGGGGCTCAGTTGCTGTTGTAGGTGGAAATTAACATTAACAAAAATATGCTAATGTGCAGCACCCTGGGTGTCACTGGAGGACCCAGAAATCTTGATGGTGAGGCTGTTTATTGTTACTAGCACTGCCTTCTCCGAATCCACTTTCCAAATAAACATTCAGGACGGCAACAAAAAAAGGCATTTCCCACAGCCCTGAATTTTAATGTGATTATAAGGGAGGCAGGATGGACCATTGGAGTTTGCGTAGGACCGGGAATCAGGAGGTCTTGGATTCTGTTCCTGGCTCTGCCATTGAGTCCTTTGGTTGCCTTTAGCAAGGCCTTTCACCCCTCTTTGCTTCAGTGACTCCCTCTGTAACATGAGGATATTTACCTACCTCAGTTGTATGCTGAGGTACAGCGCTCTCGGAGCACTAGACAGATGCAGAGTGTTAATTCAGGTATTGGCTTCTTTTCAAAGGGTTATACCTGATTAAACTGACCAAACTGTCAGATCAAATGGGGCTGTTCCTCTGTTTCTGTGACCTTGTCTACACTTGCCGCGGCACATAGGGTACCTGTAGCTACACTCCACATTGAAAAGCAGGCTGCGTCCACACTCACTGCAGTGTGTGTAGCTACATGTGGCAGTAAAAGGCTCTGGCAGTGGGGAGCTGCTGGAGCCTTTCCTCTCTGCCTCCCCCTTGCCAGAGCCTTTCACTAAAAATAGAAGTGTAGATGTGGGAGGCACTGCTTGGGTGTGCAGAGAGCCATGTAGAGTATATACCCAGGCATGTAGGGCACTTTACTATACAGTTTAGCTGTGCCTCACTGTCTACACTGCTATTGCTAACTGGGCGTAACGTGTCTGTAGTCTACACACCACTGTAAGTGTAGACTAACCCCATGAATGTTAATGCTTATGAGCAGGGCTGGTGTAGCGAGGAGGAAGACATTTCAGTGATACGGGACCCTAAGAAATAAAGTTTTAGGGTTCGTGTGCCTTTGCCTCAAGCTGCCTCGGTTGGGGCTCTTAGAGATTCAGGCAAGCGGTGTCTGTTTTCAGGACCATGTTAATACTCTAAAGGCAGCAGAAGCCACAGACCCCTCAGGATTTGAGCTTGTTTCAGAGGCAGTTTCTGAAATGTCCCTATGTTGGCCCATTTGCTCTGAATGCAAATGATATGGAGAAATATTGTTGGTTCATGGTCATGAGGCTGTAACACACAGATTAAAATCTGATTAGAATCTAACTGTGGGGATCTATGACATTTGAGCTTTCAGCGTTGTCCAACCCGCCATCTACTGCAGATGTCTGAGAGCAGCAAGCATGAGCCAAATGAGAGAGCTCTGAACTTCTCTGTGGGGCTCGGCTTTCTGCCCTTAGGGTGACCAGATGTCCCGATTTTATAGGGACAGTCCCGATTTTGGGGCCTTTTTCTTATATAGGCTCTTATTACCTCCCACCCCTTGTCCCGATTTTTCACACTTGCTGTCTGGTCACTCTATCTGCCCTGGACCCCAGCGAGTCTAATGCTGGTCCTGCTTGACAGACCCCCCTGAAACCTGCTTGTGGCCCCCTACCGGGCCCCAGATCCCTTGTTGAGAACCACTGCTATAGCCAGTCCCCCAGAAATACACAGCCTGAAGGATTATTGTGAAATGGAAATTACTGAAAAGCAAAAGAGTTTGTGTGTCTGCCTGCCTGCCATGGGCATAATGCTATGGCAGCCCATGAGAAATCCCCATTAACATCCTCAAGTCTGCTGCATCCCAAATCCTAGCACAAAGATGTGTCACTTGAAATAGCTTGATCTATGGTTAATAGCATTAAGACACTACTGGGTGTGTTTCTAAGCCATTCATATGTGCACCTAATGAATTAAAAAGCAAGAGGCCATGTGCCATCAACAGCCAAGAAATGCACTACTGACCTAGTGAAATGTGTTCTAGGCCCTTTCTCAGCAAGAGCATATATCTGCCTTCGTATGCTGGGGCTAAGGTGTGCCCCTATGTTACCCGTGGAATTTGTACCTCTGTCTGGACAATGAATGGCTTCATTGTTAATGGGCTCAACATCAATTCTGTCTCAAATTAGGTTGCAAAGTACACCCGTCACATCCTCAAGGTGCACTTACATCAGTTATAAAACCCACATAAATTAAAACACTTAGGTATATCTCCATATTTATTATTTATCTCATAGAACTGGAAGGGACCCTGAAAGGTCATCGAGTTCAGCCCCCTGCCTTCACTAGCAGGACCAAGTATCCCTGTTATAAGCCCTTTTTATATCCTGGAGCCACCTAGCAATGGCAGTTTGTGTTGCAGCTTGATCTTTGAGAGAACTTAGAATAAAGACGATTTGGTGAAGTTGTACAGAAAATACCTGTTTGGTCCCATTTAGTCCATTCTCCCAATCAACACTCGTTTGTTCCCTACATAACATTCTCCAGATCTTTCGTGTCAATAACGATTCTAACTTCAGTTGTATTCTTCAGCTGCCTTTCAGGGACAGTCCAGAGCTGTGATCGTAACCCCAGCACCTTTAAAAAGAGAGGGGATTTTGACTCCGGCCATGTCTCCACCTAGTGTTGTAATTGCACCAGCTGCAATTCCCAGAGTAAGGAAAAGAAAAAAAAAAATCTTTGGGCTGGAGTTTGCATGTTGTTAGAGCCTTAAAGTGTGGTAATGCTTCAAAAAGTGACTAGGTATAGATGTCTCCTCATTACTCAACAGATCTGTTGGTGTGCTCAGAGTTATCTGTTAACGTTTGATTTATCTACATTGTGTGGCTGTTAGCACTATATAATCTGCACAGCTTCGGGAGGGTGAACTGGTTTCTTCTGTGGCTTACACGTCAACAGAATTCATAACAGACACCAGTTGCAGAGGGTTTTTTGACTCATAGACTTCCAGTCAAGAATGGACCATCATGATCATCTTGACTGACTTCCTGCACATTGCATGCCACTGAACCTCACCAGTCCACCCCTGTGATAGGCCCATAAGTAATGATGATGAAAGAGCCAGAAAGAATCCAGCTTGACTTTCCACTTGCCAGTTGAGAAGTTTGTCTTGAGTATGCCAGTGTGTTTGTCCAGTATGTTTGAGTGCACGTGAGACAGAAATGTTAAGTGTACCTTGTGTATAATAAGACGAAATTGCTTTTTCACTGCTGCTAACAAATTCTAACATTGCACTGAATTATGAAAACGTGGGACTCTTGCCAGAAGTCTGGCTTTTGTGCCTGATTGTTCATAATATATTAGCACTAGTTTGGGGAGTTCCTGTCATCAGATAATTATGTATTAATTTAACATTATACACTGCCATTGAAAAACAAGATAATAGAATCCTTTGTATTTTTCTTTCTGTAATATTCCTGTGCTGTTTCCAGGCTCCCGGGGTGATCGAATTCCATAATAACATTCTGGTTGGTCAAGCACAGCAAGCTCCAAGTAACCAGCAAGTGCAGTCCACAGTCTCGCATCTCTTCTCTCCTAGTGCAGTCCAAGAAGTTAAAGGAGAGCAAATCCCTTACCACAGTACCTGTTCACAAGTTCCCTCACCTACACCTAGTAAGTTAGAGACCTAAACTCTCTGACTCTCCCCCATATGCATCCACCTTTAAGGGGGATGTAAAACAGATCTTGGCCAGCTGTGGTTATTACATATCTTGGGGAATTCTTTGTAGAAATAGTTTGTGAGCCCCATTCCCTACACTTTTAGTTGTCTATAATAGTTTTCAGTTCTTGCCCTAAACTTTTGGTTAGTGTTTCTGTGCACTGTTACGCTGTACTAGTCCACTCCAGAAGTGGTTGCATTTCAGTACTCCATAAAATGCTATAGAAGTTTATCATTTAATATAATAAATATAATTCTAATTCTTTGCACCACTTCTACAACAGCTTTCATTAGAGGGTGTCTAAGCACATTCTAGCCTCGCACCTTACCAAGGGTTCCCTGCAACAGTAGGTGTCCCTGTCCTCTTTCCTTAGTGCTCTACTTCCATGGGATAGTAAGAAATTATTTAAATATTTTGCTTCCTGCTTTAGGAACCTGGAGGGTCACAGTGCAAGTAGGTCACGGTAGGATAGTCAGTTTAGGTCCTAGACACCCTAACACACATTTGCCTGAAGTGGAGAGAACATGTCGCCACAAGGCATTTAGCCATTGTTTGTGAAATATTTGGATTTCCTAGCCATCTGGTCATCCTACTAGAACCTAGATATTACAGCATTGGATGCTCTAGAAGTGCAGTCAGTGGCTAGATTAAATGATCTGGGTAGAAACTGCTGCTCAACAGTTCAGTTTGTTATAGAGAGCTCTTTTTTTAATAATCTGACGTTTCCTTTTTGAAGGCCGAGATTGTCAGAATTCAGGACAGGCCTCTCCCTGCCCATCTGAACAAAGCCCCAGTCCTCAGTCTCCACAGAATAATTGCTCAGGAAAATCCACAACTGACCCTCAGATGGCTGCATTTAAGGTACGTGTTCCATCCTTTGAGTTTTTTCTTCCTTATTTGTCTTTGTAGCTTATTGATTTCCTGATTTAGACTGTATAGACTAGACTGTAAGTCACTGGGTAAATGAGGTTGCATATGTGGTTGTGGCTTAGCTTGCATTACATTTGTGTTGCTGTATTTCACTTTAAACATTTCATTATGGCTTCAGGCTTTGTAATGGTACTGATCTTGCCCTGCTCAGCAGTGATTTGTTATCCAACATGCACAAGGAGGCTGTATTTCTGTTTCTCATGATCAACCATGACAGTATTTGATACTGTAGTTCATATAACCCTTACGACAGATCTAGGTTTGAACTGGTAGATCTGTATTCAGCTGGTTTTAGCCTTAGACTTCTAAGCCATTTTAGTTTGTCTGTGCATGTGGTTTTTCATCCAGATTATTGCTGTTCTGTTGGGAGCTCTTCTGGCTGCTCAGTTTTGGGGGCTCCTGATCTTCAGTGCTGTTTGTTGGGGTGATTTCACCTGGCTGTGTCTGGTACTTTCTGACAGCCCCTGGCAGTTGCCCTCTTTGGTCCTTTCCCAAGGCCCGAAGAAAGTGCAAGACTGAATACACTAGAGCTCAATGAAGTTTAATGATGATGAAACAGCAGGTCAGTTTAGTGGAAACAGAACTTCAGCTGACTTCCTTTCTGTCAAATCTCCTCTCCTTTTACAAACATAGTGATACATGTACCACTGGTGGGGTGTTCGCCTTAATGGCCTGGGTGGATTCATATTGGGATAATTTCTATTTAGACTCTCTGACATTCCTCTCAAAGATTCATTTTGACATGGTGTCTTCACCACTCTTCCTAAGCAGAAAGTGGTGCTGTTGCTGTGTGCGATTAAAGAGCTGCCATTTTTCCCCAGAGGGGCGGCTGCACTTCACTTGGGGACATGTTCCCTACTGTATAAATTGTCTCTATGTAGTGGAGGGTGTTCTTCCACACACAAAATCACCGTAGGTGGACTTTTACTATAAAAATTTCCTCTACAAAGACCTCTCCTTGCCCCCACTAGAGGGCAGATATTTTTATTTCCTGGCTGGCCTGTCTCCCCTTCTCTCCTTGCAACAGCTGCAGCATGAGCCGGAGTTAGGAATTTTTTTCACCCTTCATCAATCCATCCAGGGGATAGTGGCATCTCCTCTTCTCCTCATCCTCCTCTACTCTCCTTAAAATGCAGCAGCCAACACCTAGCTGGTAGGATAACTGCTGCATTCCAAGAAGATTAGCACAATGGAATCTGTTGCAGTGAAAGCCCATTGAAATGCACTGAAATCCCTCAGCTGCACAAGGAGTATCATTATAACCAAGTTTGCTGTAAGGCTGTGTCCACACTACGGTTTCTAACCTTGATTTTGTAAATGGTGTTACAGTCATCTTAAGCAGTTACAGTTACACAGTTCAGTTTCTGCTCAGACAGCCGCTTTTCTGCTGTCATTTCCCGTTTTGTGCATCTGTATCTACCGTGCTATCTAACACATCTGCAAGGGATAGAATTTCTGGAGGGCCTGCACATAGAATAGCAGGAGCTGCATATACCCTCCAGGATGTCTTTCTACACAGAGAGCTGGAAGGATGGAGGACTGTCCATACCAGTTGCACATGGATAGGGGTTCCTGTCTGCAGAGCAGAAAGAATGCACTGACCCAGGTACAGAAGAGAGCCACCTGCCAGTCTAGCCCTGGAATGGCAAAACACTGAGCTGCTATGGTTACTAAGAGAGTCCTAGCCATGTGGTGTAAGAACACATGTTTTGAGCCTTCCATGTGAATAACCTTACAAGCTCCATTCCAAGTTGTAGTCTGGATTTACTTTGGAGGAATAGCCACTATAGAAATGCCAGTCAGACTGCTGGAGGTCTTGGCTGTATCTCTCACACTAGTTGGCCTTTGTAGAATTTTTCCTTGATTACACAAGAAACACAACGAAAGCCACAACAGACCAAAGAAAGCTATCAACTCCGTTTCTTTGTTTAGAAGTAGGCAGCCACTAGATGATGTGGTGTCCTTGAGAAAACAAACATGCAATGAATCAAATTTTGTAGCCGTTTTGACAAAAATATTGGCGACTCTGAATGCTTTGTATTTTAAATGTTTTAAGTCCCAATATGTTAGTAAACAGACAAAGGATGAGTGATTGTTAGAGGCTCTTTGATGTTTGACCACCTTTAGCCTTCCATTCTTTACTCTTTTTGGAATGTCATCATTCTCGAAACTAAAAATGATGGTCTTGCTGAGCAAAACTGCTTAGATTACAGTACAGCAGCATGTCCAGTGGGTAGGGCATTGGATTGTGAGTCAGGAAATCTAGGTTTTGTTCCAGAATCTGCCACTGACTTGTTGAGTGGACGCCTACATCGCACAACCTTGTTCTTCCTCCTTTTTTCCCTCTGTAAAAGGAGGCTAATGACAGTTACCCGTCTTCTGTAAAGCACTATAAAAGTGCTAAATCTGATTAGTCCTTTTTCTGGGTTCTGATGGAAAAAGATGTTTGACAGCTTTAGAAATGTATGGTAGCACATAAGCCAAACAATGATTTAAAGCATCCATACATGCCAGAGGTTATATCCCAAATGTTTGGGCCCAGTTTTAGGTTCCTTTCACACTCATAAAGTCCACTGACTTCAGTGGGAGTTTTTGCTGCGCTAGGAATGGTGGGTCAGGCCCATCATTTGCAGGTAATTTTAAAGGTCTAAGGATGTAAAGCGACACTGTCAGGATTTTAGGGGGTATTTTTAAACATCATGAAACTTAAAACTAATAGAAGTGTTCATAAAACTAAGAAGAAACCCCTATTAAACCAGTTTTTGGTTTGCATTTAGTACAGGGGGCACTTCTGAAAGTGTTTAAATTGCCATGTGCAAGTAATTAATATCACTATGATATTTTGCAGCATTAGGAAGGCTGTGGATACCATGGTAACTTTAATTCAGCAAAAGATAAAATTGTATAGATTTTAATAGCAAAAATGACCATAGGGCAATGGTGGAGAAACCAGCATAGACTGATGAGCTAATTTTATTTGTTTATGTAGAATCGAAGGATGAAGCATATTTCAGCAGAACAAAAGAGAAGATTTAATATCAAGATTGGTTTTAGCACCCTGAACAGCTTGGTATCAGCTAACTCTAAGTCAGTAAGTTGTCCATGAGTGCTATGCATTTTTAACCTGGCGAGAGAAGTTATAGAAACCATCACTCATTCTGAAAAGGGTTGTTAATAAACCCGAACATCACTTGTTTCACTGGAGAATGTGAAGTACACATCAAAGTGAAGTTACTTGACGCATCTGTGACATAAGAGTTTAGGTGAGGCTTCCCAGGATGGATAGAAGAAAATCTGTTGCTACTGGCCAGGTAGCTGAGTGCGTGCCAGCTCTTGTGCTCTGAACTTTACCACTGGTACGAGTCTCAAAATTGCAGGGAGTCCTGTTTGAGCATGAGCTTCAGTTTTGGAACCAAGGGGGAAAGAAAGGCAACTGGGCAGTGCAGTCCTCTTTGCTCCTGGAGCTCCAGTAACAGAGACTTGATCATAGGTACAGCATGGTAATGCTTCAAACTTAGTGTATATGGTTCCTTTCCTCAACCATTTCCAGAGTATTTTACAAACCTTCCTTAATCCTCACAACACCACTCTGAGGCAGATCATGTACAAATTTGACAGATAGGTAAACTGTAGCACAGAAAGATTGTGACCTACTTAAAGCCCAGGGTGGATTGATTTGAGTTAAAGTGAGGGGGGCTCACTGATGCAACATCTTATTTTATTTATTGAAATGATTTTAATGGATTATAATAAATGTAGGCCTTATTTATTTCTGTCCTGTCAAAGGTGCACACAGAGGCAGATCCTAGAATAGAACTCAGTAATGCTGTTTGGCCCCTTTAATAACCACTAGACCACACTCCCATCTGTTTAATGATAATGAGAAAACACCAAACCCTATAGAATCAAATGTTCTGTATTATCTCCTTAATGTACAACTTTTAGTAACATGTTAAACACATCAGAGAGGACATCACACCCCTCATAAAAAAATTATGAATACTTGTTAAGGGGGAAAGTGATTAACGAACAGTTTAAACATTTCCATTGAGAAAGTAGTCAAAATCCAATTTGGAAAACAGAGGGCAAGTTGCACACACATGCATCTTTCACTATACCAGTGCTAATAAGAGTCAGGATAAACACCTAACTGGTTAATTGCTCTTCTGTAGCACTTTTCATCTGCCAATCCCAAAGTGCCTTACCAGGGTGGATAAGGAATGTGATAAAGGGGCAGAAATGCTTCTGTAGGTGCTATATTTGGTTTGGGGCAAACTCTGAGGCTGTTTAACTCAACTCCAGAAAGTCAACTTTGTGTTCCTCTTCGGTACAGATCAGCCATGCAATCACGCTCCAGAAGACTGTGGAATATATCACTAAACTACAGCAGGAGAGAATGCAGTCACAAGAGGAAACTAGGCGCCTCCGGGAGGAGATTGAGGAGCTAAATGCTACCATCATGTGAGGTTTTGAGGGGAATTGTTACCTTTTTTTCCATAATGACTAGAGCATGGGGAGCATTTCTTTGGGTAATAACATTGGGTGTCTCCATCAAATATTAGGTTAAATGGCAGCGGGGCATTGAAGAGGAGGAAAAAATCAGTGGATCCCAATGAAAAAGCAAAGTCATAATAGGATGGGCATCAGTAGGCTTCTGTGTTGACCTTCAGTGGGCTCTGAGTATTGGTGTATATGGTGGTAACACCAAAAATGGCCCACTTCTGAGAAGAGGTCAGGAGGCATTGTGTTCAGAGCTGTATTGTACCGTGGATCAGAAATCATGTCCCTTAAAGTAGTTTAGCTGCAACTGTCCTTTTGTATGTAATCTTTCATTATTGGAAGAAATAATGTCCAGTTTGCGATTGACTTCCTGCGTGACCTTGGGCAAGTCACTTTAATAGCTCTGTGCCTCAGTTTCCCCACCTTTACAATGGAAAGTAACTATCATTACCTCATTTTAAAGCATTTTGTGGTCTATAGTGCTTTTCATCCACAGACTTGTTAAGTGTTCTGTTATGTAATTAGGGTTTTGAGGAAAGCAATCAATTATATTTGTAGGAGTTGATAAAATCTATTCAGTTGACTTTAAATTCATCCTTTAATTTGGACTGTGTTCTAAAATCATGAGAATTTGAAGAAAATATTAGTGTGTTTGCTATCTGACTGCTAGTTTTAGTGTTTTTATTCCTTTCTAAGTGGGCCCTGAAAATTACATTGTTAGATGTTTTACTTTGCTTTTAGCTCTATTATTTGTACTAATAAAAGCTTAGCAGCTGGAAAATTCTCTTTGCTAAATGCATATGGACAAAACTGATAGGAAAACAGTATTACACAATACACATTAATGAGTCATGAAATGAATGAGGTTTGTCCTCTTAATTTTAGTGGATTACCCCTAATAGGCAGCGTCAGTCCCGTGGTACTGGTGTTTGGTGCTTGTCCTGTATTAGTGTTTGGTTTGGAAGAGAAATATCTCCTTTCTGGAAAGAGATTTTGAGCTCTGGCCTTTTTCTTCAGTTCTTGTCAACAGCAGCTCCCTGCTACCGGGGTTCCCATAACCCGACAGAGATTTGATCACATGCGGAGTATGTTTGATGAGTATGTGAGAAACAGGACCCTCCAGAACTGGAAGTTTTGGATTGTATCCTTTCACTGTGCTACTGTACATTGAATTTATATCAAAAAAGCACTAAATCCCTAGAGGCTTGTGACTGGAGACTAGGACTGGGAGTCAGGAACACTGGGTTCTAATCCCAGCTCTGCCAATAACTGATGCTGTGACTTTTAGCCAGTCACTTAAGTAATTCTGTTCCTCCATTTTCTCATCTGTAAAATGCAAATAATATTTCCCTGCTTCACAGGGTATTGTGAGGTATAAATCCATTAACGTTTGTAAAGCTCTTCGAGAGGTTTGGAAGGAAGGTGCTGTAGGAGTGCAAAGTATTATTACTATTCGTTACTATGGTTTAAAAACTGTTAAAGTTTAGTGAATACTGTCCCTAAGGTATAGCTCATCTGTTCATTTTTTAGAAAGGACCACTGTCAAGATAAGTGGTATTAAATAATCGATTCCTTACTGATCACTACTGAGATTATTAAAATTTAATTGATAAGATATTATTTTTGTTCATATTCACCAGTATTTAATGGAACCACAACGTTGGGCCTGAACAACTGGACTCTGTCCCTTAGTCAGATTGTGCAACGCTTTTAGGAAAGGCTTCCATGTGCTCTGCAGCAAGTTTGACCTAACGTCTGTGGGAAAAGCCCAATGATTTTGCAGCATTCTAGTACCTCACGCTGGAGCAGCTTCAGAGAAAGTAGAAAAAGAGTGGCCTGCAATTGATTTAACTGTGAAAATTATTGATCAACTAAGGACAATATCCCAGGTGTTGCTTAATTGGATAGTATATTTTACACTCCTCCAAAATGTTCAACTCCTGCAGAATTTGGTTTTAAAAAGAGCATTATAGAAGTTGTCAGGGAGGAAGCTGGGAGTTTTGGCAGCTCGTAGGAGGCAATTGGAACTTTTGGCACTCAGGAAGATGTGGGAGGCAGTTTGGGATAGTTGAATATTTCTCCTAAATGATCAGCAGTAAAATGGTGGTTGGGATCTAAATTGGCATCCTGAGGTTTCAGAGTTAATGCCTCACTGAGATGAACTGGGCAGTTTACGCTTATCAGAGCTATTGTTTTAGGCAGTTTGCAGCAGGGACCTTGGAGGGCGTGAATAATACTCTCAGCAAACCACTTCTCATAGCAGGCTATACCTCCAAGTACCTTTTTAGCAATCGGGTGTAATTCTCAGGACACACTGACATTTTCCAGAATACTGTCCAGTGAGAGCTTAGGAGGCTATCTGTGCCCATAGCCAGCAGTCGTGATGACTAATGAAACTTTTCACCAGGGTGAAATGACTGTAAAGCAGTGAAGGAGGTTTATAACATAAATCTGAAAATCCCGTAAGAGTTTCTGCTACGTAAAGGAGGGGGATGAGTAAGCTGATCTTGGGCTGGTAGAGATAGCTGAAGAATAGCCTGTTACATTACCTTTCCAGTCATTTTACAAGGGGGCATAAGCACAGGCAGTCCCTTTAAACATAACAGGAAATAATTCGACTGATCTTGGCCATTAGTATTGGAGGGTACCCAGGAGCATATTACAATGTTGAGACTTGTTTATGCCATATTTCCACGCTTTGATGGAATTGGAAATTTTTTTTTACTGTTATCAGAAGATCTAAAGATGGTGGTAGATTCTCAGGGCCACCGATCATAGAACTGAACTATCTTTAAAGCCCTGGATAAGTTCCATGGGTACATATTTCACAAGCTGGTTTGATTTTAAGTTTTGATTTAGTTGGGGGCGGGCTGTTTTTATTCTAGAATTATTCAACCATCATCATAACAAATTGCTTTGAAGGTCAAGCTTAGTGACAGTTTCAGCTGCGATATAGGAGACCCTGATTTGACATCTGCTCCCAGTCCCTGCTACATGGAGCCAGCAGAGGCGGTGTGTGCTCTGAAGGATGCAGCCTTCTGCTAGCAGGAGGGAATGATCATATGTTGCTCAGTATCTTTCAGCTCATTACAATTTGATAACCCTGTCCAGTCCTCCTTTTCTAGTAGGGTTGTAGCCATCACAGTGTCCATCCTTCAGGGTAGAGGAGTTAAGTGGGGGAATCCCTAAAGCTTGGGAAACCAAACAAAGTAGCTGTGTGTCCATAGCTTGCTGCTGTTAGCACTGATTGCCAAAGGGTTCTGATCAGCGGAGGTGTCCCCGAGAGGGATGTCTCACGGTTTCATAGGCTGTGTCTAAGGCTAGCTGCATCTTTTTGTAACAACCATATAATAAAAAGGAGGGACACAAACTACTAGGACTAGAAACATTTTTCATGATTTCTTTCAAATGTTCCTTTCTATTATTTGCAACCCAGATTCTACTGCGTGATGCTAGTGCATGGGGACCAAGCGTTGAAAGTGACCGTCAATATATCTGTCTAATTTCACTGTTCATCCAGAAGGAATTACTAAAGTAGACAAACAACATAGCTGAAGAGCACTGACGTCAGATTTTATTTTATTTTAATATCCCAGGTAGAAATGTTTCTTTAAATGTTAGCGTCCCTTTCCTGGTTGAAGTCCATTTAAATGCCTTCTGTTTTCCACTTACATTGAACTATTCATGGGTTTTTTTATTATTATTAAGATGCTCTGTGCACCTCTTTTTTCCCCTTAACCCTCAATGATTTGCAGTTTAGTATCATCATTAAGCCGTTGTTTGAGACCTTCAATGGAATGGTATCTACGGCCAGTTTAGAGGACCTGAACCAGACTGCAATGGCGTGGCTGGACGAGCATTGTTCGCTCCGTGTTCTGAGGCCAAGTAAGTAGAGTTCTAACCGGTGGTAATTTAATACTACGATAATTGTTACCGTACAGTTTCCTCTTGGAAATTCAGCATGGGACAGGGAAGGAAGGCATGATAGAGGATGTGATTTTTCAACACTCTTGCATTGTTGCAATGGAAAATTAAGAACTGTTGTTGCCAGTGAAATTCATTTTGAGCATTTCTTGCGTGTTAGCACCGAGCAGAAAAAATAATGTAACTTTTTGTTTGTAGAGACCAGAAACTAACTATAGATTCAAACCACAACATTTTAATCCAGATTTCAAACACTCTTGAGATGGGCTAGGGGTCAGGTTTGTTGTTATGAAGCTGTTTGAATCTGTGCTTAGCTTTCAAATGCCCGTGACGTTTGGGGATGATTGAATCTGATGCCTGTTTCTCAATCCACCTCCATTATGAAGCACCAAGTTCATATCTGTGGTTAATACTGCAAAGTAATACTGTATATATTGGAACAAGTTGGGATTTTGTTGAATAGTGCAGTCAAAATACTAGATCTCCACTTTGTAAACATTGTCCTTCCAGCAAAGTCATTGCACTTCGATGTCTTTGATGTTGCATTGTTGAGGCTCTGCGTGTACTGCAAGAAGATCTATGTATCTGTACATTGCATAATAGATCATTCATCCTTCACTGTGTACTACGTGAATCTGTTTGCAACCAGACTAATTGTTCTCCTTGATTCTTTTCTGGCCCTTTATTCCAGTGGTGCTGAACACCCTTCGGCATCTCAGTACAACCACCTCGATTCTGTCAGATCCGTCACACCTGCCAGAGCAAGCCACTGAGGCAGTTTGTAAGATCAACAAAACAGCTGGGGAAACCTAACAGTCACAAATGATGAGTTGCCTAAACAAGACGTGAAGAAAGGCCCAGCCTCACAGACGTGTGAGTTTCCTTACAGTCAGTGCACTTTAGAAAGGACATTGTTCAGAGCATTTTGCCTCTGGCTCCTGAACATGTAGAGATACAATGCAACATTGTCTAATGTTTGGCTTCCTCTTCAATACCTGTTAGGTTCAGTTAAGTGAGAATGCCAACCTCAGATACATAAGTAGGCTAGAGTCCTGCATTCAGCAATAAAAAATCTCCATCAGTGAAGCATGAATAAATACACAGGGAACATCTTTGCATAAAATGACTTCAAGTACTAAACAAGGTGTAAATTCGCTACACCTAGGAACAATTTGTTAAAGGGAAATGCACGTTTGATTTCATGAAAGGTAATGTGCTTTTTCATTTTATTACCTGGTGTTCAATTTCTTTGTTGTTTTACTTGAACAGTAAAAGTTGATAAAAAGAATGATCAACATATTAATAACCAAAGGAGAAAAAAAGTTAATCAAAGATACAAAATTGTGGTAAAATACTAGAATTAAAATCTCAGGTTGTGTATGTATCTTTATTCTAGTTCAGTATATTGTTTGTATATGATCATTTGGAGGGCATGCTTTATTTCCTAGCAAATAAAGTAGCAGATGTTTTCGTAGAACTTTTTTTCCTGATTCAGTCAGTACAAGTGAGTAGCAGGACAGTTTGGCAAGTACAAGAGAACAATTTATCTTTAATTTGTGTGAATTCTTTACTTGTAAATATAGACATGAATTTCCTAACAGGCTTAAACTGTAAACTATTTTTTCTTACATGCTGCAGAGTCGAACTCTCCATCATAAGACATGTGCACAGATGATGCTGTAATGCTTTAGAGACAGAAACTGAGTTTGTAATGCTAGGAAATAGGCATTTATGTTGTCACAGAAATTAGATCAATCCACATGTACTCATAAGCTATCCCCCACTCCTGTGTCTTCTTTGCTTATTTCCCCTGCTTCAATGTCCCTGCCCTAAATCCTAAACTCGAAAGATTTAGGTCACGGTTGTCAATCTTTCAGAGGCTTGCGTCCAACATAAAACTTAGAACACCGCTTGTTTGATATCGGAAACATGACATCATTCACTGTGACTGTTCCAGTAAGTGTCTGACATAACTATAGATGGACCTGCGCCTCACTAGTCATTAGCAATGTACTCATCACCATAGTGCTAGCAACTTCTGGCCAACAGTAGCTCATGCAGATCGTTCCTGTCCACATTAGGATTAACCTGTGTGGGGTAGGGTGTATGTATGTGCCATTGGCGAATTAGGAGGAGTATGGGCATAAACATGGAGACTCTTGACTCATGATTTGTAGGCCTTCTCTTGCAATCCCTTCTCCACAGCTCTTGTCATGGAGGGTCTGCAAAACTGACTTTCTTTGGTAGGAGCAAAGCTGGAGCAGAACATGTGCTTCGAGCCCTCCCAGCTTTGGGGTTTGTTCCTTGCCAGTGCCTTTGCCCAGCACCTTGCTCCCCAGTGTTGCTCTCAGCCTGTGTGCTGGGGACAGGGTTTGGCTTCTGGCTAACAATTACTCTGCTGCATCTCTGTAATGAAGTCTACTAAAAACATGATCCTTTATAGCTAACCCCCTGGACCTTAAAGTAGAGGCACTATGTAAAGCTTAAGTCTTCTGTTGAGGTTCTGATGCTGCACTCATCACTCTGGTATCTGAGCTCCTGCTTTTCAATACACTGTGAAAAACTAAATGATTTGTTGCTTAGCTACTGGCATATAACCACCTAAGCAGGGAGCTGTACTGTGCACAGCTAGGGAAATGCCTAGCGGAGTCTGCTTTCACAGTGACGGGTAACTCCAATCATGTAATTACATGTCTGAGCGGGTTTGTTTTGTGTTCCACTCCATGAATTAACTTCATCTGCAAAAGAAGGGAGCCTTCAGGCCATTGACTAGATTTTGTATCTGGTTCAAAATTTGAGGTCCCAGGAGTTTACCAAACTCTCAGGTCAGTGTTCATGGCAAAAAAAATAAATAAATCATTAAACTCAGCACAACTTATTAATAACCCTGACAATTCCACTACTTTCTAGAGAGAAGTTATTAGGAACCATGTTAACAATCCAGGTAAAGCCACCTGATCTCTTTCCTTGGTACCTTTCCTTCCAGTTTCAAAAACCAGCTGCATTGAGCTGGGCAGCTCTAGTAGACTGACAGTGTTTAGCTAGAGAGCAGACTGAAAATAATTTGATATTACACATTCTAAAATATTTTCAGGGATTTTACATTAGGAAGCAACTCTTCGCTTTCTCTACCGTATAACTTTCCATTTGGAGGGCCAAGCTTTCAAAAGCTACCTATGAAATGAACTGCAGGATTTCCCTGTCCTGAGTTTTTGCATTCTCAACTTTTCACAGCTAAGTTTTTGCACATGCCGAACATCAGTTGTGGTGGAAATGGCATTTGTGCATGCAAATCAAGAGACATTTTGCTACCCATTTATATACCTAAACTTCACACACGCCTCTGAGATTTTTGCAGCTGTGGAAAAACTGCAGTCACCGCTGTAGAGCTAGCAGTTGAAGGCCCTTTGAAAATGTAGGCCTAGACTTTATTGAAATAGTACATAGAGGTGGTTGCTAAGCGGTGAAGTGGCTTTTCTACCTATATACTCAGGCCTAGACGTGCAGTACAATCTATTAGTAAAATAAGCAATATCGTTTGGTATCCAGCTGAATAAATGGTGCTATATAAATGTAAGATCTTTTTTATCGATGCCTGTATTCATCCTTCATTTTATTAATGATCTTGAACTTCTATCTAACAAAATCTTTGACATGGTGATTAGCTAGGTTCCCCCCAACTTCCTCATTTACACATCTATCTTATTGATATACATATATATCTATATGCATATTTGCATGTCCAAATATGTATCTGGTGACGTTGTCTCCAGTCTGCATGTAGATATTGTGCCTGGTTCTTACCTCATCCCAGTGTAAATTGGGAGTAAATGCACTGAAGTCAATGTGAAGTGTGATCATAATCAAACTTTCCCTCAACATGCAAGATGTACTAAGGGCCTGTTAGAAAGCTCGTGGAAGTCTTTCTGCTGACTTCCAGGAGCTTTGGCTCAGACCCTAAAGAGTTCCACCCCAACTCCCATTGAAATCAATAGAAGGCCTCGCATTGACTGCATTGGTATCCTAAAGGAACATGAAAGGATATTGTGACTGAGCTACTTAAATTTATCAGGTTACCACTTTTTTATCTCGAAGTCTACTAAAAACCATCGAATCTCACTGCACAGCCGAGCAGATTAAAACGGGACAGATAGGGTGCATCTAGTTAGTTGCAGGGGAAACACAGAACAGTTCTGCTTGCTGCACAAAGATCAGCAGCACTTTATCTTTTTTTTATTAAAAATTGCTGACTTTGGCAGGCAGGAAGGGGAAAAGTGTATGAGGGAGAAGAAAAAAGTATACAAACTTTTCATTCTGTCTGGCATTTACCAGAAATCATCTGCTTTCCTAAATCTTTTGAGTTGAACAAATACCCATGACGCATGGAGACTTGAACAATAAGATCTGGCCCCTTAGTGAAGGTTCATAATTCTGAGAACCCTTTGCCACCTAATTTCTGTAAATCTGAACTCTCATTTGTTTATTTCAGACTCCATGTTTTATCACATTCAGTCTAGTGACAGTGCTTATTGGGTGCACTGGAAACTGGACTGGGAGTTTACAGACCTTGGTTCAATTCCTGGCTCTGCCTCTGTTTTGCTGTGGGCCTAGTCACTTACCTCTGCCTCAGTTTCTCCATCTGTAAAATGGGGATAATGATACTTCATCTTTTGTAAAGCAGGTAGTATTTTTACAGAGCTTTTCTTTAGATCTCAAAGTATTTTTATGAAGTTATGAAAAGAGATTGACCCAATTTATATGAATTGCAGTGTAAACCTCTCTGCTCTAAGCTTGAACTTTGTATTCTATTTCTGCTCACCAGCTAAGGGGTTTAAATAACACATCTCTCAAAAAGAGGATTTCTGCCCAAAGCAGTTGCACTCTCCCTTAGTTTAACGAGTTCCAATTCAGTTCCGTGTGGCACCAAACAGATGCAGGCTCTCAACCAGTTCCCACTATCTGTCTGCAGTTTACAGAGAATTTCAGGTGACACTTACCGTCTACCTCGCCTTCAGTGGCTTCATATTGTGGATTTGGCTCCCAAAGAATCTGTAGTGCTCAGATTCACTCTTAGCTTCCCTAAAAGCCAAACACAAGCTATGCTTTACTCAGACTCAAATTATTGGGCTCAGTACAAGGGTATCTGGGTGAAATAATGGCCTGTGATGTACTAGATCAGTGTTTCTCAAACTGGGGTCCATGGACCCCGCTGATCAACTCCTCCCCCTCCCTCCTAGCGCCTCCTGCACGTCAGGGAAGTGTTCCCCGGTGTGCAGGAGGTGCTGGGAGGGAGGGGGAGGAGTGGGGACAGGGTGCACCCAGGGGAGGGAGCAGAAAGAGGCAGGGAAGAGGAGGGGGAGGGGTGGGGCCTTCGAGGAAGGGGTGGAGTGGGGTGGGGCTTGGGACTGAGCGGGGGGGTTGGAGGTCCTTGGATTTTTAAAGTTTGAGAACCACTGTACTAGAGGATCTAGTGGTCCGTTCTGCTCTTAAACTCTACACATCTCTGCAACCCAACACATCAGCTACTGTAGTTCTCTTAGAGCCTTGTGCTCCCGGCCAACAGCACAGCCATGGGCAGCAAAAACCAGAAACTAGCTGACGTTGAGGGAGCAGGAGCACAGCAGGGATGGGGACAAGGGATACTCTTGGCAGCATGATCCCTCACAAAACTGTTGGGATTTCTTTGTGGGAGACAATGCTGGCCCTATTGGCAGGCTCTGCCATGGCTTTCCTGTCCCCTAGAGAAATACCTCCTGAAGGGAGACTTTCTGTCTCAGGTGCTGGAAGGGAGCTGTGTGGACAAGCGTAGATGTGCTGAGTCTTTGCGTGACCATACCTGCACTCTGTGAGTGCCCCAGACTCCTGGAGATTTTCTCACGGAGCTGAGGCAATGTCTGCACTGCAAGCACTACAGTGGCACAGCTACAGTGCTGTAGCTACACCGCTGTAGTGTAGACGTTTCCTACATTGAGGGAAGGGGGTTTTCCATCAATGTAGCTAATCCACCTCTCAGAGCCAGTAGCTAAGTCGATGGAAGAATCTCCCGTCAACCTAACTACATCACGCGGCGCACAATTCTTCACAGCCCCGAGCAACGTACCAAGGTCCATCTAATTTGTAAGTGTAGACCAGGCCTTTTTAGGGTACTACAGGTTTGGTGCGTCTCAGTTCAGCCATCCCCTCCTCCCAACAGGATGATCTGTTGAAAATCCTGAATATAGTGGAGCATCCTGGGCCCTATGTGTTTTCCTGTTTAGGAGACAATGTGACTCTTAGAATCTGGGACTCTGAAAATTGCTTGATTTTGGGGAATGTGCACAAAAAAGTCCAGCAAAACCTCAGAGTCTCCAGGCAGCAGCTTTCTGCTAGATCCCTGTGCATCTGTAAGTGCTTGAAAAGGCAAAGACAGTGAGATCACACTGCTAAGCAGTGTCTTGCCATCTTGAGTGAATCCATTTAGTTTGCAGCCCCAGAGTTTGACATTCCAGTACATGTGTTTGGTTTTCAAACCAAAAGCCTCTGTGAGATCAGGCAGGGGTATGAGAACAGTTCTAATATTTGGTGCCAGTGGCATTTCTGGGTAGTAGCAGAAATGTTCAGCAGCATGGAGCTTTTGTAGTTCAGATTACTGGGAAGCAGTTCCATCTTTTGTGTCCATTATTGGGATGGTTAACTATTGACCTACTGGTGCCAGTTGAAAGCTACTTTGGGGGGTTGGGGGGGAAAATTGACTATTCAGTATCAGGACAGTTTTGAATATTTTTT
The DNA here is from genome assembly GCF_011386835.1 of Chrysemys picta bellii. Lineage (NCBI taxonomy): Eukaryota > Metazoa > Chordata > Testudines > Emydidae > Chrysemys > Chrysemys picta. Next base: position 27,932,595 of record NC_088805.1, read on the forward strand.
CGGGTGTTATCTACACTTTATTTCCAGTGCCCGCTACTACTTTTGATTATACACCAAGATAACAAAGTAAAACGATCAAAGTATTGTTGCCACTAAATCACATGGTCTTAAGGGCCCAATCCAGCAAGTTCCTGAGTGTCCTTAACATCTTTTGACTTGAGTAAGATATTTGGCTGGGTAACGACTGCAGGGTTTGGCCTGCCCATTGCTCGCCTCCAGTAATTTCTTTGTCCACTATGTGGGTGCATGTGTTTCATGAGAGTTTTCTGCAGCAAAGCCCCTTCCTCCCTCTGCCCTGTTCCCATTTACTTTGATTGGGGCACCAGCTCTCCATTTTCCTTCTTCATTAAACATGTGTCATGCTGTTTTGCATGGCACACACATAGACTGCAGGCACGCAGGTAGGTTTTGGACGGATATGTAAAACCCAGGATGGTTACAAAGCGACATATCAAGGCATTTTAATGTAATGGTCTCATGGCTGTTGTTTGAATTGCTTTTATATCCGAACATAAGCACTGCTCATAAGCATGAATAAAATGTTAAGACAAAGTAAATCAGCGTCAGAAGCAATCCTCCTCTTCTTTAATGATACTTTAAACAAATTGCTTCCTGTGCTGCCATAAAAATTTGCTACAGGTATTTTTTAAATGAATGGATTTGATTTTTGTGTTTGTTTGTTTGTTTATATAAAAGCTCCGAAGAACAAGGGCTTCAGATGTGCTCTTGCTTTGGCCTTGTTGTATAAGGTTTTCTGTTCTATTGTATGACACAACTTCTGCTGCGCTGCTGGTATGTAGCATTTTTCAAGCAGCTCTGTTAAACCGTGCAATGCAATTTTTTTTATATTTACAACCAAAACAATAAATGTTATTTTTTGGAAGAAAACTCTGCTCTTAGTCTGATCACTTTAAATGTTGTACTGCCTTTATATAGCCAGGGCTCACGTGGCTGGGGAGGGGGAAAGGGGAGCGGCTCCACCCACAGAACAAGCTCTGTCCACGCGAAATGCCACTCGCCATAGCTGTGCAGATGTGATCATGCTCTCGGAGTACCTTGTATTCAGCTCTCCTTGACTTCCCCTTTGTGAGGCTCATATGCTCTGAGCTGGAACTTGGCTGCTCTTTGTGGCGACCTAGATGCCCCTTGGGGCTCTGCTATGCTCCTGGGGCTTGGCTTCTTGATTGGAGGGGGTGAAAAATGATGGTATCTTCCAACCCTACTCACTGGTAATGCCAGAATGAGCTGGAACTCGCAATAGATTGTACAGAATGTCATAATTTCTCTCCTTTCTTACCTGCTGGGACAAGCAGTGAAATTCTTAACGATGCTGACATTTAAAGTGTGATCACTAGGGGTCTTGAGTCAGCAGCCATTGAGATGAATGGAATCGTCCGCACCTCAGGTAGGTTTCAGATCTGCAAACGAAGACAAATGTCACTGCATCAGTTACACTGAGTCAGGTCATGTTTCTGAGGCGATCTCAACAGTCAACCGCTACGTCTACACTTGCAGCTGCAGCGCGCCGGGAGTTAAACCTCAGAGACAACAGCAGGGAAAGCGCTACTGTGTGTTCACAATGTGCTCCTTGTGACGGTGGTGCATGTCCACATTTGCAGCTCTTGCAACACTACAGAGAGCAGTGCATTGTGGTAGCTATCCCAGTGTGCAAGTGGCTGCAGCGTGCTTTGGAAAGGGTTTGCAATGCCTAATGGGGCAGGCACAGCATCACATGATGCAGGTTTCCCAATCCCATTGTTCCCTAGGCATCCTACTAGATTGCCAGCTGCTTTTCAAATGAGGGGATGGGGAGTGTGACAGTGTGTTGTGTATATGTGGGGGGAGAGACAGTGTGTTTTGGGGGGCAGAGTATGTCAGCGTGCTATCTTGTAAGTTCAGACAGCGGCAGAGGCAAGGGGGAAACCCAACATCAGCCCCCCCCACACACACACACACACACGCCTGCCTCTGCAGCAGGAGCATTCCACAGTAATGGTTTGCTTTGTGTCCCAGAGCAGATAAGCAGGCGGGCTGTCAGAAACGGAGCTTTGAAAGGGGATAGCCGCATGCCTGCAGGCGAGTTCAAAACAATGACCAGAGTGGCCACTTGATTTCAGGGGATTATGGGACGTTTCCGGAGGCCAATCGCAGCGCAGTCGTCCACACTGACACCCTGGCGCTCCAGTCCAGGCGCAGCGAGCTCTATGCTTCTCGTAGAGGTGGATTACCAGGAGCGCTCCAGCTGCAGAGTCCAGGCGCTCGAAGTGCCTTGCCGGTGTGGACACCTCAGGAGTTATGGCGCCCAGGGCTGATTTAATGCGCTCTAACTTACAAGTGTTGACAAGGCCTTACTTTTTTTAATTAAAGTTTAGATTCTGCAAATAAGAAGGCAGGATAGAAGGCACCAGGGCATTGTACCCATCAGAGCTCTGTACATATCCACAAGTTACACTGTCACATAAGTATTGGTATACTGCACATTTCTTTTTAATTCAGATCTTAGTTACACAAAGGTAAATCCAGAGAATTTCCACGGATTTACTGCAAATCGATGCCAGTGCAAATGAGAACAGAATTAGTCCCTATGTCTTAATGTGCAGTTCTACTCCGAAAAGTGACTAAAAATGTCACCAGATTCACTCCCTGTGTGTTTTCAGAGATATCTTACTTCAGTGACAAAAATAAATATTCATGCTTTTGCTCCTCTTAGTGCTGCTGGAGTCCATATAGCCATGGGGGAGGAAGCTGGATTCTATTCTTGCTCATTTATCAATAGAATTGCTAACTAAATTCTGCTCAGTGACACCTGTAACAATCCACTGAAAACTATGGCATTGCACAGTGTCCCTGGGGCCTCAGTCGGTCTGCAGAACATCTTTTCATGGTGACAATGATGCATGAGGAGGAAAAACCCAGCTAAACTCTTGGACGCCAAGCAAAATGTGCATGGGTTTTAAAAACAAAACAAAAACCTTGTTACGTGTGAACCGGATACATTAGATATTAAATCCATTTAGAGGCAGTAACCATGGAGCCAGGCAGCACCACATTTACCGTTCTTTCTCGGAGTACAACTATAATTAACGTACTCAGTTTCTAAAATCACCCAGGCTCGAAGTCAATTGGACCTGCAGCATAAGCAGTCAAGGACTGGCCCCGCTAATGAGACTGGGGACCAACAAGATGGTCTAATAAGCCTCTTACTGACCCAGAGGTTCTAAGCTAATGCTTTACATTTTTCATGGCGTAATTTTCTTGATATATTAAGAGTCTGAACCTGCTCCCATTGACGTCAACAGGATCAGGCTCTGACCGTTATTTTCTCCCCTTTAACAACATGGCGCGAGAGCCAATTCCACCAGCCAGGAACCCATTCAAATCATTCTGTTTGCCTCTTAACCTGCTTTTAAGTTCTCAGGCTGGTAACTCAAGAGCCCTAGTGTGTCTCTAAGCCAGGAGAAATGCTTGACCCTAAGCTGGCTGTGCCGTACCCAGCAATAGTAGCTTGAGCCCTGTGTAACAGACACTCGAGTGGGACTGGTGCAGACATAAGGCTCTAGAATTATGTACTGGTTACGTTATTTTTCTCTTTCACTGTTTTCTTGGAGGAGTGTGATCGAGATGGTTCTAGAAGGAGACTGGGATTTCAGACTTTCATTACTGACCACCCCGAATGGCTGCACGGAATTTAGAAAGTCACTTCTCGTCTCTGGGCTCAGTTTACCTGCCTGCCTCGCTGGCACACTGTGCCGTATTCTGCATGTTAGAAGTGAATGAGAGTTATGGATCGAGCCTATTCTGAGGCTTTAATGGTTTAAAGTGTGAAGCAGATAAGTGCAAACTATTTTTTTTTAACAAGTAGCATCAACTCCTGAGTAATCTTACTCCAGATCTGTGGTTCTGATCATAATTAGTTTTTTGTTGGAAACTTTTTGTCAGAGTCTTCTTGAGATGTTTTTCAATCAGAGTATAGAGGGTTTTGGTTTTTTTGTTTTAAATGTGGCATTTAAGAATCATTCATCTGACCTTAACCAAAACCTGTTTGGTCAAAGATGGCACAGAGTTTAAAAACACAGTGTCCTATGCGGGGGACAGACTAGCAGCAAAAAATAAAGCGCATGCACCCTTATTTCTCTAGTGGTGCTATCAAACCCATATGGTTGATAACGGGAGGAAATTGTGGCTGGGGAGCTGGGTTCTTTGCTCTATGGAGCTTTGTGGTGATTTGAAGCTGTTCGGTCTATAGCTGAACTGAACCAAAAACAAAAAATAAATGAACTGGCTTATTCCTGTGCATTGGATTCTTACACTGCGCTCATCACCAGGGGTTGCTGGAATGGGACTTTCAGCCCTTGGGGGACAGTTCCAACCCCCTTCTCCACTTTTAAACCCCACACTCTTCTCTAAGGTCATGTTACAACATAACCCCGGCTGGGACCATCCTTTCCCCAGAGCCGGGTGAGTACGGCACAGAGGGAATTGTGAGCAGTGGTCTGAGTGCAAACGGAGACTGCTTCACCCAGGTGTGTAACCTCTTTGATGCCCTTTCCCTTATTCCCTAACCTGCACAAGCACTCTCCTAGGCACAGAGATGTTAACTGAAAATGCGTGTGGTGAATAATCATGGGCGCACATAGACACCCAGGCACTGACACTGGAAAAGGGCCCTGCAGCCATCCTGAAAGATGTTTAAAATGTCTCTCTCTGCACTGGGAGCTTGTGTGACGAAGCCAGCACAGATCTCTCAAAGAGAAACTCATAAAAGATAAGATGCTGCCAGTCTTCTGAAAGGTTAACCTCTGCACCCTGTGAACCCATCTGCATCTCCTCCATTGGACCCTGAAGGTCAATAGCCTTGTGGTCAGTCAGACCAAAAGGGGAGGCGAATTCCAGAAGGGAGGGTCCCTCTCTGAATGGCCACCTCCCAGTTACAGTTGGCTGCAGCCATCATTGCTGCCAATACTTCTAGTTGCTTCCCCCAACTTACAGGCAATACTTCTGCAACCGTTCTTGAGCCCCCGGTAGCCACTGAAAGAGGGCTTCCCCGCTAAAGAGACTGCCCCGGCTAAATCTCCACAGGACACCAGGTGTGGCTGGGGAAATGGTGTTCTTCTCCCCTTGCTGCCTCTTCCCTACCCCCCACAACCAGGGTCATCCACGGCCTGACCCCAGGCCATCCATTTTATGGCCTCCCCTCCTCCTGGATCCCAACAATAGAGTGTCAGCCACGAGGTCTGGCAGAAAAGAGGGAAGCTGATGTACACGTACAGCCACCATTATCCTCACAGAACTATGCCCGGAGAGAGACTCTGTGTATGGACATGGGGCCATGAGCTGGATATGACGGGTCTGAGGGGAGAACAGGCAGAGAGAGGCACATCCCATCCATGCCTGGCAGGTTGCCCATAACACCCAGATGGACAATATTTGTCATCACTGATGACTTTTTGTCACAGGAGCCCATGGCCTCGCTCACTTTTGTGGAGCAATTGTGCAGCCTTTGGGATGCACCAGATGGTACAAATGGGCATGTTGTAATTTTTCCCCAGGGTCCTCCTACATGGATGATTACATACACAGGTAGACAACTCTGCCACACACACAACTCCTATGAGCACCCATTTCATCCTTCCACTCGGCCCCTGCCAGTGCTTCTTACTCCCAAGCCTTTGAACATCTGATATCCCATCCCCAGTCAGGCCCAGACAGCCCAGCTCCTTTCATAAAATATTGAACTCCAACTACTGGTGGGACTCCCACAATTCCGGTGAAAAATGAAACTTCAAAGCAGCTCGTACACATCTGTACTCCCAGAAATCAGAAAAATGAGCACACCTCCACAGGTTCCCCACTCACCCGGTGGGCCTTTTATTTGTTTTCTTGACATCATACAGGGCGTTTGCTCCCAAAACACGTGAGCAGAATTTGAGTTAGTGTGAGCTATTATGGGGCCATCCACAGCTGCTCTGAGAGACAGAGGGAGAGCACAAATGCAGCTGGGATGTAACCTAATACACCAGGACCCATTTCTGTGTGCTTTTCTCAGGCCAAACTATTGACCCGCCCCCCCAGCAGCAAGACCCAATGTCTTGCCTGGCTAAGGAGTTCATGGGTCCTAGACACAACATTGATACACTAGCAAAATAAATACAGAGTAAATAGCCTTCCAATAAATATAATGATAATTTAAAACATTTATGCTTTAAATATTTTAGTTTTTAAAAGATCATGTAATTCAGAAACCTAATCCAATGGGTAAACTAACCATTGTGTCCCTAGTACCAACCATCACATAAATAATGATCAATTGTATTTAACAGAAGCCCACAATGTCTGAAACTTAAATATTTTCACGCTGCCACATTTGGTTTGGCCTTGACCACATTCATTTGCTTCATACATTGTTCGTACCGTTGGAAAACCCGCCAGAAATAAATTTGCTTCTCAATGTCGGAGATGGGCTCATTTTGTTCCATATCTTTAGGTCGTTGTGGGAGGTAGCATAATACGTTATTTAGCAGGATTTTCATTTGGGCTACGTTAGCAACGATTGAGTTCTTGAAGCTAAAATCATTACATAACGAATACAGAGAAGTTATGTTTTTTGATAAAACAGAGTGGAAAACATACAAGGCGTTGCAATAGGGGGCAAGCACTTTTTGATCAAATTTCAAGCAGTTTGGTATTTTTTCCATCATCACGTTGATCGATGGGTTGGTCAGAGTGATAATTTCCCGTGGAAAAGGTCGACATGTGTTCTAAATGGGGAGAAAGAGAAGAATTATAATTTATCATCTTTAGTTATTCCCTCCTAGTTTTCTACTTTTCATAAGCTTTCATGCATGATTAATTATATTAACAGTTATAGCCCTTTTACTAAATACATATTATGGTCATTTCTCTCTGCACTGCCTATGATATAGAGTTAAGATTGCCCAACACTTTCTGTCATATGACCCTGTTTTTAGTAGCGTGTAACTTAGCCTGCATGGGAAATTTCAGCCCAAACAATGAATGTGGCAGTTACCCTCGGGCTGAGTAGTGTAGGGTTTTTAGCAAAAAGTATTCAGCCATTTCCAAGAATGAGAGTTAGGAAAAAATAGTTTTTTTTCCCTTTTTAAAAAAAAAAAAACCCAAAACTTACAAGCGTTTCACTGGAAAGCTCTAGGGTCTTCATGCTTTGGAGCGAGGGATTGAACTTTGGATCAGAGATGTGCCTTTTGCTGTTCCCATGGGGAGGGGAGGAAATAAAGCACCAAAATTTGGCCAAGTTAGGAGCCTTCGGGGAAATAAAATCTCAATTTGCAGATGCTCCTTAGCCCTGGTAGAGTTTGCCAGTGACATTCTCCAAAGGTTTCATCTGTTACAGACACCCTCCCATGCCCTGTGTGGCAACTGCAGTGTGCCTGCATCATTACTGCTTGAGCAACCGAGCATGCTCCGTGATCCCAGGGTAACGGAGGCTGAGCAGGACTTTCCATGCACTGGCTCCTCCAGACTGCAGTGGTGCCAGGCACTGGGACTGAAGACTGTCTCTTGGGTCCGCTCAGTGCTCTCCCGGCTTGTGCCCAGGTAATGTGAAGGAGATCAAAGGGGGGGGGGGAGTTAGCCTGACTGACTGACATGGAAGGGGCAATTTGGCACAAGGCGCCTGGAGAGGGGGAGGGGAACTATCTGGACCAAGTGATTGTGACTAGGGCAAACTTCATTGCACTGCGACCCCCTCTCGAGGTCCCTTCCAGTCCTAGAATCTATGAATCTATGAATAATTACTGCACGACCCCAGGAAGCCTGAGCCCCATTATCCCGGGTGAGGGGGCCAAAGCCCAAGCCTCACTGCTCTGGGCTTCAGCCCTTGGTAGGTGGACAGCCACTTGAGCCCCGTTGCCCAGGGCTGAAGCCCTCGGGCTTGGCTTTGGCCCTGGGCAGTGGGGCTCGGGCCCCAGCAAGTCTAAGCCAGCCCCTGGTGACCCCATTCCAAGGGGGTTGCGACCCACAGTTTGAGAACTGTTGGACTAGGGTGTGGGGGAAAGAGGCACAGAAGGGCAGCCGGGGAGCCAGGGTAGTGGGGGGAAGACTGGGGAAGGAGACCGGGAGCTGTGGGGCCAACAGGGATCGGGAAATAGAGTGGACGGGGCAGGGAGACTGAGATCAGACAAAGCTCAGTCTCAGAGACTGGGACTGGGAGCCAGTGGTGGTGGGAAGACAGATTGAAGAAGGAGCTGTGGAGAGGGGAACTGGGCCTGGCTAAAGAGGGAAACTGGGACGTGGGGGGGGTGGGGGGGGGAGGGCTGGGAGAGGGGAGGGAAGGCGGAGATCAGACCAGGATCCGGGGCAGAAAGTGGGACTGGCTACACAAGGAGCTGGGGGTGGGGGTCAGTTAAAAGAACATGAAGCTTGCAGAGTCAAGCACTCCGAAGCGAGGCAATTCTAGCAGGTTGAGACAACGGAGCCCCAGCCCATGGAACGACCAGGCAGGTGGACTTGCTGCATCCTGACAGCAGTGCCGCTGCTGTTCCGCGGCAGCCCCGCAGGTCCAAGCAACAGGACAGCGCCGGCTACCTCAGACTAATTGAAGGGTGTGAGCAGGGTTAGTTCTCGGGCTGGTTATCTGTACGGGCGCTGCTTTGGAAGGGAAGTTGTGGTACTGGGGACTGTGGCTTTAAGGCCTGAGCGTCCCAGACGGGGGCTGGGCAGGGTGCTGGGAAGTACAGCCGGGTGGAACCGGTCCCAGAAGAAAGCAGAGCTCTTGCAAGCGCTATAAGCACTGGGGGATCACTGACCACCACACAGGTGACCAGGCAGCATGTGATGGTAACCTGGGGGCCCAGGCTCCCTATAAGAAGACAGGTGAAAGACCTGGGGAGGTCTCTCCAGAGAAGCCTGGAGAAGGCCCAGCAGAGCTCCTCTGTTTGCAGGGATCTGGGCAGCTGACAGCTGGGGCCTGATGAGCTGATACAAGAGTAACTAAGGACATACCACCCCCACCCCCAAGGGATCTAGAGCAGGGGTCGGCGACCTTTCAGAAGTGATGTGCCGAGTCTTCGTTTATTCACTCTGATTTAAGGTTTCGCATGCCAGTCATACATTTTAATGTTTTTAGAAGATCTCTTTCTATAAGTCTATAATATATAACTAAACTGTTGTATGTAAAGTAAATAAGGTTTTTAAAATGTTTAAGAAGCTTCATTTAAAATTAATTTAAAATGCAGAGCCCCCCGGACCGGTGGCCAGGGCCCAGGCAGTGTGAGTGCCACTGAAAATCAGCTCGCGTGCCGCCTTTGGCACACGTGCCATAGGTTGCCTACTCCTGATTTAGAGCTGGCCCAGCATCAGCAAGAACTGGGGGAAGAGCTCTCCCCTTCAGCCAGATGAGGCCTGGCTGGAGCTGCCTGCAGTGAGAGACCAGAGCAGAAACATGAAAAGGAGCTGTGATGTGTTTTAATAAACTAGCCCCCAAGAAGAAGTGTTCTCTGACTCACCAGGGACTTTGCAGAAGCCAAAAAAGGCAGCCGTGGATCCAGCTCCTTTGTGCATGTGCATTCTGACATAGTCTTGAATGACATGATCACATGCTGGTTTTTCCCACAAGACCCCTGCCTCATTCAGGGCACAGGCTGGACCAGCTGTGGGGCTGAATCACGGTTATGTCATGAATAAAGCTGCTATCTGCAGGACCCCTGCCTCATTTTTGCCAAAGTTGGAACGTGTGTGGTGAACAAGGCAGGAAGGGTGGTTGTGTGATTAAGGCAGTTGAGTGCCCCTCCTTGGAGTGAGTGAGTGAGTGAGGAAGCTAAAAGGAAATACAGAATAACTCTCCAGCCCCTGGATGACGCAGGGAGTCCCATGGGAATAATCTAATATGCGACTGTGATTAAAGCCTGTATCGGACATACGCACAAAGGCGCCACATGAAGATTGCACAGGCAGCCTTAATTCTGGCACTTCTGTGCACTTGACTTTGCAGCCTTATGTTCTTCTAATTTTTTTTAAGCTCTAACTTCCTCTTTAAAAGACCAACAAACTAAAATAACAGAATTTCTGTCCTATGGAATGATCTCAACCCTCAACTTATGTCATCAGCAAGGATCCAACCTTTTCAGCTGCAGTCTGGCCCTCTACACTTGAGCTGACAGGAACGGGTAGCAGTAGTAAGCTGTTGTGCTCTGATCAGCGATTTGAGGGGGTTCCATGGGTTTCACAGCTACTTACTGAGCGCAGAGGAATGTAGAGATGCTGCACTCCTGGGTTTAATTCCAGGTTCTCGAGGGCAGTGTCTCTCATCGTTAGAGACACTTCTACCCATCCCGTTTCTATGCCCTTCTGCTCTTGCCTACACCTCCCAGGTTCCTGTCCCCCTCTCCTATCTACCCCACCATCTTCATCTCCTAGCCCTTTGCTCCTATTCTACCAGCTCTGCCTATAATATACACATTATAGTACCAAATTCTGAAGATTGAAAGTATTTTACTGAAAGTCCTAAATTCAGAGGCTCTCCTTAAGCACAAAACCTTCCAAGCAGTGAACCTCCCAGAAGCGAGATTTGAACAGCCTATCTTTTCCTTTCTAGACTTCGCAGGCGTTACTCCCTTAGAAAGTAACAATACCATAAAACTTTAGTTAACATTAAAAAATATAATAATTACAGTGTCTCCATTGTTGACTGGAACACAAAAATCCCATTCTATTTTCTTTTGAGATTGTTTCTAATCGTCTTTACAATTTTTTAGAATTAAGTGTTTTCTGCCCAGATTGAAAGGAAAAATAGACAATAAATAAGAACTGTAGGGAACTTACATAAGATTTAAACAGTGCAGTAGCCTTGTCTTCTAATTCTGAGAACACTGTCAGTGGCTTTGAGAATGAAGTGGCCAGTAAACAGAAGTGGAAAATTATAAATCCATTGATTTCTGTGTACAAAGGGGAAAAAATACAATTAATACAGGCTAAAACCTCTTACTATTTCTTTCACACAATCTTTGGTTTTCCATTCTTTGCTAAGCCCGCTAAGGCACAATTACTCCAACCTGCTACCAATTTAAAACTTGGTCAGCACTTAACACAAATGGGAAACCATGGCAAGGTAAAGTGAAAACGCACCTGTCCGGAGGTTCATGGCACACAGAGAGGAGCAGCTGAACAGACCAGAAGCTGACCGTCTTCAGTTTTCTAGTAATTTTTTAGCTTGTGTGTCTTTGCCATGACCTGCAGAGTTGTATTTAAAGGCTACTAATCTGTGACATTTAGTGCAAGCAAACAGGAAACTTTGATTTTAATCTGGTTTGTACTTTCAGTTATTTGCCTAAAAGAATATCTATCTCTTATACAACACTTTTCATCAGTAGATCTCAAATAGCTTTACAAAGGAAGTAATTACCATTATCCCCATTTTCCAGATGGGAAATCTGAGGCATAGAGACAGGAAATGACTGCCAACAGGCCAGCAGCTGGACAGGGACTAGGCCACAAGTGTCTACTGCTGTAGCCACTAGGTCACATTGCCTCTCTTACGATATAATGTATGCTCCCCTCCTGCTTAGCAAAAACTATCAAATTATACCGTTACACATTTTTTAAAGCAATTATACAGCTCTTATTCAGATTTGTAGTTTTTATATTCAAAATGGTGAATGAGGCATTTCTTATTTACTAGATGATTAGTACATTTTTTATTCATGATTGTGTCACACTGCAAGTGGATGGAAATGGGAATTTAATTCAAATGCACAAAAACAGCATTTTAAAATTGTTGTATTAGTTAAATAAAACTACCTTTAATTATACTATGTATGTAAGGGATGGGAGTAATGTTAGCAAAACATGTTTTGCTTTAAAACTAATTAACTAAAGGCAGTATTATCTGTAGTAACTGATTTGCTTCTTGTTACCATGTCCTTTGAGAGTTTAGCGCTGGTAGATCTCATCCTCTCACACCTTGTTTTGTTCATAGTTTGGAAGAGGAAAACAAGCTTTCCTGCTTTTTCAACTCCCAGTTGGTTTCTCAACTTTGAATGATACTGAGTTAGTTGAACAAATCTAAATGAAGAAAATATTCTTTCTGCATATGCAGAAAAAGCTACTGCCATCAAAAGGTGGCTTAGCACTTCGACAAACACTGGTTTCAGGTGCTGAGCCAGTGACTTCCACCAACTGGTTTGCCTTTCAGACGCAGACATTCTGACCAAGAATCCAATGTAAATGCAAGGTTCCAAGATACGTTTACATGTCTATACTTCAACGCAGCACAATTCCCCTCTGATCTTCTTTCAGCGCGGATTTCCCAGTGTTTACAGAGTGACTATGATGTGCAATATGTGTCATTGGGATTCCTCGGAGCTCGGGGAGAATGGCACATCTCAATCCTTTCAAAAGCCTTCAGAACCCTGCCAGAAAACAAGCAGGCTGGAGTCTCCATAGCTAGCAGTATTCCAGCCCTTGGTTAATAGTCAGTCAGTGGCTGGTGAAACAGAAATGTGTAGCCTGTATCCAAAGTGCCACAGCTGTTGGGATCAGTGACTAAAATAGCCACTCCCTGGATTTCTGTGAGCCTCTAATACTACAGGGCACTATGCTCTCCCTGCAAGCCTGGCTCAGTCAGGTAAGAATCTCACTCATCTCACTCATCTCTTCCCCTGATCGCTCTCTAGCTGAGCCAAACCCCCAGGTTGAAGCAGTTACCTAATAGCAAAATGTAAGTTCCAAAGGCTTCGTAGCCCCTAGGGGTGACAAATGCTCCCCTGCCAGCCTTCCCTCTGCGTCCATAAAATACACAGCAGTGGGCCAACCATTATCCAAGTGGAGAGCTTCCCCAGTTCATAGGTGCTGGAACTAGGGGTGTGGGGGGTGCTGCAGCACCGCTGGCTTGAAGTGGTTTCCATTATACACAGGGTTTTACAGTTTGGTTCAATGGCTCTCGGCACCCCCACTATAAAAATTGTTCCAACTCCCCTGCCCCAGTTAGTAAAGCTGGAATACCCCGGACCTGTGTCCAGTGTGGGACAGAGATTGGGACCCAGTCCCCAGTGCAGACATATCTCTTGATCCTGCATAGGGCAGCCACTGAGTCCACAGGGCTGTTTTTAGAGGTGGTGAATACATCTGACCTGCCATGGCTGTTTGCTGCTATAGCCAACGTTCCCAGTGTGTTTTGGGCTCTTCCTGCTGAGCCGGCCTGAGACACAGTACCTGCCAACAACAATCTGTGTCCCCTCTCTGCTGCTTCCCTCCCTACAAAAACCAAATGACTGCAGTATAAAGCATGTGGGTTACAAGCTGAACTAGCTTCATTGCAAAACCCTGTATCCCAGTTTGCAGACCAGGTATGGCAAGGGATGCAACAGGATTTCCAGCTAGCCGGTTACCCTCTTTATGTCTCACCGAACGTTAGTGTTGCGACAAATTCACAGGCCTGTGAATGCACTGCATTAAAAGGGTTGAGCCGCTAGCCGCTGAGTGTGATCTTGGCTTCTCTGTCTGTTCATTTTGTACATTAACAGCCCATTTGTATGACCTATTTTAATGCAACGTTCATCTCTACACACAAGGTTGGAGCTAGGAAGTTCTCATGTACACCAACAGGGGCAAATCTCTCCCAGTGCATGGAGAGGGGAGGGTCTGAACAGAGCAGGATTGGGGTAATTTTGATGTTTGGGGGCAGGCAGTGGGGGAGGCAGTCCTCTCTTTTCACTAGCCTGGATGGCGGGGGGCACCAGGGACAGGGCCATGATGTGGGCAGGGCCAGTGGTTTCACAGCCACATAGAGTGCCCCAGCTGAACCTTCCCACTACCTGCTGGAAAGTCTTGATCAAGAGGACGTTAAAGAAAAAAGTTTAGTGGAAAGGATGCAAGGGCCTCATTGGAGTGGTCTGGGGTGGGGGATTCCAGACTGACTGCTGAAGAATCGCCTCCCAATAAACCCATTTGTTCACGCTGGACGCAGGAACCAGAATTTGAGTCATAGTTAGAACAGCTTTTATCAGAACCACGTCACTCTAACCAAACGTATTGGTGCTGCATGGAAATGATATGGAATTTTCATTCTACTGCACTATGCGTTGTCGTTTCCTACTGTCCAAATCTGCTTGGGGAGGGGTGTGTGTGGAAGAACTCGACATTGCTGCTTTTTGCCTTGTGATCCATAGATGAAGTAGGGAATCATCTGCCTAGTCATTGGATGGTTTTAAAATGTACGGACAATGCAACAAGAAAAAGGTACTAGAAAACTGCTAGCGAGAAAACAACAAAAAGCAGCGAATTTCTTTAAACTCCTGGAGTTAAGCAAGAAAATATGAAGTGCTATGCAGGAACTAAAAGAAAATGAATCAGTGAGGAACAGTATCTTAAAAGGAAATGACAGATTACAGCACAGATGTGAGATAACCAGTCAAAGAAGAACTGAGGTGAGAGATGGTGAAAGGCAAGAACTTTTTCTTTAGTGTCAGCTTGATCAAGACTTTCCATTTTCCCCAAATCAGAAAATGTGACCCAAAATCGAAGGCCTGACGTACTTATGAGGGGGAAATCGAAACTCCAGAGCTCCTTGGGAAATACCCCACTCAGTGAGATTATCTCCAAAAGGACGGTTTCTGTGTATGTGGCCACACAGATCCAGGAAAGGAGAACTGAAGAAATGGCCTCAAGAGACAGGAAATTTCTAAAGAAAAGGGACACAAAGTAGAATAGGAAAATAGTCTCTCTGTTACCTTGGTGTAAGGTGATGAAATTACTCCAGAGTCAGGAAGGAATTTCTCCCCCAATGCCCAATTGGCCAGCTGCATTCTGGGATTTTTGTTGTTTTGGTTTGGGTTTTTTTACCCCATCAGAGACTGGTCACAACTGGAGTCAGGACAGTGGCCGCAGACACAAAATCTTCTTCCTTAGATGCCTAGATGGTGACTCTTGTTCACATGCTCAGGGTCCAACTGATTGCCAGACCTGGGGTCAGGTATATGGTCTGTAATTTCAATAATGTGAACATTGAAGAATTATCCCCGAAACTAGATTGGCAGAAAATACCAAAAACATGATGTTTAAAGTATCTGGGTTCCAGAATCCTGGAAAATGGAGGATGAAATAAGACCTAGGATAATAGATACCTGGCTCAAATTGACAGCGTTAAGTAGCGTAGTATGTGATAGGGAGATATGAGAAAGATTCAGAGAGAAAGTCTATACAACGGTGGCCCCATCCAGTGTTAATGTGTGGCACTAACTGTTGGGCAACAAAGAAAAAACATGAGCAAATGAACTGTTCCACAGAAAAGTGAATGTTGAGATGGATGAGGGCTATATGCAAGAAAGACCATGTGAGGAATGTGTGTGTTAGAGACCTACTCAGAAGTAACACCAATACAAGAAAAAATGAGGGAATGCAGGCTCACATGGTTTGCTCACATACAATGCAGTGCTGACAACGCTGTAGGTGAGAGAGTTCAACAGATCAAGGATGAATGAAAAAGAGAGGCTGATCCAAGAAGAAGTGGTGGGATGTCATAAAGGAAGACATGTTAGCATGTAGTATGATAAAGGCTATGGCATTGGACAGAGGACTTTGGAGAGAGAGGATCCTATTTGTTGGGATTAACACAAGGAAGAAGACAAAGACCGGAGTATCTGAGCCTCAAGATGGCGTGGAAGTCTTGCAGTGATAATTTTGAAAGACTTCATAACCATTGTGTGTTTTGAGGAAGGCAGTTACTTCTTCTAAGAGAGACTACAGACATCAAGGCTTTCCTAGCATTGCGACCATCACAGCAAATCCTTGTCCTGAAAGAGGCAATCAAAGCTGAAAGGGACCCGGTAGTGGATGGCTGTAACTCTTCTCATCTTGTGCTATGCAAACGTAACTTACTAGGCTTTAACTCTTAGGGTGTTGGCATTTTTCAAGATGCCAAATTAATGCTTTAGGACGGTGGCTCACAAACTTTTTGAGTGCAGCTGTTCCACTTTGCCAGATTAAGAGCTCAGTTGGACCAACCAGTGGCCTATGGGCACCCATCATGTGAGCCCATCTGACCCAGGCAGCAGAGCACAGCAAGGATAGCTATCTAAGGTATTTCTATGTTCCCCCACTTGAGACTCTCATGCTCTGTAACATACATAACCTCCCAATACCCATGTGAAGCAGGGCATTGCTATTCTCCCTGTTTTGCTGGTGGGGAACTGAGTTACAGAGAAGCTAAGGCCATTGAAATCAATAGAAGTTGGAAACTTAAAAAACTTTGAGGATCTGGGCCTAACTGATTTGCCCAAGGTCACACAAAGGAATTGAACCTTGGTCTCCCATGGCCTGGCTAGTGCCCTAATCATTGGACCAGCCCCTCTGTTTCTGAGAGGGGAAAGCAAGGGAGCTCCCAGTGCTGCAGGCAGGTCTGAGACGGGGAAGTAGAGGAGCGCCTGTAATTCAGCAGGGCAGGTCTGATCTGGGAAGTTGGGAACGCGAGTAAAGGTGTTGTGTGCTCAGGCTCTTGAATTATTTTCCATCCACTCTATGGGCATCCTGCACGTCTTTCATTTCACAATGTACAGAACATGCACCATCAAAACCCACCTCTTCTGCTGCTCGGCTTCACTTCCAAGGCCCCACCCGGCCTATCTCCACCCTCCCCGTCACCTCTCATTCATGAGCGAGCTGTCGACTCCTGCCTCTGATCAGCCCCTGAAGCCAGCCTCCATCACACTCTTGTTAACTTTTCAAACAAGCACGTGGGTGAAACTCCCTGCAAAGCTGCCTCGTCACCCTCCTTCAACCCCCCCCCCAAACTCTCCTTTGCTGTGACGCCGACCTAAAATTTGACAATGATTAGGCTGCAGGTGTGCTGAGACCACTGCTTATCATGCTGACCAATGGTGTCTCGGTGTTTCCTTGCACTCCCCCATCTGTCTGCACTGCATCATCTGTTGTCTCTTGTCTTGTACTTAGATTGTAAGCTCTTTGGGGCAGGAACCAGTTTTTTGTTTGATGTTTGTACAGCCCCGTGCACAATGGAGTCCTGGTCTATGAGTAGGGCCCTGATGAGCGCTGGTAAGAGAAATAATAAATAACTGGCTCTGATCCAGAAAATCTCTCCACGCTACTGATGCTCTTTGGTGTTTCAACTTCTCAGAGATGAATAGCAGGAGTCGCTACATTCCACTCAACTGGGGATAAGCTATTTGCATGGTTCTTCCACCCCAAACCACTATCTCATGTGTAGGTGGCTCCCTTTGCACATCCTTTCCATAGCTATCTGCACTAAGTAATGCTCTGTCATGCTGATAAGGTGACAGATCAGCATCTGTCCCGGATTGCCGCCTAAATGGGTGGTACCATGTTCCCCTGTGTGGCCCATATGTACAGCAGAGCAACTGAAAACTGATCCGCTGGCGTTTTACGGGCAATGTTTGAAAGATCCCTAAAGAGGGGAATTTTTGCAGCTCACAAGCTAGAATATTCGTTTTACTATGAATTAAACCAAGAACTTCCAGCGAGGGGCCCAAGTCTTTCTAGTTGTACTATACATTATCTAGCAGGATTTACTGTGCAGTAGAAATATTTGATAATCATCAATAATCCCAAGTGGCCCAACTCAGCCCCACGTTTGACTGTGTAACTGGGTTCTTTGCTGTCGCCTTGTGACACCACGCATTCCAGACTGAAAAGCAGAGGGTTGGACAGCTGCTGGGCTGTGGTGGCGCTAATAAGGGGCCAGAGGGGCTTTCACCTCTCCTCCAGCAGCCTTTAGGTGTATGTGTGGCACTTTTTCAAGCATACTATACAATTGACAGAAAGGTGTACAACACGAATACTCAGGCCGGGCTGATGGAAGGGTGGCCAGTCCAAATGTGAATGGCACTGTGACCCCACGCACCAGGTCACAATGCCCAGCGTGGAGAACGGGGCCCAGGAGCCGTTACTGCCAGGTGAGCGTGGGGCAGGCTCATTCTCCATCCCACTACCCATTGCCCCCAGGTTGTAAAAAAAAATAGTGCCCTCTGCCACTGCAGCCACTTGAGTGCATGTGTTTTTGAAGCTACAAACAGTACATATTATATTCCCCACAGCATGAATGTAGTTAGCCAACCACTGTGTCCCCACAAGTACAGCAACACCACTGGTCACATGACAGTAGCAGGGAGGGGGGGCAAGAAGGGGGAATGGCTGCCACAGGCGGATGTCATCAATACTGTGTCCATTTGCTCTGCAGTATTTTACTACAATCCTATAAACCTTGATTTAATTGCAAGGGGAAAGCCAGAGCAAATCTCCTCCTAACTGAAGCGGGTGCGGGGGGGGTGCGGGCTGGCTGGGCCCGCGCACGTGCTACAGTTGCAATGGACGCGGCGGGGGCGGCTGCAATGCGGTGGCCTGGAGGGAGCCGGCATTTCTGGCGCTGCCTCCCCGAGGCCGCTCTCGCGACCCCCCGCCCGCCGCGGCCGGGCGCTGAGCGCCGACGGCCCCCGGGCAGCAGAGCGGGGCGTGTGGAGCGCGCGCCAGCGGGCGGCCCTGGTGCTTGTTACCTAGCAACCAGCTCAGTCTCCTAGCAACTGGGGACGCGGTGTTGCCACAGGCCCCTGCCAGCCACACGCGGGGCTCCAGCCATGGGCGGCCTCAGCGCCTCCGCCGCCTTCCGGGAGCATCTCCGCCGGCTGTGCCTGGGTGAATTCCCCTGCGGCGCCGGCAGCTGGGTGAGGGCTCCTGCCTGGCGGGGCATCATCAGGCAACCGGGCAGTGAACAGGGGTGGGGGCTCCCTCGCACCCCAGCCCCTGCGCAGCCTCCCCCTGGCGGGGGGGGGGGTGCATGGGGGTCAGAGACACCCCCCCCCCAGGTCAGAGAGACACGTAGGGGGCAGCTCGTGGCCCTGCGGCACTGGGAGCTTGGGTGCATGGGCAGGGCCTGGAGAAAAGTGGGGGGGTCGGCAGTGCCCCCAGTATCCTTTGCACTGGCTCCAATGGGGAGCTGTGTCTGAGGTGAGGGAACGTCTGCCCAGCACATTGGCGTGGGGATGCAGCATAGCGGCCATGGCCTGTTGGTGGCTTTGCAGCTGGGTCCCTGTGCCAAGGAGCTCACAGCCTAGGTAGCTGCAGCAGCATCACCTCACGCTGCCCCAAGGCCAGGCCAGCACATTCCCAGCGAGGTGCTGTGTCACCGGCCCAGTGCGGTGTGAGGCTGAGACCCAAACACACGCCTCCGGAGGCTGCAATGGCCCCTTGGGGCCAGATGTTCTGCAGACTAAACGCTCAAGGAGCCGGGATCATCCTATGGCCCTTGGAGCCCTATGTGCATATGGAGGCGGGGAATGGACCTAGACGCCTCAGACGGTTTAAATTTGTTTTTTAAAAAGGCCCAGCCCTTTTATCCCCAGGAGGCAGGGCCTGCCAGGCCCAGAGCCCCAGAAATTCTCAGTTTGCCCTCATTCCTCTGCACATGTGCTCCGCTCCCCTCCCCCCTTCTGTCCTATGTAGAACAGGTCCCGTTTCGAATTAAGGAAAAGGAAACCTGGAGGAAATGCAGCCCGGAGAGAGGCAGATGCAGGCACAGCCCAGCACCAGGAAATTGGAACTCCCAGTGAAGAGAGCCTGGAAACCTTAATGGAGTTTGTGAGCAGCCAGGACTCCCCCTGGGCTCTGCCACCTGACTGCAGCCCCGAGGACCAGCACCTGAGGGAGCTGGCAGTACAATCGCCACAGCTTATCCGGGACAACTTCATCTTCTTGTTCTTCAGGTCCTTAAGGATAGTGGATAAAGGAGTGAGTTCAACCAGCGGGATCTTCGCTATTGTTACAATGTAGAGAAAGATTGAGTGTAAGATTGGGAGCCAGGAACTCCTGTGTTCTAATCCCAGCTCTGACATTGCCTCCCTCTGTGGTCTTAGCCAAGTCACATAGCCTTTCTGCCTCAGTTTCCCCATATATAAAGTAGATGCTACTATGTTCCTATCTCACAGAAGAGCTGTAAGTATTCCTTAGTTAATATCCAACTGTTGCCCAGGGTGCTGAAGCTAGAGGTGCTTGGGGTAAGGCAGTATCCCCTGGCCTGAAGTGGTTTCCAGTTTTATACAGGGTTTACAGTTTTGTTCAATGGCTTTCACTGCCCAGTGCTGTGTGAGGGCTAAGTGTTATAGCTGAAATTCAGCCCCTTTCTTCACAGATTTGTGCTCTGATAAGATGCTGCCATAACCGTCCTGTTCTAAAAAACAAATCAAACCTGAACATTGTATTCTCTTTGTGATGGGCAAGGTGTAAAAAATACATCTCACAAGAGCTTTCCAGAAACAACGTTATCACTATATTTCTTATAGCTTTCAAACATGTCTCAGTAATATCAGCAAACCCATCCCATCGGGGGGGTGTGTGTGATTTTTTTCACCCCTTATATTTATCCATAAGAAAAGTCCAGCATTAAGGCCTTGACTGAGGAAAGCACCCCTCTTCAGGATAGCACTTAAGCACATACTTAACTGTAAACATGTGCTTGTGTCCCATTGAATTTACTGGGAATTAAGCAGGTGTTTAAATGCTGCCCTGAATATGAATGGCTTTAAGTATTTGCTTAAGGGCTTTCCTGAAACAAGGCTCAAGTGATGTTAGACATTGTCTAAAGACTCATTAAGACTTGGCAGAAGGGGTTGTGAGGCTGGATCTGTTTCCTGTTCAGATTATCAAGTAAACATCCTGGAGAGGGAATGAAACTGCTGTAGATGCTGCCCCCCCTAAGCTCTGGTTGTATGCCTGCCTGTTCCTAGGGAGGAAGAGAACCAATGATCAGCAATGATCAGAGTGCCTCCAGGTGTCCCTTCACCTCACTCACTCTCCACCATGTTCCATCTGCCTCTCACTCCCTCTGCTGCCACCTTGTATAACTCTGGTTTGTAACTCTGAGAATCATTTTAGGAGCTCTAGGGCCTGATCCTCTGACGTGCTGAGCACCCAAAGCCTCCAGTGAAATCAGGGAGCTGCAAGTGACCAGTGCCTCTCAAGATCAACCCCACAATTTGTACAAAATATGGGTGTGATCCTGCAGTTCTTATTCAGGTCAAACAAATGTACTTAGGCACTTGGATGCTACGGTAAAGCAACCTGAACAGGTTGCATTAGAGGAAATCAGAGAAATCTTCCTGGAAGCCAGTGGGAGTTTTGCCTTTGTGAGGACCCTAGAATCAGGCACTGATGTTGTCCTGTGTGCTGTATTGTCATGCTAAGATAAATCTGTGCTTCAGAGACAGCTGACTGAAGGTGAATGGGAATCTCTTTCCAGGTAAATGAAGTTGATGAAAATTTGTTGAAGTTTCAAAACCTGGAAGAGCTCATACTCAGTGCCAATCAAATCAGCAAAATAAACTCTGCCCACCTTCCTAGAACACTGAAGGTAAATAAGCACGTTCCTGACTCTTTCTTTGGGAGGTCAGATAGAGAAGGTGTGTCGAGATGAGTCTCTCTTCTGCCTAGGATGGACTGAATGAACCGTAGTGGGCTACAGCTGAAGGAACACATAGAAAAAGACACTTAAAACCTACAGAGCATCATTTCCCTTCCCCAATAACTGTTGCTCCCCCTTTCCCTGGCAGGTCTTGGAGCTCTGTGGCAATGAGATTGTCGGTTTGCAGGATCTGTGTTCTCACCCACCTCCGGAGCTCCAGCATTTGGGGCTGGGTTACAACAGGCTGCTGGGCTCTTCAGAGGATAAATATCTCACAGCAGAATTCTGGTAACTCCCAACACTAAAGAAGGACCATAGCGTGACTGCCAGACAATATCATAATATCCTGAACAAACCTGATGGAACTAAACTAACTTTATTGAACTAAATAAAACCTTATAGAAGTAGGGTTAATACCTTTGGGGGCCCATTGCATTAAAAACACAATTGTGTACATGTTACGGTGGAATTATTTGTACCTTCTCTAGTAGGAAGGAGGATGCTAATGTACTTCCTCTGTTGTCAGCCATTTGAAGCCACCCCCTGGAGAAGCTGCATGTGCTAGTTCAAAGTGGATTCTCCATGGACCAACAGATGAAGAAAGGACTTTTGGATAAATAGCCTGGTTTTAAACTGGCTCAGGGCCCTTTCTGATCCAGCAAATGGACAGGACCCATGGTCCATGGAAGGCCCTAATCCTTAGAGGAGGGTTGGAAGGACTTGGCTTGCTGAGGCCACATAAAACATGTGTCTGTTTTGAGCTGAAGCACGGATGAAATTGTGACTGTAAAGGAATCCCATGGATGGGATATTGAAGAACTGCTCCTGCCAGAGTCTGGTTGGAACTGGGGTGATCTCTGGCAAGCTTATTAGCATGCATGTAGGTTCTTGTTTTTATTATATTTTCTCTGTAGTGTTTTTACCTTAAGAATAAAGTAGGCTTGTATAGGAAGTGCTGTGTGGTACCTTCTAACCTGTGGCACCTGTTAACTATCTCTGACGAGAAAGCCATCAGGTATCCTTGGGCAGCCTGGCTATGCTGGGATTAACCCAGTGTAGGCAGAGAACTGTGCAGCCTGGAAATACCTCAGTCAGAAGGGAGATAGATGCGGGTCTCCACCTAGAAAGGCAATGGCTGGGGACCTGGAAGCCTGAGATTGGGTGCCCTATAGGACCACTGAGAGGAAATACAGGTGTGGTTGCCCTGAAGAGTGACACACAGCATCAGTTAAAGTAGCTAATATAAAGCATCTGTGTAGGATCCACTCACACTCCTGAGTTAGCCTGCTCTATCTTTTATGTCTTAATAGCTATAGCAAGCAGGGTGCATTGAATTAGTTTAGAGATTAAATACTTCAGGGCACAAACCAACCATGACCAGTGTAGGTTATTTATAATTATCCACTAATTGTGCACTTTCCTCTGAAGCAGTTGGTCCTGGCCACTGTCAGTGATAGGATACGGGACTGGGTGGCACATGGCTCTGATTGTATGGCAATTCCTGTGCTCCTCTTTCAATCTGCATTTTCCAAGGGGAACATCCTGAAGTCTTTAATAAGTCTTGCCTGAATAAGGGCCTGTGGATTAGACCCTGTGCTAGGAAAGGATACTCTACGCTAGCTAGCTGTCCTGTGTGTAGTATGCCAGTGATGGCCTGGATGGCTTAGGGATTTGTCGGTAGTATATTGAGAATGTAATTTGTGGGTTCCCAGTTTCCTGCAGTTCCAAGTTGTTACCATACAGTGGCCAAAGTAAAATGCATTGAGTTCATTGATTTCAATTAGAGCTTTGCTTAGACTCCAGGCTGGGCCCTATATACTGACCTGATTGCTGCTTGTTACATACCCTAACACTGTTCTGTTCTCTTTTAGGCCAAATCTTCTCTCTCTTGACTTAAGTTTTAATAATTTTACGGATCTGTTGGGCATAGTCTCTAAACTGGCCACTCTGTGGAGGCTCAGAACACTTGTGCTCCTGGGTAATCCACTAGTGCTCATTCCTGGCTACAGAGGTTTTGTAATAGACAGCCTGCCCAAACTCTGTATACTGGATGATAGGAACATATCGCCTGATGAGAAGCATCAGTTCCATGGTCTGTCTAGCAAGCCAGGTGAGACTTTATTGTGTAAATATCTCCGTAGTAATCTGCAATCTTTATTTGTTTTAAAAAGGCAGCTTGGGGTAGTGTATTGAGTGTGGGACTGGGAGTCAGGGGTCCTCAGTTTTCATTCTAGACCCATTGATGGCTTCCTGTTTGCTTGTGATCAAGTTAGTTCCTCTTCTCGCTGCCTTAATTTACCCATCTGTAAAATGAGGATAATTGTTCCCACATATCTATCTCTTGGGGGTGGGCTGTGAGGATTAATTAGCTGATGTCTAATTATAAATATCTGTAAGTACTAAGTATGATCATTCTGTTTTTTAATTCCATTAAATGTTAAGAGTCTTGATGTACCATCTAAAACTTTCTCTTAAATTCTTACATTTGGGCAAGATTGAAGATGGTTGAGAAAAATTTATAAAACCAGTTATTTCTCTTGGCTAGTATTAGCCATCTGTAAAATGGGGATAATGATATTTACTGACCTCCTTTGTGAAGTGCTTTGAGAGCTACAGATGAAAGGCACTATGTGAGAGCTAGGTGGTCTTCATTATTCTTAGATTCTTCATCCAGGAATATAGAAAAATAATATCTGCATTGTGCATGCACAACTTCCATTGATACCAATGGAACTTCGCTCATGCATCCCAGAACAGGCACCACGGTGATGGACAACCTTATAAAAACCTAGAGAGAGAGAATTTGGTCTTTAACTGTTAATCAATCAAAGATCTGCAGTTCTTGGATTTCAGACCCACAGCACAGCTGTGATAAAATCCTACTTTTCTCTCTTTGTGACATCAGTCTTTCTCCATCCAAGGGAGACGCTGTCTCTAGTTCCGCATTATGGCCTCCCTGCAAAGGAAATCAAATCAGCTGGGTTGAGTATGAGCAAGCCCTTGTTGCCTAGGCTTGTGTTTGATTTTAGATCAGGCCTTTCCCACTCAAGGTTGCTGCTCTATGCTGGTGGTTTAGGACCCTGTACGTACGTTTAACTTTCAATGTGTAAGTAATTAAGCATGTGCTTAAATCCCCTTGACTGTATTTAAAGTCAGATGTTTGGAAGGTTCCCTCAGAAGGAAAGCCCCTCGTTAAGGCCCCTGTTCAGGACAGCACTGAACTTGCTTTCCTGAATGAGGGCCTAGAAGGCTAAAATAGAGCTGTGCAGGCAGCAAGCCCATCACCTGGGGAAAGGGAGCTCTTTGCATGGCTTTTGAGTGACCCCATGTGGCCAATGGTTGCCTTGGCATTAATGGCATTCAATGCCTTGGCTATGTTCTCACCTAGCTAGCTCAGATGTGTCTACACTTGCTGCAGTCATACCTCTCAACTGCAGTGTAGACAGATCTTAGAGGATTCCCCCCCTGCCAAACAGCCCTTCCACTAAAATATTTGACCCCTTAGTTTCCTAATTTGCTTTGCTACTGTATCTCAAATTCCACCCTGGAGAATGTACATTGTAACTTGATGGCTGGATTGTCTTCCTCTTAGATCTCATTGTGAATAAAGCACAACTGGTGGTGAGTGTTGGGAAAATCAAAGGCGTCCCCAACCCCATCAAGCCAGAGGAGCTGGAAAGCGGCCCAGAGTCTCCAGTGATCACTCACAGCTACTATGTGACATACGAGTTTGTGGCGAGGGAGAAAGCCGAGGACACTAACAATGCTGAGGTCTGTTTTCAAATGAGTTAAAATGTAAATAAAGGGAAACTAGGAGGTGGTTGATAAGAGGGATTCACAAGCCTTTTACCTCCAGGTTGCTGGTGTAACACAGCCCAGGTTAATGACTGAAAGTTGTTAGTTGGCTTGTATGAAATGAGTTTGGTGAGTTCTCAGCAGCCACTGTCAACATCACAAAAAACACATCCCTGCAACTGGCCGCCGTTTGGAAGTCTCAGCAAAGAGCCCAAGGATTGAGTTGGCCATGGAAGCTAACTTCCCCTTTCACCTCGGGAGTGTGCCCAGCTGTTGTGCTTCAGAGACCATTTGAGGGAATGTTGCCAGTTCTTGAGATTTTTATCATGAGATTTTTTTTTATATTTGTTGCTTTTCTTAAAACTCTAGACTCTGAAGTCATGTGAGTGCACCAGAATCTTTCCTTTTTTCAAAAAAGTAAATTGCTAGTTTCATGGTTGTGGAGATAAGCTTGAAAATGGGAACCCTACAGGGTCAAAAGCCAAATAACAAGAATTTCAAATGTATTCTTTTAAAAATCTCACAGACGTTTGCTGCAAAGGCAGTATTGATGTGTGTCCACCTTCTGTCTGAGATCAGCCCTATAGGTCCTCTGCCTCCATGTACTCTGTTCCTGCAGTGAACAGTAATATTCTGCACAGAAGGGTGTGTTTATGTGCTTAAATATGTAGACTTTGTCTCACTGACTTCAGTAGACCTGTTCACCAGAGTCCGCGCTACTGGCCATGCCTCCCAATGCTCCTTCCATGTTTCTCATGGTGGGTGAAGTCTGTGTACTGGCATTTCAGAAGTGCCAGGATATAGACAGGTACCTTTCTCCCCTTGCAACCTGTATCTGTGTGCAGACTCAGCCAGAATTTGGCCCAAAGATACCTTTGATGCCTTTCTGTTACAGGTAATAAAATTCCATCAGAGTCAAATGGTGGCTACCCCAAACCCTGGGAGCCCACCAGAGAGTGTTGACACAGGAGGATTGGAGTCTCCAGCTATGTCTTCTCTGCTTCAACAGGAGCCTCCGGCAAACAGGGGTACCATAGAATCAAGAAATTCTTACCTTAAATTGAACTTGGGGTGTTTATCAGTCTTCCTGGAATGTCATGAGCTGCTACATTGAAATGTGTTGCCATAAACACGTCTCCAATAATGTAGGTCACCGCTAGATCCGTTATCAAGACCATGCCACTTAATAATGAATTGGTGGTATTATTCTCCAGCAAGACATCTGGTCTAGGACAGATATTGCTCTCCAAATAAATGCAGTGAATACAAATCAGATTCTAGGATTTACACTTCCCTGGTGATTGTCTCGAATCTGTAATTTCATTTGGTGTGATAATTACAGTATTACAGAGAGTAGCTCACAGCAGTGTTCTGTGATCGTACGAAACCCCAGAAGCCCAGTGTGAAATAAAAAGGCCAATTCCTGATCCAAACAGAATTTCAGGAATTTAAAAAAAAAAATTGAAACTGATGTCCTTGAATGAGAAAATATCAAAATATTTATTCAGTTGTCAGTGCCCCCTGTTTCTACAGCACGTGTTGTTTCAGTGCTTAAAAGGATACAGGGCTTGATTCTGTAAGGAGGAGCACTGGCTGCTGCGAGTAGTCAACGGGGTTATTCATAGCAGTCAGCACCATGTCTGGGAGCAAAAGTTTGCAGGATCAGGCCTTTATTTTGTAGAACATCATACCTGCATACTGTGCGTTACAGCATGAATGCAGGGCTCAGTCCTGGATCTGCTTTGTATGTGGAGCTCCTGCTGAAGTCAGTGAGCGTTCTTTGCATGCAGTGATTTGGGGACTGGGGTCATAGTCACAAAGTTAAAATAAATACTAGCAAAGGGGGAGAGAAACTAAGAGGTAAAGGAGATAAGAGCTGAGCGCTCCTATGAGATGGAGCATCAATGAGGCAGAGATTCAGGGGGGCTCTCCCAGATGGCAGGAACGGCAGAGGAGCAGGCTCTGGTGCCAGAAGTGGAATGATCCTGTGAAGGGACAGAAGGGGAGGCCAGTGCAAGATGAATGAGGGAGGGGAGAGAGGGACAAGATCCTTGATATAAGCTGGAGCAAGGCACGGGGAGGCCTTTAAATACTGTAGGAGATGGGCAGTTTTGAACTGGGTCCTGCCATTAATGGGAGGCCAGTGCGGTTATTTTTTTTTGGGTGGGGGTGTTACTGTGCTTTGTGGCATAAGTGAGAACTGGACAACAATTGTTCTTCCCCTTAAAATGCTCTTGTCCCTTCCTGGCTTCAAACTCACTCACTCACTCACTCACATGTTTCTGCCTCAAAAGTGACTTCACTCCTGATCTAGGCAGCTAGCTGAGTACCCAGGAGTGCATCTCACCAGAGTCTCCTCGTCTTCGCATGGTAACGGGATTTCTCTTGTCTCCCGCACTCAGCTCTCTACTGCATCCCAGACAGTGGTCCATTAGATGCTCTCTTTCTCGATTATACATCTTATTCTCCTCTGATCACCCCATGGGTGAGCTTCTCTGTTGTAGCCAGACTGGACTTAAAACAGTGGGCCAAATTCAGCCCTGGTGTAAGCCCACTGACTGCAATGGAGCCACACCTACTTACAGGGCTGTGGCCAGCTGGTCCTGTGCTGGGATCTCGCCAGAGCAAGCGTGATAGAGTTTGGTGGGTCTCAGAGTCTAGTTCCCGGCAGGCAAGTGTCCACATCACTAACAAACAGCGTCCACAATTGGGATTAATTGCCCCCACCCCCCATGCTGGCAGTGTGAGCTGAGAGCCCAAGGACTGAATGGATCATGGAAGCCCAGCTCCCCACTCCCTCCTACTGGTGCTCTAGAGCAGAGCAGTGTGTGGGAAGCTGGCACTGCCCCGTGTGTGCTCTGCAGGCACACTGCTCCTTTTGTGTTTTCTCGCTTAGCAAACAGGCACCTCACTCCTCGGAAGCCCTGGGCTGAGACCATTGAGTGCAGCCACAGGAGGGAGCACGTCACTGGGGACTTAGTGGCACTGAAAGCCTTTCTCATGACTGGAACCACCGTCACTGTTGTAGAGGAAAAGGTAAATGCTTGGCATGCTCTGGGATCGAGGGACACGGTCCGGCTTTTCAAAAGCCTGACAATAATGTGAACGTTCCCCTGTATTTGCATCTTTTTAATTCTGGTGTAACAAACCGAGATCCCTTCCGCTGTTTGCAGCCCAAATACTGCAGCCTGGGCACAAGGCTGTTCTATCTTGCTAGGTGCTTTCATGGCCCATTGCTGCAGCTGTGGCTGAAGATGCAGGCAAGAAGGGGAAGGCAGAGAAGGGAAAAGCAGAGAAGGAGAAGCCAAAGGACGGTGGTAAGGTAATAACAGAGATTGGGGCGGGGGGGGAGGGGAGGATGGTGTTGTTGTGACGACTGATTAAGAGGGCTAAGCAAACCCACACAAAGAGTAAGGAAGTGTGGCTTACAGGCACAGTTCACTTGTAATTAACCTGTGCCCCTGCTCAGCCTGCCAGCGATGATCTGCACTTACACAGACCCCTGTCAGGGGTGCAGAAGGGCATCTGCTGTTACTCCATACGATGCAGGTGGTTGCAGAGAGGCTGCATTACAAAATACCAAACGGAAAAAATATCCACGTGAGCCACAACAGAACAGTGTCTATTTCTCTGTCCCCTGGGGGCGTTGTTCAGCTGCGGTTGTTCTCCCAGGCACTGAGCACTTGGTCCCTTGACTAGTCTGTGCCAAGTAATAATCAGGGCCTCAGTTCCTATGAGAAGCCTCCCACTTATTCCTAAAGTTCTTGCCCAGGTATTGAGCCCCCTTCCAGTCTCGGATGGAAACCTTCGATGCAGCCATTTTGCTCAATCTTCATTCTGGATGGGGCGGGGGTGGTTATAGTGTCACATGTATAAGTTCCCAGATCTGATGGTGTTGTCAAGATATCATGATATCTGATGAATGAACTGTGATCTTAAGGCGCGTGACTCTTGGACGTGATCAAATTTGTGCTGTGCAGGGCAACAAGCAGAAAAAGAAAAAGGAAAGCCCCATCGAACTCCGCAGCGACCCGCCTCTTTTGAGAAGCCTGGGGTCTGGGCACGTGAATCTGGAGAGCCTCTTAACAGGTGACCAGCTTGTGGCCGTGGTGTGTGACTTCGGGGTCCTCATCACTGAGGAAACAACTCAGCCCCCATCTCCTAAGGAGAAGGTACCAGCCACTCTAGTATTAGCAGCGAATCCTCATCCCAGCTAATAACGCGAAGCACAAGACGCTGCCCTTGCAGGAGATGAATGGGTTCCATTGTTGCCAGCAGAGCATACTGCATGTGTGAGCGTGGGGACTGGCCTGGCTTGTGGGACACCCCATAGGATTGGATCTGTTTCACGGGGAGCAAAATTTGGCCTGAGCTGATGGAGAGAGCTCGAGAGGTAGCAGAAGTAGGACTTCGCTGCTGGGCATCAGGGCACAAAGCGCAGAATCTCAGCTGGCCTCAGTACTCTGCACAGGCCTAGAGAGAAGGCTGTCATCTGGGGCCTGATCCTGCCGCCCTAGCTCAGGAGTTTTTCCTCATTGCAGGGGCCAGTTCGGTGAGGAAGGACGGCAGGGGCTCGGGCTCTTAGGGAGATACATAGTGTTGACTTTGAAGATGAGATTGTACCACACACAGGCTCTCTTGATTATCTTGCCAACGTAAAGCCAAACTAGCCCCTATGATTGTGCCAGTCTGATATGGCCAATGGTCCATGAAGCCTGTAGCCTCTGACACGTGCCTGATGCGTCAGAGGAAAGGGGGAAAGCCCTTATACCCCACATGGACAATTTTACTGATGGAATGTGCTGGATAAGAGCTAAGTGGTGGTGTTATTAATATGGCCCTATGTTAAAGAGGAACTGATCTGTTTGCAGTATCCCTTGCATACACTGAGATCGTTCACTCAAGTCCCTTCTTGCATTGCTCCTAGGTAGGATATAAATCCTAAAGAGCTGCTGAGACCTTACGGGAAATATTCCCATTGTAGAGTGGCTCTGACACTTTCTCTCTCGTTTCTGAGTACAGAGGCTCTTTGCTGAGCTCCTGCTGCTGATTAGCGCCTTTTAAATCCTAATCCTCTGCTTGCGACATAACCTGGCAGTGTGAAAGTGACCATGATGTCCCAGGCGGGAGATTGGGACTTCAGGGCTAAACTTTGCTTCACACAAGCTGCTTGGAAGCCTTCCCTACTAAGAAGAACAAACTTCTTTTCCCTAGGATGGTAAGAAGAGCAAAGACAAGAACAAAAAAACAAAAACTGGGGGAGAAAGTCCTGCAAGCCAGAAAACCACAGTGGCTGCCAAAGGTAAGGGGAGAGGTAGAGCTCTCTAAGCTATCAGCATTTCTAGAGCCCCTAGGAAGGGCAGCGTCACTGAGCTGCACAATGAGCAAGGCAGCGCCAGCATCCTCCATCCATCCAGCTATAGGTTGCGCACAAGCATCTTCATAGCTCTAATTCAGCAAGGAACTTAAACACGTTCCTCATTTTCAGCCCACGAGTAGTTCCATTCACCTCACTGGGATTGTATGTGTGTTTAAAGTTAGACACATGCTTAAGTACCTTGCTCAATTGGTGCCTAGCTAGCTAGATATGTGTGTACATATACATTCAGGGCATGGCATGGGCTAGCTGATCCGATAGGGGAGTGTTGTCTAATATTAACATAGCATATACTAACACTTAGCAATCTCATTGTGTGTTTTCATCTGTAGATCTCAACGCACTTTGCAAAGGTAATATCAGGGCACAAAATGGGGAAGTGGCTTGCTCAGTCTCATACAATGAACCCATGGCAGGGCCAGGAATAGAACCCAACTCCCCTAATTAGCAGCCCTGCCTCTCCTATTCACCGGACTTCACCAGCCTTTAGAGTAAGGGATTGGCCATCAATACTCTTAGCATCTTGTCCAGCTCTGGTGCTGAGTGTGTGATCTGGGGAAAGTCTCTTAACCCCTCTGCCTCAGTTTCCCTGTCTGTGAATCAGAGCCGCCCCCATCTGAAGGGTGAGAACAGGATGTGAGGTCCTTGCTTTTCAATATTTCTGCGGGAAGAGGAGTCTCTTGTAGACTCAGGGCGACTTTCTGATTCCCCAGTGTCCTAGGTCCTTGCCCACCAGTGTTCGAGAAGACAGTGTCCCTGCTGCTTTCTGGCCAGTGCTCATCCCTGCCTGAGAGAAAGTTGTATGAAAAGACAGTTTGTTGAACCAGCTACGACACTTACCCCATAGAATGAGAGACACATTTGAAACAAGTGTTAAATGTTTCTGGAAGTTTCATGCTCCTGGATGCTGCACTGAACTGGGTCACCACCCTAGCAGCCCACTCAACCATATAGGGAAGGAGGACACAGCCACTAGTCCACCTAGTGTCAGCGCATTTGTAACAAACCAAATGTATTGTAACCTTTGCAGAGGGCAGGCTTGGAAGGTTACAAGCAGCACTTAGCACCTGGGGTTTCTTTTTATTTTTTTTAATGACTGGACGATCACCTCCTGCAGCCTCAGCAAGATGATGGAATCAGATATGCAATAAATATCCAAGTGTGTTATCATGGACTTGGAAAACCCATTGGGATTAAGCAGAGAGTTTCACTTAGTTTGGCATTTCCTTACTTCTGTGCATATTAAGGCTAGCTAACCCTTTCCCTTGGCTGGCAGAGCAGGGGAGCAGCTGATTGCATGGGCATAGTTTACAGGGGTAGGAGGCATTGCCCCTACCAAACTGCAAGCTTCCGGCAGCTGCAGAATTTGCCCCCCCCCCCCCCCCCCCATGCATGGCCCCGTTGGCCTGCATGGAGCTGCCCCTCCAAATATAGAAGTCAAACTACGCCTATACTTGATTGTCTTTCAAAGATTCGGGACATAATCTCTTGTACCCCTGCTCAGCCAGCAGCCTTTAGCAAGTAGCTTGAGGTTTCCATTGCTTGTTGTTGAGGGTTCATAGACAAAGAGGTGGTCGTATTTCCACAAGTCAGATCTGAACTATTAGAGCTCAGAAAAGCTGGTGGGATAATTTAAGGTGGGATTCGCTGTGTTTGTTGTTTTTCCTGGCTGTGCACACACCTGCCAGGGATTCATGAAAATGTGTGCAAATCTTTAAAGTGTCATGAATTCTATCACAAATTATCAGGCTGGACAGTGGGTTATTCACCATTCGCTATTCTCCTGTTTAAAAAGTATGTCAACGTTCAGGGAGCAGAAATGTCATGTGAGTTAGAGGGCTGATCACATACTACAGATAATGAAGAGTCAAAAGCTTTAGCTACACTCACAAACCTGGTACTAACGGGAGTAGATGTAATTCACCACTGGTGGAAGCTGCAGTATAGATCCCATAGAAGACATCTGAGCTCTGTCTACACTACAGCTTTCCCTGCTACCACTCTTGGAGCTGCACCAGTGATGAATGATAGCTACAGAGTTTGCTAATGCAGGTGCAGCCACAGAGAACGGTTTGCTAATAACCCATAGTCTGAAATTAGTGTGCATCATCTATTCAACAAATATGTACAAATAGTGAAAACTATCGTAGAAATCAGGATCCCTCGTCAACAGGGGAAAGAGGGAAGTCTCATCCACAATGAATGATTTGACCAGACACTGAAAGATGTATTCTCAGTCTGAGGCATGCAGGTTTCGTGTGACCCCTGAACAGCTTCTCTGGGTGCTTTGGAATTTCTGTTTCTGCTTCTCTCCTTTGACTGGTGGATATTGAATAATTCTAAAACAACAAAGCAAAACTGTACCCAGCTGGATTGAGCATCTTAACATTTGGATTCTTATCCAACAAATTCAGGTTCAAATTGATCTGTATTAAGGAACTGGAATGACTGCAAAAACTTCAAGGACACATGCAGCACATTCAGAGTATTGGAGTTTTCTAGGGTTGTTTCCTAAAAACAATGCCTAACTGTTTTCCTCAGGAAAAGGAAAAAACAAAGAATCTCCTGAAGGGAAGGAAGTCCAAGAAATCCAGCCTGTGCCTCTGACAGTAGAATTCCAAGTTCAATTGATTCAGTGGACAGCCGCATTTGATGCCCAGCACCAATAAAGAAATGAGAAGCACTTGCTTGATGATGCAGTTTCACGTAATGTGTCCAGCAAAAAAACCTACAGTCTACATTACTGAAATAAAACTGTGAAGCTTGCTGGGTGTTGGTTGGTTTGTTTGTGTTTGTAGGGCTCAATCCTGAGAGGCTTGGACATACTCTCAACTCCCACTGACTGCTGAGTTTGCTGTGACTCCCACTCAAGCCAATGGGAGCTTTGCCAGACCTCAGTGGGTGTGTAACAGGGTGATCTGCCCCGTTACAGGTCCAGGGGCTTGGAGCCCGCCAGCCCCCTTCAGAGACATAGGGTCAGGCCTGGGAGAGGGGATGATCAGACCCAGCTGGGAAGGAGTCTGGCTGAAAGAGCTTGGTTGACAAAAGAGCTGTGAGAAGGACAGTGGCTGCTGAGGCTGGCCCTGGAGCTGGGGGAAGAAATGCAAAGGGAAAGGCTTTTGGGTTCCTGCTTTGGCTAGGGGAATAACTTTGTGAGTTTTGTGACTGAAGAATAAAACGGTACCCAGAAGATAGGGCCTGAATGGCCTTTGGGAGTGGAGTTGGTCCCTCCTAGGCTGGGGAGATGAACCAGCAGTCCGAGCAGGAGCAGGCCTCCTGGCCATAGAGAAGTTCTTAAAACCAGAAGTCACTAATGGCAGTGAGCTGAAATGTAGTAGTAGGAGTCTCGGTGGGAGCCGCCTGTCCAGTTTTCTTTGATGGAGTTTGGATTGGCAAATACAAGATGGCGGTGTCCATGCTCAGCACTCCTGGGTTTTATTCCCAGCCGTCCCACTAATTTATGCTTTCTGTAGTGGTTGAAGATTATTCATCAGCAGGTCAAGCTCCTAATGTCATCTGAACTCTTGTCACTGGGGTGTGAATCAGAGGTGACACATGGGGGAACATGCAGGCTCATGTGCCCCCAGATTTCTGCAATGTTTTATATGCCCTGCCCTGAACCCGGCTACATACCACCAGAACCTTTAAATTCATAGAATATCAGGGTTAGAAGGGACCTCAGGAGGTCATTTAGTCCAACCCCCTGCTCAGAGCAGGACAGATCCCCAGACAGTTTTTTTTTTTAACCCCAGTTCCCTAAATGGTCCCCTCAGGGCTGAACTCACAACCCTGGGTTTAGCAGGCCAATGCTCAAACCACTGAGCTATCCCCTCTCAACAACTATGTGTCATCTCTGGCATCAATTCATTTTCAGAATCTCTGGCACTTTTGTTCCTGGGCTGCTGTCCTGGGGCATCTTTAACAGTAGCTGAGAGCTGAGGATGAGCCGTCTTCAATGCTCTGCTTTCTCCAGGGAGAAAACTGAAAGGCAGAGTCCTAAGATGACAGGTCTATTTGCCTTCTCAGCCAGATGGTATCGCCAGAGCCGCACACCTGAGATACTGTACTGCTGGGCTAGAAAACAATAATTTGCAGAGCTGCCCTTCAAGGAGAACTTGACAAGACAGATCACAAGAGAGTAGCTTGCGTGGCCCTTGTGGGTCTGCTAGAAAAGAAGTGGAGACCTACTTATGCTTCAGGAGCTTGTAAGAAGAGATGGTTGATGTCAGTAAGAAGAGGGTTGGGTGACCCAGACAGTCTCTCCCCACAGGACAGCGCAGCTGTTGAAAAGGCAGCGTGTATTTGTTTCCCTAAGGATTTATTGGTGATGTTCCCCAAAGCAGAGGGAAGTCACTAGAAGGTATGGGATAAAGTGGGGAAGGCCCCCAGATCCACACACGTTGTAATATGTTTCAGCAAATGATGCTAGATGCTATAGAAAAAGAGTGAGAGCTGGCCAATGCAGAGGGCTATTGTCAAATATATTCCTTGGAGATGGCTGGTGTTGAATGATCAGAGCCAGACAACCCTGGCTCCAACTGGGGAGCAGTGTTATTCTATGGTCTGCCTACAATCCCCATCTAATTGGTTGTTTCTCAAAGTGATCAGTGGTGAAACTGATTAGATTAGGACCTCATCACATCAGCCATACCATCAGGGGCTTGTTCACCTGCACATCTGCCAATGTGATATATGCCATCATGTGCCAGCAATGCCCCTCTGCCATGTACATTGGCCAAACCGGACAGTCTCTACGCAAAAGAATTAATGGACACAAATCTGACATCAGGAATCATAATACTCAAAAACCAGTGGGAGAACACTTTAACCTGTCTGGTCATTCAATGACAGACCTGCGGGTGGCTATATTACAACAGAAAAACTTCAAAAACAGATTCCAATGAGAGACTGCTGAGCTGAAATTGATATGCAAACTAGACACAATCAACTCAGGATTGAATAAGGACTGGGAATGGCTGAGCCATTACAAACATTGAATCTATCTCCCCTTGTAAGTATTCTCACACTTCTTATCAAACTGTCTGTACTGGGCTATCTTGATTATCACTTCAAAAAAAAATTTTTTCCCCCCTTACTTAATTGGCCTCTCAGAGTTGGTAAGACAATTCCCACCTGTTCATGCTCTCTGTATGTGTGTATATATATCTCCTCAATATTTATTCCACTCTATATGCATCCAAAGAAGTGGGCTGTAGCCCATGAAAGCTTATGCTCTAATAAATTTGTTAGTCTTTAAGGTGCCACAAGTACTCCTGTTCGTTTTGCGGATACAGACTAACACGGCTGCTACTCTGAAACCAGTGGTGAAACAGTTAACAGCGCTACCATTTAACCTGTCCCCTGTGGATTTCTGAATTAACACCAGCTGAGATTCATTCTAAGACAATTCACACTCCTCAGTCCTAGCTATTGTTTCAGGGTCTCCGACGAGCCAGGCAGGCAGCCCAGCAGCGGGTCCGAGCCAGAAGATTTTCCTTGGAAAGCGAAACGCAAAACAAAAACAAATCTTAAATGCTGCAGAGATGGCTGGGCCACGAGGAAGGCCCTTAGGGCTGGGTCCAGACCTACCGCAGCAGGATGACAAACCCTTCCACTCTTCACCCGTAGGAATTAAGTTTTCATGTGAGCCGAGTTTGTGCTCTATTTAAAGCAGAGTTCCCCCCCCCCCTTCAATCTTGATCCTCGGGGGCCAGCAGAGGCGCTCTGGTAAGGCCCTGCCCCAAGCACAACCTGAATCCAGCCCTTGCAGCCAAAGGGGAAATTAGGGAGCAGGTGGGGGGGCAGGGGATTTCCAATAAAACGCTAGCCCCCCCCCCCGGGGTGTGTGTATGGATTGACTGTTCTCAGCCCGGGACAGAGCGGGGGGCAGACCCTTGCCTCCCCCCCCAAACAGCCGGGAGGGAGGGAGTCAAACCAAAGTGCCTTGGCCGAACAGGGTGTCACCCCACTAACCCCGCTCAGCCCCTCGCCTTTGCCATTAGCATTCCCAGCAGCGCCGCTCGATGCCTGAGCCCCCGGCTGCACCTTCCCCCTGGCTCAGCAGCTTTCGGGGGCAGGGGGATTTGAATTCATCCCGGCTCTATTTGCATGAGAGTAAATGCCTCCCTCATCGGGGGCGGCGCGCTCTCCCGCAGCTGACCCATTCACCGGCCGCTGGCGCCAGTCACTCCGCCTCGCTCGCGCCCCCCTTGCCCCAAATCCCGGAGCCTCTGCTGCTGCGGCTGGTTGATTTCACGTCCGCGCGAGTCTGCCCGCCGTTTCTATGGCGACGCCGGCCGGGCTCCAGAGCGGCGCGAGCCCATTGGATGCGGCTTCGGCTGGAACTGGGAGCGAGCGGCTCCCAGAGCCAGATGCACGCGCCCAACAGAAAGAGGGGGCAGGAAGGGGGTTCAGGCCTCCATGCACCACCCCCGCCTCCCCCTGTTTAAACTGAAGCCTAGTGAAAGATTTGCTTGCAGCAGGCGAGGGCTTGCATGGTGCATGTGAGGAGCGCTCCTTGCAGAGCACCAGCCCCCGAGGAGAAGTCGGTGCTGCGGGAAAGGTAAGAGGGGAGGGAGAGCCTTGTACAACTCGGAGGAATGGTTTGCACCGATCGTGGCCGGGTCTTGCGGGGTTCAGCAGAAGATGCAGTCTCCTGGAAGGGAGCTGCCAAACTCGCTTCAAAGCTTTACTGGGAGACTAGCTCTTTTTTTCTGCACGCCATCTCCTTTACATAAATGACAGCCCAGCGTTGTGAGGTTTGGGAACGTTACTGATTAGGCTTTGGTGGGATGTTTGGGTCCTTTTAATAACTAAGGACTTAATTGATTGTAACAGCGAGTCTAAAGTCAGACCTCTGATTTACTTCAATCATTGACCGGTGGATTCTGTATAGGAGCGACCAGGCGGCTACAAATAACGTCTGTGTATTAAAGGGCGACAGAATGTTACAGGGCTGGGAGTCAGTGGCATAAATGATCCCGTTTGCCTAGGACAGCAAAAAGTTCAGTCTCTCTGTTGATTGGATGCTAGATACCTAGGGAATGTTGCAACCGTTCTAAATTTCACATGCACGATGGATCATGGAGAAACTGGCCCACGTAGAGCACCACTTCTCCCAATATTAGCCCCTGTGTAACCAAACCCTTTATGGTTTGGCCACAGCTTTTAAACCTTAACCTCTCTGAGGTTCCCCTTCGTCTGGTGTACCCCGCAGGCACTGGTATTGTCGCAGTATGAGTGTGGGCTTCTTCTCATGCCATGATAAATTCCACCCTAAATGCAAAAAAACGGGACTAACTATAAACACTGTTTGTAAGGCAGCATCGAAACCTGGCTGTCGCTGGGTTCCTAGGCCAAAGATCTTAATAACAGTTAAACATTAAACACTTTCAATTGGGGGCACTATCCGTCTCTGCAGCTTCTCTAGCTCTTAAAAACGATGTGTCATCCTTGTGTAAAGTCAGGATCCTTGTAAGGCTTCTAATGTTGGATTCAGGCACCAAGTGCCCTTCTACTGAAATGTGGGGTCCGTTGCCAGTGCAAGCACCAGTGTGCCTGTCTGACACTTTAAAATTCTAAATGGGAACGTTTGGTGAGGGGAAAACTAGGTTAAGTCCTTCTGCTTGTAATGGACTGTTAGAACGCTGTGGCAGAACTGGAGTTGGGTGGGGAATGGGGCCTAATAGTGCTTTTCTTTTCTTAAAAGGAAGAGGGAAAGTTGTCGCCTGTCAAGCAAGTGTGGTTGATACATAGATGTGCTAAAAAGAAAAAAACGTTTTGTGGTCAAGGCACAAGGGTGGGTGTGAGGAGATGTAGTTTGTGATCCCCGCTGTGGCACAAAGATGCTGAAAGGAAGTAGGATGCTGTAAAACCCATTTGCTGTATGACTTGGATATGGGCTCTTACCTGAGAGATCTTTTTAACAAAACCAAAGCTTTAGGATTGCGCTTCAGACAAGCTGTTCACTTAGATTAATGTTGTTAGCTGACCTAATTTGCAAGCTTGGTAGCTGGAGGGACAGAATACTGCCTCTGACTGAAACCTGTTGGCTTGTTCTGTGCTCTACTGCCTGCACAGAATTAAAGATATCTATGAGTAAATGCCATGACATTCTTTTTAAGGCTGCCTTTAAAACAATACTGAACATAGAGGCTATGCAGCATTGGCTGCTTCAGCTGACAGACATGAGGGCACTGAAAAAGCTATTGTACTCTCTCAGAAATGGGATTCCAGGTTTGCATACTGTACCTGGAACCCCCTGCAAAACTTAAAACAGACCGATAAACTTCAGCTGGCCAAACAAATGGCTAGATTAGACTAATTTGGCAGATGGGAAGCACCCCGAGGCCTCGACTGCATGCCTCAACAGCATGCAACCGCAGAGAGAACTAGACGGGGTGAGTGAGCGGGGAAGGAAGCCCAGAGACTTGCCTGCTACGTGTACTCCCATTTGGCACTCAGACCAAACTACCATGGCTATCCAAGCATCCCTGCTGCCCCCAGTGTTCCTAAAACAGGCTGACACTAGATGATGCAAATAGGGCTTTGACTCTAATGGGAAGAGCAGTTTGAATAGCTTGCATCAAGCTAGCTCTGTCCTTGCAAGAGCCTTGTGTGAGCTGCAGCACTTGGCCTATGTGGCCGTGTGATGGTTCTCTGCGCTTCCTGAGACCTTCTCATAATACATATTGGGCACTGCCCAAGAGCAGTGTTAGCTTTGAATTTGCGAGCTGATCTTGGGCTGAGTACCCTCCTTTCCTAAAGGAGAGGCTGGAAATTGAGAGCACGCCGCACCTTGCAGGATTGGGCCCAAATTGAGCAGTGACTCAATTCATAGGCTAATGAGCTCACAGTCCAACATTAGAATCTGTCCCCGTCCGTCGTTCTCTCTCCCCCCCACCCCCCATCTGAGCACTGGCAGCTCTCAAAGTGAGCAGCCCTGACACCAGTACTCTGGGCTGGGCAGGGACAAACCTGTGTCCTTCCTTGTTTAAGTGGAGTAATGGGACAGCTCCTGATCCCATTAAATTCAATAACATCTTTGCTATTGAAGTCTATGGGAATTAGATGTGTAAGCTGCCTTAGGTGCTTTTGTACATCCCACTGGATCCCTATCTGCATCTTTAAGCCCCTAAATAGCTTTGGCCTGTAGACTCTTGTGATAATTGTTTAGAAAGTCTCTTTAGCATTGAGACAAGAAGCCTAAATGCTCCTTTAATAAATTTTGTGTGTTTCCTTTAACTGTGCAGGGATTGGCTCCTGCTCCAGTGTTCGAGATGTATCCCAGGATAAGAACGGTTGCACTATATACCGTCTCAATCACGTTGATTGCGTTCCTTATGTATATAAGGAAAGAGACTAAGTTGGCTGTGTCTCCAGCAGCCAGGAAGATAGCTGCACCAAATCCCAGCAATACGTTCTGGGCCCTGGAGCAGACTGAACCCAGCAAATGTTTGCCAGACCTGACAATTGCCAGTTCCTCTGCTGCACTCCCAGAGCTTCACCGCACCTTCTTAATGTACAAGCACTGCAGGAACTTTTCCACACTGCTGAAGCCCTCGAGATGCAGTGAGGAAACATTCCTCTTGCTGGCAATCAAGTCTCCCCCAATCAACATAGACCGTAGGGTTGCTATCAGGAACACATGGGGGAAAGAAGTGGCCATTGGCAGCAAGCCAATCAAGCTGGTGTTCTTGCTTGGGCGCTCAGAGGCCAAAATCCAGGCTCACTCCCTCCACCAGCTGCTGGTCTATGAGAGCCAAGAGTTTGATGACATTGTCCAGTGGGATTTCACCGACAACTTCTTCAACTTGACACTGAAGGAGCTGCACTTCCTCCGGTGGTTCATGGAGGATTGTCCCCAGGCCAGGTTTGTGCTGAAGGGCGATGATGACGTTTTTGTCAACACCTACAATATCGTTGAGTTCCTCAAGGAACTCAAACCTGGGCAGGATCTCTTTGTTGGGGATGTGATCAGCAAGGCCCGTCCTATAAGAAACACCAAAGTAAAATATTTCATCCCGGAGTCTATGTACAAAGCGCCCTACTATCCTCTCTATGCTGGTGGCGGTGGCTATGTGATGTCCAGAACGACAGTGCAGCGACTCCAGAGCACCGCTGAGGACACCGAACTCTTCCCAATAGATGATGTCTTTGTGGGAATGTGTCTGGCAAAGATGGCAGTGACTCCATTGAACCATGCTGGCTTTAAGACCTTTGGGATCCAGAGGCCCTTTAATCCTTTTGATCCATGTCTGTACAAAGAACTGATGATAGTGCACAAGCTGAACCCCACCGAGATGTGGATCATGTGGACGCTGGTAAAGGATGACCGTATTAGGTGTGCTGTATCATTAACTCAGTAACTCACAAAACGAGACTGCTGATGCTAAGGGGGGAGCGAGGGAACAGAACGATGGTGGTGGTTACTCCAGATTGCTTAAACTGATATTAAAAATAGAAACAAAAGAAAGTTGTAGTAGATGATACATTTTTAACAGACTGTAGTTTTACAGTAGGGTAATGTTCTGCAATGAGCCTCTGAAAATATATTGTTGGGTTACTGAAGCATCACAAGGTTGAACTGAAAACACGTAGGGAGATAGCTCAGGGACTTGGTATTGTGATTGGGATTGCTTCCTCTCTAGATCACTGTTTTGAATTCCGCCCACCTGGGTGGTTCTGAGTGGCTGGTTGCAAAGTGAGGTGGTGGTCTTAGTGCCAGTTCTGATGGTGGCTCTTGGACGCCAGTGTCCAAGTTACAACTGCCAACCTTACTAGCAGTCTCTAGTTACTGGCCTTCCTACTAAACAGGCAATACAGCCTGAACTCACCCATTGACCCATGAAATCAGGGCTAAGGCACAAGAAGTGTGTGGACAAGCTTATGCTGCTGGGTCTGTGCATCTCCTGTCAAGGACTTCACTGTCCAGGGTTAGCAATCCAGCAGACTTCACCAGCACTAAATTTACTTAATGGGGATATGGGGGAAAGAACACAGAGATGATGATCTCTAAATCTTTCAGTTGTCTGTTCTTAACACAGCAAGGCCCTTAATTCTAATAGCACTGACTTCTAACCAGCTCTTTTTCTTTCGGTTTTATCTACTTACATTAGATTATTTGCACTGGAATTTCTGCACAAAAATACTTGACAATGGGATTGGGAGAAGAAACAAATTGCTATTAATCACTGTAATAACAATGGCTTTTTTTAACAGCAGGTATAAATAAATACAGTTTTGAGTGTTTACATTGAGTATTCTTGTTCTACTGGAAGTACAACTGAGATGAGACTATCAAAAATAAATCCAGGGTTATCTGACAGCTGCCTCCATCAGAGGTTACACAGCTGTAAATGGAAAATCTATCTGAATGGCTTTGTGGGAAGTGGGACTTGCTAATTAATGGCCTTGTGGCGGAGTGTGGTATAAATCCCTACACAGGTCCTATGTCACCTTGGTGCTGAGTCAATCCCTTGAGTAAAGTTCAAGCTGACCCATCCTCCTGGGTACTCATCTGGAGCTTTTCAACTTCATGAAATAATCCAGCCTTGCACTGCTGTGTTGCAGGTGAGAGGAGGAGGCCTGGATGTGGTAGTAAAGTGCTGCTCTTGGAGGAGCGAGACCTCAATTCTAGTCTGATTGCTATGACCTTGGCACCTGCAACTGGAGGGGCAATACTACCACACAGATGTGAGATGGTCCTTCATTTATGTTTGTTTGTAAAGTGCTTTGAGATCCACTGCAGGGAGGTCTCTTATCAAGAGAAACTGAGGGATGTAGAGGGTAAATTGCATCCTTCCACAAGGCAAGGGAGAGGAGAGTTTGACAGAGCTGGTACTAGAAGCAAGAAATTTCTGCTTCCCTGTCTTTTAAGTTTGTGACGAGACTGTTTAAACTACATCAAATCAATGGATTCTTATGTTGTGGGTTCCTGTTTGCCAGTGTATTATGCCTTCACTGTCACTACTCTGCTTGCTTTTATTAGTGCTTAACCTGAATTGCCTTTCTCGTTACTTCTGATGTTCTTGTCAATTCCCTTTTGGTGTTGGAGGGTCTCACCATTTTACTTAGGGTTGTAGTTGTCTGAAGGCACCAGGGATTGTAACCTTGGATACTATTCCACTTGTCACTGTTGTATGATACTTGCTCACTGTTCCTATAGTGGACTCTGCCCTGGGATAAGCACGCGATTCCTAAGAATCTAGGAAGAGATCATAGAAATAGATAAGCAGTTGAAGAGGAGGATGTTTGAAAGCAGAACTGCCATTAAGAGACTAGCCCATAATGTGGGTTCATTTTTACCTAAACTTAACTTTCAGGTCACAGATTATTTTTTTATTAAGAACAATATAAGTCTCTAATGAATACTACTGTACCTGCCCACCTTTCTGTTCAGGTGTAGTAATTCCTGATGAAGGGTTAAAAACATGATTAGGAAGGTGTTTAAGTCTGAAGTGTTTCTGTGTTGCTCTATTTGTAATGTAGGCATAAGGTAGGGTAGTAAAACTTAATGCTTGGATTTTTAGGAGAGAGAGGGGAAGCTTGTTCACTGGACACGGATATTCTCTGTGGGCACTTTTCATCCATTTCCAAAGAGGTGTGTGAGTCACTTGTGTGTGTGTTGCTATCCAGGATAGGGGTTGGTACCTTTTATGAAATACTACTGTATAATTTCTTTGTTACCCTGGACAATCCCAGATACAAACTCGGTGGGATACAGTAAGAAATAACGTTTAGCGTGCCTCTCCAAGCACTGTACAAACTAGCATGTGGTGATAAGCTGCTATCAGTCGATAGGACTGGAAAGGACTTTGCCTCTCTCCAATGGCAAAGTAGACAAATTAGTTTGGGTGTTAATGACGCATGTTACAGGGCTGAGTTTACAGTTGCAGAGGTATGTGTGTGCTGTCTTAGCAGAATAGTGATACATTACAACTGCGACCAAGTGAAGAAGGAAACAGAAGTTGGTTTGGGTGAGAAGCCTGACTCAGACAGGAAACGTTGTTCTGCTTTCCAGGGTACTACATAAATAGAATCTAATCTTTTCGTGATAGTCTATGCCACACAAACGTGTGACAGAGCTACACTGGCACCTTCGCAGGCACGAGGGCTGTACCAATGACACG
Source organism: Chrysemys picta bellii (assembly GCF_011386835.1). Classification (NCBI taxonomy): domain Eukaryota; kingdom Metazoa; phylum Chordata; order Testudines; family Emydidae; genus Chrysemys; species Chrysemys picta. Next base: position 27,976,294 of record NC_088805.1, read on the forward strand.
TATATCCAGCAATGCTAGTACATGCAATTTTGGATGATAAATATAAATGGCTTGGCACCAGAACTCCGCCCCCCCCCCCAGCTAATCTGCAGCTGCTCAGATTTGTTCACACCGTGCAGTTAGAGAGAGAGGCTGACCCCATGTGGCACTGTTGCTTGCTTAGAGCCTTGTGCCAACAGTGCAACTGCAAATAATTCCCCCCTCCCTCCCCTCTGTTAGGGGTGGTTCCCATAATCCTCCATCCTAGAACTGTATTCAGGGGTCCTTAACGGCTGCTATGACCATCACCAAAGTGTAAATTGATTGTTGTTTTTGGAAGAGACTCACTAGTAAATATAGGCTTTAATTTAACCTCTAACTTAGTGTTATGAAAGTATTCACCCTCCACCTGTAAGATTTCTTCTGGCTAGGGGCCGTGAAAATATTTTCTGATACATCTTTTCATTTGATACCAATGCCCTTTGCACAAACATTTACAAACCCAAACATTTGATTGCAACGAAGCAAATATCAGCCAGGAAATATTTTATTTCTTACTAATGCAGGAGAGTTACAATTACCTAAGGTTACTCTGCACTCTTTTCTTGTGTAGTTTAATCTAACTATAGTTTAAAACTCCCCATTAGCTGCAGTCACACAGTGCTACAGGGATCCCATCCCCTTGTTAAAAAGGTAAAATGGAAATGAAGTTCAGAAACATATTCTCAGGGAAGGTGGTATTGGGGTGGAAGACTTTCAAACACTCAGTGCTAGTTATAAATGCCAAAACAAGTCCAGAACCTATAATCTAACACAAGAATATCACGAAATCTTGGGGCGGGAACTTTCACACGGACTGGGGTCCTGTAGAAAATGGCACTTTAAACAAATTTAACAATTACTAATACACAGAAGTCTGTTTCTCTAAACCATACCTATTGGCTAAATATATATTACCAATACTCAGCTGTCTTGTAATTCAGCATTACACAAATATTAAAGGGAGATTTTCATAAAAATCTAGTCGCCACCGTTCTACAGTACAGATAATAAAACAGCACATGAATTTGGGGAAAATACAACCATATATTCAATACGAAATTAAACTGCTTAAATGACATAAAGGGAAAGAAATGAGATACTCATGAACTGCTGAAATGTGGTTTGAAAACCCAGCATGCAGTGAAGCGCTGTCATTTGACTATCAAAGAGGAAGCTACATTTTTCCTGCAATTTGGAGCAGACTACAGCTACGCTACTTGAAAATTTACATTCTGAGCACTGTGTTGTGAGATCAAATAGCATTTGCCGCTATTTGTGGTGTGTCTGCCTTTGCAACACTATGTTCCCTATTGACACACGCACTATTTTAAATGTGGCACAGCAACAAAATCCTTCCTTCACTACAATGGAAAACCAGTTGTATTGCATCATGCTGGTTGTGTTCCTATTAGATTACAAGCAAGTCTGCATAAACACATCTACCATACTCTATACTACAGTAATCACTGAGTGTAGATCTTACAGATTTCCAAGATTTGTAGCAATTCTATCAGTTGTCTTCTTTTGATACAATTAAGTGCAATTAGACTACAGTAGTTTGCGTTTTATTAAACAATGAGATATCCATTATGAATTGTCACAGTCAAAATAATTAGAAAATAGCACTAAAAAAATCAACATTGTTAACCAAACTGACTTTCTGACAATGAAATGTAATTCTGTTGTTCGACTAGAGATATAATACCCACTAAGATTAACTTGCTTCATAGACTAGAAATAATTATTTTTAAATGTCCCTCTTTGGTTGCAATCTACAATTAGTTTTAGACATTGGGAATTTCCAAGGGTTTAGTATTAAATCATCTGAATTAGACCCTCATGGCAGCAGACCCAAACACTCATCAACAAAGTATCTTTAACAGCTAATTTCACATTTGCATAGTTGTACACTTAAATAAAAAATTACTAACAATGCATATTATAATAATGGTAATTTAAAAAATAAAGAAGTTTCAAACACCTGAATCTGGCTGGTGGCTAAGGTATAGCAGATCTGTGGGGGAGAAAATTATTGCCCACTGCCACCAATTATCAACAGATGGCATGCCTGTCTTCAATGCCTTTTCCTTATCCAACATCTATTTTCTTAATGATGTGGGAAACTCAGGGCCCTGGAATTAGTGGTATGCTATCAGATACTCCAAAGGTGATATTTGGAAGGTTTTTTTTCAGTCTTCGCGAAGATAAGACTCTTCGACTTCCTCTGTGGTTTTTGGGATACTGCATGGCTGTGACGATTCCTCAACTTTTGTGTTAATGAGCTCTTCTGTCTGAGCTTCAGCTAACTTGGTCTCTGCTTTCTGTGACAGCTGTCGTACCTCTTGCACCTGTGTTTTCACCAGCTGAATATGGTTGCGAGCTGTCACTGAAGCTTGATCTGCACCTGAAAAACACAGTAATTTAAGTAAATTCATTCAGAAACAGCCCTTATGATAAAACACCATCAATTAAGACCAGGATTAAGTTGGTAGTAATTAAATATCATGTTTTACTAAACTGTTCATGTTCTAAGCAAATCAGACAGTTTTGAAAACATAGTTTACTCCTCTTTATTGTCGATTAATAACTAGATATTTTTAGACTGTATTATCATATGACGGAATGGGAATTTTTTTCTCAGAATATCCCTCCCAACAAAGTTTGGATTGCCAATTAGTGCAAAATTAGGTTGTGATTTTCTGTGATGTGGCCACATGGTCTGTGAGAAATAAACCAAGATGAACAATCATCACATGGTAGCAATTTTCAGTCACTAGTGGTCTATTCTGGATTTGAACCTGCTGTCTATGTGAATGACTATATTACAGTACTTGAACAACCTAGTCTTCTCACTATTTCATTAATATTATATTTAGTTTCAAGAATATTTCTTAGTCAAATTTATACTACAATTTTTCCTTATTTCCTTAAATGAAATAATCAGGTGTTTGTTATTATTTAATTTAAATAATTAGATAATTGTATTAAATTATGGTTTTCAGAAGTACACCTCTACCTCGATATAACGCTGTCCTCGGGAGCCAAAAAATCTTACTGTGTTATAGGTGAAACCGCGTTATATTGAACTTGCTTTGATCCACCAGTGTGCGCAGCCCCGCCCCCCCGGAGCATTGCTTTACCGCGTTGTATCCGAATTCGTGTTATATCGGGTAGCGTTATATCGGGGTAGAGGTGTACTAAGCACTTCAATTGAAAATACAGAGGAACTGAGCAGCTGTGTCCTCCGTGGAAGACACAGGCAGCTCTGAAAATCAGACCATGTGATTCTCGCTCTGCACGCTAACTAAGCATATTTAGATTTAGTGTCAAGCTTGCCTGCACCTTTTTAATAATAAATACTGCCTATTTGCCAGGGGAAAGTTTGCTAAAAAATTACAAATTCCAGCTGATACTGAGGAGTGTATTACAGTAATGCCCGAATACCTGATTGATATGCAGCTTCTGCTGCCATCTCTGAAAGATGTAAAGCAGTCATCCAACTGGATTCTAACTTCAGGAATTCTTGCTGCTTTGTAGTCATCTATAATTAAAAACAAAATGTCATGTAACACTGTTTAACACTATCTGAACCCACTTTTTGTAAGACACTCTTACAGCCATGTTAAATTAATGAATGGAGAAATATTTCTTAAATAACAAAAAGGAGACAAATTGATGACTGCAGAAGTTAGTTAATTCTTTACCTCAACTCTTGCTCCTATGATCACCTGCCATACTGCATCCTCCTCTTTGGAATTCATTTTCCCAAGAAGATTTGTATATTGCCGGTAGAGAGAGACCAGTGTGTAAACTGCCTGCAAAAGAGCATAAGTCTAGCACAGCTACTTGAGAAAAGTACTCAAAATATGCAAGTGCTACTTACTTTCAAACTAATTTTGCATCTGCTGATGTTCTCACATTATTGTCTTATGTTGCACAGTAGACAAAAATGGGAAATGATCTAACACTTTCTCTTGTTTTAATCCCCTATAATATTTAGTGAGGAAATCATTTCTGGATAATCTCAGAAGTGCTTTTTGAACTTTGCTTTTGCTGGTATTGTATTAGTGTTCATTAATGTAATTAATCTGAAACAATGTGTTGAAAAGATTTCATTGTAATTCAAGTCTAGAAAAATTAGAAATTGACAGTTTAATATTGTAAAACAAGTTTTGTGATATCCTAGAAACTTAATAGTAACAGCACAGATAGAACTCTGATTCTCCTGCTGAAAAAGCAAGTCTATTAGCACTTGAGCTAGAAGAGAACCTCCCTTGAAATAAGGACCCATAATACACAAACACTTTGATTCTATCTAGCAGAGGGCAGTAGTACATATACACAAAAACTAGCCAGTTCATTACACATTTTAGAACTGAAATATTGCCAAACTGCTTATTTTGTATGGAAAATCTTGGCAGGAATGAGACATAATGGATAAATTCTCCTTATGCATGTCAGTCTTCAATTTCTGCATTTACTTATCTACAGTGATATATTAAAGGCAATGCTAATCAGTAGTTAATTTAATATGGACAACTATTCTGCTTAATTTGGCACTTTTCAAATTTCACATTTGTCACATTTCAAATAGGCCTTTTTAGAGTTTCAAACTCAGATTGGAAAAATATTTGTTATTGATGAAACCTACATATTGTTCTTGCCTAGAAAAGAAGTCAGGAAGGTAATGGATGTATTTTTAAAGAATGCTTGATATCTGGCTTTGGTTTTCTCTGTCTAGATATTAGACTACTATTTGCAAAGTTTAGCCTCACTGCTCATGTGAAGGGTCCACATTTCAGGAAGTAGTTCGTGCCCGGGCTTCTCTTGAAGAGAGTTTCACAAACCTCTAAAAATCGCTTGTGCCTTGGATCACGATCACTCCAAAACAGCAGCAACACCTCCTCTATTGTCCACCAGGGACATGTTCAGTTCACTTATTTTGACATGTCTGATACACCAATTCAAGCTGAACTGCTACCCCAGAAGCTCTACATCCCTGTTTGACTTCACAAATCAATGTAAGTCCATTTTAGGTATAAGAGCTGATTTAATAGTTGCAGTTAGAGCTTGTCTTTGTGAGAGAGTTAAATACTCCAGCTGTTGCAGTATTAACTTTGTACTAATGTAGGCAGTCACTCATCTTACCTTTGTATACTCTGTTAATGCTTCAATTAATGCATATGTTGTTTGAGAGAGAAGAGTACAAGTACTGTCTGTTACCAGAGAAATTGCCCTTCTAATCAAGGCTTCATGACTGAGAGAAGTGGGCTCATGTTTCTGAAAGACAAAAGATTTACACAGCCTTTACACTGGTTTTCAAAGACAGACAACTTATAATAAAAATGTCTTTTCCGGTAAGCAAAAAAAACCCCACAGGAGCCATTGCTAAAAATAAATTGCTGGTCTGCCTTAACTCTTAAATAACTAACTTCTGAAAAATAGAACAAAATTTTACTCCAATAGTTCCATTCTCTTCTTCTCATGTCCTGTAACTGCTTCTCTGCAGGGCCTACATTTCAGGAAGTAGTTCACCAAAACATATTTTCCTGCAAGTTTTTTTTTTATTTTTTTTTTTACAACCAGTTTTTCTATTTTTATTTCCCAGTATTTGCCTGAGTCAGAACATTGTAATATATATGCAAAACATATTCTTATCTTGTTTCCTGTCTGATGGTTATCAGTGGGTTGTAAAAGTTCAGGCACACTAGGCAACATGCAAGAGCTGAAACTCTGTTAATTACATACCAGGACCACAAGTAAATTTCCCCCTATGAATTGTGGGCTTTGCTCTATTAATAGTGGGATTCCTGAATGATGTGCCATGGCAGCTTGAGGCATCACAAAATAACAGCAAGTAATTTTCAATAATTTTATTATAAAATAGTATTTTAGTTATGGGACAACTGACACTAGGGCAAATCTATTTTACGTTGCCACTGATCTTTAAAAGTGAATGATGGTTTCTTGCTAAGTGGATTTAAGTCATACTCTTTATAGTGGAATCACTTTAAATTCATGCTTCTTTTAAAAGTCATCTAAGATGCAGAGAATTTCTAGATGTCCAGCTATGTCCCAGAAAGCTCAGTGGGCATACTGCAATATGCATACTAATAACATCATACAATAACTGGGTGGTTGTTTTAATTAATACAAGAAATTGGTCTATTTGCCACAAGCACACTCTTCCATCAAACACCTTAGAATATTAAAATCCGTGTAATGTATATTCACTCCAGTACATTTACCTGTACAATAGGGACTGCACACAGGGCTACTCCAAAACCCACTCCCACCATTTTGTTCCATGGGCCACTCAGTCCTGAGAAACAGCGTCTCCTAGCGTTAGCCAGAACAGGAAAACGTTGTCTGGGAACGAGAAACAAAGATAAGCACGCAGACAGCTGCACACTGGGAAATAAATATTCTGGAGGAGCAGAACACTTTGGGGGCAGAGACTTTTTTTTTTTCCACGCTATGTGTTTGCCTAGCACAGAGTCCTGCCCATGACTGGGTTTCTGACGCACTACCACAATACAAATAATACATTTGTTTGTTTTACAGTTAATTACCTAATCACAGTCTCAAGGAAAGATACAAGCTAAACAATTTGTGTATTGTAACTTCAGTAATAAGCTTATTGTCAGCAATTAATATAATTAACATGGATACAAAGCATTCAGATTAATAATAAAATACACTAACAGGGTCAAGTAAGCAGAACAGTAGGTTTATAATCAGAGGTCCTGAAACCAATACTTATGCACGTTTAACTTCATAGACAGGTAGTCAGTCCTATTGTAGTCAACGGGATTATGTCAATGTAAATGTGTGCTGCATCAGGGCCTTATTGTTGAACTAAAATAGTATGGTAGTGTATCAAATCATAAGTGAAAAGCATCTATTCTCTCCCTCACTACATTTATATGGTTTGAAGGTCAGATTTCTGAGAATGCACGATCAGTTCATTTTATAACTCATTCTCAAATTGTGACCTGTGGAACAGTGGTGGTTTGCGGAAGGCCGGTTTATCATTTGCAGCAGCTAAATGGCATTAAAAGACAACTAAAACAAGCTACATTCTGTTTAATATCACTTCTCCTGATAAGCAATTGCTGTAGTTACTACAGCCATGTTATATGATCACAAATGAGAGGTGGTCCACGTAGCTGAAAAAAAGAGCAAGAATACCATCTTCATATTAAAATACAAAAATACTCAACTAAATGAACAGTGCAGTGAGAACTAAATGTATGAGCCAAGCCACCTCACTCTCACAAGTTCCCACACAGAAGTCAATGAAACTTTTTGTATAAAGCAAACAATAATTGCTCACACTGTCTTTAGCACGTTACAGACTTAAAGGGCCCCTGCCAGATAATTTAGGCATAAACTTTAAAAATAATGATAATAGAAGTGATTATTACTTGTATTTATTATCCAAACAAAAACTGTTTTAGATTTAAACATTCTCCATAACTATTTACAACTCAAACACTGCACTAGTTCATGGGAACCAATACATGAGACCGACTCTTAGCAAAAGTGAGAACAGCCTAATTTCACTATGTAAATTGAGGGAATTATGAAAATGTAAACAGTGAAAATTAAGAGATTTAAAAATTAATTTCCCCCATATTTTTACTTAGCTGGGACTGCTTGTGTGCTTACAGTTAAGTACATGCATAGGTGTTTGGAGGTTCACGGTATTAAGCAAACCAAATAAGGAGCCTAATCTGTTACAATGTGTTACTTTGATAAGAGTCAAGTTAACAGGCTGGTACAACAGATAATGTTAGAAATAGTTTTCCATTTGGTTTAGACCAACTGCCAGCCTTGACCCATGCACTAACTGTGAAAATAAGTCCTGCAGGGACACGGGGGAGGGGTGTTGTAAAATAATTTTATTTTCAAACTTCAGAGTGTGTATCACGCAAAAAATGGGGCAGCCCAAAGTTCCTTTGTAGCCACTGTAAGGAGCAGCCCATTCAAAATGGGTGAGTCCCAAAGGTCAGACCTTGCCAATGACCCTTTCATTGCTGTAGCCCTGGTTCGCCAAGGATCTCTAAGCGCGGGGCTCACCCCGCTTTACTAAGGGGAAACTGAGGCACGGAGGGGTGCGGTCAATGGCCTGAGGAGCTACGCAGCGGTCTCATGGGTTAGGCGGTAAGGGGTGTGGCGCGGTGGCGGAAGAGATCTCGGGGGCACCGGAGGTTTCCGAAGCGGGAGGAGACACTCGGGCTCACAGGCGGGGAGCGGGTCAGAGAGGAGGAGGCGGCGGCGGCCCGCCGGGAGGTTACACCGGAGTCTCAGGGGCGATCGGGGTCTAGGGCGGAGCTCTCACGGGGGGGAGGGGGGAGGTTGCCAGGCGATACCTGAGCAGGGCGGAGCAGCACCGGAACCACCGGCTACGCACAGCGGCCGCCATCTCCTCGGGACTAGAGCAGGGCGGCGGCGCGCCGGAAGTGACGCAACACCCGCCCCCAGAGGCGTGGGGCTCCGCCTCCTAGAGACTCGCCCTGCCCTTAGCGGCGCAGCCGCAGTGGTCTGGCCAGCCGGGGGAGGGGAGCGGAGCCGCTGAGCGCTGCTAATAACGGGGAGGGGGGGGTGTGTCTCCAGAGTCCAGCCCCGCCCCTCGGAGGGAGGGGGAGGAGCGGGGACCCGAAGTGCTCAGGGGAGGAGGCGGAGAAGAGGCAGGGCGGGGGCGGGGACTGGGGGGCAGGAGGTGGGGCCGGGAGGCGGGGGCGGGGACTGGGGGGGCAGGGGGTGGGGGTGGGGCCGCGAGGCGGGGGCGGGGACTGGGGGGCAGGAGGCGGGGGCGGGGACTGGGGGGCCGGGAGGCGGGGCCGAGCACCCACCCGGCAGAGGGGAAGCCGGCGCCTGTGCCCCCAGTTTGAGAGCAGCCGCTGATAGTTATTGCGAGTCGGGCCTGTCTGCACCTGCCTGACCGTCATTTCCTCTAGACCCTGTCGCCCTAGGTTGCTTTCAGCCTGTCCTGTGAACTGTGTCAAAATCCGGCTCCCCCATGTCCCGCTTCCCCTCTAGCCGCTAGCCCGGTAACCCTTCGGAGAAGGGAGGTTGGTTTGCCATGATTTGTTCTTGTTACATACATGCTGGCTATTACTTGGAACCCTGTTATCCTGTAGGTGCTTACAAATGGATTGTTTAATAATTTGTTCCAGGTATCGAAATTCGCCTGTCAGGGCTAGCGTTCCCGAGGTCGTCTTTGTCCCTGGTTTGAAAGATCGGTACGCTGGCCTCCTCCAGTCCTCTGGCACCTCACTCTTCCTGCGTGCCTTTTCAAAGATCATTGCTACAAGCTCCAAGCTTGCTTCAGCTAGTTTCTTAAGTACTTAGCTGTCTTCACTAGCTCTAACTTATCTTAATCTTAATTATGGTAAGTGTCTGGGCACAATTAACATTTTTCATGAAGACTGAAGCAAAAGAGGCATTAAACTCCTCAGCCTTCTTCATGTCATCTGTTATTTGCTCGTCTTTTCTGCTTAGTAGAGCACCTACACGGTCTCTTGTGCCTAATGTAGTTAGAGACCCGCTTCTTCCTGTCTTTTATGTCTCTTGCTAGGTGTAACTAATTTGTGCTGTTCTGATTTTGCCAATACGTGTTTGTGCTGTTGATTTGTACTCAGCAATTTGTCCATGTTTTCACTTTTTGTAGGATGCCGTTTTGATTTTTAGGTCATTAAAGAACTAATGGAGTCATATTGGCCTCTTACTAGTCTGCCTAGCTCTCCTTCACATTGGGATAGTTTGCTGTTGTGCCTTTAATATTATCTCATTGAGAAATTGTCAATGCGTCTGAACTTTTTCCCTTATGGTTTGGTTTGATAACTACTATTTCTCCTGTCTATGCTGCCCTCTTGGTATTCTTGCAAATAGATCTGTTCCCCCCCCCCCTTTTCTTTTTTGTCAAGCTGGATTGATGCCATAAAAATGAGTTAGTAGGAATCAACACAAACAAGAGGCCATCTTTCTTTCAAAAGGGAAATAACTTAGTCTTGCTCATCTGATTTAAAGTATACATATATGTAAAGAGCATTTAGAGGTTGAAATGGATAGCACAAATGTGGAATCTTGTCTGTACAAGTAAAAAGTAGTGACAGGAATCGCAGGAGTAGAATGTGCTCCTAAATCAGATTTGTTCTGTGTGCCCACCAGGTTTGTAGCAGAACTAAGCCCTAAGAAAGTAGATAAACATTCTATTAGCATGGTAAGGATTATATTTAAGTCTGTCTCCTTAGATGTGACCATTCTTTGACTCTGTTTTTAATGCAGTTCAGTGGACTATGCTTAGCACTTGATGCAAAACCTCCCAGTGACTTCAGTGGGCTTTGGCTCAGGCCCTTGTTGCTTAATCTTACTTGTGTTCATTCACAGCGTCAATGCACACATGCTGGAATATAATGATCTTGAACTCACTTTTCTGTGCCACATAAGGGCTTGCAGACTTAGGCATTAGTGTGAATTTTGCCTGGTAATTTCTTAATGGGGCTCTTTCTAATAACTTCCTTAATTTCTTTACATTATAGGCGCAGCTGTATCCTTTGCTGGTTTTCCATTTTAAAACTCATTCTACAATGAGCAGCTTTTCTTGTTCCTTTCTGACATTTAATCTATAATTATCCCACACAAACACCTATTGATTTTAATGGGGCTACTTTGCTATTTATAAAGTCAAGTGACTACATTTGTTCTTGGGAGTGACGTTGCTAGTCTTTAAGTAATGAACAATTTGAATGATCTGAAATCAAAGATAGGAGTGAAACTTTGTAAATTAGCTGGACAAACTTTTTACTAGTGGCTTCTAAAAGTTTTAAAATATTCTATTTAGTTTTTATTCAGTTATTGTCATGGGCATCAACAGATGACACTGATCACTATTTTAGAAGGGTGTAGTATAAATACATTCTGAGGGAAAAATAATTTTCCCCTATGTCATAAATATTCTTAGTTATAGGGCACAACATGCCAAGTGTCACTGTATGACCAAATATCCACAGACTTCTGATTACATTAAAAAGAATAGGGACTGTGAAATAGATGTGTGTGTGTGTGGGGTAATTTCTTTAATTCAAATGACTTTTGTACTCACTTTAATTTTTCTAGCATTTTTGTACAGAAAGACATTTTAAGTGGCATAAAACGAGGCTTGAATGAGCTAGAAGCAGATTTCGCTAACATGACATCAGCTCAGTGGACTGCCTTGTGACACAAACCAAGAGAGAAATCACTTGCGCACTAGGACCCTGATCCTGCAGACTTATGTACATGCTAAAGTTTGCGCACCGTGAATAGTCTCAGACTCCCTTTGAAGTCAGTGGGGCTATTCATAGTGTAAAACATCTAAGCCTTTGCAGGCCTGAGACCACAATGTTGAGGTCAGTAAAACAACATCTGTGTTTTGTTGTAACACTGCAATTGGTGTAAACTTTGGTATCCAGAACCACACCATGTGGTTGCCCACATTTTACTGGTCATATGTATTTTTAACCATTCTGTAGGCTCATTTTCAACCCAGTAGTTTGCAGTTATTAAAATGTTTGTTAGAAGTTGGAAACGTGCCATGTAGGTCCTGGAAGTTAAGAGAGAGGTTTTGTTTTTCTTTCTAAAAATCATAGAATTATTTGAACAAACTCCCATAGACACTTGTCCTTTTTACACTTCTGTCTTCTGAAATAAAAGCATAAGAAATCAATTCAGCATGTTTGAGATTTAGGGTTGATTTATACTGACTTCAATGGAGCGATGCTGATTTACCAGGTACCGCTGTTTAGACTTACCACTATTTTAAGATGAACAGTTCTGACCCATAGAAATTACAGAAAATCCTAGCAGGTCATTTTATTCCCTCTCTCCCAGGAACAGGTTAGTTGCACAGGATATTTTTAGTGCTTTCTTATTCAGCATGGTCCCAGTAAAACTCTCCCCTTGCTGGTTTAAACTCTTCTAAATATGCTAATATCACGGTCTGATGGGAAAGGCTGGGAAACTTAACCCAAAACTGGCACCATCAGATAAAAATGTGGAAACAGAAAGAGAGGAGACACGTGGGTTATGCTGATTTGAGGGAAGCACGTCCAGGACTGAATAAGAGGATCAGAAATAAAAAGTTAAGCATCTCTCTGCCTTCACCTCCATAACAAGGCTGATTGAAGCAGACATGTCTGGACTTGATTGCTCAGAGGCCAGCTCACACTCTAATGGTTCTGCACCACTTCTGGGTTTTCTCCCTCCCTTTCATCCACCACCCTCAACAAGCTGCTATTCTCAGGAGTGATGTCAAAAAGGAGAAGATTGATCAGAAGACAAAATTGCCAGCAATCTTTCTGATCCTTCAGGCATGGAGCAGAGTTGAGCCCAAAGATTGAGTCTGGAAGAGCCACTGGGGGTCAGCAAGGTGTTTTTTAATCATTTTTTGTTTTACATAAGAAAATAAGATTGTATTTAGCCAATAATAAAACAAAGACTTGCAAAGTTTGTGGAGCCAAAAGGAACTGACATTCTATTTGTTGAGCAGACGCCAGCTGCAGGGTACTTGGTGGTGACTGTTGCACATTCTGGACTAGTCTGTAGCCAGAGAAGATAGAGGGGAGCTGTCACTTAAGCACCAAAAAGTAAGTTGTCCAGCCAGCCAGGAGCAGTGCTCCAATCAGCACCGTGTAACTGAACAGCACGAAGGCCAGGAGCTCCTTCAGCACTTTCAGGAAGTGGACAGCGAAGGACTCCTGCATGGTTCGTCCAAGCACCACAAGCCAGATGGGATTTCTGCGGTTGTCTCACACTCTGCTCCGCACTAAAGTATCCTGATCTGAAAGGAAGAGAAATAAAGGGGAGGATGAGCCATTCTGAGCAGGCAGTTGCAGAGCTGAGGGAGAGCCTGCTAATTGCATGTAGAAAAGTCTGGATTCAGGTAGCTTCTGGTGGTGGTGTATAAACAAAGTCTGTGGACACTATAGTTTGTCAGAAGCTTTTTAATTGCCAGGGGAGAGTGTAAGGCCGGGACAGTGGTTGTATATTTGGAAAGTCTTTTTCAGAGTTTTCAGGATGTGTAGTGCTGAAAGGAGCTGCAGGAGCTGATCACAAACCAGGTTAAGACAGGGGTGGGGTGAGAGAATGGAAGAACCAAGCAAGGTTAAAAATATATGTGGGTGGACTAGGGCAGGGGCAGGCAGTTGAGGTCCCAGTCAGTTCCAGGAATTATTCCCTTCTGTCAGTTGATATGTGGCTGGCGAGCTTTGTATTTAGAGCATTCGCCGATGGTGCATTAGTACCAACAAAAAGCTCTAATCAAAGTGGTCAATTTCTCCAGAGAAGCCACTGTTAATATTTAATGTTATAATTGCTTCTAATGGACAGACGGGCACAGAACAGGCTTTTTGTTTCGGATCAGGGGAAGATTTGGGATTAAAGATAAATTTATTTATCTGAAAGCTTCATAACTCCTGTTAAAATAACCTTTTTTTAAAGGGGAAAGGATAAGATGTTTTAAACTTCTTTCCTCCCCAGTTAAATATATATTTGTGCATTGCCCAATCAGTTGCCACCAGTTAGTGAACTTTGTGTAAAATCTCAACATAATTGCAATAGCTGTTTGCTACTTAGGCTTTTAAGATGTAAGGACAGATATGTAAGGAATCCTATTCCCATCTCCACTTGCATGTTCACTGACCCTTCATCAGAAAATTACCAGAGCAAAAAGATTTGTACCTTTGTATGCATGACCAAAAGGAAAATGAAACTAGGTTTAGGATAATACTAACCAAAAAGGATTATTTTTCTTCCAAATAGTATACCTCCAGTTGGAGCAAACTGAATTCCATCCTACCACTTAACGAAAGAGTGATTAATTAGAAACATGAAGTGAAATCTAAACAGCAGCTTTCAAATATATATATTTTGTTTTAAATTTTTTTTAAACTCCCCACACCCCACGCTATGGTCAGGTGTATTAATGTGTTATGGAAAATACTGCAAATTAACAAAAATTCTGTTAGATGTAGTTTTTCAGAGTATGGAAGTTATTTACTAACCAACGTTTTACATCATTCTCATTATAGAACAAAACATATGTTGACAAAGAGATACATAAATGGCTTACCGTGGGATAGATGACTGGATTTACTTCTTAAAGTTTCTGTTTCTATCTGCTTTTGTTCTGCAGCTTTCTCTTGAATTTCTGGCTTCTAAAAGGTTGGTGCTGTAGTTTGATCCCCTTCTGGTCTGCTAATCCGAAGAGTCAGGAGTAATGAGGTTGTATTTACAGCCTGCACCAGTACTAATGGACTAGGTGTGGTCAGAGACCAATTATTATATCTGACATAGACCCTTTGCTTTCTCTGTGCTGACAGCACAACAGTACAGAACAATCCAACCATTGGTATTGCCATAAATCCTAGGGAGATTTTTGATGTGAACAATATATTGTATATTTTAAAATGCGTTAAACTCCCCGCCTCCCAGCTATGTCATCTAACACTGCTTTTGTAAATGTCCTTATTTTTTCTACATCACATCTTAGGCTCATCTGCTTCCTCTTATTTCACCAGTTTCCCATGTTTTTGGAGACTTTATTGTGCATATTCTGCTTTTTGTATAATTTTCTGCTCTTAACAGCCCTGTTCTCACAGAGGGACCATTAAAGAAGGAGGAGGATGATACTGGAGTGGAACTGGTGAATCTCTTAAGATCAATTGGACATGACCAGATGGATGCCTGTAGATCTAGTTAGGCCCTGTTATCAAAAGTGATGGATGAAGATCGGCTTATCTCTGCAATATCACCAGTCCAGTTCTGTACATACTGTATTTCACATATCCACACCACAGAATCTCTGCCTCTGAGAGAGAGACTGCTTGGTTTTTTAAATGACAGAAAAAATGTCAAGATGTCAGTCTAGTCTCAGTGAATTGGTTACTAATAATCCTATTTAAAAGGTAAAGGTTGTTTGGGTTGGCTTTTAAACAACCAGACATATATGCAGCTCAGAGCAGCAAGAGCATCTCCTGCAAAGCAAATCTCTTACCTACTGAGACATTATGCTCTAGCAAATGGCCTCTTAATTTAATCAGGATTTCTTGTTATCAAATTATTACCCCGTGGTCAGAAAGACCTTAGCTAGAAGGGAACATAAACAAGCTCAGGAAGCTTATTAAGAAGTAATTGCTCCCCGGGAGATGTGGTCAACTCCAGGCTTTGTTTCTTGTTGTTTCTAGGAAGAGACCCTGTAGCTGCTGGGTCTGTGTAACTGTCAGTCTAGCTGCTAGTTGTGATGTCCCTTCAGAAATGCTATGCTGACACACAGTGCTCTTTCTGGCCAAAGTTGAAGTTCAATTTGATACGCAGGTTAAAAATATTTTCTTAGGAAACAAGTCCAGTTACTAACTAGTTAGTACAAATGAAAAAGGTAAATAATCTAGCACTTCTTGTTTAACTATTTATGCTATTACCTTTTACATTTCACTTGGCTTGGCTAGTAAAACCAGATTAGTCAGTTTTAGTCTTCTCTCTCCTCAGTTTTGTTCTCTCTGTCTCAGGCAGTATCAAAATGATGCAGTATTACAGGAGAAAATGTATATCCAAATGAAAGAAAAGTCCATTTAAATAATAAAATGATGAAATTCTATTGAGGAACTGTCAATTTGATTTTTTTTAATCACTAAACCTAACCTCACTGTTGTCACTTTATACTCAAATATACTAGCAAAGATAAACTATAAATGTGTTTGTATATGGTTAAAAGTGTAAGGCAAAGAAGTTTGCAGTGGTGCAATATGTAATTCTTTATGGCTTGATTTTCAAAGGTGCTGAGTATTGATTCCAATACTTTGGGAAATCAGCCCACTATTCTGTAATACGATATAAGGCATCACTGTGACAGCTGCTTTATTATTGGGGAGCTCATGCATACCTGAGGTAAGAACAATCAAGTGATAAGTTTCCCGTTCAGGTTTTTTTACATACTTTAAAAAGTCAAATGTTCCTTGAAATTAAATACTTACCAAAGAAATAAAAATGTGAAATATGAGTATATTACTAGTATGGAAGAAAGCTAGGGGCAGGTCTACACTACAGCCAGGATCAACGCTCTGAGATCGATCCATTGGCAGTCAATTCAGTGGGTCTAGTAAAGACCCACCAAATTGACTGCAGATCGCTTTCCAGTCGATCCTGTACTCTACCCCCCCAACGAGAAGAGTAAGGTAAGTAGACAGGAGATTTTCTCCCGTCTGCCCCCCGCGGTGTAGACCCCGTGGTAACTCGACCTAAGGTACGTCGACTCCAGCTACATTATTCACGCAACTGGAGTTGCATAGCGTAGGTTGACTTACTGCAGTAGTGTAGACATAGCCAAGATCTTGGCTAAGCAGTTTCACAGATTTTTCTCCCATCAACCACCGGGGTGTAGACCCCACCGTAACTCGACCTAAAGTACGTTGACTCCAGCTACGTTATTCACGTAGTTCGACTCACTGTAGTAGTCGAGCTACATGAATATCATAGCTGGAGTCAATGTACCTTAGGTCGAGTTACCGTGGGGTCTACACCCTGGGGGGTTGACGGGAGAAAAATCTCCCATTGGCTTACCTTACTCTTCTTGTCAGGCGTAGAGTACAGGCGTCGACTGGAAAGTGATCTTCAGTCGATTTGGTGGGTCTTTACTAGACCCACTAACTCTACCACCGGTGGACTGATCTCAGAGCGTTGATCCCGGCTGTAGTGTAGACCTGCCCTTAGTAAAGTCGTCTGTTTCTGCTTGAAGAATACATGCACTAAAGGGAGGATTTGGTTAAATATTAGGGTTTGTTTCACAAATGTTCACTGAACAATTTAAAATAAGCAAATGTAGCAGAACATAGAATGTTCATCTAAAAGACAAGGCTTGTGATTAGATCCCAATTCAACAAGAAATTGAGACTATTTAAAGGATTAACAAGACTATAACTATGGGGTTGGAGACAGGTACGTGCCCCATGAAAGAGGGTGAATTCTAAAGCAGGAGACATTGTTAAGGCAAGAGTATCTTCTGAAAATGGCTCCCGTTTTTTGGTCATTTTAATAGTTTGGAATTTTCAGAAGAGTTAAGGGAGGTTGATTTTAAACATTCTTCTGATATTTATTTTACAAGGTTTATTTACCATCCCTCTCTTTCAAAAGGAAAGAGCTTCCCCTCTGTTGAACTGGACTACATCTTGGGCTTGAGCCTGCAAGGTGCCATGTCTAGCAAAGCACGCAGGCATGTACTTAACTTTAGGCAGAGGCTGTAGTACCCCTGAAATCAATGAGACTAAGTACATGTTTAAAGTTAAATCTGGGTTTAAGTGCTTTGCTGTGTCAGGCAAATGTGCTCAGCACATGGTGGGAATAAGCCTGTTCTAAAGTGCTGCATGTTTGGCCAGATTTCTGGGCCAAGCTATTAAAATCACTCCAAATCTGAATGAATTTCCAGTAAAATGCTCTGCTATTTTTCCAGTTAAAGCAGCAGCAAATGTAGTTGGGCACAAAGGGTATGATGGTGAGCTTGAAAGAAACACCTGGATATTCTTAAGAGAGAGACTGGTTTGAACTTGACCTCCAGCTGCATTAGTAACACGGGAATACGGCTCATTATGAATTCAGGGACGCTAGGTGAATCACCGAGGAGAATTAATCCAGCTCCCCTAAACTCAGGGGGTGTCAAGCACCCTCTGCGCTTGAAATGGGGGCTGACGCTACTCAGCACTTCTCAAGTAGGATGCCTAGTGCAGTGTTTCTCACACGTGGCCACTATGGGCTTGGCTTGCGGCCACAGCCTCCTGGGCAGTGATGGGGGGGTGCAAAGCAGTGGTCCCTCCCACAGGGCCACGAGGTTGGACCCTGCTCCCCTCTGGAGAGACAAATGCTGGAGGAGCAGACAGCTAGTGGGTTCCCCACCTTCCTGGGGACCAGTGGTGGCCAACCTGCAGCCCGCAGGCTGCACATGGCCCCTCAGGATAATCCACTGGCAGGCCGCAAGACAGTTGGTTTACATTGACCGTCTGCAGGCACAGCTCCCAGTGGCCCTGGTCCTCCCTCAGACAATGCAGCCCTTTCACAGCTTTGAAACAGAGTAGCCAGCGCTGGCGATGATGCAGGAGGCAGAATGGAATCCAGCTCAGATGGTCTCGCGGCCAGTCCGCAGCTTACCCTGATGGGCTATGTGCAGGCTGCAGGTTGCCCACCACTGCTGGGGACGGTAGGATCAAGGTCCAGCTGTGGGCAGCAGGCTCTGGCCATGGGGCTCCAACCCCCCTCTGCGGGGCTCGCCTTCCTAGTGCCCCTACCAGCCCATTATGTCCATCCCCCCTCCCTCCCCCATTCCAGCACTTGCCCCCTACTGACCTCCCCATCTAAGGCTTAATTTTTCCCCAGGCTTGCCAGGCCTGAGTAAGTCTGCTGCTGTGAAAAGTGATATCAGTATGTTTGTTAATAACACTTTTCACAGCAGCAGACTTACTCGCTAGCAAGTCTTTAAAAACGCAAACAACAAAGCAAAAGAAACAACAAAAAAGCCCAGAACCCACACAGCACCTTCTTTGGGTTTCTATTTGGTTTAGGGCCAGTAAAGAATAGTGACAACTACATTATTTTTATTATTGAGGCTGCAAAAAGATTCAGTAAATTACAATGATTTGGATATGTGTATGTGCCTATTTAGGAAAAATAAATAAGTTAATGAAATAGTTTAGGAAAAATTTGTCAGTGCGGCCACCAGCATGCGTTCGTAGCCTCCCTCTGAGGCCACCAAAAAATGTATTGTGAGAACCCCGGCCTCCTGCATTACAAGGGCTCTAAAGGAGCATGAGTTTGTCAGCTTCTTCTTGTTAATCAGTCCTTGGTGGTTAGGAGATAACAAATGAGTATAGAAACACTAGCTGGCCTCTAACCTGTGCTGTTGTTTAAGCAGATACACAGTCCTATACAGTACAGAATCATTGCATACAACTGTGTATGCAGCCGAAGAAGTGGGCTGTAGCCCACGAAAGCTTATGCTCTAATAAATTTGTTAGTCTCTAAGGTGCCACAAGTCCTCCTGTTCTTTTTGCGGATACAGACTAACACGGCTGCTACTCTGAAACCTACAATTGTGTTGTATCTTTTTCTCTTTTACTGCTCACATGGGCTGGAGGCTTCCAGCAGCCCCTGTGTCATTATTTACTATGGATTTACATACTTATTGCAGCTTACTGGCTGTGGGCATTGCAATAGCTCTTCAGGTAACAGGGAGCTTTCTAGAACCTTGTATGTAAGGACAAACTAAAGGGAAAGAGGCTGTATTTGAGGAATGTAAGTGACTTCTACTGCTGAGGCTCTCCCTGTGTTTTTATTATTAGTTTACAAACCCAGCTGTTTTATTCTAGGAGGGCATTGATGACATAGCCAGAAAAAACAGATTCAGTGTGTACAGTGCAAGCTACTGCTACAATAGCTAGGCAAAGGGACCTGGGCAATGGAAGAAAGAAGCCAGAGACTATCATTCCCTCTAAAGCAGTGGCTCTCAAACTTTTTTTTAGTGGTGACCCCTTTCACATAGCAAGCCTCTGAGTGCGACCCCCCCCATATTAACTAAATCACTTTTTAATATATTTAACACTATTATAAATGCCAGAGGCAAAGCAGGGTTTGGGGAGAAGGTTGACACCTTGTGACCCCCCTGTCATAACCTCACACCCCCCTGAGGGGTCCCAGTCCCCAGTTTGAGAACCCCTGTGATAAAGGTGGATAGACAGCAAGTGAGTTTGCAATGGGAATAATCTCCCCCCCCCCCCCATACAACCGAGCACAGCTGAACTACATTTAGTGCTGGGCCACTACCCTTGAACAGATACTGAAGAGAGGAAAGTAACAAATATTGACAGGTGACTTACATCCATACCTGCTCACCAAAGCTAGAAGAAAGGGGTGAGAGTAGGAATAATAGCATGACATTAAGAAAGGGAGAACTAAAGGCAGCAAGAAAGATTATGGGATAGTCTCCGTTGGTTGAGGCTTTGGTGATTTAAAAGACACTAGAAAAATTGTCAGTGGGCCAGATCTGACAGCATAACAACAAGAGTCCCTTTTAAGTGCTATGATTTTCTAGTTCAGACAGCAACAGCTCTAATACTGGTTTTTATTTCCTCATATTCCTCTCTGGCAGAGTCACGCGATTATTAGGGAAGTTCCGTATGTAACAGAAATAGAACAGAGAGCAGAGTGCAGCCACTGCATGCACTGGTGCAAATGTGATTTCATGTTCTCCAGCTGTAGTCGTTTCTGAAGGCCCAATGCCGGCCTTAAGCATTTGATTGGATCTTTACATAGCTTCTAAAAAGGTGGGGGCTCCAGTTTCTCCATCAGGGATTTGATCCAGTTTGTGCCATTGATTAGTTTAGTGGTGGCAATGACATATTCTGTGCCTCCGTCTTCCATCTGAGAAAGAAACCTCAGTGCAGCAATTTCAGCGTACGTCACGCCTCCCAGAAAGAACACCAAAGTTACTCTGTTTTCTCCCTGTTGACCTGAACATTTATAGAGATAGTTACAAACGGGACTGGTGCTGAAAGGACAGTTTTATTCTGAACTTACCCTAGGGTCAAACTGAAGCACAGATTTCAGTCAAATTACTAAGTGATATGGAGCTGTGGATAGAGCACTGAATGGGTTTTATTTCTGGCTCTGCCAGTGACCTTAGGCAAGTCACTACCTCTCTGTGGCTCAGTTTCCCTATTGTAAAATGGAGATAATACCTCCTTTGTAAATACTATGAGATTTACTGATGAAAAGGGCTATACATTACAAGAGCTAGGAATTATTTCTACCACCTTAGGGCAACGCTCAAAGGCAGCTCTCTCTACTGAAGCTGGGAAGATAATATACCAAGAATTACTAATCAAATGAACTGTACGGATGGATGCTGTCAGTCACTACATCAGACTCTGTAAGTGAATTTAACAGGAGAACTGTCCCAGACTAATCAAGTTACTCCAAAGAAGCTCACGCTTTTTTTGAAGGCCAGTAGGTAACTGCTGCCTCTCTTCAAAGTGGGGTCCTGGGAGCATCTTTAAAACTTCTTCTATGCTACGCCAGCCTGGGCGAGCGAGCAGCTGTGCCAGACGCACACTTAATGGAGCATAGCCACTGTACACGTATGAAATATCATTTGGATTCTGTAGGAGGGAAATGAAGAGCAGTGGAGTTTTCTACTGAAAAGTGACACTTCAGCATATTAAAATCCATGCAAATGTACAAGCTGTCCCCCCCGCCCCCATCTGTGTCCATTTTCCAACTGGTCTGCCTATTGATAGAAGTATTCAGTTTACCTGTTCATTAACATCGTCCATCCACAGCCGCATGGTTTTCCTGATTGTTGGGTAGTTGTTTCTACTGCTTGTCTGAAGTTTTAAGAGTCCAGCCTTTTCCAGATTGTTTAAGGTCAATATATGTTCATAGCCGTAAGTCTGTAACATGAGGATTTTGCCTTTACTGTAGTACTGTCATTTATACATCAAGAGCAAGTTCTTAAACATCACTTGGTTTTATTTCTAACACTAGACACTAACCAAACAACTGAATGAAGTTTGAAATCTATAGACAAGACACTGTCAAGGTTTGCAAGACAATAGCAGACATTTTAAATAGTGAATTCAATTAAACACTGATTTTAGGGACACGGTTTCAAAACAACTCATAGGGGAACAAGTGAGAGTGTGTAAAGTTAAAATGAACGTTTACAAATGCCTTTTTGCAGACAGAAAGCATGACTGTGGGCCAAAACAAAATGATATGCATGTTTTAAATATGTTTAAATATATTTCACAGTTAAAAAAATTAAAGAAAACAGGATAGTGATTAAACACGGGTAGGCCTTGATCTTGTGACGTTTTACACATGTGAATAGTCCTATTTAACTCAATAGGATCACTCATGTAAGCACAGATATGTATGGTGTGCAAATCTTTCCAAGATTGAGGCCTTAATTTGCAAGGAATATCCACATTATTAGTGAAACAATTCTAGCCTGACCTGGAGAATCTCTCGTTTATAATGGTCCAACACCTTCTGCTTGAGTCCACTATTACACACGGACTGCAGGCAAACCAGCCTTAATATCTTGATCAGTGGATGTTTTTGAGCAATGCAATCTTCAGTGTAATTGTTGACCTATAAAGAAACAGACATCCAAGCGGTCGACCAAAATCCTAGGTTAGGATTTTAACAGAGCTGAAAAGAAAAGCTGGTTTTGCTTTGAACAGCAAAGCGAAGATAATGTTCTCGGAAGATGCTTTTACCGCCTTGTCCATCACGATGGGAAGGGATCACAGCAGCTACATAAGCAGCTTAGCTATTTGCAAAATAGCTTTGTAGCATTGGTGGTTCCAATTAACATGCCTTGTAAATGGTGTTAACAATGGATATCTATGATCCCATTGGATACACTGGAAGTGTTTTGCAAACTCTCATCCTTGATTCCCCACCCACCCCCGTATCATTAGAGCACTATACAAGTCAAAGCGCAGAGCACTGAAGCAGTGTCAACAGTCGCCAGTGCTGCACTATATGCAGCAGAACCACAGCACTGGAACGGTGACCTTCGTCTCCCCGTGCCTGACAGAAAATGCAGGATAGCAACTGTCGCCCAGCCACACCAAGAGACAGACAGGAGGCCACGGAGGCAGTTTAATTAGGTTGTAACTTGATTCACTTTAATGTCCAGGAGAATCTGACAAATTGTACAATGCAGGGAGGAGGGGATGGGCTCCCCGCTGATGCAGATGTCGGAGCCCCCTATACTCAGCTCCCATAAAGGATATTTTCCTTCTGATCCTTTCCCAATCCAATTGATCTGATAAGCCTATCCCTTCCATAGCGAGTACCTGCACTGGACATCTGCTACAAGTTTTACATATAAGTTGCGACATGATAACCTAACCCTCTATTCCACCCCCTCGGTCCTCTGATCAGCTGTGTGGAAGGTGAAAAAAAAAAAAAAAAACAAAAAACCACACCATGCCTTGGCCAATCTGGCAGTGAGGGGAAATTCCTTCCCAGCCCCCCCAGAAAAGAGGCAACTAGAGTAATGGCCACAGTGTTTCAAAAGCAAACCTGGTCCTAGTCAAAGTACATTGATAGGTAGGTAGGTGGGAGCTTCCAGCCAGATCCTCATAAAGAGGCCCTTGTCTTGGCTACGTGGGGTATAAATACCTCTCCCAGTCAGCAGGAAGGGCAATACACTTATCTTGGCCTGGCACCAACTGGATCCTGCCCTCCCTGTCCATCGCTGTAAGTTTTCCTCCTTTTTGGCCCTGTTACAAGGGAGCCCATAAAGGGGCAAAGCCCCTTTTCGTCCAACTCGCCAGACCAAGACACACTTATAAAAAGCCTACTTAAATTGTGCCCTCTGCATCCTAAGTGGTATGCACCACTTGGAAAGAACGTCTCCAAAAGGCACAAGGAACACACTAAAAGTTTTCAAGACTGGCATCAAATCAGAGGCAGCCATTGTCTAGGTTTCTCTGTATTAACACCCCCTCCCACCAACCTTTTTGATAGGTGTTCTAGGAGACTGTAGTTAGAAGATAATAATCATGTAAAGGCAAGATCTTGCTCGCCACCCACCTTGTCAGTGTCTATTCCTGACATGAACTCTTGTTCCACTGTTAAATTATCAAAGAAATCTTCTGATGCTAAAAAAAAAAGTCAATAAATTAGTAAGTTGGTACTTAAACATAAGGGTCAGTTTATCTGTGTATTAAATGGCATCAGCAGAGTTGCCCAAGTATAAATAAGGCCAGAATTTTGCTTCTGGTGTCTGAATTTATGAAATCAGCAAAGTTGTATCTTTGGCTGCAAGACAAACACAAGATCGACTGTAGGTGGAATACTGAAAAGGATACTTACTAGTAATGTCTTTGATTAGCTCTGCAATCGAGGTATGGTTTGCTAGAGAACTTCTTGCTGCCTGCATGTGTGGCAGTTGTGAAACGAACTGCTTGATCTCCCCAACTGTTTTAGCATGGTGTCTTTCCTAAAAAGACAGCAATTATAGTTTAGAGCTTATTCATTACAATAATCAACGTCTGCTAAATCATTTAATCAAAAGGTGTGTTTCTGTCTGTTTAGTTCTGTACTATGTTCATTGCTTTAAGAAAAATGGAAAGTAGTGAGCTTCACTACACAATACTGTAATTTTGCAACACTGATCAGTTACCTTCAGTAACATGTGACCTTTCAGACAGACAGCGTTTACAAAAATATATTGTTTCCTAGAACAGCACTGTTCATCAGTTTATAAAGCTGTTGTGTAAATGCACCATGAGAAAAACACCATTGGCATCAGAGTGATATCTTATTTTACAAGAGAGGCTGCTAACCACATTTCTCTGTGCAATTACATTAAAATAGTACAGCATCTTGCACTCCTACTGCCTTCCATCCAAGGATCCCAAAGTACTTCTCAAATGTTTGTTAAGCAAGCCCCAATCGCCCTCTGAGGTTGGAAAGTATTACTATCCCCATTTCACAGATAGGGATTCTGAGGCCCACAAAAAGTGAAGTTTTATTTCCTTTGGTAGATGAGAGGAGTGGCTGCTGATCCTCCACACAAATACATCTAGTAGTATCATGAGATTCAAGATCTTAACATTAAGTGTCACTGGACTTGAGATGCAGTCACTGTGACATACTATTTCAAGAGTATAGACACTGTAGCTGCCCTGCAGGGAGTAAAATCCCTAGGATGATAAGGTAACATACAGTATATATTAAACCAATCTTACAAAATTCTACTGACCCATTTACTCGGGTGGGTCTTTTTTTTGACAGGCATGTAAAATATTAGCTTAAATTCTTATCTTTATTTCTGTCAAATATAAGGAGAATCCTTGGAGAAAGCAGAAAGAAAAGGAGATTGCAGATGTCTCACTGCTCTCCTTAGTTCTAGTTTAGAAGAGATTAAAAATCTTATGCAACAGTTTCAAACGTTTCAGGGATCTGCAATTTGCAAAGCGCTGCCTTAAACACTTTAAAAGCTACATTTGAAGGGCTGTAAAGGGAAGAGGCAAAGGAAACCACAAAGATGGGACCCGGGTTGAAAGATATTACAATATTCTATCAATGGGTAGTAGAGAGTATAAAACTTCACGTTCATTAGAGAGCTGGACAAGATGGCGTAAGGAGGCAGGTTTAGTGGTTAAAGCAGGGACTGGGTCAGAAATATGGGGCATTCTGGTGCTGGTACTGCCACTACCACTAACTTGTTGCCTGACTGATGGTTAACCATGTTATCCAGCTTCACCATGCTTCAGTTTCCCCACCTGCAAAACAGGGAGAACACACACCTCTCTTGCAGGGTATAAGACTTAACTAGCATTTGTGAAGCTCTCAGCTCCTCAGATGAAAGCTGTCAGAGAAGCGTGAAGTGTTTGGCGCACCCTGAGGAAGGGGAACAGAGAGCATTTTCCCCTCTCTCCAAAACTGAATAGCAGCCTATTTATTTTGAAACAACTTTTAAAATAAGTCCCAATCGTTAAAGTCCGCCCCAAGCAATCTAGAAAACCTGGTCTGATGAAGCACAGACCTCTATGAATTCTCTAATCCGAACAATCCGGACATTTGTGTTTCACCCAGTCAACCTATTCACATCTTGTCACAACGAATACAAAAGGAAGCTTTCTAAAAAGTTATCTTGACTAAAATGTAAACTATACAAATGGGCAAGTACAGGCAGGAGAGTGATAATGAAGTCTGCAATTTACAAGCCCTTCGCTGCCAAAGTACTGCTGTTTCATTATCACCTATTACATCTGACAATCTCTCATCTCTTACCTCCCTTCCAGTGTGAAGTATTTTAATCTTTGGGAGCTTCCAACATGAATACGCCAGTAAGGGTCTATTACTGCAAGTCAAACCTGAATGCACAATTTAGATTGATATATGGTACATCTAACTGGCCTTAAGATTGGCAGAAATGATTAAAAGCAGAGGGAAGGAACACAAAACTATTAACTCACTGTCAGCACAGCAGGTCACACAGTTAAGCACGGCCTGACTTCTTTGGTTTCCTCGTTTTGCGTGTGTATTTGTTTTTAAAAGCGGGGGGCAGAGGGAGGGAAGAAGAGTGTTCAATTCCACAGCTAATGGGCAACAGCTGACAGGCCAACTGGAGTCTCACTGTTGGTAAACTGCACACCTGTAATAGGTGCCAATTGGCTAAGAGGCAACTAGTGTCTATTAGTCCTTAGCCATGTACACTCTTATTATTGTGTATTTGACTGTGGCAGCAGCTAGAAGCTGTCAGGATCCCATTGTTGTGTGTACAAAATCTAGCACAAAGATGGCCCAGTCCCAAAGAGCTTGCAGTTGAAGAAATCCTTAAACCAGCATAAGCGCCTCCCATGCTCTAGCCAGTCCTCCACTGGTCTTGTGCCCCACTCCTCCAATTGCTATTTCTTTGGTTTTCCTAAAGGAGGGAGGATGATCCAGTCACTCAGATTAAATTCCCTGCTATGTCTCCGACTTTCTGTGGGACTGTGACACCTGTACCCCGTGTTCACCACTTGTACATGGTTAGGATATCTTTTGTGCAAAGTATGCCTCACCCAGTTGAAATGTGTGAAACAAACAGCATGTAAAATTATGAAATTTTGCTATATGATTGTTACTGAAACATGTGCTTCTGGGTAACAGCCACAAACCAATTTCTCAGAGACAGACACCCTAGCACGCCAAAGTACTAAGGAGTCATTACCGGCTTAATCGGACATTCTCCAGTGGTGGTGGTGGGGGAGTTGTAAACAAGAAATTTACAATTCATCTGAAGGACAGTTTGGAGCTCACGTATGCAATGGAACTTCCTGGCCCCATGACTCAGCAAGGATTTTTTCAGTGCAAAGGGTTGGGGGTATAAGAAGGGGAGAAAAGTGTCCCTAGCCACCCTTTCCATCTCTCTGCTGCTGAGAGCAACAACTCTGAAAGAACTGAACAAAGCGGGGGAGCGGTCCCAGGCCAACCTGTGAAATGTATTGCAGCACATAGTGAGACAGACCTTTTGCTTTTAAGCCTATTAGCCTCGGTAAAGTTTAGGAATTAACTGGTGTTTATCCTTTTATTTCTTTTGTAACCAATTCTGACTTCTAGGTGACAAGTGATAAGACCTATCTTCCTCTAGTTAATAAACTTGTTTTACTGTTTTATTTAAACCAGTGTGTTTTGTTGAATTACTTGGGAATCTCTACTTAAGGGTCAACAAGCCTGGTGCGTAATTACCCATTGTTGGAGTGATGAATTATCTATGAGCATGTCCAGTCCAGTGGGCTACTAAGCAGTACAAGACGCACATGTCTGGGGAGCAAGGCTTGGGCTGAGGGATATGCAGGTGTGGCCCTGTGTGTAATTCATGGATGGCTGGGCCTAGCAGTCACATGCTCAGCTGGGAGGGACTTTGCCTGCTGGTGGCAGAGTGAGCATGCCTGCACACGCTGTTGTTCATCAGGAAAGGAGTATAAAAAGCATCCCAGGCTGGACAGCTAAGGGGCACGGCAGTCTAGCGGTTCAGACTGCACCTTGCCGAAAGTCACTGTGACGTTCCCCAAGTCACTTAGGGTGAAATCCTGTTGCCACGGAAGTCAAAGGAAGTTTTGTCAGTGACTTCAGTAGGGCCAGGATTTCACTCTTTGTGGCTCAGTTCCCCATCTGTACAATGGGGATAACAGCATGGTTCTACTTCCCAGGGGTGCTGTGAGGATAAACACACTCCAGATTTTGAGGTGTGCAAATACTATGATAATGAGCGTAATATAAATATTAAGTCTGATTTCGATTGTAAGCTCTTTTGGGCAGGGACAAGTCTTTATTTCTGGTATTTTTATGAAGCACCTGGCATGCTGGGTGGTGCTATAAAGTTAATAATAATGAGGCTTTAGATTAGTTTAAGATGCTTAAGCTACTTTAAGACCCTAAAGAGTTTTAAAGTGGAGATGAGCTCAAGCCAAAACCTAGAATCTGAACCACCACTAACTATGGGACAGTCTGGATCCCATGTGATCAGTTTACTGAAAACTACTAGGGAAGTAAAATGCCAAAGGCTACATTCATGTAATATTAAGGTTAGGCATTGGAAGGGGTATTAGTGGATCTTAGCCTTGTTTCATGCTCAAATCTGCAGAGCAGTCAGACCCAACTCTCCACCTAGAAGGAGCAGACTGCCCAGATGACCTGCGACTGGGCGGTACAGCGGTGTATACGTCCTTTACCTCAAAGGCTGCAGATATGATTTTGGCTTTCTTGCTTAGCACCGACCCCACAGCGTTGAAGTTCTTGTCTCGAATTTCAGCATACAGCTCCTCGGCAGAATTCAGCTGAAGCTTCTTCGGTTCCGTGGGGAGATCCTTGCCACCCTCACCCTGCTTCTTAGGAGCAAACTTTTCAGGAGGGAGTTTCACATAAGCTACCAACACAGCAAGAAAAGAAATGACAAATTAGAGCTCAAACCCCAGTACTTAAACTGACCAACCCACCAACACTTTTCCCCAAGCAAGAGGCAACCCTAGCTTAGTGTAAACACCCACACTACAACTTGGAAAAAGTGTTACTACAGACAAGATGATTTCCCCTAATTCGAAAGGGTAGAAATTCCTACTAGCTATATGTAAACAAAGAGGCCTATACAGAGATCTAGATAGGACCAGAGAGATGCCTTCTGCTCACCCTCATCAATACATTAGGTGGAAGTTACCAGCTCCACGAGCTTCTGGCCCTACAGTTTTCATGATCCCATGAAAAGTGCCCTGGGATCACTAATGTCCATGTACAGCTGACATCCCACGGACTCACACATAGCGAAGAGCATTGTGCTCAATTCCTCTTCTTGGGAAGGATGAAGCACTGAGCTCACCTTGTTGGGATTGAAACCAGGGTTTCAAATTACCTCAGGCAACTAAGCCACCCCTTTGTAGGTTCAGCTAAATTATTCTCACCTTCATCCCAAATTCCACTTGGCACCTGCACTTTATTCTAGCACTCAGGAATTTTATTCTACTCCACTAGTTTCACGGTCCATGTTTTGCTGCACTTACTATTTTGAATTCCATATATTTCATCAATAAGGCCTTCGTATGTAAGCTGAGTAGCTAGAGGCGACAACAGGTCTACATTGCGGTCAAGCAACAAGAGAGTATCAAAGACGGGAAATATTGAGTTCTGGCCTCCAGGGAACTCTCGCTTCATCCTGATCATCATGTTAGCCACATGCTGGAAATAAAATATTTGGTTCGTTATGGCTCAGAGCATGAAGGGTGACTATGATAACTAGCTTTAGAGACATATGATGTACAAAGACAGGGAAAGAAGCGCATGTTTAAGAAGTAAACGGGAGGAGAGGCAAGCTATGTAACTGGTACAAATGGAGGAAGGGCCATTAAGAAACAAACCAAACTATTCTTCGACAAAACTTGCTAGTTTAGTCTGACAGAATGGTCACAGAACCTGAACTCTGCATTCAGTTCCAGATGCCTCCTTACCGAAAGAGGTATTTATGAACTGCACGGAGTTCAGAGAAGAACAAAAATGATCTGGTAAGAGGGACTGAATTATGGGAGAGAGCAAAAGGACACAACACACGTAACTTGACTAAGTGATGAATAAAGATGAAGGTATATAAACCCTTTAGCTATCAGTTAACCTCCTTGGTTAACTCCAAGGAGGGAGGGGAATTATTTAGAGTGGTTAAGAGAGTCTAACTAGGAGAAAAGGGATTAAGTTAGGTCAAATATCAAGGAATCTTCTTGACAGTGAAATCTATTGTCTGTGGAACTGTCTCCCATCGGAAGGCGTGCAAGCCCGACTGCTTGGGATATTTAAATTAAATTACACAAAGCGCTAAAGAGGTACAGCAGACAACATTCATGCATTGGTCAGGGTCAATAGGTCTTTATCAACTCTAATTTACTCCTAGATTCATGGACTTGAAGTCAGAAGGGACCATCGCGATCACGTAGTCTGACCTCCTGCACACTGCAGGCCACAAAACCTCACCCACAAATTGCTGGGATTCCAACAGCATAGTGTTCATGAAAACCAAGTGAACAGGACAAACTCCAGTGAAATACAGACATACATAACACCACCACATGTCAGCCTCTCAGCAGCCAGCTGACTTTCCCCGGGGAGGGGAAGAAGATATCTGGGCAGGCAAAAAGAACGGTAGGGAACATACTTATAAACACGTTCCTTTAGGGGAGCGGGGCTCGTGAGAGTAAAACCTGCAGTGACAGATTGACTGGGAATTGTTTCAACCAATAGGAGCCCAAGCAGCAAAATGCAGCTCTCGACCCACAGTATCAATAAACCCAACACACATTAGCAGCAGCTACAAAAACAACCACCACCAAAAACAAAAGGATTTATCGTCTTAGAAACACAGATGTTTTAAATTTGTTTTACCCGTGCACAATCCCCCTTCCCGAAGATCTGTGGGATAGTTCCATAGAGTGCCTGTAAGGTCATCAGCCCCTTGGCTGCATGGTACAGACTTGTCTGGTCATTCTCCAAGTAACACTCCTAAATGACAGGGAAAGGAAGGTTACAGAAACAGAGGATATTTAATTAGCCTGATCTTAAAAGTAGAACCTGGCTGAATTGGATGGCTTGAAGGATTGCTAAAAGGATACAGAGCCTTTCACCTTCAGATCACCGGTTCAAATCTGGCCCAAGTATCAGTCATCCAAAGTCATTACTTGCTATTGCTAACGGCTGCTCAGTGAGCACTAGGACACCAGTTTGTGCTTCAGTGCAGGCCCCAGCGGACAAGCACGCAGGTCACAAAACCATCATTACAGTCAGCACTAGCTGTCAGACTGAAGGGTTGTCTGTATGAACAGCGAGTGCACAACGAGCTAGGGTGTAAATCTACCCCACACTAACCTGCTGCGCACCAACTGTCCATAAGGACCCTGTTACCACGCACTAAAAGTTCCCCGGTGAGCTTTGATCTACCTCACTTTCAAAGCTAGTGCGCAGTAGATGTATTCCCCAGCTTGCCCTGCACCAATTGTTTGTATATACAAACCCACAGACGACATTCCAGGAGTGAATGAACTATGGAGACTAAGCTAGGCCTTCCTGCCTTCTACATGTGGTCAGGGTTGAGGACTCTTTCCCCGCCTCCTTCCCTCCCGCCCCCCCATACATGTTCTGTGGTTAAATAGGACAGTGAGCTCCAGCAATGCCAACTAGGGAGGTTTCCAGCACTAAACTCACTTTAAAAAGTGAGTCAGAACATGAAAGTGATTGCTACAGCTCACCATGCTATTTAACCGTCCTTACAGTCCACATAGAGCATTGCCGTGCAGGCTGGTTGTTTAGAGACATGCACAGAACAAACAAAAATTCAGTGTGTGAGAAAAAATGACCCTGAGATTAAGGAGAGAGACCTTAACAGTGAGAAGAATTCAAGAGGAGGGGGACGATTACAGCTGGTGCCTGGAACTACGAGTAGTTTGATTACTCCTCCTGGACAAACTGCTGCTGTGACACACCAGCCGGCAGTCCAGCAACAGGACTGCAAAGCAGCAACTTTCATGTGTGCCAGCAACAAGGGGAGCTGGATTCACAAGCAGCACAACTCCGCATCCTGGGGCTCTATCTGCTCAGAGCGATTAGAGTCAATAATGACTATTGGGGAACTGTTAGGAGATCAAAGCCGTTATTTTCGAAGTCTCTAGCCAATGTGTTGCTCCTAATTTAATGCAGCAGAGTAACAGAGCTGAAACAACAAATCTCTTTCCTGTGACTTGGTCAATTAGAAAATGTGTCACCAAGCTGGCAAGTTTTATCATGTCCGGACATCCTCTCTGCTGCTCACACAGGGATAGATTCAATACACTAACAAGGGGAGATGGCTAAAGAAAGCCTCACACGGACTTAATGGCACTACGTGTGATATGCTGGCAATGCAGGATATATACCCAGCACTGTTGCCCATCTTAAAACAAGTGTTAAGTCTTTGCACTGCTCTGGGGTGACACACCCTAACAATTACAATTTACCCTTCTGTAGCATATTTGACACAGGAAGCTTCAAGTTCTTTATAAAGATTAGTTATTTAAGCCTCACAAATCCTGTTCACACAAGTATTACCCCATTATACAGATGGGAAAACTGACACAGCCTGGTGAAGCGATGGGTCCTCGGGTGCATCGTGGCATTCAGAAACAGACCGCAGGAGTTCCGACTCCCAGTCCACTGTTCTACTAGAGTCCGACCACATTCGCTCTGTAACTCCTTTTATTGCCCTGTGGCTAGTTGGTCTGAAAAGTGCTTTGAGATCTTTGGATGACGGATGCAACACAAACATGCAAAGTATCTTTTTCCTCAAGGCATAAATCAGCACTTACTTTAAATGCACTTTCAGACTCCATGGATAGCAAGTCTCCATCAAACGGAATGAGGTCCAAACTGTACTGTTCTCTATGAATGAAGGATCCCAGAACGCCCTGATCCTTCAGCCGTTGCTCGCACAATAGGCTGCGACGGGGCACAAACAAGATGTGGAAGTCCCGCAGCGGAGAGCGAACTCTGTCTTCACTGGAAGAGAATCAGCTTAAGTTGTCATAAGCATGATCACCGTAACACAGTATATACTGACCTTGGTTACTCAGATCGGCAATACAGAAGACAAAGGGGCACTGAATGGAAGCAAGACAAAGTTCCTGATTGATACTTTCAAGTACCTTATAAATAAAGGCAACCCTACTCACAGCCTTTTATTTTGGAATA
Source organism: Chrysemys picta bellii (assembly GCF_011386835.1). Taxonomy (NCBI): domain Eukaryota; kingdom Metazoa; phylum Chordata; order Testudines; family Emydidae; genus Chrysemys; species Chrysemys picta. Next base: position 28,009,102 of record NC_088805.1, read on the forward strand.
TTTTGTACAAATCGACACCCTTACAGTGAAGGGGATGGCTCAATAGTTAAGCAGTAGGTCTGTAGGCTAAGCAGCTCAGCAATACTTATGCTGCCCAGAGCTACAGGTTCAAATCCCAAGCAGGGTTGACTTGGCCTTTATCTTTTCCAGTTGACCGTGGGTAGATCTTTCAAACAAGAACTATCTGCTCTGATGAACATGAATGGTTCCAGAGCAATTAAAAAAACTGGAGTAGAGATTTTTCCTGGTGTCCTTAACCAAAAATGTCCCCCTCTCCATCCTGTTGCTATGCACCTGCTTCCCATCCTCCAACCCCAGGAATGATGGCAATTCAGTGATGCTGCAAGTATGGGCCAATTCTGATCCCCATCATGCCAAGTTGCGTAGCAGTTTCACACTGAAGTGAAAGATTTATTATTAGTGAGTGGGCTGAAATCTGCCCAATTTATTTCACTCATAACTTACATCTGGTATGAACCAGGGGGTGGGGGGGGGAAACATTAATCCCACTGCACCATCACAGCTCTGGGAAGCAGCTGTTATCTTTCCACTGAAACACCAAGTGTACCTGAGCACATTTTCAGCAATTATATCCATTAACTCTAGCCTGGGCCTGACAAAGAAAATAATATTCTTGACATCAGCTGGGGGCAGACGGCCCGCCTTGAGGGTGAACATCTTCTCCACCTCATGTTCCTATGAGGAGACAAAAACGGTATTCAATCAAGGTATTCAACTCCTGTTATTTTGAAAACTGGTTTCAGAAAGGGCCACATCAGCTGAAATTGAACTGCTAGTTGTTACTGTGACGCCTTATCCAAGGATAGCAACATGGATTTCATCTTCAATTTCCATATGCTGATTATGTAAATTATTAGTTTACTGCATTACACCACCATTAAAGATGGAGGTTCTGCACATCTGGTCTGTGGGAGGCGAGTTGGCAGAAGAGCAGTAAGTGATATTCCAAAAGACAGTCTGTTCTTGAAGCACATTTTTATTTCTCTGCTATAAGGCAACAATCTAAGACTGGCAAACCACGGTGACAGCATTGGACAGTAAGAATTAGGGTTTGAAAGGCAAAAATTAGGACAGTTTACAGAAATTGTGCTAACAGTCTCTAGAGGCCATTGAGACTGAGGGTTCAAATAGCTTTTGAGAGTCTGAGTATTAATAAGCACAACATGAATGCCATGTAGGGCTTACCTTTAAAAGTGAGTATTGTGCAATTAATCCAAAGGGTCCTGTGAGGTACTCATCCCACACTATTGCCTAGGAAGAAAAAAAAGCCACTGAGAAAAGTCAGTTGCCACAAAGAGGAAAGAAAACCCTGTTGAAGGTGAGCTGCCCTCAGAAGCTCAAACATTTGCTTTCTGAGAAAGTGCGGATTTTAAAAGACAGTCATGAATTAATGGGCGAATTTCAACAACCCTTTGCTCATCTCTAGTTCCTTTCATCAGAGGAGCACAACGTGCTTCATATATGCTAATTAAACCTCCCAAGAGATTTTTACTGAATAGGAAAACCATTCAGCCTTGCATCAGTGAGTCTAGCAAAGAGGAAAGGAATTGGGATGGCTGGACTCTGGGGCAAATTTGGTGCAGCTGCATTGACTATTCTGAAGACAGTGGAGTTCTACTCGGTGCAAGTACAAAACCTGACCCAGCGTCATAGTCAGCCAGTTTAGCAGGGCACCTGGTAAGAGCATTAAGTGAGCTTTCTACTTGCCCTCGTGAAGACACGTCAAAGGCAAAATTTCCTGTGCAGTGACTGGTACATGCTGGGCTCTGCCTGCCTTTCCCCACAGAGGTGGCTACATTTTAATGATGCTGCACAGCATGGACATGGTTTGCGAAGCTGCCAAGAGTCAGCAGTCCAAGCTCTTGTAACCATTTGTCATGACCTCTTTAGCCATTGCCCAGCATGGCTGCTTTTCACTAAACTCCTGTTCTTCATGTACCACAACTCCACTCTTACCTGACTCTACCCTCACGGCCGCCTCCTCCCTCTGCCTCTCCCTATCTGTCCTCCGCTAACTCCACCTACCACTCCCTCCCAGAACCTCCTGAACTCATCTGGCCTACAGAGCAGTCCAGATGCCACAACCACACACCCTGCATGGTCTTCTGACTGTACTTGAGGCCTACAGGGCAGGGACTCATTTGCTTGGCACATTCTGACCATGGGACAGCACAGCACTGGGGCCAGCCTTACACAATGACTCAGTTTCTAGTCTGAGTTTGCAAAGTGTTTTGGGATAATTTATTACCACTCTTGAGTGGGCCTGTGCAGTGATGTTGCCAGGAGCTCCTGAGGCTCTTCATTCCAGGGGTCCCTAGGGCGCACAGGGTCTCAAAGAAGCAGCTGGGCTGTTCCTAACATCTCTTCCTCTGCATGGAAGTGTTAGTCCCATGTGAATGCGAGTGACAGAGAAAGGAATATTCCCTATTTTAGTTTGGATGTGTTTCCATATGGGATGTTTGGATGGGGCTAGCTAAGGTCTAGAGCCCATGAGGCAAGGTGCATTTACTGGAAGTCTGAAGTGCCTGGAGATGCTGAGATAGACGGGCCTGGAAAGGGTATCAACTGTTATTGCTAGGCTGTTTATCAGGGAAAATATCTGCAGACCAGGAAGGCCCGTTTGGCATCTCAGGGCAGGGCAGGGCCGGGCCACGCCACCCCCTCCCAGGTTGTCAAAACTACAGACTAGGGCCGGGATGAGAAGAGGAGTCACTTCCCCAGCTCCTGAGAAGAGCCCCAAAGGATCATAGCACTGCCGATGGGGAAAGAGACCCGAGCACCCCATGATGCTCTCAAAACTACAGTCCAGGGGAGAGACATGGCACCCGCCCCCCAGGAGGAGAAATACCCCCGTGAGTCTTGGAGTCAGAGCTCAAATCGAGACGAGGTAAAGTAGGGGGCGGCCCCAGAGCCGGGGGGGGGGAAGGAGAGGGGGCGGTCCCGCAGGGGGCTCGGAGCCGGGGGGGGGGGGGCAGTTATTGGAGAGGCGCCGGGGAGGGGGGGGATATCCCAGAGACAGCAACTTAGGCCCCCGGGGAGGGGGCGCTTGGCCGGGCCCCTCACCTTGGAGCCCGCGCACTTGTCCAGGAACTCGCGCAGCTCCCTGCGCCCGGCCTCCCGCAGCGCCGTCAGGTTCACCCGGCCCGAGCTCAGGTGCGCCGCCATCCCCCGCCAGGCCCGGCCGATCACATGACAGCCCCGATCACGTGACTCAGCGAAACTCTCCATCTCCCCGCTCAGGCCCCGCCTCCTGGAACCCCAGGAGGATCCCAGCGGCCCCACCCCCCCCCCACTCGGGCCCGGCTATAACGGCTGCCCCGCGCGCCGGGAGCGCAGTCACGTGATCCCAGGGACGGGGCGGGTGTCGGACCGTTACCCGCGCAGCGTGTTCTGCCCCGGGACATTCAATGAGCTGTGACGAGAGGGCAGCTGGGTGCTGGGATAACGGCCGCTGCCCGGGGGGGGGGGCACTGGGGTAACAGCGACTGCCCCTGGGGGTGGGGTCCTGGGGTAACAGCCCCAGGGCGGAGGGGTTGTTACTGCTCTCTCTAGCGTAGGGCTGGTCTATGCCACCAAGGCCCCATCAGCTAAGAGTGTGAGTCAAAGCCCAGCCCGAGCCTAGGGCGGGCAAAACATTGTAGACGCGGGGGTCTGCTCCCCGCTACAAAGGTAAGTCCCTGCTTATGGGGGGTTATTAAGGTGACCTAACCCCCCTGTCACCATCGCTAGGGCGACTGAAGACTCTCTAGTGTAGAAAGACGCAGTTACACTGGAACTGGGGAGGATTGGTGTGAGCGCTACCACCACATTACCGACAGTAACGCCTCACTGAACCGTGTAGTTCTGTTCCTGAAAAATGCAACTTTAAGTGAAATGATGTTCAGTGAATCCCATTTCCCCCTAAGAATTAATGTAAAGAGGGGAGATAGCATGGCCGACCGAGATACACCCGAGTGTATGGGAGAGAGAAAGAGATGTGCATTGCCCCTTTAAGTATGCTGACCCCACTGTAAGTACATTGCCTTTTTAAGTAGATCAGCAAGTTGAGACAGCAGCTGCTACTAGTAAGTTACCTCGGTCATGAGCCCTGTCGTGTCCCTCCCCCCCCCCCGCTCTATGAAGATGGTGTAAGTGGGGGGCAGGAGCTGGGGGGGAGAGGACACCCTGACATTAGCCTCCCTCATCTTCCCCCCATATAGCAAGCAGGAGGCTCCCGGTAGCAGCTCCAAGGCAGGGGGCTGGAGCAGCACATGGCAGTGGGGCGAGGGACAGCTGAACTGCCAGCAGTTGATAGCCTGCTGGGCAGCTGCCCCACAGGAAACTTAGAGGAGCAGGGAGCTGATAGGGGGGCTGCTGGTCCACCCTGGTTCCAAGCCTCCGCCAGCTAGCTCCACTGGGCTGCTCTTTCTGCAAGCAGTGGACAAAGCAGGCAGCTGCCAAACAACGTTATAAGGGAGCATTGCGCAACGTTAAACAAGCCTCTTCTCTAATTGATTAGCAACAAAACAATGTTAACTGAGACGACTTTAAGGGAGGAGTTACTGTATTGCCGGTATAAACTGTGTCTGCACAAGGACAGTTATACCAGCAAACCCATTTCAATGAAGACAAGGTCCTGTTAACATTTAAAAAAAATCACACCCCAATATCTAACAAATTTCCATTGCTGGAGGTTAACTTCATTGGACATGGAGAACAATTGATCATCATCCTCTTTAAACCAGTTCTTAGACTTATCTGGTCTCCCCTCAGTCTTCTTTTCTGAAGATTAAACATGTCCAGTTTTTTTTAACCTTTCCTCACAGGGCAGGTTTCTGGAGGAGGAGAGTGGCTCCAGCTGAGAGCATTGCCTAGAAGATTCTCAAATGTCCCATCTTAACTTGCTTAGAGGAGGGCCCCCTTGTGCCAAATAACTTACATGTGACCATAAGTCTCAGTTGCACATGACCCCTCATCTTCTGTCCCTCTCAGCCAGGTCTTCCTCTGCTAGGGTCTTCAGTTGTGGGAGCCTAAAGTTAGGCACCTAAATAGAGGTGGCTGAGTTAGCAAGCAGCACAGTTCCTGTTGGATTAAGGGCCTGACATTAGCCTCCATGTTTGAAAACACTGGCTCTAGCTCTTAACTGACCCTTTCATTCTGACATGCCATTAACGTAAACTATCAGAAACTGCTTCCTTGAGAAAAGCACTGCAGAGTGCTCAAGATGCTACAGGCTAGTGATACTCAGACAGTGGTTCAGGAGTCAAATTAGCAATCAGCCTTACCCAATAGAGCCACGGTAGTGTGAATTCATTGTTTCATTTACTATTTGAGATGTATATATAAAAAACATTCTCACAGCAAAGTGACTGACCAAGTATGATTTTATCAACTACAATTGGTTAATAACAGTAAAAGCCTCTTGATTGGTTAATAATTACATTACAGTGTTTTAATATGTGCTGCAAAGAGATGCAGGAGACGCATGTTAATAATGGAGATATATCCTATCTCCTAGAACTGGAAGTAGGGTTACCATATGTCCGGATTTTCCCGGACATGTCCGGCTTTTTGGTGCTCAAATCCCCGTCCCGGGGAATTGCCAAAAAGCCGAACATATCCGGGAAAATGCCGGCATCCCTGCCCCAGTCCCCTGCTTACCTAAGCGGCTCCGGCAGGCTGCGAGCTGCAGGCGGATTTCCCCGCTGCGGCAGCAGATGCTGCTGCTCCCCCCCAGACCCCTTAGCTCTGCAGCTGAAGAGCCGAGCTGCCCAAGCGCTACCGGCTTCACGGTTTGCCGGGCAGCCCCCAGACCTCCAGACCCTGCGCCCTGGGCCGGGCGCTTCCCCAGCGCAGTCAGAGCCCGGGAGGGGAAGCGCCTGGCAGGGGCGCAGGGTCTGGAGGTCTGGGGGCTGCCCGGCAAACCGTGAAGCCGGTAGCACTCAGGCAGCCCTTTTCGCGTGGCTGGGAGGGAGGAGGAGGGGGAATGCAGGGCGCTCAGGGCAGGGCTGGCTTGGACTTTTTTGCCGCCGCAGGCAAAAAAGCCTCCTGCTGCCCCCCCCCCCCCGGCGGGGAGCGCGGCCGTGGCCCCGCTCTCCCCGGCCGGCTGGCCAGAGCTCCGGGGGCAGAGCGGTGAGCCCGGCCGCGGCCCCACTCTCCCCGGCCGACCGGAGCGCCAGGGGAGGGCGGCGAGCCCACTGCAGCTCCACTCTCCCCGGTGGCCGGAGCGCCACTTTCCCCAGGTGAGCGCCGCCCCCCTCCAGGTGCCGCCCCAAGCACATGCTTGGAGGGCTGGTGCCTGGAGCCAGCCCTGGGTAAGGGGAAGGAGCGGAGTTGGGGCGGGGCCAGGGCCCCATGGAGTGTCCTCTTTTTAAAAACTTTTAGTATGGTAACCCTACTGGAAGGGACCTTGAAAGGTCATCAAGTCCATCCCCCTGCCTTCACTAGCAGGACCAAGTACTGATTTTGCCCCAGATCAGTAAGTGGCCCCCTCAAAGATTGAACTCACAACCCTGGGTTTAGCAGGCCAATGCTCAAACCACTGAGCTATCCCTCCCCCATTGAAGAGCCACTTGCGGCTCTCGAGCCTCAGTCTGAGTATCGCTGTTCTAGGCCTTTTGACAACTCCTTCTACTCAAGCATGCTTCTTTGCACCCCTTTCCACCCAATCTCTCTCTCAGCTGACCAGGCAGTAGCCACACCCCTTTATTCTTGCTGCCTTGCCCCATCCTGTCCGGGTTCGTTACTGCCCCAAAGCTCATCAAGTAAAAATACACCAGGACAGCATGTTTTACAATCCTGCTGTATTCTAGAGTGAATTTCCTGACAAGTGGGAATTGTTTTCATGGCACAGTTTCCCTCTGCAATAGCAGAAGCTTTGGCACAATCCATGGTGAATGTTTAGCTATTGACCAACAACTTTCAAACCTCCCCTACACCAGGTAGACAAGGAAATGACCCAGATGTAATCGATGGGGAAATGCCTTTGAGAGTGTACAAATCTGTCAAGATACCGTGGTAGCTGTACTAAGTTAATAATTATTTGTATGGCAGTAGTGCATAGAGGCCCTGATCAGAGCTCCAATGTGCCAGACATTGTACACATACAGCACCTGCCCCAGTGTTTAAATCCACATCAGAGACTGTTATCACTGGAATTTAAAAAATATATATAATATGTAAACATTTCTATTAAAGTTATGTTTTGCAAATTATTTTTTAGAAAGCCTAAATTTTGTTCTTAAATAGACCTGAGTATCCATTTGAATGTAAATCCACTATACATTTTAGAAGCTTCACTGCCCCCTTTTGACATTCCAAAACATATCTTCCTTGAATGACAAGTAAATCTCAGACAGCCTTTCTACATTAAAAATAAATAGGTTCTAGAACACATGTTGTTTGGGGCCCCAGCAACCCAAATGGAAATTTTCTTACTCAATCCCTTCCTTTCTAGTAGAATAATCCCACACAATCCATAATGGATGGGCTTTTTCCCTGTGGGATTTGGAGGTATAGGGATGTAGCCAGGGCTCTGGGAACATCACACATCACTCCCAGTCACTAGAAAAGTTCTTCCATTTATCTATTTCTTTTTGATTTCTAAATAATAAGAAGGGCCCCTGCACAGTCTCTGAGCAATAGCAAGAATGCAAGACAAAGGTGACGAGAATAACCATTTATTAAAGGAGATACAGTACACTCAATTCTTTAAATTAATACTGATTTCCCTGCTTTTGTTCCTATTACTATAATACATTCGTTACCCCCAATTTAAAATTATTACAGATTGACTTTATATCATGTGCCAGATACTTGGTTGATAATCTTGAGAAAAATACATCAAAGGTTTATATACAGTTATATAAAAGAGTAAACCCTATACTGTATATTGTACAGGTAGCAGGGAAGATACAGTATAGTTTCAGTCCTTTTTACATATGCTAGAAGACATTCAAAAGAAGATAGATTTAAACCATCTGAATAAATGATTTAGGGTCTGATGGGTCCACCCTGGCTCATGTTGAGTGTTTTCTTACTATATGAGCAGCCCCTCTGAAACTAATTGAACTGTCTGTGTAATAAGGTACATCTCAACATTAGTACGAGTGACACAAGCTAGACCACGTTGTGTTCTGATGGTTTAGATTTCTTCATTCCTTGTTATGTTTTTGCTTATAAGAAAATCCACAATTATTAATGTTGAATTTTCCATGTTACATTCATCTGAAAATAAAATAAAAACCAGGGAAACCGTATCATGAAATAGTTAGCATAAATGCTTCATTTCCTATGAACTTTACTGAAAACCTGCTAGAGGATACAAGTGTGCTGAAAGATTTTTTTCACAGGAAACACATTAATAAAAATCTCCCAATACTGAGGTGGTTTTATATTTTTAAGTCAACAAATGAAGTAGTCATGTTGTACTGTTTATCCCATAAACAGGTCCTGTGATGACTGCTAATAAAATTTAAAAACGTGAATGAGAAGACATGTTTTTTCCAAAATATATTTTTTAATATATATATGTATATATACACACACACACTGTATAGGAGCTGAAATAATGCAAAAAATGGATGTCACATAAATGGTAGTAAGTGTGCACAGCATACAGGTTTTTAAAAATTCCCCACAGTAGCTTATGTTTTCTTACCTGCTTCATGATTTTATAAATTTCATACTGTAGTCCAATGGAAAGAAAGGCACTACGTATATATGTAGTGCACAGAGCTCATGTTCTTTGATCAAGAGCACAGTAAAATAGTTAACGAGTAGATGAAAATAAAGATGAAATATTTCTCAACTCATTCCAGTGTCAAAAGCTTAAAAAAATCTAAATATACAAATGCAGCCTTAAAATGTCTTAGTGCAAATATGAAAATTAACAGCATAATTTTAAGGTATTTAAATAAGCTATAACATAACTATAATACTTTGTTCCTATACATTTTTCCTATAGATAAATTTAATGGCATAGGGGACATTTCTTGTTAGAAATTGTTCATACCCAGAATTTGGGAATAAATGACAAAAAGTAATTATTAAATAATTTATTTATACTTCACTTTAGTTTATTAAGGGGGGGGAAATAAGATCTTTATGAATGGAAGATCAAAATATCTATAGGTTTGAAACCGAGGATGTGTGTGTCAAGAATCACTGTCCCTTTTCCTGATGTCTGTACACACAAATGCTGGTGGGGTAAACTGTCGAATTAGTGCATACAAATAAAGTTTGTTTTCCTGGCTTTGTATTGTATTAGAAGGTCTCGTCGTCATTGCAATTGGTTGTCCAGTGCCCGAACACCTCACAGATTTCACAATAGGGGCGCTCTTCTTTTCTGCTGCCATGATAAGTCGAATGGGGAAGGTCATCGGATGCCTGTGCCTGAGTTGGACAGTCTTCAGTTTCATGGAGATCAAAGCAGTCGCAAATATCACAGAAGAGGCGAGGTTTTTTCTTTGACTGATTTTCATCCTCGCTGCAAGATCAAAATTGGTATAGGTTAGGGTGGATATTCTCTTAAAGGAGAACAAACCCAAAGGACATTATTATAAACTTCCACCAAAAAAAAAACAAACAAACAAAAAAAAAACCCACACATTTTTTTTTAAATAAAAGTTTATAACAACATCCAATGCTGTTAAAACCAAGGCATATATCAGTGGATCACAAGCAGTGAAGAGAATCATTGGGGTGGGGGGCGGCAAAGCTTCTGGATTCCCCCATAGCCCTGCAGTTGCTCAGATTCTCACATGGTGATAATACCCACTCTTGCCATTAAACAAAGGATTCATTACATTTTGAAATCTACACAAATACACATCCACTATTTCAAAGGCATTTGTATGAAGTGGTAAAAATAGTTTCTTTTTTCATTGATACAGGGGATACACCACCACCATTATTTAAAAAAAATGCTGAGCTCTGCACTGGTTCCTCCACATTTGCATTCAGATACCAGCTTCTAGGAGTAGAGAGTGTTTTCCTAATTTGTAGCGGGCCAGGGTCACTGTTGGGAATTGATAACTAGGACCTGCTGATGTTTGTTTCAGAGCTGCAGAGAAACAGCATGTGCTACCAGCTAGAAGTTAGAGATGGACCAGAAAAAGTCTGGATCCAGCCACCCCACAGATATGGGCAAGTCACGTTTGCACTTCATGGCTCAGGTCTCTCTCTGTCGGCAGTCAGGCTGACCTGCTGCAGCTGCACAGGCTGACAGAAGTGATTTATAGTGGAATCAGCACAACATAAACCAAACACCTTTTCTTTTAATATTAATACCTGTCATAATTGTTTATCTCCTCATTGCCATTGAGAGCTGCTTCAGACATCATTTCCACCTTCAACTTTAATTCTTCATTTTTCCTTTGAAGATCCACTATTACTGAATTCAGGAAGTCAATCTGGGAGATTTAGAACAAAGAGTAACATATTTAGAACCAAAAGACATTCCGAAGCCTTAGGATTACACTTGTACAGAAAACATCAGCAAAACTTAGACTGCATTACCAATATGCAGCACAGAAATGGTGGTTGAATGTCACAGAAAGGAGCTGTTCGCTTTTACCATTAAAATAGTCACGCTATGAAAAATACATTAAGGGATGGAGGGCTTTCAAACCAAGAAAATATTTCAAGTATCTCTGAGTTGTGTGAATTCTGACCAGCAACTAACAATGGTTCACCCAACAGCTGGCCAGTCTGAAACACGATGGTGGGTCTCAGCCCAGCTTCCAGTGGATAAGTGACCACATTGCAGAACTATTACCACATCAGGCGTTCCTGCTGACAGCTTCAGCAGAGTCCCAAAGGGCTTGTTCCTAGATCAACCCCTCTCCAGAAGGTGTCTTAAATGTATTGGTAGGGCCAGGGGAGCAGCTCAAGGGAAGCCTCCACTACATAGGCCTGTGCTGTATCTGTTCGGTGGCTAAAACAGAACATCAGTTTCCAGTGTTGTCCCTCAGAATCTGAGGAGAAGACTGAGGCAAGGAACAAATTCACCATTGACAATCCAGGAAAAAAACGTAAACTGGATCAGAACATGGCACTCTGCTCTACATTTGATAATCTCACTGTGCCAGGATGTCTTTGATCACAAACATAATGGAAACATGAATGGTATTTGTTTCTCCATTCTCACCCACCAAAGCACCCAACATGTCCCCATTCACCCCTCCATTAAATGGAACTGTACATTACCTCCTAATTATGTAACAGCGTGAGAGACTAATGCTGTATCTATTAGCGTTCATCTAATCATGGTAATAAACTGAGGATGGGGGACAGCTACGCAGACAATGTTACCATCATTCCTTTAATGCATTTTTATGAAGAAATTTAAAGATTTTGATAAGAATTATGCAGCTTGGCTGCATATAGTGTATCAAAATTTCATCTTTTTCTTTGAACCTGACTTATTAGTGAGGCACCATGGGTATAACAGGTGAATGGGCCCTAAATGGGCAATGGAATAATACAGGGCATGCATTATCTCTGAACTTGGGCCCCCCAAAGGCAGTCTGAACCCCCAGACCAGACTGCAGACATTTACAACATTCTGATAAAAGACCATATGAGTTTTCCCATAGCTGAACAGAAAGCAGCTAAGTGAGCTAAGCAATACACAGCAAATTAATGTAGCGAATAAAAAAGCGTAGAAAGCAGAAACAAACCATATGCTGATTGGAGGAAAATGTTGCCAGCAACGGATGAAAGCAAGGGACACGAAGAGAAAAAAAAACAGAAAAAGAAACCATAGGTTAGAATGTTAATGACACCGCTTCTAATCTATACACACACTATGTTACTAGGAAACAGACTGGTATTCCCCATTCCAGGACTTTAACTTGTAACCAAATAAACATAGAATCATAGAAGATTAGGGTTGGAAGAGATCTCAGGAGATCATCTAGTCCAACCCCGTGCTCTAAGCAGGACCAACACCAACTAAATCATCCCAGCCAGGGCTTTGTCAATCTGGGCCTTAAAAACCTTTAAGGATGGAGATTCCACCACCTCCCTAGGTAAGTTATTCCAGTGCTTCACTACCCTCCTAATGAAATAGTTTTTCCTAATATCCAACCTAGATCTCCCCCACTGCAATTTGAGACCATTGCTCCTTGTTCTGTCATCTGCCACCACTGAGAACAGTTAAGCTCCATCCTCTTTGGAACCCCCCTTCAGGTAGTTGAAGACTGCTATCAAATCCCCCCTCACTCTTCTCTTCTGCAGAACAAGCCCAGTTCCCTCAGCATCTCCTTGTAAGTCATGTGCCTCAGCCCCCTGATCATTTTCGTTGCCCTCCACTGGACTCTCTCCAATTTGTCCACATTCTTTCTGTATTGGGGGGCCCAAAACTGGATGCTCCAGATGTGGCCTCACCAGTGCCGAATAGAGGGGAATAATCACTTCCCTTGATCTGCTGGCAATGCTCCTACTAATGCAGCCCAATATGCTGTTAGCCTTCTTGGCAACAAGGGCACACTGCTGACTCATATCCAGCTTGTCCACTGTAATCCCCAGGTCCTTTTCTGCAGAACTGCTGCTTAGCCAGTCGGTCCCCAGTCTGTACTGGTGCATGGGATTCTTCCATCCTAACTGCAGGACTCTGCACTTGTCCTTGTTGAACCTCATCACATTTCTTTTGGTCCAAACTTCCAATTTGTCTAGGTCACTCTGGACCCTATCCCTACCCTCCAGCATATCTCCCTCTCCCCCCAGCTTAATATCCGCGAACTTGCTGAGGGTGCAATCCATCCCATCATCCAGATCATTAATAAAGATGTTGAACAAAACCGGCCCCAGGACCGACCCCTGGGGCACGCCTCTTGATACCAGCTGCCAACTAGACATCAAGCCATTGATCACTACCCGTTGAGCCCGACAATCTAGCCAGCTTTGTATCCACCTTATAGTCCATTCATCCAATCCATACTTTTTTAACTTCCTGGTAAGAATACTGTGGGAGACCATATCAAAAGCTTTGCTAAAGTTAAGATATATCATGTTCACTGCTTTCCCCATATCCACAGAGCCAGTTATCTCATCATAGAAGGCAATCAGGTTGGTCAGACATGACTTGCCCTTGATGAATCCATGTTGACTGTTCCTGTTCACCTTCCTCTCCTTCAAGTGCTTCAAAATGGTTTCCTTGAGGACCTGCTCCATGATTTTTCCAGGGATTGAGGTGAGGCTGACTGGTTTGTAGTTCCCCAGGTTCTCCTTCTTCCCTTTTTTAAAATATGGGCACTATATTTGCCTTTTTCAATCGTCTGGGACCTCTCCTGATTGCTATGAGTTTTCAAAGATAATGGCCAATGGCTCTGAAATCACACCAGCCAATTTCCTCGCCCCCAAGTTTGAGTGAAATTCTGCAGTTAGGTTAATGAAGCAAAGACCAATGTTTTCAACTGCATGAGCCTGAAGATAGGTACTTGCTTTTCTGAGGTAGCAAGCATCACAATTCTCATTGGATTAAAGGCTTAGCTTTAGCACCTAGGGTTGAAAATTCTGACCTTAGCTTTTAACTGACTCTTTTAATCTGACGTGCCATTAATGTGGCCCATCAGCTTCCTTGATCAACTGGGTGTACTCAATAAGCAACAACCCTTCTGGCAGCTCCTCCCACCCAGGCACCTAGGCATGCCCCTTCCCACCAATTCTTCTCAGCTGGCTGGTCAGTTGCTGTGGCCTGTGACCAGCCAGCTGGTCCGGACTCTCTCTGGGGCCCTCTACTTGCCATAAAGTATCCTGTTCTTCTGCCTCTACCCTCTGGCCCTGGTTCCTCCCTGGCTACACATCCCCAAGGCCACTTCCACAGCTGCCACACACCTCTAGGGTGACCAGGTGTCCGATTTGATAGGGACCGTCCCGATTTTTCGGTCTTTTTCTTACATAGGCTCCTATTACCCCCCACCCCCGTCCCGATTTTTCACACTTGCTGTCTGGTCACTCCATCATCCTCTTCCCTCTGCCAGTCATATTCTTCCTCAGCTACTCAGAGAATCAGGAACAAAGGGGTTACAAAGCAATCCATTACAACCCGATTTAGATAGGATCTAGTAAGCTATCTTTGGGAAGACATTTTACTCAAGCCCAGGCTGGTAAAGGTATGTTATTACTTTAGAGTGTGGATATTTCAGATCCAATACCTGGTTCTCCTCTGCTTTTTCTTCTTGGAGTGGATTAGCAGCAGTGTCACCTTTTAAAGAAAAAAGCAAGATGTAAAAATCCTGCAACCTTATTATGAAACATAATAACAAACCAAAACCATGCAAGTTCTCTACCCTCTGGGATAACCTCATGTCCATATATTTCTAAATCAGTCAGTAGAAGCCATCAATAAAGTGACTTATGTTGATATATCTGACATTTAGCACTGGTATGTTATACAGAAGTACTTTCAATATCATAAATTACATGTTCAAGTGATATACAAGCAGTAACTAACCTTTTCAAATTCCCTATGAGGCAAATATTCTCTCCATTTTACAGATGGAGAAACCAAAGCAGAAACTGTAAGTGACTTGGAAAAAGGTAGAGGGAGTCCACAAAAAATCTGGGACTTGAACTCACAAGGATCCTGGCTCCCAGTCCTGTGCTAAAACCAGGACTGATTTCTTTTCCTGGTGTGACAGAACAGGTTTCCAGGAGTCATAATAGACTTAATTAAGAAATGCTCTTTTGCACAGGAAAAATATACCATTTATAGGGATAGGAATTTTAAATGGATTCACACAGATATTTCAGGACAAATTCATCATTGAGGTAAGTGGGAGCAACTAGTGACATCAATAATGTTACCAGATTTTAAGATTTTAATTTAGTCCCATTTCCTTCATTCAAAGTCTTACACTTGATTATTGAACAATGGTAAAGCCATCACAGTAGAGGAAGTTCGACATATTAAGATCTCTGCTAATGGTCTAGTTTACAGTACGCAATATTGATCGGTTAACAGCAAAGGTACGAAAATGCTCAAGTCGCCCCGAGTGGGAGCACTGATACAGTACATGGACAGTCTGTGTGTTACCTGAGGAGCTAGTGATAGAAGAAGGCTGTTTCTTGTTCTCTTTGAGTTTCTGCTCCAGGTTCTTCACCTTTTGCTCAAGTTTCAACTTATCGGACTCCAGTGACTGAACTACTGACTGCAAGGTTTTTGCAGAGGCATTTTCTCCACGGAGCACTGTGATCTGCAATAATTAATTGGGAGTGCTTAGGCAGTTTGGAGTAAAACCAAAAGCAATGAGGGAATGTTATTATAGTAGAATAAATGCTAGATTACCACCAAAAAGATAAGCCAGTAAACATATGACAAACACAAAAAACAATGTTTAAAGCCTACTTTGATTTGAAAAAAAGTAAAGACAGAAATAGCAACAAGCTCTTCAAAAGTGAGTGTTCAAAGCAGGATTTTATATCCCTATTTAGACACCTACGTAAACAAGTGGCCTAATTTTCAGAGGTGCTGAGAGCACCCACAACTCCTAAGGAAGCCAATGGATGCTGAACGCCTCTGAATATCAGCCACCTATTTGGACACCGAAGGAATGATTTAGAAGCTCAACTTTAGGGAGCAGTTTTGGAAAAATCTGGATGTTCCAGAATTCATTAATAAAACGTTTTAAAGAAGCCAATGACACCTTACAGTTTGACTACTATGGTTCTAAAAAGATACCTCATTTCTGAGTTTTTCCAGTTCTTCATCTTTCTCTGTGATCAAGGCACTAGTAACACTGATGGATTTCTGTAAAGAAGCTCTCTCTTCATCTATTTCTTTTTTTAATACGGATTCTCTAAAAGAAAGTTAAAGAGTTCCAGAAATCATCTGAAGAGTTGTTCAGTTAACATTGCTTAAATCAACCAAGAAAATTAGGTTTCATAGTTAATTTAAAATATTAGACTATCATTAGAAAATTTTCTTAAAAGCATGTTCCGGTTCGATATTTCTCTGAGATTTTATATTTGCAAAATCATTTTGGATTTTACTACTGTGGAAACAAAGTAAAAAGTTTACCTACGTAGATACATGCCAGAATCTGCATATCATCGCATCCATTTGAATTTAAAGAAAAAAGTTAATAGATTGGGAAGATATAGAATCAAAAAAAGGGTTGCACAGAATGATCCACAAAAACCTAACTTCAGAGTTGTGTTATTTCTTGGAATAACTATTAACAAGCAACAAAAAGTACATGCAAAGCTCATTATACAATTGTCATGCAAAGCATGGATGATGGTGGAAATATCAGCTGGTCCTCACTTATTTCAGTAATGTCATGTTCTCCATAGAGATATATTTTGAGAACTATTGGGCCTTAACAATAGCTACTGTCTTAGCAGAAGTCCATTCAGAATTTGTTCTTTTACTACACGGAAGTAGACTTTTTAAACCCCAACATGCACAGTTCATAAATGAGTAGGCTGTCTGAAAAACACTCCATTCCTATTTGTTTTCATGCGTTGAGTAAATGACTTAAAAAGTAGTCCAATGGGTTAACAGGTGGTGCAAAATGATACCACCGGGGCACTATATTTAACATTAACCCCACAGTGGTGAGGTCTCAGAGCATCACCGATTGAGCATGTGGATTGAGCATTGAGGAAATAGTTTATCTTCTCAATAGCAAGGGAAAAGAGTGCCAATAATAGCAGACCAGAACAGGAATAACATCCCAAAATGTTAAGGGATATGATAAAGTCTTGTATCTTAATATTCATAAGTGTCCCAATGAGTTCATGTACCCACATAATGAGAACTTGTGCTCTGAGGGCTACTGCTGCAAAAATACCTTTTAGTTTTGAAAGTCACAGAGTTGCATGACCAACCATGATTTTAAAAACTGAGTGCTCAGAGTTAAGACTCTTACACCCAACATTTAAGCACCTAGAAAAGTGGCCTGATTTTCAAAAGCATGGATGCTCCATCAGTTTCCACTGATCCCCTTCAACAGGAACTGCCAGGAGCACCATGTTTTTGAAAATCAGACCACTTTTCTAGGTATCTAAATATGGAATTAGGAGCCTAACATTAGGCACCTCCATTTTGAAAATCATGGCCATCTTTTTCGAGTTCTTAACTGTCTTTTTTATTTATACACTTCTGAGAAAACTGACCACCTAATTTAGCTGGAGGAGTACTTAAGTTTCAATCATGAAGGAGCAGATTCTTCAAGAAGATTGAATGTCAATGATTGTCAGCCAAATAATCAAATGAAACTAAAATCTATTAAGACTATCCAAGTGATCAATATTACAGTATGTCCTTACAGAACAATGCACACTAGATATAGGATAACTGATAGGCCCAAGTTGGAGATTTTTAATATCCATGATATCTACAGTTAGTGAGACCCATGATATCCAGCCCATGACATACAATACTGTCAGTGACTCAGGATTAATAGAAAACTCAAGCAACAATGACAGTACAAGTAATTCTTTCATTGTTAAGATTATGCTTATACTCATGAATGGAAGTAATAAGTGGAGAATCTGGGGTTTATGGAGAGTGATGTACACACCTCACAACATTCAGGTTCCTGTTTTTACAATCAAAGTAAATATCATGGAAACACAAAATTGAAGTGTTGAGTAAAGAATCTCTCCTACTAATACAAACCTAGGCTTTCATTAACAAAAAGCATTTAATGAGTCTCCCCTCAAGTGCTTTCACTGGCACTGATTCAGCAAAGCACTTAAGCCTGTGCTTAACTTTAAGCATGAGAGCAATGTCATGGGTTTTCAATGGGATTACTCACTGCTCTAAATTAAACACATGCTTAAATGCTTTGCTGAACTGGGGACGCAGTGCAGAGTGGTGAGACCGGATAGACAAAGCAAGGTCTGCAGAGAAACCCCCACTGTTTTTTGGGAGTAACAGGAGGGGGTTGATGACACATTGCACGGATCTCCCCCCCCCAACCATAGAGCCCAGACCACACAGTACACTTGGAAGAAGGGAAAATATGTTGTGGAGTTACTGCTCCCAAACCCTTCACGTACAGGGACCCAGTACTCTGGGGTTTGTCTTCCCTCAGAAGGCAGCGGTGGAAGATGGGAGCCCTCGGGAACTTGAATCAAAATATTGTCCAACATTTCAACTTTGTCAAATCTTTATCTCAAAGCATCACACAAGTGTTTTGTACAAAAATCAGTAAAGGACGGATAGCTGACCATTTTTTAATATTGGTAAAAGGGGGAAGATACAATGTGGGCACTGGGGAGGTCTGATACGTAAAGGAGGGCAAATTACACTGTACTTAGAGGGGGAGAGATTGCATGCATTTATAAGTACTCTATGTGTGTGTATAACTCTCTATATTATACAAACACAAAGGAGAAAGAAGAGGGGAGCAGAATGAAGGAGAGAGAACAAGAGGAGGAGAGAAAGATGCTTTTCATGTACCATTGCCTTATCATTTAGAGGGCAGTGTCTTTAGGAAGAAAATCTTGAAGTGTCATGGACCCACTCAGGTATTCTAAAAAGTGCAAAAAGGAAAAACCTACAAATACTGTAGGTGTGTTGCTTTAAGCAGTGTTTTCACTTAGATCTGAATCACATTCACCTATCAGTATCACCAGATAATCCACTCATCTGATATTCTAATCTTCAATATCATCTGCAGTATGAGGTAGTATTAGGGTGAGTTAAACTTGAAGGATGCATGTTGAGTTGGAATTAGCTTTATATAATGACTTGCAAGAGAAAGCAGCTGGAAAATACTCATGATCATCTGGTAATAAGATGGGTGCTGTTATTCAAAATTAATCTCTTCATACCATAAATGTCTATTTACTAACAAGTCTCAAATAGTTTAGGTAGCACATAGATGTTGGATTGTATTAGTTTTACACAACAATTCCAAGTGCCGTAAAGAAAACACCTGTATAAGAAGTTAAATTACACTCTGTGCAGAGTATATAAAAGTCATGTGAGATATGGATTCCTTTTCACATCAAAGTACCCAGATTCTTCCCTTACTACAAAAATAAGAAATTCCAATAATGAAGCAAGTACCTTAAAGTGTTACTGGGCAAGCTTTAAAAATGCAAGATAATAAGAACCACATGTTAGAAACATGAGAGAGAAATGCAAAATACAGTAAAGAAGAACTAAATTTGCACTGACTTTTTTGTTGTAAAAAATAGAAATATATATACTGCTGAGTATTTTACAAAACAAAAGCAAGACACTGAGGGACAAAGGCAGCCAAAAAATATGTACAACAACTTTACTTAAAAAAAAATTATTTATTGTAACGTGGATAGACTTTCTTGAGTCTTACCATTAAAGACACACAGATATAGCAAAGGAAGCAAGGGTAGGAAAGGGAAGAGAGAGGAGTGAAATGAGTATTGATAAATAGCGCAAGCTCAAAGACAGTAAGACAGTTAGCAATCCACAATGAATCTAATGAGCTGAAGAAACAGAGAATCCTCTCTTAGTTTCAGATTCATAAATATCAACCATTTGTCATTCCTGACTGAAATATTTCATAGACAGTCCATTGATACTAAAAGGAATTCCTGTGGGTGAAGGAAGGTGGGGAAGCTGCTGCTAGCTGGACATTTGGCCAAATTAAAATAAAAGATGTCTCAGCTTCTGCATCCTGAAAGTCTAAGGAAGGCAGGGGGGAAAAACATCAACTGACACCATTTTTAGTGGGTGGGGGTGGGAATATGGATGAGGAAAGAGACATTTTATTTAATTAGGCATGGTTAGCCTAACTCCTATAGTTTTTAGCATAAAATTAATGTCACGTTCCAGCAAATTTTAGCATCAGTGGCTGTTAGCCTGTTTGAATCAGGCTGACTTGTTCTAGTGCAGGGATTCTCAAACTGGGGATCGGGACCCCTCAGGGGGTCGCAAGGTTATTACGGGGGGAGGGGGGGGGTGTCACAAGCTGTCAGCCTCCACCCCAACCCTGCTTTCCCTCCAGCATTTATAATATTGTTAAATATATAAAAAAGTGTTTTTAATTTATAAGGGGAGTCGCACACAGAGGCTTGCTATGTGAAAGGGGTCACCAGTACAAAAGTTTGAGAACCACTGTTCTAGTGCTTATTTTGGCCTTCATATCACAGCCTATTTCATAAAACAGAATAATCATGTTTGTCAAATATGCCATTAAAACACTGGTGTTGCATGTAGACTTTTAGGACAAGTGACTGAAGGTATGTAAGGATGGACAGATCCGGCAATCATTGTACAAGTGTCAGTGTTTATCTCTGGCAGCTGCCATACAGAGAGTATCCACAAATGTAAAAACGCATCATTAAATGTCTATCTGAGGGGAATGATTTATTTTTTACTGTATTGGACGTAATGATATTGTCCTTGCTTGTGAAACTTTGCAAAGAGAGTCTAAATGTACCTGTAGCTTTAAATAGTTACATTTTATGGTTCCTGGTTGAGGTCAAGCTCAAAGAAGCCAACACACCCTACACACCTTCTCATTTCTTCTATATCACAAATTCTGGAGCAGATCCCCAGCTGGGGTAAACTGTCACAGTTTGATTGACTTCTGCTGAGCTATGACAATTTACACTAGCTGAGGGTCTGCCCCCTCTATATTTTCAGGTTCTCTCTTCTCATTCCCACCCCTTTATTAAAAAACATACTTAAACGAGAGTATGTATCTAGATCGGGGGTTCTCAAACTTCATTGCACTGCGACCCCTTCTGACAACAAAAATTACTACACAACCCCAGGAGGGGGGACCGAAGCCTGAGTCTGCCTGATTCCCACTGCCCCAGGACGGGGAGCCAGAGCCAAAGCCCGAGCCCCACTGCCCTGGGCGGGGAAGGGGTCAAAGCCGAAGTCCAAGGGCTTCAGTCCCAACCAGGGGGCCTGTAACCGGAGCCCCGCCGCCCAGCGCTGAATCCATCAGGCTTCGGCCCTGAGCCCCACCAAGTCCAAGTCAACCCTGGCAACTCCATTAAAATGGGATCGCGACCCACTTTGGGGTCCCGACTGACAGTTTGAGAACTGCTGCTCTAGATACTGGGTGATTCTAGTAACAGGATGAGTTAAGGTCTCAGTGTTCTATGATACTCTATGATCTTACATCTGTGCATTATTATAATGATCAGATCCATAGCTTTTACTTGTGTAATATACCATGTACATACTGTTCTTTGGAAAAGTGCAAAATGTAATAGAGCATGGCACATCCAAAGGAAATCAAGTTGTTAGGGAACAAAAATGGGGTCAACACATTAAACGGATAACTAAGAACCTTTGCATGAATATTAAGATGACATCTGATACCTGCCACTAAAATTACCAAAAAAATATATGTAATTTTACTGTTTTATTTGATCGAGTTCAGCTTAATGATCCCTTTATTAGCCAGAGGAATCAGTTTTGTGAAGAGCAGGATCCTTCCCCAAGCATCATATAATTTCTCCAAGACAAATCTACAGTTTTTCCTACATACAGCTCACACGATGGTACCTGTCCAACTGAGCTTTCCAGTTTTCCTTTACAAACACTACATTAAGTGGGACCAGAGTAAAGTTTGTACTTTGGGACCATTCACTGGAGGATATGGTTTCCAATGGAGGAGTCCCAGCAACCCAGAACAATTTCTTAGTATGTAAAAACAGTGCTGAAAGAAGTGGGGGTTGCCTTAGGTGCATTTGTCAGATGTGTAAGCGATCTAATACTCCAGGAAAGACTAAAAATATCACTAAACTATTTGGTTACTGAAATTAGGAGAATTTAGCATCAGTAAAAAGGTAGAAGACAGTTAATTGAATAACAGAAGCTGGTAAATACTAGATTAAGTTCTGCTGAATGTGTCCTAATATTAAGCCAGTTACATTTTCACCCAACTTTTAGTGTGGAAAATAGTAAAAATATTGTTTGCATGTATTTTTAGTATTCCATATGCAACATTATTTCAATGCCAAATTGTGCAACGGTCCCAGTACATTTCACTACTGGAGGTTAGGAAGAAAGAACCACATTTTTCTGTACTACTAGCTTTGTATTACATTTTGTTATATTTTCCATAGAACTGTATACTTGAACACACACACACACCTGGGAAAGCTTACCTCTTTTTCATCTCTAACAACTGGTTATTAAGTACAGATCTTTCCTCTTCCAGCTAAAACACAAACATCAAAAGCAAGCATTTAGTGAATACACCAAGAATCAAATGGTTTGTTCAATTTAACATATCTTAGTTTCCCCACATTTGCAAAGGCTACTGAAGCATGGAACATTTTTGGCAAAGTAATTAGTTTTCTCCAGGGTCAACATAAATGTAATCACAGATTGTTCAATGAACCAGGATGTTCGCTAGCACTTGTAGGTATAACCAGGACACACTGCACAGAAAACTGCCTCTACAGGTTCCAGTGGCCTGGGTCAATGAGTGCAAATAGGCTCAATTAGTTTGCCAGAGTTCAGGCACCTTGATACCAATACATCATCTACTCCACCAATGATGGGTGATATAAACTGGCAACCCATCATCCAAACATAGTATCAGGAAAAATTGTTAACATAAAGCAATGATCAACAGAGAAGGTACATGGATTAAATGAGACCTTATTAGAAAGATAGCAAGTAGGTCACTTTCAGGCTGATGTAATTCTTCATCATTTCAGTGAATCCTTGTTTTATATCAAATAATCATTATCCAATGTGCAGCGCAGACCAGATGTGGAATACCATCAAATTAAATTACTCCTGGGAACGCCAGTGGCACATAAGGGTGTCCAAAGAGATTGTGCACATTGGGCTTCCAGAGCAAAGTAAATTATAGTGGGAGTGAAGGTCTGTCTGTCATCCTCAGGTCTGAGGATAAGTTCGGGTCACAAGGATGTTCATTTTCATTGCCCATCCTCTAGTACTGTAAGGCTTCCTGTTTTAGGACTGGTTGTTCTCTTATTGCTGGGGTACAACGTTACATGACTTTGCTTATGTATTCATTTGAACAGCAGTGGAACCGAGAGAGAACTAAGGCTACTGAATTATCTAAAGACTCAGACGATAACAAAATCTCCTTCTATAGGAGACTGATCATATGGAAGAGCCAGCAGCTGTGCAAGACCCTGCTAAATGACCTCAATAGCAGGGAGCTTTGGATTATATGCCATCATATTCCTGCAAGCACGTCGGAAGTCAAAAATAGCAATTTCACTGACAGAACAAAGCACACCCCTGCTTCTGAGGATTTGTTGTCTGCCTCCTACACACAAGCAGGCTATATTACCTCCTTGAATTCTGTGCTTCTGTAGAAGCCAGTGGGGAAGTGGTGAAATTCTGAAGGGAGAAGGGTTTAATTTAGAAGTCCTGAAAGAAATGGTGTCCTTAAAAAGATACATATTTAACCAGGTATCACATAGGGAGGGGACCACGTACATGAGTATCACATAGAATCCACCTCCCCCCACTGTCCTCCTATGTCCAGAATCTCAGCTCTCTCTAAGACCACCATTCACCCAGCTAGTCACTTTTCTCCGAGATATTTTTAAAAATCCCTTGCCCTCTTCTGTATCCTTCCCTCATCCTCAGATAAGACACTTGTGGATCACACCCCTTTGGCTGCCTTTTCTTGAAGTAATCAACCTGCTTTCCTTCATCAGTAGGCATCGTTTGCAGCTCCCAACAGGCTACCTGTGCAGCATTAACCTGGCACCAACAAGCAACACAGTCCAGCATCCAGTTGCTTGGGTTCCCTCTGGGACGGTCTAATTTTTCAGTGCTTAACTCCTTTTGCTCTCTACTCTCTTCAGACTTTGAAAATCCCTGCATGCCACCTTGCCACCAGCCATGGTCATAATGCCCCCAAAACGTGCACCCTTTCCCCAAGTCACACTGCCACCTTGCTGTCAGCTCAGCTGCTTTTTGAACAGTTCCATGGGTGCAGAAGTTCCCCTTGCTCCTGTCTAGCTTTGCAAATCCCACAGCATTTACGACAGGATGGAAACAGAAAAGAAAACATCAATGAAGTTGTGGGTTTCAAATCAAGAAGGGAACTTAGGCCTCCCTTTTCGTTACCTGCCTGGGGGTGGTGAGCCAACGCGGTCTGCTGTATGGACCAAGTCACAAGGAGCAGCTTGTTGGTAGAATGGGAGACAGAACGATTATTGTGGAGAATATTAGGGTATGTTTTAGGTTTATATTATTTTAGGTATGAAGTGTGTGAAAGGTAAAATATGTGGGAGGAAGTGAGATAGGAGTATGACTCTTAGGGACTCTGCGAGGGCCCATTGTGTTGCCAGCATCACCCTGGAATCTTCGTTTGAAAGTCAGCAGTTGGAGGAGGACTGTCGGGAAGGCGAGTGTGGACACTCACCAGTGGGAGGCGGTGTTGTCTGGGCTTGCTGAAGTTGCCAAGAAGGGTCTCTCCTGGAACTTGTCCATCAGGGCTGACAGATCCAGAATGCCAAGAAGGCAGTCGTGAGACCATACAGGGAGCACACTGGAGTCCATGGCTTACAAACAGGAAGCCTGAACTGAAGTATGAAATAAGACTTTCTGGGGCTTGAAAAGGACAGTGGGCACATCCAGCTGTTCAATACAGAGTTCAAGCAGAGATTTTAATTGTAAATAATACATTACAACTTTGTTAATTCAGTCTGGAGTGGAGCTGTGGGGACTGGGGTTGTCTGCAGTGGCCTTCGAGGAGCATCTACCATCTCTGTCAGGGACTTCCCGCTCCTGGGGACAGTGTTCTTGTAATAAGGAAGCAGAGGAAGGGGTGCCCTGAGGTAAAATTTCCAAATGAGAAGCTTGATGGTGGCGGCAGGTGTCGGAGGCCAGGGTCATGACAGATGCCCTTTCTTCCTCCCACTCAGAGATCATTCTCTTTCCAATAAACTGCTCCACTGCACATTTTTAAGAAGTCGGTCTCAAGCAGACACCACCTACCTTACTGAGCAGGGTTAGAGAAGGGTAGATAAGTTGAGCTAACAGATCTTTCCACAATCTCTCCATTTAAGTTAAAACTCATGTGTTGGTCTGAAGCCTGAGAACACCAACATAAAAACATTGCAAGCCAGAAAAGCTCCCCAAGCTCAGTATTTATCTGACTGGAATTCTTTAGCTAATTACAAATAGCTAATTATTTATGGATCAATATAGATGAAACCCCCTCAGTGTCTGCAGCATAAGCCACTTTAACCTTTAGATGTCAGGATAAATCATTCATGACACTGTATTCATTAATTTTGCAAAATGTGTCATGTGTCCACAGATTCACTAACCCAGTTGACTAACACTCTTGCTAGAATTTATATGGTTACCATAGTGACTGCTCAAAATACTTGCAACATATGCTTGATACCTCTCTTACTGTATTTTAAAAGGCCCAAAAAAATCAAAGAGCAAAAAATTGCTACATTTTGGTTCTTTCCTTATTTTTCTAATAATATCCACTGTACAAAGAGGCAGACTGGGTCTATGGCCAACTCTACGTGAAACCTGTTTCTCCTGGTTAAGATGGAATTTTACTTTGTACTCTAAAGTGTCCCCAATGTAGCAATGTTCTATATTAAAATTCCTTCTCCATGGATTCACCTTACAATGTTACTCACTCTGAGGGCATTCCTACACCTTCTACTTGGGCCCCATATGGACTGAAAGGATAGGAGGTCTAATCCTGACATGCTCATTCAATTAACAACATTCTCACTCCAAGCTGAGCAGCAACCAGCCCCTTACAGGGGCTCTGCAGCAGTTTCTCTATTACCTCCATAGAGAGAAATGCAGAGACTTGCACTATGAAATCCTGAAAGGAGATCTACATGCTAGCATCACTGTCCCAGTAATGGTACATTTACCCAAGTGATAGTAAAAAGGAGAAGGTGATGGGATTCGGTGGGACGGTGTTAGCACAGGGCAGAGTTTCGTGAGCTAGGATCCTCACAGAAGGCAAGTTGACTTCACAGCCATTTCATTATGAGAATCAGAGCTATGAGGAGAACGTAATTAGACACAGCTGAGAGGTGCTCAGGAGTGGCGTGCAAAGGGAAGGATATTGGTCCTTTTATCTCACTGGAGGCTCGCTATTAGTTTATGAACCTCTAGACTTCATTCTAAGCAGCCAAGCTCCATCCGAAGCAAGCAACAGATAAAAGTTTTGCTAAGCAGAGGTCTTGCACATTACACAACCCTGAGCTAACCAAAACTGAGCTGAGAGGAGCTGCATTAAACAGTTACGTGGCACTACAATCTGCATTTTCCATGGCACCAATTCACATTTGCTCCTTTGTACCACAGCAGGATTATCCCTGAGGTCATTTCTCCAGTATTCTAATA
The DNA here is from genome assembly GCF_011386835.1 of Chrysemys picta bellii. Classification (NCBI taxonomy): domain Eukaryota; kingdom Metazoa; phylum Chordata; order Testudines; family Emydidae; genus Chrysemys; species Chrysemys picta. The sequence goes on from NC_088805.1 coordinate 28,035,389, forward strand.
GGCACTGTGAATTACGTGGTTTGCAGCAATGTGGACTGACTAGCAGATGGCACAAACCCAGCAGGCAGCATTTCAGTGTTTCAAGGGCTCAGATTATTACTAAGATTCCTTCCTCACCAAGGAGAATTTCGTATGATATGAATAGCTACAGTTAGCATTTAAGCTGTTTCCCCTCCAAGCCCTTGGAAGACTCCTTGATACTAGACTCTTGGGGCAAATCCTGCCCTCCACTCATGGGAAGAGAGCCCTGGATGCAATGGAACTGGTAAATTTACACTGTGCAGGATGGCAGGATTAGACGAGCCTGGCAGGAGGTCCGCTCCTCTGCAAAACAACAAAGCACAGCTCCACAAGGGCTTCTGGCTGCCAAAGAGCATGTGTGTTTGTGGGGGAACTGGGAGTGGGGCAGGCTGGGGACAGCCAAGGCTGGCAGATCTATAACTAGGTGATCCAGACAGCTATTATCCCCCTGGGAAGACAGTCCAGGAGCTGCATGGGCTACTGCAGTGTTCTCCCTCGGACCTCCCAAAGCCTGGTTACTTGGACCAGGCACTGAAGACCAGGTTTGATTCAATGGATGGCCCTGCAGCCGAGGAAGCCTTTTCCAGTTGTGGTTGGTCTGAAGAAAGGAGCTGGCTGCCCCCAAAAGCTCAGACATAATTTGAAAGGGACAAAAAAGGCTCCCATTGGTTGTTTAAGAAGACAGCATCCTATTATCACGTCACTACTCAGGAGGAGGGTCAGAGCCTGCATGGCAGGGACATTTCTCAATCATCTTTCAAAGCACTTTGTAGAATGAAGGATTCCATGCACTATTACTGTCATAGCACCCAGGAGTTAGAAATGGCTCGGGCTTCAGCTCTAAGAGATGCTTTGGGGAAAGTCTGCCCCCTCAAATCTTGGTGGAGCATGAGGTTCTGCAGCAGGGCTTGAAGGGAGACTTCCAGTAAAGCTTGAAATCACAGAACACATTAAGTGCTGTCACAAAGGCACATGCTGTATGCAATGGCGACGTGTGTCTGACAGTGGCTCACATACTGCTCTTACATTGCACGTCATGTCCTAGAATGAGACACACTACTGTCAGAGGACACGGTGTCATAGTTCAAATGCAAATTTTGAAAAAAATAATTTAAATGGTTATACTTCAGGAAGAGGTTCTAACATAACCAGAATTATTCTATGTGAGATCTAGAGTTTTAATTAAGCCACTTAACATCTAAGTTCTAAATCTTTATTTGCAAGTACCAATGTAATAAGTTCCATCCACAATAAATGTATTTTAAGGTTCTATTGACATGTACAAAGCTTAGAGCTTTACAGACTTTACACTGCCACCAGAAAACCTTATACCAACTCCAGTCCTCGAGTATCCACCATTTACACACATTACAGAAGCACACACGTATGCATATTTCCACTACCATTTTCATAGAGTTCAGTAAAGGGGTTTTGAACAGTATTCTCCAAACCATCTTAAAATATTCTCTCTGGAAGGATGGGTTTTTAAAAACAACTACAGTTTCTCTTAATAGAGGGGGGAAAGGATGTGAAAAGTGAGGAGTTTGGAAAATGAAAAATACTCCCACTAGAGTGTCTCTTTAGTAGACCCTTGGATATGGAGTTGGCTACAGCACATTTCATTCACACTTACCTGAAGCCTTCAAATAGACATCTCTCTTGGAAAGATTCTTTATGGGTCATACCACCCTCCACCATCCTATGATTCTAACTTTCTAATGGAGATGGCTTGCAAATGTATTTGAACACTCTTGAAATGAACTATCCCTTTAAATCACAAACATGCATTACATGGTCACACAGGCATCCGTGAAAATAGTATGGATTATTTTAAACAATCAAACTGCAGCATCCTCTAAGCACCGAACAGTAAGTGTTTAGCCACCCTACCTTCTGATGAGTTGTGACTTCGTCCCTGCTCCTGCCCAGCTCCTCGGCAAGTTTAACGTTCTCTTCTTGCAGGGCTGTGAGCTGCTGGGACTTCTGAGCAGCCGACAGTCTCAGCGCTTCTCTGCAAGGACAGGAAGTGCATGGTTACCATAGGAACAAGACAGGCAAGAAAAGACTGTGGGAGAGAATCTGCTTCACAGCTTGGAAAAATACATCTAGGTCACGTGTCTAATAGGATCTATAATAAAGGTGACAATCTACACCTTAAATGCACACTGATAGTGTTAACCCTGAAAAAGAGAGCATTGGAAGCACAACACACAATTACTTCCTTTTCCATTAAATGCATCTGATACCACTGCAAGGGAAAGTCTATTCAGCGTCCTATTACCAGTTCTACATGGCTCCAAGAGTTTAAAAACCCTCAGATTTAAAAATATGCTAATTTGTGGGATTAAATTTTGTTTGAAGTATGGTACAGTATTTGTTTGAAGTATGTTATTTATGTTTGAAGAGACAGACAGGTAGTTCTAACATCCCACCCCCCTGTACAGGCACATAAACACACCCACAGAGTTTTTAACCAAATCTAATACAAACAGAAATGTTTATGAAATTAAAATTATCAAGGAAACCCCATTTGTTCACATTTAAATATTCTCTGGAATGGCTTGCAACCCAAACACTGAAGAACAGATGAAGTCAGGTGAGCCAAAACGTAAAGATGACTAGTCTATTTTCGTTGTCTTTACAATGAAATAAACACCAATAACAAAAAAACAAATTTGGATTTTCAAGTTTCGTTAATCCATGTTGCTGTTGATAAGATCGGAATTTTTTTTAGAATTATTTTTAACCAATGTATTAAAAAAAAAAAAAAAAAAAAGCCTTTTACATATTCTGTGTATATGTCATTTAATAAGTTCCTGTAGAAATTGGCAGGATTTTTCAAAAAATAAGTTGCATTTTATTTCATCTAGGCAGTTTTGTTACCATTGTATTTTGCTTTCCTAAAGGGAGGCTCAATGGTCATATGTGCCAATATTTCACAGTCAAGCACTGACTAGAATACTAAAATATGTTATGATGACCCATGGCTGATGTGCCCCGGAGGGATACATTTATGTAACAGGATTCACAAAACAGGAGCATTATCCTCAAACTCACTAAATTACAGTTTAAACAAAAGTATTTCATATTATATGATGAACATTTTATCAAGCAACATTAAAAGTAATCCGGCGTTGTGTGTATTAAACTTCATGCTAGCATTTTCCAGCCCTTTTCCTTAGATCTTATGCCATAGCTACATTAGTTATTAAAGATCAGGCTCTAGTGTAAACAATTTTGGTGCTGTTTTTCATGCTCTATTAATAAGGCCTAGTTAAACTGGATTTAATGTGTTGGCTCACATCACTGAATCCAATTATCTTGGTATGAATCTGGTTGCTAATGCAGGGACACATCTAATTTTAACCTCACTTGTTTGCTGTGCTGCAGTCCGTAACAGTGCTTTGACTTTTGATTTTGGCACTAGTGTGTCAGGAAGTCAGATTCCTGATGTTAAAGGCACACAAACAGTGGCGTGGACTTGTGTGAAACCACAGAATTCCATTGTAATTCATTTGTATCTGAGAATTTTAATGGATGTCAAAAAGAGCATTTGACATGGAGTTTATTAACCAGGTAAGGAAAATCCAACCAGTATCACTGCTTCTCTGGTGCCCAGTTTTATATGTTAAGCTCTTTTGCAAAAATGGTTACCAACTCCACTGAAAGACTTCCCTACCTACAGAGCCACAGCTGGCTATTGAAAGGGCTCTCCTGCATTATTCCCCTCCACAATTACAAGAGTTTACCATCACCTACTGGGCATCCCAAAGGCATTCTGGCAACACAGACTGCTGAGGAGTTCAAGGAAAGCTGCAGCTGCCAAATTCAGCTCCATCCTTTACCAATGTTAATTACTTTGTTTATGTGTCAAAGTATTTATAATTTAATAATCTTAAATCAGTATGACAATTACCTGTCAAATTAGATTAGTTACCCCCCCGTCCATGAAGTCCAAAATCACAGGTAATTAGAGACCATGTTCAGCAATTGGCTAGGATTAAGGTTTGCCTTAAACAGAATCATAAGAGGACCAAGTGAGAGGAAACCAATCTCCTTTATCTAGAAGTCCCCTTTACTGAAGCCTAAACTGCAATTTCTACAAATAATTTTTCCTGACAAGTTGCAGAAGAATAATTTTGAATAAAAAATGGGATCTGCACACTTCCTGGGGTTCTAGGACTAGAGCAACTAGTCTGGAAATAATTACTTTGCCTTGGCATTTTCTACAAGCGCTGAAGCAGACAGGAATTACTGATGGAATGAAATCCTGTCACACCAGAAGGGGCCTCTCTCTGAGAAGCCACCTAGGTTTTTAAAAGGACAAAAAAATCAATACCGTGGTGCAGGTGCTGGAACATAGCATTAATGTTGTGTGTTCTGCAAGAAACCCTGTCTCTCCTTACCTGGACTACCTTGATCTAAGAGCACCAGTCACGTGTGGGGCAAAAATCCCCTGCACCGTTTTGAAAATCTCAAGCAATCATCTCAGCCTTGCAGTCCAAGTTCCAGGTTCTGAATCTCCCCAACAGGTCACCAAATTCTCTCCACACAGAGAGGGTGGGATTGGAGACCTGAGGTTCAGACACTGAAGGGCCAGTAGCCATGCTGTGTCTTTGTTCAGGGAGGGACACAGTTTTAGGCTGCTGGATACCAGTTACGAGCTAATAGTTTTATTCGGAGGCTAACATGCACTAACCAAATTGTGGCTAGAGGGCTTTAAACCAGAGAGACTATGTGTGTTTCATTTAGTACTGCCCAGGGATGGGCACTCAGCTAAGGCACTTTGTTACTACATATATATCTACTCCCTACATTTCTTTGGAGTCCTACTGGTTAGGTTTATTGACAAAATAAAGGATTATATGAACACTGTAGAGTCCAGGTAAATGTGAGCCCAAACAGCAGCACACTCTGCTTCACCCATTGCAGCTACATTCCAATTTCAGAATCTAGGATGAGGCTGTCTAGATTAGGATTGGACCATGATCAGCTATCACATTGAGCTCCAGCTACACTAGAGACTAAACATGTTGCAAGATGTTTGGATTGATGCTTTTGAAATAAATTGGTGCCCCCATGTGGCAGAACTGTATGCCACCTCAGACTAATTCAATTAATGCACCATAATTTAAAACATCGCCACAAATAATTCAACAACCCTCAGAGAGCCATGGCAGTGCTCCGTTTCCATGTTTTACGTATTTCAGAAGCCAAGTTAGTAGTGAATTGTAACAAAGTACAGTACCTCTGTTTTATAAATGAGAATACTGTAGATGAGCTGTGTGGCGGGGCGAGTGCCCCACCCCTATGTGAGAGGGAGCTAGAGTAGGCCAGAGAGGCTGCGCAGGCCGGCAGCCAATCAGGAAAGGGCTTACTGAGAGCCAATCAGGGCTCAGATTGGAGGGAGCCAATCAGGGCCAGGCTCAGCCCTATAAGAAGGCTGCTCTGGAAAGGAGCAGTCAGTCTGTCCCAGGCCTTGGACAGGGGAAGGTCTGTCTCCAGGGTGGGAGACTAGCACCCAGGACAGCGCAGTGCTGGGCAGGCCCGGGGGAGCAGAAGGAAACTCCAGCCCGGTGTCTGCCAGGCTGCAGGCCCTGAGGGGAAGGGCCTAGCCGGTGTGAGGGGCCGTAGGGGAAGCGGCCCAGGGAAGCAGACAGACGAGGGCAGAGGAGGACGACAGCGAGGCTGCCGCCAGAGGGTCCCTGGGTCGGGACCCAGAGTAGAGGGCGGGCCTGGGTCCTCCCCTTCCCCCCTTGCAGTACACCCAGCCATTGGCCGTAGGGAGCGGCCATTATAGACCATGCCAGATCCCTGAAAGGAGGGATTAGACTTTGGGGTGTGTGGTTGACCACGGTGGCTGGACATAGAGACTGCTGCTTGACACCTCCCCCCCTGGAAGGGTGTGTGGCTGGACTAAGGGGCACTGCTGGAGGGCAGTGGTCCGGAAGAGGACGCCACAAGTTGGTGAGCAACATGGGCTCATAAGCCAACCGAAGGCAAGACAATGGGCGGGATACCACCGAGAGGGGACGCTCCACTGGACTGAGTTAATTCCCAGAGTAGCCAGTAGGAGGCGCCCAGGTGGTGAGTCCCAACCCCGTCACAAGCTGGTAAAAAGACTCATTTATGAAATGTAAGCTACATACTCACATAGAATAACTATGTAAGAGTTCAAAGGCTCAACAAACATTTAAATACTTACACTTCTTTTCTAAATTCTTCCATTTTCTTGTTCTCCAGATTTAGAAGCTCTTTTGACTTGTTAAGTTCCTCTTCGTTTTTCAGGCTGTTTTGTTTAAGTTTGTCCAGCTTGGGGGAGGGAAGGAAATCTTGTTAAAAATTCATGGAATCATATAATTTTCAAACAAATTGTTTGTAAATAGTCAAGCATTCGTGAAAATGGAGGCCTGACGTTTTGAACTGTTGCACTTCTTTTATTTTTAAGTCTTGGTAACTGAAGAGTTAAATTAGTCTGTCTGCACTGGGAAGTATTGGACTAACAAAAGTGTAACAAACCTAACTGTGTTCAATGCAATTCCAGCAGCATAGCAAGTTAAAGGTTAATTTAAAACTAACGGATAATAATATAAGTAGAAATCTATTCACCACATTTCACACAGACACCTATCTGTCTAAGCACTGTCCCTACAACTCAACATTTTTAGCAAAATTAATGTAGTATGATTTGTTATAATTGAGTGCTATTTGTATAGAGTTTTTCCCCCTGATCTTAGGTAAAAACATACATAATTAACCATATGGTTAAGCTTTACTGTACCTTAATCAGCGAGAAATAGTAGGCTGGATGTTGTGTTTGCAATAATGGGAAATCCATTCTTTTGAGAGGTCTTGTTGTTTTGGCACAAATTGTAGAAAGCCTTCTAGTATTTACTGTGCATGCATCTATCATGTAAGCACTTATCAGATTGTAAACCTCATCTGTTCACAAGCACTCAGTAATACATTATATTATGTAACAGATAATCTCCAGCTACTTCGATGGCATTACAGAAGAGTAGATTTTTATTTTAAACAGCCCAGAAATTCCACTTCTGGCATTAATAATGTCATCTCTCTGAAGCAATCAACACTGCCTCAAAATCATTGAGAATTATGTTTCAATAGAAGCCTATGGCATTAGGTTAGCCTGGTATTTCCCATTCAAAATGCTCATTATCTTAAAGACATCAGAAAATTCTAGAGAATCATCTGCCCAGCCTGTACCAGCCAGTGTGCTCAAGTTTGTTTCCCCACATCTTTTTGTTTCAAACAGTCAGTTTATACTTGCTTCTCTGCAGCCTGGACGCAACTTGTGGGGAAAAGAGATTAGGGTGCTAGTGAAGACACCACTACCAAAAAAAAAGTGCACTGTTACAAGAGGGGAAAAACAAGGGTAGGAGGGGGTCCTTGACCCAGCATCATCATGGAAAGTACCGTGGTATTTCTTAGGTTGCAAGCTTTGTGGGGACAGGAATTGCAACTCATGTGTGTTTGTACAGCACCTAGCATAGTAGGGCCTCACTCTTGAGAGTGGCCTTTATATGCTGCCATAATAAATAGTAAATGATAAATAATACATAAATCAGAGGAGGAGAGATGAAGATGCTGCCGTGAAACTTCAGGTCACACAGAGGATCCTTTAATAACCATGCACAGAAGCTCAAATTTTTGCAGGCTAGATTAGGAAGGGAGAATTTATGTGGATTATTAATGTTACTATTAGTTAGCACTTCGGTAGTGCTTTTTATTGGAGGGTAAGGACTATCCACTTAAGATGAAGAAACTGAGGCACAGACGTTACTGTAAACAACTTGCCCAAGGCCACACAGTGAGTCACTGATGAAGCCAGGCTTAGAACGTAGATCTTCTGTATCTGTGCCCTGTCTACTGTACCATGCTGCATCTCTCATCACAGTAGATAAATGCTGCTCTAGCATCGTGGAAAGCCAAGGTCCATGAGCATATAGGTAATAGAGTACATCTCTACCCCGATATAATGCTATTCTCGGGAGCCAAAAAATCTTACCACGTTATAGGTGAAACCGCGTTCTATCAAACTTGCTTTGATCCGCCAGAGTGCACAGCCCCGCTCCCCTGGAGCGCTGCTTTACCGCGTTATATCCAAATTCATGTTGTATCGGGTCGCATTATATTGGGGTAGAGGTCTTTGTAATTATAGCTGGACACACCACATTAGAGCTGTAGAAGCATGTAATCTACAAAGTTGTATTAGTGTAATACATAGAGAAGCTGTGGGTACTATCTAGTAGCCCATGCCAAGATGGCCATGATGAGCTCTGTGGTGGGACAGTGACAAAGGTTATTCATCCCATTATTCTCCTTTTCCCCACTCACCAATAGTCCTGTCCCCTGTGCTGTGATCCTATTGGTTTAGGCACTTAAAAAAATAAAAAAAACCAAACACTTCTGGACTGCAGAGTAAAAACTAAACCTGCCCCTACAGTTTTTTTCTTTTTAGGTCATTTGTTATATACAGAAAAATAGGATTTAAACAACCTCTCACTTGCAAAGATCAGATCTGACTAGCAGAAGGAAGTGACCGCATGTCCAGCTCAACATATAACTAAAGTTGTAGGGAAATGTAGGTACCTCAAAGAGCACATATTCACTGATAAATTGTGGTGCTTTTGACTATTTGGATATAGATTTCACATTATAATACAGGGACATTTTAAGGAATACCAGTAAGTCTCAAGAACTTTGACTCTTTTCATATATAAACAATTAAAAGTGGTTACTTCATTTTGAAGCTTCTGATTTGTCTGTCTGGAGTCCTCCAAGGAGGCCAGTGTATCGATCTTTTCTTGATGAAGGGCATCCTTCTCTTTGGTCACCTGCTCCACTACCTGCAAAGCATCTTCTGCCATTTTAGCAGCCTAAATATAAAAGAGAATTATTACTGGATAGAACACTCCAATGCAGACCAGCCGTTATACTATATTTTGTTTACTTTATGCAGAACTCAGTTACTTGCCAGCTTTTTTCCATATTGAATCAAATATGTTAAATAGCTTCATTTTTGTAACTAAAACTGGAAATTTATCTGCATTCTGAAGCTGCATAAAGTATAAAATAGATCTTAAAAGTTCGAATTCCATGCGGAAATGAATTACAATCCCATGCTTGTGTCTTCATTGAGGGTTTTTTTTTATTAAATCCCTGAATGGCCCTAATTATATCCACTGTGATTACCCTTAAATGCCCCAAACATCTTATAATCATAGTTGTTCAATAGATATTCACCACCACCAGACTGATCTTTTAGATCGATGTGGAATTATAAAGAGGAGTTGTGTTGAATTTGCTTTGACAGGATCCTAAAAGTTAAAATAGCTGAATCTTTTTTGTTCTCCTATCCAGTTAATGTTACATATGTTACTTTAACATTGTTAATGATGACTTGCCCTTGTGAAATTAAATCTTTGAAGATCATACACAAAGCTTTAGATTGGAATAAAATATTCTGAAAGTATTTGGAATTAAAAAGCACCCCACAAAATTCATACTTTAAGTGGTTTTGCAGTTTATAAGTCAAGCAAGGTCTGGCTCAAAGTTCTATTTACTGCTCTGTTGGTGGTGAATATAAACACTACTGTGAATAAAAAGAGCACACTCAGCTGCCAATTTATTACAACATGTTTTGAAAGTTCTAAAAAAGCCCAAGCCTGCTAGGGGATTGTCTTACAATTCCTTTTGTCCAATCACTGGAGTAAAATTTTATTTTATATCACCATGTAAATTTAAACTAATCTTTTTATTCATTTTTTTTTAAATAAAAAGGTACGGTGAACACCAAGTCCAAAATCATGTTCATTTGTACCCATTTACTGTTGGCTAGAAAGTACTTTTTCTACTAATGTTAAATTTCTCCTATAGGATTTGGAAAAAAATATTTTCCTTTTTATTCACAGTTTCAAAATTTTCTTGCAGCATTCAGCGACAACATAGTTCCTTATGATTAAGCATAGAATTGTTTTTATTATGGGTGTTAAAAGATCTTTCACACTCATCATTACAGACAACTTGAGACAAACAGGGTACTATAGCAGGAGGGAAGATAATTACAGTCTGTCTACATTAAGATGAAGTGCTGGTCGTGCAATTAAAGTGCAGACATCTAAACCATTGAAGTTAGTGCTCAGTGTTAGTAACTGTACTTGATCGGTTTAACAATGTGTTTCAATACCTCAGATTTTTGCGTTACTGTATGTGTCTGAAGAGCCTCAGTTTCTTTTAGTTTCAAAGCAAGTTTGTCCTTCTCCACCAGTAGCATCTGATTTTTGTTCTGCAACACCAGTAAGTTGGCTGAAAGGTCACCATTAGTTTGTGCTAAAAGCATTACTTCCTCATGCAGTTTGTAATAGTCCTCAGAAAACTTCTCCTTCTCTTTCAGTATTTCTTCCTTTATCATGATCAGATTCTTCTGTTCCGCAAGCAGGCTCTCATTTTCCTGGAGCAGCTTCGTTCGCTCCAATTCAGTCACCTCATGGCTATGACGAAGATCTTCTAGGATATTGGAGAGACAGGCATGCAAGTCCTGGAGCTCTGCCTTCGATTTAGTCAATGAAGCAAAATCACTCTTTAATTTTTCAATATTGGAGGCAAGTTGATCAGTCTCTGTGCTGAGAACCTCCTTTTCTTTAATGATTTCCTCTAGTTTGGATTCAGATTTTTGTTTCTCCTGAACCAGCAGTTGTTTCTCAGACAGCAATTCTTTATTTTTAACTGTTAGCTGCTCCTTCTCCCTCCCTAAGAAGCTGATGGTGTTCTGAAGTTCTGCATGTCCCAATAAGAATGAATCTTTTTCCAGCTTTCTAGCTTCCCTTTCTATTGTTAAATTCTCCTGCATAATTTTTATCTCTTCATTTAATTTCTGACATTCTTCTTGCAATTCAGTCCTCTCTTTGGTTAGCATTTCCTTACTGGAGGAACAGGTTTTGAAGGAAGCCATCAGAACTTGCTTGGCTTGCGAAACAGCAGAAAGTTCATTTCCTAGCAGTGTTTTGGCACTCTGAGCCTCTTTCAGACACTTTGAAAGTTCACAGTTATAGGCTACTAGATCTTGATTTTCTTGGGTTTTCTTGTCCAGTTCTCTCTTGAGGCTTTCAATGGCATTCTGGAGCTTTGCCTTCTCTTGACCGAGTGCTTTCTTGGCTGAGATGTCCAGCTCATGTTTTCTTTTCAAGTCACACAGTGCATTTGCAGAAGAATGTTTTTCAGTGAGCAGCTCTGCACATTTGGTTTCTAACATGTCCTTTTCTTTAAGAAGGGCATCATTCTGCTTTTTAAGTTTCACTGACTTCTGAGAAGCCAATTCCTTCTCTCTGCTCAGTTGACTAATCTTCTCATTTACAGATTTCTCAGCAAGGATGGCATCTTCTGAGGTCTTCGCAAGCTTTTCCGCAATTGCCTTATTTTCATGTAAAAGTTCGTCCCTTTCAGACAAAAGTCTCCGCTCAGATGAAGAGAGAGCTTCCTTCTCTTGTAGTAACTGGATACATTCGGAGTCTGTTGACTCCCTACTGGCTTTAATCTCTTCAAGCAGTTTAGAGAGACTAGCATAGGAGGCCTGCAACTCTACATTGTCTTTGGTAGCTTTTTTAAGTTCTTTAATCACAGCATCTAGCTCTGCTTGCAGTCCTTCAGTTTTCCTATTTAGGGCCTTTTCCTCGTTAAGAGCAGTTTCTAAGCTCACATGCAGCTCTTCCTGACTCTTAAGAAGTGCTTCCTTTTCAGATTGCAGGTCTTGCCTTTTTTGCAACAGATCGTCCCTTTCATTTTTTAAGGCCACATGTGCGCTTTCAAGAGCCAATTTTTTATCCAAGACTGAATTTCTCTCTGCAGCCAGAGCAGATAATTCTTGCAGGAGTTCCTTTTGATCTCTGGCCAGGTCTTCATAAGAGCTTTTCAGCTTCTGGATGACATCATCCTTGTCTTTAAGAAGAGTAGCATTCTCCTCAGAAAGCATTTTCTGATTATCCTCCAGTTCTTCTCTTTCCTTAATGTGCTTCTGAGATTCCAGAACCAAAGCATCTTTGCTGGTCTGAAGTTCTTCCAGCCGTTGGAGCAGCGCTGATTCTGAAGAGCGTAGAGCATCATTTTCTCTACTTATTTTTAGAAGATCTTTCTGTGTTGTCCCTATTTCAATAAATAACTTTTGTTTCTCAGAAATTAATGCTGCCTTTTCTGTGCTTTCCTGTTGACTTTTAGTTTCAGCTTCTTGCTTTTCCTTTAGGATTTTTTTATTTTCTGAATCAAGTTCTTCATTTATTGTCCAAAGATTTTCCTGATCTTGTTGCAACAACATAAGCTTGGATTCCAACTCTAGTAGTTTTGCTAATAGTGAACCTTTCTCTAACTTTAAAGCATTTCCCTCCTGTGCCAGAATCTCCTTCTCTGATATCAAATCCCTCATCTCGTCTGACATTAGTTCAATCTCTTTTTTGGCTGATGCTAACACAGAAGTTAAAGACTAAAGAAATAAAGGTGGGGAGAAGGGAAACAAAAATGAAGTCAAACAGACAAATGAGAAGTATGGATTAAGGACAAATAGAGCTATTATTATTTAAATTAAAAAAGCATATATACTGCTAGAGAACTTTTAAAATGTCTAAGTTTTAAATGCAATAGCTTTAATTCAGAGCCTTGGTGGGATTAGTTAGTGTGACTTCAGATCCAGCAAACCAAAAAAACCCAAGCCACTAAACAGCTCTAGAAATGTCTTGAGGTTTTTTAACTAGTGGTTTGGAATAAACCAACATAATTACTCTGTCACATTCCCTGAGGTGGATCTATACAGAAGGGCATATCCAGAATTCTCCTTACATCATGAATCTCTACTAAAATATGTATTATCTTAAAGCTTTCTACAGAACCCATCATATACAAAGCCTCTTTTTAATCCCTTGCTTTTATAGCAGCTATAACAAACATATCTAGGTGCTGTCCAATTATACTAAAGCCTTCAGAGATCAGAGTTAACAGAACTTATTCAAAAATATCCCACCACGCAGATATTATCTGCGCTAAAACAAAAATAAAGATAGATGCTCAGGTAAATATAGAGGCGCAATCTAAGAGAGACCACTCCAAACACCACTTTTGCTCATTTAAAGAATAAACAAAAACAAAAATAAATAAGTCTGATTTCCATAGGAAAGGCTCCAATTCCAAATAGGGATATCCACTGAAGAATTGTGGATCAGTCTGAGCTCCCTTCCAATCATCTAAAGAGACAAGTCTAAGGGACAAATTCTCCTCTTAGTTACACCCGAATGAATTCGGAAGATTCAATGAAGTTACTCCAGATTTATTTTGGCGTAACATAAAGGAAAGCTTGATTCAGATGTAATAATGACAGGGAAGACTCTCTCTAGTCTGGGGAATCACAATTAGATGATGAGGGGTGAGACAAATCCTGCCCTGACTTTAAATCCTCTGCAACTCCACTAAGGATACATCTACTCTGCAAAAAAATCCTGTGGCAGCAAATTTCAAAGCCCAGTCAACTGACGTGGGCTCATGCTACGGCCCCAAAAATAGCAGTGTAGACAATCCTGCTCGGGTTGGAGTTCAGGCTCTGGGACCCCCGCCCATGCAGGATTTCAGAGCCCAGGCTCCAGCCCGAGCGAGAGGGTCTACACTGCTATTTTTAGCCCCGTAGCATAAACCCAAGTGCCATGGGTTTGTTTTTGTGTTTTTTTTTTTTTTTGCAGGGTAGATGTACCCTAAGTCGTTAAGTCTAGGGTTACCATATTTAAAAAATAAAAGGATACTCCACGGGCCCGGGCCCTGCCCCTTTCTCACCCCTGTTCCCGCCCCAACTCTGCCCATTCCCCGCCCCTTCCCCAAAGTCCCTGCCCTAACTCCCCCTCCTCCCTCCCAGCCACGCGAAAAGGGCTGCCCGAGCGCTACCGGCTTCACGGTTTGCCGGGCAGCCTCCAGACCCTCTGCCCCCGGCTGGCGCTTCCCCAGCGCAGCTGGAGCCCGGGAGGGGAAGCGCCCAGCTGGGGGTGCAGGGTCTGGAGGCTGCCCGGCAAACCATGAAGCCGGTAGCGCTCGGGCTTCAGGCAGCCCCCTTGCCTCCGGACCCTGCGCCCCCAGCCAGGCACTTCCCCTCCCGGGCTCCGGCAGCTCTGCTCCTCCCCTGACTCTTTGGCTCTGTTTAAGAGCCAAGCTGCCCGAGCGCTCCGGCTTCGGGCAGCCCCCTTGCCTCCAGACCCTGCGCCGCCGGAGCAGAGCAGCTGCAGCCCAGGAGGGGAACTGCCCGGCCGGTATTTTTCCCGGATATGTTCGGCTTTTTGGCAATTCCCCTCGGACGGGGGTTTGATTACCAAAAAGCCGGACATGTCCAGGAAAAACCGGACTTATGGTAACCCTAGTTAAGTCCCAAATGCAGGGCCATCAGTTATCAATAATGCACAGCAATTGCACACTATCCCTGCTCTCACTCTTTGAAATGAAATTCACAGTTTAGTTTTGCACCTATATCTACCTACAGATCCATCTGTACTGCTATGTTGAAGCTATAATGCTGACTAATGATTCTGTGACTGAGGCAGCAAGTCTTCAGTCCCCTGTGCTGGCATGTTCACCACAGAACATGGTCTGGATAGTTTCTTATCTAGTGTTCCATTAAAAATCCAACATGACTCTCCACTCAAAAGCAGAGCAACAAGGGTTTTTCTTGGGAAATAAGCCTGTTCAGGGAGAAATTAGAATAGAGAGATCTGGAATAAAGACAGAGGGGAATGAGGAGTGAACAAAATAGGAAAGAGGAAAGTCACATGCAGATTTACTTCTAACACACCGTGTGCCTGATTTGGAAGAATAGAGGAGACCTAGATCACGGAAGTAGCTTCACAAAAGGAACACCTAAGAATGCACAATAGGAAATCAGTTTTAGTCTTGAGAGCTTTCTATTTTGGTGGGGGAAAGAGGGGTTGCAGGAGGCAGCCTGTTATAAGATTTTCTTGAACCAAATCAAAAGCAGAGGATTTTTTTGAATTCCATCTGCTTTGTACTGTGGATGGTGTAGAGGGGATTTATTTTAATGTCTTGCAAAGCAATATATTTCTTCTAGCCAGTCCTAAACATCTTCTCTGTGTTTCAGGAAGAAATCCTGTTACACTACAATGAAAAATCCATAGCTTTGTAAATTGTAAATAATGAGTTCATTCTTGTATTCTTCATCACTTTTCCTTGGATAATGCTTTCTCTTCAGCATTTCATAACAAAAAAGAGTAATCAGTAAGGAGAGGTGGGGCTATGCAATTTGTTGTCTAGGAAATTTCATGAAATGATTACAGTGCCATCCATTGAACAGTAGTGGGAGCTCACGGGAAAGCACACAGGATTTTGTGATCAATGCAGGTTGAGGCCTGCTTTTAGAGAGAAGACTTTTCAGGGCCCAAGACTAGTTTCCTGTAAGCTCCTGTTGCTTTTCAGTTGATTGCACTGTATTAAGTTTGCGGTTTTATTTTAAAAATTAATGATGACACATTCTCCCCATCTTCAGTTAAAGGGGATCACAGGTGCTTAGTCATTACATATATTGCTTGTGATAAGTGTTGTAATTGCTTTGAAAGCAACATGCACACAAATACTAGAGTCAATGTTTCAATAGCAGATTATGCAGTTAGTGATTAAGTTTATAAATAAGCATTTTATCTGTACACAATTTGTTAACATGGGATGTCTCCACACACTTAAATGCCCTCTTACATTTTCAGGATCTTCAGAAATCTGCCTCTTTTGCCATCAGTAAAAATTAAAATAAACAAAACAAAAAATATTTCCTCTAAATGCTTAACACTATCACTCCAATACAACAGGAGGCATTTCATTCATTTAAATTCAGCCTACACTCCTGAAGATATGCCTCTTGTCAACCAATCAACCAGAGTCCTTAAAACAGTTTGCCATGATTTTAAACTCAATTTTAATTATCGATCCATTTAACAAACAAATCCAAAAAACACTTTCATGGACTGAACAACTAATAGAGCAGAGTATAGATAGGTACTTTAAAATGGATGGAAGACTGACACAAAGTAGAACTTAAGGAAATGTCACATGAAATGGACCACAAGGCTAGCACTTTCATCATTAATGGTTCATAGGGTTACAAGTCAGTTTAAATTTCTATTGTTCTTTACAATGGGATAAGAGTAACCAACTTTTTTCAGATTAAATCTGTTAAACTAGAAGACGTCCAACATTTTTATTTAAAATTTGGATTAAAAAACTGGCAGTGTTTAAATGGTCTCAATCTGTTTCTTTCTTATTAACAATAAAAGCACTGCGTATAGCCATTTTTATTACAAAACAATGACTAGCTAGTGAGACGATCTAGTGGAACTAATTAATGATAGTTATGTTAAAAGATGCACTAGTTGTGTGTTCATCCATACTAGAGTTTGGCTTTTTATTAAGATGGCTCCAATAATGCCCCCCTGCCACCAAAAAATGATTTAAATGGTACCATCTACATAGATTAAGCATGGAGTGATTTTAAAAAGCGACTGTAGAAGACAAGACCGACAAGATTTAGTCAATACCTGGATGAGTTGGATTACAGTTAATCCAGGGAGCTATACCAGATGCTGACTTCTAGTTACTTTATATAGTGTTTATACTACATGGGTAATGTACCCATGATACCTTATCATAAAAAGGTTAATTTGTTCGAATACTACATCAGAAATATGTTGGATACTTTAACTTTCGTGTGTCAATTTATACACTGACTATTCTGCTAAAGCATAACATAACACACAGCTTAAGGCAAATAAACAATGAAAGATTAAATCAAGCAACAACATCCAGGAAACAGAAAAATCAGTGAAGGTTATTTTAAAATCAAGCTGAGGGCAAAATAATTCTACACAACATGGACTTGATTGACAAAAGAATTTCAGTAACAAGGTGCCTGTCAAGAAAATATTTCTAAGTACACCTAATTATTTAAAATCCAGATGCTTAAAATCCCTTATTAAAGAGAAATAAAATTTTATTCCAACTGGTTCTGACTGGAACAGAAATCTGAGGATATAAAGTTAATTATAAAAGTACCATACTTTATATTAAACTAAAATGGATATAAAAATTATCTAATAGTCAATGGCGTAGGTTTCCTTTCCTTAATACTTCATCTAGTCTGGATAAATTTTCACTGAGTGAATACCAAAAAACAAAGTTAATACAAATGGTTTAGGTTAAATGGTAAAGGAGTGAGTCATTGTAAGGAGAGATAATAGAGCAATTACTTGCTTAAAAGACATACGTACTTTGGCAAGTTCTGCTTGTTTTTTCAGCTCCTCAGCCTGTTTTTCCAAGTCGCTGTTTTCCTCTTTTGCACTTTTCAGCATCTCTTCGGTGTCTAGCAGATTCTGTTTAAGCTCTTTGATGGCTGCATTGTGCTCAGCGATCATCTCAGAATTGTTTTTTTCATGCGTCATCTGTAGATCCTTATACTGATTTTGGCTTTTCTCAATTTGCTTTTCCTGTCAGATTTTAGAGCAATTTGAATAAAATCAGAAATCTAGGTTTTGTTTTTTAATACTTTTTCCAACACAACTAGTTAGCGTTTTCTATAGTTCTTCTTACCAGATCTACTAATTTATCTTGCATTTTCTTCAGTTCAGCCTGATGATTCTTAAGTGTTTCCTGCTGGTTCTGTTCAGCATTACGTGTTGTCTGTTCCACATTTTCCTGCAGCTGAGTTGCCTTTTCATTTGATTTTGTAAGCTGAATTTGTAGTTCTTCTAGCTTCCTAAAATAAATAAATAAAATCAGAAATTAGCAAAATGACTTTTTTCCAAAAATGTAACTAAAGTACAGACACATAGTGCTCTCTCTCTAACTTGCAGCATGCTTCTATTAAATCTTTAATAGAGACCAAAAGTTTAGAAAAAGGTTTATTCAATCACTAAGAAGTGTGCAGAATGTTCTATCAAATTAAATGCACCAATAACAAGATTCAATGCACACAAAAGTACCAGTATCAGGGTAAATCTGACCATAAAGTTCAGGGTTTTGCAAAAACAGAAATGTTTGCATTAAAGTTATGTTTAAAACAAACACACATTCCCTTGCACTGTTTGGGTTGCATGCATTGTACGAGTGCATGAGAACCAGAAATTGTATAGTTTACTTTGTGTCTAAGCTAAAAGAGATGCAATGATAATCAAACCATGAAAAAGTATATTCAGTTTCAAAAGTGCCAGATGTTGCATAAATAAGAAGTTATTAAATAATTTGTAAACCAAGTGGCTCTTTAATCCGATATATGTACAGAGTATTTAAGACAGAATGAATTTGATGGCACAAGCTCTGTCACATCAATGTGAAACAGATTTGTTGCAGGATGAGTTTTCATAGCTATTTACAAAAGGACAAAAAAATGTAGGAAAATGGGAGGAAAATGCTCGGATAGCAACGGGATACCTTTCTTTTAACCGCAGCTCATCGTTCATCTTTGTAAGCTGAGAAGAACTATCTCCCGAGGACTTCATTATTTCTGCTATATCATTCTCGAGTTTGGCTTTAGCTTCAGACAACTGTTGTTCTTTTTCTTCCCTCTCTTTCAATTTTTTCTCCATAACTGAACATAAAAAAAAGTTAATATTCTAGTAAATTTAATCCACAGACCATGCACGACGCACCTAGACGCTAACAAGTGACTGTAAACGTCAGAGTTAGCCTGGTGCCATAAAATTAGCACGCTGAACTTCCAAAACAAAGTCACGTTTGGGTTTGGACTGTAAATTTTAGGAAAAACAATTAATCAAGAATACAACTTTCAGTCGATGCTTCACTTAACTATAGGTATCAGGCTGGGCTCGACCATTAGGAGAGAAATCCAGCAGGTACATATGGGCATACTCACTTAACTGAAGTTACATGCAGCTATCAAAGGAAGAATACTAGGCCAACTGGGCTTTAGAGCAGTGTAAACACAAGGATCAATGAGAGCTACATCAAGTCACTGGGCTTAGTAGGTTTTCTTCTATATACATAAGGTCAGTTTAGATTGCAGTAAAGAGATTAGGTGGATGTGTATAGTGGGAAATGGTACTACAGGTTACGTGACAGGGGATGGTGATGTGCTAGCTCGACGGTCACAGACGTTAGGAAGAAGTTAACCAAACCAAACCAAAAAGGATTCTTCAGATGTAAATAGGGTTCATACTCTTTTCATGAGCTGTCATATGCTTTTTACATGTCTGTTACAGGCACATGCTATTTACATGTTGCATTTCATGAACCACACCAAGGGTACCCTTACACTGCACATGCCTTATGGCAGTGTGTAGAGTGCATATACTATATGCACCCCCTAGCATGGCTATATGTAGCAGTGTAGCTGGTGAGCCACTCTTTATGCAAGTAAACACATGCCTGAACCTCTAGGGTATGTACCCTACACAGTTCTCTACACGACCAACCTGTGTTTTCCCCGTGTAATATTTGTTGCATTACCCAGGGTACAATCTGGACTGATGGACACTGTGTCCCCTCAATTCTCCAAGCTGGGATGCCTGTTTTTCTAAACTTGGAATATGTCTCAGTAATGTTGTACAGTAGAATCTTAACTTCACATACAATGTTGCCACACATTTTCCCAGGACAATAATGATCAGCACATTATGAGTTTTCAAATGATACCTCAAGGCATATTTTGTATGAAATCCATTATAGTTTTGTAAAAAGGGGGAACATAGGGATATAGACTGTCACACCTTCCCCCCTACCCCGCCCTTTACAAAGCTGCAGGAGGGTTACCCACTGGCTGACCTGTAGGCAGTAAGTTAGGGCCCTCTTTCCCGGACAAGGCATCTGCCACCATATTTTATTTTTTTTTATGTACACAATTTCCATATAAAATTCTGGTAGTACGAGACTCCAGCATAGCAGTTTGGAATTTGAGCCTTTAGTTCTGTTCAACCAGATCAATGGTGACCCTGAACTTTCTATTAAAAAGGCATAGCTTTGGTTGCTTAACTCACACCATCGGGTGAACGTAGGGATACAGACTGTCACAGTATCCCACTGTCAGAGCCTTTCACTGATGCATGTAGCTACATACTGCAGAGTGGGCACATCCTGGTTTTCACTGAGGCATATAGCTATACATACCCTGCTGTCTGCTGTAACCTGAGTGTGTCATCCTCTTTCCCCAGCCTTCACCCTGGAGCATCTCCACTAATAATCAACTTAGATCAGTTGCAATATTAACACATTTTTGACTGTGTTTGTGCCATTAAAGCAGATAAATACCTAATACAAAGCTTTAACCAGTTCCTTGGAATAGACTTAAGCAACAAAGGTTCAACCAGGAAGTGAGCTGAGCAAGGAAATACTTTTCCATTACTTCCTTGCCATGGTCGCTTCGCAGCATCCCTATATATAGTTTTTCAGTTGTGCTTACACTTCACACTAATGACATGGTTTGTTTTAGCTTGGAACTAGGCACTGGGCTTGGCTCAAACAGGAATCTGACTTTCTAGCTTCCCAAAGCTAGTTTGCAGACACATGTCTGCCACTATGTGAGTATTAGTCATCACCATGTGATAAGAGCAGCAGGTGGCGTGAAAGCATAAAGCTGATGGCACATTCCAAACCCTTCAATTTTGTCATTTCCTTACCTGTCAAATTAGATTTTAACTGATCCAGTTCCGAAGACATGAGTGCAAATTGCTCTTCTTTTTGGTTTAGTTTTTTAATAGTTTCTATGGAAATAAAATCATATTTAAAAGATAAAGTTAATTCCCCAGTTATTGTGGCTCATCTTGTTAAAGCAAACCTAATTTACAAAGAATGCATATTACTCTCAAATCAAACAAGGAGGAGACAAAAAAATCCTGTTTTATTCCTAGATGCCAAGACAAATCCTGCTAAATTAACAAATATAACCCTTAGGCTATTGAAGAAATTTTTTTCTGCACCATTTTTTCCCAGCGGGTTTTGAGGGGATGCATTTCGATTCTAGGGAAACATACCTTGCATAGATTTTTGAACACTTTCCGCCTCTTCAGCAGCACTAGTAAACTTTCCTTTCTAGAAGGGAATGAAAACCCAAGACAAGTTTTAACCATTTGGTAATGACACACTATTATTCAAATATGAACTTCATTAAAAGTAGTGTTACTATTTTTTCATTTCCTGATTTGATAAAGACCCACTACTGTCATAAGTGTGTAAGACGTTTCTGACTTGTAATTTATAGTCTCTTTTGAACTTGGCAACACAGAGAAGTAAAAGGGGAAAAAAAAAATCTCCCCATCTTAGTTTGATAGGAGGTCCCTTACAACGTCTTTGTAAACTAGGATAGTGGTACAGCAGCAGCACAGCTCTGTGTGGCAGACATGGTTCACAGGTCTCGGGCCTGGACCTCACTTTAAAAAAGTTATAAACTTTAGCTCACAGGCTATATAATATAATAATAATAAAATAATAATAATAATTAATGGAGATATCCCATCTCCTAGAACTGGAAGGGACCTTGAAAGGTCATCGAGTCCAGCCCCCTGCCTTCACTAGCAGGACCAAGTACTGATTTTGCCCCAGATCCCCAAGTGGCCCCCTCAAGGATTGAACTCACAAGCCTGGGTTTAGCAGGCCAATGCTCAAATCACTGAGCTATCCCTCCCCCCAATGGTGGACTTGCTGTTTGAATGGCCCCATGCAGCCTTGTGGCCAATCTCATACCAGTCTTTTCCAGCCATAATGGCAGGAAGAGATGCAAAGTTAGGGAGATCTGAGGAAAGGCCAGGATACAAAGAGAGAAAATACTGGGGCTCCTTAATCAACATCAACAGACTGAGACACACACATCTTGCTTCCTCCTAAATCTGGGATAATCTCAGCAGGAGCTAGCCCAAATGTAGAACACTGAGAAATTTAACTATTATGTTGCAAAACAAGAAGGAAGTGAAAATTTGTTATTCAAAAGCTGCTTGTAAATAACAGAGTTAAGTAGTGTTAACTCATACAGCACTTATAATGAAAAAGGACTATACCTACCTTAATGACTATTCTTAAAATGGGTTATATGATGTATTTGATCTGGCTCAATGTTTTAACTGTAAACCAGTAACAGCTGAGCTCTGCTTAGGCAACAACTTGATAAGGTAAAAGTTAATCTTATTGTACTTTTCATTTTGAAAATCAGATATACAAAGCACTTGGACTCAAAGCCTGCATTCCTTAGTTGGACAAAAGTCCATTTGAAATTACTGAGATTTTTGCTGGAGTAAGGACTGTTACATTTGACCCTTGGATAACAGTTACGATTTCCCCCTAAAAAGCTCAAAGAGAACCCAATGGGTAGAGATAAGATTTCTGAGAATTACTCACCAAAAGTTGAAGCTCCTTTTCCAAAGACTCTTTAACTTGATTTGCTACACCCAAGTCTTTGTCCAGGTCAAGAAGCTTTTGCTCTTTGCCCTGAAGCTCTTTGGCCAGATTACTAGCCTGGCAGGGTGGATTAGATGGAGTAAAACAAAAATTATAAACATGAATGAAAACATAAAGAACATAAAATCTTGAACTTCAAGGAAATAACTAGAATGTTCAAACCATCGTATGTAAAAAATTAAAAAAACGAACAAAAGCTGAAGGGAAAATGTTGTGCACTAACTGAACATAGCGGATTTCCACTGGAGGCTGCACCATAGTATTAAACTGCATCTCAGAATAAGTTTGAGACAATCCTTGTAATTTGAAAGTAGTCTAAATTTAGTTCTCTCAGAATTATGCTACAAACATTCTTTAATGCTAGACATTTTGGGTATATTCAAGTGTTTTAAATTGTGCTTATTACATCAATAGAATATTTCTTACTGGAATATTTAGTAAGCACCTTGTAACTGACGGTATTGAACATTACATAATGCTGGCACGATTTTCAAACATACTGAGTGACGTTGTGCAGTCTATATGGTTTTATAAGAACATAAGTGAATATAATGTAACTGGAATATGCTTCATGCAAAAGGTCTCTTGTAAGGTATCATTACAAAGTTTATAATCTACTGAGTGTGATCATCCTATTTGTATAAATGTACCACTCTTGTATCTAAAACTAGAAATATAAAATATAACTCTGAGGACCTATTGTAATTATGCAAAGTGTGGGCTATTAATAGTGGTTTGGAATCTTGATGACTCCCATTAACAAGGACCATTGTCTGCAGATGGCTGTGTTTTACCTGTTGAGTCTTCCTGTATATGTGTGTGCTGGCAAGTGAGTAATGAAGTCTTGCAGTGACATGTGATCATGTCACCTAAGCTGGAACAAGAGCTGTACCAGGGGAAAGACTTGTGCCCAGGCCTGGAAGGTGTCTAGTCTGAGAAAAAACTTACTGAAGCATCTCTGAGGGTGAGATTATCTGTATTCAGTTTAATTAGACATAGATTTGCGCATTTTATTTTGATTGGTGACTTACTTTGTTCTGTCTGTTACTACTTGGAACCACTTAAATCCTACTTTCTGTATTTAATAAAATCACTTTTTATTCATTAACTCAGAGTATGTATTAATATCTGGGGGAGCAAACAATTGTGCATATCTCTCTATATTGTTATAGAGGGCCAACAATTTGAGTTTGCCCTGCATAAGCTCTATGCAGGGTAAAACGGATTTACCTGGGTTTAAACCCCATTGCGAGTTGGGCATCTGAGTGCTAAAGACAAGCACACTTTTGTGAGCTTTTTTCGGGTAAACTTGCAGCTTTGGGACAAGTGATTCAGACCCTGGGTCTGTGTTGGAGCAGATGGGAGTGTCTGGCTCAGCAAGACAGGGTGCTGGAGTCCTGAGCTGGCAGGGAAAACAGCAATAAAAGTAGTCTTGGCACATTGGGTGGCAGCTCCCAAGGGGGTTTCTGTGATCCAACCCGTCACACTGAGTACCCACACCACCCACTGACTTCAATGGGAATTGTGGATGCTCAACATGATCTCTGAAAATGATGCCAAAAGTCCATGTCAGTACAATTTTTTGGCACCATTTGTGGAGAGGTGTAGGAAAGTGGCCTCATTATTTTTTCTTTATGATCACAGAGCTGACTTGACAGATCTTATGTGAAGGGGAAAGAGTCCAGACACTACATTTCACTCCCTTCATTCCAAACTACAGTAGCAGAATAATCTTCCACCTATATAATATAGAGATATTCGACTACAAAGCCATTTTGTCAGTTACCGGCCTGAGCGTCAGAAAAATCACCGAGACACACAGTGTGTGGCAATCTTTGCTTCAAGACATTTCATGTGATGCTGTTTCACACAACACCACTATCACGTACAGATGCCCCACCAGCTTGTCTCACTGTGATTTTATGACTTTCCCTGACCCGTTAGGTACAGCACCTTTTCCCTTGCCTCTTCCCCCTTCCTGGCTACTAGGAGAGAAAAGGGGAAAAAGGTTATTCATCCAATCAGTTTTCCACTCCTGGATAATTAAAGGTTAAGGAGTCTCTCCTTCATCCCTCCTCTCACTACCTAGAGCAGAGGTGGGCAAACTACGGTGCGTGGGCCACGTCCGGCCCGAGGGACCCTCCTGTCCAGCCCTTGAGCTCCTGGCCCGGGAGGCTTGCCCCTGGCCCCTCCCCTGCTGTTCCCCTTCCCCCGCAGCCTCAGCTCACTGCGCCCCCCGGCGCAATGCTCTGGGCAGCGGGGCTGCAAGCTCCTGGGGCAGCGCAGCTGCAGAGCCCAGCCTGACCCAGTGCTCTGCGCTGCATGGTGGTGTGGCTGGTTCCCGCTGGGCAGCACGGCTGCCTGTCCTGCTGCTCTGAGCAGCGTGACTGTAGCGCCACCAGTGCTCCAGGCAGCGTGGTAAGGGGGCATGGGAGTTCAGGAGGGTGGTGGTGGTGGTCAGGGGCGGGGTTATGGATAGGGGGCAGTCAGAGTGCAGGGGGGGTTGAATGGGGGTAGGGATCCGGGGGCGCAAGGGGGATTTGTATGGGGCGGGAGTTCCGGAGGCAGTCAGGCAACAGGGGGTGTTGGATGAGGCAGGAGTCCTGGGGGGAAAAGGGGGCGCTGTCAGGGGGGCAAGAAGCAGGGGGAGTCGGATAGGGGGCCAGGCCACGCCTGGCTGTTTGGGGAGGCACAGCCTCCACTAACAGGCCCTCCATTCAATTTTGGATGCGATGCAGCCCTCAGGCCAAAAAGTTTGCCCTTGACCTAGAAGGTGATGAATTCCAGAGGTCACTGGTTTTCACATTGACTAGGTGATTACTTAGAGCTCCCTGCACTAGTCTCTCAGGCATTAAACGCTCCACTTATTCTGCCTGTGCCCCAGACAGAACTCAAGACACAGAGGTGAAGTGACTTGCCCAAGATCACACAGGAAGTTTGTGGCAAGACTAGGAACAGAACTCACATCTCCTGACTCCATGTCCTGTGCCTTAACCACAAGACCCCCCTTCAAAGCAGTACACAGCTCTTCCTAGGCTTTTTGAAAGAGTGTGAGGAATGTGAGGAAACCTCTGGGCAACTCAATATGCTTATCAGAGAGGCAAGAGATTTTCTTAGACTCACATCACTTAATCTCAATACATCCACTCTTTAACTTATCACACATCAATAAATATGTGGATCCTTCTTGCTTACTGGGACCACGAGTGCCCAAACACAGCTCTCAGAACAGAGGTTATAGGGCTAAGTTCACAGCAAGAAAGAACTTCTATGGGGCATGACCCACACACCTCTACCCAAACCACCACCCTGCAAGACAAGATACAGCCTTCCAGATTATATGTGCTGGACAGTTTCTCTAAACCTCTTCAGATGATTAAAAAATACTCTCTCTCTTAAGACTACCTTCCCCTCTGATGATGATTGTAGATAAAAGGTATAAATGTAAATTAAAATAAAACAAATTAAAGAAAAGATGGATGTTAATACAAACCTTGCTACTCCCATCAATCTTTTCAGTCTCTAGGTTTTGTATCAGTTTCTCAGCTGCCTCAAGCTGCTTGCTAAGTTTCTGGATTTCCAATTTACCTTCAGAATTGGCTTTCTGAAGTACATCAAGGTCCAAAATCTTTTCTTCAGTAACTTTGATCTGTGTTGTTAAACTATCAATAACCTTGGTTTGTTCATTGCACTTGGCTTGAAGTACCTCTAGCTCCTTTACCTTTATTTCAGCTTCCTGTAATTTGTTTAAAGCATCTTCCATTTCTACTAGATGTTGATCTTCTGCATTGTCTAGTTTGGTCTTCAGGTTTTCCAGGCTTCGCTCTCTCTCCTCAGTGATTTCCAATAGCTTCGCTTTCAGAGCTTCAATCTCTTTCATATGCTGAGATCTTTCGTTTTCTTGTTTTAGTTTTAAATTTGACGTTTCATTTTGATGCTCTAATCTCATTTTCTCAACCTGGGTCTTTAGGTCTGCAAATTCAGCAGTCTGAGCCCCAACACCTTTGCTGAATGAAACCTTTAGTTCTTCCATTGCTTGCTGATGTGAAGCAATAGCAGATTCCAGCTTTGATTTCCACAGCTCTATCACATCTGAATTCTCCTTGTTGGCACGATCAAGCTTAGTTTTCAACAACTCATTTTCTTTTGCAATTCTTTCATGTGAGGCTGAAAGTGCTTTGATCTCCTTCTGATAAGATTCTTCACTGATTCCAAACTTCTCTTTTAGTGAATTTATTTCATTTTGATGTTCTTTGCTAATTTCTGCCACTTTTTCTTGCAAAGAACTTATTTCTTGTAGCAGTGAGAGAGAACTCTCCACATCACTGACTGGCTTACTAGACTCTAATCTCCCTCGGAGCTCCGCTACTTCCTTCACCCGCAATGCTAGATCTCTTTCTAGTTCCATGATGCGAGATTTTTCTGATACTGTGGCCACCTATGATCAACAGCATTTAGAAAGAGAAATGGTTACACCACATATATAGCATGAAGAGATTTTTAAGTCTCAAGAAAAATCTTCAATTATTACAAATTAACCTCAGTAGTGTATCCATACCAACCTTTTTGGCAATAAATTGGCCAAAATCAGATCTAGTCTAATCCAAATTCCTATTCCTACTGAGAACTAATGGAGCATAAATAAGAACAAATGTTTTCTTTACATGGAAATCTATGAACCAAGACAACCTAAAATACTTGATTTTGTTTACTTTTAAAATAAAAGTACCAATACCTGTGTTTACACCCCTATAACTTTTTATTTAAGATGGAATGTTTTTAAACTCCCTTTCTGAAGTTAGTGAAAAGAAAAAAAAATTGTTACGCAAAAGCTTACAATTGCAGCTTGTACAGAGGTTATCAAGGTTTAGCAAAATGTTTCTAAGAATGAATTTAAAGTGGAATGATGAAGGGTGGAGAATTTGCAGTCTTCATTTGTCCAGATAATTGCTTCCTTATACCATTCATATTGGTTTTGAAGCTGACAGAGAAATGCAAATAGATGTATTTGGTCTAGATGTACCAATAGGTGAAACTCCCATTACATCTATCCCCAAACTGTCTTTAAAAATTATTCTGACACTACCCAAGGCCTCTCTCAGAATGCCAAAGAAGGATTAAATAATGAATTAGACCTGTGACATGCAAAAGCATCACAAAACCAACCATTGTTCCTGATCAGGAAGTTACTGTGTCTGCTCCTCCTTGTATTATCAACATCAAGATTAAAGATATTACTTACCTGAAATTGTTCTTTTTAAGTATTTTCTACAGATCCCACTCTTTGTTTTATATTATTCCATCTATGACCTCAAGAACAAAACCATAATGTGTTTTAACCTCTCCCACATATCCCATCAACAGCAATATATTTTGCAGTATGTACTGGGACATAGGTCAGGAAAGAACTTTGAAAGCTAATGAAGAAGAACTGCTTACTATAAAACAGCAAGTGGAATAAGCAAGGATATTTGGAAGTTATTGTCTTGACGGAACAACTAGTAATCTTGCAGTTTATCTAGGCTATATTATTAAGGCAGCAATATTTTGTGGAAGTGTTTAATAAGTTAAATGACTGGCTTTCACATATCCTATTAAAGCTGATATGTATCATTGCAGAATCTAATCAACCAAATCCTGCCCCATGAACAATGAAGAAAATGTACAACATATTAGATAACTGTTTCAATGACTCTTTTAGACCAAAGCTCACTTTGTCAAAGGAAAAGATGGCCAAACAGATGAGACATAAGGAAAAAACAAACCATCACTCCTTGCTAGGGTTGCCAACACTCCCTGTTTGGCCAGGAGTCTCCCGGAATCGGGCTCCATCTCCCAGAGGCTACTGAAGCCAATCCCGGAGATTTTAGGTTGCTAAAAGTTAGGTCAGCAGCACAGCAGGGCGAAAGGAGGTTCCCTACCTGCCCTGACTCCAAGCCACTCCTGGAAGCAGCCAGCATGTCCGGCAGCAGCTCCTAGGTGCAGGGGCGGCCAAGGGGGTCTCTGCACGCTGCTCCCCACCCCGAGTGCCGACTCTGCAGCTCCTATTGGCCAGGAACGGGGAACCGTAGCCAATGGGGCAGCAGGGGTGGTGCCTGTAGGCAGGGGCAGCTTGCAGAAACCGCCCTGGCCACCTCTGCATCTAGAAGCCGCTCCTGGACCTGCCGCCGCTTCCAAGAGCCACCCGAGGTAAGCACCCCCCGGCTGGAGC
This sequence comes from Chrysemys picta bellii, assembly GCF_011386835.1. Lineage (NCBI taxonomy): Eukaryota > Metazoa > Chordata > Testudines > Emydidae > Chrysemys > Chrysemys picta. Next base: position 28,064,064 of record NC_088805.1, read on the forward strand.
CTCCACCCTGCACCCCAACACCCTGCCCCATCCCTTAGCCCCCTCTTGCACCCAAACTCCCTCCCAGAGCCCGTACCCCAAACCTCCTCCCCCAGCCCCCTCCTGCATCCAAACTCCCTCCCGGAGCCCGCACCCTAACCCCCTGCCCCAGGCTCAGCCCGGAGCTCCCTCATACTCCAGACCCCTCCACCCCAGCCCATAGCTTGCACCTCCTCCCACACCCCAACCCCCTGCCCCAGCCTGGTGAAAGTGAGTGAGGGTGGGAGAGAGCTAGCGATGGAGGGAAAGGGGCTGGAATGAGTGGGGGTGGGGCCTTGGAGAAGGGACAAGGCAGGGCAACGGTGTTTGGGTTTGTGTAATTAGACAGTTGGCAACCCTACTCCTTGCCCCCCTACAACTAAAACAGAAACTGCTATGATGAGTAATTTTCTAATGCAGAAAAATGATAGCTCCTCAAAAACCTCAGCAAACCAGTGCTCTCAAGGCTTTTCTGTTTGAGGAGAAGGATGAAGATAATTGCCAGCTGCTTGATTCACAGACTATCTTTAAAGGATACACCAACTGGCCTTGAAATATTTTCCTTTGTGTCGCAAGGAACATCATAATACAACTGGCATTAATTGGTTCAGTTCCACACCAGGTGGAATTCTTCACATAGAGGACTGAGCTCATCAAATATTGTAGTGTATTTTAAGGTTATTCTCATCTCTCAGTTACTGAAAGTTTGTCTTCTCCTGCTACAAGATTCCATGAACACTGAAGCCATCAACAAGGGCTTCGCAACCCAGCATTGATGTGCACATGTGAGAGGAATTTAGGAACAAGGAAATTCATAAACAATGGTGTCTTGCAACATGTGACCTAGACTCCTATCATGTAATGGGAGATTTATGTCCTTTTGTCACATAGTCATTGACTTTCTGGTAATGTTTTACCATAATTTTTTTTTTAGCACTATTTGATCAGTCATGCTGAGGTGTCTGCTGAGAATGGCCAACAGTGATTATACAATATGGCCAATATACAAGATTCTTACTAATCTGTCCTACAGTTGTAGGCTTTGCATCTTCACTTTTGTAAATACAAGTAATTTTGACAGGTTGTTGCCAAAAAGTCTGAGGTTTTAGGCCCTATGTGGGCAGTTTCCTGGAGTGGAGCAAATACTATATTTGTACAAAAAAAATAAGCACCTTCTTCTCCCCACAAACATAGGTCCCAAATCTGGTCAGGGATCCACTAGCATGGACCCCAGCAATGGACTGTGCACAGATGAAGTCACCCTGTAGCATTACATAAACCTTGGCCCAGAAGGGCCCTTTAGGTACTGGGAGTTGTTCAGTCTCTACTGAATCTCATGTTAAAGGAAAGCATAGTTGTATGCACCTGTGTTAGTCTGGTCCATCATCATATTGATGCAGAATAACAAAAATGAACCAGAGACACCTCTTTCTCTTTTGTGTAGTTTCACTTTTGCTTTCCTGGGGTCTGGAAAAGAGCTGAAGTTCCTCAGTTTCTTTGAGAATAGTAAGGACCTGACTGGTGGGAAAAAAACCTCAATCAATAGGAAGCTCTCCAGCCAAGCAGAATTCATTCCCTGTAGAGAGGTTTCTTCCCTCCCTCCCCTACCCCAAAAAAGAAAAAGCAACTGGCTTGTGTTGCATCTGCTAACTGATGCTAACAGTTAACCAGAGGTGCCAAGATGCTAAACCTGAGCCCAATTTATAAGCAAGTTTTGAAGAATCCTCTCTCAGTGCAAGATATTTGAATGCTATGATACCACGCACATGCTGCAGGTAATATTAACACTAATTCATCTGTGGGAGTTTTAAGTTTCCTCCTATTCCCATGTGTCTCTAAATCATGAAAATTTGGATCCATTACTCCCATCCAAATAAGTTAGTGGATTGCTATACATGTAAAGATTGCTTCCTGCTACATAAAAGCAATCCATCCCTACAGCTTTATAAACCAAGAGTGGGAATCTATAGAATATACTTCCTGTCAGAAAACAGAGACCTTACTGGACTTCTGCAAATACTAAAGTTAAAACTTCACACTGATAGTAGAAACAATGAATGTCAGTGATTTGACATTCATTACAATGCATATTATGCATTGTTATTTAAAATAATCTAAACCAATGGGGAGTAATCAGAGCTGTAGGCTGATCAGAGCCATTTCAAATTACTAGAATGCTTTAGGCTTAGAAACCATAAGCAATTAATTCCTTCAAGCAAAAATAAAAAAAAATGTCTTTTCATATGTGCAAAGGCATCCAAATAAGGAACTTGGAAGTCATTTCCATTCTTCATGGTTCTGGACTTCTGAGAGCACATCGGTATGATAATATACTATTACACTCTGCCAAACACACCTGCAAAGGGAGTACTGGGATCAACTAATTTAGTCATATAGGACCTGTCTCAGCTGAAATTTGACACAGGGTTAGCATCTTTCTAGAGAGAGATTAATATGGTTCTTGGTAGAAAGATACTAACATTGTTTCAAGTCTCTGCACATGTAGAACGTCACCTTTCTAACAAGGGAATTAAAAAAAAAATCAGAGGTGTAAGCAGACTATGTAACTAGTGCCACTGGGTTCCCTATGGAAGGACCATACAAATGGAGAAAAAACAAACAACTGTATGGCCACAGTACACACTGGTCAGCAAAATAAGCACCTAATGTTACAACCTGTACATAAGGTCCAGATTGCTCCATTCCCCCAAAAACCTTCAGACTGGAAGAATTAGAGTAAATGAAATGAGAACATTTGTCTATTTGCAGCAAGTCAGCATTTCTTTTGGAGCATAAAGAACCTCACTATCTGCTACAAGTGAACTGCTGAATACTTTCATAAATGGATCCACAACTTTGTTTGCTGCTTTGGACCTGCAGTCAAGTGATACCTTTCCATTTTGAAGAGATCTTACCTGGATTCCTTTGTAGAACTATATAATAAAAATGTTACAAAAAGTCAAAATCTAATAGTCGTTTTAGTAGTGTCCTTCTTGGCTACTTTCTATAAAGTATATGGCAGAAGACAAGGCACTCTCTTCGATATCCATTATACCCCACAGACTGCGTGATCAGAAATCCTCCACGTTACAAATAGGTCTCGTTCATTTAAATAGTCAAAACCATTACCCTAGTGTCTTCTAACTCCCTCTGGAGTTTGTCAGCTTTGGTCTTTTCAAAGAGCAGGCTCTGTTCAAGCTCCTTAATGCGGGCATGCTCCAGTTTGGTCTGCGTCTGTTAGTAAAAAGGGAAAGGAAGAGAACACAACAGTGCCACCATCACATGCCAGCACAAAAGGAGGGAGCCACATGCAGGCCGTGCTGCCAGTATCTTCTACCAAGGATGAGCAGAGAAGATGCAGTGGGTAAAATGAACAGGGAAACTCTATGGATGAGAGAGATGGACTGAAAGTGTAAATGGTCTGATGTGTAAAATAAACAAACAAACCACAAACAAGAAGAAATACGGACAAAAAGTAAGGTAGATTCATGCAGCCAAGTAGAAGTTATTTATCAGTATGTGAAGTTTACCAGCACAAATTAGAATAGTTAATACTTTTTAAAGAACTATAAGCCCCTTCCGCCTATCACCCCCAACTAACACTGTATATTTATTTGGATGTAGCTGAGTTAGGTTTTTAATTATGAACTAGGGGATCAAAATTCAGACCTGGCGTACATGGGTGAAATAACACCATGGAACAAGACCAGCACACAGCAGGTCTGAATTTGGCCACAGATATTGATTAAGGCTTCTGTAGAACACGATTTTTAATTTCTCTATACTTTAAGTTTGTGCCATAAAAATCTTCCTGGCAAGTCCTGGGCAAGTCAAGATTCATTTGTTGCCATCATATGAATGGTGTGAATACACATAGAGTTACTCAGAACTGCAGAACATCTTTTCCCCACCTTTCCGAAGGGGAGCAAATGTGACTGATTTTAGTAACTAAAATGCTGATTTGACCATGGTACATCACTCAAGTCTAAATTGGTTAGGCCAAGAGGAGGAAGTAAGTTTGTACTTCTAAAAGGCATTGTGTTCCAAGAGAGAAAAAGAAACCACACAAAGCGGAGCCAAGTACCTTCTGCCCTTTGCTCACAAAGGGGTAGGTTTTATAAAGAACTGTGGAATATCAGGATGCAGCTCCTGAATATTCAACAAAGAGGCGGAGACACTTTGCCAAGAGTCTGCAAGAAAGCATGGGGTTTAAGAGAGATGGAAAGAGTCTAGCAGTTACTCCCTTCTTGACTTGCACCACTGTGGGAGGGAAAAAGAAAAGCACACCCAGAGTTAAGAACTGCATGTCACACTCAGCTCTGAACTGCAGAGTTTAATACACTGTGTCAATCTTAACACACATCATCATTAACCTAAAAGATGCCATCTTTTAAAAAGCAATATTCATGCCTGTTGGTTTAAGTGTCCTTTCCTAGAAAGAGGCGTGACCATCCCAATAACAGGGTGACCACCTGAAGGAGGTTGAATATTGTTTTGTCTGTCTATGGCAAGACATGTTTCTGATCCTGAGAAGTTACCTGTGCCAGACTGGAGCAATGTTCTTCTATGTGATTTAGTTGTAGCTGTTAATTTAGTGTGAAGTAGAGTGGCTGGATTTAATTAACCTAAGAAATATTAATTAGAAGAAACAGGTCTTCAGCTTGCAGAGCCAGACGTAGAATACGAAGGAGAAGAGAGTAATGTGAAGATATGTGGGATCCCATCAAGGCCCTACTCCATCTGTCACCATCCCAATGCCCATACTGTAGTGTTTCCACAGTCGGCAGGAGATCTGTGAATACATGGGCACTCTACGTGCACTGTGCACCGGCATAGGTAATGTAGACTTAAATCTCCACTGCCAGTGTCTGTAGTAAGATATTTTGAAATCCTGTAAAGCAGTGTTATGTATAAACAGTGATAAGCTGATTGTGACCATCTTCAAAGCAGCCCCAACAATCAAAGATCATAAGTACTCTCTGAAGAGGAAGTGAGATGGGGGAAAGACTTTGTTTTGCTTCAGGTGTGTTCTCCTTCACCCATCAATTAATAAAAAGATGGCTTCACCTTAGCATTTCATTCTGATCGCATCAAGTTATTTCTCTATCTGTGTCAAAAGCTGGAAGTTGACTGGTGCTGAACCAAAATAGTTCTGTATCCATCATGATGAAAATGATAAGCCAATTCTACCAACATAATTCAATAGGCCCCAAAACATAGAGATCCAAAAATATAAAACTTGCTTCAGAGGCTAAACTTTCAGCAGTTCCTTGGGCTAATGAAGTTTTTATGTGATTCTATGTCTCCTTTGTTCCTGGAGATCTTCAAAAGGCTTGACAAGACTGCCAGTTTGCCAGAAGAATAAGGATTGTCCTTTTACCAACAGCTTTCCATTATGTGGTTCGATATTCTGATGGGAAGTAGAGATATTAAGAGAACTTTTAAAATGTCTAAAAGTTTTGAATGCACTAGCTTTAATTCAGAGCCTTCGTGGGATTAGTTAGTGTGACTTCAGATCCAGCAAACCAAAAAAACCCAAGCCACTAAACAGCTCTAGAAATGTCTTGAGGTTTTTTAACTAGTGGTTTGGAATAAACCAACATAATTACTCTGTCACATTCCCTGAGGTGGATCTATACAGAAGGGCATATCCAGAATTCTCCTTACATCATGAATCTCTACTAAAATATGTACTATCTTAAAGCTTTCTACAGAACCCATCATATACAAAGCCTCTTTTTAATCCCTTGCTTATATAGCAGCTATAACAAACATATCTAGGTGCTGTCCAATTATACTAAAACCTTCAGAGATCAGAGTTAACAGAACTTATTCAAAAATATCCCACCACGCAGATATTATCTGCGCTAAAACAAAAATAAAGATGCTCAGGTAAATATAGAGGCGCAATCTAAAAGAGACCACTCCAAACACCACTTTTGCTCATTTAAAGAATAAACAAAAACAAAAATAAATAAGTCTGATTTCCATAGGAAAGGCTCCAATTCCAAATAGGGATATCCACTGAGGAATTGTGGATCAGTCTGAGCTCCCTTCCAATCATCTAAAGAGACAAGTCTAAGGGACAAATTCTCCTTTTAGTTACACACGAATGAATTCGGAAGATTCAATGAAGTTACTCCAGATTTATTTTGGCGTAACATAAAGGAAAGCTTGATTCAGATGTAATAATGACAGGGAAGACTCTCTCTAGTCTGGGGAATCACAATTAGATGATGAGGGGTGAGACAAATCCTGCCCTGACTTAAATCCTCTGCAACTCCACTAAGGATACATCTAATCTGCAAAAAAATCCTGTGGCAGCAAATCTCAAAGCCCAGTCAACTGACGTGGGCTCATGCTATGGTACCAAAAATAGCAGTGTAGACAATCCTGCTCGGGTTGGAGTTCAGGCTCTGGGACCCCCGCCCATGCAGGATTTCAGAGACCAGGCTCCAGCCCGAGCGAGAGGGTCTACACCGCTATTTTTAGCCCTGTAGCATAAACCCAAGTGCCATGGGTTTTTTTTTTTTTTGCACGGTAGATGTACCCTAAGTCGTTAAGTCCCAAATGCAGGGCCATCAGTTATCAACAATGCACAGCAATTGCACACTATCCCTGCTCTCACTCTTTGAAATGAAATTCACAGTTTAGTTTTGCACCTATATCTACCTACTGATCCATCTGTACTGCTATGCTGAAGCTATAATGCTGACTAATGATTCTGTGACTGAGGCAGCAAGTCTTCAGTCCCCTGTGCTGGCATGTTCACCACAGAACATGGTCTGGATAGTTTCTTATCTAGTGTTCCATTAAATAATCCAACATGACTCTCCACTCAAAAGCAGAGCAACAAGGGTTTTTCTTGGGAAATAAACCTGTTCAGGGAGAAATTAGAATAGAGAGATCTGGAATAAAGACAGAGGGGAATGAGCAGTGCACAAAATAGGAAAGAGGAAAGTCACATGCAGATTTACTTCTAACACACCGTGTGCCTGATTTGGAAGAATAGAGGAGACCCAGATCACGGAAGTAGCTTCACAAAAGGAACACCTAAGAATGCACAGTAGGAAATCAGTTTTAGTCTTGAGAGCTTTCTATTTTGGTGGGGGAAGAGGGGTTGCAGGAGGCAGCCTGTTATATGATTTTCTTGAACCAAATCAAAAGCAGAGGATTTTTTTGAATTCCATCTGCTTTGTACTGTGGACGGTGTAGAGGGGATTTATTTTAATGTCTTGCAAAGCAATATATTTCTTCTAGCCAGTCCTAAACATCTTCTCTGTGTTTCAGGAAGAAATCCTGTTACACTACAATGAAAAATCCATAGCTTTGTACATTGTAAATGATGAGTTCATTCTCATATTTTTCATCACTTTTCCTTGGATAATGCTTTCTCTTCAGCATTTCATAACAAAAAAGAGTAATCAGTAAGGAGAGGTGGGGCTATGCAATTTGTTGTCTAGGAAATTTCATGAAATGATTACAGTGCCATCCATTGAACAGTAGTGGGAGCTCACGGGAAAGCACACAGGATTTTGTGATCAATGCAGGTTGAGGCCTGCTTTTAGAGAGAAGACTTTTCAGGACCCAAGACTAGTTTCCTGTAAGCTCCTGTTGCTTTTCAGTTGATTGCACTGTATTAAGTTTGCGGTTTTATTTTAAAAATTAATGATGACCCATTCTCCCTGTCTTTAGTTAAAGGGGATCACAGGTGCTTAGTCATTACATATATTGCTTGTGATAAGTGTTGTAATTGCTCTGAAAGCAACATGCACACAAATACTAGAGTCAATGTTTCAATAGCAGATTATGTAGTTAGTGATTAAGTTTATAAATAAGCATTTTATCTGTACACAATCAGTTAACATGGGATGTCTCCACACACTTAAATGCCCTCTTACATTTTCAGGATCTTCAGAAATCTGCCTCTTTTGCTATCAGTAAAAATTAAAAAAAACAAAACACAAAATATATTTCATCTAAACGCTTAACACTATCACTCCAATACAACAGGAGGCATTTAATTCATTTAAATTCAGCTTACACTCCTGAAGATATGCCTCGTCAACCAACCAACCAGAGTCCTTAAAACAGTTTGCCATGATTTTAAACTCAATTTTAATTATCGATCGATTTAACAAACAAATCCAAAAAACACTTTCATGGACTGAACAACTAATAGAGCAGAGTATAGATAGGTACTTTAAAATGGATGGAAGACTGACACAAAGTAGAACTTAAGGAAATGTCACATGAAATGGACCACAAGGCTAGCACTTTCATCATTAATGGTTCATAGGGTTACAAGTCAGTTTAAATTTCTATTGTTCTTTACAATGGGATAAGAGTAACCAACTTTTTTCAGATTAAATCTGTTAAACTAGAAGACGTCCAACATTTTTATTTAAAATTTGGATTAAAAAACTGGCAGTGTTTAAATGGTCTCAATCTGTTTCTTTCTTATTAACAATAAAAACACTGTGTATAGAATTATTTAAGAATGTTAGACTAGAGTTCAGTACATCATACCAGCTAGACAAAGTAGGAATGTAAATCGTGATTAGAGTACATACTTTGTATTTCACTGGTGTGCTTAATTTTGAGCCCTCGCTAAAGCATGCACGCCGATGTTAAGTCTTTGTTGAGAGATGTGCAGGGATAGTCATTTTTTGGTATGAATCACCCAGAAGATTGAGGTGGTTAAATCTTCAGCACCCACTTCAACAGGGACATGACTATTAACTGCCAGTTTTATAGCTTTAAAATTGATTTCTAGTTGTTGGCTTCTTTTAAATAATTTGAAAAATGTTAGCAGGATTATAAAAATTGCAAAAAGGATGAAATTTTACCAAGAGCTAAATTACATTATTCTGCCACAACTGCAGCCACTCAGCTATAGAAGCCATGCTGAAAAATACAATTTACTTAAGGGCCCAAGCTTGACCATTTAAGCTTACACAAAGACTGCAGAATTGGGTACTTGAAGGTTTAGGGATCCCCTTCCATTTGTTCTGTGTACTCCTGGAATATCAACATGCAGTTTTAACTCTTCCTTTCATTGTCTTCACACTGGTAGCAATATAATGTCTATAGCTGTTTGCACTTCAACATCCTACCAAATGTGACTTTTACAAAGTTGGCAGTATTTTACCTCTAGGTCTCCTTTGGTAATGGACTCTTCCTCTACGCGGAACTGAAGATCCTCCACCTTCCTAGGAGTCATAAATTAAGACAGTTTTTCGTACTTACTTTTCATTAGAAATTAAAAGCCACAGCAACATTATATTTGAAATTATTTAATCAAGTTACCAGAAAAAGTGGGAGAAGGGAAAAAGTTCAACCCTGATTTTAAATGAGGGAACACTGAAAAATTCACATCAAAATCCTTCCTGAAGTTCTTTAAAGGTTGGAAGAGACAGTATTAACGAAGAAAATAATAGTTTAAATAAACAAAATATATTTAAATTAACTAGTCACCATCTCATTCGTTTCTTTTTTAGACTTTCAAACAATGACCTGATAAAAAGACTTGATCCAGTTGCCATCACTAATTTCTATGATTCATGCTAAAAATGAGTAAGAAAGTAGAAAATGTATTAAAAAAATGAAGAAGCTGGGGTGGTTTTTTTTAGAAATGCACATTGTAAAACTCTAGTATAAGTAAAGCAAGCTGATCTGTACCTGTGCTGGCTGGTGGAGAGGAAGCCTGTGGGGGAGGAACTGACATGTGCTAAAGCACAACTTGCCTCATTTACACTAGAGTTTCAGAACATATAGATCGAACGTATTCGCGAACATCAGCATCTCAAACTCCCCTCCCCCCCTTTTTATCCTAGTCAAACTTTATGTGGACTGAGATGGACCAGATGGTGTGTTCCTGTGGAAGAGGACTCTGAAGTTAGATTCTGAGCAACCTACACTGGCTCCACAGTTCTCTCAACTCCACAAGAAATGTGGAGAGGAGAGAAAGGGTGCCTCATATCCCTTGAATGACACGCACTGGCTGAAAAACTCAGTAGACGGACTTTGAAGATGACCACGTCGAGTCTTCTCAGTCAAAGGCAGGGCTTGTGGGAATATGGGGTCTTTCAGACAATTAGTGTAAAGGAAAGGAACAATAAGAATTTAAGTTAGTATTTATCTTAACAGTAATTACAACGCTGTCTACACAACAACTCCTTGCTTTTGAGAGTGAAGGATTTAAGGTAGTTAGATATAATCTCATGCAGTAACTTGAAATCTAACAGTGCAAAGAAAACAAACCCAGAGTATTTAGGAGGAAGAGGGAGAAATACTACACTGCTGGAGCTGTGAACATGTCTCAAGCTGCAAAATGCCACTTCAGTTAATGTGTATCAGTCATGTACAGCAACAGCTATGTTGCTTGGCAACATGCTGAAGGTGAGCTCAAGGCCAACGAGGACCAGAGTTAAAGTAGTCCCTCGCTGCCCTAGCAGCCGGTGAAAACAGGCTCATAGCATCTATTATAGAAAGAGCTTTCATTTTAAGCCCCATATGATGCAACCTGCAGAAGCTGCCTCAATGCCACCGCCTCTGCAGGTTGCAAACTATTGGTCTAAGCAACTCCATAGCATGAACTATGCAAGTCACTTCACACCAGCCACAACACCTTATATTTGTCCCATTTGGAATTAGTCTGTTACTGGCAAACCACCACATTTGAAACACAAAACCTTGTTTGTGATGGAGAGAAATCCTGAATAAAGTTTTTGGTTCACCTTTTCTCTTCCTCAAGCTGGTTGAGAAGCTCCACTTTCTCCCTATCAGCAGCTTCGACCATAGCCCGCAACTGGTCCATTTTTGCTTCCATTTCCAGTACATGCTAATTAGCAGCAATGACATAGAATTTAGAAAGTAAAAAGATTAGGCAAGTCAATATTTACTTGAAGAAGTTTAAACAGGGTTCTATTTAAGGGTGAAGAAAGCCATATGGTTTGCAGGAAATCAAAACAGTCAACTATTCTGTATAGAGGTGTAAATGGAAAGATTAAGAACAAAATACTTATAGCTTGGTAAAATGATAACCCAGGGGACAGGCACACGATAACCATTTACCAATATACCAATGGTATAAGCAGCAAGGGGAGGTGTGGTATAATGGAGATTAATTGGAAGGAATTGGATGAAATATGAAAAGCAAAATCTAGGCTAAATATCAGACTAAGGCTTCCTGAAGCGAGCTCTATCACATAAGAGCTGTCATACTGGGTCAGACCACTGTTCATTTTGCCCAGTATCCTGTCTCTGACAGTGGCATGTACCAGAGCTTCAGGGCCACTGTATAGAACAGGGTAATTAAGGAGTAATCCACCACTGTCTTCCACTCCCATCTTCTCTCAGTCAGAGGTTTAGTGTTGCACTGAGCATGGGGTTGTTGCATCCCTGATCATCTGAGCTAATAGCCATTGAGGGACCATTCTTCCATTAACGTATCCAGTTCTTTTTTGAACCCAGTTATACTTCTGGTCATTACAACATCCCATAGCAATGAGCTTCACAGGTTAGTTGTGTAAAGTTCTTCCTCTTGTTTGTATCAAACCCACTGTGTATTAAATTTCATCAGATGACCCCAGGTGATTGTATTGTGTGAAAGAGTAAATAATACTTGTCTATTCATATCTTCCACATCATGATTCTCGATCATATCCCCCCCTTAGTCATCTCTTTTCTAAAATGAACAGTCCTAATCTTTTTGGCCTCTCCTTGTATGGAAACAGTTCCATACCCCGGATCATCTTTGCCACCATTCTCTGAACCTTTTCCAGTTTCTCTAGATCCTTTTTGAGATAGGGCAACCAGAACTGGACACAGTATTCAAGGTGTTAGCGGATCATGGACTTATATAGGGACAGGATGATATTTTCTGTCTTATTTTCTATCCCTCTCCTAATGGTTCCTAACATTCTGTTAGCCTTTTGGACTGCTGCCAAGCACGGAGCAGAAATTTTCAGAGAACTGTGCAGAGTGACTCCGTGATCTCTTTCTTGGGTGGTCACAGCTAATATAGAGCCCACTGCAGTGTAAATATAGCTGGGATTCTTTTTCTTCCAATATGCATTACTTAGCATTTATCAATGTTGAATTTCATGTAATTACATATGGAATGGTCTCTCAAGAAATGTGGTGGAAGCATAAGCATTTGGGATGTGTAAAAATAGACTGGATGAAGGAATAAAGTTTATACATTACAGGTAATAATCCTGCAATGGTCACTTAGGGAATGGACGAGATAGCACCAAATAGGTAGCTTCTGTCTCTAGTCTACAATCTGGAAATGATTGTTAACAATATTTATTGTGAGCGTCTTAATTAAGGTATTATTGCCTAAGAGAGCTGGTTTCCAATGTGTAATTTTAACAACAAATGTTAGAATGCCCCCCTACCCAACTGCTCAGGGCACTGTACAATATTTAACAATGTTTTTAAAATACCACCTCTTAAAATTCAGAATGAACTATAAACATAACTTCTTAACAAGTCTCAACTTCACCATCTCAGGAACCTCTAAGAAGAGCAGTGGCTGCAAACTAGGCTCAATTTTAAAATAGTGCCCATTACTCCCAAACTTGTCCAATCAAATAATAAAACCTAGTGTGAAGTTGAAAGAAGTTGGCTGTCCTACAATCATCATGTCAAAAGAGCAGCATTATTTCTTACCTGATCATGTCCATCTCGAGCCAATGCCAGCTCCTGCTCTATTTCCCCTACATGACTTGTTGCTTTAGCAACCTCAGCCCTCTCCAGGTCCCTCTCTGCCAGAAGCTGTTCAATATGCTGCTGCTTCTCCTTCAGAGCCTCCTGGAGAGCAGTGGTGCCAGAAATTTTTCTTGCATATCGGGAAGATGTTTCTGTTAACTTCAAAAAAAGCAAATATGTTAAAAGCCTCATTATCAAATAAAAAGGAAGGCTGTAATCTTATTGTACAAGCATTTTGGGTGCTAGCTAAGCAGATGTTTATACCTGACTGCAGCTCCTCCCACACTTTATATATCAAAACCAATGAGAGAGGAAAATAATTTATTTCCTGTTTTAAAAATTAATTTCAAATTAGTTGCTCTGGAAGTTAATAAGGGACATGATTGTGCAGCAAGACTGTTCCGTGGCAATCAGCAGGTGGTGCATAGGAGACCGAAGAGTTCAAATGAAAAAAGAAGGCTGGCCTCAGTCTAAGATGGGTACCATAGACTCAATCGAAGGCTAGCTTGTTAGGTTGCTGCTAAGCATCTTTTTCCATGAGCCCTGGCTAGATATAAAAATGTCCTCCTAGTAAAATTAGACATTCTTCCCTTATATATGGAATCATAATCTTGGGTCACTTTCTGCAATCTAAGAACATTTTAGGTTTCCAAATGGATTGTGAAAAGCCTTCCCCATGAAGTCCTATTACCGCCTTTTGTGTCAATGAAGGATGCATAAATACTCAGAGTAAAATTCTGTGTCTCAAATGAAGACAGATCTCCCATTGAAGCCAATGGGAATTTTCCTTGACTAAAAGGGAAAGTTCTGTAATCCTTGTCACTATCAGTACATTCTGAAGAAGTATAACTGATATCTGATAGGAATCACCCTAAGGATTTGAGTCGAACTAATAGTTTTTGGAAAGAACCGCTTTGGAATGACTAAAATTAAGGGTTAAATATAAATGAATCCATCTGCAAAATGTAATCTCTCTCAAATGAGACTAAGGCTTTGCTTGATCAAGTGTGCCCACTATTCCACTTAATGGAATTGGCTCTTACAATGATTAGTGAGAATTTAGTATGCCCCTATCCTCCATTTTGTCAAAACTTTTTGCACTGGAAGGGAAAGTAGCAGAACTGAAAGTACAAGCATTTCTATGAATGAGTAATAGTTATTGAACAAGTTGTGGGTGCAGCAAGTTTTGAGATAGTAAATTTGTTATAATATGTAACAATTGACCTGAAACGTAGGAATCCAAACTTTCTTCCCAGGTCTTAAACTATAGATAGGAACTAGGATCAAAAATGCTATCAATATCTCAATTATTCAAAATCAGAACCTTGCTCTCTGGGTAGATTAGTTTTAAACAGTATCACAGTAGTTGTGACCAAGAGCGGGAACATGTCTCTTTCATGGTCTTTCCAAAGATTAAATAATTGAACAATACTGCTATATCCAGTGGGGAATGCTGGCATTAGAGAACATCAGTCCAGACTTCCCTTTCTATGTTCTAAATTAAAAAGAATTGTTTTTGCCATTATCTTGCATTAGGAAAAAAAAATCCACCTTCTCTCTCTTTTGACCACTGGGAATCGCTACAGATTCTAACATTTCCAAATTGGCTATGAATAACTTAGCTTTCCAAGAAAATCTGCAAATACTGTACTTCTCAAGTGATTCAAAAGTTCTAGGCAGAATTGCTTCAGCTTCAAATAAAGCCAAGCATTGTCTTTTGAAGTCTGGATGACCTTGCCTTATTTCCTCAGTGCTCCCGAGACATTCCTCCATCCCAGGAGCATGACAAAAAAAACAAAAACAAAAACAAAAAAACCCAACACACTTAGCTCATGTCTCTTCAATTCTGCAGATTTTCAAAGCACTTCATTTCATTAATGGTCTAAAAACTAAAGGTTTCAGTACTAGACAAAAGGATTCAGATTAGGGGACAGACTCAAATAGCCACAAACAGCTTTTCTACATTAGAGCCTCATATACCTTGGTGTTGGTGACTTATTACATATGCAAGCAAAAAGCACAGCAGCCTTGGATAAATTAGAAGAATGGGTGGAAGCCTGGTAAATTCCAGATAAGATATAAAATTACCAGAAAACACTGTTTGGAATTTCAGAGTAGTAGAGATCTGTTGTGACTAAAATGTGAACACGAGCAAAGAAACTTGGGACTTCTTGCAATAAGCAGCATTTTACTCTTAGAGAGAGGAAAATGTCAAAAGATTACTTTGACAAGCAGAATCTCTTCTGCGGCTGGACCCTTAAGCATTCATCCTCAATCAGAATGGAATATAAGGAAGGAGACTGGAGCATCACTGTGACAAAATAAGTAACTCTCCAAAGACTATTATAGCCAATAATTACATTCCCTCTTATGCTATGATCCTGTCAAGAACACTAAATTAAGCTGGATTGATCCAGGTCAGTACTTGATGGGAGCACTCCAATGAGTAAGCAGGTGTTGCAGAAGAAGGGTCAGTACTGAACCAATGCACCTGTATAAGTTTAGGGGGCACTGTGCTGCTAGAAGTGGATATTTCAGAAAAGACTGAGAAGAAAAAGGTGCCATTCACTTGTGGCGAATAAAGATCCATGTGCTTTTTATAATAAGGTGTTAGTCTGTTGTCCTGGCCCAGTGTTGACTTGGGTAACTACTTCTGCCCATGTGAAATCTGCTTTGGTTTCAAATGAATATGGTAACAATATCTTCCCTGTCCTAAACCAGCTGTTCAGTGGAGCTGTATGCTAGCTGCTCAGTTTCATTCCAGAGGTGGCTGAATTTCAGTAGCAGTTGACATGGTCCCTATATAGTCATCTGTATATAAATTTCTGGGGATTATAAAAAAAGCTCTGGAATCTTCTGGGGATAAATGGTGCAATAGAAAATTACTTTTACACTCTTAATTGCCTAGTTGTTAGGGAAGATATCAAGCTTTCCCAAGGTTTTATGTACCAAACTTTAAAAAATGAACATAAATATAAAATATATTAGGTCATAAATTAGTACTATGTTAAAATTAATCTCAACACCATACTTTGCAGTTTCTACTCTTTAGACGCTCACAGAATTAAAATCAATTAGGAAAAGAAAGAGGCTTCTTATCAGCAAAGGCAGAGGTTGGATTTCCACATTACATTTCTTTACTGACCCATTACATACAACCATCTCTCCAATGGAAAAAGAAAAAGATATTCCATTTTGGTCTAGCTCAGGCGTCTAATATTATGTTTAGTCACACACATGTTCATCTCTGGAAACTTTAATGTGAGCCAAGTCTGCAAATGTTAACGTAGCTTTAGCGGAGAAGCAGCCCTGGAAAAATGGACAACTCTCTACAACGTGGATCCCAGAATACGTTGATGCCCTTCATTTTGCGGATACCATAAGCCCCTTCCTTATTGCAAAAACCTCAGTTAGTTTGGTGTTAAATATATAAAGGTAAATGTACAAACTATTCTAGCTAAGATTTCCTACATGCATGCTTTGAGTGAAAAACAAAAGAGCACAATGAAACATATTATGCTCTTCCCAAGAACTGGTCTATCCTTAGTTTACATAAGCAAACCATAGGCATGTGCCATATGGGTTTCTGCTTGGAAATGTAAAGCATGCAATAGAAAAAGAATCTTACTAGTCCTGTACGGCTTGGCTTGCTGCTTACTGATGATGCCACAGAACTGAGAGAACTCAGGGAAGATGCACTTGGACTGCGTTTCAGAGCTGACGGCGTTGCAATCACTTTTCTTACAGTTGCCTTGGCTTTAGCTGGTGTGGTTGATGGAAATCCAATCTTGGTAACTTTGTGGACCGGTGCAAACAAGCCATATTTTGGCTGGCACTGAAAATACCTTTAGAAAAAACAAACAGATGAGGGCAATAAATAAATTAAGACTGCAGAGAATTACCTTTTCATGTACAGTATGGCAACTTCTAAGGAATTCCACATCAACAGTCTAAACAAGGGAAAAGGGTTGCTGGTATTAAGGCTGTTTAGCACTTTCCATTATAAAATTCTTACAACCTCTTTTCTGAGAAGCTCTAGCACTTCGCTTGCAGAAAACTCAGCAGTTAGAAAGCCCTTGGCCTATAGAAATTCCATTCAGGTTTAGCAGAGTTAAATCTCCATTTCCCTTCTGTCACATGCATTCTTCCAAGCAAACAGGGGGCAGGTCTTTGAGAGAAAAGGAAATTTTTCAAGACCCTCTGCTAGCTGCACTAAATTAATTATCATTATTTGTATTGTGTAACACCTAGAAACTGCTGTCAGGGATCAGGGCATCATTGTGCCAGACATTGTATGCACAAACAACACAGAAGGTCTCCATCCCAAAGACCTTACAGACTAAGTAAACATGAATATGAGGTTTTGAAAGGTACATAAAACCCCAAGCAATTTTGTGTTACTGAAGGTTATTATTATAGGATTATAAACTAACCTTGTTCCAGCCACTGCTCCATCATTCTTTCCCAGAGGCTCATCTAATTCTACTCCACACCACTCTCCTTTAGCAAAGTCAGTTTCCCCCAGAAAACGTACTACTCCAGCTTTGGTGCCACCAACCTGAAGGGGGAGGGGAAGGGAGTGTAATAATTTTCACTGAGTTTCCAAACTAAAACATCAAATCAGATGTAAAAATATTTAGCACAATTTCATAAACACACTGCAAATTAAGGATTAAATGTGATTCAACCAGTAAGTATTTAGAAATATTTACTCTACTTTTACTACTGCTTCTATTTTAACATGTTGAGTGTGTCTTCAGAACCACAACCATGACTGAATAAGACTAAAAATATATTTACCACTACCCAGTGCAGATGTGGGGAACTGACAGCATTGGAACCTGGGTTGTAGCCAATTTCAGATGATCTGATGCTCCCTTCTGGCCTTAAACTCTATGACTTTAAATTAAGTTTTTCCTGCACCTATTTAGAATGGTTTATTATTGTAAGTTTGTGAGGGAAGGAGAAGAGACACCACAGCACTTTAGCTTCTTCATTGGACTAATTCAGATTAACTAAATACTACAATTATTCATACATTTAAAGGAAATATAAAGCATGAGCGTTGGCAGGCTTGCAAATGGAAGCACCTATTTGAATGGGTTTTGTAGGGAAGAAAAGGCCCAGAAAGTGCTTTTTCTCAGCGTGTACTCCTGACCAGTGCATCCTAAATCATTCACTTAGCTTAGAAGTGTTCGGAGACCTTTCCAGACACCAAGCTGGTGCTCTACTTACCTACAGCACATCCGTGCAAGACATAGCTTCACCACTAAGAGAGGTAAGGACAGGCAAGAGAAGAAATTAAGTGAAGATTCAAGAGGGGTCCAGTGTGACTGACCATCTACTGCTGGAACAAGCCCAGCATGGCAGGAGTCTTGCAGGTCGGGGTAACAGTGTGTTGTGGCCTCCCTGTGAGAAAATCTGTGCAGCTCCTGCCTCTAGCACTATAAGTTTCATGTGCACCAAATGTCAATCAAAACTACTTTTCCCAAGAGGTTGCCTCATACACCACGGGCATTTTTGCCACTTTTTTGGTATTTGCAATTCCCAGCACACCCTGCAGTGAAAAGGAAACTGTACCTTGACAAGAAACTTAAAGTGATCTGCCAAGATAATGAAATGGGTTTGTATCACTTCTCTTATTTATTATGTTCAAAGTCTGATCTAGATTTTAAAATACAGCTTTTTAACATTAGCAATTCAGGCCTCGTTCACTCCATTTTCCTGAGAAACTCTCTGGATGACTAGAGCACTAATAGCTTCATTTCATCATAGATATGAAGGAAGTGAAACCTGACTGAGAGGGGAAGCGATTTTTATTTAAACTGTTTTATTTTTATTTACACCTATTTATTTGAGAAGCTGAATTCTCAATAAAGATTCAACACTCCTTCAATTAATGACAGAGAAAGATCCTAATATGCATATCAGGAACCTCCAAAAAAACAGGGAAGTTCAGAATTGGTCCTCCTATTTCTAAAATGAGAAAACAAGCAGGAAAGTGCCTTTCTGGTGGTCTTTATACCTGTTAAAGGAGACAGACCTGTGTTTTCCCCCTTCACAGGTCACTTTTAATAACATTTAATCTACAGAGTATCTTTATGTCTTTGTTTTTATGCTGGTATAGTAAGTAATTTTTGCCCTGGGTGGGGTGGGTGGGGGGAAACACTTTATATTTACGACTAACAAAACACAGGTAAATATAGTACTAGGAAAATGTTTGGTACCTGGTGTTTCTGGCATAGAAAAGACAGTGTTTGTCCTCATTCATAAAAAAGCAACAAGAAAAAAAAATCTAAGTTGACAGACCGGAAGTCACGTGGGATCCCAACACCTTTTTACATTCCAGTTTAACTATCATGCTTCATATATTCAGTATTTCATTGGAAGAACTATCCCTGAATCCAAATTTGTTCCCGCCTCCTCAAATCATCCCACTTTTCTCCCACGGCTAAATAGCAAACACACATCCGTAACCTGTTCTCAAAATAAAATCTAAAGGAAAAAAAAAAAAACCAAACAAACAGAAAATGAAGCTACAAAGTCCATGCCAGACTCATTACGCTGCCCTCATCCCACACCCTGTGTACTTTAAAACAAGTGTACTTTAAACCAGGATGCAACCAAGAGTGTTAGAGAACTAAAAAACTAGCCTTCGAGCTCTTGTCAAATATCCATCCATCTATTTCTAACCGCACTGCAATATCTGAGATTTCACCAAATCTTTGATTTTACAGAAATACTGGCCCTAAATCTCTAGTATAAATCTGATTTAATTGCAGATTTCTAGTCTTGCATAGAAGATATATATCTGCCTGAAATAAAAATGTAAAGTTAGATCCTTAGATATCATATGTTAAGTGCTCAGCACTTACAGAAATTTATGAACTATTTTAAAATAGGTACGTAGAAAACAAAATGCAGAGGAACAGTTAACTGCTAAAGTTGTAGCACTTCAACTATACCTGTAAAATTAAAGTGCTAGAAACCTCCTACTGTGGATGTAATTATACCAGCATAAGCACTTTTATACCAGTGCAGCTTATACTGGTATAACGGGGTC
This sequence comes from Chrysemys picta bellii, assembly GCF_011386835.1. Lineage (NCBI taxonomy): Eukaryota > Metazoa > Chordata > Testudines > Emydidae > Chrysemys > Chrysemys picta. Next base: position 28,083,862 of record NC_088805.1, read on the forward strand.
CACAATGGGGCTTTTACTGGTATAACTTTTTTTTTTATTATTAACTGAAATAATCACACACCCCTAACCAAAATGGCTATACAGATAAAACATTTCAAATACAGACCAGGCCTTAGTGTCATATGGCTAAAGTGCAAGTCATCCTGCTATTAAAATACTCCTTGCCAATAGTAACATCGAATGCAATTTACTACAGCCATTAAAATATGGAAAAGGAGTTGCTGGAGAAGTATATCAAAAAGCTGTGCAACATACATGATTTGTTGTATTTGGAGGCATGCTTATTTCGCAATGGGGCATAAATGACCAAGTAAAAAAAGCCTTGTACAAGAGTTTTAAAAAGTTAAATGAATAATAGGGCAACATTACAACGTGATGAAGACAGCTACTCTGTGACCTTCATTCACACTGAGGCAGGTCATTAAATAATTGAACAGCGAAGAGAATGCCTGCCAAATATTTTAGCTGATCGTCACACTCAACATAGTCAAGATGGATAATATCAAATAATAATGAACCAATGTGGCTAATATAGACTGCTGGCCTTTGTGGGATGGAGAAATTCAGTTTAGAGTCCCAGCTGGGGTTTTATTGAAAATATGGGAAAACACAGTGATTAAACAAAACTGGTCATAAATTCTAAGACTACATAAGTTTACCCCAATGTGATGTTAAGGAATGAAAGATGTTCGTTTCTAGTTTACAAGCATTCATTTCAGAAACTTCCTGAAGAAAGCAGGTGGGAGTGAATGAACCAAACTATGTAAATAGGCATCTTTATATAATTCCATATTTCTAAACAGGGGGAGGAGTGGAGTGTGGTAGTAATACTACCGCAGTGGCTACATTCAAGGATCACATTCATCCTTTTTACCCCAGCATCACACTGGGAGGTCATGTTCAGTAGCTTGTCAACCATGACTTCAATATCCTTTTCAGAGTCACTGCTTCCCAAGATACAGTTCCCCCATTCTGTAGGTATGGGCAGCAATCCATCTCTCTCTTTCTGACTGCCCTGTCATCATGACTAACCACTCTGCCAATCTGTGTGTCATCTGCAAATGTTATCAGCAGTAATTTCCTATTTACTTCCAGATCATTGCTGAAAAAGTGTTGAACAGAATTGGTCCTAGTACCAACCTTGCAAACCACCATTAGAAATACCCCATTCGATAATTCTCCATTGACAACTACTTTTTAAAAGGTCAGTTAGGCCATTCTTAATCCATTTAACATGTGCTTTATTGATATTGTATAGTGAAAGTGAAACACCTTATAAAAATCTAAATATATCACATTGATGCTGTTACCTTTACCTACCAAACTTGTAATCTCATCAGAGAACAAAATCAGATTTGACCAGACCTATTTTCCATAAAACTATGTTGACCACCATTAATAATATTCCTATCCTTTAAGACTTTTTCAACTGAATTCCATATCAACTGTTCCATTGTTTTGCCCAGATTGATGTCAGGCTAACTGGCCTACAGTTAACCAGGTCATTCTGCTTGCCCTTTTTTGAATATTGGCACAACACTAGCACTTTCTGCTTGATTAGTTGCCTGAAGTATCCATTAAAGAACCTGAGCCCATAGTTTAGCTTGCTTAAATAAAAAAAATAAAAAAAAAAAAAAAAAAAAAAACTCCTGATAGCGTGGCTTTCATCAACATGTAAAACTACATGGGAATCCAAATGTCAGTAACTGAAGACATTCCATAGAATTGCAGAAGAGGAAATTATTTGGACTAATTCCATGGTGCAGAAGACTCATACAAATTTACCAATGCAAAAGCACAAAGCTCCAATGAGACAAAGAAGAATTGTTCTCTGAGCCATCCAACATGTAAACTAGCAAAACCAAGTCCAAGTTGTTCTGACTGTTCCCTGGACATTCTTCCCCTTGGAGGGGGGGAAAAAAAAATAAAAAAAAATCCACCTCTCCCATCCCCACCAAAAAAAAGTTTAGTGCTCTATACAGAAACAAATTTAAAGTATCAATAGGTAGATATAAGAGGTTAATTGCTTATGTGTCTTAATTGTTATTCCAGCTTGGTGTCTCACGGTTAATTTTAAATTAAATAACAAATCACCTTGCTGTGCCAGTAATTAAAAAGGCAAAGAAATACGTGGGCTTATTTTTAAGCAAATTAGAAGGAAGACATCTTGCCCTAATGTTTGTTCACAGGCAACATTGAAAGTACAATGACATTTTACATACACGATCACCAGGGTTTTGGGCAAAGTCACGTTTAGCTTTGTTTATTCCCAACTGAATGTCATCTGACTTGCTGATTGCAATGTTCTCGTGTACTTAAAATCTAGTAAATACATGGGGTATGGTTATAAAATTTAACAATTGCAAAATCACTGTAATCGCTCCAAATTCAATTCTTTCAATCTGTACATAAGGCAGTTAATTTTTTTCCATGCCATTATTTCTTCTAACAAGCCTTTGGTTGTGAAAACTAGCATAGAATGCCAAGAAGTAGGAAATATGGATTTTTTTAAACATATATGAGCTATACCTATCTCCTAGAAGTGGAAGGGACCCCGAAAGATCATCGAGTCCAGCCCCTGCCTTCACTAGCAGGACCAAATACTGATTTTTGCCCCAGATCTCTAAGTGGCCCCCTCAAGGATTGAACTCACAAGCCTGGGTTTAGCAGGCCAATGCTCAAACCACTGAGCTATCCCTCCCTCCCATTCATGCTGCAGTTAAGCAAGCTACAGCTGAAGGGTGTAAACAGCCAAAGAGAAGAATCTGTGTTAGCGGTGCTATGTGCTAAAAATATTTTGGGGGGAGTCAAACCATCTCTTATATAGGGCACCATAGTCCAGAAGAACAGATTTAGCTGAAAATGAGAAGACTGTAGAAACACATGTATTTACAGCACAATGCTTATACAGTGATACAAATCTGAGAACTACGCTGTGGATGTCATGGTAGAATTTGGCCCTTGGATAATAGAGTTGATATAGCACAATATCCTTCACCCCAAACAGTTTAATTTGGCTTTGAACCTTGCCCACATATCTTTAACAATCGGAAGTCTGCAAGAGCCATGTTTTCATTAACAAAAAAAATCCCTAACTGGCTCTGAGGAGGCACCAAGCATATTCTCTCTCTCGCTCTCTCTCTCTCAGGTGCTCGGCTGGCTGGATCTTGTTCAGGGTCTAACTGATCACCATACGTGGAGTCGGGATTGGCAGAGACCTCAAAGTGTGTGTGTGTGGGGGGGGGGGGGGTGGCGAGGAGGGAAGGGGTTGCCCATAGTTCTCTGACAGGTTCACCTTGGATCACAGATTTCAAGGCAATCATGTTCTCTTATTAATTCATGTCCATTATCTCAATGTAAGGAAGTAACTTGCAACAAGCAACTTACAGTGAGCAATAAAGATAAAATGAGAGATCAGTTTTCACTGAGTCCTCACAAGGCGAACACCCTCTTATAAAAAGGGCACATCAGCATATGCCTGCAAATCTAGACTGTAATATTTTGTGACCATATGGATGCAAGCCCAAATTGCAGCTTTACCACTCATCCGCAGAAGCATCAGATTTGTTAGACCATAATAAAGCTGTAACTCTGGTTAAATGAACGAAGAAACTTTAATCCCTTGAGAAGGTTAGTTTGATAAGAGATTGTTAAATAGAGAATCTAACCCATCCAGGAATAGGCCAGACTTACATATTCATTTTTCTCTGAGTTTTGGAAGGGTAAGAAAAAGTGAAGTGGATGTATCTGAATTTAGAAAGATCTTTAAACACACCCACCCTGCTCAAACCATATTGCTGGTTTTGCATTTACCTTTTGGGGAAAGGATGGAGGGATTATTTCCAAAAATGTGATCATATTAATTCAATTTTATTCATTTTATCTGCCTGGAAAGTGCAATATTCCTCAAGAGAGGAATCTCCAAAATTATTTTCTCATGAATACTGTTATTTCAACAAGATACCTTAACGGATAAAATACATAAAATAAGTGATCTCTTATGGATCAAATAGAAAGTGCTTGCAGTACCATGGCAAATAATCTCTCATTTTCAGTTGGTTTCGCAGCCTTCCTACTCTTAGAAAAGAGCTACACTGTACCAACAATTCAATTATGGTGTTGTGGTCCAATGGAACAGAAGGTGGTGCCACTAATTAGCTTTTCAAATGGCAAATACTCAGATTTATTTGCTATTTTGCAATATTCCTAAAATATGGACTGCCTATGGTTATTACTTTTTCCTCTTTGAATGCCACTGCTAATTCACATCCAGATTCTGGAATTTACTTTAGATGTAAAATGTCTTGATTATGTTAATTCTCATTCCATCTGAATTAAAGGCTCCATTTGGTTCCTTAACTATTTTTTATTGAAAAGTTAGACACTAGTACAATAAATAAGATCAGAATTAAAAGGAGTCATACCAAAATCATCAACTTTTATAAACATCACTTTAGTTTTCCAGTATTTAACAAATACCCATATACTAGTATGTTGAATTTCCTTTGGCTGGCTAGAAATTTGGACAATTATTGCAATTTCCTTAAGACAACCAGGCAACTAAGCACAGACTTGCTGGGTCTGGGAGGCTCCCTTAGATCCTGGCTTATCAGGGCCTCAAAAGGATTTCAAGCACATGTAAAGAAACTATGGACAGCAAGGAGCTGAGAGGATGATATACTATGGGGTGTCTTCCTCCTTAATTTCTAAATTACTTTGGACATTAGTGTCAGAAAGGGAAAAAAATGAATTATAATAGATGATTATTCCAGTTGTGATGTTTGCTTCTAGTGTTAGTGACCTAGAGTCCCCCCGCCCTCCCCAATAAAAGGGGGAAAAAATGCTGTTGGCTGCTGAAACAAACAGATTTTCCTACAGCTCTTATTATCCATGAGAACACAACTTGGCTGAGACTTGCATGCCCTGAAGTATTGTCTGTTTGTTTTGATATTCGTGGAACCTTTTATGTGGGGACAAGATGTGCTCTGCCCATTGAAAAAGCAAGCCTCCAGTCCTTTTCAGTTCAGAGTTTTGCTTCTTGTGCTCCTTGTTCATACAGGTAAGCCACAGTTATATTGTTCAACATGAACTTGATGTGAGGTCTCAGGTGAGCTTGCACTGTCATCTCCTCAAAATTCTACCAGACTGATGCAGATCCTGGACGGAACCTCCTCCTACTGTGCCATCCAGCCCGAGAGGCTCTACTCCTACTTCAAGGATGTGTTTGATCACGAGGCCCAGACCAACTTGTGACGCCCAGAGTGCCTTTCCCCGCTATCCCGGATCGACCTCTCGGAAGACTGGGAGTGAGATTTTTCCCTGCAGGAGGTGCAGGCGAGGCAGTCGAGAACCTGAAAGCCATCGCGCCACGCCTAGGGGAGATCTCCGTGAACTGCACCATCGCCGGTACTGACAGCCAGCTACGACCTGACGTGGTCGTCACCGACGAGGCCCAGAAAAAGATCATTCTCATCGACGTCACGGTCTCCTTTGAGAACAGGACCCCGGCATTTCGCGAAGCCCGAGCTCATATGTTGGAAAAGTACACCCCCCGGCTGACACCCTGAGAGCGAAGGGCTATGAGGTGCAGATGGACGCCCTGATTGTCGGAGCCCTGGGCTCCTGGGACCCCTGCAACGAGCGTGTGCTGTGGACCTGCGGGATCGGTCGACGCTACGCACGTCTCATGAGGCGCCTCATGGTCTCAGACGCCATCTGATGGCCTAGGGACACCTACATTGAGCACATCACCGGCCACCGACAGTACCAGGAGGCGTGAGCCAGAGTGACATCGTTCTCCCACTACGAGAAAGAGACCAAGTGACCTTCTCCGTTGGATCATATGAACTGGAACCATAAACTCCCTGAACATTAAATCTCACCAAATGAGGGTCAATCCATCCTCATCATCATATCCACTCATTATACTCCACACCCGAACATAGCCACTGTATGAACTTCATACCCTCATATCTCAATGTCTGTACTTTGACCCATCAATCTTTTACCCCCAATCGGGGATATTGCAGATTATGTATTCCTCATACCACCTTATCTTAAACCAAACTTTGCACCCTCGATAATCTGTACGTTATTCCCTGATAACCAGAAACTTCTATGCTCAAACTCTGTTCACTATTTTTTTTTTTAACATCTTAATAAAATTTTTAAATCCGTTTCTCTTCCTTTGACAAGCTGTGTCTCTGAGTGCATGTCCCAAACACTTATGCTCTGGTCATCACTATCCTTCTTAATAGACACTGAGATAAGATAAGATCCTTCAGGGCTCCTTTCTCTGTGTGACTGATGTATGATGGAAGCTACTTCTATGACTATATCTATATTTGTTTTGGACAGAGATTAGTTTCCTGGCAGAAGTATTTGGGAGAGCTGAATATGGCAACATGCAGTATTATGAAGTTCTACTCCAAAGTTAATACACAAAAAAACTGTTGTGAAACAATTAACATACTTGAAATGAGGCCACAGAAGAATGGCTTGTAAGTTAGTTTCCTTTCTTCCACCCACAGGCTTGTGTTGGAAGGCTAGTAATGCTAGAGGGCAGAGTTAAGGTTGTGATGTGAGTCATTGGTATGTAGTAGTGGCAATGAAGGAACGGACAGTAGGTATCAGAAAATGAGTTAAACTTTTAATTTTCTTGCTTTTGTGTTAGGTATGTTGTAGGGCAGTGGTTCTCAAAGCTGGTCCGCCACTTGTTCAGGGAAAGCCCCTGGCAGGCGGCCAGCACATCCCTTGGCCTACACCGCTTCCCGCAGCCCCCATTGGCCTGAAGCGGCGAACTGCGCCAGTGGGAGCCGCGATTGGCCGAAACTGCGGACGTGGCAGGTAAACAAACCAGCCCGGCCTGCCAGGGGCTTTCCCTGAACAAGCAACGGACCGGCTTTGAGAACCACTGTTGTAGGGGAAAGAGCTCAACTGTGTCACAACAAAAAGTGGTATATATTAATTTCTTATGTGTATTTAATATGTAAATGATTTAGACACGGGAAACAGACCTATGGCTGCACTTCTCTGGCATATACAACATCTCTCAGTAGCGGCATATAAAGCCTTCCCCATTGTAGGAGAAAAATCCGATAGATGAGCATAGCAGCTGATGGAGAAAGTTGTGTGCATGTCAGAGAACGTTTAAATGCCAGCTACCGGTTCTGCTTACATTTTCAGTTATGAAAGCAAAAAAATACCCTTAATCCTAAACAAAAAAAATCAGTCAACAAAAAGGTCAGTCTGCCAAGGATGAATTGCAGACAGACCAATTTCAAACAATGCCCACTAAATATGTATTTTTTAAAAATCAAATAAACATTACATAGAAAATGCAAAGAACATAAAAGGTAACAAATTTCACAGTGAAGAGCCAGCTGCACGTAAACAGAAATGTATGCCCCATATTAAATCCAGTTCAGAATGCAATCTTAACTAACCAGCTGCAACCCACACCTCTACAAAATAAGGTTGCCATTTTGAATTTCCCTCCAAGAACTGGATTTCCTTTGTAAAGTATCCATAAAGACTCCCAAGGAAGCAACTGTCTACAATGGAACTCTACTGCTCCTATGCTTTACAAACCTAAACTCCTGAAGGCTCATCATTTTTGTTCTGGAATTTTGAATGTTTGCCCATTCAAGAACGGGCACAGGATATATTCCTAATAATTTTCAGTAGGTCATGGCTATTCCTGCATTTACAAAAGTTTCTAGCAGCTATCAATCAGGCCAGGAACTGAGAAGAATGCAGATGGCATTTCAGTTTTAGATGTTGTGATGGCATGGTCGAACTGGAGTGTCAGTAAGTGTTCAGTAGGTCTGGGAGGTTAAATTGGCCCCTGGAGAAAGAAGCACTATTGCTGTAGTGAGGTGACAGGAGTACAAACTGTTTGTGCCACATAACTTGTCTTACAGTGTAATAATAAATATTACAAAGAAGTCAGTGTAGCCTCCCTGCTGCGGGTAAGACAACAATGCTCTATCCTCAAATTGAAGTGGTCTGACTGCATTTAAACCACCCAATCAAGACTGAACATACAAGCATGTTAAAGTAGGTGAGAGCAGATCTTTCCTAGCAACTGATGCTGACCGATAGTTCTAAAGTTTGCCTCCAGCACTTGGTCAGTGACTATCGACTCTAAAGTTATGGATTGCGGAGCATAGTTTGGGCAAGGCGGGGGAGAGTGCCTTTAAAATCAAAAAGGCTTATGCAGCTGCAACGTTCAGCTGAGTTTACTTATTTTTGTACTAAAGAAATCAAATCTGGAGGTTTAAATATTTAAATGTATTGTTCAGGATGACATCAGCAGAGCAGAATCTAGCATCTAGAACACTGGAGAACTTAGATTAGTCCAAGAAGTTAGATTTAAAAATAAAACGCACACTGATGCAAATGTGGAAGCTCAGTTACAAAAGACCCACACAGATTAAAAAAACAGAAAAATGTATTGATTATTTAACTTCTATATTTTACCCCTGCATGATGTACTTTGTTTATTAATTATTTGCATTACAGTACTCTGTATGGCCCAATCAAAGATCACGGTCCCATTGTGCTTGGCACTGTATAAAACAGAGTCACTGCCACAGAGAACTCACAATCTAGAAGTCTGACAAGACAACAGGAAGATGAAAGGCAAACCAAGGATCAGGGAGGATGAGGTAGTGGTAAAATGAGCATAACAAGAAGCAGTCTCAGCTTGCCACCAGCCCACTTGTTGTCAGACTGCAGTGTTCAGTATGTATAATGGCAGAGGAGAATCTTGAGGACGACAAGTGGTGGCTATACAGATTTTGCTAAGAAGTTTTTCTCCCATGCATTGGGGGAGCACAGGGGAAGTCAGAAAGGTCCTTGAGAGAGAAGTGGACTAATGCAGGGGCTCTCAACCTTTCCAGATTACTGTACCCCTTTTCAGGAGTCTGATTTGTCTTGCGTACCTCCACGTTTCACCTCACTTTAAAAACTACTTGCTTACAAAATGAGACATAAAAATACAAGTGTCACAGCATGAGGTTACTGAAAAATTGCTTACTTTCTCATTTTTACCAATTAAATATGTCAATTGGAATATAAATATTGTACTTACATTTCAGTGTATAGTATATAGAGCAGTATAAACAAGTCATTGTCTGTAAGAAATTTTAGTTTGTACTGACTTAACTAATGCTTTTTATATAACCTGTTGTAAAACTCGGCATATATCTAGATCAGGGGTCCCCGCCATGGTGCCCGCGTACTGGCGGCATTTCGGCTGCGACCAGGACCGGCTCCAGGGCTTTTGCCGCCCCAAGCGGCGGAAAAAAAAGAAGCCGCCACGATCGCAATTGCGATCGGCTGCACTCCAGGGGCAGCGCCACTGCACCGCTTTCTTCTTCGGTGGGAATTCGGCGGCAGGTGCTTCCCTCCGAGAGGGATCCGCCGCCGAATTGCCGCCGAACAGCCCGATGTGCCGCCCCTTCCCCTTGGCCACCCCAAGCACCTGCTTGCTGGGCTGATGCCTGGAGCCGGCGCTGGCGGTGACGCCTCTGGATGACACTGCTTCTCGGCGGCGAGCTTATTGATGCTGCCGCTTGTCAGTGGCATTTCGGTGGATGCTCGTCCGCCGCCACGGTCCTCTGTGGCTCGTCGTCTGCCGCCTGCCAGACAAAAAAGGTTGGGGACCACTGATCTAGATGAGTTGATGTACCCCCTGGAAGACCTCTGCGTACCCCTGGTTGAGAACCACTGGACTAATGAATGGGCAATGAAGGCTGGCAGTGTTGGAGAAGCAAAGGCAGCGGTCAACCTTCATGATAAAGTCAGAGCCGATAGATGGGGAGGAAAGGTTAAATGGTGGATTTTTAATTTTTATTGACACAGCAAAAACAAAAGCTCCTTAGCTTCACTCTGCCAGTGAATCAAGCCTCACCTCTCACTTCATATTACTCTTTTGCACCTTCTTCCATGCTGTCCCTATGCTTGGAGCTCCCTCCCTATTCTGGCATGCCTAACAACCACCCTCTCCTGTCAAACTCCCCCTGAAAATTCACTCTCCCCCCTCCATGAAGTGCAGACATGTTAATCCTTGTCTGCAAAACGCCATCACCATCCCATCATATCTTTCAAGATAAAACGTATAGGAATACAGAGGAAGATCCTGTGCGATCAGTCTAGACTGCAAGCTCCTCAGGCAATGACTTACAGCACCAACTAACTAGACTGTCAGTGTTTAAGTAGCTAAGCCTAGCAGGGAGATATTCTTTATGAAGAAATCTCTACCCCTTTTATTCTCTCGCTCTCTCTCACTCTCTCACACACACTTTTAAAAAATGCATGAGACAATAAAGATACCCCTAATTCCTTTTTAGTCACTAGTAAACTTGGGGGAATTGGACCAGTAGCTCACCATTCACTTGACACATTTAATAATCTCCTAGAAATTGTATCCTTGTTTTTCAACCCACCTTTTCACCACAGAATCATTACTTTTATGGTATCACCACAAATAAAACAATAACATCCATGCAATTTCCTTGACAAGATTTTCACAGCATGTTCTGAGATGCTGTATGTGCCAGTAGTACAAATTCCTGCCCTGTCTTACTAATGGAAATGTAAACATAAGATGCCTCTTCATTTGCAATATCTTAAATACTAAAGTTACAGCAAGCTATACCTCCTGCTCCAAGAGTGATTAATACAAGGGACACACTCAATAGTTCAGACCCAAAATCGACCTATGGTCAAGTGGTTGCAAGTCTGGTGAGGTTTACCCTTCAAATATTAATTCAGTTTTATTTTAAATACACCACTTTAGTGCATAGAAGCCTTTAAAAATGTCCTGTAAAAACATAATTCCAGTTTTGTGGGGCCTTCCCACAACCAAAGTTTGGTGCTCACATCCAGCAGCTGAACACCACTTCCACAACTCCGAACATCTTTCTCCAGGAGTTTTCTATGATGCAGATGCACATCAAAGAGGTTATCAAAAAAGGTACCATGTTCTATTGCACTAAGGCCAAAAATCAATACACAGCATTTGAAAGCTTTAAAATGGTCATTTCAAATAAGAGAACTTGAAACTATTTAAAAAAATAAAAATCACAACTGTGATACAAAAGTTTTCTGTTCTGAGGCTTATGAAGGACATCCAACTAAACTCACAGATCAGTGGCAGAACAGCTAATCCCCAGGTGATCACTGGTCTTAAAAGACTGCTTCTGTTGCTGCCTGTCATAACTAATGGGAGCCATTAAACACTCTGCTGTTGAGAAGCTTGCTGGAGACATTGAGCCCTGAATGACTAAAAGAAAGATTGGATGGAAATCTCTGACAAGTCTGCAATTTGTATTTAGCACTATTGTACTGCTTAAAATTAGAGCAAGATGATGAAAATATAAATAGCTTGTTAAAGCCCAGTTAAGGATTTTACTGAATGCTGGCAAAGCACAATAGAATGAAAGCTGCAAAACCAGCCTCCGTTCTGCTTTAGTATTTCAGAGATCTCCACACAGGGTGCAGAAATTCTACACCATATGTTCTGTGATACTCTGGCATAATGGGATGAGGTAACGTACAGAGCTGTAGCAGCTTTACTTAGCCCAGTAGTCAAAACACAGAAAACAACAGTAAAATGAATGTTAATTCTGAAGATTTCAGTTAAAAATCAGTATTTCTGAAATTCCATATGGATGTTGACAAGTGGCATCATTATGTAACAGCAGCAGCATAGGAATCTAATGTATGATTATAATCAATATGAAAGCGACATGGAAATTGATTTGGTAGGCCATAAAAAGACAAACGGTAGCAAATTATAGATATTAATCTGACTGTTAAACAAAAATGGAAACTGGAGACTAGTATCTGTATTACCCAAGCCACAAAATATAACACATCTGCAGCCACTAGAGCTTTACCACTGACATGGTGCTACACTGCACAGCCATCTGAATCATACATCCCTGGCATGGTAGAACTGTGGTCCTCCTGCTCCAATAGCACAGTCCCGCACCGTACAAGCGAAGGAGACTATCCATATGACACACAGATTCTGATTCCATGCAGTAGTGGACAGTGGTCATCTTCACCCCACCAGCATGGACCACCTCATTATAACTTTCTTACTTCCCAGCCTGTACAACTCAACAGAGCAGAAAAACTATAACCCAGATTCAAATATAGGCTAACACTAATTAACAAAAAATAGATTTTAACAATATGAAAAGTTATAGGTTGTTAGATTGAAATGAGATATGGGGATGGGGGAACTTACCAAAACTCGATCTCCAATTTTGAGTTCTCTTTCTCCTTTCTTTACAGACCCAGCTTCAGAGAGGTTCGATATAGATTCACTTGCAGTTTTTGACAGGTTGCTAATTTGAGTAGGAGTAAAGTGTTCCTTGCCTGCTGGTGGAGAAGTCTTCTGAGGAATTCCTGTAGGGGGAGCTGCTGCAGGGGGAGAAGACACCATACTAACAGCTGATGTGGAGGTTGGTGAAGTAGCTCTAGAAGCATTAGCTGTCTGTGTACCATTGGCTTCATCTTCTGCCAGCACTTTTCTTGTCAGCTTTGATGGCCTTGTAAATATTCCCCGTGAAGGTTCACACTGGAAATAGCGAATTCCAGCTACAGAGCCATCATTCTTGCCAATGGGTTCATCTAGAACAATCCCTGCCCACTGTCCTGGAGCAAACTGTGTTTCTCCAAGAAACTGAATAAAGCCAGGTTTGTTTCCATTGACCCAAACACGCTCCCCAACTCTGAAGTCATCCACAAAGTCATCATGTGCCTCCGAGGTGGGTGTGCTTGACGGCTTTTCACTGGACACTGCTTTTTCTGCTGGAGCTGGAGCCAAACACAATAAGGAAACAATATCAGTTAAAACACATTTATATTCCAGTATGCATCATGAGCTTGTTTCCATTTAGAAATATCCAGTATGCAACTCTGAAGGAAGAAAGTAAACATGTATTTTCTTATTGCTATATTGAGATTGCAGTATTCTCACATTTCCTTAACCAGTTTAAGAAATTAACAGCTAAACAGCCTTTGATCCAGTCTTGCAATGTTTTAATGAAAATTTACCAGCCCTGCACAAAATCCACCTTTACCATTATGATGAAAAAATGTTTTACTTACTCTTCAAGAAAAATTGCTTGCCCCAGAACTCTGAATTGGGCTTAAGCATATTCTGACTATGTACCAAATTGTTCCATTATAAACATATCTGAACTGGATAACTGAGAATTGCATTTTGGGGCTGGGATTGTCCAAGGTGTCTAAGAGCTGACTTCCAGCAGAAATTGGATGCCTGACTTCCTCAGGTGCCTTTGAAGATCCCAGTCTGTATTTCTATTGTGAATTTAATATCTCAAGATGCTTTACACTCTTTAGCAAGTTAAGTCTAATCCTCCACTGAGGGAGTATTAGCCACAGAAGATAGGTGAGAAAACAGAGGTACAAAAAAGCTTGAACTTACAGGAAGTCCATAGAGTCAGGCCTAGAATCCAGGGAGTCTGACTCCCAGGCCTATGCTTTAACCATAAGCTCATTACTCTCCTTTGGACCATTTAAAAATGGGATACATTTAATAATCAGCTTCATTTTTTGAGCTGCCTGACTAGATGGTCAATTTGGCAAAAATTGCTGCTTTGAGAAGATGAGAGCTTTGGGCCTCAAGCCTTTACAATATCTGTATCTATATAGAAATGAATGTTTGTTTCTAAGACTCTAAAGTACAGCATATTTTATTCAACAGCTGGAACATTCTGAAAGATCAAAAATAAAAACACACAATACTATGGCACTAAATTTAAATTTACTACCTAGAATGTAAAATTGTATATTACTGTCAGAAAGGCTTGAAGCCTTGTATTATGGCATGATCACTTTTAGGCCTTGGCTACGTTGCCCCCTCGGGCACACTGTTTTGGTACAGTGTGCCCGAGGGGGCAACAGCTACACTGGCGCTTTACAGCGCTGCAACTTTCTCGCTCAGGGGTGTGAAACCCCCCCCCCTGAGCGCAGCAAGTTACAGTGCTGTCAAGCGCCAGCGTAAACAGTGCCCCAGCACTGGGAGCCGCGCTCCCAGCTCTGTAAGCTAATCCCCTCGGGGAGGTGGAGTACCAGCGCTGGCACCGCGACCACACTCGCACTTCAAAGCCCTGCCGCGGGAACGCTCCTGCGGCAGTACTTTGGAGTTTCGAGTGTAGCCAAGATTATTGTACTGAGGGACAAACAAGCAGCAGTTGGCTACTGGCAAGCACATACCTCAGACCCCACATAACCAATAATGTGCCACATAATGACATGTCAGCTGCATTCCAGGTATCCTTAATTTGTTCTGAGTGACCAGCTCACAATTCCCAAGTCTGGAAGCGTGGCACACTCAGAGATAGAATGCTCTTCCTTAGAATGACCAATTCTTTGAATTATATCACTAGGTAAATGGAGTAACATTGAAGGAAATAAACGAATCCTTTCCTTTTTTTAAAATGCATTTTTCTCATGAACTCAGAATTATGCCCAGTTTGTAAATTCATGTTTTACGGTGTACTGAACACATCAGTTCAGTTAGATTAGATATATGAGAATTCAACCGCAACCTTCAGATTAGTTTTTGTTAGAAGAAGGATACTTAAGAAAAGTGTTAAGATCTTAAAATCTTCATTACCAGCAGCAACAGATGCAGCTGTTTTCAATGCTGTACTTCCAGGCTTGCTGATCTTGGTAGGAGCCTTAAGCCCACTTGGTTTTAACATACTCATCTTTCTTATGTCGTCGATGTTTATCCCCTTTGTCCGTAGTAACTATCTTTTCCCAAACATGGATGCAGTATGTGCTTCTATGTTTTCTGCCTTTGGGTTAAGCCTGTATATAAAAATGTTAGAGACAAAATAAAATACATATTTTAAATCCTATAGAATAAAGAATTTGTAAAGAAACTGCTGTACAGAAAGTACAGCCCCATACAACTACAACATGAATATTCTCAGAGGGAGTCAGGCACTTCCCATGTTTTAGAAGACTTTCCTACTGAAAGAAATCTTGAATCTGAAGCTAAAGCATTGAGACAATTCACAACATTAAACACTGCTGTGTTCAGCTTGAACTTTAAACTAAAGAGTTATTTTAAGAATGAAAAACAAAGCCCTTAACAGCATTACTAACACCACCACGCACAGATGTAATCATTTTATGCACCGTACAGCTTTAAGTCAAGTATTTTTAAAGTGTTGCAACAGCCCAGTGAAAACAAATTTAGACTAGCAAGAGGGCTGACTGCAAGGGACTTAGGACAAACAGAAAGCTTTTAAAAATGATTTGAACTGAAAAGCTAAGATAGATCAGCAGAGTCTGTTAGACCCAGAGAGCTAACAAGTAAACACCCACCTCAGTTCTCTTGCAATCCAGCATTTAGGATCATGAGACCCATTAGCTCATCATAAAAGTCCCCAATAGAGTGCCCCAGCTCCAATCCTTTGGAACCAGAGTTAGGAGGAAGAGGAATTAGGTTGCTAGGATAGAGAGCAGCTCTGACTCAGAGACCAGCTATAGGTTTTCCAGGGAGACATGCCATGAAATTTTTGCTCTTAGAGAAGGAAGGCATCTTTTCTCCTGACTACAAAAGCTTTAGAATTTGCTTCCTTCAAATATCATTTGAATTTAAAGCTAGTGTTTTGGTTGTTTTCTTCTTTAAAACTACACACTGTTCTACAGTCAATATACCTTGGATATATACTGAAATTTTACAAAGGCAGCATTTAAGTTAATAGCATTTTGGTTAAAGAAACACTGACAGCAGTGGTGACAAATGACTTAAAATCGCACTAGGGAGCTGAACAAAAGCTTGTGGGAAAGGTTAGAAGAAATTTAGATATGTAGAAATCACACACTACTTGCTTAACTATTTTCTCAGAGCTTGAGCAGCAGGAACTGAAAGGCGGGTCCTGACCCTACTCAATAACTCCTCGCTTAACGTTGTAGTTATGCTCCTGAAAAATGAGACTTCAAGTGAAATGATGTTAAGCGAATCTAATTTCCCCATAAGAATTAATGTAAATGGGGGAGGGGGGGGTTAGGTTCCAGGGAATTTTTTTTCCACTAGACAAAAAACTATATATTATATAGATATACACACAGTTTACATTTTAAACAAACGATTTAATACTGTTCACAGCTATGATGATTGTGAAGCTTGGTTGAGGTGGTGAAGTCAGAGGGTGGAAGAGGGAGGGATATTTCCCAGGGAATGCCTTGCTGCTAAATGATGAACTAGCACTCGGCTGAGCCCTCAAGGATTAAACACATTGTTGTTAATGTAGCCTCTCACACAAGGCAGCATGAACAAGAGGGAGGGAAGACAGCATAGCAGACAGAGACAGACACACACCTTGTCTGTGGGAGAGAGAGAGAGAGAGATACACACTGCCCTTTTAAGTAAGCTGACCCACTCTTAAGTGCATTGTCTTTTTAAGTGGATCAGGAAGTTGAGACAGCAGCTGCTGCCCCAAGCTCTTACTGTCTCTCTCCATCCGTGTCCCCTCCCTGCTCTATATGGAGAAGGGGTAAGCAGGGTGCAGGAGCGGGGGGGAGGGGGATACCCTGACATTAGCCTCCTCCCTTCCCCCCCTGCACCTCAAGCAGGAGTCTCTGGGAGCAACTCCAAGGCAGAGGGCAGGAGCAGCACATGGCATTGGGGGGAGGGACAGCTGAACAGCTGATTGATAGCCTGCTGGGCGGCTGCAGCATAGGGAACTTAGGGGAGTGGGGAGCTGATGGGGGGCTGCAGGTCCACCCTTGTTACATGCCCCCACCAGCTAGCTCCAACGGGTTGCTCTTCCTGCAAGCAGTGGACAAAGCAGGCGGCTGCCAAAAGACGTTAGAAGGGAGCATTGCACAACTTTAAACGAGCTTGTTCCCTAATTGATCAGCAACGTAACAACGTTAGCCAGGACGACTTTAAGTGAGGAGTTACTGTATGTACTTAGGCTATGTACACACTACAGTTACGTCACTCAGGGGTGTGAATAAGCCACACACACACACACGAGTGATGTAAGTTACACCGACCTAAGCACCAGTGTGGACAGCACAATGTTGGCGGGAGAGCTTCTGCTATTGGCTTAGAACGTCTGCACTAGCAGCACTAGAGCATCAGTGCAGCTGTGCCATTGTAATCTCTGTAGTGTAGCCATAGCCTTAGTGTCTTGGCACCCATCTGTGCATGTACACAGCCTGGGCGCTTGCGGCTTTTAGTTCTCCCAGTTCAAGTACCATCAACACACGGGCCTGCAATTTTGGCATATGATAAATCCTAAAGCAGGAGCAGCAGTAATGAAGGAGAGAAATTCATTCTACAGTAATGAAGACTAAAGAGGGACAACATCAATGTCTTTTACCTACCAAAGTAAATTTTATTCCCCGTGTATTATTAATGGACAGCATGCTAGAGCTGCTGAAAATCAATTCACTGTGAAACAAAAAAAAGTATCAGTCATGCTGCCTCGCAGTGACTAAGAAGTGAAGCATTCTTGTACTATTTCAAGGTCAGCCGTGCCAAATTCAAACATGTTCTAATGGCTATGCTAAAAATTTACACTTTACTAACAAGCTGTAATTACCACCTCTGATGTTTGGCGCGTACGTTATGCACATAAATAAGAAAATTCTGAGGTTGCTAAAGGTAACATTGTACAGATTGCTGAATATTTCTTCATCAAGTGATCCTAGAAACATATCTCCAACACCTTTGTTAGAGTTATGACTAAATGAAGAGAAAGTCTCTGGAGTTATTCTTTTAGTGAGGCACGCATAAATCGCCCATGAATCTTATATTTGAGCTTTCACATGCATGAACAAGAGAAAAGAGCCCTCTGAAATCAAAGTAGAGAGACAGTCATGACAAATACAGACTAAGCTGTGAAAGAACAGGAAGGCATACATTTTATAAACAAGAATAACTAGAGCAGGGGTGGGCAAACTTTTTGGCCTGAGGGCCACATGGGTTTCCAAAATTGTATGGAGGGCCGGTTAGGAGAGGCTGTGCCTCCCCAAACAGCCAGGCCTGGCCCGGCCCCCGCCCCCTATCTGACAAAACCCCCCTCCCCCCACTTCTCACCCCCTGACCGCCCCACCCGAGACCCCTGCCCCATACAACCTCCCCTGTTCCCTGACCGCCCCCGGGCCTCCCGCCCCTGACTGCCCCCCACCGCCCCATCCAACCCCTCCTCTCCTTCCTGACTGCCCCCCCAGACCCCTGCCCCCATTCAATCCCCGTTCCCCACCCTCTGACCACCCCGACCCTTATCTACACCCCCACCCCTGACTACCCCCTGAACTCCCCTGCCCTCTATCCAACCCCCCCTGCTCCTTGTCTTCTTACTGCGCTGCCTGGAGCGCCAGTGGCTGGCAGCGCTACAGCAACGCCGCCCAGAACACCAGGACAGGCAGCCACGCCACCCAGCTGGAGCCAGCCATGCCACCACGCAGCACAGAGCACTGGGTCAGGCCGCAGTTCTGCGGCTGCGCTGCCCAGCTGCCCAGAGCATTGCGCCGGAATCTGGAATTTCATTCTCTCACTCTACCCATCCGTGGCCAGTTTGACTCTGCTGGTTTCAAGTCCAAGTTTGCAATAAATGAGGATTCAGTATGAAGTCAGGAACACAGGACTTGCCGTACCAGATCAGATCACTCGTCCATTTAGTCCTGTGTCCTCTCAGGCACTGGCCAGTAAAAAAAAGATTTAAGAAGGAAGTGCAGAACCCCATAGTGGACAATTATGGACTAACCTGGCCATAAAGAGTGCTTCCTAAATTCTGGAAGCTAAAAGTTGATTTATGACCTCAAGCATGGGGTTTTATACACCTCCTACTCTTTCCTGCCAAATCCAAATGGATATTCTCATTATCTATATAATGGTTTCCTAGAATCCCCCTAAACACTTTGACTCAATGCTATCTTATGGCAGAGAGTTCTGCAGGTTAGTTATACATTTGTATAGAAAAGGCTATTTCCTTGCATTTGTTTTAAATTCACTGCCTTTCAATTTATATTGAATGCCTCCTTATTGTATTATAATAAATGGGACTGCCCGATTTACTTTTTCTCTGTCATTTACTATTTCATATACGCCTCTCACATCCCCTGACTAAATTAAACAGTCCTAATCTTTTTACTCTTTCCCTACATTTTCATCATCCATCTCCAAACCCTCTATTTCTGCTCTTTATCACGTGTTCATAATAAATAAAAAAAACAAAACAAAACAACGACTTACTATGCGATTAACTAGACATGCAGAGAGAAGAGACGAGATAAGCACTTTCCCTTTGGGTGGGGAAAGTCGGGTAAACAGGCAGGGAATAAAGACAGATATTTTATTGTGTCTTTTCAATGCCACAGTATCCTGTATTCATTTAAAAGCCATAATCTATTTAATTTAATGCCAGTGGTGTAAATCCCTGACCTAAACCACACCTGAAAATCCTCAGGATGATTATTTTGGGAGATTTGCTACAAGAAATAGTGGCAGGCAGAAGGGAGAGGCCAAGTGTAGAGGGTTAAAAATTTTGCTGCTGTGAAATCTCAGAGCTGATGATGGATGAGCAAATATTTTAAAAATACATCTTAGGGCCAGGGAACAAGGCAGACATGCTGCTGAAGTCAGTGATAAAAACAAACTTGAACCAGGTTTATTGTGCGGAGACAGAGAAGCAGCAGCAGCACTGGACCCAATAACAGAGGTGAAAGGCAAACACACAGTCATCAAGGAAATGACACAACTAAGGGTATGTCTACACTGCAGTTAGACACCCGCAGTTGACCTATGCCATCTGACTCGGGCTAAGGGGCTTGGGCTATGGGTTTGTTTAATTGCAGTGTAGACATTCCTGGCTTGTCTTCACTATGGAGGTAAATCGGCACTGTTGCAATTGATGCAGCGGCATCAATCAATGGGTGAGCGCTCTCCCATTGATTTCTGTACTCCATCTCAATGAGAGGCGGAAGCAATGTCGGCGGGAGTGTGTCTCCTGTCGACATAGCGTAGTGTGGACCCTGCGGTAAGTAGATCTAAGCTACGTCAACTGAGTTATGCTACTAACATGACTCAAATTGCATCGCTTAGATTGACCAGCAGCGGTAGTGTAGACCTGCCCTCAGGCTCAGGCTGGAGCCCATGCTCTGGGATCCTCTTACCTCAGAGTTCCAGAGCCTGGGCCCCAGCCATGCCCAAACATCTACACCTCAATTAAATAGTCCCTTACCCCGAGCCCTCTGAGCCCGAGTCAGCTTGGACTGACCAGTTGTGGGTTTTTAACTGCAGTGTAAACATGCCCTAAGAGGGAAAAATCAAGTCAGAAGCACAGAGTTGTTGAATCTCTTGGAGATTTTGACATTCCTTCCCTTTGTTGGTTTGTGCTTCAATCCTCAACTCATTGAAATGGTGTTCTGCTGTTTTGTTTGTATTTAATAAAAATATTGTTTGTCTACCTAAGATGAAAGTTTGTAACAAAAATACAAGTGTATCAATTATCCCCACGAAGGAGTGAACGGTCTCAAATAATTTTTTTTTCCAATCTCCAAAATGCTTTGGAGCACTTTCCTTCTTTTAAGCTTAAAACAGCATCTATTTTTCTCCCCAAGGTCAGATTTATACTACAAGCTTGTTCATCTTTTTAAACTGTTTTAACTCTTTTCACTTGTTAAAAACCATGTCAAGTAACATACAGATATGCCAGCCTGTGTCAATGGAGTACAGACAGACAGAGACACACACAAACACACACACACACAGATAGCATAAATGCAACATCTGATCTTGAAAACAATCTCAAGACACAGGCAACCTTTTAGAGGAGCTTGAGCTCAAATGTCCCTATTTATAGTATTCATATGTTGGCAGGTGTGATCTATAATCAGGGTCCTGGGAATTCTGTAGCTTTTCAGTGTCAGTGACACGTTCTTAATACGTCGATTTTCTCACAATGAAAGTTACATTTTTAAAATGCCTTCTTTGTCTCCTTAACTTCAGAAGGAATCCCACCCAGGAAGGCAGATATTTAAGACATTCCCCACCCCCTTCCTTCCTTCATCAAAGTGCTTCACTAGACATTGATTCAATAGCTGGCTCAATGGCTAAATAGTATGATGCTGTTCACTGCCTTCCTCTCAAGGGGACAATTAACAAAGCAGCAAACCCATAACTTGTAGGGCAGGAAAATTATGAACACACTCTACAGATTGAGTTATTTCTGGTCTGACCTGTCAGACCTGGAGTCAGGCAAGCTTCGCAGACTTATCACAATGCCCACTTCATAGTCATAATTTAGTCCATCTTCATGCTGGCAAAATAAACTGTAGTTCTTTGCCTTGCTAGTGCACAATCAGGTTATTTTCTACTGAGATAATGCAAACGCAACATGTGTCAGATAACCTGCACTGTTAATAAATCAAGGCTAAAAGCAGCAGCACCGTAGTCTCATTTTCAATCTGTTTTGGAGAAAGTCTCTAAGGAAAAAAAGCCCAAAAACTCCAGGGAGCCAATTTCAGCAACGAAAAATAAATTTTACTCTGTGAGGAATTAAACAGGTGAAAGCATGTGGAAGGAGTTAGGGATACATCACTATCACATTTCTTTAACAGAAGACAAACTGAGAAATTTATCTTTTACTATAGCAAGCTCTTTAAAGGACAGTAGTTCCCCCTCATACACCCCCTTATTTGTATTAAAATATTGTCTATACATACAACCAGAGATAGACAATGGCCTTGTCCAAATCTAGAATGTGGGCAATGTAGCCTCTCAGCCCTTTGCTCACTAGCCTGGTAAGTGCAAGTCACCATATGCTTTCTAATTCAAGCTACTGGACTCCAGCTGCTGTAGACAAGGCAAGTCAAAATGGAAGGTGTACACACACATACACACCAACCACTGTAGAACCTCTCCTGAATCATAAACACCCTAAAACAAGCCTGGGCCCCCATTGTGCTTTGTTCCAACCTCAGAGATGGTCTGAACTGAGCCCACTAACTTATCATTTTGCCGGAGATTAGTGACAGAGTCACTTGACTTTATCTGAACTCAAAACCAAAGATGAGAGGTGGCTCGTACCAAAGAACAGGGTCATTCAATTAGAAAATGCCAACAGCTAGATGTTTGAGAAATTAAGGTCTTTTTATTGGTACTTGGATAAGAATAGTATAGTTCTCTACAGCTAACTTATCACTGGGACAGTCCCAAAATGTTTCTCCTCAGCACCCAGCCCATTAGTGGCTACCTATCCCAGCAGGAGTCCAAACTGGCCTGGTGGCACCAAGGCATGCTACTATGCATGAATCCTCTGGTGAACCAGATATTGTTGATCACTTAATCAAGTCACTGGCTGCTGCTAGATGATGGGAAGAGACAACACAATTTAGACGTCACTCATTCAAGCCGGAAATGCTGGAATTTGATTCATCATCTTGGCGCAACTCAGCAGCCACCAGCCGTAAGCTGACCACCCGTCATGCCAAACCAAGCTGCTAGCTGTCTGCTGAATGTACCTAAATGAGAACCAGGTCAGATGACAAGTCCATAACGAATGGTGTCAAGTTTCAAAGAAAAGAAACACCACTCACCAACTCATATAGCTGTTCCCAGCCACAGAGTTAGACAAAAGTCTGAGTAATATTAGGAGTGGCTCTGCTACTGCTGTGACAACATATCACCAGAGTTCTTGAAGCACCTCGGGACTCGTGTCCATCAGTGGCTGGTGCAGTTCTTTATGCCAGTGGTCAATGAAAAGTGACTTCTGAAGGCATGGTGAATGTCAAAAGTCATTGCTCTCCTGAAACCAGGGAAAGAGCTTGCAACATTATGTCAGTATCAACCAATATCTCTATTGTCCATACCATTCAAGGTGTTAGAGTGTCTCATTCTTCAGTACATCTCCCCAGAAGCAGAATCAATACGCAGCATCGAGCAAGGCGGCTTTCAGAGAGGTCGGCACATGATCAAGTGCTAGCTTTGACAACATTCATTGAAAAAGTTTTCCAGAAAAACCCAAAGATGGGAACCGTATTTCTGCACCTGACAGCAGCATGTGACACAGTCTAGCACACAGCATGTGACACAGTCTAGTCAAATTGTCAGGAGCACTCCCTGCATGGGTAATCAACGTTGTTGACCCTCTCCTCCACAATAGACATTTCTGAGTGCACGTGGGAGACAGAACTACTGTGTGGAAAAGACAAACCAACAGTCTACCCCAAGGCTCTGTGCTGGCACTGACATTTTTCAACCTATACACAAGTGACCTTCAGCTTGCTTACCCAGTCCCACAAGTTTACATATGCAGATGACATTTGCTTAGATGTCCAAGCACAGTCAGTCCCAGAACTTGAAGATGCCCTAATTCCTGGCTTGATTAAGATGGCCAAACATTGTAGTCGGTGGCATTTATAATCAAGTGTGACCAAGACAGTTTTGAGTGTGTTCCATCCTTACAATGCCGAAGAAGCCCAAAAACTGAATATCTTTCTCAATGGACCTCGCTTGAAACATTAATCCCACCCAGTCTCTTCGAATAACCCTGATAAATCTCTCAGATATCTTAACCACGTGAGGAAAACTGTGGCTAAGGACAGGCCACATGACAACCTTCTAAGCAAACTGGCTGGCACTTCACACTTTGGAAAGTTTGAGCATTTGCTCTCCACCATCAGCCAGTTTAGCCTCGGTTTCTCTGATGCAGAATACTGTGCTCCAGTCTGGCTCCCTTCGTCGCGCATCAAGTTGGTTGACACACAACTATATTCAGCCATGTGCATTGTAACTGGGACAATTCGACTCACACTAGAGCTGTGGCTCCGCATGTTAAGCAACATCACTCCGCCACATATCCATTGTGAGGATGCTACCCCAGAATGGTTGAGAAGATCAGGACAAACCCGAGCCTATCACCATGCACAGTCCTCTTCGACCACCCAAGAGCACCCTTGTCGCCGAGGCACCCATTGTGGGCCCGTTTGACTTGCCCAGGCTTCTTTGCAACGTCAGCATGATTGCAACATCAAAGAATGGCAGCTGATGTCAGAAACTGGTCTCTTATAAATGACCAGGCCACACGTATACCTGGATTTGATTTGACATGGGCCTTTCTGACTAGATTTCTGAATGGGCCAAGGTCAACGTGGAGCCAGCCTTCATACCCGGGGCCAACGAGAGGATCCCATATGTGGCTGTGGCCAAAGAGAAAGTCGCACGTCACTGATGACTGCCCTCTGTCCAGATTTGATGGTGATCTGAGGGCTCTGCACTTCGCTGATGAAACTGCCACAGATTGGCTTGGCAAGCTCTGCATCCGGTATGATGATGATGTCTGGATCAGAATTTAAATATCAAAATTGCTCCTTCTAATCCCAGAAGGTGGGGTGCCATTTCAGTTACCAAAATAAAAGCAATACTAGTGCTCTGGAGGAAGTATGTCTAAATTAATACCTTGAGTTAGGCAGGACCTCTCTCCAGCAGCAATGGCCTGGGTCTACTACCTCTATGGGGAAGCAGTAAGTTCTCTCCGGGGGGAGCCGAGAGGAGGATAGCATAGTCTGTAAAGCCTCTGGATCTGGATTCCCTATTGCTTAGGCCCTGCAACTAACACCTTATTTAGTCCCAGTACATGGGTCACAGAAACGACATGTACGAAGACTGAACTGCCCGCTTTGTCCAAAAGGAAGCTCCCCAAAATAGGCAATGTGGAGCCGCTTAGTTTAGTTACTGTGTAGTAGTTTTATTCAACATGCTGTACGACATCAGAAGTAATTGAGCCAGCAGCTGGAACAGAACGTTTGAAACAGCAAACTTGTCTTTTGATTTCTTAGTATTAAGACTACTAATGCTGACAAAAACACAACATATGTCATAACTATCTTTGTGGTTATAGTCCTTAAACCATGAAAACTTTCCACTTGTAGTTTATCAATATTCGTTGACAAAATATGTATTCCATAAATACAGCCTAAGGCAGGATATTTTCAGAATTCTGGGGTCTTTCCCTGTTTGGCTAACTAGATCTACCCTTTGTCAGAGTTTGATTGTTAGTAGGGAAATACTAACCCACGGGAAGGCAATAGATTCTTATTGTATGAAACAGTTCAATTTCATTAACTGGCTTTCTTGAAAATTGATGTATTTAATAAATAGTATATTTAACACACATTATTTGGAATTTTCAAAAACAGTTTTTTCTTTAATGGTCATTATATTTGTGTTTTTAGTGTTTTGCGTGCAGTGGTTCTGTAGAGAAATTCTGTAGTGGAAAATAGCTGCTATATTTTATTGTATTGCAGCAATGCCCAGACATGCATGAAGACATAATCCCTGCCCCAAGGAGGCTGCAATCTATGGCTCCAATCCAGGAATCCAACCCACTAGCAAGGACCCATGCACCTGTGCAAAAGTTCCTTGAAGTCATTGGGGCTCTCCAGAGGTACAGAAGTCCATACTAGCATATCTGATTGCAAGATCATGGCCTAAGAGAGCAAGCAACATATAAAGGGTTAGGGAAAAGGGATGCAGTCAAACCATGTACTTTACATTTTAAATATGTATTTCCCCTTCAATATACATCAACTATAAATGACTGACCATCAGTCTTTCTATAATTAGTTATCCAATTTCTTGTGGGTATCACATTTAGGAACATTACTTGAAATCTGAAGTTGTAATAATTATATTAAGGTTTAGAGATACAACAGGTCTGAGTGGTTGTGAGGGATTTTTTTAAACAAAAAACAAGTGCAAGACACTAACCAAAGATACATACATACAAAATTACAAATATATTTTTAAAAGATGAAAATCTGATCCACCTCTTCTCACCTGCAAAGAGCTGAGATGTGTCTTTCCAGGACCCATGCGTCACAACACTAATCCCTAGAACAGGATCCAAGGGTATAGATCCTTGTACTGCTTGCGACAGCATCAACTTCTGCAAGCAGAAATTCCCTGAACTTGGGCTCTTAGGATGCAGACAGTATCAACACGTAAGTTAAGAATGTGTGCATTTCCCCCTGCTCTTTGTATTGTGACCTCGCTGGCTGTGAGGTCACAAGTAAACAGCCCGGTTGCCAGAATGTCTGTTAGAACTCCTCTTGGAACTACATGAAGGGCCATGCTAGCTTTGTGGGTTACTCTATCAGCTGGTCTTCTCCAATTAAGAGCAGCATTTGCCAGTCTGTTGCAGTCTTACTATAATAGTGCTGGTTGAAATCTGAAATAAATGGATATGTGGAGGAGTGATGTTGCTTAACATGCGGAGCCACAGCTCTAGTGTGAGTCAAATTGTCCTGAAAAGCAACAATTTATTGTTGAGCCTTTAAAGACAGATCATTGCTACCATTTGACATGTAGGTTACAGGGAGAATTACTTTACTCCTTCCTAATAAAATTAAGCAGATATTAGCAAGAATACATTCTGTGGCTCCACTATACAGCTATAAAAATCCAGGTACATGTTCATTTGCAGAGGATACTTACTACTATTTTTGTGTTGATTATATTATAGATTAAAATTAGGATATGTTAATGCAACAAACCACAGCTGCTCTGCAGTATTCTTCATACTAGGGGTTGGTTGGTTGGTGTTTTGTTTTTTGTTTGAGGGGAAGAGTTCCTAGAGGGCTACTTAACTTCTGTAAATATCTGTGTTGTTTTTCTACAGTGTTCACTGTGCAGGAAACTGCAATTGTGGACAACCTATTAAGGAAATATAATAAAACAAATTGTAGCTAGATTTGAAATGCAGGGGAATTTAAAAATACAAAAGAGAAGATGTACTCTCACTTTGCTACCTTGGAAGAGAGGGTATCCTTTGGTATCATCTAATCCTACACTTCCTTCTCTCTCTGCCAGAGCAGGGTGCACCGAAACAGCAGGAAGAAGACAGAAGGACTGACAGAAGCATAAACCTCCTTTGCTTCCTACTGGTTACTGAGCTCTTGCTTCCTTGCAAACTGACAGGGGCTAAGCTTCCAGCAACCATACTTACTCCTAGCAAGAACTAATTTCATTACATTTCTACACTTTGTAGCAGTCATCTATTTTCTGCCAAGAAAGGACTAAAAATCTTATTCTAGCAACTTATATAAAATATCCTAAGAGGTTGCATTTTGTTTTTGCACAGGCAGCTCCCAAGGTTGATTTTCAAATAAAGTTTGGCAAACATTCAGAAGACAAGAAGCGAGAACATTCTAATATTGTATTTCTTGTCTCAGGGTGCTCATTCATATTTTAATCTCATTCTCTGCAGTCAGGGGTTATATATCTGCTGTGTCATTTGTTTTCTTCAATATACAAGCCTCCAACCAAGTCAAAGGTAACACAATCACCTGTATACTTAAGTCCACATAATGTAACTTTACCGAAATTATAGCTTAATGCAACAAACGACACACAAAAATTTAACAAACAGCAATTTACTAAAATGTGTTATCTTCACAGCTAAAGTGCAGATTCTACATTTAGAAAGAGCCCAGCACCTTCCTTTTCACACTAATATCTCCTAGCAGAGTTGGGGGAACATGGAAATATTTTTTTGTTTTGCTTTGCACAAATTGACTTTAAGCTGTTCTGCATAATAATATTTCCTGTTAGGACCTAGACAATTCCCTATTTTTATACCATCTCCTCTTGTGATAGCTAACATGATATAATAGCTAGTTTCCTTGATTTGGACACTTTCCTTTATTTCTCTCTGCTTCTGTGCAAACAAATCTCTATTGGCAATGCATAGTAACTCAACTGCAGGTTTCCCAAAGATCATACAAGAAGGTGGGAGAATGCTCAGAGGGAGACAGTCAAATATATACCAATCCTAAATCTTTATGAAGCCATGTATCCCATTGAAACTGCAATGGATATTAGTCAAGATGGTCAGGGATGCAATCCCAAGCTCCAGATGTCCCTCTGACTGTCAGAAGCTAGGATTGGATGATGGGATGGATCAATCAATAACTACCCTGCTCTGTTCATTCCCTCTGAAGCATCTGGCACTGGCAACTGTTGGACGACAGGACACTGGGCTAGACGGACCATTGGTCTGACCCAGTATGGCCATTCCTATGGTCTTACATAACTGCACTCAAACAGTGACTTCTAGTCAACACACACCTTCCATTTGTGCTGTTATTGATGGGAATTACCACATGCACCAGTACAGATGAACTGCGCTTAAAGGAGATGGTCTAGAATACACACACAAGACACCAAGATGTGATTAACATAAAATTACAACGTCCTGTACACTCTTATCAAATATACCTGAGATTCACACAGGCATTAGAGAACACAACATTAAAGGACATGAGAGGTCCAAAGGACTTATGGCAAGGGTGTCAAATATATGTCCCGCAAACCAGATCCAGCTTGCATGACATATTGATGTGGCCCACATGATATATGCTGAATTTCAGTTCTCATAAAAAGGCAAAACAAATATTTCTAGCCCTCAGGATTGTGAAGAAAACCTTAAATTGTGAACCAAATGTAAACCAACAGTGATGTCTGCCTGAGTTTGCAGAGAGTCTGATACAATAGCTCTCATGAGTGTAAAGTGCTCCACTTTCCATTCATTGGAGTATCAGCTCCAAGACCCAATGATGACACTCCAACGTCAAGATTAACAGTTATTAAAATTTTGTATTATGGTAGTGCTCAAAGACCCTAATCAGGACTGGGGTCCCGCCCCATTATGCTAGGTGCTGTACAAACAGAAAAAAAGCAACCCATGTCCTAAATTCCATTGCTGGTCATCCTAACGGATCAGGAAAAGGGTGGGGGAATGATGCCCTGAGAGGTGAGAACTGGAAGCTCCTTTGGGAAGGAAATGTAAACGGAAGCACAGTAGAGACTCTCAAAGATAGTGGAAGAGGCAGACAGAAATGAGGCTGGAGAAGGAAACGGGAGCACATGTAGCAGAAGCCTGAAGGAGAGCTGATTTTCTCACAGAGTGATGCTGAATGTGATAAGGGACCGAATAAACATGTAGTTACTACATAAAGGCTTGGTTCTCCTCCTTCCTCTAACTAACATCAGTGGGGGAATCCATTGTGGACTGAAGAAGGAAGAAGTAGTCCTAAATTTATGTCCCAGTCCACAGGCCATAATTAAACATGGAATCTGGCCCTTTCCATCAAATGAGGTGGATAGAAAGCTGGCTAGATCGTCGGGCTCAACAGCTAGTGATCAATGGGTCCATGTCTAGTTGGCAGCCGGTATCAAGCGGAGTACCCCAAGGGTTGGTTTTGTTCAATATCTTCATTAATGATTTGAAGGTTGGCGTGGATTGCACCCTCAGCAAGTTTGCAGATGACACTAAACTGGGAGGAGTGGTAGATACGCTGGAGGGTAGGGATAGGATACAGAGGGACCTAGACAAATTAGAGGATTGGGCCAAAAGAAACCTGATGAGGTTCAACAAGGACAAGTGCAGAGTCCTGCACTTAGGACGGAAGAATCCCATGCACTGCTATAGACTAGGGACCGAATGGCTAGGTAGCAGTTCTGCAGAAGAGGACCTAGGGGTTACAGTGGACCAGAAGCTGGATATGAGTCGACAGTGTGCCCTTGTTGCCAAGAAGGCTAACGGCATTTTGGGCTGTATAAGTAGGGGCATTGCCAGCAGATCGAGGGACATGATCATTCCCTTCTATTTGACATTGGTGAGGCCTCATCTGGAGTACTGTGTCCAGTTTTGGGCCCCACAATTCAAGAAGGATGTGGAAAAACTGGAGAGAGTCCAGCGGAGGGCAATGAAAATTATTAGGGGGATGGAGCACATGACTTATGGGGAGAGGCTGAGGGAACTGGGATTGTTTAGTCTGCAGAAGAGAAAAATGAGGGGGAATTTGATAGCTGCTTTCAACTACCTGAAAGGGGGTTCCAAAGAGGATGGATCTAGACTGTTCTCAGTGGTACCAGATGACAGAACAAGGAGTAATGGTCTCAAGTTGCAGTGGGGGAGGTTTAGATTATATCAGGAAAAAGTTTTTCACTAGGAGGGTGGTGAAGCACTGGAATGGGTTACCTAGGGAGGTGGTGGCATCTCCTTCCTTAGAGGTTTTTAAGGTCAGGCTTGACAAAGCCCTAGCTGGGATGATTTAGTTGGGGATTGGTCCTGCTTTGAGCAGTGGGTTGGACTAGATGACCTCCTGAGGTCCCTTCCAACCCTGATATTCTATGATTCTATGATACCCCTGCTCTGAGGTTTCTTTCAATGGGCCTCATCCTATGTAGCAACAAAGTGAGCCTGCACTCTTCAATTGAGAAGCACAGAATAATGGTAAGTATAACATGTCTGCTAATTAGATTTAAGTATATCACTTTATTATACAGCTACACATTTTAAATTAACACAAAGCAGCTTTCCTTGGGACTCAGTTGGTGTCACTGCTAATTTGATCTTAGCTTCTCTTGTGCAATTTAACTTTTTGTCTGTCCCAGGAAACCCAGAGTTTGCAATACCAGTCACCACAGGAAACAGAGTTAGTCATTGCTTTGTCAATACCAACTTGATTTGTAATGTATAGTATAGGACAGCAAAAAATAGTGTTTGAGAAAATAAATACTACTATATTAACACTTTAAGACTTTGTGATTTCTCTTTAGACACACAGTGCTAAATTAGGTAACAGACAACTTGATGTTTTCTAAAATTTCAGTTTCCATTAACATCAAGCATTTTTATGCTGTTGAATCTAGCAGGATTACTTTGAGATTAACCATATTTTGTAGAGGCCTACATTTTCATACATGAATAGTGATTAAGACCCTCAAATTTTGAGCGTTCCACTTGAGTCACCTTAAAAGTAACTTAAATTTCAGAGGGCACATGCACATTACAGTAGAACCTCAGAGTTAGGAACACCAGAGTTACAAACTGATTGGTCAACCACACTTCTCATTTAGAACCGGAAGTACGCAATCAGGCAGCATAGACCAAAACAATAAACAAAAAAAACACCACACAAATACTGTACAGTATAGTTGTTATGCTTATAAGAAGCACACAGGACAAGGTACTGTGTTAAATATAACCTACTAAAAAAAATAATAAAGGGAAAGTTTTAAAAAAAAGTGACAATGTAAGAAACTGTTTCTGTGCTGGTTTCATTAAAATTAAGAAGTTTAAAAGCAGCATTTTTCTTCTGCATAGTAAAGTTTCAAAGCTGTATTAAGTCAAAGTTCAGTTGTAAACTTTTGAAAGAATCATAACTTTGGATCTTCGGCGGCGGGGGGCCCTTCAGTCGCTCTGCGTCTTCGGCAGCACTGAAGGGCCCCCCACCGCCGAAATGCCGCCGAAGACCCGGACCACCGCCGGGCCAGGGCTCGTGGGGCCCCTGCGGGGCCCAGTGCAAATTGCCCCACTTGCCCTCCCCCCCGCCCAGGCGGCTCTGTTTGGAACCCCCCCACCAGGTAGTTGAAGGCTGCTATAAAATCCCCCCTCACTCTTCTCTTCTGCAGACTAAATAAGACCAGTTACTTCACCCTCTCCTCATAAATTATGTGCCCCAGCCCCCTAATAATTTTCGTTATAATCCACTGGACACTCTCCAATTTGTCCACATGCTTTCTGTAGTAGGGGGCCCAAAACTGGATGCAATATTCCAGATGTGGCCTCACCAATGCCGAATTGAAGGGAATAATCACTTCCCTCGATCTGCTGGCAATGCTCCTACTAATGCAGCTCAATATGCCATTAGCCTTCTTGGCAACAAGGGCACACTGCTGACTCATATCCAGCTTCTCGTCCCACTGTAATCCCCAGGTCCATTTCTGCAGGACTGCCGCTTAGCCAGCCAGTCCCCAGCCTGTAGCAGTGCATGGGATTCTTCCTTCCTAAGTGCAGGACTGTGCACTTGTCCTTGTTGAACCTCATCACATTTCTTTTGGCCCAATCCTCCAATTTGTCTAGGTCACTCTGGACCCTATCCCTACCCTCCACTGTATCTACCTCTCCCCGCAGCTTAGTGTCATCAGAGAACTTGCTGAGGGTGCAATCCATTCCATCATCCAGATCATTAATGAAAATGTTGAACAAAACTGGCCCCAGGACCAACCCCTGGGGCACTCCGTTTGATACCGGCTGCCAACTAGACATCGAGCCGTTGTTCACTACCCCTTGAGCCCGACGATCTACCCAGCTTTGTATCCACCTTATAATCCATTCATCCAATCCATACTTTTTTAACTTCCTGCCAAGAATACTGTGGGAGATCATATCAAAAGCTTTGCTAACGTCATAATTAATAATACGAGTAATTCAAAATGGATTCCTTGAGGACCTGCTCCATGATTTTTCCAGGGACTGAGGTGAGGCTGACTGGTGTTAGTTCCCCGGAGTCTCCTCCTTCCCTTTTTTAAAGATGGGCACTATATTTGCCTTTTTCCAATTGGCCCGGGACCTCCCCCGATCACCATGAGTTTTCAAAGATAATGGCCAATGGCTCTGCAATCACATCAGCCAACTCCCTCAGCACCCTCGGATGCATTGCTTCCGGCCCCATGGACTTGTGCATGTCGAGCTTTTTTAAATAGTCCTCAATCTGTTCTTTCACCACTGAGGGCTGCTCACCTCCTCCCCATACTGTGCTGTCCAGTGCAGCAGTCTGGGAGCTGACCTTGTCTGTGAAGGCAAAAAAAAAGCATTGAGTACTTCAGCTTTTTCCACATCATCTGTCACTAGGTTGCCTCCTCCATTCAGTAAGGGTCCCACACTTTCCCTGACATTCTTCTTGTTACCCTTCACATACCTTGCTAGCTGCAACTCCAATTGTGCTTTGGTCTTCCTGATTAAACCCCTGCATGCTCTAGCAATATTTTTATACTCCTCCCTAGTCATCTGTCCAAGTTTCCACTTCTTGCAAGCTTCCTTTTTGTGTTTAAACTCACCGAAGATTTCTCGGTTAAGCCAAGCTGGTCGCCTGCCATATTTGCTATTCTTTCTGCACATTAGGATGGTTTGTTCTTGCGCCCTCAATAAGGCTTCTTTAAAATACAGCCAGCTCTCCTGGCCTCCCTTCCCCTTCATATTAAGGTGTCTCAAATTGAGAACCCAAAAATTGACACACAAAATCACTAAACCCTTTTGAAAATGTTGGCCTACACATTTACAATGAAAGAATATTTCAGTATACAATATCCCACTAAGCGTTAAAGTCAGTGCTAGTATTATGATAATTAAACCAAAAGATGAATTTGAAAGTCTGCATACATTAGTTTTACAGAATTGTTCCTATGTAATCCACAATGCATTTTATGTTCTTACCCACTTATTTAAATACAACCATTTTGGAACTATGAAATCACAACAGGATCTCTCCATGCACACACCCACTAAAGATAATTAGCTACTTGGCAATTAGATGCTTTGCTGAACTTGACATGTGACTGAGTGCAAGAATCAATCTGTATTTTTAGCTGCAAACCTTTACTGAAACAGTAACAAGTGTAAGGTGGATGCTAGCCAGGAAAAAAGCTGTAAGCATCTCAAATAATAAAGCAAAATGCAACAGCCTGCACTGATGCAACAGCCTTTGTAGAAGGGGTCATTTTTAAACTAAATTGATCAATTGTTACCATTTTAATCCTGCTGAGATGTTAATTGTATTGTTAATGATGTATTAGGACACAGAACTTTAGACAGATTTCTTTAGTTATTATTTAAATCAAAATAAATAAATAAAATTTCAGACCACATTATATAGGCTGGCATTTTGGAGTCCATGTTTGGCTACTTGCATTCAACACAGGATAAGTAAAGATAGTACAGTAATGAGTAGCCAAAGTTTAGAAGGTTACATCAGTCTTGTTTTGTCTCCCTACATACTGTGTATGTCATTTAATGCTGGTACTATGAATCATCCTAATTTTTTTTAACCTGAGACGTGTTCTTAAAAAGCAGTCCTGTTATAAAAAGTTAACTAAAAAAATCTGCATTGTACAGTTCTATGTTTATTATTTCTTATTGACACCAGATCACATTTGCTCAGCTTACAAGATGTTTTGGTAACTGCCAGCACCAAAAACTCAGCCTGCTACATGATTGTGCTCCTTGCGGTCCATGCATCAACAGTAAATATTTTGCATTTGAAATTTGCTTAACAATTCAATTGACGATGAACAAGGTAGAATAGGGTTCAGCTCACTCTTCCATAACTGTGTTGACTTTGCAGGGCTTCAAGGAATAAAATCCTAATTTCATCAGTAAACTAAGCAGAAACACTTTTCTCAGACAAGAAAGATCTGCTGTTGCCATTTTCACTTTTCTAGGAGTTATCATAGCTACTTTTCTAATTATAATTGCACTTCAACATATTCCAACCAAAACTACACTATCCCTAACATGAAAAGAAGAATTCTGTCTTCATGTAGAGCATATTTATCTAGATACCCATCCTGTTTGAACCACAAAGCATGATTTTCTCTTGAAATTTTGTAAGGTTCAGGCCAGATTAGCATTATGACTCATTCTATATTGTATAAAATATACTCTTTATATTCTTTCTTTAGGGACATATTCCTGGATGTGCGCACCTCTGATATTTTAATAGTTATGTCTATTTAAAGTAAACTGAATGCAATTTGTTTCAATCTTTTGCATTTCTGACCTGCCTTCAGAAGACTGGAAACTATTAGGACCATTAGGAAACTCATTTACTGCATAAGATTTTTAGTAAATGCACAGACTAACATGATAAATTGCATTTCAAATTGTCTAAAAAATATAAACCAAAAGATTCTCACTATTAAGTTAAGAAGTTTCTCCTTAAAAAAGATATTTCTCTGCCTACACAGCACACCTTGACAGATAATATAACTAGTTAGGGTGACCTTGATAATGCTAGTCAAGGATTATGCTCACCAAGGTTTAAAGCTATAAATTGTATTATTATACATCTACGTGATTACCAGAGGAGATCCAGAAAATCTTCAAGTTATGTCCACTGGTTTTGATCTGTTAATCAAACTTAAAGAGCCACTTCACCAAATAGAGTTGTAGACATACACATAACAGTCACAACATGTTGCTTTGTCACGACTCATCCCACATTATCACAAAGCATATTAGGATATTGCACCATGAATATTTGTTGGTTCTCTGTAACTGAGGGAGTCTTAGATCTCCCTGCTTCTCAGGAACTAAGAGGAAAGGGGTTCTCTCTGCCTCACCTGTTACAGTCTTCCTGGATTCTGAAAGGGGAAGTAATGTTGCTTCCCTCCTCTCCCACCTCTCCTCTTTGGTACCACGAAGGACAGGTCAAAGCAATAGTAGTCCCATTTTTTAAACACTCCCTCTACAGTCTCACCAGAAACAGAGAACGAAGAGAGTGCTGATCAGACTCACGGACACGATGAGTGCTGTCGACAAGGCCGCCGCATGCCTTTGGAAGCTCCAGAGCCAGGAGCTGAGAATCTCTTGTTTAAACAGATAAAATTTCACCTTTGTCCAGCTTGTCCCTGTCCATCCCTCCACGAACGCAAGTCGACGCCACACCATTCCGTTTTGATGCAAGCATGTTCTTGCCATTTCTGGCCAAAGAGTTTTGTCATGGGATCGGCCCAGCGCTTTTTTGGTCTGCCCAGCCGTCGCTTGTGGTCTCTGGGGATTGAGTCACTGATGCGGGTTGTCCACCTATTGTCCTGCCAGGACCCACCCATCTCCACTTTGTGTCGTACATCGCCTGCACTACATCGGTCACCTCTGTATGCCTTCTGATCTCCTCATTCGGTATGTGATCATGGAGTGATATCTTACACGTTCGCCTTTCCATTGCTATCTGGGTGACAGCAAATTTTTCTTCCTCCACTTTTATCATTGACCAGCTTTCCGGTCCATATATCATTGCTGGTAGAACAGTAAAGTTAAACAATTCTTTCCTTTTCTTCATGGGCAGTTTATCATCTGTTAGAGATGTCTTTCTTTTGTTGAAACTTGCCTACCCTGCCTTTCTCCTCCTACTGCATTCCCCTTCGAATGAGTAGTCTCTGTTCAGCTGCTTTGTCAACCTCCTCAATTACTTTCCCATTTAGAGTGATGATTCCTGCTTCACAATGCTCATTCCGCATCCACTTTGTCTTCGATGTGTTCACTTCCGACCCGATATCGTGTGAATGTGTTTGCAATTGCTGCAATTTGTTCTCCAGTTTTACTGTGTCCTTTGTCAATATTACGCAGTCGTCAGGGATTTAAATAAAGGGATTAAATAAAACCCATCTTCCTGGGAACTAATATAAAAGCACCGCAATCTTGGTCTAACCAGCTCCAAAGTCGTGAACAAACACAGTATGTTACTTATTAACTAACAATCTACATAGATTTTCGTATCTAAGATAGTTTAATAGATTCTACACCTCGCAGTCACATCTAATATTAACAAAATTTTACAAATTATGCATATTGTCTCTATATATTTCATCTTTAGCGCTTTTCTTTACTGCTCATTGAGTTTGTAAACTTGAAACATATTAATGAGACCTCTTGATCGTCCTGTACCCATTTTTTGTATTCTTTTCTCTTCACCCTGCATAGTACATCATCTCATTTAAAACTGGGTAAACAACAAGAATTTGTTTGGGGGGTTTTTTGGTGGAAGGAAGTAGAGCTTGCAAGGAGGAAGTATAGGCTAAGGCACAGTAAAGGCGCCAGGAGATGCTTTAGATGGAGGATGCAGTAGAAGGCCCAAGGTCTCGGATCACTTTTCAGACATTAATTATCTATCCCAGCATCCCAGAAAGGCTTAAATTCTATGTAAAGATCTGAGTTCTATTCCTGGCTCTGCCACATACCTCCTACAGGACTGTCACCTCACCTCTGTACTTCAGTTTACCCATCTGTAAAATAGGGATGGTTACTTATCTACCTGCTTAATTAATTCAGATTCCTGATGTGCTCTGAGATCCCTGGATGGAATGCACCAGAGAACCATGAAGAATTATGCACTTCACTTTCAATAGTCAACTATTAGAAAGATAAATAAGAGGCCATTTTGAACTGTTATGGACTTTTGGGTCAGGGCATTATGAGTAATTCTTTGTAAAGTTATGTTGCCATTTCAAAACACAGTTGCTAGATTTTCCCACCTTTAATTAACAGAGGGAAATAGCTGATAAAAAGCCTAAATTTGCAGAATGTACAGTGTTAAGGTGTAATACCCTGGTTCAAGTTGTTAGTATATATTCTGTAATTTAAAGTCATACATACATTATAAAATCTACAGCTGCTGTAATTTATTGAAAGATTAGAGAGTCCCTTGTCTTAAGCATACATCAGTCTGTCCTGACTGAGGCTCTAGGATTGGGAAGGAGAAGAACTTTTCACTGGTCTTACCCCTTTTAATTAGCTGCTCCTTAACATCTACTTTTTCCTTCTGAATTTTTCAAGGGGAACCAAAGGAGGAATCTCAACAGCCTTGCATCTAGGTACTGCGTGATGAAAAGGCTTCCTCCTCCCACCTGTAACTAGGTGGAGTTGCTAAAACAATTTCCTTTCAACATAAGGAGATTAAGTCCTGCTGGGAAAAATATTAATTTAATGAGCAGAATGCTGACAAGAGAACAAAAGGAAGGGATATGATTGGTCACTGGAATATCTTTGGTCCCATTACCTTACAAAACAACCAACTTCTACCTGTAGTTAGATGCATCCTGAAATCTCTTAACCCTCATGGGAAAGGTGAACAGTGTGGAAGTTTTGATTGTACAGATCCCCTAAAAGACAAGGATTTTCTGGAGCCCTACCTTTAAAAGTGTGTGTAGATACAAACAGTGCAGATACAAACCATTGTAGGTATTTCCTGACACTGAAATATATACATACCCCATGCTAAATAAATGTAGTTTGGGATGGAGACTGAAATTTTAGTATGCATCAGTTTGAGTGCAGGGTCTAAATTGTTAAAAATGTGCAGTTCTGATGGAAGTGTGGGAGTGAAAGTAGTTAAGGCACAGAAGGTGGGATCTGGTCATAATACCACCATCCCGTTTTTCTCAAAAATTGAATGCATATAAACAAGGACATCCAGCACCCCAGGCTTCTAACTGATGTAATTGTAAGTGAAGTAGCTGAAGCAAGGAGGCCACTTTCCAGAG
The DNA here is from genome assembly GCF_011386835.1 of Chrysemys picta bellii. Classification (NCBI taxonomy): domain Eukaryota; kingdom Metazoa; phylum Chordata; order Testudines; family Emydidae; genus Chrysemys; species Chrysemys picta. The sequence goes on from NC_088805.1 coordinate 28,121,981, forward strand.
TAAACATTCATTTTCATACTTACTTAGATGGTTCTGGGGGTGGAGGGAGCAGTTAGAACAATTCACGCCACTCAGAATTGTCCATTAAAAATCAGCAATCCCTTTCTAGCTCTCACCTTTCTGTGATTATTACATCACAGCTGCTTGACAATCTAGGAATACTGATATGGAACCTAGTGATTGATATAGCTATAACTTACAATGGGAGAATGGAATGTTTATCACATACCTCTAATGCTTGAACTCAATGGAGGCTATTGGAAAAACATGCAGGGAAGCAGCAGAAGTGATCCAAGATAAGCAATCTCCAAACAACACTTGGGGGGGGGGGGGGGGATTAGGGGGGAGAAGTACAGGACAATGGAGGACATTACTAGCATGGAGGGTCTTACCTATCCTGTCTTCAATTAAGATGCACGGTTTGTTTTGCCAGGCTAGGAACCTGGAGATCAGAAGGACTGAAGAGCCTGAGGAAGGGGATGCTCTCTCTGGAGCAAGGGGATAAGTGTTTTGTGAGGTAAGGGAATGGATTATGCCAGCCAGACACCAGAGGGAGACCTGCTTTTGCTTAAAGGGCTAGTCTACACTAGGAGTGCTACAGTGGCAGAGCTGCATTCTTGTGCAGCTGTAGCGTGTCTGGTGAAGATGCTCTATGCCAACAGGAGAGAGCTCTCCCATCGGCAAAATAAAGCCACCTCCACAAGGTGGGAGAAGTGCTGTCCATAACGACGACGTCATTCAGGGGGGTGGCTTATTCATACCGACATAGGTGATAGTGTGTACACGCCCAAATTCTTTTATTTAAAATAAAGAAATACATTGCTTTAAGGATGCTGTTTGGTCACTAAGTTACCGGTCATTGCCCCAGGAGGGAACAGACTTGCAGGTGCTGAACATAGATTAGACCTATACAGGTGATCACGACGGATACACAGGAGACAGCGTCCAAAGGTCCAGTGTGAGAATCATGTGATCACCAAGAGAGGTGATGGTCTAAGACTAGAAGGAGTCAGAGATGCATTTAGTCCAGTAACTGTGACAAGTGCTGTGGGAGAACCACATGCCTTGAAAGGCTTTTGGGGACTTTAATTGAGAAATATTAACTTTCACCTTCGTTTGTAACACACAGAACTTCTCAGCAGCCAGAAAGGAGACTGTAGATCAATCTATTTAAGAATTACTAGCCCTCTCCATAGTCAATATTAGATTTTATTAGAATATTTTCTGGCTGCTGAGAAGTTCTGTGTGTTACAAACGAAGGTGAAAGTTAAAATAACTCTTCATGTTTTCACAAATGGCACCTATCACCCAATCACTATTAAATAAAACTGGTTATCTACAGAATTTTTCCTTCCATCTTCTAACACTTAGAGTCCTTAAAATCTATAATTTCTGTGTCCAATTTAATATTCCCCAGCAGTCATTTTAGAAGAGCCCAGAACACGTGAGGAATTGCTCAGAGTACAGAGCAAGGAATAAAGTTAATTATAATTTTAAGCTATTAATTGGGGCGTGACACGAGGTTGGCAGCGGGGGAAGGATGAGAGAAGAAACGCGATATGCTCACATTCCACCATTTTCCTCCCTTACCTCTCTCTCTCTTTACCACCAAGACACCCAAGTCAAGATCTGCTTCAGAAGGCAGAAGTTACATGACCTGCAGGTCTGGTTCTGATACTGTTGATCAAAAAGAGAGGAGTGGTGCCTCACTTAATCCACCAGGAACTGGCACCTAGCTCAGGGCAGCTGAGATCATCACCAATGCACTATAAACATGTAAAATATAAAAACAACAAAACTGCATCCAACAGAGGCATTTCTAGACATGTTAACACACTCAATGAAATAACCAATGAGGATCCCTTTTCTACATGTCAGCAATCCAAAGAGACCCTAAAGGAATGTCAAAAGCCTAAACAAAGCTTGCATTAATTTAGTGGTTTTCAAACTATTAGGCTGCATGTCCTTGTCCAAATAATGTAGTCTATGCGTTCCTCCATCTGAGATAGGGTCATAATATACCTCTGCTTGATTGCCAAGTCTTACTAAATAGAGTGCATTGTCCCCCATTACAGGATTTTTCTCACATACCGCCTGACAAAAGCTCACGTACCCCAGTTTGAAAAGCACTGCATTCATTCATACATCCAAAAGCTTGCATTTAAGGTACCGAGTTAACATTTGACCTGAATCTTTTAGACAGATGAAGAAAGGAGAATTTGAAAAATTATACTGGGGAAACAGATTACGTGAGTTTTTCTTGACAAAGATCTAAGGTGAAGTATTCTCAATTAATCCCAAGAAAAACCTTGACATAACTAAGGAAACAAAGAAAAGGACATTAAACTACAAGGAAGAAAAGTCAAGCCGCCCTGGGTGTTGACATGCATCAACATTAATCATATGCTAAGTAGACTTGGGACAGGTCAGAACTTGGATAGGCGATCCCCAAGCCTCCCAGGAAGTGGTGCTAGTCACTCTTTCACCTAAAGTTGCATCTGCACTAGGAAAAAAGATGTTTATTTTACCATGTGATATAACATGGTAGTATAAAGAAGGCAGTCTGTAGTTTTTTCCACATATATAAGTACTCAAGGTCTCCGCCTTTTAAAACATAAGCAAGCAAGTTAAGATAAGATTAGTACAAGCGTTTCCATACGTTAAAAATGGTTTTCTTTTATATTTTTTATTTAAACAAGCACATTCCTTTGTAGTATTTGAAACCCAAAACATCATAGCACTAAGAACACAATACTGAGGACTCTGTGTGTTCAAAAATCATGATTCTATTCCCCAAAATGTGATGGACTTAAAAATCCTATGATTTTTAAAAATAAAAAATTATTATTTGCCTTCTTGTCATTGAGCCTTTAGGATTCATGTTTTCAAGCTTTTCTCCACAATCATAAGGGCTAAAAGTATACTTTTCTTAAAAAAAGAAAACAGATTCACAAGTAATCACCTCATTCCAGGAGGTGGGGCTTTAAGAAAAGCACCAAATATCACAAGACAAGACATGATAAAAAAAAATAAAAAACAAACAAACAAAATCACAAAAGTTGGCAACACTATGAACCAAAGCCTACAATTGAAAGTTACTTGACTTTTCAAGCTGAAATGCAAGAAGTAAAGAAACAGCATAACCAGTGACAAGTAAATTTAATCAATAAATTATTTAATCTTTAATAGACAGTTGTTGGTAACATGAATAAAGAAAGTTGTTTTTAATACGTGATTTTTAAGTGGGCAGCATCTTTTTAAGCAAGGGAACATTTAGGCTAAATATCAGGAAAAATTTAAGAGAGAGATTGAGGTCAATGGAATGATCTCCTGAAAGAAGAGCTGAAAGCCCCATTTTAAGTAGCCGATCCAACAAAGACATGCTTAACTTTACATACATGAGTAATCCTATTGACATCAATGGCACTACTTACATGTATGAGCTTACGGTTGTGCACATTTGCAGGACCAAGGCCCAAATCAATCTGGTTGAGCATAGCGTAGAGAACAATCCTGCACTTGGGTGAGAAGGTGATAGACTAGATCGGACCTAAGAGAGCTTCTCTTTCTCTAATTTCTATTATTATGCAGGAATGTCATGCAAAATTTAACAAAAAAGGTTGCAGCTACAATAATTTTTAAAACCGTTAATTGGCATTGGCCACATTCAGCTAAACGAAATACCATACATGAGTGCTACAGAAACGGGGATGTATCAGTGACACTACTTTAAACTAGTCTTTGTTAATATGAAATGCAGTATTTTATATTGATTCAGTTTAAATGGATTTAGCCTCCAGTTCCAAAGACCGGATCATCTAAAAAACTAGAGAACTTAGCACTTTTCCTGAACTATGCCCTACCTCACTTCATTGACCCAGTCTAAGACAAACATAGTACACCTCCAGGAACAGAAAAGTTTCTAATTATAAAGGACTCTATGAAAGGGACAAACACACACACTCAATACAACCATACAACAATCAACAAGGCTGACCCTAGTGGTGATCTACAATTCAAAAAGAGTTTATACCCACAACTCTATATTAGAGGGGGAAATACATCACACACACTAAAGTTTAATGCAGCCCCAACAATACAATAAATCCTTTATTACGTATTAAGTGAAACAAAGATAGATTGTAATGCTGATATTTTAAACTACAGAAGGACTAATAACCCAATCACACTGTTGTTTCCACTAGCACTTTATGACTATCATGTATTTTAAGTATGCAAAGAACCACAGACTTGCCAGTAACTAAACACTTACACATGGCAAAGACTAAAGCCCTGTCTACACAACAGAGTTAAGTTGACTTAAGTTATGTCAATGACCATATATTGCTTTAATTACATTGGCTGTGCACATCTATACAACGTTCCTTGTGTCTGAAGAGCGCATCCACAGTCGGAGCTCTTGCATCGACAGAGTGCTGCATTGTGGGTATCCCACTGTGCAACTCACCACTCTCTGCCGCTGGGAGATCTGGGAATGGATCATAGTGCATCATGGCGGCATGCTCACCATCCCATGATGCAATTCTTTCCATTCCATCATTCCACGGGCTTTCGACTTTTTGTGCCATTTTTTAACCACCTCTGTAAACTGTGTGCCCGCCATCTCTGCTTGACAGCATGGATCCTGAGCTGCTGACTTTTCTGCTGATGAGCGTTATGAGCACAACGCAGATGGTCCTGCAGTATTTCATGAGCTGCAAAACAGAGAATGACTCGGTGATGCCTGCCCTGCTGTCTGCCATGGAAACAAATAATTCAGGACTGGTGCTGGCATTCATGGAACAGCTTGTCACAGTGGACCCTCGGTACTGGGGTCAGGAAACAAGCACTGAGTGGTGGGATCGCATCGTGATGGGCGTATGGGATGACAAGCAGTGGCTGCAGAACTTTCAGACGCGCAAAGCTACCTTCCTGGAACTGTGTGCAGAGCTTGCCCCTGCCTTGTGATGCAGAATGAGAGCTGCCTTCAGAGTGAGTGGAGACCGCTGTGTGGAAGCTGGCAAATCCAGACTGCTACTGGTCAGTCGCGAATCAGTTTGGAGTTGGAAAGTTCACTGTGGGGGTTGCAGTGACACAAGTGTGCAAGGCCATTCATCACATATTCCTATGAAGGACTGTGACGCTGGGTAATGTGCAGAAAATAATTGATGACTTTGCGGCAATGGGATTCCCTAGCTGCAGCAGGATGATAGATGGCATGCATATCCGTATCCCAATTTTGGCCCCAGACCATCTTGCAACAGAGTACATCAACCGAAAGGGCTACTTCTCCATGCTCTTGGAAGGTGCTGGTAGATCACTGGGGCCATTTTACTGACATCAATGCCAGTTGGTCAGAGAAAGTTCATGACGCATGGATGCTATTGGAATACTGGACGGTACAGAAAGCGGCACGCTGGGACTTTCTTTCCAGACCAGCACATTCCAATGGGGGATGTATAAATGCCCATAGTGATCATGGGAGACCCCGCCAATCCCTTGCTCCTGTTGCTCATGAATCCTTACACCGGGAACCTAGACAGCAGCAAGGAGCACTTCAATAACAGGCTCAGCAGGTGCCAAATGACCACTGAATGTGCCTTTGGCAGATTAAAAGGTTGCTGGCGCTGCCTTTTTGGCAGGTTAGACCTCAGTGAGGAAAATATTCCGATGGTCACAGCAGCCTGCTGTGCTCTGCATAACATCTGTGAAGCAAAAAAGGAAATGTTTCCACATGGGTGGAGCGCTGAGGTGGATCATCTGGCTACTAATTTTGAGCAGCTAGATACGAGGCCAATTGAAGCAGCTCAGCGCAGGAGGTGGGGGTGGGGCTATCAGAATCGGGCAGGCTCTGAAGGAGCATTTTGACAACAAGCACCAGTAATGTGTCTTTATGTGATGCATCTGGTCAGGCAATGTTTACTTACCACCTAAAATAACCCCAGTAATGCTTGCTTCCTGAGCTTTCATTGTAGTGAGCAAATGTTCCTGCCTATGGCCACAGTGCTTGAATTTTAGCAGCAATTACCATGTGCATGACACAAATAAAGACCCATTTTGTTTCAAAGACTAGACTTTAAAAAAAGGATAAAATGTGTTGTTTTTCAAACGGGTGACATGGCAATGAGGAGCAGTCTCTAGGTTCATGCTCTCACAGCTGTGTGTAACTTCAGCTTTCATCATGAAACCACTCTCTAGGTGTGCATTACAAGGGATGCTGTCTGTCCCTCCAGTAGCATTATCATCCGCTCCTATCCATCTATCATCTGCTCCTGCCTATATCTCCTTTCCAGCACATCCAGCCTGAGTTTTTCATTAAGTGTCTCCCCCCATGCTCTTGTTTTGTTATATGCTGCTTCTGTTGACTGCAGCACCTCTCTAAATATATTCTCCTTCTGGTTCGCCTGTATCTGACAGAGGTGCTCTGCCAGTATGTAGGAGTTAGTCCTCAAGGGCACATCTGCAGAAGCCAAAGAAACAACGACAGAGACAGTATCGAGAGTGCACTCAATGCCATGAATCACAAAGTCACATACACCTCTCTCTCACTGTCCCTTTGCTAGCACACAGCTCAGCGAGAGTCCCAAATATGGTAAGTTCTGTGGGGAGGGTGGGGTCAGGAAGGGGGAATGGGCAAGAAGGGACAAAGAGTCTAGGTGGTTTATGAAGAGAGTCATTACATGTGTGGAGGGGGAGTATTCTGAATACTGGCACCCTTTTCCACAGGCTGAGGTAATCGAACCCGATATCTCACTCCTGAGGGTAACTCAGGATGCAAGGGTGCATTTCCTGTATGCATGCAGCTTCAGACCGGGTCTGTATGCTGCTCACCTGTTTGCTGCTTTGGTCCCTGCAGAAATAATTGCCAGTTAGCACAGAAAAGTTTCCTAAAGTGGGGGGAGAAACAAGGTAACTCTGCCAAGGAACCTTCAGCAAAGGATTGTACAGTACCTACACAAAAGTTTCCTAGCGATCTCTATGGAAGATTCCCAGGACATCCCTGTGTACATTAACAAACTTTTCCACTAGGCCCCCACTGCATAGCTGCATAGGCTCTGTTGTTAATTTCTATCCCTTATCCCTCCTTTACCATATAATAAAGTGAGATCTCAATTGCTAACACTGTGTAGTATCAAAGCAAAATGCATGCTTACCAGAGCTTGCCTCTCCTGTTTCATGAGCATTGGAGCCGGGCTGATAGGATTGGCTATACCCCTCTAGAGTCAAAAGTAAGTCCTGGTTTGCCACACCACCAGAAGACCCTGTTGCATGTTCTACAGCCAACTCCACTGCCTCATCCACCACTTTGTCCTCATGGATGACTCCGCTGGCCGCAGCCTCCAGTCCCCCTGAAGTATCCATGGGGCTCTTGTTGGTGGGGTCACTGCTATGAATGGCACACAGCTCTTCGCAGAAGCGGCACGTCTTTGGCGCTGCACCAGAGTCATTGTTACTATCTCTTGCCTTCTGGTAGGCCTGCCTCAGCTCCTTGATCTTAGCACAGCACTGTTGCATGTCCCTTTCATGTCCCTTCTGCATGCCACAAGCAATCTGCTCGTAGATATCAAAACTTCCTACAGCTTGAGCAAAGCTGTGACTGCACTGCCTCCTCTCCCCACAGACCCAACAGCTCCAGTGTACTCCATGCGGGAACGCGTCTGTTGTGGAAAGCCAGCATGGCCAGCTGGGAAGATGCTGTGTGAACAGTCCACACTGAGCAAACAGGAAGAGGCATTTCAAAAATTCCTGAGCCTTTAAACTGGGGAAGGGCACATACCTGTGTACCTGCACGGCAGTGGAGTTCAAACTGCTGACCAGAGCAGTCATGATGGGCATTGTGGGACACCTCCTGGAGGCCAATTAGGGTGACATAAGTAAGTGCACTGTCTACATTGACACTGCGTCGCTCTAATTACATCACAAAGAGCTCTATGCCACTTGGCAAGGTGGTTTTATTTTGTCAGCATAGCAGGGGAGTTAAATTGATGCGAGGAGCATTGTTGTGTGTATGCCTCCACTTTGTCGACGAAAGCTGACTTTTGTCGACAAAACATTGTGGTATAGACAAGGCCCAAGATACCTTGTTGTTAAAGAAAAATAACCACGTTGCTCAATTTCTCTCCATTTTACTTCATTTGCAATTCCATTTAATGTTGTATTAGGAACAAAATAGAAATTACTCCCTGGCACTGATAGTTTCAACAGAAAAGTTAAGGTCATATACCACTCATGAGTTCTTTAACTAAAGTACGCAACAGAACACCAGCCATTAAGGTCCTCTGCCTGTATTTCCTCTCCTGCAATCCTTCTCTTTTTGTGTTTTACTTTTTCTAAAACATTATCTCCTATACTTGTTTTTACAGCACATACACCACACTTTAACTCTTCCCACCCAATGATCTCAGAGCAATTTGTGACTGCCCTTAGTTCCCCTAGCTGTAAAATGGGGGTAGGAAGATAAGGCACAGCACAGTTTGTGTGGCCTGCCCAGAGTTAGGAAAGGAAAAGAACTCAATTCTCCTGGCGCTGTACTATGCTTTAACCACTAGACAATGCTTCCTCCCCTTGTCTAGTTTAGGAAGAGACCAAAAACAAAACAAAACAAAACACACACCTCAAAACACCACAACCACTAAGAAGCTGCTAGACCCATTTTTGATTCTAACACAGTAATTGATTCTGGGAATAGTTCCCTAGTTGGTGAGGTGGCACATGTGGATGTCTCATCTGCAGATCAGCAATTTTCAAAAATAATGGAGACATAGGGAACAAAGCTTAAAACATGAAACTCAGGGTACATTTTTAAAAGAAAATCAGATGACTGATAAATAAACCACGCATCAGCATCGAGCAAATAATCACGAGAGGCATGTGATAGCACCTAGACACCCCAGAAAAAAACATCTATTCCAATCACAAAAGGCTCAAGGCAGTGCTGCTCCTTCCCAGCCCGAGACAAAGTTCTGACCGTTTCCTAGGCGCAGGCCTTTCCGACGGCACCGTGGAAACCCCCCTAGGCTCTGCATGGGCTTTACAGATCCCGTCACACTGCCCGTCGTGGACTAGACCGGCTCTGATCTCCCGGGCCGACGCGCTCCCACCCCACACACCAGTTGATTCCTGCTCGCCGCCCGGTGCTGCCTCCCCTCCCCCCCCCACCCCCACCCCACCCCCCCAGTTCACGGAGTGGGGCCAGCGCTCTGGGCCCGAGCGGGGCTGCGGAAACGCACCGCTGCCCCCCGCGGGGCAGCGGGTCCGGCGGAGCCATGGCACGCGCCAGGGGGGCACGCTGCCCGCTCGCTGGAACCAGCGGAACCGGCTGCTGTCACCCCGGCAACGCCAGAGCGGTGGGGGCAAATCAGCAGGCCGCCGCCCCGCAGCCCGGGGCACCGCCCCCACCCCTCACTCCTCACCCAGCCACCCGCCTAGGCGGGGCAGGGACAACCCCCCGGCCGCGGGCTCCAGCTCCCCCCAGCCTGAGGCGGGTCCCCGCCGCCCCCTCAGGCAGGGCGCGCGCCGAGCCCAGAGGAGCCGCCGGGGGGGCGGGAAGCCGCAGCAGGGAGGGCAGCCAAGGCCCGCGCGCCGGAGACGGCTCCGGCTGCCCCCTGCCCCGAGCCAGACCCCTGCCCGGCGAGCCCAGGTCCCAGCTCCTGCCGGCCCCGGCTCCGCCGCGGGCTCGGCCCCAGCGGGCCCCCCTCACCGTTGGTGTCTCCTCCTCGCTGCTGCTCCGGCCCCTCTGCGGCGGCAGCGGCGCCTCTCCGGCTCGGAGGGGGCGGGGTAGACAGACAACGTCTGCGCCCGGCCCGGCCTCAGGCACTTCAAGGCGGAGACTGCAGCAGAGGGGGCCCTCCCCTGTTCTTCCTTCCCCCTTCCCTTTGTCTCCCCGCCCCCCATTCCTTCCCTCTCCGCCTTTGTTTGCTCACACACGGGGAGGCCGGCGGGTCCTTCGCCTCCTCCTCCGGGTGCAGGAAATGTCAGAAGGCCCTTGCCCAGCTGGGGGGTGTGTGTGTGTGAAGGAATTTCTCTTCACTCCCCCGCCCCTTTCCTGCTGCTAGAGGGGGCTAAGACCCGTCCCTGTCAATGGAAGGAGTGACAGGAGGGGAGAGTAGGAGGGAGAAGGTTTTCCAGCACGGAAAGGACAATTTTAGAGTCAAACCTTGCTAGGAATGCCCCACCCCTTCAAATCCCTGGATCGTCCCCCTTCACTGGTGAAGGGAAAGCTTATTGTCATTCCCAGGCACAACGTGTCAGTCTCTCACGTTCCTCCCAAAGCTCTGGCTTTGAAATTGACAAGACACACGCAGCCGGACTGGGTTACAGCCCGCTGGAGAGCGGACAGCTCTGGCGCTGCCAAGGACCATGGCAACAGCAGCACGGCTGGTGCTCCCCTAAGGAATGTTCAGATATAAGAAAAAGCAAGAGTTTAGAGAACTAGAAGTGCTACGCCAGGGCCTTTCTCTTCACAAAAGGCTTTGTCCCCACAAAGCGGGGGAAGAGACAATAGGAAGGGAATGTGGCTAACCGTACTGTTGACCGTTTTAGTAATGAGCAGTTCTGGCACATAAGTATGAATAGAAGGGGAGAAAAAGATATGAGACAGGGCAATACAAATAAGCCTAGATCTTAACAGGCAAATCATTTCACTGGGTGCTGCTTTTATCTTAGTTTCCTTTTGTATTAATACCCACAAATTTATCTTCCATTCGCAGCCCCTGAAACACAAAATCTTTTAATTTCTAATACATTTATAAAGTAAACCATATGAGGACTTGTCATTATCCTATTCCCAACCTTAACCAATTATTTGCCTGTTAATGCTAGCAGCACCAGCTGTTTTAGATAAATTCTTAAGCCTGATACAAAGGACTCTGTTTCACTTCCATGTTACCACCTCTTGTGTGGTGTGCGATTTCCAGACAATGTTGTCCTAGGCCTCTGCTGTGTTAGTCCTGAAGCAGATCTGAGTTTGCAGTCTCAGAGATCATTTGGTTTATGAGAGATACTGTCCAAACAAAAGGGAGACAAAAAGGAGTTGCGCTGGCTGCTGACTGAAACCTAATTGGGATTTGTATTTAATTTTTGCCTCATGCCTTGGCATGAGCCCAGCCTTTTGGCAGCATAGCATGTGAAAGCACAAAGAGAAAGAGGGCAACAGGGACTGGTTTAAAATAAACTGATCAGTTTAGCAATGTCTGGTAGAATTTCAATCCCTAAGTGTTAAGTACTAGCTTTTATTCTAATTGTTAAATGTTATTGAACCAAATACTGATGCCCGTCCTCAAGCTTTGATTTCTCCCACCCTCCCCCAGTGAGTTTTGGTTGAGGAAGGACATTAAGATTTTCTATCAAAAATGCTTTAACTAGTGCATCATGTTTAATTTAAAAAATACATTGACAGATCGAGCCTGTGCTTATGGCATAAGGGTTTGATCCTGCAAACCTTAGTGAGGAGAGTAATCCTTCTTCATACAAGTATTTCCACTGACACAGATGACTAGAGCCCTGCATGGATACAAAATTTGTATCTGATCCACAGAAATGGTCTGTGGATAGCTGCAGATTTGCAGGGCTCTACTCATGAGTGACAGAAAGGGCTGCAGAATCAGCCCCCCACCAAATGTTATTTTGTAAAGAGCAGTGTAAATTTCTTTGTTTTATTGTAGTGCCTAGGAGCCCATGTCATGGACGCAGACCCCACTGTGCTTGTATAGCATCTAGACCAGATCAAAGATGGCATGTCTATTGAGTTCTTTTCACACTGAACTTTATATCAGCACTGAACCAAAGTATTTCTCCTGCCCTCTGTAAGTATCATGCATTTGTTTCTCCTGATAAATATGAGATGCTGTTGTAGAGTACACTAATAGAATACAATCTTTTTTTTAACATTCTATATGAAGAACAGTTCTAAGAATATATTTTAAGGGGCCTTTTAAACACACACAAAACTATCTCTATAAAAATGTAATGAACAGAAATCAGTTTAACATCAGATTAAGAGTAAGGGTTGCAGCTTACTCCTGCTCCTACTGAAATCAATGGAAAAAAATCTTCTGTTGATTTGGGTAAGTGGCTTTTCCCTACAGCCTGAAGATGGAGGGAGACTAGCTCAGTCATTTAATAGTTCTTATTCTATGTACAACTGCTGTGGTTCTCTGTATGTTTTAAATCGCAATTCAAATACATATGGTGCAGTTCTACAAAGTAAAAAACAAAAAACACAGCATTGTACTAATGCATAGGAACTAGAAAGTGAGAAGTAGTGAGTGGAAGGTATGTTACTTTATTTGAAGGTTTACTGGCCAAAATGAGTAAAACAGCATGAAATGATGACATATACAAGTAAGCGATATAGAATAGCTTAATACTTGTAGGAAAAGAAAGCAAACTAAAATGGTAATCCCTACCTCCTGAAACAAGAATTGGGTAAAGCACAGTTTAAAAAGCCTCCAACTATAACAAAATGTACAATCATTTTGATATGTAGTTCTAGTTGAACTCTCATTCCATTAAGAGCACAGACACCCTAGAGGAAACAAGAGCTTTATTGTATACCCCTGGAGAGAGAATGGAGAGTTAGGAGGGACCACTCTGCCATCACTCAAATGATATCACAGCATTCTATACACACACACACACACACACAATATTAAAAGCTACTATGGATTAATCCACATTGATACTTGAGTCCATTTCTATGCATCACTTTCTGGCCTTAAATAGATTAAGTTACATATGCATTTATTGCAGGCAGACATATCCAGTCTCTAGCTGTGTACTTTGTTCTGACTTGCAAAGCATTGGCAACAGTGGCCATATGGTACAGTAGTGGACTAGATACAGGACTGGAAGCCAGGAACCCCTAGATTCTAATAGGTCTACTATAGTTTAGCTGCATGGTCTGAGGCATACTCTGTGCACTTTTTCCTACCCCCTTAACACTGTGAATCACTGGACATCCCACAGACATGCAGTTAGAACACAACTTCTGGCATCATAACCATACAGTAATATGTCAATAAGTTAGGCCTATTTCAGTCCTAGAGGATCTTTTCCATCAGTGAATGTGGAAAAGTGACTCACTGCTCTTCCTTCCATGTTCTCATCTTTGTACAGTCTCTAAACCAATTAGAGCTTTCAAAATAGCAGTAGAAAACATTTTATTCTTTTTTAAAAACACATTTTTAGGCATATTCACCTTAGAAACCCAGTCCTCAATTTAATTAGATTCATGTTTCAATTATAAAAAAGTAGTATATCTAAACTGTCTGCCCTCCTACAATGTGTGCATTTCCCCACTGCCCTTCTAGTATGTAGTGAAAGATGGTCTCTCTCCCCCTGCAGGTTTTAGTGTACAAAAAGGTAGGGAATAAGCCATATTATTGCTACTTATATCTAGGATATCTAGTAGTACCTACAGGCTGCAATGTGCTAGATGTTGTACAGGTATTAAGAGACAGGCACTCTCCCAAAGATCTTACAGCCTTGGTTATGGCTAGGGATATAATAAACAAACAGTGCATCTGACCCAAGCTATCATATTTCGTAGTAAAGCTTAGTTGCTAAGTTTTCAGTTATCTCCACAATCAATCCAAACATGATTGGTGTGTGTTCATCCTTCTATTTTTGCATGCTTAATGTTTTTCCTCCCATTCGGTACCAAATATACATATAAGTAGAGTTTACTTGTACTGAGGCTCTCTTATGATAAACATCCTATAGGATCTCATTGATATAAATAAAACTGTTCACATGTTTATTATAAATAAAATACAAAGTCAGTTTACAAGTGACCTTATGCAAAAACAAAGTGCAATATTCATCTAGTGTAGAAAGGATAGTGTTACTTTATGCCAAATGCCCATTTTCTCTTCTAGAAGTTACAGTGTATAGAACGCATGCCAAAATTTGACTTTTATTGCACTAAGGAACGAGCACAGGGAATGGCCTTCTAGCAAGATGAAGATCTCAGTCCCCATAGACTTTCATCAATAAGCAGCAGCATGGAGGCACGCAAGAGAAAATATTCTGTCAAGCAGAAAAATAGCTACGCTTGCCATATGTAGCACAGGAAATCTATTTGGCCTTTATGCTTCTATTCACTTCTTCAGTTGCTTGTTCCCAGTTTGCACTCAGTTTCTGGCTCTTTATATATATTTCAGTTTCACCTGGGCACTGACTGGGATTCCTATTGTTTCCTCCTCCTGTACATAGCAGGACTTTGTTCAGTGAAGGACGGCTCTCAAGCAAATTGCTTATTATCCAATAAATATTGTTTTATCAAGTTACTACACATACTAATTAAAGAAAGACCACTGCATTTGTTTCCATTTTACTTTTGTTCTGGCTCTCATTTGTATTTAATCGCCTCCTTGAATTCTCCATGACTTGTACATGTGATATCTTTTGACTGATCCAGCTGAATACTGTGTTATGTAATCTTGCAAACACAAGTAACAGGACAGTTAGTGTGTGTGTGTAATTATGTGGTATAAAGTCCAATGAACATATGACAAAACAGGAGGGAGGGAAGAAGTGGGACTTGTGTAAAAACATGCTGGCATGTAAAGCAGACTTAGATAAACATTTTATTTGTGAAAGAGGCTCCTGCAATAAGCTAATAGACTTTGGGAATCTAATCTCAGCAAAGGTGAGTGAAAGATTACAGAATTGTTTTCAATAAGCTTTCCTACATTAGGCATCAGTGATCTCTCCAGTCCTTGTTCTATTGTAACTGTTGTTTCACATATAATTTGTCTGCAATAGTAAACTATTTGGGGCAGACACCACACTGAAGTTAGGCCACGTGAGTCTGGGACTTCCTCTAACATGTTTTGGAAAGTGCCATTCACTGCATTGGGTAAACAACAGTAACAAAGAGCGCTCCCAGAACTAGTGACCTTGGTAAGCCAATCCAGAATCAAGAGCCACTCTCACAGCTAAGCTAGATCAAAAATTACATAGGGAGAGTCCTCCTTTGGAAAAACAATTCCCCATTCTTCACTTTCCTAAAATGATTCCTTTCCTGCGTCAGCTGACCGGTAAAAGTCAATCCAAATCCATGCCTCCCTTATTGCAGGTCTACAGCAAACAAAGTTTACCAAGTTTTGCACAGTATTTGAGACAGCGACATTTTGGGTGAAAAACAGATGCTATTAAATGATCCCCCTTTGTTTGCTTACCTCATTTTAGACTAATTTGAACGTCAATATAATTCTCACCTTGATGTGACCCAAAAGTGTATTTTCTTCTGCTGCAGTGTCCTGCAAAGGGGAAAAAAGAGTTGTAATTAAAAGGATTAACGTACTTGCTCAAAAAAAGTTTTTCCAACTACAATGTATTACAGTGAAAGCTGCACTAAAGTCCCACCTACAAAAGGCAACTGTCAGTCTTTAGTGATCACTTTAAAATACTTTTGTTTGGGTTTTTAGGGACTCTCAAATTGGGGATCACAACGCCTCAGGGGATTACAAGGTTATTACCTGGGGGTTGTGATCTGTCAGCCCCATGGCTGGTGGGGTCTAACAGCCCCAGCTCCACCAGCCGCAGGGATGACAGCCTGAGCCTGTTAATTTAAAATTAAGTTAACTCCCTTCCCCACACACTCAGAGGCTTGCTATGTGAAAGGGGTCACCAATACAAAAAGTCTGAGAACCGCTGGGTAGGCAATCCTTTTTATTGAGTCCTTAGGGGGAAAACACAAGACAGGCTTCACTATAGATTACTTTGCAATGTTGTATTATTTGAAGCATTTTAGGGTTAGTGAGCATACAATAGTCATTTACACAACATATTAATTTTAATGTCATTAAATCCACCCTATTAATACACTGCTTTTTGATGACTAAATTGCTAGTCTTTTTCCTCTGATTAATTTATCTCCCTGTAATACAAAATATGCTCTCAGGAGGTGAATCAATCTGCAAAATCATTCACTTTCAATTACAAATCTTTCTATCTAAAGACAACACAATCTTGGTACATGATTCAGGTGGTTCACAGTAGCATAGGACCCCTATTTAGCCTGACATACTAACTCAATTTAATACATTTAAATGGTTTTTGTTCCTTTTGGACTTATCTAATGGATATCCCACTCTCCAGAGTTTATGTTGTAATATATATTTTATTTCAGTAAAGTTACTGTGTGTCTTGCAAATATCTGAAAATTTCAGCTGTGGTTCATTTTCATATTTAAAGCACTCAATATTCTATTAATACATAGAAATGACAACCAACTTAGATTACACAAATAACTACAGGATAGCAGTTACATCCCAACTGATGCACTGAAAGTACTGCAGAGATTTAATTTAAAATTTCATGTAAACATATTTAAGAATAGTCTTACTAATACTGATTGCATTTCACTATATTAAATGCTCCAAATGGCAGCAAACTGAGATATGTTTGCATCCCCATTTACAGGTCACATGTCGGATGTTCTCCTTCCTGAGGTGAATTCAGTGCTTGCAAAAACTGCCAAATTGACAGCCCTGGAGACTGAAGTACCCTGTTCATCAACAGAACAAATACGGCACAGGCAGCAGCAGCCCAAACTTCTCTACACTGCCCAGTACCAGCATCCATCGACTCTGTTCTGGAGTGATCACTTCTAGGGGCAAGAGGATAATGCAGCAATACAATATCTGGCTCCTGCTGAGAAGGGGACTAGTTGTGATGACTGTTTCAATGCAGTTTTAGTAAAAATGTTCACATCACAACACACACCAACATATGGCACGCAGACCACTAAACAGCTGACAATCCATTTTCATTGCTTCTGACTTGACCTGGATTTGAACTAGTGACTAAAAGATTAAAAGTTCTGTATCCCATTGGCAGGCATCTGAGGGATCCTTTTCCCTAACAAAGGATATTAAACATACTTAAACTCCATAGTTTTAGAGTTCTGAGACAGTGAACAGCTGCTCACAGACCTGACAAATCCAATATCACGTTTATGAACAATACATTTGTCATTTAAGATAACAGAAGAGCAAGCTTCCCGATGCCAGATAACCTACACAGCAAACTCATACTGGCTACAATCATTATATCTTTCTCTTCTAAAACAGCAAGTATTAGTCACTCCTGAAACCGAGCTACTGGTCTGACTGATCTATTGATATTGTAACAAATGCAATGGTCTCTCCTCAATAAAAAAAAAAAATAAAAAAAAAAAAAAACATACAATACAAAAAACAGACCAAACGACACTGGGCAGAGATTACTCATTTTTAAGTTAGTGTTAACCTGTCAATTCAAATTTGTTCTCATTCAAAAGTATTCCATTTGCATTTTTAAATTATTCCCTTTTGACTGATATTAGTTTTTGAATGCCACACTACTGATATGTTTTCTAATGCAACTTTTAAACTGTTCTGTGAGGGAAGAGGGGGAGAAGGGGTAATACATGGTATTTAGTTTTTAAGACTTGGGTTCCTATGTAGTAATTTGGGGGTACAAATGAGTATGGATTCTCTTACTGGTAATCATGCCCAATGCTTATAGAATCTCTGTTGAAAAGAGCATCAAAACTAGAATAGCAGGAGTAATGCAAGTCAGAACTGAATCCCATTGGCAGAGGGATGTGGGAAAACTTGATCAGTGTCTGTTCACACCATACCTATCTCATACCAAGTGTTATTAGAGCTCATTAAAATGAATGAGTAATCTAGGTTCCTATACCACACCCATCACCATCATATGAATAGAAATTTTAAAATAATCAAGAAAATACATTGTCTCAGCAAAAGTGAGCAACTGAAATGAAAGGTGATTTCTGGGATAAAAAGCCCATCTTGCAGATAGACTCAAGTAGAGATAACGTCAAAAATTATTTCAAAGCCTTGAAACTACTTAAATGTTGAGCAGGCATGGAAGACAAAGCTAGAAAGATTCAATACATATATGCATGTGTCTTTAAAAGGGTCTAGTCTAACAACATACTAACTTTTGCATAAAGTTTGACTAGAGTCAATCTGAAAGTTATTTGGAAATTAAGATTCTCAGTCATATCTGTGCGGGCAGCAGTGAGAACATCTGTTACTGTCAAAACTTAATTGGCCAAATCCAACCTTAATATAGCTCTACTGACTTCAGATGGAAGTGGACCAAACATTAATTTAGCCCACTGCTTTTGCTCTGACAGTAATGCAAAGGAGCCTTCTCAAAAGGAGTAAAATGCTGAACATATTACCCATACAATTATGGCAATTTAAGGCATGAAGACCATTAGAATTAAAAAAATTAAGCTATGGTTGAAGATTTATTAGCTGTTCTGAGACTGGCATACATGCCCACGGTCTCCCTGTCATTTTGAGTTTGATTTAAAAAACAAAACAAACACAAAAAAACTATGTTAACTTACTATTATTTTTATTCCCTCCCCTCCCCCCTTTCCATTTTTAAACTATAGGAGGAGGGATAGCTCAGTGGTTTGAGCATTGGCCTGCTAAACCCAGGGTTGCGAGTTCAATCCTTGAGAGGGCCACTTAGAGATCTGGGGCAAAATCAGTACTTGGTCCTGCTAGTGAAGGCAGGGGGCTGGACTCGATGACCTTTCAAGGTCCCTCCCAGTTCTAGGAGGTAGGATATCTCCATTAATTTAATTTAAAGCACATTCATCAAAGCTAGGCCTGGACCACAAGAACAAAAATCACAGATTTCTAATTTTGTTTTCGGACAATCAGGCATTGAGACTTATAGGCTAATGAAAAGTTAAACAGTTTGATTTATTAAAGATCACTGGAGATAAAGATTGGAATCTAGCAGCCTACATTGTAAAGAGAAATCATGTTTGTAGGTATTCAATTATATGGCTAGAATAAGAAAATGAAGTGAATTTAAATGGAGTGAAAAAAATATTTTTATGTACAGATTTATTAGAACTCCAAGCATAAAGTAGTAATAACTATACTAAGTCTTAGTAGAGTTAATGATATCCACTATATACTTCAAATCTGACTGGAAAGAGCAGTAATTTTCTCACATTTATGGCTTGGGTCTTCTTTGCCCTATTTAAGCCAAGATATACAATGAATAGTGCCAGATGAAATAATGTAAACAGTTTATTAATGCATGATTGGGATACCATTAGGACCAGAGTTGTTATAATGCTAAAAAAAAAAAAAAAAAAAAAAAAAAAAAAATCTGCCAGCACCGCAGTTTTGGGAAAGATGAAACAATATATATGATACCTGAGTTCAATTTCCAGACTTAATTCCCTGTGGCAAAAGCAGTAAAGGTGCTGCAAACATTATGTACATTTCTACATTTGTGGCTATGTAGAAGCTTTTAAACATTTATAAAGTGAGCAATATTAAAAATTGAGTTAATCAGATGGTGTGGGTTTTAATCTAAGTGTGTATTTAATTTTGACATCATTTGCCATATACTTCAACTATCAGAGAAGATGGGGAAAACAATCTGCTAGTTAGAGTGAAATGTAGTAAATGCAGCCTGAATAACTAGAGGTTTTAAATGAGTTTAAGAAAAGCTTTTGAAAAACAAAAAACTATGAAAAGCAACTTCAGTCTATCATCTTCCAAACAGCAAATATCAAACATGCTTCTTTGCAGCAGACAGAAAAGTGTTAAGCTACACAAGCCGCCCTTTCAGATCTTAAGTAGTTAATTTATCTTTTTAATAACTATTTTCTTTTTTGAATTAATAAATCCTGTCAAAGAGATTATTCATAAGATCCTGAAGCTTTACTCTTAGGTTAGCTTGTGTTCAAAAATGTGTTTTAACTTTAGCCTCAAAATGGCTTTTTCAACGCCCTTAAAAACAAGAGGCAGAATTAACAGTTGCATTCCACTTTTCTTCCCAATCCAATTTACCTTTTATGGAACAATTTTCTATTCTGAGCTGTTAAAAAATGGCAGAATGGATTTATTGTGAACATACTGTATATATAGTTAAAAGGCTAAATAGTGTCCAAGGGTTGTTTAAGTATAGTTCAAACAATTTTAAACTTCATGTTTAGTAAATAAAATACATATGCCTGTAAAATTAGGCCACACGTCATGGTAAAGTAAAATAATTTCACAAGTACTATAAAATGCCTTCCAGGTGTGGGGAGGGATTCAAAAACTGCAAGTGAATGTTCAAGGCATAAGTGCCTCAACACACCCAAGGTGTGGACATTACAGGTCTTGATTACCTCATACCCTGTGCTGCATTATTTGCATGTGAGTCAGGCAGAATCCAGCCCTTAGTAAGGAACTACTGCAAAAGAAAACCTATAAAAACAAATCTCTAACCTGCAGTTTCACAGCTACAGTACATATATATTCATCTATTTGGGAAAGGATATGAGCATAAATTCTCTCTTGTTCTATAATGTGGTATTCTAACTCCCTCCCCCCCAAGGTAAAAGTTCAGAAACAAACAAACCACTCAGTTTGGAACATTTAATGTAGTGCAAATGCTAACTTATTATTATTGCTTTCCACAGCTAAATAGTCCAATCATAGTACTGATAAGTTCAAAAACTATCACTCTTCTTCCTATTGTGTCCTCCCCTAGTAAAGAAAATCTTCCAGAAGGGCATTTTATTTATATATAGAAACACTAACTCAGCCCATTTTTTTCTGATTTTAAAAATCTGACTGTACAAATATTTTGAAGTATTTCAAACTGAAAAGCTATTTCACACTTCAAAGGGTGGTCTGGAAATCTTGCACTGCTACTGCTTATTCTGTACCTGTTCTGTGGTTGGAGGACTGTGGGCTCCAAAACTCCTGTCAGCATCTTTCACTAATATTTGTTAAAAAAAAAAAAATTAATGTTAGTATCTGAGTTTCGTCGTTCTTCCTCTTTTTGAAATAGCTTCAAAGAGTCTTGAAAATAAAAGTTGCTTCCTCTATTCATCTTTCTTACTTGGCAACTGATTTTTCCTCCCTGCATTTACATAGAACAAATCCACTGCCAGCACTGACAAATTGTTAACAAAAGCTTTGGCTAGCTATCTAAGGGCTCCTTCTACTGGCAGTGCTGCAATAAGGCCCAGCCAATCCATCCATAGGTCCTTCATAAAAAGGATTTTTTTAAAATCTTAGTGATAAAACAGTAGATTAAAGAGAATTTAGAGTTGCTTATAATCCAGAAGACATTCTTCAAAATTATGACAATTTTATACCTAAACTATTTAAGTAGTTTTAGCCACAGAAGGCAGGACAAGAGGCAATGGGTTCAAAACTACAGCATAGCAGATTTAGATTAAATCTAAAGAAAAACTTCCTAACTGTAAAAACAGTAGGACAATGGAACAGACTGCCTCGGGAGATTGTGGAAGCTTCTTCACTGGAAGTTTTCAAAAGGAGCCTGGATAGCCACCCGGTTTGGATGGTTTAGACCAGGGGCGGGCAAACTTTTTGGCCCGAGGGCTGCATCGGCTTTTGTAAATTGTATGGAGGGCCGGCCCCCACCTCCTATCTGCCCCCTGGGACTCCTGCCCCATCCAACCCACCCTGTTCCCTGATGGTCCCTCTGGGACCCCTGCCCCATCCATACACCGCCCCCCTCGCTCCCTGTCCCCTGACCTCCACCGCCCCATCCAACCCCTCCTCTCATTCCTGACGGTCCCCCCGGGACCCCTGCCCCATCCAACCACCTCTTCTCCCTGTTCCCTGACGGCATCCCCTGATGGTCCCCCCATAATCCCCTGCTGCCCCATCCAACCCCCCCTGCTGCCCCATCCAACCCCCTCTCCTTCCTTCCTGACTGCTCCCCTGGCACCTCTGCCCCCATTCGACGCCCTGTTCCTCCCCCAACCCCTATCCACACCCCTGCCCCCTACCCTGAACTCCCCTGCCCTCTATCCAACCCCCCCTGCTTCCTGAAGCACCGGTGGCTGGCTGCACTACAGCTGCGCCACCCGGCTGGAGCCGGGCCATGCCACCACCACCACCACGCAGCTCAGAGCACCGGGTCAGGCCGGGCTCTGCAGCTGCACTGTCCCAGGAGCTCACAGCCCCGCCGCCCAGAGCATTGTGCCCGAGCTGAGGCTGCGGGGGAGGGGCCGGGGGCTAGCCTCCCAGCCAGGAGCTCAGGGGCCAGACAGGATGGTCCCACGGGCCAGATGTGGCCTGTGGGCCGTAGTTTGCCCTCCTCTGGTTTAGATGCAACAAACCCTGTATCTTGGCAGGGGGTTAGACTAGATGACCCTTGCAGTCCCTTCTAACCCTATGATTTTAAGTAATTACTTAAACAACTAAAATGTATTTTATGGCAAAGCACAAGTTCAGAGGTTTTCTAAACTACATTAATTCTCATATTTCAACTAATTTTTTTAAGTATTAGTAACAATTTACATACCTGACAAATTAAATCAGACAACACCCAAACAAGCTAAGTTTTCATGTAGCTGTAGTAACAAGTTTCTTACTGGAGCTTTGATGCTTGAGAATCAACCATTTTTGAAAATATTTATATGAAAACTCATTTATTAAACCTCTGTACACAAGAATGAACAGGTATGTACAGCAAGTTTACATAAAGAATGATGTTACAAAAGGTAGAAGTGGTGCTTAAAAATTGACCCACAATTAATTTATAAAAAATATCCGAAATGTTGAGGATAATGCTGGTCATCCCTGATTATTCCCATCTGATTGCCAGGACTTTTCATGTGGAACATTTTAAAATATTGGAATTTTTAAAAACTGTAATATATTAAACTTATCTACAAGATAATTAGCAAAACGTAGAAAGAGCAGACTAATGTATAAAGGACAGATAAAAACCAACATTCCACCTGAAACTCACCATTAACGATAATATAAATCTTAACCAAAATATTAAACAGCAACCGATGCCTCACTGTTTTAAGAGTTTCATGTATCAGAGTGTAAAATATGCTGAACAAATAAATCAATAGTCCTTACACCCCTTAGTGGAAGGTTTTGATTTAGTCAAGTTCTGATGTATTGAACGGTTAACATTGGTCCTGGTCAAATGGAAGCCCTGCATGAACTTAAAAAAATAATAATAAAAAACAACCTCTAGGGAAGAACACAGAAGAATTATATTAGTCCACTCTTAACTACTAAAAAGTTTTTCACAAAAGGGCACATGAGATTATCCAATTTGGTGGATACTTTAAGTTTCTTTTGGGGGCACCATAAAACCTTAAAGGAAGACAAGTTAATCTGAAGCCTTTTTGTTTTTTTGCTGGTTTCTTGGGGAATTCTTTAATACACTTCGTATTCGAAGATAAACACCAGTTGATTCTGCCATATTTTCAAACTCAAATGGTGTTATTCCTGCCGCAAACTTGCTCATGTCAGGAACAGGATTTGAATTTTTTGTAGATGATTCAGCACTGGTGACCACATGAGTAATACCTTCATTTCCTCCATTGTTAACCTCACATTTTGAGCCTGTAGTGCTGTTCTCCAGCATGCCTTCTGAATCCACATGATCAGTGTCACCTTCCTTTAGGTCAAGCAATCTATCCCCTGAATTAGGGTCACTTTTAGAATGTTCGGTTCCGGATATCTGCATACTAGTGTCTGAAATCCCTATTTCCATTGCAACCAGCTTCTCAGAGGTTCTTCCTTCTGGAATAATGTCCAGTTCATTCCTAGATGGTGATGATGTAACAGAGTTTCCAGTTAAAGGTGTATCAGCAGGTATATCAGAGTCACTGTTTGTACTGTCTGCCTGCTCAAGTGCAGCCCAAATCAATCGCTGCTGCTCCTCAAGCTCTTCTAGGGTCAAAGTATCTTCATCCATGGCTGAATCCCCCACTCTTGGCTGAGCAGCATCACTGGAAGGAGTTGATGCTGGAGTATTCCTGCGAAGAGAGGCAGTAGGCGCTGGAGGTAGAGGGGATGTGAAGTTGGGTGGAGTACGTGGAGGAGTGCCTCGTGGCAATGGGGGCGGAGTTGCAATCGATGGAGACCCAGGTGGCAGTGGAGGTTGGAACTGAAAATTGTCATAAACTAGAGAACTGTGTGGCATTTCCAAATCTAAAATTAGAAGATTAAATAAATCTCCATTAGTAGTACTGAGGCTTGAATTCCTACCTTACCCTACTTTTAATCAGATTTCGAGTCTAAAATATATTCTTTGCTTAAAGACAGTAAACTTATGTTCTCAGCCTTTTGAACTCAAGCATCAGCTTATGGAGAAATACAGCCGTATCAGCTGAAAAGCCTATCCTGCATGTCTCAGTAGCCTTGAAACTTGCCATACTGAATCTGTCATTTTGGATTCCAGAGGGAACCCTCATGGCTGCTTTAAAAGCTGCATTTTTAAATGCTCTTAAATATGAACAAAGTTTGTAGCCAAACCTTAAAGATTTTAGATCCAAGGTGTATGGAAATTCCCTCCTCAGTTTGAGGGAATCGAGAAGGGCAGCTGGGAGAACTGCTATAGAAGATCATTCTCAAATTTGACTTTAGAATATTTAAAGAAGAAAGTTTTCTGGTCTTTTTAACAGCCATTAAAGCTTTCCTCATTCTAATTCCTCTGAAAAAAATCTCACTCCTGTAGCAATGCCCACAAGTTGTAAGAATGGAACAATTAATAAAAAAAATTGATTTTAGCTCCTTCCTCTGTATTTTCTACTACATTTTATCTTTGCTTCTTTTAAACTGTTAAGTCTTCAGATCAGGTAACTCTCTTTGGGGCTTATTCAGGGTCAAACACGCTGTTGGTGATATATAAACAGTATTCTTGTTTTTACACATTAGCTCTTCAAATTTATTATTTTAGTAAATATAAAATGATATCTGTAAATAGTAAATTAGAGAATTCCCTGGATGGCAAACCCAGTTGATTAAGTCTACCATAAAAATCTAGGGAGAACTAGGAAAACAAATTGTTTCACTAATTTAGATTTTGCCTCACAGCTTTCTTATATGGTATATTGATATAAACACAATAAAACATGTTAGCTTGGAGAGTATATTTTTAATCCTGTTTCTATTATGGGAATTTTCTTTGTTCAAACTAACTTATAATCAGGTAAAATGCATTATTTTAAAAATGTGTACTTTCCAATCCCCTAATTCTAAAAAGTGGATTTAGAAAAGTGCAAGACTAAACAGTTTATCCACAGAGCAGGTAGCTGCAGTACAAGGTTCCTTGGCCCTCATTCCCAATTTGTGCCACTTCTGTCTACCTTAGATACTTTTAAGACTACAGTAATGGGGGTCAAACAACCTCTCTCTAATGTATTTATTATCACAACATCCCTCTGAGGCAAGAATATTATAATCCTAATTTTAGAGAGGAGTAACTAAGGTACAGAAAAGAGAAGTGACTTGCCCAAGATCACACTGGAAAGCTATGGTACAGGAAAGACTTGACCCCAGATCTCCCAAGCCCTAAAACTAAATGCCCAAATCACTGGACCATTCTTGTGTCTTCTCTCACTTCTAAGGGTGAAAGGCAATTCAATTTATATGCCCACTTGACAGTTGGTCTCTTCTGAAAATACCAACAAGGGCATCAGCTGTAGCGAGAATACCTGTCCACCAAAATTTAGATGGGATCAACTCATGTTTCTGTGGGTTATTCTGTGACCCAAATAATAATTGTCGCTACTGACCTGGTCTAGATTGGGAGTGGCAACCTAAAGAGTCCACTTCTCTGGGGCTGAGCTATAGCCCTCACTGTTACAACACAGAGTAAAATACTCTGACAAAGAATATTCGTAAATTACAGAAAGCCCAACTGTAATCCAAAATAATACAAACATTTGACAAATACGGTTAGTTCTCTATTTTAACAGTACAGTTAAAATATCATACACCTCTACCCTGATATAACGCGACATAACACGAATTTGGATATAACGCGGTAAAACAGTGCTCCAGGGGGGGTGGGGCTGTGCACTCCGATGGATCAAAGCAAGTTCGATATAACGCGGTTTCACCTATAACGCGGTAAGATTTTTTGGCTCCCAAGGACAGCGTTATATCGAGGTAGAGGTGTAATATATTTAGATAATGTGTCAGTAATTCAATACGAACTGAAATACTGACAACCACGTATTGTTATTGAAGTCTACATTTCACTACAGAGTAAGGAGTGAGTTATTTTGAAAGTATAAAATTATAATTGCAAAAAATAAAACTATACCAGAATCCATGTCCATGTCAGCTACTGATACTGCTGAATTGTCTCCTTTTACCTTCTTTGAATTGTGAGAACTTGATGGATATGCAGACCTTTTATTGCTAGATTTTGGACTTGGCTGAGGAAAAGTTAGCCAGGAAAATAGAATACAAATTAGTATTATAAAAGTACTATTAAAGGCGTCAATATTCCCTGCTACAAAAATACTAATTAAAATCCTCAATGATCTCAATTTGATAGGGTCCATTTTGTAAGCAAAACACTCAGGTGTCAGAGAAACTTGAGAGGTTTAATGTAGTTGAATGAAAAAACAGCAATCGTGTTTAGTTTTTCAGTGGTGAATGAGAAAGGGATTTTGTCTGCATCCCTATCAGAGCCTCAATAACACTCCTTTTCTCCATGATTACCCACCCAGATCTCATGAAGCCACCATGTCATATGAACGGGACATTTCTTTTGTAGCAATCTCATAGAAACTGTTCTTTAATTACTAGTAGAACAACTCAATGCTTTACTCTCAACCCCCATAAAAAGTCTTGTCAATTGTAATGTACTTCCAGCTTAAGAAATAGGAAACTGAAGCCTGAAATTAAACCTACTGTTTCTTGCTTGAAGCAAGAAACACTAGATTGGAGTTGAACATTTACATTAAGGTCTCAGAGAAAGCTATGTAACAAGGTTGCCACACATGTTCCGCAAACATAGTACTAAGCTGTTCAACCATGAAATATCTGAAAGCATGCCTGTGTTAATCAACTATGGACTTAATTAACTGTGTTAATCTCAAGTGGACTTTTAGACAAGTATGCAATTCAGATATAGTCCGCACAAAATTTAAATGTAGGCATATATCCAAATGGAATTAGCTAACCGTTCCTACAGACTATGAATTAGAGTCTTTTAGCACTGGGTTTAGTAGATGATCAGATAAAGAGAAAGAGTCTAAGTTGTTTTATAAGATGGTGGTTTTTGACATCAAACAGGTGGCCCAAAAGATTTAAAAGGATATGGCCAAAAATAATGGTTTATTCAAAGGGCTACCCTCTATTCTCATTACCTGTTTTTAGCTATTGTACTGATGAAAACCTCAAGATTTCACACCAAACCCCAATACCCTCTATTAGCCATCTTCGGCCAAAGTTGGAGGTGTATACAAGAGACCACTGACAACTGGTAACACCAATGCAGAAACATAAGATTTTTTCCAATTTTTTGTATCCAAATATAACAGAAATATATTCACCGCCTGAAAATTAGAAAGGTAGCTAGCAAAAACGTCCTTCTGTTGAGATGGCTGCATGGGTATGGAACCAAATATCCTCCATTCCTACAGTTGGAAAAAAAAAAAAATCAATATAGCTCGACATTCAGTAAGCTGTGGCTAATAATGCACATGACAATACATTCAAAACAAAGAAAACTGAGGAAAAGCTATATTAAGAGGCCACTATCCACCAGACAGAAAACAGGAATAGAAAGGAATAGAAAATTCTTTAAGGCACCTTCCAACCCCAAGGTTCAACAGGTGCCTATTTAACTGGTATCTTGATCTGCCCCATTTTGTCCAAGTGTTAAAAGATGCATTACTGAACTTGTGCATCTCAATTCCTGAGACACATTCTTTTGATGTAGTTTTTGTTTAGCAAAGATAAAGATTATATGGTACAGCATTGCTATGGTAACATTCATATTTCAAGAACACTTTTTACATGTAGAAAATTTAGATTCATATGAATAATGTGCATTCAGCTTTGTTTTGAAAAATATTGGCATTTAAATGAAAATCTGAATATCAGATAGGTACAGTATCATATGCTCCCATCTCATAGTGGAAATAAGCAGCATTATACATTAATAGCAGCCTCCTGGAGGTTTACTAGCATCAGCAAAAGTCCAGATGGACTCTATTGTACAGGTTTCTTCAGAGATCTTAATTAACTTTTAAATACTTAATTCCCCCCCTCCCCCCCACAAATATAATGGATAATTGAAAACTAACTTATTTGCAGTTGACCATCAAGATTTAAATAATCCACAAGTAGGTAATAATGTTTTGCTTTAGAATACCACACCAACTGTGTGTAGCACATACACTTACATCTGAGATCCCACTTGCAGTAGACATATTAAAGCCCGGATAGTTTATTAACTTAGAGACATCATAAGTGACACATTTGTTTTGTTGATAGGGTCTTTCATCTTCTGTTTCACCACCAGTAGCATCTATAACAAAGTATCATAAACGTTAATATTGCTACTGAGGAAGAAAGTTACAGAAAAAGTTGCAGCAGAAAGACAACAGGTTGCAAAGTTGAAACAGTTTAGAGAAAAGGCTTGCAACCTGTGTAGCAGGAATACAGTGGCAAATTCTCTCATTAGATGTGTGCACAGCTTCCACTGAAAAAAGAACAGGAGTACTTGTGGCACCTTAGAGACTAACAGATTTATTAGAGCATAAGCTTTCGTGGACTACAGCTCACTTCTTCGGATGCATATAGAATGGAACATATATTGAGGAGATATATATACACACACACACATACAGAGAGCATAAACAGGTGGCTTCATAAACTTCAGCTTCCACTGAAGTGCCAACTAAAGACAGAGCAGTATTCTGACTCTACTGTTGGTATCCTTGCAGAATTTGGCTCTAGAACATTACATCTGTTGTTTGATCCTATGTTCTGTGTCGACAGCTTGTGTTCTTTAAACTCAGGGACCTAAGACAGGTCTGGAAATCACTGCTCTCTTTTTTTGGCTGTGGGAGTCAGTCTTCATTACCTCAAGGAATTGGCATAGCTAGGGCAGATGAGGGAAGAAGAGTGGTACACTACACAAGAGGGTAAAGAACCAGCTTTGCTTATCCTAGTTCAATTGACCCTGGTAATGTTCCAATACTGTTCTCTTTGGGGTATCGCCGTAATAGTGAGATACTTAACAACCCCACTATAGTCTTGGGTTTCCTTATGTGGAAAAGGAGTTTCTCCACAACAAGAAAGTTGAACAAGGAAAGCGGGGAAGGGGAATAATATTAACATTTTTAGAATATCCATACAGAAATTATAGTTTTCCTGCTGCCAGCCACTGAATTAAAATAACTACCAAAATGGACATTTTCTCATGAGGTTTCATCAAGAAGCACCACAGTTTGAAGTTTGAAAACCAATTAAAACACTTGATAAACTAGGAATGTCCTCCATCTGCTTTTAACACATTCAGAATTGGACAATTTAACCAAGCTAGGCACAGAGCAACACAGCCCTACGAAACAAATATCTAAGACTCTGGCAGCAATTTCTTTGTGGATGTGGTTAATGAACCATTAACCAAGGACATGAGTGTGAAATGGAGTGCTAGGAGATGCAACTTAATTTAAGTAAGCAAGACTAAGGTTAATTAAAGTTTTACAATAAATTCTGAAGTGTATGCAAAGCCTAGATAAGGATTGTGGATTGGAGAAATGTGTACTAACAATTTGTGCTAGTTACAGGCTTTATTGACGCCACCTGGATCAACTGAATTTTCTTTAGAGAATGAACTGGAAGAGCAACTGATAAAGAATGTCACTCTGAAGAGAAAAGAAGATGATTTCCCCCCCCCCCCTCATCTTAAATACCTCAATCAGGTAATACACGTGATAGGAAATCAGGAGATTATCTTGTATCATTGCTACTTAACTGTGGGCACAGAGAATAATCAGCATTAAAATGTAACAACATTGGCAAACTACTCAGTAATAAATTAAGTCTGTTTTGATTTTTAAACAGAGAAGAGAACTTGGGCTTTGATATATGCTCTAGACAAGTCTGAATGAAGAAGCATAAAACAATATAGAAATAATTACGGAACTTTGAGGAATACCACTGTTTCCTTCAAAAGGCTCAAATAAAGCAACTTAATCAGACTGAGAGAGAATCAAAAAAGTGTGATCAAGCAAGAGCAGATCTGACACCAGGCCACATATGAAACTTCTATAGCTTTCCACAAACTCCATGGTCTAGAGTCAGAGGTTTAAAAGATAGTGAGATCAAATGGACAAAATCCTTCCAACCATGTGATTAAGTCATTTCAGAAAGAACAGAGCTGCTTCACTGTCACAGCAGTATTGGTATTTTTAAACATGATTGGAGAAACTAAGAGAAAATCTGGCTCACAGCAGTCTCAACCTTTCCTGTAAGGAGCACATCTGATGCAGGAAGAAAAACAGCTACCTGAAAACATGAAAACTTTTTGTAGCAAGACCACCACCTTTGGTATTTTTTTGGGGTGAATTCTAATGATGAGCATGATCATAATTATAACATTAACTTGACAGTTTAGCACTGGTACAGTTCTTTTGGGAACCAAAAGAGTCAAGAGTCCAAGACTTAAAGGTGGCCTGAAGCCTCAACATAGCAAAGACTAATTTTAAATTCATCGGGGGGGGGGGGGGGGAGGGCGGGGGGAGGGGAGGAGAGAGGGAACCCTGCAGCTCCCAGCCACCACAGTGGCAGGGGAAACTATGGAGCCACAGCAGCAAAAATCACAGATAGGTCACTGCCTCTCTGAATTTTTGTTTATTGCTTGTGACCTGTCCATGACTTTTACTAAAAAAAAACCATGACAAAAATCTTAGCCTTAATAACAACCCACAGTCAATGTCAAGCAACTGGCCAACTTGTATACTTAAAGGAAGAGTGAAACTACTCAACTCTTAAGTAGGAAAGGAATGTGTTACCACTACAGTCAGGTAGGCTTTCCTAGCTGCATACTACTTACCTTTTCCATCATAAAGTGCAAGTCCTGAATCCTCCAGTTCAGCTTCTTTGAGCCAACCTGGGGGGTAACCCAACTGGCGCATGCGATATATAAATGGAGGAAGACTCTTATCTGTGACACCAAGCGCATCTTGAAGTTCTTCACTAGATGGAACATAGGAATACCAAAACTCAAAACTAATCTTCCTATAATCATTGTCATATATTTTAATCTTAAATCAACTAAAAGTCTTAAGTTACACAGTTACAGAAGTCTCTAGTTATAAAAGCAAGACAGTCACCTTCTAGAGAAAAAGATTCAATTTGTTTCATTTGTATACCTTGTACAGTTACTCTCTTAGAATATCTATTTGAATTATTATATTGAATGCAGAACTACATTAATGTTAAAGATTACAAAGTTAAATGACAAAATCAGAAAATTAGAAAGCTAAAGTTCACATTCTAACATTAACTTGCCTGTACAGTGCAAATAAATAGATGTATGTCTAAATCTATATCTTAGAAAGTTGCCTCTACTATGAGAGCCACAATTCATTCCTGGATTTGTGAGTTGAAATTCACAACCTTTAAGGTAATCTGCATAGGAAAAGACATCCTTCCTGTAAAGCTAGATTAAACTGAAGTGCTGTCTTCTCGTTAAATGGGATAGCCATATTTTATATGGAAAAAATATTTTTTTTAAATGAAAAGCTTAAAATTTCCTGAAACCAGCATGAACTGTAAATGACCCTAAAAAGAGGGTCACAGGAACCATAGAAATATTTGTAGTCTCCCTCATTAAAAGACTAACCTGAGGACTCAGTACATGTCACTACAGGGTGCCTAGATCAGGGAAACATTGGACAGAGTAGGATTAATGGGGAAAGTTTCAGCATGAAAAGGAAAACGTGAAGAATTTATCAACACATGAAGACATTTACAAAAGGGGTCTTAACACAACTGAAGAGATAGTTACCAAGAGAATTATTATACAGTAAGTGATAACTTTTATACATTACAAATGGCAGAAAAGTTATTTGATGTGTGTGAGAAGTACAGTGATCCAATCAACGTGTGCAGAGGGGGGAGTCACAGAGGAGAGATACCTTATTATTCCTGGTTTAAACTTCCCAAACCTCTCTTCTACTTCGTCTGCATGATAACGTTGCTGAAAGTTCTGGTTACTTGCTTCACCACAGGCTTCCATGAACTCTCTTCTTTTCTCACTTATACGGGTAGCATTCCGTGGCTTAAATACAGTTGAGAGACTCACCATGATGCAACTTGCAATTTAAGCACACAATTCACTCAACTCAAACCAAGTTATTAAAGACTAACAGATTTATTTGGGCATAAGCTTTCGTGAGTAAAAACTTCACTTCTTCGGATGCATAGAGTGTAACTTTCACTCTATGCATCCGAAGAAGTGAGGTTTTTACTCACGAAAGCTTATGCCCAAATAAATCTGTTAGTCTTTAAGGTGCCACCAGACTCCCTGTTGTTTTTGTACATACGGACTAACACGGCTACCCCCTGATACTTGACAAGTTATTAAAAGCTGCCTGAAAGTTACATGTCAAGGGCATGGAACACATCTTACATCACAAGACCAAGGCCAGCTCAGTGTTCCACTGAATGGAAGTTATAATAAAAACAAAACCAGTGTACTTTAGAAATCTGCCAGCTTCAGAGGGAAAGCTAGAAACATGTAAAGAGACTTTTCTTTAAAAAGGAATGATCAAACTATTATACTATGACAGGTTCATTTAAAATACCGAT
The DNA here is from genome assembly GCF_011386835.1 of Chrysemys picta bellii. Classification (NCBI taxonomy): domain Eukaryota; kingdom Metazoa; phylum Chordata; order Testudines; family Emydidae; genus Chrysemys; species Chrysemys picta. The sequence continues at coordinate 28,154,593 of NC_088805.1, forward strand.
TTAAATCTCTGAAGTTACAAGTGTGACAGATATACATACAGTTATTGACCTTTAATAAAAGATCATGACCAATATGATTCTTCTGATTCTCACAAATGTCCTGTTACACAGGAATACATTTTGGGTAACTCAGAGGCAATCTTTCGGATATTGAGGAAAAATTTACCTTTGGACAATCTTTCATTTGATGGTCTTCAGAACCACAATTGAAACAATGAGGTTTTGGCCTGTTTAAGGAAAGCACTAAAATAAATTTATATTGTAAGTTTATCCCTTTAAAATGTACTTTTGAAGTGCATACTTATTCTTCATTATTCTATTACATGCAGAGATTTACATTAACTTGAAATATATTCAGTTTTAAGAAAACTGTAAAGTAACTTGTGTACTATACCTAAACATGCATCTTCCTCACAATTTTTGTAGTTAAACACAAAAAAAAAAAACACATTTTCCTATTTAAAAAAATAATGTTTGTTGCTGTCGGGTGAAACACGAGAAACTAATTATGGAGAAAGCCACATAAAGCACTGTCAAATGCAGAAAATAAACAAACTGAAAAGATAAAGCTTGAAGTAAGTAATATTTCCAGACAGAAATTAGATTTTGTCCCCTTAGGAAGATAGTGACTATTAATGAACTCTTTCCTTTGACTGAAGTATTTTTAACGAAAATTATATAGACTTATTTGTATAATGTCAATAGTGTGCTAGCTGCTTTGTAAATAGCTAGCAAGGTAAGGTCAGGTTTCTGCCCCACGGATGTTACAATCTAGACAACCAGGGCTATAGGGGGCTATCAACCCTGCAAGGAAGTATTGTGGGGGTTTTGCCCCCCTGTGAACTTATGTATGTCAGGGGGAGGGGAAGAGGCATGGAGGTGGGAATGGGACTCCCTGGGACTAGAGAGGCCGCTGAAGGGATGGGAGCAGGACCTGGAGTGGATGGAGAGGCTGTGGTGACACCTGGGATCAAGTGGGGGAGCAGGACCTGGAGGGGCTGGAATGGATCCAGTAGGAACCCTGGGATCCTCCTTCCCAGTCTGGAGCCAGCTCCCCACCTGCCAGGTCTCAGTACCTCCCCTCTGCTCCCCCATTTACAAGGAGCTTCCACGCTCCCTGCGGACAACACAAAGGTTGGGGGGAAAAGATGGAAGGGAGAGAAGAATTATAAAAGGGATGTAAGTTGAAGGATTCAGTTAAAAGGACACCATCAACTTCATAGATATGCTGTAAACAATTATTTTCAGATGCTATACCAACACTCTGGATTATTTATTAATTATTATTATTAGAGAACATTTTAGAAATCTCATTTACTTGCTAATATGCTCAGTTCATGGTTTGAATTTCTCTCATCTAGGAAAATGAAATATGAAGCCAGTTTCAATTTTGTTTGTTGTCACAGATTCACTTTCAGGTTCTTAATGTTTCAGTGCTTAGGTTTGAAATGCTGCAAGATAATACTAACTTGTCTAAAAACAACAGTTCTTGGAAAAAATTTTTAAATCACAGAAGCGTTTCTATTGATATTTGATTTTTAAAAGGCTGGTTTTCAAAAGATTTAATATTTGGGCCAAGTTTAAATTTCGTGCCCCTTTAAGCATTTGATTAGTTAATTCCCTGTGTGCGCGCAGTCACTTTTACCAATAGGATAAGGGAGAGTGGATAAAGAGGACAACCATGGCTGCCAACCCTCTAGGATTGCCTGGAGTCTCCAGGAATTAAAGATTAATCTTCAAATTAAAGACTATGTCATGTGATGAAACCTCCAGGAACATGTCCAACCAAAATTGGCAACCCTAAGGATAACCTAGGTTTTAAGTCTCTTAAAAGGGGTTCATTTTTAATGACTGACTTGAAGGAGAAGGGGGAGGCATATTTGTTTTCTCAGAAGGTATGATTCAAACAGATTTGATGCAAATTGTTCTCTCAGAATACTTTATCCACCATCTAGAAGTATCCACAGTGAAGCATGGTTGCAAATCTGCTTTTCTTTCAAAACATAATATTTCACTTGAGTATGCAGTAGATTATAGGGAAGCTTAACTGAACTTGTCTCCGTGCCTACTATTTGCATTTGAAATAAGGTATTTCAGATGCTGGAAAAACTAGGCAGACTAGGGTCATCTGGAATTTCCAAAATTACCACTCTGCTGTAATTCTACTTTTCCTCACAATGGCTACACAAACTACTCCAAGATCATTTTCTATTAAATGCAGAGAAAACAGACCAAATACAAAATGCTGCATAGAACAAAAGCTATGTGACAGCACGTCAATGCAAATTATTAAAAAAATGCTAGCTATAAAGAGAGCAAAGCACAAAACCAGTTAGTTTAGAAACAGATTTTTCTTACACATTAATTTGACTGCCTCTTTTTTGAGCATCCTATATTCCAAACAACCAACCCAAAAACCTTTTCTAGTGCAAAATTTGATATTGTTAACTTAATTTAGGATTATAAAAAGCAATTTATTCCCCCACATACTGGACCCTTTAATAGTCACAATGCACATTTTAAAGTTTTTAATCTGAAAAACTTTATAGTTAAGATAAATACAAACCTTTTTGCTTTTACTTGTATTTCTTGCCCATCCAGAGAGAGAATCTGGCTGAAAACTTGCTGGTATCTTAGATTTCAATAAGGAACTGCTACTGTACAAAGCAGAATTTCAATCTTTTTTTAACTGACAGTGATAGTACTTGATACAGAAGAATGTCTGCATGGGTTAAGCTACAAGTGCATCCTCACTAATAAGTTTCAAGTAGGGCTGTCGATTAATCACAATTAACTCACGCAATTAACTTAAAAAAATTAACTGCGATTAAAAAAATTAATCACGATTAATCGCACTGTTAAACAATAGAATATCAATTGAAATTTATTAAGTATTTTTGGATGTTTTTCTACATTTTCAATATACTGATTTTATTATAACAGACTACAAAGTGTGCAGTGCTCACTTTATATTATTTTTATTACAATATTTGCACTGTAAAAATGATAAACAAAAATAGTATTTTTCAATTCACCTCATACGAGTATTGTAGTGCAATCTCTTTATCGTGAAAGTGTAATTTACAAATGTAGGGGGTTTTGTGTTAGATAACTGCACTCAAAAAGAAAACAATGTAAAACTTTAGAGTCTAGAAGTCCACTCAGTCCTACTTCGTTTAGCCAATTGAGAGAGCCAATTGTCCTTCTCAAATTAAGAACTATCACATAAATAAGGATGTTCTACCTGAGTTCTGGCTCTCAAATACTGAAGAGAGCAACTGGAAAAATGGACTAAAATATTCTTTGCTTAAATAGGACTCATTTTCTCCAAAAAAAATTCAAGATGTAGTTAAAATTTAGTCAAAACACCACAGAGTACATTTAGGATTGTTAGCTCTCCCTCCTCACCACTTCAAATAAATTGCAAATAGCCAACATTTCTGGAGTAAGCAGTCATTCCAGATCCTGTGACATGTGGTCCCAACAGCAATTTTTGGATTGACAGCAGAGCATGTTTACGGGAATGAAACATTCATTCATACAGAACATGATTCCTTCAATGAACAAGTCAACCATATTAGACATCTATCATCCAACTACTTTAAAACTTTGAAATAATAGTAATAATAATAGTTCAGTTGATGTCAGAAAACACTGATATGACCCAGCAGACTGTCATAGTTAGAAGTTTAAAAAAGTTTTTAAAAAATTGCAGAAAAAGTTTTAACCTCAACTTTATGTCCGATTGTGTTATTTGGTTATATAAACAGAAAAAGGAACTCCATTTTACTAAACAGGATACTTAGGTATTTCCCATCCTTCTGTCAGCTGTGGATTTTCATTTAATATAGGTTGTCCCAGTTTATCAAGACAAAAATTGGTAAAATATAGAACACTTCCTACAACCTGTTGAAAGAGCCAGAAAATTGTCAGTATTTCAATCAGATTAACTGATAATATTAGAAAGGCACAGTATTTTAATATTTCAAAATAATGTAATTAGTTGTACAAAAATTAGCTAAAATAGTTTATTTCCTATTTAAGGATTTAAACATAACCAAAACATCCCTCCATGCCTTCTGAATGTACATATAGTAAATTTTCCAAGTATTATGCAGCTAAAGCATCATGAATTCCAATAAAGTCCATCAGTTATATTGCTAAAACCTTGCATATCTTTTTATAATGACATTGTGGACTAAAAGAAAGAATAGAACTTTGGAACTATTTGGAACGACCAGTGAAGAATATAAAGTTTAACTTACACTGAAAGCTTCCTTAATTTTTTTTATTGTATTCGAACTTGTCACTTTATGGTCCTCTTCCAACAGAACACTGGATGGCTAATATGAAAAGCCAAAAAACAAAACAAAAAACTCCTTAATTGCTGCAAATAAAACACAGATGATATAATTGCTGGTTCCAGCTTTTCATTGCCACGTACACACAAACTAACCACATGCTAGTATATTAAGTATGAGACTTGTAGACTAGTGGTAATACTGTATACAACCCAAGAGGTGACATGGCTTTGATTTCTAGTATCTAGAACCTTGGTGTCATGGGCTGGGAATGCTGTGGAGGAAACATGCTCAGCCTCTGGGACGGCAAGAAGAAAAGGGAGGGTTGGGAGGAGAGGGTGAAGATAAATGGCCAGTTAAGTGAAACAAGGCAAAGGAAGTCATAGTTAATGAACTATCTGCAGGACACAGAAAGAATTCTCCTTCCAAAAACATTTGAGAAAAATATACCATTTGTAAATAGTAGGGAAAAAATTTCTGTAATTCAGATAAACTAGCAGTGTGATATTACAACCAAAAAAGTGGGGGGGAAAAAACCCAAACCATTGTTTCTATAAACTAGGACTTTAAAACCAGAATGGTCCATCACGATCATCTAGTCTGAACTCCTGCACATTGCAGGTCACAGAACCTCATCCACCCAATTCCTATCATAGACCCATAACCTCTGGCTGAGTTACCAAAGTCCTCAAAATATGATTTAAAGACTTCAAGTTACAGAAAACCCACCATTTACACTAGTTTAAACCTGCAAGTGACCCATACCCCGTGCTGCAGAGGAAGGCAAAAAAACCCCAGGATCTCTACCAATCTGACCCGGAGCAAATTCCTTCCCAACGACATATATGGCGATCAGTTAGACTCTGAAGATGTGGGCAAGATCCACCAGCCAGACACCTGGGAAAGAATTCTCTATAGTAACTTAGAGCCTTCCCCATCTAATGTGCCATCACCAGCCACTGGAGATATTTGCTGCTAGCAGTCGCAGATCAGCTACGTGCTATTGTAAACAGTCTCATCATACCACACTCTCCATAAACTTATCAAGTTCATTTTTAGCCAGTTAAGTTTTACCCCACTACTCCCCTTGGAAGGCTGTTCCAGAACTTCACTCCTCTGATGGTTAGAAATCCTTGTCTAATTTCAAGCATAAACTTGCTGATGGCCAGTTTATCTCCATTTGTTCTTATTTCCACATTGGCGCTTAATTTAAATAACTCCTCCCTGTCCCTGGTATTTATCCCTCTGATGTATTTATAGAGAGCAATCATATATTCCCTCAGCCTTCTTTTTGGATAGGCTTAACAAACCAAGCTCTTTGAGTCTTGTCTCATAAAATAGAGTTTCTAGTCCTCTGATAATCCTAGTAGCCCTTCTCTACACCTGTTCAAGTTTGAATTCATCTTTCTTAAACATGGGAGACCAGAATTACACACAGTAGTCCAAATGAGGTCTATATTCTTTGAACTTATATACCTGAGGCTTAACATTGAAGTGGGTCCTTTCTGGTTCAGCTCTCTGTTGCTCCTCATATTTTTGAACTAAACTAGAAATAAAATCCTCAATTTCTTGATGATACTGCCTGCAAAAGGTAGAAATAAGAGAATACAACAGACTGCATGTGTATATTTTAAGAGATTCCTGAAACTGAAATTATAAATTTTGAACACTGATAAGAATTTTATTCCTGAACTTTTTATTGTTAGATGTGTACATCTTAAGGTACAGCTTGTAAATCTAACTTTCATGCTGCCCCGATGTAACCAACATATCACATCTATAAATTGGAAAAGAGACATACAAATATATTAAAAAGCAAATTCAAAACTGCAACCATGCTATTTAATATAGTTTTTGTGGATTTCAGAACTGGATTAAATAACCAAGTAGAAGTAGAAAAGAAATGAGGCATATGGAACTGGATGCCACATATCCAACCACATAGATCGATCAAGATTAGAACAACAAAAATCTGGTTTTACAATAAATCAATGTAAGTAACTACCAAGGACACTTGCATAAGTAGTGTAAAATGTTGGCTAAACATCAGGAAAGACTTTGTACTTGAGAAACTATTCCACAGACCAGTTCCTCAAGGAAAATGGTACAAGCCCCATTGCTTAGAATGCTTAAACTAAACTGGATAAAGTACTACAAACTGGCTCCAAGTAGGATATAGGACAAGGAAAACACAAAAACAGAAATAAAATAGTTATTCCCCTCCTCTAACTTTTTCTGATTTTACAATACTTCACACTTCTTTTCACACTCATTTGGCTGCTCTAAAATTGACAGAGAAACCATAAGCATCAGTTCATGGATTCTTTCAAATGTTTTCTTTTTAAGGTGATGTATATGAACAGGAGAAAAAGTCTAATGACGGTTTTAAATGAGAAATAAGTTAGTGACAACTCAAAATATTCCTTTTAAAAGTTACATTAAAAAGAACATTCAAAATTTTGCAATACTAGTAACAAAGAAGTTAGTAATATTAGACTGCATGCTAAATTTCAGCCTTTAGTAACTATTTACAACCAAACTCCTGATGGCTTTATAGTTTTATCTAACAGTTCTGTTATTTATAATACTGCAAAACAGTAGCAGCTATATTTAAAAGGGACACAAACGACTTTTAAATAAGTGACATTTCTATCTGAAAATGTATGTACAACTGTTAAAAGTAACCCTTGTTATACTTAAAATTAGAGAAAAAGTTTTCAGTTTGTTCATTTTGTGCATTTGAAAGCACTTTGTATATAGTCTATTTCACTACATTGTGGTCATATGAGCATCTTATCACAAACACAGAGGTCTGGGGAACTTAGACTCGTATTTTCCTCAATCCGACAAAATGGTGATTAGTAAAGCAGCAGCAGAGCTGAAAATGAAAACAAAAAGGGCAGCAGACAGGTGCGTGCATAAAAAGGAAGGGAAGGAGAGGTATGCCTGAGCATATTTTGTATTGCCAATCTTGTGCCCATCTAAAGAGACCCTTCTAAATATAAGCACTAAACACCCATTTCAGAACTTAAAGGATGTTCTGTCAAACACCTTTTAAAAATTTTAATTGAAAACATCAAGTTGTCAGTGTCCATTTAACTAACACATACCTCAGTATATGTATGTTTGAGAAAATTATATTTAGAAACAGGCTTACATGAAAGTAATGTACCAGTTGGAATCAGGATATTAAAGACATTTTGTTATAACTGAATAAGTAACCAGGGTACAATATGTTTATATTAGGCTGTTGTAACACAGCCATAGATTGGTTAATACATGTCACGATTGCACACTAACAAATCCCAAACAACGGCCATCTTAAAAGGGAATTAGACTGACACTTTATTAGCAGGGGAAGTTACTTACTTTGAAATAACGTTGTTCATAAATAAAATCTGTAACAAAGGTCCATCTAACTTAGAACTGTCCACTGAAAGTCCGCTAGAAGAAAAAAAGATACTGTAAAGTTACTGTGCAATTACTTTTTCCCCCTTTCTGCATGTATCACAGCAATGCCACTAGGCAAGGGGACTCACTTTCCCCAAGGCAGAGACACAGGTAGGCTTGGCCAAAACAAATGCCATTTGCTTTTCACCCATTCTGTTATTCTAGGCTACAGTTCTCCCTCGGTTTAAATCCAGTTTCTCCACCTCAAGCAATGCAGCAGGAAATGTCAATAAGTTGCTTGAAAGACTATTACTGCTCTCCTTTTACTACTAATTGGCACATGTAAGAAATACTACAGGCTGCAGTTTAACTCAAAATTGACAGAACATCACAAATATATGTATTCAATTAGTATTTATTCAGTGAGAAATTTCTAACAGGTCAAAGTGATTATCAGATCTGATAATTCTTGCTACTCAATTTCAAAGAAATCTATTTTCCTAAAGGATATGTCAACAGTTTTTACATAAAAAGATAAGATATCTTTGAATACTATATATTCAAGTCTGAATGCACAAAGATAGTGTCCAGAGTGCTCAGGCATATTAGAAACTCAATAATTTGAAAGACAAACAATAACTGAAACCTTTTCTAGAAAAGGTAATTTTATATGTTCATGGTGTTCGTGTATAAGACGGTGATTAGGCAAGCTACCTGTGCTCTGAAAGGATCTATGTTAAATATACTCATTGATTAGATCTTGTATTACTAAGGGCATGTCTACACTACAAAGTTAAGTCAACGTAAGGCAGCTTACATCGACCTAACTATGTAAGCGTACACACTACAGCATTCCTCCCGCTGCTGTAACTCACCCGCTATGTTGACATAGTAAATCCACATGGACTAGAGGCATAAGGCTTAGGTCAACATAGTTCAGGCGATGCAGTGCCTGTATAGACACTACGTTACTTGCATTGCCTGTTGGCGGTCAGGCTGGCTGACAGCTCCGTGAGCAGGAGGGGGAGTTCCAGCTGTGAGCCCCAGCAGTGCTGACAGCTGGAACCTTGCTGCCCAGTGCTAAGAGCCTGAGCTGTGGGCTCCCTGCAGAGTTCCCAGTTCTGCAGGGAACTGAGGCTCTCCGTTCGAGCTCCCAGCTGGAGCCTGGCTGCTGCTGGGAGAGCCCTGGGTGGCAGCCGGGCTCCAGCTGGGAGCTCTGCGGGGAGCTGAGAGCCTGGGCTCTCAAACCCCCATTCTCCCCCCACCACCCTTCTTAAGTCAGTGTAAGCCAGAGGTGAAAATAAGCCGGTCCGGACTAGACCAGCTTCCCCGGGGTGCCGATTTAAAGGACCCGGGGCTCCCTGCAGTGCTTGGAGCCCCGGGCCCTTTAAATCGCTGCCCTAGCCTGGCTGCCGGAGCCCCAGGGCTCCGTTGATTATTTAAAGAGCTCGGAGCTCCGCTGCGGTAGCAGCGGCCAGAGCCCCAGGCCCTTTAAATCGCGTCTGAGCCCCGGGACTCCCAGCCGCCTCTGCAGCTGGTAGCTCCGAGAGTGATTTAAAGACCCCGCCTCTTCCGGTTGAGGCCACACCTCTGCTCAAGACTCCGGCGTACCGGTAAGTCCTTTAACTTACTTTCAGCCCTGGTGTAAGTGCTCCTGGTGAAGACGTCTACCACCGACAGAAGGGTAGTGTGAACATGAAAAACTGCAGTAATTGCTGCTGTGGCTGTAAGTTGGCCTAACATAGGTCGATTTTATGTCTACAATACACAATTGCCTTAGTGTTCCAACTTGGAAAGTCAGTATTAACATACCTTGGTCGTGTCAGAATCTTCAGTTTTCTTCTAAGTTCTTGATGTTAATTATTTGTCAAGGAATACTTGTTTCCTCTATATTAATCATTAGAATCAAAGTATACCACTTTAAGAAAGAATCCGCTCTTACAATAGTTGTACTGAACAGCAAACAGGATTTTAGGCTCTTTCACTTAGTTTACCACACTATATAAAGCCATTCATAAACTCACCAACCAAAAAAATTAATTTAGAGGGCTAGAACAAAGTGAGTGTGAAAAGCAGGTGAAAAGAGGGAAAATTGTCTCTTTACAAACAGTAACTCACAATATGCACTACAGAAAAGTTCTGTTACTGATGGTATTTTGTCCCTACTTGATAGGCATCTACTCTGGATGACACAGCACTCCCATGGCAGAAGCTATAGTTAAAATTACTCAAATAAAACTGACCAAACCCACATCTCTCACCCTCATATGATGAAAGGACTGCACAAAAACTATTTCATTTAAATGTATCTAAAAATAATTGCTCTTCAAGTTACTGGTTTACCATTTTTTGGGATGACAAAGTTAGAAAATGCAAAAAAAATAAAAATATTAAAAAGTAACTTAGAACAAGGAGAGCACTGCATCCATCCCTTCAAACTAAAAATAATCTTTTAAATGGTCAAAGCTTGAGACAGCCTCAAAATCGTGGTCCACTCTCATTACCACTTCAAAAGTTATTTTTCCTCCTTTGGTACCCTGCTGTTAATTGACTTATCTCATTAGACTGACCTCACACTTGGTAAGGCAACCCCCATCCTTTCATGTATTTATACCTGCTCCTATATTTTCCACTCCATGCATCTGATGAAGTGGGTTGTAGCCCACAAAAGCTTATGCCCAAATAAATGTGTTAGTCTCTAAGGTGCCACAAGTACTCCTCATTCTTCAGACCAGTCAGCGACCTTTTTTCTTTACTCAAACATCCAATATCCCTGGGAATCCAGACTTATTTCAAACAATGATGATTTGAGTTAGGATCACTTATTTTTTTTAAAAGGAGATTTTTAAACAGCTCATCAAGCCACACTTTATGTTATTGCCCAGCTGACACAGCCCCATACTAAAATCACCACAACCTGACTGGGGTGGCAGAACTCACACGCAAAACCCAAACTAGACTCAGTGATCACTGAGTACCAAGCCCCCCACCCCGGTGAAGCGTTCATGGGAGGTGAGAGGGAGAGACCCCTGCCCCTACCCCAGCAGTAGGGAAGGGGTAGGGTGACCACATGTCCCAATTTTATAGGGACAGTCCTGATATTTGGGGCTGTCTTATATAGGCACCTATTACCCCCCACTCCGTCCGGATTTTCCACACTTCCTGTCGGTCACCCTATTTGGGGGACAGTATTGGAGCTGAAGGGTTTTGTGCCTCATGGGCCAGGGAGACTCCTCAACCCAGCAGCCCTGGCCCCGGAGAAGCAGGAACTGAGGCTGCGCAGGATGGGAACCAGCATCAGGGGCGAAAGCAGACCGCGGTTGGGGCTATTCCCTGCTCGGGGATGAACCGAAACCAGGCCCAGATCCCGCCTGTCAGGATATTCTCGGACCGCAACTGCCGCACCATCTCCTCGGAGTCCCTCAGCCGCTCCCGCAGAGCCTCCCCGGCCTCCTCCAGCTCCTCATCCTCCTCGAAGCGGATATGAAGCGGCTGCGTCGTCGGGGCGGCCGCCTCGTCACCGTCCAGCTGCTCGAAGAGCTCGCGATCCCCGAAGTCCACCTCAGCCGCCATCTTAGGCTGCGGCAGGAAGCGGCGCAGATCGGTCAAGGGGCAAAGGGCAGAGGTAACGGCCACCTCAGCCACTCACCGCGCGAAGGGGGGGAGGGAAGAGAGGTGAAGCGGGATCTCCAACAGGAACGGCCTCGTCTCCGTAGAGTGGTGGTGGCCTCCAAAGACTACAAATCCCAGCATGCAACAGCACAACTTAATCATAGCGTCGTATAGGCCAACGACGCTTTACAGTGTAGCACATTAGAAGACCGTGGGGTGGAGGGGTAAAGAGCAAGGAGCGTTGCATGTTGGGATTTCTAGCCTCCCCCATAGTAGGTTCCAGGAGGCGCATTGTATGCTGGGATTTGTAGTCCATAGGGGATGATTTGGGTTGAATTTGAAGATTCCCTGAGACGTGCAGCTCACAGCAACCTCCAGACTGGAGGCAAGAACCACAGGACGTGTGTGTGTGTATATGTGTGTGTTTGTCTTTTGGATAAAACCTTGGAACCCCATGCATTGGGCAAAAGCTAACTGGCTGTAAGCATGAGTAAAGGGAAAATCCAGAGGGGCATGGAGAAAGAAATGTTAAAATTTGCACTACCGTGACAAACCTGTGAAACTGTGCAACACAATTTTCTTAATTTGCATCCTGTATTTTATAATCTGACTTGTGTGTCTCGTCCCTCATGTACACTGGCAGGTCTATGGGCAAGGAACGGTCGTATTTCTCTGAGAAGTACCGTGTACAGCTCTGGCAGATGATAAATAAAAATAACCCTTCTGGTGTTTTTGGCATAACAAATGTAGGAACAACTTAATCAAGGCTCTCAGCTCCAACTTCCCCCTGTGCGTGAGTTGTCTTCAATTTCTTTTTCTAGCATGAGACACATAAGTTGGCCAAACCTGCTTCTAACCCTGCTCCAAAGGAAATGGCAGGAAGCAGTATAGATAGATGTGGGGGGTTAATACAGTAGTGGACAACCTGCAGCCTACGGGCCACATGCAGCCTGTCAAGGTAATCCACTGGCAAGCTGCCAGTTTGTTTACATTTGCAAGGCTGCCCGCAGCTCCCAGTGGCTGCGGTTTGCCATTCCCGGCCAATAGGAGCTGCGGGAAGCAGCAGCTGGCACATCCCTGCGGTCCATGCCACTTCCCGCAGCTCCCATTGGCCAGGAATGGTGAATCGCAGCCATGCAAATGTAAACAAATTGTGGCAGCCCCAGTGGATTACGCTGACTGGCTGCATGTGGCCCGTGAGCCGCAGATTGCCCACAACTGGTTTAATTGAAGGGCAGTGGCCATATTTTATTTTGCAAAATAACACCATTGGAACTAATGAGACTCATTTCATGCTTTGATCAGTTTACTTGTGTTCTGCTTTTTCTTTGTTTTCAAAATGTAACCTCTTAAAACAGGGATTGTGTTACTGTGTCTTTGACCAGTGCCCATCAAAATGAGGCCCCAATAATGTACATATATGCATAGAAGGATCTAGCATCTCTTGTACATGTAAAATTGGAACATACATAGGGTCTGAGGTTAATTTTACTTTCCTGTGGTGAAAAGGATCACAAAAGCTGTTCAAGATCTTCTGAGGACACTCTAGAAATACAAAATATTAACAGTGGTTCTTAAAGAAGCAAATATAGGACTTTCCAACTAGTATGAGAAATAAAACCCATATTTCAGATGACTGCACCTGTATGTAGCATTGTTTATTGATGTTATTTATTACACATTATAAAACTGCAAATCTCTACCCATAGCCTGTGCTCAGAAACTAGCTAGAAGAACCTGTATAGCTACCTTGCCCTGCCTGGTAGAAAGGTAGGAACTAAGAACAGACCACCAAAAAGCTATGGTTATACTTTTACTAAATGCCTAGGTAGCAGGCACAGCAGAGCTCTCTCCCCTTTGGCCAGTGATTTCTTGAAAATGTTACTTTCAGTTTTCAGCCTATGGCTTACTTCTTCAAAAGACAGATATCACTAGTTTTAACAGGGGTGGAGAAAGGTACTCCACAAAGCTCATCATTTTTGCTTATATCAAGCATGGCAGATTGTCCTTAAAGGATACAAGTAGGACCCTACCAAATTCACAGTCCATTTTGGTCAATTTCATGGTCATAGGATTTTTAAAATCACAAATTTCACAATTTCAGCTATTTAAATTTGAAATGTCATGGTGTTGTAATTGTGGGGGTCCTGACCCCAAAAAGGAGTTGTGGGAGTCACAAGGTTATTGGAGGGGGAATTGTGGTACTGCTACCCTTACTTCTGCACTGGTGTTGGCGGTGCTGCCTTCAGAGCTGAGCAGCGGTAGAGCAGTGGCTCTGGCTAGAAGCCCATCTCTGAAGGCAGAACCGCTGCCAGCAGCAGTGCAGAAGGAAGGATGACATTACGGTAGTGTCCCCTTACTTCTGGGCTGCTGCCTGCAGAGCTGAGCCCTCAGTCAGCAACCACCACTCTTTGGCTGCCCAGTTCTGAAGGCATCAGCACAGAAGTAAGGGTGGTACAGTATGGTATGGTAATGGTATTGCCACCCTTACTTCCGCGTTGCTGCTGGCAGGGCGCTGCTTCAGAGCTGGGTGGCAGGCCATCTGCTGCTCTCCAGTCATCCAGCTCTGAAGGCAGCGCAGAAGGGTGGCAATACCATGACCCTCCTGCAGCTCCCTTTTCGGTCAGGACCCCCAATTTGAGATACGTTGGTCTCCCATGTGAAAGCTGTATAGCATAGGGTAAAAGCACACAAAAAAGACCAGATTTCTTGGGGGGGATACCAGATTTCACGGTTCATGACATTTTTCATAGCTGTGAATTTGGTAGGGCCCTAGATAGAAGAACCAAACTGGCTTGGAAATAAGGTTCTCCTGTCAGTCACTGACTGACAATAGCACATTCTTCAGTATGGGAAAATCTTTTACAACTTCTACGGATTGACAAGCATAAATCTTTATATTCAAATGCTCCTTTCCTCCTACTCCCAAATAGCTTGAGCACTTACTTCAGGGAAATAGAAATTAAGTGAGAAGTAACTCTCCCTTTTACACCCATTTAATCTAATACTCACTTTGTTCCTGCTAATTGGTTGGAAAAATATGAGTTTATTTTGATAAACTTCCACCTTTTTCAACAGTGAAATTACTATCTCACAACTTTGACACACAAATGGAACATATTATTTCTTTGTCAGCTTGACGTCAAAATGGCCAGTATTCTGAGCAATTTCTTTGAGCAAATCCTGTTTAGGAACTTTGGAAAGTTGGGGAAAGATGATGCATAGCAATTTCTCCATTTTCAACACTTAAGTTTCATGATTCCATATGTCTGTGATAAATACATTTCTTCTGTTTCAGCAAATCTATTAGAGCAGTGTTTTTCAACCTGTGGTCGTAGACCCCTAGGATCTGCAGACTATGTTTAAGATTTCCCAAGGGGTCCATACACCCATTTGAACTTTTTTTTATGTCCCACAAATGAAAAAAAGATTAAAAAAAAATCACTGTATTAGAGTTTAATTTAAACGCAAGATCACAACACCATACTACTGGACACCAATAAACATTAGTAAGTCTTCTGTGACGGATTTCTCTACAGGTCTTTCGCATCTTACACGCATTTAACATGCGCGAATTCAACTTTACATGGTCGGCCAAAAACAAAACAAAAAAAGAGAAAAATAACAATTTAAATACTCTTCCTGTAGTGTGGGCGATTCTGCCCACCATTACACTTAATGTAATTTTGACTATATACGGTTTTCGCTTTACGCTTTCGCTTTACCGCGGAACGTAACCCCAGCGTAAGATGAGACAGACCTGTATTAGTCAATTTTTTATCACAATGAAAAAAAGCACACTTGCCTTTCATTGCCAAGCACGCCAGAATTTTGGTCTTTGGGTACTTTCAAGAATGTGACATAATAGGATGTTAATTCAACTTTTGCTTATTTGTTGGAGATGGAAAACTTCTTCCACTTGCCTAGAAACTTGCAACCATGCAAATCTACACAGGATATTCTGAGAAGACATACAGATTTGTGCCTGTAGCATTTTTTCAAGTTATTTTAGGAAAAGGACTAAATTGGAGTGCTCACTTAAGAGAAAACACAGGAGGAACGTTTAATTTACCCACTTCTTCTCCTATTCCCCTATATTTAATCCCCTCAATACATTTTCTTTTCTTTCTTTCTTTCTTTCTACGTTGAAATGTTTCCACTGTATCTGTTTGAGAAAGGAAACCAATTTTATATTGTCAGTTTTATTCATGAAGTTTTATATCACTTTACAGTAACAAACAAAAAACAAAACAAAAGAGAAAACCTCAGCCAGTCCAGTCTTCAGATAGGCCAAGGGTTAGACCAACCATGAGAATCACCAAGATATGCCTCATGCATCTTACACAAGCCTGAGTAGTCATCTAGAACTCAGACTAATAAACTGATATGGCAATGTGTGAGCTACTTGATCATTTCAGCAGAGGGCTTGGGTAGGATTGTGGCAGCAGCAGCAGGGTTCTGCATTTCTCCATTCCACCCCCATCCCAAGCCCTCTCTGAGGTGGTAGAACAGACTCTTGCCTCAGATCCCTCTGATGGGAGGCAGCAGACAGGGGGCCTGTAGCTCCTCGTCCTCCAGCTGATCAAGGCCTTCCTGCTCCTCAGCTTCTTGCTCCCTGTTTTGGCCCAAGAGGGAGAGGGAAACTTATGCCTTTCTGCTACCAAGTGGAGGGCTCTGCTTGTAGGTCCAGCATAAGTTGAATTCACTGTATGGGGCATTAATTTATCTTGTGGTCAGAGAAAAACACTGATTTTTTTGGTGTAAGGGTGGAATTAATTAGGGTACAAAATTTAGCTAGTGGTAGTGTCTTTGAATCCAAGCAATGGAGAGCACCCAGCCAACAGGAGACTAGGGAGGAGGTGGGTCTGGCTAGGGATGAAGGAGTAGCTCAGGGAAGTGGTGTATTTCACCCTCATGAGAAGGCTAATCCCTTGCTTAGTAGGTGCTGGGTTTTTCAAGACCTGCTAATATATTGGGACACATTATGTACACCATAGTAACAGTCAAGCTAAAAAACAAATGTTCAGTACTCATTACTGTTTGAATACCACCCCTGTGACATTCACCTTTTTTCTTATTCTAGTACAGAGCTCCCTGTGCTAAAGTAATAGCTGGAAATTCAATGTAACTTTTAAAAATTATTTATGGGTAGGATAATTAAAAACAAAGATTAAAACAAGCTTTTAAGTAAACTTAAAAATAGCAGTTTAGAGAAAAACATGTTTATTAACCAGGTTGTTGCACTGGATTAATGTGCCAATTGGCCAATCTGCTAGATAACATCTACACAATGTTTCTTTCATGTTTCAAGAGTTGAAAATAACTGTACAAGGTTAAAGTACAAAAGTACACAAGACGGTGGACACGAAATATCCATGTATGAGTTTACCCCAGCTGCTGCTTTGTTTGAAAAAGTAGAACTTTAACTAAAAATACTGTCCTTCTATAGTTCTGTCAAGTTTAATGGAAGTGGGTATAACCTGATTACAACACTAACACCAGTATCACTGATCTCATATTTACAGAAAAATTGTACTTTTTCAATAAATTAAAGTCAATGCAACACCCATGCAAGCTAGAATGCTAGCTTTTTGGTGAACAAGGACCCAACCTCAGAACGGGAATCATCCACAAAGTCCCAGACTTTAAAATCATGTTCTTTTTCAAATTGCATCCATTCCTCGCATTGAAGATGTAAACCCCAATCCCATTCCTCTTTGTGTGTGAGTCTGTGATCGTGCCATCTCATATTGTGCATCCAGATTTCTGAATACTTCTTCCTGTTGCTTCAGAGTTTTATAACTTTCTTCATCAACTGAACTACAACCAGCTTCATCCTCACTCTAGAAATTAGAAAGTGATTTATAGAAAAAGATTAAATCATTATTATTGAACAATCAAAGCATTAATGTATTATAGCTGTTTTTTAAGCTTCATACAAGACCTTTTACTTGGCTGTTTGTAGCAGCTGGTAAGAATGATTATCAATAATATGAACTGTGCGCCAGAGGGGGCATTCAAGTGTAATGACACTTAGCAAAATTGATTAAGTTTAAGTAAGGTCCCCTCACCTATGAAAAACATGAATATTGAATTACATTAAACATTTGCTCAGGTTTAAAAAAAGCTAGACTGAAATCAACATTTGGATATTTAACAGTAAGGTAGAACAATTTAAAGTTGGAGGCAAAATCCAACAACAACTGGAATTGTTTTTTCTAATTTACTAGTCTGATCATCACTTCACTCCCAAATAATAAAAGATGTTTCTTCCTTATTTCTAAATGGATTTTTTTTTATTAGTACAAAGTAGAGCTGTCGATTAATCACAGTTAACCCTCAAATGTAGAAAACATCCAAAAATATTTAAATAATGGTATTCTATTATTGTTTAATAGTGATTAATTTTTTTAATCGCTTGACAGTCCTAGTACAAAATAATTGAATTAAATTTATATACATATCTGCAATTACTAAATAATATGTTTAATAACCCTGTGTAGCTAACTACTAGACTGTGAATATCGAGTTGAGAAACTACAATGGTTTCTGTTCCAAGCCTTCACAGACAATTTAGTCAGAATCTCCTCAAAGGAAGTTCAAGAACTTCTGCTTGAACCGGGAAATATTTCTGATTTAAATTCACAAACAGCATCTTAATATAATTTTGGAACACTCCAAAATGTGGTTTCAGCTATTTGTAAGCAATTTAAATGGATATTAGTCAGTCATAAAACACACTCTTTTAAGGAAGATTAAGATTATAGACCCAAATACAAAGAAATTCAGAACTCCATACCTTAATGCCCATTAGTTTTCTGAATTTGACATTTTGGTCCTTGTTTCCAAAATTCAATTTCTCCCATATTTCTGCAGACTGTGATTTATCCTACAAGAATAGGAAACAATTGCGCAAATTTAAATTTTTTTCAGAACATTTCCAATAAAATTACAACTCAAGTAGTAAGACAGATAGACAGAAAGATGCCTTAAAAAGATTGACACTAAGGGGTCTAGACAATGGCCTGCTTTGGTGGTATTATTCTTTATCGCCATATAGAAGTTCCCAGTTCAAATTTCCAGTCCAGGTCTGGTGCTGTAGGTCAACAAAGGGTGGGAGTGCTGTTGAAACACTAGACCCTCATTATAAACTGCTCAGAAGTAACACTTCTTACAACTAAGCAGGAGTTCTGATGAGCTCCAGAAGGGAGGCTGGTTCATGATTATCCTTCCCAGATAATGCTTACTGCTTTGAACATATTGATGGTGACAGACTGAGTCCCCCTGAACTTCTTCATTGCAGTAGAGCTGATGGGACATGCTAACGTGTAGTTTATCTTTACTATTATACTTTATGGGACACTGGAGTTTTTTTGGCTGGCAGTGTCTCCTATTTTGTCCAACAGCATAGTCTGAAGCTTTTGCTGTTTTTCAATCTTTCACTCTATAATACAAAAGACATTAAGTAGAAAGTGAAATTTGAAAAATCCAAATCTAAAACTTGTTTATTAAGGTAATTTGGTGGCAATGAACCTGATATACCACAAACTCCTTATAATCAGCATATGGTGTTTACAGCCACTAAACACTAACACCAAATCTTTGGCACTGGGAGGTGGAAAGATGAAACTCTATTCAAATCCTGACTTGCTTTCTATAAATTTCAACTATCCTCAAAACCTTTTTTTTTTTTTTTTTTAATTCAAAGATCTATATTTCTGTTAATACTATTATAAATCTGACAGCCTAAAACTTAAGGATTTAAAGGCTACAAATTTGCAATTTATAGGCACAAAATTGTTATCTTGTTAATGTGCTGCTTTATACCTGAGACATTGTTTGCTAGGCTGCAGAATTCATTTACTGTAAGCCTGCAGTGTGCCAGAAAGACAGCTTACCCAAAGTAAATGATCCAACTTTCACAGTGATGGTATGACAGAAATAATGTTATGGGGAGGTCAAAGCAGGATAACAGGCTGCATAAACATTATATTTTAATTCTGTCAGAATGTTACTTCATGGAAACCAAGAGCTTTTACTTTGTTTCTTTAGGCTTAAAACAGACTGTATATCCCATAGCAGAGGTCATCTTGCAATTGACATTTAGTTGCAACCTTTAAGCAACCCCAAGAAATTTATTTTAATATTTAATTATGCCTTATGGTTATCTGGGTTCTTAAATGTTCCCCATCACTGTAACATCTGACATTCAAGGACTAGGTCATTTCTTATTTCCTACACTCCAAATTTAATGTTTTGCTGTTGCTAACAGAGATTGTCAGTGTCAACAAGCAATTTCATTCTTCTTAGTTTAATCTTGTCACACAGAAAGCAACATTAAGATGTTTTCACACTAAGAGTAGAAAGGAGAGAATTACCCCTTCTTTTTTCCCTTGCCAGAGCATTTTCCGCTTTTTTTCCTGCTCAGCAAACTTCATTGGGTTCACTGCTGCTGGGTTATAATAGCTAGGTACTGCTATTCCAGTCTCTGCCAGTGCTTTTGCTTGTAGTGCTGCCATTTGAGCTGCCATAGCTATTTGAGGAGTTACTTGTGTTCCTGATGCCAGAAGAGCAGCAACATTGATGACAGAACCCCCAGTGGCAGCAGCTGCTGAAGAGAAAAAAGTGGTTTGGGGAGGGAGGGGGGGGGGGGGGGAGTTGGGGAATAAAAGTGAATGTTAAAGTTTTGAATAAACTTTCAACACAAGGAATAACCTGTTAGAGCAACACTCCAATATAATTTTAGCAATTGTTTTCTACCTTGCATTATTAGAAAATAGACGGAAAATGTAAGGATGAGACATGGGATGAACTTTAGAAAAATAGCAAGGTTTATGTTAAAAATGGGAAATCTACAATGGATTTTAATGAAATGGAGTTAAATTTAACATTACATTAAAACTCACCTTGTATTCTTTTAGACAATTAAAAAAAAACTAGTTACACCAAGTTCACAAATTTGTTTCTGAATCAATAGCCAAAAAAGGAGAACTGCACATCCTTCATCACTTTTAAGCAATGAACCATTAAAAGCCAGAAGATAGTGATGCATACTTTTTGGAATAAGTATAATATGTAATATAGTACTTGACTGGAATACCATATGGGAAACTAGAGCTCTATTCTTAAATACAATTCTCTCATTTCCTTGGCCAACAGGGGCTCAAGAACGTTCTGGGGTGCTTGTTCAGGCACGGGGTGTGGGAAGTGTCCCCCCTCCAAATAATTAACATGCAGAGTTCTTGTTATCAAGTCATCCTCAGGATGGTGATTGTGGTGCTGGGCACCGATAGGAACAATAAAAACCCCAACAGGAAGTTTTCAAACATTTTCTCATTAAATAGAACACCATATGTTCCAAGTTACCATAATTAGCTACTGAACAAGGAATAAATGGTTACAGGTATTTCATTGGATTTGTAGACCTGTTTAAGTCCAAGATCTAACAAAGCTACATCCTATTTTTCCTCCCATTACTGTTCTGTACGTATACTTTAGTTAAAAAATTTTTTTTACCAGCAACGATTTCCTGTTGTTTCTGTTTTTCAACCATTTCTTTTTCTCTCTGTTCTTGCAATTTCTTTGCTCTTTCCAACCTACAAGTGATTTACATAATAAAAAAGTAATTTAAACACATTAATATGCAAAAGATTAGCAATACTGGTCAGCTTCCATACAAATGTCTATTATTTAAGCAAGTTGGAATGAACATGAATGTTACCATTATTTACACAGAAATCTTGACGCTCAAAGGGGAAACTAAACTGTAAACATTTAAAGATTTTTTTATTTTTTTTAAAGCTTACAGATAGTAGTAAATAGATGCTTAGCAGTAAGGAAAACTAAGTAAAATTTAACACCCACACATGTACCAGTAGTGAATTGGTGGTCTTAATCCAGTCTTAAGTGGGTTTGCTGTTCAAATTCCAAAAGCCACCACAACTGGCATTAACTGGCTGATTCCTCCAGATCAGACACATACGTTTGGCAAAGTACTGTAAAGAATCTTGTACTGTCACTATTTGCACTGTCCTTATTAGGTAGGGAAAGTACTTCAGTCTGTAGTATTTGTTAGGTTTTTTTAAAATGAAATTGAGTACCTTCTGGCTAACGCTTCCTGTGCATCCATTGCTGTGTTTCGCCCCCTAAAAGGTGGTGGACTTGGACTTCGGCTGTGACTCCTACTGAACTTTCGGGGTTTTTCAATTCTCTTCTTTCTTTCTCTGTAAGTGACCATATTAATAAAAAGATCCATTAGTCACTGAAATAAATCCATGTGTATTTTAATATTCCATAAATAATTTAACATTAAAATCCTTCAACTGCTTTCCAAGGATACAGTGGAGGGTTAAAATGGGGGAAGCACAATTACAAATATAAAACAATACATCGCGAGGGGGTGGGGGTGGGGGGGAGCGAATAAATGAAAATACCAGAGGCCATAATTCTGTAATAGGGAATGCCAGAACACCCAATTCTAAGAATTAAAGTTCCTCCTTATTCATCTTTGACTGAATCTACAATCTACAGTTCTTACATGCTATGAAATTCAAAAATTTAAATAGGACATAACAGACGGCCATGGGAGCCTTCCTTTTTGAACCAATACCTTAAGATTACCAGAAACACACAAAGTAATGGTGTAAAATTCAATAAAATGTTTGGGGAAGAGTTCTATACCCCACTCAACACTAACAGGTGGATGTCTGTCCTAAAAATATTATTTTTGATGGGGAAAAGTTTGAAGGAATAATTTACAGTAATCATCTAATAATTTTATGAATAGTTCATGTCAAATACTTGAAATTACTACATCTTAAAGTGAAGTAGGAAAAAAAAAAACATCGATAAAAGGTCAAAAAGCAAGTTTAGCTCTAAAAAATGCATGGCCCTCTATAGGAGGAATGGTTTTACATACATAGGAAAAACACTGGTCTCGATACAAGAATAATAAATCTGCAAGATTTCAAAATTGCTAAACAGAAACCCAAGATTGGGTAGTCACCTATCACCCGTTGCTTTGCAGATGCTGTGTTCTGACTGGATGATTTTAAAGCCTAATAGGCTTTCCTTCTGAATCTCTAGACATAAATGAGGAAAATAACTGCATAGATTTTTTTGGCAAGTAGTCCTGCTAAAACTAAGAGCTGTAAAATTAAGATTAAGTTAGAAGAGCATCTTGAACCCAGGAATTCAGAAGCTCATACTAATACCACTGAAAGGGAACACTGCTCATTTGGAATTTTATCCAGTGCAGAGAACTCTGAAGCATGGATTTGCTGAAGGCTAGTAAACTGATAAGAAGCTAATTTCAATTATAGACTATTTGGTCACTAAAGAAAAATATTAGAAACTGGACACCAGTTTGTCTGGTAAGCCCCTTCCTCCCCAGCAATATAATTTCTGATATAAAGCATGATCACTTTTGGTTGACTGTAAAAATATATTGCTGCTAACCAATAGCTGCTCAGACACAATGAGGTGAAGCACAACTACCACCAATCCTCTCATCCAACATCACTGATCACTCGATTACAAGATATCAAAGATTTTTCCATTGCAAGGTTTCTGACAAGAGGAACATTACAACCACCATATCCTAAATTTCTGAAAGTATTTGACAAACAGCAAATTGCAAGAGACAGCACCCCACGTGGTTCTTACATAATGCCACAGACAGAGGGAAAGTATTTTAAGATGTACAGTGCCCGAAGCTTTTACAATTTGACATTTAATGAAGCATAAATACAAGCTGTGATAAGGAATATGGCTGGTTGGGGACAGAGCAGCTATTTTAAATATTCTGCTCCTTTTTTCCAAAGCTGCACTGACTGCAAACAATTTTCAGTGAACTAACTACCAGAGTAAAGTTACAAAACAGATCAGTTTTCACTAAAAACCTGATGGAGAACAAAAGAGGTCAGTTTACTCCCTCAATAGAAGAGATCACAGTCAAAATATTGACTCAGGCACTGTGAAACTCGGGACAGAGTTGCATCATTCACCAGAACTGAGTTAATCCACAACATGTGTTTCAGAGACACCTGCATACCTGTCATAGCAGCAGTTATCAGGGATTGATCAATGATGTGCCCAACCAAGGCATCAAGAAAATTAAAGAATTTTAACTTCTGTATCTGAGCATTTTAGTTTAGAGTTGAAAAATGGTTATTGTATGCTTCATGCATCCCATTCAGCTCTGAATCTGAGTGAGACAATGGCAGAACTGCTAGAAAGTTATAAATACCAAAGACAAAAAGACTTCAGACTGATCTAAGTGCCAATAAAGAAAGCTCACTTGGAAAACTAACTGGGGAGTTTCTTGGAAACCGTCACCAGTAACTCAGGCTTTGACAACTATAAATGCTGTGCTGTATCACGGCGAATGCAGTATTTCATGAATAGGAAGCTTCATTTTGCGGTGGAAGTATAACCATGTCTTGCTAATTAATTTTTTGTTGGAGCTCAGTCCAGTGGTTTTACCTCAAAAGACTTTAACTGAGCTCAGATGTGATACGAAGGCCCAGCTGCTGCTAGAAAAAGCACAAGAGTTGTATGACCCACATACACTTTATTTCAAATATTAATGACTCATTTTTCCAGGATTTTGATTAGGTCTGAATACAGCAATCACCAAAAAAGGGGATTACTGTCATGATTGATTACAACCCAATATACTGTATATTTTTGGTTGGCAAGATCATGACTAAACTGAAAGCCCTTTATTTTTCCTGCAAACTTGCTGCTCAGTTTCAGTTATTTTTTAATTCAGTTCTTGAAGAGGAAGCAAGAACACAGCTTTTAAATGATACTGAATTGTTTTTATGTTAAATACATGCAGTCTATAGTTTTAGAACTCTAAAGGGAACTGACACATTCCATTCTCCATATTCTGCCCCCCCCCCAAAAAACAGTTTAAAATCCTTCATTAAATATCGGTAGGAGCATGTCCATTATGTCACATACATCCCCTCAGCTGTCTTCTGAGAAGTGCATGTTGAAATAATATATCTTTGTGAGAAAAACCACACTATTGAATTCTGTGGCTGATCAGATGAAGTTTGCTGAATATTTCACAAGTGTCATTGCAATATTACACCAGAACCCTGATTTTCATAGTGGAACATACTGGGACACTAAACTGATCTAATGCTAAAAAGTCACAACAGATTTCCAAACTAAAGCCATTACTTGAAATATTTGGATTACATTATAAGGATGGGAATTTGAATATTTCAGAGGATCTCCGAGGGTTCTGAGAGTGTATCAATTTCACATATAGGATTCACATGTTTTTTCCCCAAGTTTGTTGAACGTAATAAGCATCTACCGCCTGTTTTGGATCAGTGCTTACAGCAAATCATTCACTTGTTCAGAACAAAAACTGCAGCATATTAAAGATGCAAAAGATGGCAAATGCAAGTAGACTCTGATATTCTGAACATTCATGCCTTATTCTGCTGGTAGCTGGCTCCAATGAGGCAAGAGTCTCACTGGGAAGCAGACAGTAGTAAAGATGGCATTACCAAATTTTCCATGTACTTAATTCTGAATGGCAATAAAACAAGTACAGATAAACTCACTGATGAGAAGTTCCATAGGCAATTTAGCATATTAAAAACACTACTAAAAATACAAGTGCACTATCTCAATACAAGCTAAAAAACCCCCAAGAACTGCAAAAGGCTCCAGATCTGTCAAACAAAGCTGTGGAGTCAAGTGCACCAGATATACTGAGGGTCAATATCTTTGATAGCTATTATTTTCAAGGTGGGTAGCTCCCATTTCCCGAAGTGTGTTTTACAAAGAAGCACCATCTGGAAACAACAAGATGCAGATACAGTAAAGTTATTTTTAACAAGCACTTTGGCAATCTCACCACTCTAGTAACATCAAACAACAGATTTTGTTGCCTCTTTCATTCTGCATTGTTTTTTTTCTTTTTGAGAACTTTATACTCCAAGTTGACTAAGCTGAAAGTGTGGCATGAACAGGTTAGACTGAAATATAAAGTGAGCTTGACAAGAAATAATTCAATCAAAAGTAGTTCAAATGGAATTACACATCTGTCTTTCAGTAAGAAATTATACTATACCACCATCCACCAGAGGATCTCAAAAGTGGTTACAGTTATTCTCAATAGCTCTGTACTTAAGTAATTCAATTTTATAGCCATGGAGCTGAAGTCTAAAAACATCAAGCAATTTCTCTAAGGACACATAGCAAGGTTGGGCAGACATGGGAATAGAAGCCATAACTTTGGACTCTTAGTTCTGCACTTTTAACAAAGCCATCTGTCCTCTCATTCTTTGGGCTGATATCATTTTTCAAAATCCTATAATCTATACTGTCTCAGCTCATAGGATCCCCCAAACATTCTTTAATTTGTGGGGTCCCAAGACTTCTTTTAAGTTATACCATGGAGTCATTCTACTAAAAAAGGTGAGAACCCAACTCTTAGATGGTAAGCTCTTTGGAGCAAATGCATCATCTTATGAATTTGTACAGTGACTAGCACAATGGAGCCTCTAGATATTAATGCCATAGAAAGCTATTTCCATTAAATTATGCCATTCCAGTTAATCTGAATAGATTTTAAAACGTGCTACATTTGAGTGGTGACAAAGTCTCTGTGATCCAATAACATTTACACAAATGACAAATTAAGAACATAATACTTACCGGCTTCTGCTCCTAGTTCTACTTCTGCTTCTACTTCTATGTCTGTGTCTAGATTTTGATCTAGAACGAGATCTTATACGGCGTTTTCTCTCTCTGCTTCGGGACCGTGACTTTTTTCTATCACGGCTTCTACTACGATGACGCCTGAAAACATACATTCCAGTAATAAAGTTAATATCTTGAACAATTTAAGTGAGGGGTATGAAAGAAAAAAACCAAGAAGACTACCACTATAAGAAAGCCATTAGTTCATTAAGCAATGTTACTCATTTGATACACCATATATTAGTGCGGTAACCAAACAACATGAAAAGAGCATTCCAATGCAGGAATCCTAATTTGAAGAGCTAACTTGAGTTTCTTATCTAAGACAGCAGAACTCTAATACCTTAAAGGAAACTCTTCACTTAGGAGGTAGGGACTTTAAAGGCAATACACGGAAAAGGAAAAGCAACACTCTGACGCTAGGAGGAGAAAATGTACTGTCATTGGTGCTAAGGGATTAAATATTTATGCAATATACATTCATTGCATAAATTAATATGCATACGTTGGATTAATTTTAGACTATCTATATCAAAACTTAAAGAGGCCCAATAACTTTATTATCAACTCAGGGGAAAAAAAATCTGGACTAGCATTAAATGCATTGCATAATAAAACGGGAATCTTTGCTACTTTAGAGTTAACATTCTGCAAGAAATAGTTTTGTTTTGTTTTTTTAACCCAGAGTTAGAGACAATTCAGTTCTATATAGGAACTCTCATAAAACTCCAAAGCACCCAACTTTTGTCAAGCACTTGAAGGAGAAAAAATATGATTATTTAATGATCATTTATAGAGAACTTACCTTTCACGAGACCTGGATCTTGAATGACTTTTGCCTCTTGATGATTTCCTTTCTTTGCGTTTGTGTCTGTCCTCACCATTTTCAGATGAAGTTAGGCTCTCTCTTCCCTTGTCAGAAGACTGTTCTTTGTCATTGTGGTCGTCAGATTTGTGTTTCTTGGAGGACTTTTCTTTGGACTCGTGTCTTCTTGCCTGTTTTAAGAAGAAGTTGGTTCTTTCAGGAAGATAGTGCAACAAAAAGAGTTAGTATGGTATCAGAAGATAAAAATGATATGTTGTGATGCAACATTAGTAACCTTAGGAGTGTGGCTCAGTCAAGAGTGATGGCTATTTTACTTAATACCATCATCTACCCAATGTTGCAAATACAGACTGTCATTTCCCCCACCACCTATCTTACGTATTTCTAAAGCATTCATCAGAGTACAGCAGAACCCCACTTATCCAGTCTAACTGGGACCGGGGCCAAACCAGATAATCCAAAGAATGGGAAAGTGCAAGGCAGCACCATCTTGCGGTCACAAGAGAGACTGCCCACTTCCGGAACTGTGCACACTGGTTGTTTGGTTAATATGGAAAGCCAGATAATGGAGGGTCGGATAAAAGGGGTTCTACTATAATATTACACTGTCTCCTGACATGACAGTTCAAAGCACTACAATGAAAACGGTGTTCATCCTCAGTTACTAGTTACTCCATCTATAATGGAGCAACGCTAAAAACCTAACACATTTCTGTCTCTACCAGTGTCTGAGCATGTATACACACACACATACATATTTGTAAATAAAATACATTTAATATTTGTCTGGAGACATACCATGTACACAAGCACATCTGTAAACCCATACATAGCTTCAGACATACGTCTGACAACTTATTTGAAGTTTAACAATTCTTCTACCCATGATTAAATAAGTACTGATGACTTAAATTAAGGTATTTAAAAAATTAAAATTAATTTTGAGGCCTCACACTATAGTTTAAAATGGAGATCTCCTGCAATGCTGCACTGCAATTTTTTTCTGCATTGCCTCTTTTTAAAGCAGGCTCCTCTTCCTTCTATAGCTGCAGTGCCAAAAGTACTTTGGCAAGGTTAGTTCTGATTTTTATCAGTGTTTTCATTGGAGACTAAACCATGAAACAATTTTTCTTCTTAATATTTCCAGCTTATTTACCAACTGTTTCTAATACAAAATACTGTAGATCTTTTAAGTTATTTTTTTTAAAAAGGATTCTAAAAATCAAACTATAAACATCATATAGCAGTATCAGCACAAATCCTATGTTTTTTGAAATACAGTCATTTACAGGTTCAGCTAAGTCTGCTCTAAAGAAATATTGAACATTTAAATATCCTTTCCCCCAACTACCTATTTATCACTTAAAATAGTCAAGCCTGGAACAGACTTGTCATAATTAGATAATACCAACAATAAGCTTTTAAGATGCTTTCACTCAAATCCTTTAAACTAAACTTTTGCTGGTAAATTTCAAATTTTAGACATGTACTAGATCCTTCATTTCAAACATTTCTAACAAACTGGAAATATCTTTGCTATTTTTAGTCTATTATTATAGTTTTAACTCATAAAATAATAACTACAATATATGGAAATATAGTTGAGTTAAACAGAAGTCTATTTTTAGATGTCAGCTACTTAATACTATTTACATCCATGAATACAATGCAAGACATTTTGACCTATATATTCAAAAACAGCTACTGATGTTTTTAGTCTTTAGTCTGTGGCCATTAAACAACTTTAAGAACCTCAATTCCCAGCAAAAACAATCTGAAAGCTAAGATGTACCATGAGACACTATCCAGGTAACCTATTAATGAAAAACCTGCTAATCATTTCAATCAACTTGCAAGATGTAAAAGCTTCACTGAGACCTAATACTATAGTAAAACGCTGGAATTTTTTTTTTTTTATAAGTGAAGAAAAACTTTCTGAACATTAAGTGTAATGAGAATTTTTTTTTTTAATTTCAGTCTTCTAGACATACACTCAGTAATAAAACACCATTACATCCCATAACTGATTTAAGATATTTTTAAGGGAAATATGAGTTTGAATGACTAATAGTTACCTTATCATGAAGTAGGCTTATAATTTTGCTATCTGAGTCTGGAGCGTCTTCAGTTCAGTCTCTTCGCGCATTAGCACGCTGAGTATGATTTATTATAGAAATGTTATCATGTGATCTAAACAATATAGTCAATTTCACAAAAACTCCTAAATTAATTTTTACAGAGCTTCCATTGGGATGGGGGAAGGGAAAGTTCCCGTCCCACATTCAAATTTTAGGAGTTCCCCATCTACCCAGCCTATTACTGCCCCACGTGACAGCCTCCCTCCTGGCTACTACTGCTGCTCCTTGTTTGCTCCTTTCACCTCTTCTCTGGTGGCTAAGCCAGTTATCTCCAATGTACCATTGCTACTGCCTCTTCTCATTCCCCTTGCCTTCGATTTTTAAAGAAGCCCTCTGTGAGCTCTTTGCTGTCACAGCCATACTTCCAGTTGACTCTTGCTGACATTGCTACATATATACTGCTGCAGCATTCCTTAAAATTCGAAGTTGCAATCATCAGAGTTTAGCCAGTGGGGATTTAAAAAAAAAAAAAAGAAATATCCTGAGGTAGATGGGTATTCAACATTGAGACCCCTGAGTAGGGGTCAGGCATCAGAAGACGTAAGGCTTCTGGTTAATGGAAGCTCTGTGAGATAGTCACCCAGAACACCAATTCTATTTCTCCATATGAAATTTTAATTTGGCTGATTCCACAAAAAATTTAAGTTACCAGTTTCTGAATGCAATTTTGCTATAAACTATTACCTTCTTGTCAAAATGATGGCTTCAATCATGCTTCACAATGATGGGTACTCCATACCCATTTAAGTTTTTGAGTTTCCAATGGTTTTTTTGTACTTACCATAAAGTCATTTATATATAGTTTTACACACACGCACATGACTACAAGATACTTTTAAAGATGTATTGTACAATTACCTAAGCACTACAAAGTGTTAATTACCTCTTTGCTTCTGCTCCGGCTTCTGTGTTTTCTTCCTTCGTTATCTGAAGAAGAAAATATTTATCAAGTAAATATGAACTTTCTTGTCAAGTTTTATTAGTTTATACTCATGTAAGTTATTTAGCTTTTCCACCCCACAGAATCAAAAATAAAGGTTTAACAAAAATTAAAAACTATACTTAAGACGCCTTATCTATGTCAGAAACCATATTATTAGAACAGAGAATTTTTTTAATTACCGTATATACTCGTTCATTAGCCCATTCGTTTATAAGCCGACACCCCCCCCCCAAGATGGTTAGGTAAAAATAGCAAAAACTGCATGACCCTTGGCAAACTTTGGCTCCCGGCCATCAGGGTAAGCCGCTGGCGGGTCGGCACGTTTTGTTTACTTGGAGCGCCTGTGGCTGTGGTTCGCCATTCCCAGCCAATGGGAGCCACGGGAACTTCCCGCAGCTCCCACTGGCTGGGAATGGTGAACCGTGGGCCACAGGGAGCTGAGGGGCTCCATGCCTGCAGACGCTCCAGGTAAACAAAACGACAATGTATTAGATATTCAATTCAATGATTGCATAGAGTTTAAAATCACCAAATTTTGGTGAATACCCATTTATAAGCCAACCCCCGCTCTTTGATGCGTCACTATTTTACCAAAAATATTCGGCTTATGAACGAGTATATACGGTAATTTCTTTTCACCATTTATGCTATTTACTTTTGCCTGACTAGTTTATTTCATACTCACCTCCTAATCAGCTAGAACATAATTGTTGTATTTAGGATATAAACCGTGGAGTAAAGTGTCTTAAACCAAACACATCTAACAGAAGAGATTTACACATCAAGTTTTCTAATTTCTAATACTTATGTGTTGCCAAGAAAAATATCCATTAGGCTTTGGAAAAATATTCAATTTTTATTTTCAGCACATGAATCATTTAAAAAAGTTAGTAAGTCTCAGTATACAGTATTTCAAAAACAGTTTCAGGCTCAGAATTAGTAGGGTTCCAGACTTTCAGCTTCTCAGTCTTAAGCCACCGGCACCAGACTTCTGAGAGCAACTTTTTCCAAAGCTGTATTTTAAAAACAGAGATTCAAGTTCTGCAAGTGTGCATGTTTCTATTTTAGAGTATTTTTAAACACTGTATTCTACTATAAAAATTAAGTTCAGGCAGATATGACTAATAATATGTCAGTTTTCTTCAAAAGGACATGCACAGTAACACAACCAGGATGAAATTTACATATTTTGGCTGGTAGTGAATCCACAGGAATCAAGAATTTTGTTCTCTATCAGAGATAATTTATAACTTGCTTCATTAACTTATTTGCACATTACCCAGGCGCAAAATATGTTATCTCCAGAACTTCCTGAGCCAGGATCAAGTTTATACACTATGACAGGATTTTACAATCTGCCATAATAAATACCTATACAGGTAAAGCAACATCACTTTGAGATTGACCATACCTGACTTCCGTTTTCTTTCCCTTGATCGTGAACGCGATCTTGAGTAATGATGTTTTGAGATTCTAGGAGAATTAGATACATCTGACTGTTCCTTTTTCTTCTCTCTCTCTGGGGATGATTTTTCTGGGGCTATTCCATCTCGTTCTGTATCACTACCCTACATGGGCAGATTAAAATATTTTAAACTTAAGATCAAAGATTTTTTTCTTTTTAAATTCAAAGAGAAGATAATGAGATACACTAGCACATAAGCTGCTCTTTTCACCTTGGGTCTTATTTAAAGTGTTCAACTAAATCAGCCATCTTTTAAAAACAGAACATTCCAGGATGACTTGATTTTCTATCAAGTGAATGTTATGGATACATAATCATTTTGTCTTAATGTTTGTGTTCTAAAATGACAGTTGCTTCCTGCACCATTATCAAGACATGCTGCATCCAGTCTAGTGCGAACAGAATTACTAAGAGCATCACCAGAAACCAGCTTAACCATAAAAGAACACTCTTAAAGAAGAAGACTGGACTTTCATAAATGAGGTTGTTGTTTTTTTAAATTTGTAGTGAAAAATTGTTTGGTATTCATTTAATTTTTGTACCATTTAAAGCTCATCTTGTATTTCTCCAAATTATATTGTTTAGCTGTGCATCCTAATGCTGCTTTTATAAATTCATATCACTCAAGTTACTTCTGGTGTATGATGCTGTACAAACAGGCCAGATTAAATCGTGTTATGAATCAGGGCACAACAGAGCTAAATCATGGTGCTCTAAGCATCAAAGTCTGCAGTGCAGAATTGGCCTGGAAGAGACAGGAAATTAAAAAAAATATATAGAATTTACAGAGCTCCAAGCTACTAAGTGTTAAACAATGGTTAGCCATATAGCAGTGCTATTATTAAAATATCATTCTGTGTGAAATGCGTGTTTGTAAGAATCACAGGGATCCATAAACATTGTGTCTCAATGATTTCTGTATCAAATCTGCTCAGTTTGCAAGAACATGCTTTCTCCACTCTTCCCCAGTTTTGTTGTCAGCTCCACGAACTCACCTTGGTATCTGACATTTAAGATGAATTCTTTCCATTTCATGCATTGCCAGCAAGATACTCTACAAAACCAGATTATGCTTTCATTTGCACCTATGCACACTCACTGACTTCTGAGATTCTGAACAGGTGAAATGAAGGCATAATCAAACCCGCGGAGGCAACCAAGTAGCAGAGATTTCACTGAGGGCATAATTCGGCCTGAAGAATGTGTTACTGGTCACAAGAGGGACAGAATCCAGTTTGACTAAGCCCAGGTGAGTTTGTATGGCTGACAGAAAAGCCATGCTTTTACTGGCAAACTGCGCAAAACAGATGTAGAAATCAGTTAGACAGTAAATATGGAACACTACCTTGTGTGTTTTTTTTTTTAAACAGCATCAATTTCAGGATAGAACCAGATTTTAACAGAGAGGATTAAAAAACCTAATGATTTGGGGGGGGGGGGGGGGCGGGGAGGGAGGAAATCAAGAAGAGGTTTAAATCCATTTTTTGCCACTGTAAATTATAGTAAGATTTTCTTTTTTTAAATAAACCCGTTTGAAATGAAATCTGAATTCAATACAAAATATGTTAAGGCCTAAACTCATTATTTTCTCTTACAACAGGGGTTCTCAAACAGGGGGTCATGAGGTTATTACATGGGGGGGGGGTTGCGAGCTGTCAGCCTTCACCCCAAAACCCGCTTTTCCTCCAGCATTTATAACAGTGTTAAATATATAAAAATGTGTTTTTAATTTATAGGGGGGGGGGGTCGCACTCAGAGGCTTGCTATATGAAAGGGGTTACCAGTAGAAAAGTTTGAGAACCACTGTCTTACAACATTTAAATACAAAAATAAATCTGTTGAATACATGAGCCTCTATCAAAGACTTTGAATTAAAGGCTACTTTTCTATATGAAGAAAGAATCGGGAAAAACATCCTACTTTTTAAATATGGCACAATAGGTCAGCCTAAATAATTTAGGAGACTGTCTCATTTTCAAGAGACTGAAACCAGACTAGGAACATGAAATCCAATCACTAGGCATATCTGAAAATTTTCCCGGGAGGACCTGAAATAGTCTGTTTAATTCACTAATTAGTTAAACCCTCTGTTTAATAAATCATTTAGT
The DNA here is from genome assembly GCF_011386835.1 of Chrysemys picta bellii. NCBI lineage: Eukaryota > Metazoa > Chordata > Testudines > Emydidae > Chrysemys > Chrysemys picta. The sequence goes on from NC_088805.1 coordinate 28,188,103, forward strand.
TGTAAATGTGAAACATGCTTTGATAAGAAGTTTATGTATCCAAAACATAAAAGGGTTTGTTGATTCCAATTTAATTTTATATGCTGTTGTATGTATTTAATTAAATTCCAGTCACCATCCTACTGCAGCTTGACACAAATCATAATTAAAAGGTTAATTATTTAGTAAATAAGCAATGCATCATTCACCATTTTCTAACATACTAAAATGTACAATTAATAAGAATCTGAAAATATTAAGCTATGTAATTGCTTAAATAAATGTATACAGTTATAGGGTACCCTCCTAGGTTGCAAAAAGATGTAACAAATCTAATATAAAAGCTCTATTTTGTTGTAAATGAACACATTTTAATGGTTATATCAACCAATGAGAATGCACCTTTCTTTAGAAAATAAAGGAAGTACAAATCAAAAAGTTTATTAAAATCTAGGTTTTCCAAATCAATGGACCCTGCTACTTTAGTTATTCTTCCGATTACTCAGATAAAAACAATGCTACAGTAAAAGCTCTTTTGTCTAGCACTTCACCAACCGGCAAGCTCTATAAACCAGCATTTCTGATCTACACTGAAAGTCCAGTGGTGCAGAGCCAGCGGGGTGTGGGAGGGAATGCAGGGCGTGCTCCGGGAGGGAGTTTGGGTCCAGGAGGGGGCTTGGGGCAGGGACGCAGGAGGGGGTTGGGGTGTCAGATGGGGGGGGGGGGTGGCGCTCACCTCCAGCAGCTTCCCACAAGCAGCTCCCCATCCCTGCTTTTGCTGCCTCCGTGGCTCCCAGACCATTGGGCCGGGCAGCGCCTGCAGACAGAGACAGTGTGCCTGCTTGCAGAGTCACCTGGGCGCACTTCTGCCAGGAGCAGCAGGGACAGAGAGATGCCAGAGCTGAGTGCCCCACTCCATCCGGCATCCCAAGCCCCCTCCCAAAGCCTGTGCCCCACAGCCCCTCCCCCGAACTCCAAACCTCTCCCTCTGAGTTAACCGGCATTTTTAATTTACCGGCACCCCCCATTCCCTCAGCATGCCGGTTAAAAAAGCTTTTACTGGATATAGTGTACTAATGGTGGGCTTTTTTCATCGGTGACATTACACAATCCTTTCACATCTCCTCAATATTCACAATTCACATGCTTTAGCCCGCCCACCCACTCCACGTTGTCCAGGCAGCTAATATTTTTTTTACTGCTTCCTTCCTTCCACAGCAGCATCTTTGCAAAATTCTACTCAAACACTCGCCTGGGGTGAGAAAGCAAGCAAGCAATTATTATTTTTCTATTATCAGGATAACAACACATACCTCTCATACAGCATTTATTATAAACGTGTAGCACACAAAAATGTATTTTGGATACAAAGTGTCCTCCACTTATATATCTTGAAAAATCAAAAGAAGTTATGCACATAATTTTCAAGATATAGCATCCTCCACTTATGTATCCAAAATAAATGTTTGTGTATTATTCTTTTCAAAATTTGATATTTAGAGATTCTGGTTTTAGATTGCTAATATACTTAAATTAACAGTTAGTCCCCAGATTGAGTATCTTGACTTTTGCTTGTCTAGTCCTATTTAGCTCTGAAGTTCCCCGCCCACAGGAAACCATGGTAGGCCTTTAGATAATGGAGCATAAACAACTCCACATTTGTCATTCCATCAGTCGTTGGCATTCCAAAACACTCTGACTAGTTTCTCATACTTTTTAGAGAGAGGGAGTGCTTCAGAGTACTGTTGGTACAGTGATCATGTGGGATATTTGCAGATGCCCACAACTAATGAGTTTCACAGGATGATTTATATTACGGTAACAAAAAAATTTCTGACATGTTTTATTTTCAGCAACTCGACCAGTGTCTGTTATTTCTTTAGTTGGAGTATATTTTTATGAAGTATTTTAAAAAGCTGACATTAAATTTTAAACCCATTTTCTTTGGGGAATAGAGATGAGGGGCTGAAGTACCAAACAATAATTTTTTTTAACAACTGTCTTTTTTGCTGTCCACATACCATGCCCAGCAGAAAGTACAGTAGACCCTCAGAGTTACCAACTGACCCGTCAACCACACACCTCATTTGGAACCAGAAGGACACAATCAGGCAGCAGCAGAGACCAAAATAAATAAATAAATAAATAAATAATACAGTTGTGTGTTAAACATACACTACTAAAAAAAGGGAAAGCAGAATTTTTTTGTAAAGTTTCAAAGCTGTATGAAGTCAATGTCCAGTTGTAAACTTTTGAGAGAATAACTAACATTTTGTTCAGAGTTATGAACATTTCACAATTATAAAGAACCTCCATTCCAGAGATGTTCGTAACTCTGAGGTTCTACTGTAAGCCTATTACAACACTGTTCTCCAGTTCAAAAAAGCCGTATTATTCACGTCCAAAATTACTCGTCCACCACTCAGCAAAGTAAGGACACTTCTACACTGCACAGAAAGGCCTGAATTCTGCAAAAACTTAGGTACGGGGCTTAACTTCACACACTGCGAGTAGTCTTACTATTCACAACGGGTAAATTTAGCCACATGCCTAAGGGTACGTCTTCACTACCCGCCATATTGGCGGGTAGCAATCGATTTATCCAGGATCGATATATCGATCCCTGAACGCACTCCCCGTCGACTCTGGAACTCCACCGGAGTGAGCGGCAGTAGCAGAGTCGACGGGGGAGCTGCAGCAGTCGATCCCGTGCTGTGCGGACCCCAGGTAAGTCGATCTAAGATATGCAATTTCAGCTACGTGAATAACATAGCTGAAATCGAAGTATCTTAGATCGATTCCCCCCCCCCCAGCATAGACCAGCCCTAAATCTCTGCAGGATCAGGGCCTAACTGTGAAAGCAAGCTGACTATTGCTCAGTGGACTCAACGAGTTGCATCATAAAGCTAATTCATGTATGTGACCCAAGGACCTTTTAATCCCAACAGGCAAAGGGTTACAGAAATGTCATGAGTCTGGTGTGTACATTAAGTCACTAAAGAATATAATGTGAGGTCTCAAATGAAAGCTGCTGTCACACCGGTCTGTGAAACGTAGACACAGACACTATGTAAGGAGCTATGTTTTTAAAGTCAGTATCAAGGTATTAATCACCAGCAAAGGTGAAAAACAGGTTTTCCTCCAGACAGGAGGTAAGAAGTGTCTCTCTCTGGATGTAGATTAAGCAGTATAAACTAACAACAGATACCCATTTACATACAAAGTTAATGTTAATAAAGTGATGTGAAATCAACAGGGAAGTAGCACACAGTAAAAACAAGCCAAGGGTGATTTTTCTGAATATGAACAAAGACAATGATGACAGTCCCTCACCCTGCACCTAGAAAGCAAACGGGCAGTGCATTTAAATTCGTGAAAACAGTATCTCAGCCAACCTTGGCTGAAAATGCTACAGAGAACTTTAGGTGAGATAAAGTTCTTTAGATAGGAGATGAACCTGGTAGTTAAATTTAGTCTCTAGAAAGCGTGTTATATTGTTTTATATATGAAGTATTTGCTTCCAATATTCTTACTCACCTTGAATCTTGGATAATAAATATATTCTTGTTTTCAATGTAAACATATCTAAGGGCTTAATGTTAAGCAAAGTCCTTATCCTGAGTTGAATCTTACAAGCTAGGGTGTTCTGTTCCCTTAGGAATAGCAGATCTGGTAATTCTGCGTGTAACCTGTGTCGGGACTAGGCAAAGTAAGGGCTGGGATGGTCAAGACAAGTGGTTAACAGGCTGGTGCACGTTAGGAAGCGGACACCGAGTTAAGACTTCCTCAGGCTCCGAGTTCTGGGTACCCTGAGAACCATCACAATACAGTTCTGGGGTGGATAGCAGATCTAGGATTCTCTCTACTCCCATAGTAATTTGACATTAATTTTCTTCCTATATGTGACAGACTAAATGATTCACATAATCTGACATGTGTCAAATATAAAATACCAATTTTATAAATGCAAAATGATTCTATCAAAGATAGAGAAGAATAAGTTTTTCTTTACAATTACAGCCAAAATTTGCAAGACATTAGTGATTTTGCTCAATTAGAGAAATCTTGAAGAAGACTGGCTTTCAGAAAGTACCATGCACACCCAACTTCAAGAAATCAAGTCCCTTTAAGGCATCTCACTTTTGGCATCGTTTGGTGCACCAAAAAAACCCACTATTTTTGAAAATACTACCTATGTTAACTTGCCTACTACATTTTCCTTCTTCGTCAGAGTTATGTTTGACTGACCTCTTAAAATTTTACAAACACGAATTTTTAATCGGGAATAAAGTACAAGATTAAAACCGCAAGCTTAGCCAATCATTTACCAAAAAAAGCAAATCCCCCCTCTCTTAAAGTCGCATATATGAAGGAGAAAAGGCGATAAAGAAGTCTGACTATAGTAAGGGAATCTCCCCTTAAAACTACCAATCAGGACAGTTTTTGAGTGCGTTTAAATGCTGCGTGTTAGAAAATAGTTTCAGATATTAGATCTATTCCCAAACATGGAGAAAGGTATAAAGGGGCGGGGAGGAACAGAGGGATCCGCCGGAACGCGAGCTATGGAGAGTCTGGACTCCAAGGCGCCCTTTCCCCCTTCGCAGGAGCACCCACCCCTCAGGGCCAGCACGTAGCTAAGCCCAAAGCAGACGTTCCCAAGACTCTTTGCTTTCCTCGCAAACCGGGAGACGGGGGGGACAGGAACTTCTGGAAGAAGAGGTGAAGGTGGCAAGTAGCCTCCCCTCCCCCACACTGAAGCCTATTATGGCGCCGCCAAGGGGAGGAGGTGGACGCCATTTTGTCTACGCGCGTACCCGGTTCCCTCGACTCAGATCCCCCCGTCCTCTCGCTTCCCCGCTCCCTAAAACACCCCATGATGAGGAGCACCTACTGCCATGCTCGAGCGCTTGGGGTTTCGCTCCCCTCACAGGCTCCTCAGAGGGACCCAGCCTCCCTCGACGGCTGCGGGCGGCTCTAGAGCTCACTGACTGAAGCCGACAGACCCCGCCCGCTTACTCCAGCGCCTCCTATCGGGTACCCGGATGTAACAATGGCCGCGGGAGGATGACCGCAGTGCATTCTGGGGATGAAGGAGGAACCTGTTACCTTAGCAACGGCAGTGAAGGGCCAACCCTAGGAGGCGGGAGGGGCGGGGGAGCGATAGCCACTCTAGTTAGTTCCCCGGGCTCGCCTTTACGTTTGACCCTTACTGCATCCTGTAGCTGCCTGAGATGGAACGGGGAAATTCCCGCCAATTTGAATCTCAGACTGTGAGGCAGCTGCCGTAGTAGAGCTTTATACCCCACGCCCAGCTCGCTCCCTCCCTCCTATGACTGAGGGGAGAGAGACCTTTATACAGTGCCTCTGGGCTGAGGCGTTGCTACTGGATGCCAAGCTAAGGTAATGTTGGGGGAGGTGTGGTACTGATAAAGCACCCCTGAGCGGGGAGGAGGTTGATAAGGCACTGGGGGGGGGGGGGGGGAGAGAAGAGGTGTCATGCGGACAAGGTACTCTGAGGAGAGGTGGGGATCCTTGGGGTGAGCTGAAGCTTATGTAAAGTGCAGCGTTGTCAACCACAAATCATGAGTCAGACCCCCTCCAAGTATGAGATTGGTTCCCCCTCATGAGGATTTCTTTTAGAGATTATTTTGAGGTTTGGATTTGTCTTAATTTTTGGCCAACAGTCCCCTGTTTGTGTGGTCGTGCATGTTGTCAGTGCTCCCTTCGCTTATTAAGGTTATTCTGGCCCCTGTTGTGGGAGCTCTCCGTCCACATCTGCCCTGCGCCGCCCCTCCCTAACAATTATTTCCACCCCCACTCATCAGTTCTGCACCCAGCCTCCTCTGGGGCTCTCCATCCACCTCTCCCAAGCTGGGCAGGGCAGCTGGTCTTCCATGGCTTAGGGGCAACTCCAGGGGCTCTTCAGCTCCTCTCCTCTCTCAAATGCTGGATGTTGCATGGAGGGTGGGGTGAGCTGTTTCTTCTTCCCTTTTCTCAGAATGATGTAGGCTCAGCTCCCCCTGTATGGAAAGAGCTCTGCCTGGCTCCTGGAGTGCTGCTTGCATGTGATTTCAGTCACCATGGGCTGTAAAGGATTAGAGAAAGGAGCCACTAAGCACCATTAAAAAGTGCTTCAGACTAACATCCAAGTTATTACCAAGCTAGCTATTCATCACTTGGCTCGATGTGGGGTGAAGTGTATTTCAGGTTTGATCTATGAAGAGACCCTTAGAGTGCTGAAGGTGTTGGAGAATGGGATCTATAATGCTGACCCATAAGCTCTGAGCATGCCAAGCAAGAGAGACCATATTGACTATGGATGTGGTTTATGCTCTGAAGCGCCAGGGTTGTACTCCTTATGATCACTAAGTCAACAGGATAACACAAAGGCTGCCTCCTGGAGAAGCTCAGATTTGCTGTTTTCTCCCCTGCCTTACCACTGGGGGAAGAGCAGCAAATCCGAGTAGGTTTCAGGGCAACTGCACCTGTATTCCTCCTCTGTGGTCCAGCAAGGGCACATATTCTTGACTCCAGCCATCACCTGTCTTGGTGAGATTCTCTGCCCCTTCTGAGCAAGGTGACACGTATTTCCAGGCTAAACAGTTCCCTGTCTGTACTGTATTATTCCCCAAAAGACAGACTGCCTAAGCAGGCCTTCTTTGCTTCTCTCCTCAAATGGCAGACAATGTAATTGCCAACAGTTATAATTTGCTACATAATTCTTCCTTAGCAAGGACTCATTCTTAACATAAAAGCATTACAGCATACATTAAAAGCCAATAAAAGAACCTACATACATGACAAACTTACCAGAGATCACCCCTGACTCCAGCAGGGGCTCTGGTTAGTAATTAGGCCTTAAAACCCCATATGGGTTTTTTCTTGTGGTCACAAGTTTAATCAGAGCCTGTGCAGGCCAAAGACCTTCCAAACCTTCCCTAAGGATTGTGCCCCGCTTGGACCAGAGGTCCTGTCTGTTTGCTGGATCAAAAAGATGACCCTGAATCACTTAATTTTTGGTTATATACCCTGAGTTCTTTGTCTGTTGGTCCCTAGAGCATCTAGTTTAACTAGTATATGTAAGCATCTCTTCAGGTGGTGGTATTACAACCTGAATGAGTTTGCCTAATCATGATCCATTGCTCTTCATTCTTGGAGGGCTGTGGTCTCTCTTCCCCATTGAAATTTCCTACATGAGGGATTGTATACAAGTGTAAAATTAAAGAATTAAAAAAAAAGTTAGCTTATGTCTAGTTAAGGAAATGTTTTGAAGAAAGGCCCTGACTAGCAACTTGAAGGAAGGCCTTGAAAATAATAAGTGATAAGGCCAGAAGGAATAAATTAGGGAGGATGTCTGGCTCAAAGACTAAACTAATGAGATAAGGGATAGTTTCTAAAAAGAAGGCCTCTGACCGATAGGGGTGACTGCAGATGGTTTTAAATTAAAAAAAAAAAAAAGCCACACACCACACCCTCTTAAAATGAGCCAACATGGACCTTCCCACCCCACATATCAGTGGTCTCCTATGTGACAGGTTGAACAGAAAAAAGCTGTTGGATAGCAGGAAGGAGAAAAGGCCTTGGGAAGAAAGAATGTTGTAAATCTTATTTGAATTAAGACTGGAAATAAGGGTGAATTGGTAATGATATTACTTGTTTGTTAAAGGGTATTAAAAAGTCAGCTCTTAAAGGGTTCATTGCCAATACCCACCTGACCATGTTGGACCCAACCAAGGTGGGTCCAAGCACTCCTGGATTTAGCCTGTTTGGAAGTATCTTGATCAAATGCTTATGTTTTGTTAGTGTTCAGATGTAGTAAATTACTTATTTGGGCTTTTTGGGGATGTTCAGAGCAACTGTATAATGTACCATTTCACCTTTGGATTTAATACAAGAATTTGATTAAATTGGCATTTGATAATTTCCCATATTAATCATTTCATATATTAATTTAAATACCTAAATAGTACATAGACACTTGCATTTTTAATACAATGAATTCCTAACATACTTAAACTAAATTCAGTAATTAAGTCAATAAGGTTTGTCTAGGACAGGGGTCGGCAACCTACGGCACGCATGCCAATCATGGCATGCAAGCCGATTTTGAGTGGCACGCTGCCTGTCCTGTGAGAGGAGGAGGAGAGGTGGGGCAGGAACGCACCACGCTGGGGGAAGAAGTGGGGGAGGAGGGAAGCTTGGCTGCAGCAGGACCAAGCTTCTGCTTCCTGCAACCGGAGGGGAGACTGGTAAGGACGGGGCCTTAGTGAAGGGGATGGAGGTAGAACAGGGCATTTCTCTCCCAGCCCCCTGCCATGAGCACCCCCAAGAGCCAAGCAACCCAGCCCTCTGCCCTGACCTTCGCCCCCGCCCCCAACGCCCAGCCTTCTACCCAGCGGGCTGAGCAGGCTGGCGGTGTAAGATCAGCATTTTAATTTTAAATGAAGCTTCTTAAACATATTGAAAACCTTGTTTTTTTTACATACAATAGTTTAGTTATATAATGTAGACTTATAGAGAGACACCTTCTAAAAACATTAAACTGTATTACCAGCATGCAAAACCTTAAATTAAAGTGAATAAATGAAGACTCGGCACACCACTTCTGAAAGGTTGCCTACCCCAATATAGAATCATAGTATTACGACAAAGTCAGTGGGTTTTATGTGATAATTGTTTAAATGTCACTTTGCTTTAATGCCATTTAGCTTTTGCTACTATAAATTTCTATCTGTTTATCAGAGGTAAAGAATTTCTTCAACATGTGGAATTGTATTGAACTTCTGACAAATGATGACACAGGAAGTGGACGACTGAACATAGGTTCAAGACAAGAATGTGGAACTGCCCTGTACCAAGAGAATACGCTAGTTAAAATAACTTCCTCTGAAAAGGTAGAATTTATCAGTATCAGAACTTATTATGCTGGAATTTATTGGAACTACACCTCTACCCTGATATAACATGAATTCAGATATAAAGCAGTAAAGTAGTGCTGCGGGGGTGGGGGAGGGGGGTGGGGGGGGAGAAGAGCAAGTACACTCCAGTGGATCAAACCAAGTTTGCTATAACACAACACGGTTTCACCTTGTAACAAAGTTCCTCCTCTATCTTGGTGGGTCCTGCGCTTATTGGTGGATTTTCTTGCCTCAGAGATTCACCATGTGGGTTGGGGAACAGCCCAGAGACTTTCCCCTCTGGAAGAACCCACCATCCAGGTCAATTGGGAGGTTTGGGGGGAACCTAGGCCCACCCTCTACTCCAGGTTCCAGCCCAGGGCCCTGTGGACTGTAGCTGTCTATAGAGCCTCCTGTAACAGCTGCATGACAGCTACAACTCCCTGGGCTACTTCCCCATGGCCTCCTCCAAACATCTTCCTTATTCTCACCACAGGACCTTCCTCCTGGTGTCTGATAACACTTGTGCTCCTCAGTCCTCCAACAGCACACCCTCTCAGCTCTTTGCACTTCTTGCTCCCAGCTCCTCACACTCACACCACAAACTGAAGTGAGCTCCTTTTTAAAACCCAGGTGCCCTGATTAGCCTGCCTTAATTGATTCTAGAAGCTTCTTCTTAATTGGCTCCAGGTGTCCTAATTAGCCTGCCTGCCTTAACTGGTTCTAGCAGGTTCCTGATTACTCTAGTGCAGCCCCTGATCTGGTTACTCAGGGAACAGAAAACTACTCATCCAGTGACCAGTATATTTGCCCTCTCCCAGACTCCTGTACCCCGTCTGGTTCCCTTCGTTTGACCCTTTGACCTCACTCCTGTCCCTGTTCTTTTATTAGTTGTCCCCCGTAATTTTTTGGTCTCCAGGCCCTGTAGACCCCCCCTTAGGCTGGGGGGAATCCTTTAGCAGTGGGTGGGCTTCGCTTTACCGCCCACATCCTGGATCCCAATAGGACCAGACTCCTGTACCCCGTCTGGTTCCCTTCGTTTGACCCTTTGACCTCACTCCTGTCCCTTTTCTTTTATTTGTTGTACCCTGTAATTTTTTGGTCTCCAGGTCCTGTGGACTTCCCCCCCCTCCCCCCTTAGGCTGGGGAGGGATCCTTTAGCAATGGGCAAGCTTTGCCCGCCCACTTCCTGGATCCCAATAGGACCAGACTCCTGTACCCCACTGGTCTGGGTCTGTCACAACCTATAACGCAGTAAGATTTTTTGGCTCCCGAAGACAGCGTTATATCGAGGTAGAGGTGTATGTAAAAAAAAATTGTTTTAGACTAATAGACTATTACATATTGTCTTTTTTTAATTGTTGAAAAGCATTACTCTTATCTGTATTTTTAAAGGTACTTTTCGTTGCTTATATTTCATAGCTCTTCTTTTTATTTCTAAGGTCTTGTGTAATCCAAAACTATATGCATGCAATTCAAGTGATGGCTGTATTATTGTGGCTGACAGATCAGTGGCACTTCTTGATAGCATTTGCCAGTCTTTTCAGATGCACATTCAGTTTGGTGAGTTTATTGTTTTGGAATTAAACTAACTGTAAGTGAAAATTGCGTATGGATTCAGTTAATTAAAAACAGCATTATTATTTTTTAACTGAAAATACAGGAAGTATCCTTCATCAATATATCCTAGATTTAAAAAAAAAACAAAACAACCCATCATTATAACAGAACATTTGTATAAACAATACAGCACCTCTGTTGCCTCTAGAGGTCATTAACAAAGCTCCTATTAACTTTATTGGGGATGTGTCTGAGTGCAGAGGTCCACCTATATGAAACTCTTTGCAGGATTGAGGTCTGAAGTCTCAATTCTGGAAACATTTATGGGTGAGCTTAATATTAAATATGTGGGGAATCCTAATGGCTTCTGTAGGACTATTCACATGAATGAAGATGTGTGTGTATTTGCAGGATTGGGATCAAAAAGTGAAACTACAGATATGATCCAAAGACTCCCCAATTTGCATCTTGAGTGAAAATTGGGAGAGATCAAATCTATATAACCATGGAGACAAACTATATCTGCTATTTTTATTACCTTAAAAGTACGTAATATGTGAGAAAGAAACATGACCAACTAATTGCTTTTAGTTGAAAAAGATTTATTAACACAAGTTAATCAAAACCATTTATATTATAGAATACAAAACCCTGTTGATATTAGAACAGTGATTTACCAGCTCTTCACACAAAATGAATTGTGGACAATTTTTAGAATCATTATATTGGTCTCAAGCCTGATTTTGGGAGGTTTGTGCTGGGCTATTATAAATTGCTGAACTTGTATTTTTAACTTGTATCAAGGGTGCCTAGAGCACCATTTCTCAAATGCGGCCACAGCAGCTTCTTGGGTGGTGATGGGGAGTGGGGTCAGCAAAGCATGTCTCCGGAGACAGGTGGGATACAACGCTCAAGGAGCAAGGTGAGCTCTCTACCTGGGAGGGGACGGAGGGGCTTAGTGGGGATTGGACTTCAGCCCTGGGGTGGTTAAGCAGTGGGGACTTAGGGAGCCTGGCTGCAGACTAGGGCTCCAGCCATGGGGTTCCAGCCTCCAACCCCTGGCCACACAGTAGTGGGCTCCGATCCCGGTTCTGGCCATGTGGTGCCGACCCCTAATCCTGCCAGCGGCCGCTGGCCCCAGGCGCTGACTCCCATCCGTGTGCATTGACCCCCAGCCCTAGTCACTGATGCCAGGTGCCGGCCCCAGGCACCAACCCTGAGCTCCAGTGGCTGCTGGCCATGGGTGCGGATCCCCGGTGCTGGCCTTGGGCTTCTGCGGGTGCTGGCTCTGGATGCTGCCCCCTTGCCCTGGCCATGTGGCAGCAGGCGCAGGCCCAAACCCTGATGACAGCCAACCCCCAGCCGTGTGCTCCGACCCCCAGCCCTGGCTGCTGACCCCAAGCACTGCTCCTGGATGTCAACCCTTGGTTCTGGCAGGAGCTGGCCATGGGTGCCGATCCCCAGGCGCCAGCCCCGGTCACGCGGAAGCAGGCACCAACCCCAGGCTCTGGCAGGTGCTGGCCCTGGACGCCGACCTCGGGTCATGCAGCAGCAGGCTCTGGCGAGTGCTGGCCCAGGATACTGACTCCTACCCCCAGCTGTGCAGCTGCAGGCACAGACCCCAAGCACCAACCCTGCTGCTGACTCCCGGCCCCAGTCGCACAGCAGCAGGTGCCAGCTCTGGGTTCCGACCCCCACTTGTGTGGCAGTGGGTGCCGATCCCCGGCCCTGGCCACGCAACTGTGGGGGCCGACCCTGGGCTCCAGTGGGTGCTGGCCCAGCGCGCCGACCTCCAGCCCCAGGCGCCAACACACACCTCTGACCATGTGGTGGTGACACCCCCCGCCCCAGCCATCACCCCGACATCTGCTGCCTCACCCCTCCACTCAGGTCTTAACTTGCCAGGACTTGCTGTGAAAAGTGACATTAAACCTATAAATATCACTTTTCACAGCATTATTTTTATTATTGAATCTGCAAAAAAACCCCTACATGAATAAATTGCAATGATCTTGATGTATATACATGCATATTTATTTGTTTTTCCTAAAGTTAATTAAGTATTTTAGAGAAAAGTGTCAGTGCGGCCACCAGCAAGAGTTGGTGGCCGCATTCTGAGGCCACCAAAAAATTTGTTGAGAACCCCTGGCTTAGAGCATGTGGAAGAATGCTCCTTTCTTAGCACTTCTATAAATCAAAATAAATATTTGAAGGAATTTGAAATGCTGCACTACTAACTTTATTCATGCTTGAACTGCATTGTCTATGACAATCTAATATTTGAAATTTTGGTCTGGAATTTTCAGATACTGAAGTGGATGTGGTTGGTTTGTGTCAAAAAGGACAGTTTCTTGTAGTCGGTGAGAGAAGTGGTAACCTACATCTTCTTCATGTACCATCAAAGCAAACTTTGCTAACTAATGTACGGAACTTACTTTTTTGCTCCATTCTCAGTTGCTTGCATGCTTTTTTAGTTGTGTCAAATACCAAAATATTAATAAACTGAGTATCTTGAAGGTGACTCTTGCTTTGGCTGACTATGCATGTTAGGTTATAAGGAACTTTTTTTCCCACCCCCATAAAATGTCCTGCGAGTAACAGATCTAGTGAACTTTATTTAAAAACAAAACACAGGCCTGGTCCCCACTAACCCCCCACTTCGGACTAAGGTACGCAAATTCAGCTACGTTAATAACGTAGCTGAATTCGAAGTACCTTAGTCCAAACTTACCGCGGGTCCAGACGCGGCAGGGAGGCTCCCCCGTCGATGCCGCGTACTCCTCTCGCTGAGCTGGAGTACCGGCGTCGACGGCGAGCACTTCCGGGATCGATTTATCGCGTCTAAACCAGACGCAATAAATCGATCCGAGAACATCGATTGCCTGCCACCGGACCCTCCGGTAAGTGTAGACATACCCACAGCCCCATTTTGTATGAGGATAAGGACTATTTCTCTAAGAGTGTGCAGGATTGATCGCTAAAGTAATTATTTATGTTACCAATTCCTTATTATTCAAAATTGCACGTTAATGCAGAATTTCTGGAGGGAAAATAGTATAGGTTAACATTAATATGCATTATTTCCTAACACATAATTTTTATCCAGTATGGAATAAAATTTGTCTTTATGTTGACTTGTATTTTAGGTTTTGGTTCAGAAATCTGCAAATGAAAAGACTTATCTAAACCTTATTATAGAAAAAGATAATGCAGATGGAGGTACGTTTTTTCTTATAATTCTTCCTAAAAATAGCCTGGTCTTAACTTTCAGAAGAAAAAATAAGATGGATGCGATCTTAACCGTGAGCAATTTATCTGTAATAAAAATGTATGTGCTGTGATAGCTGGATTTGACCCGTTAGGGCTCAACCCTGCAAGTGTGGAGCACTCTGGCCCTGATCTGACCGAGCACATCAGCACATGCCTAACTTTAAGCATAGGAATCCCATTGAACTGCATTCTTAAAGCTAAGCACATGCTTATGTACTTTGGTGGATCAGGGCCAGAGTGCTCTGCACCTTCCAGAGTTGAACTCTTGACTGAGCTCATGTCTGACAACCTCAGGAAAACAAGGAGAAGTGTGCTACTTAGTAACAGTTTGTGTAGGTTATATTTTTCTGTACATCTCCTCTTGCTGTGTATTAATATTTAAAAGTGGATATTCACATGCATTCAGGATATTGTTTAAGAGGCTGTCTCATTGCTCCTTTAAGGCCAGAGCCTGTAAACATACATGTACTTAACTATATACATGTGAGCATTTCCATTGACTTTAGTGGAACTTCTTGTATGTGTACGGTTAAGCACAAGGATAAGTGTTTGCAGAATCCAGACCACAATCACTTACTAAAGTGTTTTGGTTAAATTTAATTTCAGATTTTTAATTTTTTTTATTTATAAAATATTGGGAGATAAGCATGTTATTTGGGATGACTGTACTCCAGAACTTTTCATTTTCCACAGCTACTGTCCCAGGAAAGCTGCTCTGGTTTCCTATATATAGTTTTAATTAATTATTATGCCCCACTTGACAGGTGGCACAGGCAATAGGGCCTGATCCAAAGCCCACTGAAAGCAGTGGAAAGACTCCTATTGACATTGCATCAGGCCCAACCTGAGCATCTGGTTATTCTTGTGATGAAATCTTGACTTCTATGAAGTCAACATCAAAACTCCCATTAACTTTAGTGGTGAAGGATTTCACCCTTATACATTGTAAGTACACTGAGTCTTTAATAGTCATTAGTTTCACTTCTGTTAATCTAATCGAAGAAGCCAAATTGCATTGTTTGCAACTACATTTTGTGGTACTAATTTATATATTGAACTGCTTATTGATTGATTTTTTTTATTTTTTTATTTTTTTTTGGAAAAATTTTTTTTGACAGATCTATTTAAGGTAGTTAGTGACTAAAATTTTATAATGCCTGGTGGATGCTTTTTTAAAAAAAAGTTCTGATGCATGCCTTTTTACCAGTACTGGCTTCTATGTGAAGTACTTTGAGTTCTTTTTTGTTATTTAGAAGTTTGACATCAATATTCGTTTTTTCCTCTCTTTGGCATATGTTCCCTCTGAAACTAACCTGGTTCTGGTTGTTTCTTTCTTTATGCACTACCCGTCTTTGCTGAGGCATCTCTTCAAATAGTACCTAGATATGAATGTCTGGGGTGATACATTTTCATTGGAGAGACTGTAACTTCAGATATCCTTTCCTTCGCTGGTCTGACAGCATTGACCGGTGGGAATTAAGGGGATGAATTTAGGATCTATTCTCTCTGGACACTAGTGTGAGATTTTTAATGTATGTTGTTAGTTTATTTTTAGCAGGTAGCATCTTTTTGGTTGACTTAGAACCAGTTGTGAAAACTTTACTTTATTTTTACATATATGAATGCCTATTAACTTCAGAACCTCATGATTTGGCCTTTAATGGTGCATATGTACTTAGTGACATTAGTGATAAGGTGATTTTTTGTGAAGTTACAATAATACTTAACAGCATCACTAGTATCAACAAAGTTCTATGAATGATGTCATTCAGCTGCTGTTAGAGTTGCATGGGGTAATCTCAGGCTGTGTTATGCATGTATGTTCTTAATTTTGGTTCCACATATATTTTAAATCTTTCTGTGCTTGGTAATGTTCTTACTTTAACAAATAAAATGTAACTAGTTTTCACCAGATTAGAATTTTAAAATAGATCAAAGTTTGAACTAAATAATTTTTACACTTTTAGAAACTTAAGTTTGTTGTATTTGTGTTTTATTTTTATAGGAATCTATCATATATTCATTCTCACAAGCAATGGATTATTTTGCATTATGTGCGTCCCACTTGCAAAAATTCAGGAAGGTATGATGATACAACTCATGTTTAAAATAAAATTCTGGATCGCTGTGTATTAACCTATAACAACTAAAATACTTGTGTGCTGCTTTCTGTAGTGGCTAAGAGTCCAATCCTATGAAGTGCTGAGTGACCTCAACTCCCATTGGCTTCAGAGGGAGCTGAGAATGTTCAGCAACTTCCAGGAAATGGTCTTAAAAACACTACGAATGAGTAAGATAGTGTGAACTAATTGTGAATGATGCAAGGTTTTAGTTTGTCTAAAAAACAAAAACAAAAAAAACAAAACCCTAGTTTTGTATACTATTCCCCCCTGCCCCCAACCCTCCCTCCCCCGCAAATTACTTATAGTTTACATTCCCTTCGCTAATTCTGTTTGTTTCTTATTGAGAGTATTGCTTGTTACAGGAATAGAATTCCAAGTCATAGTATTACTGTGTTAGTTATATTGAAGAATATTATTAATTACTTTAATGAGGTCACCAACAGCACCGGACCACCCTGGGCTTACAAAAAGTTAATTTTCTATAACGCCTGACCACTGGAAAACCATGTGAACTTTGATTATAGTGGTGTTAGTGCTGTACAGAGCTGTCAGGTTGGCATTACAGCTATCCAATATGAAACTATGAAATTACGAAACTATATTTTTTGTTTACTTTTTTTAATTGTTTTTATATAGCAATTGACAAGATGGACATGATTACAGCAAAGAAGGTAAATGCAGTATCTGCTAGTGTGCCACCTGGTGTATCTGTTACAAATTTCCAGTTTACAAAACTTTGATATGTATAGCTTATCAAACACTTTTTGTTTGAAAATTTTTTAATTGCTGTAAAGCTAACTGATAAATGGGTAAACTGAAGTTTTCTTTACATCCTAAAGTTAGCATTTAAGTTTTAACAAACTTATTTATTATTCCATAAATAACTCTGTTTTCATTTTTCCAGTTACAAGGAATGATCAAGACTGCTTATATTTCTACAAAGGATTATCACACCCTTGGTTGTCTGAATTTTGTGATTGGTGACTCGATGAACAACATCCTGCTGATAATTGGGGTAAATTTACATACTGATATTTTACTGAAAAAATTTTTATGGAGACAAATGATTAAAATTATCTGATGCATTAAGATGTCTATAAATGTAATGATAGTCTGCAATATCAGTAATCTTTTGATCGATTAAAAGACAATGTCAAGATTTTAGTTTTAAAGGGACAATTTGTTATTTCAAAACTGGGCATAGTGCTATGACGGTTGATGGTAAATGTGTGGCGCTTTACTAGTGACTATACTAAATTGCGGGATTTTAGTTCATCTGCATGTGCTCTTGTATTTCTAATCTAATCCTTGTTCTCAGAGGGCCCAATCTAATGTCAACTGAAGTCAATGAGAGTCTTTTTATCGGGCCCACATTCAACAGACTTTTGCCAAAGTACAGTATAAAGTCCCAGTCTGCCGAAGTGCTTAAGCACGTGCATAGTCCCATTGATTTTAAGGGGATGAAAATTATGGACATACTGAAGCACTTTTCTGGACTTGGGCTCAATGTGGTCCGATAGATACATACTACCTATGGTCTTGATCCAAAACCCATTAACTTCATTGCAGGTCTTTCCATTGATGGGCTTTGGATCAGGCACAATGTCCTACTTGGATGCAAATTGTCTGTTTGTAAATGTTCCATGCTTTTGGAAGAGCACCCCCCCCCCCCCAAAATCTATTTTAGTGGGCAAGAATGATTGATTTAAATATTGTGATATAGTCAGTTCCTAAAAATAGGAAAGGAAAGAAGCTACTTTGATTTTTTGAAATGTTTATCTTAACTATTAAGAGGCTGTGTAGACTACTCAGCATGATTTGCAAATTCCTAGAAGCCTTTTTCTATTAAACTACAATGAATGAGACAAACTTGACAACTACCAGAATTTCTAATATACAACCAAATTTTGTTTTGTTAAACAGGGTCAAGGAGACTGTGTGCTCTCCAAATGGGAGGTGGATCCTAGTAAAAACCTGGTGTCTGTTCAAAGTTTTGCTGATTCGAGTATGATTAAAGGTAAAACTTTAAAAAAATTTGCCTGTAAAATAAGAAGTCTATTTATATAATTAGATAGGAATATAACTGAAAATATCTTGAGCTAATTTTTGTAATTGTTAGTTTACTGTTTTAATAATGCATGTAGTATTGCAAAAGGAGACTTTATTTTGGTGAGTATATACTGCAAGCCTAAATCTGTGCTTCAAAGTCGTTAACTTTTTGAAACCGATTTTTCTGCAGTGAAGTATTACAAGATGACCTACAGCTGGATTTCCATTTTTTACAGGGTTGAATAAACTTTTTCCGTTAATCTGTTTTCAAATATTTGTCTCTAGCTGAGGAGTGAATGGGAGCATTGTTTAGTAATGTTATTGTTCTTCCTCCTGGGCTTACTCCTAAAAGCTGCTGAGCACTCTGGTTTGATTCCAACAAAGCAGTTCAGCAGATAAAAACTTAAATGCTTTCTGGATTGGGGCCTAACTGTGCCACTAGGATGACTGACTGTGTAAGATCCATTTTAAAAACTCTAAATAAATAAACTGCTTTGTAAATGGGTATTTCCTCAAAATATTTTCAATTCAAATAAGTTTTTCCCAGACACACACATAACTTCACATTTTGCTGTTTTCTTTCCTAGATGCAGTGCAATTTCAGGTCATAGACAATTTGTTGTTTGTCTTGGATAAGGAAGTAAGTATCATGTCACTGATCTGTCTGAAATTGCTTTTACAATGATTTTTTTACCTAATGATTTTAAAAAACTTTTATAAGGTAGAAAGATGCCTTTCCTTATAGAGGAGTTGATCTTGCAATGTGCTTTATTCTTTTGATAGAAACACTTCAAGACCTGGTACACTTATTTACTGTATTGTAAATATATTGGTATCCTCCTTTTTGGACCTGCCAATCTAATAAAATATGTCTTGATTATGTCAAGAAAGTGGATACCTGACTTTGTTTTCTTCTAGAACATTTTGAGCATGTGGGATGTTTATTCTCTTACCTTGACTTGGGATTGGCCTTCAGTTCATATTGAAGAATTTCTTCTAACTACAGAATCAGATTCTTCTTCAGTCATAAGGTAAATGAAGAATTAAAGTACCATCTTTAGACTATGAAGGGTCTATTACTGCAGGAACTGTCCAACCCTCATTTGACTTCCTGTAGGTCTTGGGGTAATCCCCAGTTGGCAAGGACAGGAACTAAAGCTGAGATTTAACCATCGGGGAGTCTAAGGATTGAACTGCATGGTATGACAGATCTCATTTTTGCTTCTCGCAGCATTCCACTGACCTTTTTCTAGCCCAGTAAAGCACAATACTGGACCTGCAGCCCAAGTATCCTTGACTTCCTTCCAGAGAGGGTAAAAATGAGGCCTCCTGCGTAGTGACTCTCCTTATTACTATTAAAGCAGTTTAGAACCCTCCCCCTAGAATTGCAAGCATCATTTTGGCCAAACTCAGCTGCTGGATTGAGCACTGGAGTATTGCTCTCAAGACTATGTGAAATACTGACATCCATAATAACTAGAATTTATATAGCATTTATCTTCAAAGTAGGAAAATAAGTGGTATTACATTTTGCAGGTGGAGAAATTGAGGCACAGAGTTTAGGTGAATTGCCTACAACTACAAAAGAAATTGGTAACAGAGCAGAGATTAGAACACAAGAATTCTAGCTCTTACCATTAGACCGTACTTGTCTTCCCAGTTTGTCACCACATGCATGGTTTCAAGCTTGGAAATTGAACTCCTATCTGTGGAAGCAGAAAAAGAACTGACAGAAAGGAACTGCAAGGAACTTGCTGTACCTAAACAAATAGTGAAACTCTGTTTTTCTCCGACATATCCTATGTATGGTAACATACTGTGTTACTCTAGGGCCATATACTGTAGTAGTACAATAGCTCAGTTTTCATAGAATACCTACATTTTGCAAATTGTTTCAGTATCTTTTTTATAAACTTCATAATTTAACATAAGATTGATTGTGTTTTTTTCCCCTCTTCTTTATAGACAAGGGATTGCCAGCCTTAAACTAATAACCTTGACAGTACCTGTTAACAAACAGGTACAAATCTCTTTTTTATCTATATTCTGTTTTATTTTGATTACACAGCAGTTGAAAAGCATGAAGATATGAGACGGCTGACTGTGCATGTAGTCAATAGTTGCCTTTTTCTCAGTGTTTGCTAATTTCACGCCAACCTTCTGTTTCAGTTATCTTAACTCCAATGCCTGTTCACATTGGGCAACTATTAGAAAGCAAAATAACTGTTGCTTTTTATACCAGTTTGGGGTTTCTTTAGTGCAGACATGCTTGTTTTTAAAAATATAATAAATATAGATGACATCTAAAACAATGTTCAACTTAAATTTTTGGCGTTCGTCCTCTGGGGGGGCTCCAAAAAGTGCTCTATAAATTTTCTACCTCATTCTATAGAAACATTCCAGAAAGAATCCTGCAAATAACTGTGGGGATTAATTTATTTCATCAGGCAGCACCAAATTTTATGAGTTCTACATTTACCTTTTTGTTTTTTTCCCTTATTTTATAGATGAGAAACCTCATGGTTTTTTCACTGCCTGCAATGCACCTGCTCTATTCTTTAGAAGTGTCTGTTGTTTCTTCACTCGTTCGAAGTGGAATCAGCACAGTATGTTTATATTTTTAAAAAAAGTTAATTAAGTGTTTTAATATGTATAACTTCTAAGCAGTTGCTATGTTTATTTCTTTTAGATTAGAGCCCCAAAAGTGGTAAAAACTATACATGCATATAAGAACAATTCCTTCCCCTGATGATCTTACAATCTAAATTTAAAAAAAAAATAATAATAATAATAATCCAAAGGACGGAGGAAAGAGATAAATTATACAAACAGTTATCAGGGTGGTGCTGAGCCCATGTCTTGTTAGTTTAATATTTTTATATTATTGGCAGCTGCCAATAAATCTTGTTGTTAGATTTATGGTTTGCGTGGCTTTGTTTTCTTAGCATAAACAATTTTTTTTTTTTAGGTGATGCTGCTGAGATAGGTTTTTATGCTAGATTTAATTGATGAGGTGACATCTTGACAAATGGGTTTTTGGAGGGATATTCCAAACACAATGGGCAGTTTGGGAGAAGGAGCTGAGAGATAGCCAAAGGGTTATCAAGGCTTGTGTCATTGGTAGAGTGGAGCGGGTATTGGGAAATGTGAGTGGATACCAAGACAGAGGTGTAGGTAGCTGTGCATTACTGCCCTCATTTTCAAGGTGCTAAATAAGTTCTAGATTGGCTGTTCAGCACAGTGCAGAGCTGGTGAAATGACTCAGGAGTGTAATATGTTTGAAGCACTTGGCAAGAAAGGTTATTTGGGCAATGGCATTTGGAGACAATAGAGGCTAATATCAAAGACCAAAGAAGAGGAGATGATGATAGTCAAGACAGTAGGTGGTCAGGACAGAAACTTTGGCTTTCTAGATGAAGAGGAAAGGTTGACTTTTAAAGATGTGAAGGAAGAAGTGACTGTCAAAGTTCAGGGCCACTCCACCTGTATGCCTCTCCATGGTCCCTTAGGGCCTCCACTTTAGACTCCTGGCTCTTGGGTAGACACCTGTGTGTGTCTCCCTCCTGACCGGGTTTTTTCCAGGCTGCACGGTTCCTGCCTACACTGTGATATTTCCAGCGAGCCAGACTGCCTACACAGGCCAGCATCTGTGCTTCACTTTTTTTCCCAGAGGCTATGAACAGCAATAATTACCAGCAGTCACAAGTGACCACACAGCTCTTTTGTAAGCAAGTACGTTTATTTTTAAGGTGAAAACATTACAGAGAAAACATTTAAAAATAATAAAGGAAACTAAACACTTGCTAAAAAGCTTATCAGAGATCACCCCATCCCCGACTCCAACCTCAGACTCTGGGAGATGTTAGTCCTTCAAAACCCACAACTGTTTTTTTCCCATTGTAATAAGTTCATAACTGTCTCAGATTCAGAACCAGAACAACCATGAATAGTTAGATTTTTTTTCTTTATACTGCTTGGGCCTTTGATCTTGGCCTCATGTAACAGGTGCACCACAGACAAAGCTCCACTGCTGGGGGCATATCTTGAAAAGGCTGGGTTTTTGTATAACCAGAGGTGGGCCATTTGCATTCACTTCCCCCTAGATATTTACCCGGAAATCCACTTTACATATATTGTCCCAAATGTCCATTCTTGTTAGGCATATTGTTCAGTATATTCCTTTTGATCATCCAGGCCTTGCATTCCATTTCCCCCAAAGAGGTTACATACAATCCTGGCCTAAAGTAACACAAACCATTAATTTAATACATTGGACCTCAAAAAATATTGAAACTTAATTCAATAATGCCTCCCAAGGATACTGCAGGAAATTGCCATATCTGTCAAGGTGCTATGGCCTGGATGTAGGAAAAGAAGGTGAGGGCGAAGTCAGAAATGAAACTACTGTTGAGGGTTTGAGTGTCAGAATGAAAGTGTCAACAGTAATTGAGATGGGATAATGGGGGGATTTTGGGTAGAAAGACGGAGTTCACTTTGGGCCATCTTAAGTTTTAGATGGTGGCAGCCATCCTGGACAAAATATTAGTGAGACCGCAATAGATGAGATATTGGATAAGAGAAGAGAAATATCTACATTCCAAATTAATAACGTCTTCATTATTGCTAGTTGCTTTGTACTGCTTGAGATTTATTTTTTTGTAACTTTAGTTTCTAATAATTGTCTACTGCAGGATACAATATATTTTTTGGAAGGAATTAATGAAAATCACCAAAAGTAAGTCATATATTTACGTTTAATTAGATTACTGTTATATGGAGATGTGCCCAATTATTTTATATCCATACACTATCATAATTCCATAATCACTTTCAGGTCCCCTGAAGGCCCGGTGTCTGTTTTAGTATTGAGAAGTTTAACAGAAGCCTTGCCAGAAAACAGGTATATTTTCTGCTTTGAAATTTTGCTTTCTCTTTAAGTAACTTTGATACGTTATCACGCTTTATTTAATTTCGCTCCCTAGATTAAGACGGTTACTTCACAAACACAAGTTTACTGAAGCTGAGAATTTTGCGATTCAGTTTGGACTGGATGTTGAGGTAAATGACTCATACTTGGCAATAAATTAAGAGATTAATTTGTGAGATTGAATTTATGAACCGAGTTTCTGTCTCTGTTAATTTCTTAATAGGATATAAAACATTCAAATTGTGAATTAGCTTTTAAAATAAACTGATTTAAGATTATTGTGTGAAAGAAGTAAATTTTCATGTGACGTAACTAATATACCTCTGAACCATTCTGCATAAAGTACTGTATGCCTTCTGATGGAGGTTACCCATATAAGCATCAGGGGGTGTAGCACTGTTTGAAGAGCAGCACTTAATGTATGTTGATTAACAATAATAAGACTGGTTGGCTTGAGTCATTGCATTATTATTAGAACTTCCTTGGGGTATTGGATCTAATCCTGCAGGGTCCCTCAATTCCTATTAGAGACCTCAGCACTTCCCAGGGGAAGCTCTCTTGGCCTTATTCTGAACCTGAACTATTTCTTTTATAGACAGACCCTTCTCGGTTGACAAAAAATCATGTTGGGGACAATGCTGCACTAGCTTTTTCTATGGCAATTCATGGGAATTTTGCCATTTGACTCGAATAGTGGCAGAAGCTGAACTGTAGCATTCGTCTTAGACACGAAATGCTAATTGTTTATGTGCACTAGAAAATTTGATTAATCATATTTTCTGAAATTGATCACGACAAAGATTAGAATTTATCAACAAATAATTTTACTTAGAAAGAGAGTGAGTTAATGGGTGATCAAGGATTAGCAGCATTTTTTGATTAGTTAACTTTATAGTTCTTCAATGATGAGTTAAAATAGCCATAGGCTCTTTTTTTAAAAAGAAAAAAGAATTTAATCTTTCCAGAGTCCTGAAGATAAATAGGAGTTTATAAAATTAACACAACTTTAGAAAACATATGGAAAAAGCCTAAAGGACTCTATCACCCACCTCGCACTCCCGCGCAAACAGTAAGCCAAAAAGTACCGCACTCCCGCACAAACATGTAGTTTAGTAAGCCAAAAAGTACCATGATAGTTAAATACTTAAATGAGGACATGCACCTTATTTGGACCTAGTTTCCTCCAGAATAATATTGTGATCTGACCATGTGATGACCTTTCAACTACAGAGAGAGATTATCTCTTTAAAGAAGTAGGATGCTAGTTTTAAAATTGTCTGCCTTTGTTTTTTAAAACAGCTTGTTTACAAAGTAAAAGCAAGTGCTATTTTAGAGAAATTGGCTTCATCTTCCATTGGGAGTTATGGTCAAACAGTTTGGTTAGACCTTGTGGATGAAGCTAAAGAAAATCTGCATAAAACACAGGTAAATGCTTTATATGTTGCATGACTCTTATTGTACGCATTCAACCAAGCTGAAAGGGAGCCGAGAATTAAGAATTTTAAACTGTTTCTTTAATCAAACAGGATAACCATTTTGTCGTGGATTACTGTATAAATGCTCCATGGCCAACGTATGAAACAACTCAGGAAATGTTAAACTACGCTAAAATCAGAGTAAGTTTTATATGAAATTGCTCATACCAGTACATTTCTGCTCCGTTTTCCCACTTGACTTGAATGACTGTCACTCCTACAAGGGATGTTGCAGCTCAACAAAGAATGATACTGTTTTGGAGGACTGGCCAAAAAATTATGCAAACTAAGGGCTAAGCAAAAGGAGAAATGCTGTTGAGTACACTTTGTTGTTGCTGCTCCACGCTAGGGTAAAGCCTATTTCCAGTTAATGCTGACTGTCAACAGCAAGCATGCCAGACACATTGCCTAACATGAAAATCATTTCTACTTGGAGATGTGGTGTGTGGGCTAGTTTTCTAGATGACTTTCCTTGTGCTCTTGAGTGTTGTGAAGGGATCCTTTTCCTCTTTCCCCTATGCAAAGAGCAGGACAGGGTTTCGTTTGCACATTGGACACCAGGATTTAGTCTTGGGAGCAGGCCTACCAAGCCCTTTGCATGGACTGAAAACTAAACATTTGAATTTTTCATTCTTTTCACATTCCAGACTTTCCTGCCTTATTTAAAAGAACTAGGTAGATGTATTATGGCCCTGATCCTGCAAACACTGCATACATATAGAGCCCTGCACAGATGTGTATCCGCATCCAATCCACAAAAATTATCTGCAGATATCCACTGATATCAGTGGATTTGCTGGGCTTTACACTGGGGGCTGGGCTTAGGCTCTGAGGCATCATTCTCCCTGCCACCCCTTTGCCGGAGCCCAGTCGGGGAGAGCCATATGGGCAGTTGTGGGGAGCCTGCGTGGAGTCATGGATCCTCCACCTGTCCTCGGCTGGACGGACAGCCTGGAGGCCGGGGACACAGCCGGGGGCTGCTCTCAGCCCACTCCCCCAACACACACACACACACCACGGGCAAATGGAGGGTTCACCGCAGCTCCCCAGCTGGCCTCCACGCTGTCCTGGGAGGAGGGAGACCTGTGGAGCAGCCCGGGGGCCACTCAGGCCCCCTGCCCAGGGGAGGTGGAGGGTCCGCTGCAGCTGCCCACCCAGCTCTTACCGTGACCCAGGTTGCAGCTCCGACCCGGGCCCCCGTGCGTATTCAGCAGAAATGGTCCACGGATATAAAGCGGATACCCACAGATTTGCGGGGCTCTACATACATGCAGAGATCCCCTGGAAAGACTGAGAACTTGCAGGATCAAGTCCTTGATTTATGAAGATACTAGTTTTTTGTTAGTGTTTACTTTAAAATTCTATAGTGCTGTGCAATATGTGATACATTATGCATCTACGGTATTGCCAACTATTGTGTGTTAATACATTCATTTCAGATCTTGAAGAGAGATGACAAAATGATTGCTTCCTTATCAGATGGGGTTCAAGTGTCCATAACAGAAGTAAGAGAACAAATAAAAATTGCCTTTATTTTAAAAATGGTTAACTTCCTTTAAACAGTTAAGCAATTTTTAAAATTGGATTAATGTCTATACGTCTTAAAAATTTAATCTAAAAATACTCTTAAAATATGAGAAGAGATCCTGATATTGATATTCCTTTCAGCATGAAATGTTTCCTCTTGCTATAGAAATGAATGCTTCTTAAGTACTCTAGAAACCAGAGAGATCAATCTGATGTTTGTGTCTTGAATTTTTAATATTGTTAAGGAGCTTTTAAACAACTATAAAATGTTTTTGTGTTTATTCAGCCATGTTGTAGCTAAGATGGTATTCTTACAGTGTACAGGAGGTGGAGTATAATAATATGTACTAAGTAAATTGTCCTGCTTGACTAATTGGTTAGAGATTTTGGAAACCACCTGTACCTATCATTTTTATATTGTTTTTTTCTTAACCATTTTAACATCACTCTCTGAATATCTAGAGTTTTCCCTTCAACTAAAATAACTCCTTTATTTCTGTACAGGTACTGAGAGCTCAAGCAAGGCTAACTACTTTCTATGGAGTCTTTGGACCAGAGAAATTCAGGTTTCCATTATTATTATTATTTTTTTTAATGTTGGGGCTTTCCACTTGGTGTGTCCTCCTTCACTTCTACTTTTACTCCCTTCCCCCCCCCCACCCCCAGAGCAGGTAGTGGGAAAGCGGCAGAGCTCCACTTCTGTACCTAACATGGCAGCTGAGCTAGCACAAAGGAGAGGGAAGTAACCTGGCTGCAGTAAGCTACTTCTGCCCCAGGAACATGGTGGGAGAAAGAAAGGAATTTTGACCATCAGTCATGGTTCCTTTACTCTGAGTCTCAATTTTTCCCCAGAGCTGCTCGTGGTGTTAGCCAAAGGCTCAATCTAGTACGTCAGGCTTTTTCCTTTTCCTTCTATGGTCTTGTTTTTTAATTTCCTATCTGCATAAGATGTCAGCCTGCTCTGCTGTTTGTCTGCTTGCTTGATTTATTTATTTATTACAAGCAAATTAAGCAGAGAGAAATGTGTATCTTCCTTATATGGGGGTCTAATTTTCCCTCTATGCCTGTATGCAACCATTAGGTTGGTGGTAGTTCTGCTACACACATAGGGGAAAATACACTCCAGTGCCTTTTTTTTTTTTTTTTTGGACATTAGTATTCATTCTTTCATTGGGCTCATGATATACCATCAAATAACTGCATTGTGCCTCCTTGCAAAACAAAATCTGAGGAGGCCGGAAGGGAGCACGTAAAGAAACCCTGGCCATTTGAACCAGAAGAGAAGTCAAGCCAAGCCTACGTGGTGAAAATATGTAACCTAGATTTTTCTGTTGCAGATGCTTTAGTTTAAGCATTATTTAGCAGAAAGTTGGTATTTGTGGATGTGTGCCATAAGAAGGATATGATTTTTCAAAATCTATATTCACTTTACCACTATCTCTGTTCTTTAAAAACATGTTGGAATGTGTGTATGTATGTGTAATATATCTTTTAAATACTGTACATGAAAGCCTAATCACTTTTCCTCATCATACTCTAGTGGAATTGCTTGGACTGAATTCTTGAATAATGAAGATATTTTCAAGAACATTCTTTTTCAGCTACAAGAAGGCAATCTCCCTTGTGCGCAATACCTCTGGCTTAGGCATCAGGTATGAAGTCTCAGGTGTTTTTTTAAATCTCTGTTGTTCTAGAAAGACCAGTATTAAACACCTCCTTAATAAGTAGAAAGTCTAAGAGGATCCCATCTTTGATGAGGCTGATTACATTATCCTATTTCCTTTGCATTCTGAACTTGTTACTGGTTAGACAAATTAATTTCTGTTGTAACATTACAGATAAGTCCTTTTGGGGGGGATGCCAAAGCCTTGAAAGATGACATTTTTGAGACTCTGTGAGGCTTGCCGTCTTGTGTTTACCTTCTCAGGAGCCATGGACCTTGCTCACTAACAGAATTTTTAAGGCTTGCTTAAGACTTGTTTGACTGCTGCCTTGAAAATGCTTTAAAAGCAGCTATGTGAATTGAGATGTAACAAATCCAAAATGGTGGCCACAAGCTATTGAATTTCCCATTGTCTTGCTGGAGAGAGCTAGAGATCCATAACTTTTTGGTTTTCTAAAGCAATGGCATTGTAAGCCCATTTCTGCTTCCACTGAAGTTTGCAGCAAGATTGTGTTCTATATATTGTGATAAATTCACTTCACTTAAGTTTTGTTTAACTTGACTACACTCTCTTTAACATGAGAATTTTTTCTTGATTTCATATCTGTGAATGTCCAAACCCTTCACTAATATAAAGAGCCATGTTAGAAAGAGAAGTATCTTTATCTGATATTATATAATATCATATACACTACACTAAAAACATAATTGTTTTGCTTTTATATCTTAGGCAGATTTTGAAAGCAGCTTTGATGTGAAAATGTTGGAGGACCTGCTTAACATAATCTGTACCACCATTCCTGTAAAAGAACTGTGTCTGTGGTTAAAAAATGTTGTGATTCCTTTTGTAAGGAGGGTTGTGCCAAAAGGACAGGTAAAACTATTAAAAGAAACATCCATGCAGATGACTTTTATATAAAATATTTTTTTCAGATTAAGGTACACTATTATATGTAAGCCTCTTGCAGAAATGGTATTTTTTATACTCAGAAAAGCCATTTCTTTAGTATTGTGACTTTCTGCAATTTGTTTAAAAAATATTAATAACATTACTTCATATTATTGTAAATGTTTTGCGTTAGCACACAACATTTTAATCACTTTTTGCATTTCAGAAAATATTAGCAAAATGGCTGGAACAAGGAGCTCGAAATCTTGAATTAACTGATAAGGTAAAGTACATTTATGCTGCAAAAACCTTGTATTTCTACATACGTTGTATTTCTACACTTGTACTGATAGTCTCACTAATTTCTAATATTTTGGCTAGGCAAATTGGCCAGAAAATGGACTTCAAATGGCAGAGGTGTTTTTTACAAGTAAAAATCCAGGTGAACTGGGACTGGCATCTTCCTGTCGTTGGATTCCCTTGGTAAGGAGTATAGTTAATTGATTACACTATGATATTAAATATTTACATTACTGGGACAGAGCTCTTAACATGTAGTCTTTTTATAATCTGATTGCTAAAACCCAGCATTAGCAATAAAATACATATTCTTTCGGTGAGGGAAGATTCATTTCAGGGGAATGAGGAATTAGGTTCCTATCTTCCTTTGTCTTATCTTTTAGCCATGTTAACAAATGTCCTTTTTGCTAGTCTTAAAGTATTTGCAGTTCTGAAATTGGAATGTGACATGTCTCTCCCTAGCCCAAAGGGGGGCAGGGGAGGGGGAATTACTTATAGCTTGTCAGAAAGTTCCTGACTGCTCTTCTCAACAAATCTTTTGTGAAATGCTGAACTCGTTTCAGTGATTATGCAAACCAAATAAATTATGGTAGCTCTATCAGACAGTTTGTTTACTGCTGTCTCTTCAGCAATCCAACATGATATGTTTTTGCAGTTTGTCACTTTTATTGTGTTGTGACAAATCATAACACTTAGCAGATGCCTGTATTCAGTTCAGTTAAGTTGAGAATCTCAACTCTTGCTATAAATCCCTATATATGAAGGTAGTAAATCTACTATAGTACAATTTTGTATAGCATCTGCAATATAACAATATTACAGAATGATTTATGGCTTTTAAAAAAGACACATTATCAGGAGGACAAACTTATTAGCAAGACACTAAAAGGCTACCGTATGGGGAGTGCCCACCAGTCAGGTTCAGGGTCCAACTCAGACACACAGATAATAATACAAAACGAAGATAGAACTCCCTTTGTTTCTTCTTCACTTCTTCTAGAGCCTTCTGGTTGCAGTGAAGAGGGGCAAAATGGTGTTTGCAACTCTACCTCTCACCAGCCTCAATTTTTTTTTTAAATCCTATTCCTACATGAATAATTCTGGTGTCTATTAGTCAGGTTTTCTTAGCAGCAGCATGAAATTGACAGGATTCTTGACAGTGTCACTACTGAATAGAAATGGTGAAACTAATTAGTCTTGTTTAACTTGTTGCTGTTTGCCAAAGTTCTGGACCATGGCAAAGGCAACGAACATGCCTATTTGTAGGGGCAGGAAAATGATACTGAATTGGCTTATGTTCAATTCACATTTGAAAGAGTATCTCCACAGAAGTAAGACCAGCAACTTAGTTGATTTTGTTTTGTTTTAATGACAGCTTAAATTCCACAGAAATAGGACTTCCCCACCTTCCCAGGCCACGGGAATGTAGGCACAAGTAGCTTTTTCAAATCTTGGATTAGTCCATGCAAATAAAAGTAATTTATGAAGGTTATAGTAATATGTATTCTATAGATACAGTAGCACCTGTAGATAGGGTGGGACAGAGGTGACAAGAAATAAAGTGCAAAACAAAGCAAACCAACTGCTCATTGTCTCTTCCCACTCCTGATATGTCCCATTTTCAGACTATGGGCTGACTTTTTTTAGTGTATGTTTTTTATGAAAACAATAGCAGTTCTGCAAAGTATGCAAACTTCAGACAATTATCGATTAAGCTCCTCAGGAAATTTTTCTCTATTATGTTTCAGAAGTGTGGTGATTGCGAAGAGGTACATCGGTTAAAAAAGCTTGTAAATGATTTACAAGAGTTGGAAGATCTCCACAAAAAGTACAAGTGCAAACTAGCGCTCTGTGATTTTGAGAAGGTAATATTGCAGGCATATTAAAAATAATCTGAGTACTGTCTATATGGTTGACACTTCATAAAAATCACTGGAACAGAATAGTTCTGTGGATTATTGAGCATAGTATTTCAAGCCAAGAACTACATAGTAATAGTCCCTGCTCTGACACCAACCTTTTGGTTTCATGTTCACTTAATGGCATATAGAGTACACTCAGCTAGCATGGGTATAAATACCAGTGTAGATGGTGAGGCTCTGCTTAGGTGAGTAGAGTACAAACATGCCAAACCTTTTTACAAGCCCAAACACTGCCTCCCACATCTACAGTGCTATTTTTAGCAGTCTAGAGTCCCGCAGCCTCCCTGCCCCCCCAGGACTTTTCATTGCTGCAGGTAACGACACACCAAAGTGTGGACACAGCTCACTTTTAACTGCAGCATTTGCCACCCTCCTGCATCAACGGGTGAGTGAACTTGATGGGGCCAGCAGTGAAAAGGAGATAGTCCCAGTAGCAAGGGAGGGAGACACTCCCCAAATGACAATAGGTAGTGCCTCCCCGTGGGAATCCCAGGCCTCGTCTACACTGGGGGGGGGGGGGAAATCGATCTAAGATATGCAACTTCAGCTACGAAAATAGCGTAGCTGAACTCGACGTATCTTAGATCGACTTAGAATTACTTCACGTCCTCGCGCTGTGGGATCGACGGCTGCGGCTCCTCTGTCGACTTTGCTTCCGCCTCTCGCTGAGCTGGAGTTCAGCAGTCGACAGGAGAGCGATTGGGGATCGATTTATCATGTCTACGCTACATGCGATAAATCGATCCCTGATGGATCGATCGCTACCTGCCGATCCGGCGGGTAGTGTAGACGTACCCTCTGGCACCCATTGGCCAGCTGGGGGAGAGAGGTGCTGATTGGCCAACATTTCCCAGAATTCAGCCCAGTTCAGGGGCCATGTGGAGCCTCTTTTGGCTCTGTGCCAGCAGCCCACTACCCACTCAAACTAGGAATAAGAACCCAGCCTGACAGATGCTGTGGGTCTAGCTGATCACCTATTTAGGGGGTCAGGAATGAGGTTTTTCCCATGTGCCAATTGGCAGAGGATCAAGGAGTATTTTGTTTTCCTCGCAGCACTTTCAAGCCACAGTGGGTTGAGTAGGAACACACTTAGTACCTGTAGCTGATCACTGCTGACTCACCGGTGCAGCGCCTCCTGCTGGTCAGTCCTGGAATTAGCTTATTCAGCTCGGGAGCACCCTCCTCTGGCCAGTTTCTCCCTGCCCTTACCTGCCACTCTGCAGTCCCTTTATCTCCACCACATATAGGCCCCATGTGCCTCCTGGACCACGGTGTCCCTTACCTTGGGGTGCTGCCCCTCACCCAGGGAACCCCACTCGCCTCAGTGACCCACTGCCAGTCCTCATCTAGCCCTTTACTCAGGGGCAAACTGCAGTCTGCAATGGCCACTCATCATTGGCTAGGGGTTGGACCTGCAGCCCCAGTACCTCCTTAAGCCTTCCTGTCAGGCCTCTGCCAGGGAGGTCGCCAGGCCTGAGCTCCCCAGCTCAGCCTGCCCCTTCCCCAGCACTGCTCTGTTGAAGGGACCCTGTGCTCCCAGGCAGCCCAGGCAGCCCAGTCAGTCAGTCAGTCAGTCAGTCCTTCCTTCCTTCCCCCCCCCCAAGGCTGGAGTGAGACTGCCTGTCTCCTAGCTCATAGCCCTTTTTATACCAGCCCTACCGGGCCTGGATTGGCTGCTACCTGCCTTCATCTGATTGGCTTCTCGGGCAGCCCTTTCCCAGAGCTGGTTTTAACCCCTTTCTCCCCGGAGTGGGGTGCTTGCCCTGCTACAGGACCTACCGGGTATTGGGGTGGAGTTGTTTGTTCATCACAACTTGCGTCGGGTTTCCAGTGCAGTTAAGAGAATACCGTGAACAGTTCCCAGAGGTAAAAGACTTGGGATTTTGGTACTGGGCCTTGGGATCAAGTGATAGGGTGAGACTTTGGCCTTTGTGGGCCAAGGTCAGACCTTGTGATCCTTGCAGGCCGAGGTCCTCACCCTGCTACATCCTCTGTCTCCCTTGTGGTGGGGAGGGTGATAAGACTTGGAGCTCAGACCTGGGGGTTGGCTGAGTAGAGTCTACCCTGTGTTATGGGCTATGTGGTAAGGAGCCCTGTAATCCCTGCACTGGAACCAATTAAATGCCTGGTATAAGAGAATTTGAGTGATAGGCAGGTAGCACCCCTCCATTTGTTAAAGTTGTGACCCCCTGCTTAATTCCATGCATGTGTCTGTCCTCATTTTGCCACTGTGTCCATATCAAGTAGCTACATGTACCCTCCATGCTGTTGCAAGTGTAGACAAGGCCTTTGACTTTGGGTGGATCATTTAATCTTGCTGTGCCTTACTTTCCCTATACATAAGAACTGCCATACTGGGTCAGACCAAAGGTCTAGCCCAGTATCCTGTCTTCAGATAGTGGCCCATGCTAGGTACTTCAGAGGGAATGAACAGAATAGGTAATCAAGTGATCCATCCTCTGTCGTCCATTCCCAGCTTCTGGGAAACCGAGGCTAGAGATCCCATCCCTGCCCATCCCAGTGAATAGCCATTGATGGACCTATCCTCCATGAATTTCTCTAGTTCTTTTTTGAACCCCGTTATAGCCTTGGCCTTCACAACATCCTCTGGCAGAGAGTTCCACAGGAATAATAATATTAAACCACCACAAAAGGGTGTCATGAAGTATGTTTATTGCATGGAAAGGCTTTCAAGATATAAACTGCTATATAAATGTGATTAGGCATGGTCCCTTCCCCTATTAGTTTACAGTTTCTGATAGTGTTTATTGGATGACAGTACAAGCTTGTAGTGGAGGAGAAATCAAACGTTTAGCTCAACACAAGAAGGCTTTGTGGAAGAAGTCTGTAGGGGGTTTGGTTTTCTTTGGGCTGGGCAATGAATGTTAGGGTCTGAAGTTTTTCCTTTGACTTCATTGGGCATTGGATAAGGCCCTTAGAGAAATGAAGGAAGAATGCTGTTCGCTGTGCTGTTCTAACATGCTGTGGAACTTGTGTTTCTGTAACTGTTTTTCTGCCCCCTAGGAGAATGCAAGTACAATAGTATTCCGCATGTTTGATAAAGTTTTGGCACCAGAGCTCATTCCATCCATTTTGGAGAAGTTTGTAAAGCCATACATACATGAACATAATCTACAACAGGATGAACTTCTCTTACAGTATATAAAGGTATCCATTTTCCCTCCCTTTTTAAAGGGACGTTATTTTAGGCAAGAAATCAAGGATGATTGTTTGCTATTTACTCTTACAATTTAGGACCAGCTTCTGATATCCTTACTCCAGTGTACAATCCAATTGATTTGAATGATAAAATCTGTTCCTTAGTGTTTAAATTATCGAATGCTCCTGCCATAATTCTGAATGTTTAATATTAAACTTTATTTATCAAAATACTCAGGACTTGCTAGAACGCTGTCGTACACGATCTACATCAGTGTTTGAAACTGCCTGGGAGGCAAAGGCAATAGCTGTCATTGGCTGCATATCTGATACAGATGTAAGTACATTTATTTAATGTACAAGTGGATCTTACGCTTGTTTGTTGTGTTACGAATGAAAAAATTATGTTTGTATTCAAGAATAGAATACATTGTGTGGTAGGAGTAAGGGATGGGCCAAATACTGTCCTGCATTTCAGCCAATCCTAGGAGGATTCTTTGCTTGATCTAGTGCCTTTTACCTTTCCCTTTACTTAAGGCTGTTTTGTTTCTGCTTTCCAGCTATCGTGGGTAGTTGTGCAAGTGGCCTTCTGCAAGGTGCAGAGCACCCTCAATTTTCATGATTTTGGGGTGGGAGGGGGAATCACAGTGGTGCCATTTTGGAGAGAGGCCAGCGTGGTTGTGCATTTCATTATCATTGAGCCACCAGGATTACCTCTGTCGTCACCATGGCTTTGTAGTTGTGGGTTTATCTTTTAGAAGAGTTGTTTCATTATCAGCAGTTCTTTTTTTCTCGTAGAATACTATGTTAAGGTACATATAAATATTTGGAAGCATTGCAAGAGCAACTTCCTGAGTCTTTTAGTCATTTAATAACAATTAGACCTACCTTCAAGAACTTTATACAACCTTGTAGCACATCTTGCATGATTTAATATTTTATTTAAAGTTTTTGGAAGAAGCTTTCTAATCCCTTTTAATAAGGTTGCCAAAAGACAGAAACTTAGAAAAAAAATAAAGAATACATCTTAGAAAACTTTAAAAATATAAAACACTGCTACTAACATCAATGGAAGTTCTGCATGTGGAACTCTAACAGAATTGGGCTATAAATTATTCTGATAGTTTGAAGGCTTTCAGGGTGGATCTATGTTGTGTAAAATTTAGGGATACCCCCTTGTATAAATGGAGTTTGGGAAGGGAGAAACCTTCCATGTCTAACAGAGTCATGGGTAAACGATACTTGAAGGAATTATGTAATGTAGAGCTTTGTTTTCAGAGAAATTTGGATTTCTTTGCAGCTGATATTTGATGCAGTACTGCAGATAATGCATGGTGCTGTGGTGCCTTGGAGTGCAGCTGTGGAGCAGCTGGTGAAGCAGCATTTGGAAATGAAACATGTCAAGTAAGTAACTCCTAACACCTATCTCTTCAAAATCTTTTAAGATATTTTACTCTTTTTTTGTTTTTTCTTTCAATTAGAATTCAGGGTTGAACTCTACCTTTATTTTTTTTTTTAAATATGCAGTTAGAAGAAGCAAAGCTATTAATAATAGTGACACATCTATTTGTAGAGTGAAGTTATTGCAGGAAAGTTTTAGACTGATGGAGATGAAGAAGCTGTTACGGGGCTATGGAATGAGAGATACTAATCTTTTAAAGGACAAACAGATGATAATGGTAAGTGACGAGATACTACTTTTATTTATATTATTTTTACTTTGCTTCTATGATATATATTCAAATAAAGATTACTACACAAGGCTTTGAGTATTTTCACAAGACTTTAGGAGCCAGATTTTGAAAAGATCTTAGCACCCAGCAGCTTCCATTGTTCTATTATTTCTTTTGAAAAGTCTGGCCACTTCCTTTAGATGTCTAAATGAGAGCCGAGCTCTATTGAAAAAAATCAGACCACACAAAGACAATCCAGAACAAGTAAAAATAAAATTAGCAAAACAAATGTAACTTTTAGTCCTCATTCTCCTGCTTTCGGGAGACAGGAACATTTAAGAACTACTAAAATGGCTTGTTGGCTGGATTAGAAGTAAGCATTTGTAGTCTACTGTTGAGACATGTTCAGAAAGGTGCTTATTAGTTCTTTCTATTGTTAATGCTACCACAGGCTATTATCCTGTACAAAGGAACCAAACACGAATGAGAGGATTACAAAAGAAAGAAAATGTAGTCCTGCATTTTCTAATCCAAATGGGATTTTGTAACTACCTGTGGTTTGGTGCACTGTCCTTTTTCTTAATGAGATGCCTGGTAAAGAAAAACGCTATTCAATACAGATCTCTGCAAAGTATTTGAAAAGCTTCCCACCCCCCATCCGCCGCAATGCATATGTGGCAATTCTCAGACAAAGTTAGAGATTAGATCTTTAGCATTTCTCATGTCCCTTGGGCTCTGTCTACACTTATGGCTAGGTGTAGAATACAGACAATGAACACCATGTGGCCATGGTCACTGGAGGGCCTATGCTGAGAATGCTCAATCAGGCAGACTGCAAAGAATAGGGCAGACAACCTCAAGACTGGTGGTGTAGTTTATAATTAGGGCCCTACCAAATTCACAGTCATGAAAAATGCGTCACGGACCATGAAATCTGGGCTCCTCCCGTGAAATCTGGTCTTTTGTGTGCGTTTCCCCTATACTATAAAGATTTCCTGGAGGAGACCAGTGTTTCTAAAATTGGGGGTCCTGACCCAAAAGGGAGTTGCAAGGGGGTCGCAAAGTTATTTTAGGGAGGTTGTGGTATTGCCACCCTTACTTCTGCGCTGCCTTCAGAGCTGGGCAGCTGCAGAGCAGCGGCTGTTGGCTAAGCATCCAACTCTGAAGGCAGTTCCCCACCAGCAGCAACAGCGCAGAAATAAGGATGGCAATACCGTACCATGCCACCCTTACTTCTGTGCTGCTGCCTTTAGAGCTGGGCGGCCAGAGAGTGGCAGCTGCTGACTGAGGGCCCAGCTCTGCAGGCAGCAGTGCAGAACTAAGGGTGGCAATACCATACCAGGCCATCCTTACTTCTGTGCTGCTGCTGACAGTGGCTCTGCCTTCAGAGCTGGGATCCCAGCCATCGTTCACCACTCTCCAGCTGCCCAGCTCTGAAGGCAATGCTGCCGCCAGCAGCAGTGCAGAAGTAAGGGTAGCAGTACCACAACCCCCCTCCCCCTGATAACCTACACACACACACACACACCCCTCCTTTTTGGGTCAGGACCCCTACATTTACAACACTGTGACAATTCAGATTTAAATAACTGAAATCATGAAATTTATGATTTTTAAAATCCTATGACCGTGAAATTGACCAAAATGGACCGTTAATTTGATAGGGCCCTATCTGTAATTAAATTTCACCAAGCCAGTAACTAAATAGCTTCTGTAAAGCCTTACTGGTTATCAAGAAGCCAAAATACAGTTCCCTTTAAGCATTCCAGCCTTTGGCTCCCCTCCAGACAGTCAAGTCTAATATAGTGAGGGTTACTGAAAACCTTATTCACTATATATGAAGTTCTGCCAATCCCAAGAGATCAGATACATTACCCACAAAGTCAATGAATATTTCAGATCTTACCAAAGTACATGCTTACAGCCAATCCTTTAACTAAATCTAAGATTTATTAATAAAAAGCGTTGCTGTGGTTAAAGATCTTTATATATGCAGATATATATGAATACAGTTCTTAGGTCAGTTTCATAGCAGAGATGGTGAGGTTGCTGATTTGTAAAAATTCTTCTAGAATCAATTTAAAAGATTATAGTCCAATAGGCTATCCATGTGCAGAGTTTGTTGAAATTCTTCCATGAGAAATTGCGGGGATAATCCAGAGTAGACCTGGAGACCTCAGTCTTGTGACATAGACTTTCTCTGACAAAGTTGAAGCAGATCTGAGATAAAACAGGATCAGGTATGACTTCCTTTACAGTGGAATCAAGCTGTGGTCACAGCAGGGCTTCCTTGACTGAAGAATAGGTAATGTATGTAGTTGCTTTGAAGCTAATCCCTATTTCCTAGGTTTACACCGGAAACTAGTTGCATTTATTAGCATAAGGCAATTAACCATCAGGCAGTTCGCAGGTAGTCTACTACAAATTTCAAAGACAAATGAAGACAATAATATTATTAGACCACATGTTCTATCTAAATATTAATATCCCCTTTTGATTGCTGAATCAATAGAATATAGTCATGAAACATTATTGACAGGAACAGAAGTTTAGCATCTACAGGCTAATTAGATCACATCGTTAAACTTATAACAACATATAGGTAAACACAGACAAATACAATTAGTATCTATTCTTAATTCTCTAACAATTCAGGCCTACATTTCAAGGACTGTAGTCTATTTCAGTGCTTCTCAAAGCTGGTCCGCCGCTTGTTCAGAGAAAGCCCCTGGCGGTCCGGGCTGGTTTGTTTACCTGCCACGTCCGTGGTTCGCCGTCCCAGGCCAATGGGGGCTGCGGGAAGTTGCGCGGGCCAAGGGATGTGCTGGCCGCCCTTCCCAGAGCCCCCATTGGCCTGGGATGGCAAATCGCAGCCAGTGGGAGCCGCGATCAGCCAACCCTGTGGACGCGACAGGTAAACATACCGGCCCGGACTGCCAGGGGCTTTCCCTGAGCAAGCGGCGGCCCGACTTTGAGAAGCACTGGTCTATTTAACATGGCTTTGCTAACTATCTACAAGGAATGGCCCTGTTTACCATTTCAGTACTCTTCTAATATGTCCTTAAAGGTTATTTTTGGGTCATGCAGCCTTCTGGTAGTTTTAACCCTTGCTGGCTCAGCATCACAGCCCAGCTAACACAGGTATAAATAGCAGTGTAGTTGGTGAGGCACTGCTTAGGCAAGTAAAATCCAGATGCACTAGATCTTTACGGTATGTATCCTGCATGGCTCTTTACATGCCCAAGGAGTGCTTCCCACATTTACATTGCTATTTTTAGCAGCATAGTGTACTGCTGCCTCCCTGCTGCCAGAGCTTTTCCCTGCTGTAATGAAAGGCTCCAGCATTGTGGAAAAGCTCAGGCAGGGAGGAAAGGCTCTAAGTTCTGCTTCTAACGTTTCCAGCAAGATTTAGTATCCATGTCTGTTTTCTTGTTTCAGAGACTAGTGAAATACGTTCTCAAACAAGATACCCCTACTTCTTTGGAAGATGCTTTGAAAATTGTAGCAGCATATATGTTGCCAAGTGTGGAAGTCTATATTTTGAGGATGGTGGACCTGATTGATCAAGATAGGGTATGAAAGTTTTCGTAGTCATTTGATATCTATATTAAAAAATACTTGGGGCCTATTTTTCAGAACTGCACAGTTACTGCAGTTTGACAAACATCTGTGTATGCAATTCGTGCAATCATACTAACAACACTGGTTGTAGCCAATATTATAGTATTGAAAATCAAGCCTATATATATATTATATATATGTGTGTGTGTAAGTTAAATTTATCGTGGTTTTCCATGAACTAATGCATAGTCACTGAAAGTATGTGTACAATACAGAAACTACCCTATTTTGATATAAAGTGAAAAACATGGTAAATCCTCCTTCATTCACTGCCAAAAAGAATGAAAACAGTGGATGCTAAAATAAAATATGCTAGAAATCTTCTAATAAGTTTTTCTGCAGTTGCTGTTGAGTGTGGTTGACTTTCTCCAAGCCAGCAAGAAAAGAGTCCATTTCTGGCTTGGCAGCATTGCCATATTTGACACAGGTTGTCAAAACGTGTCAGTTTCCATGTTGTAAAGAGGGCCTAAGAGTTGGAGTATGTCACAAACCATTTTTTGTGGGAAGGGCTATTGAGCAACTCTTTACTGGCACAAACACCCTCCTTCTGCATCCCTATGACTAGCAGGTGTTTTCCTCTTCTGCAGAGCTTTCTGACTGTACAATTGAGGTCACAGGTCACCAAAGCACTTAAGCACATTCTTAAGTCCTACTGATGTTAGTGGGACTCAGGAATGTGCTGAACCTTCAGCATGCGTAAACGGGGAATTAAATGATTTAGCACCGCTGTATTATGAGAGGAGTCTGTTTAGTCATTGAATTGCTGGTCACCTTTATCTATGATTTAAGGCTACGATTTTGTTATGGTTATTTTTAGTAAAAGTCACGGACAGGTCATGGGCAATAAACAAAAATTCATGGAAGCCGTGACCTGTCTGTGTGACTTTTGCTGCTGCAGCTCCATGGTTTCCCCCGCCACCATGGTGACTGGGCGTTGTGAGGTTCCCCTTCTGCCCACGGCAGCTGGAAGCTGCAGGGTGACCATATTTCCCAAAGAGAAAACAGGACACCCCCAGCCACTCGCCGGAGGTGTTCCTTTCCCCCCTCTGCACAAGGCTGTCACCAGTTGCTGGAACCCTGAGGAGGGCCCCCTCAGGAGTCTGTCACCTATCACTGGAACCTTTCAGGGGGCCGCCTGTCACTGCTGTCACTAGAACCCTTCCAGGGCCCCGCTGGCCGCCAGCCCAAGTCCCACAGCCCCTGGGGCTGACCAAAGAATGTCAGGGAGGTCTCTGGACGTCATGGATGGATTCTGTGACATAAAGGTAGCCTTATCTATGATTATTCTTGCATATCAGGATCTGGGTCTAGGATATTCCTCCCTGTAATGGACCTGCAGTGTGGTAGACTCCTCTAACTGAGGAAAGGAACTAGACAGGCCCCCTCCAAAGTACAATTTCCCACCCTAAAAATCTGAGAGTAATTTTTTTCAACACTAACCAACTTCTGCTATTCCACTCTCTTACCAGCATGTGGTAATAAAAGTAGTCATACTTGCATAGTCCT
Organism: Chrysemys picta bellii; assembly: GCF_011386835.1. Classification (NCBI taxonomy): domain Eukaryota; kingdom Metazoa; phylum Chordata; order Testudines; family Emydidae; genus Chrysemys; species Chrysemys picta. Next base: position 28,228,643 of record NC_088805.1, read on the forward strand.
GCTTACAAATGCTATCTAATCAATTGTTTTGCAAGAACTCTTAAAGAAATAGCTTTTTTCTTTACCTATTGTAATTATCAACAAATAAACTTGTAGTTTAGCTGCCCTCAGATCTTTGAATCAAAGGATCTACACATGCTAAAAACTATTTTGGGATATTAGAGAGTTTGTATGTTATGGCAAACTGTGTGCTCTATAAAAGGGAGAGTTAATAGACTCCCCAAGTTGTAAATTGAACTTAAAAAGTCTCTCATCTGGTGGGGCGCCATTATAATGTCAGACAGTAAAGAGATAATGATAAGATAACGGACAAGAAAATTAAAGTTCTTTCAACAACAAATACTCACTCTTGTCAAACTATTTTTGACTTCTGCCTTATAACTTTGTTTTCAGGGAGAGGAATCTCTAAACTTATTAAAATCTCTGCCTATTGCTGAAGCTGAGAAAGTTGCAGAGAGACTGTCTATATGGGCAAGATTGGTATTGCAGAAAGAAGCAGATAATTCTGAAGAGGTACTAACTAATTTCACTTCATAAAATACATGTACATTGATCATTCTAAATGCTGCTTTCAACACGCGTAAAAAAAGGGGGGTGATTAATGGAGAACTGGTAAAAGCTAATGTACCTTGCAGAGATATAAAGGTGCATATCTCTTGCTTTCTGTATCCATTTGTAAAAAAGCAAATCATGTAAGGTAAAATCACCGTGTCAGAAATATTCCCTGTATTTTTGAGGCACATTTTCATCTCGGTACAGAGACTTGCATATTTGACTTCCATGAGTATTAATTAAATTACAAATGTAAATCCTAATGCATTACAACTAATTTTACCCCGTTGTAAATTCAGGATTTAACAAACAAATATAGCTCAAATAATTTTAAAATAAATGTGGTCTAAGATCTAAAAAAAGTTTGTAAATGGGATAGCATTGACATGTGCCAAAATTACATAAAGCTCTTCTTTGAGGAGTGTCCTTGTGGGTGCTCCACTTTAGGTGTCTTGGCACCCTGCGCTTCTAGTCGGAGACTTGTGGTAGCAGTGCCCTGGTTGGCCATGCATGCGCAGCAGCTGTCTCACGCTGCTCTGAGTGGTTACTCTGCACGGGCAACCAACCGTTACCCAGTTCCTTCTCTACCACCTTTGGTTTTGGTCGGAACGATAGCAGCGCCCTTAACAGTTCTCATATTCCTCTAATTTTTTCCCCTTCCTTAATTATTTCCCTCGTTATTGATTTCTCCTTTCATTTTTGTTCTGTTTTACCATTTAGAAAAAAGGAAAAAATTTTTCCCACCTCAGGTGCGCAGTTGCCGAAGAGGCATTGGCCTGGCTGTCCAGGTTTCAAACGCTGTCTGACATGCAGACTTTCAATACCAGTGGCAGACGGCCATGCACAGTGTGTCTGTTGCCTGGGGGAGACGCGCATTTACCAAAAGTGTCCCCACTGCAAGAAACTCGCAGTGAGGACAAGAAAGGCTAGGGGCCTCCAACTAAAACTTTTAATGATGGAGAGATCCTTCTGACCTGCCTCCGACCCCAAGTCCAGGACACCTCCTCGCCACTCCTTACCTGCAGCTGCCTCAATTATGGGGTCCTCTTCAAAAATGGCTGCTAAGGACCCTGGTCCTAAAAAAGCCACAAAAAAGTGGTCTCATGCTTCTCCACACCGTGATTCGCCTCCTAAAAGGCGATGTCCGCCCGCAAAAACTGCCCCGGTACCGAGAGCGCTGGACCGCAAGGCACCAGGGCCGTCCGGTACCGAGACGTCCCAAGGAGCAAAAGACCCGGTGCGGTCTAGCTCTCATAGAAGAAAAACTAAGCCTCATAGCTTAGCTCCGAGGGAACCGAACAAACTTCAGACACAGAGCAGCGCTATGGCCCACACCCTAAATTCATACCCAAGGTTGCTTCCCTCTTCCATCTCAACAAACCCATTTACTTACCTATATTCTTTCCCAAGCTGCACATCGATAATCTGAGCTGTGTATCTAAGACTATTTACCCACCAAAGGCCAAATGAAATATTAACTTTTTTTTTTTTTTTCAGCACAAAACACAAATGTGTATAACAAAGACACTTGTGGAGGTTCTTAAATTCCTGCTTAGCATTCAGAAAGGTAAGTTGTAACTTACCCCTTTATGTATTGTCCCAGTAGGTAGCTCAGTAAGTAACTATTTTTCCTATTTTACAGAAAATCCTCTGAAGGAAGATGAATGTAAAGCAAACTTAAAAATGTTTGAAACACTTGCTAGCTTGCAGGTAAGTATTTTATAGTTACAAGAAATTAAAATAGGTTTGAAATTACCCTGAGTAATGTTGCATTTTTAAAAATGAATCCTAGTAAAATTGTAGTTAAAATTACATTTTAATATGTTCAGTGTGTGTAATAGTAGCTTACAAATAAATTAAAAATGTTCAAATGCCTATGGATGACGAAGATTGATCAACAGATTTTGTCATTTAAAACATTATTTCCATGCTAGCATTTTAGGGAATATAAAGCAGAGTGGATAAAAATAAATATATATATATATTTAAAAAATGAATAAATTAACCCTGATTTTATTTACATTAAAGGTTAAAAAAAAAAAGAGGAAAATATATTTAAACAGGTTTATTTTTAATTTGAAATTATGACAACTTATGTTAAGGCCTAAATTTAGTATAATTTAAATAAATAAAACTAATGTGCTGCATCAGTGAGCCCTTCTCACATTTTTATGAGTTAAAGGGGTCTGCTTATTTCATTATATACAGAATCAGGGGGAAAATATCTGCTCAAATTTTATTAAATGTCACAAATGTCATGTACTAGATTCAGTAACTATTATTATTTTCAGTCTTTACAATGATGTTGGTATTTACATTTTTTTCAAATGTGAATACTTCCAGTTTCTGTTGTGCAGAAATGATTTTGCCTTAATTACTTTTCGTTGCAGTTTAGCTAGCAGGTGCAGAGAGAACACTTTTTTTTAAATTTAATTCCAGTTTCCATCTAAATGCAGCTTGACTGAAGTTGTGTAATAAAAAATTAACGTATAGTAAATAAGAAATGTGACTCCCATTTCTAACATAATAAAAAATGCAAAAATTAAGAATTTGAATAAATGTATGTTGTGCTTTATAACTGCTTAAATAAATATGTATAGATATAGTGTATCCTCCTGGTTAGCAAAAAGCAAAGTGTGAAACGTAGTGTAAAAACTATATTTTGTTGCAAATCAATGAGAATGAACCTTTCTTTGGGAAAATAACTAAAAAGCACAAGAAAACAAAATTAAAATGGATTTAAATCAAGGCTTCCTGTTTGCTGATTTAAATCAGTCCATCCTGGTATAAAGTTCCCAGGCCATATGTTGTTGGTGGCTGAAAAAAATTCATACCACTTAATCTTGAGTTAGGGCATATCTACACAGTGCAGCAAGACGCATGCTAGGGGTGTGATTCTTACTAGACAGGAAGTGTGGTCTAATGGACAGAGCACATGAATGGTACAATTTTAAATAGTCCTACATTAAAGAACATCAGGGAACTTTTATTGTGCACCAGCAGGGTCGCAGGGTCTACATGGACCTATTCATGCACAACGCATTAATGTGCTTTAGAAATCACACCTCCATAATGCGCATTGCCGTGTTGATGTTCACCGTTACTTTTGTGGCATGCTCCAAGCTAGTCACCGCCTTGTTAGCACTGACTTGCCCAAAGCCATGCAGTGAGTCATTTGCAGAGCTGGGATGCTTTTATATTTTTATGGGTTTAATTGTTTGTTTTATTATAATAGGTTTATATTAAAGTAGTTTGGCTGTAACGCAAAGGACCTACAGGCCATATCCTGCATGTTGAGCTGAGGCAAAGTTAGCATACATAGGTTTGGGACTAGGTAAATAGTAATAAGTTAAGCATAAGGTTCATATATGGCTGTAACCTTTAACTTAAATAGATATGCAGGTTGGCATGGGGGCTTTCCAAAGTTCATGTCCTCTGTAAATCACAGCTACACCACAAGGCACACAAAACAGGTACACCACAAGGAAAGAACCAAAATAACCGGAAAAACAAAAATAACAAATGTAAAAATAATTCTATGTTATTAATATGTATGTATATGTTATTAATACGTACAAACATACCTGCCTATAAAATAAGTGTACCCCAACATTTTGGTGGGTAAGAAAACTAAGTTTGGACATGGAAGAAGGGCTCAAGCACCCATGCCCTATAAGAGGGGTGACCCACCATGTCAAGGAGGCATTTAAGCGTCTAAGCTGCTGCTTCTTCTAAGTTTTTTGTTTTTCTGAGCTTCAGAGCTTGTTTACTAAGTTTTTTCTAAGCTCCAAGCTTCTTCGTTCTTAGCTTATTAGTCTGTTAGTTTTAATTTTAAGTTTTAAGTCAGTCAGTTAGTTAAGTCAAATTCTAAGTTAGCTTCAATAGCTTTTGCTCTCTAGCTTCTTCTAAGCTCTGTATCTCCCACTCAAAAAATAAGAAACCTGAGGCAAGGCTGGTCCTTTGACTCTTATCACCAGGTCATGAAGAAAGGGTGTAAGTATATTAATCAAAAGCTTTATAGTATATCATATGTATCTTTAGAATAATAGTACTGCATTTGTAACTCTAATTATTTTACCATTTAATTACTATTTAATTATAATTCCGTTTATCCCAATAAAAGTCTTTAAGAAATATTGGTCCCAGTGTGAGAGTCCTGTCATACCCCTGAGGGTCCTTTGCATACTCTGTGTAGCCTGATTCTGGGACAAGAACTTTATTATCTTCTGATTAGATTAATTGGCGAGCCTATAACCCAGACTGTCCAAATTAAGAATATTACCTCCTAAATCAGGCAACACTAGTAATATATTTAAACTACCAAGAAACAATATCATCTTGCCAGTTCTCACTTCACTGATCCAAAAATCTGATAATCTTGCCAAAAATCCTAATAATTCCACCCACTTCTCAGCAAAGATGTTCTAATAGTGCGGTAATGTTGCATATTACCAAGAATTGATTACCTTTTGCATAGTAGACTGCAGTATATTTGATCTATTAGGAAGTATTACATAGTTAAAACACTTTTTGATGCAATCTCTTTTATTTTGTTTGTTTTGGTTTCATACTAATTAGCTATATTCTTTAATCTACAGTGGGTTTTCTAGTGAAAACAATGTGAACTAGTAAACTCTATTTTGTGATCAAATTCATCTGTGAATGAGGGAACCAGTGTAAAAACTTAAACAAAACAAATTTCTAAAGTAAGTCACATGAATAAGAAGGTTCTGTTCTATTTGACTTTTTGTTGCAGGAGGATTTTGATATCTTTATTTCAGTCAAGGATTATGGGAATCCTTTGTTGATGTCTCAGCTCCTTGAAGAGCACATAAAAGCCTATGAAAGTATCCGATCCATGGCAAAATCTAGAAAAGTGCAAGCAACGAATTCCAAAGATGATAGTAAAACAAAGAACCGTTCCACTGAATCAAGACTTTACAAACTAGCTTTGCTTCTGCAAACAACAGAGCAAGAGTTGGGGGCAAAGCTGGCACTGAGGTCATTAGATGCTGGAAAAATTGAAGAGGCACTAAAGATATGCAGGTAAAATTCCAGAAGAGTTTAGGACTGGTTAGTATTAAAGTAAGAAGAAGTAGGCAGTAAACTATTTCTGGTACTCTGCAATAGCTGGTAGCTGTAATGCAAAGGCAAGATTGACTAGAGGGAAGAGGAGCCACACAGCTGATCCACTTAAGCAATATACTGTGTTGCATAGAAGGCTGCAAGAGTAGGTTCACCTTGGATTGTTTGGTGTCACCCAGTGTGTTTTTCCATAACTTGGTTATTAATGCCATCCTCTTTACTAAGACTAGGTCTACACTAAAAAGTTAAGCGATGTACCGACATAGTTAAGTTGACCTAACCCCCAGCATAGACAATGCTAGGTCAACAGAAGAATTCTTCCATCAACCTAGCTACCACCTCTCTGGGAAGTGAATTAACTACAGCAACAGGAGAACTCCTTTCCTCGCTGTAGAGAGTATCTACACAAGCCCTACAGCAGCGCAGCTGCAGCATTTCTGGTGAAGATATCCTAAGTAAAGGATCTCAGTCACACAGCTGAGCGAGAGCGTGTATTTTAATTCTAGCAATTGAATACTGTTGTACTGGATGAAGAATCATTCAAGTCGACAATATTAGCCAGCCACTATATATAGCTGAGCTTCTTGAGTACCAGGAATACACGAAAACCATCCAAACCCTAAACTGTCCTGCCTTCGGTAGCTGAAACTCTTTGTGCAGCGTACCTGTTTAGTTAGGGCCCTCAGTTACTTTTCAGTTCTCTTCCTGAAAGTGGCACAAAATGGAAGTTAAACTAAAATATTTTATAACTAATTTCACAACAGACAATAGTTGTATACAAGGTAGGCACTAGTTGTCCTTTTTCTTGCATATCAGTTTATTCAGTTTTCAGGCCCAGCAGCATCACCTATTGGTGAGCTAATTTACTTAAATGTTGTTGGATTAATATATATTCCTCAAAAGAAAGACAAGTTGATTTTTATCTTATGCTAGATTTTTATTTAAATTCCCCCCCCCCTTTTTTTTTTCCTTTTCATTAAGAGATTTATATGAACATCACTGTAATGAACAAACAGGGAAGTTGCTGTTTTTAGCTTGTCAAAAGCTTTGTCATATGTTGGGAGCTGATGTTCCAATGATCACACCTAAAGAACTGAACTTTCCAGCAGTGATAAATGAGATGGCATGCCAAGCAGCTACAATATGCAGTCCAGGTAATCCAGTATCATGGTTTCTTATTTGTGTTCATGTTGGAAAGTAGATTTTCAGTCAAATCACTTTTCTATGAAATATGAAAACAAAAAGTGAATTTCTATGCATGCATACCTCTGTAAAAATGGGTGACACCAAATGGTGTTTTTCTTTATAATAGAGAATATATGACTTACATAAAAGAATGACAATAACTTTAATTTCTCACAGATCTGTTATTAGATTCTCTGGAGCTATGTAAATATACATTGGCTGCTAAGGAAATTTACGGGCAATGCCAAATAGAAAACTATGGATTTATAGCAAAGGTAACATCTTCAAATTTGAACAATTTGATGCTTTAATTTTTTCTTTTATAGTGGTTTATTAAATATTCACTGTTTGTGCATCTTTGTCAACTTGCCGAGGAATACCTAATGATAGGTGCTAATTAGCTACTGCCACCCAGACCAAAATGATATTATCAACTCATCTGCCTCATGTCTCCTATATCTCAGAACAAAAGCTATTGTATCTTCTATTATGTATCTTGTGTTCCCAAAACATCTGTTTGTGTACCATTATTAATACTCTTAATGTAATGTCTATTAATTTCTGTTGCCAAGACAGCTTGAAATCATAGAACACTGATTCTGAAAAATCTTTTACAAAAAAGTGGTGAGGTTGTACAATGATATCTACATAGGTGTGTGGGTGGTGGGTTTTTTGATAAATACATGTAGAATTTGGAGACACTCCCATCAGTTAACAACTTTAAGGTACCATTCAAGAGTTTGATCTATCCCTTTGTTACTGTTTTTTGTTGTTTGCTGATAGCCAACAGCAGTTAAGGCTGCAAAAAATGTAAGGATCTTACAGTCTAACTAGCATAGACCAAACAGGTGGAACAAATAAAGGCACTTGTAGCCTGGTGCAAAACTCACTGAAGTCAATGGGAATCTTTGCACTGACTTTAATGAGCTTTTGATTAGCCCCTGATTTGGGATTTGAGTCCAATCTTAAATGGTTAATTTTCAGTTCCATTTAGTTCTTGTGAAAACTAGTATTAGGAAATGCAGATGTTCTCTGGAATGCTAACAATAAATGAATACACTTTAATGCACTGTTTTTAAAAGCCAAATTAAAAAATTTCTCCCTTTCAACATTAGTGGGCTTTATGCTCACATAAGAAGAATGTCTTTCATTCCCAGTGCCCAGCAAAAACAAGTATCTTGAGGATACATTTTCAAACATGAGCATCTTTTCTTCCTGAATTTGGAAACTTGATCTGTAATGTCATGCAATTTATTAGTTTTACAATTATACATACTTTTTAGCTGATCCCTTTATGGAACTTCACGAGCATTTTATTTCCTGTTCATATTTTTTGCAATGTGCTAATTTAGGCAACATCTTTTGGAGCTGATAAGGATCCTTATGAAGAATGGACTTATGATGATTTCTTTAGTGAAGATGGGATAGTTCTTGATCCACAGATGGCGCTCCCAGTTGCATATGAAACTATTTCTTCCCTTGTGCCTATTGCTGGTAACCTTTTTTCCTTAATGTTATGAGTTAGTGTACAGTCTTTATCCCATTTCATATTTAACTGTTTTTAGGTAGGAATTTAAATAATTCAGTACACAATTTTTTTGAAACCGATATCATTCCCCAAGCTTCCCCATCACATAGTTTTTTGATAACTTCAGCAATTATGAATAGACATTTGTATTGTATTAGGTTTTGTCAAGAGACTTGTATTTTCAGTTATGCATCAGAAACACTGAATATTCTAAAACTATTTCTTGTGTAGAATGGTAAATATACACTTTCATTTTCTTAATATTTCATTGTATAAATATTTCATTGTATTCTAAATATTTCATTTTTTATCTATAAGCATTCTTGGATAGGGTCAGATCTATTTATAAATGATATGCTAATTGACTAGTACGCTAAAAATCAAACTTTCTGAGTATGAAGGAAATTGTGTTTGGCTGTGGTGGTTTTTGTTTTTGTTTTTTCCCTCACATGGGAAAATGTTTGAGATCTATAGTCCCATCTGGGCAAAGGAATTTACAAATAGCTCCTGCAAGGTTAATGGAAACTATCTGTTTATATTTCTTCAGGCAGAGATGAGAAAATGGTTCCCCTGTTATGAAGTAACATCCAGTTATACACAAGAAAATCACAGAAAAGATCCTAACTCTCTCAGTCAGAACAGGGCACTAATTTAATTATAACATAACATAATTATTTATCTAGCTTTATTATCTAGCTTTATTTTTGTATTGGTTTCAAAGTATAATATTTTAATAGTAATTTCCAATGTTTAAAACTTTGCTAAGATCTTAGTGCACTGCTCACAAATATTTGTCTTATTTGCAGATAAAAAGATGTATCCTTTGGACTCTGTAAGCTTGGCAAACTGTCCATTTATTAAAGGTACTGTGAAGACCTATTAACAGCACAAGAGTAAAATACTCTAAAATGTTACTAAGGGTTTAATTTAATCCCACAAAAGCAAGAATATACCTATTTAATGCTAAATAATTGGTTAAGACTTCCCACTAATATGGAATTTTTACGCCCATACATCGCCCCAACCCTCTGTTATAAACTAAAGCTGGACCACTTAAAAACAGTGCACAACACAGCTTTTAATTTAGTTACCGGTACTGCCTGCAGGGACTATATTGTACCTGTGCTCTAGAGATTGCCCTTCCTTCTGTTTTATTGCTTGGTGTTAGTTTTGACCTATAGAGCTCCGCATAGTAGACAATCCTCTGCATCTTAGAGAACCCATCGCTTCATGTCTTATTCCAGCAGCTGATCAACTTAGGTGCTTGAGCTGCCTATCTTCAGATAGGTTTTTATCTGGGGACAGGGAGTTCTTAGTTGAAGGTCCATTATTAATAATTAATTATTATTATTATTATGCATTACAATAGTGCCTCAGGGCCTTGTTGCAGGCCCTGTACAAACACACCCGCCTGCTCTGAAGAGTTTACATTCTAAATGGACAAGACAGGCAAAAGGTGAGAAAGAGGAGTAACATACAAGTAGCAGATGGGAAACTGCAATACAGACAGCCTAAGCAACTTGTTTACCAAGTAGGAAGTTTGTAACAAAACTGTGAATTGAACCCAATCTATCCTGAGTTCCAATCTAGTACTTTAACCACAAGATGATCCTTCATCTCTCATTCTTGAATATGAATCGTACCCCTGCTTCCCTCAGTTATCTTACAGGGCATGTTACAAAGCTATATACTTCCCCAGGGATGGGTTGAATGTGGATGAGTGGGTTGAAGATGGAAGGGTTTTATTTGTATAGTTGAACCTCAGAGTTACGAACACCAGAGTTACCAACTGACCAGTCAGCCACACACCTCATTTGGAACCGGAAGTACACAATCAGGCAGCAGCAGAGGGACGTGCACACACACACAAAAGCAAATACAGTTCAGTACTGTGTTAAATGTAAACTACTTAAAAAAAAAAGGGGGGGGAAAGCCACATTTTTCTTCTGCATAGTAAAGTTTCAAAGCTGTAATAAGTCAATATTCAGTTGTAAACTTTTGAAAGAACTATAACATTTTGTTCTTAACTTTGAACATTTCAGAAGAACTTCCATTCCCTAGGTGTTTGTAACTCTGAGGCTCTAATGTATGCGTCTAGCACTTTTGGACAGGCCCATTTGTATATATCTAAAATGAACATAACTGTCCAAAAATGGACCTTACATACTAATTGAACAAGAAGATTGACATAATACAACTCTATGATAACCCACACAAGAGGTCTTGAAACAGAAAAGCAATCGTCTAATACTATACTAAGGAGGCAACATGGTCCAGTGGATAGGGCACTTGATTGGAAGTCAAGAGACCTGTATCTGCCACTCACCTGCATGCCTTGGGCAGATAATTTTTACTTTTATGCGCCTGAGTTTCCTCATCTGTAAAATGGAGAAAATGTTACTAACCTTCCAAGCACCTTGGGATACAGATGACCAGCTAATTAGTAGTAATAATACCCTGTAGGTCATTTCATAGAGAAGAGAAGAGAACTGCTCAGAAAAGACTGATTGTCTCTGCAAGAGTCCACAGCTGACAAACAACATCTGATTGTTAAACTAAAGAGGATTTTTTTATTAAGGCATTAACTTCTGAACATCAAGTTTGTAAAGGAGGCTAAAATTGACCTACCAATATCATCTGCACCATTATCATTATTTTTTTAACAAAGAATACCTTAATGTAGAGAGAGAGAGAAATCAGCCTTCAATGTAAATTTCAAGAACTTAATTAGACTTCTTAATTAATTAGGCATTCAAATTTCCTTAATATATACGCTAATCATTTTCTTTCTGGGGAAACATTCCATAGGACAGAACCTCCTGTTGCCAGTCAAAACGCCCATCTGTGCACTGCTCCAGAATCTAATGGAATGCAGTCAGTGTGAGTTAGCCTTGCACCTAACAGTCTGTCTGTTTGGATCCTGTCTTCAGCACTGTGTATCAAACAACATGGATATGTGCCTGGGTGAGAAGGTATGGACAAAACCTATACTGAATTTCACTGAAAGTAAATTTACCAAATATGGCTGAGGAATAGGTATTGAGATGAACTTCTAGTGAAAGGATGTGTATCACATCAACATCTGATTATCTGTTTAGTTGCCTGTGTGAAACAAGCTGGTGGTCTCCCCTTGTAGTGGACAGTGGTTTCACATTGCAAAACCACTATCCTAACTGGGACTCTTGAGAGACTCTTTAGGGAGACCAGGGGTTGAATGGGTGTTGATAACAAATATACCCTGCCACTATCTTCCCTCTTCTGAGGTGGCTTCTCTTTTCCATCAGGGTTGAGGGATATTGCCATAAGATGGTGAGGGGAACAGTGCAGGTTACACTATCCAAACTACATCCTTCTTCTGGATAAACAGAGGACTTCTGTGTCCAGTGCTCTCAGTCTGAAATGTTTCTCAAGCATTGAATTCACTCTGAAAATATAACAATTTACTTGCAAGATGACAGGTTTCAGAGTGGTAGCCGTGTTAGTCAATGTCTCTTAAGTGACCAAAAAAAAGTAGTAATTTGAAAAAGTGATTTTTTTTTTTAACCCTTAACAGTTACTTTCCTGTCTGCTTTTTTTTTAATTTATTATTTTTTTTCCCCCCCAATAGTTACATGATGGCAAAATGCTAGCTGATGCCAAAAGCTTTCTTATTGCTATGAAACAAAAGTCCACTTCAGTGATTGTCGCTGCTGTCCTGGCCTTATTACACAAGGTAAGCATACTGTAAGGTAAGCATACCGGGCAATCTGGTTGAAACTATAGTAAAGAACAAAATTGTTAGACACATAGATGAACATAATTTGTTGGGGAATAGTCAACATGTTTTTTGTAAAAGGGAAATCATGCTTCACCAATCTATTAGAATTATTCGAGGGGGTCAACAAGCATGTGGACAAGGGGATCCAGTGGATATAGTGTACTTAAATTTTCAGAAAGTCTTTGACAGGGTCCCTCACCAAAGGCTCTTAAGCAAAATATGCAGTCGTGGGATAAGAGGGAAGATTCTCTCATGGATTGGTAACTGGTTAAAAGATGGAAAACAAAAAGGCGGAATAAATGGTCAGTTTTCAGACTGGAGAGAAGTAAATAGTGGTATCCCTCAAAGGTCTGTACTGGGCCCAGTCCTACTTAACATATTTATAAATGATCTGGAAAAAGGGGTAAACAGTGAAGTGGCAAAATTTGCATATGATACAAAACTACTCAAGATAGTTAAGTCCCAGGCAAACTGCGAAAAGCTACAAAAGGATCTCTCAAAACTGGGTGACTGGGCAACAAAATGGCAGATGAAATTTAATGTTGATAAATGCAAAGTAATGCACATTGGAAAACATAATCCCAACTATACATATAAAATGATGGGGTATAAATTAGCTGTTACCACTCAAAAACGAGATCTTAGAGTCATTGTGAATAGTTCTCTGAAAACATCCACTCAATGTGCAGCAGCAGTCAAAAAAGCAAACAGAATGTTGGGAATCATTAAGAAAGGGATAGATAATAAGACAGAAAATATCATATTGCCTCTCCATAAATCCATGGTACACCCACTTCTTGAATACTGCATGCAGATGTGGTTATTCCATCTCAAAAAAGATATATTGGAATTGGAAAAGGTTCAGAAAAAGGCAACAAAAGTGATTAGGGGTATGGAACGGCTGCCGTATGAGGAGAGATTAATAAGACTGGGACTTTTCAGCTTGGAAAAGACGACTAAGGGGGGATATGATAGAGGTCTATAAAATCATCACTGGTGTGAAGAAAGTAAATAAGGAAGTGTTATTTACTCCTTCTCATAACACAAGAACAAGGGGCCACCAAATGAAATTAATAGGCAGCAGGTTTAAAACAAACAAAAGGAAATATTTTTTCACACATCGTACAGTCAACATGTGGAACTCCTTGCCAGAGGATGTTGTGAAGGCCAAGACTATAACAGGGTTAAAAAAAGAACTAGATAAATTCATGGAGGATAGGTCCATCAGTGGCTATTAGCCAGGATGGGCAGGGATGGTGTCCCTAGCCTCTGTTTGCCAGAAGCTGGGAATGGGCGACAGAGGATGGATCACTTGATGATTAACTGTTCTGTTCATTCCCTCTGGGGCACCTGGCATTGGCCACTGTCAGAAGGCAGGATACTGGGCTAGATGGACCTTTGGTCTGACCCACTATGGCCGTTCTTATGTATACAGAAAGAACCATTGCATGGGGCATTCCTGTCTCTGATTTGAGTTCTGAGAAACCCCCCTCTAGTCCATTTTCGTCACTCCATGTCCCTCTCTTCTGAAGAATACTAGAGGGCTCACTCCAGAGCCTCACTATTGCATTCTTTTATTACTTCTTCACTCCCACATGTAGGCTGTACAGGCCCCAACTGAGCATAGTATCAGCTTTAAATGATGAGGCTGGTCTTGTGGTTAAGGCACTTGACTGGGAATCAGGAGACCTGGAGACTTGGTTTCAGTTCCCAGTTCTGCCACAGGCATCTAATGTTACCTTGGGCAAGTCACTTAATATTTCCGCCTCAGCTCCCCAACTGTAAAGAGAGAGAATTAGTATTCCCATGCTTTGGCTGTCTTGTCTATGTAGATTGTAAAAGGGAGGCCTGTCTCTTACTATGTGTATGTACAGTGATTAGTTCAGTGGGATCTGATCTCATTTGGAGCCCTCAGGTGCTATTGAAATAAAATAATAATGGCATGTATGATTTATATGCATTCTCTGTCCCTATTTACTGTATTTTTCATTTTAAGTGATCTTTTTCTCTTATTTCTAAAAACCTTCTTAAATTGAATCAAGGTTTTAAAAGGCTACCTGTGAATCCAGTAATGTACAGTTATACAACAGTGTCCAGTTATACAAAAGTCTGTTGGGCCTTTAAGACTAGTAACCAGCATTTTATTAAATTTACTTCAGTAATAATCCTTTTGCTTTTTAGGAATAAACTTGGAAAGCACTACTGTATGTTCCCTACTAAATTATAAAAATCTTATTTTCTAACTTAACTAAAAGGCCCTATAGACCTTTGTATAACTGGACACTCGATATGTATAACAACTGGACATTTATTTAACTGGCAGTTTCTAAAGTATGCTTATTGTGGATTTAATGTCTGTAGGTTTTCAACTGTCGTCTGATAGATCATAACCTGGCATTGGGTTACTGCACAATTTTGCCCAAGGAAGATATGTTTGAAAAACTCTGGAATGTCATAAACAACACAAGGCAAAATTACAACAAAATTCTGGTAAGCCTGAAAAGGCAGTATACTTATCTTGCCATATACATACTATTAAAGTGCTACTTGGAGACGTTAACTACATAGTGTAGCAGGGCATTAGAGTTGCCCTCACTAAGGTTTGAAAGTGTTCTGGAGAAATTTGAAATAAGATTGCACCTGCAATAATTTAAAGGGGAAAAGTCTTCCAGGCAGTAATTTTAAAGAATGGAATGGGCCTTGAGGTAAGGAAGAAGGGAAGGATTAAAAGATAACAAGGCAATGGGGAAAGAGAAGGAAAGAGTGACAGAGAATATGTGTATTTTAAAAAAACTCAGTTATGTTTTAGGAGTTTCTAGTGACATCTCATTCTATCTGAACTCTGTTCTTAATGTGAAGAAGAGGAGGTAATGATGATTATTCTCATTTTCCAGATTGGGAAATTGAAACACAGAAGTTATGGCTTCCACAAGGTCATGCAGTGACCTGGATTTCATGATTTCCAGTTTTCTAGCCACTAGACCATGCTTTTCATTCACACCTTTTTTTTGTTTTTTGTTTTGTTTTTTAAGGCAGTAGCTCTGGTTGGAGCGCAGCTTGCTAGTCACTATGGTGAAGCAGGAGAGAGACAAAAATTCAAGGAATTAATTATTGATGCAGAGTGGGGTATCCAGCTTGGTAAACTTGGTGTGAGTATACTTTTAAATGTTTTAATCAGTTACATTCTTAATTTAAAATGCCAATGTGGTTTTATGAGAGACAGTTTTTTCATATTTGTTGGAGTTCACTTAAGAGCAGTTTCTTGAGTTAAATTTAAAAAAAATTATTTTTTTTAATTTACTGCTTTTCATGGACACACATCATTCAGGATGTGCACTGAACTTAAATTTGTGGTAAATTTACCACCTTGAAGGATCCATGCAAGAATCTTGCTTAAATACTTTGCTGAATGGGGCCCATAGTAATGAGGTTCTAGCACCACCACTTCTGGAGCTCAAACAAACATCCCTATGTTATAGAGGGAGAACAGAAGTTAACGGTTGGAATAGAAGAGTGCAAATGAGTAGTACCAAGCATATTGAAAATAATTCCTTGATTGTGAAAGAGTATTTGGAACACCATTACTAGACTACCCCTTTTTTCTATCTGCAGATTTCTTTCCAGACTGTATTTAGGCAGCCATCAATAAGAAAGAAAGAACTCATAAGAACCCTGGTACAGAATCCGAATGTAGACACAGACCTTATATTGAAATACTGCAGGTAATATCTGAAGCAAGTTAAAATTGTGTTATTGCTGCCATAATAAGTAATGTATTTATATGATTCTGTTTCAGTTTAAATATCAGCTGTTTATGAATAAACAAACTTGAAAAATAACTATCCACCTTTGTAAAATGCAGTATGAGTAATTCTGGCTATTGTGAATTTATTCATAATGAAAGCCACATCCTAATCATATTGATTTAAAATAAAAACATTTCCTCCCTTTTCAGAACTTTCATGTTGGACAGTGATGCAGCACTGCAGCTTTGCATTGAAACACTCCTTCTCCAGAGTGCTAATGCAAATCAAGTTGAAGGAGACTCTGCAGGGGATACTGTGAAGCAGCCTCATTCCACACTACTGGCCAAATCAGTAAAAATAATTCCTTTACTGAAAAGCACAAAAGACCTGGTCATTAGCCTCAGTGGAATACTGCACAAGGTAAAACAGTTACAAAGCATGCATGTCACTTCAAACACTACTTTCATAGCTATCCTCTCACTCTGATGAATGTGGCTATCATTTATTAGATAGCTATAAAGGAATCTTAAGAACTACATTTAGATCTTTGTTACTACTGTTAATGTTTTGTTAGTTTAATTAAGAAAATACTACAAGAGACACTGTGTTAGTTTCCTCTTTCTTTTTTCTCTCTCTCCCCCCTTCTCCCTATTGATTGAAAATAAAACAAAAAAAAACTAGAAATTCTTCAAAAGTTTCAATTAAAAATATACATCTACTTGAGTGTATCCTGGGAGCTTACTCTCGCCTCTTCTTTCTGTTTGTTCATTACTGACATAATTTGGCCTCTCTGGAATGCCATGACCACTTTGTGAGGTTTTGAGATTATGGTATGAGTAGTGATCTAATTTTCCAGAATGGAAGTAATAAATGCCAGAAGTAAATAAGAAGGTGCTTTGAAGCACTCAGGTTCTTCATCATTATGCCTATTTAGTTGAAAATAAAATTTGAAAAACCATGAAGATTGAATTTGAATCCGTTCTTTTCTTGTTTTGTTTCTTGGAACAGCTTGATCCATATGACTATGAAACTATAGAAAATGTACTGAGAGTGATACAAAGAGCTGATGAAAATAGCACAAGTATCCAGCTTAACCAGGTACAATTAAAAATAAGCAACTGTTACTTTCTTTACAGCCTCTAGCTCAGTCTTTGTTTATTTGTATAGTTTTAAACTAATTCAAACATAGATTCTTGCATTACTCCATTTGCCTAATTCCACTGGCATCAGTTGGAGTTGCATGTTTGTACAGAGGGCAAAATGGATGCAACTAAATAGTGAAGTGTAGCTGTTTCTCAGCAAAGGCTCACAAGAGGGGAAAAAACCACTATAGCTATACAGGAATCCTGGCAAAAAAAATATACCCAAAACTTGTGGGCAGATGTTGACTGGTTTTTTACTTCAGAAAAATAAGTAGTTATGTAACTTTTCTTCCTGGTTTTTTTTTTCTTCCTTCTAGGCTTTGAGCTTATTGAAACACCTGGAATCCTATAAAAGAACTTCCCCTCCTGTGGATCTGGAACACCAATATATTTTAGAGCATGTGATTTCCCTGTCTCCAGCTGCTCAAACCAGACTGCCTTTTCATTTGATATTCTTTAGAACCACACAGTGTTTCTGGAGTATTATATGTAAGATCAGTATTCTAGATATCTATGTATATATTGTACTCAGTGTGCTATCTGAAAGCCTCACAGATGTACAATCTTTAATGTATTTATCCTTCCAACACTCCTAGGAAGCACTGTTGCCCACATTTTACAGGGGGGGAAGCTGTGGCACAGAGAAACTAGGGGTAATTTGATTGTCGTGGAGCTATGACAATTTATACCAACGGAGGACCTGCCCACAAGTGACCTATCCAAGGTTACACAGGGAGTGTATAAAGGAGGATGGAATTTACACCCTAATCAGAGAACCATCCTTCGTCTCATCAATAGATTTCTACATTTAGCAAAAAACTTAAATTACTTCATTTCTTAGGGGGAAATTATATTGGGACAGGGTGACTTTTTGTAGATCATTGTCTGATTTTTCTTACAGCTGCAGAGCTTAATGAGGAGTCCTTCCCATCTCTTCTCTTAATTTCCAAACTAATGAAGGTACGGCTGTGCTTCTGTCTAGGGGGATTTTTATTTCAGAATCATTCATTCTTTTCCTGGGGGAAAAATGCATTTTTTTTCTTTTGAGTGTTGTTGGCCTCACTGTATACATGTCAGACTTAATCAAATTTTAACCTGCACCCGATACTCTTCTAGGTTTCACTGGATACCCTATACATGTCTGCAGCCAGGCATGTCTTTGAAAAAAAATTAAAGCCAAAAGTATTTGAACTGACAAAAGCTGGATGTTCATCAGTGATTAACAAGGAAACTACTAAAACTGTGCAAACCATTCAATCCTACCTGCTATCTATAGTTAATCCAGAATGGGCTGTAGCTATTGCTCACAAGATTGCACAAGAACTTCCAACAGGTATGGTGTGCATGTGTTTGGGGTTTTTTTTGTTTTGGGTTTGCTGGGGTTGGGTGGGCGGCAGGGGGGAGTGAGATGGGCATCTTTCTAGTTTTGCTTCTAACATCATCTGTGTAGCATTTTTGGAGACTAACCTACATCTAGCCTCCCCAAATAATTTGCCATTTTTGTTCCTAAACCTAGTTTGGGCAAAATGGAAAGATGCCAGTTGCTGAATATAGGTGGAGGTGATGTTTTACATGTTATTTATTTGTTAATAAACATTTATGTTGTCATGCCATAACTTTGCATGCACTTCAACGGTTTTGTTTGTTTTTTAACCGTGTTTCAAACCTGTCAGAATGTGATGACCCCACTGAATGAAGTAGGTCCAGCTCCCCTCTGCCAGAGCAGGTGCCCCCATTTGGTCAATTGAGAGGGCAGGCAACACCTGGCGGTTGTAAAGAATCAGGGAGAGATCCAATGAGGGGAAGTCCCTGAAGGAAGTCAGGAGAGGGAGTCCGAGTGAGTCAGTGCTGACTGGTTCAGACAAAAAGGGTTGATTGCTACCAGGAGACTGAAAGGTACCGGAAGGAAGTAGAAAATGTTTCCTGTGGGAAAGGCTGAAGTCAGGAGAGCAGCAAGAGGGATTTGTTGGCTGGCACCCCCAAGCTGGAGAGCCAGGGGAGCAGTGGAGGAGCCTACCTGCTGACCTCTGTTGGAGAGCTGCTCCCAGAGGACCCATGAGAGGGCCAGAGGAGTGAGGGATGCTCTTCTGGTAAAGATGATCTCCCAGCAGAGAGCCTAAGGGGGTTCTTGCAGGGAGGAGCAGGGTTGTGTTTCATCTGGAAGGGCTAGGATGGCTGTCCTGAAAGTGGGAAGGAAATGAATGGACAAGGCCACCTAGGTGTGGCAGAAGTCACCAGGGTTCCGCAAAGATGCTTCCCAGAAAGGATGTTGTGAGGGTTCCCCCTGGGAATAGCAGGAGTATACTTCAGCTGGAAGGGCTGGGGTGGCTGTCTTGGTATAAGCATGGGAGAAGACTTACGGAGTTAAGGGCTGTGGTGGAGAGTTGGGGTGTGGTGAGAGACACCAGGGTTGTGTGTTTTATGTACTGTTCAGACTATGCTGGGGGATGATTAGGGAGAGCAGAGACTGCTAGGAATGAGCAGAGTCCTGGGATCTGGCACTAAGCCTCCAGTTAGAAAGGGCTGGGAGTAGTCTGCTAAGGAGAGACCCTGAACAAGCAGGGGAATGACAGCTCTCCAGGCAGAAAAGTCTAGGAGTAGGAAGAGGAACATTTGTAGAGAAGAAAGGGACAAGGGTTACACAAATCACTGGGAGTCTTCTTTGTGTTCTGATATTTTGAAGTCAAGACTGAGGTGAAGTGGCAAAGGCAGAAGTGGGAAGCAAAGTGAAAAGTTACATTTTGGGAAGAGTTAGAGACTTATCTTGCTATTAAATTTCTGTTAGGTTAGGGTTGTTCATAGGATTTAAACAAGTATAAGGCTAAAAAGCTAAAATCTGGTACTGGTTACTTACCAGAGTAATTTCAAGTCATAGTTTTTTAGAGTCTTGAAAGTAAATATTCCAGCAGCCCTAAAATGTTAAACCAATGAACTTGCTTCTCATTTATGTTTTAGCTATACATGTAAGATAATTTTCCATCTTTTCTTGCTAAGGAAAACTGACTGAAAACTCGATCAAGAGAACCTTAACAGTTAGCTTGTAAACATTTTCTTAATATTCTAAACTAGATGCTTTTGAACCCCAAGAGAAGGGACCAAAACATTTTAAACAGGTTACTCTATGTACCGTAGAAGGGATTTATGAAAACATATTTATTATTCTTTACTGTTTTCTTTTTAAGGGCCTGACCAGATTCAGGCACTGAAATTCTGTCTCTATTTAGCTGAGAAATGGCTAACGAATACTACAACCAAGGTAATGACACCAGAGCCACAGGACATACCTGAATATATAGAGATGATGATTTTTATGTTTTTTGTTTTGTTGTAATTTGGGTTATAAAGTGTGCATCATATCAAACCACCAAAGACTTTTTTCATTCAAATAAAAAAAAAACTACAGTATAAAGAATAAAACCCTTTTTATATAAAGTGCACCAATGGAAAGTGACTGACTGGAAAAAATGGCATCTACTACAGAATTACTCTCTCCGTCCAATTGTCATTTATCTGTTATTTCTTAACAAATATGGGTTATGGGTTGTTTTTTTGTCTGTTTGGGGGGGAGGGCAAGGGCAGATTCTCATACTTTCCTATTTAACCGCATGTCCTTTGATTAATTTGGTTCCAATTACAGAACCTTTAGTGCTGATAGATTCTTTCTATCATGCACATCCCTAACTCGACTCTCAGATTCCAGGCTGAATTTCTGGGCTGGCAGTTGGGGACAGAGGAGGGAGGGGGAAACTTGCTGTGGAGTCACTGAGACAATGAACATAAAACATCACAGTGAGATTTTTCGGAGATTCAGATTAGATTAGAGCCACTCTTAAATTGAAGGTTTATTATGCTTGCTAGGCTTATAGCTGAACCCAAGTTTTCTTCAGCTTTATCCAAACTCTTTCCCATAAGGTTTCTTACCTACTATTACACAGTAATAGTCTACTATTATCTATTATCTACTATTACATAGGGATAGCTCAGTGGTTTGAGCATTGGCCTGCTAAACCCAGGGGTTGTGAGTTCAATCCTTGAGGGGGCCACTTAAGGATCTGGGGCAAAATCAGCACTTGGTCCTGCTAGTGAAGGCTGGGGGCTGGACTTGATGACCTTTCAAGGTCCCTTCCAGTTCTAGGAGATATGTCTAAATAAATTAAATTAATGGAGATAGCCTATCACTTTTGCTGGCTTTTCCACAGTGCTCATTATTGTCCAAGGACATTGGCAATGAATAATACCATTAAAATCCTTAAACTACTGTTACATCCCTAGCAGCTGCTCCAGAGAGCTGTCTCTCTGCTTGGCACATAAAGGTCTAGAAACTCAGAAGGAAATACTACAAAAGCAATAGGCTTTACACACTAGTTAAATGTTCAACTGTTACATCAGACTGAATGTTATAGTGAATAGTCAACATTGTTTTTCAAGCTTCTAAATGGAAGGAAGTTTTAGATTTGTTACAAATGTCACTATTTTGATAAAGGATGAATCGCATGAAAAAGCTGAAGTATTGCTGAAGAAGTTACGCATGCAGTATCAGAGATCAGCCACAGAAACTGTGCTAATAACCCACAAATTAAGCACTGCAGAGCATCTGAAACTTACTGGAAAGCCAGCAAATCTTATTGCTTTACTGTATGAGCACAGCAGCATAAACCAAAGGATT
This sequence comes from Chrysemys picta bellii, assembly GCF_011386835.1. Taxonomy (NCBI): domain Eukaryota; kingdom Metazoa; phylum Chordata; order Testudines; family Emydidae; genus Chrysemys; species Chrysemys picta. The sequence goes on from NC_088805.1 coordinate 28,250,304, forward strand.
CAAAATCCAACCAACAGAGATTATCCAGGTTAGGAAACTTTCTCTAGTAAATTTCTGAGGGGCAAAATGGATTTACAAATGAATCTTGCTGAGGATTTTTAAAATAAATTTGCATTTTCTATGTATGTAGATATTCATGCAGCAGCTAACGAAATAGCTGAAATTAACAACTTGGATATGAACAAAATCTGGGATAAATTGCTTGAAAAATGGCTGTGTCCAAATATACCAACAGATGAAGTAAGTAGGGAATGAGCTTTATATTTTATAGAAAACGATTATTCTCAGCACTTCACAAACCAGGGTTGTGAGCATTGAGAAGAGAGAGCTGTGCAACGTATCTAAAACAGACTTCAGGCCAACTTCATTTCAATGTCTTTTTTAGGTCTTTCCAATCTATTATGCCTGATAACAATTTGAAATGGCTTTCCTTGTACTCTGTATAGAGATCAGGACCCTCATTCTCTGGTCTGGTTTTTAGTTCTCTTTAGTGCAGATCCCAAGAAAGGTAGGGAATAGTAAAGATGGCTTTACACATCCTTGAGCCTGGAGCCAGCTTGGGGGCAATTCAGCTCCCAGTGCAAGTTAGAGCAGTGTTGGGGTTGATTGTCCAATACTCTGTACTGCATGTCCATCCCAAGCAAATGGATGGACAAGGAGAAGAAATGGGAAACCCTTAGCTTCAACATTCCTTGTCCCCAGAACACCAGCCAGCAAAGTGAGGAGTAATTAGCACTTAATGAAAGGATAGCATATATATTGGAGCAACAAGGTGTAGAGCAGAATAGGAATTGTGACAGAGGCAAAAACTCATTTCCAGTGCCCCTTCTGGGGTGGCACAGCTATGCACAGCCCCTTACACAGGATTTGAATAAAGGCTCAATCTAGCCCTTGAATGATTTTTTCCCCTTCAAAACCTGCAAGTTCAAATCATTCCATAACTACTTTTATCCACTTCTGCTTTATAGAAAACTCAAAGCTTTGGTGATGTACAGGAAGATGAAGAACTCGGGAGGTATATTTGTCTTATGATATATAGTCAGTTTTTGTTAACTTAAGTTTTAATGATTTTTGGCTTCCCAGCAGATAAAACAAAATACTGTAGCCCCTAATCAGGCAAAACTCCCATTGGCTATAATGGGACACTGGCTTAGGCAAGGAATGTAGTATTGGGCCCACAGTACCGTTGTGTTTTTAAACATGATCCTGCTGCCCTGCCAAACATCCAGGTGGATGCTGTAAATTAATTGATAACGTGTGGAAATGGGCTGTACGTTGGATTTGGCTGAACAGATGGCACTTTCATATAGTTACGTCATTACAAGTTACAGGAGCTAGATTGTTGCCTCTTTAAAACCTGCTCAAAACTAGTTTGTAAGACTACCACATAGTGCAAAATCAGAATGGGCAGTCATTGTTCTCTAAACACCAGGGAAATGGAAAAGCACTATGTTGCACATCTTGTATTATCCCATCTGTATTTTCTCTGAACAGTAAGGCTTGAATCTTCAAATACTTATTCCCTCAGGTAGTCTCATTCGTAATGAAACTACATGTGAGATTAAGCACTATGCATGGAAGTAAGGGTTTCCATGACTGGGCCCACAGCTTTGTCGTCATGTACGCTGTAGGCCATATCCATAATCTAGGGTTAATCCAAATCTCATATTGGTAGTAAAATATATTTGTCTGGAATAAAATGAATATGCTGTATTATAATGCAAAGTCTATGCAATGCTGTACTTTTATTAAAAACAAATGATATTTTTCAGAGTTATATATCTACTTCAACCACGCCCAATGGATTACAGCTCAAGAATGCTTTTTGCAATTACAACATCTGCCACATCTGTAAGTTTAGAGACTACTTTAAAAAAAACACATAACAGTGATTTCCCATCTTTATTATACTTTAATAAATCTGTTTTAAAGGAATTGGTGTTAAATATGAGGCTTTGTAACTTGCTTTGGCATATGAACATAAATTATTCAGTTTTATACTTAATCATTTTTCTCTTTTGGTGTGAAATCCTGACTTCATTGAAGTAAATGGGAGTTTTGCCACTAACTTAATTCGTGGCGAGGAGTTCACCCTTGAACTCCAGGACTTTGAACTATTGCTGATTGATCTTGCCTTTGGGTGGTATCAGGACTAACTTTAAGAGCACTTGATTAGGTAGCTTTATAGTGCACTAAGCTATTGGCTCACGGTTTCTTAGTGGGGGAGGGGAACGCCAACCCAACAGTTAAAACAACTGTGGTTCCCTCTCCACTTTACAAGAACCAGCAGTCCATGCAAATTTAAAAAAAACAACCCAATACAACAGGCCATAACTATTTCATCTCTACTGTAACATTCTAAAAGCCTGGAAAATCAGGTGGGCCCAGCAGTGTGCCTTGAAGTTCAACAAATAGTTTAACTGGACAACAAATTCTTATAGGTTGAAAGGAAACCTGTCCAAGTTAATCTGCACAACATTTGTGCTAAACAGAGCCCATGAATGTTAGACTGAATATGTAAGTTATTAAAAAGAATCCTGTTTTGTTACTGTTCAGCCAATAGGTGTACTTTACCAATAACCATCTTTTCTCTTTCAGCCTATTGGTGTAAACCAGTTGACATTTGCCCAGAGAAGCAGAGCTCTTAAGTGTCTGATCTACTTAGCAGATGCAGATACGGTTGAATCACTGTTTAAGAAACCCATTGAGAAAGTAAAGTAAGCTGAATATTTTTCTGTATTAGAAATTATTCCAATGAAATCCAACTATGCGTCCATAAACCTCTTAGAGAGAGCGAGCGAGCATGGCAAAGTCTCTCCCTTTTATCATGTTCTTTCTTCCCTCTTGGCTTTGCCTCTTCCCCCCCCCCCTTCAGAGTCAGGGAGTCTCTCGAGGGAGTCACCCCCCTTCCTTTGGTCAAACAGATTCTTTTGTTGCTGCCTAGGCCAGCGTCCTTTGTTCCTGTGAAGCATGAAATTATAACCTATAACATTACTGTAACAATTACTATAACATCACTATAACAACCATGCTCAGTGCATCATGAGCCTTCCAAAGACACCTAACATGACAAACTTTGCATTGGATACCACACAGTCCTTTTATAAAGGTGAACCTGGGGGTGTAGGGTGTTCTCATTGTGCAGTATCTGGTTAATTACTACAAAAATGTTGTGTCCAATAAACTTGCTTTCATAAGACTATAGTTGATATTGGTATTGTCTCTTCTTCTTTTTTTAACCAGTAGTGCATTAAATTTAGTTTTATCCTAACCGGTAAGGACTACATGGATTATAAAACAGCTATCACTATAAGTATCACAACTCTTCTGGTTTTGCAGGTATTTTCTACGATGCTTCATTTATCTGGCAGAGTTGGAAACAATGAACATTCCATACACCTATGAATCCTTTCACAGGAGTCCTAAAGAAGGAATGATTAAGGGACTGTGGAAAAACCATAGCCACGAACCCAGGGTAAGATTAAGAAGAGAGAGTAAATTTGATGGTGTATATGTGTGAATAATTATATTATACATTTGTGTGTGTGTACTTGCCTACATACTGTGTGTTTTTATATTTTTAGGCTTTAGTTGCCTGCTGATTATTTTTCAAGGCCTTTTTAAAAAATTACATAATTTCACAGTGTAAAAATCTATTCTATTTTAATGGTACAAATATCAAAGGATGAGAGGTGTATACCTTTTGAGCACTTGTTAGTTATCTGACTATGCTAAATTGGCAGTGGAGCCTTGGCTATACCCTGTTACACACTTCATTTTGAATTTTTTGTTTTACATCCAGTGATTTGTTGCGTTAAAATATCCAGTGCTTCATTTATAACTTTAAACAGTTGAGTTAAGGAATAACTGAGGAGAAGACAGAGGCAAGTTTCTGCGGAGAAATTATTACATGTGCAGAAAGGACACTATCCTACTGAGGAAAGTTTCAATGACAATACTTCTGTTTTTATACCCTTAAGATGGAAATGGTCAGATCTTCAGCAGAGGGGCATAGTTCAAAATATGGAAATAAGAGAGCAAATGGGGTAATGGAAGAAACACCAACACATCAAATAAAATGTGGGGATTTTTAAACATGCTAACATCCTGCTTGTGTATCTAAACCAACTTTGGGGATATATCGTCTAGAAAACGACAGAGGATTCTAAGATAATGTAATTTAATGAAATAATTCAGTTTGTCTTGTTTTGCTTTAGGCTGCCAGACTGGTGACTGAACTTAGTTTAGAATATAAAGTGTATGATCCTCAACTCTGGAGTGGCTTACTGCAGAAACTACTTGGTTTCAATATGGTAAGGAACTTTTAGGTAATATTTGAAACATACTGTTCCATAGGGACATTAAAGAGATGCTACATTGGGGCAACTGTGTTTGCAAGCAAATGCAAAACAAACACACACTAGGCACATCAGCCTCTGATTGCTAAACAGTGAAATTAAAATGCATGTTATACAAACTTACTGGGCTCATGTGGGGAACAGTTGACGTGCTGCAAGCTGGGGTATAAATTTACACACTAACATGCTGCACACTAACTTTCTATGTGGACCCTGCTACTGTGCTCTAAAAGTTCCCTAGTGTTCTTTGATGTATGCTTATTTCAAAGTGGAATACATCAAAGTGCACTAAGGAACTTTTTAGTGCACAGTGGCAGGGGCAACACAGCTAGCTAGCATGTAGCATGCTGTAGATTTACATCTCAGCATGCCACACAGTCTGTCACTGTGGGTTATTGCTGTCTTATCTGTGACTATTTTTTTGTGCTGTTGGTAGTGAGAATTTCTAAAGCTTCAAGGGGTTTTGTATTTGTTTTTTAATTTATTGTGTGAAAACTTGAGCAGAACCATTCAAGATCTACATCATGAATTTTGGAAAATGACTCCTTTCAAAGTTAGTTGTAGGAGTGTATTTTGTTACACCACCAGATACAGACGTATAATTGATAAAATGTTACATTCAACTTATTGAGATGCAGGATACATTGATAACATTCTTAATTTTGTAATACAAAATATTAATGTTTGCTTGGGTTGTCCAACTTAGGAACTGCAAATTCACAATTTAATGTCAAGAGCATAAGTATAATTTAATCCTGTAGGTTCTTGTATAAATCTACAAAATACTAAGACATTTTGTAATGGAATAATTGTTTTTCAGATTCATTATCTCAGGAAAGTTTTGATAGCAATTACTGGGGTTCATTCATTATGGCAGGTATGTAAATCTCTTAGGAATTTGCTCTGTGCCTCAGTTCCTCATCTAAAATGGTATACTTTCCTTTTTGTAAACAGTTTTGTCATCTGTTGATGGAAAGTGCTAGACACAAGTACTCCATAATAAATGGTACCAAATTTTATTGCCATTAGATGTAACTGTTGTTTTCTACTGTAGTGTAAGATTGTGTCATTGCTTCCTTTATTAGACCCTTATTTTGAGGGATTTGTAAATTGGTGGTAACGTTATTTTGTCTAGGTCAATGCTGCAAAGTCAGGAGTCTGGTAAAGACCAACTAGGAGGTCTGAGATTTATTTAGTGTCTGATGCCATTGCCTCTGGGAGCCAGGGAGTTTAAAAAGAAAAATATAGGGCTTAGACACTAGCCTCAGAAAGCAGACATCCAAGAACCCAATGTTCAAAATCTTACAGCTTAAATTCTAGAATATAGACTATAATAATGGATATTACCTTAGTCGAAAGTAGAGTTGTTTAAAAAAATGAATTTGATAGTTTCCAAAATTCTATATTGTGCTGGCTTGTGAATGTTATGGGTGTTGTTTTAAAAATATATTTACTTTCAATAGATTCCTAACTTTAGCCGAGCTTGGAGAAGTGTAATTCTGGCACCATTTCTTGCAGGTAGGTTTATCCTTAGCTCTCTTTCATGGTTGTGTAATAATTTGGCAGTACTGTATTTTAGTTTGTCAATATCTCCTTTCTTTTTTTTCCTCAGCTTCTTGTCCACCAAGTCCTAAGCAGTTAGAGGCATGCTGTGAATGTTTTGTTGTTCTACTGAAGTAAGTAAATGTTACATCCTGCATTTGGTTGGAAGATTGGAGGTGGGAAATACTGTGCGAGAGATTCTCACCCCTCCTCCAACCCTTTGCACCTGGTAAAATGCTGAATTGGTGTAAAGAAACTCTAAATGCCCTGGATCTGAGTGGGGGAAATCCCTGTGGTGCAGGAACTAAGACAGCCCCCTTCTCTGCAGGTTTTTAGGGGGCAGGGCCCAGGACATAGTGCTATAGATTCTTGGCAGCACTGCTGTCCATAGGCAGCCAGGAACAGGTACCAAAAGTTAGCCACTCACAGCATCTAAATTATACCAGGGCCTGCTCCAGCCCCTGGAGAAGCCCAGCGTCTGGACAATCCGAAGGTCACTTATAGCCACTTTGCCACCCTGTCCCTTCCACTGGGCTGTGAGTTCTGTGCTGCCTTTAGAGGCGCATCACAGAATCTCACTCTAAAAGTGCAATTAATCATAACAAATGTTTACAGAGCATGAAGTGCACGAGAAACTTCCCAGACCATTAGTTTATAGCACAAAAAAAATGTTAAATAGAAAAATCATGTTGATTTATATTCTTATAGAGAATAAACATGACATTTTAAAGTATTAGCACTAATAATTAAACACAGACGTATATACACAAAGTTAATCTATCCAAAATCGAGTTGTGTATGCGGAAATGGTTTGTTCTCCCTCATCTGTATCCGTCTAAATTCTAATGAAGTCCTACAATTTTGCCACAGCTAGTTGTAGAAATTCTTGTGGCGACTTCAACAAAATAGTACCTAGCTCTTTTTAAAAGCACTATGTTTATTTATGGAAGTGTGCTTGCTTATGCTCAGTAGTAATTCTGTCTTGCATTTGTAACTACTAACTTGGCAGAAGATACAATAGCACAGTGGTTCTCAATTTTATTTTACCCCGGGACCCCTAAACTTAAATAGACAAACCTGCAGATCCACAACTCCTCCCTCATTAATTTGTTTCTTTCACGTTACTTTAATAGTTATCACAAATATTACTGTAGAGAAATTATTTGAACAGATCAACAAAAAACACAGCAAATTAAAATACTGATAGCTTACCTGATACTAATGATAAATTACAGCATTGCTAGGTGATATATAGAGGTATTTAGGGGGTGCTGGAGGCATGACACTACATACCCCCACACACGTTGCTTTTGGTAGGGACCAATCCATTCACAGACCTCCTTGATTTTACTAGTGGGCCCCTAAGGGTCTGCAAACCACTGCAATAGCAATATTTACAATAAATATTGGTGTGACTGCAATAGCAGCACAAAAGAGAGGATGGTTCTAACTTAGAGCACTGGTATATGTAGTTGTACTATATATTAAAACAATATTCTAGGCAGAACTGATATTGCTGCTTAATTTGCACTTAAGGTTGCCTGACACTTCCCATTGTCAGATCCTGTTTTCATTTGCCTTAACTCTGCCAAACTTTAACCATTTAGGCTGAAATTTCCCATGCTGGGTGTATGCCTTAAAGGCTCAGCCAAAATGGTTCAGCTATTTCTGAGAGTATGAGTAGGGGAAAATGCATTGTTTTGCCCATGTTCAAACATTTTTAAAATGCTCTAGTGCTTCCATGCTTTGGTGCTGGGACTTCAAATGTAGCAGGAAAGCAGTCATCCTAGCATCAGGTATGTGCCTTTTGCCCTCTCTGCAAACATCTGTCCAGATTTGCTCAAGTTATAATCCCCTGGAAAAAATCCTAGTTCGCACAAACTCAGATTTGTTTGGCAGTTAAATTCTGTAAAGATTCTATCTGCACTGAGCATGCTTCAGACCAGAGGTGCTAGAGCTCAGCAGGACTTTTTTCCCCCGACAATTGCTCCTCCCAGCTGCCGGAGCACCTGACCTGAGAGCAGGAAGACTCTCCTGTGCTCTGCCACTTTTCTGGTGCTAAGGCATTGTGGAGGAGGAGAAAGAAGCAGCCACACTGGAATGCAGAGGGGTGAGAAATGGGGGGGGGGGGGCCTATAACCACTAGAATACACTGCTTTGTAGAATCTGGAATTGAATGCAGAAGTCCTCAGTCTCCACGTTCCCCTGCTGTCAGCAAATAGCTGTGAAATCCACTGGCAAAATGTTTCATCCCCACTTAGTGAGTGGTCCACATAAAGAATATCAGCCTACTGCTTTTACTAGTTACTTCCACTAGCTCATGTGGTACTGTGCCATGGAACTAATGTTCTGACTTCTACTGATGACCCTTGTTGGGGGTCAGAATAGCGTCACATGATAGCATTGATTTGGGAGAAGGGGGTTGTGGGGTTTTTATCCATTACACGTGAACTATGTTTGAATTTGCAACCTTAGTGTTCTTTTAACAGTTTTTAAAAATGCAATCTTATATAATGTCTGGGGGTCAATGTATACAATAAATATTGGTGTGACTGCATTTTTAATTATGTGGATTAGTATTTGAGAGATATAAGCAAAAAGTGACATAAGGAAGGGGAGGGGAAGGTGTGTTTGGTTTTCCCCCCCTTGCAGACATCATTTTTAAAAAAGCATTCTTACCTGACAGAGAGCTGATGTATTACATACATCTGCAGTTTTGGTAACTTCCCTAATTTGGTAAATTCCCTAATTTGCCCCCATTAATTTCTGAATTTGCAGCATGTTATTGATCTAATAATACCTGACTGAAGCAGCAGATGCTTTTTAACAACCTATTTCTGTTAATTCACTGGAGAAATAGGGGGTAGCGGGGCACATTAGCATGGACTGTGTGCTCCCTTCCTCTGGTTGTATGGGGTTCATCAGAGCTGAGTGAGACAACAAATATTTATTAAATGCAGTTGTTAATTGCCAATATAAAAATACCCTTTTTAAGCAACTAGTGAATAATGTAGGTATAAAACCATGCAACCCTGGAATTAATATAAGCTTTCTCTCAAAAATCTGAAGAAAAGGATAAATATATTAATTAAGACACCTCCCCATCTGAAGGTGTCCTGTTCTAGCTGATCTAGATATAATTGGAATTGCAAGGCAATATGCACAGTTGGACCTTACAGCTTTTGCTCTGGGATGCTTGCTGCTGATTCCCCAGACTGAGAAGAGAGAGCAACAGATTCAGGTAAGCAGTGGTTTACATTTCTATGCACCTGGGCTGGAAAAAAAGCTCACAAAAGAAGGGCATGGAGCTTATTGCTTATGGGAAATGCATATTAATCGGCTTCTTCCATCAATACTGAGAATTTACATTAACCAAAACTAAACGTTAGATTTCAACACCTGCTTAAGGTGAACAGAATGTGAAGAAAAGTAACCTATGTGCAGAAGCAATTAAAATTGATGCTACTGTGATAATGTTCAGTGTGATTATCATGGGACTAGTCCCATGTAAGCTATAAAATAGTGCTGTGAAGCCTTAGTTAAAACAAATTTGTTTGCCCTAATTTTTAAAACTTGTAATCTGCCTAATAGTTTAGTTAGTTTCCTTAATATGAGACACTTGACACCTTTGCCTCTCTCTAGAATGAACATTTGATGTGAGCATCTCACATGTTGTGACCCACACCTTTTCTTTGCATTAAAGCTGTGTCCTAGCTGCCAATTTGTATCTTCACTATTCCCTTTCCTTTCTCTCAGCATTTGCTCCTATGGAGTAAAGGAGGAGTGAAAGCTTCATGGGGCCCTGCATGCTGCTCCTACAACTACCAAGATAGCATTGGCAGTACTAATACACACATTTTTAATTTATTCATATGGCACAATATTAATTTGTGAATACATCTACAAGCCACCCAAGGTTTAGTTTGTCTACATTTTAGAAATGCTTGTCTATTTTTAGTTTCACACATTTTTACATTGTATTTGTATTTCTTTATGCAATATTTTTTCTTTTTTTTTCTTTTGTGGAGAGAGAAATTCCTTGGCTCCGTTTCCCACAATGGAGTAAATCCAAACTGTTGACCACAAGTGTATAATAATTTCTGCTGTAGGACATGTTGCAGGAGTTAATCAAAACAAAAGCTTTTAAGCAAATAGTATGTACTGAAACCAAACAATTTCTCATTTGTTCCCCTGAGAATTTTTAGACTATAAAAATTCTGCATGTTTAACGTCAAACTAATTTTTCCAAGGGTTTCCTATCTTCATGTAACCCAGAGACTGTCCTACAGCAAGTAGATGAACACATGGACACTGGTGAGGTAGCAGGCTTTGCATCACAGGTAAATAAACTAATGTAATCTCCTTATTCATAGGCTTTAAGAGGAGAAGGGGCCATTAGACCATCTAGTCTGACCTGTGTATCTCAGGCTATTAACTTTCACCCAGTTACTCCTATGTTGAGCCCAAAAACGTGTCTGGCTACAGCCTATTTTCTAGAAAGATATCCAGTCTTGATTTTGAAGACAGCAAGAGATGGAGAATCCCACCACTTCCACTGGGAGTTTGTTCCAGGGGTTAGTCACTCTGTCAAACTTGTGCCCCATTTCTAGGTTGAATTTGTCTGGCTTCAGCTTCTAGCCATTGGTTTCAGTTATGCCTTTCTCTGCTAGATTAAAGAGCCCTTTAGTACCCAGTATTCTTACCTTGTGAAGGGATTTATACACTAATCAAGTCACCTCAATTTTTCTTTATGATAAACTAACCAGACTAAGCTCTTTAACGCGCACTGTAAGGCATTTTCTCCAGCCCTGGAATCATTTTTGCAGTTCTGCGCCCTGTCCAATTGTTTCTGTTTTTTTTAAGAAGTAAACACCAGAACCTTATGCATTATTCCAGAAGTGGTCACACCAATGCCATACAGAAAGATCACCTCCCTACTTATTTCTCCCTCATTTAAACATCCAAGGATTGTACCAACCCTTTTTGCTTGATTAATAAGATGGTGACAAAGAAAAACACAAGTTTGATGCACAGAAGGGCACTGTTAGTACACTTTGTTCGTTACCAAAATAAGTCAGTAGTAGTTGTAAGGAAATAAATTTTTGCAGTCTGTTAATTATTCTGTAATTGACTCACTGATGACTGTGATTACACAAGCTGTTCTGTAGCACACTCCATGTATGGAGGCCAGCATTGTTTGAAGACTAGCTAACTGTCAGATCAGTAGTATGGTACTAACTAAACACAGCAAGGCTCTAACCAAACAAAACTGCTAAGAACAGCTCTATACTGTTTTTTTCTGGCTCTGTCTGACTCACTGTGGGTGAGTTTACTTAACTTCCCTATCTGAGAGACAAGACTATTTAATCCTCAAATCATCCTACCTTCTTTATAAGAGAGCTTATATTTTCAAAGTGCTGTAAAAACATTAAGTGGGAAAAAGCTAGTAAGATAGACCCTTGAAAAACAAATAAGAGCTCAGTATAGGAAAATTAATTTAATTGTATCTAAAATATTTAACTCTTCTGCCACTTTCAGATTAGGTGTTTAATTCTGGACAACATCATAAACGAGAAACAATATGAAAGATTTTTGAAAACAAAATACTTCCCATTATTGAAGCTACAGGTGATGAACACTCACAGAGTGAAAGAATTAGTGGATTACCTTGTCAACAAGAGCTGGTAGGTTAACAAGGTGTAGTATGGTGGTGCACTGTAGATAAAATTAGAAAAAAACTCCTATGGAAGTTAGAATCTTACAGTATTTACTGTAACGTTTTTGTTTACTAGGCCAGTAGTGACTTACCAGCACACCGTATCCAAGAGTTTTACAAGCACTGACAATTAAATGTTTTTTGCTTTAAGGTGACTAAGAAATCCTCCATGCTCCCTGGCACTCTACTTACAGTGCTGGGGGCATTGTCTGAAAGTAATGGATCACTGATTTGGTAAAGTTATTTGTACCAAACGTCAGGAGTTGGCATTTTGCTCCTTGACTCAATAAGACTTGGACGTGTGTTCTATTGAGATGGAAAGAGTAAGCTTACTGAAAGTTCCACAGAAACAGCCTATTGAGCTGACTGGTCACATGGGACTGGCTCTCTAGGGGTTTTTTTATGGAATTTAGCAGCGGTAAACAAATATTTACTCTCCCAGATGAGCAACTGTACGCGCCACAGTGTTTTGTGATCACAAATGGGTGAGGCTGCGTGTCTGTCATAGATTCCGTGACTTTCTGTGACCTCCACGGCAGCTGGCTCCGGGGCTGCCCAAGCAGCCCCAGGGCCAGCCGCACCGGCCGCTGCTGGGCCAGTCTCAGGCCACCGTGGACCCGCCCTCTCAGCAGCAGTTTAGGTGTGGGAGGGAGCTCAGGGCTGGGTTATGGTGTGGGGCAGCACTTACCTCAGGGGGGCTTCCTGGAAGCGGCAGGCATGTCCCTACAGCTCCTAAGTGGAGGGGCCAGGGAGCTATGCAACCTGCCCCTGCCTACAGCCACCACCCCAGCAGTCAACGTGAGCTGCGGAGCTGGCGCTCGTGGCAGGGGGCAGCACATCAAGCCCCCACACACACATACACGGCCTTCCCTCCCCCTAGGAGCTGCAGAGAAATGCCGGCTGCTTCCAGGGAGCTATGTGGAGCCAGGTAGGGAGCTTGCCAGCCCCACCAATCCTCCTCTCTCTCCCAGCACCAGCAGGGGTCCCAGACCACCATCCCAGCCCACCACCTCAGGGCCCAAGTTTCAGTTAGGGCTAAATAGTACAAGTCATGGACAGGTCACGGGTTGTGAATTTTTGTTTTCTGCCTGTGACTTGTCCATGACTTTTACTAAAAATACCCATGACTAAAATTTAGCCTTACACATGGATAGAAATCCACTGTAAGTCTAAACTCCTGCTATAGGGTATAGCAGGTGTTGGCTTTTCGTAAATAACTAGGTTTTAGGGAGACCTTTTTCCCTTCCAGGATTATCTACTGAAAAGGGGTAGAGAAAAATAGTCAAAACTCCTGTTAGGCCTTCAAGGCAGGGGTGGCCAACCTGTGGCTCCGGAGCCACATGCAGCTCCTTGTATAGGGACTGACTCTGGGGCTGGAGCTACAGGCGCCAACTTTCCAGTGTGCCAGGAGGTGCTCACTGCTCAACCCCTGGCTCTGCCACAGTCCCTGCCCCCATTCCTCTGAGCCTGTTATTCCCTCCCACCACCACCCCCCCTCCCCAAGCCTCCTGCACATCACAAAACAGCTGATCAGGAGGAAGGGGGAGGCGCTGATTGGCGGGGCTGCTGGTGGGGTGGGAGGCGCTGGGGGGGGGGAGCTGATTTGGGCAGGCTGGTGACATTACTGTGGCTCTTTGGCAATGTACAGTGGTAAATTCTGGCTCCTTCTCAGGCTCAGGTTGGCCACCCCTGCTTTAGGGAATTGGAAAAGAAGAGAAATCACAAAAACTTTGTTGATATTCATTGTTTTATAGTTAAATGCACATTGTCTAAATTCTCTGCATTGTAGAGTATTATGGAAATTGAGGGAGATTAGTTTTGTCAGCTGTGAAACAAACTTTATTTTGTCCTTTACAGCATGGATGATGCAGCAGCCCTAATAGTAGAATATCAGAAACGATGTGGAAATCCCATTCTGGCAGATAGATCATCTTGTGATATTTTGAAGGTAAAAGGCTTTAGTTATCCGACTTATCTTGGTTTAAAGAGAAAATACTGAAACCTAAGACATTCATTCAGACTAAAGAACAAGATGCTCTTAGACCAGTTAAAGACTCTCTCCTATATTAGTTATTTTTCTATTTTAGTATCATTTCATGGTAGAATTCTAAGTTTCAAATATGCAAATAAAATCTATGCAATATATCTTATATAAAAAGGGAACTTTGCCTATTTCAATGCTCCTATCCCATTTTCCTATAGACTTATCCTTTTGTAATACTTCTATTCCTATAAAAAGTTACTAAGCTCTTGTGTGTTCCTCTTTTCTTCCCCTCCAGATGTTTCTGAGTGGACCAGAGTAGACTTCTGCATTTTCTTATTGGAAACAGCTATCCCGAGGAGCATGTAACTTGATCTATATCCCTTCTCTTCCAGGGGCAAGATTGTTTCAAACTGTATTGGTCACATGCATTGTGTTTAAAGGGGAACTAAGCTGAAACCTCCTAAGTACCCTTGCAACAAATGTTACCATTCAAATTTTTTTTTATTGCTCCTGGCTAACGGACATTCACATTAGTTTAAGTGTGCTGTCCTATGTGAAAGAGTTAAAGGCTTCCCTTACATTGTATGACCTCTTTCTTCTCTTCCACTTCCCCCTCCCAGACAACTTGGTTTAATCTCAGCACTTCAATACTGAAATAATTAAGTGAGAATTTTAAACGTCACTTCCTTTCAAGAGTTGTATGAAGTCATTGCTGTGGCTTTCTAATTTCTCCTCAATGTCAGGCTTTTTTGCTTTGTTTTTAAACAACCTTTCCTAGTCTCAAATCCTATTAAGATAAAATTCACTTTGTAAGCTGTGTGATAAGGATTTCTAAACAAGATTGTAAATGTTAGTGTATCTTATGTAAAATATTTTGTAGACTTGGTTTTCATTCAAGGATGGGCACAAATAAAACAGACAAGCTCAAATTTTGAACTTAATATTTTCTAAGTTAATGTTTGTAATGTAAACTAACTAAAACATTCTCCCCAAACTTTCTATACATGCTACTTGAATAGGGTAAGTTGATACTGATTTCAGTGAAATTAAGATGTTAGATAACTTCTCTAAAACCAACTGTGTGTATAAACAAACAATTTAACTGCCATTGTTTTATTGTGACACTATTTGTTCTTTGAGACAAAAGTATATGGATGAATTCCTCCAAAGACAACTGAGTACCTTCCTAAAACTGAGTGGAAACATGCCAGTAAACTGAGCACACTTAAAATAGATACAACCAACGTGGGCCCTTGTATCTTTAAGACCCATGTATATATTCTAGTAATATCATACTAACAAAAGTAATAACCAGATGGCCGTTTAATTAATCTACCAATAGTTCTGTTTTTCCAGCTGTCAGCTAATGCAGACTGAATAACACAGTAAAACAGATAAGGGACTAAGTTGAATAAGTGTTATACCAGCTGAGTAAGGAGAAAGAAATTAGAAAAAGCTTTGTGCTTGTGTCATACTAAGTTGTCTAACAAATTGAGTTATAAGAAGATACACCTCCAATCCTACAATAAATACTCTCAGCATTTGAAAGGAGAATCACACTCTTTCGTGGAAAAGCAGTTTCTTGTAAAAACAGTGAGCTATTCTAGTGTAGCAAGCCACTCTCAGAATGCAGAGAAAAAGATGCTTGCTGTTCTTTATGAAACAAACATCAATAATACTCTGCAAGAAATGCTGCTATGGCTCCCTTTCTTAGTGGGATAATTCGTACAAAATGGCAGGCATGAGCAACAGAAGCTACCCTACTATGTGGAGCTTGGGTTGAGTAGTTTCAGCTGAGAATAGGAAATCCACAAGTCCTAGTATTTCAAAACCAATTTTTGGGGTCTAAATAAATGAACTATGGTCTTTAACTTTCTAAAGATGAGCAAGTCAAGTGAAACTAAACTATCTAAACTCTTGTATACAGACAGGACCACTTCTATATAACCTCAGTTTAACATTTTATCTTGATTTATTTTTTCCTTTAAATCTGGAGTAAGTAAGGCAAACCTAATCAGATGGTCATTGGTTAAACTGGAACAAGTAATTGAAGACTGTTTGTGTATGCTCCAAAACTGGTCATGCAGTGCTTTAGAACTAGTTTGATTTCATAGAGAAGTTGTACTTTAAGTAACAGAACCTTAACATTAGTTTTATCCTGGTAATTTCAGGAACAGTATTAAATCATTTTACTCTTGCTCTTGGTTCAGACACTAATCTGAGTGAGAAATATTAAATATGGTTTAAAACAAACATGTTATGGCTCACTTCTTAAGGTTTGTTCACACACGCTTCATTTTAGCTATTCCAGAATAATTTTGTGCGGCCACTTATTCTAGAATAAAAGTACCAGTTCCAAAGTGGATTAAACTAATTACAAACAATAAACTCATTCCACCACATAGGGCATATTTCAGAATAGCAACTGCACTCTAAATTCACACCCTACTTTAATTCAGTTTAAGTTTCACGTGTCAGACAAGTCTTTTGCTGTCAAGAGGCTTCAGCTAATTTTTTCCCAAAAATGGATAAATTACTTTAAATTGCATTAAATGTGCAGGTTCTGTAAATGCTATTACCAAAAGTAGAGTACTGTCACAAGCTTATGAATAATTCAGTATATTTCAAAACAATTTCAACTGTTACACGTAGCTTTGCCTTAATGGTTTATCATTCAAAATAAGTTTTATATAAATAAAACCTGACTGATTGAAAAACAAGTTTATTACAACGTTAAAGGTAGTTATTTAACAAGACTGATTGTACACCTAAGGCATTTTGCACCATAGCAGGATATTTTACAAGCTGAACCATACATAGAAAACAAGCAAGAGTGTGCCATTGTTTGGAAGCTATGTATTATAAACTAGTTACACTGCTATAGGCTACAAGCAGTTAGCAAGTGTTTAATACTGCAAACAATCAAATATTGCAGACAGTTTGTGGTTCTTGAATGCTCAATTACTTGACTAGAAGGAGAGGGAATGAGATGGTAAAGAGCACCAGAAGATTCATTTTAGGGTTTTTTGTACTCAATTCTTTCTACTTTCACATCATCTCCAATTAGTTGATACACATAGGTAACTACTGTGGAAGCTTGGATATCCATCAGCACAAATGAAGGAATGATGTTGCTGGAAAGAAAAACTGATTGTTAATATCAGGTAATTATAAAACTCCAACATTAAGGAATCTAGCTTTGAGAAATACCTAATGAGTTGCTCCAAAGAATTTGAATTTTATAAGCATGATCTAACAAAAAGTTGGAAAACAAGACTAGATATTTCAACAAACTCATCTTAAGCAAATGCATTTAGAAGGTATTGTAGGAAAATCTTTGACACCAACAGCACAATGTGTTTTGGTTATCTAGCAAATAACCCTAAAAATTAACTCATGCACAGCAGCTGTTTCCTCTGATAATCCCCCAGCAGTGATGTTAACTATCTAGTCAACCTGACAAAGATTAGGAAGGCTTTAGTTATTACTTCCTAGTCTGTGTGCACAGGAAAGAGGCAGCAACAATAAAAACACACAGATGCTGAGCAGCTGTTTTCAACCTTTTCTTTTCTAGACCCAAACCTTTGAGAAGTGATACAGAAATGCAATACTGAAGTTTCCAAAAAAAAAAAAAAAAAAACCAAAAAACCAAATTCATGTTAGTGTGAATAAGGCCTGTTAGTATGTATATGGCTTGAAATAAACATGCATCATGATAACTGGTGTATTAGAACAGTTATTACTGTAAAATTAGTGCTAATGAACAATGATGGGTATGATATAAAAACCTAGGTAAATAGACAACTGTCCAACTTATTTTAACTCACTTCTCCAAGGCACTATAAGCTCCTGTGGCTGACCCGGGGTTGATGTAGAACTTGTTTTCATGCTCAAATGCCTCAAATTTGTGTGTATGCCCTGAAATTAAAATGTCCACATCAAACTGCCTTTGTAGCAGTGCCAGGCTGGCCATATCTCCCCATGGTATAACTTGATGGCCATGGATCAGCCCAATTTTGAACTGCCCAACGGTTACAACTTTCTGTTCTGGATAATTCAGGTTCTAAAAATTAAAAACAAATATACAACATACAGATTACATATACTGAAACAGACTCCATCTTCAAAGGAAATTAAGTTATTTGCTATGTATTCATATCACACAAAAACCTGCTACTCCTGAGAATGAGCTAGAGACCCTCTTCAACTTAAGTTTTTCTTCACTGAAGAATGCAGAAACTTCTAGCAGGAATACCACACCCAGCCAGAAATCAACTGCATCAAAGCCAACTATGTTGCCTTAAAGGTGGCTTATAGAAATATTGAAATAATAAATTTATTATTTACAGTTTCAAAATTAATTTAGAATTACAAAACTGCATCTGACCTAGGAACTTCAACATCTTGACAACAGCGGCTATTTGATGGCAAATAGGTTCAACTATTTTATTACAATGCTTAATCAAATGTAATTAAATAAACCAAACTACATGAATTCAAGAGTCAGCTTTGTCCTTCTTGGGCATGGGGTAAGAACTAGGCTTAAGTCATTTTTACTGGTTATGACTATAGAGTACTGCTTATTTGCTTTTTACCCTGTTCTTTATTAAGTAACTATAACTGTCTCAATTTTGTCCATTTCCTTAAATGGTGTAAAGGGAGTTATAAATAACTCAAGTGTCAGACTGTTTTTAAAAGTCTTTGTAGAGAGGTCATTACCTCATCAAAGTCTCCTCTTACAATGTGAACATCCCCAGCCAAAGTCTTGAGGTAGTCATAGCTCTCCTTGGTGCAGAGGTTTCCGGTGCAGAGGATGTGCTGGATCTTTCCTGGGACCAGCAGTTTTTTGAACTTAGCTGGGAGGTTGTTGCATCGATGTGGGATGTGAAGGTCTCCTAATACTAATACCAGCTTATCAGGTGTCAAGGACAGGAAAAAGAGATGAGAATTACAGAACCTAACTGTAGCCAATAAAAATCAAGAAGCAAGAAATTTGCAAGCTTGGTTATCTTCAGTTTCACAATTCTGCATTTCTGATGCAAAATTATTGAAAAAAGAACTGAAACTGAGCTTATGCTTGGGATGTGGGTCTCAAAGTGAATGATGTCTCACTCAGATAGAGTGGTACAGAGTGATGCCTTGTCTACACTACAAGGCTTTTGCCAATATAGGTATGGCATTAAAACCCTCTAGCAATAGATGCACTTGTATAATTTATGCTGGTTTTGGGAAATGGCATAACCAATACCAGTACAAGCACAGTTATACTGGTGTAACTGCATCTACAGTCCACCTTATGTTGGCTGTTCATAAAAAAGACACATTCCTGTCAGACATGGCTTAAGTGGTAAAATTTAAGTTTAGACCAGGCCTAGGTTGTGGCTACTTCCCTTTCATTATTTCAAGTTTCCCTTTACTTCAGTATGTAATCATTTTGTTTTCCTAAAATGAGTTTGCAGGGTGTGTCAGTGTTTAAACTGAATAAAAAGTTTGTCAAAAGCCAAAATAATAAAACATCTTAGCTTCCATTAGACTGTATCAAGTACATCTTTGTCAAAAAGTTGATTTTAATAGAGCATTGCAAGCTGAACATGGACCAGACCAGAATAGAACTATGAATACATAAAACTATTCAAGCAAACACTCTATGAAGCATGGTAAGTGCTGACAGAGTACAAGTGATGCAATCAACCAACAAGTAATATCTGTTAGTCTATATCTCAAAGCTAGGATGTCACCATTATTAAATAAATCACCTGTACTATCATCACACCTTTAATTTGAATAATTGATTACAAAGGTAGCCTACAATGTAATGTCACAGACTTTTTAAACTTGTTATTTAGGAAACAAAATTAATGCAAAGTATCAATAAGCCAAGCTTAATTTGATTATGCAACAACTGTGTGAAAAGGGTTGTAAAGAAAAAACTGTTACAGGCCACATGAACATCTGATAAACAGCAAGCATTCCTCTTATCCTGATAAATAAGTCAATATACTACTTGTTTTTTTCCAAGTGTAGTGGTGTTGATTTATGGTAATACCAAAAATGTAATAACATTGGGCTAGTCTACACTGGCAACGCTTTAATGTGGCTTGTGTAGCCGCGGCAGAGCGCTGGGAGAGAGCTCTCCTGGCCCTAAAATAAAACCACCTCCTTGAGGGGCATAGCTACCAGTGGTGGGAGCGTAGGTCCCGGCGCTGATGCACTGTCTACACTGGCACTTTACAGTACTGAAACTTGCTGGGTGAGTTTTTTTTTCACACCCTTGAGCAAGAAAGTTGCAGCACTGTAAATTGCCAGTGTAGATAAGTCCATTGTAAACAAACATATAAGCTGCTCTCCAGACAAATATAAAAGTTAGATATCACTACTTGTAGCTACACTATGAATTAACCATAACCTTGTCTACATTATAAATTTTGTCCTTTGCATTTTATTCCAGCAACCATGCAGCAGCACTCAACAATGTTAACAGAAGTGCAGATAGGGCTTGGGCATTTTTACCAGTGTTGTGAAAGCCTGCTCAGTGTAAGGGTATGTCTACACTACCTGCCGGATCCGTGGGTAGTGATCGATCTCTCGGGAATCGATTTATCGCGTCTCACCTAGATGCGATAAATCGATCCCCGAACGCACTCCCCGCTGCGAGAGGCGGAAGCAGAGTCGACAGGGGAGCGGCGGCCATCAATCCTGTGCCGCGAGGACGCAAAGTAAGTCAATCTAAGTCGATCTAAGATGCGTCTACTTCAGCTACGCTGTTCTCGTAGCTGAAGTTGCAGCTCTTAGGCCTGGTCTACACTGGGGGGCGGGAATCGATCTAAGTATCCAAACTATGCAAGAGAGGGGAATATTATAACTCAAATAATTGGTAAAGTGATACAGAATCTTTAACCTGTGAGCCACCGGTTCAAGTCCAAGTCAGTAGTGATATAAAGCACTTACTACTTCTGGTAGTCTCAGAAATAAGAAGGCCTTCCACTAGTTCCCAGTGGACAGATGGCTTATTACTCCTAAAGATGGTCCCTCCAGCTCAAAAAGGAAGCACAGTGGCAAGACAGTGAAGTTTGCTGGGCTAGTGCCAGTGTTAGTGTTGTACCTGTTCACTGGATGGCCTTCATTCCTCAGGGCTGTTAGGCTTTTCACCAGCACTTTGTTTATATTAAAAATTGGATAGGGCAAGAGAGGGAGAAACTTAAATTCTGGCCTTCCTGTGCTACAAACTTTAAAAAAGTGAGCTAACATACTTGAGCTCCCATATTGTTAGAAAATTTTAAAATTTACATTTTAACAATGTTATACCCTCTACGTACTGATAGCATAACCATCTTAACTAAAACAGTTTTAAAACAATTTCCTAATATGGCCTATTTTGTAGCATAACTGATTTTGATGGCAACAAAACAATATGTGGGGTCTTTAATCAAGTCTTACAAGATTTACATGCAACACTAGCTAGTTACATATGTAACGCCTTCCCCCAAATTATGCTCTCAGTTAGAGACCCTCAACCTCGCTGAATCTAATATGTGCTGATGAATTGAGAGAAACCATTTTAGCCCCTAATTCAGATTCAAGTTTCCATCTATCAAGATAACTTGCTAGACTACAACAAGCAGCATTTTCTGCTGTACTAACTGTATCACATTTATCTCTGATAGACACAACAATCATGACAAAAAGCACATAAGAATTTGGCTTTCAACAGAAATTTAGTTGCGGTCTTGACTATGGATTGGCTAGCAGCTATTCCATAATTCATACCTATTTTAACATTTAGTAACATTGACAAATCATCTACCACCAGTGTTAGCAAGAGCCAAGAGGCGTAAACTTACTCTGTGCCCAGCCTTATTGGAATGAAGAAGTTGATTGCAGACAGGGGCAATGAAAAAACAGGGTGAAACATGAACAATGTTAAAAGAAAGCAACAGAAAAGAAAAAAATAGACATATGAATAGCCAAATGATTTTTTTTAATGTTATGAAAGGAAGTGTTAAAAAATCAGCTTTCCTGAAACTGTCTGAAACAATAGTGGAAGACTTTTTCAAGCTGCCACTTCACAAAATATTCATACCACTGGTTGTAACTTTCCAGTGAACCAGTTATTCTTTTGAGTATTTTTCTTCTACCCCAATCTTTTTGAATTTCACATTAGACTGACTTAGTAAATAGTGACTGATCAGAATTTCCCCCCCCAAAACAAGAATCTCTATTGATGTCAATTTCATGGATTTCTATTCTTCCAAGAAATTGGTCACATATACTTCCAAAAAAGGTTATTCATATAAATGAATACTATTAAAGCAAACAATGTTGAAGATTACATGGTTAATACAAAACAGCATTCAAAAGAAATACAGAGGAACCTTGCTAATTTGCCTAAATGCCTGGGGGCCCAATATGAATTTCTGAACTTGGCATTAAGATGCACGTGAACAAGAGATAAAAAGCCAGGGATTGTGTCATAAACAGTTGCTTAGTTTTAGTTATTCTGTTACTTCGCAGTAAGCGGGTTAGTCTAGATGTTGTGTCGAGTTCAGTGTAAAGAACAGCAAGGCCCCGATACAGAACTGTCCCTACAATTAAAGCTTTGGGACGAGGAGTCCGTTCTCGGTGAGCGTCACGAGACGGGAGGATTAGCACGGTTCTGCTGTATCGCCGAGGCTAATGTAGCTCCGATCCCAGGGGAGCAGAGACGCCTCTGGCCCAGGAGCGGGAGGGGGGCGGGACGGGGGCCCCGGGGCAACAACGCGCTGGGGGTGGGAAGGGGAGCAGGGCCCCGGAGCTGGGCCCTCTCCAGCGGGTCGGGAGCTCCCTCTCACGGCCCCCAGCCCCCGGGGTGGCTCACCATCCTGCTCCAGTCCACTCGTCACCTCCTTCCCTTCCGCTCCGCAAAGGGCCAAGGAGCAGCGGGCCGTCACGGATTCCGGAAGCCAAGGGCGGTTACAGTCTACGGCAGCGAGAAGGGATCATTCCAAGTCGGTACACACGAGGGCGCGTTCCTTAGCCGTCAGGCCTCGCGCTTCACCCGTCACTGTCAGACCGCGAGGGATGAGCCTCATCCGGGTTCCTGAGGCGCAGTTAGCCCCGCCCCCCTAGCAACTGGCTGGTTTCCCGCCCTTTTGGGACGTGCTGTGTGAGGGGCGAGGCTGGGTTGGGAAGGCCTGGCTGAGGTGCTGTCGCCCAGCCCCCGAACCATGAAGTGTGTGATTGGGGGGACCCACCTCAGAGGTAGCACCCGCTGCAGCAGGGGGATGTGTGGGGCTGCTCAGGGGCAGGGCAAGGGGGCTACACCCAGGGGAGCACATCATTGGGACCATGAAATAGGGAGCTGCGCTGAGACCTGCTGCTGGGACACGGTGACAGACCTCCAGAGTGGATGTTTGGGGGCAGAGGGTGGGGAGCCAAGGCTACATAGATCTCTTGGAACAACAGGGTGACAGCATGTGGAGGCCAATGACGCCATATTGCTGCAAGGTGCTTCCCCACCACACACACACACACAGAGCCCTGTGAGTGTGTTTTGCCCAAGATCGGCAACATGAGGTCTTTCATCAACCGAAAGGTCTCCCTGGAGAGCACCTGATGGGCGCTCTGTTCAAACCGTATTGTCCCTACCTGTGAGCAGAGCTCAGTGTCTCCTCACATGCATGCAGAACACGCAGCCCCTTGTGCAACATGATGAAAAGTACTGCTACTTATAGTGTTTCTATCAAAGGCCTCTGGAATTTGGGTTTTAAGACCTGTCTATTTCTGTCATACAAAATATACTTTAAACAGCCTGTTGCCATGTAATTTAATACAAAGTGTGATTTGATGGACTTTAAAATGTTATTAGAAAGAGGAGGACTTTTTGGTATGTAAAATGGCTGCTTTTAAATAAAGACTCTGTCGCTCATTTGAGCAACTAGGGCTCTACATATCCCCAACAGAATCTTTCTTTACATTAGTTTCAGTGGTGTTTCAAAGGAAGTGCTGCAGCTGCCAGTGCCAAGGGAGAGTCAGAAAATCTGGCCTCTAATTCTGACAGCTATTGATTTGCTGTGTGATCTTCAGCAAGGCACGTAACTTCTCTGTGCCTCAGTTACCCCATCTATAAAATGGGCATACTGGTTCTTACTCTCTTGTAAAAATCAATCTATGAAAGAAAGTGTGATACAAGTTCAAACTATTAGTAGTAGTAATTCTTTGGATACAAGATTATCCCTACTTATTTAAATTTGATTTTAAAGAAAGCCAGTCTTAAGGAAGCATTATTCTGGTGATCATCTTTGACGTGGTGTTATTTTAAGATTATTATGGTGGGTTTCCCAGTCATTAATGTAAATTATCAAGGTACTCCTATATTGTTTCAAAAACTATTTTATTTCAGCCATGCAACCTTAAAGTTTCTTTCAATATATACAGCAATAATCTTTAAATAAATTGGCTGTTTTTATGCCTAAAAGCTAGTAGTTCTAATAGCAAATTTCAGTATAAGACCTAGACCAAAACCATTGCTCTTGTGCTTCCTGATGGCTTTGTAACAGTATTTCAAGAACTAACTCTGTTAATTGAGTAGTGCGCCACTGCTGACCTGGTGCACAAAATAAAAACAAATACAGCTTGGTAATTTCAAGTTTGTGTTAAGTATGGGAGGTAGGGACTCAATAGGTCAAATACTGGAGTCCTACTCAGTGGAAATTTTGCCTTTAATAGCAGTCTTGATTTGGTGTTGTGCTTTTTTATTTTTGTTTAATGGCTTCAAGGCTCCATCGCCAGATTTTTCAGCTGTGACCACTGGTTTTATGTGTCTCAGTTTTTAAGTGCCCAATCTAATGTACCATGGGGCTGATTTGTAGAAGTGCTGAGCAGTTGGGTTTGTGGGTGCTTAGCACTTCTGAAAATCAGGCCCAGGTTATCTCAAATCAGGCTCCTGAAACTGAAGTACCCAGCATTGGTGGCAATTTTTCAACCTGTGGTGCATTCCTGTTGCCATTGTGAGCAATACAGAAGAGATTTGCTGTGAAACAGTAATATTTGTCTTTATGCTCCTCATTACATCATAACTTTCCTTTAAAATAGATGTAGGAAAGTTAGAATTTTTCTCTTCTTTAATTAATCTGGAGACAATCTTATATCACTTTTTTTTTTATTTAAAAATTACAAAATGCAAATTTCACATTTATTTTGTCTTATCTTACAGTGTTTGGACGAGCAATACATGCCATAGCACGAATTAGTGATGAGTTTTGGTTTGACCCAAATGAAAAAGGTGTAAGTGCATTTTGGGGTTTTTTAATCATTTAAATGGCTTTTTATGGGGAAATACAGTCTCAACATTAATTTAAGTAGCTTTTTGAAAATTTTTCTATACACGCCTTAAAGCATAATTCAAATTATCTTCCTTACCGTCTCTCATTTTTTGCATGGCCACACTCCATTTTTTGGGTATCATCTTAACTATGTGAATGATATCATGGAAACTCTGTTCCTGCTTTTTATAGTTTTCCTGCTTTTTCATAGTTGCCAAACTAGAATTTGTCTATGACAGTAGGATCAGTGCCACAGATGGTCAGGGTCAGGGTCTCAGTTTTACATCTAATTTAAAATTACCTCTTAAGACCATATTCCAGCATTTCTTCATTTCTGACTCCTGCAGAATCGTCAATACCACTTCCTGCAGAATTTGGCATTTCTGTGGTGGTCTCATCCAGTCATGCACTGACCAGTCCAATCCTACTTAACTTGTGCAAAGATCATAGCTTAAGTTGGGGTGATTGCAGGCCATCAGATAAAAAAATGAAGATATTATATTTTTAATTTGTAATGTAAACCAGCCTTCTCATATAGGCATTAATAGACCCATGC
Source organism: Chrysemys picta bellii (assembly GCF_011386835.1). Taxonomy (NCBI): domain Eukaryota; kingdom Metazoa; phylum Chordata; order Testudines; family Emydidae; genus Chrysemys; species Chrysemys picta. The sequence continues at coordinate 28,275,760 of NC_088805.1, forward strand.
ACACCCACTTGGATGAGGGAAAGGAACTATTAGATTTTGCTACCAGAGGCTCTGATCCATCAATGCCCTTAAGCACAAGCTTAATTTTAAGCATATAAATAGTCCCAGTGGGGTAAAGTGGAACTATTCACATGCATTCATTTTGCTGAATTGAGGCCCTAGATTTTATCAACCAGTTCTGAACTAGTAGGAGGAGTAAAACTGATTTGTTTAAACATGATGATGATGTATGTATATGCATCCAACCAACCAACCATCTGCTGTATTTATTATTAGATGTATACATACATATATGTGTTTTGTTCTTATATACGATATTGGAGTATAGAATTAAATAAAAATATATATTTCATCCATTTTTTATTATAGTTTCAAGATAAAATATTAATTTTTAATTATATTTTTAGCTTGCTCTAAGATCAGTGAATTCTTCTATGTCAGCGTATGCATGTGTCTTCTTTTCATCTATGTTTTTTCAACATTACTGCTGGACAGCTGAACCTGAACTGTTTCAGAAAAAAAGACAGTTACGCCTTACGTGTAAATTAGTAATGAAGGTAAATCTTAATGGACTAGTAAAGATGACTTTTTAAACAGCAAGGCAATTCAACTTTCTAATGGAATTGTGAGTGTTGTAGGGGACAGAATGATATATTACTCTATTTCAGTAGAATTCATCCTTTGTGGAACTGGGGACCATTTGTGGCCTTTAAAGCTCTAACTTGTAGCCCTCAAGACAACTGAGGCAGGAACAAAATTTGTATTTATTTATGATTAGACATGTTCCCTGAACTATGCCCTGCAGTTTCATCTAAACTGAAGTGTTTGAAATAGCTTCATCACTACAGAGAGGCAGTAGGGAGCACCTTGTTTCTAATTGCCTCTGGCCATTTACCCTGCTGTCCCAAGAGCAGGGCTGGTGTGAGCCAGGAACACTCTGAGCAATTACTGTCCCATCCCTGTTTCAGCTGTTCATTAGCTGCCCTGTTGGCCACCTGTTACATTGTAGGGGTGGGAGGAGAGGGGCACTCTGGTTGCTTCATTCCCTGCTTACTTGCCTGTCTGTGGAAGCTATAAAGATATCAGGATAGGAGCTTCAGAGGGTCTGCCTGAGACTAAGAGAGCAGCAGGTAGTAAAATGTGGCTCACTTCTACTACACAGCCACCTAGGTCAGCCCAGGAGAGGGGAAAAAAACAAAGCTGGAAACCAACAACTAGATAGGACTCCTTGATTCTCTACCCCAGCCTAGGTTACAGTAGTCTTTAGTCATGGACCAGCTGGAGTTATCCAGAGTGAAACACACACTCAAGCCACTATTCCTATCCCGATCCTCCCCTGACATGCCCCCTCCCGCACCATGGGCTGTGGGAAGGAAGGGGTAGGAGCTAGCTGTGTTGGCTTTACAGCTATTGAGGAGTCCTCCTGAAACCCTATTTCTTCTCTCTACACTACCTGAGCTTTCCAAAGGAAACAGAACACAGCAGAGAATCTGCCACAAACTATTGATTGTGGGGTTTTGACCTTTTGAAATAATATATTTGGTCCTCCGAGTAGAAAAAATTGATGCTGCTGCTGTACACTAAATACTATTCTTGGAGATAAAAATACAAATATATTTGTATGTACAGAACTAACTCATGGATCCATCTTTCTCTTGTGCTTTTGCTAATTTAATTTGTTTTAATTGTGTGGTTGTGTAGATTTGCCTGACTGTAACTGTCATTGCTTTTCTTTTTAATGTTTCCATTTGTGATTGACATACAATTATTTAGCATTCTTTGTGTTGTTCTTATGGTGCACACTGTTAATGCACTTTTTCTTACAGTCAGTCCTCCCTGTGTTTAGATGTCTAAACACACTAGAAAGGAATGTAGAGAAGTGCAACATTTATACAAATGTTAATGATTGTCATATAACTTTTAAGCTCTTCTGCAAACATGGTAGGTTAAATGTATATGACTTTTTAGAAACATTAAGTACTTTAAACTTGTAAATATTTTGTCACCTTTGTATTTTTGATTATTAAACATATTTTCTGTCATTGGCAGAATGTTATGCCTAACATTTTCCATTATAAACGATTCTTGCAACCGTTTCCTATCTTTTGGGTGCTTGACTTTGCAAACTAAAAAGCTTTGCAACCTAATAAAATCTAAAGTGGTTTTGTATAATATAAGACACTAGTGTATTCAGTTCTCATCTGCTGTTACAGACTGATTTTCTCTTTGGGCTGCAATTACGCATATGATAGATGATTAATTTTTGTTAATTTCCTCACAGTATATAATATTATTACTTTTAAAAAAGGTTGATGTTTGTTGATAGTTATTTAGGGGAACTTATCATAACAGTTGTGTTCTACAAAATAGGCATTTGGTAGATGGAATAGCAGTTTCACATCATAATCATTAATGATCTTTGTTTTCATGCACCTGGTCCTGTACAGTAAACATGGTGACTATAACAAGATTTATTTTATGCCTCAAATTCTTTGAACAATCCATGGTGGCATATCCTATACTGTGTTCATCGTTCAAATAAATGCACGTGGCATGGGGAATAGAACTCTCAAATTTCAATTCCCAAAACATAGGATACTACTGCACTGAGATAAAGGAGCTGCTCCACTAACTGACAGTATAAGAAACTGATACATTTGAAGAGGTCTTGGGATAGTACAAGGAGATGTACCTAGGAGTAATTGGATGAAGTTAAGAAACGGAAAATGTAGGAGAAATATCAGGGGAAAACTTGGATAGTGAAATCTGGTACAGTAACTCCTCACTTAAAGTCATCCCGGTTAACATTGTTTCATTGTTAAGTTGCTGATCAATTAGGGAACATGCTTGTTTAAAGTTGCGCAATCCTCCCTCATAATGCTGTTTGGCAGCCGCCTGCTTTGTTCACTGCTTGCAGGAAGAGCAGCCCGTTGGAGCTAGCTGGTGGGGGTTTGGAACCAGGGTGGACCGGCAGCCCCCCTATCAGTTCCCTGCTCCCCTAAGTTCCCTGTGCAGCAGCTGCCCAGCAGGCTATCAATTGCGGGCAGTTCAGCTGTCCCTCGCCCCACTGCCATGTGCTGCTTCTGCCCTCTTCCTTGGAACTGCTCCCAGTAGCCTCCTGCTTGCTGTGTCAGGGTGTCCTCCTGCCCCATGCCTATCCCTTCTCCACCTAGAGCAGGGGGGAGATACAACAGGGCTCAGGACAGGGAGAGCTGGCCGCAGCTGCTGTCTCAACTTCCTGATCTTTTTAAAGGCAATGTACTTAGAATGTGGTGTCAGCATATTTAAAGGGGCAACACGCATCTATCTCTCTCTCCCACACACAGGGTGTGTGTTTCTGTCTGCCATGCTGTCTCCCCTCCCTCCATTAGTGCTGCTTTGTAGTGTGAGGCTACATTAACAATAATGTGTTAACCCTTGAGGGCTCAGCGGAATGCTAGTTCATCATTTAGCAGTAAGGCATTCCTTGGGAAATATCCCACACAGTATTAAATTGTTTGTTTAAAACTTATACTCTGTGTGTGTATAGCTTTTTGTCTGGTGAAAAAAATTTCCTTGGAACCTAACCCTCCACCCCCCCATTTACATTAATTCTTATGGGGAAATTGGATTCGCTTAACATCGTTTCACTTAAAGTTGCATTTTTCAGGAACATAACTACAATGTTAAGCAAGGAGTTATTGTATAATAGTGGAATAGTTTCCTCAGGGAAGTAGTGAATGCTCTACTGCATGCACATTTAAAAACTATGTGGGACAAAATACTGAAAATGCATTATAGGGGAAAACACCTGTTTTGGCAGTTAGATGGACTAGATGATCTAATCAGTCTTTTCCATCTCCAAGTTACATGGTTCTGTGAATTTATAACAGGTCTGACATATTCTGTCCAGTAGAAGACAGTGATGCACAATCACTTTCTGCTGGAAAGTAAACCCTTAAAGTACCATTATAATTATTTCTGCCAGTATGGTACATAATGCATTTTCTAATATTTGAAACATACTTTTTTATATTAATAAGTGGAAACAATGTATTAAGACTCAAGGCAACAAGTTTGATTTAGTGCTAGCTTAATGTGAGTGCTCCACTGAAATAACTGATTTCTTGCCATTTGTTGTTTGGGTTATATTTAATTTTGAAAGTTTGCATTTTAGAGGTGTATTTGGAAAAATGTAACTATATCATTTTCCCTTTTTAAAATTTGTTTTAAATTTGTTTGTATTTTTATAAACTTGCTATATATATACAGAGGACCTGATAGCAAAAGGTTATTATTTGATAACCTTTCATGCTTTTATTAATAAAAATTATTAATTTGAATAGTGGAGTAAAGAGAACCCAACACATACATTGATAGTGGAAACGAGCCTGTGACATCTCTCACTATCCACCACAGAGCACTAAACACCATCTTTCATAAAACCTAAGCCTCAGAGTATTTGGTATACTTGTTTGCAATAGTAAATGGTAATTAAGATAGCTATTCAGTAAATGTTTATAGAAGTTTATTATTTTCTTTTTTTTCATTATTATTATACCAGCCAACCACTCTGCCTTTCTTTTACATCCCAAACACCAAATGTACTTTCTGGGAGCTAACATGCCTGACACTTTGTTCTTGTGGATCACCTGAGATTCACAGAGAACTCTTGAGACCCACAAGTTTTGGAAGTGGAACCTTCAGCTTTTTACACGATGAAAGAATTCCTAGGAAACGGAGTTAAAATTCATGGAGTTTCCTATACTTAGGCAAGCTATTCCCACACAGGGCAGAATGTGACCTTTGATGTTGTTGTTGGTTTTTTTTTTTTTTACAGAGATTAATGAACGTGTTAATTTAAATTTGTTAAGTTTAAGATAACATGCAAACATATGTTAATTTCTACACCTATGCTATATCTTTAGGTATTGTAAAAACTCATAACCTGGCTTTTCATGAATGTGAACCTTTACAAGCTGTTTTTTCAAGGCATATGTGTCCTAATGTACTGAAGATCCAATCAAGGTAATGAATTCAATATATTCTTTGTTTTAGAAATAATATAGGAGGAAGTAGTGCACTCAGAGTCCAATTAAGAGAATCAGGGATGAACATATTTTGGGCACCTAAATGTCACATAGTAATAAGCAATGTTTGATTAGTTTCACAGTACTATACTAAATAATACAACATATTGGGGACCTTAGGTCACGGCTGCATCAGCACTGCCATTAATCCAGCTTTGAGTAAAGATGATAATGTATAACTAGCAGCTTTCAGAAGCTCCTACAGAATATATTAAATACTGGAGTTTGCTTGAATTGTTTAGACAAAGGAATATAAAGGTAAAATTACAAAATTTGTAATAGCTACTTACAGTGCAGTTCTACTCTGAAAAGTGGCTTTCTGTAACAAGCATGGAATTCAACATTTATTGTCTCTCCATGACTTCTTAGTTAAATTGAGTAAATTTAATCTAGAAAATGATGATTGTCTGACTGTCATTGCTGCAAACTCCACCTGCAGTCTGAAAATTGAGCTGGGTTATTTTGGCTCCTGCGTTATTGCTATTATAAAGATTCTAAAACTGAACTTAGTGAACAATTTTGTTGGTGATGATGAATGTGTTAGATATGAATCACGTTATTCTTCCTTAGTGGCAGCACTAACAAAGGTAAGAGAGAGCAAAATTTTATTTTTATACAAAAAATAAGCTTTGACTGTATATATTCAACATTGCTGTTGAGTAAGGTTTCATTTTTACATAGTCAACTTCTCTCACCTTATACAATTATCAATAATGCTAAAGGATGGTTATTATATTTTATATATTCACAATAAATACATTAAATATTGGCATAGGGGAGAGATTACTGGAACTTTTGTGAAACAGGTGTTCTTTTACTACTAGAGAAAAGAAAAATAGTACCCTTTGTTGTGTACTTCTGGGGAAGGGAACTGAGGTATATGGCAGGAGTGAGGAGTGTGACTGTGATATTCTGTTTACTCCTGGCAATTAAAATCCTGATTGTAGCAGTTACACTACTCCCCCAGTTCAGGAGAAGATATGAGATATTTAATCATGGTGCTACAGTGACACTAAATGATAGCAAAGCACTTGCATTTCATATTTTGAAACAGGAAAAATAACTAAAAAGTTACCAAAACAGCAGAGTAGACTGATTTTCTCTCACAAAGCCTTGTTTGCAAAGACCTTCTTATTAAAAATTACTGCACCTCTACCCCGATATAACGCTGTCCTCGGGAGCCAAAAAATTGTACTGCGTTATAGGTGAAACTGCATTATATCGAACTTGCCATGATCCGCCGGAGTGCGTAGCCCCGCCCTCCCCCCCACCCCCCCGGAGCACTGCTTTACCGCGTTATATCCAAATTCGTGTTATATTGGGTCGCTTTATATTGGGATAGAGGTGTATTAAGAATATAAGCAGTGGAATGTTATAGCAAAAATGTATTCATATAATGGTTACTAATTCAAAATGAAATATCAACCTTTCTATAATAGCCATTAGAGGGACAAGGTGCCACAAGTCCTCCTGTTCTTCTTTTTGCGGATACAGACTAACACGGCTGCTACTCTGAATCAGCAACACTGCATATTATAATGTACATTGGTTACTGCACAGAAGTAATTATACTATGCACTTGAAAATACCAGGGATTTTGACGTGCAGTCTTATTTATCTCAGTCAATTCTTCGAAGTAAAGAAATAGTTCTTATCTGTAGGTTTTTTAAAAAGTCACTCTTTTGAAGTTTGAAATCTTTTGGTTAAATATTGCTTTTGGGAGAAGTCATCATTAGTTAGGAAATATTTGGACATTCAGTAAAAACAACAGTAGTATCACAAACATATATACGCCAAACCTTTCTACACTGTTGGCTGAAATATTGCTCTCTTTTTAGGATTTCTTTTTTAAGTGCTCCCTGCTTTCAGCAGTCTCATTGTTAATTCACAAAAGATACAGTTTTCAAACTGAGGTTAGCAACAACAGGTCAGTTGCTGCAGGTGCAAATGCTATAATTAAAAGATTATTTAATATCTAATAGTCTTTGTCCAATACAAATTTGTACATCAGGCAGACATATTTTCTAGTGTACAAAAGGGAGCTAAGATACACCAGTGACTTGGTCAGAACCGAGAGTTGCAGTCAGGGAGAATATGTCTTGAGAAGATACCTCAAAGACTTAGAGCATGATCCAAAGTGCACTGAAGTCAATAGAAGTCCTTTCATTTACTTCACTGAGCTTTGAATTAAGCCTTTGTTGTGGTATGAAGATAGAAAGATTTTTAATTGTCCATTGTTTTTTTGTGTATAGTTGCTTTTAGCACAAGTCAGAAAAAAAAAATCCAATGATCATATTAGCATAAGTAGAAAAAAGCTAAATATTTTTACCAATGGGACAGTGAAGTTTGGAACAAGCATTGTAAGGGTGCTACAAGTATAGTTCTTAAACGTGCCAGGCCAACTGAACATATATAGAAAGATTTTAGCTAGTCTTCTGAAAAGCAAATTCTAGAACAGTGAACAAGAGCAGTCTGTTCCTGTAGCCATTAAAAGTGTATATAGGTTTTGAAAGTATTTACCTATACAAATGAATATTAGCCTGAAAAAGTTATATCTCAATTGGTCTTATATTGACAAACTTGCTGTTTTTCAGAGATCATGCCAGTGACATTCTGGAATGCATTAGCTGCTGTTTAGTGTGTTTAAATACAGGACTTGAAGATAGACAAACTGAGTTTTGTAGCAAGCTCCGTCTTGATCCAATATCCATCAAAGTCAATGAGAGTCTTTCCACTGACTGCAGTGTGCACTGAATAGGATCCTGTATCTCTTTGTTTCTCAGTTTCCTCATCTGTAAAATGGGGGTAATAATATTTACCCAACACACAGCATTCTTAAAAGAATTAATTACTATTTGTAAAGCGCTTTCAGATCTTCATATTGAAAATGCTGTAGGAAAACAAGATATTATCATCATTTAATTTGGTAACAAGACAACAGCTGCATAGGCAGGTTGGAAGATCCTCCTTAATATCATTTGTGATAAAAGCACATCACTACCATTTTGAATGCTTGACATAAACAGCTACAGTTCTTCCAGTATTTTTAAATATTTAAGTTAGTAGCATTTCAAAAACAGTCTAGGGGATTTAGGTCCATATCTTCCATTAATTTTAATAGATAATGTGTCTAAATTCCCTATTTTCCCTATCTCAGTTTCATTGTTTCATTGTTCTATAGAAATAGAAGTCTATAAAGCCACAAAACAGACTTTACATGATATTGTTTGTAGAATTGAAATAAGTGTTTTTAAAGACTTGGTGTAAAGCTCACAGTAGGAAGTGACTGGGTACACATGTGAAGGCCAAATGTTTATAAATATTTATAATGTTACCTATAGCATGACTCTGAACACCAGTATGTGCAGAGTAGATTTTTTAAAAAATTAAACATTAATTCAATAGAGTTGACAAATTGGTAAACATCCATTAAATTTTTCATGAACCTATTTTTAAAAATTGAAGCAGTTCATGATGTAAAATAGATATGTTTTTGCCAAGCTGGAAAAACTGTCACACTTGACTTTTTTAAAAAAAGAACAGTAAAAAGGATGTAAAGTAAGAGGTCATCTTTTTTTTAAATATCATGAAGTTGATACTGTCGTGATAGGCTACACAATAAGGAATATTTTTAAGGGTCTTAATAATTCTCTGCCTTGCATAAAATATCTTCTATCATGGGTCATTTTTTTTTTTAATTATGATTTGGGAGGAATCATTCTCAATGTAAAAAAAGGGGAAAGGGGAGTGGTCTTGGATTTTTGCCCACTTAGTTTTTATATTGCAGTAGGTCTGACCTAGGGACACCACTCAAGGCTCCGAGCTCCATTGTTATATAGACTGTACAGATATTCAGTAAAAAGAGGGTCATTGCCTCGAAGTACTTACATTCTATTGTTCAACTTAATGAGATTACTCACAACACATCAACTCAGGAAGCAGTGTTGAGGGGTTTTGGAGAGAGCTGTGTCCCAGCCTTCCTCTTCTGGAGAGAGAGTTGCCACAACTACAGCACAAAGCTGTTGGGGATTGGAGGAGATATGTCAGGATTTCTTGGGAAAAGAATGATCAGTGTATTTCTTTTTACAATCAGTATATGGAGAGACAGCCATCAATTGAACCTGTTTGTCTGTAGTAAACAAAATTTAATGCAAGAATTTTGCTTTTCCATCACCTGCAAATTTATGAACAAAGTAAAAATAATAAAAATATATCTAAAATGTTTATTTGGCTCTTGATATATTAATACTAAAAGGAAGACAAAATCACATTAAGATTGTCATAATTATCATGATAATTAGATATTAACTGTTTTAACAGTACTGGTTAGATTAAAGTATAATTATTATACATTATTGAAGCATAATATATAAAATCATAATCATACTAAAAGAAAAGAAAATACAATTAAATCACATTTAAAAGGGGGGATAATACACAACAACCTATATTTTCTCTTGCAACGTTTTCAACTTTTATGGCAAAGTGACACTAATTTTTGTTACTAATGTGAATAGATAGTAATTTGTTGTCTAAATTAATCTTAACATGCTATACAAAACATCTTAGGCTGCTGACTGATGTAATGATTCATTTTCCAACCTGTCAAGAGGAAGTAACTGTAGCTGTTACACCAATGAAAGTTTGTTTCAAGAGTTATACTGAGGAAGAAATCGGTAAGAATTAATTCACAATATTTTTGAAGGATAAGAGTGCTTTAAAACAATTGAAAAAAATAATAACTTCGCATCATGGTGGGAAAAGGTATCACATGGCTGAAAGTTAAACTGATTATTTAGATATCTTAAATGAAGCTAAAGGTGTGCAGAGGGTTTCAGGTCAGAGAACATGCCAGAATAGAAGATTAAAAATAGGACTTTAATCCTTAGAAGTTTTTGAGGAAACCTGTACTGGTGCATCAGTTAGACTTTTTTTGGTATCAATAGTAGATGCCACCCAGAGCAGTACATCAAGCTAAAATTACGCAATTTGCTGCACGCTTGAACTGAGATCATTATTCTACAATAACTATAAAGAAACAGCAACAAACTGGGAGAGGAGGAGAATTTTGTATTTAAAAAGGAAATAAATATTTAAACATAAATAACATCATTGTAATGGCCATCATCAGCAGTGAGCATATTTCTAAAAGTGAATGTATGACAGCAATATTACATTTTAGTTGGTCTAGAAGTGTTATGTTGTGCACTAATGTGTGAGAATATAAGATGGAGAGAGTGTTTTCCTGACATCTGATTTGGAAGTATTTTGAAGATATAACTGTTTCTAAAGCATAGTGTTCTCATGCACGGCACCAGAAAGTGATGCTATAATACAGTTTTACAATGGTGTAATCAATTCATACACGTTTTGAGGGAGACACCTATAAATGTACTTTGTCACCCATGCCTCGTGTGAAACACTTGCCACTGCATTTGGAGAGAAAGACCCCACGCTTTTGCATCCTTCCTGAAATGATCCAGTTTGATGGTGGTGCAGTTAAAGAAAAAGATGCTTTTGCAAGCAGTGGGGGGTGTATGGATTGGTGTGAGGGAAGGCTATAGAAAGGGAGGGCAGAGAGGCTCAAGTAGTAGAAATGGAGCAGAGTGCGAAACAGAGAAGAGAAAACAGATTACATCTTCAAGAAGGAAACGTTATTAGAAACAAGCCTACATTTAAAGAGGATAAATAATTTGAGAAAAGAAACTGCATAAAGATTCATCAAGAAACAGAACTAAAAGAGCAGAGTAGGAAGAGAAAGAAGGGAGGGACAAAGGAGACAGTACTTTTTTTTTTTTTTGGTATTATAAAACATTTGCTTAGTAGAACATATTAAGCCACATTCTATATATAAACTTGTGCAATGAAAGCAATATTTATACCTTTGAATATATGATTTAGTTGTGGTTTGAATGTCTATAGAAAAAATAAACCCTGAAAAATGGCCTGGTGTTGGAGATGGAGAGGGAAGGGATGACACCTCCCTCCGTAGACCTGCCTTCATTTGCTTATTATAGGTCCTACATTTTGTGAGTTGGCAATTACATTACAAAATTGTGGTTTTTCTACCTTATAGAACACTACAGGGTTATTATTTCATGTTCAACTGTGCATGGATGGAGATTAAGAGAAGAAAATTCCAACAGGAAGAGTAAAAGACTTGAGACTGGGAGTAATTTATAGTACTGTTCTGTTAGACAGTTAACTTTGAAAGAGTTTGGTTTCCACAGGAATTCACTATTCATACTGCTTTAATATTTTCTGCACCTCTCTGAGACACACACATAATAAAAATGTCTTTATATTTTCTTTCTGCACCCCTTCAAAGATGAGCACCTATGAGTGAAGAACATCTTTCATTCGTTTTACAGTAACTAAGAGAATTGCAATGTTCATTATAAGTGATATAATTTAATACTTAAAAATGAACTGCATAATATTTTCCCTTGTTTATATCAATTGTACAATGTCAGTGAAAGACTATTTTGTTAAAAAAAATCAGGAAACAGAATCTAAAAAAATATATAACTTTTTTGCCTTCTTTTGTACTTCAGATAGCTGTCAACTACGATTAAGTCTATTTAAAAAAAACACACCACAGTAATTGCCTTCAATGAATGTTTACATTTTAAAATAAACTCTTAAATAAAAGCTGCTGAATACCGGGTTTATATTGAACACCTTATCATCACTAAAGTTAGTGGGACTTTGCACAAGGGACTTCAGGGTCAAACCATAGGATGAAAAAAATGTAGAGTGCATTAAAAATAATTGGAAATCAGCATTAGAAGTTGTTTTAAGCAATATTTTTAAATGCTTTATTTAATTTAATAGTCATCTTAAGCTAACTTAAATAATCAAAAATATTTGTCTTTAACTTCTAGGTCACAGGGTAAATTCTAGAATTTAAATAGTGTTAAAAAATGGTTAGACAAACCATTACATTAACCAAAGCATTTCAAGAGTATTTTATCTAAAACAACTTTGACATCTGATTTACAGCTCTCTTAAATGGAACTTAATTTTCTGAATTCCAGTCTTCCTCATGACATTGTCAAGACAGTAACTTCCAGTTTGATTGTTAATTCTTTTTAGTTGTTTGATAAGCTTAAAATTAGTTTAAAAAGTGATTTACTCTTCTTTGTGATTAGATGGAATTATTTTAATCTTTTTTCTAATACACTGTTTTCCACTGTAATTGTGCTGGTAGGGTTACTCTTGGAAGATAACAGGTGTAAATATTGTGACTGATATTTCATAATTATCAATATCAGAGTCAGTATACTGTATATTTACAATAAATACTCATATACATGTTTGTAAGTTATTTGTTAGACTTTTACAATTGCTGGTCCAGAAGACATCTAGTTTCAGGGCCTGTGAATGCAATCATGGCCCCACTAACTTACTGGGGCTAGAATTTCACCCTCTGTTTTTAATCCTTGCCTTTCTTGTAATTTTTGAACAGATTTTTCAAAGGCTATGCACACTAAAATACATCTTAATCCAGATGAATTTGACTACTTTCAAATTGGAGTAGACTCTGAAGTAACGTTTTGCCTTAAAGAACTGAGGGTAAAGATACGAATAAAATGTTCTTGATAGTAGGATATTTGTGTAATATATATAATGTTTAACTATGGCGCTGCAGGACTCTCACTGAGGCAGCTGTTTTACAGTGCCTCACGTGCACGGTATTATTTACTACCTGGATGAGGGGTAGCCTAATTGGCCTCTCAGCGTTGGTAAGACAACTCCCACCTGTTTATGCTCTCTGTATGTGTGTATATATATCTCCTCAATATTTATTCCACTCTATATGCATCCGAAGAAGTGGGCTGTAGTCCACGAAAGCTTATGCTCTAATAAATTTGTTAGTCTCTAAGGTGCCACAAGTACTCCTGTTCTTTTTGCGGATATAGACTAACACGGCTGCTACTCTGAAACCTGTCATAAAAGCAGGCTTCCTTTTAGCACTGGAGGTTTACTTTCAGAGGGTATGGTGGGGAACAGGAAAGTGAGGATAATTTTTTGGTAAAAGCTTGAGGTTTGAGTAAAAATTAATTTATTAGACATGTATTGAAGATTTTATAATCTATAGCTATAATAATGCATCTCATACTAGATGTGGAAAATATTATCTCTGGGAAAATCTCAGGGCATAGAAGGCAAGAATGTATACATGTAACAGCAGATTGGTATCCCTAATCCATGAAGATTAATCCATGGGAATAATGTAAAGGAAAGTGTAGCGTTTAATATTTGTGTTTTAAGATACTTTAATGATCCTTTCTTTTCCATTTGTAGGGTCTACTATTATTTGCAGAGGCTACTAGCGCTACTGTCTCAATTCATTTTGATGTGTCTGGAAAGTAAGTTTTTGGGAACTTAACTGTATAGTAGTATTTTAGTAACAGCTCTGCGTTCGATTTTCATCTGCAGTCTGGTTTATGAGTAATATTTAGCCATTACAGTAGAGCCTCAGATTTATGAACACCTTGGGAATGGAGGTTGTTCGTAACTCTGAAATGTTCATAACTCTAAACAAAATGTTGTCCTTTCAAAAGTTTACAACTGAACATTGACTTAATACAGCTTTGAAACTTTAAAAGCAGCATTTTTCTTCTGCATAGTAACCATCTTAATTTAAGTGAAACAAGCACCAAAAACAGTTTACTTACCTTGTCAAATCTTTATTTTAAACTTCTCCTTTATTTATTTAGTAGTTTATGTTTATCACAATACTGTACTGTATTTGCTTTTTTTTTTTTGTATCTGCTGCTACCTGTTTGCGTTCCTCCGGTTCCAAACGAAGTGTGTAGTTGACCAGTCAGTTCGTAACTCTGGTGTTCTACTGTATATCAGTAAAGTGGTTCCCCTTTAAAATAACCAATAGCATTCACTTATTAAGAGCTGTGTTTGTAATTAACCATAGTAGTACAAAAGTTGAATAGTTTGTTATCAGATTTAAGGAGTTACTTTTATATGATAGACCTTATGCAAAACATAATTTGTCTGATTTTTCTAAATTGCTGAGCACCTCACATCCCACTGAACTCAAGGGAAACTTCAGGTGCTCAGTATAGCTCTGAATATCAGGCCATCAGTCTCCTTTTCTGGGAACAGTTAAGGAAACCATTTTTTATTTAAATCTGAACTTTGAGCAGTTGTCCACAAGTGTGGAAGCACCTTTGGTACTAAATTATTTTAAGCACAAAATTCCATAGTATTTACTCACTGCAGTATATAAAGCTGTAATGGGAAACAAAGAAGTTTCTCATGTTTCTTAACTGAGTAGTGAATAGAAATAGTCTCTATACCAAGCATCTTTGTGTGTGTATCTCTCTCTATATATAGAAGTATATGAACTAGCCTCCTTCCTCCCCCTCAAAAATAAACCCCACATATACATGTTTATGCATACAATTCAGTCTCTGATTTTATATTTTTAGACCAATTGCTTTCAGTATTGAGGACATGATGGTAGAAGCCAGCTTTGTTTTGGCTACATTAGCTGACATTGAAAATAGGGAATCCTCTCAGCAATCTCTATGCCTTTCACAAAGACAGAAAAGGTAATGCAGGATTGTTTTGGCATTCTGCTCCTCAAGGTTGAACATCCATTGTCCTTTTTTGCAATTTCCAGTTATGTTAGATTTGAGGTGGGAGGGAAAAGATGTACTGGTTCTTCTACAGCATTCATTGCTATGATAACTCATATTAGGGCATTTGCACACAAGTGATGTTTTATTGGATTAAAACAGGGGTTCTCAAAGTGGGGGTTGGGTCCCCTCAAGGGGTCATGAGGTTATTACATGGGGGTGGGGTCGCGAGCTGTCAGCCTCCACTCCAAACCCCACTTTGCTGCCAGCATTTATAATGATGTTAAATATATAAAGAAGTGTTTTTAATGTATAAGGGAGGTCACACTCAGAGGCTTGCTATGTGAAAGGGGTCACCAGTACAAAAGTTTGAGAATCCCTGGATTAAAAGGATGATCAGGTTCAGATTAAGGAGCCTGATCACAAGATGAAGAGCTGGTATGACAACTTGAGACCCAAGACAGTGCACCAATTATGAGGAGAGGACACTCTCTTTCCTACTTGCTGCCTCTCCTATCCAGAGTACATATCTAGCTTTCCAATACTATGGTGGCACTTGTCACCATAATTTCTGACAGCCAATACGTGTTTAAAATATTGTTTGAGTTGCCTGTTTCATCTTTCTCATTGCCTTTTCAGTTCTCTCCCTATTTCTAGTTTGTGGGGATGGCTTTCTGTAGATTTACATTACCTTCTCAAACACATGCTCCCGTTTCATGAAATAGACTGGTGCAATACCCTCTCCTTAGGAGTACAAGAGGAGCCAGCATCAGGGATTTTCAGCAGAACAAACAGCAGCACTCTTACTATTGTCAGTTTTGCCTGGGATCCATGAAGCTTAGCTTGGGGGAAGGGTCAGACTAGATGAAAGCCTAGTTCTAGAGTCATCATGCTTTTCATTAGTCATTTGTAATATCTGTTTATTTATATGGTTTTATTATTTATCTAGTAAGACATCCACAGTCAGGTTACTAACATGTCTGTTAATCCCTCAGGCCTACCTTGATGAAGGCCTATGCAGATAATGTTGAAAATGTCTCAAACAACTCTGCAGATAATGATAGTAATACAGAAACAATAGCTTCAAAAAAGCCTTGTTGGACTGAAAGAACACATAGCAACACGCAATCACCTGTAGAGTCTAGGAAACCTATGTCAAAAGGAGCTATTATTCCCATAATCTCAAAAAAAGACATGAAGAACATAGAAGTATTGGACATGAGTGCAGCAGGTGACATTAAAATTGTGGAGGCAGTAGTACCCTCATATTCTGATCAGTACAAGGTAAGAAGAATTCCAAATCAAATCTACGTTGTAAGCTAAAGAAAAATGAGTTTTGCCCAGACAGCAAAATAATACTTTTAACTAGTACTTAAACTAGTATTTAGTTACTAAATGTAGCCACATTTATCACACCACAGTGTTCAGTTCTATATAAATTGCTGTTTCAGTCAAGTTCAGTGCAACAGTATGATTTTCAATATATGTAGAATCTACAATTAAACAGTTCCCCTATAGACAGGTCCCCATGTACTTTGCAGTACAATGGACCCAAATTCTGTGGCAAGGTTATTTCAGTCTACTGCCCCACAATGCCCTTTATTCTCCTTCACACCTACCTATAAGTTCATATTTGAAAAAGTTCATCAACCACAGAATTATTTTTACAAGGATTTTTTTGGAGTGAGGATTTTTTGCTATGCTGTACTTCCCACGTTCCCATTATGTGGTATAGGAGTCCATCTCAGCATCTTTCCTGTCCACTGTGCGCCAGGGAGTTGTGGAGAAGGTGGGTTGGCTTGTAACTGCTTCAGTGGCGTATCTGCCTGATTCCTCAAACCTTAACTGTTGTGCTGTTCTCCAGATATAAGCAGCTAAGTGGGGCTGTTCTCTGGCTGCCCCCATGCCGTAGTTGCAAACTGAACTCCAGTTCTGGCTACTAGACGACCACCCCACTCCCAACTGCCTATACAATCCTACAGACAGCAAGGACTATAAACCAATTACTAACCTCGTTATCTCCATACTGATTTATACCTGCCTCTGGAGATTTCCATTACTTGCATCTGAAGAAGTGAGGTTCTTACCCACGAAAGCTTATGCTCCCACTACTTCTGTTAGTCTTAAAGGTGCCACAGGACCCTCTGTTGTTATAAACCAATTAACTCCTCTTGTGAGGAAAGCTAAAGAGCAAGAGGCAGCTTAAGGCAGTCCTGGTAAAGCATGAAGACAGAACAAGATAACAGGCTATAGGTTTCAGCAAATTGGCAGATTTTGCAGCAAAACACTGACCTCCATATCATCATGGAAATTGTAGATTTCAGAGCTATGAAGTTGTGGAATTCAACAGAGTCCTGCTTTTGATGAATGGGATATTGCAGGTTTTACATAGAGTACGGCTGATATCACTGGCTCAGTTTATGCTTGATTCACTTTTTGAGGTTCTTCTGTCATAAAGGACTAGAATTTTTTCTTCCTGTAACAGGTAAATTCCTATGCCGTCCACCAGGCCTGACCTATAGATATCTTGAGAAGTAGTGAGCTTTATGTGATGCCTATTGCTTTATGGATTTGAGAGTATGCTTTAGTTAAGGCAACAGTAAAGTAAAAGCTACATTGGAAACCAGCACAAATAAATCTGACTGGCTGGAGACTAAATCCCCTAAAAAAAATCATTTCACATCAGGGCAAGTTCTAAAAAGACCTTGATCTATAAAGGAATATTAACAATTGCATTTTTAAACTAGCTTTATCTCTATTATCTTAAACATAAAATCAAAGTCTTTTCAAATCAAATTTTTCTCTTGTAATACTTATTGCTGAACAGCCACCGACACCTGATATTGTCCCCATTTTACAGATAGAGGAAGCAGAGGGAAGGTGACTTGTCCAGAGCCTCACTATAGTTGAATTGGTACTAGAAACCAGCATTTCCAGTTCTATGCTTGCTCCTGAACCCTAATCCCTCCCTCTTTAGTTTTCCTCCACCCCCCACACTTAAGTCAATTTGTGCATGTGGGTGCTTGCTGGCTTCCATGGACCAACATGGTCACAGTTCAGTGTTTTTGAGCAATCTTACTGTTGTTTCTGAGTGACTATTTAATCAAGTTGAATAGGTATGTATTCTGAGACATGAGTATGAGAAAATATTTAAAATTAAAAGTCCACGTTTCCTCTTGGATTTATTATTTTCCTCCCTTCCTACTCATACCAGGATTTGAGCCCAATTCTTCCTCCTCCACCCCTTAGAGGACACCTGTATGCTTCCTATTACCCACACCTCATGCTCTGACCTGTTTGCCCCCCCCCCTTTTTTTTTTGGTGCAGAGAACTCTCACAGGAACACATACATGCCAGCAAACACCTGCCCACAGAGCCTTTTCAGTGTCTACTTTAAGGCAGTGGAAGGCGCCACGATTATCACTACCTGTTAAAAGTAGTGTTTGTGAAGATGCAGCAGTAAAATCCAGGGCATCAGCAGATGTCTTCACAAAAATGGCAGATGTGCTTGCTTACAGTATCAGCTGCTTCTCTTCCCCTGTTGAGGAGTGGCGGCTTGTCAGTTATTTCTTCTGCCACCTGACCCTTTCCTCTCTACCCTTCTGAAAAGGTTTAGCAGTAGCTGCTTCCAACCTGTTTCCAGAGGGTTGGGAAGACCAGGTCTGGCAATGGCGTCTTCATGTCCACCTACCATACATAAGTGTATCTATAGGAGTGCTGTATATTCAAAAACGGTGCCCTATGCATACCATAGCTGCAGACAAGCATAATCTCTGCTGTTTCATTTATGTGTGAATATTTTAAATATTTAGGATTTAAATATTCACATCTTTCCCCTGTTAAATTCAAACCTCTGAGGCAGCCTTATGTATAGGTCCAACTGTTTTCCCATATCTAGACTTTCAAATTTGCTTTAAATACTGAATTACAGTGATTGCAATTAAATCAGCTGGCAAATTACCATACACTGGTACATCTCTAATGACAGCTGGAAATATTTGTAGATACCAAATGTGTTTTAGTCTACACTGGTTACTAATTTTTTTTATTTTTTTTAATATGCTTGCCAAAAAGACTTAATCAGCAGTAAAAAACAAAATTCCAGGAATATTTTTTGTGTACAAAAACTCACTTTATTAAATATTGCATTTTCCAGTTTCATTCACTTTTCTTTGGAGCAGTTTCATTTAAGGAGCAAGATGTCATCAGCCACACACTCCATAGTTTGGCCACAGCTAGTGATGCCGAAGATGATTTTGACAATGAGCAGCTCTCCCACGTTGTCTAGGGATACGTAGTGCCTGTACAACCGTTGCACAGATGTTTACATTCTCTTTAGGTATTAAAGTGTATTTTATATGCATAATGAATAGCTACGGTCTATTTTATAAACTTGTTGCAACACTTCCATTATGGAAATTTCCTAGGGTTTTCTATTTTTAGATTACATAGAAATTAGAACAGTAAATAGAAACTGCTGTTGATATTTGTATTTTATATTCTAGCCTATTACTAGTGTTAGTGATTTTGAGTTTAACACCTAAGAAGGCTAGAGTTTCAAGCTCTCAAGTGAACAGAGCTTGATTGTGCAGGTTCCCTCTTCTGCAATAAAAATACATAAAAGGGACTGGTTAAGACTCTTCAATGATTCAGTGTTTTATCATTTCCTGTTATAGTCACAGGTTAAAACATGTAAATATTTTATATTCCAACTTATGTGGAAGTTTAACAAATATGTAATATGCATCCATAAAGCTTTAAGCACGAGTGTTTTACCCTCTGTCATTACCATTCTGTGTCAGCCAGTTGTATGGATATGTCATCTTGAAACTGTAGTTGAAATTTTCATTTTCATCTCAGTACTGGTGTAGTGCTGGATTAAGAATTTTAGATTGTCAAGTACACATGATAGCCCTAAAATGGGTTGGAGTGGTGTTTTAGAGCAGGGGTTCTCAAACTTCATTGTACCACAACCCCCTGCCAACAAAAAAATACTACACAACCCCCGAAGGGGGGGGGGGGGGGAGAACTGAAGTCCGAGCCTGCCTGAGCCCCATTGCCCCAACTGGCAGGGGCCCAAAGCCAGAGCCCTACCACCCCGGGGGTGGGAGGGGCAAAGCCAAACCCCCAAGGGCTTCAGCCCCAGGTAGGGGGGCCTGTAACCTGAGCTCCACCACGTAGGGTGGAAGCCCTCAGGCTTTGGCCCCAAGTCCCAGCAAGTCTAAACCAGCCCTGGCAATCCCATTAAAACAGTTACGACCTACTTTGGGGTCTCAACCCAGTTTGAGAATCACTGTTCTGGAGGCTCCATAGTTGTTATAGTTACCTGAACTACTGAGTACACTGCTTCAGGAGAATTAAGGCTATACATGTGACATTCAAAGTACTGGGGTAGCAAATCCATGCATTCTAGCTAGGGCTGTCAATTAATCGCAGTTAACTCAGGCCATTAACTCAAAAAAATTAATCGCGATTAATCGCAGTTTTAATCATACAGCTAAACAATAGAATACCAATTGAATTTTATTGAACGTTTGGATGTTCTTCTACATTTTCAAATATATTGATTTAAATTACATAGTACACAAAGTTGATAGTGCTCAGTTTTTTATTACAAATATTTACACTGTAAAAATGGCAAACAAGATAGTATTTTTCAATTCACCTCATACAGGTACTGTAGTGCAATCTTTGTATCGTGTAAGTGCAACTCACAAATGTAGATTTTTTTTTATTACATAACTGCATTCAAAAACAAAACAATGTAAAACTTTAGAGCCTACTAGTCCACTCAGTCCAATCGCTAAGACAAACAAGCTTGGTTACATTTACAAGAGATAATGCTGCCCGCTTCTTATTTACAATGTCACCTGAAAGTGAGAACAGGCATTCACATGGCACTTAGATACCTTGCAACACCGGCAACATAAGTGCCCGTTATGCAATTAAACATTCATATGCCCCTTCATGCTTCCGCCACTATTCCAGAGGACATGCTTCCATGCTGATGCTCATTAAAAAAAAAATGCATTAATTAAAATTGTGACTGAACTCCTTGGGGGAGAATTGTATGTTTCCTACTCTTTTACCCACATTTTGCCATATATTTCATGTTCTAGTAGTCTCGGATGCTGACCCAGCACGTTGTTCATTTTAAGAACACTTTCACTGCAGAGTTGACAAAACACAGAAGATACCAATGTGAGATTTCTACAGATAGTTTCGTCACTTGACCCAAGGTTTAAGAATCTGAAGTGCCTTCCAAAATCTGAGAGGGATGAGGTGTGGAGCATGCTTTCAGAAGTCTTAAAAGAGCAACACTCCAATGCAGAAACTACAGAACACGAACCACCAAAAAAGAAAATCAACCTTCTGTTGGTGGCATCTGACTCTGATGATGAAAATGAACATGAGTCGGTCTGCACTGCAGAATGGATGGTTATCAGGCAGAATCCATTATCAGTATGGACGCATGTTCTGTGGAACGGTGGTTGAAGCATGAAGGGACATACGAATCTAGTGCATCTGGTACATAAATATCTTGCGATGCCAGCTACAACAGTGCTTTGCAAATGCCTGTTCTCACCTTTCAGGTGACATTGTAAATAAGAAGTGAGCAGCATTATCTCTTGTAAATGTAAACAAACTTGTTTGAGCGATTGGTTGAATAAGAAGTAGGACTGAGTGGACTAGTAGGTTCTAAAGTTTTACATGGTTTTATTTTTTAATGTAGTTTTTTTGTACATATTCTAGATTTGTAAGTTCAACTTTCGTGATAAAGAGATTGCACTATGGTACTCTTACTAGGTTAATTGAAAAATACACCTCTACCCCGATATAATGCGACCCAATATAACACGAATTCGGATATAATGCGGTAAAGCAGTGCTCGGGAGGGTGGGGGGGAGGCTGCGCACTCCGGTGGATCAAAGCAAGTTCGATATAACACGGTTTCACCTATAACGCGGTAAGATTTTTTGGCTCCCGAGGACAGCGTTATATTGGGGTACAGGTGTACTATTTCTTTTGGTTTTTACAGCGCAAATATTTGTAATAAAAAAAGTGAGCACTCTACACTTTGTATTATGTGTTGTAATTGAAATCAATACATTGGGAAAGGTAGAAAACATCCAAAACTATTTAAATAAATGGTTTTCTATTATTAACAGTGTGATTAATTGCTATTATTTTTTTAATCGCTTGACAGCCCTAATTCTAGCACAGCCAGACACATTTATTGCTATAATAAATGGCCAGTAACTTTTGCAAGACTAGCTTTTACGTGTAAAACTGGTTGCAATCTGCATTTCCACAGCACCTTGCAATAGATCTTTTTAAAATTAGAAGTATTTTAATCTACTTGTCTTGTATATTGTAGGACATTTTGTGAAGCATGGAACAAGATGCAGTGAATTAAAAAAGTTTAATTTTAGAACTTAGTAATTCTTCACCCGCCAAAAAACCAAAGAAATCAGAATGAGTTTGGTTGTTCGATCCTGGTAACTGTGTTACCCACAGCAACCTATTAAACAGTAGTCAGACTTCGCCATTGTCATTCTTTGCTCAAGATTGCTTCACTGAATGAGAAAGGACATAGGACTGCCTTTTCAATACATCAAAAGAATAACTCCATTTGACTTGTAACTTGATTGAGGGCGGGGGTTTGTGTAGTTTCTTAGAATGCATCTTTACCAAATGCCAAAAGTAATGAACGTTTGCCAGTATACAGTCCTTATGTACACATTTTGGAATACAATTGGTACTCTGGGACTGTTTGGCAAAGCTGAGTGGACCTCTTCTGTATTACCATAAATATGGTTAATTTAGTCACTCTAAGAGAAATGTCTGGTGCCATTCATTTGAGTGAGAGAGAACACAGCCTTGTAGTTTGTGTTGTAATATAGGACTCAGGAGACTTCAGAACAAACAGCTCTTTCATGCACATATGGAACACAGTTTTAAAAAGTTGGCTTTTAGGTAAGCCAAATGACTTGGTAGAGGGCTGTTCACAACTATGTTGGAAAGATTATTAGGTGGTAGTTCTTTAAGGTGCAGATATTGCAACGGTTAGGCTCTCAGCAATTTAAGAAACACGTTCTTTGAACTTGCCTATCAGTATGTAATGCAAACCAGCATCATCTTCAGAAGGATGTTACATCTCTTGATTATAGGATTGCTATTACTTGTATAGGTGACTCACTATTGAAGAGGATTTAATAAGTGAAAATGAAGTCTAGAACAATGGAACATGTGAAAAATAAAACATCTTATAGACACACACTCCAAAGCTGAGACTCAGTGGCTGGGCTCCTCTGCAACACACAATAGGGCTCTTATTGCATAAATGGAAAATAAGTTTGAAGTCAGTTACTTTAAAACCATGTTAGTATAAATACTATATTTATTAAATATCTTTACAGGTCATTTAAATGTATTTACAGAACTATTCCTGCATACTTCAGACATCCACTTCCCATAATTGCCTCTTAGGTAAGTATAGGTAAAATGATAGTCTAACACAAAAGCATCCTCATTAGATACAGACTCAGATTTGTTTCGTTATCTCAGCTATCTTTGTCAGAAACTACCACACACAGTCAACTTCTACACATTCATAGTCTGGTTTTCCATTGAGAAGTTACCTATTACCAAGAGAGATGAATTCCAATTACAAAATACTTACATCATCTTTGCTACACTTTCACACACCCCTTCAGATAGTTTTGTTATTATCCAGTCTGGTCCCAAATTCTAGATAGTTTTTCCCATTCCTTCTTTATGGATGCAAAGGTAACAACTCTTAAATGAAACTGGATGTTGCAGCTCTACCAAAGATAGCTATTAATGGGACAAGGAATCAGGAACATTTCAAACCCTCCAAAAGAGTATTATCCTAGGCCTCTCTCACCTGCAGACACCCAGCTCCTGCAACTGCTGTTGCATTACTTGGTGTGATAGGTTACTGGTATACAAAGCTGTTCCATCTTTTCAGATTACTGTTCCCCACCAAACAACTGTTGATACAGAGCAAACCCTCTCCAGCTGGTGAAAGCTTGTTCACCTTTCATGTTTCCAACTCAAATGAATACACCTGAAATGTCTTTCCTGTGTGTCCCTCTCATGATAAAATTACAATAACCTAATTCCTAGGAAGGATTACTGCTTCATGCATCATTTTAAGGTTACTTTAAATACACGGGTCCTATCATTTCCTTTTCTGTAAATATTTATTGTGCGCAGACAGCTTAAATTCATAGGAAGAAATTAGGTTCTGATATGTTTAGAGTGCACATCTTAAAACAGAAAAACAAAATTCTCAAGCATGTGATAAAAATATTAACTCTTTATAATACAGTATTGCTTTAACAGATGGAAAAAGCTATCAACTTCGCTGGTCTTTGGTGTGTCCAGTGAGGGATAAATTTACAAATTGTAAATTAAAATCCAAATTTGTTCTTTATAAAAAAAAGATCTAGGACGCAAATGGCTTTATATATACTATTTGACTAAAAACTGCATTAACATAAAAACAAGATTTAGAATCAGACCCATTAGGTGAGACAGTTCAGCCATTAACAGGACAGCTGAATTTCTATGACCTAGGATTCCAGACCCTGGATCAGTAGAGGCAGAGCACAGTGACAACTGAGCTCAGGGGAGAAAAAAGCACCTTTGCCACTCACTTATCTGATCCACATACATACCCTAATTTGTAGTTCTAGAAAATAGTGAACAGGGAGGGCTAAGCAGGATTATACAGTGAGGAAACAGTCCAGCTCTACCAGGGGCATAATATCAGAGTAAGTTCAAGAATAGGGAAAGATAGTAATTGATCAAGTCTGCTCTAACAAGGAATTGTGACAGTAAATACTGGAGAATTTAGTGTAGAGAATGTCCAGATTTGAGAGACATTCCTCAAACACTAGAAATGAAGCCCTGTACCGCAGCATGAATACATTCCTTCCACCAACGTGTACCTAGATACAGCTTGCTCAAATTTTAAAAATTAAAAGGGACTGCAAACAGTTTGTGCTAAGTTGTCTGCCACTCACTGTTACTTTTTTGTATATACAATATACAAAAAAGTAACACTAAGATTTTCTTCATTAGTATAATCCTTCCCATATCCCCACCAAACTACTACTATTTTGGCCAAGTTAGGGTAGTTAAGGCATTTTGACAAGTAGTTAAAGGTGATTGAAAATATATCTATCTAACATTAGGTCAATTTATGACTAGCAGATAAATTACTGAACAGCTTCCAAATTAATCACTCATTCTCATAAATGAAATGCCTGTTACAAGCATGATGCATTAAAATATAGTAAAATGACATGTACATGGTACATGTTAAGTGATTTTAAATAAAATAAAAGCTTGACATACCATTATGCAAATATACAGTACAACTCCAGCAAAAAAAATTCTTTTAACAATTTGACATTTCCTCAAAAACTTAACAGTTTTAATACAATGAACCAGGTAGTAAAATCTCCTTTCAGATAAGGAGAGATTCCTTACTGACCAAGTTTAACTGCACTCATCTAAACATCGTTACCTGACTTTTATATAAAACATGGCTTTAATTTATTTCCAAGTACTTTTCTACCAGCAAAAAAAGTTAATGAAAAACTGACCAAAAATATATATGATCTTTATAGCTATCAGCTTTTATGCACCTCAGAAAGAGAGCTTGCAGAAATTGGGGAAACAATTGCGAACTATTAAAATTCATAAGGAAATGCTATATTGCAAAGTGGCTATTAAATAATTGTAAACATCATGAAGGTTCATTCTGAAAACCCTAAATATCAGTTACTGAAATGTAAATGTTGCTAGTTACTAGTTAACTATTTCCCATTTGTATACTTCCTGCTGCTGCCGCCACAGCATAAGCAGAGGTGCACATTTGAGTCAGCATGACAATCCAATTAATTTGATACAGATTCTATTTTATACAAAGCAAGAATGGCAATAGTAACACAAACTCTGCCTAGTTAACAGTAAAGTTCTCTGCAAACAAAAGCAAGGAAGTTCAGAACTGAGGATTATCTGTTCTTAATGCAACCCATCATTCTTCGATATTGCAGCATACAGGGCATGTCACCACATGCTGATCAGAGACAGATTAAGGATATTATGCTAAACCTCAACTTTGAATATTCTGGCTTTTGTGAATCTGAGTTGCAATTTAATATATTAATAAACCTTTTCTAAACAAAAAGTTCCCCTCTGCCAAAAAACATCCAGAGATACCAGGCTCCATTATGGATGAATTATTTGCAAAAAAACTTTCATGTATAAGATCACGATTAAGCACCTGAAATCACAAAACACTTGTGCATCCATACAGCTCAAACTAATTTTGTTTTTTCAAATTTTGTACTAGAAAAAGGCTAAGGCCGACACCATGTATGCCAAGAGCAAAATGTTTACAGCAGCTATAAACCCCTTGAAAATTGGAGTTTATATATAAACAAACCCTCACCTATCACTAACAAGATTATGTTTATGGAAGTATGCTTTGTAACATCTCCTTTGTTGGAGAATGGCTGATTCTAGCAGAATAGTAATACACCCTCTTGTGGAGGGTTTATCAATTTTATTTATTAAATCTAGTTTTGAATTGTAACCAATCAATATCAATCATTTGAAACTAGTCACATTTTAGAAGTAGTAACCATATGGATCTGGTTCCCCCACCTTGTGAATGATTACTAAGTCTTGAGAGACAAGCTTCATGCCTTAAGTTTCTTCATTTCTTGCTGGCAGACGAAGACCAGTGTACTACAATAGTGGTTCTTAAAGGATCTCAATTGTGTCATAAGAGGCAACAGGCTTGAGTAACTGGCCATTGAGATCAGCTGCAAAGAAAGAACACGATCCTGCCAGCAGGAAACAGTACACACGAAGCTAGAAACTCCAGAATAATGAAAAACAGACATTGACATTTTAGGCAAATCAGTCTGTATATTCAGCAACTATAGAAAGAAGGACGGTGATGTCATCTGGCTTTCCCCCTGTAATGCAAGAAAATCAGATGTTTTAATCTGAAGAGCAGATGAGGAAACTACATAACGAAATAAGGCATGGATAGTTTGATGAAACAATTCTACATGGAGGTTTTTTGGGGGGGAGGGTTGGTTAAGAAAATAGTCAAGATTCAAAATTAGTAATATGTTTAGACACATGCATCTAAAAGCCTCTAACTCCTCTACTTCCTTTTCCAAAGTAACTGATGGCATCAGAGATACCTATAAGAAAAGCACTTTCCTATATACTATTTTAAGCATTAGTGAGAACCGTCAGCATTATTTTTAACAGGTAAGTGGAAAGTCTTTTTCAAATGATCCTTTAAAAGAATTTTCTTCCCCCCTCCAAGTCTGGACATATATTAAAATCTGATTCAGTACATCACTGAACTCAGACCTAGTAAATCACTCAAAAATAAGGAAGGTCTTTCGATACCTCCCCTTAGTTAAAGGGGATTGTTATTCACATTTGAAAAGCAGCTGAGTGGGTTTAATAGTCTTTGAAAAACTTTTATAATTTTGTAGTGCATGTGTCTGCAGTAACAAAATGACTTGTACTATACAAAATGCAGGTGTATACACACCCACATGATATACTGCAAGGATCTCAGAGGGCTACTGATCTATTTTGCTAATGCAAGATGCTACCAAACTCTTCAACTGCAAAACCTATTAAAAAGGATTGTGGGTTGTGGTGCTCTAAGAATGCGGTGTAAGGTTCTGGTGAAGTTACTCTGTGTAACAAAATACCACTTCACAAACTCCCATTAAGCCTGTGGATACAAAGGACCAGCAGTCACAAGGGAAGCAGCGAATGATGGTGCTCTGCACAGCTAGCAATAGATACTCTGGCTGGCAGGAGTTAAGATTAGAGATTCACACCCACAAGGCAGATGGAATGATGAGAGAAGCACACAGGCTAACAGCCCCCCAACAATAGGAGGGGGTTTCAATGGGCCTTGAAGGCAGCCTTGCCCACTACATTAGGAAGAAAGGAAAAAGTCTTTAAAGTGAATTATTAAATGGAACCCTCAGGACTCTACCAGGTGTACTAGAGACCTCTCCAGAGAATGGAAGAGGAGGATCACAGAGGGCAAAGGGACTGAACAATGTCAGATGAACGGGGAGCATTCTACAAACAGACTACTAAAATAAAAACAAGAGTTATTATATGTATTCTGGTAATGCCTACAGAAGAGTTTACAATCTAATCAGACCAGACAGAGGATGGGAGGGAAAATAAAGAGGGGAGACATGCTGTGCCCAAGGCCACACAACAGGTCAATGGTAGAGCCAAAAATAGAACACATTATCTGACTATTTCGTCAGTGTCCTATGCACTGAATCACATTACCTCCCAATTATGACTGGCATCCTTCTTTCCTAGAACATACCTAAGATCACTTACTATTCAGGAACTCTGGCATGCATCCAACAAAGGAATTGCATCTGACACCATCAGATTTATGTTACCCAAGAGAAGGAAATCTTACCTCTCACATTCAATCCATTGTCACATGCAAACTGTGCAAAAGGTGACATGTAAGTGGGGTCATATGCCAGTTCGTGAGCTTGCTCAGCAATGCTTCTTGCTGTCTGTTGTATACTCTCATAATTAGAATTCTAAATTGATGGAAGAACAAGTTATTCTTACAAGAGCAACCCACCACAGGAATTTTATTCAGGCACATACACATTATTGGAATAGTGATACAATTAACATGATGTGAAAATAAACATCTTTCTGTTGCAAGTTCGATAGTAGGTATAAATAATATATGGAGATATACCTATCTCGTAGAGCTGGAAGGGACCCTGAAAGGTCATTGAGTCCAGCCCCCTGCCTTCACTAGCAGGACCAAGTACTGATTTTTGCCCCAGATCCCTAAGTGGCCCCCTCAAGGATTAAACTCACAACCCTGGGTTTAGTAGATCAATGCTCAAACCACTGAGCTATCCCTCCCTGTCTTTGTAGACAGTGGTCATTTAAATCTGACAAAGGACAAATTTCTGAGCATATCTGAATTTCCTTAACAGTTTGGGGAGTGAACAGGCTTTGACAATTCTTGACTCAACTTTCCATCATAACCCACATCTCTATTTGCGGTCTTACCCAAATGTGCCAATAGGTGGAGCTCACGTTTCCCCTGCAACATTAGAGCCATGTATATCCATTCTAGACTAAGAATATGTTGTTTTAAAAGTGCTAGCAGATAATGGTCAACCCTAGGCACCCCTCCAACACATTTTTCAAGGTGTTGAACCCCGTCTACTACACCTTTTAAAAAAACAACAAAAACAAAAACCACAATACCTAACCTAGCCATAGCTTTAGACTGAAATGGAGCCTTTCAGATTTGAATGCTGTTTGGAAAAATGGATGAAAGATGAGAGATTTCTGGTGGAAAATAATGAGAATTTCTCTTGTTACCCACAAAAGAGCAAAATTTCAAGCAAACGTTCAGACAATTCCTAGAGCATCTCCGACTCACTTTGTCTACAAGGCAGCCACTTATATTACTGAAAGTTGTTGGTAGACAAAGTATCTCAGGGATAAGATCCTATCAGCAGACAAGCCTCTTTTGAAACCACAAAATGAAAGGCCACTGAAAAGTTAATATGCAGGATAATATCAAAATAGCTTCCTCAAGGATGTTACACAGGTTTATACTAGTTCTTATACTCCATTTTCAGCTTTTACAGCTGAATTGTATTGTATTTTCAAGCCCAACAATCCTGTCACCCCAGATAAAGTTATTGAATCAGAACACCATTGTATTAATTTGTTACGTAAAAAAGCCATTCTTGGAACATTTAAAAGGAAGTAACAACTTTTGCCCATTATTCATATTATAGATGAGAGTTATAGTATCGAAATTCAACGGCACACACTTCATTTTCAGTTACCTTCAGCTTTTTTAGCTCCTGAAGAATCATATAGTCAGGCATGTTATCAAAAAGTCCATCTGTTGCTGTCAGAATAATGTCTCCTAGCTGAACATCAAAAGTAGTACTGTCAGCAGCATCCGGGCTGTGAAGAGAACACCACCATGTCAAAGAAATGGACATTAACTTATGCTAATGGTACCAAATCCTGTTCAATTACAGCATCAATAGGTTTTGCAATTCACTGATGTTATGAAATCTGTTTTCTGGAAAAATACAGCAGTGTAGTTTGTCATGAAAGCCAGTATAACAGAAGTATAATCACAAATAGGTGGCATCTGAAACACTACACCAGAGAACTGCACTGAAAATGCCTGATTGGGATAGTTCTTCAGTCGAATATATTTTGCAAGTATATCTCCATTGTAACCATCAGACGGTACTGCAGTTTGAAGTATGTAGAACAAGGCTATAACCAAAAGGCTAATTTAAGATTGAAACGGCAAGCCCGCTTACTGGATACACCTTTTATCAAGAAGGATCCCAAAGTATTTCAGCCTATTTAGGTACATCACCAACAGTGGGCAGTAGCCAGATAGTCCACTGGTGCATAATACACAGGAGAAAGTATTTATTTTGGCATAGACAAGATCCTGCCGGGAGATTTTTGGATTAAAAAAAATGCATAGCACACCATCGAAGGATGCAGGGTTGTGATTTAAGCTTGTAGTTTCAGAAAGGTTAGCATTTCAAAATTAGAGTTTTAGGTCACTTGACTCTCACTTGGATAGAACTAATTTAACATTAAGCTTAGCCGATAGAAGAAAAATACTGAGATTTACTCTGACTTTTAATTACCTTTGCAATTAATGTTAAGAGTGCAACAGACTAGGTGACTTGATATAACCATGAGTCAGAGTGGAAGTGTGGGCATCTTAAAAGCTGATCATCTCACACTTTCCTTATTTCATGATGACTAGTCTTTGTTTTTCTAATTTCCAAGAACGTTATTCTTGATAGCTACTTTTGTCTTTTCATGTAATGGACTCTACTTTTGCAGATACCTAGATTTCACTCAAGAACTATTAGAATAATGTACTGTTACTGTGCAATAAAGAGGACTTTTAAAGTGCACGGATTTCAAATTCCTATGACAGCTCTCCTCCCTTCACTCTTTGTATACTTTCCTATAATTAAAGCCATACACAAAGAACAATCAGTAGTTGGAACTATTTCCAAACATCCTCAAAAGAATTTTTTTGGTATTAAAAGTTATAAAGCCGAAACCTTGCCCAATTTGGAGTCTACAACCTCAGAACAAGAACTTCAGATTCATACTGCATTCCCCGGACACAGCTCTATCACTTTCTATAGTCCAGATTAAAAAAAAAAAAAAAAAAAAGCACTTTAATGAGTCTATAATCTTTAATTTAAGAAATGTAACTTGTACAATGTTTATATAAAATAATTACCGAATAAGTCAACAAAAAGCATTTCTTTTATTATAAAAATAGCCCAAGGACAGACATTAGACAAGGAGGTATGTCTTGTCTTTTGTGTTTTAGGGTTCACTAGTGAAGTTTCATTAGTTTAGAAAAATTATTAGCCAGCACTGAAATACAGATTGCTTTGAAATCATGTCCTCTGCTTTGAAATGACTTCGTTTCTATTGGACAGAGTGTACTTCTGTAACATTCCCATCTCTGAGCTCGGAGTTCTGCCAAAAGGGAGTTTTGCTCATTTTGATTGAACAGAGTGTGCTGCTGGAAACTTAACTGTACTGAAATGCAAGCTGCAGTCACATGCTTCCCTGCTCTGTTCCTCAAGTATTCACTACCTCACTGCCTGGTTATGTAAGTTAGTGTATTTCCAATCAGTCCCAAATGATGCATGGGGGTAGGGAAGGAAAACCCACAATAAAAATGAGGCACTATTGCAGTATATAACAACCTGAACACACTGTATTTGACTTAAGTCAAATGGGAAGAAAAAAAAAAGTGTTATACATTAGGCCAGCTTTGCTAGCTAGTTGTGCACTGTGTGTTATAACTATGTCAATCTTTATTTGCATCTCACTGCAGATATGTTGCAGCCGGATGCCTGGCAGTTACTTTTCCATGCTTCAATATTCTTCCAGATAATGGCATAATATGTACTTTACATAGGAGAATTACTTTATGGAACCTATTTTAGTTTAAAATAAATAAATAAAGCTTACTATAGCGTAACATTTTATGCCATCTTCCCTGACCCTAGATGGGCTACAAAGAGGAGAAAGGAAAACGCACCAAATACTGAATCATTAGTAGGCCAATATTAACTTGCATTTGAGGCTCCTACAAATGCTGCTAAATAAAGAGGCAGCAGCCAAAAGCTATTTGCAATTGCAATAATGTTAAGAGCTCAACTTAAATCGCAGAAGCAATCGAATTTATCAGGAAGGTTACAACAACCTGCATTTTTCCTGTTGTGTCTAGATATTGCAGCGCATGACAGGTGAAGTCATTGCTAGGAAATGTTTATGGTGTACAATGTACAGAAACAGGTGTATTTGTATTTTCATCAGAACAGTTCCATAATACGCAAGTCCCTGTGAGGACATCAGAAACGCTTTATATTCAGTGTGCACTTAACTTTACAGAAAGTAATCACTTGCATGTAATCAAGATCATTGCTACCCCGAGCAGAGATCAGACCAGGGCAACAGCCTATAAGATTTGATAAATTCAAGCCTGAGAAATGCTTACACTACCTTGAAGAAAAGCAGGTGGGGAAGGGGATTCACCTTTCAAATGGGAGCATTATTAAAAGCCTGTGTGTGAAGTTTCAGTACAAAGACCAGAACCGTGAACCCTTGGGAAGAAAATCCCAAATTCTTGATCCATGTTTCTGATTAATTCCCCATCTCACCTATCACTTAAGACGACTCCCTCTGCTTCTGGCGGAGCTATTGACAGCTGGAATGGAGTGTTGAAGTAATGTTGCTGCTCATCAGACCGATGTACTACTTCTCCTCCTCGGACTACTAGAAATCCAGAATCTCCTAAGTTTGCTGTATGTAAACGGTGACTTGTTCTGTCCAAAACTACTATGCAAGCTGTACTGCTTCCTAGGGGGGAAAATAATTACATTAGATCAACTGGAGATAGACTAGAAGTAGCAGCATATACATTACAGGATCTATCTGTTCAACAGATTTTCTTCTTAGGCCAGCTGTTAGATTACCTATCATTGTTGGCAAAGAAGAGAAGTAAATACCCATTAATACAAAACAAAGTGAATATGCATTAAGAGGAGGAACAAAGCACTGAGATTACTGCAATCGTTTCCAACCCCAGCTACAGCTTTGTCTCATTATATCGTGCTGCTACATTCCAGTACATTTCCTATTACAAAATATTTAGGTGTTGCTATGTCAGCAGAGTCTCCTATAGGAGGCTTATTTTACAGGCAGTACCACTCTGAAACTAAATAATGAAACTCTGATTAGTGTGAAGGTATTACTAGCAGGATTCTGTAGCACTTACACTATGCTAGGTGTTGTCCATACGCTTTCATTCACTACTACACATTTGTAATGAGTAAATAGATTAATGAAAGTGGTCAGTAGACATTGTTCCAGTACTGGTGGCAGAGCAACGAACGTGCTCCTTTTTCCTTTTAAGACAAAAAACTTTGTAAGACTGGCTCCAAAGGAGGTCTAGATTTTAAGAGGAATGGATGGTATATTAATATAATTCATTCAGAAATAAGTGCATTGCTTTAAAGCTCAAGAAATTAGCTCCAATATTTAAAAAAGTGCAAGAAGGCATTGTTAGCTGCTTAGACACTTTATAGCTGGCTGATCAACATCCTGACAACTGGGAAAGTTTCTGTAACATTTACCACAGCATATGCCAAGTTTTTAAACTAGGACTATCAGAAGTTCATTCAAACATGATCACTTGTTCTGTAACTGATAGTTTTGCAATTGTCTTCAGTATTTATCTCGGGGGGAGGGGGTGTCTTAAAGAAAGTTCTTGTCTTGTTTTTGGTATATTAACTTCCTACTACATTTCCTTTTGTGAAACACTTTTGTAATTACCATTCTAAATGGATTAAAATGTAGAATAAGAAGGGGAGGAATTGAAACATCCCTGATAATTTCAGAAATATTCCACTCATGCTGAGGGCATTGTAGAGTTTTCATTCATTCCAATGTAGCACCTGCGACTGGTTGCTCATGGTGACAGTAGATAAACCACAGCAAATATTATATTGGAAAAGGTCCAACACTGTCCAGGTCCTTCATAGAGAAGGAAATACACTGACTTCCTTAAAGAGGGTGGTAATTCTAACTAGAAAAACCAAATCTTTCCTAAAGAATGTGAAGTACAACTGAAGCTAAAACGTTCTCTCACACTATTTGAAACCATCTCCAGCAGATGTGCTGACACCATACTTTAGTGAAAAATCGGAATTTTCCACTAGAAGACGTTTCAAAGCACAGCTGCGTTTTTGATAGACCCTGGTGTTTACAGTGAGCTAGACTCAGGATCCAGACTTTTTATTTAGCACATGGCCATTAACTCTTCTACCTTTGACAGAGGTCTTTGTTGCAATTGAAGAGCAATGAAGTCCTAACTCTTGGGTTCATATAGGACCCTGATTCCCCCAAACCTTAGAGAAGGGCAAGTAAAAATCATGTCAGCTTAAAAGGAAGCAAGATTAGCAAAAAGTCACTTTACACTTACAAAAAGTAGACTGTTAGACTCCAGAATTAAGAAACTAATGGAGTCCAAAACAGAATGGACAAAATAGCACTGCAACACAAATATTGTGCCTGGAATAACTTCAGTTTTCCTCCCTCTCCCTTATTATTTCATGTCCAAGTATTTGCAGGATTCTGCACTGAGGAAACCAGCATCAGGCCACAAGCAAGGAAAGATAGTTCATACTTTGGTGTTCTTAAGCAGAGGAACTACTGCAAGATATGGCATAAAAAGATCAGGGGGTGGGGGAGCTAAAGAATAAAAACATGGAGAATAACTCCCACCACAAGTGACTCTTTACAGTGCTTTGAAGGGAAGAAAGAGCAGAAAAGACTAAGGTTCATTAGTTTCATATTCTAACTTAACAGGTACTGTAACTAGAAATCCATGTGTGGAATGCAGATCTTGTGACAACATATGCGGCTCTTGAGAATTTGAAAGGTCAAGCAGCACAAAGTTGCCTCCCTCTATAAAAGGGCTGCTAGAACTCATTACCAGTGGTCCATCTTGTAGATCACTTGTTTAC
This sequence comes from Chrysemys picta bellii, assembly GCF_011386835.1. Taxonomy (NCBI): domain Eukaryota; kingdom Metazoa; phylum Chordata; order Testudines; family Emydidae; genus Chrysemys; species Chrysemys picta. Next base: position 28,310,626 of record NC_088805.1, read on the forward strand.
TTTGACTGTTTTGTACAAACAGCCCCAGTATCGTTAAACACTTAAACCCACCGAAGGAACTACTAAACAGTGCTATTCTTAAGTGACAAGGTCATTTCTGGGGTTTGTACCCATTCTTTACATGTATAATAAAAAGTGAACATCTGTTTCTGAGCTCAGCAAACTCTAGCTAAATATAGTTTACATAGAGCTCTTTTGGCAAAGAAGTTTAAGGTCAGGTGAGAAGCATGCGAGTCAGGCAGAGTAACTCGCTCTTGGTCTGAAAGCTTGTAAGTGTCCCCTTAGTGTTCAGTTTTCAAGGTTGCCTATTCAGAGCCAAATTCTGCCTTCATGTCCACTCATAATTCCCATTGCTTTCCAAGGGAGTTAATGTACATATCCAAAGGCATACTAGGTGTACAACATTTAACAAACCATTATTTGTAGCATATTTCTTTAGCTGTGCTTCATATAATCTCTTCCCACAAAGAAAAGGACATACAGTAGGATACCAATGACTGTACAGCACAAGCCATTTAGCGTACAGTCCCTTTAAATGACATTCAGTGAAGTCTAAAACCCACACTGCACAGGAAGCTCAAAAGTAGCAGTAAGGCAAGGAGACCCAGTAACCAGAGTATCCTGTTACTATCTTCAGAAAAATATGGGTTCAGGCTGAGTGTAGTCACAAAACTACAAACTCCTAAAAGGTTTCAAATTGAGAAGGAGTTTGTTGAACATATAGTGAGCAGCTGACTTCAGTAGGAAGTTATTTTGTATCCATTCTGCAAGATGCTCACAAGACACACTGGGTTACAGACCTGCAATTTCATTTCACGTTTTCCTTTTTAAATTAAAAAGCTGGCCCTGGTTTGTCGTGCTGGTGTACTAAGTTTAAACATTAAAACCATTTTGAATCTACAAATCTGTGTCTAGAGGAGACGCACAATGAACAATATTTGCTGCTCTTACCAAGCAAAGGTACTTTGTTCTGCAGCAGCTCACAATAACTTGTGGTTAGAATTCCAACAGGATTGCTTGGTACGAACCGTCCTTCTTTTACTAAACGTTCGCATGTTCGCATTAGCGTCCCTGAGAACTGAGAAGGGTCAACCCCATAGTCTCTCCAGCCGCCTACACCATCTGCTACCCCTAAAAAGAGGGGGGAAACAATTTACTGTTAATAAAACAAAAGTTTCAAACAGTTTGATATTAATTTCATTCTAGCATATATACATAGACGGTCCAATAGCTAAAACACACACCACAGTTTGCTAACCATATTTCTGTATTAAACATTTTTTCCCAAAAATAGTTATTTACAATTTTACTATGACATGAGATGACAGAGATATTCTAACAGAATATCATTAGAGACCTGGAAGGGAATTTTTGGTTTTAAAGAAGTACACATATTTAAGTGAACTTCCAATGTTAGCTGTGGGGTAAAGGTCCAGACACATCTGACAGCTAGTAAAACAGATTAAAAGTCTAAAGCTTAAAAAAAAAAAAACGAACTTAGAATGATGTTCTATGAAGAGACTGACTTTGCTATAAAGATAGATTTCTTGGATAGTTAAGTAGCTTTTCAGGGATACAAATTACACTTCCATCCCTTCCTCTGTGTGGGCTAATGAAAGTGTTGGGGAAGAAAGAGGGTAAAGAAGATTTTAAATAGAACAGAAATGAAGATAATGCAGAAAAAACTCCCTCCCCATCCAATATCGCCAGATAGGTGTTCTTTTGCTGCTCAGTCACGGTGAGGTGGTCCCTTTCGTGAGTGGCAACTTTTGTAGAAAGTAAATTTCCAATAACCAAAAAAAAAAAAAAAAAAAAAAATTTTAAAAAGTGTTTGAAGAAAGGCTTCCAAATGTGAACTATTCAAATCAATGCAATGTTGTGTTCTACACCAGCAGAAAGAGCACTCCAGCGCTTCTGTGGTTGCTTGCACCTTTAACCAAGCGAGAGAGTTAAAGCGCACTAGGGCTCACTGTAGCTATTCAGAACAGCGTTGAATCGACCGTGAATCAGGTCAGTTTCACTCTGATAAAGCTTTTCCAAGCTTTGAGCAGCAGCAGAGGCAAGTGCTAACGCTAGAGCACAGTGGAGCAGGAAGCTGGAGAGGGGGGGAAATTAGCAGAGTCCCTCACTTTTAGCAGCTGTCTGGAGTCTCTGGGATGTGAAAGTGAGGAGAGAGAATGTTCCTTTTCTCTCTCCTAGTAGGAACAGGAAGTAGAGGGAGGAAAGTTCAAGGCACCTATTAGCCAGAGGCTACAAGAGATGAACCTCGGAACTGGATCCAATGAGGACTCTAGTAAAGACCCCACCATCCTAACTTTTTCCAAAAAGTCTGCAGGGCTGTGCATTCCCTGGCAGTGCCACACTTCTTCCCTTTTCTGTATTATCTTTGGTAAGTTTAGTCCTTTGGCCATTAGGTGCACGGTAAATTTACAATTCCTATGGCAGAAGGGGTGCATGGACAATGGCAATGGGGGAAGATATTGACCAGAAGTAGGGTAGGGAGGGGTTGTTTGTTTATTTTGCAAGGGGAGTGGGAGAGAAAAATATAAGGGAGCAGATAAGGTATTCATAGTAAGGAAACAAGGGGATACAAGGGGTGAGGGAGAGAAGGAAAAAAGTGAAGCCCAGAAGGGATAGGTAGAACAAGGGAGACTTTTTAAAAAAAAAAATGTAATAACTAAATAGCAGATTGACAACATTACAAACAACCAATTTACTCCTTCAAATTACTATCCAAGGCTACCAGCCACCCTATAAGTGCTGAGCAAAAACGTTTCAAGATTTGTTTTAAAGTGACAGGGCAGTAAAAGATTAAGATAAATCACAATAAAAAAAGGAAGTTATAGAATTAAATTACTACAAAAGAAAGTTGAGCTACAATGGTTTATAAGATCTGACTGGCTCACCTGACCACATAGTGATTTTAAAGCTTTGACATGATAGCAGTGTGGTGGTTTGTTAACAGCTAATGCTAAAGTGCTGTCTGTTCGGCTAAAATGTTTGTACAGTCTTTCACAGTCTGTTCTTAATGCTAACACCACTGCATTCAAATATTGTCTGAGGGACATATTAAGATAGATTGCAGATACCCAATAAGAAAAATCCTATTTGAAAAGGCTTCCATTATTTAATTTGGTGGATCTGTCTGATCTTCAGCATGTAAGTCATCCTTTGAAGGAATATTCTGTATTGTATGGTATTTTGGGGAAAAGATGAAGCTATTATTCATGACACTGCATGATGAGTCACTCTTTCAGAGCATGCTTAAGTAAAAGACGTATTTTGGAAAAAGGATAGAACTAACCTCTAGTTGAGTGAAAATTTAAACAGTAAAATGCAATTTGTTCATCTACAAATGCTCTTCACATATGATGTCATTTGAAATCAAAGTGGAAGATTTAGAGTTGACCTTGGCATGAACTACATAATCCAACAGCAGGTTAGAGCCAGATTCTGTATAACTCATCGACATTAATCAGATTTTTCCCCAAAATAGTGCACAACCTTTTAGACACCTGCTTGGGGGGGAGGGGGTGTTGTTGTTTTAAAGTACACTATGCAGTAGCCAAACCCCACTCAAACTCTCTGAGCAGAAAAAAAAAAAAAAAAAAAACCCACAGAAGATCATCCGTCTGAGAACTTGGAGCAGAGCTCACGAGAAAGAATCCCAGGAAACCCCTCTTCTAGTTCCTTCAAAAACAGCCTCGCCACAAGAGGCATAAATTCAGGTTAAGAATAGATTAACTCTTTTGTTTCTGGTGCCAGTTAAACAAGTCAACCCTAACGACTCCAGTGAAATACTCTTGAAATATTCCTACGGGGGAGAGGGTTGAGGATATCAATAGATCAGTTTCCTTAAAGGCGATGGCATCCAACTTAAAATTCTGACCAGCCACAGATTTATCAAGACATTTAGTTTATTATTCCAGAATCAAAGACTATTGATTAGGTTCTGTTGTTTAAGTGCAGTAATTGTAGTGCTTGTCAAGATCCTGTTAGTACAAGCTTCCCAAACTGGACCACCTGTGTGCCTCAACTTTGCCCTACAAGGACTATTAGGAATGAGGATAACTCACTCCCCCATCTCGTTTAGTTCTTTGCCTCTCTCTTCTAAGACACTAACAAGGGGACCAAATGTAGCAGTGGACATCTGTGTTCTCTGGAAAGAGGACAGATCATCAGCTCATTTAATGCAAGTCAAAGAGCCATTATATAGTAACATCTGCAATGTACAGTAACAACCTGAGCAGTTTGTGACCTGCACTAAAAGGTTCTTAATTCCCAGTCCTGAGCCAAGCAGTCCTGCAGACCAGTTGGTTTTTTAAATTAAAAAAGTTACATGTAACTTGTCAGGGTAAAGTATGTTATTGTACAGAAAAGGAATGTGACATAGCTTCAGATTAAAGAGTTACTTTATTTTATTTCTTTTCTTCAGCGGTCAAGGAGGCTGAAGTTCAGCAAAGAAATTTTGAATATTTTTCAATACGTTGAATAATAGACTGAAAAATTGACACTCCAAGATCAGTAAAAAGGAAGAATTTAAGACAACTTCAGATGCTACCGATATATAGACAAGACTTACTTCTAGGAGTAGAATAGCACATCAACTCAGATTTCACTGAAATAAAATTCAAAACTAATCTACTGGTACTTGTTATGTTGCTGCTGAGGAATCCCAATGTGCTGTACTGATTTATACTATCCTTGTTTACCTGGCTTTCACCTTGGGCACAGAACAGCAATACAAAAAGATCATCAAAACTGTAGCTGTCTTGAGTTAACAGCATTGTTAAACTTCAGTTTACTTACTACTTCCATCATATTTCATAACATGCAATGTCCTCAAACCCTGAACACCTATATAACCCAGTAATTGGTTAAGTTTAAAATGTTGCTTAAGTGACAGAAGAATTACTAAATGTAAAGTTCTGACTTTTACTGAATATGCTGACAAAGTCAAAGAACACCTACAGAAGCCCATTTCCTTGGACATATGTATTACTCTATTTTCAAAGGCATGCAAAAGGTTAAGTCAGGGCTTCTGTATAGGAGAACATAAATCATGGCAAAAGGGAATAAAGTCAGCGGGTAAAGAAAAACATGCGAAGGGCAAGATTCCCTGGATTACAGCTTCTCCTACAGCATTCGTTTATGGGAGTTATCCTGCTAAACTAGAGTTACTGCCAAATTACAGACTGCATGTGCACCAGTTACTGTGAAGCTGGCTTCATCCAACCTCTCAATGAGTACATCAAGGACCCTCAGAAGTCTCAGAGCACAGCATGAAGCAAGTCAGGCTGCAGTGCTAAACCCAAGGGAATCAAAAGGTGGCAAATACCACTTGAAGTTATTAAATTTTCAGCATACTGGATAACAAACTTCAGCAATAGTTATAAATTAACTGGAGGGGAAAACAACAAACATACAAAGCTAACAACGGATTGGTTAGTTGTGCACATTCCTCCCCTCCACATACTCAGCCAACATATACAAGATACTTTAAAAACCATTGTAACCCCAAATCCCCCTCGATTACAACTGGCAAAAGTTCTCTATTCTGTAACAGCAACAGCTATCAGGCCTGACAAACTCACCACACCCAACGTATTGCTGTCATAGTATTTATCTATAAAGAATCTTGTGTGAGCTCTCAAATGAAAACCGGGATCGCGCTGGTCATTAATATCATAGTGGCACCTTAGAGACTAACAAATTTATTAGGACATAAGCTTTTGTGGGCTAGAACCCACCTCATCAGATGCATGGAGTGGAAAATACAGTAGCACGTATAAATACACAGCACATGAAAAGATGGGAGTTGCCTTACCACGTGGAAAGTCAGTCTAACGAGACAATTTAATTAACAGTAGGATACCAAGGGAGGAAAAAAATCACTTTTGTAGTGGTAATGAGAGTGGCCCATTTCAAACAGTTGACAAGAAGGTGTGAGTAACAGTAGGGGGAAATTAGGTTTTGTAATGACCAAACCACTCCCAGTCTTTATTCAGGCTTAACTTAATGGTGACCAGTTTGCAAATTAATTCCAGTTCTGCAGTTTCACATTGGAGTCAATGCCCCTCTGCCACGCACATTGGCCAAACCGAAGCGGTTTCTTTCCTTCCTTTATACCTGCTACTGTATTTTCCACTCCATGCATCTGATGAGCTGGGTTCTAGCCCATGAAAGCTTATGCTCAAATAAATTTGTTAGTCTAAGGTGCCACAAGGACTCCTTGTTGTTTTTGCCGATATAGACTAACACGGCTACCACTCTGAAACCTATTAATATAATTGTGAAATGTATGTACAGATTTTAAAAAGTATGTCTATATACTGAAAATATGTCCTTATAGTTTAGATCAATGTGTTACTCCCCAGCAGAAGTGAAGAACTGGTTTTGCCAGACAAAGGAATGTATATTCATGTTTGCCTAGGTTCCTATGTAGATTAAGCTTTGTAAGCCAAACACAATGGCAGCTACATTTTCCTTTCAAGTCAATCCAAGGATAGGAAGACAACTTGGAGCCAGCACACTGGAGAACAAACAGGGAGTCTGGGGTCAAAACAATGAGTTTGGGGAAACAAGAAGCAAACACACCATTCTGGTATCCATTTACTGAGGAAACTCCTTGTAGGGCATAGGGATATTCATGGAAACTTGAATCCTGGTTTTGACTGAAAACCAGCAGCTTTGTCAAAGGCTGAATCCTTGGGAGAAAATCTATTTTCTAGAATAGGAAATGTAACCATTAATAAGCATAGATCTACAATTGCATTTTATGTTTTGTTTTATATGTGTAACCAATTGTTTCTACTCATTCTCTCTCAGTGCTGTGATGTTGTAAAGGACCTGACCCACAGTGGATACACCTCTCACTTTATCGGGAGTGTCCAGTGACAAAAGCTGGATACTGCAGGGAGCACTCAAGACTCAAGGGTTGATGTGTACCTAGCACTTGCATGTACAGAGAGGGTGAGATGTGGGGGGACCTGGAAGTCAGTGCATGCGGGGCCAAAGGCTAGTGGTGTCAGGGAGCTGAATCACATCAGGCATAGAAAAGACTGCTTCATGCTAAGTGCGAGTAGTGGCAAGGTGCATCACAAACTGGACAGGGGAACTGAGGTGAATTTATATCCCATTTAGGTCAATTTTCCATGCAAGACCAGATCTAGCTCTCAAACTCAGTGGCAACATTTTTACTAACGTCAACAGCAGAGCTGGGATCAATGTAATAGCCAAGTAGGAGGCCATTTTGGGGGGGGGGGGGGGTGAGGAACAGGAGAGAGTGGGACTTTCCAAATGCTTAACACAAACTTGTCATTTGAGGAACTGCTTATCAACGGATTTAAGAGTTACAGGAACACAGTGAAGTCTTGTCTACACTAGGGAAGTTTTGCAAGAGTTTCCCAGCATAGCTAACACTAGTTCAGCATCACAGTGTTGAGCAATATTGGGAGTTCTTGTGTACCTGGACTGCCAGCTGCTGCTGGCATTGGAAGCATTGTCATCTATCCCTGCACAGAACAGATCTAATTGACCCAGTATTTAAAACGCTGTCACCTGTCTACACTAAGGCTCCCAATATTGCTAACAAGTGCAGATGAACTAGTGTAAACAACAGTGGGATATTTTTGCAAAGTTTCACCAGCATAGACAAGGCTTGATCTTTGCCTACTGTGTTCAGTTTTGCTTCTTGTTTCCTTGCACAGAATTGACAGAACAGTGTTCTCCCTTCAGGCAGCCACACTCATGCCTTGGGTATGCAAGGAAAGTTGCATATTGTTCATGAATGTCAATAGTGGGTGTGGCTGAACATGCGTCTAACTGTAAGCACAGGCCAACAAATCATGTTCAACACCGTTACAGAAACTATGGTTAAGAAAAAGACCAAATAAAAGCTGTTTTGCTGAAGATGTATGAATCATGTTTCCAAAAGGCTACATCCAAGCAGTATTTAAGAGTTCTGTTGACATATCCATTATCCCTCAGAGAAAAATGTCTGCTAGAAGCCATATTCCCTGACATACCTACAAAGAAACTATCTTATTGACAAGATAATATTTGTTTAGCTCATTCTTCATATATTAAGTAAAAATGTTACACCTAATTCATGGGTCTACAACTTTTAATTTATGTATTTATTTTTAAACACAACCACTAACCTCCCTGGATTACACTCAATATACTGAACTAGGCATGCCATTGGTCTGATCCAGCACAAGTTTCTCTGAACAACGTCTTCAGAAACAAAAATCTTTTAACATTGCCTTCCATGCCCTTCTGGCATCAGATACAGAACACACTCCTGTTCTCATCTACCAAAATAGTTTGACGCTATCTTGATCATTTTTGCAGATCCTCCATTGATTGCTTTCCCTTGGGCCTTTTTCCTGCCCAGTAAAGTGACTGACACGAAGTGGGAGTTTTTTTAAACCTACCTACAGTAGTATGTTACAGTGTAAAAAAGAAAATGGAAAGCAGGACTACCTTGTAACTAGACAGACTGCTGCCACATTCGGTTTCAAATACAGCACTATTCACTAAAGTTCTAACTAACTACACTACATTCTCCCAAGCTCTAGATTTTAAGCAGAGGGAATAGTTGCCAAATTTGAATTTTACACTGGACAGTAATGCCCTGCTCTGGGCCAGCATTTGGAAGCCTCGACAGCCATGAAATTGGCAACGATCACACGAAAACTATGGATAGCAGCAGCATGCAATGGAAATACTCATGAAGGTAACAGAAACAGAGGTCAGGGATAGTAATAGAAATTGGCTTCTTTTCGCCAAGGAAATCCCAGAAAAGAAAACAATGAAGAGGAGTCTGAATTGGTGAGTTTGTTCTCCCTTCCAGTCAGGGAGTATGGCTGCAAGTTTAACAGATACCTATCAGTTCTTGATTAACAGGAAAGATAAAGCCTCAAGAACACTGGTAGTAATCCCAGTCCCGTCCCCTTTACCAACTGCTGCAAGATGAGTGTGACATGACTTTTCGTCAGGGTTTTGTCCTGGATCTTGCTATGAAAGATTGGTATATACTTTAGTAGTCTCTGATATAGATTGATATATATTTTAGTAGTCATTTTTTCAAGCTTTGAACTACACAGCACACATGAAACAGAGTGATGACCAGCATTTTTGTATTTCATAGAATATCAGGGTTGGAAGGGACCTCAGGAGGTCATCTAGCCCAACCCCCTGCTCAAATCAAGACCCAATCCCCCAACTAAATCATCCCAGACAGGGCTATGTCAAGCCTGACCTTAAAAACCTCTAAGGAAAGAGATTCCACCACCTCTCTAGGTAACCCATTCCAGTGCTTCACCACCCTCCTAGTGAAAAGGTTTTTCCTAATATCGAACCTAAACCTCCCCCACTGCAACTTGAGACCATTACTGCTTGTTCTATCATCTGGTACCCCTGAAAACAGTCTAGATCAGGGATAGGCAACCTATGGCACGCGTGCCGAAAGCGGCACACGAGCTGATTTTCAGTGGCACTCACACTGCCCGGGTCCGGCCACCGGTACGGGGGACTCTGCATTTTAATTTAATTTTAAGTGAAGCTTCTTAAACATTTTACAAACCTTATTTACTTTACATACAACAATAGTGTAGTTATGTATTATAGACTTATAGAAAGAGACCTTCTAAAAACGTTAAAGTGTATTACTGGCACGCGAAACCTTAAATCAGAGTGAATAAACGAAGACTCGGCACACCACTTCTGAAAGGTTGCCGACCCCTGGTCTAGATCCACCCTCTTTAGAACCCCCTTTCAGGTAGCTGAAAGCAGCTATCAAATCCCTCCTCATTCTTCTCTTCTGCAGACTAAATAAGCCCAGTTCCCTCAGCCTCTCCTCATAAGTCATGTGCTCCAGCCCGCTAAGAATTTTTGTTGCCCTCTGCTGGACTCTTTCCAATTTTTCCACCTCCTTCTTGTAGTGTAGGGCTCAAAACTGGAGACAATACTCCAGATGAGGCCTCACCGATGCCGAATAGAGGGGAATGATCATGTCCCTTGATCTGCTGGCAATGCTCCTATTTGAACAGTTCTATGCTAAAAAACAACAAAAACTGTCTGACCTTTTAGCTATTAAAGAGAGGAAAAAATGTGTAGCCTCTTTGATGTTAGTCAACTCTTTTTTGACCCAAGAAAGAATAAATCCCAAGTACCCATGCAAATTTTCCACTGAATGGGAGTGGCTCCACACCCACATTCAGCCCACTCAGGCTTGCTCTTCATAAACTACTCTGCCAAAGTATCTGGCAGACTTTTGTCACTGAGTGACTAATAGGAAAAATCAAATCTAAATGGAAAAAAAGACTTTGCAGTTGAAGGATAAATGTAAACAGTCCAAATATATTTATATAGGCTATGTCTACACTACAGACCTTAGAGCTGCACAGCTGTACCGCTGCGCCGCTGTAAGGTCTCCTGTGTAGCCACTCTATGCTGACAGGAGAGCGCTCTCCCATTGGCATAATTAAACCACCCCAACAAGTGCTGGTGCTTCTGTCAGTGAAACTTATGTCGATCAGGGGTGTGTTTTTTATTCCAAACGCCAACCAAAGTGCTAGTATTCTGCTCCACTATAATACTAAATGTACAAGGCCCTTTATTAAACAAATTAATGAAAAACTAGCCCTACAGATTCTGAAAACAGGAAACCAAAATAAAAAAAACCAAAGCAACACTTCAAATGCAAGAGGGTCTGGAGACATAGGAAGAGTTTACAGAAGAGAATTTTAAGGAAAGAAAAGATGCCAAGTGGACAAGAGGTGGGAGACCAAGACAAAAAAGGAGACAGGGTTGGGAGGAGCACAGGAGGAAGAGAGGAGGTCAGTACGGATAGTGATCAGACAGCTAACATAGCTCACATCAGTGTAAATGGCATTGGATCTGAGGCTAAAATCGGAAAACGAACAAGTTAACTTGTCCAAGGAATTCTTATACATCTTCAAGTCAGCAGGGCCGAATACATCCCAGAATACTTACGGAACTGGCTGAAGAGATTTCTGAGCCATTAGTAATTACCTCAGAGAACTCATTGAAGACAGGAGATACACCAGAGGACTGGAAAAGGGAAAATATTGTACCTATCTACAAAAAGGGAACTAAGGACAACCCAGGGAATTGTAAACCAGTCAGCTTAATTTCAGTACCCAGAAAGATAATGAAGCAAATAACAAAACAATCAAATCTGTAAGCGCTTAGAAGCAAATAAGGTAATAAGTGACAGTTGACATGGATTTGTGAAAAACAAATCATGTCAAACCAACCTACCATCCTTCTTTGACAGGGTAACAATCCTTGTGGATGGGGCAAAGCAGTAGAAGTGATGCGTCTCTATTTTAAAGCTTTTTATCCTGTCTCACATGACCGTCTCAAACTAGAAAAATATAGCTTAGATGATAATGTGGTGCACAACTAGCTGGAAAGGAGTTATCAATGATTCATAGTCAAGCTGGAAGGGCATACTGAATAGGGTCCTGCAGAGATCTGTCCTGGGTCTGGTCTAGTCAATATCTTCATATATGATTTAGATAATGGCATAGAGAGTACACTTATAAAGTTTGCAGATGATACCGAACTGGAAGGGACTGCAAGTGTTTTTAAAGACAGAAGTGGAATTCACAATGGTCTGGACAAACTGGAGAAATGGTCTAAATAGGATGAAATTCAATACAGACAAATGCAGAGTACTACACTTTGTACAAAGTACAATCAATTACACAAATACAAAATGACTACTTAGGAAGTACCACTGGAGGAAAGGATCTGGGGATTATAATGGATCACAAACTAAATATGAGTTAATATAATACTGCTGGAAAAAAAAAAACAAGTAAATAACATTCTGGGATGTGTTAGCAGGAGTGTTGTAAACAAGACCCGAGAAGAAATTCTTCCACTTTACTCAGCATTGATAAGGCTTCAACTGGAGTATTATGTCTAGTTCTGGGCACTACACTTCAGAAAAGATGTGGACAAATTGGAGAAAGTTCAGAGGACAGCAACAAAAATTATTAAAGGTCTAGAAAACATGACCTACAAGGAAAGATTGAAAAAAACTGGGTTTGTTTAGTCTGGAGAAGAGAAGACCAAGAGGGGACATGAAAACGGTCTTCAAGCACATAAAATATTGTTGTAAAGAAAAGGGTGATAAATTGTTCTCCTTAACCACTGAGGACAGGACAAGTAGCAATGGGCTTAAAATAAAACTTTCTAACTGTAAAGGTAATTAAGCTCTGGAACAAATTGTCTAGGGAGGTCATGAAATCTCTGTCATTGCAGCTTTTTAAGAACAGGTTAGACAAACACCTGCCAGGGATGGTCTAGATCGGGGTAGGCAACCTATGGCACATGTGCGGCCTTCAGCACGCGAGCTGATTTTCAGTAGCACTCACACTGCCTGGGTCCTGGCCACTCCGGGGGGGCTCTGCAATTTAATTTAATTTTAAATGAAGCTTCTTAGACATTTTAAAAACCTTATTTACTTTACATGCAATAGTTTAGTTATATATTATAGACTTATAGAAAGAGACCTTCTAAAAACGTTAAAATGTATTACTGGCCCGCAAACCCTTAAATTAGGGTGAATAAATGAAGACTCAGCACACCACTTCTGAAAGGCTGCCGACCCCTGGACTAGATAATATTTAGTCATGCCTCAGTGCAGATGATCTATCAAGGTCCCTTGCAGTCCTATATTGCCATGATTTAAAGCAATATGCATTGAGATAGAAGGATGAATTTTTATGTCATCTAGAATTATATTGGGTTCTGATGTCCGCAGAGCATAAAGTAATTTTGAAGTTATTGGTACATTTTAATGTTAGAAAAATAAAAAGCCAATTAAGATGGCTTCTTCTATAAATTCTATTAGTCTGCCAGTAATTTTCTGTTTCGCTTTCCTATTTAGTATATTTGAATTTGAATAATAACTCTTCTTCTGCCTGACCCTGCAGCGAAGTTACAATCCTGTGATTGTCATCATGTTGCCATAAAAATTAATGCAAAGAAACTCGGCATTGTAATTCTCTGCTGAGTCCAGCAGGAAGGCAAGATGGGCTGGGAAAAGAGCAGCACACAAATATGAGATGGCTACCAATTATGGTACCAAAAAAAAAAAAAAAAATTGAAGAGTCAGTAGATCCACTAAGTGGAAAATGCCACCTTCCTTTCACCTTTCCTCCCCCTCCCATGCACAGAGTCCACCTATCTGACAAACAAGTTCCCCAGGTGCTTCATTTCTGGGGAGACTGATCACTGAACGGTCAGTCATCCATCAGCACTGGACTTGTACTGAACTGTAAAAAACAGCCAATATGGGTCACAGATACAGCAGTCTGACAGCTACTTTTAATGGGAGGGAAGAGGAGAGAAGAAGAAGAGAAGAGAGGGAAAGACTCAGACCCAGTGGAAAAGATGCAGAGTACTGAACACACGGATAGGATTTCCATGTCTCCCGGACAGCCACAGCATCATCCACAGCTCTCTTAAAGGTGAACGGAAACATTGTTTCCTATCACCAAGTTAGATATTTTTCTGAAATAACGTCTCCGTCATAGTCAAGTAATCAAGTTACCACAGAAGCTCCACATTCTGAAGTGCTGCCAATATCACAAAGTCATGACATATTCCAACACAAGCCCGCTGTTAGGGTCTAATCAAAAAAGGCTGGAACTCCATTAAGATCTTTTTAGTACTATAAAGTTATGGTGCAAAGCTGATTCAATTGCTGAGAAGCTCAACCCCTGAACTTTGATTACAATTCAACCTCAATGATGTCTGAAAAAGATCATGCGCCCCCACAATATTACTATTTACAGACTGACAACAATTATCCTGACTTATTCACTGCTCGTGATGACATCTGAATCAGAGTAGTCCTGCGTATAAATCAAAACTGTACTGCGTAACCAAGGTAAACCGGGTGCTGAAAGTGAAATCTGACATTTGAAACCCGTCTCAATGTCACTTTGCCTTTCAACTGACAAGGGCATCGTGTGCACTGAAAATAGGAAGTGTCTGTTTCAATGACCTTTGCTGTTAACGTTATTTACCACACTGCTCAGTTTTAACCACTTAAAGAGCACTGCATGAACAGTTGCCTGTCTGCTTTTCACAGACATTAAGCCTTGCAATTACAGGTAAGATACCAAAGGCTGGGCCTAACCACCCAGCAGTCAGTCCACCACTTCTCCAAGGCCTTGTCTGGGCTAGGAACGGCCCCTCCATGGGAGCCCGGCTTGGCAAAGGCCTTTTCTTTTGACGTGTCTGGGGGGCCGTGTCTATGGTGCAAGTGACCCACACATGGGCTGTGCCAAAGGCGGCCCCTTGCAGGCAGTGGGGAGGGAGGCCGGCCGGGCGCAGCGTGAGCACTTACCGAGCACATCGGCGGACCGGTGCCTGGCCACGAAGCAGGCGTCATCCCCATAGCACATGCCTTTCTTGAGGATGCCCTTGCGGAAGTCTTTGCCGAAGCCGCAGCTGGCGGTCACCAGGCTGTAATCGCGGGAGTCCGTCTGCGAGAGCCCGCCCAGGACGGCCCGGGCCACCAGCCTGCCATAGGACAGCACCGAGAACATGGCGCGGGCCGCCCGGCAGCCGGCACGAGGGGAACCTCAGCTGCAGCAGCCCCCCGGCTTCCCCCTCCGGCCCTGCCCACGGCCAAGCCAGGCTTCCTCCCCCCTCAGCGCTGGCGTCCTGACCTCCGCTCCGCTCCGCTCCTCGGAGCCGGGTCCCCCTGCGGGGCACCCCGGAGCCTCTGCCCCCCTCAGCCCCGGCTTTCCCTGGGATCCCCTCAGCGCCTCCCCCGGCCCGGCCGGCTCGCTCCGCCTAAGAGGCCGCTCGCAGCCGGCGCGCGGGTCGGCGGGTCGGTCAAAGCCGGCAGTGGTCGCTGCGCCGCCTCCGCACCCCGCTGCGCTCCGCCGCCATCTTCAGCTCGCGTGCTCCAGGGTTCAGGCCCGGACGGCAACCGCAACTACGGGGAGAGAGTGAGGTCAACCCCGCCCCCAGCCCTGACCCCGCCTCGCCGGCTGGGGACACGCCCCCAGCATCCGGGACCTCGCCGCGACCCCCTATACTGTGCGGGCGCCCGGCTGGATCCGCCTTAGCTACCGGCCTCAACTCGTTTGCATAAAAAGGAAAAAGATGTCTGCCGCTCTCATCACCTCTATTTCTAAAGGTGATTTCTAGTCCCAGTATGCAACAGGCTTAGGACTACAGTTCCCAAGGTGCAGTGCGGCAAAAAGCGCGCCTCTTAGGCAACGAACGGTAGCTGTTCTAGTCTGGCTGGAGCGTGGCATGCTGGAATTTGTAGTCCCCCCAGACAAGACCTGGATTGGAGTCCCCCTCTCCGGGCAAGTTGGAGGCAGCTGCAAGTTGTAATTCCATAGTTTCAGAGTAGCAGCTCCATAGTAACAATTCCATAGTTGAGGCTCATGACTAGGGTGACCATATTTCCCTATGCTGATTGTGGGACACCTGGTAAAATTACTCGTATTCAAGTGAGTTCAACAGTAATCAATCAGAACTATGCAGGGCTAACATCAAGTTGACTGAGCCCTTGTTAAAAAGAAATACTGCATAGTTGGATTCTTTTTACTTAGCTGCTTATCTTTAAAGCTTTCGGGTTTACATGGGGAGGGGTGAGACACACACCCCTAACCCCTCCCCCCCCCCCCACACACAGGGAGAGATGACACACACAAACTCCTGTACACCTCTCTCACATAGTGTGGGAAACAGACCTATGCGACCATCCCTGCCCGGCGCTCTCCACCCTCTATGCCTAGCTAGGACCCCGGGACGGACCCACCTCTCCTGGTGCCTTGCGCCACATCTTCCCAAGGGAACACGGAGGGAACAATGCAGGGTCACTTGCCCACTCTCCCTCCCCAGATTTCTGCCAGGCACTGTGTGGAAGGGAAGGGACAGGAGCTGCTTCCAGGGGAGGGGGGGGGAAGAGGGATGACCTGGCCCGTCTTTGCAGAGCTCATCTCTTCTTCCCACTCCTTTCCCCAGTGTGGCTGGAAGCAACTTGTCCCTTCCTGCCCGCACAGTGTCAAAAGGCAGCTGACACCTCCAACCTGCTGCTGGCCACCAACATAACCCAGCTGCCTCCAGCTACAGCATGGGCAGGAAGGGGTTAAGCCCTAAAGAGGCATTGTGCACCAGGGCCCACAGATGTCTTTGGCTGGGCTGATGCCCCAGGAAAACCTGAAGCAGTGGGGGAAGGAAGGAGGCTGCCAGCCAGCTGTTGGTGAGTTGACCACTCCAAGCAGGGGCTGGTTCTCCACCCAGCACTGGGAGTGGGATGGGTCCTGCCTGGTGGAGATGGAGAAACAGCAGGGCTGGGGGAGTGAAGGGGCAAAGCAGGGAGAAGACTGCAAAAGGGGGAGCATGTAAAGGGCTGACGGATGGGCAGCAGAGGCAACACATAACTGGCCGCTGCCTGGCGCCTGACCACACTCACCAGCCACCATAGCAGCGCGCAGCCAGTGCTAGCTGGAAACAGGACGGGCCTGGCTGGCTGAGAGCCAGCACGCAGCAGGGGCTGTGCTGATGAACCAGCAGAGGGAGCAGCCAGCCCTGCATGCTGCATCTTTGCCCCGCCGCCAGCCTTACACACCCACATCCGTCGTCAGCCACTTGACACCGCCCTTCCTGCCCGCCCACCACTGGTGGACAGATGGCTAGTGAGCAGGGATCTGGCCAGCAGCAGGACCCACCGGTACAGAAAATATGGGACAATTTACCTGTTTTTAAGAAAGAGTCGGGACACCTGCAGGAGGGCTTAAATACAGGACATCTGGTCACCTTACCCATGAACCATACTTTAGACACCTTATGGTCTCTGCATTGCCAGCTCTTGTGCTTTGTGCATAAGAATGGTCATAATGGGTCAGACCAATGGTCCATCAAGCCCCAAATACTATCTCTGACAGGGGCCAGTGCCCAATGCTTCCGGCAATTAGAGGTTTAGGGACACCCAGAGCACAAGGTTGCAAGTTTTGTGATACTTTTATTTTTTCGATAAGTCCCCCCTCTTGGAGACTCTCAGCTTTAAACAGGTAAGTTTATAGCAGGCATGGCTGTGAAGTAAAGCTGGAAAACATGAAACTTAAAGGCTCAAACACCAGAAGGCAAAACAACACACAAAGAAACAACCTCCCTCAAATTTATTATTTAAAAAAAAAAAAAAAAAAAGATTTTTTGGAGCTTGGCTCAGAATTCTTGAACACCTGGCATGGGCAATACTGTGACTGTCCTATATTTTTGAGGACTACATTCTTATTAGCTGGATGATTCCACATCACACACCCTCCCAACTGACTTTAAGGGACATTGTGACTACCTCTATTTCAGAATTCATGCATGACCAAGCTTATTTTGAAGGGATAGTTCCCCACAATGTTATTCATGGTACAAAATCATACAGAAGACAAATGCATACATTTATATCATAGTGTATGATCCTTCTCAGGATTATTGCTGAAATATGAGATAAAGTATATTGTATATTGAGCTATATAGGAATGATAGACATGAGGTACCAAATAACAAACAGCCTGTCATAAATATAAAGGGAAGGATAACAACCTTTATGTATGCAGTAATATAAAATCCCTCTTGGCCAGAGGTACAGAATCACTTACCTGTAAGGGGTTAATCAGTTCAATTAACCGAGTTGGCACCTGACCAGAAGGACCAATGGGGAAAGAAGATACTTTCAAATGGGGGCGAGGGGGCTTTGTTTGTGCTTTCTGTGTGTTCCCTCTTGAGACAAAGAGAGACCAAGCAGGTAATCCAGCTCCTACTGAACTGATTCATCTAAAATTACAGAAATTGTAAGTAATAGCAAGGAAATGTGTTAATTATCTTTTGTTTTAGCTTGTAAATTTTCCCTGTGCCAAGAGGGAGATTTATTCCTGTTTTGTAACTTTGAAGTTGAGCCTAGAGGGGAATCCTCTGTGTTTTAAATCTTTTTATTACCCTGTAAAATTATCTTCAATCCTGATTTACAGAGGTGCTTCTTTTACTTTTTTCTTTATAATAAAGTTCTTCTTTTAAGACCCTGATTGTGTCCTAAAAACCCAAGGATCTGGTCTATGCTCACCTTGTTAACCTATTTGGTTGGTATATTATTCTCCAGCCTCCCTAGGAAATGGGGTGAAGGGGCTTAGGGTATATTTTTGGGGGGATGTGGCCCCTCCCTGAATGTCTGTTTAAATCACTTGGTGGTGGCAGCAATACCGTCTGAGGACAAGGAAAGGAATTTGTGCCTTGGGAAAGTTTTTAACCTAAACTTGTGGAATATAAGCTTAGGGGGTCTTTCATGCAGGTCCCCACATCTGTACCCCAGAGTTCAGAGTGGGGAGGGAACCCTGACACAGCCCTTAAAATAAAGTCACCCTATTTAGCAGCCACAAACGTTCATAACACATTGCCAATACTCCACTAAAGAAAGTGATGCAAATAAGGTGGGGCAGAAAAAAAATTGTTACCCCATGGACAGAGAATAAAATGTTTACTTTTACTTAGAGTAAGAAAAACAACAAATAACAAAGTCACCACAAGAGAAGTCAACATGTTTTTTGTCTGCAGGATCCTCCATTTTCAATCTCCTCAACGCTCTACCACCAGCAGCCTGACAGGCAGGCTAACTGACTTTTTAAATTTTTAAGCACTCTATGCAGAAAACATGACCATAGCTACATCTATCACAAAAACAGGGTCCTTGAAGACAAATAAAAGTGTTATTTCTAACAGTATTTTGCATTTCTATAGTATCTTTCGTCTGAAGATGTTACATGGTTTTACAAGTAATTATTAATCGTCACAGATTCCCTATGATGTATATTATTATTCCCAATTTACAAAGTCAAAGTCAGTGATAGCGCTGAGAATAGAACTCTGATCTTCTGAATTCTAGTCTGGTGCCTTCCTCCTAAAAATTATAATTCATATACATATAGCACCTAAATGACCATGATGAACACATTCAAAATATGCAGACAACAATTCCTTAGTTCTAATCTTTCTTTTTGAAGAAAGTGATTGAATTTGATCTTTTCACAATTATCCTTAGTTGAAAATAACAATCCTCAAATCAGCTCCATGGAGCTGGACAGTTTCAACAACAAAAATACTCAGTCTTGATTTTCCTCTCACTTTGACCAATTTTAGACCAATATAAATCCCATGATTTAAATGGAGCTACTTCTAATTTGCACAGGTGTAAATTAGGGGACAATCTGACCTTTGGTAACAGACTGGACACTAAAATGGAGAAATTTGACTTGACATGCAGAATAACCATGAGGAAAACTTTATTCATTGATTAAAACCTTTTCCACAATGTGTCCTCAGCTAATGAGAAAATATTTTCACAATAGCCATATCAAACACTGATTAAAATATCCAATTTAGGATGAAAATATTTTTTTCCACTACCTTTTTTTTTTTTTTTTTTAAAAAGAACTAAAATCAGTAACTCCAGACAGATTGTCAAAATAGGACTCTGGCTCTACAAAGTATGTTGTATTTAATTTTGTTTCTACATCTTTCATAGGGATTAAAAACTGGTACATGCTTTTCATGTACCGTGACCTTTTTCATATTGCTGACTGCAGACGTTCCTTGAATAAAAGTACTTTGGTCAGAAAGAGTATTGGAAGGGAATATCACCAAGGATGTGTGTAAAGTTAATAGATGGATTCTGAACTGGTCCATATTTTAGTAAGTTCTTGAGGTTTAATTGTTCAATACTATTGGTAATGGGCAAATCATTATTTCTTTAAAATCAGTACCAAATATGGAGTAATATTAAGTAACCTATTATGTCTTTTCTAAAAGATTCACTACACTTTTCTTCTACAGTGGCAACAATTTATTGAGTTTCTTTTAATAATGTATTCCAAAGGCACATACGTCTGAAAGTAATCACTGTATTAAAAGGGCCTAAGATATATATATCTTGGTTGCTTCCGTTCAGAGAAGGCACTGATCATCTATCCTTCTGAAAAATCAGCCCTGTTAGGTGTTCAAGTTAGGCACCCACAACTGCTAGTCACTTCTGAAAATCTTGTCCTTTGTAGTTTAAAATAACAGTTGTGCTGTGATTTGGATCTTCCAGGTGTGACAAATTTCTGCATGAACATTTATCTGCAAGAGGTTGTCTCTGCAATATATAAGCAGTTGAATGTGCAAACAGCAAAACAATGGACAAGGAAAAATCAAAGGTGGGGCTGAAACTCAGATTCCCAGATGACTCAAGTGAGAGTGACAAAATTGATGGTACATTAACAGCTCACTGACAACTCAAAAGGAACCTTTTTATGAAATTAACAGCATTACTGTTGCACTAGGGGGCTGTCAAAATTTAAACTGGGGTATATCTTGAGGGTTTTAAAATTAACTTTAAAACTGCTAAAGGCTGTGTAACTGTATGCCTGCAGATTTTCAACCTAAGAATAAATTCGTTTAAAAACTTACTCAAAAACTACTTTGGCTATTTTCTGGTTAGGCTTCTGGATGACAGGGCATTAATTCCAAAATGGGCTGTCCTACACTAGTTTGATATTAGGGAAGGGGCATCAAATTCATTTGGAGGAGAGGGCCTAGTTCCAAGTTTAAGTATGGTCCTTGGGGCAGACTAAGTTTTCAGTTCATACTCCCCCTCAGTCCACATCAGATCTGAGCCTTGCACAGAGACCAAGGGGAGAACACACACAGCCTTACATAGTAACTAAATGTTGCTGATCTCTTTCAATCCTTACAATCCTGCAGGATGACAGGTGCTTTACCCCTGTAAAATATTACTATTGTTTTCTGTTCTAGAAGATTATTGGGCTGCTACAAAAGAAAGAACCAGAGAGTATTCATGGCATGGAAGAAACAACTAATTTCACAATTATCCTTAGTTGAAAATAACAATCCTCGAATCAGCCCCATGGAGCTGGATAGTTTCAACAGGAATCCTAGAAATCCATTTGCCACAGAAAATCGCGGAATCTGCGTTTGTACAGAGAATCTTTAGTTTTTTTTATTTTGTTTTTTGCAATATGTAAATCATATTAACTACATTTTACTGAAAGTACCAGTGTCACTTATTCAATGTGCACACCCTCCTCTTCTTGTGGTTGATTTTTTTAATGTGCTTTACATTTCCACAGCTAAACATACTCCGATAAACTGCTTCCGGCATATAAAGGTTCCTCAACAGCATATAGGGGTTTGTGTTTTAATGCATCTAAAATTTCACTTCAGCCTCCAGACGTAATTACAGTTATGAAAAGATGCCGAAAACTTTAAAAATCACCCCTACGTTCCATGTCACTGAGTCTGGCAAGGACAAATTTCACATTGATGATAATCTGCTGTTCTTACTGTATGCAGCAAGGCTTTAGATGACATTCAAAGGCAGACAATTGTAGAATACATGGAATGTGCTAAACATAAAACTGAATGAAAATAAACTAAAACAAGAGGCTGGAACAGCAGGGCCATTGACAACAGCAAAGAAACAATGCACTGTGACTGGATCATTTTATTATAATGATTGCTGGAACTGGTAGGCTTTGAACTTGCTTAAAAATTGTAAATATAATCAATAAAATATCATGTTCAATTGATACCTATATATATTTTGGCTAAGGAAACTAAAGTTCAGCGTTTCATTTTAATTGCAGAAAAACGCAGATTATGTTGTGTTTTTTTTTTTTTTTAAATCAGAGAATTGGGGATTTTTTTTTTTAAATCATGGAAAAAAATTAGGATCCCTGCTGATGGTGACACTCCATGTAAATGCCCTGATTGTACTTGTAAATGCGCCCCCTGCTGTCCTACAATTTTACTCTCAAGGGAAGGTTAGACCGTTACTAAATAACATTTGCTTACAATTCTAAAATGCACAAAATTGGCACAAAAACTGGAGCAAAGTGTATCCCCCATGGTTACAGTGGCTGGGTTGAATCCTCCCACCTCAAAGTCCAAGACTCATTCATACCCATTCATTTAAAGCTGCAAAACAAAATGAAGTATTTCTGTGAAGTTTTCTCAACCAGATTAATAAACTGAGCAGTGAATTAAGAGCTGAGGTAGCATGCAGTGTAATAAACTGTCAGACACACACAGTTTTTCAGCTCCAACTAAGACATTTAAAATAACCTGATTTGTGTCTGAAGAACAGCTGACATTACTATCCCGCTCCCCTGCTATTTTAGGGATTTGAGTTTGATAAATATAACCTGTAATGCCATCCACTGTACAGAGAAAGGGACTGTCATTCCCAGGCTCCTTAGTATTTATTTAAAGGCTAATGTTGTGCTAGACCAGAATGGAGTTTATTTTAGGCTTATTTGACTTGTTTTTATTTAGCATCAAAACCATCTGTCTACTTGAATTGTTAAACTTTTCTATTACAGAGTGGGAACAATGTTTGGTTTAAAATAAGTTTAAGGACCAGGGGATAGCCGTGTTAGTCTGTATCTACAAAAACAACGAGGAATCTGGTGGCACCTTAAAGACTAACAGATTTATTTGGGCATAAGCTTTCGTGGATAAAAACCTCACCCACGAAAGCTTATGCCCAAATAAATCTGTTAGTCTTTAAGGTGCCACCAGACTCCTTGTTGTTTTTGTTAAGGACAAAATTCTCATCTTTATCTGTAGCTAAGTCAAAGAGGAAACTCATATGAGTAACAGCAACAGGATTAGGCCCCTATTGGAGAAGTATTTAGGAAGGCATCACAATCTAATGGTCTGGACCAAGAGCCAGGATCTCTGAATTCTAATTCCAGCCCAGCTACCGGCTCTCAGTGAAGCCTTGGGAAAGTCACTTAATTTTGGTAGGTGTCAGTTGCTCCACCAGTTATATGGGATAATATTACTTACCTGCCTTGGTAAAGGCACAGGACAAGGCATTCAGGAGACCTAGGTTCAGTTTGCAGCTTCTTCATAGATTTGCAGTGTGATCTTAAGCATATCACAATTTCTCTTTCAGTTTTCTTGCCTGTAAAACGAGGACAACTGGTGGTTTAACACAGTTGGAGTATGTTTTGGTCAACATTAGAATCACTTGGAATCGTGACTTGTGTGAAATCAGAATTATAGATAGAATTATGCAAATACAGGATTGCTTTAAGGGTTTGGTCCATTCTGATTTTACAAGTCTGCCATAATGGGTCTTCCACCACTTCCCTTGGGAAGCTATTTAATGGTAAAAAGAAGAACAGGAGTACTTGTGGCACCTTAGAGACTAACAAATTTATTTTACCTTTAGTCCTTTTGGTATGATGTCCATCTGCTTGCATTTGGAAAGGAAGATGATGTCTGTCTGTATCTGTCAAGTACTCCTGTTCTTCTTTTTGCGGATACAGAAAAAAAATAAATTTGTTAGTCTCTAAGGTGCCACAAGTACTCCTGTTCTTCTTTTAGCGGATACAGACTAACACGGCTGCTACTCTGAAATATTTCATGGTAGTAGATCTTACTGGCAGGAAGTTTTTCCTAATAAAAGGATACTAGACATTGCAACATTTAGCAGGCTGGTTAAGAGTCCTTCATGTGGCATATTCAATAGGAAGATTATCTCACATTAATGTCTTCCTCAAAAGTATGGATATCAGTATGAACCTTATCCAGTTCTAAATTTAGTGCAAGTGCCTTAAAAAAAAAAAATTAAAAGATGTAGCCAGGAAAGTGTCTGACCCCATCTAACAAGTTTCCTCAATTTCACCCTAGCATAAAGAAACGTGTTGACTTTGCCAAAACACACAGAGCCAGGCCAAGATTTACACTTAAGTAACAGTGCTACTAAATGTCTCTTGATGGAATGGCTGGATGGAATCTTGGTATCTTTTGCTCTGATGCATAGAAATATTTGTACAAGGACATTTAAGTTATAAGTCATAGTCTTAAAAATGAAACAGTTAGTTGTGCTATTAAATAAGAGATTAGATTGGTAGAACTGACGTATTTTTAAAAGTAATGCGGTTTTCTTTTTGCACTTCTTTCAGGTACTAATACTATCACTTAGCTCTTATATAGCACTTTTCATCAGTAGATCTCAAAACACTTTACATTCTTTAATGTATTTATCCTCAACACCCATGTGAGCTAAGAAAGCTTTATCATCACCCCGAAATGGTGGCACAGACAGGTTAAGTGACTTGCCCAAGGTCACGTAGGGAGTGACAACAGATGTGTCAATTTAACTTTTGTTTATAGTCAGTTTGACTTTCTGGTTGCAGTGTGTTTGATGTGACTTGCTCAATCCTGCAGTGTTTAGGTTATAAATATTGCAAATTAATGTTTAAATGCACATCAAAAAAGTTATATTTTTAAATTTGATGATTTTTTATTTTTATCAAGATTTATAAAATATTTGTTGAAATCTACAATATTTTGTGACCTAACTGGCTGATTTAGCATGTTATATTAACTTCCATCTGAAGATCACTTCATAATCATTAAATAATTGAATCTACCAGCACATCTGTGAAGGAGCTAAATATTAATATTGTGCCTGGTTTGTCTGTGCTATATACTCTGAAGCATGCTCTTTGGAACCTGCTTTTCAAGTCTAACGTGTGCTGGGTTTTTTATTTTTGTTCCTCTTATAGTCTGGGTAGATTTTGCCTTTGTTTTGTGTAGGAGGAAGTTTTATATTTCTGTTTTCTTTGTGTTTATCTTTAGTTCTGTATATGGTTTACTTGTGGATTGGAGTATGTGTACATCTTTGGGGGGGGGAAATCTTAGTTTACTAAATTATCTAGTATAACAGTGCTGCCCACTTTTGTCAACACCTAATGAGGTCTAAAAAGCAGCTTGATTAAAATAAATAAATAAATAAAAAATAAGAGGCCTGTTAGTGTCACAGTTCCTATAGGTTCAGAGAAACTTCGGTAAAACACTTCACGATGTGTTAGACAGCTCTCTAGTTTCTCTTCAGAAGTGGCAGCATTTCAGTGATAAAGATGAATAAAAAGAATATAAAGCACTTTAAGATCCTTCCAGATGAAATGTGCTATGTAAATGTAAGTCTTTATCATTACAGCACATGTGATGATAGATGTCTTCAGTATTCCAAACAGAAAAGGTGCAGAACAGTGTTTCAGAGTTATGTATAGAAGAACTACTGTTCAAAACCTCCAAAATTACATTGTTCAGCTAGATAGCCACATTTCTCAACATCCACTATTATATAGAATACCAGTGTGAGAATTAATGTCTACAGAACATGTGAAAATAAGACAATCCTTTATTTAATAAGTCACATACATAGGTCATAAAGACTGCTTGCCCCGTGAAGCACATATAGATGCTAATTCCATATAATCAATCTAGGGAATTGAACTGAAAAATAAAAATAAAGATAGATATTGCTTCAGCAGCAGGATCATCCTGATGAGATTTTTAAAGTGTGGTTCTCTTCTGAAAAGTGACGCTGTAAAAATGGCACTTTTTACTAAACAGAGCTGCTCCATGCACGTCTTCTGAGTTCCATGTGCTCTAAGAACGAACAGTAAGGTGACAAAATCCTGGCTTCATTGAACTCAACGGTACAACTCCCGTTGACTTCACTAGGGCCAGGATTTCACCCAGGCTGTGATTGCTTTTTGCTCAGGTTAACTCTGCAGAGTCAACACAGCTACGGGAGAGTTAGTTGGATTCCATTTCTCTTTGTGCATCATCAGATTTGTTCACTAAGTGCCAATGCATTAGACATATGTAAATCTAATTGGTGGGAGTGCATTGGTATCAGTGAAGATCACCTGTGCAAGCACATTGTCTTCAAAGAAGAAGGAGGGCAGATTTCAGCCTACACAACTATTCTACACACCAGAAGGGGGTGGAGGGAAACAGCAAAACCATAGATTTAATTCAGATCCAAAGCTGACTTAGAAAGCTGCAATTAGAAAGCGATTGTAAAATGAGCACATGCAATATAGAATCACTGAGAGGTAAAAAGGATGGTGTCCCCCTAATGTCATTTTTACAGTCACTTTCCAAAGTAGCACCATATCTTAAGTCATTGTGGATCTTCTTTCCCAAATGTGAAGACTAAGCATAAAAAGAACCATGATTTTTCCTTAGACCTAATTTAAAGGAAATGCAGAGACTTGTTACCAATTGCATCAAACTCAGAAAAACCCAGAACGATAAAAGTAGCAAAAAACCCAAAATGTCAGTGTCTATCAGCTTTCCTCCCTCTGCTTGTAGACGGAAATAAAGTAGGTTTATACACATTTTAACAGAACACTGTTTTAGAGGGCTAACCAAGTGATACAGTTGTAGCAAGTAAGCTGCTCTGGGGTTTCAGGTAGAGTGCAGTGCATTGAAGAGACCGTGTCCTTAACAGAATAATGAATTTCTAGGGAGCAGGAGGACTCAAGGAAACGGTCACATAAGAAGTAAATTCAAATCCAGCCTAAATCAGTAGTGACTCACAGTTGTTACCAATGGAGGGCTGTTTTTGAAAATAGATAACCATTCATTTTGTGGTCTTGATACAGTTACAGGCAAACAGTTGTTAGCCTAACAAAATTCAAACACAATTGGCACTAATTAGTCCTCTTGCTGGCAGTCTCAGCAGACCATAGGGACTTTACATGTGGTCTGTCCAGATCAGGTGTGAAGCATGTCAGCAAAGGACAACGTGAAGAAGTTGGCACTGCTGCCGCCCATGCTGTACCTAGTCTATGGAAATATTTCAGTCTCCACTATGACAGCTGAAACCTCTCCAAAATTTAAGAATTTGCACACAAAAGTTACAACTGGAAGTTGTTGTTCAGATATTGTTAGTGGCACTGTAAGGATTCTGATGTTCTATTTACAAGCGCCCTCTGGTGGTCGTAAAGATAGCAAGGGGTTCTCAGAACAATTTTTTTTTGGTGGCCTCATTGTGGGGCCACCAACTCTTGCACTTTCTCCTAAAATACTGAATTAGTTTTAGGAAAACTAAATAAATACACACACAAACACATCCAAATCATTATAATTTATTCATTGCTAGCTAGTAAGTCTGTTGTGAAAAGTGCTATTAACAAACATACAAGTGTCACTTTTCACAGCAGACTTACTCTGCCCTGGCAAGCCTGGGGACAAATTAAGCTGGATGGAGGCTCAGGGGAGGCAGTGGGGGCCAGGGGAGATGGGGGTGGTTGGCTGGGGGAAGCAGCAGGGGACTGGAGCCTGAAGCCCTGCAACCAGAGTCTGAAGCCCCATGGCCAGAGGACAGTGTCCAGGGACAGAGCCCAAAGTTGAGTGGCTGGAGCGTGGGGTCTGCAGTCGTGCAGCCAGAGCCCAGAGCTGGAGCCCAAAGCCCTGGAACCAGAGTTTGCTGCCCCACCATCCCAGCAGTGAAGCCCAAAGCCTGAGTCCAACTACCCCTGGGAAAGCAGGGAACTCACCAGCTCCCTGCACCTACAGCATTGTTCCCCAGCTGACTCTAGATGGGGGCAGGGCCCAACCCTTGTTGGTGGCCCCAGCAACCAAATACCAGTACAGTGCATCCAGGAGAAACAGGAGGGGGAGGCGGCACTCCTCCCCCCCCCCAAATCACAGCCCAGGAGACTGTGGCCACAAGAAAAGCCCCTGGTGGCCACATACGAGAAACACTGCGAAACACCTCGGGAATGGAGGTTGTTTGTAACTGTGAAATGTTCATAACCCCGAACAAAGCATTATGGTTGTTCTTTCAAAAGTTTACAATTGAGTATTGACTTAATACAGCTTTAAAACTTTACTATGCAGAAAAAAATGCTGCTTTTAACCATCTTTATTTAAATGAAACAAGCACAGAAAGTTTCCTTACCTTGTCAAAAAAAAATTTTAAACTTTCCCTGTTTTTAATAGTTTACATTCAACAAAGTACTGTGCTGTACAGTATTTTTGTTTTGTTTTGTCTCTGCTGCCCGATTGCATACTTCCAGTTCAAAATGAGGTGTGTGGTTGACTGGTCAGTTCGTAACTCTGGTGTTTGTTTCTCGAGGTTCTACTGTAACAGGAATGAACTTGATCAGAAAAAGAAGAAAGCCCTGTATAATGATGCAGGGTCAAGTCACAAGCAGAAAATAATTGTTGCAAAAACATTCATCTTCAGATTATGACAAAACAGAGTAAGAGGAAGCTTCAGACCTTTCAAAATATCCTGCAGCCTAACCTCAGTTATGCAGCACAGCATCGGGGATTAGGAAAAGTGGCCACTAATGACTCATGCACAGGAGTGAGAATCTTTTTGCAGGATCTTTGTTGTATAGCTACCCCAATAAACTTGAGAGTGGCTAATGTGCACTGATCATGTGCCTATGGTCATTAATGGCCCTTTAACTGGGAAAGTAATGTTTTCTATTGGTCAGAACATAGGTCTGGAACAACTCCTGACCTATGCAACTAACTTTGTGGCTTGAGTAAGCCATTAACCGGTTTGCCTCAGTTTCCCCAGCTATAAAATGGGTATAATGCTTGTATATCTCAGAGATGTGGTGAAGTTAAAATTAATTACAAACATTCAATTAAAGTGTCCCAAAAGCCCTAGAGTTCTTCCTAAGAAAAAGGGATTTTTAATTATAGTTTTAAAAATACAATTGCAATAATGCATTAAGTGTTTATTTAGTAGTTATTCAGTATTACTTAGTTCAAGATAGCATCAAATAGTTGCATCAATTTATGAATCAAGAGATTTGATCAAATTTAGGGCCAAATTGTACCCTCATTTTGTATGTTGTTCTCCATTGAAGTCACTGGAGTTTTGCATAAACACTGAAGTTATGTTTACCCAAGCAATTTTCTTATTGGGAATCATTAAGAAAGGGATAGATAGTAAGACAGAAAATGTAAGATTGCCTCTATATTAATTCATGGTAAGCCCACATCTTGAATACTGTGTGCAGATGTGATCACCCCCATCTCAAAAAAGATATATTGGACTTGGAAAAGGTTCAGAAAAGGGCAACAAAAATGATTAGGGGGTAAGGAATGGCTTCCGTATGAGGAGAGATTAATAAAACTGGGACTTTTCAGCTTGGAAAAGCGATGATTAAGGGGGGATATGATTGAGGTCTACAAAATCATGACTGGGGTAGAGAAAGTAGATAAGGAAGGAAATCATTCAACAAAAAAACTTCAGAAACAGACTTCAAAGAGAAACAGCAGAACTAAAATTCATTTGCAAATTTAACACCATTAATCTGGGCTTGAATAGGGACTGGGAGTGGCTGGCTCATTACAGAAGCAGCTTTTCCTCTCCTGGAATTGACACCTCCTCATCTTATTGGGAGTGCACTACATCCACCCTGATTGAATTGGCCCTGTCAACACTGGTTCTCCACTTGCAAAGTAACTCCCTGCTCTCCATATGTCAGTATATAATGCCTGCATCTGTAACTTTCACTCTATGCATCTGAAGAAGTGAGGTTTTTACCCAAGAAAGCTTATGCCCAAATAAATCTGTTAGTCTTTAAGATGCCACCAGACTCCTTGTTGTTTTTGTAGATACAGACTAACACGGCTACCCCTGATATTTAAATAAGGAAATGTTATTTACTCCTTTTCATAACACAAGAATAGGGGTCACCAAATGAAATTAATAGGCAGCAGGTTTAAAACAAACAAAAGGAAGTATTTTTTCACACAATGCACAGTCTGTGGAATTCTTTGCCAGAGGATGTTGTGAAGGCCAAGACTATAACAGAGTTCAAAAAAGCACTAGATAAGTTCATGTAGGATAGGTTCATCAATGGCTATTAGCCAGGATTGGCAGGTGGCCCTAGCCTCTGTTTGCCAGAAGCTGGGAACAGGCAACAGGGGATGGATCACTTGATGATTACCTCTTCTGTTCATTCCCTCTGGGGCACCTGGCATTGGCCCCTGTCAGAAAACAGTATACTGGGCTAGATGGACCTTTGGGCTGACCCAGTCTGGTTGTTCTTATGTTCTAAGACCTTCCCTAGTTGCCCTACCACTGATATAGGCCTGTTGGTGGTAGCAGTGATGGGAGTACTAGTGTCAATGGGTCACCACCTTTCTAATGAATGTGTCCTGTAGACCAGCTCTGAGTAGAATACATGATAAGGTGATTAAAATACCAGTGGTTAGTCTACACTGGAGAGCCCATTACAGCTGTTACCATTGTTGGAGCTGCAACGGTGGGAAATGCTAATATCGCTGGTAGACAAAACCTCAGCGCTGAAGTCAGTGGGAATTTAGCCTGGGTGTGAACTGCAGGACTCAACAGAGACTGAAGAATTCCTGGGCCTGTGCACCTATGTGGGGCCAGGAGCATGTTGCTGCTCTGAGGTGTACAGCACCTAGCACAATGGGGTCCTGGTCCAGGGCAAGGGCTTCTAGCTCCTACAGCAACACAAATAATAAATGATAAGATATGAGCAGCCTGACCCCCTCTCACCCTCCCTTCTTCCAGGCCGGAGACGAACACTGGTCTGACACTGGGGGCCCTACTCTCCCCCGACCTCCGCCATGACAGGAACTGAGCCCATCCCATAAGGCCCCGGGACGGGGGCTTGGCCTTTTTCCCGTGATGCCCCGGGGCGGTAGCTTGGCCTCTCCCATGATGCCCCGCGGCGTCTCCTTGGTTACCGAGGCGCTGGCGCGAGCGAGCCGGGATGGCGGCAGTGACGCTGAGGCTCGGGATCTTCCTGCTGCTGCCGCCGCCGCTCCCGGCCGTTAAGGGGGTCTCGGGGCAGAGCCGCGCCGCCAGTGCCACCCCGCAGGCCTCGGGCCCGACCGCCCCCTCCGTTCGAGAGACTCCCGTCCGCCCCGCCGCTCCCGGGCTCGGCGTGGGCTCCTCCCCAGCCCCGGAGTCGCCGCCGCCGCCGCCAGAGACCCCCGCTCCGCCCGCCGCCTCCCCTGCGGCAGCGGCTCCGGAGGCTCGGGCTGGGCCCGGGCCTGCCCCAGTCACAGACGGTGGGTACCGCCCGGCGAGCGGCTGGGGGAGCCGGCAACCGGCTGAGGAGGGGATGGACGGGCGAGGATCGGGCGATGGGAGCTGGGTCAGGCTAGGGCTGGAGGGGAAGGGTGGGGTCTGGCTAGCGATGGGGCAGGGGCTGGAGGCTCTGGCTAGCGATGGAGGGGGGAGAAGAGAGATCTGGCTAAGGATGGGGCAGAGGAGAGGGGTGTGATGGGAAAAATCGGAGGGGGGGGGGCACTGGAAGAACCTGTGGAGACTGATTCAGGGATGGGAATCCCGGGGGGGGGAATCCTCCCTGCTCCCAGCACCTGTAGCTTCTATCTCTATAATATCTCATTCACCTGCACATCCACCAATGTTATATATGCCATCATATGCCAGCAATGCCCCTCTGCCATGTACATTGGCCAAACTGGACAGTCACTACGCAAGAGGATAAATGGACACAAGTCAGATATCAGGAATGGCAATATACAAAAACCTGTAGGAGAACACTTCAACCTCCCTGGCCACACAATAGCAGAGGTTAAGGTAGCCATCTTACATCAAAAAAACTTCAGGACCAGACTCCAAAGAGAAACTGCTGAGCTCCAGTTCATTTGCAAATTTGACACCATCAGATCAGGATTAAACAAAGACTGTGAATGGCTATCCAACTACAGAAGCAGTTTCTCCTCCCTTGGGGTACGTCTACACTTACCGGAGGGTCCGGCGGCAGGCAATCGATGTTCTGGGATCGATTTATCACATCTGGTTTAGACGCGATAAATCAATCCCGGAAGTGCTCGCCATCGACGCCGGTACTCCAGTTCGGCAAGAGGAGTACGCGGCATCGACGGGGGAGCCTCCCTGCCGCGTCTGGACCCGCGGTAAGTTCGGACTAAGGTATTTCGAATTCAGCTACATTATTAACGTAGCTGAATTTGCGTACCTTAGTCCGAAGTGGGGGCTTAGTGGGGACCAGGCCTTGGTGTTCACACCTCAACTGCTAGCAGAGCACCTCACCCTCCCTGATTGAACTAACCTAGTTATCTCCATACTGATTTATACCTGCCTCTGGAGATTTCCATTACTTGCATCTGAAGAAGTGAGGTTCTTACCCACAAAAGCTTATGCTCCCAATACTTCTGTTAGTCTCAAAGGTGCCACAGGACCCTCTGTTGCTTTTTATAATTCTCTGAAGTCCCAGGTGGCACTTCCTCAATTAAAGCACTGGGCTGCTGAGTGTATTTAAAAGATCAATTTTAAATGGTTTTTGCCTCTTAACTACTCCCTTCAGTTCCTTCTCCCCCTCTGACTTCATGCCTTCTTCCATACTTGCCTATGACTTGGAACAATCACTTGCTGGCCAGTTGCCCCCTATTCATCCTGGAAATCCTTCCTGTGAAGCCCCACTTCTGTGGGGAAGGCTTCACCCCAGGGCTGCTTGCTAGCAATGGCCCCCATACCACCTTTGCTTTCACTTTTGTGCCTTGCATCCTGCTTTTCAGGGTTCCATTATACATTTTCCAGGTCCGGGAGCCTGCCATTTTTACATGTTCTGTAAAGCCCTGTTTACATTTATGGTGCTGCATACAGAGAGGGGGAAAAAAAAAAAAAAAAACCCCAAAAAAACACTTTCCTATGAGGAACTGGAAACATGTATTTTAGGGTTTGCTTTTCCCCTGATACACCTAAAGGCTAAGGGTTGTTTTGGTGGGGTTCAGGATTTCCTTAGACCGAAAGCTCTTTGAAGAAGTGGCTGTGTTTGGTTTTGTGTTTGTACAGCACTTAGCGTGATGGGGTTGAGGACCATGACTAGGGCTCCTAGACACTACTACCATACAAATAATTTTATGCGGAGAGAGGCTCCTCCTGACAATGTCTTTCAACTGGTCACAGTGTTTTGCATTTCACTCCTGATTTGTCTCTCTGGATAGCTGCTACTGTCCCATCCTCACCCCACATCACTTGAGGGATTAAGAAGTTTGCACCTGTGCACTCCTTTCCAAAGGTCAGAGGAATTTAAAAGTCCCTCAAAAGTAATCCCTGTTTTACATAGCCCATTCAGAAGCCTGGTGCCAAATTCAGCTGTTAGAACTTGAGAGAGACAGTGGGTGAGGTAATATCTTATTGGACAACTTCTGTTGATGAGGGGGAGACAGACTTTGAAGCATACACAGAGCTCTTCAGGCATTAATGAGAGCATGTTGGACACTGTCTAGGTGATCAGAGAGCATCCAGTGGGCCATAGTGACATTTAAAATTTACAAATTGAAATTAAAAAAATAGAAAAATATGAAAAAGTCATCTGTCTCCTAACTGCCAGCTGTTATCCCTCACTGTTGTTCTAGGCTTTGGCCCTTCCAGTTCATGGGTAAATACATCACTGATCCAAATTCCAGATGTTTCAGACTCAATCTCTAGTGCCTCCCTCCAGTCTATATTTACTCACAACAGCAAATGGCGCAAAAAAAAAAAAAAAAAAATGTGAGCAGTGGCCTGGCTGCTAGCACTACTGAGTTGTAGTCCTTGCTTTGCAACTGACTCTCTGGAGACTTGTTCAAGCCTTGGCTTTCTCTGCCTTTAACATTAGACTAGTATTGCTTGCTTACTTCTGAAGCTTAAATGATTAGACACCTTGAAATCCTGTTAAAACGACTATGGATGTGCAAAGAATGCCCATTTTACTACTAACTGGACTTGACAGTTTCATATGGTCAGTCAAAATCCCTCACTTCCAAAAGTGGCAGTCCAAAGAATGTTTTGGTTTTGTCCTAATTGAAACACTAAATTATGGGAATTGAAAGAAAAAGCAACTAATCTTATTGATAAGTGACAGGGTGCACTACTCACCATGGATAGCACCCCCTCCTGGCCATTCTGAGGATTGCCTCTGTACAGCAAACACCCCTTCCTGGGGTTGCACTGTCTCCACCACACTCTTGCCAGCTGTGGCTCCTCTCTTGCTTCAGGAGCTGCTGCCTCCTCTTCGTGACTCAGCCTTCCAGCAAGGTGCCAGAGTCCTTCTGCACAACTGGTCTCAGGCCGTCTTATCCAGCACTGCCCTGATTGTGCCATTTCCCTTGTGGCCAGTAGGGGAACGTAGGCCTGCCCACTGTTCCAGGGTCCAGTCCAGAGACCCTGTACCCGCAAACTGTAGGTCTCTGACTCAGAGGCTTTTGCTTCTTCCTATATCATCTGGTCCTCCCCCCTGTGTACCAGCTCAAACTCCTCCCTCACAGGGAGTAACTGCAGAGCCTTGTAGCAGTGGTTCTCAAACTTTTGTACTGGTGACCCCTTTCACATAGCAAGCCTCTGAGTGTGACCCCCCCTCCCCAATAAACTAAAAACATTTTTTATATATTTAACACTATTATAAATGCTGGAGGCAAAGTAGGGCTTGGGATGGAGGCTGACAGCTCATGGCCCCCAGTTTGAGAACCCCTGCCCTATAGCCTCAAACTCACCTCCCTTCTGTCAGGGAGTGCTATAGCCAAACTCTCTGTTGCCAGCATCCTGGCTTTATAAGCCCAGCCCAGCTCCTCTCCAAGCTGGACTTCATCAGCAAATTAGGCCTTAGCATGCTCTGGCTTTCCTCCAGGTGCAGCCTATAGGGGGTTAATTGAAACTAGAAGAATTTTTAAGATAAAGCTGCAAAGCTTATATGGAAACAGGAGGAAAGAAAGAAAGTGCACATCTTGAAAAAAATCAACTCATATTGAAAATATATTACTGTACCTGGAGCATGTCTTGGCCTTGGAATTGTGTGGGAGTTATAACAAAATGTTTTATATTTATGTTAGAATCTAAACAAATAGATCAACATTTATTAATATGACTTTTTCTATATCAATATATAGAAATCATATTTTTTGACATCTTCCTGTTGATTTCACTAGGAGTTTTGGATTCCTAAGGAATACAGAATCAGGTCTCTAGTATGCCCTTGATTTTGTTAATTGCTCATCATATGGTCACTGCTTGAGAAAATGTGTATCTTAAATAATAATTCATGGTTTTAAAAACAACAATACCTTAGGATTTAGATACAAACATTTAACTGCAGTTAAACAAGGACACTGTGAAAACAAAATATAAAGAATGTTTTGTTATGCATTAAAATTCATTCCTAATTTTATTTTAAATCTTCTTCTTTCCAGTTGCTACGTTGTGTGTTTGTGACCTCTCGGTGGCACAGTGTGATGTAAATTGCTGCTGTGACCCAGACTGCAGTGCCGCAGATTTCAGTCTCTTTACTACATGTTCAGTTCACATTGTCACGTAAGTTCAGAAATAACATTTTTTGTTTTCCAGCTTGAAGTTGCAGAGTCCCATCATAGTCTCATTGAATTCAGTAACAAAATACCCATTGAATTCAATGAATTCAGGCTAGGGTCTGCATCGTGGGCATGTTTTCCCACAGAACCCCCTTGCCGTGTGACAGGGCACTGCATTCCCCCGCCATCCAGTCCTCAGCACCTAGGCAGTCATCAGCACAGGTCTACTGGGCCTGGGAGATTCAGGCCTTCACCTGAGTCCCATGGGAATCTTCCCTTTCTGGGACTATCATAAAGAAACTAATGAAAGACAGCAGCAGGCCTGCCTTCAAACAAGGGACCTCCAGCCATCTGTATAAGGCTTCAAAGCCCACCGGTAAATCACTGACAGGAGCTTGGAAATGGACATTAAGGGTATGCCCATTTCTGCTCAGACTGGCTGTGGTCATGGAGGAGTCTTTGTCCTCATTTACACTTCTCCCCAGGCTGGGCTGGGCTTCCCTCTTTTTAAGGCTCTTCATCCAGGCCTGAAATGCCTCACAGATGTGGTGGGGCAGGGAGGCTTCAGTTTATGCCTGCTTTTGAACCCCTTCCTGTCCAATGTGGGGTTTGCATATCCCCATCACAGCCTGGAGTTAGTTTTAGTGAGATCTCTTTACAGCTGAAGAGAAGTCCCAGGGGAGGTTGATAATGGTCTCTTGTTGGGACATGTGTCTGTTTACACTGAACTGTTTCTGGAGTAAAAAAGGGAGCTGTACGTTTGTAAAAGATCACTTTTGAGTGGGATGTGAATATTTAAGGCTATGGAGCTGAACCTCTAATTGTTTTGACATCAAGAATAGTGCCAGCACTTAAATTCTTATTAATACTTCAGGAATGACTTCAGCCTACATCTTGACATGGAGATGCAAAGGTAATTTAGTATCCATTATAGCACTGCGTGGCTATTTGGAACAGATGTTTGAACTTCTACATTAATTTCACTGTGCTGTGCCTTGGATTGTAATCTCATCATACCTGTCAAACTAAGCAAGGCCCTGTGTGTCTGTTGCTCGGATAGGAGATCTTGAAGGAAAATGCAGGTTTTGCAGGGAGTGATGTAAGTTACACCTTTCCCTCTGTGTCAATACTGACTCAATGCCTTATCGTGACATTAAGGGCATTGTTTTTAAGAAAAAGAGTAAAATATTTGCAGCTTCCTATCAATACAATGTAGAAGCTGGAAATTAGGAGTGTTAGCACCAGGTGAGCAGGTGGCTCTTTCCATGGACCACCAGTAGTCCATCAGTGTTAGTTTGGGAACCCTTTGCTGTAAGGAGTCCTAGTCACGTTAACTAGGAACGTGAGAGCATCATGGCCATCGTTAGATAATGTGAGCTTTCCTCTGCTCTCTCTTTTAGGAGCAAGCATAGAATCTCTTCATCTCATTGGCAACTTATGCCTTTCTAAAGTAACATAGTAAAATATCAAACTATAACATGATAGTAATATAATGCTGGATTATTGTTTCTTTTTTGTTGCTGTTTACAACCTGTTTGAGTATGTAGCTTTGCACTGGCTTCAGCCTCTCAAACAGGAGTTAAGAAAGCTCATTTTAGAGTCTTAATTTAAAATAGCTCAATGTGACCTCTCAGAACAATAAGCGTAGCTCTTCAACCCACTTCCTGCATAAATTAGCCCAATCTGAATAGCGGAGTTTATTCTCAGTGCTTTGAAATTTGAATCATTCAGCCACCTGGGACTGGTATTTCTTTGTTCTTGCCACAATGCATATTGCCACCCATGTATAGGTGTTTTATATCTGTATCCGAAAGGTGTAATCAAAGCCTTTTTGAATGACAGTTGAAGCTTCTCTGCTATGAATATTTTATTCTTGTCAACTAGAAATGCATAAAATCAAGCTGTACTTTTTTTCCCCTCAAGCTGTGACATGTCAAGGGATTGTCAATGACCACAAATTTTACATCTCACTTTTACTTCTCATTTTAAAGGTGGTAACATTCATATAAGCAATAGCTGTAGTTGTTACAGGTGTGTTATAATTATGCATGGGGGGGAGGTACTTTGTGGGATCCTGAGGGAGCAGGAATACGGTCCATGATGTGGTTCACCTTATGAAATAGTTTACAACTGTCTACCTAATGGGTCATGTCTAACTATCATCACTTAATAAAAAAGCAATGTAGGTTCAGGATTATATAAGTTCTATATATGCAATTTCTTTTAATTTGGATAATGTCCTTTCACTGCTTTGACCACTCTGCAGTATCCACACACTCTAGCACATGAGAAATCACCATCTCATATTCAAGTCTACCAGCCAATGTACTGGGGATTAGTACTCTTCAGAGTGTGACATCTACCATCCACTGAGGTGCATGGAAAACACCACTCACTATTGACCATACCGCTGCAAAGCCAAATTCTCTTGTTGATCTTCATTGAGGATCCTGGTAACACATTGTACCTATCCTAAACTAACTCAATATTTCCCCTCTTTGATGTTTCTCATCCCTTGTCTCCTATGTGTTGTGAGCAGTTCATTATATTCTTTTTATGAAGATGAGTGATATGATTCTGCTGCTATCTCAAGTCCATGCACCTCATTTTCTCCTGATCCTCTTGCAGCTTTCTCTACGTTCAACCTCGTTCCGACCCATCCCCTATCTTCTCTCTAGTATGAATAAAAGCACTTTCTGAATGTCCAGTCTTTAACACATCTGCCATTGTGGTGTCTGAAGCCAACTGGATCCCATCTGAGTTGTCATCTTTTATAACATTGTCATCAAATGCTGTCATACTTTGAACTGTGGCTATTATCACATCCCTCTGTTTTGAAATCCGTGAAGGAAAGATATTGGAGGATGGCTAATTGCTGTTGTTTGTCCCTGGGATAAACAGTATAAAATGTTGTAAGGGTGCATAAATGATCTTCAAATCTTTACTGCAGTTATCCATCCCCACTGTTGCCTTCCTTCTGTTACAACAATACATGCATATAAAGATTTTAAAATAACACTGTCAAGATTGACTTTGTTGGATCTGTATATTTGTTTGCAGAGGTGACAGCCAGCTTTGCAGTCAGGAAGCAGCTATATATTCAATGGATGTTGCAGCACATCCACCTGAAAGGATATTTAAGTTAGTTGATCAGAACAATCCAAGTATTTTCTGCATTCACGCTACAAACTGTAAGTAGATCTGTAACTGATGCTGAGCAATGCAATGTTGTCATCTTCAAAACTCTTTGGATGGCAAAAATAAAGACACAAACTGCAAATAACCAAACTTGCAAGAAGACTGGTTATCCTGTATGCTGAGGGGTCTGGTGCCATACTCCTTGCCCTGACAAAACACTAACAGGTTTATCAAAGGAGTTTTGCCCTCATACAGAGCCTCTCTATAGAGAGAATGGGATTGAGATCTAATTAGGGCTGGTTGAAGATTTCCATCAAAACTTTTTTCAGTGGGAAATTGGGCTTTTGACTAAATGAAGATTATTGCAGACAATGTTTGCTTTTCTCAAATTTTAAATTTGTCATCAGAAAACTAAAACTGGTTAAATTTTTCGATGAAAAGTCGATATTTTCTGCAGGGGGAACTAACTAGCTCCAGCTGTGACTGTGCAACTGGTGAAATTTTTTCCAGCTCTTCCAGTGTCAGTTTTGTGGGGGCTTTCACACAAATGAAATCGAGTTCATGCTGTCATTTTTTCATCTCATCATGACTGTGAAATAGTAATTTAAGCACCATCCATTAATTGGTATGTCTTGGTATCAGAATGTATGAGCAAATCCGAGACTTTGGTCTAAAAGGTCCCAAATTTAGGAAAGCATTTTATTCTGTACTTAATTTTAAGCACATGCTTAAGTGCTTTTTTGAATCGGGGCCAAATTATGGATACCTGCTGATACCTCCTAGAAAACTTTGAGAAATATTCATTCTATTCTGGTATTTTCCTTCCCATTTTTAAATTCTAAGGGTATGTTCCTGTCTCCACAATGGAAATGTATGCTACTAAACACAATTTTTATAACTTTTAATTTAAAACTTTCTCACTTATAAAATATTTTTTCACAGATAAACAAGCACTGTCCTTTATTCCTCCTGAAATGCCCACTTCACAAAATTTTGATAGTTTGCTTAAACAGTTTGAAGGTGTTACCTTCAGTGCTGAATCTGATGTTCTCTTGAATACTGAATCAGATGCTCAGAATTCCTCTGATGCAAATGAAACTGCTAGATATGAGGTAAAAAGAATCTGATTCTTTTTATATTTGCAATATTTTAAATGTACTTTCTTTGATCTTAAAACACTTTCTCGCTAATTAATCTTTCCGAATATAATTGAATAAATGTTGTTTGCATCAACTTAAAGTTACTTTTCTGAAAAATACAGACTTCATTATAGTCCTTCATTAAATATAAACATTTC
Source organism: Chrysemys picta bellii (assembly GCF_011386835.1). Lineage (NCBI taxonomy): Eukaryota > Metazoa > Chordata > Testudines > Emydidae > Chrysemys > Chrysemys picta. Next base: position 28,350,266 of record NC_088805.1, read on the forward strand.
AGAGCAAAAGACTAAAGTGCAGCATTTGGCTTTAGTCTTCTCCAAAATCAAAGTGAATTTTTAACATCTGGGAAACATGCAGCTTCCTTATGCTACTTTCGCTATTGTTGGCAAGAAAAAAAGAAAATGGCAAGATACTATTAAAATAGAGCAAGTAGGGTTTATCTAGCCAGTTGTCAGTGCAAATTTTTAAAATATGGACTTTGTAGTCTTTGAGAAGATTTGTTTTATTTTTATAACAGCAGATGAGCTGGAGAATTTCCAGTGATTGTAGCAAATCTTTAATTTAGCAGTCAATTTACAATGGTAACATGATCTTGGCTTGAGATATTGGTGGGTGGAGAAGTTTGGTATATTGGGAGCCATGGTAGAAGCAAACAAAATGTTAATAGTTCTGGTTAAATTTGTTGTATATTTTATTAATCTTTCTGTGTACTGAAAATCTGCAAGCTTGGGTTTGCCCCTTTATTTGGCAGTATGGTGTTCCTGTACAGACGGCTGATGCATTTCTGAGATTGCCTGCTCCCCTGGTCTCCTCTCAGTGCTCTGATGCTAATCCTGCAGGTTGGAGAATGCATTCTAATTCCTGTTTATCCTCTCTTTAGTGTGTGCTTTTGTTATCCTGCCACTCCAATTTATAGATGATTCAAATGAACTAGCACACTTACCTGTCCAAATCTGGGTAAAGTTTCATTTATAAAAAAAGTACTTAGCTATTTTAGTTCCTTTTGGTCATAGACAGGAAACTGTGTTCCATGTAGACAGAGCCATTCAGAGTCACATATATAAATCACTGAGTCCCATTAATGGGTTGCTTTTCCGTTTCTGAAACTGAGCCCCTTTGGCCTTATGGATGCAATAGAATTAGTGTGAGAGTGATAATGCAAGGTGGGATGGGGTTACCTGAAACAAGGCCCAATCCTGCAACTCTTGGAAGGAGTCCCCACTGAAGCCAAAGAAGTTCCTCACACAAGTAAGCTCTGTTTGCCTGAGTAAGAGTTGTAGGGTTGGGCCCTGAATTTATATGTTTCATACCAACAATATCCGAAAATGCTTCAGAGATAAATACAAGACAGTGTATGTTACAGAAGATACTAGATGACAAATAAAAGTATTGGCATCTGGTAGATAATGGGGGAAGAGAAACTGTGAAATCCCTAGTTAAAGAAAGAAAGATAAGCTTCTGAGAGCCCTAAAAGCAAACGTAAGTCTAATAGTAGATTTTGTTGTCAATTTCTATTTCTAGGAAATAATGTTTAGTAAGAATGCGATCATGTCCTAAATGAGCATACATGCACATAATTAGTGATAGATGATCAAATCATGAAAATCCTCTTTAAACTATGTGAAAAAGTGTGGCTGTCTTTTCTGTCTCTAAACAAAAGTCAAAATGTCAAAGAAATGGAAAATAAATTCCCTTTTTCTTGTTTTGCCCTCCATGACGGTTAAAATTTTAATGAAAAGGTAAACTCTTAGTTTTGAATTTAACCTGAAACGTGAGGATTTTCACTATAAAAGTGATAAAGCTTTTTATCTACAGTTGTACCATAGGCTGCATAATAGGCACTGATTCTAAGATATAGTCATATGCTTGTGTGGAGGTGTTAATAGATAATCTTTTAATTGACAGCTGTCTAAAGAATTACTTCACATTCACTTTCTGTGTTGCATTTACTTGAGATTTTTATGTCTTTTGCTTTTCATAAATGGCTTTTTTTTAGTTTTCTCAGTAATACTTTTTTTACAGGTTTTCTAGTAAACCAGGCTGTGAAATGCAGTAGAATGATAAATGTGGGAAATTGTAACACCATTCAAGCACTTAGTATGCTGTTCTACACCAACTTCAGCATTTTAGCAGTAAGTAGGATTTTGAAACACAGCTGCTGGCTGACAGTTGGTATTTATTTCCTATCTCCTCTTCACATCTTTAGAATTACGTAATTTCCACTTCCTAAGGGAAGTGGGATGATGACAGTTTACTTTATATAGGAGTTTAAATGGGATTTGGAAAAAATCTTCATAACCATCATACCTTGTAGAAATAACCATTCCCTCCATCCCTCTTTCAAGCTCAGAAAGGAGAAGCACTTATTGGTTGGGGGCTTAGATAACCAAAAGACAGCCTGGAAGATGAGTTTGTGTATGATTCTAGGATTGCTGTTGCTGAGTTAGTGGACTTATTGTAGAGGCATGGGTTTCCGCTTTCGATATGCAGGCCTAGGCTTTCATAAAGAGCCTATTGCCAGGAGCCTAGATCTTCAAAAGTATTTAGGCTCCTAACTTGATTTCACTGGAAGTTAGGAGCCTATATACCTTTGGGGGTCTGGGCTAGAGTGCCTAAGCTGGCAGAGGCCAGGGTTTTGGTAGAGTGAGATTAATGTTCTTCTTTGAGTGTGTGGATCCCTGTAGATACGCATGCACTTCATGGGCCCAGATAGGATGTTTTTGAATAGCAGTGTCGGGGGCCATATCTGTGCCCTCTGCCTCCTCATGTTCCCATAAAAGGCAGGATGGTCATAACTGTCCCTGAGTTCCCCTTTTTACTGGAGCAAGACAGAGCCCTGTTGCCATCTAACCCACTCTTGTTCTAGTTTAAAACTTACTTTTTCAAGAATGAATCTTTTTCCTATTCTTCTCTTCTTCTTAGTTATTTTCCAAAAAAGGGAAAAGGAGACATTTTGTAAGCACTGGACCTTGGACTTAGCCACGGTTGCACAATGACACATGAGCATTCATTATTATTCTGTCAGTGAACTCTCCATCAGTTTTGCTCAATTTACTAAGCCCAACTTGATTGTCCTGACAGCATTGCAAACGAACCCAGGACCTAAACATTCCAGATTCTGTTTTGTGCGCCTCTGCCAACAAAAAACAAGTTTTGGTGGGTGATTTAATGCAGAATGCAAGAATCAATCTTGGAGCTTGTGGAGCTCTACAGAATTATTGCAGCATAAACTCTTGTCAATAAGCTCAGCAGTATGACATACGAACAACTGTTATGTAAAGTAGAGGTGCCATTTCTGAAGTTGTGTTTTTGATACAACTAAACTTTCATAATATATCCTGCTCACTTTATCTTCAGAGTTTGTGTTGCAAAAAGGCAGGCAAGGCTGGAAATAGTACCAAGTTTTGGTAACCTTTTAAGGAAATCGTAGAGCCGCCTATTCCTTGCTGAATTTATTATTAATTATTATTATTATTATTTGTGGGAGTTTAGCCAAAGTTAGGGCCTGTTGCAGAACCCATTGAAATCTAAGAAGTTTTCCACTGATTTCAGCAGGCACTGGATCAGACCATAAGGACTACACGATTTTACTCTGAAGTCATGAGTAACTGCTAATTTTGGTAGTGAGGATAATATATGGTATTTCTAGTTACTTCCCTGATGTGAAAGCCATTGTAATATTAGATAATTGTTGGTAGAGAAGAAAGAAATAGACAAAGCAATTGTCTTAACCACTTACCTTTTTATTTATTTGCTATTTTTAGCTAATGATCTAGCTGTTGTTTGAAATAGCTTGTTTTTGTTCCCTCCCCTAGGTACCTAAGTCAAGTCAGATGGTAAGTAACATTATTTCTTAGATGAGACAGACTTGGGATGAAATCCTGGCTCCATTGACGTCAATGGGCGTTTTGTCATTGGCTTCAGCGGGGCCGGGATTTCACTCTTGAAGCCAGTTAGCATGTCTTCTGTCAGCAGTGGTACAGTTAACCAGTGAAAGGTGCTCAAGAGCTTGGAGCTACTCCCTGAGAGGATTTATTAATTCTGGTGATTGAATCCCCACCCAAATATAATTATAGACTCTAGGTTAGCTCATATTTGCTATTAAAAATGGAACATCTGATTGGTATTCAGCAATTCATGTAACACGACCATTGTTCTGTCCCTCTGGAACAGAAACCTCGGGCTAGCTCTTGAGGGTTTTAGAGCATGCCCTTCTAGGGTACAGACAAATGCTTGTAGCTCCTGGCTAATGTAGCTGTCTCTAGGAAACAAACTACTACTTTCCAGGAAGCCACTGTTCTAAGACTTCTGAATTAGAACAGTTGGATTTCTTTTAAACAAGAAAAAGTATCAGGCATCCAGGCAGGATCATGTGCCTAACAGTTCAGTTATACCCAGTATTCAGAAATGACACTTGTTTATGTTTCAGGTTAATGTTACTGTCCAGACCATAACTATCCAGTCTCTGAGTGGAACACGTAGTCTGCTTAACAGTAGTGATGTCCTTTTGCTCCCCATGTATTTGGATAATCAAGTGTGCATAAATGTAGTTCTTGGGGTAGGTACACAAATTGTTTTTCCTCTTTGTACTAAATTAAAGGCATGTATGTATTAGATCATTCCTACTTCACTCCTACTTCTGAAACTATTGGAAATCATGACACTTCCAGCTAAAATGTGGTGAAGAGAAACTTTATCTTTGGGAGAACAGAGCCTTACAATATACAGCATGGTATCCTGCAACTGGATTGGAAATGCACACTAATGCACAATGGAGACGTGGGATCAAATCCATCTAATACTACTTAATATTTACTATTCGTGTGTGGCAGCTGACATAGACAAGATACAGTCTCTGTCTCCGGGAGCTTAGAATCTAAGATGAATCTGAGACAGGATGCTTGGGGGAAGAAGGAATACACAAAATAAGATTAAACTGCTAGTTGGGTTGGTACAATGCATGTTAGTTCATGTCTTTACATTTTTTAAAAATAACTAAACTTGAGGGTTGGTATAGGACAGTGAGTAGGAGAGATGGTGTCAGGAAATCAGTTTTGAGGAAACTGGGAAGCATTAAATCATTCCTATACACTGATAACTAATGTATTGGTTTGTTACATTTGTGTCCTTTATCTCCTACATCTATTGAGAGGGATACTGATCTCTCTTTGCATCTTTGTAAGTATCACATTTTTCTCTAGGCTAGACCACAACTACTTCCTTCAACGTCACTTCTGTAGTCAGTAGATGAATGGAGATAGAGAGAGAGAGAGTGCCTACTTATTTGCTTTTCCCCAAAGTTCCTTCCTGATGAGGGGAAAAGCCAGAATATAGATGTTATTCCCCCCCCCCCCCAGACTCCATCAGTCCCTACCCATTAACATTTTATAAACCACATGCAGGTGGGTCTGACTTCTAATATGTGGCCACTATAAAATGATCAGCCATGTACTGATTAGTGATTCAAATCCTGCCGTTCTACAGCCACGTGACTTTACATGGGTATTGCAACTGAGAAGGTGCATGTTTCTAGATGATGGTGGTGGTGATCTTCCAGGACATTTATCCCTAAAGAAGGGGAGAAGTGTGGAAAGATTCCCTATATAGTCTGTTTTTTAGCTCATTTTTCACTTGTTCTAATTAATATGGAAAACTCTGTTTTCAGGTGAGTTATTCTATTACGTACACCGATGCAGGAGAAATAACAGCTGCAGCTGTTTCTTTTGTCCTGGGGACAATTAACAATACAATGCTTCCAATACAACAAAGCTTTGAAATCACTTTTACTCAGGTAACGTCTAAACATATTATAGAGAATTTGCTGAAAGATTAATAAGGTTTGTTATTAAATTAACTTCCATCCGAACTAATTACCAGTAAAGTAGAGCACAGCTTACACTGGATGGATGAGCAAGGCAGAACTTCAGAGCCGTGCGTTCACATCCTCCAAATGCTTTGGTGCTTTTCCTTTTGAAGGCTTATCGGGTCTGTACACCTGTGCATAATTAAGGCAAAGTGTTGCTCTGATTTCTGTAAACACTCGTGTAGTCCTAGGTAGAAGTCTTGTATGGATTGATATTTCAAACTATTCAAGATCGCTTATCCTGAATGAATTGACTGTCTCTGGCTTCCAAATATTGAAGTAAAACATAAGAACTAATGTTGTGTAATTTGTGTTACAGCTAAACACAAAGCCAGTCCCTCTTAGTGGAAATCCTGGTTATGGTATTGGATTGCCTCTGAGGGCAGGATTTAGACCGCCTGGATATCCTTTTCACATCTAAATGTGGCTTATAGCAGCTTTGAAAAAGCTTCTTGCCTAGGGCAAGAACTTTAGCTCAATGAATGACATAAGCATTGACCATCTTCATGGTAAAAGGTGGGCAAGTAGATTTTGTGCCTGGGTTGATACATCTTCATGATTATTTGTCAAGGATGGTTTATAGCATTATCTTTTCCCAAAGTTATGCCTTCCTACTAGCCCATATTTCAGAAATATCTACTGGCTCAATCCTATACCACTATAATCAGTGGGAGCTTTGCCATTGACTTCTAAGTAAATAGGATCAGGCTCTAATTATGTATTCTAGTAACATTTCTAAACTATCTACAGAGTATCTAGTAGTATTGTAGCATTTTCACTTTCATTTTGAGGATTTTATTAAGGATTCCACTTCATAACACACTCTGAATATTTAATATTATGCCTTAACTCTCTGCTATTACATCTGGCATTATTCAGAGTTCGAATACATACGGTCAACTTACTATTTTGCAAAGCTCATCTAACCAGGACTGTCTTGCTATAGAAGGAGTCAGAACCCCAGTATTATTTGGTTATAATATGATATCTGGTTGTAAACTAAGGTAAGAGGGTAACTTTCCATTGAGCATTTATCAATCTATTCTCAACTATAATCCACTAGTAATAGTTCCATTTACCTGATTAGAATATCTGTTCAGATGCTAGAATTTTTGTACAATGTACCAGTAGTGGAGGTGGGTGTTGAGTACTTAGTTTAAAAGTAATTTAATGGAATTGTCTTGGAATAGTTGTATATAAAAGATCAGCTAAAGTCAGAAGAATTGAGCACTGTATGAGAGCAAGGGGAAATCAGTGCTATGCTAACCCACAAGATTTCACTTAAATTGATCTTTTCTTTTCTGAAAGAATCACAGCAAGTACAGAATGTCAACTCTTGGCCAATATCATCTTGAATGTACTGAAAGGACAAAATTTTCCAGAATATGTAGCTTCATTTGGAAATTCTCAGGCCCAAGATGTATTGGATTGGGTGCCAATCACTCACATACAAGCTTCAGAACAGGTGAAAATAACTAAGTTTTCTTTTAAGAACACACACACTTGAGTCCTCAGCTGCTGTAAATGGACACTGAAGTCCACAGTGAAGTCAATGAAGCTACAGTGATTAACCTCAGGTGAGGACCCAAGTGCTTTTATGCTTGCATGAATAATGTACCACAGCACATGGCTAGCAGCATTGTCTATTGAGGGGAACTATGGAGTTACTCTGGTAATTTAAAAAACTCCCACATTGAGCTGTTGAGTATTGTACATGTTTAATAAAATGAATGAAACAAAAATCAATATAAGCCCATTTGTAATGTTTTCAGGGCCTATGCCAAATCCCAGTATCATTTGAAATAGAAGTGAAGTGGAGTAAATATGGATCTTTAGTGAACCCACAAGCTAAAATCGTGAACGTCTCAGCAACAGTCATTACCACCATACTGGCCCAGGTCTGTGGTAAACTTGCTTGATTTAAGAGTGGAAGAATGTGTTTTATTTAGAACACTAAAGATGGTGGTTTAGTATACATTACCTATAAGTTGTACATAACAGAGGCCTTGTTATATAAACATTGTTGCTCTTCTGTCTCCCTTAGGGCACTTCTTCACTGGCCACAGTAAAGCCGCAGCAGCGCTTTAATGCAACTTGTGTAGTCGTGACACAGCGTTGGGAGAGAACTCTAAAAAAACCCACCTCCATGAGGGCCGTAGCTCCCAGCGCTGGTGCACTGTCTATACTGGCACGTTACAGTGCTCGGGGGGGAGGGGGGGGGTGTTTCACACCCCTGAGCGAGAAAGTTGCAGCGCTGTAAAGTGCAGTGTAGACAACAAGCCCTTAGTTTGTCAGATCAAGATAAAACTTTGTTAGAATGTATTGTATCCATCAGTTTTCATTGCAACTTAAACATAACTGTGGACTCCTTGCTACAAACAAGTTTCCAGTGAAATTGTCACACATCTCAAAAAGGAAATTCCGTGATGTCAAAGTACCGATGTTACTAGTAAAAAGCAACGGAGAGTCCTGTGGCACCTTTAAGACTAACAGATGTATTGGAGCATAAGCTTTCTGGGTGAATGCCCACTTCGTCGGATGCATGTGGCAGTGACAGCTAAATATTTAATCCCTAGTGAAAAGTCAGCTGTATAAAACCAGCGTGAGCCTAACACTTATCTGTATCTTTATTGCAGACTAATTTTGGAAGTGAAAGAACTATTCAGATAGCAAGTTCTGTTACTTTCATTGATGTTTCTACACCGGCAGAGCCAGGCTATAAAGCTCAACCAACCATTGATGCCAAGTTACCCTTTGATTTTTTCTTTCCATTTGTTTAACGTAAGTATACATCCAAATCCCATTCAAGTTCTACTTCTTAAACTAAGTAATCACCAAGCATTAGATGAATAAAGCCCTCAGCTTCACCTGCTTTTAAAGATAGGAAATATGCTGCTTCTTGTAACTCTGAAGGCTGAAATTAAACTCTTTAAAAAAAGCTAAACAGACAGGCTGGGGATTTTCCAATGTCCTCGTTATTGGCTGACCTGCTTGCATGGGAATCAACGAGAGCAGTTCTGCCAACACCAAGTACTCTTGAAATCCCACCCATCAGTTTCCACACTTCAAAACGATGCCTGCACATGTAGTAAGAGTGCACTCACTGAGTGGGCCTTTTCCAGCACCTTCGTCGAGTTTGCATTGAGTCTAAAGAACAATCCTGCTAGCTGGAATGATCTGTTATGATAGGTTATTTTGGAGCATAATCCTCTTCAGTAGCGCACTAACTTTTACACACGCCACTACTTTAATGTTTTATTTTAAGAGCTTCAGTTACACAGTTCCCTTTTTCCCCAGCCCACATACAAATGAAAATGAAGAGCAAGAACTGAAGAAATAATATACTGCCGAGTATTCAAGCCTGCTGCTGAGGACACCTACCTTATCTGGATGTAGCTGACGTGGTTCTGCTCTTGTTCAAAATTACACGTGCTGGGACTAATTGCACAATTAAGTACAACAGCACCTCCGGAAGTGCTACCCAGCAACAGGATAATACGGCCAGAGCAAAGATTAGCGAGGAAGCTACTCTGACAAAAGACAAATGGGAATAGAGCAAGAGGTGGTTTAGAGACCGAGTAATGCTGAGCTGTAAACTAAATGACCTTCCTCAGACTGCACTCTTATCTTGGTTGTCTTGAACTGCAAGCTCCTACCGGTATTGCAGATGAAGAACATGCAGCAAAAAACAGCAACTCCTTGAAATAAGTTGCACCCCCAATATTCACCACTTTGTAAATATCTGACTTTATTACATTTGTTGCAGCATTCCCTGTACAGCTCTACAATTAAAGATTTATGCAATACATTGTTTAAGGGAGAATGCGTGTTTAATTTTTCAATAATCTGTTGCAAAGCTCCTGTAGTGTACAGGTAGTCTTACAACACCTTTAAGCCAGACTCTTGATTAAATCTCGGGGGTAGTAAAGTAGAAACTACATCTAGACCATACTATACAAGAGAGCACGGAGGTATATAAAGTATCTTAGAGGTCAACAAGGGATGGTCAGACTAGCATTTTTTGCACTGGAACTTCCTCAGGGACGGATTTCTCTCGCCCTAGACAGCCAGTCTTTTATTGGGGCTGGCGGACAAGTCCATGCTGTTGTAACAGCTTGTGGAGCCTTTCGATTTCTTGCTCCTGTTGGAAATAAAATCTTATTAATGTAGCTCTCATCCTCAAACACTTTCCAAGCTATAACCAGAGAGCTCTTCTCCTATTGCTGAAAAGGGAGCCATCCCTGCAGGGAAACAGCACAGCTCTTCAACAAGGCATTGCTAAATCAAATATGTGCTTACCCTACATAATAGAAGTGGTAGAGGGAATTGGAAATATCATGACCCTTGTTTGAATGAGCCCTTTTGGTTATAGGACACCCCAAAGTGCTCTCGTACCAGCTGCATAGGAGCTGGGTAGATTTCATGGCCAACGTGCAACATCCCAAATCATACTGCTGGGACAAAACAGAGCCCAGAGCATCAGGCTGGCCATTGGTCTCCTAGATAGCTAGTTGCTGGGAAAGGACTGTAGTCCAGCTCATGCAGCTGTTTACATTTTTATGACCCTTCTTACCTTCTCGGTGCAGCTGTATTCCAGTTGTTCGACTTTTGTAGCAAGTTGCAGATTTGCTTGCTTCAGCTTCGACACCCGTTGTTCAGAGCGTGTCTTTACTGATAAAATTATTCCTAGGAAACAATGCAGGGAGGATTAGCTTTATGATGTAAAACAGCAGCCAGTAGGAAGTTAATAGCATCTGTGGTTTGTGCTCAAGTCTTTTGTTTTATATCCACGTAGCCTCTCAAACTCTGCTTCTGCCTCCTCTTCTGCCCCCAAGTCCTGCTTTTCGTAATACGGTTCTCAAATTAGCCCCACAGGGACTTCAAACACCAACATCTTGCTGAGAAGTGGCACTCGGCCACTAATGACCAGGTCCCGGTCATTCAAATCTCTACTTTGAATTTAGTCCTTCAGCAGAACACAAGGGGATGTGTGGTTGAGTAACAATTTGTCCCTCCATTTTAAACACAGGTTTTCCATTGTTATGGCCTTGGCCTTAACCTAACCTAGCATAAAGCGCAACTGAGGAGAGCAAGGACTCTTTTGGAACCCGATAAAACACTGACCATGCAGTCTAGATCCACAGGCTGGGGTGCTGCCTTGACCAGGGTTTCGCTTGTTCTTTAAAGCTTTTAACTTCTCTTTAAATGCCCCTGGAAGGAGGACATTCCATTTCCCTTCAGGATACAAGTGTCTTTCCTTTACTAAGCCATTGCATATAATTCCTCCCCCATAGCTAAGGCAAGAATTATCGTACCACCCTTTTCTTTACGAAGAACTGCATCACCAAATTCTTCCTAGCCGCTAGAGCCTCGTGTTGGGTGACAGTGCAGTGTAATCAAAAAGCTGGCATCCTATGCTGTGTATACCTGCTGCTACATGCAGTAGTACTGGAGCCGGTTCTGCATACTTCACGGCCCTGATTTTCAAGTTCTTGCCTCTCTAAAGGAGAATGGAAACATCTACACGGCTTTTGTGCATAGATTCCACCTCCTCCCAGGGCATGTGTGCGCATCTGATGACTGCAATCACCTGGCCTGAACACAACCTGAAAGCTATGGAATCCTGATAAAGCCAGAATCTGTCCCCACCCTGTCTAAACTTGTTCCTTCCAGCAATTCAGGAAATGTGAGCGACCTGGCTTCATTTATTTGTACAACAGACTCCTGTTATGAACATTAGGGAGATCTGGATCAAAGGGAAGGGAAAGCAAAACCCCAAAGATAAGAACTCCCCTTCCTTGTAAATATTTGAGACAGGACTAAAACGTTTAGCTTCAACTAAGATTACATCTTAAGACTGATAGCAGTGACTTACATATGCATCATTAGAGACTCACTCTAGGCCACTGTTAGTCTCCAACCTTCACTCCAGATTAAGGTCAGCGTCTGTTTCTACCCCCAAAGTTCATTTATTCTCCCTTTTTCCTAGAGGTGACCATTTTGTATTTAAATCTGTGCAAGCCACACGTTATGGACACACACATCTTCGCTTTGTCCTAAATAAATGGTGATTCACAACAGTGTCAACTAATGGGCAGTTGTGTAAAGTGAATTTGTAGGCGCTGTGTACAGGGGTTACAGTACAGGTGTAGGTCTGAGGTTTTAGCCTTGAATGGGGGAAGATCAGGACTTCACATATTTAATGCCAAAATAGGTTCTTTGTGATGCAGGAAGGAAATGGTTCCAGCTATTGGGTATGTGTCTTTTTTATATGTACTGTTTTGTTACAGTAGCAGCAAGGTCTGGAAGGGGAGGGAGGAGGAGAAATATCACTGCCAGCCTTTTAATTTTTTCTTTGCTGATCTCAAGGAAAAACGTAAACAATTCTAAATCCTTTTTTGAGAGTGACATATTTAGGGCAGGTAGGCTTGTACATATTTTCATAGTACTGCACAATTAAACCAGAATCAACTGGAAAAAGATCCCAAGTAGCACAAGGACCATTTTCCAGACTACTGCTGGTGGTGATCTGGATAAGTGACAGTGACAAGAGGAAGTGCTGAAGTGGCAGAATGCATATTTTACTCGTGAACTGGAATCCCAGGACAGAGAGATTACACTATTCCCCCCTGACATGTTATTAAGACACTCACATAATACAAAAACAAAGCATATGTTATCCCTCTTCAAGAGCGAGTAATCGAAGAATGTTTTAAGAGTAGTGTGCTGGATACATGGGTATTATTTGGTTAGGGCATCTGGGTTCTGCCACAAATCAGGTCCCTACTGCGTATGAGCTGTGTTACCACAACAAACAGATGATCCCTGCCCCAAAGAGCTTACAAACTAACTCGGGCTAAACTCCTGCAACAAAATCTGCATGGGCAAAACACCTGTGTCCACATTGCACTTGCTACAAGATCAGGACACAGGTTAGCAAATGTGCCTCTTGTATATGTCTTTGGAATCCTTCGCCCCCGCCCACCCACCCATCCACACACTTGGTTCAGCAAGTAAAATAGACAGCAAATTCCCTGAAACTAACTATCGGGCAAACTTACCATTTATAATTCTGGCCACTCGCCACAGTCGGAGTAGGATCAATAGTCCAGCCGCTTGAAATTCATGTTCCCGAAACAGAAGGACGACATCGATGATAAATGAAACCACCACCACTATTCCATCCAGGACTTCAAACTTGTGGTGAAAGAATTCCAGGCGATAGACAAATATTTTAAACCCAACTTCCACCAAAAAGAGGGTTACAATAGAAAGGCTCAGGTAGTGAAATACCTGGGAAAAGAATGCCAGGTAGTAAGTAGAAGCCATACAGCTATTAACATTAGCAAATTAGTCTGATGCATGTCCTTCATTATATTAGAAGTACTCCTGCACCTTTGTTTGAACAGCGAATAGGCAAAGTGATTAAATGTGTGTAACAAAAGGATCTTGCTGAACAGAAGAGAAGCCACCAAACATTTGCATAGTATCTCTGGATGGTCTAAGTAGGATGTCAGCGGTGTTGTCAGCACATTAGCTAACATGCTTTAAAAGTCTAGTGTAGACAAGGCCTTTAACACAACTCCAGGAGGGACCTCATTTAGTATTACTTCAACCAGCTAACATGGGTTAAAACTACAACTGCCTTGTCTTCACTAGGATTGTAACACTGCTTATTTTAACACCAATTAAAAATACACTTTTTTCCTAGTGAAAAAGCAAGTCTTAAGAGAACAACAGTGGATAACGAAGAGCTTGTCTACACTTAAAACACAGCTGCGCTAATGTAGCACTTCCGTGAGACTCTGTCTATACAGATAGGATGGGTTCGTCTGTTGGTGTAGGTAATCCACCTCCCAGAAAGGCAGTAGGTAGGTTGACAGCAGAATTCTTCCATTGACGTCTACACGAGGACTTAAGTCGGCTTAACCACACCAGTTGGAGTGTGGATTTTTCACATCCCTGATCAACATAGTTAAACCAACCTAATTTTCTAGCATAGACCAAGCCTAAGTGTCATCTTCGTTAGTCTGCAGACAAACAGCTACAAGACCTGTGCTGTGTGGAGCAGTCCCAAGAGCAAAGTCTTGTCAGTTTTCACTGCCGCCTTTCAGAACTCTATGGGCAGTCATAAAGCAGACAGGGATCACAGTAATTTCACTCTGCAACTCGGGAAAGCTTTGAGTACCTGTAGAGACAAATGCTACAGAGCAGGACCCAGACCAGAGAGTGGGGAAGGGTAGATTAGTCCGGTCTCAATTGCAGAAGCCAGGGTGCCATCCTTAGGCCCTGCATGGGATCTCCATCTTTTGTAGCCTCCAACTACTACCACTTTGATAGATCTGAGGTTCCCCAATCCCAGTGGCTGCTGGAAGGAAGAATTCTGTGTGTCTGCCTCCCTATCTTGCTATCTGGCTTTGAACTGCCGTGGAGGAGAGAGACTGGTTCACTCAGAGATTTGTCTGCATTTTACCTTTGGCGCTATTTCATGTTTGTCTGGGTGGATGATTTTCAAGTCCAGAAGCAATTCAGCGAGCACCAACAAAGCATCCAAAATGACCAAGCAAACAATCAATATCTGTGAGGAGAGGAAAACAACAGCAGGATAATAAATACTCTCTTTTGTTTAATGTTTGTTTGTCAATTGCCCTAAATAGTGCAAATTCATGCTAAAATTATCCAGCCTGCCTATGTACAATCTTACCAGGACATTCAGCCTGAAACCTAGTAGAGCTATGAAAGCTGCCCTGGATGGCTGATTGGATTGATTGTATTTAGATTAGTTTCCATTTGTGCCTATCTAAGACCCTAGGTGCCCTCATCACTAATGCAGACAGTTGCTGCAGCGAAAGGAACACTTACCGGTCTCAATGCTGTAACTCCTTACTCATGGAAGCAGTCTCATTAATATCAGGTGGATTACTCGCTTTAGTAAGGATTGCAGGATCTGGCCCTTGATTTTCCAGTTTAGATGACTGCCCGCAATAAGTAGTTTATAACTAAATTTGCAAAGTCCTGTTTAAACGTATGAAATTGCTTCATTTACATGTGACCTCGTTTAGTACTGAAAATAAGCAGAAGTCCCTCAAGGTCAACCAAAGATTTCTCCTTACTCAGCAATGGGAGTTCATTAGGAAATCCCTCCTCACATAGGAACTCAGGGTGAATTCCCACTCAGCCTCCACCTCACAGAAAGATCAGCATTAGGAGAGCTTTCCATTGCTCAGCAGCTCAGGAAATGCTGTGACCCACTTCAAACTGAGTCATGTGGATTTGAGAAAGATTCTACATATCACACAGTACTCGTTCAGCAGATGCTTTGCTGATTTTCACATAGGAGATTATGGGTCTTTTAAAGAGTTCTTATCTGCCCACGCCCCCTTCAATGTTAGAGTTTATTATTTCTTTTACATCTATTCTCATTCCATGAATTTGTAATGCAATGGTTTCAACAGGCCTACTTGGGTGAGTCAGGGTTTTTCTTGGCTGCTTGTAACCCTACCTGAAATTTGCGGGAGCTGAAGAGCTTTTTCATAATGTCCTGAAAGGAACGAGGTCTGACTGAGGAATTCATGTTAATCGTTGAATCTTCCGGCTTCTGCCCACCTTCCTCCTCCACCTGCTCTTCCTCCCATTTCTTGTAGTCATTGCCCCACTGCGCGGGGTCATCTCCCACAACAGTGAAGTGTTTCAGATACAGCGACATGGCTCTTGGTTAAGCGAACATTACTCTGCAGAAACACACTATGGGAATACACAGTCAGAACGTTAGTTCAGCAATGTAAACCACTGCCCTGAAACATCCCAGGAATCTGAATTCCTCCCAAAACACAGCTCAGCAATGCTTTGAAATGGAAAAGCAACAACAGCCTTTTGAATACTTGCATGTGTATCTACTTACAACGCAGGTTTCAGAACCACACTGACATTCAGATCTCTGGGTGTGAGGCGCAACTCAATGGAAACTTATATCTGTTTCCTGCTTGATCTCTTCCAATATCAAATCTTGACAGATTCTTAACCACACCACAAAGATAAGCTGGTTAACACACAGGTCTGCTTTCCCATCTAACAGATGCTTTACTACAGGTATCACATATATTGTATCTAGGTTTCCAAATTTGTCCTAGTGCTCCATGAGGCATTAGGGATACTCTCCAAATAAGTTCGCCCACAAGGGTAGTTCACAAGAGTGTGGTCTTATTTTTAGAAGATAGCAAGTAGTTTGTAGGCTGGCATGAAATTGACCTTGTTGATCAAAAATTGCTTAGAGACATTGTCATTTGCTTTGCTTAACATAACCTGCATGTTGTCATAGGGTTGAGGGAAATCAAATATTTTCTCATGCAGACAGATAAGTAGGACAAATAGTGCAAGAAAAAGTAGTCACTTTAAATGCTTTATTTACATCTGTCTCCAAGCAGCACAGTTTTTAGCGGAAACAGGTCTCATGTCTATTTAGGCTTTTGCCATGGAACCAAACCGTTATTTAACCAAGGCTTTACGCACGTTTTCAGGAACAGATGTATCCTATCAGGCCTCAGTGTATTTCAGTAACTTAAGTTTCTGCCTCTCACTTCTGGGGTACATTTTTCCTGATTGCTCTGTCTGGGGTCTCTGTGCTTTACTGCTTCTAGTGCAGTCTTCTTTCTCCATGCCCTTCACAGGCAAGGATGATTCTCTGGTATCCCCCACAGCACTGACAGTGCCCCAGGACATATTCTCTTTCAGCTCCCAGGGGTTCTGTTAACTGACCTGGACCTGGCTGCTTTACCAGGTGGTGGGTTTAACCCGGAACCTGCTTGTCTGGGTCTTTTCAGGAGAACAAGGAAGAAAGGTTCTGGTGACCAATTTGTGAGTTTTCCTTTCCCCAGTATGTTTTGTATCAAAGATCACTGTTGCAATAGGGGGCATCCATCCACTCCTTCCCTTCCTGCCATATCCTTCTCTGCACCCACTGCCTTAGGGCTGGTTCTGTTGGTGCAACATGGAGAAGCACTTAACTGAGATTACAGTTAAAATAATCATTATTGCATCACTGTTTGTTGTGGGTGTGGACCCACCTTTACCGCAGACCTTAGTGGAATGTAACCTGTCAGCCCTTGAGCTAATCCCTTACAAGAGAATTTGGCAGCCAGAGGGCTACTCCACGGTGCTCTGCTCTCTTTAAGGGATGAGGGGGATCAGGAATCTGCACAGGAAAGACAGCCTGAGTTAGCAGACCCACTGCAGGATCTAGGCCATAGGAAGGAAGGGGTTAAATTAACTCCTTTGCCAAGATCCTCTCTGCCGCCCCTGCAGGAACTGGAGTATGAAGTCCAGGCACTCCGGCTCTGATCTTACAAGTGACTGTTTGGCAAATACCCCGGCTAGCACTGAGCGCTGCTAACACCGTTTGCAGGATCGGAGCGTTGCTGCCTTCTGGGGTGGCACAGCAGCTTTCACAGGTTATGGGGAAATCATCTCAAGATTTTAGCAGCTGATTTGACAGTCAGCCTGGATGGTTCCATTCTGCAGCTACCCACATGCTTCACTGATACCGCACCCCCCCCCCCCCGGCCCCTCCACCACCACGGCCGGGGTACCGTACACCCCCTGCCCCTCCATCACCACCACGGCCAGGGTACCGTACACCCCCCACCCCTCAATCACCACCACGGCTAGAGTACCGCACCCCCCCCAGCCCCTCCACCACCACCACGGCCGGGGTACCGTACACCCCCCACCCCCTCCACCACCACCACGGCCGGGGTACCGCACCCCCCCCGGCCCCTCCACCACCACCACGGCCGGGGTACCGTACACCCCCCACCCCTCAATCACCACCACAGCTAGAGTACCGCACCCCCCCAGCCCCTCCACCACCACCACGGCCGGGGTACCGTACCCCCCCCAGCCCCTCCACCACCACGGCCAGGGTACCATACACCCCCTGCCCCTCCATCACCACCACGGCCGGGGTACCGCACCCCCCCCCCGGCCCCTCCACCACCACGGCCAGGGTACCATACACCCCCTGCCCCTCCATCACCACCACGGACGGGGTACCATACACCCCCCACCCCTCAATCACCACCACGGCCGGGGTACCGCACCTCCCCCAGCCCCTCCACCACCACCACGGCCGGGGTACCGCACCCCCCAGCCTCTCCACCACCACGGCTAGAGTACCGCACCCCCCCCAGCCCCTCCACCACCACAGCCAGGGTACTGCACCCCCTCTGCCCCTCCACCACCATGGCCAGGATACCGTAAACCCCCCTGCCCTTCCACCACCATGGCCAGGGTACCATACACCCCCCTGCCCCTCCATCACCACCACGGCCAGGGTACCGTAAACCCCCCTGCCCTTCCACCACCACGGCCAGGGTACCGTACACCCCCCGCCTCTCCATCACCACCATGGCCGGGGTACCGTAAATCCCCCTGCCCTTCCACCACCACGGCCAGGGTACCGTACACCCCCCGCCTCTCCATCACCACCATGGCCGGGGTACCATACCCCCCCTGCCCCTCCACCACCACAGCTAGAGTACCGCACCCCCCCCAGCCCCTCCATCACCACGGCCGGGGTACTGTACAACCCCCGCCCCTCCATCACCACCACGGCCGGGGTACCATACACCCCCCTACCCCTCCATCACCAAGGCCAGGGTACCATACCCCCCCAGTCCCTCCACCACCACTGCTAGAGTACCACACACACACCCAGCCCCTCCACCACCACAGCTAGAGTACCGCACCCCCTCCCAGCCCCTCCACCACAGCCAGGGTACTGCACCTCCCCTGTCCCTCCACCACCACGGCCGGGATACCGTACACCCCCCTGCCTCTCCACCACCATGGATAGGGTACTGTACACCCCCCTACCCCTCCACCACCCTTGATATAACACTATAGGTAACGTGGGATTTAGGGAAGTTTTTAGAGCCAGGAAGTCCTTTCCCCTGAAGAGGGCATGGTACCTGGCCCAGCTAATCTGTTTATACTACCTGTCTGAGAATTGTTCCTTGTGTGTTGCCAAACAGCAGGGAGACTAACTAGATACTTCAAAATGTCTAAAAACAAATAATAAAATGACGGAGGTGAAACACCACCACTTATCTCACAACCTAGTGGTGAAAAATAGAAGGCCCAAATTGACCTGCTCATCCATCAAACGGCTGCATTTCCATCAGGCACCAAGTTACTATGACCAACAATGGAAAATTAGTAAAACATGTAACACAGGGAAGTTAGATGACCTTTATGTAGGATTTCCAATAAGTATTGTTTATCATTAATTTATGCCTACGAGGAGATTGGCTCTGAGAAGTTAAACTTGATTAGGGTTCTCTAATATTACCGCGCATCGAATGGGTACGGACATCATTCCATTTGTGACAAATGTCGCTATCCTCAGAGTTGAGCAATAACGAGGGTTTGTTTTTAAGAAGCTGGGCTAGGAAAGGTAAAAATTAGAATGTACATGACCCACAGAGAACATATAAGGATAGAAACAATTGGATCTCTTTGGAGCAGGGACTGTCATTTACCATGACCCTGGATGAAGTGACTGTGACAGAGGGAGAGACTGAGACAGAGAAACACTTTCTACTTCAATGTCCCAAATTTGGGGAAGTGCCAGAAAAATATTTCATCAAACGATCAGGAACGATAAGAGATGTCTCTTCAAAAAGTGACACGGAAGAGCTGTGAGAAAGGAGAAATGGCATCACACGCTGTTGCAATCGGCCACCTGATCAGACCAGACAGCAATGACTAATGGCCAGAAGGGATCAACCCCACCACAGTGTGTAGCCGGGGTGGGTTGTACCCACCTGTGACAGATGGCTGAGGGGGGTCTTGTCATCTCCCTATGCTTTGGCAATGCTTACGTCATGGGTCATGCCAAAGAGTCTCACTGAATTTAATTGAAAACTGTGCTTGTGCAGCACCTACCACAATGGACTCTACCTGGTTGAGGCCTCTGACCACCACATGCTTGTTGAACGGTAACAGTGGATCAGAAACAGAAGTGCAGGAAGATCTAACCATGGCTGTCAAACTTCTCTCAACAAAAATCTAAAGCAAAGACTTGCACACGGCTCATGTTTTTTTTCCAAGTCTCCTGGTTTACATGATTATCTATGACAGGGATGGGCACACTTTTTGGCCCGAGGGCCACATCTGGGTAAGGAAATTGTATAGGGGGGCCATGAATGCTCACGAAATTGGGGGTTGGAGTGCAGGAAGGGGTGAGGGCTTCAGCTGGGGGTGCAGGCTCGGGGGTAGGGCCAGAATTGAGGAGTTCAGGGTGCAGGAGGGGGCTCTGGGCTGGGGCAAGGGGTGGGGTGTGTGTGGGGGGGTGAAGGCTCTGGCTGGAGGTGATAGCTCTGGGGTGGGGCTGGGGATGAGGGGTTGTGGGTGCAGGAGGGTGCTCTGGGCTGGAACCGAGGGGTTTGGAGGGTGGGAGGGGGATCAGGGTTGGGGCAGAGGGTTGGAGTGCAGGAGGGGGTCAGGGGTGCAGGCTCTGGGCAGTGCTTACCTCAAGCAGCTCCCAGAAGCCGCGGCATGTTCCCCCTCTGGCTCCTACACGGAGGCGCGGCCAGGTGGCTCTGCACGATGCCCTGTCCACAGGCACCATCCCAGCAGCTCCCATTGGTTGCGGTTCCCAGCCAATAGGAGCTTGGGGCGGGGGCAGCGTACAGAGCCCCTTGGCTGCCCCTACACGTAGGAGCTGGAGGGGGGACATGCCACTACTTCCAGGAGCCACACAGAGCAGGGCAAGCCCTGGACCCCACTACCCAGGGGGAGCTCAAGAGCCGTATTAAAACATCTGGAGGGCCAGATGTGGCCCCCAGGCTGTAGTTTGCCCACCCCTGATCTATGAGGATGCGGACTTGGGGGTGGGGGGGGAATGAGCAGCACAATCTATCCTAAAATAAATGGGGGAGTGGAGAGCTTCTATGATTCCAGCAACACAGGCAGACTTAGTGCTGGGAATGAAGAACTGCCATACGGGGACAGACCGGTGGTCCAGTTAGCCCAGTGCCAGGGCTTCCACGGGGGGTGAACAGAACAGGGCAATTTTGGAGAGATCCACCTGTCTTCCCCTCCTGGCTTCTGGCAGTCAGATGCTTAGGGACGCCCTGAGCATGGGGTCACATCCCTGACCATCTTGGCTAATACCCATTGATGGGCCTCTCTTGTACTTTTTGAACCCAATTATACTTTTGGCCTTCACACCATCCTGTGGCAGTAAGTTCCACAAGTTAATTGTGCATTGTGTGAAACTGTCACTATGATGATATCTTATTTTCACCAGGACTAAGGCCTCCATATTGTACTGAGCAAACTTCAGTTACGGCTTCAGGGATAATCCTGCTTCCTCAAGAATCCTTCAAAAGGTGAAAAGCTATAGGAGAAAGTTCAAGGTAAACACCAGAGTTTCTGTAGCTGCGGGAAGGGAAGACTAAAACTAAACCAGGTTAAGGATCTAATCCAGAAGCCACTGAAGTCAAAGGGAGTCTTTCTATTGCCTTCAGTGGACTTTGGAACAGGCCCTAAACTGGGCTAGAATACCGGCTAGACCAGCCTGTGATGGGATAAGATGGGGGTGCTGCATCTGGTGTTACTTTGTCAACTTTGCTGCTACAGAACATCTTCTGCCCTGCCTTGCAATATAACCGGTAGCCTCTGACTCTCCTTTGGCTGAGAATAAATAGCTCCGTGAATTGCAGTTGAAATCATGTCTTGGAGGACTTTACCCTTTCCAAGTGCTCTCCCTAGCGCCTCTCAAGGGCAGCTACAAAGACAGCCTGTGGCTCCAAAAGGCAGGAAAACAGATTTCCCTGACTTTATTATGTGTTGTCTTTTGTTCCATCTCTTTAGCTGATCTTGCATCTTACCAAATGGGCTGAGATCTGCACCAATAAACAAAAGAAAAATCTTATTCCCAGTACTAAAACAAGAAGAACAAGATTCCTCTTACAGAAGTCAGAATTCTCCTAGTCAAACATTTACCATTTCAGCTTCAGACGTTCACAAGAAGATAGCTCCTGAAATATGGCAGTGGTGTGGTCAGTTTTGCAGTCCCTGGGATCACTGGAGATTTCAGATTAAAATGCAAGATGCTGCAGTTCAGTGTTTGGTTTTTGGTCAGGGGGTTATACAGCCTGGAGTGGGTCAGGGTGTCACTGTTTTATTAAAAAAAATGATCATCTGGTGGCACCTTAAAGACTAACAGATATATTTAGGCATAAGTTTTCGTGGGTAAAAACCTCACTTCTTCAGATGCATGGAGAGCTCTGGGCTTTTTTTACCCACGAAAGCTTATGCCCAAATAAATCTGTTAGTCTTTAAGGTGCCACCAGACTCCTCGTTGTTTTTGTGGATACAGACTAACACGGCTACCCCTCTGATACTGTTTTATTAGCCTCCACTAATCTATGTTAGATACTTATCTGGTTGCCACTGTGAAGAGTTCAGATAGGACTTATTTTCCTAGCGCCTCTGTGAGGTACAGCAGTGCTATTACCCCATTTCACACATGGGGAACTGAGCCAGAGAGGCACTAAGGAATTAGTCCAAGATCACATAGGGAGTCTATGGCAGGGCAGGAACAGAACAAAAGCCTCCCAAGTCCCAGTCTACTGCTGTATCTACTGGACCATTTCCACCCCTATCGCTAAATGCACATCCTTAGCTTCACTTTCATCAATAGAAATCCAATTAGAAATCTGCCTCGTTGGTTGCTTATTCTGGACTTCCTGGACTCAATTACTCCACAGGGGCCTGAACCCAGTGGAGTGTCCTTCCATTGACTTCAGTGAACCCCATATGAATCAATAGGTCCACATGGACAGATCACATCCTGGTCTAAACTTCTCCAGAAACACAGGACATTTGGTTTAGAGTCACACTGGTCCAAACTTCCCCAAAGCCCTGGGGTGACTGGTTCAGCCTCACTTCTTATATAGACACGCTCAGCTGTTCCATGACATTAAGAGAAGTTCGATATTTACACCCAGCTGCCAAATTAGGAAGTATTGAAGAAATGAAAGTAATGCTATGCCAAAAACAGCCCCATAAAGCCACAGCAACAAAACAAATGCAAAATGTCGTCAGGTGACATATTAAAAAAAAAAATCAACTCTCAAATTGTTACAATAAATACACTGCAAACTATGAAATAGTCTTCAAACATGCACTAAATCCAGCATGAATCACTGGCAGTGATGTAAAATAAACAGGAGATCCAAGTCTACTTTACCCACTAACTAGTAAAATTGCTCAATAGTTAGCAATAACCTCTTCCTGTCCACCATCCCTCTTAGGCTTGTCACCCCCTCCCCCCCATACACACTCATTTGTTCACTGATCACAACTCAGGATTGATTAAAATGGCCTGAAAGAATAACATGCTTGAAAGTTTGTGAGAGGTTCTTCCAAAGAGGCTGCTGCCAGCCCCTGCATGAAGATCAAGCATTAAATATTAGATTACACTGCACATTACAGCAGTCTCCCCGTCAGCTTTTTCCCATCTGCACCTGGCTAGGAGGAGGTGACTTTTCCTTTAGGATAAGGGCACGTGGCCACGGTCGCCCATGCTTTTTGTCACCTCAAGATTAGACTATTGCAACGTGATTGACGTGGAGCTGCACCTTCAAACCATTTGGGGTTGTGCCTCCCAGCCTGGGCAGACAGAGTCACGCTGGCACTGCTTGAGCTGGTGTGGATGCTACGAGCAGAGCTAGCACCAGTCTGTCTACCCGGGTTGGGAGGCCCGTTCCCAGCCGCTGCATAGACGTACCCTTGGAGAGTGAAGCGGATGCAAAAGGCAGCAGCTTGCTTGCTGCGAGGGGCTTCTCACGGGAGCAAATGACACCAGGGTTCCGGGATGTGCACTGGCTGCCTGCTGATTATGACCTTTAAAGCCCTAAACGGCCTGGGACCAGCCTTCCCACTCCATAGGGTGACCAGATGTCCCGATTTTATAGGGACAGTCCCGATTTTTGGGTCTTTTTCTTATATAGGCTCCTATTACCCTTCACCCCCTGTCCTGATTTTTCACATTTGCTGTCTGGTCACCCTACCGCTCCATGCCATACCTGCACTCAAACTGGCTCCCTCTTGTTACACAAGAGAAGGGGTGACTGGGAGGGCCTCCAAGACTCTGGAACTTGCTTCCTTCCTTGGTTCAAAATAACCTAGATTTGGCCACTGACCAGGCCCAGTGCAGAAGGCCAGTTTGGGGCGATCTCTGGAGAAAGTGCAGGGGGTGCTTCCTAGACGATGAAGGGGACTGGTGGCTGGCTGAGTGCCTATGGAACTTATTTTAATGCTTCTATTTCATTATATTTACAATTAGCTACATACGGGCACCTGGAGCCGTGGACAGGCATTGTTATTATTTTAAATCTACATATAAATCAATGAAAATAAGGAGCAGGGGCATAACTTGGCGGCTTTTGTTTAGTCCATTGTAGATGGCCTGGGAAGAGCTTGTCTCTCAGCAGGGAGCAGGCTGTCTTGATACAGATGGCATCAGAGCCTCTGCCGCTTAGAGACACTTTCCGCCCCCAGGGGGCGCTATGCAGCGGTTGGTGTGTGGTGCAGAGACCAGAGGCTATGGGGATGGGCTCCCTGAAGAACCATCACAAGGACAGACTTCACATGCTCCCCCCTCTGCTAGCCCAGGCACTCCGAAGGCACCAGGAGGTAGCGCACAAGGGGAGGCTGTTTGCCCCAAGCACAGACCTAGAGGGGAGGCTGGGCCAGTGCCCCCCAGCCAGGCAGCCTGCCCAGCGCCTCCCCTGCCGGTGATCTGCCCCTACCCCGTCCCCGTCCCGCCGGTGCCCCCTGGTCTGTTGGACTCATTAAGTCTCTCGGCTCCTGGCTCAGGCCAGGGAAAGCAGCAGCCCCGGCGCCCGCCCGCTCAGCGACCCGCGTTCCCCGCCGGGCAGAGCCCGGCGCCCCACGCCCCGGCCGGAGGGCTGAGCCCCGCTGCGGGTCACGGGGCATCTCGCCCGCCCAGAGCCCCAGCCCGGTGCAGCAGAGGCAGGGGCCGCCCAGAGCCCGCCCGCCCGCGGAGCGCCAGGAAAAGCCAGTCCCCCGCCAGGCAGAGCAGTACCGTGTCTCCGGGCTGCCCGCGTCCGCCCGCCGAGCTCCGGAGCGAGCCGAGCTGAGCTCTCCGCCGCCCCGGGGCTGCCACTGGCAGTAACCCTGCGCCGGATGCGTGGCCTCCCTCCACCCCTTCCCCCTCATTGGTGCAAGCCAGAGAGT
Organism: Chrysemys picta bellii; assembly: GCF_011386835.1. Lineage (NCBI taxonomy): Eukaryota > Metazoa > Chordata > Testudines > Emydidae > Chrysemys > Chrysemys picta. The sequence continues at coordinate 28,375,120 of NC_088805.1, forward strand.
GGAGAAAAAAACAAAGTTTGAGGGGTGGACTCGCTTTCCCGTTATCCGGTTCCTGGAAGGTGGATTCTTCCTGCAAACTTTCCCTCGGCCCCTGGCATCCTCCAGCCCGCCCCCGTCCACGCCTCTCCCCACGTGGCGCAGGCCAGGCGAAGAAAACCTGGCGTCTCGTTCCCCCGGGGAAAGGTGCGCCCGAAACTCAGCCACTGGCCCTGGCCCCTAGTGCTCGGGAAACATCAAATCCCGCCGGCTGCGGTGGATTCCGCCTTCCCCAGCCAGGGGGGAAACTTTCCTGAGAGTCCGTGCAGCGTCCGGGGGGGTTACCACGTTCTCAGCCGGCCACTAACAACAGCTGGGGGGACTTGAACGTGCCGATCCCGTTATTACTCCCCACTGCTGCTGTTTGCTGACGTCGTGTGCGCTTCACTCTGCTGCAGGACAGTGACCATAACCTGGTCTGTTCCACTCCACTGCCTGCTTCGCCTGCCCGGGTTGGGCTGCAGCCGTTTCAGGGGAAGGCAATCCTGTTTTCATTTAGATACAAACACAATTTATAGTTGTGTGATTTATTTTAATAGCTTTTAATCTCTCCCTGACACTTTCCCCTTAATTCTTGGTCACGGATCAGGACTATGCCCAGTGCGGGAGGAAACGCTCTCGTCTTTTCTGTTCTGTTCCAGTTGTTGTGCTCTACCCTTCACCGTAGCTGCAAATAAATACATAGGAGTATGTGCAGTATTCCCTGAACTCGGAATGGGAAAGCCCTGGGTTGATGGGGTAAGTGTAATCACTCATAGCGGCTACTGTGTCTGTTACCTCCGATTCCCCTCCCCTTTATTTAAATACTAGTAGAGCTCCGTCTGAACAATGGCTAGCCAAGGTACCTATAAACTATCGTTTAGAAATTGAGGAATGCTACTGAGTTCAAGCTTGTAAATAAATAAGCCACAAAAGATCCTCAAGTTTCCCCTCTTGGGATAGAACGAGCGAGCAAACAACACGTGATAATGTCGGTCAGGTCACTTAAGGCAGTGGGTCTCAACCAGGGGTAGGTACGCAGAGGTCTTCCTGGGGGTACATCAACTCCTCTAGATATGTGCCTAGTTTTACAACAGGCTCCATAAAAAGCTCTAGCAAAATCAGTACAAACTAAAATGTTATACACTGACTTATTGATACTGCCCTATATACTCTACCCTGACATGTAAGTACCATATTTATATTCCCATTGATTTATTTTATAATATGGTAGAAATTAGAAAGTCAGCAGTTTTTCAGAAATAATGCGCTGTGACCCTTTTGCAATTTTGTCTCTGATTTTGTAAGCAAGTCGTTTTTCAGCGAGGTGTAACCTGAGGCTGCGCAAGACAAATCCGACTCCTGAAAGAGGTTCAGTAATCTGGAAAGGTTGAGAGGCACTGACTTAGTGCACTACTGGAAGGCACTCAGAAAAGGGGATGAGCCAAATATAGAAGCTACAATCTCTGCCACCAGAGTTCACTATAGTCTTGTCTACACTAGCATTTTAGATTCTACTGTGGAACAATGATCAATTCTAGCTATATTGTTGGCTGAGACAAACAAGTATGTAGGAAGTCGGGAAAATGGAATAAAGAACATGGGATTGTTTTGCATAAAAAGATTTACATATGCAAATCCTAGTCAATCAGTAGCAATAATCACAACTCACCACTTGCCTAACCAGTCTGAGAGGAGGGTTTTCTATATCCATTCCGGAGGAGGCCAACTAACCTGGAGTGTAAGGGGGTAACTCCCAGCCAAAATCTGAAAAGCTCTTCCCACACTGAAGGGTCAGCATGGGAGACAGCACATAGATGTTTGTGGAAGAAGCAGGTGATCCTATTGGCAGAGTTAAGGCAGAAGCTGCTCTCATGGTAATAGGATGGATAAGGAGAGTGGAGTTCTACTGTGAAAGTCTGTAACAGTTAAGATAAGTTTGATTCCTTTAGCTTTCCTTCCGCTGCTGAATAAATGTTAGGTTTTTAAGTATCATACCCTCTGTATCACTCCCCTCAATCCAACTTTTTTGTTATTTTTTAATCACTGACATTTTTCACTTTCAGGCCTTACAGTTCCATAGCAAAAAAATGTTTTACTACAAGAATCGCTTCACACTATATACCAGGGGTTCTCAAACTGGGGGTCGGGACCCCTCAGGGGGTCACGAAGTTATTACAGGGCAGAGTCGCGAGCTGTCAGCCTCTAGCCCAAAGCCCACTTTGCCTCCAGCATTTATAATGGTGTTAAATATATTAAAACATGTTTTTCATTTATAAGGGGGAGGGGCGCACTCAGAGGGTTGCTATGTGAAAGAGGTCACCAGTATAAAAGTTTGAGACCCACTGCTATATACTAAATGGAGCTTAACTAAGCAGACATGCATTTGGTGGAACAGTGTACCATGCAAACACACCTGTTTCTTTTAAGTGACATTTATTGATTTGATAACAAGCTTTAACCTATAAATGCCACTGACATGCAGACAAGGCATGACATTAAAGCATGAGTCTATGCAGAGATCAGAATTCAGCTGCTGACAATGTGTGCAGATTAATTCCGCAAAGTAGTCCAAGGTGTGGGGGTCAAAAGGATTACACAAGTGTAAACCATATAAAATTAGGCCATGATTAACCCATCTCACTTTACAGACCCCATGCTTCATCAGAAGTCTTGAAGAATCCTCTTCTTAGATTGTTCCCCTCCCCCCCCCTTTAAGCCAGGCCTGGTTTTGGAATAGCAGCAGGTGAGCTTGGAAAGATATTAAGGGAATGTGTCTACTGTTCTCCTTTGTTGGAATAAATCTGAAATAGTCTCACTGAAGGAAAATAAATCCCCCCTCATTTTGCTCTAGCTGTTCTCTAGTCCAATGGTCTCCAAACTTTTTTGCCGCTCCAAGAAGAAGAAAAAAAAAAAAGCACTTGGACTCCCACCCGAACTGCCGAAGCGGCGCTGCTCCGGCAGCGCTCCTCATGCCGCGCACCCTGGAGGATCCTCTTGCACACCCCCCTTTGGAGACCACTGCTCTTGGCAAATGAAATAAAATCTCCACAAAGTTAACTTCTAATGAAAAAGTCAAACTCACCCTCTCCTTGGAAATATTGTTTAACAAACGTTCAAACAGTGCCTGGGGGCAAAGAATTTTAATATTTAGTTTACAGTTTCAAAATGCTTCCTTTAAGTTCCAAAAACGTAGGCCCTCTGCCCTCTTAAGATGAAGGAGACTCTGTTAGCTGTAACAGTTTAATATTATTTCCAGGTGATGGGGTCAATCTATTATTCCATCCAACAGAAGATAGGAGTGGTAGTACCTTGCCCCACAACATCTACTTGCACAAAGAAAGCACGGAGGAGGGGTAGAAGAGACTGAGGCTGAAATTCTGGCCCCACTGAAATCAATGGGACAGGATTTCACCCTGGGAATTTCCCTCCATCTACACATTTTTACCCCACTTGTGTGCAGAAAGGAAGCTCTGTTGTTCAGAGCAGAGTGCCACACAATTATAAAGGAATTTCAGAAGTTGGAGATGAAAAAAAACGACTCCCTGTCAATTGTAGCTCACCAATTCCCCTTTCCTTTTTCCCTGCTATGAGAACACTGGGATAGCACTACAGTGATCTGAGCCAAAAGAGGTCTTTCTAATACAGGATAAATCTAGTCCAGGGTCAGCCAGGTAATCATGAATTAGAGTGGATTTATTTGACAAGGTCCTGGCACTTATTAGCACAGTTGTTGAGGTGATGAGCTTATCAGGGTGATTACACACCCAAGGCTTCATTTTCAGAAGATGCAATAAATGAATAACCCCATGATCCATGTGTTCATGAAAGAGCACAAGGTGTGAGTCTTCATAGAATATCAGGGTTGGAAGGGACCTCAAGAGGTCATCTAGTCCAACCCCCTGCTCAAAGCAGGACCAATCCCCAGACAGATTTTTGCCCCCACTCCCTAAATGGCCCCTTCAAGGATTGAACTCACAACCTTGGGTTTAGCAGGCCAATGTTCAAACCAGACTGTTAATAGCACCGTCAAACAGGGCAGGGAGGCCATTTGTATCCTAGTCCTGGGGAGGAACACAGCCATCACACTTGTGATGAGAGATACCCAGTGAGGATAAACAGCTAAAGGAGGCCATAAATAATTGAGCATGGAAGATGAAAAGCATAGCAACAAAACTGGAGCCGCTGAAGCACAACAGTCTAACAGTGAAGCTACCTTATCCTAAAGCCAATCACTCGTAAATGTTTTCCCAGTGTCTATACTGCCTGCGGTTTAAACTCCCACATGGAGTAAATGAAGTCTTTGATGCAACAGGGAATCTTCATCCAAACTCTTATTGTTAATACAAAAGTTCATTAACTGTACATTTTTTGCAAGACTTTCCTCAGTTCCTCCCCCTTCTGGGGAAGTATGAGAACAAGTCTCCAGTATTAACTGGTTTTAAACCAAACTACCGGTATATAAATGCTTGCTTCCACATGTATCCCTTTTGCTGGCATTTAATCCATTCACGGCATTGGGAGTCACTTTAGAAATGTTGCTAGAGTGGAAATTCATTGTTGGACTTTCATCATCACCTGACAAATTAGGGCTGTCAAGGGATTAAAAAAATGAATCATGATTAATCACGCAATTAAAAAAACTAACCGTGATTAATCATGATTAAAAAAATTAATCTCGATTAATCGTGCTGCTAAACAATAGAAAACCATTTATTTAAATATTTTTGAATGTTTTTACTTTTTCAAATATTTTGATTTCAATTACACAGAATACAAAGTGTACAGTGCTCACTTTATTACAAATATTGCACAGTGAAAAACGAGAGGTGAATTGAAAAATACTAGTAAGAGTACTGTAGTGCAATCCCTTTATCATGAAAGTTGGACTTACAAATGTAAAATTATGTACAAAAAAATAACTGCATTCAAAAATAAAACAAAGTAAAATTTTAGAGCCTAGAAAGTCAACTCAATCCTACTTCTTGTTCAGCCAATCGCTCAAACAAATTTGTTTACCTTTGCAGGAGATTATGCTGCCCACTTCTTGTTTACAATATCACCTGAAAGTGAGAACTGGCATTCGTATGGCACTGTTATAGCTGGCATTGCAAGATATTTACATGCCAGATGCGCTAAAGATTTGTGTGTTCCTTCATGCTTCAACCACCATTTCAGATTCCATGCTAATGACAGGTTCTGCTAGATAACAATCCAAAGCAGTGCAGACTGACGCATGTTAATTTTCATCATCTGAGTCAGATGCCACCAACATAAGGTTGATTGCCCTGTAGTTTCCGCATCAGAGTGTTGAGCTTTTAAGACGTCTGAAAGCATGTGCCACACCTCGTCCCTCTCAGATTTTGGAAGGTATTTTAGATTCTTAAACCTTGATTTGAGTGCTATACCTATCTTTAGAAGTTTCACATTAGTATCGTCTGCGTTTCATCAAATCTGCAGTGAAAGTGTTCTTAAAATAAAAATGTGCTGAGTCATCACCTGAGACTGCTATACCATGAAATATATGGGAGAATGCAGGTAAAACAGCAGGAAACATACAATTCTCCCCAAGGAGTTCAGTCATAAATTTAATTAACGCATTACTTTTTTAAAGAGCATCATCAGCATGGAAGCATGTTCTCTGGAATGGTGGCCGAAGCATGAAGGGGCACACGAACGTTTAGCGTATCTGGCATGTAAATACCTTGCGATGACGGCTACAAAAGTGGCATGCAAATGCCTGTTCATTTCAGGTGACACTGTAAATAAGAAGCGGACAGCATTATCTCCCGTAAATGTAAACAAACTTGTTTGTCTTAGCAGTTGGCTGAACAAGAGTGGACTTGTAGGCTCTAAAGTTTTATATGGTTTTGTTATTGAATGCAGTTATGTAACAAAAACAGCTACACTTGTAAGTTGCACTTTTATGTTAAAGAGATTGCACTGCAGTACTTGTATGAGGTGAATTGACAAATTCTGTTTCTTTTGTTTATCATTTTTACAGTACAAATATTTGTAATAAAAAATAATATAAAGCAAGCATTGTACACTTTGTATACTGTGTTGTAATTGAAAAATATATATTTGAAAATGTAGAAAACATCCAAAAATATTTAATACATTTCAGTTGGTATTCTATTGTTTAACAGTGTGATTAAAACTGCAATTAATTTTTTTGAGTTAATCGTGAGAGTTAACTGCAATTAATCGACAGCTCTACTGATGATAATACCACTTTACTTTTTCAGAGCATGGTAATTTATTAAACCCAACGTAGCCCTTATGAAGTAGGCAAATATACATGATCATCATAATTTTACAGATGCAGAAACTGATGCATTGAGAAGTTAAGTGACTTGCCAAAATCCACACAGAGCTGAGGCAGAGCCAGAATTTGACCTCATGAGTCTGACCCCCACCACTGCATTCACTCCACAGACTAGACCACCACCACCACAAGCACGTATATACCTTTACTTCCCAAACCAGAACAGGAAGAATACTTCCACGTTCAGTTACTACACAGTTAAAATAAAATAAAAGAAATATCTAGATCCACTAAGTAGCAGACAGAACATTGTATGTTCTATTGTTTAACAATTTACTACATGTCTATTTCCATGGCCTGTAGGCACACCAGAGACATTGAAAACAAAATATGTCCTAGTATTGTCCCCGCAATGGCAGTAATAGTACTAACCTCAGCCTCACAAGACAGGGAACAATTGTTAGTCTTAGTCTCAGGTCAAGCAAATCCTTGGAGAAAATGATCAACCTTAGATCATGGGGTCAGCAAGTTTACATAAGAATGGCCATACTGGATCAGACCAAAGGTTCATCTAGCCCAGTATCCCGTTTTCTGACAGTAGCCAGTGCCAGGTGCCCCAGAGGGAATGAACAGAACAGGTAAGTTTGAACTAGGCATAGCTCCAGCATGTCTAGTTACTTGCACAGTATTCTAAGAGTACATGATACTCTATAGGCAAGGTCTCTGCCCCCACTGTATCTGCAGTTTAAACAAGCAGCAGTTTCCTATCTGAGGATCCTCCACTGAGAACACCTTGTATCCATGCCTCAAGCACCGCAGCTATAGTAGTAGTGTTCTGGGAGAGGTGCAATCAGGGTAGTCAAATCCAGATCCAAATAGAGTTTTTGATATTGCCTCCAGAATGCCCTTATTTCCAGCTATACTTGATTAATATTGTTCAGAAGGCCAAGTTCTGCCCTCAAGTGCACTGCACACACTATATCTAAGGGCAAAGTTCTTGGTTTTGTGCTTGGTTTTAAACTATTACAGGATATTATCAACCTAAGGCCTAGTCTTCACTTACCGGCTGGTCCGGAGGCACGCAATCGATGTTCTGTGATCGATTTATCGCGTCTGGTTAAGACGCGATAAATCGATCCCGGATCGATCCCGGAAGTGCCCACAATCGGCGCCGGTACTCCAGCTCTCCGAGAGGAGTACGCAGCGTCGACGGGGGGAGACTTCCGGCCGCGTCTGGACCCCGGTAAGTCCGGACTAAGGTACTTCGAATTCAGCTACGTTATTAACGTAGCTGAATTTGCGTACCTTAGTCCGAAGTCCGGACTAAGTGGGGACCAGCCCCAAGATTCAAGGCCCTGCTGACGTTAATAGCTTAGTAGGAGTCTGGGTGAAGAGAAACAGGGGAAATGAAAGGTGCTTCATTGTAGAGAATGTGCTCTCTGGAATGAGATGCTAAACCAAGAGATCCATCTTGTTGTTTGTTCAGATAAGTTAAATATGATGCACCATTATCCAAAACAGTACTCCAAGGAATTGATTAAAATGTTCTCACAGAACATTAGACTGGATAACAACTTATTCAAATTAATAGCCTTATATTAGACTTAGGAAGGCAGTGTTACCTAGTAGATAGAGCACTAGATGGGGACTAAGGATCTGGGTTCTATTTACAGCTCTGCCACAGGCCTTGGGCAAGTCATGTCACTCTGTGCCTCAGTTTCCCCATCTGTAAAATGGAGGATGATGATATTGACCTTCTTTGTAAAGCATCTTGAGAGCTACTGCTGAAAAGCTCTGTATAAGAGCAAGGAATGCTTAGTAGTGGAGAAAAGGCCCAGCTCCTAGCTAACTCTGAGTAACTTCTACAAAATTACCAGAAAGAGGTAGCACTTTGATGCAAATTTCTAATATAAAAACCGCCATAAAATTGACTCAGTTCGGATGATCTGCTACTAACAAAAGCAAAGACTGTTACCCCATCTGTAAAATGCAGGTAATGTTGCGGAACTTCTTTATAAAGCGCTTTGAGCTCTAAAGACAAAAAGTGCTAAGAGCGAGCTAGGTATTATTATGCTAGTGCTTCTTTCTGACCCATTTCAAAACAGTAGTTTTAGAAAGTACACAACTGAAATCAAATATCTTACAGCAGAGGTGGAGTCACCATCACTAGAGAGTTTTTAAAATTAGATACCTTTCTAAAAGATGTACTTTCCTACAGCTTGTACGTGCAGGGGCTTGGGCTAGTCCTGGGTGTCCTTTCAGGCCATGAGGTCGTCCCCATCACCAGGTATCATCTAATCTAACTTCCCTATTTTGCTACTTCAAAGCTACTTAAACTGCTTCGGAGTCACGTAGGAACAAACTTGTTCAGGGGTCTGGTGACTGCCCAAATCTGGCTCTTCACAAGAGGAAGTGAAGACATTGCAGTTTTTAATCAGGAACTGACAGCACAAACCTGCAAGCTACTCTTAACTGTCATTAACAAGACACAAGGGGAAGCTTCTCCCATGCCCAGAAAATGCAGGGCTTTATAGATAACCAGCACTCTGAACTACTCTGAGGCTTGGTCTACACTAAACCCCCAAATCGAACTAAGGTACGCAACTTCAGCTACGTGAATAACGTAGCTGAAGTCGACGTACCTTAGTTCGAACTTACCGCCGTCCAGACCCGGCAGGCAGGCTCCCCCGTCGACTCCGCGTACTCCTCGCGGCGAGCAGGATTAGCGGAGTCGACGGGGAGCACTTCTGAGTTCGATTTATCGCGTCCAGACTAGACGCGATAAATCGAACCCAGAAGTTCAATTGCCTGCCGCCAAACCAGCGCGGTAAGTATAGACAAGCCCTTAGAAATTATCAGTAGCCAGTCTAATAGCAAAGATTAAGCTGACTATAGCATTCTGCATAAAATGAAGTCAAGAGCACTTGGGACTAGAATGAATCATACTAATTGAGCCTGGAGATGACAAAAGCATGAACTATAGTAAGGTCTGGATAGGAGGTAACCTTTAGAGCATATGTAGATGGAAATAAGTATTACAAGCCACCAGTGACACCTGCAAATCCTGAAATAATTAACTTTGTAATAGTTAGGGCCACTGAAATCACCATTGTCCCAAGATGAAGGAAACCTACACACAACAGTGGTACTAGGTACCTTTAAGTACATTTTAAAACTCCTAATACAAAACAACTTTATCATTTACCCTCACTGCCAAAGAACAGAACATTTGTATTTTCAATCTCCAAATAATTTAGGATTTTAAAATTCAGTTACTGATGTTTAGAATACACGGATTATTTCACATTCTAGATTGTTACAGATATACTTGCTCTTTAAGATGAACTTTAGGAGAAACTGTTCCTCTATCTGGTAAGCAGCATTGTTACTTATTTTAGTTCCCTTATTAGGCATCATATATCCTGGTTTATAGATTATTTCTTCCCTCCCCACCCCACTCATTTTCAGTAGTGCCTTTAGTAAAGAATAATTTATCTTCCTTGTTGCTCTTGGTGGCAATAATCAGTCAGTCTAGACACTAAACATGAGCCAAGTGACCAGTTCCAGGCAGATGATGTTACAGAAGTTTTGTTCATAGTAGAAAAATGTAATTTCCAGGAGATACAGGAAGTTACTGTTTGGGGACTGGAGTTTCCAGTAGTTATAGTTCCCTAATTCATAGTTTAATAGAATTTAAGGCCAGAAGGGACCATTAGATGTTGTCTGACCTCTATCACACTGTTGAATTTCACCCAGATAACCCTATATTAAGCCTATTGACTTCAGTTAGACTAAAGCATTCCAAATCCTTAAGAGGTTAAACTGTTGTGTGCCACAGGCAGAAAACAGGAGACACCACAGTGTCACCATTGCCTTAGGCCCCTGCAATAGCAGAGAACCGATTAGGTGAAGTATGCCCAGATGATCCTAGCAGTCAATTCATGCTCCAGCGGAAGAGAAGCAACTGTCAACATCTATGTCTGACCTGGGGGGAAATTTCTTCCAGATTCAAAATCTGGCAGTCAGTTTAAGATTGAGAGACTATTTGGGGGCAGCTGTCACAGATTCACAGGGTCAGTGCTATGCCCCCAGCCTTTGAACAGTCGCCAGGAGTACCTCTTTAGTGGGGAGGGGGAAGGTTGGTCACACCCTGAGCAAGACTCACCAGGCAGGCATCTACATAATAGGATAAGATTTGTTGTACCCACCTCCAGGCAAGGCCCACCACGTCTGGCACACCATCTTTATCTGTGGAGAATTTGTTTCTTTCAAGGAATGTAAAACACACCCTGGATACATGTTGCCAATTATGCATAAAAATAAAAATCTTTCAAGACTGCTGCAGGTAACCAGCTGAAGCCTAAGTTTTGATTATAGGCATTGTCAATGCAGAGTTGCCAGTGTTGTAAGTGTACTGAGGGCAATGTAGGCAATCCTGTTCTCCTCATGGGTCATGAAGGAAAGGTGATGGGGAGGACCTCATGGCCTGAAAGGACACCCAGGACTAGCCCAAGCCCCTGCACATACAAGCTGTAGGAAAGTACATCTTTTAGAAAGGTATCTAATTTTAAAAACTCTCTAGTGATGGTGACTCCACCTCTGCTGTAAAATATTCCAATGTTTAATTATCCTCACTTCTAGGACATGGTATCTTATTTCAAGGCTAACTTCAACTCCCAGCCAGTTGGCCTGGTTATGTCTGTCAACACAAGTGAAGAGCTCCCCCCATTAGATATCTTGCATGTGTCAGTACCTACAGTACATGTTTTTAATCAAGCCACCTCTTAACCGTCTCTTTGCATAAATTGAGCTCCTTAAGCCTCACATCCTAAGACTAATTTTCCAGGTCTTGGATAACATTTGTTATCCTCCTTTGAGCTTTCTCCACTATTTCCACAATCTTGAAGTCTTCTTGTAGCAGTCTTACCAGTGCTGTCACAGGCCTTCAAGAAGTCCATGTATACATCAACATAGCTGCCTTTATCAACCAGAGTTGTAATTTTGTCCACAGAGACTAAATGGATTTATTTTCTACTCCCCTATTCAATGCGAGTAGAAAATAAGTTGTAAATATTACAAGGTTAAAACACATGTGGTATGATAGGAACTTCACCCTGAGATTTTCCTAATCAAATATCCATTCTGACTTACATTAAGCCAGGGCTACATGACCCAACTCTACTGGAGGAAATCTCATCAGGCAAATGGCTCCCATCTGTGATGTAGTAAGGCTGTGTGATAGGGCACTATGGGGCCATCTATTTAACTTAAAGATAGGAGCAAGAAGCCTCCATTCTTGGTTCCCATGTGTTCTAGTAAGAGACAAGCTCAAGTCTGAGCAATACTCAACAGGGACATGCAATATTTAAGACTATATTTTAACTGTCTTAGCTAGTGCTCACCATATTACTCCTGTATTAGCACTTTATCCCATTAGACGGGTGTAAACAGAGATCGTGCTGAAGGGCATAACAGGGAGAAGCGATGAGCCTCAGTAGATGCAAAGACTTACCATGATGGGCATGGCATAAGAACCGTGCCTTGGTACAAGTTCCCTTATACAAAATTGACCAGGGAAAAAAAACCTGTCACTACTGCTTCTTATGGAGAAGGTATCTGTAAGGCAGAACAAGAGCCAATGGCTAGAAGTTACAACCAGACAAATTAAAGTTAAATTTTTTGCCTTATTGCGAACAGCTAGGGTGATTAGCTATTGGAACAAGCCACCAAGGAAGTGGTGGATTCTCAATTTGTTGGAGTCTTCAAATCAAGATTAGATGACTCTCTCAAATATATGCTTTCCTCAAATGCAAGTTATTGGGCTCAATGATCCCTTCAGTCCTATCTGCTGAGTCCAGTCCCCTGCTATCTCAGCCAACCCCCATCATATAATCCCTTTCAGATTGGGGTAACAATGAAGTTCTTCAGTCTGACTCTTGATCTAATGATTCCTTCTGTCCTTAAAATCTATGAATCTAACATTCACAGTGATGGAGACTTGTTCTGTAATTACACAGCCAGATAACCATAGACTTAGATATGAGATAAGAGTTCTTCCTGACAAAGCTGTTTGAAAGAAGGCTGGCGATAAAGGACAAACTAGTTTATTCTACTTTTAAAATCCTACTTTGCAAGCTCTTTCAGAAAAAAAGTGTGGTGTATTTTCCCCATTAGCATTCTTATCTGGGAACTTCATCACCAGGAATTTACTATCATTTAAAGCTTTTGGGTTTAACTATAAACCTACATTCCTTCTCAGATTATACTGTTACTAAATGGAAATACCATTATACTAGTAAAGACTACTGAAGATATGAGGCCAAGTTTTGGGTTGCAAAGGTGAAACTGGGGGCGGAGTTCCAACGAGTCTGAAGTTTGAGGGGAAAGCAAAATAGCACACTTCAAAGCTGCAGGAAGATCTTACAGCACATTCTTTCCCCATTCCAGTGGAAAGCGAACAAAACTGTCTAGGAGTTGTGTTGCAGCCATCCTGATCTATGGAAGACATTATAAATATTTACGCTGCCTGTATTTTCAGTGACAAATTTAGAACTTAGATTTACTTGTACACTATACTGGATCTACAGGAGTGTGTCTAGCAAGTTAGTCTGACAGCACAACTCTCCCATCTTGCTTTTAATTGGGAGGCACTCAAGTTTTACAGGTAAGCATGATGGATCTATATCAAGACCTTCCCTTTAGAAACATACCTCAGGTGTGTGAAGCTCAGACATAATTCCAAGTCGAGTTTGTGGGTTTCCAGATCAATTTATTGATCTAATTTAGCCAAATCTTCTGATAACTCTGGTGTGTATTGTGCTGATAAATAGACACTGAGAAGATTTAACAATTTCTTCATTTAATAAAGTGAATTATTTTCACTACATGGTATTGTACACTGTCATCTGTTCAAAAAAAGATTAACAGTTTTGTTTTTAAAAACAAGACTTAGATTTGTATAAACTGGTGAACAGAAATAACTCCTGTGCTTGGCTGGTTAGCAAGTTATTTTCTACACTTCTTTGCAGAAGCAAGTTTTAGGCCAGAAATGGACAAATTCTCAGGTAGATCCAGAACCATTTCCACAAGTTACTGCTTTCTGGAACTGGCTGCCACAGGACAGCTGTAACTGTAAGAAGGTTCACTCAATAGAATATATTGAAATTGTACAAAACGTTGTTTACCTTTACCATTAATAGCACAAACAGCACAGCATTACAACTTGCTATTTAAAGTCAAAACTTCCTTTTATCTCCAAGAGAAAGGCATGAATGTAAAGCCCTGCCAATTCATCTTGATGGGTTGTGTAGATACAGCTTTTTAAACAGAAACTTTGGCTTCAGGAAAGAGACACAAACATTTAAAATAATGGCTTTAATTTTCATTTAAAGCATATGGGAGGGGAAGTGTGCTTTAATTAAATATACATCATACCAGTGATGCTGGTCAGGTTGAGGATTATTTCTTATGTTGACAGCAATAAAACTAATGTGTACATGACAAGACATTAAAAGAAAAGCAATCCCTTTAAAACAAATTTTTAAAGTAAAAAAAGTTCACAGTGGTATAAACAGTATGTAACTTCAGACAGTAACAAATTTCTAATCTCACAGCACACTAGTGCCCTCTTTAGTTCCTAAAGAAGAAAACAAGCATTTACACTACTCATTGTACAGATTCAAAAAAGTCAGTTGTACAATTACCCATAATGACAGGATAAGATGCTGTGGAGTGTACAGCTGTAACACCGACATAAGGGAAGTTTTAAAAACTCTTCTTGGGAGGGGAGAAAAGTCTTTCATTTGCTGTTACAACCAGCAAATGCCATTCATTAAATCAAAATGAAAAACCACAAACACGTTATCTATTTTGAGCAAGCTGAACAGTACACGTTACAGTTTTAAAAATGGAGGTTATATACTATAATACAAGTCCCAACTAGGCAGTACCAAATTTACTATTTCTTTGCTTGTTTTGTGATCATACCCCTTGGTGGCGTTACAGGTCTGCTAGCATTAGGCTTCTTTTTCTCTGCAGGTTTCAAAATCTGAAAAGACAATTCAATCATTTACTATGGTGATTTAGCCAGCAAATAACTAGCCAGCCAATCTGCTAATTTGCTTGTAAAAACCATCATACAGGTGACCATTATGAGTAATGTCAGCCAGCAACTCTGCATGCTCAATGCTAGGAGTAGTGTGCTCCCTGCCCACCTAACAGTTATGCTAGTACTAGACCAGATGATCTGGAATCACATGACAGTAAGAATCAGGAAACAGATGAGACTTCAGTTGGAAAAATCTAATTCAAGGTGAGAAGCATGCTCTACTTTATGTCAATGTGGACAGAACCTAAATACTTTCTGAGAAGAGAAAGGGTGACTGAACTGAATGTAGCCTTTCCAGCCACCTTTCACATTTGTAAAAATCTATTTGCAGTGAAAAATATTTCTATAATAGTACTTTTTTTTAATTAATAAAAAAGCAAATTCATTAAAGGGCAAAATCTTAAGGTACTGTACCTGAAAAGAGCACATTAGAGTTTCATCCACACTCATCATGGCACCAGCATTGTCAAATTCTCCACAGTAATTTGGGGCAGAAAACAGAGTTACCAATTGCCTTTTTGCAAAGAACTCATACCCATCTTCAACCACCTTTAATAGAAAAATAGCTCTATTAGAGTAGAATAATTTCTTACCAGTCATATAACTATTTCTCAAATGACATGCATCTAAGTTAGCCCACATACAGCTGTGAGATGGTATGACTGTATCACAGACAGCTGTGGAAGAGCCATTTAAGCCTAGACAACAGAAGTTCTAAACTAAGTAGATCAAAACAGAATTAAGAATGGATACAAGGCCCACTCCTGCAGTGTGAACTAATAGCAATGAAATTATGGGACTCTGCTGAGGCACTAGGATCCCACTGGGAGATCAGGGCCATGGATTGTACTTGTAAAATTAAAATACCTGATGAGCTCTACATATAAGATCCAAATCATGTTTATGGAGAAACTTTGCAACCACTTCAGCACCAAATGTGAAGGACACTCCTCTGTCATTTTCACCCCATCCTAAGACGTCTTTGTCAGGGTCAGACCATAACAGATCACAAAGAAGACCCTGATCTGGTACATCAGTGGGGCGCATAATTCGTCGAATCTGTTCCATTGACTGAAGGTCTGGCGACAGGCCTGTCAGGAGTTTTAAGATGTATAAATGATTAGTGTTTTACTCAAAGTATGTTCCACACATTAACAAACATTTTGAATCACCTATTAAGACACAAAAAGTCTTAAAGTCCATCTTGTTGATTTGCTGGTGGCGATTAGTATCTAAAGTTTTATGGTGATTCTTGATTTTTATCCAATTTTAAAAGCTCTCTGTAACAGGGTGGTCTGTCACCATCAAGAAGCAGTGGGGCCCAGAGCCAGCCAACCCTATTCCATGACATGGCCTCATTAAGGAAAAAAGTTCAAAGGAGTGGTATGCAAGCCAGCAAATGACCACCAGGTGTTATACAGGTACCTCTTGAACAGGATAAAGGCCAACTGTCAGGGGGCGGGGGAACGAGAAGAAGAAATGGGGGGGGGGGGAGGGAGGAGCCTGGTGAGGAGAAGCCTGACTGCTGAAATACAGCACAGCCCAACAAGGAAGGCTAAAACCCCCTTAACTAAGGGGAAGGAACCAAGTGGCCTACAAGCATGAACTGGAAGTCTCAAGTGGGACAGGTTGGGTGTGAAGGGCTAAGAGACACACTATTGTAGAACAACTTAATAAATTAGACTCCAAGAAGGGGGACATTACTTTAAGTACCCCAGGCTGTAAATGAATTATTGGGAGAATCAGGAAGGGAACTGAGTGCAGGGTACTTTGAAGGGCCACACCATGCCACAAAGAGGTGTAAGTGACTTGTCTTCACAGCTTTACGATTTAGCAGAAACAGTTGCCTATTGTGCATGTTCACATATTTAGGTAGAAGGATGAGAAAGGTCACTTCCGCATTTTACAGAATACATCATTCTCACTGCTTAATATTTGTGAACACCTACAAAGTGTGCCTTTAAGACAAACTGAAAGATATTTAAATAGTAGAAAGAATACTGTACTTGTCAGATTGTTCAGGCATAGTAACATGAAATACTAAGATGGGGAGATAGTGTTACAGTAACTTAGTATAAGTAATATTCATACTATTTTTCACTGTAGTATCTAGATAAGCTATAATTGTTGCAAATTATAGACAGATACCAAGAGTTGCAATAGGCCATGTATCACTGCTGAGATATGTGGACTGTTTTATACATTAGACCCATTCAGTTACTGAAGTGGTATAAACAGCTGTAAAAAACCTAACCTAAGTACACTTCAAAAAGGGTAAGATTGAGTTTTAGGTGTAGGCTAACCCCTTGGCATGTCCTGGGGGTCCCCCCCAAGGACCAAGAATTTATTGTCCTTTGTAGAATCTATATAGGACTCAGACCATCTATTCGGCAAATTACATAGATTGTCTATTTGAAAGGAGAGGGGAGTGCAGAACAGGAAAAGCAGACCGCCATATATCCCAAATGGTACTAAACTACTTGCTCAATTAAGTATTTCAATGCCTAAAAATACAAGCTCTGGAACTTGCTGCATGACAACTATTTAGGGTTGGTTTACTTAACTTACCCTTCAATATCCAGCTCAACCTCAACCTTCAATATCCAGCTCAGTGCATGAATTAAGCCTCCCATATTCCCCCTGGGAGAACAGGATTCCCAGAATTTCAGCAACGAGGATTAAACCAACAGGGAGTCATTTTCCAACTATGCAAGATGCATAAACACAAACATGGAACTAGCACACCTAGAGGTAAGGGATTAGCAATCACTTGAGTAACCACTAGAGAAGCACCACATACCTCCATGACAGCAGAATATTTTCTCATCCACAATGGCTGCAATTGGTAAACAGTTAAAACAGTCTGTAAAAGTTTTCCACAGCTTAATGTTATATCTTCTTTTACCTACAAAGTTTTAGGGGAAAAAAATAATTAATATGGTCTCCGAATGAGAACTAGAAAGGATCCAACGTTACAATGCTACTATTGCTGTCTTAACTTTGCCATGGTGTAAAAATGAAGCCTACACACACACACACACACAGCTCCTCTTAGACGCAATGCATTTTACTGCTGATGTAAAAAGGTTTTAAGATGTCTCAGACTGTAGCGAATTCAGAAAAGCCAAGTGGCTCTTAAAGGTTTCTTTTGGAGTGATAGGAGTTTCCATGTTGTAGAATGAGACTGACCTTTTACAGATTAGGGCCAGATTCTCTGGCTTGTTCCACTTCCATTGCATTGCTCATACCTTCTCAAACAGGCACAGAGTCAGTTCAACCAATTCCTACTCCCCACCCCACGCAGCCCCAGTATAGGGGCATTTTGGAGTATGCTGCACTCTGAAAATACGTAACTAAAAGACTGTCCGTTGGAAACCACTGTTGACTAGTGTTCAGAGCAGCCTTGAGGCTACTCTCAACTTAGCAGGGACTGTACCTGACATAAAACCAGTCAGAGAATCAGGGAGCTGCAACTGTGTCCCTAACACCCCTCTACTCAACTGTACCCAGTTGAAGCTAAGCTTAGTAGAAAACCTGGACCTAAAATTTAAAGCACATTAAAAAAAAAAAAGTTGTTTTTATACAAGTTATCCTAAGCAGCACCACAGAGGTGCATGCTGTTTTATATAAAAACATCTAAGACTAATGTTGTCCAACAGTGAGTATGTAGAAGATTTAGAAGTCTCATTAATTCATCCAAAGAATGTTCTTGATGAATCAATGTGAGATAAAGTTGGAAGAGACCCCCACTCCCATATGAAGTCTATTGTATTTTGCATTAAAAGTATCACGTAAGCAACTAACAAAGCAAATGACCCACAATACAAATAAGTTTAGGGCAAGATAACATGTTCTCCCCCTATTTTCATTCAACCCTTTAAAAGTGAAGTTATCCAGCCTGTTAGTTTTTTTTTTTTTTTAATTACACCCCAGAAGCCTTTTAAACGTAACTTTAAGTACATTAAAGTTATGATTAACCGAGCACTTGTTTAGAAACATTCTTAGCATAGACCAAATATATTCAGAGAGTTTATTTTGCTTACTGACCCCCTAAAGTTGGGCAACTTGTGTATGGAATTATGCTAAGATTTACATTGTATACTTATGTAGTCTTTGTCCTAAAAGAGCCTAATTAATATAGGAATCAACACTTTCTCCCAATGGCAAGTGACAACAGTACACAGCAACACTGTATGTGACTCAGTTTACCATAAGCTACCCTCAACACCATGGTGAGATACTGGGTCCACACCAACACTCAGGAACAAAGGCCACCTATTGAATCAGCAATGTAATTTCATGGGGCACCTAGGTTTTCCTTTGAGGTCTTCCATCCATACACATACTGTCCATACTGCTCAGCATGCAATATCAAATTAGATCACAGCACAAGATAATATAGGACAAGGTACTGCCGCCATACTAACATTTTGGTATATAAACCTAAATTATCTTTTTCAGAGTTCAGAGGACACCAGTACCCCTCAACTGTATCAAAAGTAGTGGGTTCTTTTTAAACACTTTTAAAGTGTTTTAATAATGAAGAATCATAAATTATGAAGCCAGCTCTATGAGGTTGGGCGAAACAAAACTGTCTTTATTTTCTGCACAATTTGTATCCTTTTTCTCCCCAGAGTATAAAAAGGGCTAAGGGAGTTTAAAACTTAGAGGTAATGGTTTTCCAAGCAAAGTTTATATTTTGAAATAGCATATCACTTTAAAAATCAAATGTGTATATTGTGAACAGCACAGATGAAAAAAATTGTCTTAATGCGTCCACACACAGCCAACAGTGAAGGTCACAAGGCACAATAACTAGGAAAGCTGCACTCATTTCATCAATTCCATTTGAAAGGTTGTGTAATTACTGATCATGTACTACTAGAAAAGTGTTAAAGCAACAAGCGCATCACAGTGTGCTACTGCAGGTCAGTTTCTACCCTGCTTTCATATAGTTTACATGAACATTCTTTTTAAGAGTATTATTGCTGGATGCCAAATTGACTTTGAAGACTGAAGTCCTCTTCATAAAGGATTAGGTTCACCAATGTTTAGAGGACCAGAAGGTCTATGTGCTACTTAAGCCCAATTTTGAAAAATTAAGTGAAGCATAGCCCTTGTGCTCACACCATGCATATTGGTGAACTTCACAGAACAGTCACAGTATGGGTAATAGGAATTCAGCATTCTCCATATTGTATTAGAAGGTAATTCAGTCTTCATGAACCATTCACTCCTTGGCCCCTCTTCTGTCATCCGTAGTAGCAACTGAATGATGTGGATACATTTATACTAAGACCACCAAGATCAAACTTGCCAGTCTGATAGATCTGAACAAGACATGAAAGATTCCACATTCCATTGCCAAACTATGAATATTTAAATCTTAAGAGTGTTCTTTTAATAAGCCAGTAGTGAAGTGGAATCAAAACCTTTACAGTCAGATTTTCAATAAATAAGTCACTTGTCAGCAAGATTATTTTACCAGGAGACAAGAATGCCAGTTACAGTTTTAGTTTAGAAGTAAAACTGCAAGCCAAAGACAAGTCAATTTTAGTATTTACTGTTCCATTAAGAGGCACAAAGATAGCTTCAATTCTCCCCCGCCTCCAAAATATATACAATATTTGAAATGTATCAGGTCCTTACTGTCTTCCATTTGTTGGAAGACCTTGACATGATCTTTGGAAGAGATGAAACATGTCAATCCTGTAATCTGAGCTGCCTCTCTGTGTCCTCTAACGAGAGGGGCAGCAGAGGGTGGATAAAAGCTGATGACTTTAAAAAAAGTGGACTTATTTGAATTAAATACAAGTTCATTTAAAAAAAAACCCTAAAATTACATTTGAATTTAATAATCTTTAAAATCATTTAAATTAAATACAAAAAATATTAAGTAGTACAACGTATCTGCTGCCAAGTTTTAAAGAAAGTCAAACCACTAAAGTGATGGAAGTCACTGACTAAGCAACTGGAACCAGATATAGTTGAAGTGCTAAACCAGCTTTTGGAAAGCAGTAGTCACTTCTACAGGTGCAGAAAGATTTTTCCCTTATTTCAGTTTATTCTGCTAATTGAGTTTTATGACTAGTTCATTTGAAGTTAAGAAACCAACTGGAAGTTGAAAAAAGCAAGGAAGCTTGTTTTTGTCTTCCAATCTATGAAAAAAATAGGTGTGAGGATGAGATCTACTAGGTTGAATCTCGAAAAACATAGGATAGGATCGGACCCAGTATGTTTTAGCTCCACTACAATCCACAAAACTCCTGCTGAACCCTGTAGGTGCCTACATTCATTTGACTCCTATGTTTTTGCTGTAAGAGTTCCCTAGGAGCTTACTGTTTCTGTCTCTGGAATGCACACTACTGCCTCATTCTAGGCGTCTGGAGTCCTATTGCCTACCAAATTCCCAGAGCAATTCCTGAACCAGATAAAGACAGGTATTTGGCCACCTAAGTCATGTATAGGCCCAATCTGGTATGCATGCTCAGAGGCTATTTACAGGATTGGGACTTGTTCAAAATCCAGATGGAGGAGAAAATCGAGCCAACAGAGGTGGCACCTACCTTGTAGGTTTTAGCTAAGTAGTTAGAGCTTGCCTGGGTTGTGGAAAACCCAGATTCAATTCCCCCATTCTCTGTCAGGAGATAGAGGATTTGAACAGGGGTCTCCCACCTCTCAGGAGAATTCTTTAACCAGTGAACTATGAGATATTCTGATGTGGGGCTCCCTCAGTCATGCTATTCCATTGTAGATAAATAATAAAGTGTCTCTGGAGCATGGAAGGGGGAGAATTGAACCTGGGTTTCCCTCATCCCAGGCTAGTACTCTGGGCTAAAAGTTATTAGGTGGGCAGCACCATCACCATGTATGTAAGTTATATCTTTGCTTAAATACATTTTTATAGATATCGTGTACCCTACTGGTTCATGAAAAGCAGCATCAAATTTAGTGTAAAGGCTATATTTAGTTACAAATGGTTACCGGGGGGGCGGGGGGGGGGGGGGAAATCAACCTTTTTAGTTATTTTCCTAAAGAAAGTACAAATGCATATCATGCTGTATCACTATTCAAGTCCTCCTGAAAAGCGGAAATAAGGATCAGCTATTTCTAATGTAAACAGTTTTGTAAAAAGTCAAATCTTGTATTTATTATCTGGTAAGCAGGGTATAAGATAAAAGGACCATTTATTCGCTAAAGGATTTACAATGTAATTACACACACAAGTTTTATACATCAGAGAAAAGGTAAATATTTTTGTGCTGCAATTTAGAATTTCTATCTTATACAAGATTAGATAGGCTTACAATTTGAACTTTAACAGTGTACAGCAGTGAGCGCTGTTAATCAGAGCAGTGATCAAATAGGAATAAAATTATACCAGTCATTCTACACCAGGGGTTGGCAACCTTTCAGAAGTGGTGTGCCGAGTCTTCATCTATTCACTCTAATGTAAGGTTTTGCGTGCCAGTAATACATTTTAACGTTTTTAGAAGGTCTCTTTCTATAAGTCTATAATATATTACTAAACTATTGTTGTATGTAAACTAAATAAAGGTTTTTAAAATGTTTAAGAAGCTTCATTTAAAATTAAATTAAAATGCAGAGCCCCCCAGACCAGTGGCCAGGACCCGGGCAGTGAGAGTGCCACTGAAAATCAGCTCATGTGCTGCTTTCGGCACGCGTGCCATAGGTTGCCTACCCTGGTCTACACAGTACTTTCTATTTTGCTGATCAAACCATAATTAGATCATTGAGGGTACACATTTCCAAGAGGCCACCTGAGCTATGCAAGAGAGAAGCTGTAAGTTAGTACACAGTTCAAATAAAACCAGACTGGGAGAGAATTTTTGTAAGCTAGCATAATTAAGTGCATAACAACCCTCCTCTTCCATCCACCAAAAAACAAATGTTACTTACATTCATCATAAAATCCATAAATTCTATTAATGCTGGCACATTCATGGTTCCCTCTAAGAAGGAAAAAATTCTCAGGATATTTGATTTTGTAGGCCAATAAGAGACAAATTGTTTCTAAAGACTGTTTTCCTCTATCAACATAGTCACCAAGAAATAGATAGTTGCTTTCTGGTGGAAAACCTCCATATTCAAAGAGTCGAAGTAAGTCATAGTATTGTCCATGGATGTCACCTTAAAAACAAAGGCATTCATAAGCGGTGGTACATAAGCGAGACCTTCACGACAATCGCTAACTGACTTGCTAGCCAAATAAAACTTGAGAAAAGCTATATCTATTTTTGATCTCATGTAAAGCTACATGCTGCCCACCACAGATGTCTGAAGAATCAAATGGTCTCTAGTCTATTAGTATGAAAATTATAAACATTCAGCAGTATACAAAGTCACTGAAGTTACATAACCCAGCAAGTTGTGCTGAATGACCAAAGAATTGCTATTTAAGAATATTCATACATATTTTTGAATATCTCAACCC
Organism: Chrysemys picta bellii; assembly: GCF_011386835.1. Lineage (NCBI taxonomy): Eukaryota > Metazoa > Chordata > Testudines > Emydidae > Chrysemys > Chrysemys picta. Next base: position 28,397,965 of record NC_088805.1, read on the forward strand.
AAAAGTTAAAGCTCTTTGTGCCCAATCCTATAGTCTTTACTCAGGTAAACTCCATTCGACTCCACTGAGTTTTGCCTGAGAAAAGATTCTATGATCAAGACCCTTTATTTTGGTCTTAATGCCTCCCGGTGGCATCCATCTGCAGCTTTGCATTTCAGAATGCTGCATATGTAAATATTAGACGATCCCTCCTAGATATAAATCTTGGGTACCATTTATGGATGTGTTAAGAAAGTAACCAGGTTTTTCAAATCCTAGCTGCAAAGTTGGCATGGAAGTGAATGCTACTTTCACTTCTGGTCTAGATTTTTTTTTTTAAATAGAGCATGCCCAACAATCATACTTATAAAGACTACTAGATTTTAAACCAGCTGTGCAGTTATAAGATATAATGAACAAATTACTCTAAATTGAGGTAATCTTCAGTCTTAGAAAAGGATTTAATAAAACAACCTAATTTAAGAGCTGAAGTTACATATTCTTACTGGAGTGGTTTCTATTTTGCCTTTCATCACAATATAAAATTACTTAGGCTAGGAATCTATGCCCCAAATACCTTGCCTAGAACTATTATGGGTCTCTGTTCTACCCCTAGATTCAATCAGGGCTGTGCTGAGGGCAGGGCTTTCTTCATACAAGGTCTTCTGTTCTGGGACTCCCCCGCATCCCCAACCCAGAAGTAGCCCATCCTCTTTTGGTAGTCTAGTTTCAGCACACTTATCTTTGTCATTGGAGTTTCTGCTCCTCAGCCCCTACTTTTTTACTTCTGTATTTGCTACCCTCTTCATTACTATTCTTTATATTAACCAGACATTGGTTTGTTTATGCCCTTGTGCTATAGCCTTTTGTTCAGATCAGCTGATTACAACTGTTTTACATTAGTTCTGTTGTATTTAGATTTAAGACACCTATAGATAGGTATGTAAGAAACAAAATATTTCTGCAAATATATTTCCAAGTTAATGCCTGTTCACTGAAAGCAAGTGTCAACTGACCAATACACAGTAAGTCAATACTTACCACATATTTTAAGTGGGGCTTCAAGTTCTAGTAGAATAGGCTGACTGAGAAATATTTCTCTGGATTTCAAGCACAGTCCTCTAATTTCATTCTCTTGAAGTTGGACGTTTTTACCTGGTTTTGAACCCCTCACTGTGGGAAGAAGTTAAAAACTGGTTAAACGAATCAAATGACTTGCTAAGTGCCAACCTACTCCCAACCTCCAAGGTTGCAGTGCTACTCAAGTTTAGTCTGGTCCCCCTGAAGAGGGAGACATCTAGGCCAAATCTGAGAGAGTGGCTTTGTGACTAGGTTTATGGGATTGTAGCACCACTCTCTCAGATTTGGCCCAGCCAGCCCTGTCATTATGACAGAGAGGTGGCTGGCCAAACCTGAGTAGCATTGTGATCCCGTGCAGCATGGCACAATGCCCAGAGCAGAGAGCCAAGCCCAGTGGCACTGAAGCCTTTGGAGTCGATGCTGCAGGGAGAGCTCTGCATCCCCCCCCAGTGACACACTCTCCCCCCGCTCCCTCCCCGGCCCCATTTTACGCATTCTATCCACTTCTATCCTGCAGTCTACCTGTGCAAATTAGACATCGCCTGAACATGTAGTGAGAAGTTGTAAATCAGTTTCAAACACCTTAAACAGGCGGGATAAGATTAACAAGTAAAGAATAATGCATGCCAATCTGTATCCATTTATATACATTTTAAATAGAAGAACAAATAATCATCCAAGTATAATAAGGTTATTATTTCATCAATGGTGACCTAGAGTCAAAGAAAAAAAATCTGCTTTGTTGAACCCCTTGTATTCACAGAGATAACTTTTAAATTAATTTTTATTGAAGCTAAAATTGGCACTACTATCCAAGAACCAGTGTCATAACACAGAAAGTTTAACAAATAAATTTGACAGTGCTTAGTCTTTAGGTGTGATGTTTTCCAATTTGAAAATAAGTAGCACAAAGTCAGGAATTTAAAAAAAGGTTTAGATTTTAGTCCAGTCAAGGTGTCTATACTAGAAAAGAATACCCATATTATAGCAGCCAGCAAGCATAATATGGGTACTCACTTTTCTAGTATAGACACATATAGCCTGTTAAACTCTTAATGGACTAAAAGATACCATTCTTTAACCCTAGCGCCCCCACCCCACTTGTAATTTTTATAGTGAAGTTCAGTTTCAGAACTTAAAAAAATTAAGTTGCCCAATTCCTTTCCGGAACACCTTTTAAAGTATGTTATTTGTGATTCTGTAGCCTTATCTATCCTAGAAAAATTAGCATCTGCGTGACATCGACTGTCATACCAGGTACAGTCGCAATGGTAGTAGCAATGACCTAACCACTAGTGTAGACAGAATTCCAGCATATGAGGCTTGCGTACACTATTTTTCCTAGTGTAGACAAGGCTGCAGAATCACAAATTGAGTTTTTTGAAGTTCTGAAATTGAACAGGTGGTGGGGGCCCCAGAGCTCCCAGCCACCCCACAGTTGCCCAGTCCCTTCCTATTTTATCATGGATATTTTTAGTAAAAGTCAGGGACAGGTCACGGGATTGCGTGAAATTTTCTTTACAGGGGGTCCCCAGTATACATCGGGGTTGCGTTCCTGAACAGGATGACTGATACTGAAACAACGGATACCGGGGAATTTTTCCCCATAAGAAATAATGGCCTGGGTCGCCTCTTCCCGCCCAGTTCCACCCCTTTCTCCGAGCATGCCCCGTTCCCACTCTTCCCCCTCCTTCCCAGCGCCTCCTGAACACTTGGGGAAGCGCCCAAAGAAAAAAGTCATGCAAAAGGTGAAGTGACTGATAAGAGGATCAGGATTGATGTGAATCACAATACGTTCCCCTATTGATGAGCGATGGATACGTGAAACGACAGATAAAGGGGAGACGTATACCAGGGACCCCCTGTATTGCCAGTGACCTGTCCATGACTTTTACTAAAAATATTTATGACAAAACCTTAGCTTTACCCATAATCAATGGGGACCCCATCCTGCAATAAAATTTTCCTTAACCCCTTCTTCTGGCCTTCAAACACCCCCCCCCCCCAACCTCTCAAAGCTCATCATCAGAAGCCAACTCCCCACAGACCTGGACACCTACGCAACGTGGCACCAGACCCTGCAAGAACAGATACAAAGGCTACAGACATGTCCACTGCTACAACGATCAACAGCCCCCGTAACATACCCTTCAAGGTCCATGGGTTCTACACATGCCTATCACAACACATGGTGTACCTCATCCAGTGCACTAAATGTCCCAACAACTATGTGGGTGAAACCAGACAATCACTATGTCTCAAATGAACTCACAGGAAAATGATAAAAGACAAAAACACATCACAGGACACTTTTCACAAAGACATCACTCTGTATCTGACTTATCAGTCCTCATCCTCAAAAGGAAACCCAGACATTTTCAAAAGATGAGACTGGTAGCTTAAATTCATAACGTTGCTGGATACTAAAAAATATGGACTGAATAGATGTATGGCTTATTTTACAACAATCACACACACACTGCCCGCCCTAGCTTTCTTGCCCACCTTCCTTTCTCCCTTATGGGCAGTACTAACAGGCCACTTCACCCGGAATGGCCCCTTGAAATGTGTTAACTACTTTGATAAACAATCGATACCTTCTTGTATTTAGCTGTGACACCGAGGGCTTATCTACACAGGCAATTTACAGCTCTGCAACTTTCTCGCTCGGGGGTGTGAAAAATACACCTCTTAGCGCAGCAAGTTTCAGCGTTGTAAAGCGCCAGTGTAGACAGTGCTCTCAGCACTGGTAGCTATGCCCCTCATGGAGGTTCACGCACCCACACAAGCCACATTAGAGAGCTGCCGAGGCAGCACTTTAACATTGCCAGTGTAGAATAGGCCTGAGCATGTTTCCCAGACCTGAAGAGCTCTATTACTCCTGAAGGAATTCTGTGCTACTGCATATGCACATAATTAATGAGATGCACATATTTTTATTTTTTTGCACAGAAAAAAGCTTCTGCCTAAATGTTGCTACAGTTCTGCCTTTTTCCCCACCAGAGGGCAAAGTGGAGATAGAACAAAGCAGCTGCTCCCGGCCAGCGAGGGAAGAGAAAGAGCCTGTAGTGCCTTCTTCGCAGCACCTGTCAGGCCAGGTCAGGAGACCTGAGCTATGGGGAGACAAACAGCATGGGGTGCTGGTCACACAGGGGCTCATAAGGGCTAGGGAGTGAGGACAGACTGGGGCAGAGGCTGAATGGGAATGGAGGCACAGGGCCACAGGGGGGAAGGGGTACACAGCTACATAAGAACAGGGGAGTGGCTGGGTAGGGGAACAGAGTCACATGGGGATGGAGGAGGGGATAGGTGTCTGAGTGGGGGCGAAGGGACACGTGGTGCAAAGACACATGAGGGTGCAGGAACAAATGGGAACAGGGGCAGATGTGCCTGACTGAATGGGAGAGGCTAGGGGTCAGCCAGGGTCTGCATGGGGGAAGCTCCCCAACAATCCCTCCCAACCCCCCACAAAACCTGTTCCATACTTTTCCCCACCCATACCCAACAACCCTCCAAGTTCACACCCAGGTTCCTTCCCAGCAATTTACTTCCCTCTCCCTCAGCTCCTCTGTTACCCCCGACTCCCCCAAGCCTTTACACTGCTTCTGAGGGGTGCGGGGGAAACAGTTCTGTATTGTAGTTTAAATGAATTATTACTCAGAGTTCTGTATGCCTAGTAAGGAATCTATTTGACAAAAAAACATTTCCTGAATCTTTTTTGTTGTCTGTATTGTTACAGACATACTTGCTAACAGGTATTTTGAAATAAATGACCCAAAATAATTGAAACTGGTGTGATTATGTGGTATTTTGACAAATAAAATATGCAGAATTTAAAAATATTTTGCGCATAATTTTTTTGGCACAGAATTCCCCCAGGAGCAGCTCTATGTAAGCTTGAAAGCACGTCTCTCTCACCAACAGAATTGATCCAGTAGAATACCTGACCTCACCCACAGTGTCGCTAATATCCTGGGACCAACATGGCTATAACACTGCATATCTGTAATATCATCATACATCATCGATATTACATGGCATTACTGGAATTGCCACTAAATTTCAAGTGTTCCATTAAAACGTTAAAAGCAAGTAATGAAGCATGGAAATTAAAGTTAAATCTTTATTTCATAATAGTTTATTGCGCATGAAGCTACTCAGCCATATAGCAATTTTCTAAACACTTTGAGCTGAGCAAGTTGTCCAAAATGCCCAATATCCAGCAGCAATTAACAAAAATTTATAGAAAAAGTGATCAAAGTTAATTGCATTATAAGAGAGCAAAATTAACATTTAAATATTAAAAGTTAAACTTTGCTTTAAAAAGCTTAACAAGCGTCTGGTCTTATCTGTAAATTTCTGCAGAGAGGCAACAGAGTTAACCTTGCATTAGTCTGTCTTACTAGGTACTACTACTACTACACTGAAACGCTGCATCCCATGTTCTAAAAAAGCAAGGAGATTAAAAAGGCTTAGAATGAGCAATATTATGCTGTCCATAGGCACTCAATTATATTTGTAACTAGACCAAACAAAGATGGCACGAGTCTATTTTTGCTATAAGTTACGTGATAATTTGAAACAAATCAGTATTAAATTTTCAGGGATTTTTCTGTAGATGTCCATTGAAACGCCAGAATCTTTTGTTTTCATGTAAGAACAAGCAATTTCTAGCCCTTTCGATGCTGATAATCTTGACAATAGAAACTGATCGCTCTGTTGCCAGTGCACATTAAACTCATTACCATAAAGTGACAGATGGAAAGAGAGAAGTGGGGAAATCTCTTGAAATTCAGCGAGGTATTTTTTTTTTTGCATGACCTTTGAAATGCTTTGGTCCAAAGGTGTAACCAGGCCAGAGAATGGAAATTTTAGTTCTCTGTAGTCTTAATGATTCCTAAACTAGCAAATATGCATAATCTGCTTGAATTGCTGATGGCGATATGATACTTCTGTCTTGATGTGTTGGAAAGGTACTTCCTGACTTCAGAAGTACAAGATGGTCAGTAGGATTGCCTGTGATATGAGAACTGGTCTATATTTTTTGGAACAAGGATTCTCATCCACAATAAAGAGAGCTGGACAAAGAAAGCAGCATATTCAGCCTGAATGAATCCTTAAGAGGTTGCTCTGAGGGATTCTCCAAATAAATTAGTCACACTAAAAGTCACAGATTGTTACTATAATGATGTAAACGTCTGATTTTTCTTTGAACTCTGGACCAACATAAAGCAGCTTGGGCTGAGATCATGCAGGAAGATACCACCTGGCAGTTTGGCCATGTAATCAAAAACAATTTTTTTTTAAAATATGTGCTTGATAGTATTTTTCTAGAGGCATTGAAAGCACCATCTCTAGATGCAAGAACTGAAGTATTCTGGGATTGATAGTGGCTCAGGAGGATTCAGCTGAGAACAGAATAAAATAGTTTATCCCAAGTACTATTTGCTCCTGATCTTTAGGGATATATTAATACTGCTGTCTTATTCTCCAATGTCAATAAGAAATGACAGATTCTTTCCCCTTTTAGGCAGATTTTCTTATCAAGAAGAAACTTGGATTAAGGCCTCTTGGTATAGTTGTTTCTCTTAGCAAGACAATCTTCTCCACTGTGGAAGATATGAGAAATTATGGAGAAACTCTGTGGCCAGAATGAAAGATAAGGGAAAAAGGATAATCCTCTGGGTCCTGTGCTACACTCCAGCTTTTGAACATTCCCTTGGAAGAATCCCTTCAGCGTGCCAGACCCCCAAGGGGTCTCGCTCTTCGTTACAAGTAGACGATGCAGTCTCCACACCTGAGACTGAGCCTCTGGACCCCGGCACTGTATCATATGTGAGCTCTGCTCAGCAAGTGCAACTGTGCCAGACTCCTGATCAGAGACTTTTACACTCTTCAGGAACCAATGCACCTCAACAAGTGACACCAGACAGCCTTTTCAAAAAGGAGGAGGATTTATTAGTCAACTGAAACACAGCATCAGGAAGTCCTTACATTACCATAGAGAATCAAAGTTAAGACAGTCCATCCTGGCTAAGCTAGCATTCCATGCAGCCAAGTAGACATGGAATCCATTTTTTTCCATCTCTCCCTCGGTCAGTCCCAGGTGAGATGCCAAGTCTCTCCCAAAAGCCATATAGTCCTATCACCTCTCAGTCCTTTGTGTTCCTGCACAACCAGGTTTAGTTCACATGCTCCAGTGCCTCAGGAGTTTCAGGGTTAGGTGTTAACTGATCAGTTCTTGGTGCTCCCATTGTCTTCCCAGATCCTCCATTGATATTGGTTGGTTTCAGCCAGTCCTCTAATGAGGCATTCATTCCACCACAGACAGTTATGGGAGAACCCCTAATCCCTTCTGATCTTTTTAACCCTTTTGTACCCCTGGGGTAGCAACCCCTAGTCAAGTAAGTTACTGCCAGGCACATCATTTATTAAAGTATTACAGAAAATTCCCACTTCACTAGATGTCAACATTCTAATGGATGTACTTTTTTTTAAGGCTGCCTGAATTGGAAACCACTATCACCTCTACATATAGCTGCTGCTGACTCTGCCCAGGGCCATCTTGAAGGAACATACTCTGACAAATCAGAGGTTGAAGTCATAAGACTAAAAGAGCTAACCAGAAGCACTGATCTATTGGCGCTTTTCATGACTCTAAATTGCAATGTGTGAAGATAGCTGTGGGGAGATAAACAGAACCAATGGTGCCTTTGGGACTGTTGTCTCCCTTCATAATGACCTGCTACTGCAGGACTGAACTCTGAAGACATGAAGATTCATCACAGAAGCCTCAAGCTGTCATAAAAGAAAGGTTGACAGCTTCCAACTGCTCGAATTCCCAAAAGTTTAAGGAAAAAAATCTCACTCTAAAACCCTGTTGGAGAGTACTCAGCCTAAAGCAACTCTGTGAAATTGAGGAAGATACATTAGGATCAAAATGCAGTGTTGCATCAGTCCAGCAGAGGGCAAATGAACTCAAAGGAGAAAGGAAGAAAAGAGCTTAAGCTCCATCCATTGTGGTGGAATGAGCAGGTTTAATTAACAAGTAATATCTGAGAAATGGCTGCAATTCCCAGAAGGGAGACACAAACACTGTGGGCTCCTGGTAGACCTTTCCAAATCTCCCACAAGCCACCGTTTCAGGGATCTGTGCGATAGGTACCCAGAGTGCAGTGTGCTTGCAATGCTTTATTAGAAGGCTGTGCGCACAAAGTACAGAACAGCAGCCCAAAAGGAATGGTCAGTGTGAGCACATTTCATCATTGCTATCTACACTAGTGTTATCCCACTGGTTCAATAAGCAGCAGTACAATTCTCGAATGAAGCTGCACCCTATGATGATAAAAGCTGTAAGAATAGATTATATCGCTCAGGAATAAAGTGTAGAGGGAGAATAGGAAGGGACTTGTGGACAGAGCCCTTTATACGTACAATATTACTCAAAATATCCTTTCAGATATGAAACCAAATTTCTTCTTGTCCTTATATTAGGTTAAAAGTGACATTTACAGTGCTGTCAGCTAAAAAATGCAGGACTCTTGTGTAAAAAACAAAAAAACGCTTGTGTATAAGACCATGTCTACACTACAAACAACTGCCAGAACAGTTGTTTCAGTCAGGGATATGAAGATATGTAAGTCCTTACTGACACAGCTGTGTCAGCAATAGCCTCTTGCATACATGCAGTTACACAAGCAAAAGCACAGTACACGAGGGCTTCTACCAGCACAGCTATGCTGTTCAGGGATCATCTCTCTTACACCAGCAAAACTGTGCTTTTGCCAGTATAGCTTATTTTGCTCTTATGGCAGAGTTGCTTTCTCCTCCAGTGGAGAAGTTACATCTCCTGACAAAAGCACAGTTTTGCTAGTATAAGCTGTGTCCACACTAGTAGCACTTTGCCAGTGCAATATACCTGCACAGCCATAATAGCAAAGCACTTCATGTAGACACGGCCCAAGATGACTTGGTCTAATTTAGGCCAAACTAGAGGCATTTGCAGATTATCATTCCTATGACATTTTATTCTTAAATTTTGTATCAAGGGCGTAAAAAAGGGATAAATACCTTGCAAATGGTTAAAATTCAACTATTAGCTGACTGAGCAGTAGCTATGTTGAGTTGGCCATTTCAGATTCAGAACTGGAACCGAAAAGCTACTCCTAGATGCTCGAGCCTCCATGGGTATGTACACACAGCAATTAGACACCAGATGACTCAGGCTCACGGAGCTTGGGCTAAATAGCTATTTAACTGTACTGTAGATGTTTTGGATTGGGGTACAGCCCAAGTTTTGGGACCCTCCCACCTCACAGGGTCCTAGAGCCCAAGTCAGTTGGCACAGGCCAACTGTGGGTTTTTAACTGCAGTGTAGGCAACCTAAGGGTATGTCTATATTGCAACATAAACCCAGGATTAGCAGAACTCAAGTTAGTAGACCTTGGGTTTGTCAACAAAGGGCATGAGCATCTACGCTCATTTATAACCCCATGTTAGGAGGGCAAAAAATTGTTGTCATTAACCTCTGGACAAGAAGCAATGGGCTTAAATTGCAGCAAGGGAGGTTTAAGTTGGACATTAAGAAAAACTTCCTAACAGGGTAGTTAAACACTGGAACAAATTTCCTAGGGATGTTATGGAATCTCCGTCAGAGGTTTTTAAGAACAAATTAGACAACACCTGTCAGGAATGGTCTAGTTCAGGGGTCGGCAACGTTTGGCACGCGGCTCGCCAGGGTAAGCACCCTGGCGGGCCGGGCCAGTTTTATTTACCTGCTGACGCGGCAGGTTCGGTGGATCACGGCCTCCACTGGCCGCGGTTCGTCGTCCTCCAGGGTAGATTGGCAGAGGCCCTGGAGGTTTTTCGCCTTCCTCCGCAGCATGGGGCGGGGGTCGCTAGCTGGAGGATTCTCTGCGACTTGAAGTCTTTAAATCACAGGATTTGGGGACTTCAACAGCTGAGTCAAGGGAAAGGGGGTGGGTCAGCTTTTGTGGCCTGCGTCATGCGGGAGGTCAGACTAGATGATCATACTGGTCCCTTCTGACCTTAAAGTCTGAGTCTATGACTGCTGAACTGTGGATCTCAACCTGAGGCTCCAGCATCTACACCACATTATGCAGGCCCAAGTCCAACCATCCATATCCCAGACTTCCTAGTGCCCTCCCAAAAAAGGTGGCTGCTCTAGCCCTCTGTTCATGGTGCAATGTGGGAAAACTTAACTGCCCACCAAACTTGACTGTCCAGAGGACAAAGTGTCAGCCTGTGGGATTTGTGGAATACTTTTGGCAGACTCCTAGAGCATGAGTCCAGTAGAGCAGCATCTATACTGCAAAACAGTAAGGCTTGAACTCTGTGTTCTGGCCTGATTCAGGCCCGGACCCTCTTCCCCCCTGGGGTCCTGGACCCTGTGTCTGAGCAATTTGTGTGTAGACAAAAAGGGGGTTAGGTTTGAGTATAAGTTTGAACCCTGGGCTTACACTGCAGTGTATACATACCCCAGAGAGAAAATTCTAGAGCTATTAACTTTGATAAGACTAAAGCTCACAGTAGCACCATCAAATTGAAAATGTGTTCTTCGCATACGACTGCAGAACAAAATAGCATTTTATGTAATATTTACTCAGACTGTTACAAGTAGTAATGTGCATTCACTGAGGTAGAGGTTAAGTGACTTGTCCACATCAGTGATAGCGGTAGAAATAAAATCCAGGTCTTCCAACTTTTAAGTACCTAATTCTATTAGACACTGCTGCATCCCTGAAGAATGTAGTCCACTAAAGGGTATGACCCACTCCAAACTAGAGGTTTCCAAACTTGTGAGCACTCCTTGTTAATTACGGACACCATGTGTACCACATGCACCAGGCTTGCCCAATGAGCTTTGAAATAGGGTTACTTAAATAGCTTGTTTAATAAAATGTTCCTACATTTCTGTCAGTAGCATGGGATTTAAAAGAAAGCCAGAAGTATCAGAACAAGTTGCCAGATCTGAGTGCAGTGAACTTTTAAAAAGACAAACGAGTTCATATTCAGAAGTCAACACTTGTGCGCTCCATGCAGCTGACCTAAATGCTACAAGAACAAGATTAGTTGGCAAGAATGTCTCTCCGAGCTCATCTTCAACAACAGCTTCACCACGCTAGCTCCTTTGTGAAACAAGACTGACTATGGAGCAAACATGGAGACACCTCCACACAAACACTGTTGCTGTTTCAGTGATCACCACTAGCTACCGCAACTTGCATCCCTAGCATTATGACCAGCTACAGGAGCACATGGGCAGTGGTTCTCCTTACAAGAACATGGTGGAGTGGCTGTGTTTGTGAAAGACAACAATGATTGAACTTGGTGGCTTGTTTTGAGGAAGACTGCATTTTCATTCCACAACTACATGAACTCTATAAGGATCTTCACAAAAACAAAGAAATGCTTGAAATGTTGGATGCAAAAGTATTTAGAACTCAATTTTTTGAAAAACTATGAAAAATATTTGCATTTACTTCTAGAAACTAAAGGCCATTTTTTACCTAAGGAAGTTAGGAAATAAGAATTCCATATAATACTTTTCCTTTCCCACAAAAAGTTTTCTTCCCAAAGATAGACATCTTAGAGTGCTTTGTAAGGTTAAAACATTGATTAGTAAGTTATTATATGTATTACAGTAGCACCTGGAGGCTCCAACCAGCACCAGGGCCATATTATGCTAAGTACTATACAAACACAGTAAGAGACAGTCCATGCCCTGAACACCTTTTTATTCTAAATTGACAAAACATGGGAGAGCAGTATTACACGTTCAAGCAGAAGGCTGAGAACAAGGCACAGAGAGGGAAAATGACTTGCCCAAGGTCACACAGGATGTAATAGGAGGCTGGGTTCAATTCCTGGCACTAAGTCCCAGCTCAATGCACTAACCACTAGAAAATGCTTCCTTAAATTTTTGGTTAGGTAAGAATGAGTAGATGCAGTGTTAAAGAGGGAGGGGGGGGGGAACAAAAAAAAATTAAAATAAAATTATTTGCTTTAGGAAGAAGGCAAAACTTTATAAATACTGCCTATGCAAGTTTATCCATATTCCCTCCCACCTAAGGCTTCCCTTTCTAAGGCCCAGGAAATCCTTTCCCCATTTACAGATAGATGGATGTCTCCCCAAACCAACATGTAAGAGGCATTACGAGGAACAGAAATCTGGGTGCAGAATATGTGCATATTTGATTTGGAGTCTTTCATGTATTAGCCAGGATCTCAGTACGCTCTCTCTCTAAAAACAAAACCAAGAGTTCTAGCCTTCCTTGGCTGCATCTACACTGGCAAAGTTGGGATGCATAATTTACAGCTCCCTTTTTGTAGTAGCTGTGGAAGCTCTAGCATAGAGAGGGCCAAGATTTTCAGAAACAGATGGTTTATGATAGGTTTAGGAGCCTACCCTTAGGCACCCATTTAAGATCTTGGTCAGCTGTTTTAACATGTCAGTTAATCCTTTTTTCTATGATTGATTTATTTTCTTTTGCCACCTCAGTAAGCTGGGAAAGTTTCAATCTCATTTTCAAGACATTATATTATTGTGGAGTCCAGCTGCATGAATAACCAATTTCTCCGTTTGCTGACCATTCCATAAAATTGAAAAATTCATTCTAAGTCAACCCAAAGCAATGTTTGGATTTCTCAGCAATGAAAGAGTAAAAAGATTTGTTCCAGGTCAAATGAAATGTTTTGTTCAAAAAAACAGTTTCATTTAATCTTTAAGGTATTTGTTTTTTTTTTAAATAAAGCAAGTACATTTTGAAAATGCCATTTTGAATAAAAAAATTGTTGTATTTGATTTAGAAAGTGTCAGCACAAACTACGAAGTTCCTTTTTTGATCAGCACCTACTTTTATATTGTATGTAATAAGGTTAGGGATATGCACTAAATGCAGAAAGCAGTTAGAAGGCTCAAGTTATAAAAACAAAATATCAGAAGTGCACGAAGACTGGTATTTCAAAGCCATGTTTCAGCTTTGAAAATCCTGGAATATCTTGATTAAAAATCTCTGGCCTCAAGAATGGGAGTTTAGGCATTTCCTAGAACCCCTTTTCATGGCTGTCTGATCACTACTGACTCTTCCCAAAGAAGGGGTCAGAGGGATAGCTCAGTGGTTTGAGCATTGGCCTGCTAAACCCAGGATTGTGAGTTCAATCCTTGAGGGGGCCACTTAGGGATCTGGGGCAAAATCAGTACTTGGTCCTGCTAGTGAAGGCAGGGGGCTGGACTCGATGACCTTTCAGGGTCCCTTCCAGTTCTATGAGATAGGTACATCTCAGAGGCATCTTTCCTAGCATACTGTTCTTATAACTAGCTCTTTTAATTTTACAGACAGGCAACTGCAATCTTGAAGTGGCCATTTCAGAAGCTGACTATATCTCCTTTCTTATTCTTATACAGTTGATATATGCGCTCAGGTATTGCTGCACATATTTTTGTACATCTCATTCTATAACTGAGGGGAATTTTAAGAAACTTCATTCTTCCATGCAGTGTTCCTGTTACTTACTCCCCACTTCAAGTCTCGTTCTTCTATCAATGTATACTGTGAAAGTTACTGGAACATTCTGCAAACGGGAATAAGCAGCAAGAGTATATAAACTCTAAGTGCCCTCAGAACAAGGGAAGAGAAATAAAGAGTCAATTACAGGCAGAATTATCACTAAGTATTATATTTTCATTGAATTATCCTTAAAGGTTGTGACCAGTCGAATGGCTTTGTACTATAAAAGTTTGGAGGAAAAGAAAGGGTCAAATATTTACATTACAATGAGGAGAAAGTTTAAAGTATGTGTGCAAGTCTTTAAAATCCAATCATACAGATTCATTTCTTAAAGTGTCAGCTGCTTTGAAATGTGGTCTCCATGAAACTACTATACTGTGAGTGTACAACTTGTTGAAACATTGTACTCAGAGTAGTTATCAATGGTTTGTTCACGAACTGGTGGGGTGAATCTAGTAGGGCGCCACAGGGGTCAGTTCTGGGTCCAGCACTATTCAATATTTTAATTAATGGCTTGGATAATAGAGTGGAGAGTATGCTTATAAAACCTGCGGATGACACCAAGATGGGAGGGTTTGCATGCACTTTGGAGGACAGGATTAGAATTCAAAAAGATCTTGACAATCTGGAGAATTGGTCTGAAATCAGTAAGAAGAAATTTAAGACAGACAAGTGAACTACTTTGCACATAGGAAGGAAAAATCAAACTACTAAATGGGGAATAAGTAGTAGTACTTCTGAAAAGGATCTGGGGGTTATATTGGATCACAAATTGAATACGAGTCTGTCATGCAGAGGCAAAAAAGGTTAATATTCCAAAGCGTATCAATAGAAGTGTTGTATGTAAAACACAGGCGGCATTTGTCCCACTCTGTTAAACACTGGAGAAGCCTCAGCTGGAGTATTGTGTCCGATTCTGGGTACCACACTTTAGGAAAGATGTGGACAAACTGGAGTGACTCCAGAAGGGAGCAACAAAAATGATAAAAGATTTAGAAAACCTGCACAATGAGAAAGATTAAAAAAACTGGGGCATGTTTAACTCTTGAGAAAAGATGGGCTTTTCACATGTGGCTAGCAGGGATCTTCCCTGATACCGGCCACGCGGTGGGGGGAGGGATAAAGCGATCATCCCAGAGAATTGGATGGGGGGGGGGGGTTGTTTTCTGCTGCTGAAGGTTAACAGGAAAACCACAGCACTCAATGAGCTTTGCTCGGTATGTGGGAAAGGAGGGCGCAGAAGCCGAAAAACAATGGCTTACCATGGCCGCATGCAAGCCGAATTCTGTTGCCCGGACCTGCGTCTGTGATCTCTAGCAGCAAAGCCACAGGCACTCAATATTAAGAGGCAAAATGCGACCTTGCACAGAAATCACATGTGCTATATAATGTGAACAGTGTTGTTCACCATGACAGAGTATAAGTATTGTTCTGTAAAATATATCTTTTTAAAAAATTCTCCCCATTTTTCCCCTCCCTCCAGCAACTGCAATTTTTTCAAGCCTCTCTCCTCCGTCCCGAAGGCTATCTCAGATAAGGTGTCGGAAAAAGAGGACGCGAGACGAGATGTTCGCGGAAATCATGGAATCCACCCGCAATGAAAGAGCTCATCTGAATGAGTGGAAGGACACGGTTTCAAAGTATAGGAAAGATGCCAGTGAATGTGAGGACAGGAGGGACCAACGTGAGGAGAGGAGAGACACTCGAGATGAGAGGTGGAGGCAGGAAGATCAGAGGAGGCAGGATGCAACGCTGGGGCTGCTGCGTGAGCAAACAGACATGCTCTGGCGTCTGGTGGATCTTCAGGAATGGCAGCAGGATCACAGACTGCCGCTGCAGCCCCTGTATAACCACCTCCCCCCCCTTACCATGTTCCATAGCCTCCTCACCCAGACGTGTAAGAACGCGCAGGGGGAGTGGGGGGTGGGAGACCTTGCAGCCTCCCATTCCACCCCAGTGGACAGCCCAAGCAAAAGGCTGTCATTATTTTAACCTTTTTTTAGTGACCTTCTCCTTCCCTCCGATCCTCCTCCCAAACCCCACCTGGGCTACCTTCTCAGTTTTCTCTTTTTATAATCAATAAAGAATACTTGATTTTTAAACGACAGTGACTTTATTTCCTTTGAAAGCAAGCTGTG
The DNA here is from genome assembly GCF_011386835.1 of Chrysemys picta bellii. Taxonomy (NCBI): domain Eukaryota; kingdom Metazoa; phylum Chordata; order Testudines; family Emydidae; genus Chrysemys; species Chrysemys picta. The sequence goes on from NC_088805.1 coordinate 28,413,692, forward strand.
ATCGAAGGGGGAGGGTGGGTTGCCTACAGAGAATGAGTCAATAAAGGGGGCGGGATTTCATCAAGGAGAAACAAACAGAACTTTCACACAGTAGCCTGGCCAGTCATGAAACTGGTTTTCAAAGCTTCTCTGATGCGCCGCGCTTCCTGATGTGCTCTTCTAATCGCCCTGGTGTCTGGCTGTGCATAATCAGCAGCCAGGCGATTTGCCAGTGCTTGCAGCACCATTGAAAAGTAACCCTTGCGGTTTATGTACTGGGTACCCTGGTTCTCCAGTGCCAAGATAGGTATATGGGTTCCATCTATCGCCCCACCACAGTTAGGGGCAGCAAAGCCATCCACTATGGCCTGCACATTTCCCAGAGTCACTACCTTTCGTAGCAGCAGCTCAATGATTGCTTTGGCTACTTGCATGACAGCAGCCCCCACCGTAGGTTTTCCCACTCCAAATTGATTCCCGACTGATGCTGCCTGGCGTTGCAAGCTTCCACAGGGCTATCGCCACTTGCTTCTCAACTGTGAGGGCTGCTCTCATCCTGGTATTCTGGCGCTTCAGGGCAGGGGAAAGTAAATCACAAAGTTCCATGAAAGTGCCCTTATGCATGCGAAAGTTTCGCAGCCACTGGGAATCATCCCACACCTGCAACACTATGCGGTCCCACCAGTCTGTGCTTGTTTCCTGGGCCCAGAATCGGCGTTCCACAGATAGAACCTGCCCCATCAACAACATGATCTCCAAAGCACCGGGACCCGCGGTTTGAGAGAAGTCTGTGTCCATGTCCATATCATTCTCGCCGCCACCTCCTCGCCTCGTTTTTCTGGTCCTGGTTCAGCATAAACTGCACGATAATGCGCGAGGTGTTTACAATGTTCATGACTGCTGTCTTGAGCTGAGCGGGCTCCACGCTTGCCCTGGTATGGCGTCTGCTGTGTTCACCCAGGAAAAAAGGCGCGAAACTGTTGTCTGCTGTTGCTTTCATGGAGGGAGGGGGGAGGCTGTACCTAGAACAACCTGACAATGTTTTTTGCCCCACCAGACACTGGGATCTCAACCCAGAATTCCAATTGGCGGGGGAGACTGCGGGAACTATGGGATAACTACCCACAGTGCAACACTCTGGAAATTGACGCTAGCACCAGGTACATGGACGCACACTGCCGAATTAATGTGCTTAGTGTGGCCGCATACATTCGACTTTATACAATCTGTTTCCAAAATTCGAATTCTGTAAATTCGGATTAATCCCATAGTGTAGACATACCCTAAGAATAGTCAAGTTCTGCAATAGACTTCCAAGGGAGGTTGGGGAATCCCCATCACTGGAGATTTCTAAGAAGAGGTTAGACATAAATCTGTCAGGTTTACTTGGTGCTGCCTCAACACAGAGGGCTGGATTTGATGACTTTGAGGTCCCTTCCAGTACCACATTTCTACGGTTTGATGAACATAGGCTAGATTACATTTAAAAAAAAAAAAAGGGGGGGGAGAGGGAGTATATCAGCAACTTTTTTTCGTAACTTCTTTAAAAGTTTCAGCCCAAGAACTACAAATAATTTTTACTTAAATTAACCATAAACTATTTAGATTTGAGTTTATTAATTTAACCCATTTCACATTGAATCTTTCCTAGGTACCATATTAATGTGATGTTTCAAACGGGTATTAAGAGTTGGATATTCAAGACAAAGTATATTTCTGTTTTACACATGAATCCATGTTTTGTCAACCGTAGTCTTTTCCTTTATATTTTGAATGTGTGACTATAATCTGACGTTAAAAGTTATAGATAACTGCACAATCACTACGTTCAATTTCTACACTCTGAATTTTTAACATAACTTATCCTTTTTATGAAAACTCAATTACATTAACATTCTATTATGAAAACAAAGTAATTTACTCTTCACCATTAAATCACTTCATTCTGACTGGACAATGAAAATAGATTTTCTGGTTAGTTTCACTTTGAGTCTTCCGCAAAGAGCGTAAGACAAAAGCATGTTATAAATACTGAAGCAATGTTTAAATCCCAACACCTTCTCATAGATTTGAAGTGTTTCACAAAGATATTTCCATTGATATTAGGTTTTGTTAGCTTCAAATTACCTGTCCAGATGCTTTAAATTTTATTAGCAAAACATTTAGAATGACTATTACCTACAAAATGCAGGAGTATGTAGTTTCTAAGGACAGGTGTACTGAAATACAAGATAGCTCTAAAGATTAAGCCTTCACTAAAGGGTTTTAGGATTAGGTTTGAGAGATGTGGTAATCCATCAGAACAAACTTTTAATCAATGGAGAACCCAGTCTGACGTGTTATTCAGTTAAGGGGAATTTGATTGGTATATAATTATATGAAGTTATGCAATAGTTTCAGATATATACATGTGTGCACACCTAAATATTAGCACATTTTAATGGAAGTAAAAGTTTGGTCATGCTACCAGTGCTGCTGTAGTTATGGTTGAGGAGGAGCTTTATCCAGGGCCTCTTTTTAGATGAGTTATAATCCAGAAATCATCATTTGGGCTTCACTCTCTCAAGTTTGCTCAGCGAATCCCAAAGAACATTTACTGAGTGGAAGAAGAAAAGAAGGTGGTGAGGCTTTTGGGATGAAATACACTTTAAGAGAATTTGAGCATAAAACATTTTTGTATTTAGATCAATGCACCTGTTCAAGTTAACTTTTAATATGTTACCTACATAGTTAATGGGGATGTCGGCATTCCCAAGCTTGGAAAAAAGGGTTGGGAAGTTGTAAAAACTAAAATAGTATAGTGCGTTTTATATGTTATTTCCCTTTTAAGATACACAATCGCAACTTAACCCTTCTATTCAAAACAGCTATTTACATGAATGCAAAAATGGATCTTTGGCCTTCGTTTATAAAAAATGGTATTAAATACAGAAGGCTACATTAATCCAATATCATTGAGATTTATAACAAAATTAAGTTTCTACTCCATATAGCAACTGATTGTTATAGCTCATATTAAAATAGGAGTAAATATATAATACACTAAAATACATATAAAGGGGCAGAATTAGCTGATGTGGGAACAACTGTTATAACACTGTTTACAAATATTAATAAGTGATTTAAATCTAGAAAAATAATACCTGCCCCAAGCAGTTTAAAATCCTCTCTTGAATTTCTTGATTTTATATAAAGTTTCAATGTTAAAGCTTTGGCATTTAATCAATGCAACACTAGTTAATACTGCTAATTTTTGTAGTGGTAAGTACAGTGACTTGGCCATATCCTTTGAGTACCTTGTTGACGAATTCTTTAAAGTACTATTTATGTAGTATTTCAAGTAGGGCTGTCGATTAATCGAAGTTAACTCACGCGATTAATTCAAAAATTTACATGCCAGATATGCTTAACATTTATATGCCCCTTCATGCTTCGGCCACCATGCCAGAGGACATGCTTCCATGCTGATGATGCTCGTTAAAAAAATAATGCATTAATTAAATTTGTGACTGAACTCCTTGGGGGAGAATTGTATGTCTCTGGCTGTTTTACCTGCATTCTGCCATATAGTTCATGTTATAGTAGTCTCAGATGATGACTCAGCACATGTTAATTTTAAGAACATTTTCATTGCAGATTTGACAAAACACAAAAGGTACCAATGTGAGATTTCTAAAGATAGCTACAGCACTTGACCCAAGGTTTAAGAATCTGAAGTGCCTTCCAAAATCTGAGAGGGATGAGGTGTGGAGCATGCTTTCAGAAGTCTTAAAAGAGCAACACTCTGATGCAGAAACTACAGAACCCAAACCACCAAAAAAGAAAATCAGACTTCTGCTGGTGGCATCCTGACACAGATTATGAGAATGAACATGCGTCAGTCCGCACTGCTTTGGATTGTTATCAAGCAGAACCTGTCATCAGCATGGACGCAAGTCCTCTGGAATGGTGGATGAAACATGAAGGGACGTATGAATCTTTAGCACATCTGACATGTAAATATCTTACGATGTCGACTGCAACAGTGCCATGCGAACGCCTATTCTCACTTTCAGGTGACATTGTGAACAAGAAGCAGGCAGCATTATCACCTGCAAATGTAAACAAACTTGTTTGTCCGAGCAGCTGGCTGAACAAGAAATAGGACTGAGTGGACTGGTAGACTCTAAAGCAGGGGTCGGCAACCTTTCAGAACTGGTGTATCCAGTCTTCATTTATTCACTCTGATTTAAGGTTTCGTGTGCCAGTAATACATTTTAACATTTTTAGAAGGTCTCTTTTAGAAGTTTATAATATATAACTAAACTATTATTGCATGTAAAGTAAATAAGGTTTTTAAAATGTTTAAGAAGCTTCGTTTAAAATTAAATTAAAATGCAGAGCTCCTCAGACCGATGGCCAGGACCCGGGCAGTGTGAGTGCCACTGAAAATCAGTTTGCGTACCGCCTTTGGCACGCGTGCCATAGGTTGCCTACCCCTGTTCTGAAGTTTTACATTGCATTCAAAAATAGTTATTTTTTCGTACACAATTCTACATTTGTAAGTTCAACTTTCGTGATAAAGAGATTGCAGTACAGTACTTGTAGTAGGTGAATTGAAAAATATTATTTCTTTTGTTTTTTTACAGTGCAAATATTTGTAATAAAAATATAAAGCGATCACTGTACACTTTGTATTCTGTGTTTTAATTGAAATAAATATATTTGAAAATGCAGAAAACATCCAAAAATATTTAAATGGTATTCTGTTATTAACAGTGCGATTAATCACAATTTTTTAGATTGCTTGACAGCCCTAATTTCAAGATAGCAACCTTCACATTCCCATCCAATCCCCAAAAGTCTTAGATAGCAAACAAACATTATATAAAATATCAAATACATCTTACTACTTCATCTACCTTTTAACATTTGAACTACTTTTTCTTGTTAAAGAACTTTGACATTTACGTTCTTTTCCCGGAAAAAACTACTGATAGTTATGCTATAGCAAGGCAAACAAGAACTACAGTAAGTAGCCACTATACAAACAACTTTTAAACACCAAATGTGCTGAAATAAGGAGCTGACACCTGCAAAAAGCAGCAATGTTTCATGAACACTTCTGCCTAAGCTTGTCAAAGAAATGCAATAAATTTTATATATATAAACTCCCTAATTATATTAGGGAGAGAAAAAACAAGAGACAAGAATCTCTCTCTGTATGTATGTACGTAGCACAATCACAAACCAAATCCACTGGATTTGTAAATCCTAAATTTCTATAGCAGCACAATTGTCCCTTTGCCTTGGCCTTTCATTATCCAGGTCAAAAAAATCTTACAATAAGGAAGAGATGAAAGGCATTTATCTAGTATCTGGCTCAGCAAAGTCTTAGATTACTTTGTGCCAAATGGGAAAAAAATTAAAATCCTGGCCAAGCTCTCCCAAGGTAAGTCCAGACATATGAGTGCAAGGACGGACTTGAGACAGACTAGATAAATCCAGTTTTCTTCTTTAAATAATTATTTGGCTTTCTATTCCAAGGAGAATATCCATTGGCTACTTTGTAACCTTGTACCCCAGTCAAAGATTAATAAACCATTTTAATCAGATGCTGACCAAATAAAAAAATTAAACCCACCACAACCCCCATATTTATTTAGGAAAGCGTAGACACTGGGTGCACCTCCCTATCGCCTACCCCCAATGGAATACAGATGGACAGTACGACAAACCATTTCAATAAAATGGCATTTAGAAGTGCAAAACCAGCCCACTTCCACTTAAAAAAAAATCAAATATGAGGCTTTGTAAACTAAAACTCATAATTACACACCCAGGGTCAGAGGCTTGTATTCCTACAAATAACTGATTACAATGTTTTAATTAAAAATTATAACCCTTCCCACCTGAACAAACGGAAAATCTCCCAGATTATTCTAAAAAAGGCCGCCACAACAGACTCAGTCTCTGTCCTTTAGACCAGGAGGTCTCTCAACCTTGTTCTTTCTGAGCCCCCACAAAATGCCATAAAACCTCCATGGCCCACTTGTGCCACACAACTGTTTTTCTGCATACAAAAGCCGGGGCATCCCTTAGTGGGTAGCAAGCAGTGCAAATGCCATGGGCCCCATGGCACAGGGGACCCACAAAGCTAAGTTGCTTTGGCTTCAGCCCTGGATGGCGGGGCTCGGGGCCCCGGGGTTCCGCCCCATACGGTTGGGCTTCAGCTTTCTGCCCGTGGCTGAGCAAGTCTAATGCCGGCCCTGCTTAGCAGATCCCCTGAAACTTGCTCGTGGCCCCCCAAGGGACACCGGCCCCTGGTTGAGAACCACCGCTTTATACAGAGACAAGCGGCATTTCCCCCCATAACTGCCCAGCCAAGCATCCATCCACTGCGCATGCGTGCGGGAGGCAGGCTACTGGACATGCAGCCTCTTAGCCTCTCTCTGCTCCCCCACCCCGCCAAACTCGCCCCCCGCTTGCCAAGAGGGGTGTGGGGGGGACGCCCCCAGCAGCTCCATCCAGGCCACTGGTTTTCCCTCGGGCAGGCGTTGAAGAAAACCCCGGCGTGAACACGCAGAGGCCGGCCGGAGGAAGCGAGACGGGCAAAGGCGGGAGGTCACCGGGGCACAGACAAAGCGCCTCAGCGCCTCTCCGCTGCGGCCAGCCCTGTCCGAGGGGGGCCAGGCCGGGCCGGGCGAGCGGGGCTCGGGCCAGAGACCCCCTCACCGCCCCCCACACACCGCGCCGGCCCGAGTCCCCGCCTCGCGCCGAGCCCGCCCCCTGCCGCGAGCCTGCCACAGGCTCCAGCCCCACCGGCCCCTCCCTCTGCTGCAGCCGGCGGGGCCGAGCGCATCCCCTCAGGGACCCCGCCGTGCTTACCCCCAGGCCCCGCTCTCCCGCCAGGGTCCCCCCGCTCCCTCACCCTCCAGCAGCCGTTGGATGATGCTGTCGATATTGAGCTTGTCTATATCCGCCATCGCCTCTCAGCGGCAATGCGGACCCCGCCTCGCCCTGCTGCCCGCCGGCCCGGCGCTCGCCTGCCTCCCGCCCGCCGCTCTCAGCAGCGACCCAGCACCGCACAAAATGGCCGCCGTCCCTTCTCAGGAAGCTTTGGTGGCGCATGAACACTAAGTGCTACGGCCCGGCAGCCGGGAACCCTTTATAAGCAGAGCGCCGAGAGCGGGTTCGCTCTACCAGCGTCCCGCACTCACGGAATCCCTCCGCCGCGAGGGGGCGGGAGCAGGGAAATAGATCCGACCTGAGCTTTAAAGCCAGCATGTGCCCGTAGCATTGCAAAGGATGGGGTGTTCTGAAAGCAGCTCACAGCCAGATTCCCCAGATGTGCACATCTGGTTCCTAATCGACTAGCTCAAGCCAATAAGGGCGAAGATTATTATTACTGTCAATCCTGCATAATTAATAGAATCAATAATAACAATCCATAAATATAATACACATAACTCATTAATATCAATTGTAATTTGCCATTGACAACAATGCTAACTGAAAAAATGATCAATAACTATTTCAAGTGATTATTAAGTGCTGTTCTTAATACATATTTTGAGACTTTTTGCTCTATTGCTTAAAGACTCCCACTTTTTTCTTTTAAACAGACCTGCCCAACCACTTAGAACATCTGGGTTTACTCTGGAAAACAGCTGTCTGACAACCACAGATGTGGGGAGTTTTTGTAAAAAACGGGTTCTGTGGGTTAGAGCACAGAGCTTCAAGAGATTAAAGTCCTGGTCCTGCAAGGTGCCCAACATGAATGAACCCCAAATGGAGCTCCCAGTGTCTTCAGCAGGGCTCTGCATGCATGGGTGCAGGGCTCTGACTGCCGAGCATATTGCACAATTGGGTCCACAGATTCTATTCCTGGCTTTGGCAATGACTCACAGTGTAGTGTTGGGGAAGTCAATTTCTCTGTTTCTTAAACCCTTATCCTCCAATGAACTCTATGAGGGTGTAGGGATGTGGCCAGGCCATGGGGCTCCCATGGCACAATTGGAGTCTCAGTTGCTCCATCAATAAAATGGGGTAAATCATACTGACCTACCTCCCAGAGGTGATCTGAAACTTAATTCAGTAATGGCCTCAATCCTGCCAATACTTCCGCAGATGAGTGAGTATCTATGCATGTGAGTCTCTCTGTGCCTGTAGTTATTTCCAGGATGTTTGTTAAGTGCTTTGAAATTCTTGTAGGAAGGCACAAGAAATGAGCATATCCTTTAAAAAATATTTTATTTTAATCCATATTTAAAAGTATTTTATTCTATATGTGGTAGAAACACATTGGAGGCAAAGTCAAAAACAATTAAAATCAGCTGAGTTTCTGACAAATCATATTGCGTTGGCAGTGAGATGGTCTGTGCTGGCCTTTACTATTGCTCACTGCTTTGCATCCATGATTGAATATTGTTTAATGGGTTTATTTACTCCTAGTTTAATTTGCAGGGATGTCTCTGCCAATCCAGTTTCCTCCTCCCCTCTCCAAGATAAATTGCTTCCACTGTACACATGCTCGATTCTTCACACAGCAGTTATATAATAATCATAACAACTCATTATCATGGTGGGGTCAGAGCAGAGTTCAGGCTGATCGTGGTGATGAAGCAAGAATCTTGCAATCTCAGCACATTTTAGAGCCAATAATGAAGAAGCAGTTGGAAGGTGATAGATGTAGAGACCATAGGTAACCACAGGCATTTGCTGATTACAAAATGCACCTTTAAAATTAAGCTCTGGAGTGAATGTCTATCCTAATGGTTACCCCAGAGTCAAATGCTAATCTCAGAACACCAGTGTAAATCCAAAATAACCCCACACTGATGTAAATCTGGAGTAACTTTATTGTCTTCAATGTGACTGAGATCAGGATCTGGCCAGCCACGTGTAATGAGTTGCTATGAGAAACTCAACTTTTGTATTTTCCAAATTTGTGTGTTTAAATTCAAACCTCATTTCCACCTACTCCTTCACTCCCTAAACTTCTTCCTTCTTCTTAGTGCTCTATTTGTCTCCATCTTCCATTTACTGCTTTGCATCTGTTTTCATGCTGCCTCTTCCCTTGGAACAACTTCCCAGTTCTTGCCCACCAAACACCCTTTCTCTCTTTTAAATCTCTCCTTTAATTCCATGGGTCAACTTCTCTGGCAGCTAACTCCATTGAACTCAGTAGAGTTACATCAGCAGAGAATCTGGCCCCCTGTTTCCAAGGAATCTTTCCTGTCTTGTTCTCCTTGCCAATAAGGTCTTCATCCCCTCTCATATTTCAACTGCTGTTCCACATCTTGTTTCTCTTAGAGGCCTAGTCCTGCAAGGTCCTGAGCACCTCCTGTGAGGTGCTGAGTACTTTCAACTCCTGTTGATTTCTGTAGGAGTTGGAAGGGCTCAGCACCTTGCAGAATCAGGTCTTTAGGGTTCAATCCTGACAGCAAAGATGTCAGTGGGACCACTCACCTGTGTGAAGTTACTTGCATGCATGCAGGATTGGCCTTTAGAACATAAACTCTTCAGGGCAGGGAATATGCCCTGTTCTGAATCTGATCACGCAAAGTGCAGAGGACTAACAATTCCCAGTGGCCTCAGCAGGGGTTGAGGGTGCTCTGCACCCTGTTTAGGATCAGGCCCTTTTTTGCAAAGCACTATGTACACTGACAGTGCTACATACACACTGACTGTTCTAACACTAAACCACAATTCATATCAATAAAATACATTGTTTGCAAAACACAGTCATTAAAGTGCCATTTTAAAATGATTTTTTCTGAAGTCAACTAATTGTTCTTTGCAGAAAATAGCAAGTCTCACTCGGCAACAACATCATTGATTTAAAAAAAGGGCACAGCCAAAGTATTTTTAATAGTTTTAATTTAATTCCCCCCCCACACACACACACACCAGTTATTTGCTTCAGGGTGTTTGTGGGAGAAAGAGGCAGGGAAATCCCTGCATCCTTTAAACTCTCAGCTTGCTGGTTTCAAGCATTCAATAACTTTCCAGCCTAGAGAACATATATCTCCCCGCCTCTCTATTTTTCTGAGGTTTTCATTATACTTTGCTAAATGCATGATGACATGCTATTTGTCTCGCTCCACAGCTTCAAGACCTTTGGGTTGCTTCCTCCCTCTCCTCTAGGAACTAAACCAGTGATTTATTTATTCCATAAATAAATCACTGGTTTAGAACTCTTTGGAAGCCTGAATATGAAATGCCTTTTCCTACCCATTTTTCTCCTCCGTTACAAGCATATAAACTGCATTATTTGTAGTAGACTGTCTCAATCTGGGCTGTTGGGGCTAATTTTTTTAATGAATGCTCTTTTTTATTGCTGTGAATGGGTTGATCATAAGAAATGTGAATTATCCACAGTCCCCATTGACTTAGGTTACATATTTGCTGCATCTACGAAATTCCATGTGTTTTAAATGAAGAATTCCAGGATTTTGCAAACATTCTAAGAATAAAACTGAATCAATGTTGGCTTTCCCTAGCTAGACTTTCAAACGTGGCTTGTGTGTTTCCATGGCTCCTATTGTTTACAGCTAATTATCCTGCCGTTTCCATCTAGGGAAAATTTCTCCACATTTTATTCAATCTTGATGTCTAAAAAAAGTTTGCTGACCCAGAAGCCTCAGATGTTTCTTTATAGACAGCGGCCATTTAAGTCTGACAAAGGACAAATTTCTGAGCAATCCCACCAGTTGGTGGTAATGTTGCCCCCTTTGGCTGAGCAGTGGGCAAATTTGGGGCCATACAAGTCAGTTTCCTGTTTGGAACAGAAATCAGTTCAATTTGTTCTTAGTGTAATTTGTTTATTTACAAAATAAACCCCAGTCTTGTTTCTCTGAACAGCAGTCAGGACAAACTGTACGCAGGCAGCTCCCTGTGCAGATATCCCAAGTAAGAAACCACTGCCCTGTTGCTAGAACCAACTAGCTTGAGCCTCTGCCCCCTCCATTTAATTGGTGCAAAAACTGAATGTAGACGAGTCCATAGTCAAACATGTATAGTCTGCTTCCTTCCAGAAACTACACTAAGTTCTCTCTCCTAATGATTAATACATAGTTCTGTTTGAGCCCTCAGCCCCTTTGTACGAAACCTAGGAAAGCACATAAGCTCCACATTTTCCTTCTGAACTGAAGGGTCTCACAGTGGGTTGAGGCATCAGCCCTTTCCTTTGCATGCAGTTGTTTTGCATTAGACAGGGCTGAGCTGTTCCTGTCTGGCGCTATACAGGAACCAGAATTTTCACGTTGTACGACATGTCATGGTTTTGACATTTGTTATTGTTTTGAAATTTCCCACAATGTGACGTGTTTGAAAAATATTTACTTCAGGTCAGTTGAAACATTTCGTTTCAATTTCAACATTTTTTTTTACTAATATCAAATACAAGAAATTTCAAAACAAAAAGTTGTTTCAAAACAAAAAAAAGTGAAATAATATAATATATTAAAATGTTCTATTCTGAAAATGTCAGAGGAAGATTTCGATCTAATCAAAACGCTTTTTTCAATATTTTCTCTAAATTAAATTTTGTAAAAATTGACATGTTCCCACAGGAAGTTTTGGTTTCAATGAACCAATATTTTCTGACAGAAAAGCATTCCACTGGAAAATTTTGGACCAATTCTGCTCACGCTGTTGGTCACAAAGGAGAGCGTTTTAAGCACACCCGTTCACTTTAATAAGTTGGTCGATCTGTGATCACTTTGCATCCAAGAACTTCTCAACATACGAACTTACACTCTTTGTAACATAGGGAACTGAATTCCCCCAGTGAAAAGTCCGGATCATATGCTAAAACAGGAGCAAGTGGCAGCTCTAGTTCAAAAATGTAGGTGTGGCACTGTATCTTGCATTAGTTTCACATGGATTGAAGAAGGCACTTAATGAAGTGCTCCTAGGTGCCTTAATGTGGTGGCCTAGTTGGTCAGTAACAACCTGCAGTTGCTTTGCAGCCCCTCATTGAAATGTGCACTATGCAAGTGGGACAGTAGAGTGGCTGTCCTGAAACATGACCTGATTCTCCTCTCACACTGATTTTACACCAGTGAATCCAACTAACTTCAATGGATTTATTCCTGATTCACACCAGTGTGAGAGGAAAATCAGGCTCTCTGGACATTTGTCTGGAAGGGCTATAAAGAAGAGCAGTGTATAGAATTAGGATGAAGGTACATTTTACCTTGAGTTCTGTTCTCCTGGTTTCAAGGGGGGGCAGAGCTCCTTTGTACCCTAGAGTGGAAAAAACACCACTGAACAAGAGGAGGCACAAGAATGAAAAAAGTCAGTCTGGAACAAGCCAGCTGAGGCACTTGAAAGAACAAAACTATGAGTTGCAAGAAACCAGAGACCAAAATTGGGGCAACAAAACATTGCGGGGGGGGGGGGGGGGGAATCCCTAAACATTGAACAAAAGGGCGTAACAATTTGTGAGTACAGTAAGTGCAATGCCAGCCAGAGACACAGTCATGCGTTTAGGCTGCCAAAAAGACAATAGAAAGGGGCCTGACCATTCATTTCTATGCATCCAAAATTAGCACTGACTCCAATGGCAGTTTTGAGTATGCATGAAATGCAAGATGGGATTGCATGAGCGCTCACTGAGCTACTGAAGGCAGGAATCTCAATACAGTACAGTCAATCTATTCCCCATGCTGAAGTTAAATGACCATAGTTAAGGGGATCTGAAATCACTGTTCCCTTTCCCTCCTTTCCTGCCTGTGGACCAGATTCTGATCTCACTCACACTGGTGTCAGTCCATAGTCACCCTATTGACTTCAATCAGTTACCCAGGATTTCCACTACCATACACGATCTAAGAACTTGGCCTTATGTAGGTAGCTGCCTTTATTTTGTTTGTGCGTGTGTTTATTTGTTTTCATTCTCACCTCCTCCTTTCAGCTCTTCTATTAGTGTAAACTGGCAGATTTTCAGGAGCAAAGCTGTTATTACATAATGTTACACCAAAAGGTATATGAATGAATTCAGAGGAATGTGTGACTCAAGCCAGTTTTGAATCACTGATCCCTCTGAATTCATTCAGATGCCTTGGACATGCCATTGCAGACTGTTTCTTTGCCCTGTAGTTTCCTGCTGCTTTCAGGATTTCCTGGAATCCAGCAGTAATGCCATAGGATGACGTCTTTCAGATGTTGGCTCTTGCCTTTTGTAGGATCAGGTTGTCAGAAGTATTGATCAAGTGCAACATGTGCTGTATCTGCCTCCTGAGAGAGCTGCCATGCTCAGTAACCACCTGACTTCACCCCGAATTAAGAGAGTTGGATCTCTCTAATACAGTTATTTACAAAAAAAAGCATCTCTGCATCCCACTGAAAGAGGTGAAAAATGAAAACATCTCCAGGGAAATCGCAGGTGACTCAGTAGGCCTCACTCTTCCATCTGAATAAGGGTCCTATCGGCTCGCCTGGTCGTTGCAGATAGATAAATCCTGCTGTGATCCATCGGGTGGTACTGCCAAACAGGCCAGTTCACCCCTGAGGTGGCTTCATTTGAGTTAGGTAAGCTGCAGTAGGCTACAAAAACAACAAGGAGTCCGGTGGCACCTTAAAGACTAACAGATTTATTTGGGCATAAGCTTTTGTGGGTAAAAAACCTCACTTCTTCAGAGGCATGGAGACAGTAGGCTATACCTCTCTAGTGCCCCCTTGGGGAGAGGGCAGGCAGTGCTCCTGCCTCAGAGTCCTGGGCATAGCCCTCCAGCTGGGCTATTCAGGGCGTCTGCACCCGTACAGGGTGGAGTTAAAGTAGCCCACGCCAGAAGTCAGGATGCTTCTCCCGCCCACAAAAAGCAGTCGTGGGCCTTTGGGAAGCCAAAAAAGAGCGAAAAGTACCAGCCCTTCTCCTTTCTGAGAGGACCTGGGCAGCCCAGGGACTCAGGCTGTTTCTCCAGTCAGCAACCCGCAGCTGTGTGGTCGCAATGCCACTGAAATTTGATCTGGCCACCCCTCCCTACTGACAGGGGGGCAGCAGGGCCAAATTTCCGTGAGTGATGTTGCAACCCGGTGCACGGAGTCACAAAGCCACTGAAATTTGACCTGACTGCCCCTCTGTGCGGATGGAAGGACGGCCAGGCCAAATGGTGTCGCAACCTGCTGCGCGGGGAGTCTGTTCCTACACAGCAGAGCACAGGGAAGTCCACTGAGAAGTAAACGCTTGGCAGCATTGTCTCATGCATTGTGTGGGTTAGAGAGAGGGGAGACTTCCGGGCTGAGGGAGACCCAGGGTCCCTGTGGGAGGAGGGGAGATGACTGGGGACCAGATTGGGGTCCCAGCTGGAGGAGATGGGGACCAGAATTTGCTCCCCTGAAACATCTGAATTGGCATCACTACAGGGAACGCTGAGTTGCAATCCTGCCACCCTGCACTGGGCAGGGATCCTCCTTTTTCAGGACCTGCCCATCTCCAGGCTTGACAACGCTCACAGGTGCACAGAGCTGAGGCTGACTGTGCCCAGACGAGCTCTTTAATGCCTTCCTGACCGAGGTGTGGGATCTGCTCCGCCCAGGGCTGGTGGAAGGATGTTTCGCGCCCTAGGCGAAACTTCCACCTTGCACCCCCCCCGTCTCTGAGCCCCCACCCTGAGGCGCCCCCCCCCCCGCGGCAGCTCCCCCCCTCCGTCTTGAGGCACCCCCCCGTGGCAGCTCCCCACCCGTTAGGCGCCGCAAGCCTGGGAGGCGGGAGAAGTGAAGCAGCGATGGCGTGCTCGGGGAGGAGGCGGGGCAGGGGTGAGCTGGGGCGGGGAGTTCCCCTGCGTGCCGCCCCCCCCCTTGCTGCAGGCGGCCCTCCCCGCGCTCCACTGCCCCAGCTCCCTCCGCCTAAATGGCGGCGGCGAAGATCCGGCCGCCGCGGTCGCTGCCAAAGAAAATGGCGCCCCCCAAATCCTAGCTCCCTAGGCGACCACCTAGGTCGCCTAAATGGTTGCACCGGCCCGGGCTCCACCACATAAAGACAAGGGCTTCAGGATCCTTCTGAGGGAAAGCTGTGGTGTAACTGTCATTGACGCTACGGGCCACATCCCAAAGCCTTCATTACGTGTTTATTCCAGGTGGAATTTACTCCTGTGCACAGAGACAACACAAATCCCCAACACCACTTACATCCTCATTGGAGGGCGTAAGTGGGATAGCACTGGTTTAGGCCCTCAGAGTAGCAGTGAACTTGACCCCCAGTCTGTCCTCAGGCAAGTGTCCCACTGATTTCAATAGGAGCAGAACTGGGCCTCCTAAAAAGGGAATTTAATCAAAAAATCCAAGGCAAACCGCCCAATGAGTAGAGCATCTATTTTAACATGGCAGCTGATAATAAGAGAGCAAGGTGCATACATTAAATTAAAATTCCTTTGTAAACAGGTGTAAGTATTACATTTCCACTGGGTTATTTGTACTAACAGCAAAGGAAAAGGGGCATTAAAAGATATGAAGAAATCCTGACAAAGGGGTTTTTGGACTTTGGCAACCATGTTTCAGACCAAGATATTGTATATTCTGGGGTGAAATGACCATTGTTAGCAACTGCCAATGATATTTTTCAATTGTCGACAGCGAATCTCAACTTTACCTAATCAGTGCTGGATAATGCTACAAAATGGGTTGCCAGACTGCATCAATGCTAGGGCAATGAAAGATTTCCCAGAAGTGTCTAACGTAGAGACAGCCATAGTCGGAATGTACTTAGAGTGGTCTTGCTTATAGTGAAAGCCTTTGAAACACTTCAGTACATTTCAATGGATTTTCACTCCTTTCAGTAAAGCTGCCTTCCATTTCCAATGAAGTCTCCCTCTGCTATAAATGGATTCCACTGGGCTGACACTCCCCCGGCTCTTTGAATTCAACAATCGTGACTAGGCAAGTGTGCGGCATTCCCAAGGGATCCTTTGGCAGAGCAATAGAGGCGAAAGAAGTTACCACTGTCTCATGTGGAGATGGCGAAGAAGAAATTCCTAGGGCATAGACTTGCTGCACCTGCTCCTAGAAAGATGCACTGTGAAAAGGAACCGGTCTTGCTACAGCTGCTCCCCAATAAGAGAAAAGAAAATAGCTGTGAAGAAGCTCTACCAACTGCTTTCTCTGGCCCCTGAGGGTTTATCTATGTTAGAGTTACCAGGGTTTGTCTGCACTAGAAGTTCGTAACAGGAGTGAATTCGTTGCCAATTAACTCAGGGTAGTAACATGTATGTAAAGGCAGGTGACGGTGCTCCTGAAATGTTTGAGGTTTATGTTAGGGCTTGGAGGTCTTGCCACACAGTTGCTAGAGTGAAAAGGAGGGGACTTTTTCCTGTTAGGTCCTCTCCTGTTTCATGGACCACTCAATTCCTATCTTGAATGCTTAAGTGGGATCACACTTGGTCCCTAGACCTTGTTTTAGCCCTCCACACAAGAGTAAATTTCACCCTTGTGTTTCCCCACTCCCGCTGTTATAGGAGACCACTACATTAGGGTTGTAAACTTTTTTTTTAGTTTACAGCTCTGCACTGCTTGGCTGCATCCCTGTGACAGCAGCTTTAGCCATGCATGAAGGGGACAATTAGATGTCTTTATTTCATCAGGATGCAACATACCTGCAGTATTCACCTCTCATACAAACGTATAGCACTCTGCCAATGAATTTCATCCACCTTTGTCACTGTAAGCTACTGCTGTGGGGTTTATTTTCCCCTCAGTAGCACGTAGGTCACCAGACAGCCTTAGGGGCCCACCGGCTGATAGTCAATCCTTAATTTTGAATCTGTTTGTGCATCAAGCTTTCTGAAGGCAATAAAAGCTTCGGCTGACTTCTTTTTGCATGGTTGTAATTAAATGTCTTTCCCAGGACAATGTTGTTGCCAGTATCATTTTTTAAAGAAACAAAAATGAAAAAGGTTCAACGAGGTCCCACTCGCCTTTGTTTTTGAGTGGCTCAGTCAAAATTTAAGGAGCCTGTATTCCTTCATGAAAAGGTCATCTATATTTTCAGTTGAAATATCTCTTTTTCTTTGTCTGCCACTTAACCTTGCAGATTAACCATTGTTAATGTCAATGCCCATGAGCATGTAGGGGTTATTGCTTTGCGCTCAATGGATTGCTGAATCTGCTTGCATTGCAGCCACTCCACATGCAAGCCCAGAAAGTCACTCAGTGCTCTAGACAATGATTTGGAATAAAATACATACAGGACAAACAAAATGTATATTAAAGCTAATACAAGACAACGTAAATTTAGAGCGGGACAATAAAAAAGTGACTGGCTGAAGGACAAACATCTCAGAAAGGGTTAGAAGACTCCGTACAGGATGTCAAAATCAGGGCCGGCTCCAGGGTTTTGGCCGCCCCAAGCAGACAAAAAAAAAAAAAAAAAAAAAAGCCACGATCGCGATCTGCGGCGGCAATTCGGCGGGAGGTCCTTTGCTCCAAGCGGGAGTGAGGGACTGTCCGCCGAATTGCCACCGAATGGCTGGACCTGCCGCTCCTCTCCGGAGTGGCCGCACCAAGCACCTGCTTGCCAAGCTGGTGCCTGGAGCTGGCCCTGGTCAAAATAGACCTGTAAGGAGATGATTTTGTCACTGACTAAATATGGAGATGAAGATAATAAAAATAAATAATTAGCATGTCCCAAGTTCCTTCCTTCTGAAATCTCAAAGAATTTAGCAGAAGCTAATACGGTCCCACAGTCCCCCTCTGATGGAGATAGGTATTACTGTCCCATTTTACAGGCTCATCTGTCTTAATGCCCCCTTTTTCAACAGTGGTCTCTAATTTTGGGTGTCCCAGTTTTTGGGTGACCAACTTGAGACATTTAGGATCTGATATGCAGAGGTGCTGAGTGCAGCTTCCAGTGGCCACCCAAAAGATGGAGGCAACTGAAATTAGAGCCCACTTTTCAAATATATGCTGTTTGCTGAAATAGTGTCTCGTTATGTGCTTTCTGAATTGTTTGATCATCTTGCTACCTTGGAATCCTTTTTGACACTAAATTGCATGATGTGCCAGTTGGACAATACAGAAAAAAATACATTTTCCCAAATGATTTTGTCTGTGTTCATTTCGTTGCAGAAGCTACAAGGACCTTTTGTAGATCTTGCTCTACTTCTCTCCCATGCCCAGTGGCTCCTGGTCCTCTCTGTGCTTTTGCTGCAGTTTCCGTCCTGTCCTCTGAGCCTGGTTTGCATGTCCCAACACCCCCTTTGATGCCTGTGTGGCTTCCCTGTTTTTCCCAGTGTGTCTCACTTTGGAAAAACCCACCATCTGCCTTAAACAGACTGGGTATAGAAGGTTCAATGACTCATCATTCAGTCATATGCACACTGCTTTTTCCAAATATGCTTATTTGGCTTGAACTGAACCTTACAGCTAAAGGAGCTTAGAGATCTCTGCCTGGATCTTGAAAACCTATGCTCTTGTAGTATTGCAAGATCATATCCCAGAAGGGTTCACCCTAGCCTTTATCCTCCTGAAATAATTAATTAAAATGAGCAGCATGTCATTAGAATAAGATTTAACCCCTCTAAATCTTACCCACTTCATGTAGAGCACGTTTTGTTTAGGAAGAGGTGTCACTGGCCAAATAATTCCTCTGCTCCAGTGTTGGCTGGCTGGCTGCCCCCCCAGAAGTGGCTGCATTTCAACGAGGCTTTATGTACATAATTTGTGCAATTCTTTAGGATGAAAGTTACTAAATATCAAATATATGTTAATATAAAGTTATTTGGCAACTTTTGGTTTGATGCATACTGCAGCCACTTGCTACTCATAGTTATTTAAGAAAGCTCAGGCCATCTTTGGTGGGCAAGCTTTCTCTAACTGTATCAAGAATTCTGTTGATGAAAGTTGCCTGCAAGGGTTGGAATGTTCCCAGTTAGCTGCAATACAGCAGGCGCCAGCCATAACATTTGCATGAGAAACAGAAAGGTGATGAGGAAATCAAATCTAAAGGCAAAATGGAGTGAGTCACTTGGTGAAACTGTAATAACTCTGCTGTTATTTGCTGTACCCTGAAACCAGGGCAATAGGAGAGAGCTGTAATAATAGTTCGGGCGTAAGCAGCCAGGATAACAAGAACTCGCCCAGTCTCTCACGCAGCAGAAGAGCTGACCAAGTCAACTAGCCCACTGCTGTTTGCCTCAGTCATCAGTGCTTTAGCAGCACTATGTGATTAATATAAACATTGTAACGTGACTGAAATCTGCCACTGAAATGTCTATAATTTTATGTGAGACAAGGTGGGTGACTTCCGTTGGTGAAAGAGACGAGCTTTCGAGCTCCACAGAGTTCTTCTGCAGGTCTGGGAAAGATGTTTTTATGTGACTATTATTATATTTTGGAATTTGGCCTTCAGGTTGATGAATTCCTCAGACAAAGCCAGCATAATTTATCTGCAAAGCAGGTGTGATTCAGAAAAATAGCATTTAATGCCTCTCGTTGGTATGCTCAGGGTTCACCCGTGACAAGATTTTGAGCACCATATCATTAAGTGATTATTTAGGCTATGCTCTTCAGTTTCACCTTTCTTGATGATAAAGTTATGATCTTGTTAGTAAAAAATTTAATACACCTCAAAGGATGATAAAAAATGCCTGTATTGAACATGTTGGATTTATTCTTTTACTGCACTTGCAGTTTTATACAGTATTTACTGTTTGTGGCGGTTATTTTCCTGATTCACAGATTAAAACAACCTTGAATGTTTGTTGTGCATTGAACCAGCAGGTTCCTGCAGGGAATTTTGTATTTGGCTTTTAAATGGAAAATGAAACAACCACTAAATAACCCCTATTTTGTTTGTATATTTCTCAAGATTAAAGGTTGTCAGCCTGGCCACTCTATAACACTACAGTATAGTCATGTATTTCAAAACCAGTTGCATTAGATTTCTTCCTTCACTATTTAATGTCTGATTCTGCAGCCTTTACTCACAATGAGCAGTACTTAGGCAAATAGCCCCACAACCGGACTGTTGTGCTAATTTCGGGCTTTGGGGGTCTCCAGAAGCTGGATGTCACAGATAACAACAAAACTTCTAGGATACTTTGATCCGAACAAAGTCTAAAACAATGCTACATTGCAAGGAGAGGTGCCATACATCAGGGTTGAAGATTACTTACTAGGAAGGTGCCAGGTCATTATATGATATAAATAGGATTATTGATTTTAGGTGAAAACTAGGCTGGGAAGTATCAGAGTTTTATCAGTAAATGTTGATTTCACCATACGCACCCAAACTGGTGAACAAATATTTCCAGCAATAATAATCAAAATGCACAGACAGGCAAAGTAGGAAAAATGCTGCTTGAGAACTTATCACAGTTTGATTTAAGGATAGTTACTTTGTATATTTTGATATGTGATGATGACAACTTGTGTTTTAATGGTTATAAAGCTTTAACTTTTTGAATCTCAATGTCTACTATCATTAAATAGTTATTGGCTGACCCCCTTCCTCCATAACTTCCCGCCACTGTGAAAATTTAAACAGATGAAAATAGAAAAAAGCTTGCAGATAAACATTGATATTATCTGTCAAAATTAGAAAAAAATAGAAATTGAATTCTGCCAAGCCTTGTTAAAACAAATAAAACACACACAGCCTGAAAGCAAACATATCAAAATTAAGTTGTTAATGGAAATAATACAGTGGAAATCCCCCAAGTGTACAGTTTTTGCAATGCTGAAAATGTTTTGCATAGTGGCCAGATGGACCCTAAAAAGCAAGCTAATACACTGACAACTATGGGAACTGCTTGAGTTTGTAAGGGCTTTTCAATACAAGTAAAGTATGCAGTCAGGATCATTACAGTTCCTTAGAGTATAAACAGTAGGCTCATGGAAAATGGAAAACAGGGTTACTTATAAGTCTGACAGAAATTAGTGGCTAAGTATGTCCAAGAAACATAAGGGATTGTAAAACAAGTGTTGAACCATATGTATTCTCAAAAGAGAAGCAAAAAGCAGGGACAGAAGGATTGTGAGGAGGTTTGGCAGCATGTGACCTCCAGAAGAAGAAAGAGGAGCGTCCATGCACCAGCAATGGAGATACAGGTGAGCAATCGTTTCCATGTTCTCTCTACAGGTGCTAATGCGGAGAGTGGACTAGATGGCCCATCTAAGGGAAGGGAGCAGAAGGAGACTCCACCGATTGGAAGGCAAAAGATGCACTGTCCTAGGGATGCGGGTTCCACGACCACCACTCCCAAGAGGAGGAGGAGGGTGGTGGTGGTCGGGGACTCCCTCCTCAGGGGGACTGAGTCATCTATCTGCCGCCCTGACCGGGAAAACCGAGAGGTCTGCTGCTTGCCAGGAGCTAGGATACACGATGTGACGGAGAGACTGCCGAGACTCATCAAGCCCTCGGATCGCTACCCCTTCCTGCTTCTCCACGTGGGCACCAATGATACTGCCAAGAATGACCTTGAGCGGATCACTGCAGACTACGTGGCTCTGGGAAGAAGGATAAAGGAGTTTGAGGCGCAAGTGGTGTTCTCGTCCATCCTCCCTGTGCAAGGAAAAGGCCGGGGTAGAGACCGTCGAATCGTGGAAGTCAACGAATGGCTACGCAGGTGGTGTCGGAGAGAAGGCTTTGGATTCTTCGACCATGGGATGGTGTTCCAAGAAGAAGGAGTGCTAGGCAGAGACGGGCTCCACCTAACGAAGAGAGGGAAGAGCATCTTCGCCAGCAGGCTGGCTAACCTAGTGAGGAGGGCTTTAAACTAGGTTCACCGGGGGAAGGAGACCAAAGCCCTGAGGTAAGTGGGGAAATGGGATCCTGGGAGGAAGCACAAGCAGGAGAGCGCAAGAGGGGAGGATTCCTGTCTCATGCTGAGAAAGAGGGACGATCATTGAGTTATCTTAAGTGCCTATACACAAATGCAAGAAGCCTGGGAAACAAGCAGGGAGAACTGGAAGTCCTGGCACAGTCAGGGAACTATGATGTGATTGGAATAACAGAGACTTGGTGGGATAACTCACATGACTGGAGTACTGTCATGGATGGATATAAACTGTTCAGGAAGGACAGGCAGGGCAGAAAAGGTGGGGGAGTTGCGTTGTATGTAAGAGAGGAGTATGACTGCTCAGAGCTCCGGTATGATACTGCAGAAAAACCTGAGTGTCTCTGGATAAAGTTGAGAAGTGGGAGCAACAAGGGTGATGTCGTGGTTGGAGTCTGCTATAGACCACCAGACCAGGGGGATGAGGTGGACGAGGCTTTCTTCTGGCAACTAGCAGAAGTTGCTAGATCGCAGGCCCTGGTTCTCATGGGAGACTTTAATCACCCTGATATCTGCTGGGAGAGCAATACAGCGGTGCACAGGCAATCCAGGAAATTTTTGGAAAGCGTAGGGGACAATTTCCTGGTGCAAGTGCTGGAGGAACCAACTAGGGGCAAAGCTTTTCTTGACCTGCTGCTCACAAACAGGGAAGAACTAGTAAGGGAAGCAAAAGTGGATGGGAACCTGGGAGGCAGTGACCATGAGATGGTCGAGTTCAGGATCCTGACACAAGGAAGAAAGGAGAGCAGCAGAATATGGACCCTGGACTTCAGAAAAGCAGACTTTGACTCCCTCAGGGAACAGATGGGCAGGATCCCCTGGGAGAATAACATGAAGGGCAAAGGGGTCCAGGAGAGCTGGCTGTATTTTAAAGAATCCTTATTGAGGTTGCAGGAACAAACCATCCCAATGTGTAGAAAGAATAGTAAATATGGCAGGCGACCAGCTTGGCTAAACAGTGAAATCCTTGCTGATCTTAAACGCAAAAAAGAGGCTTATAAGAAGTGGAAGATTGGACAAATGACCAGGGAGGAGTATAAAAATATTGCTCAGGCGTGCAGGAGTGAAATCAGGAAGGCCAAATCACACTTGGAGTTGCAGTTAGCAAGAGATGTTAAGAGTAACAAGAAGGGTTTCTTCAGGTATGTTAGCAACAAGAAGAAAATCAAGGAAAGTGTGGGCCCCTTACTGAATGAGGGAGGCAACCTAGTGACCGAGGATGAGGAAAAAGCTAATGTACTCAATGATTTTTTTGCCTCTGTCTTCACGCACAAGGTCAGCTCCCAGATTGCTGCACTGGGCAGTACAGCATGGGGAGAAGGTGACCAGCCCTCTGTGGAGAAAGAAGTGGTTCGGGACTATTTAGAAAAACTGGACGTGCACAAGTCCATGGGGCCGGATGCGCTGCATCCGAGGGTGCTAAAGGAGTTGGCGGGTGAGATTGCAGAGCCATTAGCCATTATTTTTGAAAACTCATGGCGATCGGGGGAGGTCCCAGATGACTGGAAAAAGGCTGATGTAGTGCCCATCTTTAAAAAAGGGAAGAAGGAGGATCCGGGGAACTACAGGCCAGTCAGCCTCACCTCAGTCCCTGGAAAAATTATGGAGCAGGTCCTCAAGGAATCAATTATGAAACATTTAGAGGAAAGGAAAGTGATCAGGAACAGTCAGCATGGATTCACGAAGGGGAAGTCGTGCCTGACTAACTTAATTGCCTTCTATGATGAGATAACTGGCTCTGTGGATGAGGGGAAAGCAGTGGATGTGTTATTTCTTGACTTTAGCAAAGCTTTTGATACTGTCTCCCACAGTATTCTTGCCACCAAGTTAAAGAAGTATGGGCTGGATGAATGGACTGTAAGGTGGATAGAAAGCTGGCTAGATCGTCGGGCTCAACGGGTAGTGATCAATGGCTCCATGTCTAGTTGGCAGCCGGTTTCAAGTGGAGTGCCCCAAGGGTCGGTCCTGGGGCCGGTTTTGTTTAATATCTTTATTAATGATCTGGAGGATGGTGTGGACTGCACTCTTAGCAAGTTTGCAGATGACACTAAACTAGGAGGCGTGGTAGATACACTAGAGGGTAGGGATCGGATACAGAGGGACCTAGACAAATTAGAGGATTGGGCAGAAAAAAACCTGATGAGGTTCAACAAGGACAAGTGCAGAGTCCTGCACTTAGGACGGAAGAATCCCATGCACTGCTACAGACTAGGGACCGAATGGCTAGGTAGCAGTTCTGCTGAAAAGGACCTAGGGGTCACAGTGGACAAGAAGCTGGATATGAGTCAACAGTGTGCTCTTGTTGCCAAGAAGGCTAACGGCATTTTGGGCTGTATAAGTAGGGGCATTGCCAGCAGATCGAGGAACGTGATCGTTCCCCTTTATTCGACATTGGTGAGGCCTCATCTGGAGTACTGTGTCCAGTTTTGGGCCCCACACTACAAGAAGGATGTGGAAAAATTGGAAAGAGTCCAGCGGAGGGCAACAAAAATGATTAGGGGTCTGGAGCATATGACTTATGAGGAGAGGCTGAGAGAACTGGGATTGTTTAGTCTCCAGAAGAGAAGAATGAGGGGGGATTTGATAGCAGCCTTCAACTACCTGAAGGGGGGTTCCAAAGAGGATGGAGCTCGGCTGTTCTCAGTGGTGGCAGATGACAGAACAAGGAGCAATGGTCTCAAGTTGCGGTGGGGGAAGTCCAGGTTGGATATCAGGAAAAACTATTTCACTAGGAGGGTGGTGAAACACTGGAATGCGTTACCTAGGGAGGTGGTGGAGTCTCCTTCCTTGGAGGTTTTTAAGGCCCGGCTTGACAAAGCCCTGGCTGGGATGATGTAGCTGGGAATTGGTCCTGCTTTGAGCAGGGGGTTGGACTAGATGACCTCTTGAGGTCCCTTCCAACTCTGATATTCTATGATTCTATGATTCTAACTCCATCTCTCTCTCTCTCTCTCTCTCTCACACACACACACACACACACACACTTTCTTGGACAAAAGGGCTCACTAATTCATATCTGCATGTATTACTCTATGAAGTCTCACTAGTAGCCTCTCACCGATGCTGAGTTTATTATTCAGAAAGCAGCCTCTTCTTAGCTGTTCAAGACCTTTGGCCAATTTCCAGTGCTTGCCTTAGCGACAATGCCCACAGAACTGTGTTTAAATATGGCTCCAATGCAGTTGCTCCATAAACAGGTTGTAACGCAGTTGAGCTTTGAGCTGCCCTGTGTGGACATAATACACATTTAATGTAAAAAACATAGCAGAGGCTCAGCTTTGCTGTTGTGTTTGGTCTCTGTTTAAATATAATTTTTCCATATCTTCTTTTCCGGTCATGGAGGAGCCCAGCTTTGGATTAAGTTACTTCTCTCTCTCTCTCTGTCACCGCTACCTCCACAAACACCTTTTGATGTGGCTTCCGTCTTTACTTTCCAAACAGCGGGTGAGACTAGCCACCCGCCCTGTCAATCTGGCTTCCAGCTCTGCGCTTCCACCCCAAGGACCAGCACATCTTGAGGATTCCAGCGGTGCAGTGAAGTCTGGACGTTGATAGCTACCAAAAGATGCCTTGAATGTGCCTATGTAAGAACCCCCTGTTCAGCGTGTGTTACGTGATCTGCTCTGTGTTTGGTGCACAAAGGGTGTGAATAGAGGCCAGAGGACTTAAAACCAGATTTTCAAAGGAGCTCAGGGCCAGGTTTTTAAGTGACCAGCCCCCACAACTTCAGCCAGATTTTCTAAAGTGTTCAGCATCCAACGTGCACCCAACATGCTGAGAACTTTTAGCAACATGGGGCACTTATTTGGGTGCCTATAATGGGAGCTGAGCCTTTTGACAAATCTGTATTTTAGTGCTTTAGCTCTGGACGTCGTATGCTATGGTGAGGAGCGTGGTATAAATATCTATATTGACTAGCAAAGAATTGGTCCTTGGTTCAATCCCTGGTAAAAACCAAGATACACATGCTGGAGTTCCCTTGGAGATGCTAGGCCAAGTGCAGTCCTGGTATAACTGCACTAGCTTTGGTGGAGTTACACGAGGGCTGAACTGTGTAGAAATTTCTGCACTGGGAGAGCAGAGAAGAAATTGTTGTTGTAAACGCAAACTCTGCAGAAGCAGAAACACCCAACTTGCTTGAGGCATTGAGAGGGAGTGCACTAGATCTGGTTCTTATGCAACCGTACTCTTTACAAGACCCTAGGATGTTCCTGTACAAACAGGTGTATCTGTGCTTAATTGTTCCCATCAGTCACAGAAAGAGGGCATGTGTCTTCAGGAGAGAGGACCCCCTCTTGTAAAATCGTGCCCTCCAAAAACATCAGGCGCTTTCTGCTATTAAATCTTTTAAGGCATACATTGCTCTCCGGTGCTGAACTGCAGAACTAGAGTCAGAGAAGACAAGACAAGCTGTCAGAAGCTCTGCACATCAAAGCCGCAGCACTGCTGCTGGGGCTTTTTGCTTTGCAGCATTACAACACGGTGGATTAGGCTCTGATCTCTGCAGCAGAATCCTTCCAAGCTGAAGCTCCATGGCCTTAGTGCTGCACAAAATACTGTACCATCGGGCTTTCCATCGGACAAGGCTTATTTTGTCCTTGGATGCTCATGAGTAAGCCCCAGTGTAGTCAACAGAATCAAGACCCAGGGGCAGAATTTGACCCATTGTACTTAGCAGGGAGACTGAGTTTTAGCTGAAAGGGTGGGATCCCTTCCACAAAATGACTGAGACGCAGTGCATGGTAGAGCACTAGCCCCCCATGGAGAGTTGGGGCAGGGATATAGGGTTCAGAACTGTTGTTGGTGCTATGACTACCCAAGCCAATGGGCCAAATTCATCTGGGCACCAATGCAGGGACAGAGGAGAGGTGGCTTATATCTCCCCTGTTTAGGGACTGCTGGGGGCTAGTTTGGCTCCCAACACAGGCTGCCTTAATTTGTACTTAATTCACCTCCCTTCTTGGGCCCAATCAGCCCCCAGTCTTCTCTGCAGAGGGAAAGCTAACCTGGTGCAAAGGGGCCACAGTGCAGTAGAAAACTCCCTTGGCTGTGTTCAGGGTGCTCGAACGTGAAATGGCTGCCCCCTACACAGGTGTGCAGGTTGGGACGGGCCCTCTTGCTGCTCCCTTCCTCCCCATGACTGCGATTTAGGCAGCCGGAATGGTTTTTTCATTGTAGCCCCGATTAACAGGCATCTATCGTAATTTGCTAAAAGTTCCTGCAGTCATACAGCTGCACGTCTCACACCGTGCGATGATGCAGCAGTTCCTTTCATTTGGGGAAGGCACAGAGGTTTGTAGCAACGTGTGACTTGGAGACCCAGCTGTTTAATTATGGCTGAAATATGGAGCTTTGCATAATGTACAGTTACCAGGACTGCAGCCAGCTAATATATGGATGTTGGTAACATACGGCTTTCCGATTCTGAGGAGTGCCATCCTGGGGCTTCCCTCTTCATGTCTTCTTCGTGATTTCAGAGGTCACTTGATCAGTTTCCCATCCAAAAGAGGATTTTTCTATCTGCCAAAGCGACAAGCTCCCTGGGAGAACAGAATGTTCAATTGACTCTTCTGCCTCTTGCAGCACTGTCAATACTAAAGGTTCTACAATTAGAATTTAGCTGACAACGGTGCTAATAGCAGGAGAGACAGAATAATGGGGGTTTTATAGCTGGTATGTACAGAAAGATACACAACTGCCCAGTGCAAGCTTGTATCTAATCAAAGGGAAACAAGAGGAATTTGGGCAGTGCAATGGAATAAACTCCAAAGGAGTGTTTCTAGAAGCATCACAAGTAGATCTTGTAAATTATAAAATGCCATACTTCAGGGATGTTATATAACATCTCTTTACAGTACTTGGTAGCTAAATATAAAAGAGAGAGCGATTGTGCGCTAATATAAAATGATGCTACAGAATTGCTTTGCTTGGGAGGGTATGTGAGAGCGAGGGGCTTGGCTTCAGCACCACTGGATTCTATTTCCATCTCTCCCACTAATTTGCTGTGTGACTTTGGGATATTCATTCCATCTCTCTCTCTGCCTCAGTTTTTGCCTCTCTTTAACACAGGGACAATAATATTTCATTCTCTTACGGCTGTGTTGTAAAGGTTAACGAATGTTTGCAAAGTAACCTTAAATTCTCTAGAAGTGCCAGATTGTATACTATTATCCTGATGGAAGCTTCATGTATAGTATCAGGGAGCCAAATTCTCCTTTCACATTGGAGCAATCCCATTGAGGTAGACAGGGTTGTATCAGTGTAATCCAGAGGAAAATTTTGCCCAAAACCTCTGAGAAAAATCTATAGGAAAAAAAGCCGAGACCTCTGTCATCCTGTTCTTTATGTCTCACTTTCTACAAATCGAGACATGGTGAAAATTCAGTCCTTGATTAGCTCCAACTAAAATGAACAGTGCTAGTTCTGGGTAACTGACAAATCAGCTAATTGCAAAATATGCGGTAGCCCAGCAGAGATTTTTGATCATTCATTTGTCTTTCCCCTCTGGAAATATTCACACCTATAACAAACCTGATGAATTGAGACTTTGGAACGTTGGATATTTACAGGAGCAGCAGGAACTGCTTTCAGGTTTTTAGCTAAACATCTCAGAACATAATGCCAATAAGTTGCTGTCGGCAAGTGTGCTGCTATGAAAACACAAGGTGCAATGAAACAAGTGAAACATAAACCTAGAGAGACATTGTGTGTTCAGACACCTGCTGAATGCTAGAGAATGGTTCACACAGAGCCAGTTTGCATTTTCTTGGTCCCCTTCCCTGAAATGTATTTCTGTACACAGTGACCTACCCTATACAAACCCAGACGGGTTAATCAAAGTGAGTTCTGATCCCAACAGTATTCCATTCCATATATATCCCCTGTTCTGTTTTCAATGTAAAGGGATGAGACTGAGATTCAGATTTCAATCTTCTTTGTTACAGTGGTGTATTATGATTATTCATTATTAATATTGCCACAACCCTAGGAACCCCAGCAATGGACCCGGACCCATTGTGCTCGGCGCTGTACAAACACAGAACAAACACATCCCTGCCCCAAAATCCAGAGTAACTCCACTGCAGTCAATGGAGTCAGCTACAAATCCTGATCCCATTTTATTTCATGGAAAAGTCCTATTAGCTTAATTTAAGCCAGGATTTAGCTCTTACTCCCAGACTTATGGTGTGTGAGTGAAATCAGATTCTGACCCAGTGTTTGTAAAACAAGATATTGGATAACGGGGATTTAGTCAGAAAAGAGCTAAAATAAACGATCCTCACTTGCACTCATTTCCTGACCAATTTCCAACTGGCATTTGCCCTACACCACTGTTTATATCCTCCCTGAAAATGGTCCAAAGACCCCCATGGAGCTGCAGCTGCTGGCACCAGGTCTGCAGCTGCCTGTGTGTCTATGAGAGAGCAGCCCCAAATGTAATAAATGTAAGGCATAAAACAGTCTGGATATAGACTGAGGGCCTGATCCAAAGCCTATGGAAGTCAATGGAAAGACTGGCATTGATATCAATGGGGTTTGGATCAGGCCCAAGTTAAGTCAAAATGTTTGTGACCACGTGATGACAGTGGTGGTTTCTCAGAAGACAAAAATATGAGTTGACTATTTCCCCACCCAGATCAAGGGCAATGTGGTTTCTTTTCTGATGCACAGCTGCAGCTGTAAACATACAGTCAGTTCAAAACTGAGTTTAAATGTGCACTCTTCAACTGAGAGAGGCTCGCCAGGAAAGCGCTAGCACTTCAGTTAATACACATGGGCCAGTTCCGATTTCTGCTTGATTGAATTGCCAGCAGTGTCACTCAGAGCTGATCCATGACAACCACCATACACTTGTGGTGCAGGCCTAATTAAGATGTAACAGAAAAAGAGAGCGAGAATGGCAGATAATTGATACAGCTTTCCAAGCCACAAAGGCATCAGGTTCACTCCTATTGCACAGAGATTTTTCACTTGCAGAAATCACTCTTCTCCTGCAGCTGTACTTGCTTAGGTTATGATATTATCAGATTCCCAAAAACTAAACAGGGCCATGTGTGGGCTGGGAGACCAGGCTTTGGGTGCTGCAAACTCTGTGATGAAGTAGGAGACCTTCTGTCCTCTGAATCAGTAATAAATCAACATTGCTGGCTGCACTCCGTTTCTGGAGATGCCAACTTTCTGATGAGGAAATGGCAGACATGACCACTTAGGATCATTAAAGGCCTTGTGGCACCTTTCCCAGGAGTAGAAGTGTTAACCCCTGTGTCCTTTTGGCCAAAAGTCCCATTTGGGTAATTACTTCCAGACTACCAAAAGTTCCTGCTGGATACAGCATTAGTCACTTCCCATTCGAAACTATTGCATTGTGTTGCTGTGCACTAGCAGCTGCTGCGTTCCATCCCAGAAGTGGCTATGTTTCAATTGTAAGTGGATAAATAAATACAATGGAGTTGTGTGGAGTTACACCAACTGAGGATCTGGACCATAATGTAACAGATCTGTGGCCACATAGGACTTCATGGTTGTCATTATGACACACACCAAGGCCCCCGAGAACTCCATAAAGCTCAGTGGTATCTCAGCTTCTCTTCCACAAAAGCACCCTTGAGTTAAAGGAGAATCTCCTTAGCTGTGAGCCATATAGGGCCTAACATGCAGATTAGCAGTTCTGCTTGTGTCCGGCAGGCTGCAGCAGCATACCTACACACTAGCAGTATACCCACACAGTAGCTAGTTAATTCTATACTAAAGTGCTTTGAAGTCCTGTTGGATGTGGTTATGTCCAGGGCCAGCTCCAGGCACCAGCTAAGGAAGTAGGTGCTTGGGGCGGCCTATACAAAGGGGCACCGAAGAAGTGAGGGAGTGAAGGACCCGCCTGCCGAAGTGCTGCCGAAGAATGGAGCGGCAAGATCGAGCTGCTGCCAAAGTGCCGCCGATCGGCTTTTTTTTTTTTTGCCGCTTGGGGCGGCAGAAAACCTGGAGCCGGCCCTGGTTATGTCAATGTGAGTCTTTGCTGTTCTTCTCCAGTCAGCTAGGAAATATAGCCCTCTCCTCCAGAAAGTCATGATTTAGTTTAAATTTCCTTTCAGTACAAGCATCAGGTAATTTCTTCCAACTTCTGTATATGCCACATGGCGTTGCGAACAAGTGACAAATATTGTTCAGGGATAAATAATTCCAAACAAGTCAAAAGCCATACCGCCTTGTGTACTTTGGGGCATGTCACCATGAGTACCGCTCCTCTGCCTTGTTTAAACGGTTATAATGGCGTATACTTCAGAGTTGGTTTCAAAGGAACAGACCAGAGCCATGGGATAATTGTCACCTGCTACGTCCAAAGCGCTAAGGCAGTGGCTGTTTGTTTTCAGATAGGGAGACAGTGATCCCATGCCAGCGATCCGCCCCCTGGATGTCATTTCTGTAATGCAAAATGACGGGTGTGCAGTTAATAATTTTAGCCGATAGAGAAATAAACCAGGAGAGAGTCAATTACAAGGCTAGTGGCGTGCACGCCTTCAGTGTGTGGTGAGGCACAAGGCTTTCAGCCTCCTGCCTACAGCCATTCAAAAATGGCCATGTTCAGCCTTCCTTTGAAACCGTGGATTTGCCAGCCAGCTGCTGCCCCTGGAGCAGGGAGCTCACCTGCTAATGCTAAAGCTAATGCTGGCCCAGGAATCCCTGTGTGCTGTGAGTCCTCTGCCTCCCTCCTCAGGCAGATCTCAAGCCCCAGTGAGCACCCACAGATGGGTTACCATGAAGATGAGGTGTGTGGGAAGAACCAATGCCACAGGGGTGGTGCTCCCCCTTCTGTGCCCCTGACCCTGCAGATCCATCACACAAAGATGGAGGAGACAATTCAACCCTACATCTAGGATAGTGAACCACTCCCAGTTCAATTTTTACTCTAGTAAGTGGATTCAAAGTGCCTCGTAGGAGGGTTGTTGTCATGGCCACAAGAACAAAGGGTTGTTGTTCCTTTTGGCTGAGATTTTCAAAGCCACCTAGGGGATTTAGATGCACAGCTTCCATCACTGGGAACTGTGTCAAAATCCCCAGGGCACTTAAAAATCTCAACCTCAGCCTTTATGAATGAATGAAATTCTGGCAGACCCTTCACTTCTCTGAGATGGCTCTAATCCTCATCCCACTCCAGGGCACTTTTTGTCTTCATTCTCCAAACCAGTCCTGCGGGTGGTTCGCCTCCCCATCCATTCAGCACTAACTGCTGCCTTTTTTAGTTTGGTCTGTTTGTGCAGCCCTGTGGATGGCAGCTTTCCTGAAGACCAGATAAAGTAGATCCAGAGCCCCCCACGGTTGTGTGTGTTATTTTTTTAAACCATCTGATTATCTAGGCCCGATCCTCCTTTTGTGAATCTAGTCCAAGTTGCTGAAAGAAATGTTTTCTGACAGGATGAAAATTTGCATTCAAGTTGCTAGGCAACTGCTACAGTTCTGCTGCCTATTGAACTCATCTACGTGGCCAATAGAAAGTAGGGTGAAGGCATCTACCTTTCCATACCACCCTGCCAGCGATCCAAAACTTGATCTGTATGTTTTGTACAGGAGGCCCTATACTGAAGGTAAAATAGAAGATCGTTAATGATATTTAATACATTTAATTGACAAGGGAAAGGATGGTCTTGTGGTTTATTCACTGCCTTGGGACTCTGGAGATTGGGCCTCTGTTGCTGACTCTGCCACAGACTTCCTGTGTGACCTTGGTCAAGTCACTTAACTGATTTACCCATGGACATGAAGCCAATCAGTGGCAAAAACAGGATTAGAATTCAGGACTTTGCTTCCCAGCCCTGTGTTATTCCTTCAGCTCATGCAGCCTCCCTTTGAGCTAGCCACCAGAAACATGCATACTAACATGTCAAACAAAACATACAATGATCCTGATTACAATCCCACTTTCACTGGAGTTATACTTGTGTCTCTATGGAGTGATTTCTGATTTACACTGATATAAATTAGTTCAGAATTGGGTTCAAGCTGTCCAGAGAAATATGCATCTCAAACCCTTGGAATTTTTAAAAGTTTTTATTTAAAGAAATTATTGAGTAACACAGGACAATTGCCAACAAACAGCAACCTCACTCTTGAAATTCTTGCAGCTGAAAGGAGAAGGCAAAACCCAAAGGATTATGGAAGAAGAGGTGACCAATAATTGTGGTCTTGCAAAAGCTCAGTGTCTGAGCATGTGGTGACAAACAGCAAATCCA
Source organism: Chrysemys picta bellii (assembly GCF_011386835.1). Classification (NCBI taxonomy): domain Eukaryota; kingdom Metazoa; phylum Chordata; order Testudines; family Emydidae; genus Chrysemys; species Chrysemys picta. The sequence goes on from NC_088805.1 coordinate 28,446,654, forward strand.
GCCAGCAAGCGTAAACAGCAAATGGACCAGAATGTTCTGAACAATCTGTTCCTTTTATCGGGGAGAAATAACATGTTAAAAGGAGGCTGGGAAAACTTCTGTTCTTTGGAATGAAAAACTGAAATGTCTGTTCAGAAAAATGGAAGCGGGAGTAAAATTCCAAAGTAGAGACGGTCCAATTATTTGATGACTCAAAAAAATGCGTGAGTTGATCACTTCAATAGAATCATTTATCTCTAAGTTCCCTGCTGGCTTTGTTGTGTTCTTTGCTCTTTTACACAATAAATGGAATATGAAGGAACCACACAGGCACAGTGGGGTCCAAATGATTGTGTGTATTAACTGTATACAACATGCATGGCCTAGCTACATATTGTTTCCTCTTTGGCCCAAGTGTTTGTTTCTGTTAGGAGGAGAAATTGAGGCCATGATAAGGGAATTCTCGGCAAGGCTGCCCAGAGGATTCAGGGGGCCTGGGGCAAAGCAATTTCGGGGGCCGCTTCCACTAAAAAAAGTTGCAATACTATAGAATACTATATTCTCATGGGGGCCCCTCCAGGGTCTGGGGCAAATTGCCCCACTTGCCACTCCCCCCCCCCCGGGCGGCCCTGATTCTCGGTGTAATCTTTGTTTATTTAAAAGAAATGTGTAACCAAAGTCCTGTTTCCCTGAACACAGTAGAAACCAGCAGGCAGTTTCCTTGCTCAGAAATCCACAAGTCTGCCATTCTAGCAAGCTCCGTGCTCAAGGAGCTCTGACTCTTTGCTTCTACGCAGGGTCATGCTTACCACTGCTTCTCTGGCTTTCTGGTGCAACATACACAAGCTGCAACCAATCTCTTAGCCCCTGCATTTTCACCTAGGAAGAGCACTGTTAATCTTACCCGGGTTAGCTCTGCTCAGGCCTGGCCATGCAGTTTAGCGCCTCATGGGGAAGTCTCCATTGTCTATGGTTGTTTCACTGCTATTAAGCCTGAAGGAGAGTGCTTGGCAAGGTGGGCACCAACAAGTCTTGGCCACTATATTTGTATTGCTTTCAATGTTGTAAATTAGAACAATTCAGTAAACACAGTCTGGGCCTGGTTCTGATATCACAGCAATAAAAAACAGGAGAAACTCCATTTACATCAACAGAACCACACATGCAAAAGTTAAACCAATGTGGGGTTAGAATTTGGCTCATGGTGCTCAGATAACTTTTTGGGGGATGAGGGGCTTAAACACCATTGGTCAAATTCAGTGTTGGCAGAAATGGGCACAACTCCATTGACTTCCATGGGGTTAAGCCTACTTACACCAGCAATGAATTTGGCCCTCCGACTGTTAAACATTTTTGTGAGGAAACAAGAGCATAGGATTTGCCATCCCAGGTCAGGCCATGGTCAATCTAACTGTAATCTTTCCTTCAGCAGTGGCCAATAGCTGATGCTTCAAAGGAAAGTGAAGTATTCCCCATCTCCACCTGCCCATCTAATGCATGGAGCCAACTGTGTACTGGGGGTAGAGGGAGAGATTTTCCTTTCTGACACCCATAGCAATTAATTTATTTCTCTGATTCAAGACAACATCCCACTGGTGTTCTTGCTGCAATACATTGGACAGGATCAGCATTTACATTCTGTCAATAGACTTAAACCCCTTCCTCTGCTGTATTAGCTAATTCAATTCCATTATGAAAAGTGCTATGTAAGATATTAATTATTAATTATTATTATTAAAACTGTACTTATTTTTAACATTTCTAGCCAAGTGCCATCACTTTACACTCAGACACATTGCACTTCATATTCCACCTCTGGGCTGGTTTTAGCCTGTAAAACAGCTACATCCCTCTGAGACTTAACCACGCTTTTTCTTTCGGTATCATCAATCCACTGATGGTGTTATGTTCTTACAGCTTTGTCTAAATCATGAAGAAAAACCTTTTAAAGCACTGATCCCAATATACCACCTTGCAGGACCCCATGACTCCTCAGCTTCCACAAAAAGTTCCTGCCTTTAATTCCAGTCGTCTGCTCTCTGTTTCTCTGTATGTCTAAATACTTACGTGGCCTCTATCATTGCCATGTCTGAGTGCCTACTGCTGTCTAACCAGGGCCCTGATCCTAAGCCCACTGAAGTGAATGGGCATCTTTTTATTGACTTCAAATGGCTCTGGATCAGGCCCCATGACTGTATCTGTCTTAAAAGTGAATTACCTAATCCATATTTACAGTGTTCATACAGTAATTCATCATGTGAAACCTTACACTTGGTTTAACTTTCTGAGCAGCCAGGCATATTAAATCTTAATGTTTCCCTTTTTCTAGACCAACAGCTATTTCCTAAAAAAGGAATCAAGTTTGCCTGACATGATTTCCCTTTCACAAATCCCTGCTGACTCACCCCAGTTCAATTCAACATCATAAGCCCAATATCTGTCACAGCCTAAGTAGCATGTAAGTTAGCAGAATGGGACAAAACTAATCTATATCATTAGGTTCACACTGCCTGACAGAGGTCTGAAGACTATAGGATGAGTCCCTAAATGTTCCTTTTAAAAATAAAAAAATCATCAGACCCCAAAGGAGTCTACGTCCACTGCATGAAATTCCATTTTGTTGGTTATTAATAATTCAGAGGAAACCTGTTTGTAGGGAATTTACAATTAGAAATTCAGAGGCAGGTAAGTGGAGATTTCAAGTGAAAAGGAATTATTGCTGCACAACAAGATGAGATCCAGAAAAGCGTCTTAGTAAAAATTACTACTAAGATGTGACACTTAACCTCCTTGGCAGAGAAGTATCTATTTGCTTCTGATATCTAAAACGTAGTGTCAGCTGCTGTTATAGACTGTCTACGAAAACCTCCAGAGAGGGGGAAGTTAAGCATTGTTTTTTCTGGTTTGGTAACACTACTGCTAGAGCCATGCTTGTTACTTTGTATCCTGTAAGTTTTGGGGTAAGGCCTGCCTTCTTTTATATACTGATTGGGGCGGCCAGGTGTTATTGTCATACAAATATTAACTAATTCAAATAATAATAGTTGCTTGCACCATTGGACTACTTAGCATCTTTTATTAACCAAGGAAGGACAGAGAGAAGAATTGCACTGGAATTTCATGCAGTGGGTTTTTCAACGTTGGTGGGGTTTGTGCGGTATTTTTATAAAGCAACATTTTGACTTTTACACAGCAACCACAAGGGGCAAAATTCAGCCCACTGTAAAAACACGCCAATCCAGCTATGTCTTTGGAGTGTCACCCACTTACATCAGGGCTAAGATTGTCCGATGGAGACCAGCTTAGCTTGTGCGCACAAGCCAGAGAACTAATTAAGCCATTGACTGTAGGCCCAAAATATAAATCTACATGTACCGTGTCTCTGGCATGAGCACAGGAGCAGACTTGTCAGGCTACCTCAGTACCTGATGAATATCTGAGATCAGAACCTGACTTTTAGGTTTTGTCTTTTGATTCTTAGCTGGGAATATTCCTCCCACCATAGTGTATGCCTTACTGGTTGTCAGTCTTTTCATGCATCGCCCGGTGATGCTGCGGGAGCTGATCTGAGTTTGAATATGATTTAACCCAGGCAAAAAAGAAACTTCTGACAGTTCCATATATAGCCCTCTGATTCACAGATTTCATGTGTCAAAGACTGAAGATTGGTTAAGTAGAATTAAGTTTTGGATTTGTTATAAATAGGGATTAAGTAACATGAATTTATTATATTTGCATTAAAAACATGGGCCTGATTCTCTTCTCACTTGGACTAATGTAAATCGGAAGCAATCTCCTTTGAAGCAAGTGCAGTTACGCCAGTGCACATGAGACCAGAACCTGGCCCAGTATCACTGGTGGTCACAGCCCTCTGTAGACACCATCTAGATAGGGTAGAGTGTGCTCTCAGGTAAACTGGTGTAATGCTGGAGTAATTTTGTTGAAGTCTGTGAGTTGCTCTGGATTTACACCAGAGTTACTGAGTTCAGAATCTGGTCCCCAAAGTAGCAAAAGTAATTTTAATTAGTCTAAATAGCTGAAATTGAAATAATTCCTCCACGTCAATCAGCTAAATCAGGGCACATAGCTTTAAAGAGGATTAAAACCAGCACTCAAGAGCGCTAGATAACATGGAAATTCTATACAGATTAATTCCTTTTCTGGATGCACCAGTAAATAGAGCTGCTGCTGGATTCAGATGTTACTGTTGATCTTTTCCCACCCTGATTACCATTTTGCTGAGGAGCAGCATAAGAGTCCGTTCAGACAATAAAGTCACATTCATCCAAGAAAAGCCTGACAGTTGTTCATTGTTTCGGTAAAAAAACGTATGTCCCTTTTGATAAAGTAAATGCTTCTGCGGTAGAGTGACAGACACAGACGCTATCAAATCAATTCCCTTCTCAACAATTTAATGTACCGCCTTGGTGATTGCTAAACAATTGGGAATAGGTCCATGGAATATGGATGCAAGGAACATCCTTGCATGTTCCTTGGGGAAAAACAACTGAGGAGAGTTGGCAGTTTTTCAAAGGGACACTATTAAGGGCCCAAAAGCAAGCTATTCCTCTGGTTAGGAAAGATAGAAAATGTGGCAAAAGACCACCTTGGCTTAACCACAAGATCTTGCATGATCTAAAAAATAAAAAGGAGTTATATAAAAAATGGAAACTAGGACAGATTACAAAGGATGAATATAGGCAAACAACACAGGAATGCAGGGGCAAGATTAGAAAGGCAAAGGCACAAAATGAGCTCAAACTAGCTACGGGAATAAAGGGAAACAAGAAGACTTTTTATCAATACATTAGAAGCAAGAGGAAGACCAAAGACAGGGTAGGCCCACTGCTTAGTGAAGAGGGAGAAACAGTAACAGGAAACTTGGAAATGGCAGAGATGCTTAATGACTTCTTTGTTTCGGTCTTCACCGAGAAGTCTGAAGGAATGCCTAACATAGTGAATGCTAATGGGAAGGGGGTAGGTTTAGCAGATAAAATAAAAAAAGAACAAGTTAAAAATCACTTAGAAAAGTTAGATGCCTGCAAGTCACCAGGGCCTGATGAAATGCATCCTAGAATACTCAAGGAGCTAATAGAGGAGGTATCTGAGCCTCTAGCTATTATCTTTGGAAAATCATGGGAGACGGGAGAGATTCCAGAAGACTGGAAAAGGGCAAATATAGTGCCCATCTATAAAAAGGGAAATAAAAACAACCCAGGAAACTACAGACCAGTTAGTTTAACTTCTGTGCCAGGGAAGATAATGGAGCAAGTAATTAAGGAAATCATCTGCAAACACTTGGAAGATGGTAAGATGATAGGGAACAGCCAGCATGAATTTGTGAAGAACAAATCATGTCAAACCAATCTGATAGCTTTCTTTGATAGGATAATGAGCCTTGTGGATAAGGGTGAAGCTGTGGATGTGGTATACCTAGACTTTAGTAAGGCATTCAATACGGTCTCGCATGATATTCTTATCGATAAACTAGGCAAATACAATTTAGATGGGGCTACTATAAGGTGGGTGCATAACTGGCTGGATAACCATACTCAGAGAGTTGTTGTTAATGGTTCCCAATCCTGCTGGAAAGGCATAACGAGTGGGGTACCGCAGGGGTCTGTTTTGGGACCGGCTCTGTTCAATATCTTCATCAACGACTTAGATATTGGCATAGAAAGTACGCTTATTAAGTTTGCAGATGATACCAAACTGGGAGGGATTGCAACTGCTTTGGAGGACAGGGTCATAATTCAAAATGATCTGGACAAATTGGAGAAATGGTCTGAGTTAAACAGGATGAAGTTTAACAAAGACAAATGCAAAGTGCTCCACTTAGGAAGAAAAAATCAGTTTCACACATACAGAATGGGAAGAGACTGTCTAGGAAGGAGTACGGCAGAAAGGGATTTAGGGGTTATAGTGGACCACAAGCTAAATATGAGTCAACAGTGTGATGCTGTTGCAAAAAAAGCAAACATGATTCTGGGATGTATTAACAGGTGTGTTGTGAGCAAGACACGAGAAGTCATTCTTCCGCTCTACTCTGCTCTGGTTAGGCCTCAGCTGGAGTATTGTGTCCAGTTCTGGGCACCGCATTTTAAAAAAGATGTTCAGAAATTGGAAAGGGTCCAGAGAAGAGCAACAAGAATGATTAAAGGTCTTGAGAACATGACTTATGAAGGAAGGCTGAAAGAATTGGGTTTGTTTAGTTTGGAAAAGGGAAGACTGAGAGGGGACATGATAGCAGTTTTCAGGTATTTAAAAGGGTGTCATAAGGAGGAGGGAGGAAACTTGTTCACCTTAGCCTCTAAGGATAGAACAAGAAGCAATGGGTTTAAACTGCAGCAAGGGAGGTCTAGGTTGGACATTAGGAAAAAGTTCCTAACTGTCAGGGTGGTTAAACACTGGAATAAATTGCCTAGGGAGGTTGTGGAATCTCCATCTCTGGAGATATTTAAGAGTAGGTTAGATAAATGTCTATCAGGGATGGTCTAGACAGTATTTGGTCCTGCCATGTGGGCAGGGGACTGGACTCGATGACCTCTCGAGGTCCCTTCCAGTCCTAGAATCTATGAATCTATGAAAACAATATGACCAGTATTTTTAAGCTGAAGTGTACTCTGCATAGCAGGAACAGTCCAAGGAAATCCAGGGCCTCTTAGAAGCCATTTGATTGGGTCTTCCAACTACAACTTTTATGAGACGTTAGGCCCAAACACTGCAGTAGCACCATTACCATCAGCTGCGCAGGTACTGCTCCTACGTCCATGGATGGGAAGAATGGATGAAGTTGCCTGTTAAACAGGAGGAAGGGGGAACAGCAATGTGCCCCAGTAAGGATGGTCTAAGAAGGAGAGAGCCCAAGTCCACAGAGCTCTCGGTCAGTAGGAAGCAGCCCAGACTCTGCACCACGCAGCACTGAAACCCAGACCAGCAAATCTCTCATTAGCCTTGGTGGCAAGCCAGGATCAAATGCGGCTGCAGGTTCGGCTGCTTTGTTGAGATCATCCCTCCCCAAGGCTCATTATTTTCTGCTGGCGTTTATCTATTGCCATATTCCATTTTCCTCAGCAAAAGTCGTCTTTAATTAAATAAATTATCAGCATGTATCTGGCTTTGCATTAGCTTGAAACTTGATCATTAAGGTCTTTAGAGTAACTGGACACACCAGGCCCAAGAGCAATGCATTTTTTTTTTGGGGGGGGGGGGGGGGGGTTCTTCACTTTCTCAAACTAACTGTGCAAACCTTGGCCATATGAAATGGAGTGTAAATGCCCTTGTCTTGCCAGCAGTGAACCTGTAGTTCCATTTATTCCAGAGCTAAGTAAGCAATACAACTAATACAAAATAGGGATTTCATAGGGACTGGAGTACTGTTCAGGTACTGCAACGTCTCACTGTGGGCCAGTTAGGTTATTTAATTATGGTACTTTGCCTTTTTATAGCACCTCTCACACAAGGAGGTCAAAACATTTCACAAACATTAATGAACTGGTCCTCTCAAAACCCCTGTGAGATAGGTCAGTGTCACTAGGGGGTTGGGTGGGCTTGAGCTCATGTGGCCAGTCTAAATATCCGCCAGAGCTGCAACATCAACACAGCTATTTTAGCATGCTAGTGTGAGTCTATCGATCCGGGCTGGGAGACATACCCAGAGTGACCTACCCAAGAACACAGCAAGTTAATGGCTGAACTGGGAAAAGAACCCAGAAACTTGCTTGACTCGCTAGCCTCTTCTGCTAGCGACCACTAGAACAGAGTCCTTCACTTCTTACTTTCTAAGGCTACAGTAACAGCCTCCATTGTTATTTGCACTAATATTTGGGGGATGGATTCTCCACAAAGACTGAAACTACATTTTCAAATGCAAAATTTGAAATACCATTAGCTATAAACCAAATGAATGTACATAAAGTTTGTTTGCAGTGTTGTAGCCGTGTTGATTCCAAGGTATTAGAGAGACAAGGTGGGTGAGGTCATATCTTTTATTGTGTAAACTAGAAAACTTGTCTCTTTCACCAACAGAAGTTAGTTCAATGAAAGATATTACCTCACCCACTCTGTGCAAAAAAGTACCATTGCAAATAAGGGAAGCGAACTCAAGCAGATGTTATGTCAGGCATATCATCATAGACACCCTTAGTTGTGAATATCTGAATGGGAAAACATGCATCTACCTCTGGGCTCTGTAATCAAGTCCTCATTATCTCAGTGCATCCATCCATCCATATACTTACAGTGTGTAAATCAGTTGGATTAGATAATTGGAGCTGGCTTCTGAACTCAGAAATAAAATCAAAATTTCCAGCTATGCCAGTTTGATCTAAATAGAATGTTGAGAATAAAAAGATCTAATAATCATCGTTCCATCCGAATCTAACAGAAAAAGATGCAGGCAAATACATCAATCTCTTCAAGCAGTGTGGCATTAGGGAGTCGTGATTTATAACCCTCCTGCGAAACAATACAAGCATTCGCCTTAGGGTACATCTTCACTACCTGCCGTATCGGCGGGTAGCAATAAATGTATCCAGGATCGATATATCACGTCTCGTTAAGGCACGATATATCGATCCCCGAACGCGCTCACCGTCGACTCCGGAACTCCACCAGAGCGAGTGGCGGTAGCGCAGTCGACGGGGGAGCCGCAGCCATTGATCCCACGCCGTGTGGACCCCAGGTAATTCGATCTAAGATACTTCGACTTCAGCTATGCTATTCATGTAGCTGAAGTTGCGTATCTTAGATCGATCCCCCCCCCCCCCCCCCAGTGTAGACCAGCCCTAAGACACACGAGGACAAAACCCCACTCGTGTGTCAAAGCCCTTCTCAATCACCAAACGTGCAGTTCCAATAATATGCCTAGGCCAGTGGGTCTCAAACTTTTGTACTGGTGACCCCTTTCACATAGCCAAGCCTCTGAGTGTGACCCCCCCTAAATTAAAAACACTTTTTTAATATATTTAACACCATTATAAAGCTGGAGGCAAAGCAGGGCTGGGTTGGAGGCTGACAGTTCGCGACCCCCATGTAATAACCTCGTGACCCCCTGAGGGGTCCCGACCCCCTGGCCTAGGCGGTTAAAAGTGGAGAGGAGATGGGCCCCGGGAATGCCGGGCTAGCAGCGAACTGCTCTGCGTCGAGGGGCGATGCAGCAGCTCAGGAGTGACCCGTGGGGCGCCAGGAAATCTTGGCCTCCCATCCGGCCCTTTGCTGCGAGCTGTGCCCTGGAGAGAAGGGGTCAGCTCCGCACAGGCCGGAGGGCACGTAGGGGAAGGGGGGAAAGCAGACATAGGAGGAGGGGAACGAAAGAATAAAAGGGGGGCGGGGGGAGAGCGAGGCTGGAGCCTGCAGACGCTGGAGCATGTCCCCGCCAGTCCACGCCCCTCCCCCGGGGTGCGACTGCCCGGGGCAGCCAATGGCAGGCGGCCGCCTCACAAAGGGGCCCCGTTTGTGCAGGGAACCCCCGGGCCCGGCGTGTTCTACAGGCTGCGGAGCGCAGGAGAGCAGCGCCCCGGCCGGGCTCCCACAGCCCGCACTCCGCGTAGGCGCCCTGTGCCCGGCGGGGGCGTGGGGACAGCGGGGCGGGGGTCCCGCCCTCGCGGCTGGCTGCCAGCTGGGGCCGCCCCTGCAGGGCCGGGGAGACGCACGGGGTGGTGGGATGGGGCTGGGCCTGGGGCCTTTTTCTTCCCCTCCCCCAGCAAATCGGCGGGCCCCGGCGCAGAAAGCAGGAGCTGATGTTCCCCTTTGGAATACACCCGGTGGCTCTAAACGTCATCTATTAAAAACAGCTTTCCTGGGGCAGGAAACCTTTGCACCCCTTACAGAGGCTGGACAACCCGCTGCCTCCTCCCAGTGGAACCCGCTCTGCAGCCCTGTGGTTGTATAAAGATGGTACCCGATGAGAAAAGTGTTCGGATCTGGTCCAAAGCCCAAGGAAGTCAGTAGAAAGTCTCCCATTGACTCCTGTGGGCTTTGGGCCTGGCCCTTCATTTGAGAGTTGATTGATAAACCAAGCTTTCAGGGGTAGTTTTTTAGGCCATTTCTGCAAGGATTGGCCCTGATTGTTAGGAGATTTGTGACAAGTTTCCTCTACTAGTAGGGTGCGAGGGTGTCAGTGGGTGTGTGCGTGTGCTCGTTGTGCGTGTATCCCAAAGACAAGACGTGTGTAAATACTGAAATGACTTTAATCCACAACTGGTCAAAGAGTTCTACCTTCCTTGAGGTTTTTACCAAGTTATTGGACAAATAGTTTCTCATGACTTCAATTTTCTTTAGCAAGTGCACTCTTTTTTAACCAATAAAGTTACGAGTTAAGTGTAAAGGCTTGTCTACACCTGGAGTTATTCAGGAATAGCTATTTGCTCATAACCTTCCCCAGATTACACCTACCTTAATCTGAATTAACTCTCAAATATAGACAAGTTTTAACTGTTACTGGGTATCTGTAAAAGATCTGAGCATAGTTAGAGTTACCACAATATACTTACAGTCCTTGCCCAGAGCAAACAGTAGTGGACAGAAAGGGTGTGTTGGATACTGACCCGTTGCTGTGTGGGGATCTCTCGTAAGCACTGATTTGTTTGCCAGGGCCAGGTTTTCAGGTGCTCAGCACCCACAAATGGCGACAGATTTCTACAGCAGCTCAGCTCCCGTTTAGGCACCCTGATCCAGGCCAGATTTTCAAAGGCACTCAGCATCCAATGTGTTGAGCTCTTTGAAAAATCTGGTCCTAATTGCAAGCCTGTGGGCTTCTATAGCAGTATAATTTCGCAGGCCAGAAGAAGGGGCAGACAGCGCTGTCCCACTCAGCGTGAGCCCTAGTAAGCCGGTGGCATCCCTGACCTGAACTTGCCGGGGAAGTGTTCCTTATACGCCATCTCTTATCCAGAGGGCCACTTGCAACCCTGTTGTGTGGAGTGGGGGGCAGATTCATGGCCCTACCTCATCCCTGTCCCCTTCGGGTGACCCTGGAGGAGTAGGGAGGGAGCAGAGTCGGGCCCTGATGCAGATGCCGCAAGGGAAGGGAGAGAAGGCCCCTTGTACCTCGGCTCCTTTACACCCCTGCCGAAAGGTCTGGCTCAATCTGGCGTTCAGTCCTGGCACAGTGCAAACTCTCATTGCAGCCAGTGGGAGAATCCTAGAATATCAGGGTTGGAAGGGACCTCAGGAGGTCATCTAGTCCAACTCCCTGCTCAAAGCAGGACCAATCCCCAGACAGATTTTTGCCCCAGATCCCTAAATGGCCCTGGGTTTAGCAGGCCAATGCTCAAACCACTGAGCTATCTCATACTGATGACTAATGACTGTCCGGGCTGTATTTGAAGAGGGGTTGGAAATCCTGGGGCTAACTTCTGCCCTGATGTCCACCGTCACTTCTCCTGCTGAAGCCAGTAGGAGTTCTGTGCCCGTAGCCGAGGGCAGAATCTGATTCCCCAATCTTCTTTTAACCCCTTCGTCCCCATGCCTGCTGTATGGTTCATGCAGCTGCTCTGCAAACATGAGCTCTTTCTATGATTTCTATGGAAACTCAGATACTGAATGGGTTGGAATAGGCTTGAACCATCTGTTCTTCCCCTAATTATAAACTGGATAGGAGGAACATGTTTCACAGTGACATCACTACAAATGTTCTTCTCTTATTCAGCATGCAGCCATCTGTGATTATTTGCTCATGTGCCAAAGATAATAAAGGGGGTTTGGGGCTGGGGCGGGGAGACAGACTGAATCCTGAATCAGTGCTGGGAATCTGCTGACATAGCCGGTTAGTTCTCTATTTTTTCTTTAAGAACAGAGCTTCTCTGGAGGAGGGTTCGCTACGTTTACCTTATCGCAGTATCTGCCCAGAACTGAAGGCTGACGTCAACAGGAAACAATGAAGGGTTCGCAGGTAAAAAATCCCCAAAGCCAACATCAGAGACTGTAGGGAAGGTTATGAGCAAAACTGCACAAACTGTCTCCCACGGCTGTCAAGAAGATCGTGGGTGAGACTCTGGCCTCATTGAAGTCAGTGGCAGAACTCCCAGGGGCCAGGATTTCAACTCGTATGAATAAATGCTGGCTTTAGAGGGGAAGGATTGTCTAGTGATTGGAGCAGTGGCCTGGGAGCCAGGCACTGCTATGGCCTGATCCTTTGTCATCGAGTTGTTGTAGTGGCTTTGTGGAACCGGGGGAAGAAGGTGCTGTGAGTCCTTGCCCCGCATCTTTGTGCTCCTGTCCTGGGGGCCTGAGATTTGGACTTCCAGGTGCAAAGCAGTGTTAGTGCCTGCTGTGGTGTTCGGCAGCCCATGGGGGTATCACAGCCATGACCACACCCTACTCCTGTACACAAAAACTTCTCAAGTCAGGCATGCGGACAATGCTGCACCCTTTACAAGAGTGTAGCAATTGCTGCTCCTGCTTGTGCTTCCCTAGAGACCCTGCAGACTTTTTGCCTACCTCTGTCAGCTGCAGGACATCCCCTAATGCTGTTGTGGCTTTTAAAGCCACAACAGAGCCTTCTCTGTCCCTCAGTTTCCCCTCTGTAACACAGGGATAGGACTACTTCCCTAGCTCTCAGCACGGCTATGAGGCTGAACTAGTTAATGTTAGTTAATAATAGAAGGTGTTACTGTATATAGGCACTAAGTGTTAGTAAGATTTTGACAAAACTGTACCATTTCCCCAGCGGTGGAAAGAGTCCCAGTCCAGGAGTGACCCTTCGGAATTCACCAAGAAGGAGAAGGAGAAGATGGCTGAGACGGAGCTCCGGAAGCTGCAGCAGCAGTTTCGGATCATGGTAGAGAGACGGAAGTCTTTTGGTGTCAAGGCTCAACAGCAAATGTACCATCAGGAGTAAGGGCAGCTTCATTTTGCTAGTCTGCGACTGAATAAGAAAAGACACCTTCAAATTTGGGCTGCACATGTCCTCTGGGGGCCTGATTCTGCTCTTACTTATGCCAGGAGCAGTTACATTAAAATCACTCTGAACCAGATCTCGGCTAGTGTAAAACAGTGTAGCTGCATCGACTGCAACAGAACTATGCCAGTGTGCACCAGCTGGGAATACGACCCTCTGTGTTTTGCATACTACATGATACTGAAGGTCCGAAAAGCACACATTTATGGGCTTTGGGCCCAATCCTCCAGGCCAGGTTTGTCCACTGGGAATATTGGATGCACAAGAAATACAGGCTTGGGTTCTTTATGTGATACTATTCTCTTGATAACCTTTTGAATTTCCTGCTTTCACAGCATTAATCTATTTGCTTAGAATAATTAGAGACCCTTTATTTAGGTCCTGATCCTTCCTTATGCAGAACTCCCTTTGAAATCAGTGGGAGTTTTAAATGCAAGAGGACAGCTGGATTAGGCTATAAAGTGTATACATTTTTGGAAAAACTCTTAATTTTTTTGGTTTGGGGAATGTCTTTTAGGTCTTTTAAAATAATTTGTCTAAACTAATTTCTCCCTCGCTAGAAGCTGAAATTGCCAGGGTAAAATAGTTAATGTTTGCATGGTGCTTTGAAGATGCTAAGTGCCAAATATTATTTTTTCTACAGAAAAGAAATATATTCACTGAAGCAGGAACACGAAGAGATTGCATTACTCTTGAGCCTCACAAAGTCACAGAGGAATATGATGTTAGATGACAGAAATTGTATGGAGCTTAAATTTCTTTTACAGACCAAAGAGGAATATGATTCTCTGATTAGAGCAACAAAAGCCCTGATAGCTGAACTTGACGATAAGGTAGAGTATCTGAACAGTTCAATGGATAAACATGATATACATTAGCAAAGCCACAAAACAAGCGACGCCCTCCTATCTGTCACAACTGGGATGATAGCTCTTTCTTCGCTTTGCAGCTGTACGGCTTCAGGTGTCTTCACATTTCATAGCTTGTCAAAAGAGCAATTCACTGATTGCTACCAAGGTTCCCGGCAATGCATCCATTACACACCTGAGTAAGTCTTACCTGAGTAGTACCAATGAAGTAAGTGGGACTTCTTGCATAAGTAAGGACTACTCAGGTAAGTGTCTTGGGATCAGACCCTAAATTGGCTATATGTTTTCAGGTTTCTGCTCTAACTGATAACGTAACTCAAAGGATTGTGACCTAATAAGTTTGATCACCACAATGGCAATATCATGGCATGAAATAGCCAAAGGGAATAAAGCTCTGAATCAAATAATTAAAATCTTAGGGGGAAAAAACCTTGCCTGTCTGCAGTTTGTTTGCGGGGGAATCTTGTGTTTGAAGCATTTGTATATAAATTGTGTCAGCTCAGGCCTTGGAATATAATGTCACCTCTTGAGCAAAAGATCACATGATTTGAAGACATTATGGACCACCTAATCTGTTCCTATTACAGTCAGTGGAAGTTCGCCTTGTGACTTTGGGTTTGACTCTGGTCCCTGTGTTCCTATACACCACTATGGTTTGAGGGGGTGATCTGGATGGGGAAAAGTGAGTGTGGGATTTGCTGGGGAATATTCCCTACCCCACGCTTGCTGTCATTGTTTTTCTTGGAAAAGAGGCAAAAACAGTGTTTTTTGTTACATTCATTTATGTGCCCTGAGACTTGACATTTAAGTAAAACAACCAAATACGTACAATAAAAATATCCTCAGCTCTTATAGGCTCAGCAGAGTTGGGTCTGGCCAGTATTTTTAGAGGAGACCCAGGAACACCCAAATGCTGCAGAAGTGATCTGGGAGATTCAGTAGGTGGCACCTTCCCTTGTGAGTCAATATGGAATCATTGACCATCGTGCTGGTAGGGGTCAGTTTCAGGGGGTCTTCCAACCGTTTCATTCTTCTGACCACTTTGTGTTGGGAGTTTCTTCCAACTCCCCATTTTTCCAAACATTTCATTATATGCACCTTCAGGAAGAGCTCCACAGACCGTAGGTGGCCCGTGGACCATGGCACAAGAGGTACCATGATAAAATATTCTACATTTTCTATTTTACTCTGTTGCATAGTGTTGCTGCGCCTGTTGTGCCCTAAACAGCTGCTGTTTCACCCCAGAGTAGCCGTATTTCAGTGGTGACATAAAAATAAAGTGACTCCTGTTTGTAGTTTGTACTTCAGTGTCTGTAAAGAGGGATCGTTTGGGATAAAAGCTGCTCTATAAATTTAAGATCATGACTGACATGGGTTACTGTAGTTCAGGTCAACACATGGGTACTTACATTGGCTAAACATACTGACAAAAATCCAGAATGTAAAAATAGATTTTTTTTTTTTTTTTTTTAGGTAGTGGAGATGGAAAAAAAGATCAAAACCCAAAAATTGGTTGTAGCAAAGGTGAGACAAGTGAATGATAGCAAATGGCTGCAAAAGCAGATTCAGATGCTGGAGAATCGCCTAAACCATGTGAGCAATTGCTTTCCCATGCTGTTGATACATTTTGCACTGCAGCTCCTCGACTAGCTGGCTACCTGTATGTGGAGTGTTTGCAAGATGTTTTTCTATTATGAAGATAATTTAAAAATTCAAGCACTGCTGGTTCACCCAAGCAACGCAAAGGAATTTTCCTGTCTTCATTGACCCGCTCACTCTTGCTGTATATTGCACATCCTCGGCTCTTTCAGGCTTGTCCATCCAAGAGCAATGTTTGCAATTTCCCAGGAGCTGTAAGGGCTACGCCTACTTTGCAGCAAAATGAAGCCGATTGCAGCCAATCATCTTTGATACAGGGCAGGGGGACTTCAATAGCAACAGATCCCAGCTCCATCGTGATCCAAGTGGCCTCTTCATAGGTTCAGTGGGCTGTGCTGCTGTATTAAAGACAAGGGTAGCCAGAGGGCCCACTTAAGACTTCCTTGGGCTGTGTTTGTCCTAGCCCTGCTGGAATTGGTTAGTTGGGGATTGGTCCTGCTTTGAGCAGGGGGTTGGACTAGATGACCTCCTGAGGTCCCTTCCAACCCTGATATTCTATGATTCTATGTTGTTTGACCCATAATAGCTGGGCTCCTCTTTCCTGTTCTGCCTCCCTTACAGACTTTTCATTTGCAACCTGTCTTCCCAGGTCACTGTCCATTTCGACACCATCCTGACCACGAATGCCACACTCAGAGAAGAGATTGAAAACCTGCGATGTCAGAAAGCTATTTTTGACAACTTGTATTCAAAACTTCATAAAACACTAGATCAGCGGAAGAAAACAATGGACACTGCAATTGAGCAGTCCGGCCAAGCATACGAACAGCGGTAAATGGGAGAGGAAAAGGCACAGGCCACGCTAGCTCTTGGCAGTACATTTGGTATTGCTCTCCAGGGCACAAATGCCCATTTTATTCATTAATAAATATCCACCTAGGATCAGAGTTTAAGAAGTGCCCACCGATTCTGGGTGCCCAACGTTAAATCCTCGGGACTTGATTTTCAGAAGGGCTGATCTCTGGCAGCTCCCATTGACTTCCACTGGAGCTGTGGGTGCTCAGCACCTGTGAAAATCAGGCCCTAGATGTCCAAAGCTGGGCACCACAAGCAAAGTTAAAATCCACTGTGAAAATGTGGGCCTAGATGAGTTTTCTAGTGCCCAGGAAAGATGCCTGATTGATGGGCCTAGAATCTGAGCTCCTCTACTCATCCATAGGACAGGCAGAGTGGGGTGGTCTTCACCCAACTGCCCACTACCAGTGCACCTCAACCGGGATCGTGTAGGGATGGCCCAGTCAAACACTTGGCCTCTTAGCTAAGACTCGGGGGGTCTATTGCAGTGGTGGTTTATGGGGTAGTGAACTTCTGTCCTATGGAAACTGAACCACACCAAGTCATTTCCCATGCACCACCGAACAGCAGCTAAGCTGGCACAACACTTGGTGACTACTAACCTGGGCCGTAGTCTAGCCAATGTCCTTACGGGGAAAGACTCTATATCCCATTCTCCTGAGTTGTGCTGTTGAGCTGTCCATGCTGCTAGCTAATGGTTGAACCCGTGTCTGGAACGAGACGTGTGGATTGTCACACAGTGAAGACTAACTAGTTAACGGGGCGCGTTGTGTGATTTCTGGCTGGGTCTAGGGTGGAGGCCTTGGCACGGATTTCCGCCATGAAGGAAAGGCGCTGCAAAGACATCGCACAGTATAATGTGGAATTCAGGGAACTGGAACGTGTCTTTGACCACGAGACCAAGCTGAAAGCCTTTATGCTCATCAAATTAGTGGATCGCTCAGACTTTGAGGAACAGGCCAAAAGGGAAGAAGGTACCATATGGGATAACAACCCCTTCACCCCCTGTCCCCCATATAGAAGAAGCTGGTGTGTGACTCAGCATAAAACCTCATGGTCAGAGTCAGCTGGGTCTTGTCCTTTGAGAAAAATGTTCATAACAAGACAGAACACTCTCAGATTGGGGTCCATCCTTGTCTTGCCCTTCCCAGAGAGGTTCTCACCCCTGTGTCTCTCACTCCGATAACCCCAGCACTGTGAGGGGATGGGTACGCTGAGCTGGGGTTAACCCCCTGCTCATGGGGGACCAGGGAATGCCCCTACCCTCTCCCACAGAATGGGTGGCATTATCCATAAAAGTAATGATGATGTGAAAGGCCATTTGGGCGTCTGTGGACAGAGGATTAAATCCTGCTAGTGCTGAAGTCATTGGCAAAAATCCCATTGGCTTTAGGGGAACTAGGATATGGTCCACACTATGGAGACACCATGGTCTGGTTCTCCACTCACTCCAGGATAACTTCATTGACTTCCACGGTGTTACTCCTGATTTAAACCAGGCAACCATCAGTGAGCGTGTAACTGGGCAGCCGGTGTCAGGGGTCTCTTCCAGGCCTACATTTCTGTGATTCTATGGGACCTTGCGACAGTAGGAGGGAGAGAGGCGCTGGAGAGAGGTGTTGGTGGGGGAGGGGAAACAGGCTCTAGTTTCAGTGTACACTAGAGGGGGCTAATCATTTATTGTTTCGCCTCAGCTGTGAGGTGGCACCGATGGGACTGAGGGCAGAGGTCATTTCTCCTGCCATCCTCAGGGAGAAATTCCCATCTTCCACTGGTACTGTTACCTTGCAGGTGCTTATGGGCCATGTGCGCCCCCCTGGGTTTTCTTATTCTATGTCTACACAGCAGCTGGGAGGTGTAATCCCAGGTCAGGTAGATGTACGTGCTCTAGATCTGCTCAAGACATAGCAGTGTGGCCAGGGCAGCCTGGCTAGTGGCTTGGGCTAGCCACCCTAGGTACGTAGCCAGGGTGTCGGGCAGGAGTTCACCCGAGGCGCCCAACCACACTGCTATCTTTAAGTGCTATCACAACTCTCAGCTGCTGTGTAGATGTACCCATAGTCTCTATAAATCAGCTCCCTTGGTCTCTCTGGCATGTCCCGTTCTCCAGCCCTGCTCTCGGTTTTGTTGGCCTTCTTGAGTTTGCATTCCACGTCCGTCCGTCCCCCCACCTCTCCCTCCCCGCCCCCCCGGTGAGCATGAATTTAATCCCCAGTGTTTTCAGGTGAATTCTTTTGAGTTTGCCCAGCGATGGGCATGGCCGAAATGACAAGAAACGGAGGTAGTTTGCTGCCCCAGCAGTTTGCGCGTTGCTGTTGGTCTCTTCCAGCCCTCAAGGCAAGCAAGCGGGCCAGAAAGAGCAAAGGCGAAAGTTTTGAGAGCTATGAGGTGGCTTACATGCGCCTGCTGAAGTTGAGCGAGGACGGGGACATTGGCCAACTGGTGGCCGATTTCATCGAGAAAGAGGAGAAGAACTTTGCGTATTTCAGCTACGTCACCGAGCTGAACAACGAAATGGAAAGGCTGCAGAAGAACACACAGAACATTCAGGTTAGTCCCGGCTGCTTTTCTACACCCTTCACGCTGCCGTTTTGCTTTTAGACGGAGGTTTCTTCTTTCCGCTCTTGCAGCTGTTGCCGCCCACGCTAGGGCCTCAGCTGCCGATCCCACCGCAGGCGTGTGACTTTTAGAACATAAATGGGACATCCAAAAAAAGAACTCTAGTCTAGGAGACGGAATCATCGTCTCATTGCTGCCATCTTGTACCCAGAGGAGGTACTGCAAAGAAGTGATGCTCAGTAGCTGTGCAGAGCTGGGGGTGTTTGCTGCATGAGATGCTGACCAAACCCGATCCGATGTTATTTTTAGTGACCGTCACTGGAAATGTGCACAGAAATGTGACAGCAAATGGTGCAAAAAATTCTACTGGGTGGGATCAA
This sequence comes from Chrysemys picta bellii, assembly GCF_011386835.1. Lineage (NCBI taxonomy): Eukaryota > Metazoa > Chordata > Testudines > Emydidae > Chrysemys > Chrysemys picta. The sequence continues at coordinate 28,465,796 of NC_088805.1, forward strand.
GCCTGGAAGCTCTTCCTAGGGCTTTGCCCGGCCGAGACTCCCATTGAGTGTTGCAAGAGAGGTGCGTGCTGGAGGACTTCAGGATTTGGCCCCTGGTTTGAGGTTTTGGTGGTAGAAAGCAGCATTTTTACCTCTGTCAGTAGAAAGCTATTTCTGCCCTGCCCGGGAACCTGGCTCCCCTCCTGCCATAACATTTTCATCAAATCCAAACTCGAACTGAATAGGCACCACACTCCAGTTCCTAGTGACCGGATCCCCAGATCTAACTTTGCCCACTGTCTAAGTTCTGGCTTGTTTGACGGGTAAATGGAGTGTTCCGCGGCCTCCTTGCAGCCATGGGATGATGCTCTAATTCATATGCTTTACCTGCTGTCCATTACTGCTGCGGACTGCAGCCTCCATGCAATCTGGTTAAATCAAAGCAGGATCAGGTGGAATGGATTCTATGGGACACTCTCAATCTACCAAGGACAAGGAGCTGGGGAGGGACCCATCAAATGGACAGGTTAGACGTGGGGGGAGCGTGGAAGCATGAAGCCTTTCAGAGAAGGTTTTACTTTGCTACAGAGGATTGTTTTCAGGAGAAAATGGGGCCCCATACTGCACATAGCTGGCCGGGGGTCTCCCAGAGACTCAAGACAGACCTTAACACTCAGCTGTTGAGGTTTTCCCCAGGGGCTATGGTGTCTCCTGTTAGTAGAGATGCATGGCTGTGAATAGCTGGCCAAATGCTCCCCAGTTCAGCCACACTGACTTCTGTGCCACTGAGAGGAACGTGGCCCAGCATATCCAGCAGTTCTACCTGCTGGACCTCTACAATATGGTGAGAAAAGCAGTGGGACTCTATTACTCTCTGGCCTGTGTTTGAGCAGAATGGGCCTGGAATTATTTTTCCACCAGGCTCTGCTGCTGAGATCTTTAGGGGAAGGGTGCTGGTGGTTCCATCTTCTGCACAGCCAAAGAGAGTGGGACTGTAGGGAGAGGCTGCTGATGGCCTGTGTTTGGACACAGCAGAATTCCTCCCCGTGGCAAAGCAGCCGATCTCTTCTGCTCCCTTTCTCTACAAAAGCTGGGCTTTAAAATGTATCTTCTGTGAGGATTTAGTGCTTGGGAAAGCTTTTAGGTTGACAGCAAAGAAGAGGTGTGTTCCCCCGCTGAACAGGGTACAGCATAGGCGGTACCAGCTGCTCTACCAGTATGCCTTATCCCAGATCGGGAGGGACCACTCTTACAGGGGAGAAGGACGTTCTGTCCTCATGGCCCAATTAGTCTTTCACTGCTCTATGGAAACTTCCACACGGGGGTCAGTCCAGCAGAGAATTTGGTGATATGGACAGTTGTTCCCCCAGGGGTTTGGGCTGATATCCCAAGACATCCATCAGCTGGTAACACCTTTCAGTTACTGCTGACCTGGATGTGAATCAGTGACCTAGAGACTGAAGTCTCTGTGTTACCTGTCAGTAAGAGTTAATTGTCCCCTGGGATGAAGGAATTAGTTCCAAGGTGTTACCTCCCAATACTGCCTCTTGTTTGTGTGGCACTAAAGAAGAAAACACTTTATCAGCCCTGATACTTATGCCTGGGAGCTGGGAGATAAGGGAAGCCTAGTGGTGGGAAAGGAATATCTTGGCTACTAACCAAAAATGTTTCCTTTCTTGACTTCTAACTAGGAAGCAGTTATATCCTAGTGACTGTGATCTGACTGTTTGGAAACGTGTCCTAAGCAGTGGCTAATTCATGCAACCAATGCAAGAACCAATGTATTAATTGTGGGTGAAAATAGAACATTAGGGACTCACACTCTGCTTAGCTCCTTCAACTTTACGATGCATCACCTGTGCCTTGGAGCTCTGCTTTGTGCTTTCCAGGTGCGGAACACCTCCGTCAGGCATTGGCTGGTTGTTCTAGTCACCCGGCAGACTGGCAGTTGAAAGCAATTAACACAAATCCAATAGGCTGACTTTGTAACGCCCGTTTCACTCTTGGAGTTGAACAGCACAATGAGCTGTGATCTCTTGTGATTTTATTCTCCAGTTTAAAATGTTCAGCTGGTTCCAGCTGGTCACTACATTTTGGAGCAGAGCCATGGGGGTACTGGTCTTACTGGATCCTAGGACTACTGGTCCTCCAGTTGAATCCAACAGACACGAATATAGACAGGTTGAAGCATTCAAGGGAGTGCACTGGCATTTCCACGAGGGGTATAGCACTGGGGTGGCAGCATTTTTTTATTATATATTATTTGTATAACTGTAGTGCCTAGAAGGTGTGTCAGGTGCTGTACAAACATGCCATTGTGCTAGGGGCTGTACAAACACGGAACAAAAAGATGGTTGTGCCCCAAAGTGTTTCCAGTCACTTGGATCCTAAGGTGATAGATACCTTACAGAGAATGATTGATTATCGATCCCCTGAGCTTCAGGCCCTCCACCAAAGACAAGATTTTCAGCTGGGGTAAATCAGCAGTGCCCCACTGATTTACACCAGCTGATGAGGAACTGGCCCACATTTTTCAAGCTGCAATGACATGAGCTCAGAATAATGGTATTTGCTGCGATTAGTAGAACTTTTCTCCCATTTGCTCTTCCAACACCCAGGGAGGGGATACTGCTAGGACTTGCTGCTGCTTTCAGAAAATCCTGCTTGATTTTGGAAGGGACTATTTTAACAGAAGGTGGAAGAAGACAAGGAGCCGTACTCTGGTCTGTCTTGTTCCCACGCAAGCCCATTGGCAGTCAGGGTAAATGAGAGCAGGAAGCTTATGCTCAAATAAATAAGTCTCTAAGGTGCCACAAGTACTCCTGTTCTCCTTGCAGGAAGCAGACCCTGTGTGGAATCAGCCCCACTGAGGGTATAACACAGACACTGCATACAAAGTCCCCGGATATGGTTTGCTCAGCAGTGTGGGGCAGCCCTAATCATTAGTCGTATGTGCTTATATTTTATGTAGAATGAAATTCTTCACTTAAAATCCCAACAGAAGTTTGCTGATGACAAAAGCAACACCAGCCTGAAGGAGATGGAGGTAAGGAGCTGTCCGGGGAGAGCCTCACTAGCCCGTGACTTACCCCCTGGCTATACGGTATGTACTGTATGGGCTCGATTCTGGGCCCTTGGATGCCGTCTGCATGGCCTGGCCAGGCCCTGGGATTTCTCTGCATGGGCATTGGCAGAAGGAGCTATTCCAGTGCCAGCGCTGCAGCCTCTGAGACCGAATGCTACCCTCCTATAGAGGAGAATGGCCATTGCCCTCCATTGGTCCTGCTCTGCCCCTTTGCCTCCAGGCCACCCCTGAAAACCTCTGCCCAGCGGGGTGCAGAGCTCTGTAGTGTGCAGGGGTGCAGACCCACTGTTCAGGGTCCTCCAATCCAGCCCCTGCCCCTTCCAGCACCCTTAGTTCTAGACCCTCCCTTCCCTCCCCTCCTGTCAGCTCTGATACCAGTGTGTGCCGAGGGGGCAGTGATTGGCTGATCCGAGCAGAGGACCCTGCTTTGGCTTTTGCCAGCCCTTTCTCTCAGCCCCTGTCTGAAACCCCTCCGGCTCAGGATGCTGGAGCGGGCTCTGCGAGTGCAGGCCTGACCTTGTGACTGGGAACTGCACACCAACCCTGACCGCCCTCCAAGTCAGATGGGCTCAGGGTGTAGCCCTGTCAGTCACCCCAGGCCCAGTCTATGCAATTCATGGAGCCCTTGGCTCATTCTTCCTCACAAGTGGCCCTTCCTAGCCACCTGGGGCCTCCCAACTTATTGAGATTACTTGGGGGAAGTGGGGCGTTGTTAGCCTGTCTCCTAAGTGCTGAGTATCTCCTGCTTCATGATCTTTCAGGGGACACTTGGTGGTGATGTCCTGCATACTTAGTCCTGCCGGAGTGCAGGGGACTGGGCTAGAAGACCTCTCAAGTTCCCTTCCAGTCCTATGATTCTGTCATCCTCAAGGGGCTCCCAGGAGGGGGCTACTCCCCCCAGACACATGGCATCAGTAGAATTACAGCAGGGATGAGATCAGTCCAAAACCTTTCCACACTGCTTTGTGCTCAGTGTCTTTCACACTCACCTTCTGTGTGGAGATGCTCCTCGAATCCTCCAACCCTAAACTGAAATTGGGTCTGAGCTGCAAACAGAGTTTGGGGTATTTGGATGGGGCACAGTTTGGGGGGGTTCGCTTTGGGCCCAGCTCTTGTACATGGTACAAGCCCTGTAGCCTAGATAACTCTTGGGATGGCTTTGCTTTGTGCTGATAGGAGAAGCTGAAGAAAACCACCGAAGAGGCCAACCTGTATGAGTACACCTGTAAAGAGAGCAGCAAGGTCCTGGACCAGCTCAAATCCGCTGTGGACTTTCTGTTTAAACAAATACACTGCGAGGACACCAAGATAATGGAGCAGCTTGGTGAGAGTGGGGAGATCACGGATCTGAACCTGATGCAGTATTTTGGTGAGTTGTGAGTTATTTTTCCTTTGCCCGAATTTTACTAAAGGTCCAAAAAAACCCAAACTATTTCAGAGAAACTCACTGAGAGAGAAGTGAGACACTCACACATTTATGGTGGGAGTGAACGTGAGTCTAATAGCTAGAACAAGGGGCTCTTGGACTTCTGAGTTCTCTTCTTGGCTCTAGAGGGGAATGTGGGGTCTCGGGGCTTGAGCAGGGTTTGGGGATCAGGACTGCTGAGTTTTATTCTTGACTCTGGGGGGGAATGTGATGTCAGGTCTATTTTGTATAGCACTTGAGTGGTTGGAGTGGGTCTGGGGAGCTTGGATTCTGTTCTTCGCTCTGGGAAGAAGTGTTGCCGAATAGTTAGAGCAGAGGCCTGGGGACCAGGACTCCTGAGTTCTATTCTTGTCTCTAGGGGGGGACCTTAGGGTCTAGTCTGTTTTGTATAGGGCCCCACAAACCCAAGGCCTCACCTAGCCAGTCATAACCCATATCACACAAGAGCTTGAAATAGAAGCCAGGTTCCTGCCTCCCCGTCGGGCTTTTGCCAGAAGTGGTCTCGGAATGGACGGTATCTATGCCTGGATCTGGGGGTCCATCGGTTTCAACTTGTCCCCCACAGGTATCATAGAAAAGAAAACCAATGATCTCCTGCTCATTGAATCCTTCCTGCGCTATAAGGAGGTCGAGGGAGAGCAGGATTCGCTCCCTTTATTGAATCCATTTTTGGGTGGCACAGGACTCCTTAAAAGTACAGATGCAGCAAAATTACCCCCATCTTCCCCTACCATAGAGCACATGGCAGAGAACTTAGAGGACTGTAAGTACTCACACCTTCTCTCTCAGCCTCACTTGCATCCAAATGCTACCTATCACACGCAGGAACAGAACCATAGAGGCCTGGCTGGGGCGGAAGCAGGGAGACTGCAAAAGGAACAAAATGGGGAATGTAAATCAAATGGCAGGATCACAGCAGTCAGAGGTGGAAAAGGCTCCCAGGATTATAACCGTCTCCCCCCACCCACTTGCCAATACGTTCCCATCTTGGCTTGTGCTCCATCCAGCCTGGCTTGATATGGCTCTAGTGATGGGGCTTTCACGACTTCCCTTGGGAGCCTGTTCTGAAAGATCTAACTGGGCCTGGTTCCCAACTACGCCAAGGCCCTTTTACATTGCCCTGGCATAAAGAAGCCTTAAAGCAGGTGGAAAGGATGCTACGATAATATTCCCTGTGGAGGGGGCTGCCCGGTGGGCATAAGAGCTCTGCGCCAGCCCTGCTCCCAGCTTCTGTGATGGGATGGCTGGAGTGCACTGCACTATGGCTGTTCTCTGCTTCCCAGGGCTCATAGTGGCCAGGGGAAGTGAAGCATAAGAGCAGCCCTGGGGCTGCTCTAAATTAAACCAGGGACAAAACGGGATCCTTTATAGCCCCAAAATATAGGGAAGCAAAGGCGGCTAAAAGTCACCTCCACCCCTGCCTCTAGCGCAGGAATGGAGTCACAGAATTAGGCTCTATAGTTTCTAAGATGGGGCCAAATGCTGGGAGTTCCCTAGGGCCTGCAGTTCCTGCTGGAGTCAATGGGAGATGTATGTGCTCAGTGCCTACCCAAGATTTGGTTCACTGCTTTATTAGAGTGGGCAAATTTCTGACAGTCTGGGACTTAGAAATGTCATACTCAGATGGCTGTGGGAATGAAATGCCATAGCAGAGCCGGGGCCATATTTAACACTAATGCGAGTGGGTGAAACTCCGTGGGCCCCTGGATTTGCATATTATTAATGAGATGGTATTAGCAGCCTTCTGATACAGTTATCAGACAGTGCGGGTTTGCAGCAAGCGCAGTGACAAGTTAGGACTTTAACTGAAGCTCTGGACAGATTTTTCACCCTAATAATCCTAATTTCTTTTGAAACAGTTGATTGGCCTTTGGACCAGGGCAGTTTGCGCAACCTGATTATTGAGAACTTCGAGAAGGAAAAGTCCAGTGTGATCTCGCTGGACAAAGAGAAGAAGAGAGGGATAATTTTATAGACCAGGGAAAGCAAATACACTGGGTATAAATAATAGGTTCTTAATTCACTTGAAATCAAAATCCGATTCTGTGCTTAATTTAAACAAAGCTAACTTTAAGTCTCTGGAATGCTAGTACTGTCTTGTATTTACAATAGCCTTTGCCATCCGGCAGGATCCCAAACTTAAAACAAAGCTGTACAAATTATAGGCAGGCATCACATATAATGAAATGCAACCATTTCTGGGGTGGGAAGGAGGGCAGCAGCCATCTAACAATAGTTCACCACAGTTTGACTGCTGCACTGGGACTAACGTCCTCTGTGTTGCAAAATGCTGGTGCTCTAAGTGCATGGGCATTTAATGGCCACAGGTTGGCATGACCTCACGTCTCCATCTCCTCTGCCTGTGCAAATTGCCATGGGCTCTTCATATCTGCACAGAGCAGGCAGGCCCTGTTTAAAGTCCCCACAGAATAAACCAAGGGATGGAGGCCTGAATTGATGCTGCACTTCCAAGTGTTTCAGACCTGAGATGATTCTTCTGTTGGACCGTGACTGCCTCTCACCTCTTAGTACGTGGGGCTGGCTCCTCGCTGTAGAGCGCCATTGAATTCAGTAGAGCTGATTTACCCCAGCTGAGGATCTAGTCCATGATTTTTAACATCTCTGTGGGGTTTTTTTTTCAATTAACAAATATTCTGTCGGTAGACAAGCACTGGCGAGAATCCCAGACAACTAGACATAAGGGGGGAAACTAGAAAGCAGGAGAGGCACTGTTTGAGTGGGACTCTGGACAGCTGGGCTCTAATCCTAGCTCTGCCACTGGCCTCTTGAGTGACCTTAGGCAACTCACATCCAGGGCTCTGTGCCTCAGTTTCCCCATCTGTAAAATGGGGATAAGGATACTGACCTTTGTAAAGTGCTTTGAGATCTACTCATGAAAAGCTCTGTATAAGAGCTATGTGGTGTTGTTATCACTATAGAAAAGCTCAAAAGTGGAAGCAACCAGTCTGACTGTTAGCTACTGCCTGATCTTCCAGTCTGAAACAGACATTGATACCCTTAGATGCTTTTGAAGATCTCACTGACAGTTCCTGTTCCAAGGACAGAGGAGACTCTGACAAGATGCCTGGGAGATCCAGAGAGGTGGCGGTAGCTTGGAAAGATTTCTCACTTCGGGTGGTGATGGTTTTGTAGCCACATGGGACAGCAGTGTTGTGCGCTTTGCCGAAGTGGGTTTTTTTCCAGAGGGGTGTGAATGAAGGGAGCCTGCTCCAGTGGGTTTGCGAGGATAAAATCGCTGCATGTCTTTGTGCTCTCAAGGCAGACAGCCGTAGTCATGTTGCTGTTGGAAAAGGGGGCACGGTAGCCCTGCATTGCCATCAAAAGCACAATTGAGCCTTAGTTATTTTGTCTTTTAAGCACCCCATACCTTGCATGATCGCCATCACAGAGAGAGAAAGAGAAGCTTTAGTGGTCTGCGCATGCTGGCCAGTAAGAGAAGTTTACTAATGCCAGCGATGTACCGTGCACCATTGGATTAGCGGCAGTTTGACAGCGAGTCACACAGTATGAGCCCATTTCCTCCCTGCTGGGCTTCTGCTGTTTGATGTTTGCAAAGTGAGAACGGTATCATTGGAGGGCAGCACCATGTGCCATGGTAGCCCGAGCTGCACAACCCACCTTGGACAAGCCTTCGCCACCTTCCCTGTAACCGAGTCTAATCGTCAGAAATTCAGTCGCAGGAATTTTTCGGTGGTGACCTTGACTAGATCTGGCTCACTGAGTCTTGTGTGACTCAGCCCACAGCTGGAGAGATCTCTCTCTCTAACACACACACACACACACACACACACACACACACACACACACACACACACACACACACCTTGGAGCTCTGCAGGGTTGTGTTTGCCCCAGACAGAGCATTTAGTTTACAGACCCTTATCGCTATTGACGTAGGCAGCTGGATTTCCTCCTGCAAAATGTATAATTTAATGTGGACACAATTCAGGTATGCATTTCCCCAGTTACAAGGTATCATCCCCATGACTGTGCCTGAGGAATTGGCGCAACCCCGGTTCTTAATCCTTCTCTTCTCCATGTGTGATGATGTGGACGAGGTTTTTGTAGTCTAAATTTCCAGTGATGTCTGGGGGGAAAGCTGCAAACATCTGGTCGATCTGCAATGTAAACGGGCCCAGAAGGGAAAGGGTTAAAGAGACTAGTTGGGTATTCAGGTCAGCAGATCTGAAGGAGGGGGCTGGGAGCTGTTTGAAATCATTGGAAGTTCTGCCATTGGCTTCAATGGAAGCAGGATGGGACTTGGAGACTGTCGTTGCGGCTGCCTGCCCTTATTTCGCTAGCTTGTTAACCGAGCAATGGAAATATGGGCGGTAAAGGAAAGTCTCTAACGCTTCCCTAACTGTAAGGCCCCTGATCTACATTAATCCTGTGCCCTGACCCCCAGCTCCACTGAAGGCGCTTGCCAGTCCACTCCTATCCCGCGGTGCGCGGTGCCGTGTGAAGCACTGATGGGATTCCATCGCTCCGTGGTTGGGTCCACGCCCAGCCCTGGGTGCTGCTTGACACCCCCTGCACAATTCAGAGATGGCTTGGTCCCAGCCATCACAGAGATGGTGACATGTGGATCTGGGCCGGGTTTGAATTCTCACTTTTTGGGGGTGTTTGTATCCGGGGGGGAGGCGGGAGGTGTTGGGTTTGACTGATTATGGAAAGGGGCCTGCTGTGAAATTTAGCTCCCAGACTCCCCCAAAGCCCAGCGCTCTTGGACCCCAGGATATAGGGTGGGACAGGCTGTGGGAGATGGACTCTGTTGCAATAGACTGATTTGCTTCGTTGAATTGTTGTTACTTTGTGCAATGGCCTGATGTGATGGACCCCCAGCACCCTGGAGCCCTATGTCATGGCTCTGACCTTGGCTCGGTGCCCCCAGCCCCCAAGTAACACGAGGGCTGGACAATCAAAGGACTGTCTGTGGGCAGCGTGGGAGCGGCCAGGGACATGGCAAGCCCTGGAGTAGGGGAGCTGGGGGGGCTGCCCAAGAGGGCTGCGGTGAACAATGAGAGGACCCTAAGGAGAGGTAAGAAATGGGCTGTAGAGGACTTTTTGGTGAGCTCTGGAGAGAATTTGTATGGGAAGTGGTAGGAAGTGTGGGCAGTGGGAATTGTGCCGCAGGATGATCTTGGGGTTGCAGCAGGGTCCAGAGCTGGGTCCCAGCGTAGAGGCCGGGCATCGGCTTCCCTATCGTCCCCATGAGGTGGTGAGAATCCCCTATGGGAGACACTGAGGCACTGTTTAGTCTAGAGCGGGGGAAGGACTGTTTCATTTGAACTCTTGTGATTGCCCCATAAGGGAGGGCTCTTGCTTCGTCCCTCTGCCCAAAGCACTAGATCACCCCGCCACAAAAGGGAGACTGCAGACCAATGCGGATAATGAGTCACAACAAGGAAACTGAGGCACGGACCAGTGCTCTACACTGGAAAGGTAAGCCGACCTGTTACAGCCTGCGTCTGCTGTCCACGCATGCGCAGTAAACAGATCAGTGCTAGGCATTGCTGGATGGTGCACCCTGTATAAGGATGGAGGTGAAAAGGAGCCCTATGCATACCTCTTCCTGGGAGAACCTCTCTCCCTGCGTCATCAGCATTTCTTTAATGCTGCAAATAAAAGAGCATGTTGTCAGAATGAGGGAGGGACGCTGAGGAAACCAGAACAGCTCCCCCCGCCCCATGCACACCCCAATCGCTGCTCTGCACTTACTAGTCAGATTTCAGGCCTTTGCCCTCGGGGTCAAACACCTTGAATGCGTTCAGGATCGTCTCCTCTGGATCGGCACCTGCAACGGGGAGCACACGCAACCGCTGCTGGCACGGAGCAGGGATTGTCCCTGCCGCGGGCAGCGCTGGAGAGTAGCATTCCCTTCAGGGATGGGGATGGCAGAGCCTGTGACATCCCCCGGGAAACAGAGGCTGTGTGGTGGAGAGAGCTGTCCTGCCACCACCATGCAGAGCAACGGCTGACATATCTCTACCCACCCCCTGCTGTCTGGGCCACCATGGCATAGAGAGGAACAGATGCACATTCATGTTGCCCCTCCCCGCCCCCAATATGTAGCTAATCTACCCAGTGTATTTATAGCATGCCAGTCTCAGAGGAGCCAGGGGCTCTGTGGCCTTAAGGAATTCAGCACCAACGTCACATAGCTCGGGTTGCACAATGGGTGAGGGGATATGGCCGCTGGGCGGGATGGACTCAGAGTCACAGAAAAGCTGCTGCTCTAGGCAACATCGTCTCCTGAAAACCTGTCAGGGCTTAGGCAGCAAATAGCCACATTAGTTCACATCAGCACGTCTGGAGGCTGTGGCACCGAACCCGTCTGAGTGGCATGGGCAGCTGTTAGACAGCGTGTCTCGTCTGGAGGCCCCAGCGTGCGTCCCAAAGATGTAAGCATTGCTATCTCCATTTGACAGGTGGGGAAACTGAGGCACAGAGCAGTGGCGACTCGCTCAAGGTCACCCAACAGGCTAGGGGCAGACCTGGGAATAGCGTAGTGTAGAGGAGGCTGAAAACCAATAGGAGCAATTGCTGTATATATTAGACCTAGATGCACAGTTGCTGGGGATATCCCGTGTAGGAGCCTTTGACTGGCAACACCCCATTGCCCTGTCTTTGCCATTTTCTGCCCCACCATGCTGAGGGAAGGATGCAGGAGAAACCCCAGGGAATGGCATTGGGAAGTTTTCACCTTCTGTACTTTTCTGAGGGGAAAAGGATGATTTGACTCCTAGGTCCTGAGCCAAAGCCCCCTTAAATGCATGCAAAGGCGCCCGTTGAGTGCAGGATCAGGTCCTCGGGGAGAAACTGCAAATCAAGTTGCTTAATGCTTTAATATACATTGCCCTTTCCTAGCATCTTCACTTTGAGGATCTCAACACGCTAAGTCTTAGCACCCGTTGGGAGGTAGGGCAGGGTCATTCTCCCTGGTTTACAGATGGGCCACTGCGGCACAGAAAGGTTAAGTGACTTGCCCACGTCACACAGGGAGTCTGTGCCACAGCCAGGTATACAGCCCAGATCTCTTCCTCTCCCCCCCCTCAAGTGCTGTAACAGCCACCGGACCATCCTTCCACTCATTTTGTCCCCCTTCCTCATCTCACCCTTGAGCTTCTCTCCAAACATGCTCAGGAATACGGTAAAGTTAATTGCTCCCGGAGCCTCCTTTATCATTTCATCGAGTTCTTCGTTTTTTACATTCAAACGACCTAGACAAGAAACCAAAAGACAAATCACCTGGGACATGGATTAAACTTTATGCAGATCTCAAGGTACATGAGCCCCTTTTATACACAAACGAGCCTATGGATGAGTTAAAAGACATAGAAAAGGTGCATTTTTTACCATGGGAATAGTCTCCCCAGGGCAGTGGTAGAAGCTCCATCCTTGGAGAGAAAGAGAACCAGACCAGACAAAGCACTAGAAAATGTATCATAGGGAAGAATCCTGCACTGACTGAGGTATTTCCAACTCTGATTTCTATGAGTCTAGGGAACGCACAGAACTGCACCATGGTACTTGTTGAATTAGTTCCCACCTACATTTTGTCAGTAAAACGAACAGAACCAGACGTCTGCATATTGTCATCCATAGAGCTACAAAAACAGGGCCTGATCCTCTTTGGATTACAATGCCGTCACACCTGATATGCATCCTTCTAATGAGGTGATAACCAGGCCTTATGTTTCTCCAAGGATGTACATAATTCCCATAAATCACGTAATCCAGCAAGACTACCCACAGAGTAAGGTATTACTCAGCAGGAATAAGGCTGGCGGAATTGGGCCCTAATTAATTTAATAACCATTTTCTCTAGCCAGGGCCTAAATTATTTAACAACGTCATCCTAAAAAATGATCCACACTGATCAAAAATGTGCTGAAGGTAAAACATTCTCCTCTTTGTAACAGAAATGATTTTGGGTCCAGTGGTTTTGAGCAGAGGAAATGGAAGATCCAATTAACCAGGGATTGAATGAAATGGAAAGCAGAGTCGTTGATTTCTCATCTAATAATTAGTCTAACACGATCAAAGCCTTTTCTGGGGGGAAGGAGGGACGTTCTAAGGTGCAGGCTTACCCACTGCAGCAAACGTATCTCTCAGATCTGCCTTGTCAATAAAGCCGTCCCGGTTCTGATCCATGATGGTGAATGCCTGGAAAGGGGAGAAAGGGGAATGTCAGCTTGCCGAACAATAACCCACAGCTCCCCCAGAGTGTAATATCGCTCCCTCTGTTTAGCCATGTACATTTCAGCCTGGCTAGGAACTGTCAAGAGACATAAGCCATGGCTTTAACTGTGGTTGTTCACAGCTGTACTTCCACCTGCCTCTCGCAGTGATTTATGCCAGTGGGAGCGGAGGCGAGGGCTTCCAGCAGCGTTCAGGATCAGGATCAGGCCCAATGAGCCCCTCTTGTTCAGCAACGTTTGTTAGGCGCCCAGTGGTGCAGGGCTGGAGGCTGCTCTCCGATCCCTTTTGGGAGTGGCTGCGTGACGTGGGCTGAGGCATTACTCAGCTGCCCCAAACTGTCCCCCTTCCAGAGCAGGTGTCTCCACCCAACCTCCTCACCCGATGTGATCAATTGCTAATGTCTTGGGAGCCCAGCTGACAATTGTGCTCATGCGAATGACATTAGAAGATGCACTGAGAATGCTAGCAGGGGATGGGCCTCGCTGATTGATGGACCTTGCAGCTAATCAGCTAGAAGAGAGCAGATATCCCTGTCCAAAAGCTCAGCCCGGGAGCAGGACCATGGGGCTGGAGATTATCCCTAAGGTATCACTAGAGGTGGGAAAATTCCTTCTGTAGGAGTCAGGTGGGGGGTGAGAGATATTCTCTCCCACATGGTGGCTATTCTCTAATGGAAGCCTCCCCAGTAGGCCTGGAGCTGTCTAACCGCGCTGCCTGCAGCCAAGGGTTAGAGTAACAATGACAGTGTTTGCAAGCCCAGTGAGTGAGTGTGTGTATGGGGGGGAAGGAATCAGCCAGGAGACGGCGTTGTGGAGCACAGGGGTTGGGGAGTTCACTTGCATGAGGTCATCTGCCCCAACTGGCTCCCACGGGCCCCAGCATGCAGGAGGCCACTGCCTTGTCCTCGGTTATCGTACTCGGAAGAACATGGATACACTCGGCTAGAGAAGGCCCCACATTATCACCACGTCCAAAGACTCTCAGTGGGTAACTTTTAAGACCTGAAAACGTGTAACCATGTGAAGCCCGTGAAAGGGTTAACCAGTTCTCGGTAAGAATGCCCTGCCTCATGGTCACAGCTCAGCCAATGAGAATTTGCTTGGATTATACAGGGCTGCTGTCTTGTGTGCCATTGGCCGAGGGTCTTGTCACTCACTCTTCTGCTGGGGGTGCAGTGTCGTGAAGTTGGGAGAAGACTCCATATTTGATTATGTAGTTGAATTAAGTTTTTTCCCCCCAGTAAAGCAGTTGTCTTTTAAATGAGCTTCTTGTTCCAAATCCAACATCACCGAACCTAAAAGCATTTAGGAAAAGTTTGACGATATCACCCCATTGGTGGTTCTTGGCTTTACCCTTCATGGTCATTGCAACAAAGGCCACTTACCTCTTTGAATTCCTGGATCTGTGTTTGTTCGAACATAGAGAAGACATTGGAATTAGCTCCCTCTGATCTCTTCTTAGCTTTCTTGGGTGCCTTGGGGAATTCAAGCATGCTATCATTAACTCACTGTATTTTTCAATGTGGAATAAATTTAAACTACCCTGAATTTATTCCTAAATCTTTATGAATAGCTAGGGGCTGCTGCCTGCTGGTGCACTTTAGTTCTTGAAATGATCCGCTGTTTCTCAGCTCAGAAGAAGTGTGGGGTAAAGCACATACTGTTCTTTAGTGATGGGAGTTATTATTTCTTCTCACAAGGAAGGGTAGAGCTCAGTTTCTTGGGCTCCTCATGCATTTCACCAAATTGATTAGTGGGGAAGCGATGTGAAAAATGACTAGCCACACTACCGTGTGATGTCTGCCACGGTTCAAATGACATTTGGCTGAGAAGTAAAACCAAAGAAATCTCCCCTTGTAACAACAGACATTCAGGACCCCTGGGAGTGGAAAAGAAAGTTAAGCACATCTCGGAGATTTCATGCAATGGCTGTAGCTATTATGAGCTTTATCACGGTTTTGCATTTTTTTTAAAGAATGATGTTACTGCAATGGCGTCACATTCAAACGCTGTCAAATCTGCCCTTTCCTACATCAAAGAAGATGAAACCCAGAATTTCGTTGATTCAGATTCTTGTGGTTTAAACAGGACATGTTTTGACACACGTGTTAAAGTTTCTACCTTCTTGAGAACTTCTGATCCTTTCTACCTTAGCGGCACACGTGATCTGCTATGAGCTTTTCCTTTTAAATAAAAATCACAGATTTGTAAGCGACCCCATGGAGAGGGTCCATGTCTGGTATTCCTAGGGACTACAAATCACAAATAATAAGAATAACAAGATTTAAATAGAGGGATAGAGATGTACTTCCTAGAAGGTGCATGGATGAGGGGAAAGACTTCCAATTTGACCTTAAAAGGTGCTCAGTACCATTTTGCAAGCTCTGTTTAGTTCTTGATTTGAAGACAGGGCAGCAGTTAACCTAGAAGAAAAAACCCTCCGCTTTGCTGCTGCTATTTGTATGCCACCAGTGAATTAAACACCCCTAGGCTGCTTACCTTGTTCCCGGAGCTATAAGGCATGTGTGTGCCATTAGGGCACTAAAGTATCTCTCTCTCACTGATTGCTAGAGATGCGCCTAGTAAAGAATCCTACCGCTGACAAGCTTGTCTCACTGTCATTCCCGCAGCTGCCCACTCGCGTTACTCACCATCACCGGAGTTGCTTTGCACGGTCCCTGATGTTCCTGCAAGAGGAATTCAAAAGACAATCCCCCAGGCCGCTCTGCGCTGAAACAATAAATACAGCCCAGTGCAGTTTAAAAATAAACGCATGCCCACTTTTGGCTGTAATAGGTAAGTTAGCTGCCACCTCCGCCGCCCCCAGCCCTGTTGTCTCTCTGTCTTTGTCTCGCTCTCATCTTGAATAACAGCTTGTTGTCACTGTGTGACATGTGAGACACAGAGGTTTTCAAGGTTAGAGAAATGCTAGCAGGCTGTGGGACTGCCACTTTGAAGATGTTGACACGAGTCGTGCGGCGCAGCTTGTGCCGAATGAGTGACACCTGCGTTTGTCAATGGATTGCTGGGGCCGAGATAAGCACGCTAGAAGCGATATATCCCGGTAGTGAGGGATGTCTGTCTATACAGATGTACAGCGCCAGCTCTTGGAGCTGCGCTGATTTACTGCAGCTGACGATCTGGCCTGCAGATCAAGAAGGTTCTGTGCAGTGAATGTCAGCTCTGAACCAGGATTTGAACTTCATCCCCCTCCCCCCACTCCAGGAGTATTCAGATGGAGGGTTTGGTTTTGCCTCATGATAGAGCTAGGGGTGACCTCTGTGCACAGGGAGATACATCAATCTACTCACCCAGATCTGCCTCTGAGCACCTTCCACCCTGGGAGATCCCAGAGTGCTTCACCCACCACACAAAGGCAGCCCCCTCTGAGATGGAATGTGGCAGCTGTCACAACACAGCAATCACCCAACCCTATTCACGTCAGCCCAAAGGCCCCTACGGCCCAGGTGGTGTGAGCTGCCACCGTGCCAGGGCTGAGGTAGCCCTTTGCATGGCACCAGCAGGGCGGGATGGGCCAGAACCCTTTGTTTGGGGTAGAGGGTAGGTGCTTTTTCAACTGGACCCTTGTTGAGGGGCTGAGGAGCTCCTGCCCCACCCATCTGCCTGGTGGTGATGAGGGACCCCAGTCTCCAGCTGCTGCTGTCTCCTGTTTCCCTGATGGAAGGGGGCCTGCTCCCTCCCACTTCCCCTCCAGTTGCCTCCAGGGATCACTGTCCGGATAGGCCCCATCTCATGGTCCTATTTCGGAGCTGCTGAGGTCAATGCTTGGCTGTCAGTGAGGGTGGAGCCTGGCCCAGGCAGTGCAGCCGGGATTATGTTGCTAGCTGGGCTGCAGAACCATGAACAGACACAGCTGCAGTGAAGGGACATAACAAAGCAGCCCCGCATCCAAAGAGACGCTGGGCCAGATTCAGCCCTGCACAGGTGCCTGGCATAAGACCCTGAGGAGGCGGCTCGTGCCTCCCCCATCCTGGGGCTGCTGGGGGTTGGCCCGGCCCCACACAGGTTAGCGAGCCCTCCCTCCCCGCCCATACCCTCTTACTGATCCTTATTGATGGGCACCCACCTGCTACCCAGTTATGCCGCACGCCTATTATGGCTTTAACTCCAGCATACTGCAGTGCAGTTATTAACCCTCGGCCTTCCGTTCATTTTCAGCTAGCGTTGCAGTGGGCTGTTGAATAGTTGCTATGTTTCACCCCAGACGTGGCTGCACTTTCACCAGTCAGCCGCTGCTGGTACAATTGATTTGTCCTGGAAGAACAGACAGCTGTAGCAGAGGCTACTGAAGGCGAGAGATGATGGCTCCTCCTCCCGGCTGGACAGGCTACATCTCGTCTGGGTCTCACTAGCCCAAGGAGCCATCGACTCACAAAGCTGAACTCATCGGTAACCATTTCCCCCCCCGCTTCATATATTTAGCCTGTTAATTTGATCTCCTCCCCACCCCCTGAAGTCTAACATGTGATGCAGACATACTTGTACAATGGAGTTGGAATGACACTCCTGGTTAAACAATGCCCTGCAGATCCCCTCCCGGCTCTCAGCTGTCTTAGCCACCCGGCAGATTCTTTTCTTACAGGATCTAAGATGCAAACAACAGCTGCTACTCTGGTGTCCCCTTTGCCGCCCTGAAAATGGCCTTGTTACAGCTGAACCTGTTTGTCAAGAGTCCTAAGACCCTGGAGCTATATAAAGGCCAGGCCTCTTCACGTTGCCATCCGCTGGACGCGAGACACTCGGGCAAAGTTGCTTTCAACACTCTTCAGTTTGTTGGAGACATTGTTAATAGGGAAGGACTGGAGAAATGGGCGGCCGTGCTTCTCCGTGCTCCCAGACCCCCTGGGAGTGCCGAAAGTCAGCCGTATTTAGGCAGCTGCAGCTGGGACCTCAGAGCTTGCCCAGCTCCGGCTGGAATGGCCTGAATAGGGAACTCTGCCTTTGGCCCATTGGCCCCAAGGAGAGGCAGTGCAGAGCTGGCTGGCTGTTTTACCCAAGCTGTTTGTGAGGCGCATGTAGAACATAGGGCTATGGTGTGAGAAAGGGGCCGAGGTGGGACCCGGAGCCGCAAAGAGAGAAGAGCACAAGCTAGTGTCTGGCCAGTCTCAAAGACATGGAGGTTCAGGTCTGTTTGGTTGCCGAGCTCAGATCATTCAAAAGTCTCTGAATGAACGGGGTGCCAGTGTCAAGAGAGAGGTTCCAGGGCTTCCTGGGGTCACTTCTCCTGTTGAGTCTGCATGTGCATCCCATCCTAGCTGAAACCAGGGAGTGCAAACTAGAGCAAGTTAACTAAAGATGGGTTACCGAGGGAGGTGGTGGAATCTCCTTCCTAGAGGTTTTTAAGGTCAGGCTTGACGAAGCCCTGGCTGGGATGATTTAGTTGGGGATTGGTCCTGCTTTGAGCAGGGGGTTGGACTAGATGACCTCCTGAGGTCCCTTCCAACCCTGATATTATATGATTCTATGATTCCCCAACCCCCCAAAATCGGGGTTTGGGCAGAGGTGCCAGTTGGTTCTTATTTTATCCAGATACCTGTGTGTGCGTGCATGCGCGCACACACGCGCACACACACACACACACACTCTCTCTCTCTCTAAGAACCAAACTTGAGTGATCTATTCAGACAATTATCACAACAAATCTCTGATTTTGTTGTTTTCCATGGAAAGAATATAAAGCTATCTAGCAAACTTGTTTTTATTGCATTCTGAGATATTCCCCAGAGTACGGAGAATTCCTTATTTTCCTTCATTTTATGAACATTTAACAGGGACTTTTCTAGGTGTCTCAGGATTTAGGACTCCCTAGACATTGAGAACAAGCTCCCTGCCTTTAAAAATTAATGTATTTTGTAATATAGCAGAATACACAGAAATCCACATTTTCCCAATTCGCTGTATTACAAATGTAAATTGCTGCAGCGGAATGTTGCAACCGAAATTCCCTTTCCGCTGCTGGCAAATGCAGGGTTAAGGCAGGGATCTTCCAGGGTGTAGCTGAAGGGCCAAATGTGGCCTGTAGTGTACTAAAATGCAGGCTGTGCCCATCCGCTGTTTTCCCTGCAACTTCAGAGTGAGGTCAGAGTTGATCAATTGCAGGTCTCATTGCTTGGGAAACTGACCAGCAAGCAATTTCTCTTCATCTGTCAAGTACAAGCAGCTATCACAATGATGGGCACTCAGTTTTCATTAAATAATGTATCAATATTTATGTGTAAAAGCAGGTGACGCCCTGAGTCTCCGGGCAAGCTGCCCAGGCTGTTCTTGGTGTTACGAGGTTTTGGCAGCCCGGAGAGGAAGGGAGATGGGAGAGAAGAATTCGGCAGTCAGAGATAGGGTGACCAGACCGCAAGTGTGAAAAACTGGGATGGGGGTGGGGGGTAATAGGGGCCTATATAAGACAAAGCCCCAAATATTGGGACTGTCCCTATAAAATCGGGACATCTGGTCACCCTAGTCAGAGAAGAGTTGAATTGTTTCTATTGTGCTAGAAATGGCTGTTTTGGTGGCTAGTGCGTGATTCGAGATTAAAATGCTGTTTGAATGTCATGTTAAAATGAGGTGTCACTAGGTGTCCCACTGTGACAACTTTCCTGTACATTTCCTCACACACGCCCTATGACATGGGAGGGAGGGGTGTGGCGGGGGGAGGGATAAGCTTCTGCATTTAAATCTTTAACAACATGATGACTATACTCTGTGGTACCAGAGAACGAATAATGTTCTTCCCAGATTATTATGTTTTAGAACTTGCATTGAGTATATATTAGTGATACACGGTATGGGATACTATCAAGCCTTCTGTAGAGAAAGATGACAGAGCTGAACACTTTTTTATGGTGGGCTGCATTTAAATTGGGGTATGTACTAGGGAACTGAGCTAAGCCTAAAGATTCTTGTCAGCAATGACTGTTGCTGAATGAGAACAGTAATTCCACTTAATGGGGGCACCTTTCAGGTGACTTAACAGAGTTGAAGTTCACTGACTTCAGTGACATTATTTATGACCTACCCTGATGGGAGACCTAGTCTAGTTACATCCAGATCTCCAGAGGCAATAGGTGGTACCACAGCCTTCCCTCCCAGTGGCATACGGCTTAGGGAACACTCCTCCCCCAGGGAAGCTAGAAGGTTACAATGCTTTTGGAAAGAAAAGGGAACAGTATTTAATAAGCACTTGGGAAACCAGATCCCCTGGAGTTCAAGGACTGTGGTAAGATGAGCTAGCTTCTTGATTGCAAGATTGTCCTAGTTTGCCAAGAGGCTTTGAATATCATTTTTAATACCCTGACAGCCGCTTCTCAATGACACCTTCCTCTGTCTGGCTACCTCTGGAAGCTAGCTCACAATGCACATTGGCTTTAAAGGCCTTGCATGCTATTCCACTTATTCCAAGATGGCATTTGTTATAGGGTCAGCTGACAGAGCTGAACATAATGAAGGGCTCAGAAAAGACCCGGGAAAGAAGCTGGGTCAGTACAGGTGAAATCTGGTCCCCACCATGGTGAACGGGAGAAAACCAGAAGGCAGAACTGCATTCCATGAGAACAGTCAAATGGCTAAAGCAAAATGGAGAATGTTCCCTTTCCTTTATGGAATAGGGGGCTTGTGAACTGAAGAGCAGTGCTAACATAGGAGCTATTCTGGCCCTCAGCCAGGGCATTGGAAAAGAGATTTAAATAGCTAAGAGGCTAAACAAGTAAGACAAAGAGATGGTATAAGAATAAACTCTTGAATGGGGCGTTTGGGCCGAGTCCTGAAGTCGATATTCAGCCCTTACTTGGGCAGAACTCCCACCAAAGTCTGATCATGTGTAAGGATTTAACGACTTGCCCTGGGTTTTTTTGGGGTGACTGTGAGGATGAAAGAGAAACAGGGAGAAAGATCAGAAGTAAGACCCAAGTCTACAAAGTGTCTGCAGCTGGCATTGTATAAGTCACAGAGGAGCAGGGCAAATTCAGGGCCCTCATTAAAGCAAAACTGTCCGGAAAATGTACTATCACAGGCCCCGGACCTGCGCTCCCAACCTCTGCTATGATAATGATGAGAATTTATAAAAGAACAAACTCTTGCCAGCTACTATAGGTACACTCATTCCAAACAAAGCCACTCGTGAAGAATCTTGCCATTTAGAGGACAGTACATCTGCTTCCATGTGACTCACCCACATGCAAATGTGTCAGGCTCACCATTACAGTAGTAGTTGAACACCTCGCAGCCTTTAACTTATTTATCCTCGCAACACCTCTGTGAGGTAAGGCAATGCTATTATCTCCATTTTATAGATGGGGAAACTGAGGCAGAGAGCGACTAAGGAAGTCTGTGGCAGAGATGGGAACTGAACCTGGGCTTTTCAAATCCCAAATCTTAATGACTGGACTATCCTTCTTCTCCCACAGCCATACTCCAATTGGCTGTGAGCTGTGAGATTTTATAAGCTAAGTAGGATTGGGAGACCAACAGGGAAAACCAGAACGCTACCGGAAGTGGTCCTGGGGATCCAGTAGGTGGCGATCTTCCCTTTGACTTGGTACTGAACCAATACTCCTATGTGGTGAGAGGGGCTGTGCTGGTCAAGGGGCGATGCCACGGCCAACCGAGGACTTGGGGCTGCAAAAGTTTTGGTTTCACTTTTTGCAGGAATCAGCCCATGTCCTGGGTAGCAGAGCCTGAGCTCTGTCTTCTCAGAGCACTCCCATGGTGACTGAAGGGGAGGCCTATGAGAAACACGGGGAAGCATTTTCAGCTCCTCACTGGTACTGGCAAGTGCATTTTCCACCGTCCCTGTGGAGTCCATGACATTTCGCACAGTCCCAAGGGCAATCCAGCTCGCCCCTCTCTCTGCATCCCTAAATTCCCCTCTTTGTGAAAGTGACTTCTGGTGAGCCCTGCAGTTGCTGCAGGAACTGGTGTGGTTCTTGGCCTTGCCAGCACCTCCTGCGGTGAGATTGGGGCAAGTTTCTAGGGGTGTTTGAATCTCCATTGATGCAAAAATCTCATTGATTTTACAAATATATAACTTTTCGGGTGAGGCTGGGGGAGTTCAGCTCTGAGTCCCATTTCATCCAAACCTTGCGTTTTGAGAGGTTTGGGGAAAGGCTTCCAGGACGTGGCCCCTCCGTGCACACATCTAGGGTGTGAATGACATATAGGAAAATGCCACATGGAACCTGCCTCGCTTTTGGAACACTGGAGTCTCTAAGGTTCAACAGGAAGCCCCAACACCAGCCTTTGGGCTGTATTACCCCTGAAGCCCAGGAGAGGGCAGTATTAGGTCACCATTTTCCCACTAGAGCTAACCAACAGGCGCATGCATGGCATATCTGTGGGGATTTCATTTTGCCCATCAGGTGTTAGAAACTGACATTCTTGTCTCATGCGATCAGCTAGTGCACAGGGGAAGTAACCCCTCTGTGTCAATAGGAACGCATTTACAGTGCAGGCCGGGGCTGGGGTGCCAGCGACGGTCAGGGGTCAGAACACAAGGTGCAGAGACTTTACGCAAGGACGTGAATTATTTAAAATGTAACATTCACCAGTTTGCTATGTCCAGAACCTCTCTCTAAAATGACTTTGGCCCTCCGAGGCTTCTGAACTGATGTTTTCCTTTTCAGAGTTAGTCCGTGTGTTGGATGACTCCAGCAGAAATGGGTTAATAAAAACCAGTTCATAGCCCAGCTGTTTCAAATAACAACAGTACAGAAATCACGTGAAGACACTTCCTGGCTCAAGGAGGGAGAATAGTTCCTAAAGTGATGCTGGATTCTGTCTCTTTTCCTTGTTAATACATATGCACCTGGCTCCAAGCTTTGGACCAAGAGCAGACTTCTCCCGTGAAAAGCGGGTTGGAGTTCAGAACCTTCAGGTTATTTATTGGCGGGGTTTTAGTGTAAAGAGAGAGAGGAGCGACAGAGACGGGTTCTGACTACTACAGACCAGGGCACACGACATTGTAATCCCCCTGTGCTCATACCACACGAAAGGCTCTGAGCTAGGCACGCTGTCACTCCCACCTCCGCTCTGCACTTTGTGCTCAAGAAGGGGTGACATTCCCAGTGCTAGACTGAATCTCAGGGGTGAGACCAGAAGGGCAGGACTATCGATATTCCCAGCAAACAATCGACAGCAAAAGCAAATTCTTGATCCCATCCCTGCTCTTCAGGAGCCCTCTGTTGGTGAAACAGAATGAGAGCTCCAGCACATTGAACATGGAGGCACTTCCTGGGAGGCAGACTGGTTTGCTGCGTGCCGCGAGCTGCCTGCCAAGGCTCCATGTGAATGGCGGCCATGTTCCCAGTGCATGGGGGCTGCTGGCAAGCAGGGACTCAGTGTCCCAGGGGAACGGTCTTCGGTCAGGGTTCGATCTGGGTGGGTTTGTTAACCTTGCAGCTATTCAGCAGTCAGGGCTCAACTCAGCCATTGTACCCGCGCCATGGGCCTGCTCTCCCTGCCTATGATACAGCCCACAGGAGGGGAGAGGTCCTTCCCCTGGGTGTATTGAGTGGGGAAGGTTTCTAAGGATTGCAGCTTGGAGACCCTGTGAAATAGGGGCCAAGTGACCCTGCAGAGAGGTGGAGGATCTCTCGTCTCCTCTTTGCCCAATGACAGTACAGCTGCCTTGGTAGATGAGCTGCCATTGGCTCACGCTCCCCCAGCCCCAGCACCTATTCACCCCGCTCCCTCCAAGCAGGTAGAGTGCTCAGCATGTTAACTCCCAGGCAGGTTTCTGCTAGGCTCAGAGGCTGTTTTCCTGACGCAGTCCCAATGTGCTGCCTCCAAGCATCCCCATGCACCCATGGAGGGGCTTCTGTGGATGCTGGGGAGTAGCTGGTTCCTTCCCCATTCTGCACCCCCTGTCCCGTTCGGCCTGGGTTTTGCTCCCCTCCCCTCTGAAATAGTGTCCCAGGCCCTGACATGAATCAGTCATCTTGGAAACACCCGAGCGTAGCAGCCTCTGCCCAGCTCCAAGCAGAGGATCTTGATGCAATTTACAAACCCTAATGAATTCAGTCTCCACGTGACTCTCTGAGTCCAGGGTCATTAACCCCATTTTACAGATGGGGAACCAGAGGCAGAGAAAGGGGCAGGGACTACTTGGCCAGGGTCACTCAGTGAGTCGGTGCAGAGTCAGGAATAAAACCCAGGAATCCTGACTCCTAGCCCTGTGCTAGCTCATCTAGTAACAGTACTTTCCGCCTTCAAAGTGCTGTCCCAACATTAGCCGATATATTTAGACTGCACCAGTCAGGTCCCCGAGGCCATTCAGATAACTGAGATTGTATCTGGTGCGGGAGAAAATGACTGGGCCATTCATTCTTTAGCGTCAGACGCAATGCTCAGTTTGAGTGCCCGGGGCAGAAATTTGCAGATGCAATGGGCAGGCACACTTCGTGTCAGGCATTGGAGCTCAGGTCCTGGCAGCTCTCCCGTGGCATAGATGGGACGGGGTGAGGGATGGGATAGGGTGAGCTCCGAAAGCTTTACATCTAATCAAAGTTCGGACGCAGCCTCTCCTCCAGAGTTCAGCGCCGTAACCGTTAATTGGCCCCATGTGCAATCACCTTAATTTGCAGCATTAGGTAAAATCTATAAATGTCAGGGGGCAGCACGCAGCGGCTTAAGGTGAGTCATCAGGCTGGGGCCTTCTATTCAGCCGTGGGTCAAGTCCGGGCTGAGGGAAGCTCAGAGGATTGGGAGTTTCTCACACCCTTGAACTGCTTTTGGGTTCACAAAACTACTTGGTGTTTGAGCTGCTCCCCTCGAATTTCAGCTCCCCTCCCGCTCTGGGTGATGCAGCCTGACACCCCTCGTGTGTGTTTCTAGCAAAAGGGAACCAGGCCTGGCCCGGTGCATGCCCTCTCCACGATACAGGCGTCTTTCCTTTCCAGTTCTTCTTTCCTCACCTCTGCAACTTTCCTCAGTCTGCCCTGGCCAGATTGCAAGCCCTGTAATGGCCACATCTGGGCTTGAAATTAGACAAACCAAGACTCAAGCCGAGCTGCGACCTGGCACTCTTAATAACTCACTGCTGCTCTAATTCCTGTGTCCTCCCACCCGTCCCATGCTGCTTCTTCCAGCACCATCTGGGAACTCCTGTCATGACTCCTCTCCAGCCCACCCCCTCTTTTGGTTCCAAATGACTTTTCATTTAGAAATTGAAAGTTAATTTAAGGTTAAGGCAATGTTCAAAGGGACTAAATTGAATCAAAACACTTTGATTGACCTGATTGGAAATGGTCTTCAGATTTTGAGATCATGGAAATTTTTGAGATTTCGACTTTTCTTCTTGATTCGGGTCAGGAAAATTTAAAATCTTAAATTCTCACGGGACAGGAAAACCATTTCTCACCCCACTGGGATCTAGTCTCCAGACCAGCTTCTGCTGCTTCATAGGAGGGCAAACCCCAGCCCCCATGTTAGACTGGCAACACTGAGTGGGTGGTAAAAGTCCTTCTACTTAAACTCGCCTTGCCTCAGTTTCCCCACTTGTCAGGTGTGCCAATAGCCCTTCTCTTTCTACCTCACAGGGTGTTGTGGGGCTCCATTGGCCAACACTGAGGCTCACAAAGGGCTTACATTTTTTCTATACCCAAAGAACTGCTGCAGACTTTCATTCAGAATGGCTTGGATTTTAGCATAAGGCAAACAGGAAACAGCAAAAAGGAACGGAGCCCTTTCTCCAGGAGCGAGCGCAGTGTGTGCAACTCCCTGTAGCATGCTGCCTGGCTAAATGGCAGCTGCCTTGCAAATGGACGGATTCCCTCAGAAATTTAAAGGTACAGCGCACAGAAAACAGTCATCACAGCTATGGTGGGAAAGTGCTGGTATGTGTAAAGTGCTACCTCAGAGCTAAGTTATGACTGAGGCACACGGACTGCCGAGAGCCTCAGGAATGCTGCCAGTTCCTACAGCATCCGGGCTTCCACTGTCTGCATCTCAAGTGGTTTTTTGGCTTCTTTTTCCTGGGCTTGGTTTTCCCTGAGCTGGGCAGTTATTTCTTGTGATCTCCACTTTTCTGGTGCCAGTGGGAGACCCCTTTGCAGTCAGGTGTGAATAGGTGCTGGGATAGAAACTGGAGCTGGAGCTGGGTTGGTTTTCAGTCTTGGGCTTCTGGATCAGGCCTGTTCCAGAGAGAACCCCCAGCGGTGAAGTTTGGATCTAGAGCTGAGCAGGGTGACCATGCACCTAACACCCCCCCGCCACCACCCCGCCATGCCTGCTGTTCAACACACCACAGTGTATTCTGCCACAAGGAAATGCCTTGGTTTGCCTCTGGCCTGAGGACTGGCTGATGAGACATCTCAATCCAAAGGGATCGGTCCCTTATCGCTGCCCTCTCTTTGCAGGGAACCGGACTAGCAGGTAGAACTGGGTGCAGACTGAGCCGCCCTGTGCTGATACGAAGCAGGAACACAGCTGAACTGGTCTCCAGGAGCAGAATTCCTCATTGCAAATGGGGCCACGGCTAGCAGGCACAGACGAAACCAGAGCTACTGTCTGGGCCTGCTGCACAGTGCGTTTAAAATTCCATGGGCGTTTTCTCCTGCTTAGTGACCGTCCAGGCAGCCGAGCAGCTGACAGCCTGCAGAAGAGAGAGCTGGAGAATTCACTGGAATTGATGCTAGTTGTTACAGGGGTCTAGGATTGTGCCAAAGTTGCATCCAACCTCCCAGCTGCAGCACGGAGTTGCTGAATGTGGGCTGTGGACAATGGTGTGTTCCAGGTGTGAGAGCAGAAGTGTACAGAGCAGGACTCCAGGTCTGTTTACTTGGGATGGGGCAAGTCCCTTGTTTTCGGAGCCTGTTGAATGGCGACCAGCCGGGCGGATGAATTGAGATTCCCCTGGTGAAAGATGGCAGTGAAGTGCCAGGGAGTGATACTGTATTATCTGAGCTGTCTCCAGACGGGAAAGGTAAAGGCAATCAGATGTGTGGAGCATCGGAAAGAGGAGGATCCAGAGAAAATCATCACAATCTTCTGTGGTGGGGTTGGTCCCTTCACACCTGGCCCGGGGCCCCTTGGCATCAGCACCAGGCTGAATCTGCCCCTTTCAGAGTGAGTCGGAAGCTTTGCTGAACATTGGCGCTTCCACCAATGTGCCGGGCATTTTACAGCTCTCAAAATCCAGTTCTCTTCTGTGCTTTGTTTACTGACACCTGCCCCGTTCCCCTCCCCACAAACCCCTTTCTCCTCGGGAGGTGGGGTCTATAGGGATGGAACTGATAGGGCTGGCGTTCCGTTTTCTGTCTAGGTGCACCTTTGAATATGGAAGACTTCCCCTCCTCCCCCAAATCTTTCTGCACAGGCAGAGAATTTGCATTTCCCCTCAGCTGTAGAATGTTAGAGTGAGTCACTGCATGCTCTCTCTCTCCCCGCCCTCAAGGAAACTTTACATTTGTTCTTGGTTGTTTCCTGAAATAAATCTCATCCAGACTGGGAATACATGGTGTGCTCTCTGTGTATGGAAAATGTATAAGCAACCTGGGATGGGTGTAAACCCCACACTGGGACTGGAAGCATTAAGAAGCACAGACCCAGAGCTGAGGGCTGAAGACCTGATGTAACGACATTGGACTATTTTTGATGGGTCTTACCCAAAAGTGCCTGGGGGGTGAGACTATAAATGGCCTGGTCGGGGGCTGAACCACAAGTAGAGGCAGGTTGTTGCAGGGCTGGAATAGCTGTCAGCAGAGGGCGCTAGATGTGGAGATCCCGCTATCCATGCCCAGCCACAAGAGGGCACCCCAATGGCGAGTCAACTCTAGTCTAGAACCCTTCTGTTCTCCTTTCATTCCTTTAGGTGGCAAAGGCATCCAATCACAGTAATCTCACAGAAGTATATCCCAAAGGGTAGGCAACTAGCCGGGACTTCAGAATCAGTTTAGTTCCCTGTCTCTGTGTGGCCTTGGGCAAGTCCCTTAGCTTCTCTGTGCCCCATCTGTACAATGGGGATCATAGCACTGCCTCGCAGGGGTGTTGGGAGGGTAAATGCATTACATGATTGTGAGGTGCTCAGTCCTTACATAATGGGGGCCGTATAAGTACCTGAGATGGATTGACCTCCTGTGCCTGGATTCAAAGGAAATACCCCTGCCACATGCAAATCAGTGCAAAGAGTCTCTGGTTGAACAGTGAGAATGGGCTTGTGCAGGCAGGAGCCGGAGATTGCGCTGGGAAAGGTCATGGGCAATGACCAGCCATCACGGGGGAGGATTTTAAAGGCCCAGTCCTGCTCTCGCTGAAGGTAATGAGAGGTTTTGACCTGACTTCAATGGCAGCAGGACTGGGGAGAAAGTGCTTATGAGAAATAGGGTTGAAGACCTGCAGGCTACAGCAGGAAACTCTGTGCCTTACCGCAGCTGTGACCACCTGGAGAGGTGCCGTTGGGAGTAACCAAGATCCTCGTGGTGTGGGGCAGTGGAACCACGGACTCTTCTGCTTCGGGCGTCGGGCGCTACAAAGAGAAACCAGCAACTGGCTTTAAGCGGAAAATATTTGTATTTTGGGGTGGGGGGAAGGACGTTACAATCCCCAGGAGCTGCAACATTCTTTACTATTGTCTCTTTCCCAATGCCCCCGTGTGATGGTGCGCGGGCCCCATACTGGCCTATAAAGGGTTAATAGACCTCTAGGCAGACTGCGCGAAAAGCGGCCAATAGAAGAGGTGCTGTGAGGAGCAGCCAATCAGGGCGTGGCAGGCCCATATAAGAGGAGCTGCAGGGCGGAATAGGGCCAGTTACTCATTGGAGCTCGAAAAGGGAAGATTAGGTGCCTTGCAAGCGGAGGGAAGCTAGAGCGCTGGGCAGGAGCCAGGGAGTGAGAGCGAGCTCCTGGCTGCTTGCTAGGACTGGTCTGCTGAGGCCTTGAGGTAAGGTGCTGCGGCTGTGGGCAAGTGGTCCACTGAAATGTACTGAGGAGTTAGAGGGGGTGCAGCCTGGGCTGCCATCTACAGCGGGGGGTGAACTTTTTGGCCCGAGGGCCACATCTGTGTGGGGAAATTGCATGCAGGGCCATGAATGTAGGGCGGGGGCAGGGGGTTGGGGTGCAGGAGGGGTGGGTGTGCAGAAAGGGGCTCAGGGGGTTAGGGGGCAGGAGGGGGTTGGGGTGCAGGCTCTGGCCTGGTGCTGCTTACCTGGAGCAGCTCCGGGGTGGCAGTGGCGCGCAGCAGGGCTAAGGCAGGCTCCCTGGCCCCATGCCGCTCCCGGAAGTGGCTGGCACCACGTCCCTGTGGCCCCTGAGGTAGGGGGGTGAGCAGAGGACTCGGCGTGCTGCCCTCACCTGTGGGTACCTCCCCCGAAGCTCCCATTGGCCGTGGTTTCCCATTCCTGCCCCATGGGAGTTGTGGGAGGTGGTGCATGCAGGCAAGGGCAGTGTGCGGAGCCCTCTGGCTCTCCCTCCCTCAGGGGCCGCAGGGATGTGGTGCTGGCCGCTTCTGGGAGCGGTGCAGGGCCCGCAGCGCCACGGCGGTGGCAATCCCTTGGGCCGGATCCAGAGCCCTGATGGGCCAAATCTGGCCCATGGGCTGTAGTTTGCCCACTCCTGATCTACAGGGTCCCTGGGCAGGGATATTATTATGATATTGGCATAACTGATGTATTATGCAAGATGGGTCATGTAAGATACCATTGAAAAGGCTATGATTTACTTAATATGATTATCCTACTTGTTGACATGTAACATTTTTTGTATCTGAAGTTAGGAATATTGTCTAGGTATCTATTACAAATGTGTTTATGCCTGGGGAATGCCCACTAGGCAAAAGACACTGTCTAGATGGCTGGCTGGGAAGGGCGTATTCAGGTCAATGAGCCATTAGGAGAAAACAATAGGTCGGAAGATGCTAATCTCCCACCAGGGAGCCTCCCTGAGGACTCTGTAAACAGCTTCTGACTCATGACTGCTAGTACCCTACTGGGTTATGTGACCAGGTCACCTGGTACTGGACTCCATCTTGGAATGCCAGTGTTTTTCCACGGGCTAGCGTAGGAACTAAGCTTGGAGATGAAGGGTTCCCACCATATGCAAAAGCTATTTAAGGCAGGGGCGTGACATCATTGGGATTTTTCAGACTCCCTCCCTAAAGAGCCAGCAGAGTGGCGCAGCAGAAGTGTGCTGGGCCCATAACCCAAAGGTCAAGGGATTGAAACAATCCTTTGCTAGGCACGTGCTTGTTTCTTTTGAGATGACCTCCTGAGGTCCCTTCCAACCCTGATATTCTAGGCCAGGAAACGCCTGAGGAACAAGGACAGAACTGGGGGGAAGTGCTAGACCCAGGCTAATCTTTAGCCTGTGAAAGGGACACCTGGGGTTTTGAAGCTGCAAGCAAGTGCACTGGCCCCTTAAGAATCTCTGCAGCCTGCTTAAATCCTCATTTAGGGTGAGAATTTGCTACTCGTATCCAATCCTTTTAGTATATTAAGCTTAGATTGCATTTCTGTTTGTTTGCTAGGTAATCTGCTTGGATCTGTTTGCTCTCCCTTATCACATAATGTGCATCTTTTGTCACTAATACAGTTTTTGCTTTATCACAAACCGGTGTGTGGGCATCATAACTTAGACAACAGCCTATTGCCCCGTTTCCTCTCCACCTTGAGGGAGGGGGTGAATTTCATGAGCTTACACTGTACAGATCTCTGTGCAGCGCAAGATGGTATAATTTTGGGTTTACACTGCAGGGGGGGGGATGTGAGCACTTGAGAAGTTCCTTAGTTGTGGCCTCCCCGTGCAGAGCTGATCACAGCATCTGAGTGTGTCCCTCTCTGTGTGTGTGCTGGAGCCTGGAAGAGGGTTTGGCAGGCTGGTCCCAGCAATACAGTGTAAAGGGAGATTGGGCTGGGGGGGGCTCAGTGATACCCCAGTTCCAGGTGGCACCCCAGGGGGAACCCATCACAGGGTGGGCCCAGGTCACTTCCCCACTGGGGAAGTGGCTGGCCAATTGGCTGCAGGGCTCCCAGAAGGGGGGAGCACAGATTGTGACATGGACGGAGGGCTGTGTCATGAAGAGGACGCTGTGGTCCTTGGAGTGATGTGGGTACAGGAGTAGAAGTGACAGTGGGCAAGACACCATCAGGAGAGGGCGTACCAACCTGCAGAACTAATCCCCAAGATGGCCAGCAGGAGGCGCCAGCGTGGTCAGTCACACCCTGCAGGAGCTGAGTGCCTAGGGTGAACAGGAATGTCCATGACTTGGCGTCTAATGAAAGCCATTTAAAAAATCTTTAACCATTGCCCTCAAGTGGAGTTTTAGCCCCTGATTCTGCCAACACTTAGGCACATGTTTAACTTCATGCAGCTGAGTGGTCCCATTGGAGCTGCCACGGGCCGGAGGGTTTGCAGCATCAGGGCTTTAGGTTTCCCAGCCTCTTGAGCTACCTGTGAGCTCTTCAATCGGGCCCTAGTTAGCACTCCCTTCTTGGTGCTTAAGCCCATCTTCCCACGCCCTCCTTTGCTTTTCCTAAGGGTAACGAGCTGTACAATCAAGGCCTCATCTGGTGGGTGGGTCCCTGTGCCATGTGGGTGCAGCCATCGCCCTGCTGGGAGCAGCTGGCAGAGTGAGCCAGAGGAATTGTAAATTGTGATTGGTGACACAGGTGAGGATTTTATGTGTTTCTCGCCAGCCTTCACCTGCCCTGCGCCAGGAACTGGCTGGAGTCAGTTGTATCATTTTTCTGGGACCAGATGAGACTGGCTTGTTGCCAGAGCAGCCAGTAAGCAATAAATCTGCAGTGTGGCCTGGGTTTTGTGGCCATTTGCCCAAGACTGGCTGTAGCACTGGATGGGTGGATGTCCTGCTGGGGTGACAGACCTGGGGCTGAACCCCTTTCCCTGGGCTAGGCCTGGCATGGGCAGTGCAAGCGTCCCACATCATGGCTTGACTGTGGGAGGAGCACCATCAGGAAGCTGAATCTGCATGGTTCTAGGTCTCTGCCTTGTCTCGGTCTAGCTTACCTAGACAAGGCAGGGCGGGAGCAGAGGTTCAGAGAAGGGAAGTGACTTGTCAGGGTCACGTAGTAGGTCCTTGGCAGAGCAGGGAGTTGAACCCAGGTGCCCTGACTCCCAGGCTACGTCCCTATCCACTGGGCTACGCTGTCTCCTCTGCTATGTGGAAAGAGTAGTGAAATGCCACAGGTGCTATTAATGGGATGCACTCTCCTTCTCTGCTCCTCTTGGCCACTGAGCCGGCCCTAGCAGGACTCGGCTGCCTCGCAGGGAAGCTTTCCACGGTGCTGCCCAGGACTAATGGCCATGCTGCGGGGCAAGCCTGCCTGCTTTGGGGCATGGTGGGAGCCTTAGTCCTGCTAGGGAGCTATTGATCCTTTACCCTGATGTGGGGATGCTGGAGTTAAACGACTCTTCCCATCAAGAAGGGGCCAAGAGAGACCAGCCACCAAACATGTGGGTAGTGGGTTTTGAAATCTGAGCCCATGATCATTCCTGCTCTAACTGTGGTTTCTTGCCTGCCCTCCCCATCCTGTTCTGTGACTCCTTCCCAGCCAAGTGCCTCCAGGAAATGGGAGTGTCCGTCCTCTGCATCCCAACTAGCCAGTGGCAGCGAGAGCTCTGCAGCCTGACTGCCCAGGCTTTTGAGGCAGGAGATTAGCTGAGTTGTCCTGATGGTCTCCATTCACCACAGGGTAACCAGACATGCAATAGGTGCCCTATGAACTCCTGCCCCTCCTTCAACCATGCATGGCAGCCCCGCACCCCACCTGCCATGACGTGCTCCTGCCCCATTGCCTTGCACAGGGATGGATTCGAGTATCCGCTGTATTGCACCCAGGAGACAAAGGGAACAAATATCAGCACCGTGCAGGGCCAGCTCCCACCTGGTCTCTTCCAGCTCAGTACCCTGCTGTATTCGTGGCATTGTCCGGGCCCTTGGGGGGAGCCAGCTGCAGCTCTGTCCTCCCAGCTGAGGTGAGCTGGTGCCGGGCAGCAGCTGAAGGGTTTGATACAAGACTCTAAAAGCAGATTTAGGGGGAAAAAGGGCAAGTGGAAGCACCAGATGGGGAAACTGGATCACCTGAGATTACAGGCTAAGTGGGGCAGAAGCAGGGTAAGTGTGGGCGGGGGGCATCTGAACAGGTTGTAGCTAATAAGATGGGGCGGGAGGGCAGAGAGAGTTAACACAGAATTGCCACTAACTTACTGACCACTTCCCCAGGCAGATCATTCAGCAGCCACTTCTAATTGGTGTCCCCTAGTGGTGCTGGGGGCATTGTAAAAAGCTGAGGACCAGAGTTCAGGGAACTTCGGCTGCTTATTTGAACAATCAGGACCCTGCCGGCCTGTCCTTTAGCCCCTGGAACTCTGCTACAGTGACAGTCCTGGAGCTCACAGCAGGTTGATAGTTGCTCTTTGCACAGTCCCAGTGGGTGATGCTGGCAGCATGGTTTATTGCTTACATGATCCATGTTAGCCAAGTGGATCTGCCCCTCTCTAGTGGTTGGACCACAAATGGAGGTTTATGAAGCTGCTACAGCCTCTGAGCTAATGGACCTGGTCCCCTAGGTAAAGCAGTAAAGGCTCGTGCTTTTAGATTCCCAGGTTCAGTGCCCACAGACAACTTGCCGGGGCACTCTTGTATTTATCTATACTTGCGAATCCTAGTTCTTTATAAATGGCTTATCAGTAGATCTCAAAGCACATCACAATCTTCAGTGAACTTATGTGACAGCCTGTGAGGCAGAGCAGTGCTGTTCTCCCCACTGTAAAGATGGAGAAACTGAGGCACAGAGCAGTGAAGTGACTTGCTCAAGATTGCACGGGGAGTTGGTGGTAGCTGCGGTCTGGCAGTCTGAACTCCTGGTGGCTGACTGCAATATGAGTGAGCCGTAGACTTCAGGGGGAGCGGTGTGTGTGCATCTGTGGAGATGATCAGGCCCATGGCTTCTAGCCTCTGCTCTACCACATTTACCATGACACCTTGGGCAAGACGTATTGCTGCCTTGTGCCTCAGTTTCCCTCTCTGAAGCTGTATTAGTTAGAGGATGAAAGATGCTCTCGAAGTGCGGAGCACCCTGTTACCCTCTTGTCAGAAACAGACGTCTATGGCAGCACTACATTTGTGGCCTTGAATCTCACCCATGTACTGTATGATGGATTACAAGATGCTGACAGGATGGTTCGGATCCTAAAAACATATGACTACATATGGGAGAGCCCCGGTGCGGCATTACAATTCTGGCTGGTGGTAGGGTGCAGATGGCTATGTATAATTCCATGGTAATTTGTAAGACTGTACATCTGCTCTGTTGCTCATTTCTCAGTAGTCAGACAGCAGCCCGAGTGTTGTTGTTGTGCTGGGTGGAGAAGTGAGGCTGGGTGCCAGGGAGCTAAGAAATCCTTCTCCGGTGGAGTGTTCGGGAGGCTGGAGCAGGGTGAGGCGCGTGCGTCGGTCCCGGTGGGTCTCTGCAGCAGAGACCTGCACTAGAACTTCTGACAGCAACTGGAATGCTCCCACACCGTTCCCCAAGGGGGTCTCTCTGCTTCACAGACATAGGCCTTTCACTTCTGTCCCGCCCAGGGGAGTTTCCTGTGCTGGCCTTGCCCTGATCCACGAAGCCCCTCCAGCGTGGCCAAGAGTGGGGCAGCCTGGGAGACGCTTGCACCACAGCCCACTCCAAGCTATGCAGAGGTGATTTGAGTCTCCATGGCCATTCAGTCCTGGGCCTGAGCAATGTGGCCATTAGAGCTGATGTAGCAGCGTGTGAGAATCTGCTCCCTGGGAGCTCGGGTGGGAAGAATTTTCCAGCCCTCACTGGCTTAGGGCCTTGTTCAAATTCTGCCCTAGAGGCAGACGGCTCCATAGCCCGTTCCAAATCCTGGAGCCAGCCAACTCCAGGGCTTCAGCAACCAGCTGCCGCTTGCAGACAGGGCGAAACCAATTCCAGTCTACACTGCGGCTGGGAGCGAGCCTCAGGCCAGCTAGACGGGCTCCTGCTAACCGGGCTAGAGCCAGCCCGTTACAAATGGCAGCGTAGACGTTGTGGCTCCAGCAGAGCCTTGGGCTGGTCCTGAGCTCCGGGTCAGGTGGGCTTGAGAGTCTGAGCTGCGGCCTGGGCCACAACATGCACTAGCAAGAGAGGGGTGTGTGTGTGTGTGGGGGGGGGGGGGTTGGGTCCCAGCTGCAGTGTAGACAGCCCGGCAATCCCTTGGGGTCTGTCTTTACTGCAGTTAGCTGGGGCGCCTAGTTGGGTGTTGCCCCTAAATCACCCTCTCCACACACAGACACACCTCACCAAGAGTGGTGATGCTACCAACCCAGGCTAGCTGGCCCAGCTGGGGATGTGAGTTAAACCTAGGCTCCCCTGTGCAGTGAGGACCCAGGCGAAATCATTCAAGTGATGATAGTCCTCAGTGCCTTCCCACAATGCCCGAAGGACAGAAAATGTTCTCCCACAATTCACCAGGAAACGATCCTAAGGAGATTCAGCTAGGGGCTGCCACCTTTCTAACTGCTGGCAACCAGACCCCCGAGGCCCCACCCCTGCCCTGCCTGCCCCATCATTCAGCCCCAGGCCTGGCCTGGGGATTAATACCTGTTTGGAGGGGAGGGCGGGTTGGTTCGCTAGGGCTCCTATTCCAGAAGGGTAAATGACCCAGCGAGCCCCACGCTCGTTCCCCTTGCAGCCGGCGTGTGGATTCCTGCTCCGCCGAGGCAGAGGGCTAAGCTGCCATGTAACAAAGGGAAGAACGTTATCGCCCCTTGCCAGGCTTGGCTCCGTTGCAGGCCACACGTCTCACTCAGGCAGAACACGCCAAATTGAAAAGAGCGCGGGTTAATCCAACCCCTTTGCCTGCGTTTTTATCACACGCGAGAGGGGCCGGCCTATTAATTAGAAAGGCTTTTTCATGTAAAACACAGGCTCCTCTGCAGATAGGGGGGAAGATACCGGATTCTGCAGTTTCAGGGCTGCTCTGTTGTTCCCTTCCATCCAGTCGCTGCGCCGCGGCCTCAAGGCTTGATTTGCTTGAAAGCTTTGCTTTGTTTAAAGGAGCCCAGTTTTTCCAGCGTCTCCCCAAGTTTCCAGGTTCACCTGCTGCTCATGCAGGCTGGGCATTGGAATCAGAAGCTGACCTGTCCAATTGCCACGTGGTGCTTCACTGTAATGTGACCCCTGTATGTTGGGACAGCTGGAGGCTAGAGTCAGGGGAAGCCAGGACTCCTGGGTTCTCTTCCCAGCTCCTCCACTGACTTGGGTGAACGTGGGCCAATTGCAAACTCTTCTGGCCCAGGATTTATATTTGCTTCTGCTTTTGCAGACCCTGGAGAAAATCCCTATGGGTGGAAAACTGGCTGCGGGGAGCGGGGAGATGCTGGTGGAGGAAAATATTGGGCAGTTCCCCTCTGCAGTGCCCTGAAACTGAGTGGTGCTGGCTGGACAGGGGGCATGGTTAGGGCAATGCACCCCCAGAGCAGTGTGGGTCAGGAAAGAATCTCTGCGCCTGTAACTTGCAGATGCTGGGGGACTTGGAGTTTTCTCCACCGATGATTAGCCTGGGACAAAGGCCTGGGGGTCTGGCCCATGAAGCTGGTTTGTCTCCAGAGCCAGCGAGAACCTGGACTGAATGGGTGTAACCGAGAGCAAACTGTGGGCCTGCTCCCACTGAAATCAGATGGTCCATGCTCAGCCCAATGTATCTTATTAGAATTAACCCTTTTGTTGGCCTAACACTAGAGTCAACTAGATTTTTCTGAAAGCAGCCTATGGGGTGTGTATTCAAAACCATTGTTTTACTTTTTTATGAATAGTATTTTGCTCTAACCAATATATAGATTATTTGGGTTTTTAAAAATCAGATACATTTGACTAAACTAATAAGTATGTATAGAAAGTTATCCGTTCCCATTCAAACCAATGTAAATTACCTTTAACCAATGCACTTTCCCTAGAAATCAATGCATTTTAACACTGGATAATATTTATGAAATTGAATGTTTTTACTGAAGCTAATCCAATTCTATTCTATGCATTTTTTTTAAACTTCATGCATTTTAAATTAAACAATTGTATATTAACTACAACAGATGCTGGTACTTACAGTAAAATGTTTGTTGGAAATCAATCCATATTCCAAACCCAGGATTTTCAGTTAACCAAGCTACAGCAAATATAACACATGCATGTAGCTACTTAATTTGGTGCTTATATACCTTGGCTGGTGTATTTTTTTATTGGTAATGATGATTTTTAAAAGGAAAAAGCTGCTACAAAGATGGATTTCTATACTGTATTACGTGCTGCTCTTGTGATTTGAGTGCTGGTTATGGCTGGGTTTCTAGCTATACAATACAGACTAGTCTCTCATAACCTCCCCACCCTACCCCTGGGGTTAGAGATTTTTATAGAATTACTCTGGATTTCCTCCTCTGTACCAGAGAGCAGAATTTGCCCTCTGTAATGGACCCCGATGAAGTCTCGTCTTTCCAAGAGAAGCTGGAGAACACTTTACAGGCCAAAACTGATCCACCTCCAGGAAGGCGAGGGTTAACGTTTCACTGCGGATGTGGGTGGACAATGAGCCTGCAGGGCCAGGGCATTAACAAGCCCCCTGGTTTATTCCTGTCAGGATTTTGTCTGGACTCTGATGGCAGCTTCGTTTAGAGACTTGCAGCAGCTTGTGTTGGCAGGAGCTTGTGGCCCAGGGTCCCCAGCTCACTGGTACTGGGGCACTGCCTGGGGGGGGCCAATGCTGGGTCGCCACATGCCGCTTCCGAGCTGAACTGCGGAAGGAATAGACTTGGTCTGTGCTGCATTAGTTAGTTAGTGCTCCCGGCGTTAATAACTCTTAATAACTAGCCTATGTTCTTACAGCTAATAATCCTCCCAAAGCTGCAAAGGGAAACTACGTCCGCTCTGGGCTCCAGTGAGTAGGGGAGTTCTCTCCAGGGCAAACCAGGCCACTGCCAGGTGATCGGAGACCCCACCTGCTTAGACACCCTTTGGGAAGCACAAAACTAGAAAATGGGAGCGTGGCTCTCTCTGGGGCGAAGGAATGGGCACTGTTTGCTGGGGACAGTTCCTGTATTGTTTTTAAAACTCCATCTGAACCTGTGTCTAAACACAGACAAAGAGCTGGCAAAATCCCCCTGCCTTGGCACTCGTCTCTGCTTCTTTATTCAATTCCTTATTCCACCTGCTCTGTCATTGCCTGTGACACCTTGTTAGGCCCCAGTAGGGTTTTTCAGGCTCCTCCACACAATTGTGTGCACAGAAGCCCCAGCAACTGCCCTGGAAGTTCTGGCCCTGGAAGGCCCCCAGGATCGGGCCCTCGCTCTGTTTTAATAGCAGTCCGAGTGTTGCTTTTTCTTCTAGGATGTGATGGCACACTCGCTGACGGGAGGTAAAGCTCCCCTTGATTGTGCCCTTCAGAGTTATTTGCTTCCAAGTGGATCTTTTCTTTAACTCTTCCTCTCTCCAATTATACACCAGATTCAATAGCATCATTGCGGCTCAAATTCTGCTCTGCAATATGTGCAACCTAGACTTTAACCCCCCGTCCCAATTCACAAAGCTTGTTTGCACCAAATGCACGTACACTATTGAGCAGGCCCAGTTTAGCCGTGCAAACTCCAGACTGGATGTGTGCCAGCTGCCCACGACCCGCCCCCTCGCCACACGAGCCTGACAACGCCCTTACGCAGAGAGATCTGTGAGCCTAAAGCCGTTTACACATATAGGGCCTGATCCAAAAGCCCCCTGGAGTCGATGAGACTGACTTAGCTGGCTTTGGATCCGGTGCAAAATGAGCGTGAGTGCTTGCACAGAGATTCACAAGTATTTCCATGCGGAGATTCACAAGTATTTCCATGCAAGCACTCACAAGACATTCACGGGCCAGCCACTAATTGCAGTGACGACCTACCCTAAATGTCCTCCAGAGCTGCGTGCTGCAGACCGAGTTCTAGTCTCATTCTCCTGAGACTGGAGATGAGGAGGAGCAGGGCTGCTAAACGTAGTTTCCCCTGAAAATGAATGCATTGATTGCGGTAGGCTCTCGGGCCTGGTGGGCAGGTTGCTCCTGGCTGAGGGGCAGATGGTTTTTGCAGGGACTGCTCAGAAGTGGTGTGTGTGTGTGTGTGTCCCACCTGCCTCTTGGAGAATAAAGGTCCCGTTTCAGGCCCAGCCACCCTGGCAGTGTCCCTGCAATGTAAAATGTCTTTCAGTCCATTTCCATCAGGTGGCAGTGTTAACCCTCATCTCACCTGAGGGCTGAGTCTGGTGCCTGAGCGATGCCTGGCTGAGTTCCATTGTCATGCAAACTAAGATCACCCCGGTAGTGAAAAGGAATATTTGCATCTCCCTAGGCATGGTCTGAGCAAATCCTAACTGCTCTCCAGGGTGAGTCGGGAAACGACATTTTTAGGGCCCATTCCTGCATGCCTGGGGGCTGGAGCCAAATTCAGACTTTTTGCTGGTGGGTGTAATTCCTCTGCTATTAAGGGAGTGGAGTCCACTTCCTGCAGGGCTGAGTCTGGTGCTAGGAGTTCAGGCTGTGGAAGGAATGCAGCATTGGGCCCCTCAATGAGAGGGCTGAATGGTCTCCACTCCTATTGATGATGCCACGCTGGATCGGGCCCTGCTGTAGTAAGAGTTGGGCTCCTCAAGTGGCAGGTGCCCTTATCGGGGGGAGGGGGTGTCTATGTGAGGAAGCCATAAGCGATGGGGATTTGCTGAACTATGGAAGCGCTTAACCCACAGCATTTAACCCCAACACAGTAAAAGAATAAAACTAATTAAAGAGCATGTGCTAATGGTAGCAGGGAAGCACCGTGACATAAAGAGAAATTGCATCTGCCCCATGCTGGTAAAGGGCAGGAAGGTGCAGGGATCCGGCAGGGCAGCAAGTGGACGGGCTGAGGGTTATGCGGACACCAGTGGAAGATTACGTCCATTCCACACTGTATCTGGAAGCAAATGCTTCCATGGATTTTTATTTAAGACCAGAAGGGACTATTGGATCATCCAGTCTGACCTCCTGACTAGAACAGGCCAGTAAGGGCATGTCTCCTACAACTAGACACCCATGGCTGGCCTGTGACAGCTGGCTTGGGCTGCAGGGCTGGTTAATTGCAGTGTAGACAGCAGGGGTTCGGCCTGTGGCCCAGGCTCTAGGACCCTGTGAGGTGGGAGGGTCCCAGAGCGCTGGCTGCAGCCTAGAATGTCTACACTGCAGTTACCCAGCCCCACGGGCCAGCCACCGGTGTCTAATTGCAGTGAAGACCTACCTTAAATGTCATCCAGATGCCCCTGCATTGAGCCCAGAGACTTCACTTAGATGTCAGCATTTCATTCCTCAGGACCCTCAACCATCACGTGCTCCAGGCAGGACCGATGTGCTACCCATGTTCCAGGCACCTGCAGTGGTTAGGTGAGACATGCCCATGGCTAGGGAGTGGAGCTGGGCAGAATGTTTGCCCAGTAACCTGACAGCAGGTGACACTCATGACAGATTCAAGCAGTCAGGAACCTTTCAGCTTTTATGGGGGGGGGGGGGGGGAGAGGCCCTGGCAACCTTCAGCACCCAGGTGAGGCTCTCTCCTCTTTGGGTGGGTGTTTTCTTGCCTGCCAAGTGGGGGTCACCTGTCTCCTCTTGGAACG
This sequence comes from Chrysemys picta bellii, assembly GCF_011386835.1. Lineage (NCBI taxonomy): Eukaryota > Metazoa > Chordata > Testudines > Emydidae > Chrysemys > Chrysemys picta. The sequence continues at coordinate 28,506,134 of NC_088805.1, forward strand.
GGACCCTTCTGGTTAGAGGCCCAGTTGGTGGAGGAAAAGGAACACAAGCTAGTTCTGTTCATGGATTGTTGTAGGATGGCAGCAGTATGATTGAGGGCACTGCACCGACGACACTGTTCTGCTCTTGGCCCTACAAGAAGCGAGCACTGTCTTCTTGTATCTGGTTGATGCAGGCACTGATTGTTGGCTCTGGAACACAATAATTCACAAAAAAGAGCAATATCCATTTCCCCCTCCCCGCAAATCACAGCCCTTGAACCATGCTGACAGCTTGCAGGGTACCCTTGCAGTTAACAAACTCTACCTTTTGTCAGACTGCAGGAAGGGAGTGAATCCAAATCAGTGCCTGCCACTAACTACTATACCTTGAACCAAGCCCCCTGGCCTGCAGTCTGGGGGCAGCTTGCTTGAGTGTCCTAGTTAGACTCCAACTGCCTAGGGAATGTATGGATGAGACTTCTCTTAGCTACCCGGGATCCAGTAGGAAGAGATATTGAAACAGCTGCGTTTGCTTCCATGTCTCCATCTTTTTTTCTAGTAGATGGACAGCTGATTGTGTATCCCACAAATGTTTTATTATGATGGAATCGCCTCATCCATACTGGACAGGAAAACAGTGACTCAATTCTCCCTGCCTGGAAGGATGCATAACATGTAAACTCCTAGCATCTGATACCCAATCCACTGACTCAGGAAGAAAATAAGATCCTCCAATCTTGGAATCTGAGACCATGCACCCTGTTTGGTCTCTAAGGCTTTAGAGTCTATTAAGTGCTGTTATACATTTATAATACAATGGAAAAAGGAGGAGCTGGACCATTAAGAAATATCTTGTGTTGGAAAACTATGGAATCAGAAGGACTCCACTGTAATAGAAAACACCTGATTTGAGGAGTACCTTCCACATGAGCCCTGCATGCCTTTGGAGCAAAGCACCCACCCAATAGAAGTTCAAAGGACTCCACGATCCCAGAAAACTGACAAAGGAGTGCTGCAGAATTTTGCCCTTTTTGCTGTAATGAATGTAATAGTTGTGTACTGTGCACTCACTGTAATTCCCCATTATGTCCACCAGATGGTGCCTTTGTCCAATATGCCACCTTAGTTGTAGTAATACATCCGCCTGTCTTCCTAGGTATTAAATTATTTGTGTAGTTCTTGAAGTTATGAATTTATGTGGGGGGGAAAAAAACTCAACTTGCAGAGATGAGTGGAGCCTGAAGATGTAAACTAAATCACCTGCTGTAATAGGTTTAGACGTTAACAAGCAACAGTTTAAATCATTAATGAGAACGTGAAAAACAGACTTAAATCATTTAATGACCCTCGCAGGGCAATGGTTCGTGTTTTCCTGGGATACCTGATGTCCTTGAGTCCCAGGGAGTCTCTCAGATGGAGCCCAACTTTGCTCTACTCCTTCAAAAAAAGAGGAAAAAGTCCCCTTGAATGATTGTTTCCCCCTAGTGAAATAGAAGCATTAAACATTGACAGGACTGTAAGCAGGTTGCTAGCGATGAGATCAGGATGGGGAAATTAAATGGGCTGCAGTTGAAATTGACTTGTGTTAATGTTTGCAAGCTCAGGTGTCTAAAAACAGTCCCTTAAGTCCATAATTTAGCCTGCTCGATGAAGGGTGTGTGTGGTTTTATTTATTTTAACCCAGTGGCATGGTACACCGGCCACTGCCCTTGGCTCTGAAAATCAGGGCACTTTAGGTGAGAAACCCAGCTTAGAAAATGTTAGTCACATGCTCTATAGCAGAGCAGGTCTCCAAAATGGCAGCATGCCCCTTTTAGATCCATGTTCTCCCTGCTGTCTAGCTGAGTCAGAGTCCTTCCTGTGAAGTCAGCACAGGGAGGAGGCTGGGAGAGAAAAGTTGGGCCCCCTGTCCTTTAAATACTTTACAGTCATCTCTAGCAGGGGCAGTGAGGTGCTGGAGGCAGCTGGCTTAGGTGCCCCTGAGTAAAATTCTGCCCCCAACGTGAATAGGAGTTTAGGGTGATCCCACATTCCTGATTTTCTAGATTCAGCCCTGCCCGAGAAGATGCCAAAAACTCCTTCTGGCCAGCAAAGGTGGGCCTATTCCACTGTCATTTAGGACAATGACAAGCTGGTCTCAGATTCTCAGCAGGAGCAAACTGACTTTAGAGCCAAATTCTCAGCTGGTGTAAATATTTTTTTGCCTTGGGCAGAAGCAGATTGCACCCAATGACCAGTATTTCCATAGAATCCCTCACTAGGATCTCTTCTGCCCCCCCGCAATTGACAAAAGGTTCCTTCTGTGCTATTGCGTGGGCTCCAGACAAGTTCCAGGCCCAAAGCACACGATTCCAATACACAGCCCTCCTGGCTGTTTGTTTAGCTAGTGGTGCTGCCTCTTTCCTGGGCTCTGAGAAAGCAGGTGCTGTTTACCTGGGAAAGCAAATGGCCAGATGCCCATGGCCCTTCTTACCCTCTCCCCTGCAGCACCTGCCCCAGGAATCTCCAGTGCTTACTGCAGGCTGGTGGAGATAGAGCCGGCAGCCCTTGTGGGAGCACCGGCAACATGACACAGGCCCTCTGGCACTATAAACTTCTGGGGGATCGTGCTGCTGGCTCAGTTTTATACTGCTGCCCATCGCTGCAGGAGCTAAGCGCTTTGTGTAACATGCAGCACAAGGAAGCTCTGGCACATCTCCCTTCTTAGGCCCAAAACTCTGCTCGGGGTGGCGTTTGGGTGTTTGTTATGTGGGGTTGGCAGAGGCTTGGGACTGGACGTTGCAAGCGTCACGGTGGAAAATCGTTCTCAGAGAAAGGTTTTGTGATGGTCCCTAATGCTGGTCAGACTGGATCCACCTGATCTTCTCCAGAAGGTTGTTCTAGAGCCGGATCCCCTCGACTGAGCATGCTCTACCCAACTCCTCCTCTTGGCCTGCTCTCCTAGCCTGACTTTCCCACCGTTGCTGATTGCAGGCGCTTGTTGCCGCGCAGAAAGTGCCTAAGTTGCAGGCAACCTTCCCCCTGCGTGGTCATCGGGTTAGGGCACAATCCCTTGGGAAATCCTAATTCACCGCCAGGCAAGCGCCTGTGATGTCCCAGCCGGGAGCCTGAATTATTTAATGAAGTGGGCAGGTGCGACGGGACTAAAGCACAGTAACATTCTCGGCTCTTCCCCAGCCCCTCTCAAAGTGCTCTTCAGACACCAAGCAATTGAGCTTCTCAGCACCCTCAGACACCTTTCTTCTGATGGGGAAACTGAGGCACACAGCAGGGACATTGACTAGGTGCCCTTGGGCAAGTCATCAGGGACAAAGCTGGGCCCAGGAGGCAACTGATCTGTCTCCCAGCCCTGTGCAATGGGCTCTAGCCTGAGAAATACACTCAGGGGCGACTGTCCATGTACAAACCAGCAGAAGGGGAAGGAGAGAATTGGCACCGTATCAGTCCATGGTCTGAACGTACCAGTAAGAGGAAGGAGCAGTGTTCATGCCCAATGGGTACCAAAGTCAGCTCTTGGTGTGAATGGGTGGTGCTGTGTGGATATCTGTGGGGTGTTGTCTACCTGCACTCAGGACTGAATTTGGCCCTGTACTCTGTCCTGGTACCAACACTGCGGCTTGATCCCTTGCTGGGCTGCCATTCAATCTTTGCCAGGATGGGTCAGTTTCACACCTTCCCCTTATGCAGATCACAGACGGTTTGGGCGGGGCGCATGTGGCGCGCATCCCACGGCTCTGGCTGGCTGACTTTGCCCACCCTGCTCATGCCCACACCTTCATGCAGCACCCCGCGACACTGTTCCAGATGCTCTGTGCAGCTGCCCCCATAGAGTTCTACCTGAGGGGCATGTAGGCCTTTGTAAGCTGCAGGGGGAGGTCCGTCCCTGGCTTTTTAGACACTTCCTACAAACTGCTCCCCTCCGTGTCATAAGAAGGCACTCGATCATTCTCCAGAGGAGGAGTTATCAGGTGGATCGCCAATACCAGGGAAGAGAGAATAAATTAATGCCGTACATGGGAGCAGGGAACATTTGTTTAAATCAGGCAGAAAAGTCCCTTCCATATTTTAATAAAAAGCCTTTCAAAAGAGAAGGCAAAGGGTTGCCCGTTACAATGGGCCATTGTCAGCCACACAAAGAGGATCAGTCTGGAGACAAACTGATTTATTAACTTGCATGTTGCAGCATTCTTTTGAGCAGGGTTAGAACCTGCTTGGTCTGAAACGAGTGTTTCTGTGCACGCTATTGTTTAGAACGCTACTTGTCAGCAGCCATTAGCCATAGAGTCCAAAGCCAGGCTGGTAAGCATCGCTAGGCGTGCTCAACCGGTGGGGAAATCGAGGCACAGAGACAACGGGCAACTTGCCCAGGGACAGACAGCAATTCGCTGGTGGAGTTGGGAACGGAACTCAAGCTGCCTGCTTGAGTTCTACAGCCCTCTCCCAGGGCCTGCGTGGTCCTCTGAAGTCCCATCAGCCCTACGCCTTCCCGCGACTGCTGATTTACTGTGACTTGGCCAAACAAACGTTCCTCTGCACGCACCAAGAAGGCCAGGTAGTTAGGTGGCTATGATTGGCATGCGGCTACAGTGTCTCTCATTCCCAGAATGAGCCTGGAGCGGTTGGGATACTGGGGAGATGGTTTACTTATACAGGACTGATTTGGTTCGTAACTGGAACATGGGTGGTTTTCCCACTGGCTCATATCCAATTGCAACGCTGCAGATGGATCTCCTGGGGGGACTTTCTTCCCTCCCCACCCCCTGCCGCAGACTGACCGTGAATTCTAAATACCACATCCTGCAGGGCTCACTGGGGTAAATGCAGCTCCCCCAGCAGTCAGTGGGAGCGCAGGGCGTGATCCCAAAGGCCAACTTCAAGAGACGTCTTGCCTGGCCGTAGGATTCGGCTCCGAAGCCTTGTCAACTGCCAAATTTGCATCAGTTTGACTGAACTGACTCCAAACCGCCCCATGAACTAGTGTTGGTTTGTGTGTCCATGCGGCCTAAGTTCCAGGAAAGCCGAGACCCGGTCCCCGTGCTGGACTGTACATTGCTCTTTGCTGCTCATCAGCGCTTTCTTCCCCTACCCACGTGTACTTCGTTCATTTTCTCTGGCACACGTTGATCCAAAACCTCACCAAGGCTCTAAATCTACCAGCAGCCCATGCTGTGGAAGTCTGACCCCGGGGCCCTCAGAGTACAGGGCGCACCCATTGTTCTGCTTGTTCTAGTGCCACTCAGATCTCTTCCCTGAATTTCACAGGTGAGATGGCCACTCAGGATGGGGAGAGGCTCCTGTGCCTGAACTCCTGGCACCTGTATCTCCGCACGCTGGCCTTGCCCTGCCCAGGCAATCCGTGCACATGTGGCTCTGCTAAAACAGCCGGCTGTAAGGACTGGGTTTTCCTTCACTTTGTGGAGGAACTGCTGATCTTTGTCCAAGTGAAAACTTGGAGGAACAAAGAATTTTGCTGCGTGCGGCTCCAAGGGTTCCATGTACCTAAGGGCCTGCACCACGTGGGGTGAGAGACCCCTTGGGATTGAAGGGAAAAATCGGCATATGCTGCAGCTCAGAAGAGGGACTGTAAAAACAATTCCTTTGTAAGGCTTCCATGCTTTCTCCCCCTCCCCCAAGCCAGGATCAAACGTGCTCTGCTTACCCGTCAGATGACGCTGTTTGTTTCTGACAGCCGGCACTGCAGACGCCACCTGGGATCTGAGAGTCAAGCTGGGCACTGGCTGCATCTTCAGTCGCCACCAGGCTTTGCTGTTTGTTTTTTACTCTGCTGATTATCTTGCTAACAAATAAAATCCCGCCTGCTCTCCCATAGCTGAACCGGCTCTGTGGGGCTACAGGAGGTGCAGTTTGGTGTTAATTGGTCAAGTAAATGTAGGACTCGAAGGCACATGGAGAACACCCTGAGTTAGGACATGTCACTTCTCTAACCATAACTGCACTCAAGGCGTGATCTATACTGGGAAACTCACTTCAGCCCCAATCCCGCACTTGGGTCTGCCTAGACAAAGCCCTGAACCTGCAACCAGACCCAGTGAGGTCAGGGTTCTGTCCACACAGGCCCTGGGGTCTGTCTGTTTGGATCTGATTACAGGATATGGGCCTGTGTGCTGAAACCCTTGTTAATGCGGGTAAAATAGGGACTGTGGATAGGGAGATGCTTTGCAATGCCTGTTTGAACATCAGTATCTTGCTAATCTTCCACCAACCCTTGGGCAGAGTTTATGCCCTGTCTAGTGCTGCCATTTTACTAGGAACTATTTTAGGCTAAGTTAACAAAATACTAAGTCCAGCAAATAGTCTATTTCTGGGGCTTTTAAGGTTTATACAAGCAATGGGGGTGGGGGAGGAAACCTGTTCCCCTGGCCTCTCAATGGGGGCACCAAGAAAAACTTGAGTGAGTCTGGTATCACCTAGAGCCCCTAACCAAGACCCAGGGGCTAGCACTGGTCCCAGTACAGATCCTTGGGGACCCCCACTATTGACCCTCCCCATTGTGAAAACAGACCGTGGGGCAATTGAAATCTACGTTGTGTTCTTCTCTAGCTGCCATCTTCCTAATGTTTGTGGTGTCTGGTTGCTCTGGCCATAAGCTAGGCTGTAAAAGAGGGCAGGAGCCAGCGCCAGCCCTATGGGGCGAGGGACGGAAGTTTTTTGGGGTTTTTTTGCCTCCAGTTACCCTCTGCTCGCTAGGATGGGCGGGAAGCAAAGCTGTTGCTGACGCTGTGTGCTAGTTGAAAGCCAGGGTGTCGAGTGCGATATAAATACGTAGTGCCAGATCCTCGGCTGGTGTAAATCAGACTAGGTGCTTGGGCTGCCGTAGAGGTAGGTTGATTTACAGCTGCTGGGGATCTGGCCCCCCCAGGCCTTCGGTTATACTGGTGGATTGAGGTCAATGAGAGGTGTAAAGGCCCCGACGTGGAGAGAGCTAAGCTGTACTGATGGACTTGCATCTGTCAGATATTCCTAGTGCACCAGTTCACCCGCGATGGAGGCACCATAGCATCTAGCTTGACCTCATTAACATGACTGCAGGAGGAAGATGGAACCAAAATCTTTTACACTTAAAATGACAAAAAAACCTACAAAACCCCAAACCCTAAGTCAGGGTGATGGTACAGATACTGTCTAGCTCACCGCCCCCCTCCCCCCATTTATTTCCACTCTCCTAAAGCTCGGGTGTGCAACTTCCACCACTTTCACTGCACGTTTTCAGGGCTAAGCTAGGCACAACCAGGATCTAGAATTAGTTCAGATGGAGATGCACCTATTACTTGCATGTGACATGCTCTAATTTAGGTCCAAGTTACCTTACTTAAGCACCTCACTGGGTGATCGGGGCTTGGGGCTTGTTTCTGTCCCCCATGTGCTGCCGAAGCAAGCAAATGACAAATCTCCCATGTGCTGTTACCAACTTGCGTGACTTTATCATGAGTCTTGTGAGTTTTGGTCACCCTTGTATTGCCTGTGAGTATCCCTTGTGTAAGGGGTGTAACAGGAAAGAGGAAAAACTTCATGGTAAAACCACGAAAATTGGCCAGGGGTCTGGGGGAGGGGAAGGGGAGGGGAGGGTCTAAAACTACATTTAACTCCATTTTAAAAAATGGACTCTGTTTCAAGTTGTCCCTTTAATTTAAACCATTGCTTTTCAGTGGAAATGTAATTAAAAATCCTGCTTTTCACACCAAGTAGAACCCCTGGAAATGCAAATAAAAACAACTCTGGCCTGACAGAAATTCCTGCACTGCTGCTGGGGCGACCAGGTGCAATACAACTATCCTAGTAAATCCTGGAGCAGCCTAGAACTCACATTTCTTGCCAGAGCCCAATGGAACACGAAACTCCAAAAGCTGGGAGTTCTGTTCTAGATCGAGCAGCTTAGTGGGGTCTAGATTGGGAAGGTGAATTCTCCACTCTCAGGTATTTGGCATCTAGATACTGCAATGAGGAGTGACCAGGAAATATCTTGGGCCCTGATTCTGCCAACATGCATGCACAGGAGGAACTTTAAGCCTGTGAGAAACCCTTAAGCAGCATTTGGTTTGAGGATGTCTCCTTAACTCCAGAGGCCGGCGTGAGATCCTCTGCCAGAGGCTTCCATTTCTGAACACTGCTCTCTTTGCAGAATAATTTAAACTGAAATTTACCAGGACATAGGTAACTGTTACAGCCATTGTTCACCGCTAAGTAGCCTGGTCTAGTGATCGCATCACCCCAGTGGGAACCAAGCATATGGGCCAAACTTCCATCATTGCTCAAGTGAAATTCTTACTGACTTTCACGGGCATTCTGCTCAAGGGCCACAAAAACTGGCCCTTTGAGACTCTCTGTGTAGTTCAAGGTGCAAAGTGTGTTCTACTGCTTAGAGGCCACATGCTGAAGTAGTAACTCACGCGAAGCTTCCTATATGCATCTTCCCTGTTAGAAAAAATTGTCACTTTACAAGCTCGCCGGGGTGGGGAGGGCAGATCCTAGTGGGAGATACTTGCAATTAGGGATGGCATACCGTCAGATGGGAGGGGTGGGCTAAGGATCCCAGAACAAAAGAAGGCTGCAGCTATTATTTCTTTGTGATGTTTATTTTCAGCTTCTCCTTCTTGCTCCAAATTATATACATAATTGTCATCACCTCATCTTCAGACAGCAGCTGTCTGAGGCATACCTGTGTGTCATCATATGGAAAATACACTTCCATTCTGGTCTTGTGACTTCACAATGAATTCAGTTGGAGGCTTAAGAGTTGTCTATCATGTAGCCAGGCTTCTGGTGGCCTGTCTGGGGCTGCATAGTGTTCCTGGGTGACATTTTCTTTTGTTTCGGCTTTGATGCAGGGGAATTCGCATATCATTATCTGTTTGTGGTTAAGGACCTGCCATTATCTCAGAACATCTTTGTGCAAGCCTATGAATTTTCTAAAGGCATGTTTACTTAAGCCTACATATGTTCTCTGGAAAAAGCTACACTCTATCCTTAGTACTCCTCCCTGGCTTGTACATGCCTCATTTTTGTCCCAAATTTTCTTTGTAACTTAGAAATAAATCATTAGACTTAATTTTTTTCATATACATTGTTACCTGTGTGTGTGGACACTATTAGTTCTCTTAAAAATAGATACAGATCCTATGTCTCATGCAGAAACTAGTGCCCTTGGATCCTACAAACTGTTCACTTTTGTTAATGTCAAAGGAAAAAATATTCTAATAAAATAACAATTTAGCACTTTTCTTTACACATGCAAACAATCTTCCTGACACAACCAACATCAATAATATCTCTTCAGTATAAAGCTGGGTATGTTTTCCTAGAACTTTAATTTATTATTTACACATAGTGAAACAGAAATGTAATGTTCAAAGAATCTTCACATGCAATGCCGTTCAGTACAAGCTGCTGTACAATTGGATTTGTACTAAAATATCTGGAGCAGATATTTGAAAATCCTCTAACAGCACCAACAAAAAAAGGCAATAACAAAGCTAATATGTTTCAGCAAAACCAGACTATCATACGGATTTTTTTTTTTGTTTTTAATGTATCAGCTTTAGCTACACTGCCACTTTCTGGCATTAAAGTTGTTTGAATTCTTCAGAGAATAGCTGCATTAAGGTGTTTTAAAAATATCAGCCTTAAAACAATCTGAATTATTGGATTTTTCTTGCTGCTGTGCTGTAAGCATGTTTGCTGTGGCAATTCCTATTAGGGTCAAAGGTGCAGAACATGTCAGTTTGAAAATCTGAAAAAGTTTCCTGGCTGTCTGAAAAAGCTTTGTCTGGAAGCAGTCTTCTCTTTAGCAGCTAACGGAAAGCAAGTCACCTTTTTACATTGATTTGTTTAAAAATAAATGAAATTACCCTGCAAGATCATATACACATATCAGATTTTACAACTGTCTCTTATAGGGCTATAAAAAAGCGACAGTTATTTCAAGTGCTTATAGGAAGGCGTTGTAAGTAGACAAATTGTAATGCCACACATCTATGAAACCGACATAAATTAATTTTGTCCAGGGGAGATGGAAATGTAACTGTGAACTTGGCTGGAACGAAGAATTTTTTAAAAAGCACCAACACATCATCGTCTTTATTAGAAAAACCAGTGCAATTTGAATGTATTTACTAAGTTGAAAATCATTACTGTCTGCAAATTCTAGGGAACGGGATTGAGAAGAGGGGCTAAAATAAATGACATTTTAGCCCTGCCCATGGAAAAGGCATGTAAAGGTAGTAGGGGAAAATTTGTATTGTCTATTAAATCAATATACAGACTGAATGATTCAGAACTAAACCTACTGATAATCCAGTATCAAAGGGATGATCAACCACTTATTTGCATGACATTAACAAACTTTTCAAATAGCTTAAAAGCAGGTGATAATCTAGACCTCCCTCCACATGGCATAAAGATTAGGGAAGAGGGCACAGACAACACCAGTAATTTGTTAGCTTTATAACTCTATGAACTTTATCCTTTTAGTAAGCATTGCCTGGGTCTATCGTCCCCATGCAAGAATGATGTAACTGCCGCTGGCTGATCCTAAAATATAATTCTCCATCGAATAATCTACTTTTTTCTTGTAATGATGGATCTTCCTAGAACACACCAACACTGCTGCAGCTCTAATGTTATCTCCCCGGGGGTGCACAGAACCAGCGCCTGCCTGATCTGCCAACCCTCGCCTGAAGGAGATATATGGATTATTGGCCACAGGCACAGTGCAGGACGAGCCTTGGCCGCGAAACTGCCCGTCTTCCCATGCAAAAGGCAAACCAGTTCGAGACCAGCCGCCACCTCTTTCCTGGTGTTATAGCCCTGCAGCTGATCCGCGCTGTGCAAGAGCCCCCCACAACGCGGCACAGAGAGATGCTGCCGCTTGGGTGCATTAGACACCTCCCGCCCCCAACTGGGCAGTACAGCCCCCAGTGCACAAGGGAGTGAGAGGTGGAAGTATCTCCAGGCGAGTGTCCTGTCTGATCCCTGCACCCAGCAAGGGATGGGTGCGCTCTGGGGAGGCGGTGTGTGCCCCTCCTAGGGACCGGGCTCGTTGATAGACACGCTGCGGGAGCAAGGATCATAGCAAAAAGCAAACTCCGACCACTTCTAACTTTGTTATGGGGGGGGGGGCGGGAATCGGGGTGTGTCCCCCCCCTCGAATAAATCACACCACCGCCCCCGCGCCTCCCCAAAGCGCTTCCCTCCCTCGCCCCCTGCATCGATCCGCACGTGACGTCAGTATCGATAAGTTGGGGGGGGGGGGGAGAAGCCAAAGTCAAGTGCGGCCCCGCTGCGCCTCGCGCCCGGACTTGGGGGGAAGGGGGCGGGGGGCGAAGGCGGGCAGCGCTCGCTCCTCGGGAAGCCGCCTCGCCCGCCGGCCCCTCGCACGCCCGCCCGCCCGCCTCCCCCGGTCCCCGTCCCCGCCGCGCTCCGCTCGGCTCCTCGCTCCCGTCTCCTGCTGGCGGGCAGCGGCGGCGGCGGGAGGGGGGTTCGCAGGGCAGCCCCGGCGGCGCTGGGGGAGCGGGGGGTCTCGGCCGGGGCGGGGGGAGAGTCCAGCCCGGATATTGAGTCCAGCCACGGCGGGAGCAAAAAAAAAAAAAAAAAACTCTCCCTGCCGCTCTCCGATCTCCCCCAAGATGGCCGCCGATGTGGGATCGATGGTTCAATATTGGAAGCAATTGGATCTGCGCCGGCTGCAGGTGAGTGGCCGGAGCGCCGGGCTGCGCGGCGCGGGGGAGCCGCGGGGCGCGCCCGGGAGAGCCCCCCTCTGTCCTCCCCCTTCCCCGGGGGGCCCGGGCGTGTGGGGCCGCCGCCGCGGGGGCTGCCCGCATCGATCGGTATCGGGAATTGATCCCCCGCCGCTGCTCTTTGTTCGGGGCGCGCTGCGCCGGCCCGGCCGCCTCGCAACTTCTCCGGGCTGCCCGGGGCTCGGCCCGGCCCGGACTGTCCCCCCTGGCCCGGGCCGAGGGGAGCAGAACGGGCCGGGGCCGGCTGCCGGGCGGGGGGTGTGGAAACGGGGCACCTGCCTTCCCGGACTTTCTGCCCCGCCGTAGCGGGCTTCGCCTCCCCGGGCCGGGCTGGAAGTTTTCCCTGCTGCGTTAGGACTTGAATTGCCTCGGCTCTGAGCTAATTGCCAGGCAGGTGAATTCAGCAAATGCAGATGTTCAACTTTTCAATGGGGGGTGATTTCCATTTTCTCCTCTCCCTAAGCGCTGGGGAGAAGGGGGAGCTCGGCTTGGCTGTCCGGGGGTGGCCCTAGATCAGGTCTATCCAGGGTGTTGTATGTAGTATCTATACTGTGTTCAGGGGTGCGTTTTAGGGATTAACTTCATACATTGCTTAGGAAGCAACTGTTTTGTCTTTGCTGCTGCACGGAATACTCCATAAATGTTTAAATCTTTGAAGTAGCAATCACAGCAGGCAGAAGTTGAGAGGAAATGATGCAGATAACAGACCTATTATCGTATCTTGACTTGTTTGCCATGACATTAGCTAAGATAAAAGATAATCAGGCTGAAGATAAAAGGGCTGCTTTCCCCCTATATGCAAATCTTGTTAAGTTTCTTACATTCAGGCAAGTGGTACCATCCCTGAGCCCCAACAACGGGCGTTCACATCAAATGAATTCAAAAGCGACGCAAGGTGCTTTTAAAACATAAGCTGCAAGTGACTTGCATTTTTTCAGAGGTTTACTGACCATGAGCATGTAGCAAAGAAACAAACCAAACTGTCGGTTACCTGTATTTTCTGCCTTTTAAAACGCTGCAGCAACAAAAAAAGAAAGGTCTTAAAAATAAAAGGCTGGTTCCCCCTCCCCCTGTTCTAGGTTGGCTGTATTGTATTTGGTGTTAAGGCAATTGTAATTGTATTTGTATTCCCTGCTAATGTTTGTGAATCAGACCTGGGCACTCTAAGGGCATAGACTCTTTATTTATGATTGATGTTCTGTAACATAAGGAATGACAAGAGCATGGCAAACAGATATGGGAGAAAGCAGAAGGAGAATCAAATCTGCTCAGGGCTGGCTGAAGCCCTTCTGTGGTCCTATTGTTATTCAGGTCTTGAGAATTTAGTGTGCAGATTTACAGCAGTGGTATTTGGGTTCATTCATCCCTGAATGTCAGTTAACAAAATTTTCATTAGCCAACTAATATTCAGTCTTCTAACCTTACTCAAGGCGCATATAGATCTGATTGTCGGTGTTTTAGACTCGTGATGGATACACCGATCTTGCATTAGGAAAGAGATCCTTTGTGGTTCTGTTTAGGTCACAGAATACTGTATACAGCTGTAGTGCCACTGGTCTGTGAAATTAACGATAAGCCCTTTAACATTTACAAGAGGACAGTTGACCTGAAAAAAATAGATGTTTACATTTTGTCATTCTATAGCTTTCTGTATGTGGCACATAATGAGATGAAGTCTAAACTGGAACTCCTAAAAAAGCAGAGATGCTCGTTTACATGGATATTAAATAGGTTTATCCCCGTAGGATATTACAGACTTTAAAATGCGGCATGTTTCATAGGGGAGTAAACAAATTTAAATACGATTTATGGCACTTCAATAATGTATCAACAGTTCCAGCATTTAATACATTTTGGCTTTTAAGCAGATTACTTAGTACATCTGTGATACCCAACCCTCAAAGTAATACAGGTACTACAGCCAGTCAGCTTTCCATGACTGTTCATTTATGGCCTTTTGGTTTGAAGGGGATTAGCATCCTAAGCACATGGGATACAAAGGATTCCTTAATACATTCTGCTGCTGACTTTTGCACAAACCTGTATTTAAAAAAATATGTACAACTTTTTTTTTGGTGTGAAAGAAAAAAGAAACTCTTTTGAGCTGGGGCGGGGGCGGATTTTGGAAGATCTAGTTTGATTCTTCAGTTTAATGGTGCTTCCTTGGAAAGAGGTAGATAGCTTTAATTCTCAGATGTTCTGAATGAATGGGTAGCCGGGTCTGGGTACTGAACTGTAGAGAGAGTTCTCGCTGTCTTCTGTCCAGGCAGCACCTCTGGCACCTCCCCCCAGATGGTGGTGGGAAAGGTGACCTTGTGCCAGCTTGGCCTAATGCCCTCTAGTAAATAAAATTGAAACAATCCATTTATTATTCCCCCAAATGCATTTTTAAAATTTGTACTCACAGGCCTGTTTGTCTGGAACGCCCATGCAATAGCAAAGTTTGCACAACCTTGACAAATGGTGGGCATACGTAAAACACGCTGAAAATGGGATACTCTATAGCACTTTGATCAAAATGGCATTGAGCCTTTTTACAGCAAGTAGGCTCGGAAATGAGAAAAGATAAAATTCTATCAAAGATAATGCCAGGCATATTTCATTTGGTTATGAGATTGTTTTATAGTGTACATTACTAATGCTGTATTTTTTTATAGCTTTCTTGTGTATAATAGTCATAACAGGATTCATACCTTTATGATTTTTCTTGTTTTAATTTGCTCTGTTTTTTATTATGTTCGGTATACCAGTGTATGAATTATATGCTATCTGCATCCTAGCTGCAGCCCATTCTACATTTAAAAAGGCAGAAGTAGGAAGCATTGAGGACTACTGATTTTGGATATTAGAGACCGCTCCAAACTGGGGGATATATACCTACTGTTGCCCTGGTTACACTATGTGAGAGAGTTCATCAAATCAAATATTGTGCATTTAGTTTCAGGAAGGCAGGCATTTTTGCGTGTCTGTGCGAACCAGGGCTTGAGGCTGTCGGCATTGTGGAGCGTTCCACAGAAACTTAAGTGGTAAGATAATGTGAGGCATCTAGTTAGTTCAGACTGTTTTGCCATTCACCGAGTGCCAAGAATCTTCTGAATGCGTTGTGCTTGATGGAATGTTTTCACTGTTCAAAGTTTAGAAAAAATGTGGATGTGATTAAAATATTATAACCTTATGATATTCTGAAGTGCATAAATTTTACATATCAGCTACAGAGGGAGTTTAGACATCCATTAAATGATATGACAGCTTGACTTATCTAAATGTGCTATCATTTAACAATGTGTCAAAATTCTTCTTTATATAGATGACAGTGGTAAATAAGCTATCAGTCCTGTTGGCTGAAGCTTAACTTCTGAAACTTGGCCTAATAAACTTCACTGCAGTACTGTGGAGCAGTTGTGGGTGGAATAACCTAGTTATTGCCTCAGTGGGTATGCCCAGGGCCTTGCAAAAGCCACCTCCGGAGCTCTTCTTGGGAGGACTTAACCTCGCCAAATGCTCTGGGCTCTGCATATCATTAGGACATTCCAAATTTACAGTAAGACTGAGAAGTTATTGGATCATCCAACTTACTACTTCATGATTAGCTTCTTAAAAAGTACGGCATAACTGATTGCTTTGCCAATAGCCCTAAGCCATAGCATGAATCAATTCCTGCTGTGTATCAGACTCGCAGGTACGTGCATATTAAAAGCAATAGACAGGGCCAAATTCATCCCAGCTATGTCTATATTGACTTCAATGGAGTTAAACCAGGGATGGATTTATCCCTAACTCCATTGACCTCTGTAGATGCTGTCTGAATGATGGAGCTTAACACTAGCTGTTTCTGTTTCCAGTTGTTTTTGTGGTCAAACTTGGGACCATATCTGATTCCTTAAGGATTTGTTTGGGGAAACTGTTGGCCCAAACAGTGCTGGTTGTTTATATAGTCATGCCATTATTATATTAATACCCTCTTAGGTATGATGAAAAGAATAGAGCTGTGGAGGACTTGCTTCCTTTAAAAGATTCAAAATAAAATTCCATTGCAGCAGCATAAAAATGTCTCCTTTGATGTGTGGGTTTGTAGCACTGTCGTCTTGTATTTAGGATCTTGATCAAACTGTTACTTGGAAGGAAAAGAAATGTGTCCAGGTTTTTTCATGACCTTGGGCAAGGTAGAATGCGCCAGTTCAACAGCCCTGGAAATTCACGTTCTTGAGTTCTCTATGGAAGAGATACAACATAGGGCATGCTGCCCTGCCCACGTGTCTTAACCCTGTTATCAATGGTCCAGCTGTTGGGGCCAGAAGGGTATTTGGTCTTCGTGGGCCCAGTCAGTCTGTGATTTGCTCTTGCAATGCTCCCTGTAGAATGGTGGTTTTGGTAAATGTGGTCACTCATTCACTAGGAACCGGATTGAGATCTGCCAACTGATTCTTTTATATTGAGAGTACAGTTCAGGTTAAACTTCCCATCCACTCAAAACAGTCTCTGAGGCACTCAGCTTTGTGGTGGACAAATGTATTAGGAAACAGAAGGAGAGTATTGTCAGAGGACTGTTACCACCACTACCTTTGTCTCCCAGTTTCCATTATTCATTTCACTTATTTTCCAAAGTTTCCGAGCTCTAGACTAATGAAGGTCTGGTTATGGGTGACACGCGAGGTTGGTTCCTCAGCGGGTGTAAATTCATAGAGCTCCACTGATGTTAATGGAGCTAGGCTGACTTAACACCAGCTGAGTATCTGGCCCACCGTGTTCATGAGCTCAGCCTTGGAACTCTTTGACTCCGTTTGAGATGGGGCTGTGAATCTAATGTATATTGTTTGAGATGTGTTGAAGCTTCAGTACCTCAAAAAAAGCTTCGTGTTTTTTGAAACAAGGGGATTGCAAGTAGTTAGTTTCTAATGTGATCACAGCTAACACCCTTATCGGGAGGCTTGGCAGAATTAGATTTTAATGTGTTTTTTTTTTTTTTTTAACAATTTCGACAGGTAATATCGAAGTTTATTTCTAAGCATTTTTTTTCTATGATCGATTTAAATGTTCACAGTTGTGGGAAATGGTAAGCGAGTCAGGCCGTAATTATTTAGTGACAGTGGATGTTGAGATTCAAAAGTTAAAGCTTTATAACCATTAAAACACAAGCTGTCAACATCACATGTCAAAATCGGAGTCTTAGATCAAACTCCGGCAAGTTCTCAAGCAGCATTTTTCTTACTTAGCCTGTCTGTGCATTTTGATTAACATCTGCGGAAATATTTTTTTTCACCAGTTTGCGTGTGTACGGTGAAATCAACGTTTATTGACTTTTGCTGATAAAAATAATCCTTCCAAGCCTACTGATTGGCCACCTCAGTGAGGCCAAGGATTCAATGGGTTCCGGAGTCTGAATTATCATCATATCCCTAGAGGTGATTCTTCTGGGTCAGGATAGACAGGATAAGGGAAGCGGGCACTACCGCTACCCATCCTGCCAGGGTCCTGGGGAATGAAGGGTTCTATCCTGACCCATTGAAGTCAGACAGAAAAGGATCGTGAGTCTTCAGGATTGTCAAGCCAGCATCATTCACTCATCCTTTTGGGGATGAAGGAGAGGCAGGGTCTCCAGATGGAAAATTGAAAACAATCCAGTTAGCTTGTAAAGTTGCTACATTTCTCCCCCTCTCCCCACAGGAGAGTCATTTGCAAAGTGCATTTCTGTTTCTGCACGTGCCCAGTAACTGCTTCCATCAGCTATTTCCATCAAGGTTTCAGCGTAGCCTCCATGGGGCCTGGCTCTGCGCAGTGCGAGTCTGAGTGCATTATGCCCCAACTTTCCTTACCTGCTCCTCTGGAGCTGGGCCGGTCTGGTTGCCATTTACACAATTAACTACAACAGCACCAAATGATCTCTGACCGTGTCTTGGGTTAATGATCTGCAAAGCGCAGGATTTCCTTGTGTGATGCCACCCGGGGGCCGCCCCTTGGGAGACTGTCATGGTGTGTGGTGCCAACAGCACCCACTGTGATGGTTACATCTCCTTTGGAACTGCTGTGGCTCCAAACTACGCTCTCATTGATCTGATAGACCATAATGGCTCCCAAAGCTGATAGACCATAATACCACTGAGAAATCTGGGTTAAAGATTGCACAAGGATAATTAAGGGAGCAGTTAACGTTAACGGGCTAGATTCATCCTGGGTGCAATTCCATGGCTTTGGTGGAATAACACCAGGGATGAATTTGAACCACTGTTTTCTCTAAATAAACCATTACTTGAATGTTACAAGCTGGCTTCAAACCACAGAAGCTGGGATGTTCAGCTAAGGCTGGGGCTGGGCATCCATCCTTCATTTGCCTCCTTTTGTCTAGTTGTAGCCAGGACACACACATATATAATATAATGCTGTATTCTGATCTGGGACCCTTGTGTTACCAAGATGCAATGGTACTGGGTATGTCAAGCAGGCCCTGCCTGGTCTGGTCTGGCTTTGGTGACCTTCAGGACATGGTGTCAGGCCATCTTTCTAGTTGGGTGTTTACACACTATTGCTGCTGTAGCCAGGGGAGTCCAGGGCATCGGGTGGTTTCATGGTGCGCTTTTCTACTCTGATTGCGTATTGAAGGCAATGTGCGTCTGTCCCGTATGATTTTCATTGCTGTTCAGCACTGAGAGGCCAGCAGTGAGTGCCAGGTTTGTAAATAAAGGTTTAAAGTGTAAGTGTTTGTGTGTTTTTGTGTGTGTGTGTGTGTGTGTGTGTGTTTAAAAGGGGAAGGGGAAATAAAATGGGTGAAAATATTTTAGTTTCCCAAAAAATGGATCCTTTATAACATTGAAAAAGTTCATTTCCCCAGCTGTGTTCAAGGAACAGAGTGTGACTTCCTTGGATGCTGTCATGTAGAAGAGGGTAGATTATGGAGCGATATGGAGAGTTGTTTTGAATTTTAGTAGCCTTCTCTTGCAGACTTGAAGTCATTAAACTCCTATTGAAGTACAGTGTATTGTTTAGGTGGAATGCATGGCAGGCTGATGGCTGTCCTTTGTATTACCCCAGTGAGGGATACACACACACACACACACATCAAACTGTGGTCCCTGCTCCAGAGAGCTCGCAGGCTAAGGGTAAGATGAGAGACAGGAGCTAGATACAACACTCAGGTCAGGGCAGTACGGGGTAACAGGGAGGCACTTCGTTCTTTCTTGACCCTACTGTAGTTCATCTTCTAGGCCTTGATGGTGCAAACACTTACACCTGCAAGGAACTTCCCACCCGGGAGCAGCCAGGTTGAGATCCATGGGTTACCCTTCTGAGTAAAGCTGCTCGCCCGCAGCAGTGTTTGCAAGGCTAATTCTGTAGGTAACGTGTGGCATGCTTGCTGGTGGCTCCTGCCTCTCCTCTCGCATCTGAGCAGACAGAACATGCAATTGAAGCTGATGGTTTGATTTTAGAAAAAGAAAGTCACCCTGTCAGAAATGGCTGGCCCTGTCCTGCCAGGCTGAGGAAATCTGATTGAAACTGAGTTTTAACAAATGGGGGAGACAAGCCTGATACCTTCTTCTTTATAACTTGCCTCCCTCAGCTCGTGCCCAGTGTCCTTTTTCACTGCATTGCCTTGTTGTTCCTTATTTAGGCTCTGATTCAGCAGCTGTGTTTCTGGGTGTGTCGGGGTCCGTCTGGGCAGATCTGAGTGATGGGTCTGGTCCAGGATTTGTAAGTTCCTCAGGGCAAGGTCTGCTCGTTATTGCTGTGTGCAGAACCATGCACACCTATGGCCCTAAATGCAAATGTTTAAGAAGAACAATTCTGGTACCCGTAATTATTGGCTTGATCCTCCTGCCATTGAAGTCCATGGGAGTTTTGCTATTGTGGCAGCAGGTCTAGGGATCCTTATTTTCAATTAAGAAAAAAAAGAATGGGGGTGGTGGTGGTGGGAATTGGATGGACTGACCGTCCCAATTTCTTCCTCTTCGGTCTGAATTTCTTTGCATTGCTGGAGAAAGCCAGGCTCTGAAAGTTACCAAAGTGTAATGTTTTTTGTGGTTGAATAATTGAGACTCTGGCAGACAAGGCTGGCAGAGCTGCAGAAAATTAGAGTTTATCTTTAGCTCAGCAGCTCTCACTTTAGAAACTGGTGACCCCAATTCCAGCCTGAAGAGTGACTTCTTCCCTAATTAATAAATCCATTAATTAATTGTGTGCATGCTGCAGCCCATTAGAGATGAATTGGGTGGCCTCCCGATCCAGTTTAGTGGATTCTCTCTACGGCGTTGCGAAAAATGTGACCAAGAGGCAGAGGGGACATGAACGAAAATATAATGCGATTCCCATGGGCCGACAGTGGATGTTATTGACGTTGTGACTCTTAGGTATTTCCTGGCCTATTATCTAGCGAGCTGGTGTTTGCAGATGCGCATTTCAGATTGGCCGCGTATTGTCCATAAATGGCACCCTCAGTGGCAGCTGCAATGAAAAGAGTGGGGATGTGTGGAGAGGCTAATATAGGGCATTAGCGTGGGGGTGACAGTGCCAGGAGACCCTCCCCTTCGAGAGCACTCACCGCAACATCTGGCTCCGATCTACCACAACGGTGAAGAACCAGCGTAACTTTAAAACACGCGTACTGCTCCCATTGTCCTGAGTGGGGCTACTCACGTGCCACTGAGATCAGGGAACAGCCCAGGGACATCTAACAAAAACAGCCGACTCCAGGCAAATTCTCCTCTTGCTCCTCTGGTGGAACCCCGCAGTCCTGAGGCGCACGGTCAGCTGACGCTCTGCCCTGCCCAGCTGCTGTCTGGAGCTGGAGGCGGAGGATGGTGCGTGCTGCTCGTTTGTGGAGCAGCAATCAGGAGAGCTGTGGAGCACCAGGCCCCCAGGATTATCCTGGCCTGGCATAGGCAGAATGACTCAGGAACGCTCCTCAGCTTCTGCTGCTCCGTTCGCCCCCCGCGGCTCAGAGGAGCAAGAGGAGAATTTGCCTGGAGTCGGCTGTTTTTGTTAGATGTCCCTGGGCTGTTCCCTGATCTCAGCGGCACTGGTGTAACCCTGGAGAGATTGCTCTGCGCCAGCCCTGTCAGTCTGGGGTAACGCCATTGTAACTGAGAACAGCATCTGGCCTCTCTCGCATTCTTGCTGTTGGGTAAATCGCTGAAGGAGCCCTTCGCTTGAGACCAAGCAGGTCATCTCGCCGCCGCCAGGCCCAGCATAGGTGCAGCACCTCAGGACTTCTGTGGCGGGGGACAGCCAACCACACATGGAGGCTGGTTTTTCCTGACCTTAACGTCAGCCAGCAAACAGTGAGCGATGGAAGGGCTCGTGCGCATAGCACCCCACCTGCCGGTGGAGTTGAGATCTCCAAGCAAGAACAGAGGCCTGTGATAGAGCCAAGCTGCCGCTAGTGCTGCTGTGTTTGCGTCAAACGCCTTGTAACTGCCAGAGCGCTAGGAAAGTTGTGTTGAACGAGGCAGGAAGTCAAGCATCTGTTTGCACCCGGAGAAGGTGGATTTGGAAGAGGGCTCTGGAGTTCTTCAGTCGCATGTGGAGTGGAATGTTAATTGTTTGGTGATCTGAATGAGTAGTTATGAACAGATTTAACAGACAGTACACTTCAAACTGAGTTCCCTTCCGGAGGCACGTGCTTAACCAGATAACCTCTATGGAGCTCTCACAACTAGCTATTAGTCTCCCTCCATATGTTGGCACAGTAGCTACTCTCCATTTATTTTTTTCTTATAGTCTGCAGAGACTTCAGTTAAAAATGCAGAAAGAATTGTTGTGCATTCTGATCCCTGATCTAATGTTTTCTCCACTGAACGTAGTTAACTGTCAGGCTCAAAATCATAATTTAAGAAATCAAAATTCCTAGCTTGTCTCTGTGGATTTTAAAAATCAAATAGGTTTTTTAAATTTTTCTCTGCGTGGCTAGTGGAAAATACAGTAGTCAGTTTGGCACATCAGTTTTTAGTCTTTCAGGTGCTTATGCCTCGCATCGTACTCTGCTAGTTACACTACAAACAATGACGAGGAATTGGAAAAAAAAAGTTTTCATTGGAATTAAATAAAAAACATCCTTGACGACATTTTCATTGGGTTTGGTTATTGTAAATAGTGGGTTTTTAAACAAAACCTAACATTCAGATTAGCTTTACTCAGTGTCTCTTCCATAGGCAAGACTGCAGAGATAAAACTGTAGATTTGATGCAGTGTTGACTCTCTTTAGCAAACAGGCAGTGACACACATCTGTACCAGCAAAAACAACGAGGCGTCCTTGTGGCACCTTAGAGACTAACACATTTATTTGGGCATAAGCTTTCATGGGCTAAAACCCACTTCATCAGTTTCTTCGACCAGAGACTTCACTTGGTGCTATCTACGGAGTGCTGGTGGAATTTTCACAGAAGAAGTTTAGTGCTCTGTGTCCTTTTTCTGGGGCTGGCTTTGGTTCAGCAAGTCAGTTACTCTGCATTTCAGGTATGTCTACACTGCCGTTAAACCCCCACGGCTGGCCCATGTCAGCTGACTTGAGCCTGAACATCTACACCGCAATTTTACAGCCCCACAACTCAAGCCTCAGCCATCTGACATGGGCTAGCTGTGAATCTTTAACTTCAGTGTAGACATACCCAGGGTGTTTCTTACGTTGTTCGGCAGGCGGGGAGAGAGAAAATGAGGGGTGAGATCAAATTATTAGATCAGTAGCAACCCCCTCCTATTTCTGTCCCTTAAAAATAAAAATGATGACTAGCTTTCCATGTACCTCACGTTGTGGGTAGTCCCCGGCCTGGATTTCAGTGAATGTTCACAAGAATAACTGATGCAACGTTAAGAATGAAAACGCAGGCACGTTTGCAGGGACGGACTGAGGGGTTCAGGACCTGAAGAATCCTGCTCCTAGAGCAGAGATCTGGTTTAAATTAATTTAGGGTTCGAAAGCTACAGTATGTGCAAATACAGATTTTTTTTTTTTTCCTCTTGTACCTTGAGATAGAAAATGGATCCGCAGCATGGTTTCTTTATGTAGAGCACAGGAAGAGTCCCTCTCAAATTGGAAAATGAACCTCGAGGACATTCATTCCATCCAAAAAGGCTCTATGAATATTCTCAGAACATTTGGTACCTTCTGGCACCTATTATAGAAAGATGTAATTCCCCAACTTGGGAGATAATAAGCAGGTATTGACTTCTGCTGAGGTCATTATCAAGATTTATTCAGTCAATATGGCTTCTTGGGTCAATAAATCTTGAGGTTGATGGAGGAAGAATATATACTTGTAGACTTTATTAAAAAGTTTTCCCCTTTTCGTAACACTTTCCTATGTATATTACATGAGTATCTCTTTCTGACTTTTATTACCACATTTTTTGGTGATTACCCTTTTTTATGCTGCTTTAGACGCGTTTTTGTTTGTTACAGAGTGAGTGAAAAGCAGGAAAGATCTTGTTTTATTTAGTAGGTTTCATGTGGGAGTGTTGCTCTGTTCTGATATGCTATTTTTTGGGTGGGGGAAGATTCCTAAGACAAACAATATATAGCTCTTTTCATCTTCAAAGCATATTACAAGCCTTAGCTAATTAATTAATCTCCCCATTAGCCCTATAGCATTATATCTGTTTTGCAGATGGGGAAGCTGAGGCTGAAATGCTGAGTGACTTTCCAAAGGCCACAGAGATGGTTGGTGTTCGTTCCGGGATTAGAACCCAGGACTCCTGGCACCCAGTCCTGTGCTCGCATATTTGGCCCTTATTTCTTTCTGTTTCCAATCCAAACATTTTGCTGAGGTTTAAGAAAGAGCAAGGCGCCTTGCAGTGATAAAACTCCCACTGATTTCAGCAGGGGCAGAATCAGACCCTTTAAAATCCCAAGGCTGGGGAGGTTGGTCTGTTTCTGAGCAGCAGTAGAAAGGCCAGGCTTCAGAGGAGCTGACGCTCCTTGTACACGTTTCCCCAGAGAGGTAAGCTGCCATTGGGACACATCCTGCTCTCCGTGGCAGTCACTGGGGTTGAATGGAGGTAACCGAGGGCAGAATCTGTCTCATTGACTTCATCTGGAGTCACATGGGTGACATTTCTCCCCTGGGCAGACAGGCGGGCACCACTTGAGCCACATGTAAATACCCAGAGCAGGGTTTAAGTGGGATGTTAGTGGGGGCCAGGGCCTTGCATAGGCTCCTCTGAACTGGGCATGGGATGGGTGTTTGTGCAAGGGATTCGCCCCTAGTGAACACCTCTGTCAGCATTGTGTGTATTTACCCGATTGACACGGCTCTGCGCAAAGCTTTCTGCCCAGAGGAGTCGGTGGCAGAGCTGTTACCGGTGAGTCGGTTGTCGGGATGATTTGGGGGAACGGCAGTCCGGGTAGAAATCGCGTTTGCAGGATTCAGAGCGGGGGTAAAGCTTGTTCAACGTCTCACTTGGACGCTGGCTTTGGTGATTCTTTGCTCTGTGTTCTCAGGAATGGCCAGTGCAGTCTCCTTCTAGTTTTGATGGAGATTGTGCACACTAAACAAGTACTCTCGGAATGCAGGAAAAATGGGGGACGCTGTCTCCCATAGCAGGGAGTGTGTTCAGTGCAGCCTGTTCTGATTTCCAATGTCTCACGTAGAAAATGGCCCCCTAAAGGCAGATTCAGAACATCAAAATACATGTGCAATTTAGCACATAATCTGTGTGCTCAAGTCAGGTGTTTGCATGTACCTGCCTTCGGAGGTTCCATAGTAAATTGCCACTGGGGCACACAGATGCCTGACTTACATGTGTGTTTTCAGTAATCGCATGTGTAAATGGGTTGTGCAGGCACCTTTGCACAGAGCGCTAGTCTACTGTACTGTGAAAATTTGGCCCCTGAAGCCAGAAAGATGTCAGCCATCAGAGGGCTGGGGGTTATCAGAGGAATCTAACCAATTTATCCTGACTAGTTGTATACAAGTGCGGGAAGTGATACTTGTGTCCGCAGCCCCTGGCCTGTGTTCAAGGAATAGTCTGCAGGAACAACCCATATTTCTTGTGGGTATTGCTATGGTGAAAGAGAGCGAACAGACTGAAATCTGCGTAGAACTTGCTACTACTTGTTCCCCTTCCTGGTATTCATGATACCGTGTCCCACTGCCCAAGTTGCCTTCCGTTATAAAGCTGGTGTACTGTATTTGGGGCCCACTGCATTCAGAGTTACTGGGCCCAATCCCATGTCCCTCGCCCACCCAAAACACTCTGCGTCCAGTGGCCATTCTGTGTGAGTAAGGATGCAAGATTGGGCACAATGTTTGTACAGTACTTCAAGGATGCAAGCGCCAAGTATTGTAACAAAGCAATGCCCACTGGGGGAATACACAGTTGTCCTTCGGCTACAATCCATGTCTAGTGGGACTTTGTGCATCCACAGGACCAGAACTTGGAGTCTCCTGGTCCAAAAGAACAACCCCCTGCTTCTTAAACTAAATGAGTCTCTCTGTAAACTGTTAGTGGTATAGGATCTATGCTACATAGATGAGTATTTCTGATTCCATCCAGGAGGGGACGGTGGGACATACATGTAGACTCTGTGTGCGCATACATACCTTCACACCCCTCTTGGGATTTTCTATCCCACGTGAA
The DNA here is from genome assembly GCF_011386835.1 of Chrysemys picta bellii. Classification (NCBI taxonomy): domain Eukaryota; kingdom Metazoa; phylum Chordata; order Testudines; family Emydidae; genus Chrysemys; species Chrysemys picta. The sequence goes on from NC_088805.1 coordinate 28,531,430, forward strand.
TTTCCCCTCGGTTATCCCAGGAAGACTGAATGGCAGATTCCGATGGCAGTTCAGGAATTGCTCTGGCTGTTTGGTTGGGGGGGGCTAATGATTAAATCAGTTTTGTACTCATCTGCATATGACAATATAAGAGAAAAGAAGCCAGTTGAAAGGATTGTGTGTAATCTAAGGATTGCTGTTGCTTTATCTGAGCATTAATATTATTTATTTTGGCAGTGGCAACAAAGAACCTTTTTGCAGAATTCCATCGGCTGGCGCTTTTCTGCTGGCTGTTGGTGTTGCGCAACAAGAAGAGGTCATTTGTTTTAAGTTTAGATGCCAGATTGTGCGCGCGCGCACACACACGCACACGTGTGTGTGTGTATATGTGTGTGTGTATATATATATTTCCAAAATGGTCTCAGTGCTTTTGAATGTCGCCTCACCGTGTAATTATTTTTTTGACTAGTTTGGTGTAACGTTTTCCCAGAAGCTGAACCAGGACCCCCGAGTATTTATTTTGCTGCAGTTTAAGTGACTCTCAGCTAATGGGGGGGCTGTTTGAATATTAATTGGTCTGCGTGTGCGTGCGAGTTGGTTCTGCGACACAGATTTCTAAAAAAGTAAATAGCCAATTTGAATCCGGTGTAACTATTACTCTAGTGGGAGCTGTGCCATGCGTCAGCTGCTCTGAGTGGGGCCCGCTTGCCTGTGGGTAACGCTCTTGCAGTTTTACACTGAAGTTAGGACCTCAGGCTTTCTTTGTTTTCTTCCGTCAGGATAACATAATAAAATATTACCTGATTCCTGGCACTGAGTGCTGTAACGTGCATAGGCAGAGACACTCATCTGGGAGATTTGGGGAGAGTGGCAGCGCTGGCTAAGTGACATCTTGTTGCCTAACCTGGATGCACAGTGCGTTTATTCTTTATTGATAATCATACAGCATGTGGACCTAGATAGCTGCTTTCAGCCGAGGATCTCTAGGCACTTCACGCACATGACTTAATTCCAGAGAGGTAGAGAGAGAAGGTGGGGGAGGTAATATCTTTTATTGGACCAACTTCTGCTGGTGAGAAGGAGACGTTTTCGAGCCACACAGAGCTCTTCTTCGGGTCTTTCGGTAATTATTACCACCCTCATTTTACAGATGGCGTGATGGAAGCATAAAGGATCTTGGTGAGTTATGTTACGTGTCTTGCCCATTGCCACACAGCAAGACGGTAGCAGAACTGGTATACGTACTGCCCAGGGGACCGGCAGATTGAAGGACAGTCCAGATCAGTGGTCAGAGTTGACGCAAGAGTTCCAGTACCCAGGAGATCCAATCCAAGGGGAAGGTTCTGCAAGGCAGCAAGATAGGGTCAGGCAAGGCAGGGTCCTAGTAGCAACTAGCGGGCAATAGCCAAGGTCAGAAAGGAAACAGGAAGTTTATGTATGGTCATCAGCCAATCAGGGTCAAGACCAGGTGGCCAATCAGGAAGCAGATCAAGGAGCCATTGAGGCTGGCCCACCCAAGTTTGTGAATTCCCGGGTAACCGGATGAGTCCCTGCGGTGCAACAGCCAAGGGCAGAGCCTTGCAAGTCCGCTTTATAGCCGTGGATATCCATGGACCATTTTTGAGGATTGTGGACAGGATTCGGATACAGATCTTGTATCCACACAGGGCTCTACCCAAGAACCCAGAGGGCTGGGTTGTGAGACCAGGGTCTTGCTAGCATAGAACCCAGGAACCCTGACTTCTAGTCCTCTCCTCTCTAACCAGTGAGACAACTGAGGGCCTGCCCAGAAGTGCTGCTGAGCTCCAGAAACTCTGAATAAAGTTTGTCAGAGATGCATGTGCTCAGTGCCTCTGGGAGAAGTCCCATTTGTGTTGCAGAAGGTTACGTTTCCTCATTTGCTGTGTCTGACTGGTGTGTGGTAGTTGTTTTAGAATCAGTCTAGCACAGGGGGAGTCAATTTTTTTTGTCAAGGTCCAGAGAAAATAATTAATAATAAAAAAAACAATAGTGATAAGTAAATAAAAAGATTTTGGGGTCCGTTCAAAAGCATCTGGTGGTCTGGATTTGGCCCAGGATCCGCCTATCCCCCTGGTCTAGCACATCAGCAGGGTGATTTGATAATGAGCCGTGCTTTGATTCCTGGAGAGTTTATTGGGGTTGTACAGTTTTAGTTTATGGCGGCTGGTGGGAATTAGGTTGGATGGTAGAAAGATGTCATTTGTTTGGTTCTCATTTGAATAGCGCTAATGGATCCAGTTGTGCTGCAAATAAGTTTTAACGTTCTTACCTGTGCACTTCTGCTACTGTAACTTCTGCATCAGTCAGCTTGGATTTCTGAGTTCAGGTTCTCCCGTGACAGGTGGAGTTGGAGAAAACTGTCTGCGAAAGGCAATGGCCCTATGGCTCCTAACTCACCAAGGCTCTAGGGAACATTCTACCTGATATCTAAACCCTCCTGCCCCTTTCGGAGACCCCGGGCGTTCGTACAGATGTAGAATAGTGTCAGTGCGCTCTAGGCTGATGGTGCTGCGGGGTTACTAGTGATAGCCAAAAGTTACTGCCATAGGAACACTGGAGTTACTGGCCCAGATCAGATGGCAGCCCCTCTAGTCCAGTGTCCTGTCTCTGAGGAAGGTGTCAAATGTGGGGTAATCTGCCTCCTATATTAGGTCTCATCCTGATCCCTTAATAGTTAGAGACTGTCTGAGGCCTGAGGGTTAATATCCCTCCCATAATGTTTATTAATTATGATAACGATGGCTAGTCCGGTTATCCACATAAATATCCAGTCCCTTGGAGCGCCGTATCCACTGGAACTTCTGCTTTAAACTCTCTGCAGATTCAGGAACCCCTTGGGCGTCTCCTCATAGCGACCATGGCGGCTTTGTCTCCTTCGCGTCCTTTTAGCGAAGAGGAGATGCCCTCATCCGAGAGCTGGGATGAGCAGGTAGAGCTGCTCAGGCTCCGGGGGCACTGGCTACACAGTCATGGTAGCCACTGTGGTTCTACTGATCTCCTGAGTCTGTAGACTGCACCTACCCTGATGGCGGCTCTCCTCCCCTCCAGGGAACAATCCTCTTCAGAGTATGACACTAAAGTGTCGAATTCCTAGCCACTAATACCACTTACCTAGTTTCTGGGGTCTTCTTTGTTTAGATAGACCCTCTCTGCCGCACCGACTGTGCTGTCCTGAGTATCCCACGTCCCTGTTAAGTACTGGGATTACATTGTCTGGCGCTTGCCCTTATGCGTGGTGGCAGCTACAGAATGTGGAGGGCAGAGAAAAATGTCTTTTGATTACTGCTTAGATAGACTGTCTAGTCTGGAACTGAGAGATTGGCACAATGGCACCACCGAGTCTAGCAGAGTCTTGTGTTCCTTCCATATGTAGAGCAGATGGAGTCTTCCTCCTTTCTGAGATGCTTATAAAGCAGCCTCATTGCCTTGTCTGGCCAATCCTCTGTCTTTATGGTCAGAACAATGCCTTCCCTCGATCCTCTGTATCCATTCTGAGGACCTCACCTTTAGGTTTGGATTGCTGTGGAGCAAAGAGTAGAATAAAGTGCAGAGACCTTTTAACAAATAAAAACATGATCGTTTTCCTCCCCCACTCTCTTCATTTGAGAGATGTCTAGACCCAGAGGTCCGGCCTGGTCTTTTGTTTCCAACGAGGGTTTGTTTCAAACACACTTAAGACGGAGAATACCATAAGCTGGGCTGTCTGAAGGTCTGCTTGTGGATTGGAAAGGAGGGAGCTGAGGTGACTCCCGAAGAACTGCCGAGGAAAGAATCGGAGACTACAGAGCTGCAGAGAGAGCCACGCTTGCAGGCGGTGTCCTTTGCGTTGTCTGATGCTTTAATAGAAGATTGGGAAGACAGAAGTGGCTGGAAAATTCCCTCCTCTGCTCTGAACACATGCTGCACTCTTGGTGCTCTGAGTGACTGGAGGAAATATCAAACCTAGCAGATTATTTGGCTGACTGAGTAAGTGTGTTGTTCAGAAGGATACATGGAAAAATCTTGCTGCCTCCATGGTGCTGTTAACCTGGTGGAGGATAAGAAGAAGTCTGGATGCTTTTGCAAAACTGGGACATTTGGAGGGAAAGGGGGAGTGGCATGAGGTACGTGGTCTGGGGATCAGCTGTTTTGGGTATGCTGATCACAGAGCAGGGGACAGACAGGGCAGCGTGATGGGCCAGGTAAGCCAAAGGGAGTGCTGTTGAGAGGATTAATAGGTCTACTCGGGGGAAGGATCGTGAACATGGCTTTACAATCCCGGCGATCTATAAAAGGCATAGAGAGAGGAAAGTTCTTGTCCGATGATCTCAGGCGTGAATGGCGGGTGGGTTGCCTGGTGGGTCCTTTGCGTTGTTGTGATCCTCTGGACTAAACTCCAGGCTTTATGTGTTGCCCTTCCCAGTTCCTTGCTGGTGCGGGGAGCATCTTGGTTGGTACTTGTGGGGGATGACACAATGTATTGCAATGTGCTGCGGGCTGTGCCCCCCTCTTCCCTCCCCCCCCCCGAGCCAACAAAGGCGTGGAGCTGGGTACGCAGCTCCCTCCCACCTGGGAGATGGCTTGGAAATGCCTGCTCTCCGCTCTCCATATTCAGTGCACAAACTCCCCTCCCCACCTAGTGTTGGCACGCAGGGTTCAGGCCAGTGGCAGAATGTCGTTTGTGTCCGTGCAAACTGCTCACTAGGTAATGAGCTGCCGAGCTAGAAATTACGTTATTCTCTCCCAGCCTGAGTCTGAGTTTCCAGCCTTGGACTACGTTTGCCAGGCACTCGCTGGCTGGCCGACTAACCGGGGGGTAGATGTGAAAGCACAACGTCAAGCCCCAGCAGAGTCCAGAGGCAACATCCAGGTGGGCCAGCCCCTAGCTGCTGGGTAGGGGAAGATTCGGGACTTCCTACTAAGTGCTGTCCCCAGTCCCTGCTTGGAGTCCGTGTCTCTGGTAGCTGCCCGGCACACGTGACGCTCCACCCCTAGATCTGCTCGAAGGAGCTTTCTCGCTGATTTCCCCCCTGCAAAGTTTCCTGATTGCTGCCAGAGGGGAAGGCCTGCGCTGTACTACCGCTCCCTGCTGCGTAGCCTTGGGCTCGTCTGCTCGTTGGTGGGGGCCAGGTTCATCCCTGGTGTAATTCCCACTGAAGGCTTTTGGCTTCCCTGCCTGTGAAAAGGGGAGACCACTAATACCACCATCGACCTCCCAGGGCTGGCCTGGGACTAGGTTAGTGTGTTGTGATGTGTTTTAGAGATGGGAAGTGCTGTTCACTGTATTGTTCTGTGGAATATGTCCTGAGCTGATGGTATCCGCCTGATGTGAGCACTTCAGTGCCTGTATTGGTACAGCATAAACTATTAAAAACATCAAGTGTAAGTAGACCACCATGGTTAACCTGGGCCCCACGTTCGTGGAGTTCTCAGTACCCTAGTTCCCCACCCTTGATCCGAACGAAAGTGCTACCGGATGTGCCATGCAGCAGGCTGGGAATGGGCTACACTACAGTAATCCTAGTTGACTCTTAATTTCTGCAAGAGCATGGCTTTCATGCTGTACCCCATCAGTTGGCCCACATTGCGAGTTCTGTGACCCTCATGTAGGTTAGAATAGGAGGGGATTTGGTGTTTTCTGGTATAAAGCTTAGTATGTTGCAAAAATTGCTGCTTCTCTCTCTTGCACTGTTTTTTCCTGAGCGCGGATATTGTAATCCAGCCTACGAGTATTGCTCAGGCAAATATCTGATTAGCAGATCGTCCCGTGGAAATCCAGAGGAAGGCTGCTGCTCTTTTTAATTTTCCACAGGAGAAGGCTGCACAGAACTGTGCAGCTCTGACTCCAGTACTTAAGAGTCTCCTGCTACTGTACTTTCTTCCAAATAAAAGCGGCTAATTAACATTATTCTTTAATTATTGCTTTTATCAACAAGGGGTCTGATTTGTACCAGCAGGATAGTCGCTTTCCCTCAAACTACCCAAGTGAATGCTTCAATTCCTGTTGCTTTTGAAATGAATTTGATGTCATCTGCCCATTGTCACTTAATGGGGGCACTTGGGTAATGATTGTGCGTACTAGCACTGTTAGCAGCACTGCAAGCATGTAATTTAGGCCCTTAGGCAACAGTACTTTTGAAATCTCTGGATAGTTTTGAACTCTCTGTTCTTAATTAAATATGCAATTTTTCACGGTAACCAGGTTAATTCTTTTGTGTTGTGTTGTAATACTGTTAGGAATTTTCATAGTTCTTATTAAACATTATTCAGGCATTGTGAATTCCATAATTAAAAAAAATGAAAAGAACAAAGCTTGATTCACTTCTTCCTTTTCCCTGGTTAATTTATCAAATGAATTTTGCAAATTTTTCTTTTTGTCCCCAGACAGTATGCCAAGTGTTTTAAAGGGGAAGGATTTAATTGCTCTGTAGGGATTGGTTGGTTATGAAGGATTTGGCTGTTTGATTAGTAAACCCTATTGGGATTGGTTTAATGCTCCATGATCTTAAAAATTGTCTGATTGTTAGGCTCTCCAAGGATGCTTTCCCTTTTCGTTATGTACGGCAACAGCTTCACACAAGTGTGATTATTAGGTACTGAGGAGGAAGTGAAGGGGAAGATCTTACTTCTCTTTAAATCGGTGATCATGGGAGATTTTTCTTTTCCCCTGGCAGTGCAAAGGGAGTGATTGCTTCCTACATAACGGGTAGGCTGAGGAGACAAATCAGTAGCTGTTTACATACATCATCACAGATAATGCACATTGCTGGAGTGCTGGTGGTTAAACCAAATAGGTCATATATTACACTGCAAAAGGGCCATTCCTGTTGTGAGACCAGTTCCCGCTCTCACTTACTCCTTTGTGAATCCTGAGTAACTCCATTAGCTTCAATAATGCATCATTAACTGCAGCGGAATTACACCAGATTTTCTCCTGGCAGAATCTAGCCCCACCAGAGCATGCTTAGACAGAGGAATAGAGGTTACTGGGTGACTAGTATAAAAAGAAATCTTGATGTCTGTAAAAACATGGGTGATTTTTTTCCCCCTGGTATCCAGTCCTTCCAAATGCCTTTTAGGCTGAATTTCTCTTTCAAGGCCTGTTTACCAATATCTGCAGTGTAGCATAATGAAATTATACAATATGTCTGATTTATCAAGGGGCAGATCTGCAGCATTCTCTAGTGCTGTGTCCAAATCAGTATGATATTTTCATTAGACAGTGACAGAGGAAATGGGGCATTGACATTTACTGGTAACAATATTAAATTGGCATAATGGCACACTGGACAGCACTCAGCAGTATGTGTTTTATAGCCGCACAAAACAGCTAAGCAAGGAGATGAACACAACTGGGTGTGGCAATGCTGCTAAAGCATGGAAGGACCTTCCATCGGGAGGTGGCGGAAGTCTGGTTTACTTGAGACAAACTAGGTTGGACCCAATAGACTGTAGGGAGCAATCCTGGTGAATGTTGCCAACTCTCACAATTTTATTACAAGTCTCACAAGTTTTGCATTTTTTCCATAAAGCCTCACTGTGGGAATCCACATGAGACTCCCAGTTTTAATTTTAAAAGATGTACGTTTGCTCTAAAGCTTGAAATCACAAACTCTTTAAGCTCAAAAACTAGAAGGCAAATAAAAAGAACCCCAACTTACTATTTTAAAAGAGACCTGGCTTGAAAATAATAAATCTCATGATTTCTGAATTTATGAGGTTGATGATATTGAGTAGATTCATTACTTAGTATATCTCCTCCATCTCCAACTCCTAACGTTTTTGGGATTAGCACACTCAATAGACACATTCAGGAGGGCTGAATCCTGTCTTGACTCTCAACTTCTTTAAAACCCATTGAATGAATGGGGCAGGCTCTGATCTTACTCCTATAAAGAACTGACCTGAAGTCGATTGAAATTGAAAAGAGTCTTTCCATTCACTTCCATGGGCTTTGAATCAAGCCCTAAATCTGGAGTATCTGCTTTGATTTCAGTTTACACTGGCATAACTGGGGACAGAATTTTGGCCATGTGGGAATATCTAGGGGGCTGGAGTGATAGAATTTTGCTCTCAGGGTGGTGGTTAAGCAACCGTGTGATATGTTTCTCTTGTAAAATGGATGCTTGGTTGGTTGGATTTTCAAAATGCCATTGTATTTGAGAGGAAAAAAAAGTCAATATTTAGTAGTTCTCTTCTGTTGGTAATGCATGGATGCAGCTTTCAAAATACCTGAATTCAGTATTTAAGCGATTCGTCTTCTCAGCTCTTTAATTGTGCAAGAGGTTGAAATGCCCAGATCCAAGAGTTTATGTAACAGAAATAACATTTCATGTCTGTGCCACTTGGGACTGATTGCGCCATTTCTGTGTCAAGTGAAGAAAGGAGAGTGAGAGCTAGACTGGGTCAGTTCCGATGCCACTGAAGCTTTCAGAGCTTAGCTACCCTGTGATAAAAGTAGATAACCCCCCCCCCCACGCCCGACAACCTCCTGCAAACTGCTTAATCAACAGGATTGGCAACTTCCGATGGAAGAAAAATCTTTGAAAAATATCAAATTTTATCTTTGGTTGTAAAAGAGTTTTATGGCTTTTTAAGGCACAGCATCTGCTGCAGCCGAGGGTTGAGAGTGAAGGCTGGCTCTCCCTCAGACATCCTGGGCATGGCTCCTGCGAGCTCCGAAAATTGAGTGACTCTTGCGACGTGACACGCTGAGGGCCTGATCCTGCAAGATGCCCAGTGCCTCCTGGGAAATGCGATGCACTTTCCTTGAAGTTGCCAGCTTGGTGGATTGGGACTTTCGTGAGTCCCTCTGAGAGAGCAGGGCATGAAAAGAATGGACAGCTGGGTATTCAACTGCATTGTGAGGGCTTCAGAAGTTCCAATCCCAAGGTGATGTTAGCTCCTCACACCCACGTGGCTCAGAACTCTGATCAGGCGGTCGAGGTTCTAGGATTTCCATTGCTTTATAATTGGAATTGGAACATGAGCTCAGCAAATCCTGCAATATAATTAACTGGGGAAACTCACAGCCCCTGGTGTTGATGTTCAGCAAAACAGAGTGGACTAGAAACACTTGCGTGAAACAATTCTTGCTTTTCACTCCTCTCCAGCATTGATCCTCCATTCCTGTGTATCCATTGAAGGCAGCGGGACTTCGGGGGTTGAAAGTAATGAAGCACTGGGCCTTTGAATTGCATGTGTGTGGGCATGCTTACGCTTGCATGTGTGTACACAGACACACACTCACTCACTCACACTCTCTCTCTGGAACTGACCAGCGCCACCTCGGTTAAGTCTTTTCTTATCCCTATTATGAATCTGTTTTTTCCAGGGCTTTTCTCTTGTCTGTAAAATCCCATATTTCGCCCCTGGCTGAAACCTTGAGAACATACAACTGCAGCCTAAAGGAAAAATTATTTTTTTTGGATGAATCGAGTCCACTGTAAACTCTTCACTGGCAGCAGTTTCTAGGACTTTGCTGTCAGTGGAGACCGAGCTGGGCGTAGAACGGGGGCGGGGGGCAGGAGATGCTTCGTGTACAAAAGGATCACATTGTAGAAGGTGAATTAAAATAAAAATGGGTTGTGATTTACTGGGACAGCAGGGTGGTGACAAGGGACTCGGGTGCAGTGGCTCTGCTCTTTGTAGGCAGCTAGTCCATCCTGCAGACTAGCCCATTCTCATCACGGTCCTGGACTGCCCTTCTCTGAGAGTGGCCCAGCAGGGCGCATTCCCCTGTCCCTGTTCCTCAACTCAGCAGAATTCAATGGAGTTAGTCCGGTCCAGAGTCTCCCTGGTCTGGATGAAGCAGTCATGAAACAGGCGGCTGATATCACTACAGCCCACATGACCCCACCTTGCGCACAGGGACCTCTCCCATGCATCCCTGCTTGGGGTTCTAGAATCCTGCTCTCCTCACGGTTTCCCTCCATGCAGATGAGCGACACCCACAGGGGGGCGGGGGCGGAGGCGTCAGGGAGGAGGCTCACTCCCACCCTCCCAGGTCAGTGTTCTTGGGGAAGTTCTGTGCCCAGCTCTGAATTATGCCTGGATTTAATTTGATATATTTTACTTCCCCATATGGGAGATCCGAGAAACAGACCATACAGGATATTCCTTGGGATTTCAAAAACTTTTGTGAGAGACACTGGCTTTGTGTATGTCTTCGCAGAAGCCACATCAAGAGCGGGGAAGGTGCAGACGGCACATAATGCCAGTTTAAACCCATTTGGAGACAGCAAGTTATTTCTGCAGCACTATCGGCAGTTCCTTTCTGATCATCCATTTACAGTTCTCTTCTCTTGCACATCAAAGAGCTGCCATTTTCAGAAGGGCTGCGATTAACTGTCACTTCATTCTGTACTGAAACCGGTTTCCCCACCAGATCACTAGTAACAGCTAGTCCAGATCGATCTCTTTCCCCCACTCCCTCAGTGTCTCTGGAGTTACACTGAAAGCAGAATTTGGCTTTTTTTTATGCTAATATAATTGCAGAATAGGCTAAAAAGAAACAGAGGGTCCTGTGGCACCTTTAAGACTAACAGAAGTATTGGGAGCATAAGCTTCCGTGGGTAAGAACCTCACTTCTTCAGATGCAAGGCTTGAAGTGAGGTTCTTACCCACGAAAGCTTATGCTCCCAATACTTCTGTTAGTCTTAAAGGTGCCACAGGACCCTCTGTTGCTTTTTACAGATTCAGACTAACATGGCTACCCCTCTGATACCTGCAGAATAGGCTGTTACTCTGGACCATGTTCTGCATGCAGAAGTTCCCTCGATGTTGGGGGAGACTCGTGTACGAATTGTGGGTGGAAGACCGCTCACTGAATGTCCCGGGGGCAGGATCTCACTTATAGCAGCAAAACTTTAGATTAAATCTACTGAAGTCATCAGAGCTGCTCTGGATTGACACTGGCATAACTGAGAATTTGGCCCCCAGATTACAGCGCTTTTGTGACGTTATTGATATAATCTGGGACCATATAGATCATTGTTGCAACCAAGGTCCTGTAGTGGCACCCAAATCTTGTATAAAGGGGGTCAAATGGGGTGTCTAGGACAAGGTTATGGTTTACTGGTTATGATTATGCTGTCTATATGTGTGTATCACTTTTGTAGTCGAAGTTATGAATATTGGCTCTGTACTGTCTGTATGGCAAATTTATGCTATGCTTCTGGGTGACATCCCAGACAAGCTAAGATTAGCTCTGCCTAGCCTGCTTGATGGCCCATTAAGGACCATCAGCTATACAATGGACCCATTGAGAAAAGGCAGATACGCCTTGTAACTCAGCAAAGTATGCAGGGACTGGCCCATGGACTCCAGACTCCATGTTGCTGTAATTTTCCACGGTAAGAACAAAGGTGTTCTTACACCTGGAAAAGACTATATAAGGCTGATGCCTCATCTCCATCTGGTCTTCAATCCTGCTTCACACCTCTGGAGGAACTTTGCTACAAGCTGAAGCTTTGAACAAAGGACTGAGGACCCATCCCAGCGGGGGATGTATTCCAGAGACTTGATTTGAACCTGCAGTTTATTCCATCGCTGCTGCAAGCCTGAACCAAGAACTTTGCCATTACTGTATGTAATTGATTCCATTTAACCAATTCTAACTCTCATCTCTATCTTTTTCCTTTTATGAATAAACCTTTAGATTTTAGATTCTAAAGGATTGGCAACAGCGTGATTTGTGGGTAAGATCTGATTTGTATATTGACCTGGGTCTGGGGCTTGGTCCTTTGGGATCAGGAGAACCTTTTTCTTTTACTGGGGTATTGGTTTTCATAACCATTTGTCCCCATAACGAGTGGTACTGGTGGTAATACTGGGAAACTGGAGTGTCTAAGAAGATTGCTTGTGAGACTTGCAGTTAGCCAGTGGGGTGAGACTGAAGTCCTCTTAGTCTGGCTGGTTTGGTTTGCCTTAGAGGTGGAAAACACCCCAGCCTTGGGCTGTAACTGCCCTATTTGAGCAATTTGTCCTGAGTTGGCACTCTCAGTTGGGTTCCGCCAGAACCGCATTGTCACAGTGGCATAGTCGGCAGGATCCACAGAACCAGGTCAATTAAGCTTTGGATCAGAACCCCACATTATCCAAATTTGAATTTTGGAATTGAGAGTTTGGTTGGTTAAAGAGCAGTTGCAATGGGTGAGCAAAGAGCATATGAGGGCCTTGACAAAAAAACCCTGAAAGATTTGTGTTCAGAAAAGGGGATAAGCTTTAGAAAGAAAGCTACAAATCAAGAACTGAGAGATCTGTTAATGGCCAGTGATCAGAAGGCAGAAGCAATTGAAAAGCAAAAGGCAGCAAGTAAACTTCAACTTGAACATGAACAAAGACTGGCAGAAATTCGATTGCAGGAACTAGAAGCTGAGGCAAAAGTGCAAAGATTTCAGCTCCAAGTCAAAAAAGCAAGGGAAGAAAAGCAGAAATTGTATCCTCTTGAAAGTCCAGTTTATAACAATGTTGGTATGTTGTATAACTCTGAGCAGTTGTCTGGGTGTAACCAAATGTACCCCAATTCTGCCACCTTTTATGTAAATGCTTTTACTGTGTGTTCAGTAAAGGGTGACTCCGTAACTGATGCCAATGCTCTGTATGGGAGTGGTAATGAAAGATTCACAGAGAATGTAAAAGTCAATGGTAAAAGCTGTGTAGGGCAAATTATGGCTTCTAACATCACTCTTGTTAAAGCAGATCTTGTCAAAGAGGAAGATTATTTACCAAATCAGAGTGTGAATGTTGTAGTCCTCTATGAGTTTACTGTCCGTGTGCCTTTAGCCAGAATCCACCTTGAATGGAATGGTGCTAAGCATGAGGTTATAGCTGGTGTAAGGAAGTTATTGCCTAAGGATCTTTTGATTGGGAAAGGAAAATATTGTAGCTGATGCATTGTCCAGAGTGGAGAGCTCTTAGGATGCAGTCAGCGATGTTTGTGACATCCCTTCCTGCATCAATTTTGCGTTGGGGGTGTGACGTTATTGATATAATCTGGGACCATATAGATCATTGTTGCAACCAAGGTCCTGTAGTGGCACCCAAATCTTGTATAAAGGGGGTCAAATGGGGTGTCTAGGACAAGGTTATGGTTTACTGGTTATGATTATGCTGTCTATATGTGTGTATCACTTTTGTAGTCGAAGTTATGAATATTGGCTCTGTACTGTCTGTATGGCAAATTTATGCTATGCTTCTGGGTGACATCCCAGACAAGCTAAGATTAGCTCTGCCTAGCCTGCTTGATGGCCCATTAAGGACCATCAGCTATACAATGGACCCATTGAGAAAAGGCAGATACGCCTTGTAACTCAGCAAAGTATGCAGGGACTGGCCCATGGACTCCAGACTCCATGTTGCTGTAATTTTCCACGGTAAGAACAAAGGTGTTCTTACACCTGGAAAAGACTATATAAGGCTGATGCCTCATCTCCATCTGGTCTTCAATCCTGCTTCACACCTCTGGAGGAACTTTGCTACAAGCTGAAGCTTTGAACAAAGGACTGAGGACCCATCCCAGCGGGGGATGTATTCCAGAGACTTGATTTGAACCTGCAGTTTATTCCATCGCTGCTGCAAGCCTGAACCAAGAACTTTGCCATTACTGTATGTAATTGATTCCATTTAACCAATTCTAACTCTCATCTCTATCTTTTTCCTTTTATGAATAAACCTTTAGATTTTAGATTCTAAAGGATTGGCAACAGCGTGATTTGTGGGTAAGATCTGATTTGTATATTGATCTGGGTCTGGGGCTTGGTCCTTTGGGATCAGGAGAACCTTTTTCTTTTACTGGGGTATTGGTTTTCATAACCATTTGTCCCCATAACGAGTGGTACTGGTGGTAATACTGGGAAACTGGAGTGTCTAAGAAGATTGCTTGTGAGACTTGCAGTTAGCCAGTGGGGTGAGACTGAAGTCCTCTTAGTCTGGCTGGTTTGGTTTGCCTTAGAGGTGGAAAAAACCCCAGCCTTGGGCTGTAACTGCCCTATTTGAGCAATTTGTCCTGAGTTGGCACTCTCAGTTGGGTTCCGCCAGAACCGCATTGTCACAGCTTTGCTTTAGGGAGTTTGTATTAGCAGACACGTGTATAAAGACACACCAGATATGTGTTAGACACCAATCCTGGGGATCTTGTAGAGAATCGTTTACTTCACCCAGAGACAGCTTTATCGTATGCTCTTGAAATAGGCTTAAATTCAATAGCATTTAGTTGTCAACTCATGAGTAACTTGAGCTCTGGTCCTCAAACATCCCCTCCTTCTGCCATTTTCGGTCATCTGCCCCTCTGTGGAGATCCAGCATCTGGAACGTGGAAGAGATGTGTGGGACTGGGACAGAACAGAGCAGGGGGCAGCGAGGCTGCAAGGACCTGATTCAGGCTTGGTTCCACCATAGGTCTCACTAGCCTTGAAATCCACGAATGATTTAGAAGAGGGAGCAAATAGCACATTAACGAAACGTAGGAGGCGTTACAACTTCCAGTGAGTGCAGGAAAGTGATACAGATTAGACCGGGCAAAAAGCCTCTAGGTAATGCCAATTCTGCAGTATCAGGTATATAACAGCAGGTGACCTGTGAGCACTTTACATTCCCGTTGACTTCAATAGTAGCACCGGGGGATCAGCGCCACATCTGGGCTCTGTAGGGTTTCCGCATAATTTCTACAACCTGGGGTGAGCCATGTTTTATGAAGATGCCAGGAAGTACGTTCAACTTCCACCAAAGGCACCAAGTGCATGCAGCATCACGTGCTCCTTGGAGATGATGCTCACAGTGAAATCACAGACCAGACAGGATCGATATTCGCAGGTCTAAGGATGCCCCTGGAGGATTATTCTGGTTTTAAGGAGAGGTTGGAGAGGCATTAAACTTATAAATATATTATTATTTAAGCGAAGATTCATTTTAGTCTTTGAGTTTAGTTTATATGGCGCCAGTGTTTTGCTCTGTCATATTTTATGGTTATCGCTCTAGGTGAATTAAATTGAATGACTGTACAATGCTGTCTGCATCCAGTTAGTTTTTGTTAAATAGAAAGTTTACTATAGGGCCACAATCAAGTAGTTTTTGGTTAAAAAAAAAAAGTAAGTATTTTTTTAAAGTGTGTGGGGTTTACAAAAACTAAGATGTATAGACACTTTTTTCCTATAAAATTTACCCAAAAGTGTGTGAATCATCTTATGTTTTATTGGAAACCCAAACACAACACTTCTGTGTTAGCTTGTGAAATTCAGAAAATGAAACTGCTAGACAGGGACTAAAGGCTTCCTTAATCTAGAATCATAGAAATGTGGGGCTGGAGTGGACCTTGAGAAGTCGTCATGTCCGGCCCCCTGCGCGGAGGCAGGACCAAGTAAACCTAGACCATCCGTGACAGGGGTTTGTCGAGCTTGTTCTTGTCCAGTGATGGGGATTCCACAACCTCCCTTGGAAGCCTATTTCAGAGCTTAACTACCCTTATAGTTAGAACGTTTTTCTTAAGAGCTAACCTAAATCTTCCTTGCTGCAGATTAAACCCATTACTACTTATCCTACCTTCAGTGGCCATGGAGAACAGTTGACCTGTCCTCATTATAACAGCTCTTCACATATTTGAAGACTATCAGGTCCCCCCTTCAGTCTCCTTTTTACAAACATTGTCATTTTTTTTTAACCTTTCCTCATAGGGCAGGTTGTCTAAACCTCTTATAATTTTTGTTGCTCTCCTCTGGATTTCCTCCAATTTAGCCACATCTTTCCTAAAGCATGGTGCCCAGAGCAGCACACAACTCCAACTGAGGCCTCATGCTTGCTGAGCAGAGCCAGAGAATTCCCTCCCATGTCCTATGACACTCCCGGTAATACATACCAGAATGACATTAGCCTTTTTCACAGCTGCATCACATTGTTGACTCGTATTCAAATTGTGATCCACTAAACCTCCACATCCCTTTTAGCGGTACTATCGCCTAGCCAGTTCTTCCCCATTTTGTAGTTGTGCAGTTGATTTTTTTCCTTTCTAAGTGAAGTACTTTACACTTGTCTTTATTGAATTTCATCTTGTTGAATTCAGACCAATTCTCCAATTTGTCAAGGTTGGTTTGAACTCCAATCCAGTCCTCCAAAGTGTTTGCAACCTCTCCCAGCTTGGAGTCATCTACGAATTTTATAAGCGTACTCTCCACTCCATTATCCAAGTTGTTAATGAAAATATTGACTAGTCATGGGCCCAGGACTGACCCCTGTGGGATCCCCCAGGTACACCCTCCTAGTTTGAGAGTGAATCACTGATAACTACTCTCAGTACAGACTTTCAACCAGTTGTGTATCCACTTACAGCAATTTCATCCAGTATTACAGTATTTCCCTAAATTATGTAGGACGGTGTCAGAAGCCTTGCTAAAATCAAGATGCTGCTTCCTCCCTATCCACTAGGCCAGTTACCCTGTCAAAGAAGGAAATGAGGTTGGTTTGGCGTGATTTATTCTTCATAAATCCATTCTGGCTATTCCTTGTCATCCTATTGTCCTCTAGGTGGTTACAAATTGATTGTTTAATAATTTGTTCCAGTAACTTTCCAGGTATTGAAGTTAGGTTGACTGGTCTGTTATTCTCTGGGTCCTCTTTGTTCCCACTTTTAAAATATAGATATTATGTTTTCCCTTCTCCAGTCCTCTGGGACCTTACATGTCCTCCATGAGTTCTCAGTCAAAGATAATTGCTAATGGTTCCGAGATTGCTTCAGCTGGTTCCTTAAGTACCCTAGGACGAATTTCATAAGATGCTGCCGACTTGAATACACTTAACTTATCTAAATATTCTTTCTTATTCTTTCCCTATTTTGGCTTGCGTTCCTTCCCCCTTGTTGTTACTATTGTGTTGAGTATCTGGTTACCATTAACCTTTCAATCTATTGAAGAAAGACATAACAAGAACCGATGACTGGAAGTTAAAGCCAGACAAATTCAAATGAGAAATAAGGCACAAACTTTTACCAGTGAGCGTGATTACCCATTGGAACAGAGAGCCAAGGGGAATGATGGATGCTTTTGTTGTCTTCACATCAAGACTGGAGGCCTTTCTGCAAGATATGCTTTAGTCAAGCATAAGTTATTGGGCCCACCACTGGGGTAGCCGGGTGTAATTGTGTGGCTTGCGTTGTCCCAGAGGTTAGGTTAGATGATGTAATGGTCCCTCCTGGCCTTAAAGTCTATGAATCAACAGAAAACGTTTGCATTCGAGGTGGAATATAAACGAACCTCAGTGTGCGTTTGCAAAGCAAGTTTTTAAAAAGCTCCTGTTGTAGCATCTTGAGAGGGTTTTATCACAAGGCCTTTGTTTTTAATATGATTTATATCTTAGTCCATTTAGGAAAAAACACAAAGATGCATGTTGATTTGCAAAGCAATTCCATGCTGATTTGGGCTAATATAGCTGTATTTGACTGGATAGCAGGTAGTCAATTCTTTTGTTTGTTAAGTTTATAGGCTAGCAGATGCACTAACTTTTCAGCCTTATAGTTTATGGCCAGATCCCCAGCCGGTGTAAAAGAGCCTACCTTCTTTGGAGTCTGGGGAACTGTGTTGATTTACCCCAGCTGCGGGGTCTGGGCCTCATGCATTGCTGACATGGGATTTGAAATGAAGTCCGTGTTTCTCTAGATTTCTGGCCCAGAATAACAGACAGTATTTTCGCTTTAGAAAATGTGAATCCTAGAAGGTGCTGAGAGCTTTCCATTCCCGCTGAAGTTAATGGGACTCAACTACCCAGGAGGTCCCTGCTGTGATGTGTGGAAGAATAGAAGGAAATTCTGTTTGCTGTGTAAGGGAGGAAAGTGCTGCTTTGAGTAAAAGAGTAACTTCAAATGCAGCTCATTCCCAGTGTTGTCAGAAATGCGGTATAAGCACTGAAATGGGAATATGTCTGTGACTTTCATGATATATATGTAAAATTTAAATACTGGTGCTGTAGTAACCTCAGTTCATTAGTTAGGGCCAAATTCTGACTATAGTTACACCGGTGCAACCATGCTGATTCTCCCCCAGATTTCCCACTACTGGCACTCCACGCTGGCGGAGCAGTGCAGGTGCAGAATCAGGCTCGCTGAATGCCATTTCAGGTGTGTAACTGTGCGAGCAGAATTGGCTCCTCGGTTATTTGCTTTGGTTTGGTTTTGTTTTAACAAGAAATAATTGGCAAATGCAGCCTAATTCAAGGTCAAGGGGCTCAGATTTTCCTGAGAAGCCAGACTTGAAGCAATGCAAAACGTAGGTGGGTAGCATATGTCTCTTTAAAAATATACTTTACACTGAGCCATGTCAATCTAGCGATTTTTAAACCAGGGAAGTGAAGTATTTGCCTTTAAAGCCCTAAGCCTTACTGATTTAATTCAATGCCTTTGATCATGTTTGTTGCAGGGGGGAGAAAAACCCCGTCTCTCCCTTTCTCTCCTTTAAATAACAGCACCTTTTAGCTGTCTCCTGCTCCCACTGTGCAGCACTGAATCCAGAAAGTCATTTTAAAATAAGGCCCAGACATCTGAAAGCTGAAACTGAGCAGACGCTGGTAATGTATTCACAGTCATGACACAGAGTGGCAGCATGTCATGAACTATATTCTCCGGGGACCAATGGGTCTGGGATATTGGCTTTAACCCACAAAGACTCCAGTCAGAGCGTAAATTCATCAGGCTTCCAATATTGCTCTTGGACTACTGAATAATTTACAGTTTCAGGGCCCAGCCAGGTTCAGGTCATTGGGGTTCATGGGTTAATAACAGGTTTGGTTTTTGTTGTCAGCAGCTGCCTTGATAACATATGAAAGAATCCTATTCTGTTGATTAGATTTTGAAATGGATCAATTTTTAATCAGCAGAACATCTGACTCACTCAATAAGAGTAGCATTGTGGAGACAGGATGGAGGTTCTCTTTATTTACAGGATTGTTTGTTTTTAGTAATACGCAAATACTCGGCATGGCCGCGGCTCTCCCTCCTCCCCAAAATAGACTGGCTGGATTTATCGTCAGACTTGAATCATATATTTGATTCATCGACTGATTAGTTAGTAAATCCATGGGTCTGTTTAAGAGATAAGAGTACGCGCTAACGGTTTGATTTAGTTATCCATTGTTATTGATGGAAAAACATTTACTTACTAACGAGGAAATTTTGCTTGATGGAATAATGAAAAAAATGCCAATAGAATGGTGTTTGGGGGGACATCGGCAAGCTGGTAACGGGGTTCTGAAAAAGCCCCCTCCACTTGGATTGGGAAACTCCACTAGAAACCTTGATGCAACAACAGGGATGCTGTTAGTCTGGTTGCAACCATCGGGTGGGCAGAGCATCAGACGGTATTTCAAAGTCTGCCACGTGTTGAGAAGCCAAGATCTAGCCCTGGTCTTTATCCAATTAGTGTGCTAACCCTGGCACAGAAACTGCTGTGTCTTTGCTCCCATTCATGCAACTAAACCAGCCGCATGGAGGTGTTGTACGTACAATGTCCTTGTTCTGCAACATGGTAAAATCACTGCTGTGTCTTCCAGGGCAGATGGGCTTGTGTCCCCAAATCACGCTAAGGCCTCGGGGACGCTTGTTTCATTGCAAAGAGCAGATACAATTTTAAATGTTGTTCAAGCCCATCTACACCTCGGTCTCCAGGGCTGTCCGTGTGACGGCGTGGTCCCGTCTGCTTAGAAAGGACTATCGCTGCTGTGTCCGCACTATTATTTTCTTGCCCTACCAAACGGCAGTGCCAGGAAAGTGTCCGGTGGATCCACACATGTGGCTTGTGTTTATTGCTCACTGATTGTATTTGACGCGAGGACGAGACAACGTTCCGGATTTCACCAGCTTCAGGGTCTCTTCCAATAACATCTGATGGGTTTTGCTGCCACTAGGTGACCCCCCGCAATGTTCATGAAATGTAAACCCCCCCCCCCCCCCCCAGCCCTGCCCCACTTCTGTCTTCGTGTGGTGTGGGACAGCTTCTTTGGGAAATATACATCAAACGGAGAAGGGGTGGGAATTTCTGGTGATAGAAGATCATGGGGTTTCTCTCGGGTGAATCTGAGGCTTGTGTGCAATTCCATGTGGAGGGAGCTGCATGGGTGGGATCAGTGGATTTCTTGGTGGCGGGGGCGGGGTGGGGATTCCACATTCTCTCTACCCCCTGGGGAGAGGACAGAAAGCACTGCACGAGGCAGATGCTAGTCACGTTGTTGAAGCTGTTCTCAGGCTACGATGCAAGACTCTGTATAAGAACCCGAATGGGACAAGACTCTCCAAGCCCCCTGTTTGTGTTGTATTGTCAGGGGGTGGCTTCCTTCTCCAAATGACTTTGACGGTTGGATCTGCTGGTAAACTGTTGGGGCCAGGAGCTCTCTGCTCATTCACACCCGCTGAGCGTCTAGCCCCAAACACCCATGATTCTCTCAGATCTGTTGGCTGTCTTCAATATTGCTGAGCACAAGATATTGCTGACCTGCCTTGCGCAGATGGACAGGGTCACTCTTGGGTGTCTTTGCTCCTCTCTTCCTAAGAAAACTTTTTTTTTATGAGCAGCTTATAATTTCCCCATATTTATTTGTTGTTGGCAATAATTTGCCGACTATTTTCCATGAGTAGTTGTTGGGCTATAGATCGTTTGTGAGAGGTGTTGCTATTAAAAACACATGCAGTGCTGGTTAGATTTGATTGGCTACATAGGTTACATGGCGATTGTTTCTGTTCCCCATGGGATGAGCACAACACCTAGATTATGTGTTCACTTTTATACAGTTCAGAATTCGCACTCGCTGACTATCAGCTGATTCCACAAACGTTCCCACTAAACACATGTGGCCTGTTTGTAGAAAGTGATCACACAAGGAGCACCAACCCTACGGAAAGCAGTTTAGGGTCAGAGCCTCAGCCAATGTATAAATGACAGAAGCACCGTGCTGATTAACGTCAGCTGAGGCTCTGGCCTTAATTTTTAAATTCAATTGAAGACTGGCAACTAATTCTTCCAGCCATAATGGTAATGGTGGCTCTGTGTTTAGCTGGTCAGAGCATTAAAGTCAAGGGGAGCTTTTCCATTGACATCAAGTCCATAATGTAACAGGGACGGGTCTTTAGACCAGTTCTGTGCATGAGCAAAGGCAAAGTTTCAGACGGGAATAGCTTGCCCAATTCCGTTGTTATTTTTAATATTAAAGGAGCCAAGTTTTCTTAATACATTAGAAATATCTATTTGGGGGGTGGGAGAGGGATTGTGCTGTTCACGTTTTAAGAGCAAAAAGGCAACTGAAAGCATCACTTCATCCTTGCATCCTAACAGCCACAGACATTCCTTTTGTAAAGACAATGAGCAACCACAAAGTAATCTTTAATACAGCAGCGCTGACAGACCAGTTGGGAAGGCCTTTTGCTGGCAGATATTGATAATAAGAAGCCAGTCTGAATGGTAATTTGCATAGTTTTGCCCTCCGTGCATTGTAATTTTACTTTTAAAACTCATTGCCTTCTGACAATCTCCTTACCCTAAACAAATATTTTCCCTCTCACATGGATCAATTAAGATTACAGTTACAGAGGGGCTTGCTGTTGGCCATATCTTCCGCAGTGGTGTTTTTAACATTTGCATCTTATTTAAAAATGCTTGCGAGTGTTCACTTCCCCTGAATATGGGAGAATATGCAGAAGTGGGTCTCAGAACTGGCTCCAGATGTGTGGAATATACAGCAGCACAGCCATCATGCAACCTGTTCGACCACTTCTTCCGAACGGGATTTCAACCTGACACTTTTCTTAGCGAGTGCTTTAAAACCACAACAGCCAAACGGAACGGGCTTCTGGCTATTATGGAAATAGGAAGCAGCAAGCGCTCTCAGGGAATGAATGGCCTAATTTAATTACTGCTTTAATGTATTTTAATGCTTACTATTTATATTTTTGGTAACTTGATTACATGGCATTTTAAACACCTGTGAATGTTTTTTAAACCCCCCTGTGCAATGGGTTGTTTTCAGTGTCCTGAAAAATTCGACTACCAGCATGAATATGAACGTTCCTGTGAAATCTCCTGTGCTTCAGTCACCTTGTGTAATGAAGGTAGGAAAGCCTTGTGACATGGAAACCGAGACGGTAACTGACTTGCAGTGGGTCACACAATAGGGGTGTGATCTGCAAGGACTCAAGAACTCACTAGCAGGGCCTTTGCATGATCTAGCTACATGTCTGCAACAGACTTGAGAACAGAAGTCACTGTGCAACCTTGGTGATGGCACTGGGCTGGGATTCAGAAGACTTGGGTTCTATTCCAGGCTGTGCCACTGACTCACTGTGTGACACTGGTCACCTCGCGGCTCCGTGACTCAGTTTCCCCATCTGTGAAAAGGGGACAATAATACTGACCTTCCTCTGTAACCTGCGTTGAGAGCCACCGATGAAGAGCTAAGCCTCCTTGTTATTTCATTAATTTTCTTGGCATTTCTGTGGCACTCATCACTGTATCATTGGAGTGCTGGGACCCTGCAATGCAACCTCCCGATCTCAGCTGCTTCCCAGTGACTTGGAGCAAGCCGCATAGGGGCCTGACCTGGCGCTGCTGCTGCCTAAGCTGCAGATAGACAGGGGGCCTCACCACTCAGCGCTGCCACCCTGCCGGCTTCCACAGCACGGCATTCCCTGGGCACGAATACACACAGGAGCTCACCAGGCCCTAGCATATTTCCTCCGCCTCTGTTGAGCTTTCCCACTTGTGCTTTATAGCCAGAAAGCCAAGGGGAAGGCTGCCTTGCAGCTGGGGCATAGCGTCCTCCTGTGGGGGAGCAGGTGTGCAGCTCGGGATCCTTCCTGGGCCTCAGGGAGAACATTAACAAGTATCTTTAGTGAAGACTGCAGGGCCAGGCAAATAATCTCAGCAGCACAGAAGGAAAACGCCACCCCCATCTCCCCACACTTATTTTTAAAGAGAAATCGTAATTGGTCTCGGCCTTTATGCACACGATAGAGCCTGTTTTTGTGTCTTTTGGGCTCCAGTGATCCATGCTTCAGTGATTTCTAAAATGTACATTCTCCAGAACGGTACCTGCTGTTCTGGGCAGAACTGCTGAGCTTTTCTCCGCTGAATTCAGCCAGCAAGTTCCTTGGTCTCTGTGTCATGCAGGGCTATAACCGCTGCTGATTGTATCTGCGTTACGATGGCTGTGTCTGGAGCAGGCTCACTCCAAAAATATATATATGGTAAGAGAACAGGAGAAGGAGAATGTCTTCCTGGAGCTGCCCCGAGGAACATGAGTGCCTTCCCCAGTCTGCTAGGGTTCTATAAAGAATTCCAGATGGGATTGGGGTAAATACTAGCCGTTCTCCTTGGTGGAACGTGCTGTCAAGGATCATCTTTGCGTTTAAAAGGAAATCGACATGGCAATAGAAGGCGCTTTGTAAACGTAAAGCACTGTCTGCAGGGCCGAAGCACTTAATGGACAGGTGAATTAAGCATCACTGCTACAACCCTATGAAGAAGGGAGTATTATTATCCCCTTTGTACTTGGGGAAACTGAGGCATGAGGCAGGTAAATGACTTGCCACGGGTCACTTAATAAGGGCCTGCAGATCACATCACCGCTCGGTTTCCCTGGCTGTCACATGGGGACAATACAAGAGTTGCTTACCTGACGTGGGTGTCATGAGGGCTAATTAATCTTTGTAAAGTGCTTTGAGATCCTTGGATAAGAGGTGCAGCGTAAGAGTGAATTCTTACAGTGCTTTGTTTATAAATGGTTAGCCACCGTCTGTTAGTCCCAGGGGTGAAGCTGTTGCCCCTGCACACTGAAGGCAGATAACACCGGACAATACGTTCTGATGTGTCTAGTGGAGTGTTAGACCAAAGCAGTGGTTTGGGAAAAATTTGCAGTAGGCTAAGCGGAAAGCTCCAGTATAGAGCAATATAGTGCCCAATGTTATTACAGTAACATAAGCCCAAGGGCTCTCTTATACAACCTGGAAGTAACACTGCAGGAAATAGGCAGTTTGCTAATAGCCACAGTAATAGCTTATAGACTCTTGCTCCTGTCAGCAGGAATGGACGATATATCAGTTTCTGTTAAAAACATTAGCAGCATCAGAAGGTTAAATATGCATATTATATCATCCCTGGCGGTTTTATTTTCACGAGAGCAATGGATGGCATAAGTTCATGACTTTAAAATTAAGTTTATTTCAGTGATGGAAAATGTGCTTACCTCCTCGACGTCTCCTAGTTATTTTCTGAGATTAGTTAAAAGGAAAAACATTTTTGTAAAGAGGAGAGGGCTGGCTGCCCTGATTTTTAGTAACGAGTGCTTAGGAAGTATTGATTGAGATAATCAGCATTTAGTGTCTTTTGTAATTTAATGAGGAACTGTCCAGTTTATGCTTCATAAAGGCAGTTGGCGGCTCTGTGGCTGTAAGGAACTTTGCAGGTGCTGGTGAATGGGAGAGCTTTCAAAATGAAGAATCCAATTGTAGGTGTTTCAAGGGGAAAGTACCAATCAGGTGCCTTCCTCAGCCTGCCATACAGACATAATCCACATGTGGTGGAGAGTCCAAACTCAGGCAGCTGTGGGGTCCTGCTTTATTCACTAAGGAAACAATGAGTGAAGATCAGCTCCAACTTTCTCTGATCCTATGATTCCTCCCTCAGGACTGCTCAGCCCACACCCTTGATCCTCTTTCCCCCAGGAAATCTCGCACTTCTTTTATAGCCAGATGGGTAATGAGTTACCTGCCTCAGAGTTCGCAGAAATTGTTTAGACCTCTTTTAGCAAGATAACATCCGTTAACAATGAATTCCAGGCAAATGCTGTCAGCTACTTAGGCCTGACCTACACTAAAAAGTTAGGTTGACCCAGCTACGTCACTTGAAGTGTAAAAAATCCACATCCCAAGAGCTATGTTTAAGCTGACCTAATCCCCAGTATAGCCAGCACTAGGTTGATGGAGGAATTCTTCTGTTGAAATAGCTACCACCTCTCAGGGCTGTAGATTACCTATGCTGATGGGAGAGCCCTTCTGTCCCCACACCAGCATACGCAATATCTACACTGAAGCGCTACAGCAGCAGCTGTCTGTAGCATTTCAAGTATAGACAAGCCCTTATTCATCTTATCCATCCTTCTCAAAGTTCAGGAGTGTGGCCAGCAGTGTGTTATCCCGTATTGTGAACCCCAAGCATTCAAAATTCATGAGTCAGCCCCCCCCCCCCCAAATCACATGGTTAGATTAAAAATCATGAGATTTAAAAAAAATACTCAAATGTTCATTCTTTGTGCTCTGGTTTCTGAGCCTTGAGCTCACACATGGGTCCCATTTTGAAGCTTTTCTGCGCGGCAATGAGGGCTAGACCCTTATTTTATTTGTACCGAAATCTGAAATGTTCACAATCACCTGACTCCAGGGGTTGGGACTTGAAGACGTAACACTGAATATTGTCAATTCTCATGATTTTATGGTGATTCTCGCAACGCTGGGTCTCAGTAGTGGGGGGCTCCCGCACAGCTCTGCCAAAGCAGGCACGGCTCCCTTGACTGCAGTGGACTCACTTCTGCTTATGCTAGCGTTGAATTTGGCTCTACATGTACACTTAGACCTGGAGTGGCTGGTGTTTTGTTGCCTAGGCTGAAAAACATTCCCTGCCCCCCAAAGGCACATGCAAACCACACCACTCCTCTCCCCCAAACCGGAGTTTGGCACCCCTGCATGTTGGCATCCATGGCAGCCGCCTCGGTCGCTCACTGCTGCTTAGGCCTAACTTCTCAGAAGCAGCCCCTGATTTTTGAGGCCTTCGCTTTTGCATGCCCAGCTTGTCCCACTAGTGCCTGGTTTTATTGCAGGGTATTAAACGCTTGCAATCCAGTCGCAGCCAAAGGGACGCTGGGACATCCCCACACCTTGCTGGATTCTCTTGTTTTCAGGTCTTATGCTGCGGCCGTCCCCATGGTATCTGAGCGCCTGGTGTTTGATTGGGCTTTTAATAGCCAAATTCATTCCTGGTATAACTCCACTGCAGGTCCCCAAGCCCTTTCTAGGCAGACAGGCTTCGAAACGCAAGCAGACCGGTACGGCCTACTGGTGTAAATAGGCCAAAGTTGCTGTTTCCAAACTAGTTCTGCTTTTAGGCATGTTGTACCCACACCCCTTGCCTGTTGCTTTTCCTCCCTCCGTGCCCAATAAAAGGAGACTTTGATGATCTGACTGGGGGTTTGACCCAACATGTCATCAGATGCTATATGAAAGGCTCGCACTTAGGCAGAGCCTTTTTGAAGTGCTGCTTGTTGCCGAAAAGCAGTCATTTGAGAAGGGGCAATCTTCTTCTTCCCGTGAGTCAGCCCACTGATTTCACTGGGAATACTCAGAACCCCTGCAAGCCTCTCTGGGGTCACCTTAAAGCACAAACTACTGTGACGTGGCTACAGAAATGCAATCTTTACGTGGGCCTTTCGGGCTTGTCTCTTCTGACTAGCTGAGTGCTGCAGCCTTGCCCCAGGGCTCCGTTTCGTAGGGATCTGCTCTAGTCTTGGTGGTCACTGTGAGTGCGTTTGTAGAAGGTCTGGGAATAAAAATTGGCTTTGATTACCCAGGCGTTTGAAGCTCTAGTTGATCAGTGTTCATAGTCGTGTATCTTTTCTAAGCAGCATTTTGCAGGACCAGAAACTCTAGTGAAAGGTTGCAAATCCATCTGCAGCTAACTTCTATTACAAACCTCAGTTTTCAGTTGCTCTTAACTTTCTCCGAAGCTCTTTGAAGGTTTGAGAACAATACACTTATCAGATTTGGAGTTAGTTGACTTGGGGCAATAGACATTTAACTCAAAAAATAGCTGCGTATGAGAACTTGAAGCTTTGCACCCTCCAGTTAATTCTGATTGTTATTAAAGGATTCCTGTTTAGCTCTATTCACAGTTTTATTTTCTAATTAATTTGTTTGATTTGTTTCGTTCATTTCATTTCTCCATACCAGCTGTGGCATTGTGAAACTTATCAGCTCTCAAAATTGCTTTTGTGAAAAATAGCATTTTCTCATTCCCTGCTCTGCTTCCTGCTTGAGTCAACAGTGCTGACTTTGGTGACCAAAGTAAGTTTTTACTACTTCTGTCAATCCTGCAGCTCCTACACAGAGAGCTAAGTTCTGTTTTGGATCATGCATCATCACAGAGTTATTAACTAAATTCCAGTGGCGGGGCCGGATTTCATGGTCTGTTGTATATTTGCAACCCGTTAAAGCTCAGGGGGTCTCTCGGTTGTAGCTGAAGGTTATTTCTGGCCTGTAAATTCTTACAGCTTGACCTGGAGAGCTCATGTTGAGGTCTCAAGACTGGCAGCTAACAAACAGGTCGTTTTACTTGTAAAGTTAGCTAAATTCAGTCTAGAGTTATTGAGAACAATAAGCATGGAGGGTGGTTTTTTTTTTTTTCTTAAGTCACACTTCAGAGTAGAAGCCCATTTTGATTTGCAGTATCCTACAGTATTTGCGTGGAATAGCTGCACTCAAAAAGATGGTTCAGAAAGGCCTTCAACTTCATGAGAGAGACAAATGGAAAGCATGTTGTGTATAGTCAATTTCACAGTTTCCCCTTTACAATCAGTCACTTCCTTGTTGAAAAGGCTCTTGTAAACCTCAACAGGCGAGTAGAAAAACCCTTCCATTTTTAGAAAGTTCGTTATTTTAAGAGCCAGCCGTATTATTTAAAGGGGTCTCTCTGTAATTTTTTTTTAAAGTTTGTCAATTTAAAAAACAATTCCAGTTGCTAGTGTCCCTTTTAAACAATAAATCTGACTAAAAAGCACACCCTGGTGGGGGACTCCTGGCTCTATGGGCAGTTAGTTATAGCCGTGCCAAAGCTTTTATCTGTGTTATGCTGGTTTGTATCTGAAATTTCCAAGCAACTGTGCAAATCCTGCACTCCCCCACAGTGCGTATTACTCCGCGGGCAATGGAACAGTGCAAGAATCAGGGTGTTGGGGCTTCAGACATGGCTATGTAATATCCTCTCTGTGTAATGTCTTGTTAGTAGTATCAGAGCTGGATTTCAGAATTTCAGGGCAATCCCAGGAAATGGTCTTGCATCATGGGCTCGGTTTTCCCCTTTAGAGTAAGATGTCACACCCCTCTTCTGCTCATGTCAGCTGCAGTCATGTGGATAATTCCCTGTGTGCCACTTCGAAAAGCATCTTCCGGCCAAGGCTGGCTGTAACTCCTTGGGGCCTGATCCTGAGGGATTCTGAGCACTTCCCCCCCCCATTGACTTCGCTGGGACACCCGGACGCTCAGCAGCTCTCTCTTTGGATCAGGGCAGTGCAGAGAACTAATAGGCAATCTGAGGGGCTGAGATTTTTTACTGATATAACTGAAGAGGGGCTTTTGAGTGACAAAGACTTGATAGTGGATAATCCCAGCCTGCTGCTTCTAAAAGCGATAAAAAAGCAGGAGCATTGGTTGCTGAGTTTGCCTGGAGCTGGCTGGGCTCAGTTGCGCTTGTTAATGTTGCCTGATGCACAGCATGGAAAAGTTTTGGCTGCTGAATCTTTTACAAAGAGCCCAGACAATTTGCTAGAGAAATCACCGGCCCTCCAAGTTTTGCCATTCGTGGGCAATGCCACCTCAGAGTTGTGTTGTTTGCTTCCCTTCTTCTTTGCCGATTTCTCATTGAAAGCTCCCCCACCCCCACCTCCTTCTTTTAAAGCAACTACAATTGATAATTTAGCTTTGGATAAAGCAACCTGAGAGCTTTTATTTCTCAGAGGCCAAACATTGATGTTGTGTGAAATGGGGGCTTTGAGAAGCCTTTGTATGGAACTTAGCTTCCTGAAAAATTTATTTACTGCGACTGTGATCTGCAGGAGTGAATTGATGTTTATCTATAGTAATTCTTGCCAGGAAAAAAAATGCATAACTGCACTTTCTTTGGAAGCCTTGAAGGGGCTTTTAAATAAGTGTCTAATAGTAGGCTCTCAATAGCACACAGCCAGCTTGATAGACAGTATACAGTATATTATTACCTATAAGCAGGCTAATCTTTTTCTCCTGTTTTGGAGAATGTTTTATAACCTTATGGCCAAAGAATTCATGATCGCCAGGTATTTGAAGCTAAGCAGAATTATACCGGCTGTTACTGCTGTGAGATCGATAATACTGGGAAACGCGCAAGGCACTGAACTACCTTTTTGTAGTGTGGATCCTGACATTAGCAGCTCCATCGCTTTCCTGGGGTTGGGCAGATCTGCATCTAGCTTGCATGGGGGCCCAGAGCAGGAAACAATTGGATGCTTTCTTCCCAGCATGTGCGTATCCCTTTGCTGTCCGTGAATCTGACGGTGATGGAAACCCAGCCCCCCCTTATGACCACCAGCGCTCCTATTGCAGTCACATGTGTGGATGAGGGGTTGTTTGAAAGCTGTAATTGGGTGCATCTGGGTCTCAGCACCACCTTTATTTCATTCTTCTCTCCATCTAATCTCCATCGCAGGCGGGCAAAGCCGTCAGCAAACCATAGAGCTCAGGTACCTGGGAAAAGGCGCATTAGACAGACTGCATGCGTACCGTACTTCCATTGTTCCAGCTGCCACTCTGAAGAGGCACCGGTGTCCCCAGGCGACCTTCAGCCTTAGTTGCAGAAGGTTTGTGAGACAATCATGAAATTTATTGTTGGACAAGCCGGCAACGTCCCGGGCTGCTTGCATCTCTCTACTCCCTCTGGCACAGCCCTCTTGTGGCGTGTGGGGATTTACGCATCCTCCCGACTCTCCCTGTGGCCAGGCGAACCAGGGTTCCCCTGACCCGCATCACCCAAAAACCTCACTGATCCAACATGAAATCATGTTCTTCCTCTTCGTCCCTGAGGTGGGTTACTGGCCCTGAGAACCGCCTGACCTCTGCTGGGTGGGAAGGAAGGACCCCCATTCCATTTGGGTAATCCAAGTTGGACTTTGTATCCTAATGGTACCGTGTGACGGTGGTGTAGAGATAATCACCCCTCCGAATCCACTACATTTCAGCAGGGGCAGCTGGAGCCTGCAAATGATCATGAATAAATGTCCTTCCGAGCTAAGGGCCTGATCCTGCGAGGTGCTGAGCACCCTCACCCGCCATTGACTTCAGTGTGGGCTGAAGTTTCTCGGCAATTAGCGGCTTCCAGGGCTAAGGATCCTGTTTCCAGAACATTGAAGCAAAGAGGCAGTGGTAGCGATGGGCCGTGTGGCCTGTTCAGCATGGGGCATCGCTCTTCCACACACGCCACCTACGAGCCAGCTCTCCGCCAGGCCCTGGGAGAGCCCAGGCTCCTCCCCATTTGGGTGCAGTGAACACGACGGGGGTGCATGCCAGGCGTGTGCCTTGGCCTTAGACGGAGGTTCTCTGATTGCCGTGCCTGGCCAGGCCAGAGCGAAAAGAAAAGGCCAAGGTTTTCACCGATGGGAACTGCTGGCTGCCCAGTGCTCTGAGCCAGGTGCCCAGTGCTCTGGGCTATGGGGCCTTGCCTCCATTGTGGAAAATCATGGGCATGATGTTTTCCATGACCCTCTCTGAGCTTCTCGTTTGCTCGTGCTATATTGTCTCCTTATATACCGGTAGCTCTGCCCGGGAGTCAGGGGATCGATAGATGGTTGAGATAAGTGGCTTTGCAAAAACCAATTTTGCAGAAGTGTCAGCGGAGCGGCTCCGTAGCCCCACCCTGCGTTCGAGCCACAGTCTACGTAGCACAATAGGAACTGGAACACTCTGCATCTCTAAAGCACTCTGCAAGCATTCATTCCTCCACAGAACATCCCCGGGGAGCAAGCTTTGGTAGCCGCCTCTGACCGCCAGGCAAACGGCGGCAAAGAGAGGTGAAAGTGACTTGTCCGAGACCACTCAGCAAGTCCGTGTCAGAGCTGGGGTTAGGACTCGGCATTTCCAGTCCTGCGCTTGGTTCCCTGTGGGGCTGGCCTGACATTTAGACCATTAGTTAGGGGATGTCAAAGACAGCTGAAGCCTTCCCCTTTCCCCATGTGCTTTGTCAGTAGCTCCTCGGCCTTGCCTTTCATTCTTTTGTACGTTTTCAATGCATGCAGAGGCGGGAGAAGTAACTGTAACTAACTGCATTGAAGCTTCAGATAATGGCAAAGATTAATTTTGCTAGAACTAAACTTTTGTTGATTTTCCCCATTGCCTGGCAATTTTATGTTGGTGTTCGGTGTCAGAACAGATAACGGCAGCACACCGTGCCGCAGAGTTCATGAAATCAGCAGAGACAACCACAAAAACTGAGCAAGCGAGATAGTTAGCTATTAAGAGCTGTTTGTTGGGCCTGCTTCAGGTTGGGAATAGGAAAACTGTGGAGTTTATTTTAACGTTAAGGCATCCCAGCGGATTTGTTCATTTCGCTTCCCAAAAGCAACACGTTAATCTGTTTGAAAAGGAGGATGGAAATGTTTGTTGCCTTGCACGGAGCATCACTCGGAGCGGGAGTCCCACGGGAGACGAGCTGCTCTCCCCACCTTTTTAGTTTAATTTGTTAACTCGTTAGTCACCGGTTTTGATGGCAGCATCAAAATGAGCTGTAGGACTGAGTTTATCTGAGTGCCCCACAATCTTCAATGTATTTATCCTCACAACAGCCGAATAAGTAAATCGGTGGTATTATCTGCGGCACAGAGAGACGTAGGGAGTATAGCAGGGAATTGAACTTTGGTCTCCCAAGTTCCAGGCTGGTAAATTAGCCACTTTACAGAGAAGCTGTCTCTCTCTCTGTCTCTCTCTCTCCTCCCGTTGACTTCAGTGTGTTTAAGGAATATGCCCACAGGCTTTCTTGTGTGTCATTAACCATTATTAATTGGTCTTTTGTCAATCGTGAAGACCCATGTTCTCCCCGCCCTCCCCCTTCTCCTTTTAAAATAAAATTCTAACAGGCTTGGGCCAGACTCTGCTCTATTACTGTAAAATGGTGTAAATCTGGCGTGATGATGTAACGTTAAAGGAGTCACTCTGATTATGCCACTGTGTAACGCAGGACAGAGTCCGATCCCCTGAACGGATCTGTGGACCAAACCTTGAAGTCCTTGTTTAGTTCACAGTCACTTCTTTCTCAGGCAGATCCCCCAGTGGCTTCAATGCCCGAGTAAAGATTATGTGAAATCCAAGCCTCTGGCTTTGTCCTCATGTTTAGAGCTGGGGTTAGGAAACAGGACTCCTGGGTTCCAGGCTCAGCACTGACACTGATTCATTGTGTGACTTCAGGCAAATCACCTTGACCAGATTTCCAGATCGCAGTTGTGCACATGGAGAAGTCTGGTCTTTGGCTGTAAAATGGAGCTGATACTTACCTAATGTGTGGGGATTCTCTGAGGTGTAAGAGACCTTTATCAGGGGCTTTGAGCTCCTTGGAGGACATTGAACTGTCACGTGAAGAGCCAGCCATATGCTCTGGTGGATGGACTTATCTCTCCTCTCCTGTAAACGCCCCACCACTCCCATTGCTCATGCTTCGAATGAACAGATCGTTGTGCAGGTTTCTCTTGACGTAGGGGATGATTATGAGGTTGTGAATATCGGAGCTTGAAATGGCCCAGGGAGGAGCACCCATGTAGGCTAGAACCAGGCCATGCTGTTTCCTGGTCATCCTCTCCAAAGGCTCCATTGAAAGGTTCCTTGTAATCCTGGGATAACCACCATTCATTTGTCAGGCTTTCCTCTCAGATATAGTCAACAGCTCGTTTGCTTGGAGGAAGAGTTCAGCAGGATCTCTGGGCTGGTCTGTAGAGCCTTTTCTGCTTATTCCAAGAGGGAATGGTGGGTTGATTTCTATAGCAGGAGGTCCTTTGTGAGGATCTGTATTGCCCCAGCGTTCTGGAATAGCTACTTTATTCTCAGCAGAGGAATGTGTGTGTTCCTGGGACTGTCTTGCACACGGGATAGATGGACTTTCCTGTGGGGCAGGGGAGGTAGAAGATCCTGTAAGAAGTTGGGATGGACTGACTTTGGTGGAGCGAGCCACCTTTTCTGACCCCACTCCTGGGATCTCCTTCCATAGAATCACAGAACTGGAAGGGACTTCAAGAGGTCATCTAGTCCAGTACTTTGCACTCATGGCAGGACTAAGTATTTCTAGACCATCCCTGACAGGTGTTTGTCCGGGTGTCCTCCCCAATTTTGGAGCCCATATCCTGCTCCCACACCAGCCTTTCCTCTCCCAATGAGGAGGTTCTAGCTGAAGATGAATGATCTGTCTCACTTTCTGAGGGCCGAGAACGTTCCCCCAGGTCTCTGGGTCATGGCAGGGTAAGTTCTTTGTGTGCAGAGGGAAGATCTCATGAGCAGACAGTAACAAAAACCTGCGTGTGGCAGTGTGAACTTTATACGGAGTCACTGAAAGGGCACCTGGCCAGCCGTGGTGAAGAAGCCCAGGGTTTGAGTTGGATCTGAAACTTGCTCACTGATGAGTGGACCTGGCCGTGGGGAAAGGTGAGTTACTGTCACACGGGACAAAAGACCATACTGTTCCACTGAACTAGACGGGGTTTCTGACCTCAGCCTTGGCTTTTAATGAGTGAGCTATTGGAAAAGGTCTGGGCACCATTGGCAGCCCTCCTGGAGTTGACTAGTGAGGTTTCCAGGAGCTGCAATAGCTGTGAGGTTACTATGAGACCCCCTAGGATGATAAAGGGTCTCTTGCTCGGCGCCGTAAGGATGACTGTCATTCTGTTCTGCACCTCGAATCTAGCTCCCTCTTGCTGCAGATAATTTGGGTGCTAATAGGGTAGAGTTTTTAGAGAGAGTGGCGTTCTCCAGCCAGAATGCCTTGCGAGCCCGGGAGGCACTTGGGAGACAGGGGAGGAGAGCGGAAGTCAAAGGAATGCCTGGTGGGAAGAACAAACGTCCCCCTAGATTGCAGGTTTTAGCGAATGATTGTGTATTATATATGTGTATGTCCCAGGCGGAGATGGCCTGGGGGGCAGAGTGGGGCCGGGCTGGAGCTGGGTGAGGGGTGGAGCTGGGGGTGGGTGTAGGGTGTGGAGCTGTGGCTGGGGGCAGATTGGGGCTGGGTGGTGCTCCCTCCTCGCCCCCCTGTAGGGGCTGATCTGGGCCCCGCCTTGTGCCCCCTGGAATGTTCCTCTGCTCCACAATTTGGGGACCGCTGATCTACAAGGAGCAGGGAGATCCCCGAGGGAAGCTGCAGAGTCCTGGGACAGGGAGGCTGGGGAGAAGCTGCTGGGAGGAAGCAGTGCAAGTGAAGCTGTTCAGAGCACAGTAGGGCCTGGCAGCAGAACTCCAGTGTAGCCCAAGGCGGGCAGAAGTATTATTATTGGGTATCTTTTTTGGCCTTTCAGTTGGACCTTTCCCTCCCCTGGGAGGGGCCTGAGCTTTTATGTGAGTTGGCCGGAGTGCCAGGCCACAGAACACCCTGATAGAGACTTGGGGTAAGACAGGCTGGGAAGGGGCATTGCTGGGCCCAGGAAGTGGCCGCTATGGGGCGCCAGAGAGGAGGCCACATCACGCCCTGACACGCGGGTGCGCTCTCAAGGTGAGGACCCACCCTTACAATGTACCACTGGTCTAAAATGCTCACTGCCACACAAAGGGCCATGGGGGCTCTGGTGACCACAGATGATCAGAACCTTGGTTTTAAACCTTGGCAAATGGGGTGGTGCCCTCTTTTGACTGTGGCATTATCTCAGTGTTTACTCAGCGGAAAGAGCACCACCACTTGAGTCCTTCACTCCCCTTCCTGCAGCTCCTTGGCATTCCTTGGAGACCTCCTGTCTGAACAGCTGCCCTGGCTGGCTTATGAGGCCTGGAAGGATCCCAGCGCAGGGCGATGGGTGGGATTTTCAGACGCGCCCGTGTGATTTAGGAGCACAAGTCCTGTGGGCTTCAGTCACTTTTGATCCTTCTGAAGATCCCACCAGGTACAGTTACCGGCCGGGGTGCAATGGGAATGGTTTGGGAAATCAGAGAGGTAAATGTGAAGCTGCCTAAAGGCAATAGGAAGTTAAACAAGCAGCACGTACTAGTGATAACGTATAGCTGGTCTTGGAGCCGATGGCTCTGCCAGCATTATGATGGCAGTATTTACCTAAGGATGAAGTGTTCTTGTACAATTTCTCCAACAGAGTAGGGCACAAGCCGGCTTTTCTTTAATCTGTGCCGTGAATTACTTATGGGTCCAACTATTTTTTCCCCCACTTGAGCAAACAAATGTATTGTGCGCCTGCAAAGAAAATCTTTTGTTTGTTCTGAGCTCCCGTCCGTCTCCCTGAGTTGATGACATGCCAGAAGGATCTCAGATGATTCACGTGCTTGGTGGTTTGGGTTCCCTGGTGGGCACCGGAGCCCAAGAGGAACTGGTAGGGCCAAATTGATCCTGGTGTAATACCATAGATGACTTTGTCCCAGTGCGCATAGTGATTTCCCCCCCAGCTCCCTTTTAGGCACTGAAATAAACTTTCTGCATCCTGGCAAGTGCTGATCCGTCCTTGAAGTGGGAGCAGGTTTGCAGCGATGCCCTATCACCTATCTTTGTGTTTCATTCTAACATCTTTGGGGGAAATTCTGCTTCACCTCCTTCACTGGGACTCCCGTGTGACGAATGCTTCACGTTTAGGGCTCAGTCGTGCTTCACCCGCAGTCAGGAGTAAAGGGGAGCATGGTTCTTGCATGGGCTACCAGCGCCACTGATTGGCATGTGTGTGTGGCGGAGGAGCCGCTACTACTTGTTCTTCTGCTCAGGTGGGTCGGCAGAGCCTGGAGTCCACGCCAGCGCAGCTGAGCCAGTGAAGGGAGACACAACCCACTCCAGGTGTAGGGCTGATGCAGCGGATTTCTGCACTAAAACAATTAGGCTCTGCCCTTTACTCAGGACTCATGGTACTTCCATGATCCAGCCCATAATAAATATCTGTAAAATGCCTGGATCCCCTTCGAGGGCGGGGATGGTTGAAAGGAGAAGTGCTATTGAAATGAATGAACTTTCCCATGCCTTCCTGAAGGTGTGTGTGCAATATGAGCTTTGGTACCCAGCACACACCGGGGAAAAACCTCCATCCCAGGACAAAGGGGGTCGGTGCTAATTACCCACCCAGAGGTCTTGTGTGCAGTAAAGGTGTTTTGAGAAGCAGATGTAAAGGGAGTGTCTTCCCCGGAGGCAGCGTCAGTTTTGAGCTTAGTTGTGAATAGGTACATACCTACAGCTGTCTTGTGTACTTGTCAGAAGAAGACAGGCAGCTGCCTGTTTTTCGGATCTCTTGTTATAATTAAAAGGGGGGTGATAATATTCACTGCTGACTTACGTTTGTAATAGAAAAACATGGTATTGTGTTACGGTCTTTTAAGACATGGATGAGTATAGATGTTTGTGGCGGCTATATTGTGATCTACTGTTTGAATTTCTGAACTATGTTTTTGCTTCTTTCCTGGTTCATTTAAGGGCTTCATTCGGCAGCTAGACTGAATTCCCAGCCAAACCAATGGGAGTTTCAGCATGGGACAGGTTGTATGATACGGCAAAAAACAAAACCCCACACTCAATTTTTTCTTTAATGTTGTGCAAGCTGAAAAGTGAATAATCATAACACTTATGTAGTGCCCCTTACCCAAGAATCTCCGAATGTATTACAGTATTGGCAATGTCAAATGTTCAATAATCAGGAGTTGGGGGGGCCCCCACTCCCAAAGTCATGAGATTGGCATAAAAATCATGAGATCATTATTTTTTTTTAAATTTTGCCTTCTGTTTTTTGAGCCTTTAGGGACCAGATTTTTCAGTTTTTCTCTGCAGCCAGCAGTGCTAAAAACTGACTTTCTAAAAAGAAAAGTTGAGATGCTCACATAATTACATGATTCCAGGAGCTGAAGTGTTAAGAAAAACACCAGATATTGTGACACTCATGCTAAAACATTGGTGCACATTAATGCATTGAGCCTCTCTACTCCTATGGCAGGCAGTTAGGTAGGTGGCATTGTCCCTGTTTTACAAATGGTGAGCCAGATCTGCAGTGGATATAAATCCGTATAGTTCCTGGAGCTGCTCCAAGCAACAGCAGCCGAGGATCTGGCTTGCTCGTAGTGAGGGTCAGGGAAGTTAAGTCACCTGCATGAGATTCCAGAAGGAGTCCTTAACACAGCTGAGAAGAGGACCCAGGAATCCTCCTCCCAGTCTTCTGCTCCAACCATTACACACATGGGTCCTGGTTCATCTCTCACCTGCATTGGTGAAAATCAGGATGAACTCCATTGAAATGGCTGGAGTTACACTGGTATGACCCAAGGCCCTGGCCCGTCTCTCTTTTCCATCCAAGGCATTTGAATGTACCCTTCCCCCAGCCCTTGGTTGAACATCTTACTGTTTTCAAGAGCTCTACAGTAACTAGCAATCTCAAATTTCCAGAAATCAGCATTTGCAGCCTAGAGATATCGCGTGTGTTTGCTGGTATTGATTCTTCCATGTGTTCTTTGGCATAATGTCAGATTTTTTGGGTTAGATTTTTCCAGACTTTCTGCTGGGAGTTGATCCTAAAAGAATTCCTTTTTTCTTGAGCGTTCTCTGTTCCATCTTGACTCCTTCGACCCTGCTTGCCTTCCTCCCGCTGCACGTCTTTAGAGGACAAGGGGAAATGTGTTTTTATTTCTTTTCCTCCTGAGAGAACAACTCACTAGAGGCTGTAGACGACATTTTGCATGTTGCACTCACAGCTGAATAGCCTCAATGCACAATGCAAAGTCACCTTCTACCTTATACACAACCCTGTTTTTCCCCCCCCCCACGTTCTTCCAAACCAGCGCTTTGCAGTTGAATTTAATTGTGTCAGTTGGATTTGATAAAAATATTAAGATCAAAACCTCATGAGAAAGATTCAGGGCCAGATTTTCAATTGAGCTCTCATTTAAGCATCTAAGGGCATGTCTACACCGTGGGGTAATGTGCACTCTGGGGGTGTGATTTCTAAAGCACACAATGTATTGCACACGAACTGGTCCGTGTAGGCCTTGCGGGTGCGCACTAAAATTTCCCTAGTGTGCTTTAACATAATACTGTTTCAAACAGCACTATGTGAACATGCACTAGGGAACATTTAATGAGCACCATCAGGGTCTATACGGACCAGTTAGTGTGCAACACGTTTGTGCGTGTTAGAAATCCACTCCTGCCCCCATGGAGTGCCTTGCCATGCCTTCAGATCACCCTGAAGTGAAGGGATCAGATTTTTCCAAAGTGCTCTGCAGCCAACTGCACCCAGAGAGAGAAACGGCGAATGTCCCCGCACCATTGAGGATGATGGGAGCTGTTAGGTGGTGGGCACTTCAAATAATCTGACAATAGGCCCCAGTGCTATAAAGTGATGAATGCATCTGGTGAGTCATTAATTCAGCTCAGTGGAAGGTGCTTAGCACCTTGCAAGCTCAGACGCAGGCCTGCTCTACACACTGTTTCAGTTAGCGTTGCTATTCTTGTTATCGCCTAGTTAGACCCATACAGCCCCTAGCACAGACGCCTTTATATGGTATAAAGGTTCCGTCTACCAGTATAGCTTATCTCCCTTCCTGGAAGGGAATCAACTGTATTTGCCTAAACACGTTTAACTGCCTCCACACTAGGCTGTAGTACTGAGTGAAAGTGGTACAACTGTTGTGGGTAGTCTAGGCCTGAGAGTTGGATCATGATGTCTTTTTGTTCCGTGTTTGCACAGCGCCTAGCACGTGGAGTCCTGGTTGACGATTGGGGCTCCTAGATACAGCAGAAGTATCAATCAGAATGTTAGAGTGTTGTCCTGTGTTTCCTTTTATTGGCGGTCAACCTGCTGTTCTGTGTGATGCTTCTACCCCTTGTGGAGAAGGGCGCTGCCCTTAACGGGCTTGGGGGGGGGGGTCTAGGAAAGTGAATTCCATTGTGGATGAGAGTGACAGTGATTTCCCCTGGCTCCTGTATGGGCTGCTTTCAGCGCTTTTGATAAGTGGAGGTGATAGGCGATGCCTATTGATTTCTCCGCTTTCTGCCGTGAGGCAGCTTGTCCTGAAAGCCAGTGACTCAGCACAGCAGAAATACTTCCAAATTCAGGGAGGCGTCGGGGCTAGAAGGCAAAGGCAACAGGCCAAGAACTTGGAGCAGCACGTCAGCTGGTCACACTATGGGCTGCTGCTGTTTGGGCTCCATCCTCTGGAGCTGTCAGCAGAACACACTGATTTACACTGCTGGGAATCTGACCTGCTGTGGATTATTCTGTGTAGTCTCAGTAGAGTCTGAAGGGGGCTTTAAAGAGATGGAGCCCGACCCCGCTTTTAGTTTTATCAGCATCAGTCTGCAGTAATACTGCTGAGGTCAGGCGAGTTACTCTGGTTGTGCACTGGTGTAACTGAGATTAGTGACTGGTCCATAAGAGCACAAGGACCTTGTGAGATCTCAGCATCCCAGTGAAGCGTGAGGGAGGGGATGCCAGGAGATACAAAGGGCCTGAGCAGTGACGTTCGCATGGGGCTTGTTTTCCCAACAGATTGGTGGTTTTTTTTTTTTTTTTTTAAACATATATCAGTGGCTGATTGTCTCCATGTCTTCAGGGGGTTGGGTGGAGAAGCAGATGTGGGGGGAAGGGCAATAAGGGTTGAGGGGCCTCCTGGAAGTAGGATCTATTAACAAAAACATGAAGGAGGACATGGTAGAGATGTAGCAGGAAGGCCAGGGTCAAGCCTTGAGTACATGCTGAGAGCCAGATCCTTGAGCCCATGTGCCCAGCCTAGCTCAGTGGAGATTTCCAGAGGGCCAGGGAGGTTGCGCCTCTTTGTGGGGCAGTGCGCATTGACGGACTGTCCCCCTGTCCTGTGGGCTCCGGATCTGTCACCAATGCAGCATATCTCTGCCCTCCTCCTTTCCAGAATGATACAAAGATAGTTGTTACCTCTCAGGCATCCTCAAGAAGAGGTTTGGGGGGGTGGGGAAGGGGGGGAGGAAGAACGGAAGGAAATCTTTTGCTTCATAGCTCTAATAGTTCTGCATTGATTTGTAGCACTGGGAGCTTTTCCAGTCACTGTGTTCTGAGGTGTAGGCATCTGTTGGTACAACAGGGCTACCAGCCAGCTAACCCAGGGCGTATTTCCCACCCAGTCCTGTAGCTTGATAAAGCTCCGTCACTCTCAGCTCCACCAGTCCCACTTACCTGATCATCTTTCCTGCACCCCTGGCTCTGTTGAAGGAATAAATGGTAAATAGCTCTGAAAAGCTGAATGTCTAGCAGAGATGGGCCTGAACTGCAAAATTCAGAACCAGAACTACACTGAAACTGTTCCACACTCCGCAGAGGTTGGGATTCAAGCCCGTCTGTCGAATCCAGACCATAGCACAGTCCTCAGCCATTCTCTGGTGTCGTGGGAACATTGGCACTGCCAGGCAGGATTTGGCTTGTCTAGTATCCTGCCTCTGCCCAGCAGCAGATGTTTGAGCAAGGTGCAAGGAACTCACAGTAGGCAGATTGTAGGATAATCTGCTCTCTTCCTACTCCCCAGTAGAGCTTAACTCCCGAAGCCTGAGGTTTAATATTCATTCCTTAATGTGTGAGCATTAACTGTAACAACTCTGGATACTCTTGATTTCCATCTCAATGTCTAGTACCTTTCCTGAATCTTACTAAATTCTTGGCCCCAGGGACATTCTGGGGCAGTGAGTTCCACCGTTTAATTATGTGCTGGGTGAAAAAATATTTCCATTTTGGTTTGGAATTTGCCACCTTTTAATTTCATTGACTTCTTGTTTTATGGGACAGGGAGAATGGTATTGCCTGATCTCCCTTCTCTAGACCCTTCAATATTTTATTGCCTTTTATGTCCCCTTTTATTCATAATTCATAATCATAATGCCAGCAAGTTAAAGAATGGATTGGATGACTGGGCTATAAGGTGGATAGAAAGCTGGCTAGAGCGTCGGGCTCAACAGATAGTGATCAACGGCTCGATGTCTAGTCAGCAGCCAGTATCAAGTGGAGTGCCTGAGGGGTCGGTCTTGGGGCCGGTTTTGTTCAACATCTTCATTAAGGATTTGGATGATGGGATGGATTGCACCCTCAGCAAGTTCATGGATGACACTAAGCTGGGGGGAGAGGTAGATACGCTGGAGGGTAGGGATAAGGTCCAGAGTGATCTAGACAAATTGGAGAATTGGACCAAAAGAAATCTGATGAGGTTCAACAAGAACAAATGCAGAGTCCTGCACTTAGGACAGAAGAATCCCATGCACTGCTACAGACTAGGGACCGAGTGGCTAGGCAGCAGTTCTGCAGAAAAGGACCTGGGGATTACAGTGGACAAGAAGCTGGATATGAGTCAGCAGTGTGTCCTTGTTGCCAAGATGGCTAGTGGCATATTGGGCTGCATTAGTAGGAGCATTGCCAGCAGATCAAGGAAAGTGATTATTCCCCTCTATTCGGCACTGGTGAGGCCACATCTGGAGTATTGCATCCAGTTTTGGTCCCCCCACTACAGAAGGGATGTGGACAAATTGGAGAGAGTCCAGCGGAGGGCAACGAAAATGATTAGGGGGCTGAGGCACATGGCTTATGAGGAGAGGCTGAGGGAACTGGGCTTATTTAGTCTGCAGAAGAGAAGAACGAGGGGGGATTTGATAGCATCCTTCAACTACCTGAAGGGGGGTTCTAAAGAGGATGGAGCTCCGCTGTTCTCAGTGGTGGCAGATGACAGAACAAGGAGCAATGGTCTCAAGTTGCAGTGGGGGAGGTTTAGGTTGGATATTAGGAAAAACTTTTTCACTAGGAGGGTGGTGAAGTGTTAGAATGGGTTCCCTAGGGAGGTGGTGGAATCTCCTTCCTTAGAGGTTTTTAAGGCCTGGCTTGACAAAGCCCTGGCTGGGATGATTTATAGATTCTAGGACTGGAAGGGACCTCGAGAGGTCATAGAGTCCAGTCCCCTGCCCACATTTAGTTGGGGTTGGTCCTGCTTTGAGCAGGGGGTTGGACTAGATGACCTCCTGAGGTCTCTTCCAACTCTGATATTCTATGATTCTTTCTTGGGCAAACAGTCCCAGTTTATGGAGGGGATGGTATGATGGGTTAGCCTAATTTTGGCAATTAATTGATCTTTGACTATTAGCGGTAAATATGCCCAATGGCAGTTGATGGGATGTTAGATGGGGTGGGATCTGAGTTGCTACAGAGAACTCTTTCCTGGGTGTCTGGCTGGTGAGTCTTGCCCACATGCTCAGGGTTTAGCTGATCGCCATATTTGGGGTTGGGAAGGAATTTTCCTCTAGGGCAGATTGGCAGAGGCCCTGGGTTTTTTTTTTGCCTTCCTCTGCAGCGTGGGGCACGGGTCACTTGCTGGAGGATTCTCTGCACCTTGAAGTCTTTAAACCACGATTTGAGGACTTCAGTAGCTCAGACATAGGTTAGGGGTTTGATACAGGAGTGGGTGGGTGAGATTCTGCGGCCTACGTTGTGCAGAAGGTCAGACTAGATTATCATAATGGTCCCTTCTGACCTTAAAGTCTATGATTCTATTCAATGTCTCTTCATGTGAGCGTTTTTGTAGGCTCCTGATCTTTGTCACCCCTCTCTGAACCCTCTCTAGTTCTGCAGTGCCCTTTTTGAGATGGGGTGA
Source organism: Chrysemys picta bellii (assembly GCF_011386835.1). Taxonomy (NCBI): domain Eukaryota; kingdom Metazoa; phylum Chordata; order Testudines; family Emydidae; genus Chrysemys; species Chrysemys picta. The sequence continues at coordinate 28,573,983 of NC_088805.1, forward strand.
CCCACACTGCACACAGTAGCCACCACTGATTTATATACTAGCATTCTAATATTCTCCATCCTACTCCTTATGCATCCTAACATTTTGTTTGCTTTTCTGACCGCAGCTGCCCATTGCACAGAGGTTTTCGTTGAGCTCAGCAATGATGCCCAGGTCCCTTTCTTGAGTGGATATGCTTAATTTAGAACCTTCTGAAGTGTCTGAGCTGTATAAATTTTGCCCTGCAATGTGCTTTACTTTGCATTTATCAGCGCTGAATTTCATTTGCCTTTGTGTCTCCCATTCACCTAGCTTGTTTAGGTCTCCCAAGTTCCTCACAAGCTGCTGTAGTCCTGAGTAACCTAAATAACTTTATCTGCAAAGGATGGGGATCTTGAACAGCGCTTGAGTGCCCTTTCTCTTCCTGAACTTGAATGTACGAGCCTGGTTAGCTACACAGCGTTACTCTTGGGCCCTCGGCCTCAGAGACAGAGGCATTGCCGAGTTCTGAGCCTGCCTCTGAAACTGACTTCCTCTTTGGCCTTGGACAAATCATTATGTATTTCTGTAAAGTGAGGATAATAATTCTGGCCTAACTACTGACCGGAGTGTTGAGGATCAGTTATGGTATTGCCAACACTAAGCATTCAAAAATGAGTCAGGGCCTCGAAAATAGTGATTGGCTTGAAAATGAGATAAAAAAAAAAAAGTTGCGTTCTGTTTTCCTTCTGTTTTTTGAACCTTAAGGGGTCACGTTTTTAAGCTTGGTCCAAAACCATAAGGGCTCAAAAGGTGAATCTCACAGAATCATGTATCAGAGGGGCAGCCATGTTAGTCTGGATCTGTAAAAAGCAACAAAGAGTCCTGTGGCACCTTATAGACTAACAGATGTATTGGAGCATAAGCTTTCGTGGGTGAATACCCACTTCATGTGGCATGCATCTGATGAAGTGGATATTCACCCATGAAAGCTTATGCTCCAATACATCTTTTAGTCTATAAGGTGCCACAGGACTCTTTGTTGCTTTTCACAGAATCATGTGATTCCAGGAGCTGAGACTTGAAGAAAATCTCCAGGTTTCATGAGAGTGGGAAGAACCATAATTATTGTTTTTTAAAGTACTTTGAACATGAAAAGAGCTATGCAAATACTAAATAGTATTATTCAATTAGCTGTTACCACACAAGAAAGAGATCTTATAGTTCCTGTAGATAGTTCTCTGAAAACTTCTGCTCAATGCACAGCAGCGGTCAAAAAGACTAACAGTATGTTAGGAACTATGAGGAAAGGGATAGAAAATGTCATCATGCCACTATATAAATCCATGCTACGTCCACACCTTGAATACTGTGGCAAGTTCTGGTCACGCCATCTCAAAAAGAATATAGTGAAACTGGAAAGGGTACAGAGAAGGGCAACAAGATGATCAGGGATATGGAATGGCTTCAGTATGAGGAGAGACTAAAAAGCTTAGGGTTGTTCATCTTAGAAAAGAGATGACCAAGGGGGGATATTATAGAAGTCTATAAAACCATGAATACCATAGTGACCAAATTATTTACAATACCATAACCAGGGGTTACCTGATAAAGTTAATACAAATGAGGAAGTACTTTTGTACACAATGCACAACTAACCTGTGGAACTCATTGCCATGGGATGTTGTGGTGGCCAAAAGAATAAATGGGTTCAAAAAAGAACTGGATAGGTTCATGGAGGATAGCTCCATCAATGATATTAGCCAACATAGTCAGGGACGCAACCCCATGCTCGGGGCGACCCTAAACCTCTGACTACCAGATGCTGGAAAGGAAGATAGGGTGGATTACTGCATAATTGCGCTGTTCTGTATACTTCCCTGAAGCTCTGGTGAGAGCCACTGTTGGAGACAAGGTAGTGGGGAGGATGGATCATAGTCTTACCTGGTGTGGCTGTTCTTATGTTCATATTAATCCTCTCAGGCTGGAATTCTGTGTACACTATTGCAGGAGACAAGATGGTTAAAAAACTGACAAGTCTTTTTTTTAAAAAGTCTTAAAAGTGTAACACTTTAAACTGACAATGTTCTGTTTAATAAAGCGATTTACTTTGCAATAACTAATCTGAAACAAAAGCAGGTAAAATTCATTCCTGGTGCAACTGTGCTGACTTCAGCTAAGTTAAATCAGACATGAATTTGGCCCAAGTGTATCTAATTAAAAACAACAGCACCTTTTTTCCTATTTTGAGTGTTGGGTTCACGTATAAATTCCATATGAGCAGCTGCAGAGAATTTACATGACATATTGAAATCATTAGGTTACAGCTAGTAATTAGGTTTACGTGAGGGCTTTTTTTCACCCCTCTCTTTCTTATGGAAACTATGTTTTTGGCATGTGTCTCTAGCAGAGACTTTTTTCAGTTCAGAGTTGGTATTGTTTTGATAAGTTTACTTTGTTCCATTTTTTAAATCTTTTCCTGTGCTCTGTTTGCCTGGAAGGCATAGATTGTACATGGTTAATGACTTAACAGGAATTATTTTTAAATCAAAATTTCAAGTATCAAGCTAACCTATCCATACATCTCTGTTTTAGGAAGCATGAAAGTTACTCCAGGGTCAGAGAGTACAATAGGTGGCACATTTCACTGTCTGTATCCGCTCCCAAAAGGAAATTGTGCACTGTGTTCCTGGTGTTCTAACTCACAGGAGCGTCTTTATAGTGAGTGATATTAGACAAACACCGATTAACTCCTCCATGTTCCCAGAGGACCTGATTCTGGCCCCATTAAAGTTAATGGCAAAACTTCCATTGCCTTTAATGGTGTCGGATCTGGGCACATATTGAACACTTAGGCCCTAATTTTCATTCACATTAAGGGCCCTTTAAACCACTCTGACAGTGCAGAGGGGCCTAGAAATGGGTATAAAATTGCCGCTGCCCCGCTGCAAGGTGCCGTCTCATGTCAGAATGGCATCAAGGGGCCTTAGTGCAAATGGGCATCAGCCTGTAGGCCTGGCCGTGCACTCACATTAGCATGGCCCTGCCCTACTTGACAGTGCTCCCCAGTGTAAGAGTTGCACAAGCAGGCCCTTGGTTAGCGATGTGCTGCCCTACTGCCTGGTGGTGACCGTTGTGCGGGTAGTGTTTGCGGCATGCCCCGACACCTGTAACGACTCTGCTCCCGCTATCTAACTGCTCCAGCATCTTACAACTTCAAAGGGATTTTCCCGTGGGATGTGCCCTTAGTCACCACAAGCTACTGCTTAATCATAGCCAGAAATGCTACATGAAATATTGCACTGTGAGTGCGTGGGTATAATGTGGAGATGAAGCCATGACCCTCCTGTATAATAGAGCTACTGAGTCATGGATACCAAAAGTGCTGGAAGGCTCATTAGCTAAAGAAACTCCCAGTATCTCCTGTTGTGGGAGGACCCCTTCACCCCCACCAGGTAATCAATTTCTATTTTATTACACTTCTGCTCAATACATTAGCAAGACCATGACTCAGGCAGCTAGAATGTGAGCCAGATACCCTTGACTTCAGAAACAGGCTCAGTTGGGTTAGGCCCTACAATATTTACGCAGAATGTTTCCCATTCAGGAATTTCTGAGAGACAGAAGTTTGTTTCGCTGGTATTTTTTGAACGTGGTGTGGAATAGGCATCAGGTGAATGAGGCTCAGCAAAATGGAAATGCCGACATAAGCCTGTATTTTATTGACACGTGATCGTTTCAGGGAATGTAGAAGAAAATGGAATGAATCGTTGTTCGTGTGCCCCAGAGTGGAGAGAACCTGATCGCAGTTGTATTCTCTTAATAGACAGGTGCTAAGGCGTAACCATTGCTTCTCCTTCCCAAACTCTATTCACTGCTTGAATCTGCTCTTTCCACCTGCTGGTTCACCAGTCTTGGGGCAATGTCTCTGCAGGATTCATTCAATAAGAAAACAGAGGGGTGCTCAAAAGAGGCGTCTCTGTGTAATGGCCTGGCTCGTGTGTGTTTGCGCAGCACTGCCCTCTAATGGATGGAATCAGAACTGCCCAACCGTGTGTCAGAGACCCCGGGCTGCTAACAGCTAGTAACACTTCTTCATCTTGAATGGCAGGGCCCTGTGCTGTTCGAGCAGGAGGGTGTCAGTGCTTTCCCCTCTGCCTCTGTGAGGTTGTGAGTGGCTGTCGTGTGAAGCCCAGTGATGATCATAACGATGTTCCAGCATTCTGCCTGTCATGTAAATGGACACAGGTGCTGGCAAGCATGAGGATCAGAATAGCCCCCTCTTCCTCCGTGCACTGCTCTGTGTCAGTCGCATTTCCAGCTCTCCTGCTGGCAGCCCGGAAGAGGGGACCAGATCTCTCCCTGGGGTAAATGGGCATAGCCCCAGTGGAGCTACAGCAGCAGCGAATCTGGCTCGGGGTTCCGAGTGAGACACTCAATGACCCTTCACTGTGTGTGTCGCTTTCACCAGCTGCTAAGCGCTGGGACTGCTCTTCCCTCCGATCCCTGATGCCGTGTTTCATCCCGGGAAAAGGGAGACGCTGTGGGAGGAGAAGGGGGAAGATCTGCAGCCGCAGAATAATTTTCTTGTCTTTGGAAGCCTTGGCTGGGAAATCTTCACCTTTTAGAACTCACTGCCTGGTTACAGGTTTTAGAGGGATAGCCGTGTTAGTCTGTATCAGCAAAAACAACCAGGAGTCCTTGTGGCACCTTAGAGACTAACACATTTATTTGGGCATGAGCTTTCATGGGCTACAACCCACAGCCTACTGACCTGGGTTAATGCATCTGTGCTAGAGAAACCAGCGCTGGGATTTTCAAAGGAGCCTAATTCAATAGGGGTTGGGTGCCGAATTCCCTTAGGCTGTTTCGGAAAGTCCCAGCTCAAACAGAAAGGTAGGGAAATGACCATTTCAGCCCTCGAAGGCTGCATGCCTGGCAGGTACTAGTCCTGTCCCATGGAACAGCAAATTTGATACTTGATCCTAGAGGAGATATTATCCATTTTAATTCTGATGGATTAGTTCTAAAGACTGTTTGTGGATTGATCTCATAGTCCCATTCCACTCCTCCTTATCAGAAAGCATTGGGCTTGAACTGATAAAGCTGAAAGCTTTGTTTGGGAACGGCGAATTTTGGAAGGGCTCAGAATTTTAAGAGCTGTCAGCATCACCAAGTGAAAATGAAACACGATCCATCCAGCATTGTCTGATGAAAACTCAGCTCCAAACTCCAGGACTTGCACGCTTCCAGGACAAGATCCATTTGGGGTCAGGCTGCTGGGGATGGGCTCCCGTGCCAGTGTTTGGGAAGGCAGTGGGATTCACATGCAGTGCTGCAGTTATTTCACTTATTGTGCTAAGTCATGGAATCCGTGCTGATTTGGCTTTGGGCTCAATACAAACTGAAGTGGGGCTGTTGGTAACTTCACCAGCTGTTGAATTTCTTTCCTCTTTGATGGTCTCAGCAGATACCCATGGTCCTAAATTGCGCACGTGCGCGCCTATCTACATAACCCAATGGTGATAGTTACATGTACCCCTTCTGTGCAGGATCCGCAGAGGATGAGTTTCTGTTACAACTCACCTACAGAACCTGCCTCTTTAGCCCAAGCTTTTAGCTTTAAAAGTCTCCAGTTCAGTCCCTAATGTTGGCCAAAATGGTTGCTGCCACATAGCGAGGTCCCCTTCGGGTTTTGAACTGTCGTGGTCCTCAGAGCCTCAGGACAAGCTTCCTCTTCCATCCAGGACATATGTTACATGCCTGATCCACAGCATACCCTGATCAGTGGGTTACACGTGCTTGTGTCCTCAACCCTCACCCAAATCTTTATCCAGTGGATACTGCCTCCTGTTGTCTGTCTTTGAACCGATCAGATATACGTATCAATTACGCCATGAACTGAATCCAGTCTAGGAGTTGAATCTGCAGATAGTATTTATAACAAGCCCATCGATGTAGTATCTAAATATTGCTGGTGTGTTTTCTTGAAGTACAGTTGTTGTTGACCTCCAGGAGATGTGTTGGTTGTCCTCGACTGTTCTTAATCAGTGAGCTGTTGCATCACTAGGCACCACAGAAATAAGGAACTAATAAGTTCAGGGTATTACAGTCAAGCAAAAGTTCTTTATTTAGTGCCCTGCCCCTTCACACCAACAGTCAGGGAACTTCTGCTCCTTGTCCCAGCCCCTCTGCCCAGTGTGAGTTCCAAACACCCTGATGGATGGCCTTGTGAAATTGATTGGACACCTGTGTGCTACCAGATGGGCGCATGTTTAGCTACCTCCTCTGCAGAGTCAATATCTCTGTAGTTCTTTCCCCCAACAGCTTGTGTAATGAGAGTCCCCGGTCTAGCCGTTCTCCAACCTGGGCAAACTCTGTAGCCCACCTCCCAGCATAGCAGAGTGCTGCTGCAACACACCTGCTGGGCATTGCATTCAGTTCTGCCATCCTGCAGCTTTCAAGGACATCAGCTCCTCTCCAATCTGCCCTGTGGAGCACTTTTCCACATAGTGTAGTCCACAATCCTGTGGAACCACTTGCTTGGAAGTATCGGGCACTGGCCGCTCTCAGAGACCGGACACTGGATGAGATGGGCCACTTGTCTGATCGGTAAGGCAACACCCGTGATACCAAGGGAGAACCACTGACCATGGAGAATACAGTATGCTCTAGAGGCCCTCAAATTTCAGAGGGGAAAGCTTACCCCAAACTGTTAGCATCCAACTGTACAGCATTGGTGGCTTGATCAGTGGTTAGTATTTATACCGTGCTAGTGTTTGAGCGACATCATTTTATATTCCAAAATGACAGGGGATTTTGTGCTTAATTTTAGGCACTAAATATGGCTCATTTATAGATGCTGTTCAAGCCAAATCATGGTAGCTTTGTTAGTCAGAAAAAGAAAGGCAGGCACATTTCTGATGCTATCTCTTAACAGACTCCGTTTAAAAAATTAATGCAAGCAAGCTTTTGAGAGTTGCACGGTCTTCATCAGAGCACTGAGAGCCTGTGTTTGAGATTAAACCTCACATTTCATTTTTATATGCTGTGCTTAATCCAATAATGATTTCATGTTACAAACTGCAATAATATCTTTCAGCATAGTTAATCAGAATAGACTTAATGCTGTCACTATTTATTAACCTTTGTTGAAAAGCAAGAAGTTTTCCTACTTATCTGTGATTGTTGCTCTTGTCAGACTCTATCAAGTGAAAAAACAGATTTGGCATTCATTAAAACTGTGAGAATTCTGTAATGACAATTGAAACTACATGGTGTTTGGTGCATGAAATCTTTGTTCTATTCACTGTGATAGCTGTGAAAACTGAGCAGGGATCGAGTAACCCAAACTGCTAGTTCAAAAGACTTAAGTTTATTTACCATCTAATGTATCTAACCACTGTATAACAAAGCTGCCCAGTAAATGAGGGAACTCCAGCCGTATACAGTATCCAGACAAAGGAAACCCTTTATATGAAGCAGAATGGCCTTTTGGTATCAGGTGGTACAGAAAAAGGGGTGAATTCAGACACTGAGCTATTCAGCTTGATCAGACTCATGGTGCAGCTGAAATGCCCCAGTTCTGTACCCCCAAAACTTTAGGAAGGTTTGGATCCCAATTTCTTGGTTTAGCATCACCACTCATCCCTTTCTCAGGCAAAATTTCCACTAACATCTTGGTAGTTTTGCCTGAGGAAGGACTGCAGAATTTGGCCTGTTTCCGGCATTGGCCTATACTACATTCAGCGGTTCAATGTAGGCGTCGTATTGCCTTGTGAATAGAGTCATTTTATAGATGGAGTAACTGAGGCACAGAGAAGTTAAGGGAATTCCTTAAGGTCACATGCAGGACATGGGATCCAGGTTCCCCAAAGCCACTAACCCGCAGCTGTTAGTTGGGATTATGTTTTGCAGATGTAGGTGAACGTACATAACTGGTAATAGTTGAAATGTGTCTGTACCCTCAATCCAGGACCTGTGCTGAAGCCAATTGAAACCAATGGAAAGACACTCATTGAGAGTTGGATCAGGCCCTTCTGCATAGTGTCGGCATGAAGCCTTATGAATAGTTTAGTTGAGGGAGCCTCCAAAGAAGAACTGATTCCCAAGTAACCCTGGTGCCCATTAATAAGACAAGGTCCCTATCGTCATTTGAGTTACCTGCACAAACCTATCGCTTTAAGGAAAGAACAAAGTTTCCTGTGGTCTGAGAGCTGCACTGTGTGACTGTCTTAGCAAACAAACTCTGGAGAGGAAGCCTGGGTCTCATGGGTAATGGCAAAGGCTGGTAGAGCTGACTTCCACTCTTGGGCTTGTCGTGCGACCACAGGGGAGTCTTTTCCCCTCCCCGGGACTCATTTTCTTTCTGATGATAGTGTTCCCATCTTGCAAGAGAGCTGTGAGGCTTAACTCATGCTTGTGTGATGCTTTGGATGAAAGGCACCGTGTAAGTGTATAGTAATGAGAATACTGTGTTTTTCATAGCAGATCAGAGGTGGCCAGTCTCTTTCTCCCCATTTTACAGATGGGGAAACCGAGGCACAGAGTAGTGAAAGTGATTTGCCCAACATCACCCAGCGGGGGCAGTGGCAGGACCAGAACCAAGGTCTCCTGAGTCCTAATGTGGGGTTTATCTGCTAGGCCACACTGTTTGATGTTACTGAGGTTTCTCAGGAGCCTGGGGACCATGGATGTGGTATGACTGGTGTGGAGATAATGATTTGTGATGGTGATAATTGAAATGCATATGTCGGCAAAGACACAAATAACCAGCCGGGTGGACAGGTGCTGCTATGTATGTGGGAGGAATGAAGCAGTTCGAGGTGTATGTTTTCGAGGCTGTGTGGTAATAAAAGGTTGTTGCATGACGGGATCTCAAAATTCAATATTCTCATGTTTGCCTCATATTGCAAAGAAGTCTGTGCTGGAATTGGCTTGTAGGAGCATCTGGAATTAATGAGCCAGTTTGGTACAGTGCAGAAATCAATGTTTCCTGCATTAATTGCACTATGTTCGAGCTTTGTCCTTTTATTTTGAGTTATGTAGTTACAGCGGGAGATGTCTCTCTTAAACAGTAGTCCTCCATCTCCTGGGGAAAGGGCCTTTCTCACTGCGCCTAGGGCTTTGTTGGCATAGCATGTGGCACCTCTCACACAAGCAGCACTGTTTGGGGCCTATTTGATATGCCCTACCAGAGTGGCACTGGGACAGGGAGGCTCGGAGCAGTGGATACGGGATGCAGTTCGGTTTGGAGTAACTGGTTTTGAATGTGATCCTGGTTGGTAGGGACTGGCAATGACTCTCTAAGTGGTGGTCTGTCTGAAGTGAGCTGATGGGCTCAGTCCAATGCCTGTTAGCACAGAGACAGAGCTGCTTTCTGCTCCCAGAATAGTGCGTGTGATGGAGCTGGATTTGTTCTGCAATGTGTGGATCCTGTCTGGTGCCTTGCCTCTGGGGATGTTTACAGTGCGAATATATTGGACTAGCTGAATAGGGGCCTGTCAGGAAAAACAAGCAGGGAGAATGGCTTGAGAGAAGCCACCCCTCAGAAAAAAACACTTGAGGGGTGTTAAGGGACAATGCCCAAATGGTTGGCTTTGAATATTTGACCTCCTCTCCTATCAACCTGCAAAATTAGTTCTGTCCAGGAGGGCCGAAGCCTGCGAATGCAGATGAACAAAAGGACTACAGCAGTTTTAAAAGGGTCTCTCTCAAGAGAGCGGGGAGTTGTTCAGGGGAACAGGACTAAGGTGCAGGCACCCGCTGGTATGTCTGAAGAAGCTAGGCTTACCTGTTACTGTCAGGGGGTGGTGAGCCTATAGATAAGAGAAACCTGCATGGAGACTGTGGCTTTAAAATCCTGTTCTCTGCATGCTTTGTCACTACTGCTACAATAAACCATGCTTTGATTTTAAGAAAGCTGTTTGGTCACTGAATACCAGACCCCTAAGGGAAGAACGGCAGGCACCAGAACTGCGGGGTAAGCACGGTTGGTACACAGGGTGCTGTAGCCTAGGGCCTGGTCTAAGTGTGGGAGGATTGCAGCGTTCCGCCCCAGGATAGGTCAGGGCATGAGGCCTGGCCCCTGACTGAGGGGGTACGCTCAGACAGGCAAGGAAGGGCACAGAGGTTCAGCTAGCCCTGTAACGGAGCCAGGCAGGCAGGGCTGCAGGTGTGCGTCAAGCTCACGTTGATACTGCATACGTGTTCTGCCGAGCTGATTTTTGTTTTCAGGGCTATCAGTTGGATCCAGCACCTTTCATGCATACTGAAGGCCTAAGCCGGAAGGGCTGGAGGAAAACTCTTGTAGATCTCTATGGGAGGTTTTTCAGGAATAGGACAAACGTCAGGACAGGACTTTCCAAATACACCTAAAAGGAACAAGAAATTCCAAGTTGGAGAAGTTTTGGGGGAAGGGGATTAGATCTGGAGTCAGGAAGCAGGGTCACAGGGAAGTTGTTTGAAAGGCAGGTTAATGTTCAGACAAGTATCCAAACTTCTGGATGCTTATCTGCCCTGAACCTCAACAGTGTCTGCATTTGCCAGTCATGAATATTAATACAGCAGTGTGGCTATTGCTTCCTTGAAACACTTGCCTCTTATCTTAACTAAAGTAGAGGCTAGAGAACTATGCTATGGCATTCGGTATCCTAGATGGCCGGGACCTGCTGAGACATCAAGTACAATCTGTAGCATCCAGCTGGAAAGACTTCGCTGTACTTTCTATATACTGTGGGTGCTGTTAAGAACTCGGCATTCGCCACCCCAGATGCTGGTGGTACTTAGCCTGGGAGAGATCACAGTCCTGCAATCAGTCTTGATTCAGCAAAACGCTCTCCGAGTTTAACTCTAATCATGTGCTTAAGTCCTTCTCTATCCAGTGAAGAACTGAAGCATGTTCTGAAGGCTCCTTGAAATCAACAGGACCTAAGTGTGTGCTTAAGTGCTTTGCTGAATCAGAGCCTCAGTGTGGAGTGGTAAGTGTGGCGTTTTTAATGGCACCCATTTTGGCTTGAATGTCTCCCCTGAGTATGGCAGAACTACCACTGGAGCTTGTCTCCACCGTCAAAATGTGCCTCCTAGTAGCCAACCTATAAGTATCCTTTTAACTTAAATCCATTTCTCCTTGTTTTACATTAGCGCCCAATGGACATAGACCTTTTCCTTCATTCTCATTATTACTCTTTATATGGCGTTATCAGGCCCAGTTTTCAAACGAACTAATCTAAATTCATCTTCACATTCCACATTTATGTACTCGAATTGGCCCCGAGATGCAAAAAGTTAAGCTGCATTTGAGCGCTCGCATTCAGAGTTGGGTGCCCCAAAGCGAGCTTCTGTAGAAAAAGTTTGGACCTCCGTCTTCCATGGTCGCCAGTTAAATCAGTATGTAGTGTGAGTTTATACTCTATGGTCTGCATTAATCAGACATAGTTCACTGTTTAAAAAAAAAAACAACTCTAGGCTTTCCAGATTTTTGATCTTTGTGTCCAAGAGTTTGTATTAACAACATCCATGGTGTGTGTGTGTGTGTGTGTGTGTGTGTGTATCTCTCTCTCTCTCTCTCTCTCTCTCTCTGTATTTGTATTTTGAATTGTCATAGGCTGTAAATATATGATATAAACTTAAGCAATATCTGCTAGAAACACAAAAGATACTTTTCCAATAGGATTTTCAGGTAGTGGGAAGTTTTTACTAGCTGATGTGAGCTCTGTACTTTCATTGGCAGGATTGCTACGTGTAATTATGACAGATTGAAATTGCACGTCTGCAGAGAATTTACAGGTAATGATTATAATGTGAAAGTTTAATTTACTAAGAAGGTGTCACTTTCACAGCTCTGGGTAGAGCAGTTGAAAACCTGGAGGATAGTCTTGATTGAATTAATCTTAGCTAATAATTAGGAAATTCCATGAACTGAAAAATACTGAGATTTTTTTTAAGTGAGGAGAACTAGGTGTTACCAAAGCAATGAAATGTAAGAAGTGTTTTGCAGTAGTGAGTGGAGGTATTTGGTGTCTCGTTAGATTTTTTTTTTTAAATTAACATTGTCAAGATTATATGTAGTGTAGAGGTTTGTTCTCACGTTTCATTGGCACTCCAGTGGCTCAGATCCTTGAGTTCTCTCTCCAGCAAAACTTCCATGGATTCAATGGAAATTTGTGCTAGAGGAAGCATTGAGTAACACCGGAGTAAGGACGTCAAGACTTGGTTCCGTGTTTAGTACATTCCAGGAAAGTCCATGGAAAACATAATTTAAAAAGAACTGCTCTGAGGCTGCACATCCGGCAGATAATGGGGCAGATATAGCAAAGCACATAAGCACTTGTTTAACTTTAAGCCTGTGCTTAAGTTGCGTTAAAGTCAATTGGACCTTAAGCACGTGCTTAATCAGGACCTGACATGCTAGCTTTTTATTTCTGAGTGAGCTGGACCTCAGTGTGTTCGATTGACAAATGAAACGAGTTTGCTCTAATTCTATACTGGGTGGGGAGGGGGTGTAAGTGGGGCCAGTAAACGGGAATAACACAATGCAACTGTTGGGTCTAGCTGTGAGTTCCCAGGACCGTGGACCATTATATCCTAGGTGAACAATGTCTCCTTGAAGCTTCAGTTTAAATGACTCTATCTAGACTTGCAGAGTATGCTTAGTACTGCAATATCTGAACTCCCTAGAAGGGAGACTGACTTGTCATGAGGTGGGGGAGGAAATGGTATGGCATCTTCTGATGACCCTGAAATTGACGTGTGTCACAGATGACTGACAGCCTTAACTAGCACCCACTAAAATCAATGGAAAGACACCCATTGTCTTCAACAGGCACTTAACTGGGGCCAGAGAACTTAGTGCCTATTAGTTAGCATCTCAAATACAACTTTATGATGAACATCCCCTGGTCAGAATGAACTGGCCATTACTAATGTAAGTTTGCTGTTGCAAAGTACCAAGGTGGTGCATTGGTTGAGCCCTATGGGAGAGGATGCCCACTATCTTTCTGGGGTATTTAATTTTCCTGACCAACATATTCTTCCCCAATGTAATATATATAAAGACCTGCTATAATCCAATGACTCTTCTTTTTATTTATTTTTTTTTCACCTGAAGCTTTCATTAACTCTTAAGTAGAATATTCTCTCTCTTAATACCTTGGCCACAGATTGCCAGTAATCAACCAAATGAAGAGAGTGACCATGAAAGTCTGGTTTGATTTAAACCTATTTAAAGAGTAGCTCTGTGTAAGTGTGCTAGTTTCAGCTTTGATTTGCAATTTGAGATAAGTGCATAAGATGTGTGTTTAGGTCTCTACTAAAGGGTTATATTTCTTTGCAAGTAAGTTGGTAGTCGCTTTCGGTTTTGGGGATGATTATTTGTGATGTTTATACTTGAACACTCATTTACATCAACAGAAAATTTCCTCAGGCCCCGTATAGCTGTGGTCCTACTGTTTTGGGGGGGAAACTGCTATCATCGTAAAATGTCTTTTTCAGCATTCCTATTTCGAGTTCAATTAGCAGTAAATGTTACTTTGATCTTATTGTGGTCACTTGAACAGATGCAGTTATTTTAGTAACAGAACTAAGAATAAAATCTTGTTAATACTGTTAAAACACAAACATGGTATTTGTATTTTTAGCAAATTGTTCTTTATGGTATTGATTTACATGTAATGTAGTACTTGCATGAATAACTACTATAAATCTGCAAGCATTTATCATCTGAATGGCTATGAATTCAGTCAAATTTTTTATTTATTAGACATGATTATGGAGCTTACACTGTAAGGTTGAGAATAAAATATAAACCATTTTTCTATGAACAGCACCGAATTGTATCCAATGAATGAATTGATCTGTTAAAAGAGGTGTAAGGGTTCAAATAATCTGGCAAAATGAAAAAACTACTACGTACATTATAATAAATGGATGCTTTGATCTGACTTGTGCATATTGGTGCTGGTGTGTGTGTGTGTGTGTGTGTGCGCGCTTCTGCAGAGAGGAAGAAACAAACTTTTCAATAGAGTGGGTTCAATATTTTCCTCTTGACTCTCATTCTTAGTCCTGATAGGGAGCTGTAGCAGCAAATGATTTGTTTTCCTGTTGATATTTGAAACACGGGAGGGTCAAGCTTTGTACATCTAAGACCTTTTGATAAAAGTTTAAATCTTGTGCTTGAAACAGTGAACATAAAAATACCCTGGTTCCTGTCACGCGTGGCTACTTGGAGGTCTATAGTTCAGAGGTCTAACGTGTTCAATGTTCCAAATTTAGCCATTTAAAAGAAGATTATGGGCTATCCACTTGGGACTTTTAAAAAGCCTTTCACAATAACTCTTGAAAGCCTGATGCCTTTAATCCTTAACTTTAATTTAAAATAAAGAAATCTTTTCAACTTGCATTCCTTCTATCCCCTGCTTCATTGGACAGGAATAGGGATCTTTACAACTTGCTTATGGAGCAGAGATGTGCTAAAGCTCTTTTAATTTCATATGAAGAGGGTTTTTTTTTTTAATAGAAAGAAAATCAAGTCAACACTCGAGAGTATACACAGCAGTTTACCGAGATAGGAGGAATTAATCAGACTATAAAGTTCAAAATGTAAAAAGGGGAAAAAAAAACCTGACTGATCAAACACAAGCTCTTCTATGAGATGCAAAGATAAAAGACTTTTCCTCTGCGAGCGTCTTAACTATTGGCAGACAGTGGGGTCAAGATTTTTTGTTATGGAAAGCTAGAGATAATTAATGTTGTTGAAAGAAGACTATTCTGTTGGCGTCTAGCTGGCTAGCCCCCGAGTCTGGGATCCTCTGAAAAAGAAGCAAGTCAGGAAAAAGTTATCCACTGAGGAACTGCCAATTTAACTGAGCAATAAATAATATCTAGAGATAAAAAGAGCATTTAAAAAGTTATGTGGTGCTGTGGCTGCTGCTGCTATTTGATACGCGGCAAAAAAAAAAAGTGTGTTTGGACGCGGGGGACATTTGCATGCAAATCTTTTTAAAAAGAGGTTGCAACAGAGCACGCAAATGTTAAGCAGCCGCCTTGATATTTACAGTTTTCATTACTTTCTCTCCCCTCTAACACAGTTCAATCTTTAATTTAAGGGGCAGGAAACGCTTCGCGCAGCTAAGAAGTTCATTGCTTCGTATGCTACCCATAAGAAGCGGTGGACTTTTGAGTGGTTGTGTTTGCTGGAGCGCTTGACTGGAATAGGAGCACCAGCAAAACCCATGTTTGAGTGCAGAGCTTTCCTGCCAACGAGCCTGCCTGGCTGAATGAAAGTTGTCCTGCAAGCATCAGCGAGATCTGAAATAGCACCGCTGTACAACGTTCTCCTGATGTGCTCCGTTTACATGGCCAGCTCCCTGGGGCAAGGCCCTTCTCTTCTTACTTGTCTCCAGAGTGCTGTGTATGGCAGTAGTGCTATTGATAGGAACACATCCGCAGAGGATTCAGAGGCTGGTCTCCTGTTGCTTCCCGCTGCCTTTTGCTTCGTCCTCTCTTGGGGGCTATTTGGGGTTTTCCCCTCGAAGGACCAAGGGGCTGTGGAAACTACCACCCTGGGCTCCCTCATCTTACTACCAAGTTGGTCAGAGGCTTTAAAAGCCTATGGCTGGGCCGGAGGCAGTGCTTGTCTGGGCGTCCTTCCTAAGGAGTAGATCAGCCAGGCAGAGGGGAGTATAGGAGAAAAGGCTGAAGAGTTTTAGGGAGCTCTCTGGGGCCCAGGGGCTCTCTGTCTTCAGGCACAGGTTGTGCTTACAGAACTGTGGGTACAAATCTGGGTACTCATGTCTCTTGATACCAACTTTCCTCTCATCCTGGGATGATCTGAGATGCTGGGACTCAGCTGGGCGTCTACAGTTTAAGTGCAGATGGCTGGACGAAACCAGCGGGGAGAGAGGATAGTTGAGGCACGGAACTGAGACTCTGGAGATCAGGGTTCGGTTCCTGACTCTGCCGTTGACTTCCCGGTTGCCTTGGACAAGTTGCTGTCTCCTGTGATGGCTCCACGGTGCTGGCTGGCAGCCAGGACACTTGGCTGTTTCTGTATAGCCCACCAGCCGGGAGGCAGAGGTCCGGTCTGGTTGAGCTGAAGGCACAACGGCTGAGCTTGCTGCGCTCCCAGTCTCTGCCTCCTTGAAGGCAAGGCTCCCCTCTCGGCTCCCCTCCAGCAGAACCTTTTGCAGAGGATCGTTGTCCCTTTTATTATTTTTAGCTCCTGACGGTTTTCTCCATCTGCCCAGCTTGGGTCCTCTGCTCTCCCAGCCCGGTCCAGCTGCCTCGGGAGTGATGTCAAAGGGCCTTTGCTCTCACTTCCCACACGCAGGGGAGTTGGGCCGGTAGGTGGTGTTCAGCACTTGGGGCAGATGCCCTTAGCCCCGGAGGTTTCCCTCCAGGTCTTCCTGCCCCTGGACACCTCCTGCAGCCGCAAGCTTTGCTGCACCGTGCACTGGGGCCGTGCCCAGGGGAAAGGGGAGTTTGGCAAGGCAATTCAGCACCCTATGCGTGCCTACCTCTCCTTTGGGATCGCTATCCTGCCTCCATTGTGAGCCAGCCCTCCAGCCAGGCAGCTCTGGGATCTCCATGGGGACAGCTGCTGAATCAGCACTGCCAGCCTGCTCTCCTGTGCCAAGACACACAGCCTTGGAGGGGGAAGGAAGGAGAAACTCCCCTCCTTTCTTGTGCAATGGACAGACACAGCCAGGTGGCAGGACTTCTCTCCTGAGCAACAGAGCCATCAAAGGCAATTAGACTGTGCCCTAATCCTTGCTTTGCCTCCACTTCCACACCTGTGAAATGGGACCAGTTACAGTGCCCGGCCTTCCAGGCTGTTTGGAGGCCCGCTCCATTGCTGTGTGTGAGACGCCAGCTCCTCCAGGAATGAGTGTTGCACATTAACCAGATAACACACAAGGCTCACAGCAGTCCAGCCACTCCTGGGACATTGGTGGGAGGCTGTGATTGGAGGCAGCTGGCTGTTCAGTGGCTCATGCCTCTCGGTTGGTTTGGTGATAAGTTCCTGTCCCTGCTTCAAGACATTTCTGAAGCACACACGAGCTTTGGCAAAGAACAGGCTGAGCAGAGTTATGATTAACTGGACCTGGATGAGGCTACAGCAGCCAAGAAGAAAACATTAGCCTGGAGGTCCCTTAGGTCTGAGCCTTCATCATCACAACAAAGATGCTAGTTAGTGCACGGCCAGTATTTATGGCCAGGTTACAGGTAATTTTAGACATACGTGGACAAACAGTGAGCCAGTGTTTTAAAAGCAGCTCCGTGTTGCTTGTGTGTGTGTGTGTGTGTGTGTATGTGTGTGTGTGTAATATATAATATATATATAATATGGCACTTACATGGTGTGACCAAATAACATCAAGACAGCCAAAGGAATAACCATCTAGAGTAAATGCCACCTAGTGTGATGGTCTGAGCACAGCCAAACGTGATAGCATAGACACAGGGTGCAATGGGAATGCAGACCTGTGTAGCTTGTGATTTTCAACATCTGTCATTCAGAATCGGTCTTTGAGGGAAACCTGTGAATTTAATGGGGAGATTTACACTCATTCCTAATCTCGAGTGCTGCGGATTGAACTGTGCGTTTCACCATTTTTGCTAAGCGCCTAGATAAATCTGGCCGCACAGGTGCTATGTTCCTGGTGTGTTGTCTGTTACAAAACAGTTCCTTCAAATTTGGGCCTGTCCTTTCAGGAAGTGGCAGAGGTTAATATCACATGTGGAGACCAACCTGTGGCAGTTGTGTTTTGGAGGCCAGTGCTGTAGGAGGTGCTCACCTCGCTGCTCAGAAGTTCAAAAGCTGAGAGAGAGAATGTGGCGTGTGTTAAGCAAAGGTTGATTTTATACCACTTTGAACTCAATGAAAGTATTCCTGATTCAGGCCACACTAAAAACAAGGAGGCTCAAATCCAGAGGACTAATCATGTATAGGTTTGGGTAATGGTGAATTTGAATTAATTTTCCTCATTCTCTGCCCTGCTGTGGACTCCATTATTATTATTTTAGTACAGTAATGTCTAAGCAGACAGCTGAGATCAAGGCTCCATTGTGCATACACGTGGCCACAGAGTCCCTGCGCCGGAGCTTACAGTCTGGCAGACAAAGTGAGTATTGTTGTGCCCATTTTGAAGATGGGGATGGAAGGCACAGAGGGACTAAGTGATTGCTTCAAAGTCTTGCAAGATGTCCATAGCAGAGACAGGAATTGAACCCAGCTTTCCTCATTCCCAGTCTAGTGCCTTAACCACAAGACCATACCTCCCAGGGTATGAGCTCCAGCCAGTTTATACCAATAACTGAAGGTCTGCCGGTCATGCTCTCTGCATACGTTGGTCAAGTGCTCATCAAGTTTTCTTAATGCTCAGCAGGGTCGGCTCCAGGCACCAGCTTGCCAAGCAGGTGCTTGGGGCGGCCACTCCGGAGAGGGGCGGCACGTCCAGCTATTCGGCGGCAATTCGGCGGACGGTCCCTCACTCCCTCTCGGAGCGAAGGACCTCCTGCCGAATTGCCGCCGCAGATCGCGATCGCGGTGCTTTTTTTTTGCGCCGCTTGGGGCGGCAAAAACCCTGGAGCTGGCCCTGATGCTCAGTACTTGGCTCTCTCTAGGACTCTGGCTGTCAGCTGTGGTCTTCATAAGCTGACATGTTGACTTTCCCTCCTGTCTCCAGGAGTTTCTGGTCAGCCCCTCGAAGATCAGACTCAGGTTCCCAGCTCTTCCTCTGTTTATCTGAATTAACTACACGGGAGTGGATGCTTAAGATCTATGGCTGGGTCGGAATCCACCTCCAAGGAGCGATTTGGTGAGGGAGATTCTACTTCAGATTCCTCAGCCTGTCAGAGGTTCAGTGCCATCAAGTCCTCAAGAAGGCATGAGACGAATGTCAATGTGTGACCCAGGTCCTGGCTGCCCATCCCCTCTGTGCATATGTGAACCTGAAAGCACAATGGTTGGGACATATGCACTGTTGCAACATCAAAGAGTATTGTCCGCATGCACATGAACTAGCACATTGCTCATATCCACCTTTTTGTTGTTAGTGATGTCTCCTGATCCAATAATCCCTGCTCCCTCAGCCTTATTGGAAGTAATTTCACTTGATGTCGCATAGCTTTGGGATGAGCAACATTAGCCTAGCATTGGACCTTCTCTATAGAACGCTCCATTGATCTTCTTCACATCTTCAATGTAACCATTATGGTCAGTGCCCGGATGTTCAGGTCTCAAGGTCTCTTGGTTTTCACAAGGATTCACTGATTGGGATTCCTTCCCAAAACTCCATCAAGCTGGTTTGTTTTCACTGCTGGAAACGTTTTAGATCCCTCTGTCCGTGATGGCTGCCTGAAGGTCAGAGTACGTGGAATGCCCTCAGTTTACACAGTATATTAGGCACGTAAGGTGTCACCTGAACATGTTGGTGAAGGGAAGTGGATGGAGTGGGAGGGCTACTTGGACATGTAAAAACCTGCCTGGGTGATAATTTAAAGTTAGCTTGGACTGGAGGCATTTAAGCTGATTGATGCCCAGATAGAGGGCATGTTGCCTTGCCCCGCAGCAACACATTCATCATGCTGCTGTGCCGAACGTACAGATGTGGTTAAACAAAGAGGCTCTGGTGAAAAGACAGTGTGGTGAATTGAAAGGGGTCGTTCAAATGCTTTTGAAAAAGCAGCAGCTGCTTTGAAGGGAAACACTGGTTTGGGATCCCAAGCAGGTCTTTCCATCTGTGAGTTTTTAAAAAGGGCAGAATATTTGTGACCCATTCAGGGCGGTCAGAGTTACCTAATCAGGCCATTTAGGTCTACTTGCCACATGCTTGATCTGTTTCAACTCCTACTGCTCGTTTGGCTATGGCCTATTACAGTGTTTGTGTTAAATCTCCTTGCACTAATAATCAATAGACGTATGGTCACCCACGCTGTTTATGTATCTCGTCTATCAAAGCTGTGACAACAAGCGATCGAGATGTGAGCAGCGAGGCTGATACGTTGGATGCTATTTAAGAATCAGGATGAATTCATTACTAGCATTAATAATTGGGATATCCAGTACTTTAGCAGGCTTCAGCTAATAGTGTTAAGCCTCTAGTGAGTAAGTCTAGTAGGTGGCATGTTTTGGTATTTCTATTCTGGTATTTCAACGGGATGTACGTACGTAGATGATTATAGGCTGATGATTATATTTGTGCATATAAGCTATGCAGAAAATCTCTCCTTGGTATGATGCCTCTCTTTGGTGCTCCATTGTGCCCAACTTTAGATGTCCTCTATCATGAAACTCCTCAAATTCACCTCCCTTCAGGCCAAATTCCAGTGATGTTGATGGAGATACAACAGAGGTGGAGGGAGTTAGTCCCTCTTGAGTGATCAGCACTTAATTGCCAGCATGGGTGGTTACGCATTGAGTAGCGTTCCTAGGTAATCTTGGATCTCTGTGCCCCGGTGAATGTCTAATTTAGACCACATGTACAGTGGAGACTGGTAGCGGCATGTCCTTTGCATGGTGAGGTCCATTCCTACAGCATGTGACAGGGAGAGCTGGTAGGGAAGAGAAAAATGAAAATGTGCCTGTATTGGTCCTGGCATGTGAATAAACCACGTCCGTGTTCGCTGTCCCCTCATCCTAGTCCTGTAGATCTACACCACAATTTACAAATGATGACAGGTAACCAACGAGGACCATCCTGGTGCACAGCAAGGCTGTTTCCACCCAGATAATCTGATGCCAGTCTGTGTTGACTAGACAGCAGGGTCTTGTTGTGGGACCATTTTAGTGCCAATCCTGCTTCATGCACACCCAGACGTCTCTGTCCGCTTGCGACGGGTGGAAGTGATCTGGGGTTGCTAAGTTGATCAATAATGCAACTCAGATAAAGAGAGAGTTGCATTCATCAAGGGCCTGTTTAACAAGGCGTTGCTGGGCCCATGCTGCACAGGGAGGGAGCCTGCAGAGTGAGTTCGGGCTGCTGGAGATAAACGTCACAGTTAAATCTGGCATCACCAGGCTATCCCTTCTGGGCAGTATGCCCATCTTCAGATGAGGGTTTCCCGCTGTAGAGCGTAGAGTTGTCGGGACCGCTGGATAACTTGATTATCCAGCCAAAAAAGTGTGAATCAGATTCACACCTTTCCAGGGACAGCTATTGGGTCCCTGTGCCCCGCTCTGGACCCCTCTAGGAGAAGAGGCCCAAATGAGGCACTGGGATTCATAGACTCATTGGACTGGATGGAACCTTGTGAGGTCATCTAGTCTAGTCCCCTGCACTTGTGGCAGGACCAATCATTATCTAAAAAGATCATCCCTGACAGGTGTTTGTCTAGCCTGCTCTTAAAAACATCCAATGATGGAGATTCCACAACCTCCCTGGGCAATTTATTGCACAATGGTGACACCACTTATACTGGAGGGCTGGTGGGTTATTTGCTGTGGCAGGGGGACATGAGGGGCTTGACTCAACCTCCGTTATGGTGGCTTCTCCTGATGTAACTCAAAGCCTAGAGGGATGTTTTGGAGGTTCGAAACGCCAGAGGGCTGCATCAGGGGACCTGTGTGTTGACAGCACCCAAAGAGCATTCTTTGCCAGAATTGAGATGTGGTCAGGGTACCTGGGAGATGTGCTGATTCAGTTCATCTCCGCAGCCTGTCCCGGTGAGCTGCGGTGCTCTTGCTGCAAACTAAAGCTGCCTTTCCTCAATGGAAGCCCAGGAGGGATGTGATGATGCAAATCCTGCCTGCCCTCCCCTGTGCTGAATTCCCCCCACCCCCGGGCATGGTGGGGTAAACTTTTAGCAGGGAGGGGGCAGGACAGGGATGAAATATTGGCTCTGCGAGCTTTGACAGTCCCCAAATGACCTACTAGCAAATCTTGATTGTAAGTGTTTGCATCATTACAGCTTAGTGAGACGATCACTTCTAACAATCATTGGCTGCTGAATCTGCCCCGTTGGGCCGCTCACTGTTTTGAGAAGATCCAATTAATTTATTTTTAATTGCTTGGGGGCATTCCTGTCTTCCCCCCTCCCTCTACAAAGCAGAGATTTAGCTCCCCTTCTCCACCATCTTTCTTTCTATTGCTGCATGATAAATAACTGCATAATCAAAATTGTTATCAGACAGCACTTGTCAGCTATAAAGATACTGGGGAAATTTTATTAGTGGAGAGAAAGGTCTTTTTTTCGTTCCTCATGAAAATATTAAAAAGTCATTCTAGTTTAGAAACCTAATTTTAATTTGGTTACGTTTTAATTTAGTTTTTAAATGTATTTTTCAGACAGAAGTCAATTTTTCAAGCATAATTTGATGCAGTCAGTGGCTATAATGTTTAATGTCCTCCCTATAAATTGTTAGGACTGCTTGGAAATGATTTGCAGAATTCATACTGGTCTGGCAATTGGATAAAGCTGTCTGCTTGGTCCCATAATGTGGGGGAGAAAGGGGTGTAGTTCTGGCATCATGATTCCCCCTCTTTCCCTCCTCCCCACCCCCCAGTGCAGATGCCCCTTACTCTCACCTAGAGGAAGACAGGGAACCCCTGATCTCCCTTCCCTTCTGGAGCTGGTGGAATGGTTAGAGGATTGTTCAGCGCACAGCCCTGGAGTGTTTCTTTGCTACTGCCAAAGTAAAGAATTCTTTGTCTCTGGGCTCCGGGGACAGAGACCACCATAGACTGCACAGCTCAAATTGCAGCCACTTTGTTCTGATCCCTGGACGGCACACACTTACTGAGCAGGGGGCGATTGTGTTGGCTGCATTCGGATAGCTGAGAGAGGTCGCACACTTGGGAGGGCACTGGAGGGGCAATGTGCATAATTAAATAAAACCACATCTCCACTTCTATATAAAAGCAGAAACTTAACGTGGAGACCCAATTTCCAGACTAAATGTGGAACACCAGCTTCTCGGAGGGATGGATGCTTGGATAGGGGATGTTTGGCCAGATGGCAATTCTCCCCTTTTTGGGGTACATCTGCGCTACAGCTAGATGTGATTCCCAGCTTGGGTAGATGGACACACACTAGCTCGGCTTGAGCAATTGTGCTAAAAACCGTAGTGTGGGTGTGCTGGCACAGGTGGCTTGGGCTAGCCACTTGAGTACACCCCCATCCGAGACCCTAGGTATATATTCGGGTGGCTCGCCTGTGCAGGGGTGGCCACGCCGCTAGCCAGCTAGTGTAAGTCTGCCTACGCTGGGAATGAGATGTACTCTTGTCCATGCAGCAGGTAGGGTCGGCAGTGAAGGAAGTCCGGCTGCAAGGCAAGAAGCCTGTTAGGAATGGTAGTATAGAGCGAGGTTGATTCTCTAAAATGCTCTGCAACC
Source organism: Chrysemys picta bellii (assembly GCF_011386835.1). NCBI lineage: Eukaryota > Metazoa > Chordata > Testudines > Emydidae > Chrysemys > Chrysemys picta. The sequence continues at coordinate 28,597,274 of NC_088805.1, forward strand.
TGCCAAACTGAAATCCCCACCTGACTGCGCCAATACGGATGTTCCTCTGTTTACTTCAGTCACTCTAGATCCCTGGGGAGGAATGTGGCTGTTTTGAAGGCCGCTCCGCTGGGCTAGACTGTCCGCAGTTTAGGGAGCTTGCTTTTTTTATTTATTTATTTAAATAAAATTGTTTCCACTTCTACGTAGGCCAGGGTGGGGTAAATCCCCCAAATACAAACCTCACAACGCTGACTGCACGGGGCAGAGGCTTAGCAAGAAAAGTCCTAAAGGACAGCTGCTGTAGAGCAGAGTAAGGCCTAGACTCCGCAAGATACTTAAGTACATGCTTAAAGTTACGTCCTTGCTTAAGTGCCTTGCTGCTCTGGGACCAGGGCCGGCTCCAGGCACCAGCCTGGCAAGCAGGTGTTTGAGGCGGCCACTCCGGAGGGGGCGGCTCGTCCAGCTATTCGGCGGACGGTCCCTCACTCCCGCCCAGAGCGAAGGACCTCCCGCCGAATTGCCGCCGCAGATCACGATCGCGGCTTTTTTTTTTTTTTTTTTTTTTTGGTGGCTGCTGGGGGCGGCCAAAACCCTGGAGCCGGCCCTGTCTGGGACTTATGCGATTGCTTAGTTTGGGTCTTTTCCTGGAATGCCCTAACCTATGGTACTGATGGTAATTTTACAGTGTGGGTTATTGCCTAGGAAGGTAATGGGAACCACGTTGAAGTTAGCTATCTCATTTTGCTTGACCCTTGTCTATCTTTAAATGGGACTTGACAACCCTCTTCTGTCCCTGAAGGTGCAGATCTTCGTGCTGCCCCCATTGAAGTCAGCGTTAACGCTCCAGTAAGGTGCGCAGAATCAGCTCCATAGATTCAAGGCTTATCTGCTGATTCTCTCCTCTTCTCAGTGATGGGTTTGTCTCCGTAAATCAAAGCGTGCTTTAAAAAATGTCATAATTCAATGTTGGAATTTTCTCTTAGGTTTGTTTGTATGTTAACTAACCCATCTGATTCCCAAAAGGGAAGGGGTACAGTGAGAGGAGCCCCTATACGCACTACACACAAAGCCGAACACGTGTGTGTCTAAAATCAAGGCAAAATATCGTCAAGTTCAGTTGCATAAAATACTGCCCCAATTTAATCTATCTAGTGTTCCATCTAATTACTATATTAGAAAAGTCTTTAGACCATGTATTGAACATTATAAATGGGAATAAAATGATTCTGGTAATGGCTTAATAAAACAGGTGAGGTAGCTCAGTCTGTCTGCTTAGATCCTTGGATTGGGGCCAGATTGATTTGTCAAGGAAAAAAACCCCTCTGTGCTTGTGTTGTTTCACTTTGGAGAGTGTATCCATTAGAAGGCTTTGATTTTAGTCTTGTTTTTCCTTCTGAGCGGTAGTCATTGGCTCCTTTTGTTAATGGTGGAATATGCAGGACCTGTGAAAAACCATGCATTGTGTGGTTTTATATATGTATAAAAAGAAATGATTGACACATCCACTTACTGGTTTAAAGGAAACTGCACCCTAAGACTGCCGGGTGAATGTCCAAACAATTAATCTCCCTCCTCTTAAGAAAAGGTGCAATTGTTGGTATTTAAAAGCCCTGGAAATTTGGTCACAAAAAGAAGGCTATTTGCAGCATAAAATTGCCTTCAAGTTGGGTGAATGCAGCAAAATGTTTCTGGAACCAACCGGCAAGCGTGTGTTACCGATCCCCCTCTGTGTCGATCCCGAGAGGATGCAAGTTGTGACAGCCCCCAGCCAGGGACCTTGACTCTATCTCAACCTACAGCAGCTCATGGTTATAGTTCAGGAAGTTCAACCCCTGGTGTTTCAGCCAAGATGGCAACCATCACTTGCTTGGATTTTTTTAATGAATTCTCTCTGCTGTGCTTATACCCCCTTGGGATCTGCTTTCTGAGTGAAATTCCCCCCCAGTGCAAGCTCAAGCCCCCACTTCTTTCTGCGGGCTGAAATGGGACTTCACTGGTGCCCAGGCCTCATGTTGACTCTCTGAAGAGTCAGATTTTGTCCTATGCGAACGGTGCAGTGAATGAGCTTTCCCCACATGAACGTTTGCGAGTGGGGAAGCTCGTAGTGAAGGTTGTGATCTGCTCCTGGATACTCTGTCAGCAGAAAATAGAGTTGAAATTCCTTGGAGAAATGGTTTGTTAGTAGCTGCTCATTTGGGCCCTGATTCAGCATGTCATTTACGCATTTGCGTAACTTTAGGCCTATGAGGATAGTCCCATTGAAGCCACAGGCTTAAGTAATTCGCTGAGCTGTGCCCTCCATTCTAGAATCAGCATTGACTGAAGCGTCTCTGAACCAGGACCTGTGGTTGCTCTGGTTTTTCACAAGTGCCGGCACTCACACATTCCATTGAAATCAATGGGAGAGGCAGGTGCTCAGCACCTTTGAAAATCCGGCCGCATGTCGTAAGCTCCAATTCAGCAAAGCATGTAAGTATCAGTGGGATTTAAATGCTTTGCTGCCTAGGGAGAGACTGCTGACCTGGGGCCTTGGTTATCAGTAAAGTGCCATCCAGACCTATTGGACTTTATAAATCGTTACCACGGGCTAAATCCTGTGGTTTTTACTCCGGCAAATGCCCACTGCCATCGGCAGGAGATTTCCCTGCAAAAGGATCTCAAGATTTGACCATGTAATAATAGACATGTTAATTTTTTTTTTTTTTGCAATGAATCCCTAAAGGTGCAAGACTTCAACTACGTGTGTGTAAAGATTATTATTATTATTTTTTTTTAACCTACTTTAATTCCTACAAAGCGCGTTGTGAATTCTTCATAGATTCCGCAGCTGATATAATTACTTGCGGTGCTCCTACTGGGGAAAAAAAAAATGATTTGCAGGTTTCAGAGCTGGTGCCTGGTAAAGACCCTTGCCAAGATCTGAATTGCTTATCCCAGTGTATTTTAAAAGGTGTTCAGGCTTCATGGAATGGGGCAAACTTGTAGTGCAAAGCACCTTGCTTATTTACAGTACAAACCCTATAATTTCTTGCTCCTAGTAGACTATTATGCAGGTGTCAGAGGTTACATTCCAATGCACCAATAAGGTGTCCATCTTACGCAGAGAGATGCCATTCCTGCTCGGCGTCTTCCATGTTGTCATGGATACTAAAGCATGGGACCCCAGAGATTGGAGCTGGGAATTAATGGCAGTCCTGTATAAAGGATTCCTGTCTTGGCTGAGTTGATGGATTACATTGATGTGCCATTTGTCATACTGTAATTGTTCTGGCAAATGTAATACCCACTAGTATAAACATTGTGCTGCTTTGCTAATAAAACTGAAAATAGGAAGAGAAAGGATGATACAGTGTTACGTTCAGATAAAGAGACAAGTCTGCTTTTCTGGACCTGAGCATAGTTCTTCTTCCTGAAAACCCAGCTCATTCTGCACTCTTTATTGATGAGCGAAAACGTACTAAGAAACCATTCAGGTTCCTTGTAGAATACTTATTGCAAAGCTTCTCTTCGTTAGTGCCTGCTGCCTGAAAATCAGGGTTCAAATATTTCAGGGGGTGGTGTGGGTGGGTTCAGGCGTCCGAGAGAGAATTCGAAGCACGTGTTAGCATTGACTTCCTGGTCACTACATTCTTCGGACATTAAAAGTAATTTTCAATGGAAGACCTGTACAGCAAGATTCCTGCCCAGGGCCCACTCATGCCTGGGACTTGTTCCATTCAGGGCCGGCTCTACCATTTTTGCCGCCCCAAGCAAAAAACAAAACCAAAAAACGCTCAGATTGCCGCTGCCTGAACTGTTGAAGCGCAAAAAAAAAAAGCTGCCCGGACTCTGCCGCCCCAAGAATGGACGGAGTGCCGCCCCTTAGCATGTGCCGCCCCAGGCTCGGGCTTGCTCTGCTGGTGCCTGGAGCCGGCCCTGGTTCCATTCTGGGTTCTTGCCCATCATTCTGCTAGGGCAGGGGTTCTCACTAGGGGTCAGGACCCCTCAGGGGATCGTGAGGTTATTACATGGGGGGTCGCGAGCTGTCAACCTCCACCCCAAACCCTGCTTTGGCTCCAGCATTTATAATGGTGTTAAAAATATCAGAAGTGTTTTTAATTTATATGGGGGAGGGGTCGCACTCAGAGGTTTGCTATGTGAAAGGGGTCACCAGTAAAAAAAAGTTTGAGAGCCACTGTGCTAGGGGGGTTTGAAATTGTAATTCACGGAGTCTTGCATGCCTTAATTTCACATGCACTAGAAGCAGTTGTTGGAGGCAACTGTTTGGTTTGTGTTGCAGGGCCGCCTGGGGGGCAAGTGGGGCAATTTGCCCTGGGCCCCACAGGGGCCCCCATGAGAATATAGTAGTCTATAGTATTGCAACTTTTTTTATGGAAGGGGCCCCTGAAATTGCTTTTCCCCAGGCCCCCTGAATCCTCTGGGCAGCCCTGTTGTGTTGTCCAGTGTTTGCCATGCTCGAGGGATTTTGGCATGTTCCATTTTTGTTGATTGATTGATTTTAGCATGCACAGGAGATTATGATAAGGCAAGGAATTGTTGATTTGTCCTCTTGGACCAGCCAGTTATTTTGTTATGCTCTTAAAGTAGTCTCTCTCTCTGTCTCTCTCTCTAGGTATCCGAATCTAGCCCTTTATGGTGAGGGATATTTCAGTGACCTAAACACTAGAGGTCAAATTCATTTCTGGTGTAATTCCATCGAAGTCATCAGGGCTGAATTTAGACTCATCTAGGTAATAACTAGACTTATGGAAACCAAAGATTCAAATTCAGGAGAGGAGGACTCAGCCCCTAACCCTGGTTTGATAGGTGAATTGAGTACCATGCAGTTTGGATGTGGGTGGCTCTTAATGACAAAATCTTCAAACACCAAGGTCCTGCTAGATCTGTGCATCTGTTAAGGGTACTCTGGCACTTTTGAAACAGTCTGAACTTTAGCATGTTTGAAAGAGAATTTTGGCCCAAATCCCTGTTTTTTTAAAAAAGAAAGGTCTCTACCCTCTTGCTTAGAATATAAGGGAGCTTTAGAATATCGTATATGAAATTCCTTGCCTTCTCAGTCTGTGCGCTCCCCTTTCAGAGACCTGCTGGGATGGATGAATTCCCCTCTCTCCCCTGGTGTAAATCCAGAGCAGCAGCTTTGAGGTCAATGAAGATGTTCTAATATAAATCCAGTCGGAGAAGAGAAGGAGGCCCGTTGCTGGGTTATTCACGGAAGGATGCAAAAGCTGGCTGCCGTCTGTTTGCTTGTATGTTTTCTGACACCGTGGCATCAAGGATCTCCACAGCTCAGGGGATCCTGGAGCTCAGTCTAGCCCCAGCCAAATTCCATCCTCTGATCTGTGCACATGGCTCCCAGGGAAGTCAACGGGAGCTGCAGATGTGCATCTGTGGACAGCCTCCGTTGTTTCTACTTGGCACAAAAGCGGTGTTTGTTAGTTACTGTAGCTGCTGGCGGTGGTGGTTAAAAACGGAGCCAATATAGGGAGCTGAAACAGGCAGCAAATCTATTACAATGCAATCTGGTGTGATCTCACCAAGTGAATAGCAAGGGTTTAGTTTTAATTTCTCAGTGACTGACTAGTACATTGACCAAAAGAAACCAACTATAGACATGGGTGGTTCTGGGTCAGGCCACATTTTAGGCCTAAATAAATTGAGCACCAGTGTCTCTTTAACATGGGGAAAATGCCAGCTACCCTGGACAGCTTCATAAAACCAGTGGATTTATGCGGTCTTGATTGGCTGTCTATGTATTGTTCATTCCTCATTATATTAGTGTGATGAGACTCCCTGCTGCTTCTCTATACCATTATTTATGGTAATACAATTGTTCCTCTTTTACCATTATCCAGGCTATTTCCACTCTTTAAAGAGACACGGTCATGTTAAAAAGAAAATGCCAACCCCAATGTAGTTGACTATCTGGCTAATAAGCTCAGAGGTTATTAGCACAGAGAAAGCTTTTTGGAATGTAATTTAATTTTTCACCATTTCTGCACGTTTATTCCCTCTTTTTGCTTTTCACTGAGGTTGGACAATGACAGACAGACCCGTCAGTTTCACTTGATGTTTACAGAGCCTGATCCTGTGTGTGTATTTTATCTCCTGACTTTCAAATGAAGTTCCGTAGAATATGTTAGAGGTGCTGTAGCATGGGCAGGTAACTTTCCGCTGGCTAGCACTGTTAGCACCCTAGTATCTAGAGGCATCAGACTTGTAGAGGACATTAGCCCCATGGCACCATGTCCTCTCCTGCAGTCCACTCACCTCAGGGAAAGTGCTAATCTGGCACTCTAACAGGGTGGCAGTCCCTAAGGCTCTGATTCAGCAAAACACTCTGCACATGCTTAACTTGAAGCACGTCAATAAGTATTTTGCTGAATCGGGGCCGAAGATCCTGTATGGAAAGGCAGGGCTCGTCTGTTGAATTGGTGCGAAGTAGGCTGCTGCTGAGTGGGTCCAATTCAATTGAACTAGGGTACAAAGGAGTGGAAGTCTCTCTTTGGGAAGGGGGAATGAGGGGCTGGGACTGAGGCGGTGCTGTGGAGAACCCCTTGGAATAACCCAGCACTGGGAAGAAGGTTAGGTTGAGCTTGTGTTGTGTTCTGATCCCTGTGGCCAGGCAGAAGAACTACTCCAGGCCAGCAGTTCTGATTGCAGGACTGGGGCCCAACTTTGCCTGTTGTTTGCCTAGCCCCCTCTCCAAATTTTTCATCTTTGCTGACAACAATATGGGCGTTGGCTCCCTCTTGGATCTTATCTCGCGAGCGTTAAAGTTCTCTGAGAGGCAAAGGAAAGGGAAACTACTACCGCAAAAAAGAGAAGAAAGAAAGAGGGGAAAAAAGAAGATAAAGTTTCCCCTTTCGATGCAGTGTGCCTATATAAAAGCCTATGTGAAGTCCTGAATATTTCGAAGGCATCTTCGTTTATATGATTGTATCTCCAAATGTTTTTAAAGTTTATGGTTGACCTGATTCGTAGAAAAAGATAAACACCCTTTCTGTGTTTGCAGTCATATGTAATTTTTATCTCTTGACCTTTAAACGTAAGCAGCAGTAAAATGAAGAACTATGGCAGTCATTTAACACCCTGCCTGTACTAACTGGTTTCTGCCTGTGAGCCGTGGTTTTAAATTGGCTAATGCAGAATACTTGCAGAGCTAATAATAATTCAGATTACTCCTGTCAGCTATTCCGGTTTCATGGGTAATTTAGTAGTTGAATAAATTTTTAAAAAAATTCATTCGTTCCCATGCACTGTTATGAATCAGTAGATGGTTTACCATTGGCAGCAGTAACTGTAAGAAGATTTAAATTGCTACTGAAAAGGATTTGAGTGAAGGTAATGTTTTATAATGTTCTAAGCCATATGCACTACTTTCAGGCCTCATCAGTTTTACATTGATTCCTAGTGAAGTGTTTAATTGCATCATGAATGCAATATAATTCAGTTCTTTTTGCTAATATGGTATATATCTCAAAGTGATATACAGCACTGACAGGGAGAATTCAGAATTTTCATAGGATTTTAAAATCTAGATGTGTGAATGTGTTTGTTTACACACAGTCTGAACATGCTCAGGGTTCAATGCAGATCTCATGTATGTGTAACTGTCTATATACCAGGTTGAAGGTGGGTACGATGTGCAGGGCTAGCTAACAAACCTCCAGAGATGTATGAATAATCACCTGCGAGTGGGTGGAGTTTAGCTCATTGTGTAATTGACCATGGATTTTAAATATGGGCGCAGGGATTTAATCCCCCCCCCCCCATAGAAGGGGCTACTCACATTTTCCCAGATGCTAAATAATCAACATAATACTCTGCACCTGAGGCTTTAGAGTCCCATTTGCTGGCTTATACTGGTGTAAATCTGGAGCATCAGTGAAGTTACTTTGGATTTACATCAGTGAAACCAAGCTCAGAATCTGGCCTTTAGGAGCCATAGCCGTATGGTATGAAATTCATCTCTAGCATAAATTTCACAAAAGCCCTCAAAACAGGGCATAGCTCTCTGCACAGGCTGAGTATCATCTGCAGTACTCAGACACTGGTTAGTCTCATCCCCGCAGCTGGCAGATCTACTTTATCCCGGTCTCTCTGGTGCTGCTAATTCTTATGCCCAACAGGCTTCAGCCTAATATTGCGGTATACAACCTCATTGCTGCTTCTCCACACCATGTGAGCGAGGTGAGGAGACACAATTCTGGTGCCATTGGCCTGATCGTGGGCAGCAGACGAAAAGGAACATGTCTTCATGTTAACATGAAGACAATTTATTTGAGTCCATAAAAGAACTAATTACTGATGCAGAAGATCACTAAACGTTTCCCCAGTAGCTCTAAAACAGTGGCGTCTTCAAAGCAATTCTGCAGGATAGATCCCGTATAAGCAAGGAATGCTATCTTCTGGATTCTGGGGTGGAACAAGTGGCGAGAGAGCTGAAATACAGATAGACTGTGGAGTTTAGCTGCCTGGTCAGAATAAATCTGCTTCTTCCAGAGAGAGGGGGTTGGACAGAAAGATGCTGAAGGGAGTTAGCATTTAATACAGTGGAGATACAGCTCAAGAACCGATCATCCTTATATAAAGACTATCCCTGTAAAGATGCCAAATTCACTAAGGCTGTGTTATCTGCCATGTAGCTGGTGATCTCTGCCCAGGAGCAGCGTGGGCATGCTTTCCTCTCCCCCCACCCGATTCCCTGCTTTCCATTCATGAACTGGCAGGAGTAGTTCCCATTTGGGGCTGGATCCTCCCTTTCTTCCCTCTCTGTCTCTTTATAATTCGCTCATTGCAGCTTAATTGGATAATGAGGGATTCGGGGTGGGTGACTATGCAGGGTTCACACAAGTTCAACAAGAGACTTTCTGCCCACTTCTCCGTTTAAATTACATACAAGCTAGACTCTTCTGTAGTGTAACACCCTCCCCACTCCCACCACACACACCAAAGGGCCCCAAATCAGAGGGTTATACCTTTCCAGATAGCCCATGGTTGGACCTTGAGCTAATAAAGGAAAAGCCCCTGCAACCCAGCTCCCACGTGAGTAATCACAGGTCCTCCCCCACCCTTCCAAGGAAGGCTGACAGCCTCACCGTTTTGATCATCGTCCCTCCTTGGTACAGAGGAATACTTTATCCTGGGCCCCATGGAGGAAAATGGCACCATACTATCTCTGAAAGCGGTTTCCCGTAATCTAAGGCAAAAGGATTTTCTTGCTGTCATAAGGGAGATGTGCACTCAAAAAGGCAGAGGGAAGGGGAGAGGCCCCTGCTCCCTGTGAAGAATAGTAATTAACGCAAGTTGTTACAAGAGAACTATTTCCCTTCTGTGGAGGCGGAACATCCTCCCCCAGGAAACAAAGGACACTTGGCATTGTTTTTCCACTGTGTGCAGCCCTTCTGAGCTCTGAAAGGAGCATCCTAGACACATGGACTCTAAGGCCCTCATCCTGCCCTCAGAGCAGATGTCTACCTGGCCAGAGCCCCATTGATTTCAGTGGGCGCTGCACTGGTGCAGGATTCTGCCCACACGGTTTTCAGAATGAGATCAGGGCCTAAGGGGGTGCTCTAAAGTGGAGGGGAGAAGGCATTCCCAAAATACAATCACTGCTCACAACAGCCCTGATCTAGCCATCCCTCCCTCCCTTCCTGATCACGCTGTAGTCTCTGAGAACTGGAGGTGGTTGAAAAAATGTGATGGAACAGTTTTCCACTGGAAAATGCAGTTTCATCAAAATGGAAACGTTTCATGGGAATGTGTCGATTTTTATGACATTTTCAATGGGAAAAAGTCTAAATGGATCGGTTCCACGGTTCCATGTTCTCTTGTCATCTTTCATATGACTAAAGTATGTTTAATATATTTTGTATATTATATATTTTACATTATATTCTAACATTTTTGACATTATTGAAACCCAAGCATCTCCTGGCCACCCCCATCCCTCGTGGTGATGCTTAACTGGCATTTTCCAAAATTTCCATGCATTCCACCGGGAAGTTTGAAATGTCGGTCCTTCGGGCGGATTCAGACCAAACCCAAATGTCAACACGTCAGAAATTTGCTTGGAACTGGAAATTCTGTTTTCCGACCAGCTCTGCTGAGAGCCTCCTAAGTATTTGTGAATTTATCCTCCCAACCCTCCATGATGGAAAGCGCCATTACCTTCCTCTTACAGGTGGGAAACTCAGGCACGGAGAGGTTAAGGCTGTTACTTTACAAAGGGACGTAGGGGAGTCAGTGGCAGTTGGGCTCCCAGCCAAAGTGATTTGCCCAGACCCACCTGCCAAGAAATGACTTCAGATCTCCCGAGTCCCGCTTCAGTGCCTGAGCCACCAGGCCATCCCCCCTCCCTGCTAGCACATGTTGATCCTGTAATGATATGTTTTAATTCCTGAAAACGTAAATTGCGGTGGCTTTTTTAGCTAAAGAGATTTGAAGGGCATTAGGCAGCAATGCAAGCATTACAGAGCTTTGTGCTAATAGAGATTCGGGGCGGGGGTGGGAGCCGCACATGTATTTACTGCGAGAGATTCCGCAGGTGGGTGGAAATCATTAGATTTCTGCTGTGAGGCTGCAATTTTCGGCTTTAGGAGTCTTTCATTTTGAATGAAGTAGTAAGTTATTCATTCAGGATGCAGAGCCCTTGATTTTTATTTCACATCTTCCCAACTCGAGAAGAAATTCTCCCTCCTTTCTCCACAGTCTCCATCAATTCCCTGCCACAGAAATGGTAACAGGCTGCATGGTATGTAAAACAGGCTCCCCCGGGCACAGGCCTTGGGGGATTTTGAAAAATTAAATAGGATTGCACTTCCGAATTGAAATGTACAAGTCAGGCCCATTAGTCTCTTAAGTTACCTTCAGCATTTCCCCCCCTTGCCTTTCCCCTCTCCCCGGTGTAGTAACGTGCCCTGGTTTAGATTGCATCGCGTTAAGCGGTGTGTCTTGCTCCCCTAAGACGACTCTGCTAAGATGTCTTATCTATGGCTGATCGAATAGAGCCCAACTGAGGGGATGCAGTGTGTACTTGAGAACACTAGGGGGAGCCTCAGCAGGGGCAAATAATGAGTCAGAAGTGGGAAGGAAAGCCAGTGAATTTACCATCTATAGATAAGTCTCCCGCATTCAGCAGTCGTCACCTTGTCCAACAAGCTAACGGTGTGATCCTGAGTGGGTCTAGAGACCCAGCCTGAGGACTGCCTCCTACAGAGGCTCTCCGCACCATTCAGGATTGGGCCCTGTGGGCTTAAGTCTGCTTGCCGTGGCCTGGATTCAGGAAAGCACTAACGCGCGTGTTTAACTTGAATCACATGCCTCACGTTCCATTGGCTTCAGAGGGAGTTAAGCGCCTGTGAAGTGCTTTCCCAAGTCTTGGCACTAGTGGCACTAAACGCCCATGGCCATGGTGGGAGTATTGGGTATGCACAGATAGTACGGACCAGTCGAGCCTCGGAAAATCATGAGATTGGCTCAAAATCATGAGATTTTGAAAAATAATTAAATGTTGGGCTGCTTTGCTTTCTGATTGCTGAGCCTTTAGCACGCCCTTGGGTCATAGTTTCAAGCTTTGCTCTGCAACTGAGATTGCAAGTTCTTTGGGTCAGGGACTGTTTTTTCATTCTGTATCTGTACAGCACCTAGCAGACTGGGGTGTTGGTCCATAACTAGAGCTTGCAGGTGGTGTTGCAGTACAAATAATAAGCAACAACCAGGAGGGCTAGAAACTTTTTTTTTTTAATGAAAGCTGAGATTCTCATTTGATCTCTTGACTCCAGGAGCTGGCACTTTAAATAAAAATCCCTAATACTGTGTCGTGAAGCTTGCATGAAAATATCAAGAGTTGGCAATGCAGCAATGATGCAGTTGATCCATAAACATACGCCAATCACGTGCATCTGACGAAGTGGGTATTCACCCACGAAAGCTCATGCTCCAATACGTCTGTTAGTCTAGAAGGTGCCACAGGACCCTCTGTTGCTTTTTACAGATCCAGACTAACGGCTGCCCCTCTGCTACTTAAGCTGCCTAAATAGTTAACCATCTCTCCCGAAGTCAAAGAAGAGCACTTTTCACCTAGTCAAGTTAAACTACTTTTCCCTCAGAGCATAGGCTAGCTAAGCATTGCTTAAAGAGACCCTCCCCCCCCCCCCTGCAATCCCACATTTTCACACAGGCTCAGATGTTTTCTACACTGTATCCTCAACCAAGCAGAGCAACCTTCTAAATAATGAATTGTTAAGCAGTTGGTCTTGGAAGTGGAAGTCGGTTTGATGTAGGAGGAATACTGAAATGTTTACTGGAAAATCAGCTGCTGCTCATCTTTTTTTGTGTAAGCCCATCCATATTTTCTTGCCCGTTTATGGAGAAGTGAATAGCTTCGTTACAATGATAATAAGCATATGGGACTTAAGAATCTTTGTTACAGTGCTAAGTTCCCATTCACGTTCTAGATCCACATGTGCTCTGCTCTATATATTTGTTGTTTGGGTTGTGGTAGTGCCTGGGAGGCCCATGGACCAGGTGTGGCACAAACACAGAACAAACCGACAGTCCCGGTCCCAAAGAACGTACAATCTAAGTGGAAGACAAGAAACAACAGCCGGAGACAGACAGACAGACAGGGGAGTGCAAAGGACCAATGAGACATGGGTCAGCATGATAGACAGCGGTTGATGTACCTGCTTGCTGAGTTTGGCTTAATTTGTAACTTGAATAGCAAAACATACGTCATCCTAAGCTTTCTCTCAAAGCCCAATGAGACATGGGTCAGCATGATAGACAGCGGTTGATGTACCCGCTTTGAGCCCTGCTAAGGCCCTGGAATCTGACACACTGCTGTATGTGTGCAGGGCTTGTATTGATCACTTTATTTGCCAGCTTCCCTTCCAGCTCTTTCAGGGATATACTCTCCACTGGTGCTGTTTTATTGCTATTAATACCCTTCTCTAAGTGACCTGTCACGTGATCTCTGGAGCGGGAGTACGACTGTAAGTTCTCAGGCCGGGCTCCCATCGCGTTGGAGCGTTCCTGGCTTTGAGGCTGGGGCAGTGTCTCTGTTTTTCTTCCAGGGAGAGAGAGCTGCTGCTCCTCACCCCAACCCCCGAAGCCTCCAGGCTGAGTCCGCTTGGGCAGCCCCCCTGTTCTGCAAGCAGAAGGGGTCAGAGAGGCAACAGCAATCGTGTGGGCCTCAGCTCCTGCTCCATGGCCCGCTACACAAGGGGGCGCAGGACTTGGGAGGACCCTGCAGGGATGTCTGCATGGCAGTGTAAAGGGGAGTGATGGTGCAGGACTAGATCGGGATCATCCCCCAATCCGCCCAGGTTATAGGCTGTGAAGGCTGCTCCGGCCATTGCCTGGAGTAGCCTTCATGGAGCAAAGTTTGGAAGGCCCCTGATCTAACCTGGGTGCCCCTGGAACTGTCCCGGGGTCTCCCAAGAATTCATCCTCACCTGCCCTGCCCAGCCTGCCCCATTGGGCTGAGCGCAGAGCTCAGCATTTGCCCCTCTGGGTTTATGGCTCGAACCGTTCCTTAAAATATCTTCCCCCCTCTTCTCCCAGTGGTAGAGTAGAGCTCCCTGTATATTATTCATTTCTTTCAGTGTTTTATGGATGCTGCCTATCGCCGTGGCACCTGGGTGCCTCCCAGGAGTAGAACACATCCACAGTAGTGCATAGGATAGGATACATGCAAATATTGCCTGTGCATATCACAGGTGCAGTTAATAAATAAGCTCCCTGGCACAGTGGTGTTAGTCCATTGCGAAGTCCACGGACTGAATACATGGCTAAGCTGAAGCTCACTGGACTCAGATTCAGGGGGAGGATCTGGAGGCAAATTTTTGCATATGTGACTGATCTTTATTCTGGAGCTCAGCTAACCTGCCAGAATCACACACTCTGTCTCTGAGGGATCTGAAAGCTAGAGCCAGATTTTCCGGCATAGGCCTGTTTGTCCCCAAATAAGATGTTGGACTTGTAGGATGCACCACCAGACTGTGGCGTGACCTTGCTGGGAACTGCCACAGGGAAATTGCTGAAGGGACTGGGCCCACATTGGCTCTCAAATACCCATGTAACCCCCTCCCCTGAAATCAGTGGGGTCACAGTTGTATCAGGGAGAGCAGCGCAGTTTGGGCTGGCGTTTGGAATATTCTTGCCAGAAGAATCTCTTTCAGCGCGTGGCTGTAGAACCGCGGTTCCAGGCAGGAATGCAATCAATTGTGTAGTCTAATGTGATATCAAAGTCACTAACATGATTATGCTTTTATATCATATTAGAGAAAATGAATACGAATTCCATACGAAATACTAATTCGGTAGAACAGAAAATTGCTGAGAGAATAGAAAACTGCTTAATGTGCTGAACCTCACATTCTAGCTCCAAGTAAATACAATGCGCGCCCCCCCCCCCCCCGAGCTATTTTCTGCTTTCTGTTGCTTCATGGCATAGTTAACTTAAGATCTATGGAGTCAAATGTCCCTTGGTGAAGCTTTGTGGAAGCCAGTGGAATGAAGCCAGAGGTGAATTTGACCCATGATGATGATAGGGTAACCATGACAGTGACTTAGAATATTGTCCTCAGGGCCAGATTGTGCACCTCTTACCATGGGGCGTGCTGCTTACTCATACTGTAGTGAGACTGGAGTTCATGGGCCCACGTGCACGAGTGAACGCTCCTCAACCGAAGGGGGGGCTACGGAATCAGACTCTAAATGGATTCCTCGGAATTGCAGCAATGCTTAAAACTGTGCATATACATATTATTTAGTTGCAGTAGTGTCTAGATTGTGCGAGGCGCTGTCCAAGCACATAGTGCAAACACACAGCCCTTGCTCCGAAGGGCTTGCAGACTAACTAGGCAAGATAGCCAAAGCGTGGGAAGCAAAACAACTATCAGGTCAGTGGGACGAGAACCCCCATGTCCTGATTCCCAATCCAGTACCCTAGACTAACCCAGTGAGTCCAGTCTGTTACTGTGTTAAGTACAGGATTACTATGGTAATGCACCTTCCCTGAAGGCTTCAGGGAAATTCCCCTTGGATTCCACAACAAGATCGGGTCCTAGCTCTCTCTGGAGAATTAGGAATTCTGAAATGTATCAGAAAGAAAACTCCTCAGCAGAGCAAGGCAATTGTTCCTCATGCTGCAGGTGTGTGAAGAACAAAGATTATGCCCAGCATCTAAGCATCTGCTGAGCTGTGGCATTAGCTTGAGAGTGAAAGGTGTTTTAACAGTTAAAATGTATTTTAAAAGGCTTTATCTAACTTGTCCATCATTAATCATCAGACCACAGCATATTAGTTAATACGATTCATTCATTTTGGAGGGAAGGTTGAGAGCTTCAACCAAGTAGAAACACATCCTAAACTCACACCAGTCTAAAACAAATACAGAAGTCATAAGAACAGGTTCGACCATACAGATTTGCATCCTAGACCAGTTCTCAGTTTAGCTCGTGAAGGCCATGGGAATTTCTCCATTGACCTCCGTAGGACCAGGATCTGGGCCTGGCAGCTGAAGGCTGTTACTCAAAGTATATTTAGGACTGAGTGCTCCATAAAGCGAGTCTCCTCACTGGGTCTGATCCAGGAATATGCGTGGGTGGACTCTCTTGAGTACATTCACAGCTCATGGAGAAAGGCATCCCATTGATTGTTCCTATTGCAGACACAGTGATTTTCTTGCGAAGTTTGGGTGAAATTGGAAGGTGCCATTGACTGAATCTTTATGTACCCGCGGGCTCTACCAGTCTCACGAACTGATGGGCTGCTTTCTTGCTGTAGGATTGACAGGCATACGTGATCACTAGGAAGTCAGGATTATTTGGTGCCTTCGTTTCCCCTAGCAACATGCCACCCTGGAACTCTTTGGTGATTCCATTCAGAGAAGGCCCCAAATCGCTGGCTGATCAGACCCATTTTTCAGTGTTGCCAGAATACTTTCTGCACTGTATGGTAGCAATACCCTATAATAGATTACAAAGTCATACATTCCATGGAATTATCTGTTCCTTTCTATGACCCCGTAAACTGTGCTGCAGAACAAATCTACCAGGATTTAGTAAGTGTTGATAAAGGTTGCTGTTAATGTAAAATTTACAGGACAGAATACTTGATTTAGTTTTATTCCCATTTATTCCTCTTTTATATTATTTTTAATTATTGCTCATGTGAATTTTAGGGACAGATTGAGAGCCCTAGAGACTGTCCAGGGAGAAGGTACAGCACACTCAGTGGCAGTGCAAGGCTGATGTGCCTATAAAATGTGTGTCACATCTCCCTCTAATGGCTTGTCTGTATAGAGGATAACAGCCTTCTGCTGCTGCAAGTAACAGAGTTACTCCTTTAGCTCAAGTGGAAGAGGTCTGTGCTGTGGTGCTGAAGAGTCCAGATTAGAAATCTGCTGACAATCTTTGATGAGGGTGCTTATGCCTGCTTTCCTGCCATCCTGAATGGGCCATGCTTCTCGGCAAATGAGGGAAATAAATTTCTATGGCTCCTTCAATTCTCTGCTGAGACTGTCATCAAAGGAGCTGATTTGCGGTGATGTGGACACTTTCCCATGATGAAATGGACTCAGACCCACCTAGCTCATTTTGCACAGGGGTCCACTTATTGGACGTCAGTCACTACCAACCCGCACTGGATTTGAACCTGCAGCCTTAGCTGGGGTAAAAAAAGCTATTGCCTGTTACTGATCCCCTGATCCAGAAAGTCCTCCTTTTCCATTACCATTTACATCACATTGTAAATCTTCTGGGTGAAAGTTGCATCTGTTATTAGAAAAGGGTGGAATAAAAGGTCTGTTTACATTGTCTGACCAAATCATCTGGCCTCAGGTCCCTTTGACCAGTCCTGAAGATAGCTGGGATTCGGAAAAGTGAAACGAACCCCTTGGAGCCTGCCTTGCAGGGGGAATCCATTGAAGAATGCTGAGTTCCTGTAACAGACTCTCCAGGAGGGGAGGAATTGTAAGGCTCCAGGATTTAAAGGGGAAAGTACTGTGAGTGAGAGGGAATGTGAGTCATAGTGAACACAGGTGTGATGTGTGAAACCTTGCAGTCTAACCCCAGCGCCATCCCCGGAAGCAGGACAGAGAGTGATTCTGAGAGTTACAATCTGGTTCCTGAAAGTAATTTGTACCAGCCCTCACGGGGGTGTGGAGCCCAGGTTCCTTTCACTCCCCACCCACCAGCATGGGGTGGGAAGTAGCTGCTCTCCCCCCACACAGACTGTAATGGTATGGGTAGCACATGCAGGAATTTAAGGGGGCTCTTCACACCTCCCCTTCACAGATGCACTAGAGGGATCACAGCTGAGCCCTGAATAACACAGGTTGGTTTTTTTGCAGTGTGCATCTTTATTAGCCCCCAGGTGGCATGCTGGTTGAGATCTGTACCGCGCCCTGGGGGTGCTACGTGCCTATGGCACTCGTCTCGGGTTTGGTTCACACAGGCTTCGGCAATGTAGCTTTGTCAAACATCTGGATGGTTCTGTCACTCACAGCACTGCCCGGGCAGTAAGTGAACAGCCTGTGCCCGGCGGGGTTGTGTGTACGCGATTCAACTACTTGCCTGGGGAAGGAGAAATATTTGTCTTTCACAAATAGTCGAAAAATTAGCCTTTGGATTTAGGGACATGACTGAAAAGGCTCATTTTCCTTTCCGACGTGTGTTTAAGTGGCTGGAATAGTTTGATTTTATTCTGATTCTGTGCAAACGACAACGTGGGGCCTAGACGGGACCGTTTATGCTGTTTTGAGGATTAGGAGCCCTTTATGCTCTGCAATCTCCACTGTGCTTCTGTAGGTCAGTCAGAACCCGTGATCAAATTGCATTAATAGTATTGATGCCCAGGACTATTAATCCCTTCCAGATTTCCCTGGCGAAACTTCTGTAGCACTTTGAAATTGAGGGGAACACTGATTGTTGGGCTCCTGCCTGACACACCTGGGAGGAGAGTGCCTCTCCCAGGTGTTCTAGGCTGGTGCACTCAGCATTCAGAAGCCTCGTTTGTAGGTGGAAGATCTTGACATACCTGCTGTCCCCTTCTCAGTCTGATACACAGAGCAATGTGGTTTCTGCAAATGGTACTGTCTGTGGTGGGATGTTTGCCATCTCCTGGCCAACAGGAAAAGAGGTAGGTGAAAACCAGCTCACGGAACGAGTGGCCAGTCCCTGAATAACATCTGATCTCTACGGCACTCCAGTATAAAGCCAGTTCTTCTGAAACAAAGTCAGTTTGCTAACATGGCACCTGGCAGCTCCACCCTGGTGTCTGCTCGGTGGGTATTTTTGTTGCCACAGAGCCTCATCTGGGCCATCTGAAATGCTAGCCAGGGTCACTGTGGCTGGCACAAGCCTTGGTAGGGGAGCGAAGCCTGTAGACTCTCTCCCAGAGCCAGTCAGCAAACCAAGGCTCAACGTGGTGAATTCCGTGCTATTTTGGGGTACATCTCACCCAGACACCCTTTGTGTGGGGAAGAATCATGTCAGCTCCAGGGTTCTGAGTGTGTGGGCAAACCAATTCCGAGTATACTGATTCTGAGGGAAGGAAATGAACCCCACCCTCAGTCCCCAGCCTTACTGCCCGTGTGCTTGTGAAATGTGCCGGAGGCAGCCAGCTTCCATCCACAGATCAGGTGCAGCGGTGCCAGTCAGCTGGGCAAGCATCCCTTAACTCTGGCATGAATTTGGTCTACATTCGGTTGACGAGTCCCAGCTCTCACCAGATGAGGAATGAAAGACAGAGACCAGGGTTTCCCATTCAATCCTAGGACTGCCAGTAAGGACGCTTGTTTGTGCCATCTGCAGTCCCTCCTTGCCTCTAGGACCTGGACTCAGACAATGAGCTCCGTACATGTACACCATCACTGACCAGCCATTGGACTGTAGCTAGGAGAGTGAACAACCCCTTTACTTTACCTTACATCGGCTTGCTAACAGCCCTGACTGCCCTGTGCCCACTGTACACTTGTTTTGCGCACCCAGTGCATGCCAGTTTGGTGCAAGTTGCACTCCAGTAGCACTTACTCCAGATTTACACTGCCATAAGGGAGAGGAGAAACAGGACCACGGAGATTGTCAACCGCTGTTAATGGAGAGCAGAATTAGGCCCACTTACCCCCAGTGCGTAACATGCAGCACCATGAACGTCACAGGCGAATTTGGTCCTGAGATTGCTGTGGGAGCTGCAGTCACGTCTTCCTGTCTGCGTTCGCCTCCTGTTCCCCGGAGCTGAAAGTAGACCTAGTGCATTGAACCATCCTGTGTCACAAAGGGAACCGCACGCACCGAACTCAGTGGAGCTGCACCAGCTCACACCGATGGGACAAATTCCATTCATTTACCCCGGTGCAGCTTCCATTACATTTAGCAGGAGTTGTGTTCCTGTAACTGAGATCAGCATTCGGCCCACGGACAGGGATCCTCCCAGTACCTTAAACAGCCCAGTCCACACACCTATGTACACAGAGCACATAGATATATTTAGAAATGTATGATCGCTTGCCTAGTTCAAAGTGAGCTGCAACTGGGAGTCTCAGCGTTTCGGTGCTAATATGGTAGGAGAGTCTTATTGTATTAGCAATTTCCCATCAGATCATGTCATATTAGTATTGGATTGTATTAGTATTTGTTTTCACTAATGTGATGCGAAAGTTGCTAATATGATAAGACTTCTGCATTGTATTAGTGAAAACAAATATTAATACGTTAGGATGGAAAATTGCTACTAAGAAACTAAGTTGCTAATCCGACATGATGGATCTCCTGGAGAAATGGGTTGTAGCTTTCCTGTACTTTTCCATAACCACCTTCAACCGTGCTCAGAGGGGAAATGGTGAAGAACATCTCCACTGGGGCCTCATGCTAACCTTAGTCAGAGTTGAATCTAAATAGCCAAGATGACATTCTAGCCTGAATGCCCACCAATAGTAAGTGGTGGGGAGGGGGCTGGTAGAGGATAATAATCATTAACAGCAATTCTAGGCCCGATAATACCTGCTTAGAGGCAGTGGGCCAGAACCTGCTTGCCTTACCCCAGATGCTGTTACCATGCTGAAGTGAGCAGTCCCGTTGGTTTCACTGGGAGGGCTGGAGTGAATTGGATTTGCAGCCGTGGAAAAGTCTTCCTTCTTTTTACAGTTAAAAAGCTCAGTTATTAGTCCAGTGCACTAACCTTTGGCTGCTCTCTGCGGTGTGGTCCGTGGTTTAGAGCCACCATTTGGCCCAGGTTGTTCCCTGCAAAAGGCTTGGTGGTTTTTAAAGAGAAAACATCCATTATGCGAGTGTGAGAATTGACGCACTGAAGCTGCACTAGCCTGGCCTCCTGGTAATACGTGATTAGAGGATTCTTAAAACTCCACTTCCTCTCTGGTACATAATGGCTCTTTTGGACTTTGAGTAGGATTTTATTTACTCCTTAATCCATAATAGTTGCTGAAGAAACACTGCACGGTCTGTACTTCGACCATTTCAGAGATGCATATGACACCCTGACTGGAGCTCAGCGGTTGCAGGTGCTAGGTCTGGTTATGTAAACGTTTGGGTTTTTAAAATAACACTATGACAGGTCGTAGGTCTAGCATGCAAATATTGGAATAAAATCCCCTTCTGAAATGATGCTGGGATGTTGCTCGGCATGAACAGTGGCTGATATTTTAATCATCTAGGCCAGATTAGGACCCGTTGGTGAGCAGGTCCTCGTGTTAGCGGTCCCATTTGAAGTTTGCCCTTCCGAGAGGGAGCTGCACCAGCTTTACTCCAAGGCTGCATAGAGCCAATAACTCGACTGTGTTAATAAATTATTCAAACTTGTAATATTTGTTTAAAGGACTTAAACTACAGGTAAGAGTCTGATATCCTTACTCATGTGGGGTAGCATCTTACTCCGTAAGCAGTAGCACTGACTTAAACAGGATTACTTGTGGAGTAAGATGCTACTCAGTGTGAGTAAAATCATCAGCAACTGGTCCGTTGTAACAAACTACAATGGGTTAGATCCTTAGTTGGTGTAAATCGACAGAGCTCTGTCAATGTCAATGGAACTACTTTGATTTACGTCAGTTGAGGAATCCATCTTATCTGTCTCGCTGCCAGGGATGTTGTGAAGGCCAAAAGTATAACTGGGTTCAAAAAAGAACTAGATAATTTCATGGAGGAAAGGTCCATCAATGGCTCTTAGCCAAAGTGGTCTCGGATGCAACCCCATGCTCCGGGTGTCCCTAAACCTCTGATTGCCAGAAGTTGGGACTAGATGACAGGACATGGATCATTCAGTAATTGCCCTGTTCTGTTCATTCCCTCTGAAGTTTCTGGCCCTGGCCACTGTCGGAAGACAGGATACTGGGATCGATAGGTCATTGGTCTGAGCCAGTATGGCCATTCTTATGTTCTTATTTATCTAATCTATCAAATCAAATCAAACAACATTTGAAATCTATGGGCTTGACTCTGATTTTCACCTCCACTGCTTTTGAATGGGATCAATTTAGTTAGCTGGAGGAGCGACTTCTGATTTACACTGGTGTGAGTGAATTCAGAATTCAACCCAATGGAAGTTTTCCCATTAACTTCAAGGGCAGCAGAATGAGATCCTGGAAATGGACATTAAACTTGTTTAAATAAAAAAAATCGGAGAGAGCTTGCTTCACGTGCCTGGTTCCAAACTGGAGTGACTCATTTATGGTCAATTATAATTCTCTGATGATAGAATTTAATAAAAGAATTGCTGACCTACAGTTAACTATAGTAAAGCAAATGGCATTGCTATAACTTTGGTTATATTGCTGCTAACATGGCACTGTCCACTGAGTCTGGTTGAATCATCTCCTAAAAAAGCCCATTAAATTAATTCCTTTTGTGTGTGGAAAATCCCATGCTTTATTTTTTTCCCTCTTTTAAAAAACACTTTTTATAGTGGTCTTCACTATAATGTTACAGAGACGCAATCCGATACTGATTGCACTTACATTGCTGTAATTCAGGAGTAACAGATCAGAACCTGAACCAGTGGGTGTGATTCTCCTCTCACTTTCACCAGCAACTATTTATTTCAATGGAATGACTCCTGATTTACCCCAGTGCGCATGAGAGGAAAAACAGGCTGAGTGCCTTTCAGATAACGAGGCAAACTCATCACACCACATTCAAAATATGGTTGTATGCCAGCCATGTGGGGACACGTGAGCGTCTTGCATTGATATATGGTACAGCATCCCATGGGCTTAATTGGGTTCTGTTACCCCTGTGCAATTCCAGTGTAACAGAGAGCACAGTTTGGCCCATTAACCTTAGCATGTACTGGTGATGCATTTCCTTCTATGGCAAAATTCAGTTTAACGTGGCTAGCGGGCATCCCCATAAATGCCCCTGCTATGCTCTGTGTTGGAATTATTATTAATATAGGATACTACCGTGACTCCAATTCAACCATAAATTCCTTTATTAAATCTAATACTATTTCTACTGTTACTCTGAACATGTCTAATAAGCCGAAATACTAAGCAATTTACTACATCCAAACAGTAACAGGTATTTAAAGCATTTGATTGAAATAGTCACAAATGGGTCAAACCCAGAGGTGTTTAGACACATGTTGGTCGGCTCCGGCATGGTCAGGCAAGTATTAGCGATGACCCCTTTAAGAGTTTACTTTTTTATACCTTTTAACAAACAAGTGATGTCATTGCCAATTAGCAGACCTTAGCTAAGGTGCAATGAAGCAGTTTTTTTTTATAATATCTTAAACTTATCAGCCAATTATTTACTGCACCAGGTACCCAGGTAACCATCATGTCTTTCTGTTGCTTCAGCCCAAACCTTAAATAAGATACCAGTGGCATTGCGAGATGAACACAACTCCTCTTTCTCATGATCTCATTCTTTCTGATCACCTGCTTCAGGCTTATTGCTCATGCTACTGTCCCAAAACAATTTATAACCAGAGTTCACCCAGGTCTAATGTGGGCCAATATTTCTACACTGTGGAGCTGAACTTAAGAGCTTGGCTACCCTTAAAAATGTTGCTGCTTTTATTCTGCCGGTATAGTTACAGTGGCAAAAAAAATACCTAATGTGGTTGCAGTTATACGAGTATAAAAGTTCTTGTGCTGGTACAGGGTGCACCTCTCTAGTCTGGGACCCTCTGGATCTGACCGGTGCTGAACCAGAGAATTTGCCGAACCACGGGAGGTCAACACAGTCCTGTAGTGAGCGGGTCTCTTTTTATTTTTATTTCGCTGAGGCAGATGAACAGAACAACGTACCGATGTGCCCTTTTCCAATTTCTGCAACTATTCCACCCTTTGCTGTATCGATACTGACACATGCTTACGCTTAGTAGCCTTACTAACACTTCCACTGCTTGCTGGTCTCTTAGAAGACATATCTAGGGGTAAATTAGAGCTAAACAACAGCACAGAACACTGAGAGCCAGGACTGGCGGGACTTTGCCAGACCACCGGAAACTTGGCCCCACCCACAGTAAGTGGACATCTGGCTAACTAAAATCATGCTGGACCACGGATGTTGCTGGACCAGAGAGTGCCGGACTAGAGGTTCAACCTGTATAACTTGTTCTGATTCAGGAACCAAAATAAGCTACGCCAGTAAAAGGACCCTTATACCGGTATAATTGCATCCATTCTAGGGTTTTTACTGGTAGAACTATGTTGATTTAAAAAAAAATAATAATCACCCCTCTGACATTTATACAGTAAAACTTTGAAGTGTAAACCAGTCTCAGTGTGGTCTGCCCTTGTCTCTTATCTGACTCTCTTCATCTCTCAAACATCTTGCAAAAATTGTAGAAACCCCGTGTCATAGGTTTCACACACGCACCAAATAACAAGCAAGTAGGCAGTTCATTGCTAGGTCCTCTTTTCAGTATGTATCTTAGCGAAGAGGCAACATAAAACTGATGGAGAGTCCTTGCTCTCACATTTAGCACGTTTAGGGGTCACTTCCTCCATCAGTGTGAACTCGCCAAGAGGAGAATAGATCCCTTGGTAAGCAGAGTGGGCATGAATTTATGGACAGTGTTCAGTTCCAGCCCACTCTGAAAGAGATGACCGAGAAATCAGCTTCTTAGGGAGCCAGGATTTCATGCTTTGTCTTTGGCGCTAGTGGATGCGGTGCGAAGATTGCCTCTGTGTTGTGATGAGCATGTTCTGACATAATAAGTAGTTTCCTAATTTTCTTCAAGGAATCTGAGCAAAATATCAATTGCTGTCATCAAGAGACAGAGTAGGCGAACCAGAACTAAATAAAAATAAACATTAAACAATTATTGGAATTTAGGTTTATTTTAAAAATCAGCAGGGTTGAGGGAACAAGCCACCTATTAGCTAGAAAGAGCTATTGGGCTTTTTAACAACATGCTGCTTCTTGGCTGAGTCTGGGATTTGGGCTATATAAGTGGTGCCAACCCTGGATATTATTGATTAAAGATGATGCAGCAACAGTGCAATTATATCGCAGTTTGTGCTCACTGTGGTAGCAGCACTGGCCTCTCATTTGTCTGTATGAAGATTGCTTTGTTTACCTTGCTGTGCCGGATTTCATTTGCTATTTTCTCTGCGTTATTACTGGTTGTGGTTATCTTAGGAATTAAACGCACTGCGTTGCACAAACTTGATTTTCTTTTTGGTCTCTGACCTCCAGTGCTAGTTGCCGTCTGCCTTGACTGTAATATTATTTTAATTTGTGTTTTTACCCTGTACTTTCTGTGCATACTGATAATTCAGGAGAAGTCAGTGCTTTTATCAGCCAAATCAATGCAAATAATGGGCGAATGTTACTGTACTTTTCCATAGTAATTGATCTGCCTGGATCTGATATTGCGTTGAAATATATGACTGGACCAGCAATCCTACAGCCTGGCTTAAAATAATATAATTACGTTGGGTTATAGGAAAATAAATTTCTTGTCTTGAAGCATCACATTCACAAAGAAGAAAGAACAGGAGTACTTGTGGCACCTTAGAGACTAACAAATTTATTAGAGCATAAGCTTGCGTGGACTACAGCCCACTTCTTCGGATGCACTTCTTCGGTTATGCATCCGAAGAAGTGGGCTGTAGTCCACGCAAGCTTATGCTCTAATAAATTTGTTAGTCTCTAAGGTGCCACAAGTACTCCTGTTCTTTTTGCGGATACAGACTAACACGGCTGCTACTCTGAAACAAAGAAGAAAGTAAACTTCAGTATTGAGAGGCTCTCAGCCTCTTAACCTGGGGTCCGTGATGCTCTGAAATGCTGCTTGCTGATGTTCTTAGGTGGACAACAGGTAGGGGCCATGGATCAGTGACACGGCCTTTGGGTTTCCTAGGGTTACCATATTTCCACAATCAAAAAAGAGGACACTGGGGGGGGGGGAAGCCCTGCCCCCATCCACTCCCTCCCACTTCCCACCCCCTGACTGCCCCCCTCAGAACCTCAACCCCCCTGCTTCTTGTCCCCTGACTGCCCCCTGCTGAGAACCCCCCACCCTAACTGCCCCCCCAGGACCCTACCTGTCCCCTGACTGCCCCGACCCTTATCCACTCGCATGGGTGGCAGGGTTGTAGAAATTTTGGTGGTGCCCAGAACCCCCCCCCCAACCTGCCTAAGGCTCTGGGGGGGGGGGAGGAGGTCTGGGGTACAGGTCCTGGGCTGGGGATTAGGGTGCAGGAGGGGTGCAGGGTGCAAGTTCTGGGATAGAGTTTGGGTGCTGGGTGCAGGCTCCGGGCTGGGGCAGGGGGTGGGTGTGCAGGAGGGGGTGAGGGGTGCAGGCTCTGGGATGGAGTTTGGGGGTGGGAGGGGGTGCAAAGGAGGGGGTGCAGGCTTTGGAGGGAGTTTGAGGGCAGGAGGGGGTGTGTGGGAAGGGGGGAGGGGGGTTGGGAGGGAGTTTGGGGATAGGAGGGGATGCAGGGGTGAGGGCTGTGGGTCTGAGGATGAGGGGTTCATGATGCAGGAGGGGGCTCAGGGCTGGGGCAGAGGATTAGGGTGCGGGGGGATGAGGGCTGGGGCTGAGGGGTTTGGGGCATTGGAGAGGCTCGGGGCTAGGGTGGAAGGGCGGGGTAAGGGCAGCCTGTTTTCCCATTAGTGGATGGGGGACGCTAGGACCTGGGGGCAGCAGACAGCAGTTGCTGCTGGCTCTGGCAGTACAAGCAGGCAAGGGAGAGGCAGGGAAGGGGAGTGGCAGGTGGAGGCTGGGGACCCATCCAACAGTCCCCCGCTCCCGGACTCCCCTTACCCCCCCCTGGACTCCCCTTACCCCCCCCTGGACTCCCCTTACCATTCTGGCTCCACGTGTTTGCAAATCACGCTGCCCCGTGGGTTGGTTTGTGTGTTACACAGGGCTGCAGACAGAGGGAGCAGGGGAGGGCTCTGGCTGCTGGAGGCCAATGGGAGCAGCTCAATCGGCCCAGCCGCCCATTCAGCAGCCACACTCTGCATGGAAGGGAGGCGAGGGAGAAAAAAAACCCGGACATTTTAACCTTGTTACCAATTCCTGCCGGACGGCTATTTAGAGACACAAAAGCCGGACATGTCTGGGGAAATATGGACGGATGGTAACCCTAGGTTTCCACTTGTGGCTCTGCAGAGTTGGAATGAGGACAATGCATATTTCCCTGCCCGCTCCCCACTGGGATCACGGGACTGGCAGAGACCGTCCTCCGTGGGGTCCAGAGAGGGAGAGGTGGGTGGGAAGGGCTGGGAGCCAGTCAGTGCATGACCTTGCCGGTAAAAGTCAGCGGCAGTGCGGCTGTGCCTCCGCTCGGGCTCTGCGGCGGGGCGGCTTCTGTTGCAGCCGCGCACCAGCCCTTCTGCCTTCTGCAGCCGAGCTCTGTTCCTGTCTGGGCGAAGCAGAATTTGTTAGTGTATTGTTCAGTTGAAACGTTGGGTGTGTGTTCAGTGCTGGTGGCAGGAGCCAGCTGACAGCCCTGGAGTGCGAAGGCCTCATTTATCCATAGAACAGGCAGGCCCAGGTGGCAGCAGAGTGAGCTTTGCCAGCATGCCTTGACCTCTCCTTGGAGGACCCAAGTCTAGACCTAGGGCCAGTTCAGGCTTCATGGCCCATTCAGTCAATTATTGCCTTACCAAGGCTATCAACAATAATTAGGGCTAGTTCTGGCAGGTTGTTTCTGTCCACTGACTTACTGGACTGTGACCACCAAACTGGTTTTACGTGGGCCACCAAACTGCCATTAGATGCTAGCAGCTTCCAGTCACTCCCAGCCTCGTATGCAGTTGATCTTTTCGTTTCAAGTTCATTGCACTGGGGACATCCTTGGTTGAAGATGAAGAGGGAGGATCTCTGCTTCCCCCCAAGTGGGTTAGACCACGACATGACTCCCCTGCCAAACAGCGCACGTCCTCCCGACAAAACACTCACTAAACTGTAAATAATAAAGTTGGAACATTTTTGCAAAGCATTTCCAGAAAATCTGAAGCAAACCTTAGGATGAAAGTTACGATGTAATCTAAATGTCTCTGCTCTCCAGCTTCCCACATGCATGGAACCTCACGGATACCTTGCGGGGATTGTGCATCTTAGAATCAGTCTATAATGCAATCAATTCTGTATATCCCCAGTGAAACAGCAACATTTATTTAACGTCTTTTATAGAGCAGCTGAGTTTTATCACAAATCACATTCCATTTCTATTCATCAGGGACCCCTTGAAGGCTAAAATGCACTTACTTTTCTCAGAGGAAATTTACCAATTCTTCAATAAAGACCCATTTGCCTCAGTATGTAAAATTCACACATTTATTGAATATTAAACATTTGTTGGTTTATTCCATACTTCTTCCAACTTTATCTGCTGCCTCTAAAAGTCGTTAGGGGAAAGATATATCAAAGTTGCAATAAAGGCCTATTTATGTACAGAAAAGAGATGTTTAAATTTCCTGGAGAGACTGGTTTTCCCGTTTGTTTGGAGATTGCTAAGGTACCGCTTGAATGTAGGTGGTAACATTAATCCTTGGAGTGACCCTGTTTTACTTCTCTATTATCTTTGTCTTTGGTAAACAGTTGGTAGGCTTAGTCTCTTTTATGATTATTCTGAGGTTTTTATAAAAGCTTCAGTTTGTTGCATGAAGGTCTGGGTTGTATAATATTGCAAAAGGCACCGTAATCTCCCAACAGTAAATTGAACTAATTAGCATGAGGTCCAATAAAACAAGTTTTTCTTTTATCACTGTTACTAAATGCTGTTGTTAATCAATTAAAATGTATTCTAGTAATTCTATTTTTCCTGCGCTGTTGTGGGTTTTTGTTTAATGGCTCTGTATATCTTTCACAATTTTGTTAATGTGGGAAAAGATTGAACTGTTACACTTAAGTTCTGAACTCCATGTACCATTCCTGTAGTGAACAGTTGAGTGCACAGACCTCAATTTGTCCCCCTTTTCTGCCATTAAGCCAGGTACCTCTGTATCTGGTTTATTGTTAGAATGAGGGGCATGGGATTTTTTTTCTCTTTTTAATGGTGAGTGATTCCTCTTATCCTGAAAACATAAGGATAAACAAATGGTTACCCTGGTGATGAGCAAAAGATTGCCATTGTTCATGGCAAATAATTAAGATCACCACCTTTGAGTCTGATCCTGCAGTCATTACTCAAGCAACAGTAATTCAAAAGAATAGTACAATAATTACCCAAAGCATTGACCTTATTGTAAGATGTAGTGTTTAGACCCACTACTTTGTAGCAAACAGCAGGTCTTTTTGCATACAGAAAAAAGTTCCAGTGGTTTGAATGGGAGACCTGCCTGAGTAAAGACTAGGAAACCAGGTCCTTTGCTTCTATATCTTTCATTCAATTCACTTTCCTGCTCCCCTCTTCTCTCTATTTAATTAACCTGGCTTAAGTGGAAATTGCAGACTTCTGTCAGGTTGTCATGTATTCTGAATAATTGTTCCACCTGTAGTAAATAACTAAAGGAGGATTGTTAGACTGGAAATTTACCCTCTGGTTACTTCAAGCTCTGCTGTAAGTGGACAGAGTCAGGACGTTTTGTCTTGTGGAGAACTTTACCAACTATTGAACGTCCGCATTTCATGACTAGCCATTTAATGCCAACTGGTTTTAGGTCCCGATCTGTTGATCTGGAAGCACATAGTGGTTTTGGATGAATCCATTCCCCTGCATTGAGCTTTTCCCCTGCAGCGTTTTGACCCCAAATGGCCTGGTGCTAGCTCATGAGAACTAGAAAGTGAAACTGACCCATCCGGTTCCATTGGCCAAACTGATTGAAATTAAAGCATGAAACGAATCATGAGATTGGTGACAAACATCCTGCCCTTCCCCCATTGAAGTCTGTGGGAGGTGTGTCATTGACCTGTCTGGGCATTGGCTCAGGCCCCACGTACCTTAGATTATAGCCATGATCTCAGTTCTCGGAATCTCTGGTGTAACTAACAGAACAAACAGAGTCTGATGCTGATCATGCGGGTCCACTTTTCTAATGGACAATGTAAGAGACGCCCAGATCCTCCGCCAGCTTGCTCCTGTCGACACCCAGGCGCAAAAAATGGGCATGCAGGGACCTAGCTGTGCTACCTGCTGTTATAGGGCCCATCTTCAAAAATCAGGTCCCTAAAGCTGCGATTTTCAAAGCTGCCTAAAATTGAGTAGCAAGCGGGTGTCCGCATCCTGCAAATGGCTTTGAAAATCTCTGTCTAGCCCTTAGACAAGGATATTGCAATACAGGTGGCTCTGTTAAAAGCTCCCCGTGAGCTGCTCCCTGCAGTACTCACTGCCCCTTCTCTAAGGCAGCACAGCTCCCCTGGAGTGAGGATGCTGAGATTTTAGGGGCACTTTCTCTATTACAGTAGTGCTCTCGTTTCTCTTTGGTTTATAAAACAAGCTGGCATAATAAATGTCATCTGAATAGAAGTCTAGTAAACATACCGCGTCTTGAGTGTATAATAAAAAGAACATTCTGTTGCTTCTCGCTCCCTGAAGGTGCAGAAGTAGCCATAACATTGCCCTCCCCAGTGCTGGGGGGCAGAATGCGCTGCCGGCTTTCCCTGCATCAGAGCTCTGCCTGTGCTGGTCATTCATCCATAGCTTTTGCTGGCTCAAGTGTACTCTCATTTCTCAGCCTCCTTTTTATTCCTTTTACCTTCTTTGCGAGAAACAATGTAAAAACAGTGGGGCTCAGTTGTCCCCCCCCATCCTTCCCCAGGGGAAGGAGTTTAAAGGCACAGTAGGCCTTTAAAAGGGGAGGCGGAGAGTTCAAAAAGTAACCTGAGTTTGTTTTGTTTTTAAGATGGCCTCTGTGTCGTGAGCCTCAATGGATGGCATGAGTGTGGTGGGCGTTCCTGGAGCTTTCATGCCGTCCAGTTCGGTCACCTTCGCCTTCCTGTATTCTGGATGGCTTTGTAATTGGATGCTAGAGCAATGGCTGTGGTATTTTTCAGTTCCTTTTCCCTTCTCTGCGTCACTCGCAGCCTGGAGGGCTGTGTGCCCCCTCTAACGCTAGAGGGTGCGCACCTATTCGGCCAATCCCTTGTGGATGAAGTAGAGAGGGCATCAGTGCTGGCCTCTCACCCTGTTATTATTATAGGTCATAATGGTAGCATCTAGAGGCAAGGGCTGCATTGTGTTAGGTGCTGTACAAACATAAAACAAAGAAATAGCTCCTGCCGAGAAATGTTTACATCTGCCATGTGGCTACCTGGCTGCGGCACACAAAATGGTGCCTGGGTGCCTCTGAGAGCACAGTGACGAGGTAGAAGAAAAGGCAGGTTTATTCATCATGAAGCAGTTATAAATTGCCCTCCCCCGCGTAGTCTTTAGATAAAGAAGGGTAACAACGTTCCTTTCTTGTTACTGAGGAAGAAATATCACAAAGCAGCTCTCTATAAAAATAACTTTTCCAGTGCACAGAAAGGCTCTTCTTTATGGGTGAGGGAAAGTGCTTAAAATGCTTAGAGGGAATAAACCGCTTTTAATGAAGTTACATTGCCACATAATGGGTATCATAAAATTGCCTTCATAGTACAGGGTCCCAGGATGGCTTTTATTATTGACTGAGTTGGAATCTTCTCTGTAAAGCTCCGGCAGCTGCAGAAAGGAGAATGCAAAGTCTTCTTAAATTACCTGATTGAAATAACTGGCGAAATATTCTGCTTTGCTGCTTTGTTGAAGGGAAAGCTGCCTGTGGGGTGGTCTGTCAGACCTGGTTTGCCGATTCTGAAGAACACAGGAGTTTCATTGCAGCAAAACAGATGTTCATCTTGTTTCTCTATCGGCTGTTTGATGAGAAATTTATTGCTGTTCTGCTGGGCTGGAGCTCCTCTGCTGTGGAGTCTATTAGCCAGACCAGCAGCTGGCAGGAAGCCAGGAAAGCACTGTTTTGATGAAACCCATGAAAGCTCTGGTTCGAAGGCGCCAGTAATAATGCATTGGCTAGACTCTTCTGATTGGGCAATTGATTGCTCTGATTTGATTTATTGATCAATACCCTCAAATTTGGCGTCTGAGAAGCTGAACTAATCTTTAACTGCTGTGAACATCTCTGCCTGGTGGAGAATTAGAACTGATAAGGAATGTATGAAAGGAATCTGAACTTATCTTAATCACACAGTGCCTCAGTCTGCCTTAGCCGAGAGAGAGTCTATGTGTGCAGAACACAATCACCAGGCAGAACAGAGCAGATCTATAAATTGATGGAATTCAAAGCCTCCAGCATCGATTACCATTATAACAAACAGTGGCGCGCAGAATGTCTGATTATTTTTAGACAAAGATTCTGTGGTCTCAGCAGCAATTTTGCTGATGCTGTCACTGTGTCAGATGTCTGTTGTTGATTGCAATTAGCTGCAATACAAAAAAAAAAAATTAAAACTATCTCTGCCCATAGTTTTATTTCCACTTATTAAATCCCCTCCTTTGTTTGCCTTTTTGTAATGTCTACAGCTGGCTGAAATATTGCGTTACCAGTAGAGATCTCCTATATTCAGTTGGGTGTAATCACTTTACAGATCATTGGATTATATCTGATATGGTTCAAATGATCCTGGGGAAATGTGGGACATTTACTCTGGCTTGTTTAAAACGGTCCTGGTTTTGATTTGGAATGCTTTTAGTTTTCAAAACAGATCTCCAAATGGTTTAATTCTATTTAAAATACTGGTTTACTCCCCTCTCACCCCATCACATCATTCCATGTTCCCCTCGGTAGTGAATGTTCGGTCCAATGAGGATCTGTTCTTTCTTTTTTTTAAAATTTCGTTTGGAGTTGCAATAGCATAATATTGAATAGTTTTAAAGAATTAATTTTTTGGAATGGAGCCCACATTTTGGAAGCATTCAGCAGTAAATCACACCTGAGAAGCAGGCTCCAGGTAACTGTGGATATGAACAAATTATCCAGGGCTCTGCAGTTTAGTTTTCCGTGGGGCTGTGCACTGGGATTCTTTCATTGTCAAGTTCATTCATCATCTTGATGATTTCCAGTTTATCTCTAGTTTCAGAGCCATTAGCTGAGTATCCTATATTGCACAACAGCTGTAAACTTGCGACTGTCTAGGGGGTGTCTGTGATTGACAATTCATAGCCGAACGAGAACATGTAGGACTTGTCTGCACTATCAGAATGACTGTGTGAAGGAAATGTGTCTTTAAAATAACCATTTTTAAAATGGCTTCCATGGCATAGCTTTGCTCCCTGCATGGACAGGCATAATGGCAATTAAAATGGGGTTTTGGAAACCATTCTCGAAACTACTCAGATGCACCAGGGAAGGCCAAAGCCAGTGTAACTGTCTGTCTGTCCAGCACACACATAAGCTGTATGTTCAAGTGGAATATACAAGCTGGTGCTCATTAACTATCCAACATGGTGGAAAAATGACCACTGGGCTGGGAGAATTGTATATTCCTTTGTTCCTTCTCAAGGAGAAACTTCCCTTTGGAGTTCAGAGGAGTCCAGACTTGCCTGCCTTGGAACAAAAAAGACTAGGCACAAAGATATTCCAAGAGAGTCCATGGAAAGGCCCTGCAGCCCAAGAGTCTGGAGAAGGTGGAGGAGGATGTAAGAACTCAGAGCAGCTCAGACCATGAAGCCTCTGGGGGCTGCTTGGGTACCTCATATTCAGCCCCAGCATCCCATAACTTGCCTTCAACAATGGGCATGGGCCTCATGAGGTTAGTGCAGAACCATGCTCCCATTCCTTCCCAAGAACGAGTGTCCTCCAGCAGTGTAGTGCCTTGTTTCCATTCATGCTGAGATTTCCAGGATACTTAGCTACCGGTGGCAGTAACTAACATCAGAACAAACTCACTGGGAAAATGTCACTTGGAATATATTGACACAGGGATGGGCTGGACTTAGTTATTCTGAAGATCAGCTTTCTTCTCCTCCTCGTCACCCCTGCCGCATTCTCTTCTCCTTCTGCTGCTTCCCTTTTTCTTGCTGGATTTCATAGTTGTCTTCATAGGCGTAGTTTGACTTCTATATTTGGGGACGGGGGCAGCCAGTCAGGCCAATGGGATTGTATGGGGTGGGGGCAAATTCTGTGCCTGCCCTAGGATTGCAGTTTGGGGGGGACAATGCCCCCTACCTCCCAAACTATATCCACAGTTGTCTTCTGAGATGTCCCACCCATACTTCGCCTGCTGGACTTCCCGACCCTTTCTCTCTGTCTCTGAACAGCAGCCTCTAGTTCATGTAGGCCAAGTTGTGCGGGAGTTGAAGGCCGTCTGGACTCCTGGAGGTCCCTTTAGGGAGTCCCGTTAGATCCTGCTACACCCACACAGATTTGGTCTAATGCTCTGAGGCACTTCATCGCACTGAGCTCTACAGTGGCATAGCAATTAAAAATGGATGCCAGGAGCAAAGATGTCAGAAAGCAGCCACCTCCATGTACACACACAAAAAACGGGTGGTGTGTTCTCAGATGGTGCTATCGTGATGGTTATATTTATTATTTATTGGGGGGGGGCGAGCAAAGGTGCATCAACACGTAGAACATTATATGTGATTCTATTACATTCTGCAAAGTGTGGAAGAAGAAAGAATGGAAGACATCATGGAGCATATAGACCTATGAAAAGTGTGTTTGTGTGTGTGTGTGTGGGGGGGAAATCAGCTGCTCTCCTTGCCCCATACTAGATGACACCCTTGGCCACTGATCAAAACCAAGTCTCCATTGTGCTAGATATTGTACGTGCATAATGAAAATAAGGCTCCTCCCCCATACAGCTCCACGTAGGGTGACCAGAGAGCAAGCATGAAAAATCAGGATGGGGTAGGAGGTAACAGGCGCCTATATAAGACAAAGCCCCGAATATCGGGACTGTCCCTATAAAATCAGAACATCTGGTCACCCTAGTTCCACTGGTCCAGTGTATGTTACACGTTGCCCTCCACGTTCTAAGGCTGTTCTAGCTTTAGCTCAAATTGTAGCAATTTATGCTTTAGCTCCAAGGTCCCAGTTCAATCCCTGCTGTGTTGGCCATGATGGCGGCTGTTTGACTTGCAGTCTGTAGTTAAAGTCCAGAGGCTAGTCCTGGGAATGGTTACTTACCCGTTAACCAAGTTCCATCCATGAGCGCCGGGTCAAAGAGCAGATGCCCAAAATAGACGTCTTGTGCCACGTTCCCGAGACCTTGACTAAGTTGTCCAAGATCTGACCCTTGCTACTGGATACAACTTGCAGATTCAGGGAACAGAAGGCCATCTTCTTCCTGGACATGTCTGCATGCTGTGCAGCTGATGACGAATGCGCCATAGCATAGGAATTATGCATAGCTGGCAGCTGGTGTTTTTCTTTCTTTGGGAAATCTAATCTATTGATTAGCTTTCCTCAGAACAGCATCAATAGACTGTATAATGGCATGGCTGGTGCCTGTGGCGTCTCCCCCACCAGTCTGAAAACCCCCTGAAGCCAGGAAGCCTACATCAGCTACCTTGACTGCTGCAGCCCACGCATGGCTCCACCTGGTCTGAGATTCTACTTCCCCTTGTCGTTCCTAGCAGAGCTATTGAAGGTTCTGCTCATTAAACACACACTTGTTGGAAGAGCCATTCCGTAGGGAGGTTGAGAAGAGGTTGCTTCAGCCATATGTTGTTTTGAGAGGGATCTTTTTCCTTTTCCTTCTCCTTGTCCTGCTCCTGCTCAGATCCCTTCATGGCCACCACCAGAGCTAGAGGAACATCCCGCTTCCCAAAGGGTTCAGCGAATGAGGGTGGCTGCCTGACGGCAGCGTTTTAGAAGGAAGTGAATTGCTTAGTTGTCTGTCTGTCACTTTCTGCTGGAGTCCGTCAGCGTAATGCTTGAGCCAGACATGTGCTTTCATCGTTTCTCCTGGATGGGCCATTTTGGGGACACCCTGCTCTCTCTCCCCTTTTTGCACAGGCAAGACTCTGACTCTTGGAGGAATACAAAGGAGACTTGCGGGATGGCGTGGGTGGTGCTTGGTGAATTAGGTATTTTGTGCCGGGCAGGGGTGGCACAAGCAGCTGCGCACTAACTAACCCTTCTGGGCAAATCTCATGCATATTAACAAGAGGCTCTCGGAGAGGCTTGTGATTAATGCGTCTTCCTTGCTGGGTTTAATGCAGCTGATAAGACAGGAGTCCCTCAGTGGGGAAGGCAGAACTCCCAGCTGCTAAATGAATCAGATGCCATTTAGGTGAGTGAGTCAGTGAAAGGCCAGGAATAGGATTCCCTCCCCATCTCACCCTACAACCCAGCAGGATGCCATCATTACCAAGTGGAAAGTGGAGTCTCACAGAGCCGCAGAACACCCCTGGCCTGCTTGTCATCACAAGACTGGGGCAATAAGTGCTGGCATCACATCACCATGGCACAAGATGTTGATGCAACATCATGCTTGCGTATCGGCCCGATTCCCCTCCTGGCTACTGAGGGGGGCTGGAGCATTTCCCCTCCTTGGCTGGTGGGCTCTGCTTGTGTGTGCATGGACACACATGCATTGGGCAAGAGGGAGCTGAAAAATGGATCCACCACTACTGGGTCCATTGACTCATCCCTCCCTGCTCTGCCTGGGGCGCACACACAAGCAAGGTCCCTACCATCACTCTGCCTAGGCTGCCGGAGAGGGAGCGTGGTTGGTGTGTGTGTGTGTGTGTGTGTGTGTGTGTGTGTGTGTGTGTGTGTGTGTGTGTGTGTGTGTGTGTATGGACCCAAGAGCCACATGCATGCAGCAAAGTGTCCTTTGGAGTGTGGCGATGGGTCAGGTATCACGGACTGAACCCATTAGCCACACTGCAGGTAAATTTCCCATTAAAACGATTCATGACTGTAGCTCTAAGATTGGGGGGGGGGGAGGAGGGGACTAGCTGATCGATTGCAATAATGAATTGCATCCCAGAAATAGTTCTGAATGGCTGCTTGGCTGCTGGTAGCTGAATTTAAAGTCCTGGTTGGCTTTGAGCCTCTTAACAACTTCTGTCAAACTGCAACAGCGTTCATCTGTAAAATATGCAGAAGCAAAGCTGAATCTTATTTAGCACTGTCCTAAGCATAGATCTGACCTTAGATGCCAGTGTCTTTAGGAATGGATGTCTTGCAGTTGTCAAGAGCCCTATTATATACTGCTGGTTTATTTATTTCTTCCTGGTTCAGTGGCCAGAGACTTCGTTCTAAGAAAATGACCCCCCACCACTAGGCTGCGTCTTGTCAAGAGGCATGGCTGGGTAAGACAGAGCGATCTAAACTTGAGCAGTCTTATTACTTCCCTTTTGAGCACCACATCGCTTCTAAAAATATCGTTTGGGTTCCATTCTGAGCCTT
Organism: Chrysemys picta bellii; assembly: GCF_011386835.1. Classification (NCBI taxonomy): domain Eukaryota; kingdom Metazoa; phylum Chordata; order Testudines; family Emydidae; genus Chrysemys; species Chrysemys picta. Next base: position 28,634,023 of record NC_088805.1, read on the forward strand.
AGCTGCTGCAGTTTTCTCAGGCACCTGTAAAAATGGGGTTTACGCCGAGCATTTTGACAAACGTTTGCCAGATTTTTCTCTCCCCAGGCCATGGTGAAATGGTGCATAAAGACAGATTCCTTAATTTCTTGCCAACAGGATCAAAGGTAATGTAGTCCCCAAATTTTACCTTACCTTTGTGGCTGATCCAGGCATTGCACGTTCTGCCATGGAGAGTGAGCTATTCACAACAGGAAGCACTTTGCCTGGTAGCAAGTGCTTGTAGAATTGGGGCCTTCCATTGTTACTTGGTGGGAATGGAAGTGTCCCCCAGAACATTTGTGTCCCCTCCTCTTTGGGTATGAGCCCTGGGAAAACTCCGGGCTCGACTGTATCATTTGCTAACAGGAGCAAGGCAGGCTGGGGAAACCTGGCAGAACTTCTGGGGTCAAGGGCGGTGGCAAATGGGGAGCATGTTGACTCTGTGTCATGCCCTTCCCAACTACCCAATCCCACCAGAGTTTCTCCACAGGTATGCTGGGCTTTGGGAGCGGACCCTGCATGGCATTTTACCCCTCACGCCCCAGGAGGATTGCCTGGTGTGAAACAAAGCTGACCCATTGCCAGGCAAAATATTGCTTGATGTGTCAACCTCCTCTAGGAGGGCGGGTTCCCCTTCTGAAGAGGGCTGCATGGGAGGGAGTTATCGGGGGAGGTGGGCCTCCTTTGCTGTCTCCAGGGCTTCAGGTTTAGTGGGGGCGAGGGAGGTGAACCCTCTGGCCGCTTCATGTGCGGGGGGGGATGGATCAAACCCCATGCCTAATAGAGTGAGTTGGTGGGATCTCCTCATGGAAACCTGGTGGACATTCTCTCTCTCTCTCTCTCTCTCTCCAAGGAATGTATATGGCCGTTGTTATCGTGGTAGCTCAGCATTCCTGATGTCCTTGAGGGAGCTGGCATGTGCCCCAGGAGGCAAACAGAGCTGAGACTCTGTGTCCCTTGAAATGCCCATGGCTGCAGCGGCGGGTAGCGGGGAAGTGTTGCAAATACCAGCATGCTAGAAACCAAGGAGAGAAGCACAAAACACTGCCAGGAGATGAGCTCCGGGAGCGGCTTCCTCCAGCCCACGCCAAGGAGCAACAGCTCTTTAACACGTGCTGCCACATCCTAAAGAGTTCTGTCCCCCCAGGTCCCATCAGGATAAATGGTCAGAGCTCTGCATGGGGTTGGAAATGTGCAGCTCCCTTGAAAAGCAACGGGAGCTGCATTGCTAAAGCCCAGGGCAATGCTCTGTAAAAGTTGCCCTCAGTCTCCCCAGGCAGCTCTCTGTTCTCCTCCCCCCCCCGCCCTTTTTTCTTTCCAGTTGTACCTGTGATGATGATTTCTCTGGGAGGAAGGAGAAATCGAAATCTGGAGGCAGCTGGAACAAAGCACCAATTGAAGGGCTTGGAAACCTGAGCTGGGCCTGCAGCCTACATTGCTTTAGAAGTGCGAGTGGATATTGTTCAATATACAGAAGTGCCCTGTATTATTGGGGGAGCAACAGAGGTCCCCATATTTACCTAACACTTTCCGTTATAGACATTCATTTTTTGGAGAGCGCTGTGGCTTGAAGCATGAACTTGAAATTTGGCAGGGGCTCGTCCTGGAGTCAGGGAGGTGCCTTTTGCTGTCCCCCATGAAAATCCAGCCAGATTTGGGCTGTATAAAATATGCAGCAATTGTATTTAAAGGTATAGCAGTGTTCAGGCCTTATTCTCATTAACACTGAGGCTACTTGATCGCTCTCTGACAATGCAAAGATGCCTTAAAGTGGGCATAAAAGCTCCTTCGTGCTGCCAGAGAAGTGGAAGGAGTCTGTGTGTAAATGACAGTCAGGCCCTCCAGCCTTATCTCAAAGCACTTACGAAAGTGGGAAAGTTGCATTATCCCCATTTGTAAAATGGGGAAACTGAGGCACGGCGCGGTGGTATCTAAGCTTGCACAGCACATCAGTAGCAGTGCTGGGGATAGAACCCAGCTCTCCTGATTCCCACTCGCTTCCCTCTCTGCTGCTCTGTCCAGTAAGTGAAAGCACCATACCCTTTCCGAATATCTTTCTATTAACTCATTTTGGGGGGGGAGAGAGAGAGAGAGAGAGAGTTTTTTGGAAAACTGATGGATTGTGACTATGGTAAGATGTTTTCAAAAGGAGAAACAATTTACAATAATTAGAAATTTATAAAATATCTTTAAACATGGCAGGAAAAGGGATAAGAAAACACTTGCTGCAGCGTAATCAGTTATTAGCAGCTGATCAATTATCTCCATGGATAGTTGCTGCTGGTACACGAGACACGTAATAATAGGACTCTTGATTAACTAATTTGAATATCTTTTGAGCACAAATTCCGAATTCTCTTTTTTCTCCATTGTAACGGATCCGTACATCTGCGAGATAAACACTGAATGAATATGGTAATGAATATTATTCTGTAAATGCAGCCCTTGAACACTCCCATCATCATTACAGCTCTGTCGTCGGGAGCCGCTGTAATAGATCTAATAATAAAGAGGGCTAAATGATGTGAGGAATCTGTGATGGGAGGACCCAAGGTGCGGCATTCCAGGCAGAAAGAGACGCCTATAGCTTAGGAAGCAGAATAACATGTCAGCCAAAGGAATGGGAAACATGGCCATAATTCATGGGAGTGGCCAGCTGCGTCCGTGGAAGTGAGATTGTAGGTTCTGGTCTGTTTGCGGGAACGTTGGGCTGAGGCCAGTGGGTCCTTCAGATGTGACGCCGTCAGTGGAATTGATGATTTTGTAGAGAGATCCCGGGTGGAGATCAAACCGACATGTGATCCCGTTGCCCAAACCTAACCAAAGACACCCATCTCTGCTAAGGCCTGGGGGTACCGCTGTTCTGATGGAAAGACTCCCTCTGACTCCAGTGGGCACGGGGTCGGGCCTCCTTTTAACCTTTCGGCTTGAGGTGCCCTCCTCTTAGACGGCATCATCCAAGGAGCCTGGTTCCACGCTTGTGCCGTCCCTGACGCCGGTGCAGCGTGGATGTAGAACGCTACCCAATCGGAATGGTAGTGCCTCAGGCTCACTCTGCTCAGGTGTAATTGCTACGCAAAGTGGCCAGCTGCTGAAGCCATGTGTATTCTGCCTGGTGTTTTGACCTCCCAATGTGCCTGCCATATAAAGAAGAGCAGGGCAGCAAAACACGAGGGCCTGCAAAATACCGAGTGACTGTTTCATAGTGTGTGAGCCGTGGCTGCCAACTGTACGTTCATCCATTTCTGTGGGGCGCCATAACACCAGCGTCCCCCGGGGGGCGGCTATCTGTATAATATGTTAGATAGCATTGCTTGATATTTTTGAAACACTGCCTTTTCATATCTCCTCTGGAATGGAAATCTAACGCGTGTCTCAAATCTCAGCCCTCTTAGAGATCCCATTACAGCCGTTTTGATAAAGCACTGTAAACCTAGATTCCATTTTAGATTATAAGATCATATCGCTTATGTTTCAGCACAGTTTGAGCTAAGATTATTTGTTTCACAAGGTTCTGAATGAACAGGCACATCATGGCCTGCTGATTCTTCTCCCCGGACGAGACAAATCTGTGGATTGGCCTGAGCTGATCGGTGGCAGGGCCTGGCGAAAGTTATCGATAGCAAATGCACCTCAGGAATTAAGAAGCTGCTATACTTTTTTCAAGGACTCTGATTCTTCTTGCATTTCTGTTTCGCTTAAATGTGGGAGGTGGGATACAAAATGAACTTGGCAAATCTTCAGCAAGAAAGGCCAGGTTTTAATTCCTGGTTAACTGGTGTAAATCTGGAATAACTCCACTGAAATCATTGGCTGGGAAAGAGATCAGAGTTTGGACCACAAACTCTTAATTCACTTTATAAAGCACAACCTGGAAAGCAGCAACAGGTGAATAAGGGGAAATTAAATCTATTCTCATTGGAGCCAACTGGATTTCATGAGTACGACTGATAGCAAAATTGGGCCCAACAAACTCTTCATTTCACAGGGAGAGTAGGGAGTGGTTCATGTCTGTCAGATCAAATGAAGTGTGTTTCGACTGCTGCTGTTACTGTTTTTTCCCCATGCGCTTGGTTCCAGCCATAAGTGAATTCATCAGCTATGGAGTGACTTCTGCTGCCTGATATTTATTCGGGTCCTGAAATACTAATAGATTCACATTCAAATAATTCTCTGTGGTCCCCAAAATATTAGGATTCATGCCATGTCTGAAAACCGAGAACATTTGAAAGCAAGAGTCCCAGAGCCGCTTATATTTATGAATCCTGGTTTTCTCACCATCATAATTTCCCCTCTCTCTTCTCTTGTGCTCATGTACCTGCTCCCCGCTGCCTTCTTCTGATGTGCCCAATGTCTTTCCTTTGGCTGGATTGGGCCACTGGCCAGCACTGAAGTGAGTGGGAGCTTTTGCCTTGACCTGAGTGAAGCTGCACCTGGCCCTCCTGAGGTAACTGGAGCACCGATTCCACCACCTGTGAACTGAGTCGGAGTTCTACCTGCGCAAAGGCTGAAAGAAGTCACAGCCGTTCACGCTCCGGAAGCCGTCCCTCATGCCTTGGTGGCTTTGATTTCTTTCTGCTGCTAAAGTGCAATAACCAGAGTTTAGCTAGAGCTGTGCAGAGGCAGATCATTGCATTTTGTGGAGGATTTTGATGGTTCAAAATTTGGTTGCGTTCCTATTTCTAGTGGAAAAACCAATATTTTGAGAGTCAGGCCTTAAAAGCGCTGGGTGCCCCACTCCAAGCCTGCCGGGCTGCCCTAGACTCTGGAGGCCCTGGGGTCTCTGGCTCAGTTTGCCTGGCAGGCTGTCTGGCAGCCCCACACCATGGAAGACCTGGGCCTGCCCGGGAGCCAGGTAAGTTTCTGGCAGGCAGGGTTCCATCACACCGCAGCCTGGATTCCATCAGAAAGTAGCTGAGATCGAATCGTCTCCATGGAATGTTCCAATTTTGACAAATTGGCAAATTCTGATGGAAAAAAATGGTTTTGTCTGTATTTGTTGGGCCAGCTCTAATATATAATCCAATCCACAAACCAACCGCCTGAGAGATGGGGGAAGGGAATGAGCCTAGAGTAGAAGGAATGTCAAGTGGCCTTGGAGATTCCAGTGCCTGGGAAACTTCTCAGCTCAGTGTTTCCTTTCTACCCCTTCATTTGCTGACTGGCTGGGATCCGCTTTGAGTGTTCAGCTCCGCTGCTGCTTGCTAATAGAACTGATTGAAAATTTCCCATCCAAACAGATTGACACTGGAAAATGGCTTTTCAGTTAGATGGAAACTTTCACCAACAAAAAATTTCAGTTTTGTTTTTTCATTGAAAACTTCCAGGGTTTTTTCAAACTCCCCAAATTAGATGTTTTATTTATTTATTTTTGGAGGGGTTTGGTCACCTACAATGTTTGGGTTTGGGGTTCTTCGATGAAAAAGTGAATTTTTTTGCAAAATCATTTCCCATCCTGCTCTGTCTAGTAACAGTGCAGGGTGGGATTTTCCAAAGTGCTTAGCGTTACCCTATCTCTATTCCCTTTGGAGTCAATGAAACCAAGCTAAGCGTTTGGGAAAATCCCAACTTGTGCTCATGCTGCATAGCGGGGCTATTGGTTGTCACCTTGTCGGGGGGGGGGGGGGGGGAGGGCTGCTTTTTTCTGTTTGTTTTAATACCGGAAGCTGATAAACTTGACGAGGGTTAGGCGGCTCGAGTGCTGAGTCCACTGCCTGTGATGCTGCCCAGCGTAGTCTCATTGTTTTCTTGCACTCCTCCATCTGTCTGTATCCAGCTGTTGTCTCTTGTTGTATACTTTGACTGTAAGCTCTTTGGGAAGGGACCATCTTTTTAGATTAGATCATGGAATAGCCTCCCAAGGAAAATGATGGCGGCTGCATCTGCCAAAACATTTGAGCATAGACTGGACAGAACACTAGAAAACACATTGTACCCCTGGGAAGAAACGAGAGGACCTAGATAACCTTATGGATCACATTTTTAAATAGGCCACCACCAAGTATCTAATTGTGCAGCTGTAACTGATTGGGACTGCAGAATTGTGGGTGCAAATTATGGCATCTCTTTGACTGCACCCAGTTGTTCTTCTCTAGTCCAGATTGTCCAGTGCAAATTGTGCTGCTCAGGTATTGCAAAGTGGGAGGGTTCCATTCCATCCAGAAATGGCCAGCGGCAAATTCCCCTTGCGAAGAGGAACTCCCAGCTGGCCCAGAACTGGCAGAGAAGGCTCCTGTGCCAGCCAGTGTAGGTGGAATGGTGGAGGAGCAAGGGGGCAGGGTGGAGTGGAGCTGTGTTATGTTGATTCTCTGCTACTGTAAATTTAGAGCAGTCCCATGGCTGTTCTAACTAATGTTCCTTGCCCACCCATGCTGAGCAAAGATGTAGGGGAGAACAGAGCCCTGTCTAAGTTCTTTTGACTGCATGGGGACTCGTTTCTAGTTGGTGCTTTCACTCTTAAAAACATTGGAGAGAAAAAAAAAGTTTTGTCTGTAAAAATAACATAAAGTAAACCTGTGCCACCAAACTGAAATAAACCCCCCATCTGGTTGTGTTGTTCAGTCATCTGTTCTTGAATTCAGTTGGTTAGCATTGTTATTTAAGTACCTCTGCTTATCACTTTTATTTCCTGCCGGTAGAAAGGAAGTCCTCCTGGTGGTGGGTACAGTTTATAGGTAATTCAACTCAGGTTGGTGGGGATTTAAACATTAGTATTGATGCTAAAGTTTTTAATAAAATATAGGTAGAGAGAGGGGTATTGATTCTTAAAGTTTTTTTTTCCTTTTTATTGTAGCAGAGAAGGGTTGATGTATTGGTGAACATGAAATAAGAATGTCCTATGCTAGTACATGAGACTGCAAATGAGGACAGATATGCTAACAGAGGAATAAGTCAAGAAAATGTATCTGGAATTGATCATTTGCAGCTTGCTAGAGTTGGGTGATGCTCATAGGCAAAAGGGCAACGGACCCAGGCTAAGAACTGGTGGGATCCCAGACAAGGAATGTAGCACAGAAGGTTTCAGATCACGGCATATTAATTTCTGCAGTTTAAAGGGTATTTTTTGATTCAGTTAGTGACTCCACCTTTCTGGATGCCAGTAACAGACTGTCACAAGCTTGGGAACAGCAGGTTTGTGTAGGACAGAGCTGAATTTGGATCATAGCTAAGGGATGTTGTGAGCTGGGCGTGGAGGACAAAAGCTAGTAGTAGTGCTCATCTGTTTTTAAAGTGGAATTTTTGAATGGAAGAACCTCAATTGTCCATGCTACCTGCCTGCTGTGAAATGAGTTGACTAGCCCACAAAGTAATGGTCAATCCAGCCTAGTTACAAGGCCGCGGTTTGGTCCCTAGATATGCTCCAACTCCAGCCTGCTTCCATTGCATACGGGACCTTCCATTGCCGCGTCCTTGGGCTTCACACTGAGCACTTGGGCTGCCCAAAGTTTTGGGCTGCTAGTGACTGTCTGTGCGGCCCTGCGTAAGTAACTTCACCTTGCGGGATTGGGCCTTTATACAGCCACTCAATGCACAGCACGAGCCAAACCTGTCTCCCAGACATCTGTGGAGATGGCCATCCCAAAGTGCCTTGCCCCCTCCTAAACCCCCACAATTCTCTGTCTGTGGCCCCAGCAGCCAACACAGTGTGAGACAGTGGCCTGGGTTTTCCCAGAATGCACCGCTGCAAGCATGCAGCGGGTGTGGACCGCTCAACATGCCAGACACAAGTTTGTGCTTCTGGGTGGAATGCTGCCATCTGGACACGTTGAAAAAATGGTGGCTTTGTAGCTGTTCTCTCTGGAGCCTGTCAAACCCTGGTTATGCTATCGGGGTTCTGTTTGCAGGTGGGACTCTAAACAATGGGACCTATACTGTGAACATGTCACTTTGGGCCAAATGTAGGAGTTACACCTGGAATGAGTTTGTGTTACCGGGCCAGAGAGTGCCTCTGCGGCCAGTTGTGCTTGGCAGCTCAGCTGTCAGCAAGAGAAGGTGGCCGAGAGGTGGATCAGAAGTGCTGGGGGCATTTGAAACTCAGAGGCATATTTTGCAGCCCTCTCTAACCAGTGTATGGTGCCAATGTACTCCCCTCGCTGCTGGGGTGCTGTACTGCTTAATATCATCATTTCCCTTTGGGGATGGGGGACCCCCAGGAATCATGGGACCCGCAGATAACCCCCAGCCTGACCTTGTGTTAATTCAGGCCTGCTGCGTAGCTCCCCTTTCCCAACATAGTGTTGCCTTGAAGCGAACACATACGCAAATTAAATAGCCAGCAAGTACCAAGGGCCACTACCTTCCACCTCGTGGTCGGAAAGGCCCCCTTTCAGCAAAGCTCTTAAGAACACACTTAAATTTAAGCGTGTGCTTAACTTGTATTGAAGTTAGTGGAATGGAAGCGCATCCTTAAAGTTCTGGGCATGCTGAGTCCGGGCCGCTTGTCTGAACACAGAGGGTGTAGCTTGCTCCCCGGGCAGAGGTGCCTGGGGTCAGATGACTCCCCGAGGTGTGAGGCCGGGGAGGAAGAGGTTCATTGCGTGGCATTGGAGCCTGTCTCCTGGGATTCATAGAACCTCGCTCCCAGTTCTCTGAATGGGCAGTCGAGGCCAAAGGGAAGCTCTCTGATTCTGATGTCAATTTATATGTGCTCAGCTCAGCTCGTTAGAAGTGTGATTGGCGCCTTTCCCCATCCAGAGGCCTCTCTTTTCCGTTGGCATGGCCAGAAAGCACAGGCCAGTCCTACATTTTGCTGCCAATGGGAAGGCTCCAGTTTGGAGGTGGGGCCGATCAGGCAGAGAATTGGTGCTTAGCAGAAATAAAGGGATGTACTTAACTGTGGCAAAGGGTCTCTGGTTTCCTGACAAGCTGTACCGTGGAGGTGGCTGCGTTTCAGCGCTGGAGAAAGCGATTCCTCTCTCGCTGTTTGTACAGTCTGATAGGAAAGCTTGTAAAACACCTGGGGATGACAGGCACTGCATGCCACACATGTGAGATTGTTGGAGTCACAGAGAGTCTCAGTTTGAGGGACAGCTGTTCTGTTGCCCATTCGTCCCCGCTGCAGACTCATCCCCAGGACCTATCACCTCTACCGCACACGTGGCCCCCCACTGACACGGTGGCAGTTCTGCATGTGGCGCCAGCACCACGCATGCCGGTACCCCGATCTGAGAGGTCACTTTGACAGCCAGCAAACAGAAGGAGCGTTTAGGTTTGGCTCTGGACTGTCCCAGGTTTTTTATCTCAGGGCCTGTCTGGCTGTTCTGTTCTTATTTATAATCTTCTTCCTAAACTGTTTAGAAATGTTACTGTGTACAAAACCAAACCCACCAGGCAGTGCTTGTGTTAGGAGGCTAGTACTGTATTTACTGTTCTTTAGCTTTTATTAAGTTATTAAACAAGGGAGTACAAGAAACAACCGTGGCTGTGATTTATTGGCTAATGATTACACCGAAGCCTTTGACTAAGTGCTGTATGTCACGGAAAGCCCTGGACAAGTCTGCGAGAAATGGGTTTCCATGTACATTTCATCATTTCACTCTTTGATCTCTGTCATGGCCAGAAAGTGACAGTTAGAACAAGACACGCAACAAAGCGGCTCAAAATTAAACACAGGCGCTTGTCGCTCTCTGGCTTGGCTTCCATGCATTGGCACAGCTGTTACGCCGATGCCCGTTGCTCTCGATTTATTCTGGTGTAAAGGAGAACGAGAGCTCGGATCTCTCTGGTTGCTATCCAAACCGAGGTCTTTCCGTGTGTTAGAAACACAGGCTGCTACTGTACCATCCTGAAACCACCAGTATTCCTGTAATGCACCAAAAGGCACTTAAAAAGATGCTGACTGCCATTTTTCACTCCCTGTTTCTCTGTATACACACAGGATTTAGTTTTATCTGCTTTCTCTCCAATATTTTTTATATAACAGTGAAATATTTATATTGTCCAATAAAAGGCAGTAAGCTTGCAATCTCTCTCAAATTCATTTGAGACCAAGAGAGCTTCATTGTATGAATTTCACACCCGGCAGTGACCCCTGATAATTGACTCCATACATCTTTAGCATCAGAAATTTACATAATATGTAGGAAATGATTGATAGCTTCTGTAACCCGGCCTGTCTAACATCCCATCTACCGTGCGCCCGTGTGCACCGCAATCCGTCTTGTACACGGCAATCTGTCTTGTTCTGTCCTGCTTCACAAACCTGGCAGGCCCTGTTCCTCTGTGTCCCCTTCCCGCTGCAGCCGCGCCAGCACAGCCAGCCATTTCCCTCTCTGTCTCCTGTGGACGGATCCGGTCCCTGTGCCACATGCAGGAACAAGGAGAGGCTTTGAGGAGGGCAATTCAGGGCCACACGCTGCTCTCGGTGACGTTGGAATTGGGAACGACCCCACTGACATTGGGGGAGTGGCTCTGCATTTACACTGGGGTAAGTGAGCCGAGTTTGCGTCCTGGGTTCTCTTCCCAGCTCGTGCTGTGTGATCTCTGGCACTGTGGGCCTAATTCCTCCCGGCGCGGTGGCCCCTTCCCGCTAGCTCTGGCAGATTCGTCTCCAGGGATGGTTGACGTAATGGCTGTATGCTGTCCCCGGCGCAGAACTGTGTTGGAGACGTTCCCAGGGGAACGTCAGACACATGATTTTTGGTGGCCTGACTCATTACTGTTTAACGTTGGAGACCTGCCGTGCTCAGGAGAGTACTGCACTGCCTAAGCCAAAGAGCCAGTTAAGAGTCAGAGAAGCATATCGGAGAACACTGCCGAGAACACTGCCCTGCCCTGCTTCTCTTTGACTGGGTGAATGCTGAGTGGGTCAACTGCGCATCACATCCCCTACAGGGCAGGTAACTATTAAGAAGTTTTCACATCTGTGAAGGGCTGTTGTAAAGAGGACCATGGTGATCAGTTGCTCTCCATGTCCACTGAAGGCCGGACAAGAAGTGATGAGCTTAATCTACAGCAAGGGAGATTTAGGTTAGATCTTAGGGGAAACGTTCTAACTATAAGGAGAGTTAAGCTCTGGAACAGGCTTGGAATCTCCGTCACTGGAGGCTTTAAGAACAGGTTGGGCAAACACCTGTCAGGGTTGGTCTCTCTTTCCTTGGTCCTGCCTCAGCGCAAGGAGCTGAACTCGTTGACCACTCAGTGTCCCTTCCAGCCCTACATTTGTATGGTTCTGTTATTCACCCCATTTTACAGACTGAGTAGCTGAGGCCCAGAGGTTAGTCTCCTGCCCAAGACCCCAGCGACTCACTGGCGGAGGTGGGAATACAAACAGGAGGCCCGACTCCTCGTTCCTAGCTCTAGCTGCTAGACCAGACACCCTCCTTAAAATGTTAGGTTAAAATGGCCTCCCATCTCGGGGTTCAAGGAGTGCAGCAGTCCGGCCTCTGGTGCTTCATATCAGTACTTACCTGGGGCGTTTTCAGCCCTATGTCAGGTTTCCTCGTGAGATTTCTGGTACTTCCTGGTCCCGTTGTGGGAGGATATACCAGCCGATCGTTATCTCGTTGCTTCTCTCACCAACCTGGACAGGCCGTGTGGGGCTGCGCTGTATATTACATGTGCTTGTGCGTGCGTGCGAAATGGGTGTATCAATAAAATATGGAATGAATAAAAAGTTCATGGGATTTTTTTCTAATCCCTCAAAGGGTTGAGTTCAGGTGGGGCTTGGAGCCCAGTTTCCATGTTGGATCAGTGCTTTTTGGAACTGAAGTCCTGGGCATGTCTCTACGGCCCCTGCCCCTGTCAGAAGTCAGCGGCCAAAGCTCCTGTTGAGGTGAAGAAGAGCAGGACGGAGCTTGTAGTTCCAGCTCTGCTTGCGGGGCTCCCTAGCAGGTGTCGCGGTCATTGTGGGTGTCCGTTCTCGGTGACTAAAATCCCTTCCCGAGTTGTCCGCTTGTCGGCGTGTGGCTTGAGGACGTCGCCTGTCTGACCCCGTGGACGCTGTTGTGTTACTGGAAAGTGGGATGTTTATTATTCAGAACGGGCTGCTCGGAGGCTCCTGCATGTCTGTGTCTGATGTGCCATTAATCAGAGGAGCCTATCGAAATGGAAGGGTTGGCACAAATGACAGGGTTTGTGTAAGCGCGTCCCCCATACGATCAGATGGGGGCTGTGGGGGAGGTGACCGTGCTGCATATTCAGGCTGGCAGAGGGGTTCTCCTTGTGATAGAATCGGCTGCTTACTGAGTGGTCTCTTGTCTGAATTCTGGCCTTATCCAGGGAAGCCCAGCCTTGGCCAGAATTTGATACATGTACGGGGCTGAATGCTGATACAGTTAATGGCTGTTATCTCAACTCATGCCTCCTAGTTACACACCGAGACATTCAGTAACCGGTTGACCACGAGATAGGAAACTAGCCAGCCCCTTGCCCTGCAGCTGCCCTGCAGCCAGCGGCTTTCGCGTGGGTAGGTTATCGCTTTCTGCAGAACGAGTTTACTTTAAACAGTTTCATCTCCTGAGCCCATCGCCCACGTGATGGCCGCAGGGGGGGTGCTGCTGCCCAGGAGGGCCCTGACGGGACTGGAGGAAGGCCTCAATTGATGTCATCCCCTGTCAGAGGGCAGGGCAGAGTGCTGGTGAACAGCTGAGCAGCCCCCAGAGTAAATTCAGCTGTGCTCACTGAGGTTATTTCTGCTCCGGACAGTGGAGCCCCGGAAATTCTCATGGGTGACTCTGCTGCTCACGCTCCTCGGGGGGTCTGAGCACCAGGGAGGCCCATTGCCAGGTACTGGAGGTGGTGAGTGAAGGTGTATTTCTCCAGCAGGGCTGTGGGTGGGGAGCTCTGCAGAACCTGATTGGGGGGCTAGAATAGTAAAACCTACACACCACGTTGCAGCTGAGGATCTCGGCATGATCCACGCTTTATAGATGGGGAAGCTGAGGCTCAGAAAAGTTACAGGATGAGTTCAAGGCCCCACAGTGAGTCAGTAGCAAAGCTAGGAACGGAAACCTGGTCTCCTGATTCCCAGGCAGGTTCTGTGGACTGCACCACATGGCCTCTATAGAGTCTTTCCTCCCCAGACCTGCTGGAACCTAACTTGGCAGCCCCTCCGAGGCCTTTATTCCACCTGTGATCTGGAGCAGCCGCCATGGTTCCTCTATGCTTGGGCTGCTGGCTGCACCTAGGGCTCCTGGCCACTCTCGATGTGCAGGTTAATGAGGTCCTACTGTAGCATTTTCTTTTCCAAGCAGTGAACTGCAGTTTCAGTCCCACCTGCTGGGCAGAGCGGGCTGCATGTACAGTTCATCCCATTGGGACATTTCCTTTTTAAAGCAGCGCTGGGAGATGGAGGAACAATCTGAGACTAACGCGGATACGTTCTGACCCTCTGACACCAGCGCTTCAGCCTCCGATTTATCAAAAAGCAATTAATAGAATCTTTCCCCTCTTACATTTTACGGTTTGTGTCTCTTCCCTTAGACTGAAGGGTGGTAATTAGAATCTGTGTTAACAGATAAATTCTAATGAGGTTTTGATGGCTGGAATATATACTCTTACTGTATTCCTGAATCAGACAAAGGCCTCTACGTTTTGCCGAGTTTTATGGCACTGGTATAAATTTTTACTGGTCTCACCTGATAGGAGTCAGATAATTACTGTGTATTTCATGATTTGGGGGTGGGGGGAGAAATATTGGAAGAGAGGAAGTGAGATGTAGTGGTTAGAGCTTGGGACAGAATGATGGACAATCTGGGTTCTCTGCCTGGATCTGCCACTGAATTGCTCTGGGAGAAGACACTTAGTTGTCGAAATGGGATAATGCTAGTTCCCCAGTTCTGTAAAGCGCTTTGGGATCTGGGTGGTAAGTGCACGTGTTATTTCTACATAATCGTCACCATGTTTCATTCTCTGGAGGCCGGCCTTTCCAGTTGGAAGCATTGAGCTGTGCATGTTGGCTATACGGGTATAAATGACTATCAATGTGACGGCTACTCCCACTAATTCCTTTAGCCCCCATATCTATGACTTTCCTCCAGAAGTATTTCCAGCATGTACTTGCGTGTTTGTATTAAGTGTGAACGTGTATGTCAGTTACGGCGCTGGGTCTTGACAAAGTAGGATTTGATCGGTGCTCCCGGAGTTCCAGGCAGGGTATGCTATACCACACAGCCTGACGTGCCAGCCAGGGGACCACCACCCTTTGATGCAAACAGACAGCAGAGCACACCGGCAGACTAGGGCCTGAATTAAGCAAATGAATGCCATGACTGCTAATGGGGCCACGTGCTCCCCTTATGAAATGTGCAAACACTAAAGTCAAGAAGAGAAGGAAGGGTGCAATGAAAGATACATGCCTAACAAATGTGGCTATGCATAGTGCATTATCCCCTTCTCCCCCTGCCTAGATCTGTTGGCTTGGAGGGTGTTTTTTTTTTTTTTTAAATGCCATTTTAAATCCTGCATCTGATTGCGGTTTCACACACGCAGGTTAGGGTTCTTCAAAACCAGCTTGATCTGAATCCATAATTCTTTAATGAAACATTTCCCTGCACTTGAAGTGAACTGTGCATGATTTACTGCGGGATACCCAAAAGGTCAGTTTACTTAATATCGGCACCTTCATTTTTCCAAATTCTGCTGAAATTAAAAAGCCATATATATCTTAAAAGGCATATTTATGAACACTTAAGCGTAAGTAAGTCATAGTTGGACTTCTTCCCTCTCTGCTGATATATGGAATCTGGCAACGAAGCGGGCTTAGAATAAAATCTGGCAATCCAATATGCTGCACTTTACTATTTTGACACTACCACGGTGATGTTTTTTTTGCAGTTACTGTGGAGCTTATGTCACTGTTCCTTTTGGGAGTGAAAGGGGGGGGGAGGAGAATACTGATGAGCTGAGCTTCTTGATTATCTCGCTTTTATTTTATTTTATTTTATTTTGCATTGAATACATAGTTTCTTCAATTATTCATGCAACCTCCTTGTCGATATTGCAGGTCTTGGCTTTGTAAGGGAGGAAAATGAAATGCTGGGGAGAATGATGTGTACAGTTTAAAAAAAATGCATCAAAAACATCTTTTTTCTTTCTTTTTTTTTGTTTTTGTTTTTGTTTTGTTTTGTTCCAGAAGGAGCTTAATTCTGTTGCTTCAGAACTGGCTGCTCGGCAGGAAGAGAGTGAACATTCTCATAAACATTTAATTGAACTCAGCCGGGAATTTAAGAAAAATGTACCTGAGGTACAGTATATTTGCTGTTATAGAATTAACTCAGTAGGACGGCATATTTTCCTCTGTTCAAACTAGATTTTGAAAACCGTAGACATAAGTGACTAACAAGAAAGGAAGCTAATTAGCCACAAAGACAAATTATAGTCTCTAACCTTTGGGTTTTCTTTATTGCTTATTCTTGCCGCCTCTGATGGCTCCATTGTATTTAAAGGGGCTGATCCTGGGAGATGCTGAACAGGTTCTGCTCCCCCTCGATCAGTGTTGAGGGGAGCTCAGTGCTTTGCAGCACCGCTCAGAATCAGGCCCGAAAGCATTTCCATTAACAGAACTTTGGGTTTATAAAAAGCAAGTGTTAAGCTTTTGGAGCTGAGATCCTGGCATGCAGCTCTCAGCCCAGATGGGGTAGGCACATTTTTATTTTTTTCTAAAATACATTTTATTTTAGTCAGTTTGACTGTTAGGATTTTTTCCCCCCTCCAGTTTCAGATGCTATTTTCTTTCCTGCCCGTAAAAACAAAACCGTAAGGGGAGATTTTCAAAGGCCCACCAGGCAGGTAGGTACCCAGCACCCACTGAGCGTCACTGCAAGGGGGGGGCATGCCCCTTTGAGAATCTACTCCTTTGTTCATGAGATTCAGAGGGCCTGAGGCTAGCAGAATACCTTTCTCCATGAGTAGCCCTATTGCTTCCAGTGGGACCAAGGCATGAGGTGTGATGTTCTCCTTCGTGGGAGTAAGGCTGGCAGAAAGGGGGAGGGATAGCTCAGTGGTTTGACCATTGGACTGCTAAACCCAGGGTTGTGAGTTCAATCCTTGAGGGGGCCACTTAGGGATCTGGGGCAAAATCAGTACTTGGTCCTGCTAGTGAAGGCAGGGGGCTGGACTTGATGACCCTTCAGGGTCCCTTCCAGTTCTATGAGATAGGTATATCTCCATATATTATTATATTAAAGGGGCTCAGAGAAATTAGAGAGAGGGGCAAGGGCCTTTATGGTCCTGTCTGATCCAGTCTCAGTTTCCTCCTGTCAGTTTTCTGGTGTTCTGTCCAATAAGATTTAAGGCTGGGCCAAAGGGAGTGAATTTCAATGGCCTTTGGATGCCTAACTCCCTCCCTCAGACACGTTTGACAATCTCAGTCTAACTGCCCCAGGAATGGGCTTTCCTCCTGCTAATGGGGATGACACATAGTAAATTTTCCTGATATCGAGCCTAAAATCTCCTTCCATGAATCTCCTTCTTGTCTAGAAACCCTGCTCCCTCGTTGGTCTTCCCACTGTTCAGATGTTTGTGATGTCTATTAAATGGATTTTGCATGCACTTAAATGATAACCAGCGTTTTCTCTCGCTACAGCTTAGCATTTAAAGATCTTAAACCATGTATAGAAATTTGACACAGGGAACACACTTCACCAACCTCTGAAATGCAGCCACACCTCGGGTGGTGACTGTTTGACAGCCCTCACTAACAGTAAACGTACTCAACTGAAAACGAAAAAGGAAATGAAGGTGATCAGGATGTAATGATTGCATGTACTTCGGCCCGTCACCATGGTTAACACTTCTAATCTGGTGGAAAAAGTGCAAGGGGATTGTTAACCAGCACAAGGGGACAGCACCTCCGTGTTCTATCTGGTGTGCAAGTCGGCAGCTCCAGCAGCCATTGGTTCAATGCTGATTCCGATTTAAAGGGTCAGCTGGGCAAAAGTGAAGGGTGGCCAGTGTAGATGGGAGCAGCAGCTTTAACGTTTCCTTCCTGTTAATTCCAGTGGGAGATTGGTGCTCTCTGCTCTGTTAAATCCTGTCAGTTTTCTTTTTCAGCAAAGGCCCTGGTGGGCCATAATGTGAGTCACGTACTTTGGGGGTTAATTTGTTTAAAAACGGTGGGTGAATTGGGTGCCAATGAAAGAGAGAAACCTTGGGCCTGATCCAAATCCCAGCAAAGTCAATTGAAAGCTTTCTGTCGAATTCAGTGAAAACTAGATCTGGCTCTAACGACCCTGCCCACGAGCCATGCCTGATGCAAGACTGCACTGTGCAAACTTCCACCGCTTAGAATTGCCGATGCGTCTCCATTCTGTGTGCGCACACTAGTTGATAGCTGGCCCAGAGAGAGTTAACCGTGTCTCCCTGAGCAGAAAGCCTACCACAGGTGTATATCCTCGCTCTGGGGAATAATACAGATTCTGCTTTCACATCCATGTGAATGGGAGTCACTCCATTAAAGTCAATGGAGTGACTCTGGATTGACATGGGTGTGAGAGCAGGATGTGGGCCAATATCCGGGGACCCGGCTGGGCTCTGCAGCGGTGGATTGTCCTTCAGAAGAGACCGCTGGAGTGAGCTTTCAAGGCCCTCTCTGAGCTTGGATAGAAATGGGCACCTCAGAGGGGAGTCTGCCTTCATAGATTGAATCCTGGATGTAAGATGCTCTTTGAATCAGCTTTATAAACCCCAAACTTCCCAGCTCTTCCCTTGCTTGGTCTTGGCTCCATGCCCCCGTTATCCAGTGCGGGCCTCCCCTCGGTAGGGTCTGCCCTTCCTGCAGTGCTTCACAATGAGCCTCAGTGGAGGTCACCAAATGCATTTCCATTTGGGGCGCGTGCCAGGATTTGAACCCAGGCCCGCAGAGGTGACAGATATATGCCCATTTCCGCCGAGCCCCGGGACCATCTCCCTACATCGGCTGCACTTGAGAAATAGCCACTGATGCTTCTGCTGTTCAAAGGAAATGGATAAAGTTAGCGTAGAGCTCATGAAAGGTGCTGGATAAGGGTATCCCCTCGCCTGCAAAACCCCAGGTAGCAGCATTTCCCATCATGCCTTCCACCGTAAGTGAAGGAACCAACTTGAGGGGCAAAAGGGGGCAGCCTAGGCTGTATCTGCCCTGCGGTCACAAGGAGTGATGGCGGCTCATGTCGACATACGTGAGCTAGTGTTACTCCAGCTAGCTTGGTACTGCAGCTGTGAAGCCATGGCAGGACAGACATCAGTAATTACCCAGGCGACTTGTCCAGCCCTTCGTGAAGCCTGTAATGACGTGTCTTTGCTGCTCCGGTACTGAGTTAGCTAGAGTAAAGTTACCTCGGGTTGTAGACGTCCCTTAGTCCCCATGTCCCAGTCAGACCTTGGCTCCCCATCTGACACCCTCAGTAAGGTACCTGCTGTGATGATCTGCGACCGGCTTTTCAGAGGCGCTGCTCCCACTGACTTCAGTGCTCAGCCCCTCTGAAATTCAGATCAGTCGGAACTGGCCCGAGACCCACTGGCTGCTGTTGGGTGGGCCGCTGCACGAGGTGACCGTGCTCACCTTGTTGTTAGAATGGTTGCTCGCCAAATGTTGTCGTTAATCTGGCAGCCGTGTTTTGGTTTAAGCTGAGTTTTGTGCTTACAATCTGCTGTGCTCCCATGAATTGTATTCCTCACAACATAGAAAGGGTCAAACCGCATACCCTTCCGGGTAGTTGTGTGCAGGCAGGACCCTATCTGGCCATTACCGCAGCCTCAGGGCTGAAGTAGCCCGTACAGGCATTGCCCTCCCCTTCCATAGCTTGGCCGTGCCTAGGCGGAAACAGGGATCCAGAGACCTGAGACAGTGATGTGTCCTTGTGAACACACGTACGCAGAAGAGCAGCTGGTGTAGAGCAGTATCAACACCTGAAGAGGACTGACATAGTTCAGTGTCTTCCTGAATTACACATGCTCCTCTCAGATACTCATGGGTGTCTCCTATTGCCTTCTACTCCGGGATCACGAATGTGGCCCCTGCTGGGCTTGACCCTAAGAACATTCTTCTTGCAGGGCGGGGGACCCATTCACAGCAGCTCTGGGGCGCACCGCACTTCGAAAGACTTATTGGAAACGGATGCTGCAAAGGACTAATGTGTCTTGGTAGGCAGAGGACGGGAGGGAGGGGTTGGACTACCCCCTGTAAAGAGAAAGTGGGGGAGGGGACAAAGATCAGTGCTGTTTGACTGGCCTCTTGCAAAGACTCAGTCAATGTAGACATGCTACGGATTAAAAACCTCTTCACCCTTTGTCAGATTTTAGATTATGGTAGGTTAAGAGTAGCCGTTGAGAAGATTAGGTCCAGCCAGGGCACCAGCTCTAAAGCTTCAGAGAAGAGACAGGTAGTTGCTCATGCCCGTAGTTCAGTGTGTGTGGATCTGTAGATATATACAAATACCACTGCAGAACTCGTACGATATCTGCTTCTGGTGAACTCTCTGATCTCTCTTTCAGGAAATCAGAGAGATGGTGGCTCCTGTCTTAAAGAGCTTCCAAGCAGAGGTAAGAAGCCGTCACTCGCAAGAGGTACTCTGTCGTGATGGTGTTTGCGACTAGCCAGATTAGACTGAGATGGACCCTGGGGATAAGAAAAAGCAGATAGATACCAAGACCAAACTGCACAATCACTGCACAGCATGTTCCTCACTTCCAGCTCTCATACGCTTCCTCTGAGCTCACTAAGGCCAAATTCATCCCTTCATTGACCCCCTGCCGGTACTGATTGCTCCTAGTTTGTACTGTGTCCCCCCACCTAGTCATCTCGCAAGAGATCTTGGGTATTTTACATGTGCAAATGAACTTTCCCAGCTCAGGTACCAGTCTGATGTGGAGAGATTTAAATCCTTCTAAAGGGGAGGGCAGTGTGGGAGAAATATCGCACTTCAGAACAGTTGTTTTAAATGATTGCTCTTCTGGGGGCTGCTTTCTGTGTTCTTCTAATGTGCGTAGATTGAAACCCCTAGAGAGATGGAGGCACTCAGCGCTCACCACCAGCAACACATTAGAATCTGTCATCTGCTGAGCATTACATTACTTGAAATCTGTCTCTTTGGAACACCGGAACTGCATAAGAAAATATGAAAGTAAACAATAACTGGATTTACACAAATGCGGCTGATTTCCATATTTCTCATCACTTCATTTTATTACTCAGTTTACTGATATGCTCATTTATTTATAGGGCAATCCGGTATTGATTCATTCCAATGCACTATGCATAAATACACAAAAGAGAGCGATAACAATAGGAATACATTTTCAGTCTTTTAAATACTGCGTTTTTCCCAATAGCTTTCATTAGATCTGCTTGGAGAAGATGAGCTATGTGCTTTGGGAGACCCAGCCTGCCCCTAAAGAGGAGTGGCTCTGGATTTATGGCAGTGTAACTCAGATCAGAGTCTGGCCGCCCGACTCCACATTTTCTTTAGAATCCCCCTTACTGATTCGGTTTCTTCCAGGAAGGTTTTTGCAGGTGGTTTTGAGGAGTTGCCTCTGAATGATGAATAGGAAGATGCCTGTCCGGCGTTAGGGGTGTTGAGCCCAGTCCTTGTCCCACTGAAGTCAGTACGAGTTTTCTTACTGAATACAGTGGATGCAAGATTGGGCCTTTTATCAGCCGCTGTTGGAGAAACTCCAGACCATTAACTCTGCTTTTTGGCAAGTAATTGAGGGAGGAGCTGATTTCCCTCTCTTTGCGGGGCTGTATTCTGCCCTCACTCACCCCGTGCAAATCAGGATCAAAGTGGCTGTACAGGTGACATTTGCTAATTTTCCATCCCGTTTCAGTTCGGTTGACTCTGATCTTTGCCAACGTAGGAGCAAATCCTTCATGCGTCAAAACCCTTGCTGAGGTCACTGGGAGTTTTGACTGAGTAAAGGCTACAGCATTTGGCCCATCCTCAGCCCATGTAAGGAATAAACATTTAAGGCGAAAGGTGTGTTAAGTGGAGGTCAGCATCCTTCTTCGCTGTAAATCAGGACAGCCCCACGGACCTCCACACAACCGTGCTGGTTTATAACAGCTGGCGATCTGCCCCCTGTTTGCTTATTAGCTGGGGTGAAATCTTGAAATCCAGAGAACTCTGGCTTTACACAGCAAGAAATTCTCCCCTCCCATGCTCCAGGTTCTGACCACTGGATCTATATAATCATGGCTCCAGTGGCCCGGATTCCATCCCCACAGATCCCGACTGCTTCTGCTTATTCAGAACCCCCCTCCAGTAGGCAGGAGGTGGCAGAGTCCCGCCTCTAGGCCATTCCAGTGATGCCCCCCTCCACCAAACCACTCAGCCAGAATGGCTGGTGCTGGGGGTGTTTAGATTTTACTAAACATGAATATTTACAAGGGAGAATACAGTGCTACATCCTATGTCCTGGGGAGTAACCAAAAAACCCCCATGATGAACGCCATGGCTCCCCCTCCTATTTTTTCTTTTAAATGGAAAGAAAAAGCTCATTTTGAAGTAACAACCTGTGTTTTTGCAGTCCCCATAAGCAGCTCGTATACATTTAGGCGCCTGTATCCTTTATATGCAGTTGCTCAGTGGGAAGGGGGAGTTGTGGGGTGGAGAAGGGACTAAATCGAACCCACTGAGAATAAAAACAGCTTTTGTTTTCCATCCTGATTAGATAAAGGCCGGTTTATTTCCCTGGCACGGAATAACAAAAAGCTGTCCATGACAGTAGCTTAATGGCAACAGCTTGAAATGGACAAAGTTTGAATCTCCTTGCACAGAGAGAAAAGAGCCAACCGAAAGCCCTGCTAATTACAAAAGTTGCTTTATGAAAGATAATTCAAAGCAATAATTTAGCAAACATAATCAAGGCGCGCAGATGGGGATTTTGATGAATAGTTTGCAACATGCAATTAGCAGCTCTTGCAGTTACATATCATTAACCCTCAGAGCACAAAAATTATTTTCTCATTATTAGATGAAAAGGTAAAATTAAGCTGACTAGACAGTAAAGGAACAAACTACAATTAATTACCTTCATTTATTACAGTCATTATTTGAAACTTATTTTTTTCTCCAATAGATAGATGAAAACATCTAAATGAAAAGTTTTGTTATGCTAAAGCAGAGGTGAAACTTTCCAATCCGTCTGTACACTGGAGCGTCCCTGTGCTGTGGGAAGGGCTGCTTCATCTGCTAGGCGCATCTGATTGAGCGGATATTTTATTTCAGATAAAAAGGCAATTTAGCAATAATTAAAGCTGTATAATACATCAGGTTAAACCTGGAAAGTAAAGTTAAGGGCTAAGGATCAAAAGGGGGAAGGTTAAAGAAAACATGTCACATCCTTTTTCTCGGTCCCCTGTTTGTATGTTGTTTGCTGAGAGAGCTCACCAGAGCCAGGCCTCCGGTCTTGCTCTGTATCTGTAAAGTGGCTGTTGCATTTTAGGGCCAATATAAATAGGTTTTGCTGAAGTGAGTCCCCTTTGGTCGATGTGAAATGGATACTTCTAAAAGGCTGTGGAAATGGAGCAGCTATGGCTGGAATGTCAAATACACAAGACCGGATTCTCCTTTGTGAATCCCAGACAACCCCATTGAAGTCAGTGGAGTAACTGGGAGCTGAATTCAGCTCTCATACCCTTGGGGAAAGAAAGCACCTATCACCTGGATGCCACCAAGCCAGTGAAATGATGCTAGGAACGACTGACCACTTGCTTCCTGATGGGGAGGTGGAAGGAAGCAGTGTACCCAGCATGCCTTACTCGGGGAAAACGCCCCTTGACAGTGGTGAGGAAGGACAGCAGAGTAGGGTCTGAATGTTCGGCAGCAAGGTAAAACCTGCGCTTTTCTCATGTGCAAAGTCTGACCACTAGAGAAAAGTGCAAAAGGCAGGTAAAGGAAGGACGTTTGCAACAGAGCCACTTTTGAGTCTTGGTGAGCTTTTTGTGGCAAACTCCCAGCGCCATGAATCTGTGCCCGGCAGAGCCGACTAATGCGGAAATGAGAACGCCTGGGGAAAAAACTTCATTTTTTCCTGCAAGAAATGTTCCTGCAAAGACCCAAGTGTAAAGTGTAGAATGTGCCCTGGGGTATCAGATGGGCCTGTTTAATGCCAACATGTTTTATGTGCATATTTGGGTGCTGTTTCTGAGTAGTAACTGGGAAACGTATGCACATGCTGTTTAATTTCATTAAAGGAGGGAAGGGCGCAGACTTTGAATTAAATTGATGGAAACATGGCAAGTAATTAACCGATGTCAGAGACATAAATCCTGTGTGGAATGACAAACCACACAAAAGGGAGAGACAGAGCCTGTATTTGTGCTCTAGGGCTCTAATGCCCGTGTCTGCACATGTACTAGTCAGTGGTAGGTTTGCCTGAGTAAGGACAGCAGGATGAGTCCGGGTGAAAGGGGTATGAATTGAATGCTAAGGGGCGGGTTACAGTTGCTCTGCACAGGTGCGCTAGAGGGGGAGATGATGGAGGCGTGTCTAAGCAGGCATGACCATGGCCCACCTACCAGCTCACTAGCCAGGCAGTGCTGGGGGGAGTGCCCGCTCTACCTTTTCATCCCAGGAGCCCATGCCCACACGCTGAGCCATCGGGCCTTACCAAGGCATAATCTGCCTCCACAGTGCTCTGGCACCGAGGCTGCTCCCTCTGCCTCCAGGGGGGAACCAGACGGGGGAAATTAAATGTGTGTTGGTGTTTTAGAAACTAGTTTAATAATATCCCACTGGACCCAATCCCGACTGGTAACACTTCCTGTGGCTTCAGGGGGGACTTGGCCTGCAGCGTTCCGTGCACTCTCCTGACCTCGCCCAGTGGCTCCATTTGCTTTTCGGTGCTGTCTGAGATGAACACACAAGCCAGGGGCCTGTTGGTGAGCACCCAGCACTCCCAGTGGCTTGAATGGGAGCTGAAGATGCTCAGCACCAGGGCCGGCTCCAGGCACCAGCCCACCAAGCATGTGTTTAGGGGGCGGCGCAGCGGGGCGCTCCAGCTCGAGAGCAGGGCCGCGACTGGGCTCGCCGCCCTCCCCGCGGCGCTCTGGCCGCCGGAGGCTCTCTGCCCTCCCCCCGGCTCTCTGGCCGCTGGGGAGAGCGGAGAGCCCCGGCCGGACTCTCCGCCCTGCTCCCAGCACTCTGGCCACCGGGGAGAGCAGAGAGCCCCGGCCGGGCTCTCCGCCCTGCTCCCAGCGCTCTGGCCGCGGGGGAGGGTGGAGAGCCCCGGCCGGGCTCTCCACCCTCCCCTGCCGCATTGGGGGGGGGGGGGCGCGGCGGGTGGCTTTTCTGCCTAGGGCGGCAAAAAAGCCAGAGCCGGCCCTGCTCAGCACCGATTGGGATCAATGCCGAGACGTCTCCTATTTCTTTGGCAGCCCATGTTCTGTTCTGAAAGGCTTATCCCCAACCCCAAATAATGCGCCCCCTTCCCCCCCAGGAACGAGCCCAGTTGTGCATTACCAGTGCATGCCGGCTTTCCCCTTTCGAGTTGTTGTAATGGCTTTGAGCCCGATTCACGGTTGTCAGTCTTAGCAATGGCTATAATGAAAGGCCAGTTAAAATTTTAGGTGTAAGACCTTAGCTCAGAATTTCCTTGGCTTTGTCTTTTTATCTCCTGACCCGTAATGTTGTCTTTAAAGCACAGCAATTTTTCTGTAGTGGTGCTAGTGAGATTCAAGTCACTTACTGAAAAGTAATTTGCTTGTATATAAAGGACCTTTTACAGCCCAAAGCTTTTCTGGTAGTGTGCTGGCTTTTGAAGTTAGAAAATCCAGAAGCTCCTTCTCGCTCACCTTATCTCAGAAAAGATGTGGCAGAGGTGGAAGGCGACCCAGGGGATGGTTCATTAAATGATTAAAGGCCTGGAGAGGCTTCTGTATATGGAGAAACAAACAAAAGATAGAGACCGCCTAGTTCAGAGAGGAGTTAGAGAAAAGGGCTGTGATAGAGAGATACAGACTCACAAATGATCATGAGAAGGTATGTCTGGCACTCCTATATACTAGGATAAGGGGCCATTCTAGGAACCACATTTAAAACTGACAAAAGAAAATACTATTTTACATACTACAGAATTGACCTGTGGAACTCTCTGCCACAAGACAGCACTGAGGCCAAGAGCTTAGTGGGATCCAAAAAAAAAAAAAGCTAGACATTTCCCTGGGTAATGAGAATGTCTAGCATTTTTTTTATCCTGTGCAGTGTGGAAGGGATTTAAACTCTCCCACATGAGGGTACAAGCCAACTTTTGGGGATTAGAGACAAAGGTTCTCTATCGGCTTCTTCCAATAATTGTCCATGAGGGACAATTCCTCCTGGAGGAGCTGGTTCTGGCTTCTGCCAGAGAAGATCCTGAGCTGGTTGGATCCCCGGTGGCAGTGCCTGTGCCCTGGTCTGGAATTATTCTAGTTCATGAATCTAACAGGGAGAGGCTCCCTGTGGATTCCATCCAGCGCACAGAGAGTTAGCGGGAGTTCATTCCTTGGGGGCCATCTGCATTTGGGGGCTGTAATTTCCCTCTGCTTATCCATCCATGGCAGGGACGAGGCCCCATTCCTGGCCACCAAGCAGTGATGGCTTGGGAGCCCCATGTGTTTTCTCCATGGGGAGATGATTGAGTGTGGTTTTGAGATGGGAGGCCTGAGGTTTTCCCCTGGGTGCTGGTGCCCCGAGAGCAGGAAAGGGCATCACTGGTGGGCCTGTGAAGCAGTGACTGGCTGGGCACGCTCTCCTTTGGGAGTGATGCAGGCGAGCTGGATGGCAGCGTGTCTAGGGGGAGAGGGCTAACCCCTGGGTTATGTACCCAGCCTTCTGCCACCCATACAGGCAACAGAGTCAAGGTCCCCAGCTTGACTTCTACATACCGGGGCAGGGCTCACCACATCCTGTCCATTGGAGCCTGGTGCTGCTGAAGGCGTTAGGACTGGAAGCTTGGACTAAGATGAGGGTAGCCACCAATTCCTACCGTCATGGCTTCACCTGGCTCAGGGCTTAGACATCCCCCACGTGGATCCTCCCCAGGATTTTCAGGGTTCGAAATCTGCGGCATGGGCCCATCTCCAACTATTTCTTCCCCTGCGCTGGTGGAACAGTTCTCTTCTCCCATCAGCTCTCAAAAGCATCTTTAGCTGCAGCATCATCCATACACCCTTCTCTTCCCCTGCCCTTCACCCATTTCTTCTGTTCCACCAGTCAGAGCCTGCTTCCCCCATCCTCACCCTGGCCCTTACAGGCTTTTAGAAAGCTGGAAAAGAATAAAGCTTCTGCAGTGACCCTGTCTTGCTGACCATCTAAAATCAATCTGCTCCTCACAGCCTCGTTCATTTCATTCCGAAGCCTTTCATTGCAGATTAGGCGTCAATACAAGGTGGTTTACAGTTGCCAACGGTCAGTAAATGCACTAAAAAAATAAAATTTAATCAAAACCCGACTGTCAGTTAAAAACAAAACAAAGTTTACACTGGTGAAAAGGGCAAAATAATCTTGAAATATTTCCTCCCCTTCCTCTGCTATAAAAAGAGCCTTTAATTTACTATAAGAACAGTCCTATCGGGGTTAGGGTACCACTCTGGGATTTGGGAAAGCCAGGTTTAATTCCCAGTTCTGCCACAGCCTTCCTGCATGACCTTGTCCAAGTCACTTAGCCCCTCTGCGGCAGAATACAGCACGTGATGCTGTGAGGATAAATACAGTAAAGATTGTGAGGTGCTCAGATATCTCAGTGCTGGGGGCCAGATAAGAGCCTTAGGTAGATAAAAGGTATCATCCAAAATTGCCTCCAAATAATCATTCTCTAGACTTTATAGCCCGAGCTCTGAAATCTGTTAAGTCCCTGCTCTGCAGGGATGTGCCTGTGGGGATCTAACAGCAGGATCAGGGCCCCTGTGTGCATTTTATTGTGTGCTGCAGGCTGCATTTCCTGACCTTTGAAAATGTGTCCGCATAATTTCTGAGTGTCAGGACAGAGCATGGATGTTCTCAGTAAATGTATTACTTGCCAGTTGGCATTCCTGGCTGCAGCAGTGCTCCAGCGAGGCTTACAGCATTAAAGCTGTTGAAAAATGTTTGCAGGTTATAATTTTTCATATTCATTTTTTTCTTACAATATTTATATAGTGCCGTGAATTTGCTGGCCATTTTGTAGACACTGAACAAGAAGTTCCTTGCCCTAGAGAGTTTACAATCTGTGGGTCTGATTCTGCAGAAATGGAAGCCCACATGAATAACTTTACTCACAGGAGTAACCTCATTAAAGTCAATGGGATTACTCACAGGAGTAATGTTACCCCCCCCCACAATATTTTATAGATTTAGGCCCAAAATGGACAACCCAGATTGTCCGGCTGTTGCAATAAGTCCAGAGTCTCACAGCTGGCTCTGGTGAGCTTCTCTAGAATTCCCCCTTAACTCTGGCCGCTGTGCCACGTAGGGGCGCAGTCCTGCAAGGTGCTGAGCTTTCTGGTTCCAACCTGACAAAGTCCTTAAGCACCTGCTTCTCTTTGAGCATGAGGGTCGTCCCAGCGAGGTCCGTGGAGCCAGGCGGAGTTACACCAGCTGAGGATCTGGCTCGATAAGTTTTCCCAAAGCACTGGATGAAAAATCGGCTCTCCCAGCACCCTAGTGAGCTGATTTCTGAATGGCTCCCAGTGGCACAGCAATGATCCCTCCCCATTTCCTCTCTGAACGACTTGTTCAGGGGGGCAGGAGCAGCTTTACCAGCTACTAGCAAAACAGGGGAGTACAAGTCACCAGAAAAATTCTCTTCAGCAGTGAACTGCAAGTCAGACGTGGCCAATGGGGCCTTGGTATCAAGGTCTTAGCGCTCTTCCCTCCTGACTTTCTGGTAGTGCCCACCGAGACACCCGCTGATGGCAGTGGGGAACTGTTGCACTCTAGTTTTCTTTGGGGCCGAGAACAGGTGGAACCCCAACCAGTGGTCACCATTCCGTTGAGCCAGGGCTAGAACAGTTTCAAAGCGCATTCCCGGGGCCTGCTGCGCTTGTGCAGGACTCGGGTCTTGCTTAAAAGTCAGCAGTGGATGTGTGACCCTTGGAAAGGTGTCCCGTTAGCATGGCATGGGGTACCCATCACAGGGCGCTTCATCTATCAGATCACACCAACCATGGATCTGTGGCGGTATTTTTCCATCCGATACAAATGGGTGTTTTAAAGAAAAGACATAATCTGCCTAGGCGTTTAGAGTCACGCGCTCAGCTGAAATTCTGAGGCCTGCGCCTCTGTGTGTGCCCTCCCACAGAATCCAGTGGGAGTGAGCCATGCACACAAAG
This sequence comes from Chrysemys picta bellii, assembly GCF_011386835.1. Classification (NCBI taxonomy): domain Eukaryota; kingdom Metazoa; phylum Chordata; order Testudines; family Emydidae; genus Chrysemys; species Chrysemys picta. The sequence goes on from NC_088805.1 coordinate 28,662,251, forward strand.
GACTCGTAGGATGCGGGACCGAGGGGGGTGCCCTATTCGTTATCTGATATTTGGGATTGATCTTGAGCTCACAAGCCCTGCCTGGCTGAAGCTTGCAATGTAGAGCTCAAGGGTGGACCAGTGGTTAGGGTGCTAGTCTAGAACTTGGGAGACCCAGGTTAAATTCCTGGCTCTACCAGAGTCTCCCCATGTGTCCTTGGGTATCTCTATGCCTCAAGTACAATGGGGATCACAGGCACTGGCCTTCCTCACGGGGGTGCTGCAAGGATAAATACATCAGATTGTGAGGGTCATTAGAACGGCCAGACTGGGTCAGACCAAAGGTCCATCTAGCCCAGTATCCTGTCTTCCGACAGTGGCCAATGCCAGGTGCCCCAGAGGGAATGAACAGAACAGGGAATCATCAAGATCTCCATCCACTGTCACCTATTCCCAGCTTCTGGCAAACAGAGGCTCGGGACACCATCCCTACTCATCCTGGCTAATAGCCATTGATGGACCTATCCTCCATGAATTTATCTAGTTCTTTTTTGAACTCTGTTATTGTCTTGGCCTTCACAACATCCTCTGGCAAAGAGTTCCACAGGTACTTCAGTAATTGGGGGCCATATATGCCTTAAATACCTAGACAACTGTCCAAGACCCTGATTATGTGATGGCTTGGGATCTCCCCTGGGACCTTTGCATAATTGGGGTTTACCTGTATTTTGGGGGTATCCCCTGAGCTGTTGGGCCTGACCATTGACTGCTCCAAATATCGCAGAGAGAGCGTTCGGTTTTTCTGCTCTCTCATACAGTGCCTCTCCTTAGGATTACTCACGTGCCAACTTCTTGGTTTTGGCACTCTAATAAGTAAGATACACCTGATGAGATTTATGGGGTTTGAAAATAACCAGGATTCCCATCAAGTAACCAAAGCCAGCAAGGCATTAGTGTGATGGGAGGGGGAATCCTCGGAAAAAATTCTAATGAGATTAACATCCTTTGACTTTAATATCAGGAACTTGGCCAAAGCATCATTGAGCTTGTCAGGAAGTATTACAACAAAATTAAGAACCAGCAGCAATTTTCTTTCATTCAGTATCATATGCTTTATAAAGTAAATTATTAATGCTTTTTTTCCCTCCGTTAAAGCAGTTATTTGCAGCGTCTTGGAATATTTCTCATTAGAAATAACATCATCTAAAGAACTATATTGATTAATTTTTTTTCATCTTAGATTCACGAACGTGAACAACATATTTATAGGATATCCCCTTTAACTAGAATTCTCCGGCTTTATTTTTATATTATTGATCTTTTTGACGTGAATTGCTTTTTGGCCTCGTGAAAATGTTGTAAGCTTTCTGACTTCAGAGAAATGGACTCCAGCGTGAGCAGCGCTGGAAAGAATGCGAACTCCCATGTCCCAGGGTAATATCCAACATATTTAATGACAGTTCAATGCAGCAGCTCCTTAGTGTGTCTTCGGAGTCTCAGCATTTACAAGCGTTTTAATGGACTGGGTTACAAAGCCTGAGCGGTATGTGGAAAATATTTAGAAATATATAACCCCCCTTCCCAGCTGCTGGCTCGCAGGCTGCAGCACGCTAGGGGAAAAGACAGGGACTCTCAGACAATGGGCATGTTCCAGATTTAGCTTTCATCCCAACATTTCGTTTCATTTCGCTCCACTGGGGCTACCTGCTGTGCCTGAGTTCCCGTGGGATTGTGTGATGCCTGGGGAAATGTGTGGCCGTTAGTCGCTAACAGGGAAGATACGGCCAGTTGGCAGCTCTTGACCAAAATTGTCTCTGATCCCTGTCCGAGACCTGCCTGTGAGCCTGATCCAAAGGCCATTGAAGGCCACTGACTTCGAAGGGCTTTGGGTCAGATACAGTGCTCTGGCGACGTGGTTAGAGGTGGGGCACATGGAGTTTGGTATGCTGCCTACTAAGGCCCCCTGGCCTTCGCTCAGCACTGCGGGTTGGCCTTGGGAAAGCATCTCCCCCTACTCCCTCCTCCTGGAAACCTGCCACAGCTCTCCATCCCGGCGCTACTGCTCCAGAGCACCCTGGGCTTGACGGGAACTCCTAGTTCTGACCAGACACACTCCCTCCTTCCTCTCCCTTTCCACAGCCAGCGGGTAACTGTCCTGCTTCCTTCTCCTGCCCCACTTTAGACACAATCCTGTCTGTCCTCCACCAGCGTGGCTCCACCTCTCTAGCGCCTCCTGGTTGGGGATCGTCCACAGCCCTAGGCGGCCACGCGTTCCTCTCCCTCCTGGACAATCCATCCCCCTTTCTCGGCTCTCACGAGCCACTTTTAAGGACTGTCCCCCCAGGGAAGCAGCCAGGCTTTGCTAAGTGCTTTCTCCCTTGCAGCCCAGCTCAGCTCCCTTTCCAGCCCTGCCTTTCGCAGCCTCTCCAGGCAGCTGAGGCTGTAGCATTCCCTGGGGGATCCCTCGCTGCTCTGCTGTTTGCTGCACACTCACCCAGTCCCCTTCCCCGGTCTGTTTTCCAGCAATATTTCCTTGGCTAGGAAACGTGCTGTTGCTTTCAGCACCTCTTGTCTGCAGCTCTCCGCCCCGGGCCGTGCAATGCTGCAGCGTCCCTGGCTGGGCAGGGACGTTCCCCGCTCGCAGGGTGTACCTGCCCTCCTCCTTCCAGAATAGCTGGTGTCTTCTGGGGTCTCTGTTGAGTGGATCTCCCGTTCCGAGTCCCAGCTGATCCTGTCTCCCTTTGTCATCTCTCCCCTTCTCCCCTGTATTTGTCTTTATTTTCTTCCTCTCCATTAGAGACTAGGGTGACTACGCTCAGCTCCCCACAGCCCAGCCATTATAAACCCCCCGTTCCTGTCTCCCTCAGTCACTCTTGTCCCCGACGGCTTTGACCGAGCCCCAGCCGAGAGTGCTGCCTCCCTTTGCACAGCACCTATTGCTACACTGGCTGCTCTGCCCTTGAATCCCTCAGCTATTGACATTACCATGGAACGGGGGATCAAATGGGCCCCAGCGCTGAATCAGCCCGGATCTGGGGGGGTGGCAGGACAAGCCCCCCGCTGAGGAAGTTACCTGTGTGGCTCTCGTCACCGTCGGATCTGAGCAGCTCTGTCACTCCTGGATTGTAACTCCACAGCCCCCACGAGGGATGGAAACGCGATCCCCACTCTACACACGGGGACCTGAGGCACAGGGGGGAGTAGGTTGCTGGTTCGACGTCACTCAGGTAGTCTGCAGGTGAGCCACCTGTGTCCCAGACTTTGGGCTCTCCCCCAGTTTTACAGCTTGGAGGGGTTTTGCCCAGGTGCTGTATTGGATCGGTGCAGCAAGATAGGTGGCTACGTTGTGCTCCTGTGAATTCTTGTGTGTATGTATTTACTCCCCTTTGCGTCCGATATTCTTATTTAATGCCACCTTAACCACTTGAGGCCAGTATAGCATAGTATTACCCAGTGGCAGGCATGCTTTTCTCTCCCCAAGGCATCTGGCTGGGGAGTATTGCCTAGTTGCTTTAACGTTGAACAGCTCCAAGCCACCTGAGTTTCAGTGGGGGTGCCGTGTCATCAGAAGACACAGGAGTTAGGAGACCTGGGTTCTATCCCTGCTCCTCACCTCGTTGCGTGACCTTGGACAAGTCATTTAAGTGCTCTGTGCCTCAGTTTCCCTGTCTGTGTAATGGAGGATGATGACACTGCTCCAGCTTTATAGAACACTCTGAGCTCCTTGGATGAAAGATGCTAGACAAGGCCAAATTATTATTTGCTCACCTGGCTGGCAAAAGCCACCCATTTTTGCATCTGGGGCTGTTGCTCCGTCATTCGGATAGATTTCCCCTGGAGGTTGTTTTATTTCAGCCAGCCATGGGCCTCTGCAGGGTTTTTTTTCCTGCTGATTTCATTACCAGTTTCATTGTGGCTGAAAACCAATTACCATCCAACAGTCAGCCCTGTTACAATCCTTTCTCCAGCCTCTGATCACGCTGCCCTGCTGCCAGTAATTCCTCCGCAGTGGTCACTCCACTCTGGTTTTTGCTGCTTGTACTTTGTAAGGGCTGCCTGTCCCTGAAAGGAAGCAGCGTTAGAAATTGGAGGGGCACCTCTCCCGTCTCCATTTCCTTCAAGAAATGTAGCAGCACTTTTGGGGGGGGGGGGGCATTTTTATGGTGCATAAAGAACTCCCGAGAAGTTTTGGCTTTCTTTTTTCTCAGGGGATAATTTTATTTATGCATTTGCTTGTTTTCTAGGTTAGAAATTCAGGCCTTTGTTCACAGGGTCTGCAAGGAAGAACACAAGACACTCAGAAAGCTTTGTAGGGTTAGGACATCCCATATTTCAAATGGAAATCTGATGAATTGAAGTGATTATTGTGTATTTGAATTAGATGGGAGTTTAACAAAAACAAGTGTTTTAAACAGAGCAATAAAGAGGTGGAAGAAAAGATCCATGTGCTAACTAAAAAAGCAAAAAGATTTGAAGCAATCACATGGAGTCGCCAACCAGAACCAGGGAACATTAGGAGTTGCAGTACATAACAACAACTTTATTGAACCAACAGTCTTATGAACAATGTTACATACTCTTGTGCACCAGTAGATGGCGCTGTTCAGATTGACGATCTACATACACAACAAGCTGTTTTTGCATAGAACTCTCATAACAAGGGACACCTGATTTGACCTTCCTCATAAATATAAGGGGGAAAAGAAGACAGCAAGTTCTCTTTTCTTCCCCGCCCACCTCTAGTCTTTCTTTCTTTATTCTTCTACAGGCCTTCTTTATACATCACAAAAAAAGAAGAGGGGGCAAAAAAGAGAGTGCAAAACTATGATTTTTCTCTCCTTCACAATTTGCATTTAACATTTGGAGACCTCCATTGCAGTGTTCCTAGTCTTAAAAAACACACACACCTTTGTTTTACTCTGACGATTTAGATTGAAATAACTGAATTCTCATCCTGGATTTGATCACATGTTCAAAATAATAAAACCACCCCGATGCAATTCAGATTCTGCTCCCTTTGAGATGAGACGCTGAGGTGGTCATATCATTGGTGGTTAACAAAGTTTTGATACTGGGAAGGATCAACAGAGATAGGAGAGTTTAACCATTTAGCCAGTCAATTATAATAATATTTCTGCTTCCAAATGTTTAAAAAGTTGGCTTCATAAGGTATAATCATGGCACAGAGGCCAGTCTGACAATAGTAATTAATTAGGCTATTATGCATTCTACAGTGATAATTGCTTTGCTGGAAAGTCACCAGCCATGAAAAAGACCCGGCACATAAATGTAATTCATCAATCCAAGTTGTTCCAGCACAGTTGCGTTTTCTCACCTGGAGTCAGTGTACACTGTGGAAGGAAACAAAAAAGAAATTAATGTTACATCGATATATAATAGCTGAGTGCTTGCCATACCTCGGCTCATTGGAGGATTTTGCAGGGGCGAGGGAAAACAGCAGTTAAATGAAGGTTTAGCATCTCAAATGGCCATCTCTGTGATCTCGTGGCTGGCAGCAGGCATTTCAGCTCCTCTCCCATTACTGCTTGCAATCAGGAGGGTGGGAAAACCAGCTACGCTGATAGGTTGCCCATGAAACACCACACAAAGGAGCTGGGAGTTTGCATCTGAGTGAAATGTATCTAACTGGCAGCGATGTTCTGATAGGATTATACCCATGTGGACAGTGCCTCCTTACAGGCATTGAGACTCGGGTCGGGGAAAGAGATCTCAGAAGAATACAGCGTTGCAAGGTTCTGGGTGGATTTGGACCTTTGTTTTGGAGCATTTGCTGTTTGGGTGGATTTCACCTCTGGGCAGAGGGCCCAGCACCAGGTCTAGGTGCCACCCCACAATAAGTCATAAGTGGTACCTAAGCCTGGTGCTGGTCCCTCTGCCCAGGTGCAAATTCCATCCAGTGAACAGAGAGCACATTTGTAAATAATTCCACATCTGATCTGGGATGTGCTTGCGTGTGAGCTTCCTTGTTGCTTCCTCCTTTTTTCCTTGTCTTAAAGTGGGGTGTCGAATTAAAAACGATCTCCTTTTGAAAAGCACGTTCCCTGCCTTGGGTGATTAACGCAAAGTTAATCTAAGTAGCTTTCCCCCTTTTGTGCAGTTGGTTCACTCTTTGCCCTTCATTCCGCTGGAGCTATGAAATTCACTGGTCAGTTTCACTTTTTGTTTCTAGTCAGTTTCTCCTCCCTCTCCTGCTCCAAGCAACCTGAAGCAGAGTCTGGGAGGTAGATACCGTGAACTGCAAATGTTGGTATAAATCCAAGCCCAAACCCTTCTATTTTCACTCACCTTTCTTGTTTTTAAATGCATGTGAATATTTGTATTGCTTTCACAATTTTTAAAACCTTTCTTTCTTGCTTTAAGACAAACCCTACATCTTGGATCTAAATTATCACTTGACTAGGTATCAAACCCCAAAATATTTTAAACAGGCTGGGGAAGGAAATCGAACCCAGCCACTCACATAGTATAAAATGTCTCTATACTGTGATATATTTTTCACACAACAAAGTGATTTGAAATTAGATCCGATGGGCCAATTTCCACCCTGCGGTAAGAAGGGCATAACTGATTAACTAAATGGAGTGGCACAGGTGTATAACAGGGCTGAATTAGGCTGTATTTCTCTCCCCATCCACACAAACATTCTTGCTGTCTTTTCACCTGGAGAAGGACAGCCGGCCACATTGTGCCGTTGGGTTTTATTCAGAACTCCCCGCTGGTTTCAAAGGGGAATCTTATTTAAAAGCCAGCTGTATTCTATAGGTCAGTACCACTCGTGTGGGTGGAAGAGTTCCTTGGGGAAACTCAGACTTCGGTGCAGTTCAGCCCATGCTATTGACCCATGTAGGAAAGGAGTCTTGGACAGGATAGTACCCTGTATGTAAAGCCCAGCCCAAGGGGCAGCCTTGAAAAAGGAAGAGTGCTCTGATTAGTCAGGGTTGGTTGATTAGTCACGAACTGCTCAGTTTCAGTTACAGTGTGACATTTCACTTTTTTTTTTTTTTTAGAACTCAGGTAAAATACCAACCTCCAGCCCGTCACGTCATTTCCCAGCAAATGTAATATTTAATCCCCAGGACTGGCCTAGCAGAGCTGTGTCAGGCAATTAAACAGCCTCTGTGGGTCCTCGCTCACTTGACGACTTGTGTCTTGCCCACACGTGCTCCTTACGCTCTTGCTAAGGGTGGGCGGAAGGTTCTCAAATGGAATCGGGGCTGTGCAGATAAAATCAGAGAGGGAATTTCTTCCCTGTCGGGTACATTGCCATGAGTGGGGTTTTCATAAGCGCTCAGCATTGGCCTACCTTTGCGCCCAGTGGGAATTTACCACTGACTCCATTGGGAGCAGAGTAAGGCCAATGATGAGAGTGTTTGAAAATCAAATCCTAATAAATAGAGGGCCTGATCTTGCTCCCATTGAAATTAATGGCAAAACTTCTATTGACTTAACTGGGAGCAGGAGCAAACCCCACTGACCAAACTTCCACCCCACCCCAGAGCAGTGGGGCTAAATGTTCATAATTAACCAGGAAGTTACCGTGTTTCATATTTTGTGGCGTTGAGAAACTAGAAGAATTGTCTCCACTCAGCCACGGGCCTGATCCAATGTGCAGTGAAGTCTGATGGGTGCTGGAGGTCGGTTTCACTTTCTAGTTGTGATGTATAAGCCCTGTCGTCTTTTGCTGGGGTTTCTGGTACCACTGGGAAATATTCAACTCTAAAACTTTCACTGAGATTTTTTTCCAGTCATGAAAACAATTCAGTTCTGGTTTTGTAAAAGCTGATTTGTTTAAAAAAAAAACCTAGGCCAAAAAACTCAACACCATCCCTTGGAAGTTTTTTTCAGTGTATTTATTTCATTTGCTGATCCTCAAAACTAACAGTTCCTAGCAATGTATTTTCTAGAATAGTTTAAGGTGGCCCATCTGCAGGAGGGAAAAATACACTCGGAGTGTCTCCAGAATGATTTTATTCTCGCCTTAAAAACTCAAGCGATTGGCTGATATTTAGGTGGATTATCTCTATCCGGAAAAGGTCATTTAAATTTTTTTTAGCTGACATTTCCTGAAAGAGCAGAGCCAACTACTGGCTGAAAATACTGCGGATGGTAAAACGGGAGTAGCGTGTCTGAGCGCACCTGTCACATCATTCCGGTGTGTTTCACCAGGGCGCTCTCAGCTCCTGCGTTAACCCTTTGTAAAAGCACCCTTCCCGTAAAACGGGACTGAATTGGTGTCCTCGCCGCGTGGCTGTGATGCGTTATTTCCTGTATCCCATGTTTTAGTCTGAGGATTGTCCTTCAGCAGCTTCATTAACATCGGTGGAATGGGCACCTCACTGACCACATTATCTCCACTGTGGGCTTTGTCTCGTGAGTCCTGTTCAGCTCGGGGCTTCCCTGTGGTGGGAGCTGGGCTTGGCTGGCACCACAGCCCCGCTTCAGTGCTGGGGAGAGGCTCAGGCATAAAAGTCAGACTGGCGTGATGATCACCCTGCTGATGATTAAACTGCTCACCTTTGAACGGAGTCACTCTTGGGTTTCCATTGCTTTGTGGCAAACGTGACCTCCCAGTGCCCTCCAGGAAAAGATTGCAATAGGGTTGGAATCAAGAGGGTTCTATAAAATGTAACAAGCTTCCATAGAAACGATAGCAAAACCTATGAGATGTCATCCCGACCCCACTGAAGTCAACGGCAAAACTTCCCATGAAAGCATTTCACCCATCAAATTTAAGCCAATGATGTCCTTTCTGTGGATTGTTGGAACCAGCCCTGTGGAATTCTGTAACAAGGAAAGAATTCTCGGTTAATTTCTGTGGGAAGCTTTCTAACCCTATAGAAAGGCCTGCCTTTCTTACTGTTGGCCTTTTTCATAAGGGTTAAGGTTTATTTAAAGTGTGGATGCAAAGTCTTTTGTATATTTCTAAGGTGATTAATCTCCGATAATACATTGAAAAATTGATTTGAAAGTTTAAAGTGCTTTGAAGATGAAAAGCGTTGTAGAAACACTAAGTGTTAATATTATTTATGACTGTGTTTTAACAAAGGCAGTACAGTGTTTCAGAACGCCCGCTGTAGTAATATTTAGCATTTGAGATTTTTGTCTGAGCATGTCCATTTACTCTCTTAATTCTGCTTGTCACCCTATCCCTGGCTTTTACCTTCCTGTCCCAGGCAGGCAGATTGTCTAGTCCATAAGGCGTGACCTGGGACTCAGGATCTGTGGCTTTAATACTCGGCTGAGCTACCGACTTCCTGTGTGACCTTTGCCAGGTTGTATAATCTACCCTGGGCCTTGGTTCCAGTCTCTGTAATGGGGAGGGATTCTGCCCTCCTTCACAGGGAGGCTGTGGGGATAAAATCCACTAGTGACTCTGAGGTTGCTCAAATATCATAGTGAAGAGGGCTAGATAGAGTTCCTCTTAAAAAAACCCAAAACTTCTATTACCCTTTTACACTTTAACTGCATGGGTTTGTGTGTGTGCGCGCCGAGGTGCATGTGGGGGTACTTAATGATTTTGTTCATTCATAGAAAAAAGAACCAAGTTCAGTACTGGAAGTATGACCCTCTATTGTGTCTGAATTTTAACATGTCTTTTACACAGAAATACATACTTTTGGTTTCTGACTAGAATGAACATTTCTCTGTTTTCTATTTGAATATTACAGATTTTATGAAACCCCAAAACCATTTAAAAATGGAAAAAAAATATTGAAGCCCCTTGAGCTCTTGACTTGATATAGATCTCAAAGTGATTTCCGTAAGCAGGGAGGCAGAGTTAGCCACACGTTGCGGAGGGGGAAATTGAGGCACAGAGGAATGAAATGATTTGCTCAGTGAGTCAATGGCAGAGCTGGGACCAGAATTCAGGTCTCCTGAATCCCAGTCCAGCCCCAGTGGGCCCGCGTGACAAACATAAAACCCAAGGAGAATCCAGGATTCTGTACAATTTCTGCTCTTTCCTAATTCATTGCTCCATGGGATGAGTTCATGGCGCTTTTTGCACAAGTTGTAGGGTCAACACTAAATAGTTCTCGTCTCAGCCCGTGATACAAGGCGATGCTTTTATAAAGTAAAAATTGGGCTGCCATAACACTTCCAATAAAAGTCAACGCCAATGATTGTTTCCTCTCCAGTGAGAACCCTCTACCTATTTGAATGGAAAGTTACATGTCACTGACATGGGTCATAAGGTTGAAAGGTGGGTGCTTCATGCTTAGGCACCTATGTTCATGAGGCATCAGGACAAGTGGCCTATTTTCCACTTCAGCTGCACGTGCTCAACACCTTTGATAAGCAGGCCACTTCTAGGGAGTAGCTAGGACCCAACCTGTGCCCACCGAAATTAATGGAAACTTTCCATTGACTTCAGTAGATGCCTTTGGGCCCTTAGTATGTATTTAGGTGGCTACTTGTAGGCACCCAAGTTTGAAAATGTTGGCCTTGAGCCATCGTGCCCTTTTGTTGTGCTAGCGATGGCTAATGAATGTCAGTAACCCAGTTCTCTGGTTCTTGGCTGATAAAACTACTGCACTAGAACGGTGAGTCTCCGGGAAGGCAAAGTCTGCGTTCATCGTAACGTATAGGCTAGAGATGGAAAAGGGCTCCATAGGGATATTGTATTCTAGTGCAGAAGCATTGCAGTAGCCTCTCCTACTGTAAAAAGGAGGAGCCTTAAATCAGGGCTTCTAAAACCACCTAGAGATGATGTGCAGCTGGTAATGCAGAGAACGGAACTTTGTCCAGTTAAAATGCACACACAGCTCTGATAGTTTTCCGCTTGCGTTACTGGCCTATTGCCGCTGTGTTTGTGGTTTTCTCTTTTAAACCCCCTGAAGCTGAATTTGTTTGTGAAATGCTAAAGAAAGCCCCCAAATTTCGAAGATGCTGGAAGCACTAGAATGAGAAAGTGGGTCTGTGTATTAGATGCTAAAAAAAGCCATGGCTTATGCAATTTTAACAATAGAAAAATGATCTTTGTGCTCTAGTGACTGTGAGCGTGGAGGGGGAACGTGGTTTGCTCAGGTGGCTGGTGAATTACAAATGAGTGGTTTGCTTTTGTTTTGAATGACAACAAGCAATTTAAATTCACTCTTGTGTGGAGGTTGGAAGCTTTTCTAGCAATGGGAAGAATCCCTGTCCTCCCCGCCCCCTCTCCCCCCCCAAAAAACCCCTCTCACCCCTTTAGATTGGTGAGATTGCGGCGCTGTCACTGTGCTGCGGCTGGAAGTTAGGACTTGGTTCGATAATTATCAAATCCGTGATCGGTGTAACTGATGATTACGCCATTGCTCATACCACTTCTGCCAGTTAGGACCAGTTCAGTTGTAGCTTCAAATAGGACATGGTTCTCTTTCTAGAGGCGCACAAGACCACTGCTCTTCCTTGGGTGGAAGGTGATGATTAATACAGACAAGCTGCTCATTGTCTTATTTTTAGCTCTGGAGTTATTGCAAATGTTAGAGTACAATATATCTGATGGGTTTTTCCCTGAGATCAGCCTGGCTTCCTGGTGAGATTTCAGGGTAACTCTTGCCGAGGATAAATTAACACAGGGCAATGTTTTTTGATCCTTGACTTTTTCTGGAATAAATGGAATTCCGTTACAATAGTGCGGTTGGTCCAGGGGCTTTATCATAACCCTGAGCACTTACGGAATCAATGCTCTACACTTTCAGAGCACGGAATGAACATTCAATAGCGAATCTGTCCAGTGCCCCCATGAGGATGGGGAAAAGGAGCCACCGGGAGGTCAAAGCCAAAGTTTTCCAATGTGGCTGTCTAAAGTCAGACAACGAAATCCATGGTTAGGCGCTGAGCTGGGACATGGGACATCCAAAGCCTGTTCCAAGCTTTGGCGCAGACTTCCTGGGGGTCTTGGCAAGTCACTGCGGCCTCAGTTCAGCAAAGCACTTCAGAATGGGCTTAAGGCCCAGACCCCAAAAGGGCGTCTAGGATTCCTATCTTCCAGGAAGCTAGATTCTAAATCCCGTCGTGAATCTAACCTCTCTGTGCCTCAGTCTTCCCCATAAGTGAAACGGGAGTAATAATACTTTCCTACTCGAGGATAAATGCTTTAATATCCGTGAGGCTCTCGGGTATTCCTGCAGTGAGCACCCTAGAAAGCCCTATACGCTATAGCCCAATCAGTGCGTTCTGCTGTTATCGGACGGGCTAAGTACCCTGGGCCACTTCCTTTTACTTGCCTACCTGCCACTTAAATCTGACCTACGCGGCCCAGGAACTGGCCCCAGACCTTGCCGGCCAGTCATGGAGGAGAGAGAATTAGAACCCTGCAATTCCAGGCTCCCAGCCTGGTTCTCAGCTCGCTAAACCAGGCAGCCTGCACTGACCTGGCGCTTCAGCAACCCAAGCTGGAGTATGTGGCTAGACAGACGCCATCCCAGTCTCACTCGCCGCTCTGGGTTCAGCCCTTTCCCCTAACTTCTGTTACGAATTCAGGGCCTGCTCCCCCAATGACAGCACGTGGGCGGATTGCCATGGCTACTCAGTGCCCCGGCGAGGTCAGGGGGGGTTGCCTAGAGGCTCAGCTGGATGCAGGAGCGGAGACTTAGCGCTCGGGAAAGAGTCAGGTGATCGTTGATTATCCAATTCCAAGCAGGGCTGATGCAGACTTCCTCCCCACAGCCTTCAGAGACCCGCTCCGTCCTTAGACTCTGTGCTGAGACTCAGTTCAATCTCCTTGGCAGCTCGTGCTTGGGGTGAAATCCACGCGGTAGCACAGAGACGCTCTTTGGAAGGGGATGTTTGCCTGTCCCGGGTTCCCTAATTTGAACCTCTTTTTTCCCCCGTCTATCCAAGCGCTGGAAGGCGACGGATCATGTTCTCCGGCATCAGCAAATCCATCAGGGATGAACGTGAACGTTCTGAACCAAGTCACTTTGATCCAGATTCTCCAGGCTGTTTAGGTACCTAACTCCCACTGAGTTTGATGGAAGTTAAAAACCTTTAGACGGCCAGGACCTTAGTGAACAAAGAGCTCTATCAGGTGGGGCGGGTGGAAAAACCACCAGGATTGTGTAGGCAAATGCTGAAAAATTCACTGGAGTAAAAGATTCATGCTCATCAATGTTGAATGGGGATATTGTGGCAGGACTAATGTATTGGTCTGTTGTTAGCCATGCAACGCTTCTGAATGGCGCAGTGGGAGTCTGGCCGCAGCCCCTCGGGGAGGTCGCACGCCCTGATGGGAAGGCCCCCGGGTTTGTGAGGACTGAAGGCAAAGGGAGGGGGAGACTGGGGTCTCAGCCATCCCACCCTGACCTGAAGATGTCAGCATGGCCGAGGCTTTTCGGGGGGGGGTGTTGTTGGACCCAGCTCAGCAACCTGCCATTTAAATAAAAGGTGAAATGCTTATTTCTTATTTAAGCTCCAGCATTAAATTATAATTTTCATTTACTCAAAGCGCATCAATGATTTATCTTGGCGTGACATTACTGTAGTGTTAGGAATTTAGCCAAAGGCAAAGGACGCAGGGTGTGGGTCCTGCACCAGGCGTAAACTAGTTACTTTGTTTAATTTCATGGATCCTTTTGACAACCTCCTCCCGCCTCACTGCCATGTGGGCACCTGGGAACTCCTGCCCTCCAGGGGGCAGCAGAGATGTATGGGGTGTAAATGGGACAGTGGCTACAGAACCTCAGCCAGATAAACTTGTTCTGACCTCCTGACATTTCTCTTCCTGCTAACGCTGTCGTGGTCGTTGTTATATTTATATTACAATAGCGCACAGAGTCGCAATCTCTGGTGGGGCTTGATTGCCCTTGGCACTGGACAGACGAATAGAGATGATTCTGCCCCTGTCTACAATCTAAATAGATTGGACAAGCAGCGGCAGTATTGTCCTCCTCATTCCTGTCTTGCAGTTGGATAAACAGGCACAGAAAGAAGAAGTGACTTGACCAAGGTCACACAGTGAGTCTGTAGCAGAGCCAAGGGTTGACCCCCAGGTCTCTCGAATCCCAGTGCAGTGTTGTGCCTTAACTGCAAAGCTGTGTTTCCTGTCTTGCCCATGTCTGCTCTCTGTGGGGCTCCCCCGGAGCCCTCTCTTGGATTTCTGGGCTCCAAATTAAAATAACTGCCCAGCGCGTGGAAGGTCCAGCTCTAACGATGGGATGTAACGTAACAGACAACGCCTGGGAATGGAAGCACAGCTGCTTGCATCTGGCAGGATTTCAGGGCCATGGAGAAGAGTGAGGTAAACGCCTTGTGACTGGCCAACCGTATCTTTCTTCCTTAACAGCGGGTGTTTTTCCTCCCGAAGGGGAGGGACGGATTCATGCACAGAGGCAGTGTGGTGCTGCTTAACGCTGACTGCGAAGCATGTACTGAAGCGAGGTGAGCGCACTGGCTGGCCTCTGTTCGTCAGCTGGCCTCTCTGCCAGCCCACGTCGGCAGGGTTGGCTAGCCTGGGGCTGTTGGAGCCGTTTCTGTAGAGCACGCTACAGGGGCTCCACATGTGTAACATTGGGGGGGTAAGGAATATGCTCCAGTCAGGGCTAGCACTAAGCCACCTTCGGTTAGAAGCAAATAAAGCCGACTGAGCTGCATAATTTGCTGGTCCAGTGGATACGGCACTGGACTGGGAGTCGGGAAACCTGGCTTTTCTTCTTGGTTCTGCCACTGACTCATTGTGTGACCTTGGACAACTCACCTGAGCTCTCTCTGCCCCCTATCTGTAACAAGGGAGGAATGATACCGGTCGTCTCTTGTAGAGCCCTGTGAGACCTGCAGCTGAACAGTGCTGGAGAGCAGCTGACTATGAGTTGTGATCTATGAGACTATGAGTTTAATGATCGCTTGGGCTTTCCTGATCACTTGCGGGTTGAGTGGCAGCTGGGAAGGTGAGCTGAAATGCGCTACCTGTCCCCAGTGAAATGTCACTGACAGCTTTCACTAGGGTGAGGCATTAGAGGGAGGCACTGACAGGCTGGCTTTGCTTGGAGGTGCCTGGTGCTGATGTCCTACCAGGTTCTTCTAAGTGGGATTCTTTGTGCCATTACCTCTGCAGCGAGGGTGCCTGCGTGGAGAGCCTGGTAGGTACCAGCGAGAGTTTTGCGTCTTTCATAACACAAGAACCCGCCAATGAAATGAATAGGCAGCGGGTATAAAACAAACAAAAGGAAGTACTTCTTCACACAGCACCCTGTTAACCTGTGGAACTCCTTGCCAAGGGATGTTGTGAAGGCCAAAACTATAATTCAATTAAAAAAGAATGAGAAGTTCATGGAGGATAGGTGCATCAGTGGCTATTAGCCAAGATGATCAGGGATGCGATCCTGTGCTTTGAGTGTCCCTAGCCTCTGATTGCTTGAAAGTCCCGTTACCTTCAACTATCAGAAAGCAAAGACAGACCCCGATGGGAGGGATGTGCAGAGCACTGACACATGGCGAGGCCATCTTCCAAGGCAGTCAGTTGCTCTGATGGATGGAAGAAGGATCTGAAAGCAGGGGAGACATTGGGTCTGTTCCCAAATGTGCCAACTCCCAGCGTGACCTCACGCAAAGTGTGTGCCTGCTCTGTGTATCTACTTAGACAGCCCCAGCACCTCCCGAATGTTAATACCTTTAACCTCACAGCACCCCGAGGGGCAGGGCAGGGCAGTTGAGGAGCCAAGGCACAGATCTTCAGAGGTAGTTAGGCTCCTAACATCCATTGATTTCAATGGAGTCTTAATTCCTCCCAGGATCTGGGCCAGAGAGGCTAAGTGACTTTGTGGTCTCAGGGGAAGTCAGTGGCAGAGCCCGTTCCCCACTTTCCTATCTGTACTACAGGGATAATAACAGTTCAGTTAAATGTTCTCCCGCGTTTGATGAAAGGGGCTAGACACATATCCAGTAGCATTATTATTCATTCTGATGAGCCCTTATCCCTGGGCTTTTTATAAAGTGCCCATAAGGCCCTTCCTTGGAAATATCACTTCCAGTGTTCACGTGCGAATATGCCAGTCCCATTTTCAACTCCGGTCAACTAGACAAACCACGTAATAGAACTAGACCTTGCGAAGAGCTCAGCAGAGGGGCAGCACGTGTGGACGTGGCTGCATCTTCGGGGTTGCCATTAAATAAGAAAGTTCGAAGATCATGGGAGTTGGCAAAACATATAGAGGCAAAAAGCAAACAAGTTGGTGGAACAGGTTTGTGTGCTGTAATTTGACCTGCAGGACCTGGGAAATACACCCCAGGTTCTCCTTGTCTCTGTGGAATCTAAACCCTGCACAGGTCAGTTAGGTCAGCAACGCAAGAGCCGTTGTAAACTTCGTAGAATCTTTTTCTCTTGGCACTTCTCTGGTCATAAGGACCTCGGTTTGGAGTTCAATTCCTTCCCCCACCCCAGGTCCCTGTCAGACCCCTGTAGTTATGGCGGAAACAACTTGATCAAAGAGCATCCTGCAGCATGCCTTAGAGGCGCTCCGACTCTGCGTTGCTCTATTATGATCTTAAAGTCAGCGGTGACCTCTGCTAAAAATAATTCCTAGAGTGAGCCAGAAACCCCCCAGCAATCATAACTTATGATCAGAAGCGGCACCAAGCAATAAAATAAAGGGTCAAAGGCTGTTAAGTGTTAGTCTTGTTTACTGGTTCGAGAACAGACCCAGCAGCTTTGCAGTGACTGGAGTTGCACAAGCCCCGCGGGGCGAGGCGAATGTAGGTGGTAATTATTAATTCTTTGGAGCGGGGCACGAATTCTGAGCTCAGTTACACTCGTGCCAATCTGGAGTATCCCTGCTGCAATCCAGGCATGTGCCTGATGGGAGTGCTCCAGATTCAGGCCGGCCTAGCTGAGCCCAGAGCCTGGCCTTCACGGGTTTCTTCTCTTCTTTGAAGCCCTGGTTTCGCATTTCCTCACTTGGTATTTTTATTTCCCCTCAGGTGATTGCACTTAGTAAAAGAAGCAAGGAGGCTGAGACGGCTTTCCTCAGTGTTTACAAGCAATTAATTGGAGCACCAGGTAAGGATTGCTTTGGCTACTTAGCTGAATAATTAATGTTGCGAACAGACCGCCCAGCAGCCATTACAAACAAGGATTGCTGTATATGCCGCATGCCCCGGCCTCATTGCCCTGTCCTGGTGTTCAGGGCTTTCTGCAGCTCCATCTCTCCCGTTAGCCATCCCTCCAATTGCCCAGAATCGGGTCTCGTTCCAGTGTCCTTTGGGCCACGGCACTGCATCCTCAGTGTTTGCTCTCCCTGCGTCGCGGCCGGGATGGTGGCCACTAATTTTTCCGTGTTATTTTTGAGATCTGAGCAAGCGGAACAGACAAGTGGAAACGTCTTTTGCCATCCTTGTATTTCGGCGCGTGAGCCAAATGCATCTTGACATTAGAAAAGGAATACATTTGCTCAAGCCTTGTAATAACACTGCTCCTATCCCCAGTTGTGTTTTTGACGGTAAGTTAACTACAATGACTGAGCTCCTTTTACAGCACAGCTCCCGACAAGGACATGTAGGGGGTTTAAACATGCATAGGGACATCCACCGAACCCTACACCTAGCGCTGTTCATGCCCATCCGTATGTTTGGCTGAGCCCTTTTGAAAGGAGAGCCAATCAAGGGTGACCCCAAGGTTAACATACAGTAACTTTGCATCCTGAGCCTAGAATGAACCGTCAGCCCCTCTGTGCTCAGTAATAATAACAATGCTTTCCAGTACAGGGTCTCACAGCCCTGTGCGAATGGTCTTCCGGCAGCCTTGCAAAATCCTGCTTGTTGGCTCACCTTGGATAACTAGTGAGGGTTTGGTGGGCAAGTAAAATAATGTTGTTTTTTTCATTCTCATCACACTGGTAAGGGCGGGTGAGCAGATTTGGTGCCTGGGCTGGTAAATGTTCACAATTGGTTTAGCAAGACTGTGTTGTCTCCATCTTATAGATGGGGAAACTGAGGCACAGAAAAGTTAAGCGACATGGTGAAGTCCAGCAGCAGAGCTGGGCTTGGCACCCTGGTTCTTGGCCAACCAGCCGTCAACTCTGCCTCCTGTCAAATTTGTGTGTGGAGCAAAGCAGTGTGGTGCAGTGGTTTGGGTGCTGGACTAGCATTCAGGAGTCCTGGGTTCTAACCCTGGTTCTGCCTCATTGGCTGCATGAGCTTGTCAAGTCTCTGTGTCCCCAGAAACAGGGCTAGCTGCTGCCCAGAACACTGAGGCCAAAACCAGCTCCCACCTCTAGTCCTTGGCACTGGTGAGCATCTTCCCCAGCAGTGGAGCCATGCTGCTGCTCTCGGAGCTCCCTCTAGGAAAGTTCTAGAGGCTCTGCGCAGCGTGGCCTTTCCACACCTTCGATGGATTTGGTGCTTGGCCCTGCGTAGAGGGGTCGAGCAGTAACTCTTAACAGAGACCCCCCATGTGTCATACAGGGGCTCTTTGCTTTGCACTAACCCTCACCCGTGCAGCTTTGTCTCCTGGTAGCGAAGAACCAGCCATGCTGTCAACAAGTCGGAGGATGAAGAGTCGTGAGGTGCAGGAGGGCTCCGGCAGGGGCACTAACTCATCGGGCAGACATTTAGGAATAACAAAATGTTTTAATGATTTCTTAGGGGAATTCGGGAGACACATTCCTGTCCTCATTAAATTTTATCCTGCGATACGAGAGCCAAATGTCAGAGCTGTTTCCAGAGCCCGGGTCTATTCGCTCGCCCTCCCCGCGCAGACCCCACCTCGGCGCGGGCTCTCACTCCTGTAATTTTAGCCATCTCGATGCGTTCCTTGACAGGCAGATTTTTTGTAGGCTACTTTCGAAGCGACACACAAGTCCTGATTCAACGTTTTTGTTTTGAATGGCTGCTGTCAACACGGCTCCCCGGCGGAGGCTGATGGCTCAGCGAGTATTTTGATAAGTGAGCGGGGCTGTGTGGCTGCAATTACGAAAGAAGATCGTAAATCTTTTCGATATTGTTCACACAGATGTGGCGTGAAGTGAGGGGGGGAAAAAAGCAGTAAAATGTGTTAAAAGCATAATTAATGTCATTGTTGCTGAGGAAGATTTGATTTAAGCCTCCCTTTGACTTGGGGAGCAGGGGCGGCTGATTTCTGTCTCGCGTTGGGCAAACCCACGAGGCGCAGACCCGGGCTGGAGGGAAGGGGCTTGTTAGCGGAGCGCCTGGGGAGAAGCAGGGGAGCACATGGGCTGAAGAAGAGGGAGATGCAGAGGGAACAGGGCGGGTTGTCTCCATTGAGGATTTGCCTCCGTTTCAGCCAGCAGTGTAGCTGCGCTGGTGCAACCTGTGGTGCAGACAGGAACAGCCACTGTTTGCACTGGCCAAGCCAATACCGATTTCCAGCAGGGGCAGACTTTGTCGGTGCAAATAGCAGCTGGGCCTGTCTACACGGATGGCTGAAATCGGAGCAAATCCCTGGTGTAGACAAGGCCTAGGATGACCAGATGTCCTGATTTTCTAGGGATAGTCCCAATATCCAGGGCTTTGTCTTATATAGGCGCCTATTACCTCCCACCCCCGTCGCGATTTTTCACACTTGCCATCTGGTCACCCTAACAAGGCCTGAAGCTATATCCTCTCTGTCTAGCGAACTCTAGCTGTAGCTTCTCCGCTGTAAGCCCCGAGCGTTGACGCAGCCTACAGCGATGGAAGGGCTTTTTCCATTGCTGTAGGTATCCACCTCCCCAACAACGGGAGCAAGGCTGATGGAAGAATTCTTGGGTCAGCAGAACTACGGCCCTTCGGTTGTGACTTTTTCACACCCCTGAGCTCTGTAACTGTGTCAGCCTAAGACCTTAGTC
Organism: Chrysemys picta bellii; assembly: GCF_011386835.1. Classification (NCBI taxonomy): domain Eukaryota; kingdom Metazoa; phylum Chordata; order Testudines; family Emydidae; genus Chrysemys; species Chrysemys picta. Next base: position 28,682,008 of record NC_088805.1, read on the forward strand.
CCAAATCCTGCCCCTTCCTCTTGTCCAGAGGGGCTTCGCTGTGCAGGGGGAGGTATCTTCTCCGAGCTCTGCAGGGGCTGCCTGGGGGCATGTGCAGGATGGAGCAGGGGTGGGGGATCTGCCACCGTGTGGCTCCACCAGCCATTGGCTCCTGCACTGGGGGTACCGGGTGTCTGGCGGCTCCTGCACCCCTGAATCTGGAGCAGGCACAGCCCCTGCTCCTGCCTGCATATGGGGAGGCGGGGGGACTGCCATGGCCACGCAGGTCCCAAGGCAGGAGTAGCAGCTGCTCTCACTTTGCGGTGACCTTGTGAGCCGGAGAAATTCCTTCCCTCACCACGTGGCCACTGAGTGACTGGGGCTAGGCACTAGGAGAGCATTTCCCCCTGAGAGGATACTGCCGCTTTCCCCAAGGGGCTAAGGAAAGTTACTAGCCGTCCCCCTTACCCCCAACGCAGGGCTTTGCGCCCGTCCGGGGTCTCGGAGGGGTTCCGTGCACCTCTCCTGACCCGATTGGCGCAGGGAGCGGTGCTGTGTCACTCCCGCTAATGCCAGACGGCATGGGAAGACGTGCTGTTAACTTTCAACAGCAACGCTGCGTGACAGGCCTCCGCGGGCGGGCGGGCGGGGCGCTGAAAGCGATCTAGTGGGCTTGGCTGGCTCTGCCGGCGAGCTGCTCGTGGAACCAGCCCAGAGAGAGCCCTGCAGATGGGAGACCAGGAGTCAGCCAGTAGAGGCGGGGGAGGAGAGTCCAGCCTCCTGTTGATTCCAACAGCAGCAGCATTTGGCCTCTTGACTTGACTATCAATGGGAATTTTTGCCCAAGCAAGGGCTGCAGGCCTGGGCCTGGAGGGGAAGGAGTCCCATGTGGAGGAGCTGGCTCTGGGGAGGAGGGAACAGGGAGGACGTGGCAATGGGGGCAGGGACATGTGCAGGGTTGGGTGTGGGGAGCATGTAGGGGTGTGCGGAGACCATGGGAGAGTTAAAAGCCAGGGGACGGCTGGGGTCTGGAACTGGATGGGTAACGGTGAGTGAGGCTCTCCCTTCCTGCCGGTCCCGAGCGATCCAGCTGTCTGGAGTCCCTCAACCGTGCCGCATGGTGTGGTTTGCTGGAGACGCGTCGTTGTTCTGCAGCCGCTCCGTGCGGCTCCACAGCAGCTTTGATGTAATGTGTAATTAGACGTTAACTAGAGTAATGTTCCATGAGTATCACATGGAGCTGGAAGGTTTCAGGACCCGGGAAGGCAAATGAATTATTCAGTAAATAACTCAGGTAAGAACAGCCAAGCTGAGTGGAAAATACAACCCAAAAATCCAGGACAGCAAGACGTCAGGCCAAATTCAGTTCTATCCCACATGCCTCTACGTTGACTTTAGTGGGGCTGGATGGGCAGCCTCAGAACATCCACTGAGCATTAGCGCTGGCCTCTCCGGGGCCCTGTATTAATCAAAGCGGGGGGAACGCTGGCTCTGAGGCAATAAGAACCATCCAGAACGTTCACCCAGCCCACCAACCCCAAGCTAACCCTTGTTCAGAGTTCTCCAAAGTTTGACCAACTCTTATATCTCGAGACGGGACATGAGGTGAGCTAGGACTTTCAGCTTGAGTTCCTGGCGAGAGGGGTTCAGCTTGGAACCCCCACTGGGCCTCTGACCCTTCAGGGATTACCCTGTCACTAGGGCTGCAGAGCTGAAGCACACTGAAGGTCAGTTCCCGAGGACACAACCTTCAGTTACTGACAATGTTTAGATTAAAAGATCTAAGTTAGACGGCCCAGCCCGGAGGTCCTTGCTCTGTTTGGACTCCCCACATCTTCAGGCACAATTCCCATTGGTGCCCAGGGGCCAAATCCTGGGGTATCCCGAGCTCTCACTGCTCCCCCTGACTGCAGGAAGGGCTTTGCTTTCACAAGGACTCAGTACAGCAAAGATATCCAGGTTCAGCCCGTCATGATCCTGACTGCAGGTGAGAGATGGAACCAAACCAAGGCCCTGCTCCTGTGCATGACCACTTCCAGGATCAGAGCCTAAAGCCCCTGATGCAAATGCCCCCGACCGGATCAGAATGGGAAATCTACAGCAGTCCCTTCTCTATGAGATGTGTGAGGTCAGCTCCCCTCCCCTCTCCGTTACAGACACCCCCAGGCTTTCAGTTCAGAGCCACTCAGCTGGACGGACACCATCCCTCGTCGGCACTCCGCTTCCCCAGACACGCTCACGTCCCCAGTGGGAGACCCGGTCTCTCTGCAGCAGAGTGTGGAAAGGTATTTTGTCTTTTCTTTACCAGGGAATTGGGTTTTCCTGGAAGCGTTACCAAGATTTCCTAACGAAGCCAAAAACCCAACTCTTTTGGACGCATCAGTGAAAGACGTTCCCCTGCCCTGTGAAGTTGTGAATGCTAAAATAGTGTGCAATAGCACCAGCTAGTGGTTGTATTTGGCATCTGTAATTTAAGAAAAATACCAGGCCAATTTTTATTTTTTAAAAAGTTACGTTTTGTATTCAAGTATTTAAAAACAAAAATCAGCTGGTTTGGTCTTTTGTGAGGTTAGGCTCTAATGAAATCAAAGTAAGTTAGTCATTTAATTAAGCATCGTGTGCACAAATAGGTTAGTAATTGCCACACAAAGCCAGTGTCATTTTAATCCACACTTTGTTTTCATAGGACTGGTCCTGCAAACACGGATGCATTTGACTCATTCCACCAGTGTGGGTCGTCTCCCTTGTGAGTAGAATTACACACCTGTGTAGGCGTTAGCAGGATTGGGCCCATAGTCAGGAGCAGACCTCTCTGTTTGCCCCAGACTGGGACAGGAGGCAGGGGGTGACATGTGTGATACAAACCTAAGATGAGGGACACTCAGAATGATTCTTCCAATGTCATAGGCACCACTCCCTTTAGTGTCAATGGTTCTTCCTGTGAGCCCCGCCTCATAATACTTCATCTCTGATGTAAATTGTTTCTAACAATAAAAGGGTATGATCCTGCATCATCAAAGTCAATGGGAACTTTGCCATTAACGTCACTGGGCAGTAGATCAGACTCGAGGTGTGGTGGGTGCCAAACAGCTCTCTGGAACTACAGTGAGTTACGGCCCTTGAGCTGAAGGACATCTGAGAGGTATGGTTGGTGATCAGATGTGGTTGGCTGGACCTTTAAGATGTGTTGGCCAAATTAAGGGCTATATTACATTTCAAGCCCTATTTTTAAAACTTAGATCTTAGGCAAGTTGATTTTATTGCCTCTGTTGCCTATATGTGGATTGTCTGTTTAGTCCACAGATCACATCAAATCTCCCCTCTCGTGTGGACTAGCCAGGAGGGAATGGTGGTATGCTGTTTTAAGCTCAAATGTTTTCTTTAGAGCTCCCAGGTCCAAAAATATGTAATCAAAATGCAAACAGCTCACATCTGAGGAGGAAATGTTTAGAAAATGTGTCATTTTTATTTCAGCAAAGGCATGGTTGCTGAAAGAAGCTAGATGTAAATGCTGATACAGGCAAAACTCCATCGCGGCTTTATTACACAGGGTAGTGGCATGCGTTTTTGCTATTACATTATTTCTTGTTACAAAGAGACAGAGGAATTTGCCATAACAGATTGGATCATTGGTCTGTCTAGCTTTTTATTCTGCATTGGCTGTTCCCTGGTGTTTCCGGGGCTAGCAAGAAAAGACCCTCTTGGTGATACACCTAACCAGTATGTGCCGTGGGAATGAGAGAGACTGCCGGGTTGTGAAGGATTCCCGATCATCTTAGGCCCTGGAGCATGAGGTTTAATTACCTATATCGTTATCTTAGCTTGCATAGCTACAAATATTATTAATGGCTGTAAAATTATCCTTTTTAAAATCAGCCACGCTATATGTCTTCAGCTGATGACCCTCTGCAGCTGGGAATTCTACGGGTGGACTCTATGCTGTGGGAAGGCATGGTTTCCTTTTATTGGTTCTAAATTTATGGCCCTCTAATTTCATTGAGTGTCACTTTCTGCTAATGTGTGCCAGGTAAGATGCAAGGGTTAATTTCTACTAAGCAGGAATCCTTAGTCAACTCTCCACTAATTTGTGTCTTTACTGTAGCTTCTATGTCCAGGGATAATCCATCAGTTATACCAACGAATCAGGTTTATTCAGTGCTCGTATACTGTAATCTGATGCCCTTCTGTAGTTCCCGTCAATCCAAGGATCTCAAAGCGCTTTGTAAACATTATTTGTATTTCTTTATTTCGATTTTTAAAAATTTAAAAGACGCCTATCCAAGGCTCTGGACAGCCAACACATCATTAATAATACAGTAAAATCCAAGCAGCATTACAGGCCTCATCAGGACAGAGACCTACAGAAACTTCTTTCCATCCTATCATCATTAGGGGCATTCCCTACACTGTCTCCCACAGCCCTATCAAACCGGCATCTCTTGCAGCATGCCTGGAAAGTCAGCAAATCCAAGCTATTAATCAAGTAATTTTGCTTCCCAGCACCATGATGTAATCATATTATTGGCTAGTATTATTATTCTCATGTAACATAGGGAAACTGAGGCACAGAGAGGCTAAAGCAATTATTTTCAGGACTGTTGGGTGCTTCAGTTTTGGGGAATGCAATGTGAGACATTTTGGCCTGGCTTTTCAATGGCATTGAGCATCTGCAGCTCCCACTGACTTCAGCTGGAGTGGTGAGTACTCAGAAGCTCTGAAAAGTGGGGCCAACGTTTCTAAATCTTGGCATCAATAATTCATTGATTCATAGATTGCAAGGTCAGAAGGGCCCGTTGTGATCAGCTCGTCTGAGCTCTTGGGTAACACAGGCCAGAGACCTGCCCCACGGTAATTCCTAGAGCAGCCAATCTTGATTTCAAAATCGCCAGGGTTGGAGGATCCCCCGGGACCCTTGGTAAATTGTTCTGGCGAGGCGCCACTTTTGAAAATTTGGGCCCAAATGACTTGTCCAATGGATTAGATATCCCGGATCTTCTGAGCCAAAAGCCCAAGACCATCCTTCCTTCCCTAGCTCAGGGGACACTGGGATTTCCATTGGAAGCCCTAGCCCTGGCTTTCATTGTTTCCTCTAACTCAATCATTTTTGCTAGGGATTCCAATGAGCAGAGCTCAGACCAGACCGAATCTCCATGTGGGGGATTCTTGGCCACTGTTAGGTACATTGGGTCTGACTCTCCTCTCACACCTGCGTAAATCAGGAGTCACTCCACTGGAATCGTAGTGTTCTGTTGCGGTCAAACTGCTACAAGTGAGCGGGAAATCGGGACCACATGATGCGCCAATCGGACAGCCAGGGAAATGGACCTCATCTCTTGATCCACAGGCCAAGCAGAGAATGAGCAGCAGCTAGTGAGCTTCTACCCACCCCAGCCACCACCTCTTGAATCCCGATGGAACCACCTTTAGGGATTAGCAGGTAGTCCAGAGCTTCTGGGTTGTGTCCTTTGCTCTGGCGCCAACTCACCATCATCTTTGGGCAGTCGCTTTCTGTGCGTTGCTTTGCCCAGTTGCCCTAGGGTAGCACAAAACGGGTTTAGAGTCTGATCTTCCATCAGTGCTGGGCAGTGACTCGCAGCTGCAGAGGTGAAAGGTGAGCGCCCGAGCTTTGCGCCTCACTTGAGCGTGTTTTCTTTTTCCCCTGCTATCGTTATTATCAGAATGAGCCTTTCCTCTTCTCGGTTCTTGCTGAGAAAGGGGGATTTGGAGTGGTTCTTTATACAGCTGTTTTTACTGTAGTGAGAAACTAGCTCGACATATTTGAAAGCAAACAGAAGGCTCCCTCCCCCCCCCCTTAACTTGTGTACCTTAGTCACTCTGCCTGACATTTAGCTGATGCCTCAAATAATTCTTCAAGACAAAGTAAATGGGATTTCCTTTGATACAGCGATTCTTCAGTTACAGGCATTTTAAGTATGCATATTTTGACACCGTCTTCTTGTTGTCTGGTCTTTTATTTCTATAAAGAAAACCACCCGGCTGTGTTTCAAAATTAACAACAATGGATTGTTGTTCTCTGGATTTCGGCAGAAATGGTGGTTGCATGAAGAAATTAATGGAGAATGGTTTTCATAGACTAATTGCAGCACGAGGTGGAAAAGAACCAGTGCGCCCATCAGGGTGTGATGCCAGTGCAGGGATATAGTAATTTGCTCAGGGCCTGTTGTTCAAAGGTGCCGAATGCTTGCAGTCCCTCTGCCTTCATTTGGAACGGTGACCTCTTCGGAAAATCAGGCGGTAGATTCCTTGGGCAAGATTCATCGTTGGGGTAACTCAATGAAGTTAGTGGCGTTCTACCAGGAATGTATTTGGCCCGTTTTCCTAGAACGAAAAAGGCCAGAGTTTCAGTCAATGGCCTCCATTTTGGCAGACTCGCTAATTCCGCTCACTTAGCAGTGTAAGTCTTTGATAGGTGGGGATCATCAGAGACCTTGATGTTGACATGAATTAAATAGCGGGTGTTCACTGGTGCAGTTTTGCACCTTCAAAACTGTAGACTTGGATAAAGGTGTATTGAAAATTTGACCCAATGGGCTATATCTGAAGCCTAGGGAAAGACTCCCGTTAACTTCAGTAGGAATTGGATCAGGTCTTTTATATATAATGTCAAGGTAGAAATTGAAAGGTGTCAAAGGAGCATTTTGGTCTTTGACTAATATTTACTTCATTTTGGTCTTCTGTCTTAGAAAATGTCTGGAGCCAATTCTCTGTTCTTCCAGAGGATTTCTTCATCGGACACTGGAGAGTTCAAATTGGTCTTACAAGGAGACTTTTGTAGCCATTTCTACTCGGTAGAAAGCAACATTTAGCACCAGACCTTCACTGGTATAAATCAATTTATCTCCACTGAAGTCAGCCAGGCTATGCTGATTTACGCCAACTGAGGAACTGGCCTTCCATACCCCAGTAAAGCCTTGAAAAAGATGCTTAACTGGCTAGTGCGGTTGAGGTTCTTGGTCAAGGGCCACACCCAAGTCTTCTCACTGACTTCACTGGGCTTTGGGTACGGTTGGCGTGAAATTGGATTAATTTTGCTCTAGTAAACCCCTGAAATCTGCCACCTGTTACTAGGATGCCAAGATGGTCTCTGAGAAGAGAGTTCAGACTGTAATGTCATGGAGGGTTTCCAGCTGCTCCAGAATGGTTAGTGTCATTATTGACGATTTAGAGAATTATTATGTCCGGCCATTTCAGCTTGTTCATTTCCTCTGCAGTGCATCTGGTAGGACAGTCGGGGCACAGGCTATCATTGGGCTTTTGTTACTGTTGTTTATTATTTGTATGACCGTAGCGCCTAGAGGCCCTAGTCATGGGCCAGGACCCCAGTGTGCTAGGCGCTGTACAAACATAGAACAAAAAGCTGGTCCCTGCCCCAAATTGCTTCCGATCTAACTACAAGACAAGAGACCACAGAGGGATACAGACAGCCTGATGGGAGAGAACGAGGCAGAATGAGACAGGATTGGTCTCAGCACACCAGCAGCCTAACTGGTGTCAAGTTTTCATAGGCAAACCCAATACGTGTCATTGGAAGTCTGTACCTGAATCACGGCATACCATGCTGCAAGCCAGTGCCTGCTGCATCTGCATCTGGAGAGCAGGAGGGTTGCTGCTTGTTCTGAATCGGTGGTTCCTAACCACTACTCTGTGCGCCACTACCAGCGTGTCAGGCTTTTGTGTGACTGTAGGCGGCTCCCTTATGCCCTGCTCTGCTATCTCAGTCTGTTCTCTAGATTCCCAAGAGGCAGGCTGAGAAGGTAAAGGATTAGCTGCGTGAGTAGCCCAAGGAAATGGCCCTGGGTAGTCAAAGAGCATCTCCCAAGACCAATCTGAAGAGTCTCATTTGTCTTGTGCAATGGACCAAGATTCACCTGCGTGAAGGAATATTCCACCAAACCAATGACACACACGTTGCAGGGACGATTTCTTTACAAATCCTTCTGCACGGAGCATTTATAGCTATTGCTGTGGAGTCTGGCAGTGGCAGAGCATGTCCATTGAGGTCTTGCTCCAGTTAGTCATTGACAAAACGCCCATTGAATTCAATGGAAGCCAGATCAGGCCTCAGCTCAGCTGCTTACCTCCATTACACCATCTGCCCTGGGTGCAGACGAGATGGCAATCGCTCGAACAATTCACCCACTGGGGTATTTCTCCAGTGATGGGTGCCCCAGAAATGCAGGACACGCCCTTTTATCCAAAAGGCCTGGGGGACCTCCGAAAGCTTCCAATAACCAGGCATACACATGTGGACTCGGATAACTAGGATTTTCAGGTAAAGGGGATTCAGATAGCTGGTATTTAATTTCACACGTGCCCAACTTTCTACACATGAATAGTCCCGTTGACTGCAATCACGTTGACTAATCGTGGGTGCAAAGCTAAGTAGGTGTATAAGTGTCCGGAAGATGGGGGCCTAAGTATATAAATATACACGGCTACAAGAATCCGGGCAAATATAAAGGGGTCAAATCCTGCTTCCTGTGGGTGAAATTCTCCCCCATACAAAAGACAAACACAAGGCCCATAGGCCCAGATCGTCAAAAGTATTTAGGCAACCAGCTCCCATTGAAATCAGTGGGAGTTAAGCAGCTAAGTATCTTTGGAGAGTCTGGGCCATAGGGCTTAAATGGGACTTGAGCAGGGCATTGACCTTGATTGGTCAACCTTCTACACGGGGTGAATTTCCCCTTCATATGAGCTGGAATCAGTAAGACCAGCATTGGCCATGACGCTGGTGGAAATCCAGAGGAAGCATGTTCACTCAGAGGACTTACTCCAGGTCTATCTCTGTGTAAATAAGATGAGAACATGGCCCAATGGGCTCCTCGCAGGAGTAAGGCAATCCGCACGGGCCCTTTTTCCCAGTTAATTGCCCTGTCTATGATTTCAAACTGACTTTGCACCTTGTCGACTTCCCACCGCCAAATGTCTCCAAGCGGCCCCTGTACAATTATATACGGCAAGGAAAATGAAAGGTCAGTCATGCCGTCCACACGGCTGTGGCGAGCTGGCACCGTTTGTTACTACCGCCTGTAATTCTGCATTTGATACCATCCTAGGCTGAGGGAGTTGTTCTTAGCAACAGAGTTGGATTTTATTGCCAGTTGTTTTGCAGTTGGATTTGTGCCATAGGTGTGGGGTAGAAGGCAGAGTGCCTAGCTCTCTCCCACTTCCCTGTTTATCTAACTTTTTGACCCTGGAGAATTTGATTCTATTTTTTCCCTCTTTTCCTCTTAAAAAAAAAAAAAATAAAATAAAATAACCTGGCTCAATAGGAGGCATTTTCTTGAACTTATTAAAAATCCAGACTTGTAAATTAATTTGTTCATGTTGTACAATGGCAGTGCAGATGGACTCATTAGCATGCACACAACAAATAATTATAGATGAATTTTTAGCTGGCCTGCTTAATGGGCTTGCTGGGTTAATTATGTCAATGTATAATTACATCAGCCCTGGGAGACATAATGGCACACCCTGCTGAGCAGACACTAGCTAATGATGGTGTAATGCTGACAGAGGGAAGACATACTGTTCTGAATGCACCTGCTTACCTCTGCACAAACTGCTATTGTCTGTGCCTGCCTTTGCCCAAATAAACAGGCATTATCAGGAGTGTGTGTTGCTGGCTGGCATTCAAGCAGGTTTCGGGGTGGGAATGGAGGGCCACATGAATAGGAGGAGTCCTGAAGGCCTGGGATGAAAGCCTTTATTCTCGCAGCGCTTACGAGTGTGCTCAGACTTCAACACGGCTCGCTGGCTTATGTTAAGGACAATCTCAAAGACGCCACGTTTGGATTCCGATCTCCCTGCCCCGCTCTAAGGCCTGGGTTTTAAAAAGCTCCCACACGCCTCAAATGCCCGTGTCACTGAGGCCATGCGTCCTAGCTGGTGGTTTGCATGCACACCGCTTTTCCAGGATCGCTGCGCTGTACGGACGCATGGGTGACTGGGGCAGTCAGAAATGGGGGCCTAAATCAGGAGCTAATCCATAGACTTGGCTGCAGTCGCTCCGTATTGATGCTGGTGTAACCGCGAGCAGAGTCTGGCCCCTTTCATTTAGGAAGGTGGCTGCGGCATGCACACTGTGCAGAATCGAGAAAGGGGTTTGTAAGAGGAAACCCATCCTGCCTTCCCTGCCATGCGGGAAATTTGGGTGTGCAGGGAATGCAGCCTGGGGCTCATTCTGGATCAACCGCCCGCTAAGGGAGGCCTGTGTTCCCCGTGATACAGATGGCCTCGATCCAGTGCAAAGGAACAGTTACGCTCACCCTAGCATTGGTCACCGTCCCTACCCAGGCATACAGGCTCTGATCCAGGCTGCAAGCGTCCGCATTGTTCCCGGAGGGCGCCGGGGCAGCTCACTGCCAGCTGCTGCCCCTCACCTCTTCGCCTTGCTCCCCTTTAGACCCCGTTCCTGTCCTGGAGGTGGCGCAGAGCTCAGAAGAGAGGCTGCAGCAGGTCCAGTGCCTCGACCCTGAGAACCCACCCCTGAAGGAGCTCAACAGGCAGCGGAAGAAGCATCCAGAGCTCCTTGGCACCAAAGGTACCAGCCACTCCTCCCTTGCCCTGGTTCATTTCCGGCACCTGGACAAGGGAGAGCCAGGGGCGTGTCCCTGTCCCCCGGTGCTGGGGAAGGCAGAGGCCTTTGCAGGCCTCCAGCTGGGTAATAATAATAACCCTTAGCACTTGTCTGGGGCAAATCATCCGCCCTGTCTGTGCTCCGCTTGGGGCACGGGACACCCCGGCGACTGGGGGAGGGATGGACACTTCCCTGCACTCTGCTTCACGGCTGCGGGGCGGGGCCAGGCCGGTCCAGCATTTCCAGGTTGGGAGCCGCTTCATGGGGCTTTTGCTCCAAACCAGCTCAGTCCCTTCCATGGAGCTTTTCTTCCAATCCCCGACTCGGAGTCAGAGGTGAGACTGGAAGGCCGGGCTGATCCCCCTGCAGACGGGCGGGCCAGCTCCCTGCAGCCTCGTGCTCTCCCTGGGCCGGGGGTCCCTGCTGGGATCCACTGTAGATTAATCGGTGCTGCTCTCCGCCCAGTGAGGGGCCGCCTGGGGGCTGGTTTGACGGGTGAGGGTTGTGCTGGCGAGTGCCTGTCACTGAACCCCCACCTGATGCCCCCTGTGGTGTGTGGAATCTGTTCTGTTTGATACGTTTCAGGGAGGGGCCCAATCCTGTGTGCCCCCAGGAAGTTGTCTACTCCCATTAAAGTCAAGGGGCCTGATCCTCAAAGTCGATGGAGCTGCGCTGATTTGTACCAGCTGGTCACCGTGAAAGGGACTGGGCAGCCAGGGAGCAGACTCAGCAGCAAACACCAGACCCTGCTGCCCTCACGCAGGCTTGTCAATCCAATGGGCTTTAACTGAGTTGAGCTGCATTTTCTCCCGGCCTCTGGCCGCCGAGGGACAGGACAGTGTCCTTCTCTAGGGCAGCCCCCTGCAGTTCCAGGTTGTGTGCAATAATACCATGTGCTCCTTTCTTTCTCCACCAGTGTGGTATTTCCTTGAGGGCCCCTCTGCAAACCCCAGTGAAATGTCACCCAGGGTGGAGAAAAAGAACAAGAAGAAACAAATGAATTCTAATGAATATTTATTAGCAACAGCACAGTTAACATTGGGGCTTAGTTTTAAAGGGGCACTGTCAGAATAAAAATCACGGACCAGCTCTTCAGCTAGTGTCATTTAATCATATTTAACACCTAGCTCTTATACACAGCTTTTCAGCAGTAGATCTCAAACGGCTTTACAAAGGAGGTCAGGGGCTCCATCCCCATTTTACGGAGGGGGAAACTGAGGTACAGGGAGGGGAGGTGGCTTGCCCAAGGTCACCCAGCAGGCCAGTGGCAGAGCCAGGAATAGAATCCAGTCCAGCGCTCTCCCCTCTAGACCCGGCTCTGGTGATACTGATTTATGCCAGCTAAGGGTCTGGCCTTGTACTCTCAACAAACCTTTGTTTCTTACCATGTGTCACTAATGACTCCTCAGATCTTTAACACTGAAAAGGAGCCTGAACTGGCCCAAGTAGCTTATTTCGCTCTTCAGGCAGCTTGTCTGGGTTTTTGCCTGTTGGAAATGCAGGAGGTCACTTTCACAGCTGGCTGTGGTCAGTTTCCCTGTCAGGTTCTCAGTACAGCAGCGTCTGGGGTGCGAACCACTTTGGGCCGAGACAGTCATTGCAGGGCCCGAGATGATGCAGCCGGCTCCTGCGAGGTGCCCTGGGACTGGGAGGGTGCTCAGCAGGGCTGTCCGGAAAACAAGAACTGCACTTTGTGAAAAACGTCACGGTTTCAACATCTGTTTTCCTTTTGCGTTGGAACAAAATCTAGAGCATTCCAAAGAAATGGTTAAAAAACAAGAGAGAGATCAAGCGAGCCCAACCTCCTGCCAGCAGCCCAATGGGTGTGGCGCTTACCTGGGGTGTGGGAGATGCAGGTTTGAGCCCCCGCCCTTCCTAATTCACCGGGTGATAGAGTTGGAGCTGCTCAACTTTGTATAAATAATGAAATATTCATTGGGCCAGAGAGGGAGAGACTCACTCTATGGGCTGGGTCGCCCATGGTGCATGCTTTAACCAGCCGCCTGCTGGGGAGGTGCATATCTCGCTCTGGTTTTGACCAGAAATTCCATCCTGGTTCTCAGAAACCTCCCCCAGGGCCACCCAGAAGATTCAGGGGGCCTGGGGCAAAGCAATTTCGGGGGCCCCTTCCATAAAAAGAAGTTGCAATACTATAGAATACTATATTCTAGTGGGGGCCCTCGCGGGGCCCGGGGCCTGGGGCAAATTGCCCCGTTTGCTCCCCCCCCGGCAGCCCTGACCTCCCCCATTAAAGTTTCATTGAACCCGGTAAGTGTCCACAAAAACTTTTGGTTTTGACCAACTGGCATTTCCCGACAAAAAGCCCTTTTTGTCTAAAAAATTCCCAGCCAGTTCTAGTGCACAGCACCTGAAGGCTACTGGCTTCCAGTGTTCCAGCCCAGAAAGCTACACTCTCCCCCTCCTCAACCCCCCCTTCTCCCCCCGTGCAAATCGCATGAAAATCGCAGCCACGGAGGGTGTTAAATAATGACGGGTCTTGAGCTCTGAGAGCTCTTTATGCAGAAGATTGGTTTCATGCAGGCATACTGTGCTCCAGGTTGGAGGCGCAGTGTAGTGTAGCTTAGACAGCTTTGCTGGTCATTTACAGACTTTCCCACCACTAGGAGCTGAAGTGGTTCGAATGAGACTATTAGCAGATATAACCTAGCCAGGAAGCTGCCACTTTGGCAGGCTTCGGGCTGCACTCAGGATTTCACGCCCCGCTGTGATCCTCTAACGCAATTGACCAGCGGAACCTGCAGAACGTATCAACTCCATGGCTGAAGTTCTGGAAATCGATTCTTTACCCCCTGAGATTGATCTCTTGGCCCTGGAAGAAGTGGTTGCTTTTTCACTTCTGTCATGCTGCTTATGTGAATTTTTCTTCCCGCCCCTCCCCACCCCCACCCCCGCAGAGCAAAGAGGGGGAACGTCTCCAGCTGGGCTCACGGTGTCGGAGGGAGCCAGGCTCACCAGCGTCAACAGCAAAGCACTTTTCACAGACACCTTGCTGCAGAGAAATGAAGCTGAAAAACAGAAGTACGTGAGTAGCAGAGGATGGGCCTTAAAACCGAAAAGTAAATACGATCTAGAGCTGCCTGCGGTGGGAATGTGAGTCTGTCTGTCTGTCTGCATACATATTCCCTCTGTCTGTCTGTCCTCTTTATGCGTCCCCATACAGCTCTGTCTATCCATCCTCACCACCTTTCTCGCCTGCCTAGCATTTATTCTGTGCTCCTCCCCCTTGCGAGCTGGGCTGAGGTTCACATGTCCTGCCCTGGCAACACGGGGCCAGACTCTGAGCTGTCACCAGGCACCATCCTCTGCCTGCCCTACCCATCTGAACCGTTTCCTACCTGGCCCATCCCCATGACTTGAGAGTTTCAAAGCTGCCTAAGGGATTTGATTCCCGTTTTTCATTCAAATTAATGGTTCTTTCTGGTATCTAGGTTTCCTCACCTCACAGGCTGGCCTGTCCGCTCGCAGCCTGCTCTGGCAGGGGATCTGAGTTTGAGTCTCAGGCCAGCAGGTGTGGAAGAAATGGGCCCCAAATCAGGCCTGATGTAAGTGACTTTTGACCCCGGTGAAGTACATTAGGGCTGGGTTTGGACCATTGGGTTCGTGTCCAGTGACAGGAGCTCCAACAGCACTCTAGACCGACCCCCTCTGGCTGGTGCTCACAGTGGCATTACCAGGATCCAAAGGGAGCTTTTCAAGCCCTCCATGGATGCGACCTCATTCAGGGCTGCTGAGGAGGGAAAAGGGAGTCATGTGCCAGAAAGAAAAACTCTGTCCTCGGTCACCATCTGGCCAATGCAAACCAATCTGAAACAGGGGCTTATGCTGGCCTTGGAAGAGATGCCCATTGGCAAAGATCTGCTTGAGTGAGAGACACATTTGTACGCTAGTGCATACAAGATTGTGGGTGTGAGTGTGTTTACGTGTGTATGTTGCATGCACACTGTCGTGGTCATTGTACCGTCATCCCTAGACCTGGGAGTTTATTTCCTATCCCCAGCTGGTAAACATGGCAATCACCGACTCGTCTTTCTCCCGGGTGTTGTTTTGCTTGGAGGATTCAGATAAATACAGCCCAGCACATGAACCTCCTTAACTGGCCTTTCCGTTTCGACAGGCTAAAGTTTATCAAAAGCTCCTTTAATGGAACTTCGTTGTTCTACCTTAGCATGCTGAGCTGATTAACAAATGCAGGAGCTTTAAACCCTCCATTGCCCTTCTTCTGGAGGAAGCTCCTGCCAAACACAGGTTAGAAATAATGCAAAATAACTTTTCCCTGATTTGCTTTTTCCCCACCTCAGGTTAATTACAAGTGGGCTTTTATTTTCCCCTCTGACTGTCAGAAAATGATTAAAAATGTGGTTCCCTTATAACCGGAAAGATGCATCCACTTTGTGTTTCCTTACTGTCTTCTCAAATAAGTCCAGCCCCGTCCCGGGCTGCTCCAGGAGACGAGGGCGATTTGCAAGGCACATTGCCTCATCTGTCTGTCCGCGTGTGGGCCTGGTTCGCTGGGAGTGGAGAGTGCTCAGCGCCTCTGAAAATTAGGCCTTTTGGCCCAGAGCCTCCAAGGGATTGAGGCTGCGGAAGCTAAACGCCTAAAGCCCTGTGAGGATCTAGGGCACCCAGGATTAGTGGCTTCTTCTGAAAATATGGGCCCGACCCAGGAGCCACTCTCACATCCATCCCTGGGCCTGCCACTACTCCTTACGCTACCAGAGATGGGGTCCCATCCAGCATGGCGCGCACAGGGCAAGGCCTTTCCTTCCTCGGCAGGTTCTCTCTCGAGTGTGTTCCCCCTGCACGGTGGAACTCAGCCCGTTCTGCTGCTAAGGGACTCCTGCAAGGCGGGGAAAGGCCGTTTGGGGCCTCCGGGAGGTAACTCTCAAGATGAGTCACAGATTCCACGTGGAGGCCTTGCTTCCCGGTCACTGGACCGACAGAGAGTCTAAGTGGAATAAACTCTGTCATGGGTCCCCGGGGAGAGGGACAGTGCAGTCTGCGCCATGGCACCAGGGTCAGGCTATTCGAGTGCTGTGACAGCAGCTAGCAAGAGGGCTGGGAGGCGGGGGCTGAGGGAGCAGATATGCCAATGATGTAGTACTCTGTAGGAACCCCGTCAGCGCAGTCTCTGCTGGCCCATGGCTGGGCTGGGTACGGCTGGAGTCCGAACTGCCCAGGCTAGCAGGGTGTTGGCATGTGCCAGGGGAACCCAGGGCGGTGCCGGTGCTTGAGAGGGAAGTGCTGGCCTCAGTTTTGACTCCTAGATCTGAATGTCCTGGTTGCTGGGGAGCTGCCACAAACTCCATGGATCTGGGGGGCTGGATGGCCTGTGTTTTGGCGCTGTGGCTATTGAATCCGGCATTACAGGCTCCCTGCTAACGATGCTGCCGCTCGTTGGATCTTTGCCCCACAGCCGTTCATTGCATGGTGCAGTTCTGTCCGGCCGACCCAACACCTCCAATGAAACAGGAGGTGGGGAAGGCCACCCCGATAATGGGCTGGATCACGTGGGGTCACCCAAGGGAGGGGCAACGCCATGCTAAAGCTTGCCCAGGCCCCGATGAATCATTTGCTCGAGGCGGGGTTTGCAGGACTGCAGAGGACCGTGAGTCATGGCCTTCCAATCACGTGGGTGCCCCAAGCCAGGCATCGAGGCTGTGTGTCTGGAAGGCCAGCCCTGCCAGAGGTGAGCTGCCGTGGTCTCCCGACCTGTGCCTATGCACGGGCCCCATTCCCTCGACCTCGTCAGGAGGCGCTTGCAGGGTACAGAGCAAAATCTCCCAGTTAATCCCTGGAGATTTGCCAGGGGACAATGGCACACCGGGCAGCTGTCCCAGAGCACTGCCTCTGCCCCCTTCCCACACCAGTGGGTTCGGCTGGTGGGAAGGGGTGCTCACGCTCCGCTCCCCGTTACCTTTACCAGCCACTCTTGGGCGCCCCCAGTGTCAAGGCTGAGTGTTTGCTGATATGTCACCCCTGCTCCAGTGGAGAAACCCTTCCACAGCTGCTGCCTCTTTCTGGATCACAAAGATTGCTAGCTAGGGAAGAGTATTTCAGATGTGCACAATCCTGGCTGGATTAGTTACGTGTGCGATTAGAGGGTCCTGAAAACCTAGATTCTCCATGCACTCTCTAGCTGTTAGCTTGCAAGTAACTGACCCAGGAGGTGGTGACCAATCCTTCAGAGCCAGGAAGCTCTATTATGTCAACCCGTTGCATTGATCATTGGCTCGGGCGACGGTTACACATGGCACGTAGCTTTGCCATCCCCCTGGGTCAACAGTGATGCTGGCACCGTGGGCATCTGCAAAGTCTGGCTAGTGCAAATTCCTCATGGACTGTTTGGACAGCGCCTGCGTCTGCAGTGATAGCGCTTGGGGTCCGGAGCATGTGTGAGTTGTGCTGGAGGCTTAGCAGAGTGAAGGAGTCCATTAGCCGCATGCACCCACTTCTGGTTCATTTCCACTCGTAGAGGAACTCCAAAATAGCCCGATGGATTTTCTTTTCTTCCCCCCCTCTCTCTCTTTTTTATCTATAGGTAGATCTTTAATTCTTTTCACCAATTTTTGCCCAGAAATTTATTTCTGGGCTGAGATCCAACATGCCAAGTTTTTCAGCCTGAAGTGAATTTTTACGGCCGGGGCTATAAACCCCTGGAAATAGAGGTTTTTAATGGAATGCGGACAACTCTAGTGGCATGAAAACGTCTCGGCTGCAATAGGCGTATAAATTTTCTAGGGAAACTTCTGAATGATGGGGTTTAAGTACATGTTAAAAAAGCGAAATGAGCAGTTCGATGGCCCGGTGTGGAGGAAGCGGAGCTGTTCGTGTGTTCCCAACCCTTGGGAGAGCAGAACGGGAGTGACTCCGGAGAGCCAGGCCTCACGCTGGCCCCGGGTGAGCTGGTCACTGATATCGACCCTTCTCTTCACAGGGGACTACAGGAAGCACAGATCACTTTGGCGGCTAGGCTGGGGGAAGCAGAAGAAAAGATCAAAGTGCTACATGCAGGTATTGAAAGATGTGACGTCCAAAAGTCCCGCCCAGCGTGGGTCCCTGAGCCCTTGGCCGTAGATCCAGATGTGGGTGAGGCTCAGTGGTGCTTTGGCTCTTCTCCCCTGGGTGCGCGGACATCACTGCCCTCCTGACAGAGCAGTCGGGGGTCATATGTGCACGCCAGGGGGAGAACATGCTATAGGGGCACATCACACCTGTCTGGCCTTTATCGTCATGGGACCACATTCAGATTGGACTTGCTTTCCTAGCCCAGCCCAGCCCAAGTAAGGGCCTGATCCTACCCTCAGTAAAGTCAACAGGGAGAGTCTCACTGATTTCAGTGGGAACTGGATCTCAAAGGGCTTTACAAAGGAGGTCAGTGTCATTATCCCCATTTTACAGATAGGGAAACTGAGGCAGAGAGGGGCATGACTTGCCCACGGTCACCCATCAAGGCAGCAGCAGAGCCAGGGATAGAACCCAGCTTTCCTGGGTTCCAGGCCAGTGTTCTAGTCGCTAGGCCAGTGGGACTCCATTGACTTAGTTGTGCCTAAGGACATAGTGGCCCCAAGGGTTGAGTGCCTGCCCCTTTGAGTCCCCCGGCCAGAGGGGGGAATTGCACCCACTCTGGTTCTGCGGCTGGAGGGGGCTGCAGGCAGGGAGTTGCTGAGGCTGCGTGTTCGTGGCCTCAGATGCTCTCCTGTGTTCCTGGTGCGCAGAGCTGCCCTGTAGCCTGTCGTCAGGCGTGTGCATAGACGCTGTCATGCCCCTTTGCCCTGCCACGCTGCCCACGCCATCTCCGTGGGGCTCTCCCAAAGGCGTGGACACACTCAGGGCATCTGTCCTGCAGTGCCCTGCTCGGCCACGCTCACGTCCTGTTTGGAACACCCAGGGCCATGGTGCAGGAGGAAGGGCAAACTGGGCAGGAAAAGCAGCTGCTAAAGGTCTTGAACAAACAGCCTGGCTGGGTTATGGTCACCCAAGGGAGAAGAGAGGAGGAGATCTGGGTGCCATGGACGGGGGCGAGCTGTGCAGGGTGGTCCAAGGGGGCACAGCGAGGAGCCTGGGGGTGAAATTAAGTGGAGGAAAATTGGGCCCCATCTTGACCCCACTGCAGCCAATGACAACTCTCCCACTGGCTTCTCTAGGGCCAGGCTTTGGCCCCATTACCAGGAATAACTTTCTGACAGTATCAGACTCTGGTCTCCCCATGGGAGTGGAAACTACTGTGGATAATGAACTAGGAGAGAGAGGGCCAGATCCTCAGCTGGGATAAATCAATGCAGCTCCATTAACTTCAACAGAGTGACTTTGGTTCACTGCGGCTGAAGATCTGGCCTGTACTGTAGGGCGAGGAATGGGCCTATTAGATCTCTCCAGGTTTAATTTCTCTGGTTCTCGCGCTCTATTTCTGCTGCCGGCGGGAACCCAGAAAGTTGCTGGTGCATGAAAAATGTTCATCCCTTCGCTAACAACACAGAGGCTAATTGAACGTTTCAGGAGCTCCAAAAAGGTTTGGGTCGAAAATCTATTAACTGGTCCTAAAGTCTCGGAACATGGTGACTATTTTTTTAAAGCCTATCAGTTTTATTGTCTTTATTTGCATCTTGGTTTTGCATCAGTTGAAATAAAAATTAAAAAAAATATTCATTTGAACGGCAGCAGAACAGAGGGCTGAGTGGGAGCCTGCCAAAGGCAGCTTGATCCACCTTCCAACCAGCCGGTGCTTTACCAGCCACCAATAAATCTCCTTCCAAGGGAAGAGTGTTACTTACTGTGTGTTGTTTGATTTTCCTTCTGGTCAGCGCTAAAGGCAACCCAGACGGAGCTGCTCGACCTGCGGTGTAAATATGATGAAGAAGCGGCTTCAAAGTAAGTCACTCGGTTTTGTCTATCGACCAAAGCCGTGCACGGTCCAAGCAGAGACGTTGTGTCTGGCCACAGCCTTTGAGGAGGGCCCGGCCTTCGGGTTGCATGTGAGATGTGTCAAGAGAGACCGAGCTGGAACAAGGCCCGTCATCCCCACATTCCTGATGCCGGGGCATTGCACTCTATGGCGGATCTAATACTAACCACTTATATCTCCGGCCAGCTGTTTGCCACTGGTTATCTAGCTGGGTATAGACCCGCACTGTGTACACCTACACGCATGCCACTTTCTGGAGGCTAGATCCTCACCTCTAACGAAGCTCCACTCAGTGCAGCACACCAGGGGGCTGGGCAACTGTGACATCACACCACCTTTACTCCTCCCCCAAACCGGCCCCCACTGCAACTGGGAGCAGCCTCAGGGCTACCCTAAATTGTACCTGGTCAGCATTTCATTTCATCCAGCAGCCTGTGATCTCCCGAGAGGCAGTTCCAGCCGTATTCTGCCCATGCCGCCTGCCAGGAGGCGGGAGTGGGGGTGGCAGGGATGTCTGTATTAATGTTATGCCATTGGAAGAGTCCCCTTGCATTTAATCCAGCCTTTCCCCACCGGAGCAGAGCGAAGGAACCATAACGACTGAAGGTCTCCAAGCAGCATCACAGAGCTAGCCAGCCAGCTTCAGGTCCCAGAAGAATCACCTTCAGGGGGGATATTTCTGAGACTGATGCACCAAACACTAGATCAGCTCTCAGCAGACTACTCCGCTCGCTCTGAGTTTGTGGTCTCTACAGGGATTGGGGTCATTTTCACGAGCAAGGGAGCTGTTGGAAAGATGCCATGGCCAGGTGGTTTCCCAGTCCGCGTCAGCCAGGCCTCAGAGATGTGCTTGAATGGTGTGAGCATGAAGGACGGAATGAGGGAGCACCAAGTTCTAATCCCAGCTCTGCCCGTTGGCTACACCCCCGTATCCAAGGGCAGATTTGGGTGGCATGGCATAGATGCTCAGCATGGCAAGAGGGCTCTGAGGATAGGGGCAGACTCATCAAAGAAAAGATCAGAATTTCAGGAGCAGTTTCAACTATGTGAGAAAGTGACTTGGGAAGTCAGCCAGTCCCAGGTGGGTGTCGAGGTTCCTAGATTTTCTGCTAGAGAGGGATCTCCAATAAGACCCCAGATCCAAAGACCCTCCGACTTCCGCACAGTCTTGTTGTAGATCTGGACTTCAGAAATTATAATAAGGTAAAATCAGTTCTTCCTAAAAATCGCTGGACCTTCCCAGGTCCTTCCAGACATGCAAATACACCCTGAGCCGTCTTCCAATGGCAGGGGGAGAGCACGGCCACTGGATTATGTTTAACTGGCTTCTCCACTTCATTAAATGTACATTTGCTTGTGCTTATTTTTGTTGGTCGGGTGCCATTTACTTTTATGAGTCAGGAACATCTTTTCCCTCCCTTCGGCTCTCGCTAGCTGTGGAGCCGGCCAAGCTTTTACAGCTGTTCAAATGTTCCACCGGTCTTGCTAACCCAGCGCACACACGCGCACACGCACACACACACACACGCGCACACACTCACACTCTCTCTCTCTCTCTCTCTCTCTCTCATTTCCATTATGCAACAGAGTCAGAACACTTAATCATATAATACCAAAGCAGATGCTCTTTGATAATTTGAGATGCCATTTGTACACGCGGTGCTGTAACTGATTTTGCCTTTGATCAGGACTGCAGCTGCCATGCACGGAATGATGGGGATGAAAAAGGGGCCTGTCCCATCCCTTGGTGTCTTTGCATCTTCCGGTGTCCCGTTTTGGACTCCCCCCTTCGGGTTCATTTGGCTTGTTTCTATATTGTTAATTCACCAGCCATGTGTGTTGCGTGGCTGGGACTGGAGATCACAAATGGGAAGCTTTGAGTATTTACCCTCCTACAATAAACAAATCCGCCACCATGTACAGAGCAGTTGTGCCAGCTCTCAGCGACTGGTGAAATAGTGGGTGGGAGGCAATTAAACCGATGCAAATGTTCCTCATTG
This sequence comes from Chrysemys picta bellii, assembly GCF_011386835.1. Lineage (NCBI taxonomy): Eukaryota > Metazoa > Chordata > Testudines > Emydidae > Chrysemys > Chrysemys picta. Next base: position 28,703,513 of record NC_088805.1, read on the forward strand.
AAAAACAGCCCAAGATCAAGAGGCCTTTTGGAAATAATTTGGAGGCCGTGGGTGGCTCAGAGAACTGGCAGTGGGAGAAGGACCCTTTCATGTCGCGATCCCCCTCTCACATATAGGCCTGGCTTGTTAATGACCCGAGATTGTTCCCATCTCACGGCTGTTTGTTGGCCGGCGTGAAACGAGCTGGGATGGCCTGCGGCCAGTTCCTAATGGACAGCTGCCCACTCCGTAACACTCGCATCACAGCTGGCACGAACCGCCTCCTTGCTGGCAGGCTAGCAGAGACGCCAAGGCCACGGAGCCTGAACTCCTGTTAACCCCGTGAGGGGGTTGCTCCAGAGCTGGCGGGGTGGGGCAGTTAGCATGACTGCTGCCCATGTTGTACCTGACCTGTGGATAACCAGCAGAGCTGTCAGTCTGGCCCCTCTGAGCGTTAAGCCAGCCCAGCAAATTTCCACTCGTCGGGTGGGAATGTTCTTTTTGATGGGCAAGTGAAATATCTTTAGTGTTTTCTTCATCGATCAATCCCTGTGTCGGCCACATTGCTGCAGGGGCAGGCAAGAAGATTTTGTGCCTCGGTCGGTATGTTTCCATGACGGTTCTGCAAGGCTGCGTTATGTATATTGCACACAGATGGCTAAAATGTCAGATTTCAATTAAGTGTTAAAAAAAGCCACCTGGATGATTGGTGACCACAATGGGAGGTTTGTGGGGACACTCTGCCGCCTTCCAACTAATTGTTTTTTTGCTTTGCTGTCTCAGGGCAGATGAAGTAGCAATGATCATGACAAACCTTGAAAAAGCCAATCAGGTGAGGAGAAATTCTTTCTGCTGAATATCGAGCTGGCGCGGCCCAAATAACTGCTTTCCTTCCCTTTGCTCCCTGCGATTATCCGGGGACTGAGGCGATTCATTCTGCAGCGGGGGCAGTGAAGGCAGATCCAGGTGGGCGCAGGGTCCCCCAGCCATTGATGGCAGTGGCCATGCTAAACACTCCACCCCTTGCCCTGAGCTCTGTCCATGTCAGCTGCACCCCCGGAGCCTTTGTATCTATCCTGCTGGATCTGCCACCTTGGGGCTTCTCGGGATGGGGGAATCGACTCAGTGAACGTGGGATCTCCTTACAGCTCCCAGGGCTGGCGAAGGGAACTAACCTAAATCTGGCAGACGTGGCTCAGAGTGACATGGTCGCTTGTTAATCCCTACCGGGAACGCTCCTGCGTTAACCAGGAGACATGCAGAAGGAGACGCCTTGTGAACAGTGCAACTTTCATCCATCGATGCTCTCTAAAACTACTTGGGTTTGGTCACTCGGGCACCGGAGACCGCCCTGTTTGACAGCAAAGTTTGACCCGATCTCTTTTTGTGCTTTAGTTATCACACTGCTATTTGGGACATGCCACCACAGTACAAGTATCATCAGTATTATAAACCATCACCGGTATCCGGGGGGGGGGGGGGAGGGGGAAGGCAAGGACATTGCCTGGGGCCTAGAGCAAAACAATGCATTCAGAGCTGTGTACATTTCTGGAGTACTTACTACTCGTTTTATACATTTCCATGAGGGTTTGGATTTTTTAAGTCACAAAAATGTATATACAAACTGAGTAATACAAATATTTATAAGTAGCAATTTACATGTAGATATGGCCTTTCATGCAGAAGGAGTCAATGTCTTTTCAATGACATACAAACTATGTGTGGGATCACTTTGCCCACCACTGAAAGGCAGTCACCTCTGGGGTGGAACATAGCAGCTGTTTAACAGTGCACAGCGACACTAAACAAGAGTTTAGGTCAGGAAGAGAAGAAAACAATGTCTAACTGGAATGAGGAAGCGTTTTAGATGAGCAGGAAGTAATTACCCACCTTGGGATTTGGTTGGGACAGAGGGATTGACACCCCCAGTGTTGGGCCCATACAGGTGATTAGGACATGGGTTCAGGCACAGTGGCACCTGTGCTGCTGTATGGCATTAAGTAGCATGTTGAAATGGTATCAGGGTCCAAACCAAATCTGAACTCGGGGACGTTTGTATCCAGACCAGGACCTCATGGCCAGCCCTATTTCTGTAACGGGCCAACACTGACCCCTGGATCTGAATACACCAAACACTGGGAACCCTGTGCACTTCATGGCTGTTGCCCTTGGCTAGCTGAAATCCATGTGGACAGTGAGCCCATACAGGCGGTCTGTTCCCTCAACCGCACAGAGGCAAACATCCCCTCCACGGGGCACTCGCTAGGGGTGAACGCTCTGCCCTGCTAACCACCTCGTCGGGCTTTCACCGTCCGCTTCCTGACTGCGGTGGGCAGCAGCTAGACTCTTAACAAAGGCGGTTTGGGCTCCGCGTACCCGGAGCCTGGGTGGTTGCTGTAGGGTTGTTCTGACCCCACCTCGGTATTATCGCAGGGTGGCCAGTGCTTAATTTGTGCCAGGGCTTGCTGGGGGCTGAGCCCCAGCGCCACTGGGCTTGCTGCACCAGTTATGAAAGTAAAAACAATTGCTTAAGCCCCGGCACCTCTTTCATTACACATTAAGCACCGAGGGCGGCCCCCCCGTGGCCATGTAGCTTTAGGCCTGGGTGAAATGCTCAGCACCGGAAGAGCCTATGGCGCGTCCCTGGTGGGCCAGCTCGGCAGAACGGAGAGCCCTTCTGACGCGCGTCATTTTCTTCCCTTGCAGCGGGCGGAGGCAGCCCAGAGGGAGGTGGAGAGTCTGCGGGAGCAGCTCGCATCTGTAAATAGTTCCATTCGCCTGGCCTGTTGCTCTCCACAAGGACCCAGCGGGGTAAGGGACAGAAGTGTGACGGCGCTCAGCCGGTCAGAGCCTCGGCTGCGGGAAACTGGCTTCACTCCATAGACCTCACTGCAGCCTGGCCAATGTACACCAGTGGGGAGCTGACCCAGAGTCTGCAGCCCGGGGCGCAGGAAACTTTGAGGGCCATGGTTTTCCAGTGCTCTTTAAAACTTCTCTGTGCCAGGGCCCACGTGGCCTGTGCGCATGGGCTGGGTTTCACACATGCGCCTGCAAATAGCCGAGAAGTGGCACAGGAAGCCCGTCGTTGCTTTCGGAAGGACCTGGTTTTCCAGAGGGTGATAAATGAAGCACCTTTGCTGCTGGAAGCCAGTGCAGCAAGCGGGCCATGGAGTGTGCGCAAGAGCTCAGGGCCCGATCCTCAAGGGTGCCTAACGGGGACCTAAATACCTTTGGGGATCTGGGCCTCGGCTAGCAGGAACTGTGAAAGGGGGGGGGGGTCCCCATCCAATTAGACATCATAAGTCCATCGTCAGACAGGTAAAATGCCACTGCCATTGGCACAAAATCATCCCTGTGAAGCATACGGCTGCCCTTGTCCCAAGGGGTGTTCGTAAACCCTCCCTCTCTGGCTCCGTTCTAATGTTATGCAGGTCGTGTAGAAGAGACTCGGTTGCTCCCAAATCAGCTGCGTTCCCCAGCTGTGGATGGGCCCTTTGCACAGAATCCGGGTGGGAAATGTCAGATTATTGCTGACTAGACGCCAGCCCAAGCAGAACCTCCTGCTGGAAACTCCAGAGAAGCTCCCAGAGGAGCTAGAAACGTCTTTGGTGCTGGTAGCAGTTTTGCTCTCCCACGTCCGTCCCCCTCTCCCCTCCCAACCTTTCGCTCTGTTGGGATGGATTTAGTGTCCCGGGGCCAGCGCTTTAGGCTGAATCCTGGATTTCTGCCAGGCCTCGTCTGTGGTTTGCCGGTAGAGCGGGTCTATACCGGGATAGTTGTACCTGCAGACCCTCCCAATGGAGATGCAGCTATACCAGCGAATACATTTGCCAGTATAGCTGGTACCAGCCTGGGAATCCCGGCAAACCCTGCCCAGCCTAGCCCGGGCCTCAGTTACACACGTCTGGGGACAAAGGGGGTTCCTGTTGCAGTAGGTAAGAAGGCATGTGCTGCTGGCAAACCTGATCTAGAACCCGCTGCAGTCAATGGGATCGCTTGGGCTTTGCATCGAGCCCCATGTCTTCTGAGCTCAGAGCTGCAGATAACAGCCCAAGGACCCAATCCTGCGTCGCGCTGAGCACCCCCTGCTCCAGCCATGGGAGTTCCCGGGACTCAGCACTTCACAGCATCAGGCCTTTCGAGGGACAGAAACAAGCATTAATACTGGGTCCCACGCACTGCGCGAGGAGTGTTAATTAGCCCGAGCCCCAGATCTTTGCGGTTTGTAAAGATGGGTTCACGCTCCATTAATGAAAGCCAACATATACAAATATATGTGTGTGTGTGCACTCCTGGTGCTTTCCTTCCCGGCTCCTGGCTTCCTTGTTCCAGCTGGTTTGTTGCCTCTAGGAAGCTCATTTAAATATCTGTTTATTTTTCCGTCTGTATCCTCTGTCAATAGAAGGCCTTGCCCAGCAGAGGCTACCCTGGCTTAGTCCTTCAGCAACAAATCATCCCCTAGCTAGTGTGGAGACATCGAGTTAGACTCGTGTCTGTGTCTGGCCTCGTGTTTCCCTCCCCCCCGCCCCCTTCAGCCCCCAGAATTCCGGCAACGCCCCTCCCTGCGCAGTGTCCCAGCTTGCCAGCTGGGGGACTTTCCCTTTTGATCTCCGATCTCACCCCTGCTTTGGCACCTTGACGCCATGGCAAAGGGCTAGCGAGGTGCGAAGGGATCTGGGATTCCCCCGGTGCAGGCACTACGGACGGACGGCAGCCATAAGGCTGTCTCTCGAGGAGCCCCTGGCAAGTCTTGGGGCAGAGGGTTGGCGTCGCAGTGGCCAGGCTGCAGTGTGGGGCATGCCAGGGAGGCTGCTGGAACGTAGCCTGACTTCCAGGCTTGTCTCAGGTATGCCAGGGGCTTCTCCAACCCCTGGACTAGCCCAGTCCTGGGAGGATGCTACGGTGGCGTAAAGCCACCCAAGGAATAGTGCAGCTCCCTGATCCCCTGTAATACCGTAAACGCGTGTCCAAAATCGCTAGGCCAGGTGGAACCTCGGGAACAGACACGATCTGGAAATCTGGTTCCTCGGAGCTGGCTGGATGATACCCTGGCCCACGGGCTGTCAAGCTGGCAGCTAACCAGAGCGAAGCCAAAGCTGGCGCTTGTGCTTTGCGAGACAGAGCCCAGGGGCTCCATTGCCGTTCAGGACAGCTGCTGACATGGAGCAGCTGAGCTGACGTAGGGCACTGGGTCACGCCGGGTTCTGTTGCCTCGAATGACGGAGTGTAACCGGCCACGACGCAGCCGGCAGAGCTACGGCGACCCCTGGGGAGCAGCAGGTAGCACCGTGCAGTGGCTATTTCGCAATAACCCGTGGGCTGGAATGGGCTGCCAGCCCGGCTCTGCTCTGCTCAGAATCCCAGGCAGCACGGCTGGACGGCTAACGCTGCCCCAATCTCCTTGCAGGATAAAGTGAACTATTCGCTGTGCTCCGGGCCCAGGCTCGAGGCTGCGCTGGCGGCAAAGGACCGGGAGATTCTCCGACTCCTCAAGGACATTCAGCACCTCCAGAACTCTCTGCAAGAGCTGGAAGAGTCCTCCGCCAACCAGATCGCGGACCTGGAGCGGCAGCTCACGGCCAAGAACGAAGCAATCGAGGTACGTGCCCCTTTCTGTCCCTCCAAGTGGGAACAAAGGCTCCAGCCTTCCAGCGGGGGGGGGGGGGGGGAGGGAAATGTGGCTGCCTCACCCCCTCGGGCACCTGCAAAACACACAGTGAAGTGAGCAGGGCGCAGGGGATTCCCCTGGGGAAATCCATCCCTGCGGGTCTAACCGGAGGCAATCCGAGGAGCGAGGACATCTGCTGTATGGGCCTGATTCTGATCTCAGTGACATGGTGTAAATCAGGAGAGACGCCGCAGAAGTCAAGAGAGTCCCATGGGTTCAGTGAGATCCGAATCAGGCCCTTGCTGCCGGAGCCGAAAGAGAATCTCCCTCAAGGGGAGTAACGCGCCAGGGCGTGGGCCAGCGCATGAGCTGAGGTAAATCACCCTCGCTCCAGGAAAGCCAATGGAGCTGTGCCAGGCTGCACCAGCTGTGGGCCTGAGCCCCTCTCTTTGGGGGTAGCTGAGCCGCCCATGAGCTCCCGCTCACCGGAGGGGATTAGCTATCCTGCCGGCACAATGCTGGGCACAACACACACCCCAACATACTAATCACCGTCAGTAGATGTCCCCACCCGCCTTGGGTGAGTTTAGTTTGCATGTGGGCCGCATGGCCTTCCCTGGCAACGATAAGGCTGCCGCTGTGCATGCTGCGGTGCGTGTTCTCCTCTTTGCGTGCACACGCGCGCACACACACACACACACGCGCACACACAGCGAGAAGGGGACAGAGCCTCTCATGCACGTCAGTTCAAAGGGATCGTGTTGTGCACCTTCAATGCACCGTCAGGAGGAACCGGCCACAGCTGTAAGGGGCTGGCTGAGGGAGGGGAAATGGGTCATTAAACCAGCTCGTAGACTCGGGCTAATGGGTTTGATGGCTCTGCATTCTCAGACATCCTCACCGTTGACATTAACGGGAGCTGCTGGGCACTCTGCAAATTATACTTGCCCACCGCTCGGCATGGGCACCACGTACTGCACATCACAGGGCCCCAGACTGACGCTTGGCCCAAACCGGAGCCCGGCGGTTGTGAGGCTGTGGGTCTGTCGAGCTCCTCAGTTTGTCTCCCAGGCTCACCAGGCTGGGTCAGCACCGGGGAGGAAGTGCTGTTCCATCGCTCTCTGGGGCGCTGGCTGACTGCAGACAGGCAACGTGGAGGAGCTTTAGCAGCGAAGGCTCCTGGGCCATCCTTAGCCGGCGTGGAGCTGAGAGCTGGGGAAAGACCAAGCAAGTCTGACTCTTGTTTCACTCTCATTCCTTGTTTAGAAGCTGGAAGAAAAATTGCAGGCCCAGTCTGACTACGAGGAGATTAAAACGGAGCTGAGGTAAGATCCCTTCCCTGCCCACATGCCTGGCTGGTGTGTGTGCACCCGGGAGCACTGAGAGCCCTGCAGGCTGCTCTGAGCCGCGTGGAGCCCGGCTCCCCCAGACGTCACCCCGGAGCTGCCGGCTGGGAGGCACCTCAGCTCTGTAGCACACTTGCCAGCCTGTCGCCGAAGGCAGAGAGCCGCCTAATCCCCCAGCTGATGCCTCCTGACCCTGGGCCCGTGGAGGTCACCCGCAGATACGCAGTGAGGATGTCCCATCACCTCGAGCTCGGCAGCTCGATGGCAGCACGGCAAGAAAACTCTGTGCCAGTAGCTCTGCTGGGAAACGTCAGCCGTTAATTAAAAAACCTTCCCCCGGTTTCAACGGCCGTGCTTGGAGGGGACGGAGCGGACGTCCTGTCCAGACCTCGCGAGCCATCTCCCTGCGTGTCAGGCTTTGATCTGACTGGCAATCAAGGGGGAGAATTAGCAGCAGGACTAACCCTGTTTTGTTTCTCTCCCAGCATCCTGAAGGCCATGAAGCTGGCGTCTGCTAACTGCAGCCTTCCCCAGGCAAGTGCCGGAATCTGCTCGGGAACCGCGAAGAATCGGTAGCGAAGTCCTTCCTCTCCAGGCAATCGATAAACACTCCCAACCGCTGCTTTCTCTCTTTCAGAGCATATCGAAATCGGACGAGGCGCTGCTTCTAGACAAAGACTCTTTCTATCCCTCCCAGAAATACCTTTTGGAAAAGCCAAATCTCTTAGCCAACACTGGTAGGGCCGCCGGGTTTATTTTTTTTATTGTAACTGTGCAGTTTTCATTGGTTGGTTTTATATTTATAATCCTTCCCCACCAATGTATTTCTTGTTAAACACGTACAAATGCAATGGTTGTAACCGTCCTTGGGTGTGCGCAGGACTCCTGGGTTCCATTGCAAACTCTCCCAGCGACTCATCCGTGGGCCAGTCACTGACATTGGGGGGGGAATTGGATACCTACTTCCCTTTGGTTCCTTGAAACTGCTATGCCTTAAGGACAGCTCCTTCTATCCGAGACTGCTGAGCAAACCCCAGAACAGCCTCACAACCCCCAGAGGCAGGGGAGAGGTATTATACAGATGGGGAAACCAAGGCACAGAGCAGGGCTATGGCTTGTCCCAGCTCACACAAGGTGTCTGTAGCAGAGCTGTGGAGAGAACCCAAATTGTCAGAGCCCCAAGCCGCTGCTTTAGCCCCAAGACCATCCTTCCCCACCTGTGCTGCCGTTTCCTCATTGCTAGCCCTTCCCCCGCGTTTGTAAGGTGTGTTGGCTTCTTTGGCCAGACGGTGCAATAGAGGTTTCTAGGCACTGGTGCAGAGTCCATCCGCCTTTGCTCTCCAGGCTCCAGCACAGCCATTGTCCCGAGATTCACCTCAGGGGCACAGCTCTCCGTCGGGCAAAGTCCTGAGAAAACCTGCGGGCCGGCTGGCCCAGGCTCGGCGCTGCCCCTCCCCCAGCTGTGCCTGCTTTAGGGCTGATGGCAGGAGCTCCTCAGCTGGCATCCCCGTCTCTGGGGCAGGGCTGGCCTCTCCCGTGGCATGTGCAGCCAGGGCTTGTCCCGCCGGTACGTCGACACTGCCATTCGACACCCGCGGCTGGCCCGTGCCTGCTGACCCGGGCTACGCGGCGGTTTAATTGCCGTGTAGACGTTCCCAGGGTGCAGCCCGAGCTCTGGGACTCGCCCAGGCCGAGCCCGAACATCTACAGCGCAGTCAGCTGGCAGGGGCCAGCCGCGGGCTTTTAATCGCAGTGTAGGCAGCCCCTACGGGGCCAAATATGGCCTGGATTCAACGAAATAGGGCTCAGCCCCACCCAGCTTGGAGTCCCTCGGCCACCCCATCCCCTGGTCCCAGCCACAGCGAGGATCTGGATGGTGCGGCCATGCCGGCGACAAAGGGCGTATCGCAGTTCCTGCTGCCTGGCTGGGAGCACTGGCCCCAACCCAAGCGCCCTGCGCTATAGTGTGTGTGTTTCTCTCTTTCTCTCTCTCGTCTCTAGAGGAGGGTCATTCTGAGGACGAGTTGGTGAAGGATTCCATGGGCACGGACCAGTCCTACCCCTCTCCCCAGCAGCTCTCTCAGCCCCCCGGGGAAGACCCTGCCTCCCCTAGCCCCCTCCAGCCTCTGCTGGCCTCCACCATGGCCCAGGAAGCCCAGAGGACTTTCTCGTTGTCCCCTTTCCCCAGCATGGCTGCGGGCGAGCGGCTGCCGACGGACGCCTTGCTCCCCAAGCAAATGGTGCCGCCAGCGTACAAGAGCGAGAACGGCAGTGTGCTGGCCTTCCCCTCCCCCTTCTACACGGCCAAAGGCCCCCCGCTGCCCACCAATCCCAGCCACACTGCCACCGCCAGCGACTCGAGCCCACCCAGCGACCAGTCGGAAGGCAACAGCGCCAGTTCGGCCGACGAGGAGCAGCTGGACACGGCCGAGATCGCCTTCCAAGTCAAGGAGCAGCTGCTGAAACACAACATCGGGCAGCGCGTCTTTGGCCATTACGTCCTGGGGCTCTCGCAGGGCTCTGTCAGCGAGATCCTGGCCAGGCCCAAGCCCTGGCGCAAGCTGACGGTGAAGGGGAAGGAGCCGTTCATCAAGATGAAGCAGTTCCTGTCCGATGAGCAGAACGTGCTGGCGCTGAGGACCATTCAGGTGCGCCAGCGAGGTGAGTGGCCCGGAGGGGGTCGGCTCTCACGCGGCGTGAGCTGAGGCGGGGGGCAGCTTTGGGATTTTCACTTTGCCTTGCTGGGGGTGATTCCATAGCCCACCAAGACCCAGGGAAAACTCCCTGCTTTGCACTAGCAGCTGGAAGGAAACCGCCCCAATTCCCAACGCCCGTGAACAGCAGGCCAGGGTCCGATCCTGCGAGGTGCTGAGCGCCTGCCACCGTTGGCTTCTGTGGGCATGGAGGGAGGTTTGGGGCCTGGCGAATAATGATTGAAAACAAACCTGAAGGGGCTGCGTCGCTGAATGCGCTTTATTCATTTCTTCTGACAAGTGGCATTTAATTATTCATGGTAATGTTTCAGGGAGTCCCAATCAATGTGCAGGAGAATGTTTTGTCAAAATAACAAAGTCTTGATGTGAGACCTCCGCTATTTAATAAACAGTCTGAGCAATTCTCTAGCACCTCCATGCAAGGGAGTATTGCAAACACACTCAGCCAGGGAAACCGTAGCCCTGGCTTATAGCAGGGGAAACTGAGGCACCGAGAGGGGAAACGACTTGTCTCAGGCCACACACAGTGTATGTCAGAGCTGGGACTAGAACCCAGGCAGCTTGGCTCTTCAGTCCTGTACTTTAACCACAAGACCAAGCAGCTTTGCTGTGAGGCAGGATGGGATGTTCCTGCCTTTGCAGATTAGCAACATGAGAAACAGGCAGGTGCTCGGCAACTCTGGACAAAATCAGGCCACTTTTATTAAGGAGCTGAACTCGGCCTGTATTTCTCTAGTGCCTGGCTGCCCGCGGCTCCCAGGCCATTCAGAATTGAACAAATGCCGACTCAGATCCCTAAAAACGCACCAGATGACACTACGCCGTTTCAAACTGGGCTAAAGCCATTGATAGAATCCGTGCCCTCTGCCAGGAACAAACCAGAACGCCGCGGGGTACAGCTCACCTAGCATCTTCTGCTATGTACAGCTCAGTGGGGAGAGAATCTTCTGGCTCCTGTGTGCCAAGGGGCAGGACCCTGACCAGACCATATAAAGTGACTCAAGATGCTGCTGCTCCGTTGTCCATGAGGCCCTGGTCCCTTGCAGACTTTGCCCTGCTGCAGCCTCTCTCCTCCCGCTGACAGGCAGGCTGTGGATTTCGCTGTGTGAGACGCTGGAGCGACTCACTGGCCTGCTGCAGACTCAGGTCCTCTGGGGCTTGGGACTAGCAGCATTTTCCAGATGTCTCCTTTTTAACCCCTTGGTCCCTGATCCTCCCACAGCGCTAACCCTGGTTGGGCACAATCCAGGGGTGTGTGTCAAATCAGTGCGGCACCGTCATTTTGGCTTCATCTCTCTCCGGAAATGACCTACATGAGAATTTACCAGGCACGTTAGAAATCTCAGCCCGCCGGGCCGAAGCTGGGCCCAGGCGGTGCAGATGGAGATGCCTGAAAAGCAGAGAACTGAGGGTACCCGCCCCAAACCTGCAGCATTCAGAGTCCATAGGGGGTCCAGGGGAGAACTGGAGGGTGCGCAGCTCATGCAGTCACCTAGTGCAGCAATAGCTCTGTCCTAGTTCTCAGCAAACACGTAACTTCTCCACACTTCCCGTGGCCTCTAGTCCTGTACTTTACTATCCAGATGGTGCGTGGTATCGCAGAAGTCACATGAGATTCTGGGGCTTTGCTGTACCGTAGGCACATTACGGGAAGGGGGTGGGGGAGAAGGGGCTACACCACTGCATCTGTTAGCATTTCAAGTGGTAACGGCCGCAATCAAGATAAGACCCACTTGGCTCATTCTGCTTCAGGAGCCATGAGTGGTGGAAAGTGGCTTTTTGTTTCTAAGGGCTGGTCTGCCTGGGGAAATTGACCAGCAGAGCTGCTCTGGAACCAGAGAAACGTAGGGCAGGAAGGGACCTCGGGAGTCCATCTCCCCACATGGAGGCAGGACTAGACCTTCCCTGACAGGTGTTTGTCTAACCTGTTCTCGGAGTAATTGTCCCTGGAATAGAGCGTTCCCACGGGGGAGTTATTCCAGAATAGCTAAATCATACCGGCAGAGGTCTTCTGCAATAGCTATTCCTCACTAGCGCCGCTGGTCCATTTCCCCCAGGTACACGAGCCCTGATCTACGTACTGTGGAATCACAGAAGATAAAAACCCACGTGGCCTCTGAGCAGATTGGAATCCAAGCCCAGTTATGGTCAGGCTCATTGAAAACTGCGTGCGGTGGTGAGAGCCGTTTGTTTGTCAGTGTGGCTGGAGGGTTTAGACGGACCCGGGCAGCCACCCTAACAAATGAAAGCATCCTGCTGCCGTGTTGCTGGTGTAAGGTCCAGGGGCTGGGCCATTCCCAGGAGAGCCTGTAGCACACGGATGTATTCACTGGCGAGGCGAAAGGCACAGGGGCGTTATCCGGGGCTGAAGCCTGGCCTCTGGCAGCTCCTTTGAAAGGCCCCGTAGGAATGTCGGTTCAGTGGAGGCTTTTCACGCCGTTTTCAATCTAGGCACCGGATTCAGACTGTGGAGACTGAACGCCGCTATTTAGTGCCAGGGCCTGGGCTAGACTTGGCCTGAGGAGGGATTTTCGCATGCGTTAGCTGGCGTATCCTGACGGGTGTGACGAGCCTAGTGCAGACAGGGCCCTGCCTTGGACACACGCTAGCCAGGCTGAGGTACAGCTCAGGCTCCCTACGAGATTTTTAGCTTGACCAGTTCAGCGCATGCAAAGCACCGCCTGGGAGTCTAGTGCAGACAAGGCAGCATGTGCCTGAGCCAAGGCCCAGAATGGGCATGTTAGCAAACAGCAGGTCTTTAGCTCCTCTCCTGGGCCCATCACTGTGGTATCTAGGCATCGGAGCACCTGATGACACTGATCACTGACTTCCTGGTGACAGCAGGCCTGGTAGTTCGGTACCCATGGCCCAGTGGGCCCTTGGCCTCTCTGCCAGTGACAGGGAGGAAGACAGGGGGAAGATCAGCAGGAGGGTGCAGTCACGGCCAGCAGGGAGAATGGTTATAACACAAAAGCAGAAGACTCGCCGAGTGGGGGCCAGCCCAGCCCTATGCCCGCCCCGGCTGTGAAGCCCGAGGCTTCCAAAGGCACTTTGCCTCCTGTACCTCCCAGGCCACCAATATATAGCCCTTCCCCTCAGCACCTGCACAGGGGGAGGGGGAGCTGAGCCGGGATTAACCCCTCGTCCACTTGTGCCCCTACCACCTGGCCAAGCAGTGCTGAGAACACAGTGCTGCGAAATCCCCCTAGAGTTTATTCTCCCAGAAGCGAAGTTAATTCACAATGTACGAACACCTACCCCCTGACTCCAGCAGCCCTGCTCCATTTGTGTGGTCCTTCCTTTGTTGCGAATGGGATTTCAATGCCCTTCAAACGAGAGGGCAGTGGGAGGGGGGGATGAGGCCATGCTGCGTGGTGTAGGAAGTGAACGAGGCGAAAACTGACAGCCAGTTACCTGGCCTCTCTTCAGTCTTGCTAGTGACTAATGGGGAGTGACGTTTCCTTAAAACCGGCGTTCCTAAAAATAACTGAACATGAGCATCCGTAAATACTTCCTGACATACAAGTTGAGCTTGTAAAAACAGCGCAAGTGACAAATCTGTTATCATGCCTCTTTGATCAGGTAGCATTACGCCGAGGATTAGAACTCCAGAAACCGGCTCTGACGATGCCATCAAAAGTATCCTGGAACAAGCGAAGAAGGAGATTGAGTCTCAGAAGGGAGGTAGGTGGGGAAATCACGGAGCCAGGCGAAGCTCCCTCACACAGATGTGTGTGATCCTCAGTGCGTACCAGGGATTTACGCCGCCAAGCAGACATAGCGATGTTTGTGAGCTGAGGCAGTGCCTGGGATCCCACGTCTCTCTCATTGTTCTTTCCCTCCGGAGATACCTCACCTGGAAAACAGAGTCCAGGACTTGTTAAATGAGCAAAACTATTGCAGGTGCAGGAGGAGGCAATGAACGGAGGGCTCGGCTGCGTGAATCTGACAGCCACACAGCTAATGACTAATGAGAACAGTAATAGTATCCCCAGTACCCTTTCTAGTGTGTGGGCACCAGCGGGGAGGCAGCTTTGTGGCAGTTTGATGGTGTGTCCCCCACCCGAGGGTTATTGCGCCTTCCAAGCCAAGCAAAGTGGGGAACAGTCCCCGGCCTTCCTTGCGTCCCACGTTGCAGCTCGGTGTTCACACGCAGAGAGCCGGGAAGGGAAACTAACCCGCCCCTCGGCATTGGTAAGCTGGAAAAACCCCTACAAGGGGGGAAACACCACCAATCGAGCAGCCCCAGGGAGGCTGAAAACCCAACACACGCTCTCCATTTCTTCACCTGGGTTAGTTTGTGCACAGGTAGGGGCGAAAGGTTTGCCAAAGTGTCTGGTGATTTCAACTCCACCATTTTGAGTGCCTAGTGGGGTCTGGCTGCCAGAAGGTGGCTGCTCCGCACTTTCTGAAGACCAAGTCCCATTTACGATGTCTCAGGCTGGAAGCCCAGAGTTACTCGTTCCTTTTGAAAACCTTCTAGGCCAAAATTGTCCAACTTGGGTACCAAACTGGAGGTGCTGACCGTACATATGGATTTAGGAGCCTACCTTTAAGCATCCAGGTTGGAAAGTGTTGGCTATAGAGTTTTTTTAATCTGGAAGTGTCCCTTTAAAATGAATTCCTTGGTGCTCTTTGAACTACTTAGCCCTGAGCATGGTATGTATAAAATTCAACGCTTCATTTCCAATAGGTCTGTTGAAAGGTATGCTGCGTATGCTGCCCTCTACTGGACATAGGCATAGAAGCAGCTCTGATTCTGGAAGCTTTCAGAGTAGCAGCCGTGTTAGTCTGTATCCACAAAAAGAACAGGAGTACTTGTGGCACCTTAGAGACTAACAAATGTATTTGAGCATAAGCGTTCATGGGCTACAGCCCACTTCTTCGGATGCATAGAATGGAACATATATTGAGGAGATCTATATACACATACAGAGAGCATGAAAAGGTGGGAGTTGTCTTACCAACTCTGAGAGGCCAATTAAGTAAGAGGAAAAAAAACTTTTGACGTGATAATCAAGATAACCCACTACAGACAGGTTTCAGAGTAGCAGCCGTGTTAGTCTGTATCCGCAAAAAGAACAGGAGTACTTGTGGCACCTTAGAGACTAATAAATTTGTTAGTCTCTAAGGTGCCACAAGTACTCCTGTTCTTTTTCCAGTACAGACAGTTTGATAAGAAGTGTGAGAGTACTTACATGGGGAGATAGATTCAATGTTTGTAATGGCTCAGCCATTCATAGTCCATATTCAAGCCTAAATTGATTGTATCTAGTTTGCATATCAATTCCAGCTCAGCAGTCTCTCCTTGGAGTCTGTTTTTGAAGTTTTTCTGTTGCAAAATTGCCACCCGCAGGTCTGTCGTTGAATGACCAGACAGGTTAAAGTGTTCTCCTACTGGTTTTTGAGTGTTATGATTCCTGATATCAGATTTGTGTCCATTAATTCTTTTGCATAGAGACTGTCCAGTTTGGCCAATGTACATGGCATGATTCTGGAAGTAATTCCATAATTAGGCTTTCCTTGTAGTTTCATGTCTTTGAAGAATAATCTAGTATGGAGCGGCATTATCTTGCTACTGGGTTGGATCTGATTTTTAGTAGAACCGAGACAATGTCATTTTGCCGAATCCGTATGCACAGTTGTAATAAAAAATTAAACCTTCAGTTTAAGTTTGTGACAGTAGAGGAGAGCAATGAAAACAAACCATTTAAATGTTGTTAGAGAGGAAACAGTTTTCCCTGGTTCTGAGAGCTGCTTCACCTTCCTGCCTGCACAAGGGCAAATGTAAATTGAGTTGCTGTGGTATGTGATCTTTTAAAAACTTCAAATCTAACCTTTTTCCCGTGAAACAGATGATGAAATGAGAATGCACGATCCATGTGGCATGAGAAATCATTAAACCAGCTGTGTTCAGAGTCAATTACAAGAAGTCAAATACTTTAAAACAGGTAGTCTGCTGAGAGAGCAGAATCCCCAAGAATGAAATTAGATGGGAATGGTGGAAAAGCAGACAGGGAAAACAAACATGTTTGCGTATTGGCATAATCTTTAATGGGGTTTAGTTTGCAGTGGTAGAAATAGAACGCTGGCTATATATATGCGTGGCAAAACTTACGCTCTTCTGGGCACTTACGTCCAGACAAACTCTCTGATTTCGTGTGCCTGTGACTTTAAAAATCAATCCCAATAGAGCTGACATTTTTTAAGATAGATGTGTGCCCAAAGGTGAATTTTATTAAGAAGATTCAAGGAAAATCTCTTCACCTGGGTTTGAGTTATGGGAGAATTTAAAAACAATTGAAATCCTTTTCCGTTGTGAAGATACAAGATGCATCATGTAGACAGATAGGTTGCTGCCACATTCATCCAGGAATGCAGGAAACTGACTCCAGTCACACAATGACAGCCAGTATGGAAACTCCCCTACCCCCTTAACTTCAACGAGATGTGAACATCACATCCAGACTGGGACCATTTACATGCTAATGATATGAAGCAGAGGCAATTTTTTAAAAAGGTAAGGAAATTAAATGCAAAAAAAATTAAAAATCCTAAAATGGGAATTGTAGAATTTAAGGGGTCAAAAGCAACATTCAGAATTAGATGATTATTTGTATTATGGTAGTGCCTGCAGGCTGCAGCTAAAATCAGGGCCCCATTGTACAGCCGCGTGGTGCGAGAGAGTCCTTGCCCCGGCGAGTTTACAATCTAGATAGACAATAGAAAAGGTGGGAGCAGAAAGTGAGGCAAAGTGACTTGCCCAAGAGAACAGAGCAGGTCCTAGTGGTAGACTCGGGAATAGAGCCCAGTTGTCCTGACTCGCAGTCTAGTGCTTGAGCTACTGGATGTCAGCCAGGTTATCACCCCTCCATCTGGAAACTGTTCAACTCCTCTTGTTTCAAGGAACCCTAAACTGGCTGTGAGAGTTTAGAGAAAGGAGTTATTTTTCTCTCTATTTTCAGTTTGGTTACTTGGTGCACTTTGTGTCTAGTCAGTTTCACCACTTCCCATCTGCTCTGTAAGGGCCCCGTCCTGCAAACTGGTATGTCTGTCAGTTCTGGGACTGACAACATACATAAATGTGTGCAGGATTGGTCAGTTTCCCCCGTTGTTTGTGTGGGTCTTTCACACGCCAACAAGGGAAAGGAAACATATTTTATGAGAAAATGAGATTATGAACCCACAGATATTGGCAAGGGGGCCTTTTAGGGGCAGATGTGGCACCTGAAACCATGTTTAACAGACTGCTTCGCTGACTGACTAGATTTTAAGTTGGAGCTGCCCCTCTATCTTGGCCCTGCTGCACCTATGCATTGTATTCTGTTCCTGACTTTGTAGTTAACATGTGGTGTAATATATTGCTGGTTTTGCTGAAAAACGTTATTATGGTAAGTGTCCCCACGTGGCGCTGTTACACATAGTCTTCCAAGTTCTTTTCCTTGGCATACGAGCAAATGTTCAGCCTTGGGAAGATATGCTCTGTGTCTGGATGTTAGTTTTTTTATTCAAGGCTCAGAAGAGAGAGGGGTGTGGGAGCACCAGGAGAGTTTGCTCTCTGCCTTGGTCTCTGAGGCTGTCTATACTACAGACCTTACAGCGGGACAGCTCTACCGCTACAGCTGTGCTGCTGTGAGGTCTCCTGTGTAGCCACTCTTTGCTGGCAGGAGAGTGTTCTCTGGCCGGCATAATTAAACCACCCCCAACGAGCGACGTTAGCTGTGTCAGTAGGAGGGACTCTCCTGCCAACATAGCATTGTCCACACCAGCACTTTTGTCGATGAAACTTATGTTGGTCAGGGAGGTGTTTTTTTCACTCTCCTGACCGACAAAAGTTTTACCGACAGAAGTGCTAGTGTAGACAAAGTCTGAGTGGAGTCAATTTCTGAGGCAGAATTGCTCCCTGGGAACCAGGCATTGAGATGGGCTGAGAACTCAGAAAGAAGGGATTGCTCTGCATGCTGTTTGACCCCCCTCTGTTCCAGGACTGGTGTATGTGTGTAAATAAAACAAGTTACACTCAGAGTATCCCTAGACACCTCATTTCTGATTTCTCCTCCACTGGAGGGCCCCAGACATCTGTTACCTCTCACTAAATGAGTAACAATCTGTTCCCTATGTGTGTACACAATGCATAATGGGGCTAAGAACCTATTGCTCCTGGAAACATCTGCCTTTCCTGACTCTTGTGGTTTTAGCCATGTATCCCATTAATAGAGATTAATTTAATTCTTTATGTAAATATTTGCATGGGGTGCTAAATTCCCCTCTGGACTTTAGGGCCAAGATTTTCCAAAGTGGCTAGTGAATTTTGGGTGTCCAGTTCACAACACATTAGAGTAATTGTGTAAAGTTTCAGCCCCAAAGGGAACATGGTTCATAAAGCTGAAGCAAATGAAAATGGGGGAATACAATGGAAAAGCTTTCCCTGTCCTTCGGCAGCGTATTAGCAGGCTGTCGTTAGATGGCATTTGTCGCAGTTACATAACCCAGCAGTTTCAAAGATTTTATGCTACCTGCAAAAATAGCTTGGCTTTGTTCCCTCTCCACTCATGAACGTTCAACTTTTGATCTCTGCAGAAGACACTGCACAGGGTGACAGTGAGTGACACCTTAGTGAGTCAGGTTACAATGCTTTTTAGCTGTTTTTTCCATATAGGGTGCACGGATCTATAAATAGTTTCCATTGTTTGGAGTGATGATGTAGCCAAGTTGAACCCAGGATATTAGAGAGACAGAATGGGCAAGGTCATATCTTTTATCTTTTATTGGACCAAGTTATGTTGGGGAAAGAGACAAGAAGAGCTCTGGGTAAGCTCGAAAGCTTGTCTCTCTTTCACCAACAAGTTGGTCCGATAAAAGATATGATCTCTCCCACCCTGTCTCTCTAGATATAGAAATAGCATCCCAGATTCCTCCTGAAATTATACCCTATGCGGTATAATCATATTTGTATATAAGCACCAGGTTTATTATTAATAATAGTATTTTTAACAAACAGAGCTCTTGTATACAGACGTGCTGGTGGTGGTGTTAAAGGGACCCCCCCACCCCGTGGATTTTAACCAGGGGCCATATCCTCCGCTCCTCACACGAACGCCCATAAGGGATTTCAGGGGCTGGCTCTCCACAAAGGGCGCGTTGACACCTGTTCCAAGTGCTCTTTTCCAGGAAGGGGACGGCAGCCCTTCGCTCGTTTCTGCCGGAGGGATCATGCGGACACCGTTCACTCTTTGCAGTGCATTTACAACAGCTCATCCTATTGGTTTAGACTGTGCTGAGTCCAGCGTTGCGGCTCTGGGCTGCTGTAGATCTCAGAGCTGCTTACAAAAGAACATGTCCCCATTTCGCAGACTCCCCATCAGCATCCCCTGCAGGGGCTGAGCTTAGCTTGTCTCCCTGCCGTTGGCAGGGGCGTATGACAGAGGGGATGTGAGTCTGTTACAGCTCCAGCACCATTTAGTCCAAGCTATGCAGCTCGTGCTTTTAGCTCTGGAAGTCCCCGGTTCAGTCCCTGGTGTGTCAGCCAAGATGGCGGCCGTCCCATCTCCTGTGCAGAATGGGCTCTGCTGGGTCCTGGCGAGCTGGCACTCCCCCACCCGGCCAGGCCCCCAGTCCTTTCGTTCCAATATACTCTCCGAAGTGAAGGGGAAGTTCTAGCACACGGCCTAAAACCTCCATAGGCCTTCTTTGGCCTGCAGCCAGCCGTGCTGCGCCCAGTGACTCGGTGGGGCCTAACCCCACGTCGAGATGCCCGTTTCCCTGCCCCCTCACTCCTGCGTTGTCTGCCCTGTCCCCAGGTGAAACCAAGAGCTCGGCTGCTCCCCAGGTGGTCACCAACGGCAACAGCAACTCGGAAGAGGCCATTAAAAGCATCCTGGAGCAGGCCCGGCGGGAGATGCAGGCCCAGCAGCAGGCCCTGCTGGAGATCGAGTCCGGCAGCAGGCCCGTGGCCACGCCACCCACGGAGCGCTCCACCTTGGCCGCCGTTAGCCAGAACATTGTCCAGGCCTACATCAAGCAGGAGGAGGGGACGCTGGGCACCAGCTCCAGCTCCACACAGACCCCCCTGACGGTGCTGTCCCCCGCCGCCTTCGTGCAGAGCATCATCCGCAAGGTCAAGTCGGAGATAGGCGACGCCGGCTCCTACTTCGACCAGCACTGGGCGTCGGAGAGGAGCCTACTCAGCCGGCCCTACACCTCGGTGTCGCCCTCCCTCTCCTCCTCCTCCAGCTACTCCAGCCTGGCCAACGGGCGGGCCTGGCCGCGGGGGGAGCCCAGCGAGGAGGAGCTGGCTGCGGGCGAGGACGAGCCCCACAAGGCTGTGGAGATGAAGTCCGAAGGGACCAGCGCGGAGCTGCAGAGCGCCGGCCGCCTCTCCTATTACCCGGCATACGTCCCGCGCACCCTCAAGCCGACCGTCCCGCCGCTGACTCCGGAGCAGTATGAGATGTATATGTACAGGGAGGTGGACACCCTGGAGCTGACCAGGCAGGTGAAGGAGAAACTGGCCAAGAATGGAATCTGCCAGAGGATCTTCGGGGAAAAGGTACCGATCCGGCTGGGGCTGGCCCAGGGCCTGGCTGGAGCCCCAAGCCCAAGCAAGCCCCAGTTTAAAGTTTGGCTTCCCTCTCTGGTCTTCTCGGCTGTCCCAGCCACTTCGGCTTCTTCCCCCACTGGCCATCCCCGAGCTCCTGAGCTCTCCTCTGCTAGCAACCCCAGAGGGCCCCCAGCATCTCCACAACCCCTCGAGCGCCATGGGGAAGGAGTTACACCTCTCAGTCCAGCAGATACCCCCTTTCCCCCAGAATCATGGGCGGGGGGCTACTGCTGAGGGCTGGACTCTCCCCCAGCTATTGCTGATATCTGCCCCAGAAAACCCACTCAATGGGCCTGGAGACAGGAGGGTGGCTGGCTGTGGGCCCGTGGAGAGACAGGGAATACAAACCAGTTTCTCTGGGAGGTGGGTCAAGTCCCCAAGTAAAAGCCCAGCCCTTGTCTCTGGGGCCCTCTCTGCAGGTGCCACTTGTCTCCTGCTCCCCGAGCCGCTCCCTGCCCCGGGGCATTTCCCATCTGTCTCCCTCGCTGCCAGGCCTGGGCCAAGCTATACCATTAATGGCTCTCTGCTGTGCCAGGGTCCTCTCCCTGCCGCCAGCCACAGCTTCCCCTCAGCTCCTAACAACAGGCCTCTGTCTGCCTCCTCTGCCCCTCTCCTTCCCCCGGCCCCCCGCAGAATCCCCCACAGACAACTCTGAGCTGTGCCGCGGCCTAGCCTGTCCCCCCTCTCCCAGGGGAATGGCCGGAAGCACGGCACCCCCGTTGGGTGGCCAGAAGGGCTTCGGGGCCGTTTCTGGTTGGAGTTCCCCCCTTTTTTGGGGACTTGTGGCGCTGGCTTCTGGGGGGTGCCGGGGGCTTCTGGGCCCAGCCAGGGGGGGATTCTCTTTGGAGATCAGCTAATGGAGCGGCATCATCTCCGTTCCAGCCGCCGTGCTGATCTCACGGCACTGTGCGCTTTGAGTGAGGCTTGGTACCACGCCGGGAGGAAGGGAATCTAGAGGCGCTCTCAGTCCACATCCTCCTCTCAGTGCTAGGCGCACAGCCTGATGCCCACAGATAATGTGCAAACTGCAGGGTTGGACTCTGCCCCCTGTTGTTCTCTCCCTTTCTCCACCGCCAACCCCCCGGACATGGGTCAGAGAAGCCCCACAGCCACCTGGGAGAATTCTTCCCAAGCACGGGCTTTCCTGTGAAACCCCTGCACACGCTGCAGAGCCCCAGCGTAGGGGGCATGCTGGCAACGGGAAGCGTTCGCCCACAGTGCATGGCACCACCGGCGGCGCCTGGCGAGGGTGCCATCCTTAGAGCAGCCCCGGGGGTTGACTCTAGTATGCTGGCATGAAGCAATCAGGAGGGCACAAAGACAGCATCATGCTGCGTTCCCCCAGGGCTGCGAGTTCCCAGCACAGGCTCTGAACCAGGGGTGGGACATGACCAGGAGATGCTGTGAACACCAGGCCGGTCTCCAGCCTCAGTATTTTGGATGCTCAGTAGCATGGAATCTCCCACTTAACACTAGGTTGATCTGAGGGGAATCTGTGGGGAAAAATAGCAAAGATTCATAGAGTTTAAGGGCAGAAGGGACCCCCAGATCCTCCTGTGTATCACAGGCCATTATTTCACCCAGCTACCCCTCTCCTGAGCCCAGTAACTTGTGTTTGACTAAAGCATCTTCCTGAAGAGGACGCTAACCGTGCAACCCAACCTTTCCCCCTGTGACCTCTGCTCTAGGTGCTGGGCTTGTCTCAAGGAAGCGTGAGTGACATGCTGTCCAGGCCCAAACCATGGAGCAAGCTGACCCAGAAAGGCCGGGAACCATTTATCAGGATGCAGTTGTGGCTCACTGATCAGCTTGGCCAAGGGATCAGCCAGCAACCAAACCTGCCACAGGGTAAGTTCATGCTGCTCTTTGTCTGACGACTGCACCCGCCGCCTTGAATCTGGTATGTAGGGATGGGCCTGAGCCATATCTGGGATCCAGGTTCCAACTTGGCCAGAGTTTAGGGATATTCAGAGGGTTTGGCCCACCTGTAGTCTGAACTAACCAGCGATATTCATCTGGTCCATTGGATTGACCCAGCTGATAAATCAATAGATGGGTCAGTCCACCTGTTAGACTTGTCGATCAATCTGATCATTGATACTTCTATCAACCATAAGCCATGGAACTTCCAGTGTTAACCTGGGAACTTCAGTTACTTTCCAGCTCTCTCCTCTTTAACCAAACCCAGAAGCAGGATAAAATCTCTCGATAAGATCTGCACTTCCCATTCTGGCAGGTCGATCTGCAGGGCAGCAGCTGTCTCTTTGCAAGGTGTTTGCAGAGGGCCAAGCGCAAGGGGCCCTGGCCTCTCTCGGCACTAACCATAATATAAATGATAAATTATAGCAGAAGTGCCAAAATACAAGAGCTGGGTGACATTTTTCAGCGGAAACCTTATTTTCATCGGAAAAAATGCAGATTCAGTGACACCGAAACGGTTCGTGAATTGATGTCAATTTCGCCAAATTGTTCATTTGGTGGGAGAGAGGATTCTGAAACATCACAGCATTTCCTTTCAACATTTTCTAAACAAAACATTTTGTTAAATTTGAAATTATTTCTGGTTTCAAAATATCTTTGAATTTTAAATATAAAATTCAGAACATTTTAAAAGTCAAAATTGAAAGAGAGCGTTTCATTCAACTTGAAATTTTTCTTCAACTCTTCCATTTGTGGAATTCTTTAGTTTTCAATCTGAAACCAAATTTTTTTTTCGACTTTCTGAAATTGCTAATGAAGTGAAAAATCAGTTCTGAACCCCTGCAGAGACCAGTCTCCCAATATTACTTCCTGACTGGCAACCAGCAGTGCTGTACATTTCATAAAACAGCATGTGCTTAAGAAAATTCCAGCCAAAGGTGTAGTTAGAGCAGAGTCATTAGGAAGAGGATCCAACAAACATCTGAACATTTTTGGGGCTTATGTCTATGGATATTTGACAGCATCCATCCACAGGTCTTCAGCAGGGTTTGAACCTGAGACCTGTCGCACCACAACACAGACCTGTGCCACTCGAGCTAAAAGAGGAGTTCCATTGGGGCACCGGTAGTAGGTTATTATCCTCTCTCTGGCACACCAACACAGAGGGTGCAACCCACAATGTACAAGCATGTTACAGAGATATACCCACACAGAACTCCTGTAGAATTGCATGCATGTATCTCAGAGCAAAATGTAGCCCTCAATGCAGATGCAAGGCACAGGGGTCTCTCTCAAGGTGTGCTGCCATGAGCCTCATTCATCTTCTAGTAAAGTCAGTGAAAAGCCTCCCATTGACTTCACTGGCCTTTCACGTGCTGGAACAGGTGTCAAAGCTTGTTTAAATGGAGAAAGCAAATATAGCTGGTGAGCACCAGAGCCTACGGGGGCACAAGGCATTAGCAAACCAGTCTGGGAGATTGCCAGTCAATCCCTTGTCCCATCTCAGAGCCATTAGAGATGCTGACACTGCTCATCACAACTATTCCAGGCACTCTCTGCATTGACCGCCTTTGAATTCTTAAACACAGGAGGAATTTGTGTTCTTTATTCCATAAATCTCAGCCTCCCCCCCCCTCAACCCCTCCCATGCTGCGTTCTAATTGGAGTGCTGCATCTCCAGGTTAAAACAAGGCACACTCATATCCCCCCAACACACACACACGCTGTCATCTTTCGGAAAGGATCCTTCATACATCTTTCCCCAGCCGTTGTTCTGACACATCCGACTCATTTCCAACCCCCTTAATTAGTCTGTTAGACAAGATAAGGTGGTTATACAGAGCTTTCAAATGTTATTTTGTCAGAAATTGGTTTTGAAAGTTGTCTAGTTAAAAAACAAACAAACAAAAAAACCCACCACCAAAACCCACTGGCTGTGTGCCTAGAACAGAGAAGGAACTGGGGGGGGGGAATGCTCATGTTGTTTTCTCTCCTCAATTATTTCCACCACCACAGGATCTGTATAAAAGATTTTGCCTTATTTCTCCCCCACTTCCAAAAAAGAAGAGACACGTGGCATTTCTCCCCCCTCCGCTGTTCTCCAGCCCGCGCGTGTCGCAAACGACAACTCACCACAATAAACAATGTTCACATTTATTTCTCATTGATTTGCTTTTTCCTCCCCCTTCCACCCCCACCAAGGTGAATGCAACACGCAAGCTGGAGATTTACTGCAGAAAGGGATTCTCTGTCAACTCCTGTTTGCCCCCAGATGATCTGAGACTTGACTGGAGTTGACAGTTGTTAAGAAAGGGGGAAAGACCTGGCGAGACGGCGTGCCGCGCGATTAGTCTGCAGCCGCGCACAGGCAACTGACAGATTTGTACAGAGGATTTTGTTATCAATAAACCCATTCAAAATAATGTTTCAATTACACTTAAATGTCTTCCCCTGTGATCTATCATGGCGGAGAGACAGTCGAGATCTAGAGGGGAGGGGAGAAGGGTCAGCGGCCAGGGCAGAGCGAATATTACGTTCACTGTCACACACCTGAGCTCCTATTTCTATGAATTTTTCGGCTCGATGCTCGCACGCAAACTTTCACTAGTCGTGAAAGGTACCACCGGGGCCAGATTAACACCATCCAGCATCCTAGGCACACATGGGGGGCCCCCGGTCAAGCAGAGTACTGCTGGCTGTGGCCCTAACCGTAACAAGATGGGCAGCATCCTCCCCTAGGCTCTTCTGCCAAATTTGGGGCCAGATGCCTTCCTGTCTGGCTGCAGTGGCTGTTGCTGCAACCTGGGCGTAAGGCTGTCAGCAGACTCAGACAGACGTTGCTGCATTGGTCACATTGGATCCACCTTTTCCAGCTTTTCCTTGCAGCCAGGAGGGCTAGAGACATAAAGGGTATTAGAAAGAAAGCTTCGATTCTGCTGCCGTTGTAGGACTCTGGGATCCAGGGCCCTGGGGTTGGGCCTGCTGTGCCCACGGACTGGGCTTTTGTCCACAAATCTGTAGGTATCTCGTGTGCCACAATCAAAACCTTGTGTTTGCCGGGAACATTCGGGTGATTAAGGCTCAGTCTGACCCTTGTGTCTCGCGTGTGGCTGACGAGGAGACAGCAGCCAAGCGCAAGCGACTAGCTCATGGTTGAAAGTCAAAGCCATGGCCTAGCAGCTATAAATAAGCCAGCAGTAGGAAGTGGTGCTGGTGAGTCACCAGGCTGTCCTCTTGCCACTGAGTCAGGGCTGAGCTCTGGACTCCAGCCCACTGCTTGGGGCTAGTGTGCTGCTGAGGAGAACTGGGTTTCTCAAGTCCTAACTGCTTATGACTAATAAAATTCCTGCGGCACCTTTTGCAAGAGTCAGAGTATTAACCCTGCTATCCCAGCCAAATTTCACCCAATGTCCTTCCGTCCTGCCTTCCTAAATGCCCCCTTGCAGTTTGAAGTGAGATGATATTCTCTTCTCTGGTGCATAGTGTTGCTGGGTGCTGTTAAATAGTTGCTGCGTTTTGCCCCAGAAGTGGCTGCATTTCAGTGACGCGGGAAATGATCCCTGGGATCCTTGAGGTTGAAAGATGCTCTGGGATGTTATCAAGGACTAGGTAGGTTTAAAGGCTCATTCAGAAGCCTCTGTCCCACACAGGGCTAATGAGCAAACAAACCGAGCTGACCAGAATAAACTTAAAACCCCCAAGGCGAACCCTACAGCTAGGAGGAAACAGGATTGTGTGAATGGCAATAATAATGCTTTCTGTCTCCTGGTGTTTGACAGCCAGCCCTGGGGAGACCCAGTCTTCCCCCTCCCCACCGCCCAGCCCTTTGGAGCAAGACAAAAGCCCCCCAGAGCCACTCACTCTAACTCTGGAGAGCAGCAAAGAAAATCAGCAACCGGAGAGCAGGTCGGCCTCGTCACTGAGTGGGAAGATGTGTTCCAATAGCCAAGCACCGGTGGGCATCCAGGAAATCGTCGCCATGTCGCCCGAACTAGACACGTACTCCATCACCAAGAAGGTCAAAGAGGTGTTAACGGACAACAATCTAGGTGCTGATTTCCAGATGCCGCTTGGCTAGCCGCGACCTCCACAGCAGCGCGTGTGCTTATCTGCAGAGACGGGCTAGGCTCGGGGGGGGGCTCCGGGGTTTCAGTCCAGCCTAGCACAGGGAGAAGGGTCAGGCACACGGTTTGGTTGTGGAAGCAGATCCAGGGGGCTGCATTGTGGTGCATCGGTTTGGGCCTCTCACCAGGTCTAAGAGTAGGTCTATGCTCCAGCTGGAGGGGCCATTCCCAGCTCGAAGAGCCAGACCTCGCGCAGCTGCAGCAACATCAGTAACTAGCACACTGGCTCGAGGAGAGCTCGCCTGGGTCTGTCTGCTCGAGCTGGAAGTGACACCTCCATCTCCAGCGTAGAGCTCCCCTCAGCGTCAGGCCCCGGGCGAGGCCAGCCCGATGGCAAGGACACCCCCGCTGCCAGTAGCAAGGCAGCTGAGCGTGATTCAGCCATCTCCACTGCACAGTATTCTGTTCATTGCTTCCTTCGTGAGAGCATCCGCTTCGTAGCAGCAGCAGACGGGCCAAATTCCCCCCGGGATGGGCCTGCTCCTGCTCCCCTGAAGTCGGTGGGATCTTTGCTGCTGGCTCAGATAATCAGGAACAACGTCATTGCAGGCAGCGGTGCTGGCAGAATAGTCCAGCTGCGATAAGGGACCATGCTGAGCTCCAAACCCCCCGGTTCCAGGCCTGAACCGCGGTGGCGGATGGTATAACCCCCCTCTGCTTCTCCTCTGCCAGGCCAGCGGCTGTTCGGGGAGAGCATCCTGGGCCTGACGCAGGGCTCCGTTTCCGACCTCCTCTCCAGACCCAAGCCGTGGCACAAGCTGAGCCTGAAGGGCCGGGAGCCCTTCGTCCGCATGCAGCTCTGGCTCAACGACCCTCACAACGTCGACAAGCTGCGCGACATGAAGAAACTGGAGAAGAAAGGTGAGTGTCGAAGCCCGGGAGCTCAGCGCAGCGCCAGGGGGCACCGCGCCGGGGCCGGTGTAAATGCGGAATCACTCCCTGAACGCCACACTGGATTGACGCTGCTCTGCACCAAATTCAGGCTCGCGTGTCTAGCTCGTTGTGGACTTTATCGATGGCAATTCCCTGTGAGTTGGGGTCTGACTCTGCTCTCGTACTGGTTTAAATCAGGAGTGACCCTACTGAAATCAATGGAGTTACCCCCAGTGTAAACCTGGGGGAAAGCGTTTCGGAATCGGGCTCGCAACCTCTGCTGTTCAGCCGAGCAGGCATCACAGCTAGCGGACTGCTGAGACTGACCTGGGATTTGGGAGTTGGCCCATTGCAGTCTGGTGACTTACAAATGACCTTGCCATGGAGATAAATAGTGTTCCGGGCAGTGTTCCTGAATGGTGGCGAAGGGCTGACTGCGCCGATCCGGGCACTCAGATAGGGGCGTGACCAGAACATTCCCGCCCCACCCCACAGTGCAATATGCTGTTGCTGGTTGACTATCCCCTCCACACTAGAGGTGGCTGCATTTCACCAGGGCAGGATGTATTGATGGTGCTCTGCTCTGACAGCCTTCAGGGCTGGCAGGTGCCCTATGGAGGAGAGGTGTCACTAGAATCTATTGGCTGTAGCACGCCAGTCTCCAGTGCTTGCTCTGGCCTTATCGGGGTATGTTCTCGGAGCAGGTAATTGTCTTAGAATGACAGGATTGCAAGCTGCCGAGACACAGTTCCTCATTGCTAAGGAATGACAAGAGTGCTGTGGTCAGAGAGGGGGTTGGGGCAGGTGAGTGCCCCGGAAGAGAAGGATTGATGAGAAGTGCAGGCTCAGGGTCAGTCATGTCTGCATCCTTGACAGCGGTAACCCAGCTCCTAGGGTGAATTTCCCCCAGTGCAACCCAAGATTCAGGCCCTGGTCTCCAGAGGGGAAAACCTGAGGCTTTGACCCACTGCAGCACTCACTTGCGCGGCAGGGAACAGGGAGCACGCTTTCTGGAATGGACCGTGCCGCATGCCATTTCTGTCCATGCTGCCTCAGAGGTTTGGTTTGGCTGGTTTAATGGCCCTGGCCTCTTTGTTGCCATGTTCCCCATTGGCTGCCCACTGGGAGAGCCTGGTGGTAGCAGAGCGAGTGGAGAGACGGGCGGAGGGGTGCTGGCAGCACAGGGCATCTCATGGATGGGCTGATCTTCTCCTCTCCCGTTAGCTTATCTGAAGCGTCGCTATGGGCTGATCAGTGCCAGCTCCGACAGCGAGTCTCCCAACACCCACTCTGAGTGCACCAGCCCCAGCCTCCAGCCCCAGGACCTCAGCCTTCTCCAGGTCAAAAAGCCCCGGGTGGTCCTTGCTCCAGAAGAGAAGGAGGCCCTGAAGAAGGCCTACCAGCTGGAGCCATACCCGTCCCAACAGACCATCGAGCTGCTCTCCTTCCAGCTGAACCTCAAGACCAACACGGTCATCAACTGGTTCCATAACTACAGGTATGGTGGGTTTGGGTGGGGTGGGGCCATCTCCATCTTGGCAGGGAGCGGGACGGGGTGGGGATCTCGGGAGGCTCTGAGCTTCGGAGACCCATAGTTGCGTTTTCAGAGGCGAGACGTTGGCCGGGGGAGTGGGAGGAGACCCCGGAGGAAGGTCTGTGTGTTGCTGCTCAGACACAAACCAGGTTCTCCCGAGATATACCTGGCCCTGGCTCAAGGGTGGGGGCACTGGGGTGTCAGTGGGTGGCGTTTCCATGTATCACACAGCAGCAAGCAAAACCCCACTGCCATGGACCTCACAAACCCGAGCGAGGAGTCGGCATGCAGGGCACAGCGGGTCCCGGATGGCGCAACCGAGCGGGATCCCTCCACTGTAGGACCTCAGCTCTCATTGCTAACACCATCGTGGTGTGGCCACGAGCCCAGCGCAGGTTCCTGGACCTGCAGCCAGGCTAGCCAAGAGAGACACTTGCCACAACCGCTCCCAAGAGAGGAGTGAGCAGCCCACGTCCCTTAAAACAGGGGGGTTGATTCTGAAACCTAATGACAGCACATTCAGTGTCCGCATTGACAGCTATTGCTGCTCGGCTCTGCAGACCCTCGCCCATGGCTAATGTGCAAACCCACCGTTGTTGTTGCAGAATTGAACAAGGCACGATTTGTGCACTGTGCAGGTTCAAATGCTGCATCTGGCCCTGGCTGGAGTCTGTTAGTGAGCGGACACGGTCAGTCAGGCCAGAACTCGGAGCCACTCCATCTCCAAAGGGCTGCTCTCCTACATCCACCAGTCTCAGTTCTTCCTCAATGACTAGCACGGGCCTCCGGCTGCATAGCACGGGCTAGCACCAGATCCCTGGCTCCTCCGGCCGGGCTCCAAGGGCCTCAGGAATCGTCCCCCGCCTCCCACTCACTGAGGTGTGCAGACCGGTGGGGTGGGGGGTGAAGTGACTCCGTGGGAATGGCTGGAGACATTATACTTGAGTAAGGTGCAGACAGATGCAACGGATCTTCAAAAGGGTCAGCTTGCGTTTCTGTCACCCCCACGTCCAGGGGCCGGTCTACACACAGGTTTATGCCGACACTATCACTTTGAAACCCTTGCACAGCTAAAGCAGTCCGGTCCCCTCGCCTGGATGCTTATGCTGGTCCGAAGGTGCTTCTATCTAATCCTGGATAGTTCATGTAGCCTCGCTCTGCCTTAGATCTCCCCAAGGTGACACGCCGGGGGGTTAATGCTAGAGCTGCACAGCATTGCTTGCACTACGTTTTTCAGTTGTTCCCCCCCAAAATGAAACTGTTGGTGAAAACGTGTCCAAAAGTTTTAGTTTTTTTGCAACGTTTTCCATGGTACTTTTTGCTCAACATCGCTATCGAAGTGTTTCATGGAGGTGTCAGTCAGTGAAACGGTGACAAAACGGGCAGATAAAAAACCCATGCGGAAAATAATTGCAGCCTGTGGGGGTCCATTGGAAGCCTGTGAGACAGACACAAGTGGGAAAGTTTGAAAAAATGTTGACAGATCATTTCCCTATGCTGCGGCCCACTCGAATATCAACCGTCCAGGGGAGTTGGGAGCCTTCGCCCAGCGTACACTAGAAATGCTACAGTGGCACGGCTGTGCCTCTCCAGCACTGTGGTGTAGACAGTCCCTCCAGCGAGGGGAGGGGTTCTTCCGTCACTGAGGTAAATTCACCTCCCCGAGAGGCGGTAGCTAGGTTGACAGAAGAATTCTTCCGTCGCCCTAGGTCTGTCTACGCTGGGGCTTAGGTCGGCTTAACAACGTCTCTCACACCCCCGAGTGACGTCGCTAAGGCGACCTGACTTTCTAGTGTGTACCAGCCCTCAGTAACGTGGCAGCCTGGGCTCATGGAGAGGAGAAGGGGTTCAGAGGTGGTGACACCCCCCGCTCTGAGGGGCTCAGCTGGTGGTGCACAGTGCTGCTGTTACCGTCCTGTTGTGCTTGTCCTGCAGGTCCCGGATGCGCCGGGAAATGCTGGTGGAAGGGGCCCAAGACAACGACACAGACCTGGAGCCGAGCAGCTGTGGGAGCAGCAATTCACACAGAGTTCCCAACCCGCTGAGCCCGGATTCAGAGGGGGAGGACAGGAAGCCCGTCTTCAGAGACACGAAGCACAGAGGGCCGAGCGAGACCCTGATCAGGGTCAAGCAGGAGCAGATGGAGGCGGGGGAGAAGGGCGACTGTTACAATCACCGGGACTCTTGCAGCCTGGAGGGGGAGACGGAGCACATGGTGGCCTCCATCCAGCATCCCCGACTTCTCAAAGAAGAGCAGGTAGATGCCGCCTGTGCGGAGGCCGCTCAGGACGCTCCCCAAAGCACTGCCAGTCTCACCAGGAGCAGCGCTTTGTACACCATTGCGCACGCCGCTGGCACTCCCGACTGCTCTGCCCTTCATCCACCCCAGGAATTGGAAGGTGGAGAGCGGCTGCACCCTGACCCCATTAGCTTTAAATCCACCTCGGAGTCCTCCCGCTGCAGCCTAGAGGTCTCTCTGAACTCGCCCTCAGCTGCCTCCTCCCCGGGCCTCATGATGTCCGTCTCGCCAGTCCCGTCCTCCTCTGCTCCCATCTCTCCGTCACTGCCAAACACCACCTCCGCCAAGGTGCAGAGTTCAAGTCCTGCTGCAGATACGGGCTCTTTACAACAGAGTGTCAAGCTGAACACGAACATCCAGCGGAGACACGAGAAAATGGCCAACCTCAACAACATCATCCACAGGCTAGAAAAGGCAGCTAATCGGGAGGAATCCCTGGAGTGGGAATTCTGAACGGCTGGGCAGCGGCTGAAGAACAAGGATCTGATTGGTTGCTTTCGTTGGTGACAATTATAAACTTTCTGGAGCACGTTGATGGAACAGGGAGCCCTACTGGCGTATATATATAAATATATATATAT
Source organism: Chrysemys picta bellii (assembly GCF_011386835.1). Classification (NCBI taxonomy): domain Eukaryota; kingdom Metazoa; phylum Chordata; order Testudines; family Emydidae; genus Chrysemys; species Chrysemys picta. The sequence continues at coordinate 28,735,091 of NC_088805.1, forward strand.
ATTTTGTTAATTTCATCACATGCTGAGGACAAAAGAAAAACCCATTTGGTTAATAAGAAAGGGAAGGAAAAACAGCACGTAGCTTCTGAATCTTCACGCCTGATGAAAGGGAACAAAAAATAAATAAAACCTGAGCTTTGTTTTAAATGTGAAAAAAAAAAACTGGGAACACTTTTAGAAAAAAAAAATATTTATAGACCTCTTTTAGATATTTTAATAAAAGGATACTTTGGAATTTATTAACAGCTTAAGCTGTTTTGATATTAAAGATAGCTATAAAATCAAGATGATGTAGCAGTTGTGTCATTAAATGTACACTGAAGTCTTGTAGTTTGCCACTGGAAGAGATTAAAAAAAAAAAAGACTTATTGATCAAAGCCATCGAGAAGCACTATAAGACTGACCAAATTTAATAAACTTTTGACTAGCGGTTTTTCCACATTTGTCTGTAAGACACTGCATTGCTACTCTCCTTTCCAGAGACTGTGGTATAGTCCATGAAGACTCTAAATTGAAACCCTTGATGCCATCGAGTATGTATTTAGTTCTGGTGGTATGTTTTGAACCCTTTGTAACACAGAATGTCACGTGCAGTTGTATATGTTGTAGAAAATGTCTGCAATAGCCTTCCTGAACAAGCTGTAGCATGGTCCATAACCAATTCCTTCCACTTCCTCTAGTGAGTAACCCGTGACAAACCAAAATGAACAAAACAATTTCAGCGGTTGGCGGCAAAGCTTTCTGTCCGTTTGAAAAACAAAAAAAATGAAATCACCCATATCTCTGATTTTGGGAGGGAGAAGGGAAAGGTTCACGGGTGCAAAATGTCTTTTGACGTATCTGGTTTGATGGTAACGTACGTTAACAATGATCATGACATCGCAAGATTTTTTTTTTATGCATGAGCATCACCTCCTTTGGTGAGTGGGCGTCGGCCAGCAGGACACCTTAACTCGGAGCTTTCAATGCCAGTGCTTGGGGGCGAGCACTCAAAAAATATAAACCACTGGCTCACATCCGGAGTCGGAATCTGTTTGGTTTTACCTTAGGCAGTTCCAGCGTTTGAGGCAGAAGCACCTTTATGTTGCTAGATTTTGGGCTCTAGGAAGAGCGCCAAGGAATGAGGATTATCCTCCAGGTTTGAATCCGTCGACAGCAAATGGCTTTCCTTATATGTTATGGCTTCTGCATGTCAAATAGGTCCTCAGCTGCTCTCTACAGCAACACTTGGTTGAAGTTACAGCCTAAGGCCAACCGCCTTCCCCCTGCACTGAGTGAAGGGTATAAACCCTGGACAGTAGAAAGGCAGTGCTGCAGGACTTGGGGGCACTTGCTTCCACCCCACCCCCACTTTGCAGTGGGCGCCGTTACAACAAATTTGCCCTCTGGTACCCGCAGTATCTTCCCGTGCTTAGATAGGAGGTCCTTGATAGTCTACCGGGGCCCTGATTCAGCAAAGCCCTTTTAAGCACATGCTTTGACTTCAGTAAGGCCTAAGCACGCGTGTGACGTTACACGTCAGTGTTTCGCTGAACTGCGGCCTTCGGGCCTGGTCCAGAGCTCACTGAAGTGTGCAGGAGTCTTACCATTGATTTCTGGGGGCTTTGGATCAGGCCTTCATTACAGAGAGGCACGTGCTGAGTTATCAGCCATTGGACCAGGCATTTTAGCCGCATCAGTTGCCCGTGTATCTCTGTGCTGTTAAATTGCCCCTGCGATGGATTTTTCCCCCATTCTCGCAGCTCAAGACTGTTGAATAGACCAAGATCTATCTTAATCCGTGCCAGGGATCAAGTCCCGGCTAACGCAATGCCTTTCAAAGAAGACTGGTTTAAATGAATTGTGTTGGTTTGTTCAGTGCTGGGTGGGGGCTTTTAACAGCCTTTGGCAAGGACCAGAATGCAGCATGCCAAGACCTACCCATTCCCTCCCTCCACAGATGCAGCCAGTTAAAAATCTCCGCACCGAATGGTGACTGAAGTGTCGTGAGCGCACATCTGCCAGGCACGGAGGCGATGCATGGAATACTTTTCCACTGTATACATTTTTATCGGAATAGAAGGTATTTTTATACTTGGGTGGTAGTTAATGACCAATTTTAAAAGCAAATCCATTTGACTCCATGACGGCCCGGATCCCATCTGCCATCTTTTAGCAACCATAGCCCTGTCTGAACAAGTGAGAGCTTGTCTAACGGAACGATTTGTACGGTTTCAAACCCCAACATGCCATCGAAGGGCGAGGCATACACGTTGACTACTATTCTTAGTGTGCTAGTTGTTAGCTTTAGTGGAACGGGATTTGATGAAGCACTTAGTCTAGTCTTTTGAACACAGAAATCCTGTTGTACTAAAAGCTAGTGGGACATGTTGATCACTTTTTGTTAGGCTCATGTACTGTACTTAAAAAGTTTCTATGAGATTGATGAACTTTGTTAAAAATTTTAAAAGGAACAAGTTCTGTAAAGAGCCACTAAATACAGAAGTTGTATAATAACTTTGCTGTTTCGGTCTGTTTTGTTCAGAGTTGGTTCCTAAGCAATCCCTTTCCTCCCTCCATTCATCTCCCTGCTTCTGGACCTGCAAGGAGTTAGTTCTTGATGACACAACACACCATGGATATATGATAGGGCCCAGCCTGCCTCCCATTGCCTTTGCATTCGGGGCAGTGCAGCCTGTCTATTTAAACTGTTCTACCCTCTGTAACCATCGCCTGCTCGCTTACACGTACTTGTGATTCTGAGCAGGAAGCAGCACTATCAGCCAGTGGCTGGGGCACTAGCCCAGAAGTCAAGAGACCAGAGGGGAAATCCTGGCTCCAGTGGAATCAGTGGCAAACCTCCCCCTGGCTTCACTGAACCAAGATTTTAACCTGGAGTCTCATCTTGGCTCTGCCACTGACTCTGTGTGACCTTGGTCAAGTCACTTCCTCTTTCTGTGCCTCTGTTTCCCTGGACTAATGCTCTCCTCCTTTGGGAGGTGCATGGAGGTGTGCAGGTGAAGGGTGCTATAGACGTGCTCCCGCTAAGCGTTCCTCGTGACTCTTGCGGAGGGTGAATTTGCCAGCACGCAGCTCGGCAGACCAGAAAGCATTTCTGACCAAAGCAGATTAAATAAAAATGTCAGAGTTAAGATTTGCACTACCGAAGCCAGCTGTCACCAGAATATCCTCCTGGGGATGGAGAGCAAACAGGTTCCTCCTCTGCGCCTGCTCCCTCTGTTTATCACCTCATCAGCCCACTGCCTGAAAGCCAGTGGCGAACCAGCAGTTTTCCCCATGCGGGACTGTTCTCTGCGCTGTGGGAGGGGCGGCTCTGACAGGGTACGTCTACACTGCAAATGAAGGTGTGAGCAGGGTGTCTGGGCAGACCCATGCTCGCTTTAATCTAGCTAGTGCAGCTAAGGCTAGTGATGAAGGCCTGGTGCCATGGGCTAACAAGCCACGTATGGACCCAGGCTGCCTGTACGCGGGCAGCTAGCCTGCGCTGACGCCCGTGTTACCACGTTCGCTGCTGCTGGTGTGTGCGCTAGCCAGATCAAAACTAGCGCGGGTATGCTACAGCCACCCTGCCCTTCCGGGGACCGCGTTCCCAGAGTCAACTCAGCTGCATCTGGCGCAGTCCTCCCCCCGTGCTGCGCTAGGGATGGGCTGAACCAAACCCCTCGCTCCAAACAGCCCCGGATCCAGAGCAGCGTTCAAAATCCAACTGTGGAGCTGAGTTTGAATTCTGCAACCAGCCCCTAGCTTACCATGGCACAAACCAAGCCCCAGCAGCCAACCCGCCCCAAATCCAGAGCCCAGGGGCCGTCTCTACCAACGCCCCGTCTTTCTGCAAGCGGTTCACGCTGCGCTTCCACTGCGGGTAAGTCTCTGGGGTGTTAAACGTGCCCCTAACCAAGGCAGTCCGCCTTCAGCTTCGACTAACGCTTTGCATCTTAGCGGAGGATTAAGGAGCGTTGGTTTTCATTGCGGGCTCTTTGTTTCTTTAAGGAGCCGACTGACCTTACACAGATTCATATCGCTCGACTGTTTTGTAGCTTCCGACAGGAGACAGGGTGTTGCCTTTGATGAATTAATAAATCCATATGTTGTGGAGCTGTTTGAGCGCGTTCGGCTGCTAACGTGGTGGGGAGGATTTATTTTTAATGAAAATCTGCAACTTCTCAAGAAAGCTCACCCTGCTGCCATGGCAACCGCTTTTCTGTCTTTGTGGACAATTGAATGTTACCAAGTTAACCCTTCGGATGCCAGTGGGGAGGGAGGGTTCCCTACACTCCGGCTGCGGTGTTAGACAGTAGATCTGAGCTGGTTCTGCTGTAGCACTTTGTTTAAAAAAAGAAATAAAGCAGCATCTATCTAGCAAAGCAAGATAAATATTGAAAGGCCTGTAAGGTAGCCAGGAGACCTAGGCTCAGTTACTGGCTTTGCTCCATGCGACCTGAGTGACATTGGGAAAGTCAGGTCACCCCCGTGTGCCTCAGTTTCCCTAGGAGTGATAAATCGTCTCCCTGGGTTGTTGCAACAATTCGTGTTGGCAACGTGAGATCCTCAGACTGAAGCAGCGCTCGCCACAAAATATAGGCTGGTTCTTTCTGCTGGACAAATGTGTAGCTACACAATCAAAACAGATTTGGGGGTAGCGGTGAACAGCATTACAGCATCACTCGGGGGAGGGGGTTGCGGGAAAAGCAACACTAAATCCACGTCTGAAATCGGGGCTAGGTTTGCTTATAGTGCAAGCTGGATGGATTGACACAATTCTTCTTCCTCCCCTTCTCAGTGCCCATTCCGAGCTGGGGCCTGTCTCCCGTCTACCCCAGCGTGGTCATGGGTAAAGCAGTAGGGACGTTACCACTATGAGTGAGACTGGGGCTGGGCATGGTACCAGGGTGTGGCCGAGTTACTGGAAAACTTTCTTGCACTTCGGGCTAAGCAAAGCCCAGCTCCAAACCTCTGAAGGGTGTGGATCCAGGCACGGTTTTGCTCTGGGCTTTTATAGCCATAAAGTTTTTCAGTGGTTTGGATCCAGGATTTTGGTTTGGCCCAGCTCTGATTCTGTTGAAGTCATTCCCCCTTCTCCTTGGCAAGGGACCGTCCTGCCGTGGCGGGTGAGTAGTCGCAGGCTCACGCCCAGCGCTGAGCCCAGCAGATCAATATTTGCAAGACTGTCTCCCTGCCCTTTTTATTTTAATGTAGCCATGCCGGGGCCAGCCTGTTCCCTGTTTTATGAGGCAGCTAATTACCAGTGATGCTCCTGCAGCGGATAGCGGAGGCAAGGAGAGGCTGGTTGATGCAGAAAGGACTTTGAGACAAGGGCCAGGCCCCATGTTGGGAGCTGGACAATTCAATATTAGGGAAGAGACTTGTGAGCCTGGGCCCCAGACAGGCTGCCGGAAGCTGAATCTACCATTACACCTGTAGGAGAGGTCAAATGCAATGAGTTTGGAGTTAGCAGGAACACCCAGACCTGAGCGAGGCCCACACTGCTTTGGGGCCAGCTGGGTGGTGCGCTGTGAGCCCCACGTATAACCCAAAGCAGCATTCAGAATCCAAAGGGGATCTTTATACTTCAACGTCCACGCTTTGTTTTGCCCCGGGATGTTCCAGCTGCTGGCCAGCCGGCAGGGCAGGGTCAGGCAACGCCAAATCCCAGCCATGCTCACGCTATGCGTGCCGGAGGCCCAAAGGAAGCGACGAAGCGAGGTCCAGAGGCTTTGGATTAGCAGGCGTAGCCATTCTCTTGTGTGGGGCTTTGGTCATTCGTTCCCCATTCTCCCCCTGCCCCCAGCATACCCGGAAACTAACACTGGCCGCCCAGGAGACCGCAGCGGTGAGGTAGCGGGAGACGCACAGCCCCGGAGGAAGAGTGAGCAGCATCTCTAGCGCCGCCGTCTGAGAGACAAAGCAATTCCTGCTGCAGAGGCACATTCAAGCTCCCTGGAGCACGGCTGCAGCCTAGGTCGGCTTCTTTCCCGCCTCCCTGCAGCGAGTCAGCCCCACCTGCGTCTGCCCCTCAGCATGGAGCGGCCTTTCTGCTCTGGCTCACCGCTCGCCTCTGGGCCTTACCCGCCTGATGTGGATGCTGCTGTTCACGCTGGCATAGCTCCCACACGCGCTGCCACCCTCTCAGGCACAGCGCCAAGGCCACTGCAGCTGCATTTCCCCCTTCGTGGGCCACCAACAGCACCTGGCTTCAGGCTGCCGGCTCCCACAATCATCCATAACCTTCATAGGACCAGGGCTTTCAAGGCGATTGCCCTGTCAGTTACAGGTCGCCCCCAGAGGCCCAGTCGTGGATTGGCTGCTAGATGCTTTACAACTGCACAATGGAAGATGCTCTGGAACGGGGCGGGCTGCCCCCTGGAAGGGCGGGAAAGCAGCCAGCCCCGTTCTGAAGAGGAGCCCAGCAGGCAGGTGCTGGGAATCGCCTGTCCCAGCTGGATAGCATCAAGTGATTGGATCTAAGCTAGCTAGGAGATATAAACAAGGGCTCCAGCAACCTGAGCCTGGGCCCAAGAGAGGGCTGGAGGATGCTCTCCGGGGGCTGTGATGAGGACTGGGAGAGAGCAAGCAGGCCTTGTGGACACCCCAGGCTGGGAAATTACCTGCCCAGTAAACTGATGGAGGCCTCAGGGCCCCATGGGCTAGGTGGGGCACTTGATATTACTTGATGATGTGAACATAAGAACATCCAGACTGGGTCAGCTCAAAGGTCCACCTAGCCCAGTGTCCTGTCTTCCGACAGTGGCCAATACCAGGGGCCCCAGAGGGAATGAACAGAACAGGGAATCATCAAGTGATCCATCCCCTTTGCCTTGTTTCCTTTCTTTTGTATTGGAGACTAAACCGGGCCCAGAAGTAAAGGCTATGAACTGACCAAAGCGTGGCCAGTTGCTTTCCCCAGACTGGCGATCGAATCCACCAGCCTCCATGATCTCTGCCCCAACGATCCCTCTCCTGCTATTGGCAGTCGCGTGTGCCCCACTGAACCAAAGGCAATTGCAGGGTCAGGGCATAAGCTGAAGGAAAAGCAGGTGGGGAAGCACATCATAGAGCTTGGGTGTATATTTTAAGGCTAGGAATGAAACTCAATGGGAGTTGGGCACCTCACTCTCCTAGGTGATTTTAAAAATCCTGCACCCAAATATTGTCTCTCGGGGAGTGACATGGCAGCCACAGGGCAGCTGTTTGCTTCTGCTAACTGTAGACGTGCTGTTTTTATTTTGTTAGGTGCTAACAGCTATGTCAAAAGGGCTCAGAACAAACTGCAAATGGGACAAAATGCCCCTGGCGCTCACCAGATTAGCGGCGGGAGCCTGTCCAGCTTTCAAAGTGGGCCTTGCCCCAGTGGACTAGTGCTATGCATGGTGGAAATAGACAGAGGTTAGAAACACCAGAGGAAATGAACTGGCCATGATGCATAGTCCCCTTCTGATTGCAGGGCTGCGGCTCAGTGCTGGGAAGGGCAGATAGAACAAGGCACCCCAGATGCCAGGAAAATGGAGTTGCAAGAAATTTAGCCCAATGTCCTGGTTTAGGGCAATGAGGTGACGACTAATTTTTTTTGAACACTACAATTGCATTTCCACAAAAGAGAGTTTTGAGCGCTGTTCTGGGTCCTCATCCAAAACCAACAGTCTCTGGAAGTTGTTGACTTCAGTGGAGCGTAGATTAGTCCTGTCTATAGGCAATAGCTTTGAAACTACTTCCCTATTTTGCACCCAGTAAAGTGGTGTTACATAAGGGGTCTGATTCTGAGCTAAGCTAGACAGACATAAAATGAATCTGGCTGAAAAATGCAGGGGGGGGAAAAAGGCAATGAACATTTTTGGAAATGCTTTTCAAAAAATTGTTGCAAGTGTGACTATTTGAGATGCTCTGGCCCCTCAGGTTGGAAAGCTGCAGCCATTTTTCATGAAATATGTTGAAATTTTTGGGGGGGAAAAAGTGGTTTTGAAAAATTTTGACATGCTCCAGGTGTAAAACTGGAGTAACTCCAGGGGGTGCTGTAGGACCTCAGTGCTCCTGAAAATCCAACCCCAGCTGTTGGGTCAGGACCCCCATGGCACACCCCATAGCTAAAGGTTAACCTGGTATATTATAGCTAGGGCCCTACCAAATTCACGGTCAATTTCACAGTCGTAGGGTTTTAAAAATCGTAAATTTCATGATTTCAGCTATTTAAATTTGAAATTTCACGGTGTTGTAAGTGTAGGTGTCCTGACCCAAAAAGGAGTTGTGGGGGTCACAAGGTTATTATAGGGGGTGGGGGGTTGCGGTCCTGCTGCTCTTCTGCACTGCTGCTGGTGGTGGTGCTGCCTTCAGAGCTGGGCGCCCACCCAACAGCTGCTGCTCTCCAGCCACCCAGCTCTAAAGGCAGTGCAGAAGTAAGGGGGGCAATACTGTGACACCCACCACCGCAACGCCCTTTTTGGTCAGGACCCCCAGTTTGAGAAACACTGGTCTCCCCATGAAATCGGTGTAGTATAGGGTAAAAGCACCCACAAGACCAGATTTAAAGGGGGAGACCAGTTTTCATGGTCCGTTTTTCATAGCTGTGAACTTGGTAGGACCCTAATTATAGCCCCAGCAAAATAATTCTCTGAGAAGAATAGAAAGACCCTGGAGTGACTCACAGGAGCCCTGTTATTGCAAGTGGCGACTTCTGATTGTGACAAACAGCTGTTTTAAAGAGATGCTGGCAACTAGCTTTGAGTTTCCATCTTAAATGTTTTAGTGAAGGGTTCTTTCATTGTGGGGGCGTTGGGCTGGTTTGGATTCACGTTCCCCCACAGCGTCGGGCGAGGGGCCCAGAAGCCAGTTTATGGCCAGTGCTCGAGTTGATTGAAGTGCCCTTGATGGATAAGAGTCACGCTGGTCCTGGCCTGCTAGCCTCCTGTTGATCCAACTTCATTGTCCAGGGACCAGGAGATCCAGCCCATCCCGTCTCCCTGCCCGTCATCAAATCCACATTTGCTTTTCCCTCCCTTCTGAGCCCCAGCCCACCCTTTAGGGCTAGCGCCATCTGGCCGCTCACAAGCTCAGGTGCCCGTTGGCATCAATTTCCTCTGCCTTTAAACTGACCGCATGATGCAGCCCTCTGAGCCGCTCAAAGCTCATTCAGTATTCCCTGGCATGTGGCCTTTGTAACCTTCATCCCCATCCTTTGCTATCGGCAGCTGCTACTGAGCTAGGGGGCTGACCAACAGGAGTTGGAGCTGGCCCTGGAGGGTACCCTATCTCTGAACGGCCTCTGAACTGCAGTATTTCCACTTGTATGTCTGTTCTCCTCCTCACATGCACCCTTTGTATCCCCCTCATCACCATAGTTAAGCTACATCACTCACACCTGTATTTGCACAGATAGCTACTGTACCACTTGTGCGCTAGACCCTGGGCCAAGGTCAGTTATGTTTTCTAACAGTGGGCCTGAGCCGGAGCGGCTGGTTTGGAGAGGCACTGAGCCCCTTCCGTTCCCATGGACTCCAATGGGACAGACAAGTGCTGACAGGTCTCAGCAGCAGGTGCTAGATCGGTACTGCTCAAGTCACTGAGCAACTTGCCCGGCCCATCAGTGGGAGCAGCATCTTGTCTGACCGTTGCACTTTGCAGGTATCAGTCATGCACCGGGTTTCTGGCTCTGGCTCTGCGAAGGGGTGGCTGTTGCTCAGAGCTAGGGGCTCGGAAGGTGTACAACTAGGGGTTCCATGCTACAGCGTGAGGGATAATCAGTTTTCTCCACCATGGAAGGGGCTTGGAAGCCGGCTTGTTGTGGGCATTTTTTTTTTAAATGACTTGACTTCTGAGACTGTAAAGTTATAGGGTATGTTATAGGCTTTGCACAATCCTGGATGAAGAAAGGGCCTCATGGAAATATCTATTTTTCTTCAGTCGTCCAAGACTAAATCAAACTTAGCAGCGTGTTTGCAGACACTCTGTCTTCCCTCAGATGACATTGCTGCTGGTGCCCAAGCTGGCAATTCTTGGAATGATTTTATATATGCAAGTACTACATGCAAAATCTCTATGAATAGTTCCACTTCCTACACTTTCACACCCACAAAAATCTCCCGTTCGGAGATTGTTTATGATCGTCTCGGCTCGCTGTTGTCATTCATATCTTGCAAAAAAGTATGAATTTCGGTCTGACTTGCAATTTTCCATTATTTTAGTTAAAAAAAAAATAAACTATTCATGCTTCTACCGAGAGATGACAGGTAGTTTATAGAGCAAGGGCTGGAAACAATTTGGGATCAGTTTCTCTTTGTGGATTTCCCAGTACTAAAATACCAATTAGCAAATGGAAAACAAACCCTTGGTGCCTTGTACTGCTCTAGCATTTGGATCTCACAGCATTTTCCAGGCTGTAAGGAGTGGATTTCAAACTGTAACCTTGGAGGATTCTTTAATTATTCCATTAGGCATAAACTCTCCCTCCCCCATCACATTCTACTTGAATTTGCTTCCTCCTAGGCACAGCATGATAAATGGACCTTTGACCTAGGTCAGATTAGGTCTGTGTGATAGTGTGGGAGCTGTTCTGCTTCCTTAAATACTATCAGCAGGTTTGATCCTGAGACTTTCACTATTAAAAGCATGTGCCTCCACCACTTGAGCTAAGGCAGTAATTCCATTACCCGGTAGCAGTAGTAAATTCTTGTCCTGTTCGGTGAGGGGGTACACAGTCCCACATCCTGCCAGCGTGGGTGACACATGGTACAGTGTTCTCAGGACCTGTTGTGTAAGATTGCTAGGGGTTAAACTTTAGTTATACTAAAGTCAATATCAAAACGCCCATTGACTCAGGTGGGACCAGGATTTGGAATTAAAACATCCAGGGTGTTTAGACTAACAAGGCAAACCTTGAACTACATGTTGAAAACTCACCCAAGCAGCATTTCTAAAATAACTTTTCTTTGAGTAAGGAAGCAAATACGTTCTGGGAGAGGGAACATGCACACGTCCCTTCTGAAAGAAAATGAATGCTCCCAAATTTTAATGACATTTCTTTGCAAAATGTTACACTTTGCAAGTTACAAAACAGCTCTCCCTTTGGAATAAAAACACACATTCTTTGACAGTCAGGCCCTAACATAAATAAAGATACCAGTAAATTAAAATTAAAGTACAATAACATGAAACATAAAATGGAAAGGCCAGGCCTACATATATATATAAAATGCAACACAATCCAACTGGAGAATGAGGAGGAGATAATCCACTAAACCATGGCTGGGTTGTCTTAGTGTTTATAAAATGTGTGTAAGATAAATAAGAGTCTCTCTCTCTCACACACACACCCCCATTCAACGTCTTGCTGATGGTATCATTCTGTCTGATGTGTTCCTGTTCAATACGCAAGAGAATTCCCCCTCCCCCCCCTCGTGTTTCAGGGACACTTCCCCTTAAAGACAACTGACAGCTTAACACGGTCAGAGGTTTTGACGCCTGTAGCGCTCAGCTGTTTCTGCCTAGCCAGGTATTTTCTCCACATGCAGTGAGAAAAAACCCAAACCACTGCATTTTCATTTCCTGCCCTCGGTCGTTACGCCAAGGCAGTCAAGTGTCATAGGAGTTCGATTCCATGCAGTATTTTCCAGTATGCAGAAGCCTTTGGCAACCGAGCCGGGCTGTAATGCTGGAACGATCATGTCTTCCTTAAACCCTTGCTCAGAGTACAGGCGAGCTCACCTCTTACACTACAATATGTGCATCCACAGGGCCAAGTTCATCCTGGGGGTAACTCCACTGCCTTCCCTGGCGTTCCTGCAGGGATGAAGTTGCCCCCATGAGTTTAAGGCCTCCTAATGAGCAGAGGCTGTACACACAATGCCAACCACGGTAGATTGCAAAATGATCAGTTAAGCTCTTCGGCAGTTCTACCAGGTTGCTCCAGGTAACTGGGAAAGAATTTCCCTCCTGCTGTGTAAAGTTAATGGTGATTTGCTGTCCAGATGCAGTTGTCAAGTCCTAAGAAACCCCATTTATCTAGTGCAAGAGTCTGGCTCCTTTCTTCTATTTTTAATGTCCCTGGAAACTGAGAACATTAGGAAGAGGCAGATTTCCTACAAAGCAGTTTGTATGCTGGAGTAGTCGGAGTTGTCAGCACAGAGACTGACACAACCAGGGTTGATTTTTCTGACCTATTCCAAGGTCAGCCTGGCTTCCCTCCCCGTGAATAAGGTATTTTCCATTGCACTCGCCTACCTAACTGCAGTCAAAGATGGTGAGGTCAAATGCAGAGCTCAGCCAGCGTTGCTTGCTGGGACTGTCAATGAATTCCTCACGAGGGTCGATTCTGTGCCCAGGAGAACTCGGTGTTAAGTACTGTAGGGGCATGTGCCATTGGTAAGACAAGCATACAAATGCTAGCATTTCTTCCCTGGGAGAACAGATTTAAAATGCACCCACATGACAGGCTGGAGAGGAAAAAATATATATTTTTTAAAGAAATCTTAAACAACTTTTCAGTATTACAAATAAATAAAACACACACACACACACACACACACACACACACACCCAGCAGTGAGTCTGCGGCATGTTATATAGTACATACAAGGAACACAAAACAAGGTGCACAGAAATGACCTCAGAACTTATGCTCAGGGAGGTCATTTTCTATTTAGGCAGTCTTAGAAGTATGAAATATTCCCAAGAACTGGACATCACTCAACAAGCCAGGAACTGCAATAATATATGCATCTCTTCCATGGAGACGGTGTCCCACAATGTAACTGACAGGAGAGAGTAAACATTAAAAATGTCCAAACTCAAGATATTTCAGCAATAAAAGAAACATTTAAAAAAAAAAGGAAACATCAGAAGCCTTCAGTTCCTCACTGTGCTAAAATGCACCGGATTTTTCAGTTCTTTGCAAGCTAAATTTATATCCATGAGCAAGTGCCTTTCTGGGTACTGAATCACTGAGCTGCTGAGCATTTCCTCTATAAATTACAGAAGCTGGTTTGAAATTAGCTTGGAAAAGGTGAAGATTTACATTGAAATTCGTGTTGCGCTTCCCTCGGCATAGCCCTGCAGTGTTCATTGCTACAACCCCTTCAGACAACCAGACACTTCTTATTAATACTCATTCTATTGCCGTAGTGCCTAGGAATCCGAGTCCTGGACTAGGACCCCCCTGGGAGTAAGGAAGTCTGCTTTACATGGTCAGCTATGTAAAAAACAGAGCAAGCCACACTCTGCCCAAGCAGTGTGGTTGTGCTCCAAACCAAAGCCCTGGTGCTGCAGCCATTTATGCCTGAAAATAACTCACTTCCCGGAAGTCTTCCCATGTCACTCTCTGGGTAGGATGTTCAGCAATCACTAAGGATCTGATTCGGTCACGGATTCCATGACTTCAAGGGAATCTCTGGGACATCGTTGGGTTCAGCTCGCCACAGCGGCAGGGCTGGAGCAGCAGTCAGCCCCCACTCCAGGAGCAGCAGCAGCTTCAGGTCAGGGGCCACAGACCGGGGCTGGGTGAGCCCCCAGAGCACGGCCAATGCTGGGTGAGCCGTTAGTGCTGCAGGAGCAGCGGTCAAAGCCGGGTCAGCCCCCAGGCCCAGAGCGACCGCTGCCAGAACAGGAGCGCTAGGTGAAGACCTTTTTCTTAAGGGAAAAACAAACTCCGATTCTAGCAAAGCACCTTCTCTCCTGGCTGTGTTGCTTGATATCATTTCAAAAAGGAAAATGATCCTTCTTTAAGGAACAAATGCTTTTATCCGGCTCTGCTGATTTTCACCTGGAAAACCAAAGAACGATGGCATTGTTTGACCTTCTTTCTGCCCAGACCAAAAATATTAAAACCCTGAACAAAAACAGACCTAGAACAAATTCACACCAAGGCTTGTGCTTCTCTGTGGCCTAGACAAGTAGTTTTCAACCTTTTTTTTTTATTTGAGGACCCCTAAAAAATGTTGCCTGGAGATGCAGACGCTTTTGGAAATCTTAGGGGGTCTGCAGCACGGATCACAGGTTGAAAACCACTGTTCTATGGTAATGACACCTTTCCCGGACCCCTTAGACATAGTCTGTGGGCTCCCCGGGGTCTGCAGACCACAGGCTGAAAACCACTGGCCAAGAATGAACTAGGCACAAACCAGGAACTCAGAATTACCCATCTATAATCCATCCTGGATCAGTGCCAAGAATAGCACTGATAGGCCAAAGGAATTAATGCAGGCCCATATTTTGAAAGGTCCTGTACCACAAAACCAGGAGGGCTGGAAAGAATTATTTAGGCCAATGTTAAATGGGGTCCCAGCTTTCCGGTGGCATCATGGAAAGTGGCAACAGGTCACAAGGTATCAGACTGATAAAAATCACAGTATTGGGGTCACTTTCTTGCTTCTCCCACTTCCACACTGATGTGATTTCAGCAGCTGCTGTCTCCAAAACCGAGAGGCCGAGAAATCCCACCTGGAAGCAGCGATTCTAGCTGCCTGGGTGCTCTAGCACATTCTTTTCGGACTCCAGCAACTCACGGGATGTCAGACACTAGAATAATTGCAGGAAGACCGTTACATAGGGTGACCAGATATCCCGTTTTTAAAGAGACAGTCCCGTTTTTTGGGCCTATTACCTCCCACCCTCTGTCCTGTTTTTTCCCAGTTGCTATCTGGTGACCCTACCGTTACAGAGACGGTCTGCAAGCAACGACACACGCTTTCAGAACCCCACGCGTGTCCCTCCTGAGCTGTGGTGCTGGACCAGCAAGCGTCTGAGCCCTGTGTTAGTGCAGGAAATGACTTTCCCTGATCGACACCGGCCTGAGGGGTTTGGACACTGCCACTTTGGCTCAGAAGAGCTCATAGTCTCCAAGGTGCTGTGAAGTCCATTGCCAGCAATGGGTGGGTCAGGCTTGGATGCAGCAGGTCAGGTACCTAAACCCAGGGGCAGAGTTCAAAACCAACTGTCTCCACTTCCACATTAAAGACGCTGCTGGCAATGGAAAGACAAGACTCAGCGACCCACGGGATTACTGCTGGAGCCGGGCATGTGACACCAGGCAGGCAAAGTTCCCAGCATCATGCCGGAGTTCCCCATCCCGCTGACAGATCGGCAGCATGTGACCGTGTCTCAGGCGGCACTCGCAGCCAGGCCGACTTCAGGCTTAGTGTTTCCAAATGAGCCCCCCACAGCCTCATCTCGTTGCACTCGTCCCCGCCCCCACCAGAGCCTCCATCACAGTTTGTGGCTCTCCTGGCTCTCCAACCACTCTCTCCTCAGCTCAGTGATCTCTCTGCCGTACCAGTCGTGGAGCTTAGAGAAACACACCGTGCCTGGGCACACCGGGCTGTCCGCCACCAGGGCCCCGGGGCCACAGGTATTGCCTGACGATGCACGTCTGCGAGGTGGCAGAGGAGGCGGCTTCACGCTTCCCTCATGGCTGCCCCCCGCAGACGTCCTCACGCTCCCCGAGTCAGCAAGGCCCCCGGGGACATCCCCAGCTGGCAGGCTGTCCATGCACGGAACGTTATTCCACACCGCACAGCCATTCTCTTTCAGGGGGGCGCAAGGCGGCACCATGGGTCTCTCCCGGGGAGGTGGCAGCTCCAGAGCTGGAGACATGGTGTCCAAGCAGAGAGCTGACTTGGTTTTCCGGTAAATCGGTGACCTCCTTTGGATGCTTCGGCTGCCAGCCAGGCCCGACTGCATCTCCTCCAGCTGCTTCTCCAGCTCCTTCACCACCAGCCGCAAGTAGTCGAAGCTGGCGCGCGATAGGGACTTGACCCAGGACTCCATGGCAGCCTGGCTCTCGGCCGCCAGGACGTAGGTTCGGGACTTGGCGCAGTCAAACTTGATGGCGAAGGTGAAGTCTTCGGCGGCCTCGCAGAGCTCCACGGTGCAGCCCTCCAAGATGATCACGCCCACCGGCTCCCGGCTCTCCCGCTCCTCGAAGTAGAAGAGCATGTTGCCTTTAAGCACAAACCAGCGGCGGTGGTAGGCCGTGTTCCGCTCGCCTTTCTTGAAGAGGAAGCCAGTGTTGTCGGCGGGGGAGTCGCAGGTGGCGTAGAATGCCAGGCTACGCTCGTTCAGCTTCATGGCGCCAAGGCCTAGAGGGGGAAAAGAGATTCATATGGGATCGGGGTAAGGATCTGCCGGGTTCTCTGAGCTACGAGTAAAGACCAGGGAGCCCAGGCAGTCCCATCCCAACAGCTAGAGTGAGGTACTGACTGGAAACGGACAGCAGGTAGCAAACCCCTAACAGCGGGGCACCGGGGCAATCTGCTTAAATTGGCTGCTTCGGGAGCCCAGGGAGAGAATGCCTCTGGGAAGAGATGGAGTCATGGAGGCTTTAACTTACCAGAAAGGAAAGCGATTTTCTATGCTTGAGGGAGAGACCCCGCTCACTGCAACGGGCTTCTCCTTTCTTTGTCAACTCCCCGGCTTGCCATCCAGGTCACCTGGCCCTATTTCTACTCCTGGCCGTTTGTCTTTCCAGGGAGAGCCCATTGGATCAGTTTCACTTTGTTTACTGTCAGTTTCCTTTCTGGTTCTTGGGCCCTTTGGGGGAGCAAAGAGGGGGAGGGGAACCACTGTTTAAAACATACACCTCTACTTCGATAGAACGCTGTCCTCGGGAGCCAAAAAAATCTTACCGGGTTATAGGTGAAACCGCATTGTATCAAACTTGCTTTGATCCACCGGAGTGCGCAGCCCCGCCCCTCTGGAGCACTGCTTTACCGCGTTCTATCCGAATTCGTGTTATATCGGGATAGAGATGTACTTCCAATTTAAAAGAGAGTCCCATTGATCTCTGCTTTTTGTTCAAAGCTGACTTTTACAAAACCAACAATTTTCTGGGTGAAGCTGATGCCCTTTTCCCTCTCCCCTCATTGGGATCATGCCCAATCTAATGCTATTTATCAGGCATGGCTGAAGAGCCAGTCCTAGAGTACACTTCCCCCTCCCCCCCATAAATGCACTTGAACAATGCAGTGTGCAGCTGGCCCGGCACTGCTAATTGGGTTCCTAGCACCAGTCTATTGCTGCCCTGATTAGCAGGGACCAGGAGTACTCAGGGTGCTGCAAACACTGCCGGCACTGGTTACTCCCCGTCACCCATAGTCCGTTGCTTCAAGTCCTATCGGTGCTAATCAGAGCATCCTCGATGCTGCTGTTTTGCAAGCTGGGTGAAGTTAGTCCCTAGCAGCTTATCTAGCCACCCAGCTGCCCGCGCACATTCGCAGCTGCCACGGACGTTGGCCTTGCTAGCGCTGCTTGTTTAGCTGCCCTGGCTCCTCCTCTGTGGGGGAAGAACTGGGAGTCAGACGACCCAGGTTCTTTTCCCACCTCTATCACTAACGGAATGTGCGACTCGTGCTGTTCTGTACCCGTGTCCCCATCTGACTGGGTCACCTACCCTGCTTTGAGAGCTAGAGCAGTGCAAGGACCAGCCATGAGTCAGGCAGCGCCATGCTGAGCATGGGGGTGGTTGCATTGATTTCAGTGGGAACATGCCCATGCTTTAATGGTTATCGTAAACTTAAGCGCTTCACTGCAGCCAGAGCAATGCAAAGATGAAGGGTTGCCAGAGCTGCCAAGATGCCAGTGGCCCCCGATGGATGGCTAAACTGGAACTCCAAACAGCCCCCACCATGGGGTGGGCGACAAAGACCTGCCACTCGCCTCTGGGACAGCCCTTTCCCAGTGGTTTCCTTTCTGTTTACAGTGACTTGGTTCTGATCGAGGAAGTAAGTGGTCTTACAACCTTTGTTACTAACAACAGCTGTTGCTGGCGACCGAGCCACCAATAAGAGAGATTTTCACTCTGTCAGGCTGCTGTCATTGTCCTCGGCAGCAGGCGTGTCACTTGCTGTGAGGAAAGGGCAGCATTTGTCCCCCAGATCTTGGTTTGCCCCCTGCCTTTTAATAGGTCCATATGCTCCACGCTCCCTTCCACTTCCCTCCACACCCAGCGTTTGCAGGGTAAAATAAAATCATGAATAATGTTGCGTATGCGGACATAAAACTTTCCCCTTCCCCCCCACAATTTTTCTGAAATGCAGCCTCTGTTCAGCGCCACAGCAGCCACAGCCTATGGGATCTATAAATATAACACCGCTGCTAGCTTTTGCTTCCTTAACACTAGTGACAGCATCTCCAGTGCAAGGCACTCAAAGCCTTTGAGGCTGATAACTATCAGTAACCGTTTTACAGCTGGGGAAACCAGCACACAAAGATGAAGGCCCAAGTTTTCCAAAGCGGCCCAGGAATTTTGGGTGCCCAGGTGGGAGCAGCTGGAGGTTGGCTTCTCCAAGGGCCTGAGCAACTGCGGCTACGGTTAAAAAGCAACGGGCGCTACTGGTGCTCAGCAGACGGAAGAAGCAGAGTGTAGCGTGTCAAATGTGGCACCCAAACTTGACACCCAGAGGCTGAGTGACTAGCCCCAAGGAAACACAGTGAGGCGGTTTCAGAACTGGGACTAGAATCCAGGAGTCCCGAGTCCCAGGCCTTTGCTCTGACCACTAGACAACACTCCTCCCTGAAAGACCATTGCTGTTTAACTCTAGTCCTAATCTAGTAATTTTTTTAAACATACGACCACAACAAAACCCTTGGACATGGACAAGTCATATAACAAGGTTCAAGATTAATTGAGCTTTTCCCTTTACCAGAAGGTTATTTTTATAATCACACTGGAGCCTCATCCCGCCTAGAAGCCATGTAAGAAATAACAGGGAATGGTGCAAGCTTCACAACCTCCGCCATTTCATTCATGAAGTGACTTTTTTTTTTGTTTAACTTATTAAAAAAGTGACTGTTTGATTCCGCAGCTAGCAGGAGGCCGGCCCACCTAGCATGGCTTAAGGGATGAAAATGAAATTCGAGTCTTTAACACAGCAGAAGACCATTCGCTCAGTGTGGGGGGGTTTAGCTGTATGAGTTTTTTTTTTTTTTTAAGTGACACTGAGAGCAGCACCCACTGCACCTTGCAGGGGGTCTTTCAGCAGGCGTGTTTCCTGCATGTCAGCCAGGGTCCCTGCTTTCTGTGGACTCGTGGGGGAATTGGGCTGTTCCCCCCCAGAGCCTGCTAGGCAGGGGGCGAGTTAGCTAGCACCAGCCCCCCGGAAAGTGGGTTAGCTCTCTAGGGGGTGCTGGAGTCAGACACTGGAGTGGGGAAGGGGCTGCGCTCCAGGCCAGCCAGGGGGGTCGTGTCTCCTGCTGGGCCCCCGCCTGGTCAGCGCAGGAAGGCAGCCAGCGGGGATGCTGGGCAGGAGAACGACCCTGGGGCTCAAGCCCACCCCGCGGAGCCCAGCCCAGCAGGGCTGCGCCAGGCAGCTTCTCGGAGCGGGCCCATCCCCGTGGCCTCCAGCCCCGCTCTAGCTCGGCCCCAGGGACGGAGACCGGCCTGTCCCCTGCCGCCTCCAGCCTCGCCGGGCTCTGCCCGCGCCCCAGCCCCGGCTCCCAGCTCGGGCCCCCCGGTCTTACTTCTGCGCGCCGCTGGCTGCGCTCCGCTCCTTTGTTCCCTCCGCGCCGCTCCTGCCTTCCCCGGCTGGGGCTGGCTCCTCCTCTGCGGGCTGTGGCTCCCGGCCACCGGCCGCTCTTAAAGAGCCAGCCCGGCCCTCGCACCCGCCTCCCGAGCCAGCCCGGGGGGTGCAGAGCGCGGATGGGTGTGTCTACACGGCCTCGGAAACCTGGACTCACCCCGCTGGGAGCCCAACCCCCTACCGGCCACACGCAAAGGTGCCTGATCCCGGTCTGCAAGTCCCGGGCACCCTGAGTCCTGCGAAGACTGGGGGCCAAGCCCCGTCGTTGTGCAGTGTGGACGCAGCTCAAGCCCCAAAGCCCAGTCAGAAGGTCTGTGCAGCGGGGGAAGGGCCCCTTAGCAGGCGGGGAGACCTGGGGCCAGCCCTAAGCCCAGGTTGACCATGCAGTAGGGACATACCCTAAGGCAGAGGTTCTCAGCCAGGGGTATGTGGGTACGCTGAGGTGTTCCAGGGGGCACTCATAGCCTCTAAATCAGTGGGTCTCAACCTGCCAGTCGCGAACCCCATGGGGGTTGCAGGATGGGTTTAGGGGGATTGCAAGTGCAGGGCCGGCGTTAGGGGTGGCAAACTGGGCAATTGCCTGGGGGCTCGTTAAGCTAAGTTCGGTGGCTGGGGTTTAGACAAGGCTCACAAGTGAAACACAGGCTCCAGTATCCCACTGAAAGGTAAGTACAAGATAGTCCAGTCCATTTATTTTATGATGCTATGGTAGAAATGAGAACGACAGCGGTTTTTCAGTAAGAGGGCGCTGTGCCACTTGTATTTTGATGTCTGGTTTTGTAAGCAAATCGTTTTTAAGTGAGGTGTATCTTGGGGGTAGGCAAGACAAATCAGCCTCCTGAACGGGGGACAGTCGTCTGGAAAGGTTGAGAGCCACTGGGCTAAGGGATTAGAGACGATCCGGACGGCCATGTGATACAGGTCAGAACATTAATGCTTCTGGGAGAAACTGCTATTGCAGGGTATTATTATTAGTCATATTACTGGAGTGCCAGCCACGGACCCTGTTGTGCCGGGGACTGTACAAACACGGAACAGAGTCCCTGCCCCAAAGAGCTTCCAATCCAAGTGTAATACAAGAGACGACAGATGGCTATGGACTGGCCAGGACGAGGAAACAGCAAGACAATATTCAGTGAGTTCCACTCTTGGGCCTTAACTTCAAGGTGCTGAGCCCAAAGATAACTAGGGCTCTGGATAAAGCCGAGGGGTGACAGCTCCACTCCTGGGGCTCCGTGAAAAGCTTTACAACAAGGCTAATTGCTCTATTTGAGGTGCCCTCCTTTCGCCTGCCTTCTCCGACGCAGATACCGAGCAACGTGTGTATCAAAACATACCTGTCAAAACAAGCCGTTCCACTGCACAGACTTCTCCCCCTGGGAAAAGGATGAAAAGACAAAGAACATACGACAGGTGCTAGGCCCAGATACTATGGTCAGCCTGGTGTACGGGCCTGTATAGAATAGAATATTGGTCAGCATGGTAGCCAGTGGTATCAGCGTACTAGCAGCTGCACTTACAGGCCCAGCTGCGATTGGTGCCCCATTGTCTTAGCTCTGTGTAAGAGACAGTCCCCACCCCAAAAAGTTAGCAGTCTAGAAAGACTAGATTTATTATCCCTATTTTACACAATGACTTGCCCAAGGTCACGCAGGGAGTCCATGACAAAACTGGGACTAGAACCCAGATCTCCCCATGTCCCTGTGCAGAGTTTCACAAATACATCGCCGGTCACTGACAGGCCTGAGTACAGGAGATGAATTTGGGAATTATTATTGTTAAATGTTTATATTGCAGCAGCTAGCACAGAGGCTTCAAATCTGATCATGGTAGGTGCTGTATAAACGCACATAAAGACCTGGCCCTTGCCCCAAAGAGTCTCCAGTCTAACAAGAGTTGGTCCATTGAAGACAGTGGGAATAGTTGGTGGTTTGAAGCTAAGCACATGTTTCAGTGTTTGCAAGCTCAGGGCCTGGCTCTACCAGTGCACTCCGCAGATTGGGTGTATCTCCTGGTCCATGCTTTCAAGAGGACACAGCCAGTGCCCACCCTTTGAATGTACTGGTGCCATCAGTATTTAATTGTGGCTTGATTCCTTATATGGGGCATTCATTGAGTGATGTTATACATTGCACAATAGCCTGACAAATCTAGTGACTGCATTATCCTTCTTAGGACAGCATCACTTACAGTATGTAGACATTATTGCTTCTTTCACAAGACCAGAATCCTTTTGTGGGCCCAACACCAGGACATAATTTGCAATCAAACAATTAATAACATGAAAATTAAGCCTTCCTCCTCGCCCACATAAAAAGGAAATGCACAAACCACTATGATGATGTATGCTATAATACACATGACTGAAGTCAAGAGGTGGCCACTGAGCCAAGGGTGAATTTGGTCCAGGATAGTATTAAAGTTATGCAAGTGTATAGGAATCAAAGGTCCCCTGTAGACAAGTGCATGTAACCTTGTGTGTAGGTTTTTCTTTGTAGAAGGACAGTGTTTGCTCAGGAGAGTTGGTTGACCCAGTTTTCTGTCAAAAACTGCAATTTTGTCAAAATCTAAATCTTTGGCAGGAACGTGTCGCTTTGGCTGAAAATTTTGATGGGAGGAAAATCGAAGCGAATCGTGAAAGAACGTCAGAATGGCCATTCTAGGTCAGACCACTGGTCCCTCAAGTCTAGTATCCTCTTTGCTGCCAGTAGTCAGTGCCAGATGCTTCAGAGGGAATGAACCGAACAGGGCAATTATCGAGTGATCCATCCCCGGTCATCCAGTCCCAGCTTCTGGACTTTTGGATTTTGTTTCAATAATGGCAAAACATTTTGATAAGGTAAAAATGTTTCATCTTGATTAATTTTGGTTTGACTTTCATATTAAAATATGTGTTTTAATATGCAATATATTCATGTTTTGATGGTCTTGAATGGGAATTTTTTGGAATTTTCATTCTGTGGGAAATGTTGGCTTTTTACGCTAATTAATTTTGGCTTGTCGTTCTAATTTGGAATGAAAACAGAGATCACATTTTCCAGTTCTGCACAGAGAGGCCTCGGCTAGTAGAGAGCCACTGGAGGATGCTTTCAAAATCCCTTTCATGGGAGTTCAATTGCTCACCAGATTAGCCCTGCAACGCAAACTGATTGTACCCGCCTTGTAGACCTGCAAACAGGCACCTTCAATGCATTGACTGCTAAGGGCCGAGTGTAAAGTTGCTAAAGCGTGTGTGCAGACTCAGGCACGTGTGTTGCATGCCAAGTCTAAGCCACTCCAAAAATTATTGTTGCTGCTTATTTCTTACGCACTAATGCCAGGCTAGGCACGGTACGAGCTGCAACGATCAAGGCAGTCCCTGCTCCGCAGAATTTGCAGAATAGAAGAGAGCCATGGAGAGGGGAAAATGAGGTGCTGCGAGCCCCCAAGGAAAGAGTTACCGGGCGGGTGGGTGGGGGGAAGCAGTTGAAGTCAACCACAGGGTTTAAAAGGAGGTGGATCAGGCCCCCGTCCAGCTGACTGCATGAGCACATGAGGTGGGTAGCCTCCATCTCACTTGGCAAAGGGCTGCTTGTGGCCAGAGAATGCAGCCCCCTACTCCACATGCTGTCAGAAGGGGAGTAGTGCAGTGTTTGGCCTAATCCCTAAGGGCCTGATCCTGCAAAGAGCTGAGGGGAACAAGGGGGCTCTGCCCAGTGGCCCACAGGATGCGGCATTGGGCCCAGAGGCCTGAGCTAAACACACAGTTGAACTAAAGGTGTAAACGTATTGGCGCTGTTTGAAACCAGCGTATTGGCGCTGTTTGAAACCAGTTTAAGCATCTCTGCTCAGGGCTGTGTGCTAAATCAGGTCTGGGCCAACATGTGTGTATGTAGATGAGGCCTTAGCCGGAATCCAGTGTTGCTTAATTGCCTTGGTTAGCGTTGAGAGCCACACCCACAGCAGAGCCAGGCACTATAAACCTTCCTTCCCCAGGACAGGGTGGCATGAGCCATCTAAACATGCGCAGTTCATTAGTGTAGGCAGCTGTGTGGGTTGGAAACTGAACTGTGCCCTGTTGTCACTGCGGCCAGGGCAGTCTCAATGGAACAGGGAAAAACCTGACACCAAGGTAGGTAAACAATCCGGCAGATCCCTCTGTGAAGTAATTAAAGGCAGCCAGCTGCTGTCCTGCTGGCTAGTTAGTTAAGAGGGTCTCTTCTTTAATCTGGATTTACCTATTATTCTTATTCTGATGGCTTCCCATCACCCTCCTCCAGCTGGAGCTGTGTAGGGAAGGAAATTTCACTCAGCACTTGTTTGTTACAGCACCCCATTTGTCCTGCTTCCTCGGCCCCCTGGAAGGTTGTGACAATCCCTGAGTTACATCTGGCCTGAATGGGGCTCCTCTGATCTGATTCACACCTCAGGCGTGACTCCAGTGGAACCAGTAGTTAACCTAGGGTAAAACTGGCATGACGGAGAACAGAACCAGGGGAATCTCTAACGCTGCACATAGAACTTCTGTGGGTGCCCGTGCGCATCGGGGCCTTTCTGTGTTTGCTGAGCTAACCCCCCACTTACCATGTCTGCATCCATTTCTTACAGGAAACACAAGACTGCTCAAGAAGCTAAGGGAAAACCTCACCAGTACAGCAATCTCTGAGTGAGACGCATTCATTCTTTGGGACCAAACTGTCCACCCGCACGCTCTTTCCAAACCAGGACTCTTATTAGTATTGCAAGTAGTTCAGACCCCAAATTTTGACTTGTGGGCTCCCTATTCCAGTGGACAGTCAACACTGCACAGATGAGTGAGAACCCCACCTGATGAAATAGTCTCTAGTCCACGGGGGAAATCTAGGAGCCGGGGGACCAAGAGTTCGAGGCTCACCTCTTCTGCCCACTGCTGTTTATAGTTCTGAGCCCTTCACGGCCCTTATTCTGGAGCAAGGCCTCTGACCTGGCCCTTAGGAAGCAGGCAAATATAATTCCTCCCTCATATTACAGAGAAGTTAACTGCACTGTCACTGGGAATAGAAACCAGGCTTTTAATATGCCTGACTGAGGTCTCATTCAGGCGGAATGTGCCAAATCTATATGGTTGGCGAGCCTGGCTGTAACCACTAGGTAACACTGCCTTCCGAGACAGCAGTAGAGTCCAGAAGTCCTGATCCCTAATATTCTACTGCTGTCTTGCAAATAGTCATGCAACCCACTGGCAAAGAATGTGCCACAGGATCTTCTAGTGGCTGGCCCGTATAGAGAGCTAACAATCACATGGTGGAGCTCTGTTCTGTGGAGCTAAAGGACCAGTGGCCTAGCTCCTCAATGGGAGTTAGGTGCCTATTGAAATTAATGAGCATTAGGTGCCTAAATACCTTTGGATCTGGGCCAAAGTTCAAACCCTTCTTATGACCCAGGGGAGAATGCACTTGCTGGACTTCATTGTTGTTTTTCCCCCGCAGTTTTATTTTTGTAATGGTGTTTGAATCATACCACTTGGAATAATACAACAGGGGAGAATTTCCTAAACACCAGGTTTCTAGCTAGAAACCATTATCTGTCAATGGTGGCGTGAGGGGGCCACAAAATCCAGGGGTTCCACATTTCAGCCATTTGGCCCGCAGTGACGGTACCACAACTGCTACTGCTCTCTGGCATGATCTCCAAACCCCCCATAGCCTCAGTGGGCGTTAGGAATGTGGACAGAATGCAAGACAAGGCCCTCTTCAGTAGTATATTGTGAAAACCCTTCTGCTGTGTGTACTGGGATTTTTTAATGTGCGGAGACTGAGTGTGAATTTGTTACCCAGCCTGGTGACAGACAGGTAAACAAAGGGCTAGAATTTCAAAGCTGATATAAAACTTCTGTCAAACGCTGATATACAGTAACTCCTTGCTTAGGGGTGGTATTACATACAGGTGACATCTTGCATCTGAAGAAGTGAGGTTCTTACCCATGAAAGCTTATGCTCCCAATACTTCTGTTAGTCTTAAAAGTGCCACAGGACCCTCTGTTGCTCCTTGCTTAACGTTGTAGTTATGGTCCTGAAAAATGCAACTTTAATTGAAACGATGTTGAGCGAATCCACTTTCCCGATAAGAATGAATGTAAATATGGAGGGGTAGGTTCCAGGGAAATTTTTTTCACCAGACAAAAAACTATATATTATGTGTACACACACACACACAGTATATGTTTTAAACAAACAATTTAATACTGTTCACAGCTATGATGATTGTGAAGCTTGGTTGAGGTGGTGAAGTCAGAGGGTGGAAGAGGGTGGGATATTTCCCAGGGAATGCCTTGCTGCTAAATCAGTGGTTCTCAAACTTTTGTACGGGTGACCCCTTTCACATAGCAAGCCTCTGAGTGCAACCCCCCCTTATAAATTAAAAATACTTTTTAATATATTTAACACCATTCTAAATGCTGGAGGAAAAGCAGGGTGTGGGATGGAGGCTGACAGCTTGTGACCCCCCATGTAATAACCTCATGACCCCCTGAGGGGTCCCAACCCCCAATTTGAGAACCCCGGTGCTAAATGATGAACTAGCACTCGGCTGAGCCCTCGAGGGTTAACACATTGTTGTTAATGTAGCCTCTCACTCTACAAGGCAGCCGGAATGGAGGGGAGGGGAGACAGCATAGCAGACAGAGACAGACACACACCTTGTGTGTGGGAGAGAGAGAGAGAAATGCACACTGCCCCGTCCGTGCCCCACCCTGCTCTATATGGCGAAGAAGGGGTAAACAGGGGCAGGAACAGGGGGGAGGGGACACCCTGACATTAGCCCCCTTCTCCCCCCCCCCCCCCCCCCCCCCCCGCACAGCAACAGGACGCTTGGGGAGCAGCTCCAAGGCAGAGGGCAGGAGCAGCACATGGCAGTGGGGGGAGGGACAGCTTCAATTGCTAGCCTGCTGGGCAGCTGCTGCACAGGGAACTTAGGGGAGCGGGGAGCTGATAGGGGGGCGGCCGGTCCACCCTGGTTCCAAGCCCCCACCAGCTAGCTGCAACGGGCTGCTCTTCCTGCAAGCAGTGGACAAAGCAGGCGGCTGCCAAAAGACGTTAGAAGGGAGCATTGCGCAACTTTAAACGAGCATGTTCCCTAATTGATCAGCAACGAAGCAATGACAGGTTTCAGAGTAGCAGCCGTGTTAGTCTGTATCCGCAAAAAGAACAGGAGTACTTGTGGCACCTTAGAGACTAACAAATTTATTAGAGCATAAGCTTTCGTGGACTACAGCCCACTTCTTCGGATGCATATATAACAAAGCAATATTAACAGGGACGGCTTTAAGTGAGGAGTTACTGTACATTTATTAGAAAACAAATTCTCCTTTATTTTCCAGCACAATACTAAAAATGTCCACTAGATGGTATGAGAAACTCACTTTTAGGTTTGTGGCAGCATTCCTTTCTTACATGCAGGAATTTTAGGTAATTCCTCCATTCTGGCCTGTGCCATCTCCCCTGCTGTTCTAGTCTGGCGTTCCCATTTTGGCACCAGATGCTCTTTAAATTAATCTTCGGAGCCAAGGATTTCAACGTGCTTTACCCATGGTGATTAGGTTCCACAGTACCCTTTGTGCGGCCAGTGAGTGTGAATCTCTCCATTTTCCAGATGGGGAAACTGAGGCACAGAGCACTGACGTGACTTGCCTGAGATCACACAGCAAGTCAGCGGCAGGTCCAGAAGACAAGCCCAGACTCCCAGAACCCTGCAGTAACCATGACACTCACCCCCCTAAAACTAAATAAGATATTACCAAACTTACACAGTGCTCTCCTGGTTCAAAGCAGTTTGCAACCGCTACCCTTCCCCCACTCTGCCTCCTTGCCCTGTGTCTCCCACAGCCATCTGTGCCTTTTTGCATACTGCCCCGTGTGCTTGCCACGCCCTCCCTATTTCAGTCCAGCAAACCCCACTCTCCTTGTATCCCAGTGGCTCCTGCAGACTCGCTGCAGTCTAGACATCCCACAAGAAGTGATTCAATAATACTAAGGATGATTTATATAGAATGCCAGCCATTTGCTCTTCGGTGCATCCTGGCTACTCTGAGATACCAGGTTCTTTGGGGCAGAGACTGTCTTTGTTCTGGGTGATGTAAAGGGCTGAGTGTACTGCATTAATAACTAATTAATCATTAAACAGCATGCATCAGTAGCTCTCCAAATCTTTTAAGCCAGATAGCCATGAGTTCACTGAGATGCCTTATAATTTCTTTAGGAACCAGTCTCCCTCGTTACAAGAGCAGCACTGAAGTCTTTAGAAAACTTTCAGAGAATGAGGCAACAATCGGACGGGACGCCCTGGCACCTGGGCTGGGAGTGCATTGCCCTTTATCCTTAGACAAATCCTAGATGGAGGCATTTTACAGAGGTTTTCCTGGTGCACTCCGGAGCAGCATGGACCTGGCCCAGCCGCAGGGCCAGTCCCAGTGATGTTTAACATTCCTTACAGGAAATCACTTCCCAAGAGCACCAGAGGAAACAAAAAGAATCTTAGCTAAAAATAAACATCGGCTTAACCCGCTAACGGAATGGTTGTGCTGCCTGTGTGGAGTGATCGGGCACATATGGGACACGTTGTGACTCCAACTCCAACTGACATGACGCAATAACAATAGTGAGAGGATACCATATATGGCCTGCTCCGCGGGGCTAGAACATGAACTCAGAGACCGTCAGACACTTCTGCTACCTGCAGTCGGCCTGATCCTGTATCTGGCTGCAGACCCAACAGTCCCAGCGACGGCAATGGGAGCTTTGCTCTATATTTAGTGCTGAGTTGGTGTGGATAACGAGTTCCCCTGCAACAGGAAAAAGGCAATTAAAAGAACTCTTAGTCTGTGTTTTATAGAGATGGTATGTCTGGAGGTAAAGATCTGTTATATACTCAGGTTTTAGGGGTGGTATTATATACAGGTGACAGTGGAGGGATTTGGTGCAGTATTGTCTTATGGTTGCACTGGGGTCCTACCGTGCTAAGAACTGTACATCTCCCCAGTAAGAGACAGGCCCTGCCTGCTGAGCTTGTATCTAACTAGACACAACCAACAAAGAAAGGATTGTCATCTCTTTTTTTACAGCTGGGGAGTTGAAGCACAATGAGATTAAGAGATTTGCCTAAGGTCATCCAGGAAGTCTGTGGCAGAGACAGGAATCGAACCCAGGATCCCAGCATTACACCTTCAGCTTCCCAAGACATAGGAGTGTTATCAGCTGTACATAGGAAGGTACTCAGCTATTTAGTGTGGAATTACAATACACCAGCAGACAGGCAGAGGCTGGTGGTCAGCAGGGTTAGCTGTGGTTGCCTGTAGGGTTAGGTACTGTGGTAGGTGAGCAGGTGTTTTCTACCCAGGCACGTTTTAAAGGAAGCTTCAAAGTCTTTTGTGCGTCAGGTTGTCTATGGTCAGTGAGGGCACCAGCCACTGCATATGCATTTCTGCTCAAGAAGAAGGGAAAACCATTCGTTCCCCCAACGTTTCTGATTCTTCACAGCCTAGGTAGGAGTGTAAAACACCAAAGAAAGGGCCCTATTCTGGATTTTTTGCACACACAGGCCTTGCAGCAAAGCCAGTGGGAGAAGTGACTGCACAGACCAACCAAGTTTCACTCTACAGGCAAATCAGCATCATCCTGCCATTTTGGATGGCTCAGTAGATTGTGGGTCTGAGGGCCAGTCATGCAGCCCTTAATTCTCTGGGACAGTACAATCATCCCATTGACCAGTCTCAAACTGGAGTTACACCCAATGCTTCTTCTCTTTGCTGCCAAGACAGCAAAGACTGCTGCTGGTGGAGTCCATCCCTCCTCGCTAGGACTGGCTTGATCATAGAGAAAGGCATTGTGACGGCGCTTTTTATCCTGATCCCCTTTTCAAACACAGCTAAGGGAAAATCAAGGCACCGCTCTCTACTATGATCAATATTCTTTGGGCTTGGCTAAAGCCCCTCAGCTTGCCTCTTGCAGAGGGATTACGTCATTTAACAACGATGGAAGGATAAAAACAAGAAGAAAAGATCTCCGAGAATTCCCAAGTGCATAAATAGCTTTCCTGGAAGCATGACAGACTCCCTTGTGCTAGAACACCAGCCGCAGGATGGGACTGGCTTTTAAGGAACAAAGACCCATTTTCTGAAAACATCCCTGGTAATAAAAAAAGTGGGTGGGTGGAAGAGTACAGAAAATCTATAATATACCAATACTCTGCACTTAAACAGCACCTTCCAGCCAAGGTCTCAGAGTGAACCCTCCTCCCAAGCCTTTCTATCCTGGGGAGTGTGTAAATGGCACTTTTACACCGAATTCCAGTTGGAAAATGCAAAGCCTGCGAGCTCATGTCTTTTTCTTTGGCTCTTCTTTAACTTAAAAGCAGCTGACTTTTAAGCTGGGTGGAGGGGTAGCTCAATACTCTGAGCATCGGCCTACTAAACCCAGCATTGTGAGTTCAATCCTTCAGTGGGCCATTTAAGGAACTGGGGTAAAAATCTGTCTGGGGATTGGTCCTGCTTTGAGCAGGGGGGTTGGACTAGATGACCTCCTGAGGTCCCTTCCAACCCTGACAAAATAAAATAAATTAATGGAGATATCCTATCTCCTAGACCATTGAGTCCAGTCCCCTGCCTTCACTAGCAGGACCAAGTTTCAGCCGTGTTAGTCTGTATCCGCAAAAAGAACAGGAGTACTTGTGGCACCTTAGAGACTAACCAATTTATTAGAGCATAAGCTTTCGTGGACTACAGCCCACTTCACGAAAGCTTATGCTCTAATAAATTGGTTAGTCTCTAAGGTGCCACAAGTACTCCTGTTCTTTTAGCAGGACCAAGTACCGATTTTTTGCCCCAGATCCCTAAGTGGTAAGTGGCCCCCTCAAGGATTGAGCTCATAACCCCGGGTTTAGCAGGCCAATGCTCAAACCACTGAGCTATCCCTCCCCTCAACTTAAAAGTCAGCCGCTTTTAAGTTAAAGACGAGCCAAAGAAAATGAAGAATGAAATCAAATACAACTTTAAATCACCCCAAAAGCGCCCCCCCATTTAAAATGCTGACACAACCGCCCCTGCAGGGGGCGCCCGCTGCAGAGTAATGGAAGCGCAGAACAGGCTGACCGGACAAGAAGCCTCGTGCCGAAGGGAACTAGAGGCAGCAGGTTAATGTCAGGTTGCAATCCCCCCCCCAGTCGCTGGAAAACCAAACCAATCAAGACGGATTTCTCCTCCCCGCGTGTGGCGGTGGCTTCCTGGCCGCGGCAGAGGCTGGCGACAGGCGCTGGATTACAAGCGCAGGCGGGGGTTATTTCTCCGCCTTTCAAGCCGTAGATAAGCCGGGGGTGGGGGCCCCTTCTTTGCCGTTCAGTCTCCCCTCCCCCATCCGCCCCGGCGGGGCGCAAGGCAGCACTGAGCAGCCGGCTACTTTCGGTATCGTTTGCGGCCGGACTCCGACTCCCTCTCTCCTTATTGGTCCGAAAGTTGCCTTTTAACCGAAGGGCTGGAAACGCGCAGCCCCTTTGCGAGGCGCGCAGGGGGCGGGCGGATCGCCCGGGGAAGAGACCCGCGCAGCAGCGGGACAGCAACTTTTGCGGCGCCCGGGGAGACCGGAGTGCGGCGCACGTGGGCGCCGGGGAACAGGCGCTGGGCGCGGCAGCCCGGAGCACCCGGCTGCCCCCCCCGTGTGCACCCAAGGCCGCTTCAGGCCAGCTAGCCTGCCCCCCCCCGCCGCTCTTTGCCGACCAGCCGGGGAAGGGGGCTGGGACCCGGGACCCAGCAGCGGGGGGGTCCCGCGCTCCAGGCAAGTGCCGCGGAGCGGAGCCGCCGCCGACCCCTCTCCGCGCCCGGGTTTCCTGCCCGAGGCCGGGCAGCGGCACCTGGCCCCGCGGCCAGCACCATGGGCGAGCGCCACACGGACGGCTTCTCCTGCAGGTACGGCCCCCGCCCGCGCCCCCTCGCCGCCTGGCCCGGGGGGACCCCTCTGCCCGGAGCCCGCCTCCCGGGTGCCCCCGGGGGGATGTGGCTTCGGTTCCCTGGCGCTGGCCCGGACCGCAGCCCGGCGGTGGGAAGGGGCCCGATCCCCCCCCGCCCAGACTCGGCAGCACCACCACGTGCGCGCCGAGCGCCGCCGACTCCATCCGCCCGAGGCCGGGACAGGTGCGGGGCTCGCCCGGCCGGGGTCGGGGGGCCGGGGCCCCTCCCGCCGGGCTGCCCTGGAAAGTGAAAGTAGCGGCGGCCGCGGCTCCTATTCCTGCTGCGTAGGGAGGGGCCGCGCGGCGGTGGGGGGCGGCCAGGTCCTCCCGAGCCCCCCGGGAGCTGCGGGGCACAGGGGCTCGGAGCCCCCCAGCCGCTCCCCCGGAGCCCGGGGGGGGGGTTCAGGCCCCTCCAAGCAGGAGCCTAAGCGGGGCGGCCGGAGGCTCCAGCGTCAAGCTGTCCCGGTCCGGGGCGGGGGACCCGGCTCTGTGTCCTGCTCATGGGGCGCCCCCTACGCGTCCGGGCCCCTTTTCCAGCTGCAGGCTGACAAGCCCCGGCCCTGGGACTTGGTGCGGGTGATGGATGGAGAGCGCCCCGGCTCTCCGGCCTGATCTCCCGGGCAGGGTTTCCCTGGGACAGCCCCAGTCTGAGTCCGGTGAGGCAGAGGCCAGGCTGCCCGCTGCATTCACAGCGGGGGCACCGAGAGCCGGGGCTGCCCCCGGGCAGAGCAGCCCGACCGCCGAGGTTGGTGCATCGCCCACGGGCAGAGCCAGCCCTAGGTGCTGGGGATGATCGTTCCTTGGACCGGTCCTGCTGCTGCCCGTGGGAGCCAGGCCGGGCTCCTTTCCCTCCAGCCCGGGCGCTAGGAGCAGCGAAGTTCCCAAGCCTGCGGCCGTTTGCTGAGGGGGTTTGGCTCAGGCAGGGGGGTCGAATAATCACCGCCACCTGACCTGGGATTTACTGTCAGCCAGGAAACCCAGGAGGAGTTGTTGTTACCAGATGGACTGGGGAAGGGAGGTGTTAGGTGGCCTGCTGGGGACTCCAGTTACCTTCTTGCAAAAAATAATTAAACAAGTGGGGGAAGAGAGGAACTGACAACATGCTCGGAGAAGCCTTTTTCTGAGGCACCTCCGGTGGAACTGGAGTTTTACCAGCAGGTTATTTGATTGATTTCACAGGCCCTTTACTCAAAGGGAGGTTTTTGCCCTTGGCTTCATTGAAAGCAGATCAAATCCTAATATTTCCTTGTAAATTACTTCTTTCCCCTTCTCCCCCCCCCCCCCCCAAAAAAAAAAACCCCACCCCATCACTTTTCTTTGTAATTTACACAACTTGGCATTTCTGGCAGTTACAATTTCTTGTTTGTGATGATAAAATCTCAGGAAGGACCCTTTTCTTTTTTTAATTGGAGCCATAGGAGTGGCCACCCTGCTGGCATCCCGAATTGTTCCGTGGAGATTTGTTTATAATGAGAGCTCTGTGGCTTTGCATTGTGTCTAGTCAAGGAAATCAATGGCTTTTACTTTCGAGTCTTGTTTTGTTGAGCTCCTGGTTCTGTTGTGGAAAAACCTCGGCAGGATGACAGGATTGGCACAAATCCTACAGAGTGTGTAGGCATAAGACACAGTCTAAGCTGTTTAAATAGCCTGTTGTGTTAGAAGGATCACGTTATAACACACTAGTGTCGCCACTGCAAACCTATAAAGGGCCAAATCGACTAGATAGACTATACGTTTATAAAGCTGGGTAAGTAGGTCCCGAGAGAAGGGAGCGGTGTGAGAAGGTGTTTGACTAAGTAGGGGGAGTCTGCTTTTTAACCCCTTCTGTTAGGTACTGCTTCAGCGCCAATGTGCTGATACGTAACTTAGACCATAAGTCCATTAGAATGTGGTTTGATCCCAGTGGGTGCATGAGGCTGCCTTGATATTTATATCACTGTTGTATCGGAGTTAAAGGGACCTTGTCTAGACACAGAAGTTGCACTGGTTTAACTTGTCTTGGCTTCGTTAAACCAGTGCAGCTTTTGTGCGTGGGCTGTTCAAGACTGGTTCTGTTGGTTTAGCTTGCACCTATACATTTATCAATGCGAATTAAACCGAGATACGCTCGCTTTAAACTGATAGAAGATTGCGAAAACGCACAAGTTGCACGGGTTTAACTAAATTGATATAAAATCACTCTTTGAGTTAAACACAGCTCTGTGTATGGACAAGGCCTCCAGCAACCCGTTGATCTTTCCGAATGTTGATATTTAAAAATAAAAAACATGCTGATTTGGGGGGGAGGGGAAGGAGAGCAAACCAGCATGCACTCACCAGGCACATGCCTTTGTCGCCCCTCCTCCCGCTCATATGCGCCAGTTTCTTTGCCCACCGTGGCGAGAGGGTACTATAGTTTACCTTTGTTTGTTGCAAGGGATGTTTTCTTTTGTTATCAAGGGCACCTGCTCTCTGAGCTTCAGTCTCGCTGTGTTGCGCACACACACATCATAGTTTTCTATCTTTCCCTTGGTTGTTGGGCTTTTTAATATTTCTGGATCTTTAGAGATCAGTAGAAAAAAATTCCCAGAAGTATTTTCCACATCCCTTGCCTACTTAGTGCATTTATTTCACTGTCTCTCATTATTCGAGGAGTTTGGAGCTCCTGTAATACCTCTAATGGTGTGCTAGGTCATTATTCGTCCGGAGTCTGTTTCTCAGGGACCCTACACTCACTTTAATTTGCCTGAGTGATTGGAACACACGTTTTATTGTCAGGATTGCCGGTAGCAAGCTGTTCAGCCTTCAAGCAGAGGGTGGCTAACGCTTGCAAAGGTCAGTTCATGAGCAGGTCACAGCCTGGTATGGTGGCAATAACCTGTCAATCACTGGGATGCCTGCTGGCTTTTCATGCAGGTGTGAAATAACTGGGTAGTTTTTAAGATGTGCAAGTACTGTCGTGTGTGTGAGATTCCAGTGACCTTTAAAACAATTTTTTTGGGAGAACACTTAAGATTTCTTTATACATTATATTTCACTATTGAAAAGTCAGTCACTCAAGTGAGATCAGAATGTGGCCAGTTATGACCGTATTATGTTGTACAAATATAGTTTGGCTTTGATATCTCTTCCCATGCTGGTGTAAATCCGGAATAACTCCACCAAAGTCAGTGGCATGATGCTAACCTGATTTTCCTCTATTACTTGCAGGGGTGTATGTTTAATTATAAAGAAAAAGCCCCTTGAAGTTCTGTAACATTGCAAAATGTTAACTGTTAACAGTACTTGGCTTGAAATAAAACACTGATCAGAGCTGGAAAATCTAATGGAAATGTAGCAATCAGAGGGATGTCAAGTAGTGTCCCAGTTCCTCTAAGGCTGGGAAAGGGAAGGGGAATAGCAGCCACATGGAAAGTAACCATGGCTGCAGGGGAGTAGAGCATATCTGAGTTCACCCAGAGGTGTGGGGAACAATAGTGCAAGTTCTTGCCAGGCTGCAGGACCAGGGTTAGCCAGGTGATCTGCTGATCCGGTGCATTCCCCAGGTCACTTTCATTGATGGGGGATCGGGGGGAAAGTGGGATTCATTGGTGGGGGATCTGCGGGAAAGAGGGTAAAGCTGCCCTCCCCTGGGGGAAGTGGGATCTTGTAGGCATGGTCTTGTTAGAGAGGATGAGGAGTGAATGAATGGGGCATGGGACTTAAGCATCTTTTCATCCCCAAAGGATTGTCCCTTCAGGTCAAGACTACAGAGTAGCTTCTGCTGCTCCCGCCCATGTTGTTCCCACTCTGCAGATGCAGAGGATTTCAGTTTCCCCAGTTGCAGCGCTACATTTACTTTAATCAAGTTGGTTACTGTGTCAGATTCTAAAGCACGGTTCATGTATGATCGGGCTGGCAGCGTGCTAGACAGAGCAGCCTCAACCCTGCTAGGCAACTGCCTGGCGTACAATGGTTCCTTTAATGCATGTAATCCCGGAGAGAAACAGTGATTTTGTTCGTAGAATTTAGTTCTGGGAACTTTCTGTTTTGTTTGAGAAGTGAGTCGTAAGCAGGGCAAGAGGGTAAGTATATACAGAAGGAATGTTAAATAGTCCTTGAATTTAAAGGGGGGCTGTCAGCTTAAAATTCATGAGTCTGGAAAACTCTCATTTCCTTGTGTGTGTTTTTATGTTCAGCTGATAATGTTAAAACTGAAAGTATTTTTTAAACATCCAATTTACTTTTCAGGGTTTACATCAATTGTGTACATTTCTTTTGGCCCCAAGAATGGAAACAGAGCCATCAGTTTCATTTTCCGCTCGCCTTGCCCTAGCTCAGTTTTTGCTGTGGCTGGGTTGCAAATGCTCCCTGGGGATGTTGCGTTTTGGGGTGTGGGGGTGGTTTGGTTTGTTTTATTTTATTATGCTCTAACACTTTCCACTGTAATGGCAAAAGAAGAGTTTGTTCTTGGGTTTTGTAAAAGGTGAATTTTACAAAATCCTCAGGGTGGGGCCATATTTCATTTTAGTGTCCTTTTAAAATAGCCTCTTTTTGCATGTGTGGGCGTGTGTGTTCGTGTGTGTCTCTTGTGTGATAGATGGTGGGCCTGATTCTTCTACAGCTCTTGCATTTATCATTAGGACCCCTTGCTGGAGCAATGGTTCTCAACCTGTTTACCATTGTGGGTCACGTATGCAGCACTCTGTGTATTATGTGGGCTGTATCCACACAATAGCTATCCTACCTGTACACTTACAAAAAAATAAGGTTTTGTATTTGTTATATGACAGCAATATGATTGAAATCAATAATAGTACCTGTCAATTCAACACTGGCAAAAGTCTGCCAGGAGCTTTTAAATTAGAAAATAACTCAAAACATTAACTGTTAAAATTAATTAATTTACTGTAAAGGTGGCATGGCATGGTTTGTTGCCACCCTCCCTGCTGTCTTGCTGCTGGCGGAGTGCCCGGGGAGTGTGGCTGCAGAGCTTACTCCCAAAGATGGGGAGCTCTGCCTGGTGCAGGGCATGCCCTAGCCAGGGACTGTCCCCCATGCACCCAACTCCCCCTATCCAGGGACTGTGCCCCATAGCCCTCCATCCAGGGACTGCCCCCAGCCACCAGTCCCCCCACCTAGTCTGTCCCCCATGCTCCAGCTGCATCCCCTTCCCTACAGCCCTAGCCCTCTGCGCTCACCCCTTCCTGCGCTGCCCTAGGCCCCTGCATCCCCTTCCCCATGCCTGCTGGACTCCTACCTCGGCTGCACATAGCTCAGCCATGCTGCCCGCTCTGCCCACCTGCTGCTGCAGTCCTAGTGCCAGGGAACCTGCTGCAACTGGGGTCACTGGAGCTGCAAACCTGTGGGGTGGGGGGGTGCTGAGCACCCTGGCCTACTGCCAATGCTGCTCTTGCTGGGAGGGGGAGAAGGGGGTTGATGCTGCGGGACCTGATCCTGCTGGGAGTGCTGATGCTGGGCCTGATCCTGTGCTACCCCATTTTTGCACTCACCCTGCCGGCTCTGGGCCCCAGGCAGGTGCCCCTCCCACCCCGCCCTAGTTATGCCCCTGAGGATGTCACATGGGCTGCAGTTGTGTGCTGATTGGGCAGCGAGTTGAGAACTACTGCACTAGATTGTGTCCTGACGTCGGTACAAAAGGGACTCCGTTTGATCTGTGACTACAGTGTTAGTAAACTGCACAGGGGGAATAGGCCAGATGGTCAATGTTAGCGCCAACCGAGCCGAGTACCTGGCCCAGTGTGACCCCCTCGCCTTGTTCCTACTATAGTCAATGGCAAAACTCCAGTTGGTTTCACTGGGAATCCGCATCAGGCACAGGACCGTGAATGCCAAGTAGATCATGTGGTTGGGCTGATGCTATCGGTAGTTCTGGGGCCAGTTGCTGTTCGGACTCTTGTAAAAGCTTCAGCACTCCTCAACGAGGAGAGAGAGTCTCTATTCTGCTGTAGCTTACTTCCTTTGAGTAAAGCCGAGCTCATGGCTGTTGTCAGAAGCACTCAAATGAGCATGTGGGAAAATGGAAGCTCGTGGTAGATCGCTTCTTTGAAAGGGTGACCTACGCCAGGTGACCTATTGGAGTTGTGCCTCTCTTTGCTGCTTTAGGGTGTAAAAGAAGCCTCTTGCCTGTTTATTTTTCCTTTAGAAATATCAGGTAGGTCAAGTCTTCCCTTTTTGTGTTGGTCTGGTAGGCTGATGCAGAAACTGTCCGTCCTCGTAGAGCAGGGCTGGGAAATCCTCCCCGAAGGGACTTTCTCCCCGGGGTTAGCAAAACCCCGTGAATTTTACAAGTCTGAATAAATATCCCGCTGCCTCTCAACAAACCAGCTTTAATAGCCTTGCTTTGTGTGACGTCACAATCGCCCCGGTTCCCCATTGGTCGCTGAGACTTGAATTTCTAAGGTAATGAAACAAATAGAAAGCAAGTTTGGGTTTTAAATTAAAAAACAATCACCCCCCCCCCCAAACAAGCAGCAACAACTTTTACCATCATAAAAACGTGCCCAAAAAAAGAAGCTGCCCCAAGGTCACATTCCCCCCCCCCCCCCCCCCAGATCACCCTTAGGGCATGTTTCGGGGGCTGTCTGCATGGCAAGTTCTGGGCCAAAGCATTTAATTAACCTCTCCCTACAGTATGAGCAGCCCACTGAGGATGGCTGCCAGTGCTACCTCACTAGGACATGGTCCTTTACAGGGCTGCAGCCCAGCTTGGTGACTCAATTGCAGAGCAGGTTGGACCCATTTACACAGACGAGGCCAACCAGTGCTGATGCAACGCAGATGTGGGACTCCGGTGTGCTAGTGGGATCCTCCGGCAGGGCAGGCGGCATTGCTTGGGGTCAGCGTTTCTGAGACGCTGGGCTCTCGGCGGCTTGTTCCCACTCCGCACAAACAGAGACGCCCCCGCTCTGTTCTGCACACAAGGGCAGCCCAGCCTCTGCTGGGCGCTGAAAGACCCTGATAAACAGGAAGGGGAAACATTTCACGTGCTTGCACCTCCTAGAGACCAGAGTCTCCAAAACGCTGACCCAAAGCAATGTTCATTTGAAACCTTATTGGAGCATGGTTCCTGCCGAGCTGCATGCTAATCTGTTTCAGTCAGGGCATGCCAGAGCCCCGGGCTACTGTTTCCTGGCATGGGCTGACCCCACGTCAGGCCCTGAGGCAGCCACGTCCTGGCATGGGCTAAACCAACAAAGGTGCTAACTGTGAAGGGGATTTTTCTGAGGAGGACTCTTCCTTTTGGAGCTAGGCTGAGACCACTATATTCGTTGCAGGCAGGCCTCCAGTCTCCAGATAGTGATTTTGGATCCTTGACGCAGGTCGTGTTTGACCCCTGATCTGTAGGTGGAAGGTTTTGTATCCTGTTACCAACTCCCCTGGGCAGACCTAGAAGTGTTCCATTACCAGAAGGCATGCAAACTCGCTACTAGTATATTCTCATGGTATACAGACATGTATTCACAGGGCTGCCTAATTAAATCCTATTGGCTGGCCAAATCTGAGACTTTCTGGGTGAAACAGGGCCCGTCCTTCAGCTCCCATGTAATTTAGGAGACATTTGCATCTGCATGCAGTCAGAATTCCCAGCAATATAATATCTTCCGTCCACTTTTGAAATCGAGGAAACTCTGGGAGTGTATTTCCGATTATAGTCCTGACTAGAAAAATACAATGCATTTTGAAATGTATTTTCAATCGCTTGCCATTACTGCTCCCAGCAATCCATTGGCACATATCAAACGCTGGATTTGGGCATGTACCATGGAGCGTGTGCAAGCAACCTCGCTCGTTAACCGGTTCATGGAGGCCAGGGGAAGAGCTGCTAGTTCCTGTGAGCAAAACCTCATAACTTTCTGTCATTTATCAGCGTATTGAAGGCACCTATTTTGAACTGAATTGTTCCATGTATGTATATGGTGGTGTGCATGGGAAGGGGGTCATCCGATACATAGGTGTGTGCAAGGAGCATGTTATGGTGTGTTAAATAAGAGAGTGTTGCAAGAATCCATTGGTTAAACCTGCTTTCTTGGCTACTCTGTTAGTCTGCCAGGGAAACAAGACAAGTCGTCTCCTTCATAGAAGTGTGTGGGGGGGCGCTTGGATTTGTTTTCTGCCCCTGGAGGGCAAGTGCAGTTGCAGAAGGCTGCTTTAACAGCCCTGCTGTCTATCCCCATTTCAGCAGCCATTGAAATTCCATGGGCCGAGCACTCGTGTTGTCTGCGGGAGGAAGCCAGAGCTATGCCCGAGGATGCTGAGTCATTCGCAGGCTGGCAGAGCTGATAGAAGGAGAAACTCAGGGGCCCAAACGGGGGTGAATGGCTGGGACAGTCCCAACGACGCACGTCCCCACTCTGCCTGGTTCTGGCTTTGGAGCTGTTTCTTCCTGTGTTGTTTCATGTCCCATCAATTCCAGTTATTTCCAAACACACTCTGTTATTCTGAGAATATTGGGCAAGGCTTGGATGGCTCTCGACAGATACAATCTCTCCCTGGCCTCGAACATTCGAAAGACGTAATAGGAAGCACAGTGGGTCTGCATAGATATTGGTCCACTTTCTGAACAGGTTAAAGTGTTTATCGTCCTGGGGGACGCTGGATGTAAACAAGAAGTGGCGCATTCTCTGCTTGGACGTGCTCCAAATCTCCTTGCTCTTTCCATCCAAGTTATTAAACTCCTTGGATTTTCTAGAAAAATGTAATCGATCCCTTTTAGAAAGGGCTTCCCAAACGACGTCACTGATTATCAGCCTTAATCACAGGGAGGCTTACCAGAGGAGCACTAAGCCACACGTCCCTGGAACGGCAGGATATTTGGCTAAGTGCAAGCGAAGGACGTTTCCTGTTTGAACAGAATGTACGACTGTGATAAATGCTTCAGGCAAGCAAAAGGTACAGGAATAAGCAGGCTCCACAGAGCCAAGCTGGAGAATGTGGTGGTTAAGGACAAGTTAGCAGGTAGTTACAAATCTAGTGTGGAATGTTTGTGTCTGTAAATTCAAGGTCAAATCCTACAATCTGTACCCAGGAGTAGAGGCTAGGGAATTAGTCCTCTAATCTTCACACATCTGTGGCATTCTGCAGGTGAGTGAGACAGTACTTAAAGGGTAGGTAGGCTCTAGAAAGCCATTAGAAGGACAGCATTGTCAGAGTCACAAGGCATTGTCCTTTGTCTTTGTCTCCAGAGCAAATCTGTTTAGTGTAAGGGTGGCTTTTCTAATTGCCAGCCCTGTAATCTCCGTGTGGGATCTGAGAGTCAAGCTGGGTTCTTTCAGGCTCACACTTACTTGTAATAGAGGTTATCAGAGCCAACATCTGTCCTTAGTTACATCCGTGAAATTCTGCTGTCCTCAGTGAGGTTGCCCATGTGTGGTTGAAGGCAAAATTGGACCCAGCAACTGGAATTGAGGGTCCAATGATGCTGCTCTTTCTCATGCAGAGTAGCACCGTAGTCCATGAGTAGTCTCGTTGGAACCAGTATGAGTGAGAGGCAAAATCTGGGTCTGAGTTAACAAACCATGTGATGCATGTGCCAAAACAAAATCCAGCTCACTCTTCCATTGCTACCTGGGTTGTGCAGGGCCAACAAGAGGTAAAAAACACACACTTTGTCACTAAGGTTGGATTCTATGACTCTGGAGACGCATGGTGGGCCTGATTCTGATCTGCCTTTAGCCATTTTTACAGAGCTGTGACTGTCGATGTCAGTGGAATTATTCTTGTTTGACACGTATGTAGGTGAGAGGAGAGTCAACCCTGGGAGCATGGCGAAGAAGGAGCCTTTCTTCCTCCCCTCCTCCCCCGTCCCTTTTCTGGTGACCCCTGCGGTCTGAGCCAGCCAGCTGATGTCTTTTTATTATTATGGATTCCTTCAGTCATCAGCTCTAAAGAGGGAGCTCTTTGGAGATGAAGGGGTCCTGTGGGTTTAGCGGGAAGCTAATGAAGGTGAGACTGACTGGTTTAGGAGCATGCAGCAGTTCCCTTCAGCGTGTGGCTAACGGATGGCTCGTGGAGGGCTCTCTTTCTGTGGAGTTCACAAAGCTGCAGCCACACAGACGCTGGGAAGAAATGAAACCGTCCCCAACACCACTGTTCCGCGTTACTACGACGAGACCCCTGGTTCATACAGCGTAGCTGGGCCCAGATGGCTGTCATCGGGCTGGTGGGCTAATGCACGGCGGGGGCAACTGAGTTCGACGTAGTGTCGCTTCTAGCAGACCTGTTCGTTCAGGCAATAAGGGCTGGTCTTGGCTCCCAAGGAAGGGAAGCAATCCGGGATCAGGCAGTGCAAGCGGCTGCCAGCTTTGCCTCAACCAGGACTGCATCCTCCGGAGGTGGGAATTGTCTCTGGTCCAGGTAACGGGAGGATTCATAGATTCTAGGACTGGAAGGAACCTCGAGAGTCCAGTCCCCTGCCCGCATGGCAGGACCAAATACTGCCAGACCATCCCTGCTAGACATTTATCTAACCTACTCTGAAATATCTCCAGAGATGGAGATTCCACAACCTCCCTAGGCAATTTATTCCAGTGTTTAACCACCCTGACCGTTACCTAGAGGGAGAGTGGTTGCTGTTGCTGCTTTAGGGGAATGAGGATGCTGGTTGCTGCACGGGCAGGGGAAATGCCGCGATGCTGCTGTTCTGGTTCAAATATCGACACATGTTCAAGCCACCCAGGTTTGGCTTTGCAAAACAATAACTGCAAGCCTTCTTGTTTATGTTGGAGTCAGTTCAAATACCCAAAGCTCTGAAACAATCCCGCCTCTTGTTGAAGCCTCCCTATGTAAAGGCTGCCTGCCTATAAAATCCATAGGGTAAATCCCAGCTGAGACTGCGAGGCGAAAACTCCTTTCTGCATCACTTCCCATCCACTTGTGGCATTCAGGCCTGTGCTTGTGAGAATTAGGTTTGCGAGCATTAAAGTGGTTATTTAAACAAACACGACGCACCAGGAAAACCACAGGGGTTAAGTGTTGGGTGGTTAAGCTCAGTTCTGCGTGTCGAGAATCCTCTGTCAATCCGATTCCTATGGCTGGGTTATGAGCATGCTGTCTAGAATGGGTGCACCAGTGAATCCGTCTCTCGCGGAGATGAGCTGGCAGAGGTGCATCTTTCTAGGTAATATGCTTAGAAGAGCAGAGTTTCAGATAACAGGCATGTCTGTGGGAAGCTTGGCGTTGGCAGCTGTACCTGCAGGAAAACGTGTCTGTCCATGGAGAGTCATGCAGCGTAAGAAACTTGCTCTTGTTTTGGGGGGAAGGGAGGGGGCTGGTGCAAGTGGGTTTAGTTGTGGTGTCAGTGTAATTACTTCCCTTTTACGCTCCCCTGTCAGCCTGCCAAACAGCAAGCCAAGTGTTTGTTCTTTACCTGGACTTCTGCAGAAAGTTACTGATCCTCCCCCCGCCCCCCCCCCGGCTTTATTGGCTCCTCCTCTTGAGAACGAACATCTTAAACTAAAGTGAAACCCTGCCAGGCTGTTACACAGGGGTAAAATGAAACTGTGCATGCGTAGGGCAGTGAAGGGTGGGCAGTGGAAGGGAGGGATGCACAGAAAGGAATTGAAAGCAGCTGTGTGAACAAGGACCCCTGGAATGCTCAACATGCTTGTAAAACACTGACTAATTTAGCTTCGCAGCACTCCATTGGGACTCGTATTTTTTGCCCCATCTTACAGATGGGGAAACTGAGGCACAGTGTGGCTAAGGAACCCACCCAAGGCCACACACAATTATGGCAGAGCCAAGAATCAAACCCAGGAATCCTGATTCCCGATCCCTTTACTAACCTCGAGCTGATGGGTGCCTTGCTCCTGGTGTTTAAAAAACAAAGCTTTCCTTTGAGAGACAAGGTGGGTGAGATAATGCCTTTCATTGCACCAGCTGGTGGTGGAAGAGAAAAGCTTTCGAGCTACACAGAGCTCTTCTTTGGGGCTTGGAAAAGTACTCTGAGTGTCACAGCTAAATGCAAGGTGGAAAAGATGGTTTAGTGCAGGGGTCTCAAACACGCTATTTCCTGCGGGGCTATTTCTCAATTCAGTCCCAACCGTGTGCTTAAACAGTACATAACGTGGGCTCGAATTGACTTGCTGCCTGTAGCAGAAAATCGTGGTCTATTGTTACTTGATGGTGTAGGGCCTGGTTCTGGTCTCTCCCCTTTTTACCTAGGGTGGCCACTGCTGCATCCCTGGAATACTGGACGTTCCTGTGCTTCCGGGAACGAATGGCACGGGACCTCCCCTCCCAGCGTGACCTTGCAGAGGGGTGTACTCTCATAATGGGGCCATCCATTCTTGATACGGGACAAAACCATGTCCTGTTTTGTCTCGGTACCGGACAGGGGACAAAGCCATAGTTCGAGGACACTCTAGTATAAAACTGGACAAACAGCCTGCTTGGCATTACTCATCTTAGGGAGAGTAAGAGCAGATTCAAGTCCTTTTTAAAATTGATTCCCACTGCTTGTGTGCAGCGAAGTACTTGGGGAAATCCCACCCTGAATTAATGAGAGTTTGTCTGAATAAGGACTGGAAAGACCCCAGCTCTCTCACGGGTGTAAACGTGGAGTTATTGGACTGATATCAGTGCGGTTCAGTCAGCATAGAACTATTGTGAGTGAGATCAGAACTGGGTCCTGAATGAGGACTTCAGGATTTGGCCCTGTGTACATGTTGTACAGCCTCACTGAAATGCAGCCACTTCTGGGGTGGGAGGCAGCACATCACACAGCAGTCACAAGAGGGGAAGTGTCATAGGATCTGTAATGTGTAGAGAGTGGGTGGAACCTTGGCTTTTATGACGTGTCATCCCAGAGCACCCCCTCGCCAGTGACCTGCATGGTACTTGATGATTTGAACCTGTTCTTCCAGGGACTCCAATGCTCTGTCATACAGCTGCTCCAGCGCAAACCCTTGTGACTTGCACTGGTGCAAACTGTAGTGCACGGGGGCCAGGTGTGGCTGCACTGGGGGTTTGATCTGGTGCACTCCACTGGTGCCTGAAGTCCCTGTGTTGACAAGGTC
The DNA here is from genome assembly GCF_011386835.1 of Chrysemys picta bellii. Classification (NCBI taxonomy): domain Eukaryota; kingdom Metazoa; phylum Chordata; order Testudines; family Emydidae; genus Chrysemys; species Chrysemys picta. The sequence continues at coordinate 28,779,537 of NC_088805.1, forward strand.
TGGGCTTTCCAGGCCTGACATTTGCATCTCTGAACCACCCTCTGCTGGCCTGTCAAGCAGACAGAGCCCCCCCACCGGCCCCAAGAAAATCCCTCATGCAGCCTTTCTTCCTTTGTCTTTGCAGCGCACCTGAATCGCTCCAGTCACTGCAATGAATGGCCAGACTATCCCAGCAAGCACTCCCGGGCGTTCCCAGGGCTGGAATGAGTTCTGCGAGCTGCACGCGATCACCACGGCCAAGGAGCTCGCCAAGAAGTACCTGCTGTTTGCCACCGAGAACCCCCACCATGACCTCCTGGCAGCCGAGAACTTCTCGGTGCAGTTCACAGACCTCTTTCAGCAGTACTTCTGCAACGAGGTGAAGGAAGGCTTCGCCATGAACCAGTTCAGGGTCCTGCCCTTCAGCAGGGTGCGGGACTATAGGGAGACCAGCAAGAGGCACGCGGATGCCTCTTCGGGGCCGGTCGCGGCGAAGTTGGAGGCGGAGCTGACTGCCCACTCTGAGGCCGACAGAGCTGCTGACACTAACCCGCGGGGCCTGCCCAAGTCGTGGAGTTCTGAGGAGCTGATGGGGGCAGCCTCCCCTCTGGCCGCCAGGAGACACTTCTCCCTCACCCAGCTGCGGAGGAGCTGGCGCAAGTTCTTGCGCCGGAGATCCTCCGAGGCCATCCCAGGCGAGGGGGAGGTGCCAGAGCCTGCTCTCAAGCCTGGGCTGGCCAAAAAGATCCTGCCGTGGACCCTGTCCCGAGATCAGGCTCACGAGGTGTGCAAGGAGGGTCTCTTAAAATACGGCATGGTAGATGAAACCACCATGGACAGTGGGACACGCTGGCAGCGGTGCCGATTGGTTCTACGGAAGGCAGGGACGTCAGACAATGAAGAGTATGTCTTGGAGCTGTTTGATCCCCCCAAGGTAAGCAGCCTGAGGTCTCTCAAATCCCTCCCCTGTTTGCTGCTGGCCACGTCTCTTCATTGCCTCATGCATTACTGTACTGTTCAATGCGCTGTTCCGCTTTAACAAGGAGGTGCGGCCCAGGGCTGGGGAGAGCTAGAGCAGTGGTTCTCAACCAGGGATACGCGTACCTCTGGCGGTAGGTAGAGGTCTTCAGCGGGTACATCAACTCATCTAGATATGTGCCTAGTTTTACAACAGGCTCCATAAAAAGCTCTAGCAAAGTCAGTACAAACTAACATTTTCTATAGACAATGGCTCGTTTATATGGCTCTATGTACTACACACTGAAATGTAAGTACCATATTTATATTCCAATTAATTTATTTTATAATTATATGGTACAAATAAGAAAGTCAGCAACTTTTCAGTAGTCGTGTGCTGAGACACTTCTGTATTGTTGTCTGGTTTTGTAAGCAAGTCGTTTTTTAAGTGAGGTGAAACTGGGGGTACGCAAGACAAATCCGACTCCTGAACGGGGGACAGTCGTCAGGAAAGGTTGAGAGCCACTGGGCAAGAGAATGGTCCCTGGCTGCTTGGATTGGTCTGGATTTGCATGGCCTGACGTGTCCCTAGCCTTTCTTTTAGAACTCCAGAGCTCCTTTGTGAGCCATGGCTCCACTTTTGCCCCACTGGAGGAGCCAGAGTAGGTCTGATTTGAGGAAGTGGCCTTTGCTTCTTGGTGCCTATATCCCGTAAAGTGTAGGGTGGAATTCCCCTGCACAGAAAGCTGCGGCTCCTCCCTTACGCAGCTGTTACTGAAAGAATCCCACAATGGAGGCAAGGAACAGGTGACCTAGGGAGGTGGGGGGATCTTGTCGGGGTGGTCTAGGTTTACCTGCGGTAGGATTGGACTAAATCTGTGTTTCTCAACCACTGGTCCGTGAGATCTCCCTGACATTGTTTGAGAAGGCAGCAAACCAATCCCTGGTATAGAAACACTGGACTAGGTGACCTCCTGGGCTAGAAGGGACCTCTACATTTCTCTGATGTTTCTTTTCCTCTACAAGTTCAGGCTGGGATCTCCAGATGGCCTAAATCTGCCTGGCCGTTGTTACTTGCATAGTGGTTTTATTTTTTAAAAAAAAAAGTGAATCAGCTTCAAGTTATAAACGTTTCTAGTGATTGGCTCTGAGAGAGTGACTTGGGTGTTCGTTCCAGGAATTCCTTGGCATATGTCCCTTGGGCAGAAGTATTCATCCCTTTCCCATTATGAGCATTCTCGGAGTGGGGACTGAACTGCCAGTGGATTCAGATGCGGGGAGGAGTTGTCAACCTCTGTGCAAAAATATGGAGTTGAAATTAGTTTCCAGCTATGGCAGAAAGGGACTTTGGAAATAAGCGAAGGAGCCTTGTGCGTGAATGTTTTATTACTTGATTACAAGAGGTGAAGGCTACACTTCAATTGATGGATTTTCTTACCGGAGGAGTACAGCCTTCATGTTTAAATCTTGTCCAGGGTCTGATCCTCCCTCCAGGGACCTCCATGGGAGCTGGATTGGGCCCTTGGCTCTGCTCTGAAGGTGAAACTTTACCACACTTAGACTTTGGGCCCTACCTATTCAGAACTACCCTTTGCAGCTTTGATGACTAGGTGAGAGGCAGATGGATTCCAGTCAGAGAGTTTCCCTTTCGCTTCTGCTTCAGGCCTTAGGGCCTGATGTCTGGCAAGATTAGCTTGGTTGTGAAACCTGCTTCTCGTGCCCTGTGATTTGTGAACTCCTGGTGCTCAGAATGGTTTGAGATCTAAGCTGTTAGGTGTCTGGGCTGTCCCGGATTCTGTTCTGATGAGGCACTAGAGCGCTAGCACCCTGGGGAAAAGGCAGGGAGTGGGAAGAAAGAGCTAGCAGGAAATTCTTGGCTCTGTTACTAGACGTCCTTTGCATCTCATTCAGAGCCTCCAAAGCTGGGTGAGCGTTATGAGCCCTGCTTTTCCAATGGGACTGAAGCATGGAGGGGTTAGGTGATGTGCCCAAGATTATGCAGGGAATCGGTGGCCGAGCCAGAAACAGAGCCCAGGGGCTGGTTCTGCTCTTATCCTGGGGAGACCCCATTAACTTCAAGAAGTGACTGACTGGTGTGATTGGTGAATTGAGCCCTGAGAGTCCACCTGCCTGGGTTCTTATGTGGTCCTTATCACTGTAATAACCGAGAGTGGATTCTTTCCTCCTGGCCCCCCTTCTTTCCCCCCCTCCCCCCCATCTGCTAGACTGGGTCTGTCCTTGTTGGGTATATGGTGCTATAAGGTGTGGGCCCCGCTTTGGCCAGGAGGTAGGAGTGCTCCTCTGTAACAAAGGGGCTGCACGAGCGTTCGCACGTAGGCCCCTGCCCTGCTCTGGGGAGGGAGAGAATTATGCTCCCTTTCAAGCCTAGCTGCGAGGTTACATGTTCACAAGGCCCAGCCTGTCCTGGGACGTGCCCACCCTGAATCAGCACAGCCAGACGTGCAGCACCTAAGTGCGCAGTCCGGCCCTGGCTGGGCAGTCGAGCGAGAGGTGCCCCGTGGTGACTGGGAGAACCTATACTGCTTCCTGGGTGGAAGGGCACAGACTGCTCTGTATCCAGGACCTGAATTGGCCGTTCCCACGCAGGCAGGTCACCTCCTGAAGTGACGGGGAGCTTTTCTTGCAGGAGTCCGACAGGAATGGGCCAAATTCAACCTTTGTTGACATGGGTCAGTGGGCTTTCTGCCTGGGCCAGAACTGCGGGAGCAAGTCCCCTGGAGTCTTTGTGTTTAGCTTAGTAGAGACGCTTGACACAACCCTGTATCTCTATACCCACGTGGGCTCCTTTATTCCCCAGCAGGGCTGTTATGATACATAGGTTGACTAACCACTGCTAACTATGTCAGAGAAAGTAAAACCTCTCTCTGTCTCCGATTCCTTGAGAGCCCCTTCTCTGGGCTGAATCTCAGGGCTATTTTATTACCTTCTGATTTCCCTGTTGGGTCTTTGACCACGGCCTTGTCTAGTTCCTCATGTTGAAAGTGCTGGTTGTTACACTTTGGGGTGCTGTCAAAATAAGAGCATCAGATGCTTCTATTGAAGAGCGGGAAGGCTAGAACTTAGATACAACACCGCACCAACGGAGAAACGCAGAGAAGGTGGAGGGTTGGAGAAGGGTTTCAGAAATGTACAGCACATAGCGCCGGGAGCCCTGATCCCAGCTCAGGGCCTTTAGGTGCCCCCACAATACAGATAATTCATAGTATCACTTGGGTACTGACTGGGTGCATCTCCTTGGTTTCCAGTGTTGGTTCTCGTACATGTCTTGGGAGAAGGGAGTTTGTAGGAGGGCCTGGCCTGGGGGGAGGGTCGAGGTTTGGGTACCTGCCCAGCGCACACCTGTGATACAGAGGAGGGAAGTGAAGGGACATGAAGGCTGGTGACTCTGCTGGTGCTGGCTGGGAAATGCAAACCTTAGTGGGAAGGGCTGATTGACCATGAAGGGTGAGCCCAAGAGAAGCTGTGTCCAGCAGAGAAATCGGATCATCGAATGTCGCTGGAAAGGTGAACGTGGGACAGATGCCTGCACAATGGACTGATGGCTCTGCAGGGCTGGCTTCTGCCTCGGAGGGGAGGACTTTGATCCTTGACTAGAGCGGTTGGAGGGTTTGATGGGTCTGGACAGTCCGGTTTGGGGAGAGGTGGCCGTGTAAAGATTGATTCTAAGAAGCCTGGGCGAAAAGGTCCCCAGGAAACCCCCTGTGTAGGGGTAGCTGGTGTAGGATTTGATATTGGCCAATGGAGGCATCCATGGTTGGCTTGTCTGCTTGAAGCACTTAATATCCAGACTGTGGGCCACGTTCCCCTGTGTAACTCCACTGGCTTTGGGGGGAATTGGGTCTAGTCTGCTGGAAAGTTGGTCAGGTTAATAAAAGCTGACAGCCCATGACCAACGAGCTCCAGTCTGTCGGGGGGGAAATGGGTCTGCGGCCCCTAACGCCCCTCCCAACTGCCCCTGTTGTTGGCAGCCTCGGAAGAGAGAAATAAACTCCCTTGGGTTCTAGATGCAGCTGCTTCAGGTCAGAGTTAGGAATAGGGTGACCATACATCCCACTTGGCCGGGACAGTCCCCTTTTTCAGTTCTGTCCCGGCTGTCCCTACTTTTTCGCCCAAACTGGGCATTTGTCCCGGCTGCAAGGCAGAGTGGTGGCTGCTGCTCTGGCGTCCGCTGAAGGCAGTGCTGTCTGCCAGCAACAATGGAGAAATTTGCCTTCAGAGCTGACCCCCCTCAGAGCTCAGGAGGTCAGCCCCGGCCCCGGGCGGCACGGGGCTCAGAGGGGTCAGTCCCGTCCCAGCCCCAGGCAGTGTGGGGAGAGCGGCCCTGCTGAGCCCTGGGCCGTCCCGTTTTTACTTTAAGAAATCACCCTAGGGATGGTGCCAGGATGGCATGGGAGAAAGAGAGAATCTGCTTGTGCCTTTAAAGGTGACCAGCAAAGAGAAAAGGCCTTTTCTGAAGACTTTATGATGGGGGCAGAGGGCCTGGTAGGGGTAAGTGTCTTTCTTTATTTTAATGAGGTGTTTACATTAGAACGGGGTCAGCAACCTTCCAGAAGTGGTGTGCCGAGTCTTCATTTATTCACTCTGATTTAAGGTTTCGCGTGCCAGTCATACATTTTAACGTTTTTAGAAGGTCTCTTTCTATAAGTCTATAATATATAATTAAACTATTGTTGTATGTAAAGTAAATAAGGTTTGTAAAATGTTTAAGAAGCTTCATTTAAATTTAAATTCAAATGCAGAACCCCCCGGACCGGTGGCCAGGACCTGGGCAGTGTGAGTGCCACTGAAAATCAGCTCGTGTGCCGCCTTCGGCACGCGTGCCATAGGTTGCCTACCCCTGCATTAGAATTTCAGGTCTAGTCTACTCTGGAAGAGTCTATGATTAGAGAACTAGTGGAAAGCTGAGTAATTTTTTGGGGGGGAGATGTGGGGGGATTTTTAGTCAGACTGTTTAAGACTAAAGTTCTGTGGTGGGGTTTTTTGGGGGGGAGGGGGGCGGCTAATCTCCCATTTAACTTCAAAGACTAATTAACATTCTGGAAAAGGGGAGTCTTGGCTAAAGGTTCCAGAACCTTGTCTCCGAATGGTTCCCTAGCTCACAGTGCATCTATACAGATCCACGAAGTCCTCCAGCAAAACCAGAGAAGAGTAGACTTGAAATTCCTGATATTTCTAAATTAAATAGCAGGCAAACTCCACCTCCTAAAAAACCCTTTACAAATTAAAAATCAGGCTACCTCTTTGTATCGCTGAGAAGTGCAATCAAAAAAAAAGGACACAAGCTCAATTAAAAAAAGCTTTCCAGTTTGCCTTCTGTGTTGCTTTTATAAATGGCTGCTGGTCACTTGAAATGAGCACCCTCCTCATGTCCCTGGAACTGCCCGCTGTCCGTTTCATCCAGTCCGTGTGGAAATGAGCAGTGTTTCAGGTCTACTCGTGGTACCACATAGACCACAAATGAAAAGAGAGCAGTTTGCACCCTTGCATGTTTGTGGTGGCGTCTGGGTTACACGTATTGGTTTCACTTTTCACAGTTCCCCATGAAATCAGTTTCAGTAACGGATAAAATTTGCACCAGATTTACACCACCTTGCAGTTTCCATTGAGTCTTTCTGCACATGCGCACGCTCACAAAGAAACTGAAATGTCTTCTGTATGGGCTGTCTAGCTCCACTCCTTATCCGGAGATCGTCCTCACACAGACTCTGTCCTCAGACAGAGCTCGGTCCTGCTCCCATTGGGCCAAATTCACCCTGGGCGTAACTCCCTGCACTACAGCGGAATTACCCCAGTAACGAATTTGACCACTGACTGCAACAGAAGCAGAATCTGGCCCAATAAGATTTGATTTGGAGACTAATTTTAGTGACGCCCCCCTCTTCCCAGCAATCAGAGCAGGCCTCATATTAGGCAGTGTTCCCAGAGCCGCAGGCTGGCACTGAGACCCCTACGCGCAGTGCTCTGCCAAAACACTTCACGAAGTGTTGTTACAGCTGAGCTCTGTGCAGAACATCTCACGCCAATCCAGGTTCACCTGCGGGGCCAGACTCGGAAGGAAACTCTGGGCTTGGGGAAATGCAGCCGCGGCAGCGACCCTCAGTGGAGCTGGGAGGAGAGGGAACTCGGCTCGTGTAAGCCACACGAATAGGGCCTTCTGACCTGCAGCATGGTTAGTTATTTTAACTGGGCAGCAGCACTGAGTTCCAGCTCCCGAAAGAGTCAGATGGAAAGAAGAAGCAAACCGACATCGCCTCCAGTTCCCTCCTTTTTCTGCTCACTCTCAGTGGTGCAGATAGGGGAAGACGCTCCACCCAAGCCCACGCCGGCGTCTTTGCGACCAGCGTCTGTGTCTGAAGAGAAAGGGGGATTTCACAATTTCCCCCAAAGGGGAGTTCTCCCTCTTCGCTGTTAGTCATTGCAGCCAACTTGCGGAGCAGCACGTGACCTGGCACGAGGATGTGGTGATAAGCTCAAAAATCAGATCTAGGGGCAGGCAAATTGCGAGCTCTCAATACTTGGTTTGTGTTTGCTGTCGGCGCTACACAACCATCAACTTGTGCTAGTTGGTGAAGCAGGATCCATCTGCTAAACTGTACAGCTGCAGTGACGTGTCCGGGAAGCAGTTGGGCAAGGCAAATGAGCTCTGGGATACCAGGCTGTATATCTCTGGTCAGTTTTTAGAGGTCTCTGGGGTAAATTCATTGCTAGGGCAAGTGGGCGCAACTTGGTTGCAGCCAAGAGAATGGCCTTCCCTGTTTTGTTAAAGAGCAGCTGAAGTCAGCTGCATTCTTGGGTGGGATTGAGGACAATCATTTCAACAGGACCTTTCATCCCAAACAGGGCCGGCTCCAGCATTCCCCTTTTCCCCCCCCCCCCCCAAAAAAAAAAAAATAGGCGCGATTGGTGGCAGCAGTTCAGTGGCAGGTCCTTCACTACTAGAGGGAGTGAGGGACCTGCCACCCCCGAATTGCCGCAGGTGCCGCTCCTCTCTCTTGGCCGCCCCAAGCACCTGCTTGTTAAGCTGGTGCCTGGACCCGGCCCTGATCCCAAAGCTGACCTGAGTCTTTCTGGTTTTACAAACACAGGAATCGCTTCACCCACCCACTGAAGTGCAGCCACCTCTGGGGTGGCTCACGGCAGATGTTTAGCTGCACATGGCAATGCTGCACAATTGTTTGGAATCAGAACTGAAGAATACCACCACGTTCAAGGGGAATGTGAAATTAGTCCAGACAGGGCACCCAGGTACTTTTTTCTCATGCTTCTTTCTACCCGTTTATACTTTTCAGTCCTACCTGTGGCCAGTGGCTCTAATTAACCTATTTGTCTTTTCAAAGCAAAGTGCAGCCTGGCTCGCAGTCTGAAAGCAACTGTAGTAACCGCATGCATTTTTCCTGCCTTAGCAATCCCTGACCCAGTTTAATCTTAAATGCCATTTTTGGTTTTGTACTTGATGTCTTTGTATTGAAGGAAATAATTGCCAAGGAAAAGCCACAAACTGCAAACGCCCGTGGAGGTGGATAAAACAGTAAACACAAACAAGTAGGGGTATCCTCAACAGAATAATGCCGGCTCCTCCTTTGAGCTCCTGTGTGCAGACCCTTGTGTCTCTGGGTCCTGGTCCATGAGGAGGCTCCCAGGGGCTACAGTAAAACAAATAGTAAATAATAATATTCAAGTGTGTACAGAAAATTGGGAATTTAACCAGTTTATTTACATTTCTGGAGTATTATTTGTTAGGTTTTTTTCTTCTTCTATATTTAGAGCTAAAGTCAGTGGTGGTGGCACAGATGCTGGTGTTACACATCAGGCCTGAGTCTGATCCTATTACGCTAAACTAGTGTAAATCAGGAGTAACCCTGGAGAAGTCAGTAGAATTACACTAAGGTAAAAGAGAGGAAAATCAGGCATGCTAGGTGCAGATTAGTCAGGAAACTGGTATAAGTGGGGGGAGGGATAGCTCAGTGGTTTGAGCATTGGCCTGCTAAACCCAGGGCTGTGAGTTCAATCCTTGAGGCGGCCATTTAGGGAACTGCGGTAAAAATCTGTCTGGGGATTGGTCCTGCTTTGAGCAGGGGGTTGGACTAGATGACCTCCTGAGGTCCCTTCCAATCCTGATATTCTATGAACATTTCTAAGTAACAAGGGGCCTGGCACATATACTCAAACCTGTGTACACCTTCTGGCCATGATCTCTCCATGCATGTTACATTCACTGAATGCTAAATCAGTGCAAGCTACCAGTTATCACATCCATTTCTAACCTGTTTGTGCCCAATGTGACATTTATTCTTCTGTTTACATCACTACTAAAGGATCAGTCCTGCAAGCACTTACACACATGAGTAACTTTTCATGAGTAGCCCTATTTAGTTCAGTGGGAATGACATGAGTAAAATGACTTGTACATAAACGTTTTCAGGGATGGGATCCTAAATTTGGCCCTTCATGCCTAAATTAAGGGAAATGCTCTGATATGATTTACATCAGTATAAATCTGGAGTAATTCCCAGTGACTTCAGTTGAATTGCTTTCCATGTGGAGAATCAGAATGTGGTCCAAACACAAATAATTTTGGCTTCAAATTTAAGTTGGGTTTTTGTTTTTTATTGTTTTAAGTAAGAAAAAGATGGTGGTTAACAATTGGTTATGAATTGAAATGCTTAATTGGTGTTAAAACAATGGAAAACATCTTTAAAACTTAAACTTCAGGTAGCAGCCTCAGAAACCTAAATGCAGTTATCTGGTCTTAGTTTATTAATACCAGAAAATGAAACTGATTGTAAACAGAAAGTGAAACTGATCAGTCTAGTTTCTCAGCCAGGCTGAATGAAATGCAAAAAGAAAACAAACAGGAAAAATGGAGGAAAGTAAATTAGCTTTTGAATGTTTCCCCTGTTACAGTAACTGAAGTTGTCATTCGTAACAGAGACAGTTTTGGCTGAGGGAGGAGTTCAAGTTTGGCCCTCGTGATTCTTCTCTTATCAGCATCCCAGTATGATGAATCTCCGGCTCTCAAAAATCATGAGATGTAAAACAAACAGATGCACCTTTGGGTTCTTGGTCATTTGCCTTGGGTTTCCAAGCCACTGGGGTCACACTTGGGTCCCATTTTCAAGCTTTTTTCTCCCACCCAAGGACTAGAAACTTACTGTGGTGTTTGTTTGTTTGTTTTTTAATTGAAAGCTGAGATTCTCACCTAATCTCATGCCTCCAGGAGTTGAAGCTGTACGAATGGTGTGTGTGTCAGTCCAGTCAGTCAGTCAGAGGGCTCTGGTAGGCTAGCCTTGGCGGACTAGAGCATTCCAGCTGAACTTTGGCAGACCAAGCTGTTTGCTAGAGAGCTGCTCTCCTCGGAGAGATGCCAGATGATCTTTAGGATTATTCTTTTTCAGCTCTTTCTCCTCTGGAGAAACGTTTTTCCCCTCCCCACCTTCTCCCCCAGTAAACTCGAAAGAGGCCTAATCCTGTAAAGCCCGCTGTGCACAGCATCAAATAGACTGGGGTTGCTTTGAAGAGCTCAGATCTCATTTCCTCCTGGGGTGGGTTGGATGGCTGGGGCTGGCATTGCCTCTGGCTGCAGGGTGGCTGCAGCACTTGGCCCGCCACCCAGTGAAAGCCAGGATGCAGTGCCAAGATCTGATCAGCCAGCCTCTCAAATGCTCTCTGACATCTCACGGGCTGCTTTCCTCGGTGGTAGCCTGGAGGCACAGAGGGCTGGATGCTGGGCCCATACACGTCAAATGCAAAACTTCCATGTGGTTTAATAGGGGAGGATTGGGCCCTTGAAACATGCAGCCAGCCTTATTTCATGTGTAGGTAGGTGTTTGTCGTCCGTGTCGTCCGTCCCCCCCTCACCACCACCACCACCACCACACACACACACACACACACACACACACACACACACACACAGGTATTGGAACGTGGGATTTAAAGAAGATTAAAAATAATTATCTAAAAAATATTTCATGTCTCGAAAGTTTCCAGGGACACAGACTAGGAATCCATTCAGCTTGTGTATACAAACCTAGACTTAATAGAAGACCACGAGATAGGAATTGGATTTAAACTCAGTCTGAGTTGCCAGCTGCATGTTTTTTTTCCCTCGTGAGCTATAAATAGATCAATGGGTCTGTATTTGCTGTGAGCCTTCTCCTTTAAACGCTGCCATGCTCCGATCACGCAGGATTTGGGTTTGGTGTTTGAAATAGAGAGCACACACACAGAAGGGAAGAGTTCTGTGCCATTTGGCCTAGCTGGTTGTGGTTAGTGACACACACCTGTTCTGAGGTTTGCGAATACATACACCTTAAACACATTTTTCTGTGCAGAGGCAAAGCTGCAAATGCAAATTTTGCTCCCTCTTTTCTTGTAAAGCGGTGAAAACGCTGCAGGCTGAATCCTGATCTCACACACTGAAATCACTGGAGGGTTACTCCAGATTCATATCAGCCTGGCTGGTGTAAACCCTGACCTTGCATCACTCAAAAGAGAACATTAAAATACAGATATTTAATTAGCTACTCTCCTGTTGGGAAAGTATCGGGGGTAGCCGTGTTAGTCTGCATCTACAAAAACAACAAGGAGTCTGGTGGCACCTTAAAGACTAACAGATTGATTTGGGCATAAGCTTTTGTGAGTAAAAACCTCACTTCTTCGGATGCATAGCTACTTTAATTAGCTACTCTCCTGTTGGGAAACATATTGAGCCCAGTTCTGTGGCTTACTCTACTTCGGAGATGCATAGAGAGTGCAGAGTGGGGTTCCCCCTGGCATGGGGAGTTCCCAGTGGATGTAGAGTCAGTGTAGCTGGCTCCTTCACCCTTGCTTCTGTACAATCCCTGGCACAGGAGGTGGGAAGGGGGGTGTTGGAGCATGGCTGGAGCCTGCTTTGCTCCAGCAAACCCCAGGGGATGGGGATGGCTTGTCCCTTGGGGATCATTACCAGCTAGTGAGGTTTAGAACAGCCTCCAAAATGCTCTCTGAGGCCAGCTCTGCGGAACTTAATCAGGGAGCTGGTGAGAGCCCCTCCGAAGTTGATTGCAGCATGAGGTCCGTGGAAATACAGTTTTCCTCTAGGGATCCCAGCATTCAGTGGGTTCACAGAAAGAGCCTTACTTGCATTGACAAGAGCTCTTGTGTTTTTTAGCATAGGTGGGACCCAAGGTACCAATCAGCTTTATATGAGAAATTTATCGATCGGAGATCTTTAACCGAGAGCTAGGGTGCTCTTCTGAGCATTGCTGGGAATGCAGCTTTTATTGCCGGCCTCCAGGGACATGAACATGGGCAAAAATAAAATAAACATGAATGTGAGGTTTGACTTGTTTTACCCTCTCTTCCTGGTAATGTTGGCTAGGGAGATGTTCTGGGCTGGGAACGCGCTGTCTGCTGATCCAGGATCACTCCCTCAAGCGAGGAAAATGACGTAGGTTCTGTGAGCGTAATGTTCCAGGGAAGTGTTTGGAAAACTACAGCGCAGTTCACTTGAATTCGTTTCCCAGCCCTGTTTCTGACTCACTGCGTAGACTTCCCCTGGGCAAGTCACTTAACCTCCTTGAACCTCCGTTTTCTCCAGAGCTCACTGGGGTTAAGAAGAACTGATTAATAACAAACTATTGCTTATAACGTGTTTTTAAGATTATTTGGTCAAAGATGATCTCAAGGCTCGATCCTGTAAGGAGTTAAACATCAAAGTCATGGGGGTCAGCCCCTTCCAAGACACCTGCAGGATCAACCCCTAAACAGATAACTTTTCAGTCACTGGAGAGAAGAGATTTAGGCACCTTTCCAAATCTTGTCCTGGGTCATTAGTCTTAGTGCTGTAGGTTCAGTAGATGTTTATAATTCCTTGTTTACCTGCTTACCCAATTCAGACTGCTGATTCCCTTGCTTTTGGTTTGTATAGATATAAATAGATGTTGTTTTTCCCCAAATCATGATTGTTTCATTGGTGTAAATGCACGTTTTGCTTCACTTGCATTGACATCACTCCCGTGTGTTGTCCTGGAGTCACCACATGGCATCAGAGGGACTCAGGGGACTTAAAGATGCCCAAAGGGCGTGCAGAAATAAATAGCTGTAGCAACGCTTTCTCGGAGGCTGACACGTGTGTTTGCCAGTTTCCAGCTCTGAGTAAATTTTTGCAGCCAAGTCCTAAAGCCCATGAAAATTGGGATTTCGAATGGAAACGTCCACGGGTGTTGTTACAGAAGGGAAGGGAGGGGGAAAGGGGGTTTTCATTTCCGCAGGTTTCGTTATGGCATTTGTAACGATCATGCTCTGAGATGAGCCAAAATGATCCCTGCCAGTGGGCAAGCCGTGCTGCCCGAGCCAGGCCTTCTGCTTAAGGTGGGGTGAGGCTCAATCTTCTCTCAGTTGTGTTCTGAGCAAGGCTATTTTCAGCTTCCTTGGCTACCCGCCGAAGTATGTTTTTCAAACGTCTCGCTGATTGAGCCAGCAGCTTTCCTACCCTGTTACGCGCGTAGACTTCAGCCATCTGGAGGAAGGGTGGCCCAGTGGTTATCATGCTGGTCTGGGACTCTGGATACCTGGGTTCAGTTCCCTGCTGTGACTTCGGCAAAGCGCTGATGTCTTTGTGCACTTCAGCTCCGGCCCTACTTCTCGGTATTGAGGGTCTGTATATTAAAGGCCCTTTGGTGCTAAGCTAATTAGAGGGGGCCTATGAGTACCAGAAGTAGACGACGCAAGCAGGCTTTATGCAGGGGCTTTGAACCTCCCCAGGGTGAAGCAGATAGTATCTTCAGTGGCCGCTGTGGTTGTAACAAAGGGGATGGGGGGAAGCAGGCCGTTTAAACAGTGGATAATGTCTGTCTCATTCACTCAGGCTGTGCGTGGGGGATGGGGGGGGGAGATGCAGGGACACCATTTGGCCCTTTGTCAGTAATACACAAATCTTAACTGGTAGCAGATTGTAGGAACTTCTTTGCAGTTGGTTTGGTTGGGGGATTCATGGCTGGCACAAAATACAGGTGGCCTGGCCTGCAAAGGCCTGCCTCCTGCAGTAGGGGAACTCCAGCTGAGAGCTAGTGGAGTTGGCGGAGGGTGATGCAGGTCAGTGAATGCATCCCATGAAGTTAGAACGCGAGGTGTTAGTGTTACCCCACTATATGGCGCCTTAGGTCTGACGGCACTTCAGAGAGCACGGGGGAAGCCAGGCTCCGTGTTCTGGAAACGTAGGGTCTGTTTGCACTGCAGCTGGAAGCGAGTCTCCTAGTCTGGGTGGGCAGACGTGAGCTAGTGTGCTAAAAATAGCAGTGTGGACATGGTGGCTTGGGCCCATCCCGACCCCCTGAGTCTGAGCTTGGGTGCCTAGCCTGACTCTCCCAGGGCTGCAAGGTCCACACAGCTATTGCTAGTGCAAGTTTGTCCACTTGGGCCAGGAGGTTCGCTCCCATCCACACCCTTATGGTCTGACTCCAGATCTACAACGCCCAGGGCATCAGGCCAGGTGCGAGGAGGTGCAGAGACCGGGTTCGTGCAGAGACATGGATATCAGCTTGTGACGAACTGGGACTGTTCTTGCTGGGGTGTGTAAATGCTGACAGGGGAGTGTGACTAGGATGGTCTGCATCGGGGGATGGGAGCCGGCCCAAGGGAACATACCTGAGCTTGTAACATGAGAACCCAGGAGGGGGTTGGAGGTCAGATGACTCCGGGGCCCGGGAAACTGAACAAAGGCTGTGGGAGGGGTCGCTGAAGGCAGAGTGCTGGAAGCAGGCTGGAAGGAGGCTGGAGAGATGGCTGGGAGGCAGAGATGGCTCTGACCCCCCAAAGGGGGGGGGCTGGGATGCCCTGGGACCCCAAGCTGGACCTAACTGAGGGGGGCCCTGTTGTCTGTGCCTGCAAGACCTGTCTTGGACTGTGTTCCTGTCATCCAAATAAACCTTCTGCTTTACTGGCTGGCTGAGAGTCATGGTGAATCGCAGGAAGCCGGGGGTGCAGGGCCCTGAGTTCCCCAATACTCCGTGACAACTGGTGGCAGCGGCGGGATCTACTGCACCCCGTGGACGGCGCTTCCTGCAGTAAGTGACTGGGGAGCAGTAAAACGAAGGGGGATTGACGGGGACCAGGCCTGCTGAAGAGTGGGAGAGAGACGGTTATTACCCCTGGGAGTGTGTGACCAGCGAGAAGGACTTTTGCAGTAACAGGGTCCCCCGGGGGGATCGCAGCGAGTGGTCCCAGGGGCGGAGGAGTCTGCAGCTCGACCCTGGCAGAGAGGCGGTGACCTCGAGAAGGGCTGGCACACTAGGGGTCCCCCTGGGAACTGTGGGGAGCTGTGAGCACACAGGCCGGTGAGTGGCCAGCAGGAAGATGTATGCCAAGCGGCTTAAGAGCGACCTGGTGGAGCTGTGCAAGCAGAGGCGGCTGCGCATTGGGAAGCTCACCAAAGAACAGCTCATTGCCCAGCTGGAGGCGGAAGATCGCGCGAATGAACTGATCCCTGTGTCTCAGGGAAGCAGCCTGGCAAATGCAGCGCAGGCACCAGTGTCTGTCCCAGCTGGGAGTGGTCAGCCGGCTGCTGAGGGCTTCCCGAGACCCCTCCTTCCTATGCCTAGGGGAAGGGTGGGGAGGAGCCCAGCAAATACCGAAGGCGCCGTGATTCCCCCGGCCAGCAGGGGGTCCCCCCGGCGAAGCCCGCCGGCCAGCAGAGGAGCCTCCCGGCGACGTTCGGCATCCGGGGAGCGGAATTGGCTGGAATGGGAGAAAGAGCTAAAACTGAGAGAGCTGGAGGAGCGTGAACGACAGAGACAGCATGAACGGGAGGAGAAAGAGAGACAGCATCAGCGTGAACGGGAGGAGAAAGAGAGACAGCATCAGCGTGAACGGGAGGAGAATGAGAGACAAAGACAGCATGAACTGGAACTGGCGAGACTGAGGGGCAGCGAACCCCCGGCTGCGGTGAGTGAGGGGGGACCCAGGACTGCACGGAGCTTTGATAAGTGCATCATGGCCCCATACAAGGAGGGGGAGGACATGGACGACTTCCTGGAGGCCTTTGAGACGGCCTGCGAGCTGCACCGGGTTGATCCCGCGGACAGACTCCGGGTCCTTACCCCCTTACTGGACCCCAAATCCGTGGCATTGTACCGCCAACTGGGAGAGGCAGAGAAAGGGGACTACGAACTATTCAAAAAGGCCCTGCTACGTGAGTTTGGGCTGACTCCTGAGATGTACCGGGAAAGGTTCCGGAGTCAAGATAAAGCCCCTGAGATCTCATATCTGCAACTAGCCGTCCGCATGGAAAGATACGCCAGCAAGTGGGCTGGTGGGGCCCAGACGAAGGAGGACCTGATTAAACTGCTGGTACTGGAGCAACTGTATGAGCGGTGCCCATCCGACCTGAGGCTGTGGTTGGTGGACAGAAAGCCAGAGAACCCGCGACACGCCGGGCAGCTGGCTGATGAGTTTGTAAAGAGCCGGTCAGGGGGTGGCAGGGAGGAGCCCCAAAGGAACAGGCCCGCCGCGATGCAGAGAGAGAGTCACCCTGGGACCTCCCAAAGGGGGAATATTGGGAATCCCCTCCCCCGGGAAATGCCCAGCATCAGGGACAACCGACCGGCTCGAGGGGACCCACAGGACATGAGCTGCTATTACTGCGGCCGAAGAGGCCACGTTCGGGCCCAGTGCCCCAAGCTCAAGGACAGACTGAGCAGACCGAACCCGCATAGGGTTAACTTGGTAGAGGCCCAGACGGACGAGGGGCAGGCTTCTCACGCAAGAGGGGCTGGCAGCTTATCAACTGCTCAAGAGAGAGAAGGGCCCCAGGCCAGCTCCTCTAGGGGGCTGGATGCCCCAGACTCAGGGTTTTTGGTTTATACGGTGGGCGCGGGGCTGTCCCTCCGGAGAGAGTACCTTGTTCCCCTGGAGGTGGATGGGAGGAAGGTCAATGGATACTGGGATACGGGCGCAGAGGTGACGCTGGCCCGGCCCGAGGTGGTGGCCCCAGATCAGGTGGTGCCCAACTCCTACCTGACCCTGACGGGGGTGGGCGGAACACCAGTCAAAGTGCCCGTGGCAAGGGTACACCTGAAGTGGGGGGCCAAGGAGGGCCCCAAGGATGTGGGGGTACACCCGTATTTGCCCACTGAGGTATTGATGGGGGGGGACCTGGAGAACTGGCCAAGCAACCCCCAAAAGGCACTGGTTGTGACCCGCAGTCAGAGCCGGCGAGGGGCCCTGCGCCCTGGCGTTGGGGGGGGTGCCTTGCCTGAGGCGCAGGACCCTAACCTGGTGGGGAGGGAACGCCCAGGGACGCGGCTCAGGGAGGCTGCAGCTTCGGACCCAGCGGGCGAGAAAGAGCAGGTGGCCATCCCTGTCCCAGCTGCTGAGTTCCAGGCCGAGTTACAGAGAGACCCCTCCTTGCGGAAGATAAGGGACCTGGCCGACCTCAATGCGGTACAGACCATGGAACGAGGTGGCCGGAAAAGGTTCCTGTGGGAGAAGGGGTTCCTGTACCGAGAATGGGCTCCCCCAGGGAAAATGGAGTCAGGGGGGATCAGGAGGCAGCTGGTGGTACCCCAGAAGTATCGCCGCCAGCTGCTGTGCCGGGCCCATGACATTCCCCTCTCAGGGCACCAGGGAACCTGGCGTACCCAGCAGAGGCTGCTACGGAGCTTTTACTGGCCTGGGGTCTTTGTTACTGTCCGACAGTACTGCGGATCCTGTGACCCCTGTCAGAGGGGCAGGAAGGCCTGGGACAAGGGGAAAACAGCTTTAGGACCCTTGCCCAGCATAGAGGATCCTTTCCAGAGGGTGGCCAAGGTTAAAAGGGCGGCTCTAAACCAAGAGAGCCCAAAGCACAGACCTCCAGACTGGAGCGCTGGGAGAAGACCACAGCCCAGTTGGAACCCCAGAGGTATGGGGGTGGGAAAAGGGCACAGGCCGCATAAACCTTCCCACATGCGAACTGCGAGTGCCATCAAGCACCCCCGACCTAAGGGGGGGCGTGGAACGGAAGGGGCCTGGTGTAACTCCCACCAAGGAACTGGAGGGATGCGGGGGCATCCATGGGAACGGGGGTAGGTTCGAACTTCCCCGGGTCACTGGCTAAAGTGACCCTGCTCAGTTCGGTCTCGAAGGGGGGAGAGATGTGACGAACTGGGACTGTTCTTGCTGGGGTGTGTAAATGCTGACAGGGGAGTGTGACTAGGATGGTCTGCATCGGGGGATGGGAGCCGGCCCAAGGGAACATACCTGAGCTTGTAACATGAGAACCCAGGAGGGGGTTGGAGGTCAGATGACTCCGGGGCCCGGGAAACTGAACAAAGGCTGTGGGAGGGGTCGCTGAAGGCAGAGTGCTGGAAGCAGGCTGGAAGGAGGCTGGAGAGATGGCTGGGAGGCAGAGATGGCTCTGACCCCCCAAAGGGGGGGGGCTGGGATGCCCTGGGACCCCAAGCTGGACCTAACTGAGGGGGGCCCTGTTGTCTGTGCCTGCAAGACCTGTCTTGGACTGTGTTCCTGTCATCCAAATAAACCTTCTGCTTTACTGGCTGGCTGAGAGTCATGGTGAATCGCAGGAAGCCGGGGGTGCAGGGCCCTGAGTTCCCCAATACTCCGTGACACAGCTTTGCAAAAGAAGTTGGTTAACCATAGATTCTTTGCTGTGTATGTTCTCATCCCACATTGGTCACGGTTGTATCGGAGCCCCTTCCACCCAGCACCTGAGAGCAGCTCACAGCCATGAGACGCCTTGTAACCGCCTGGTTGTTACCCCCGTTTCACAGAGGGGGAAACCGCAGCACAGAGAGGCAAAAGACCCCTCACCCAGGGAGGCTGTGAAACGGTACCTGGCTGGCCTGACTTGTCCTGTGCATTAGCCAGGAGTCTGCCCTTCTCCTACCAGTGGCTTGGCAGGAGAAAGAGGATGCTTGGTCATTAGCACGGGGAGGGGCCAGTGTGGCGGGCAGTCAAGAGGGAGCAATGTGATGAGTTATCACCTTGATTAGAAATGTTTGCTTACAATCTGTTTTTCCTCTGTGTGTTACTGGTCCTGCATAGAATGTCAGCAGGGCACATTTTTCCAGGTACCGCTTTGGCATGGACAGTCTTGGCAATATATCCCTCTGTCAGAAACAGGGCTGTGTCTCGTCGCTGGCATCTGAGCACGTCTACCTTCTGCTTTGACTTGTCATGTCAATCCGGCTGAATCGCGTCTCACTGTGCAGTTACCAGTCTGATTATTTCAGATGTTGTGGTGGTTACTTAAAAAACAAGCTGATGTGGACTTAACCGCAAGCTCAGCTTTATGTATACGCTGGAAATCCCCACCCTGGTGTCTTTGTGAATGGAAAAAGGTCTTTCTTTCATTCATAGGCAGGAAGGGCCCACTGGAGGTCTGCTTCGTGAGCTGCTCCTGCCCCAGCGGGAACACAGACCCTTGGGGGAGCTGGGGGGTGTTCGGTTAAAACTGAAGCGGGGACTGAAGAAAGCAAAATCTGAACTGAAGCCCTAATTTCTGCAGATTTGGGAAGTATTCTTTGAAGGGGCTGGTAGGACTTAGACCTCAGTGCTTGCCTTCAACTTCAGTGGCGAGGTTTGACACCCCACCAGTGCTGCTGAGGGCATGAGGGCACTTGCCACCTGTCCAACGCGCAGCTCCTTGCAGGATCGGACCTGACGTTCAGGGGCTCTGAGCACTCGCACCTCCACCAGCTGACGTCCGTGGTAGCTGCAGGAGCTCAGACCCCGTGTGCGTGGCTGTAACCCTACGGGATGGGGCCCTAACCAGCCGCAGGGCAGATCCAAAGCTAAGCAACAGAATCTCCGCCAGCACCGCTCTGGGTGCCAACTATCGCTTTGCTGTTTGAAAAACTGCATCTTGTGCTCACCGTTGGGCAAGTGGGTGTGATTGTGTATCACCAAGGCACTTCAGGCCCGTCCCTTCAACGTGTACAGATGCCAGAACCAAAGAGGAGGCTGTCAGTCAAGCTAATAACCCCTCCCCCCTCAAACCACATGCCTGGAGGATCCTGCCTGGTGTAAATAAAATGGCTAATGCACTTGCTGGCATGCTTTGAGCCTGCTCCCACTCCTCTTGAAGTCTGTGGGCATCTCAGCTGCTTGAGGACGGGCTTTGACAGCTTGGCGCCTAGTTCCCCACTGTATGCCCCCGTCCCCCATGCCAAACAGGTGTGAGAGACTCCCCATTGGAATTAGCACCGTTTTACATGGGCTCTGCACAGACCAGAGAGGAGCGAGGGAGTGCAGTACTTAGGGGAGAGGTTTGGATTGAAAACCAAGGGACACCAGTGCTCCTCAAGGTGCTTTTGCAAATCTCTCCCTAGATGCTTTTAGAAAATCTTTAATTTTTCAATCCAATCTTAATTGCCTGTTTTAAGGAGTTTAAACAGCTGGAATCATAAAAAGCAAAAAACCCGGCAGTTTGGCAGCCTGTCAAGCCAGCTTCTGTGCTGTGTCTTTGGAGAAACGCAGGACCCTGGGTAGCTCTTGGATTTGGACTGGCTGCTTGTACTGACAGATTTTCACATAGAAAATGTTTTTGGTCACAATAAAAAGTTAAATAAGGATTTTCAAATCCTAGGAGAGAGCAAATCCCGCACAGATGGGAGCTGGGTCACTGATCTTACGGCCACAAGGGACCAGTACAACCCCCTAGAGCTTTGGGGGTCTCAAACTGGGGGTCGGGACCCTTCAGAGGGTCGCAAGTTTATTACACGGGGTTGCGAGCTGTCAGCCTTCGCCCCAAACTCCGCTTTGCCTCCAGCATTTATAATGGTGTTAAATATGTAAAAAAGTGTTTTTAATTTGTAAGGGCGGGGGGGGGGGGAGGGTGTCGCACTAAGAGGCTTGCTGTCTGAAAGGGGTCACCAGTACAAAAGTTTGAGAGCTGCTGCTCTAGCCTGATTTCCTGAGTCTCCACCTGGGATTCCTGCCTGAACCCTTGACCTGTGTGTGGGTGCTGCTGCGGGGGGGAAGAATCTTCCCAAATGTTAGGGCAACGGGAGGTGAGGTGTGGGAGTTCAGAGAGGGATTTTGGCCCCCAAATGGGGCTCAGTGGATGTAAGTGAGAGCAGAACTAGCCCCTTGGCATTACAAGGGCTTTGGCTGGATCCAGCCCTTACGGAGGGAGGAGTTACAGGCTCAAGATACTAATAGGGAACAGACGCGCTGTACTGCGCTCCTGGCCCGGGTGGTTTCTCCAGGAGCGATACAATCCAGTACAAACCCATTGGTATGGAGTGGGGCTGTATAAACCTGTCCACAGTGGCTTTTGCTGCCGATCGCCGCGGCTGCCTCCTTGGCAGGCCCCTCGGCGCTTCACTTTCAGCTCTCTCTTTCGATCGTCATTCTTCGAAGGCAAACGGGGCTGGGTGTTTGGGGCTTTTTGAGATTTCAGCGGTGACTTTTTTCATTTTGGTGAGCAAGTCGGGGGGGGGGAGGGGGAATAGTGATGGGGGGGTGAAGGGGAGGAAGATGTGACAAAAGGTTATTTGTCATTTATTAACCACAACTTTTTCCATCCTTGGTCATGCACGGAAAAAACACTTTTAGCAGTGTAACCACAGCCCCAGCGTTAATCGCTGAAGAACGGAGTTTCTTATTTTGGAAACTGTGTTGCTGGGATGAACTTAGCTTGTGTTTGATTGGCTTATGAAGGGAAGGTCACAGGAAAAAAAATCCCCAACCTGCCTGGGTAGAGACAGCTTCACCATGTTCAGCTTCGAGCACAGCAGCTGAGAACAGTTCACTGCTCTGTGTTCCCATGGCTCCGAGTGACCAGTCCTAGAAGCCTGGAGGTGGAGGAAACTTGACGTTCTCTAGCTCATTTCACTGCCCCTGCTGGGTTGTTCCCTCTAGTTAATTTCCTAATGTTTTATCTAGACTGAATTTAAATGTCTCCAGTGAGGGAGTTTCCTCAATTTCCCATGGGGAATTTCTCTGCCTAATGCATCTTGCCATATATGAGAGCTAGGTGGTGGTGTTTGTCGGGAAGCTTTCCCTGACCCCCAGCAAACTGGTTCTGTTTGTATCATGCTGAACAATTCCTTTCCATCCTTGGTTTCCACACCCTTCAGTTACCTGCAGACGTGCATCGCTCACCCTGTCCCTTGGGCTGTCACTTAGACCAGCTCCGCATAACTGGTTTATATAGTGTAGTGATTACTGCACTCACTTCACACGGGAAACTCGGCAGAAACGTGTCTGAATTGTACCAAGGGTCGTGGTGGTGGATTCTCCATCGCTGGCAATTTGAAATCGAGATTGGATGTTTGCCTAAAAGATCCGTTCTAGGTCACTTGGGAGTTATTTGGGGGAAATTCTGGCCTGTATTCTGTGGGAGGTCACACTGATGACCTGAGAATCGGTGCCCTCAGCTCCCACTAACTCAGGGTGCACTCCACAGAACAGGGCCCTGTGACTTTCTAGTAGGGAAATTAAACCACATGACATGCAGGATTTGTAATCCTCTCCCCAGGGCCAGCTCTATGCTCCCTCATTTGGTTTTGCTTACAGAGGCTCTGTACTTGCCAACTCTTGGGATGTTATCGCAAGTCTCCTGCTAGTTGGTTTTTCCTTAAAGTCCCAGCTCCCAGAGTCAGGAGACTTTGAAAGAGGATTGATTGATTTATTTTTAAAGAAGAGTAAGTTTCTACCTCTCATGGCTGCAGAGACAAGCTTGAAAATGTGACCCTAAAGCCAGAAGGCAATAAAAAAAACCCCACTTTTCCCCCCTGAATTCTCATGATTATTATTATTTTATTTATTACTTGTATGGTATTAGTGCCTAGGAGCTGTAGTGGTGGGCATTGTGCTAGGGGTGTAGAAACAGAATAAAAATGAAGACACCCTTGCCCCAAGCAGCAGGATTTTTAAGCCAATCCCATGACTTTTTTCTTAAAGCCTGAATCCTGAACACTTGAGTTTGGAGGTACTGTCCTCCCAACTATGGAGCCAGCCTCATGAGGTGCAGAGCACCTCAACGCTGGCAGGGCTGGGCCTGGGGTCTGCGATCAGGTGCAGACATGAGGCCTCCTTTTGCATCCTACGCGGTCTCTACAGAAGCTCATAAATATTTACCTCTGAAATAAGCACTCAGCCTTGAACCAACCACATCCTGAACCAGAACAAAAAAAATATTACACAACGAGGAGGCATGGTACGTCGCTTTCCAGGTCTGAAGCTGCCCACGTTCAGCATATCGCTGCAGAGCCCGTCCTGGTCCCAGGGGCCCCCCTCACCCACTAATACACAAAAGCAAATATTCGCCTCCAGTTTTCAAACCTATTTCACTCAAAATGGCTCTTGAGAGGCTTCTAAGAATGCTTGGAAGCTAGTAGAAGGGGGAAGTGTGATGGCCGTCCCGGCACAAACCATGTATGGTACGGCCGGCAACAATACAACCTGCCCGCCCCTTTTCCTGACAACGGACTGCACTTCAGGCCTGTCCTGGAGGGACGGATGAACTGGCAGCTCAGTTTCCAAGGCTCGTTCACTCTGGTCTCTCTGTTGATGCTGCCATCTGTGGTTTCGCTGATCTGGCCTCCACGAACTGAACTGAGGCAAACACCGACTGTCTCTCTGAGCACAATGATCTACCACCCCCCAGGCACCATTTGCGCAAGCAAGCAGCTCGTGTACATCCAACTAGTAATCCACGTGGCCTGCTGGTCCCAGCCAGGAGCGCCACCAGCTTTTCTGCTGCCCTAGGGGGCGGAAGGTCCCACCCCAAAATGCCACCCCTCACAGAGGCGGCGGAAGGTCCCACCGCTGAAATACCGCCGCAGTGGCCGCCCCCCAAATTGTAGCACCAACCCTGGTCCCAGCCTCATCTGGCAAGACCCTGGCATACATGGAGAACCCTGATAGCCAGCCCCTTTTTCTACTTAACTTTGCACCAAATCCACTGCCAGCAGAAACTGAGCTGGGCTGGACATAGCAAGGAAATGTCCTGCTCTTACCACAGCTCTTTTTGCTGGAAAATAAAGAATTTGGAAATGTTCAATGTGTTTCACTGGCACCCACAGGAATCCGACGATTCATCTCTTCTGATGGACTTAAAAGGCAGGTGCCCGTGTTCCCTGCTACGAACGCACCTTTAGCGGAAAGCAACAGAACCTTTCACAGCAATAAGAGAGGTGGTTAAAACCTTGGGTAACCACCAAAATCAATGGGATGAATTCAGTCTGGCCCTTTTAAAGAGCAGATTGGGGGGGAAATCTAACCCCCCGAACCACCACCATCCTCCCTCCCTCCCATAATAAACATCACAATCTTCTCCGCAAGATTAGGGTGTTGGAGGGCATGATTAGAGAAACGACGGAGGGACGGTTTAGATGGGGCCAGGTTGACAGAAGAGTTCTGTTGACGTAGGCACTGCTGTTCAGAGAGGTGGATTACCTACGGCAACGGAAAAACTCTGTCGGTCAAAGGAAGCATCCGCACTGCTGCAGCGTGGTAGCTGTGCGGCTGCAGCTCCCGTTGTGTAGACATGGCTTCACTCCAGATTTGCACCAGTGTAAGAGAAGGCAGAACATTGCTTCAGGTCTCTGCCCTAGTTTTGGAATTACCCTGTGTCCTGAAGTGAGCAAAACCTCACCAATCCTCCAAGGCACGTTCCCACCAGACATATCTGCTGGCCCTGGCCAGAGACTTTCAGGCTTTACCCTTGGGCCTTTTGACTCCTCAGTGAAATGTGCTGGGAGAACGACCCTTTGCTATCTGGTAGCTGCTTCCCCTGTATTTCAGCAGTGTCTTTAGTTTTTGTTCCTTCTTTATCAGCTGCTTCTAGTTTTAATGAAACACGAGATGGAAAAAGATAAAATAATTCTCCTTGAGTTTGATTGTAGTCTCAGGAAAACGCTCCTGGGAGGGGAAGTCTCTCTTTGATAGATTAAGTTAGAAAAGGATTCCCACCCCACCAATTTTGGAAAAGGGGAAGATAAACCCTGGAGGCTGGCTTGGGGCAGGGCTGTGTTACAAGCACATCAAGAGAGCAGTTCCCTCTCTGCAGGGCACTGTGTGGCTGTGTATCAGAGGTGTACTCGGGGTAATAGTGGATTTGCTGAAGAATGCACACCGCTTAGCCTATGATCTCTTTACTTCCCTAACGTTTCTTTGTTCCCGAACTTCCCCTTTAATGTGCAACCCAAGGAAGCAATTGATTGGCAGGAGAATTCTGACAAAACAGTGTGAGCGTCCGAAACTTCCTGCGTGGGAATCAGGAAAACCTCATTCTTGCATTTCTCTGACGCTCCTGAACCTTCTGCTTGGGTTTCCAAACATCGTTCCCTCTATCTCCCGCCGGGTTTTGCCTTGTTCTTGGCTCAGCAGTTTCTCATCTGGTAAAACCCGAGTTACTTTTCCGCTTGTGCTGCTGGCCGGTCACCCGCTAGATCTTAGGCTGCAGTAACAATCTCCTCTGTGGTTCTATCTTTATTTCCTGCAGGCTGTATCAGCACTGGGTTTGTCTGCAGAGTTGGAGGCTGCCAGCTCTGGCCCTTATCACCCTGTTTCCTACATTCTCATGTGCTGAATTACAATCACGTGTCCAATGAGAGACATCCAAGAAGAAAACATGAGTGGTGATTAGAAGAGGGGAGAGAGGGAGGCTGGTTATGCAGGTGCTTGTATCTGGCCAGACCCACCGCCCCACACTCCCTCCCTTGAAAATGTGTCTCCTCCTTTAAGCCAAACTGTGCGAGTTTAATAGCAGCAGTAATTTAAACATCTGGTGTTAAACATTTCTTCCCTTATCCCATTTCAGGGGGAGGGAGGAGACTTATACAAATCTGTATGTATTTATTTATGCAATGGAGCAGGTTTATTGGCTACACTGGGAGACTGAGCATCAGGACTCCTGGGTTCCCATTCCCAGCTGTGCCACTCGCTCGCAGTGCAACCTTGTCATGTCACTGAACCTCTTTCACAGATCCATGGTGCATCTCACAGCAGTCGAGGTGTTAACCCTGGTTTAACGCAAGTGTCGTAACAGGTTGACGTCCTGCCCCGGCTTCAGTGTGGGTAATTGCATCCTGTCAACCTAAATTCCTCCTGTGGTTTCAATCGGGTGCAGCTCTTATCTGAAGTTGCCATGCACTTAAACAGTGGCTGTGAGTCACCCCAGAAGTGGCTGCATTTTAGTGAGAGATGAAATAATTTTAGCTATAATTAGGGCTGTCAATTGCAGTTAACTCACGCGATTAACTCAAAAACATTTAATCATGATTAATCACACTGTTAAACAATAGAATACCAATTGAAATATATTAAATATTTGTGGATGTTTTTCTACATTTTCAAATATATTGATTTAAATTACAACGCAGAATACAAAGTGTAAAGTGCTCAATTTATATTTCTGATTACAAATATTTGCACTGTAAAAATGATAAAAGAAATAGTATTTTTCAATTCACCTCATACAAGTACTGTAGTGCAATCTCTTTATCATGAAAGTGCAACTTACAAATGTAGGGTTTTTTGTTACATAACTGCACTCAAAAACTAAACAATGCAAAACTTCAGAGCCTACAAGTCCACTCAGTCCTACTTCTTGTTCAGCCAATCGCTAAGAGAAACAAGTTTGTTTACATTTACATCTAGACAGTATTTGGCCCTGCCATGCGGGCAGGGGACTGGACTCGATGACCTCTTGTAGGATCCTTCCAGTCCTAGAATCTATGAATCTATGAATCTATTTACCGGAGATAATGCTGCCCGCTTCTTAATTACAACGCCACCTGAAAGTGAGAACAGGCGTTCGCATGGCACTCTTGTAGCCAGAGTCGCTTCGGCCATTGTTCCTTTCACGGCAAATCTGACAAAATGCAAAGAAGATACCGATGTGAAATTTCTAAAGATAGCTACAGCACTCGACCCAAGATTTAAGAATCTGAAGTGCCTTCCAAAATCTGAGAGGGATGAGGTGTGGAGCATGCTTTCAGAAGTCTTAATAGAGCAACACTCTGATGTGGAAACTACAGAACTCAAACTACCAAAAAAGAAAATCAACCTTCTGCTGGTGGGATCTGACTCAGATGATGAAAATGAACATGTGTCGGTCCGCACTGCTTTGAATTGTTATCGAGCAGAATCTGTTATCAGCATAGATGCATGTCCTCTGGAATGGAGGTTTAAGCATGAAGGGACGTATGAATCTTTAGCACATCTGGCACGCAAATATAAACAAGAAGCATTATCTCCTGCAAATGTAAACAAACTTGTTTGTCTTAGCGATTGGCTGAACAAGAAGTAGGACTGAGTGGACTTGTAGGCTTTGAAGCTTTACATTTTTTTATTTTTTGAATGCAGTTATTTTTTGTACATAACTCTACATTTGTAACTTCAACTTTCATAATAAAGCGATTGCACTACAGTACTTGTATGAGGTGAATTGAAAAATACGATTGTTTTTTACAGTGCAAATATTTGTAATAAAAAATAAAGTGAGCACTGTACACTTTGTGTTCTGTGTTGTAATTGAAATCAGTGTATTTGAAAACGTAGAAAACATCCAAAAATATTTACATAAATGGTATTCTGTTATTGTTTAACAGCGTGATTAATCGCGATTAATTTTTTAATAGTTTGACAACCCTAGATATAATATAAAATTGAAAAACCTCCCTGATTTCTGTAGCTTGTAGATGATAATAAGCATTCCGATTTAAATTCTAGCAGTTTGCCTTAAGGCATTTAAATGGGTAAACAGTGCGGTGGCAAAATTGACAGATGATCCAAAACTATTCAAGATAGTTAAGTCCCAGGCAGACTGCGAAGAGCTACAAAAGGATCTCTCAAAACTGGGTGACTGGGCAACAAAATGGCAGATGAAATTCAGTGTTGATAAATGCAAAGTAATGCACATTGGAAAATATAATCCCAACTATACATATAAAATGATGGGGTCTAAATTAGCTGCTACCTCTCAAGAAAGAGATTTTGGAGTCATTGTGAATAGTTCTCTGAAAACATCCACTCAGTGTGCAGCGGCAGTCAAAAAAGCAAACAATGTTGGGAATCATTAAGAAAGGGAGGGATAGATAAGAGAAAATATCATATTGCCTCTATATAAATACTGTGAATCTTTGAATACTATGTGCAGATGTGGTCGCCCCTCTCAACAAAGTTATATTGGATTTGGAAAAGGCTCAGAAAAGAGCAACAAAAATGATTAGGGGTATGGAACGGCTGCCGTATGAGGAGCGATTAATAAGACTGGGACTTTTCAGCTTGGAAAAGAGATGATTAAGGTGGGATATGATACGGGTCTATAAAATCACGACTGGTGTGGAGAAAGTAAATAAGGAAGTGTTATTTACTCCTTCTCATAACACAGGAACTAGGAGCTATCAAATAAAATTAATAGACGGCAGGTTTAAAACAAACAAAAGGAAGTTGATATTTTTTTTTCTCCCACACAACACACAGTCAACCTGTGGAACTCCTTGCCAGAGGATGTAGTGAAGGTCAAGACTATAACGGTTAAAAAAATAACTAGAT
The DNA here is from genome assembly GCF_011386835.1 of Chrysemys picta bellii. Taxonomy (NCBI): domain Eukaryota; kingdom Metazoa; phylum Chordata; order Testudines; family Emydidae; genus Chrysemys; species Chrysemys picta. Next base: position 28,807,983 of record NC_088805.1, read on the forward strand.
AAATTCATGAAGGATAGGTCCATCAATGGCTATTAGCCAGGATGGGCAGGGATGGTGTTCGTAGCCTCTGTTTGCCAGAAGCTGGGAATGGGCAACAGGGGATGGATCACTTGATGATTACCTGTTCTGTTCATTCCCTCTGGGGCACCTGGCATTGGCCACTGTCAGCAGACAGGATACTGGACTAGATGGACCTTTGTTCTGACCCAGTATGGCCGTTCTTATGTTCTTTGAGAACCCTTAAAGCCTTGCTGGGTAACATCTAGTGTATTCACTCAGCCAGTTCACAATCCTTCCCCACACTATAATTTCTGGAAACTTCAATACATGGACTGAATGAAGTTGTTGCAGATGCATGCGGATATTGTGTTTACCTTCTGTGCTCTTTATTTATTCCAGGAAGTTATTAAAACTGCCCACAATTAGAATGACTTTGGCTTAAAAGAAGAATAAAACCGCTGGCAAAAATAGTCTGTTTAAAGAATCTGTTTATAGCCCTGATCTTCAAAAACAGCATCCAGAATGTGAAATGCTTTGTTGCTGTGGGTAATGTGGGTCAAAGGCAGCTGGTTTATTTCTCCCACTCACCCTCCTTTTAAGAGGAAAGAAGAAAGAAACCATAAAAATAATAACATGTGAAGTAGCTGATAAGTGATGAGAACAAGCAAAATAAGATGGTGGGTTGGGGCTGTAGAGCTAAATGCCCTGTCTGGAGAAGTCTTTTAAAGGTGATAACAAAGGCTCCTTGGAGCACATCCGTCTGTCATTAGATGATCTGGAGAGAGGAGATAAGTTTTCTCTAGGGCCAGCTCTGATGGAGATGTGTGGAAATACTAATAATACCTACACATTTTTCCCCACTAAATCTCAAAGTACTAGAAGGCTGAGAACAGCTTCTCATTGGCCGGGGTGGATTCTCCTTCCTTCTGTACAATTTTCTTTCCCAACACTCCTCTTACAGTGTGGTGGTGTCTGTTGATGCTTTCTCATGGCTGCAGCCGTCCTTTCCTCAGCAGGTCAGCCTGCCACCTCCACCGGAGGATATCGGCCTTCAGCAGCGCCACATGGTGTTTATGCAGGGTTTGACCTGAGAACAGCATTCTCAGCAGCTCTCCAGCAAGGGGTCCTGTAGCCTCTGCCCGACTCAGAGGTGCCCCTAGTTTTCGGCAGCTGGGTTCCTCTCTAATATAGAGATGAGGTCTACAGAGACGACGGGCCCAGGATGCAGTGCTCCATCAGGACCCACATGCAGTTTGGGGGTGGCGGGGGGTGTACTCCATCACCCTGTTCACAAGCACCTCAGAATGTTTCTGCCTCGGACATTGACGTGAAGTCAACTGCATAAAGCCAATGAGGGAGAGACTGCTTAGATTTTAGCAGGTGTATTTGCTGAAGGTTTGTCTGCACAGAGCGTGCTGCGGGGGTCCTCTGGAAGAAATATTACATCATTGTGTCATTAGAGTGCCATAATGATGGCAACTTGCAGCCTTATTCTGGCACCTCCTAACTTTTTGAGTGCTTCACTTTGCAGCTTTAATAATGTTCTTTTAGCATAGTTTTCATGTGCATAGCACATACATAGGTGTGTTCTATGGCGTCTAAGCCCCAGAAAGACGACCTGGGGTATTATCTTCTGTAACATCCTGCCATGTGTCCCGCAGTCATTTAAAACTCTGGTCAGGCAGTGCAGCCAATGACAAAACTGAATATTATTCTGCTATTTCCCTTCTCACTGGTTATTAGATGTTGCCAAGATAAAAAACAGCAATGAAAAGAAACCAGTTCCATTAATGCAAGATCTGGATAAATAATGCATTGGACTGGCTAGTGTGTTTGCATGCACATCACCGCCCCCTGTTGGAAGGAATCAGAACTGCTCAGCTGTTTGATATGCTCTATACCACTAAAGAAGTTAATGGAAACTTTCTTTGAGTCACAGAGGGCTGGGCATTTGGACCAGGGGGCTAGACGCTGGGCCTAACCGTGGAATCTCTTAACACCACAGTGTATAGTGGATAGTGAAAACACTAGTGAATGTATTCATTGGATGGAACGCAAAACTGAAATATGGTGGGAGTCTGGGTTTTTCACGGTGTATGAATTTGTGATGGAGAGCCACAGGCTAACAAAATATCCAAGTATCGTGTGTAGTTTTTGGTTGGAGCCAAGCTAGCCTGGGGCTCCTGTGGTTCTTGGTATACGCCATGTCTCCGTTCTATTGAGGAAACTGTCATGTGTAATGCCTGACACTCCCAAGTGGGAAATATCAGCACTCATGTGACCTGCTGCAGTTGTGTTGGAGCTGGCCAGGCATTTGTGATTCCTAAATTCTTTTGCAAGAGTACCAGTGCCAACCCCGGTCTCCTAGCCCAAATCCGACTTCGCCGTGATCAGCAGTTTCAGCTGGAGGCAGGATCCTGCAGCGTTGCTGCCATCTGTCACACGCTCACCAACGGACCATACCTCCATTGAAGTCCATTGCAAAACTCCCATTGACTTGATTTCCTGCATTTCCCCCCTGGGGGGAGGGAGGGAAGCGAATCCTTTCTCTCTAGTTTGCAGTGACCCCAGATGAAATGCGTGAGACGGCATCATTGCAGGATCGTTTTCGCTCCTGTGCCCTCTACCTTCTGTTCACCAATGCTAGTGTTCCAGCCGCTTTTCCCTGTGCCGGTCTGATCTGTCTTCCCCTCCTGGACTGTATAACTCCTCTTGAGGTTAGCTGTGCTCGCTGAACTCTGTTTGAAAAACTGCGAAGAATCGCAGCCTCAGACTCCAGTTGAAAGCTAACCAGCTGAATAGCTGACATTCAATCTCGATCAGACTGAAAGTACCTGTGGTTTTTGAGACTTTCAGTAGTGAATGAGTAAATATTCATACCCTGCTTAGGAAACAGGCCAACCTCTGCCTTATTTATTGACATTTTTATCAATGGACAAAGAGGGTTAGTCATATGCAAGTGATGCAAAAGAGCTTCTCTAATTTGCTCAGGAGTTAGTTCTCACCAGTGCCATTTTAATTTCCAGCCACGGCCCTTTAAAGGCTGTTTCCTTTCAGCACGCCGTGCTTTCGTTAATGAGAAAAACGTGTTTGGCTGGTTGATGTGGTTTGGAGTCTGTTTTTTGTTTTAATTAATTTCTTATTTAGCAGCTGTTTGTAATTTGAATAGCAGAGCTTGGTGAGTGTTCTGTTTATAAGTCAGCCTTTCAGATTGGAACTGCGGTATCTGTTCAAAACTAGGAGAGTCCATTTCTGTGGGGCGGTCCCTTCTGACTAGTCTGCAGGCACATTGCTTTGTTTCTTTCAGGTAGGTTTTTCTTTACAAAAGCCGGCTTATTTTTTCCTCTGGTAACAGCTGATCAAGACTAACTTTTAGCTACATTTTACAAATAGGTAAAAGGCTTGGAGAAGTTTGGATTTGCTCAGGGCTCTATAGTGTCCGTGACAGCGCTGAGAACAGAACCCAGGAATCCTGACTCCCATATTCAGTCATCTAACTATTAGACAACATTACGTCACTTCCTAGCCCGTAGGATATTATTGTGGTGTGATTGGGCAGTGCAGTTAGGCTAAAGGAAAGCTGTTAAAGGTGACAAACACCACTAACCCCAAGAGTATGAAGGCTTGTGTGTAATGAGGAATGCCTGTATTTTAACCTAGAAAAACAGGTTTTCATTTGAATCCTAAAAAGAGAGACCTATTTCAAAATGGCTAAGATACAGTTTAAACATTTTTAAGAAGCAAAACAAAAAGCCATTCTTTGCATGAAGTTTCTGCATCAAACAGTCTAGAATGTCGTTCTGTAGGGAAGCCTCCAGGAGCTGGGTGGGGTTGTCGTAGTTTGGAAAGTACGAGAGGGGAATTCAGAAGGATCTCTACTTCCTCTTGAATTGCGACAGGGTGCTGGATCAGGAATGCACATGTATAAAAGGGCCTTCAAGACTGTCAGCAGAATATGATCACTTGTTGGAGAAATTTTTCACTTGACCACAGCTCAAAGAGCCGGGAAGCTACTATCTAGCTCCTATAGTGTCTAGATCAGCGGAAGATGGGATAGATCTTTGCATAGGACATTTAAATGACTGGAAATTCATAACCAAGTGCAGGATTCTAAGGTCAGAAGGGACCATTTTGACCCTTTAGTCCAGAGGTGGGCAAACTATGGCCCACGGGACACATCCGGCCTGTGGGACCCTCCTGCCCGGCCCCTGAGCTCCTGCCCTGGGAGGCTCGCCCCCGGCCCCTCCCCCGCAGCCCCAGCACAGCTGCAGAGCCGCGGCCTGACCCAGTCTCTGTGCTGCGCAGTGGCGTGGCTGCCTCAGTGCTCCAGGCAGCGCGGTAAGGGGGCAGGGAGTGGGGGGGTTGGATAGAGGGCGGGGGAGTTTGGGGTGGGGGTGTGGATGGGGTCGGGGTGGTCAGAAGATGGGGAATGGGGGGGTTGAATGGGTTCAGGGGGAGCAGTTAGGAAGGGGGGGTTTGGAAGGGGCGGTGGGGGGCAGTCAGGGGCAGGGGTTGCGGGGGCAGTCAGGGAGAAGGGGTGGTTGGATGGGGCAGGAGGCCTGATTCCTGATGGCCCCCCCAAGGACTCTTGCCCCATCCAACCACCCCTTCTCCCTGACTGCCCCCGGAACCCCCACCGCAGGGATCCCTGCCCCATCTACCCCTCCTGTTTCCTATCCCTCTGACCGCCCCTGGAACCCCCATCCGACTGCCTCCCGCCGCCCCATCCAACCCCTCCTCTCATTCCTGACGCGCCCCCCCCCCCCCAAGAGGAGGGTTGGATGGGGCGGCGGGGGGCAGTCAGGGGTGGGGGCTCCAGGGGCCGTCAGGGAGAAGGGGTGGTTGGATGGGGTAGGAGTCCTTGGGGGGGTGGGAGACGTCAGGAATGAGAGGAGGGGTTGGATGGGGCGGCGGGGGGCAGTCGGATGGGGGTTCCAGGGGCGGTCAGAGGGATAGGAAACAGGAGGGGTAGATGGGGCAGGGATCCTGGGGGGTGGGGGCTGTTGGGGGCGAGAAGCAGGGGCGGGGGGCCCCTAACCCGCCCTCCATACAATTTCCGAAACCTGATGCGGCCCTCAGGCCAAAAAGTTTACCCACCCCTGCTCTAGTCTGAGCTCGCGTGTGGCCCGAGCCACAGAACTTCGTTGAGTGGTTTCTGCATCAAGCCCATAACCGTTTGTAAGACACAGTGTGCACTTCAGTGCTGCAAATCAAGCACCAATGCTGAGACTAGAGCCCAGCATAGCGGGGAAGCCCTGCCATCCCCTCTGTTTTTCTCAGACGCCAGCTGGTCTGCCCTGGGTGGAGGGAACTCGTCTGAGACCGCCTGATTCGTCTCACATGTGATGCAGTCCCACGCTGGGATCAGAGGACACACACGTGGGCTAGTCTCTTGCATGGTTAACACAACTTGTTGGGCAGGTGTCTACTGCACAGGCTTTCCCTGCCTCTTCCCACGTGGTATCAGCTAAGCCCTGGCGAGACCCAGCATTTGCCCGCTCAGCTTGGCTTTTCTCCCCTCCAATCTAAGATTATGTCTGTGCCTGGAACATGTGGGGTGTGTACTGAGGGCAGGTCTCCGCGTGCTCCTGCTGAATCCAATGGGATTGTGCCCCACTGATTGCAGTGGGAGCAGACTCTGCCCCAGGATGCAGATGGGAAGTCCTGTCGGGGGCGGTGTGTTTTTAGGAAGCCCAGTGCTGTGTAACCGAGCTGGTGTGAAGTCGGAGCAGAGCGCGGCTTCCCTCACATCAGCCAGGCTGCAACTTTGGCTCATCCCCCTCATGCGCCAATGAACTCACCAGTGAGACTCAGGGCTGGAGTGGGGGGGCTCCTAACCCAGGCTCCCCCCACACCTCCAAAGCCTTGTATTCCAGCACAAACCCAGAGCAGATTGGTATTTCTGGGTAAGAAAAATCAGCGTCGTTTAGCACTTCCATCAGTAGACGCCAGAGTGAAGACGCCACTGGGATAGATGGGGGCAATTGGTAGCTTGTCTGTCTGCCGACAGAGACGGGCAGCCCTGCACTGAGTCACGGGGGGGGGAGGGCTTCCTTTGCAATCAGAGAAGCTGCAAATGAGGGGGTGAGCTGTGCTGGCCAGTACCAGTCTAGCCCTTTAGACCCCCGACCAAGTATTCTGAGTGCACCTGAACCCTGTCAGGCTCTGCAAGGGGACGCCGTGGGGCGGAGAAAACGTGAGATAAGAGTGTGACGCGCAGAGAAGTGTATGCAATGGAGCCGGTCTGAAAGGACCACCCAAGGGATGTCAAAATCAGTTGCCTATTTAGAGGTTGGTCTTTACCTGAGGGATGAAGACAACTGGACTGGAAGCCTTTAAAGCAATAAAACGACTACTTCAGTCAGGACGCTACTGATTGCATGTGGGCGTAAGTGCAGGCGTCACTGGCTAGGTAGCTAGCTGACAAGAGCAAGTGGGTCTTTCATAGGGGACCTGATACTGCTGTATTTTTGCAGATGTTGCTAATGCGGCAGAGGCAGTAAATGGTACAGAGGTTTGTTCCTTACAGCCCTGTCTTAAGCCACTGGTTTATAATATAATCGGTATATCTCCATTTATTATTATCTCCTAGAACTGGAAGGGACCCTGAAGGGTAATTGAGTCCAGGCCCCTGCCTTCACTAGCAGAAGCAAGTACTGATTTTGCCCCAGATCCCTAAGTGGCCCCCTCAAGGATTGAACTCACAACCCTGGGTTTTGCAGGCCAATGCTCAAACCACCGAGCTATCCCTCTCTGCCCCCCCCCCCCTTTATTGGGTTTGTATCTGTTTTACCCTCAGGGCAACCCCTCTAGATTCCTGCAAGGGCTTGGCAGTGGCCAGAGAAGAGACAGGCCCCAGCCCAGAGCTTGGTCTACACAGAGCTTGGTGTGCTCTGGGAAAGCACTTCTGGGGGGTTAGTTTGTGCTGTGAAGAGACTCCCGCAGGGCAGCCATGGTCAGGTGCTTGGGTTCTGAGATGCTGTGTGGGGCAAACACCTCACAGGTAGCTCCTCACTGAGACTTGACACCTGGATGTTAAGCGTTTCCCACTCACCTCTCAGAATGGTCCCTTGACCATCTGAATTAACCCCCTTTGGTGCTGCTTGTGCGCACAGGCTGCGGGGGCGGCAGGTAGCTAGCGCCTGGCCTCATTGTCTGGCTCTGGGACCCCTGTAACTATGCAGCCGTTGACATAAAGGCTAGGGTGCAGTGGAGATTGTCCGCTGGCTCTCTGCCCCTCCAGCACTTGGGAGATCAGCTTTGAAGAAGACCCTGCTTCTGGGCCTAACGTTGGGTCTGTTCAGGGTTTTACTTGGGAGCAGAGGAAGGAAATCTGGAGAGTCCAGGGCCCGTTCAGTATCTTAAGCAATCTGAGACGCCAGTAGTAGGGGGATCCGAGGAGCCAGCGAAGGCTGTTTCTCCTGCCTTCTGCAAGACCCTCTCATTTCTGGGCTCTGAAGGGACTTACCCCGTGCAAACAATCTGCGAGCAAAGGCTCAGGCAGTGGCTAAGCGAGTCCTGTTCACGATCCTCTCTTAGGAGGACATGGGTTGGACTCGGCTCTCGGTTACGTAGTTGTAAATCCAGAGTCACTCCAGCAAAATCAATGGACTTATTCCAGTGCAACCGGGAGCAGAGAGGAGGAGGATAGGGAGCGGTGTGGGGGATGGGTAGGGTGCAAGATGGTACTGTGGCCTGGTTTACACTTAAAAATTAGATCAATCCAGGGGCGACGGAACAGGGGGCCATGGCTCTATCACTTTTTACCTGTCTTAAGGGTGAGCGATGGGGGAAGAGGTGGTGGAGAGGAGCGAGTGGGGGTGGGGCCATGGGGGAAAGGGTGGGGCCCACACTTCTAGGCTGCTTCCAAAGAACCCACCAGTGAGATTCAGGGATGGCCGTATCAGTACCAGGGTGCGCGGATGCGTACACACTTCCTACTCCATGTCTGCGTTTTAGGCTCTTGTGAGTTTACGGTGTCCTTCCTCTCTGAGATGATCACAGTGGGACGTTAAATCTTTGAAACCCCCCCCATTTCGATGCGGCTAGGTTAATGGAAGGATTTGTCCGTCCACCTAGCTACCCCTCTCGGCAAGGTGGATTAAGTACATCAGCGGAACCCTCTTCCAGGGATTTCCCCTTTGGACAGAGACCTGCTGAAGCCTTTATTAAAGAAACTGGGACGGAGAGAGATTTGGGGGGAGAGACAAGTGAGCAACAAGAGGCGTGGTGATGATTTAAGGGAGGAGAGATGGGAGCAGGGGGAAGGGGCAGATGGAGAATAAAAATATCTGTTCATAAAAACTGTAACTGAATGAAAAAACAAGACTCCGTGTTAGCTTTGGCAAAACTTTGTGTAACCCTTGGGGAATCCCCCAGGGCTGGGTCTAACAAGCCTCCTTAAGCGGCCGAAGTCAAACAGCCATTCAAAGGAGCAAAAGGATCCCGGGGGGGGGGGGGGGGGAGAGGAGTGAGAAGCAAGGAAAATAACAAGCAAAGGGGAAACCGCGCGAGAAAAAGCGAAGGGAACGGACCTCTATGCCTTTTGGAAATTGAGGGGTCTTCACCCATAAACCCTATGGGGTCATTTGTGGGGGACCTAGAACTCTGCAGCCGGAGATGGACAGAGATGAGGCTCAGGCTCCCTCTTCCAAGGGGTCCCCATTTGCAGATGCTGGGGACATAGTCCTTGGTCCCCATTCTCCAGTCCAAAAAAAAAGAAAACAGAAAAGCCTGTGGGCAGCGGATCCGGCTTGAGAGCCCAGGATGGCACTTACTGGACTCCTGGAGGCGATTACTTACGTGGCCTATAATGGGCCTCTACCATCATTGATCAGGGCCTGAAAAGTCTGTTTGGATGAGTGGTGGCGTCTCTTACTTACCGAGCCACAGTTCTGCCAACAAACTGGAGCCCCAACGTGACACGGCACATCCGTTTCTCTCTCGTTCGGCCCGGGACTCCCCTCCGAGGAGACGTGACCTGGTTACTGTGTCCTGATCAGCTAACGGCTGAGGCTTGTCCTCGGCTGTGGGGGTGTGTGTTGGAATAGCAGGCGCTGCTTAGTTCTTTCCCCCCATTGTACAAATGAAGGAAATGGTCGGGTAAGGGCCAGAGCCGACACGTCAGGAGTGAGTCAATGGGAGATTTGCTGGGATAGGGGTTGGGGTAAGGTGAAAAGCACCCAAGTGATTTAGGAGCACAAATCCCATCCAAGCTCAATGGGGCTGGTGTTCCCAACTCCCTTTAGAAACCCCTGCCCTGAGTGAGGAGTGCAGGGCTTGGTTCTCGGATGGTGTCATCTGTTCCTCCCAGTGGTTCTTCTAACTGTCCGTCGTGGGGGAAGCAGTGCCTCCCCCATGGACCCACCTGCCATGCAGGGTGTCCTGATTGGGCCATGATTGGTCATTACGGGTGAGGTTTGTCCTGTTGCATAACGGCCCGCAGGCCTCGGCTGTGACCTGCCATTTACATGAAGTTCTTTTCTCTCGGTGGCCTTGTCGTGATTAAGAGTGGAACCGAAAGAAGAAATCAGGGAAATCCCCAGCCTGAGTGACTGCGGCGTTCAGGATCAGCAATCGGAGTTACTTGCCATTTCTCATTCTGTTGCTCAACAAATCCCCCGCTGCTCTCTCGCCCGCCCCTGTGATTCGTTGTGCGTAGTGGGATCCTGCAGCACATCTGGATGCAAGGCCACTTGTCAAGGCCAAGTCCAGGTCCTTGGTATTTCTCTAGCACGGGGACTGCGTGGAATCCATCAGTGGCTGTGAGAGCCCAGAGAGCCTCCGTATCATCCGCTCTCCATGAACTCTTTCCAGCGCCCGTGGAAATCAGTGGCAGTCTCTCTGTTGACTTCCAGGCGCGTTGGGTCAGACTCTGTGTGTAGGCGAGTGCACCTGGAAAGTTTTAAATTGCGAGCTTTGTAAGCTTCAAAACAAACTTAACAAACAGCTGGGAGCATCTCTCTGCTGGGAATTTCCAGGTCACCCCAAGATCGCTCCATTCCTCCCTGCCCTGAAGGGAAAAAGAATACTGCAAAAGGTGTTGACATTACAGTGATGCTATTTGTGGTGATCTTACAGAGATAAATCCAGGATGCTGCTTTCTCTTAGTATCTGAATCTGCCTGCGATCATATCATGATGATGGCCATATCAGTACCAGGGTGCGCGGATGCGTACACACTTCCTACTCCATGTCTGCGTTTTAGGCTCTTGTGAGTTTACGGTGTCCTTCCTCTCTGAGATGCTCACAGTGGGATGGTGGGACGTTAAATCTTTGATACAGTGGTCACCCTTTACAATAGCTTTAAACAAGCCGATAATAATGCCCCAATATTTATTGTCTCCATATTTCCTTTTACACCAGATAGTGTCAGTTGCCTGAGGTGACAGGAAAGATTTGAAGGGTGGAAAGGTTTTTGGTTTTTTTAACCTTTTGGGCATATGTGTGTGTTGGAAGACGTTTTATTTAATAACAAATGAAGCAAACCCGTGAGTTAATTAGCGTTGGAAGCATGCCAGGGTGTGGAGACAGAATCTAGTGTTTTAGGATGATGTAGCTGAACCACCAAGGTTGCATCAACTAATTCTCCATGAGTGACTTTGATCAAAATATATTTATTGTACTTTCTTTGGTTTGTTTGTTTTTAAACATAGATGCGTTTCTGCATTTTGCTGGCAGATCTCTCGGAATGGGAACAAAATCTATTCTAGATTAGTGCTCTTTCAGAGCAAATAGCATGGGCTTATCTCCTAACCTAGGAGCTTTGCTTTAGTACTTCTGCAGGGGGAACCTCCATTGTGCTATTAAGAACTCCCTCCCCTCTGCAACTTCAAGGGCAGAGTAGTTTCCATGCCTACAGTCTTCAGTAAACATAAGTATTAAAGAAAGTAAACTGAAAAGAAGCTGTGGTAATGTTTGGTACTGGAGATTTTTCAAGCCGGAAATTCAGCAGTTACCCTGTGCTCTCACTGGAGAAGCTAAGTCTTCAAAGCGGGCAGTGCAGCTGTGACCTTGACTTGACCTTAAGGGCTTCTATCCAGTGCAACCACAGATCTGCCACTTAGTGTGAACTGTCATGTTTCTCATTTCTATATTTGGTAGGTGCAGGCAAAAAAAATCTCATTTCTTCCTTTTCCCCCTTCTTCAGACGTGCCCATTCCCAAGCATTTAGCCCCAGGTGCTGTGCAGATCTTCACTTGGCTCTTCTCTACCCCTGTAACCAGCTCTTGGTAAAAATTGCAGAGTTGAAATATTTACCAATGCCACATTTGAAACTCCAGCAAAAGAATATCTGTTCATGTCTCAGTGCATCGTTCATGCCCATCAGGCTCCCCAGTACTGTCTCATCTCCTTGTACAGCTCTGTCTCGGTCTCTCTGTCTAGCTACATGTTGTCTCGTCTTTTTGTTCTGCATTTGTACTGCACCTAGCACATAGTGTCGTGGTCTGACTGGGCTCCTAGACATTCAAATAATACAAATAGTAATCCTACACCTTTTAACTCCGTTTTCCACTGCTGCAGCCACTGATTGCTGGGGAGATGAAGTCTCTCTACACCATAGTTTCACCTTTGTCCTCACTTCAGAACCGTTCTTAACTTTAGCCCCGTGCAGGGTCTGTTTTCTAAGAAACATCACTGGAAGGGCGGTCGCATGCCAGGGCATGTGAGGTGGGGCGATGGAGCTGAACAGCTGAGACTTCAGTCTCTTTTTGCCAGTATTATGAGGCTTGGAAAAAAGAGCCATTGCAAAGCAACTGACTGGGAGAGAGCCGCTTCAGACTATAGAAAAAGCAGTTGCAGAGGCCGGGCAGCAGTGGCCGTCTTACCATTGTCGTCATTCTTTGGTAAAGTGGAGTTGCATTCACACGCGCTTGATTTCCCTACCCCTTCCTTTACTGTCTGCGCACTGCCCCAGCCGGAGAGCGCTCCCCAAAGAACCTGAGCGGCGGATGAAACTGTGATGCATTGGTTTATGGAGCACTTACGTTTGGTTCGTTCAAACCAGTCCTTTCTTTCAGAGCCCCCCGTTCCCCCCACACCCCCTTTCTTTAATTTTGTTCAGTGTTGCAAATTTCTAGCCTAGTAACTAGGTGCCACTGACTGGCCAGGTAGGGAGAATTGACACCTTGCTGTAGTGAATTTCATGTGCTAGCAGGTTTCAAAGTAGCAGCCGTGTTAGTCTGTATCCGCAAAAAGAACAGGAGTACTTGTGGCACCTTACAGACTAACAAATTCATTTCAGCATAAGCTTTCGTGGGCTACAGCCCACGATCGTTTATGCTGAAATAAATGTATTCGTCTCTAAGGTGCCACAAGTACTCCTGTTCTTTTTATGTACTAGCAGGACTTCATCAGCTGAGCCACTGGAAATTTTCTTGATGTGTTTGATTTGCTTTAACGTCCCTTCCTTCCTGTGAGCCCTGGAACCCTTCCCTGTTACTCGGAGCACCTTGGGCAGCCCCCCACTAGGAAGAATGGCAAGGATGAGCAGCTCCAGACCTCCCCCTGCTCAGCTCATCAAACAGACCGATCCATCACGTTAGCAGATGGTTCCACTTCGCAGGCTGGTGCAAGCTTTATGGCCCGTGGCTTTCTTGCTTCATGAGCAATTACGTGTGTGGCTGAAATCCAGGAGCTCCCCTCTGCACACGGGGACAGTCATGACCTTGTTGCTGTGCCAAGGGCATGGGAGGGCTGGGGTTTCTCTAGACAAACCAAACCTTCTCTGGGCTCCTTGAATTCATAGATTCCAAGATCAGAAGGGACCAGTGTGATCATATAGCCTGACCTCCTGTATAACACAGGCTATAGAATGTCCCCAAAATAATTCCCAGAGCAGATTATATATATTTTTTAAAGAAAAATATCCACTCTCGATTTAAGAGTCGGTGGCGAATCTACCATGACCAGTCAGTTGTTCCAAGGGTTAATTATTCTCGTGGTTAAAAATTGACGCCTTGTTTCCAGTCTGAATTTGTCTAGCTTCAACTTCCAGCCGTTGGATCGTGTCATACCTTTGTCTGCTAGGTCAGAGAGCCCACTTTCTTCCCCTTCCCCCTCCCCAGGTACTTATCAACTGCATCCGGTCACCTTTTAACCTTCTCTGTGTTAATCTAAGTAGATAGAGCTCCTGGAGTCTCACTGTTAGGCAATCCTATAATCAGTCTTGTGGCTCTTCTCTGAACTCTCCCATTTCTCAACCTCCTCCTAGTTCTGTGGAGTAGGTTTCACAGAAGGCAGCTGGAAAGGGCTCTGGGCCCTGTGGGATGTCTTGAGATGGCTCATGCTGGTGTAAAGAACAAGTGTGGAACTGGCAGAGCGTGAGCCAAATGCTGCTGCTAAGTAAGCTAATGCTAGGGTGACCAGACGTCCCATTTTTAAAGGGACAGTCCCGTATTTAAGCCCTCCTGCAGGTGTCTGTCCCCCCTCCCCCCCCCCCGCCCTACTGGCAGGTCCCACTGCTTGCTGACTCTCGGCCAGCAGGGCCCTGTCCCGTTTCCGGCTGGCGATGGTTGGTGAGTGCGGGCAGGCGCCAGGCAGTGTCCAGTTACATGTCACCTCTGCTGCCCACCCATCTGCCCTTTACGTTTCTCCCTCTCGCTATCCTCTCCCTGCTTTGCCCCTTCACCCCTCCCCCCGCCCCGCTGCTCCTCCATATCCCCCCTGGTGGGGCGCGTCCTGCTCCCAGCGCTGTGCGGAGAACCAGCCCCTGGTCGGAGTGCTCGGCTCCTTCTTCCCCCACTGCCTCTGGCTGGGCCGGCGCCCCGGACAAGCCCAAGACCCTCCAGCCCGGGGCGCTGGCCAGGAGGCGCCGAGCCCTGCGTGTGCCAAAGCCCCGCACAACCCTGGCACGGGGAAGCCTCTTCACCCCTCAGCTAAGCCCTGGAGTGCGTGGCGGGGGGAGCAATTTCCACCCTGTTTGCGCCCTGACCCTGCTTGGGCTTAGCAACTTCTTCACCCCCTCTGCCCCCATGGAGTGCTGTCCCCTAGGCACCCTCCTCTGCTGAGCCACCTCTCTGGGGGGGTTCGCTGAAGACCCTGCAGGGTCCCTGGGCCCTGGTGCACAAGGCATCCTTGGGGCTTAATCCCTTCCTGCCCACGCTGTAGCCAGGGGACAGGAAGCGGCTGGGTTATGTTGGTGGCCAGAAGCAGCCCGGGGGTGTTAGCTGCTTTTCGACACTGTGCGGGCAGGAAGGGACAAGCTGCTCCCAGCTGCAGGGGATGGCGAGGGAAGAGATGAGCTCTGCAAAGTCATCCCTCCCCACCCTTCCCCTGTGGCTGGAAGCCGCTCCCGTCCCTTCCCTCCTGCACAGTGCCGAAGGGGTTGCTACTGGCCACGTTCTGGTGTGAACCCCGGCAGAAATCTGGGGAGGTGGGACATGCGACCCTGTTTCGTCCCCCCCCCCCCTCATGAGGCGGGTCTGACCTGGCAGCCCAGCCAGGCATGGAGGGCAGAGAGCACTGGGCAGGGAGGGTCAGGTTGGTCACCCCCCCGTGTGAGAGAGGGGTACGGAAGTGTGTATGTGGAGGGGGGTTGGGGGTCTGTCATCCCTTCCTCTGTGAACCCTAAAGCCTTCAAGAAAAGCAGGTAAATAAAAAAAAAAAAATCCAACTACACAGTATTTCTTTTTAACAGGGGCTCAGTCAAGTTGATGATGATAATTTGAATGTTTGTCCTGCATAGTTCTGACTGATTACCATTGAACTCTCTTGACTACGAGTAATTTTCCGAGGTGTCCCGTATTCAGCAGAGGGAAATATGGTCACCCTGCTAATGCTGTCTTGAGGCAGCAGATCAACACGTCCTGGAGGTGGGTTCCCTTTGCTGGGTGCTAATGCCGCTGTTCCGAGAGCGTGGCATTGTCAGAGGTTTGTAGATGGGCGGAGACCCGTCTGAGAGTGGTGGCACTCTGCCTTTGCTCTGTGCTGGCCCCGGTCTGGCGCTGGGAGTGACTGGTATTGTTTAGGGAAGCTGTAGGCCTGTCCCTCAGGCACGTGATCCCATTGCGCTTTCACACTTGTGGATGTCTTGTCAGAATAAGGGCAGCCGGATAAGGCCCAGAGTTCACAAGCCCTTTGCTAGGCAAGGACCCCATCTCCTTGTATTTGTCTGTGATGCCCCATGTGGCCCCCCCTTCCCCTCCGGGGCACTGTAGAGATTCTAGGGTGCGTATGCAGAGGGGAAGAAACAATCTCCACCTGGCAAATCCCAAGGCCATGTGTTTAGGGACAGGGGCCGCCCAGAGGATTCAGGGGGCCTGGGGCAAAGCAATTTCGGGGGCCCCTTCCATAAAAAAAAGTTGCAATACTATATTCTCGTGGGGGCCCCTGTAGGGCCTGGGGCAAATTGCCCCACTTGCGCCCTCCCCCCCCTTCCCGGGCGGCCCTGTTTAGGGAGCTTGGCCAGGATGCCAGGGTTCAGTGAGCTTTCTTCTTGTGCCTGGAGGTCTTTAATGAGCGTAGGTGGCAGGTGTCTGACTTCAAATGTTGCCCCGCAGTGGCTCGGCGACACCCCGACCACACAGCAGTACAGAGATGGGGCAGGAGCACCCCAGAGAAACACCAACCCTTCTTCCTGCAGATCCCAGGTTTCCCTCGCTGGGCTCCCAGCCAGCTGGTGGCCAGGTCCCTCAGAGCGAAGCTCACAGGAGCTGCTGCGCGTATGCCTCGAGTCGATAAGGCTGCCGGCCACATGCTAGAAATGTTCAAGAATGACTCATGCGAGTGCCTTTGCCACCCTGTTCTGAAGCATGAGCTTGTGGTTCCTGAGTGCCGTCTGGATGCAGAGTGTTGAGTGTGCAGTTCTGGTTACTCAGAAATCCCTTTCTCGGTATGATTTCCCATCTCACCCATGTATCTTGCGATCAGGTGCCCCGTTTCAGGGGTGGGGTGGGTATGTATGCAGGCTGTGGCTAGGCAGTTCTCCGAAGCCTGAGCTTGCATTGGTCACCCTATCGCTGTGCTGCATCATTTCCTTTTGAAATACTTTTTTTTCTCTGTCTGTCTTTTTTTTTCCCCTCTATCTGTTCTGAGGAGGAACCTAATGTTAGTTCTGAGCAATGATGAGCTTCAGCTCCAGCCTTCGCGCTGCAAACGTGCGTTTCGGGGAACTGGTTCAGACCCAGTGCCAGGAAAGCAGGTGCAGGGCTGCAGCGGAAGCGCGGATCCCAGAAGAACAGGGGAGCATTCCACAGGTGTTTGGAGCTGTACAAGGCTTAGAGGCCTGTGTGATAACACTCGACATCCCCGCAGCGCTTTGCGGAAGTTAACTAACGAACCCTCGCTGTTCTCTGGCAGCACGGATCAGTCCTGGAGTAATATCCCCATTCTACAGACGGGAACACACAAGGGTGATGTGATTTGCCTATGGCTACACGGTGCTTTAGTGTCAGAGCTGAGGTTAGGGGGCAGGTTTGCGCTCAGATTAGCACAGTACGGACCCCTCTCACTGTACACGTAGCAGGCCTGATCTATGTAACGTGCTACGTGTCCTCAGTCCTCCTAAGTCCGTGCCTGTTGGAGCTCCGAGGATAGGGCCCTTTTCTATAAGCCGCTGGCATGGCATGTGAATCCTTTCCACCATGCAGCTCCCCTCTCCCTCCCTTAGCTCACCATGACTCCACCCTCTCCTCCACCAAGTCCCTCCCTGATCCGCTAGCCCTACGTGAGACACTTTCCTGCAAAGCCCCATGGTAAATCAAGCTCCAGTTGCCACGGAATGGACTAGGGCAGGGAGCGAACGAACGAGCTGTTTACCTGGGTTAGCGCCTGCTGCTGCCGTACCCCGGGACAGCCCAGCAGCGGGTTTAGCAGCGATGGCCTTTAATTGCCGTACAGTCACTGTGTAAAGGCTGCGAGTGCTGCAGCAGGTCTCTGGCAGGCTCAGGAAGTCCCCAGCACCTGGCGTTGTTGTCTTTTTCACACATTTCTTTGACTACACTGATTTGTGGATGTGATCATGCAGTTTCTGAGCACCGCTCTGACCCCTTTGCACGATCTGCTCCGTGTGAAACTTCTAAGAACTTTCTTTCAGCGGAGCTCCAAGCTGATAAGGGTTGGTTTCTTTCATGTTGCATTTCCGGCCTCAGAGTACGTTTTGTCCTCAGTAGAAAGGAAAAAAAACAACAAGCAACCATCAAGGTTTCCAGTGTTTCTGGTAGAAGCTCTGTTTCCCTACATTACTTCTCTTCTGAGCTCCTTTAGCCGAATTCCTCCGTAACGCCGCGTCTTTCAGTCACTCTGTGCAGATTCTCCTTCCCGCACAGAAGGGGCAAACTGGGTTTGATTTTTCTCTCTCTCCTCATGGAGCCTATAAATCAAAGATGGAAAAGATGCGCTGTGAGTCTATCCCATTCCTTTTTCAATGGAGGATTGCTCCCTGTGGGATGGTTTCTAGCCCACTGAGTTTTGTCTAGTCTAGTTTTAAAATCCAAAGGATGAGGTTCCCACCACTTCCTTGGGAGACTATCCCACGCTCAAAGACCTCTGTGTGTCCTATGAATTTTATACCTTCTGTTCTGCCTAAAATTCCTTTATGCTCCTCTCCAAAGCCCTGGGTAGGACCCACTCCACCAGTCCCAAAGAAACAAAGTCTTGAGGGACTGTTCTCGGGTGCACTGTATTTAAACTGTCCCCACCTAAAGATCTCGCTGCAGAAGCCCAAAAAACCTGCCACCGTCCCAAACCCTTCCAGGTGATTGTCATCAGAGAGAATTTAAAAACACCGGAGCAAATTTAAAATTTAAATTGCTGAAAGTGGCTGTAAAATGTTCATCTTGGGGATCGGTGCCGTCGGTCATACAGAGCAGAATGTTATAAACCTGCTGAAAGCCTCATCACTTGGGGCCTTTCACACTAGACCAGGAAAAGCTCTGGTAAATATGGCTTGGGGAACAGTGCTGCTGGGGCAGGAGGTGGGGTGGGACAAGGTCACGGGTCTCTCTCCTTTCTGAATGACTCTGGTATACATTTTAAAGACCAAATTCTAGAGGAATCCAACCATTCAGGCAGTGACCACTGGCTTCTGCAGAGCTTGTTGTGACATTTTAAAGTGTGTGTGTGTGTGTGTGTGTGTGTGTGTGTGTGTGTGTGTGTGTGTGTGTGTTGCTGTGCAAGGTCCTATCTTGTGTTAAACAGCCAGGTGGGGGGGAGTCGTTATCAGAATTCTTAGAGTTTTCCGTTCTGACTGATTTCATGACCGCAGTGTCGCCCACACTCAGCATAGCGAATGCCCCAGATACTGTGGTAAAGTTAATTATTACTATGGTTTATTTGTATTGTGGGGGTGCATTGTGCTAAATGCTGAACAAACACAGAACAAAAGGCTGTGCCCCAAAGAGCTGGCAATCTCCTTGCAAACGCCACCCCAGCCCGGGCGGCCAGCACTGAGCGAAGGCAGAGTGCCACCTGTTAGGATTTTGAGGACGATCTGTTTGGATCCCTGCGGGAGAAAGATGTGGTTGAACACTAGCAGTCTCCCTGGGGCAGGTTAAAGCCACCCTTCTTTGCAATCATCAGGGCCCATATCACCTCATGGGAACTCCGTTCACGCTCTCTCCCTTCAGGCTTTCCCTCCCTACAGACTGAACCTGTCATTCAATATAATACTTGTATTAAAATATGAAAGCCCACAACCCCAGTGCTGCTTCTGTGTGTACCCTCTGCGTTAGCTGAGTAGGAACGGCTCGGTGGCTGACTTCACCAGCTCCCCAGCCATGCACCTACAGGAAGTAAGGAGATGAGATTAGAAGAAGAACCAAGAGTGTTACCTAGAAGGAGGTCTGGTCTACACTGAACATTTATGTCAGCATCGCTGCGTCTCGCAGGAGTGTGAAAAATCCGAGAGAGGTAGCTATGCTGACCTCTAACCCCTGGTGTAGACTGTGCGAGGTCTTCTTCCAACCTAGCTACCTCCTCTTCGACGACGGGCGAACCCCTCGCGGGCTGGAGAGGGCGTCTCAGCTGAAGTGCTGTAGTGTTTTAAGTGTGGACAGAGCCAAAGTGGAAAAACACAGACAGCTGTTAGGACCCAATCCTGATGGAGAATTCCCCTGGCGTGTGGGCTGCTAGACTGACTGCAGATCCCCCAGTGCTAGAGGGAGCTCTGTGACCAGAAGAAAAGAGCGGCCTCCCCGGGCAGTGGAGGTGACAAGCCCGGCGAGAGTGTGGGGATGGAGCCGCACCTGCCCGCTCCCCGGGGGGCTGCTTTGCAGTTGTGGCCCTAAGCAATCCGGGAAGGGGAGAGGCTCTCCAGGGGAGATCAGACCTCAGACGAGGTTTAGGATTGACCGAGTCTGAGCTGCCTTAAACCACAATCTACTCTGCAAGGAATCGTCCCTCCTCCTGCGAGAGCCAGGCTGCAGCGTGGTCTCAGGACAGCCATGGAGCAGCCTCCCCCGCCCTGAGATGCAAGGACAAAGCACACGGGCAGGACCCCCTCAGCCAAGGCATAGCATGGGACGTCCTCTGGGTAGCTGAGCAAGGGGCTTGGAGTCCTGGCCATGCCTCTAACCTGCCAGGCCGGAACTCCATGGGGCCATGGAGCGCTGCTGGCCCACTGCTGTGGTTCCCGAATGTGCCCTCTACCTAGGTATCATGACTGGGACATGGGCAGGCTGACCTAGTGGTCAGAGCAGGAGTCAGCATCCGAGGCAGGCCGAGGGCAGGCTGGGCCTCAGGTGGCTGGAGGCAGGGTCAGCTTGCCAGAAGATCAGAGTCGGGCAGTAGGAGCAGGTCGCGCAAGGGAGACTGTCCTAAGCAGGGGGAACCCAATTGCTGGGACAACTTCCTGTTCCTGTGCTTGGTTCAGATAGAAGCAGGGAACCAGTCCGAGCCCGGGACTGGAGTCCTCTGGCAGGGGTCAGCTGCTGTTCTGGCCGCTCTCAGCCGGTCACTGGGTGGCAGGTCAGAACATGCCATCTCCTAAGAGCCCTGTGGGCCAGATCCACGGTCCCTGACACTGATGTACTTGCCCCGCCACCATCCCTGTAGTATCTGAGCACCTGGCAGTCTCCTCACACACCCAGGAGGCAGGGCAGTGCTATTACCCCATTGTACAGAAGGGAGCTGAGAGACTCAGTGAGTTGTCTCAGGTCACACAGGGAGTCTTGGGCACAGCTGGTCTGAGTCCCAAGCTAATGCTCTAACCACTGGACTGTCCTTCCTCCTGGCAGCACCCTGCCTCAGGCTGACCCGGGTGGGCTGGAGGAGGACGAGGGTGTAGAGCATAAATGGGATCAGTACTTGCAACCACAAGTCATAATCCGCTTCCTTTTAACATGCCCAATAGTCAAATAATACAGATGTACCCAGTTTGGGAAACCTCTTCCATACATTTCGTGCCGTGTCCAAGCTGCACCCAGCTGCCATTGGTCCATTGGCCATTGGTCGTGTTCTGGAGTAATCCTACTGCACCTATATCATCTGTGAGGCTAAGCTCCGTTGCTCAGCCATTGGACCAGCCATCATTAATGAACAGCTCCTCAGCCAGTATTGCTGAGAGTCAAACCTTGCACCGGTTTCCTTCTGTGATAGAGGAACCGAAAGCTGACGTCAGTGGGTATTATTAGAGTTTATAGAAGCGTTTGCTCAGCATTTTGTCATGTGCCTCTTCAATGGTTTGTCAGAGTGAAACTAACTTGGCTTGGATACTCAATCCCAGCTTGCGTGTCAGCGGCGCGCTCAGCATACGGAGCGGAGCCCTGCTAGGTGAGGAAAGCGGGTGCAGAGACGGGCTCGGCCCATGTGGATTCCCGCAGATTCGAGGATTGAGCAATGAGGAGAGCTTTACCCTAGGGGAGCCAGGCTGGGGTTAGTGCTGGGTGCAAAGCCTGGGGTGGGGCCCAGTCCTGCTCACTTTAGTCACATGACTGTGATCTGTTGTTCTCCACAGCCAGTGGAAGTAGGACAAGAAGTAATGTGCTTAACCTGGAGTCAGGGAGACTTTTGGTTAGCTGTTAGGAAAAGCTTTTTAACTCTACGGGGAGCAAAGCTCTGGAACGGGCTTCCAGGGGAGGGTTGGAAGCCCCGTCTTTGGAGGGTTTTAAGGACTGGTTGGACAAACGCCCGTTGGAGATGGTCTAGGTGTGCTTGGTCCTGTTTCAGCACAGGGGGCTGGACCTGATGACTTCTCGAGGGCCGTTCCCGCCGTTCTATGAGCAGTCCCGGTGACCTCGGTGTCATTGCTCGAGGAGCTGCTTCTGCCACCCTCCCCCATGCGGAGCGGCTTTCCCCTCCGTGGGCGTCGCGGGTGAAGCCAGCTAGGCTGGCAGAAGAGCTACTCAGCATGAGGAGAGGCTGCAGAATCAGGTCCTCCACTAGTCCCGTTTCAGGCGGAGCCAGGGCGTGCGCCCTCTAGTGGAGACGGGAGACTCACAGCCCTGCTGTGGAGGCTCCTTCTCTCATCCTGGGCTTGTACCGGAGCTAACTGAGCTGCGGCGTGTGTGCTAACCGCATGTTCATCACGGCTCCTTGAGCCTCCTGCACTGTGTGCGGGCCTGGTTAGGGGGCAGCTGTGGGCCCCGGCGCGGACTTTTATTTTTCCCGGTGGGTGCTTCGCCCCAGGCCCCACCCCCACTCTGCCTCTTCCAGGCCCCACTGAACAGCTGTGGCTGGTGGAGTCTGAACACCCCCTATATTTTTTTCTTTGGGTCCTTGAGCCCTGGAACACCCATGGAGTCGGCACCTAGGGCTGTGGGTTTCAGCCCTGGCCTGTTTGGGGCAGAGGCTAAGGCCCATCTGCTCCTGGGGACATGTTACCCATCGGGGAGACATGGGAGTGAATGTGTCTGTGAACATGTTCCCCTGGGGTGCAGCATGCATTTCCCCCTGCTCCAGCCTGATTCTGTTGGACAGTATTGACTGGGATGGGGCTACCTTTCTCTGTCCCTTCCAGGTTTCTGATACTGCTCTGGTCTTTGCCCCTGGGGGATCAGATTTGGTAGGGGAGCGGGGAGGAGGTGGTGCTCTACCCAAACTCCACCCACACCCCCAAGCTCCACCTACACTCCCCAATTAGTTGATGTTTGTGCTTCAATGGTCATCAGTGCAATAGGTTGGCATTTGTAATTAGGCTTTGTTGTTAACCCAATTTGCTTATTATCGAGTTCACCTGTGGAACTCATTGCCACAAGGTATTATCGAGGCCAAGAGATTTAGAGAAGGTGTGGCTGTTTCTGTGGATAATAAGACATTGTTAATAAAGCAAGATGATATACTAACATGGGGGCGCAAAGCCTGTGGCTTCAGGATATAAGCTGAGGGCATGTGGTTAGAATGAACCCATCCCTCCGGGCAGTATATTCCATGGCTGAGGGTTCCTGCATCTTCCTCTGAAGCATCTGGATGCTGTCAGAGACCGGATACTAGGTTAGATGAGCCACTGCTCTGCTCCCCTGGGGCAGTTCTTATGTTCCTCTTGGCCTAGAAATATTGGTTAATCTGCAACTAACGAGTCTATTTCCTGTCCCCCTCCTCCCTCCCTCCCCCGAGCTAAAATTAGGTTACAAATATCTCTCAGACAGGACTCCTGTTTCTGTGAGTGCAACTCAGTGCTAATAATTCAGATCATCTCTGGGTCGGCCCCCGAAGAGAAAACAACAGAAGCCAAACTTTCCTGGAAGTGGTGCGCAGTGTGTAGGCGGAAGGGCCGTCCGGAGGGAGACGCCAGCCCTGAAGAATCCCACTCATTGATTTCCTAGACAAAAGAAATATGCAGGATGGTTCATTTTCTCCAAGTAGTAATAATATAAAAGTTACCCAGGGATATAAAACTATTCTTGTTAAATAAACCCTGGCTCTTGTTGGTGCCAGGAATCTGACAGCCCGGCTAGAGCAAGCTTCCAAGGAAAACCGATGACCAAGATTGTCTGGAGCACACGGAGGAGGGGTGATTGCGTGGAAAGGCTGGTGTGTTTCATTTTGTCTGTGTGTTAAATGCTCACACAGGCCCAGCCATGGCTTTCTCCTTGAGGAGCCGGGGCGCTCTGGAGGACGTGTACGCTCTCAGGACATAGGGTTCAGTAGCACTTTATAGACTGGTCTCTCTTGCTTGCTTCCCAGCAGATGGGATGCTATCCCCTACACCAGCAGTTCGCAAACTGTGGGTCAGGACCTCATTTTAATGGGGTTGCCAGGGCTGGCGTTAGATTTGCTGGGCCCGAAGCCCGAGCCCCACCACCTGAAGCTGAAGCCCTGATGGGCTCAAGTTACAGGCTTGTCGTCCAGGACTGGGGAGCGGAGGGGGGACACACTAGACCCTGAACTCCTTGTGATACTGTCCTAACCTGAGCTTAGGCCGGGTCAGAAAGGGACGGGGAAGATGCTAGGAAAGTCTAAAGCAGTGTTTCTCAAACTGGGGCTGCCGCTTGTGTAGGGAAAGCCCCTGGCGGGCCTGTTTGTTTACCTGCTGCGTCCGCAGGTCCGGCCGATCGTGGCTCCCGCTGGCCGCGGTTCGCTGCTCCAGGCCAATGGGAGCTGCTGGAAGTGGCGCGGGCCGAGGGAAGTACTGGCCGCTGCTTCCAGCCGCAGTGGGAGCCCTCCGGACGCGGCAGGAAAACAAACCGGCCCGGCACCAGGGGCTTTCCCTACACAAGCGGCGACCCCAGTTTGAGAAACACTGGTCTAAAGGAATCTAAAGCCAAGAGGGTCTTGGGAGGCCTGGTTGCTGTGACTCGGAGTGTTTGAATTAGGGCCTGATTTAAACTGTGTTGAAATCAAGGGGAGGCTCCCTCCAAGCCCTGCTCCTTGGCCACGCCTGGCACACTCTGACCCTCTCGGACAGAGCCATAGCTGTCACTGGGACGTCCCAACAGCCTGCGTCCTCTGCCTGATGCCGCTGGGAATGGATCACTCGAGAACTGTCCTGTTTGATTCATTCCCCCTGATGCATCTGGCACCCACAGGTGCTGGCTTCCTCTGGGCCCCAGGGGTGCTAAACCCCCTGCTCTGTCCCAGGCCCCACCCCCACCTGCCTGCTTCCCACAACTCCCCGCCCCTGCTCGTCCCCAGGCCCCACCCTACCCCTTCTCCCAACCCCCCCACCCTGCCTCTTACCACCCCTGCTCCACCATCCCCCTCCCTCGAGCATGTCCCATTCCCACTCCCCCCCCCTCCCCCCCGCGCCTCCTGCATGCTGCGGAACCGCTGATCGTGACAGACAGGAGGTTGGGGGGGGGGGGGGGAAGCTGGCTGTCGGTGGGTGCTAAACACCCACTAATTTTTTCTGTGGGTGCTCCAGCCCTGGAGCGCCTCCTCGGGGCTTTCTTAGCTTCTCCCCCCTCCCCCTGTATGTAAGCCGCACCAGCGTTCCTTATGCTGCCACCCATGCTGACAGCAGGAGGCTGGGGGTGAGGACCGGAGTCCCAGCATCTCTGCTGCCTTAAAGAGGCACCCACCGTGGCCTCTAAGAGCAGTGCTGTCCCCTTATACCTAGCTGGGCTGGGGCTGGGGCGGGAGGGTGAGTTGGCAGCCTGGAAACAGTTAACTTGGCAGCCCCTCCAGGCCCTTCCTGAAAAATTCCTCCCCCTCATCCCAGAAACAGGAGCCCTGCTGTGTGGAAGGCAAAAGGATCATTAATAGGAGAGCCCCACACCCTCCCTGCAGCCTCCTGAGTGGAGACAGCCGCAGAGAGAGCCCCAAGGAAACTCTCTTGGCTTGGGTAAGTCTTGGCACGTTATGCTGGGATGAGCGCCAACGTCCCATTGCATCACAGGGGGTTCGAGCCTCCAGGGACTCCCCAGACGCGCTGTGCAGAAACTTGCACCAAACATCAGCCTGCCTCGCTCTTCACATAGTGCAAGTCCATCGCCTTTCACAGCTGGCCCTCAGATCGCCAGCTCTAGCCCTGCGTCCCAAAGCCCTGTTCAAAGGCAGTGGGTGGGCGAGACAGAGTGACAGGGACTAGCAGCTAGGTCGCTTCAGAGAGGAAGGAGGTCCAGTGGTTAGGGGCTAGCCTGGGTGACCCAAGCTCAATTTCCTGCTCTGACACAGATTCCCTGTTTGACCTTGAGGAAGTCACTTTGTCTCTGTGCCTCAGTTCCCCATCAGCAGAGTCGGGTTATAGCTTCACAGGGATGCTGGGAGAATCAAGGCATTAACGGTTGTCCGGTGCTCAGGTACTGTGGGCCTCCTGACTCCCAGCCTGCTACAGGGTGGCAGCTGAAGATCCTTTGTGCATTGGCGAAACAGGTCCAGCATCGCCGGTAGCCGCGCTAACCTGCCCGTGGCTTTGCCCCTGTGCCGCACCTCGCCTCCAGGGGTGAGAGGAGAGCGGAGCTTTGGAGGCGCGTACCATCCTCTGCCGCTCTACTGGGACTGGCAGCAGGGGTGCCGCGAGAGCCGGTGGGAGTAGGAATGCATGTTAGGATGTGGAGGCTGAGGGAACCAGACTTGTGTCATGTAGGCCACCAATCTGCCATCAAACCATAACCAGGCGTGTGTGGAGGGAGAGAGGGCGGATCTTCAGTGCTGGATTCTGTGGGCAGAGCTGCAGGGGTCACGCAGGGGTTTATTTAAGACACTACCTGACTCCACTGGAAATCAGGCCTGTGTTTCAGTGACACTCAGGAGCCCAATCTCCTGAGAACTGATTCCTGGCTGCCATCTCAGCACATTGCCTCTGTCTCTCTCACCTCCTCCCATCGAGCATTCAGGGGAGGTGCTGCACCAACCCAGGGGCTAGGCCTGGAGCCAAAACGGAGCCCAGGCCCACCAGGGCAGGACAGATTGGGGGGGAAACATAAGAATGGCCAGACTCGGTCAGACCAAAGGTCCCTCTAGCCCAGTGTCCTGTCTTCTGACAGTGGCCAATGCCAGGTGCCCCAGAGGGAATGAACAGAACAGGGAATCCTTGAGTGATCCATCCTCTGTCACCTGTTCCCAGCTTCTGGCAAACAGGCTAGGGACACCATCCCTGCCCATCCTGGCTAATAGCCATTGACCATTGGACCTATCCTCCATGAACTTATCTAGTTCTTTTTTGAATCCTGTTATAGTCTTGGCCTTCACGGCATCCTCTGGCGAGGAGTTCCACAGGTTGACTGTGTGTGGTGTGAAAAAAATACTTCCTTTTGTTTGTTTTAAACCTGCTGCCTATTAATTTCATTTGGTGACCCCCTAGTTCTTGTGTTATGTGAAGGAGTAAATAACACTTCCTTATTTACTTTCTCCACACCAGTCATGATTTTATAGACCTCTATCATATTCCCCGTTAGTCGTCTCTTTTCCAAGCTGGAAAAAACCAAGTGACAGATACCCTGGGAAAGAGGGGCTGGTGTGGCAGCTCGGTCGTCCTCTCCTAATGCTCTTGGGTGCATGAGGCAGGGGTCCTGCCTCACTGCTGTGGGGCTACCCAGGCTGAGAGGAAGGGGAGAGACTCTTTCCATAAACCGCAGGCTGGCTCTGGCCCTGTTGCTGGATACCTCAGTGTAATACTGCAGGACCCCACTGATTCTGGTTCGGGATCTGAAATGGCCCAGAGCGATGAGGGGTGCGTTTCCACAGAGGTCCTGTGTGGGTGTGTTTTTGACAGAGCACATGCTGAACGAAGAGCTGAGGGCCGTGTGTTTGTCTGGCCGGGGCAGCCCTGGTCAGACCAGTACCTCTGTAAGTGCTGAACTGCAGCTCTGAAGCAAGAGCTTTTTCTGGAGAGCTTTGTTTCAGAGGCACATAATTAGCTGAACTGCTGCCAGTGGGGGTCTGAGTGCTGGCGTTCTGGCTGCTCCCGTGGTGTTTGGGAGAGGCTGGCAAAGGCAGAGGGGGCTGATGGAAAGGCAGCGGCTGCCCTGATGCTCCGTTCTGAGCCTGTGGATTTCAGTGAGGCCTGCTGGGAGGTTTCCTCTCTCAACGCTGCAACAGCATGCAGCCTCTAAAACAGACAAGACCCTGAGTGCACATGATGTGCCGTGTTGATCTCCAGTAATGCGCTGGCTGTGTTGAATTGCCCCTCCTTGTGGAGGGTTGCATCGACATGGATCCACAGGATGGTGTGCTGTTGTCACTCATATTTACTTGTATCATGGTGGTGCCCAGGAAGCCAGTCAAGAATCAGCTCACCCTTTGTGCTAGGCACTGTATGGACTGGCCATGCCCTGGAGAGATTGAAGCCTGGGTATCACAACGGAGATTAGACAGATGAACTGAGCACGGGTGGATGGAAGGACAAGGTAACAGCAGCATGGCCAGCCCCAAAAGTTCCGAAATCATGATCCGGGCCCCAAACCCATGAATGGCTTAAAAATCATGAGGTGTAAAAATGAATGTGTGGGTTTTTTGTCCCCCTCCCCGGTTTCTGAGCCTTAGAGTGCACTCCGTGGCTCATTTTCAAGCTTTTCTCTGCAATCAGGAGTCCTAAAAACTTTTCTTAAAAAAAAAAAAAAAAAAAAAGACTCTCAGTAATCACCTGACTCCAGAAGCTGGGGCTTTAAGAAACACCCTAAGTATTGTGAGAGTTGGCAGCAATGTAACAAAACATTCAGAGTGGAGGGAAAATAGGATAACTCGTCTGTCCAGATCTCCGCCTGAGGAGAGCACAGCTTTTCCTTTAAGCCAGAGGAAGTCATAAATCTAATTTTGCCAAGCACAAAAATGAGTAACCAGATGTGTTTAGTTGTCCCAGTTACATGTACAAGGAGAGTAGAAATCCTAGGCCAACATATTCCAAACGTTGGTCAGTTCCACGTGGAGGAGTTGACACTGGCAGGTGGATTGTAACTACACCTGTTCGTACGCATACACACACACACACACGTAGATTGTGATTGCACACCTGCACTTGTACATGTGCGCACGCCGAGAGTTTTTGTGTGCGTCTTTGAAAATGTGGCCTTGTGCTTTGCTGAAATCGATTTTGTCAGCCCGTTTTTCCTGCGTTCTCTGTGCCGTGGGGTGGAATCCTGGCCCTGCTGGAATCAGTGAGAGTTTTACCATTGACTTCAGTGGATCCAGGATCCACTTGCATGTCTTTTCCCTGCCTTGGGGCTCTGGTTTTGAGAGAGAACTGCCCACATCAGGGCTGAGAATTATTATTTCCTGTTGCTAATTGCCGGCAGCAGATAACACTTGCCAGAGAGCTCAACAAGACAGCAGTGTGGGAAACCGTCGGGCTTGATGTATGGTGGGTGCAGTATGCAGGTGGTGGTGGTAGCCTGTGCTGGATGGGAGGTCAGATGGCAGCGACTCATAGCCCAGGTCAACTGACTCGGGGCTAAAAACAGTCGTGTAGACGTTCCGGCTCCGAATGGAACCTGGGCTCTGGGACCCTCCGCCCTCCCTGGGTCTCAGAGCCCGGGATCCAGTCCGAGCCCAAATGTCTACATTGCTACTTGTAGCCCCCTAGTGCGAGCCTGAGTCAGTTGACCTGGTCTCTGAGACTGACTGCTGTGGGTCTTTTTTTGCAGTGTAGCGCTCCCAGGGACTCTGTCCATGTGCTGCTTGCTGTGGTTATTTGCAAAGTTGTGGACCAAGCAGCAATAAAGGGCAGAGCTTCCTGCTCCAAAAACAGAAGCCCTGACCACTTGAGCTAGAAGAGAATCTCTCAACTGTTGGCAGTATAGGGCCTATGACACACAGTTCAGCAATTCTGATTCCATTCAGTACAGAGGAGTGGTAGCTCTGTCTGTTTCCTGTCTCTGTTTGTCTCTCTATACATATGCCAGTTAATTGCGATGTATTCTGTTTCTATATATACTAGCTATGATGTGCAGCATCATAAAACTTCTCAAAGGCCGAGAGGTGATCATACACTAAAGGGAAAACCGGGGAGGTGAGAATTAGAGAGAGGGAATGACTCAAAGGGGTGGGTTGTGGGGAAATGAGATGGTCCAGCACAAAGAGCCAGCCCGGATATGTTAGAAGCTATTAATGAGATAATAGGAACTAATCTGCTATCGATAAACCTTCATCCTGCAAGCAAGTGCTATGCACAGTAAATTAATTATGGGTGTGCTGAGAGCCAAATGCCCTTCCAGATCCCTGGTAGTTTAAAGCAGGCCTCGTGACCAATAAACAAAAGGGGTTGGCTGTATCTGCGAGTGGTGCGTTCACCTCCAGCCCACAGCCCTCTGTGGGGACGAACCTTGGTTTGGAGGCACTTTTAGGAAGCCGACCCACCAGCTCCATGTAAACTGTGTATTTTTGCTGTTTCCTAGAATACCCTAAAAGCTCCCAGAGTAAACTCCAAAGATTCAGCGGAGCTGGTTTCCTGTGCTGGCCGTACATCCTGTCAGTGTTTAGGTAGGGATGGTTCCTGTAAACAGCTTCTGTGAAGCAGCACTGAGAATAACTTCCTTTGCTCGGAGAAAGTAAATAGAAACACAAGTGCATCCATGTGTCCCATGTGTGTACGCGTGCAGGGTGGGGGTGGGAGGGGAGGCTGATTTCTTGGTAAACAGTCACTTGGAAAATGCTGGCTCTCCCGGAGTCTGGTCAAGAGGAGTTTCTCAACCCCTGTTCTGCTGCACTGCACGGGCTCCAGGGGCGTGGAGGCTAATCTAGCCCCCGCTGCTTGCTGGCATCCCCAGCATCCATCCAAATTGCTCAGCGGGGCACTTGTAACAGGAGTCACTTGAGAGCGATCCCTTTTGTTCCCGTGGGACAGGCCAGGATACAAAGGGCAGTTTGTTTCCAGCCTTCCTGTGTGCCACATCTTTATCTCACTCAACCAGTCATCGACCCTACTGGGCAGCTAATTTGCATGCAATGGTTTCACGGCTTATTTGAGGGAGACGCACAGATTGTGGATTACTCGGCCCGCTGCCTCACCCGTGTGACAGCACAAACTTTCAGCTACTCATAAATCCGGTAAAGATTGTGAGGTGCCCAGATACTGTGGTGCTGGGAGCTGTATAAGTACCATACTTAGAGTATTCTTGGATCCCAAGGATGGGCAGCTCGCTGGCCCAGCAGTGCTGCATGGCCCCAAACAGGGCTGGCTTTCCTGGTTGGTCTCATTCAGTGAAACCGAAGGGCAGTTAATCTTCAGAGAGCAGCTCTGGGGGGACAGTCTGCAGGAATCTCTTATTATTGAACATGTATCCTGTGATGGCACCAAAACGCCACAACTGTGCTAGGTGCTGTACAAACACATAACAGTCTGTGCCCCAAAGAGCTTATGCTCTAATACTGCTGATTCACCCAGAATGGTCCCAACTGTGCAGTCACTCAAATGCAGCTGCCTCTAGAGTGGAGCCTGGCAGCTATTTCACAGCTGAGAACAACGCTGCGCAGCGTTTGTTAGGATGAGAAGCAGGGTTTCACTAACCGGACATGGGAGGCAGGCAGAATGCGACCCCTACTGTGTTGAGAGGTGCCAACCTTGTGCCCTCTCCAGTGTGGTGTATTGTGCACATTGGGGTTGTGGGTTCTTCAGGAAGAAAGACAGAGCCCTTGAGGTTTGTTGACAACGATCCAGTTGGCTCTTTGAACCCCGACTCCTCCCTCCCCATTTCTTGTTAAGGGTTATGGGTAATGTAGTCCAAAACAGGCATTTCTTGTATCTAGAAGCACCATCCTTAGAATAACCGGTAAAG
Source organism: Chrysemys picta bellii (assembly GCF_011386835.1). NCBI lineage: Eukaryota > Metazoa > Chordata > Testudines > Emydidae > Chrysemys > Chrysemys picta. The sequence continues at coordinate 28,838,510 of NC_088805.1, forward strand.
GGCATTCAAAATATGGTGTGCACATATTACTGCATTGAGTATATTTGTGTGTGTGTTGAGATTGTGTGTGGGCATGCACGTTGGTGTGTGTGTGTGAGAGAGAGAGAGAGAGTGCATGAGAGTTTGTTTGTGCATGTGTCCCCTGCCATCCTGAGAACATTTCTGGAAATGTGCTGATTTGTGACACTACCCCTTTGAGCCCAGAACACAGTCCTCCTACGTGTCACCCATGCAGATGCTGTGCTGACCAATCTACAGGCCTTGCTGGTCACATGCAAGATATTAGGAAACAGCTGCTGTGGTTTGTAACAGTTATGCTGCGGGGGGCGGGAGTGACTAGCCCTGTGGTTCATACTCTCCCAACTGATCTGGGGAGAAGGACAAACAGCCCTGATTAAAATCCAGGACGTTGTACGAGAACTGGGATAAGCCAGCCTCCCCGCTCAGCCACGGCCATTTTGCTTTGAATGCCTGCACAGCTTCGGAGATCCCATTTCTGATGGGTCAGAATTGTTTGTTTCCACACAATGGAACGAAATCCGGAGGCTGTATTCCCGCTTTTATCTAGTCCTGCAACACAACACCTATTGATTTGTCAGCTGCTATATCCTCTGCGCTCTTCATAGCCTTTGTGCTTTCATGGAGCAGCTGACTGAAAGGAGGGATTCAAAGGCTAGCGCTGGGGTCTGGAAAGAAGCATTGTCCAAGCAGGAGAACCGTAATAAACAATGCCTGTGTTTGGAAGAGACTAAGGGGGAGTAGGGTCTTGTCCAGTGTCCAGGCCTCATTACATTTTACCTGCATTCCCCCTGGTCCAGGTAGTGAAACATCTCTTCTCATCCTAACACATGCTGTACAGTGTTGCTGTCAGCTGTTCAATAGCTGCCCAGCGCCACTCTAGAGGTAGCTGCCTTTCAGTGACTGTATGGCCAGTGCGGGGCAGAGGTGTGCTGGCTCAGTCCAGCTCTTCTGAAGGAATCTCCCTCAATAACACCTCTGGCGCTCTGGGGAAGTCCTTCCTCAACCAAAACTGCTTTTAAGCTCCTCTAGCACTTCAGTCTTGTGTGCCTTGCAATGCTGGGCGCTCCCTGAGGACAGAACCACAGCTTTAAAAAAAACAATCCACCCCCAGGTCTGTTAGCCTCCTAGATTGTCTCAGCTGACAGACCCGCAGATTGCACTGAGCTGGGACCCAGGTGACCCAATTCAGAGTTGATGCCCATGTCTCCAGCGGCCCAAAGATCAGAGACAAATCTGCTCTGCCAGTCTGGGGCTCTTCTTTCGTTTTCTCATTTCCCTAGTGGGGTGTAAAGCTGAAGATTTCAGACTCTGTCACAATTGCAGCAGGTCCCCTATAAGGATGTACTCTGCTGGCCTCTGGGTCCCCTGTCATTGCTGCAGGGGGTTGAGCCATTACTGCAGTCATTGGATTCGTATTTAGGCTGTAGCGGTTTTCTGAATCCTCAGTGTAGTTGGCCCGTACTGTAGAACACTGGTGTTCGTCATGCATTATGTCTGGCCTTCAACCTTCGGTTTTTAGATGGCTTCATTTTCCTGCTGTTTCTCCTACTTTATCCCTAAAGCCGGGTGGATCAGCTAACCTCCTAGGTAGGGCGTATTTAGGGTGTCTTTTGTCCCCAGCGTTCTCTTGGTGACCGCTGAAAACACATGAGCACTGGTGCAGTGGTTGAGGACTGCTGCTGAGAATACTGGAGTGCAGGTTTTTGTTAAATAAAGGTGTCCATGGCCTCCTTCCATTGCCTATTGTATTCCTTGTCTCTCTAACCGAAATGCATTAGCTCCCTTTTCTATTATTGTTACTTTCCGGTCACTTTGTTAATTCCACCCTTTGTGGAGCTGTACATTGCACGGCAGTTCCTGTGACGCCAGCTGTTTCGAGCTGTTCCTGTCGGGCCCCTGTGCTGTTTATAGAAGAGGGCGGCTTTTAAAGGGACAGCACCGGGTTAGTGCATGTCCCAGGTACCGATTTCGTAATAACGAGGCTTTTAGAAAACGTCAGGTCACTGTAAAAGTTTCCGTGATTTTTTTTTTCAATTCTGTGTGAAACCAGGGTTTGTTTGCACAGCTGTAAATGTGACTGTGGTGTTTGCAACAACATCCTTGCAACCTTGTGCGAATGCCTGAGAACCAGGAACTGAAACTGGTTGGCCTGTTTTCTGCTCAGTGAAAAGCCAAAAAGCAAGCAAGCCGCACAAAATGATTAAATAAAAGTGGATTTTAACCTACTATCAGTGGGTGACATACATTTGGGCCAGCAAGGTCTAGGCACCATTTAAACCCTGTTCCTGTTGTTCTAATGATCAAGGACCTGTTCTATACCTTAAATGGCAATGAATCCACAGTCCTGTTCTCGGTATGTCAGGGAAACTGTTCAGGCAGGATTGACTGGCCAGTGCATCTGGCTGGCCTGCTTTGAACATTTACTACTAACTAAAAATGCAACTTGTGGGTTTGTTTGTTTGTTTGTTTTTAAATCACCTACAGACCTATAGAGTGATCAGATGAGGTCTAGGAGCTCCCCACCTCCCATGTCCTCTGCCCACAGGTCCTGTGATGAGCTCAAGCTACCCTGTTAAAATTACACACCACCCAACCTGGGGAGAACTTGAATTGCAAAACTCCAACCACATGACAAATGCTTCCTTGCTCTGGGTTTTGTCCAAACTTGAAATCCACACCATGTTTTCTCCCAGGAGCCAAGTGAGTCATGTTAAAGCTCTGAGGCTGGCACGGACTCCTGGAGATCTGGAATATTTGTATTCATCCCCAGCTGTATGAAGCCTCTGATGCTGGAAGATGAGATGCAAGGGAGAGATCAGTGCCTTGTGCCCTTTCTTCCTGTCTTGTATGTTGTGATAAGGGTCTACTATGCCCTCCGCCCTCCTAGACAGAGAAGGGAGATTCTGTTTGTGGTCTGACTTAGCTCCCTCTTTTTTTGCTGAAGAACTGTTTGGATGACTCGGAGATGTCTCTAGGGAACTTTCTCTGTCCTCAGCTGAAGAGGTTGGAGGTGTTGAAGCCTTAACAAGGAGGCTTTTTTCCTAAACAGCTGCTGAGAAAAATAAGCCAGGAGTGAAGAGTTGTGATCAGTCTGAATCAAAATCACCTCCCCTATCTGTTAACTGGGGTTCGCGTCTGTGGCACTTGGGATGCCTTCATCCTTTCAATTGTCCATGGAGTCTGCTAGTGTAGATAAGGGGGGTGATTTTGAAAGGCACAGATGGGATTTGGGAGCCCAATTCTGTTGACCATTCCATTCTGTGATTTCCAATGGGAATTGAGAGCCAAAGACCTGATGTCCAAAACCCAAGCAGACAAGAAGCCTTTAAAACCAGCCAACGCTGAACTCTCCTGATCGGATGCAGATTGCCTGGTGAGAACTGCAGGGTGGAGTCGCTTGTCACATCTGTATTTTGTCAGACTTCACAGGGAGCTGGATGATAATTGTGTTCTTGTTTTTTTCCTTTTTAACAAGTCCCAATTTACTAGACTGAAATGTTTTAGCTCACTCCAGAGACTCGTCTTTCTCCCCAGCAGAAGCTGGTCCAAGAAAAGATATTCTCACCCACCTCATCTCTGTAACAGCCTGCCCTAGTCAATGGAGTTACTCTGGTGCATCCAAGTGGGGACGCCGGCCCAGGGTGTTTCATGCCATGGGACTCCTGGGATAGGTAGGAAGCCATGCAGGGAGCAGAGGGGTCAGTGCTGGGGAGTTTGGGCCTGCTCTGAGCACCCAAACAGGGACATTTTCCCAATGGTTTGAGAAGCGTGCTGGGCAGTCGGCACATGTGATCAGCCAGGCTGGGGGGCGAGAGGCTGGAGCAGTGAGCCGAGCTCCCAGAACATCTCCGCACTCCCCAGTACCTGCCCTGGTACCGCGCCGTAGCCTCTGACTTCAGTTCTGTCACTGGTTTTGTTCTGCGTCACACCCATCCCCCTGTGGTGTTGGGGGTGAGGCCTGGCCCGGCCAGCCACCGAGGGACCGTAAATCCCCTGTGCTGGGCCGTTTGCCGACTGCACGCCCACAGGCAGCATCCCAGGGAAAGCGGAATGTGCCGTGGCACGGCTTAGCCTCAGGAAATGGCTCCAGCTCTCAGCCGTGGGGGAGTTCATTTCTACCGGCAGGGGTAGAGGCTATTCCAGGATCTTGTATTTCCACTGACCCCGCCGAGCCAGCTTTTCACACGCCCCAGCCTCTTCCTTCATGCTGCATCTCCACTAGGAATCCCCAAGCTGGCTTTGGAAAGGTCAGCCGCAAGGCTTAGGCATAAAATCAACATCCTCCAGCAGCATCCACGTATGGGCCTGCCGGGCCAGCTCACGGACACAGGGCAGCCTGGAGCGATGGCCGCTCTGGGTATAGCACAGAGCTGGGAGCCAGGCTCTCCAGAGTCCGAATCACAGCTCTGACATTGGAACACTGGGTGACGTTGGGAGAGTCATTTAAACGCCTCTCTGTGCCTCAGTTTCTCCTCCTGGAACAGAGATGCTGATGCTGTTGACCCGATACGGGAGTTGGAGGGGTTAATTAGTCACTGTTAAGTGCAGGTGCCTCTCTCTCTCTCTCTCTCTCTCTTGCAGATTTTCTGTCGCTCTTTCCTGGTCTTTATCCCTCTGGATCACCAGGCTCATCACTGCCACTAGCGATTTGCATGACAATGGGATATTGTCGCTTATAACTCTTGCTTCCCCTTCCTCCTGTCCCCACTGCTTGCTCCTTCTGAGGCCCCCTCCCTTTGGGACAGCAGAGTGGGTTGGGGAGATCCTACAAACCCAATCTGGCCTGTGGCTTCCCTTGCTATGTAATAGTGACACCTCTGCTTGCTGTGTACTGCGTCTTTAAATCTCAAAGGACCCTCGGCAGCCATTTTTTGTTTAGCACAAGCATGTGCCTTGGGCGTGCTCTTGTAGACTTTACCTTTCTTCTTTTTCCTCTTGTCCAGTTAATCTCAGGGGAGGCGATTCTGGCTGTTGTTTGCTCTTGGTGCCTGGTGGAAAAGCATTACTTGCATGAGTGGCTCTGATTCCCAAAAGCAGCCCCCTCTCCCAGCTTCCACAGAGCCACTTCCGTGAGCAAGTGTTACCTCCCACAGTAAGGGATCGCAGACCCCGGTTCCAGGCCTTCGGGTCGATCCAGTTCTCACGCATGTCTCCCAAGCAATGAGCAGAACCCCTGTCTCTCCCCAGCAGAACTCTGTCCGGGCACATTTTGCTGCTTCCTCTCCCCGAAAGCTCGTCCAATCTATCCTCAGACTCTGCCCTGCAGATGGCCCAGCTCCCAGATGTGCACAGAAGAATGGGAAACCCAACATCCGAGACTTTTCCCGTTGTTGGGGGCATAGGAAAAACTGACTGAAAACAAACCCCAAGAAGCCAAAGCCTCTGTCTGAGTTTGGAATGGTGGGCTGAAAAATAACTCTCCAAGGCCCAGTCCCGCCTCGGCAGCAGAACACCCAGTGCCCTCAATGGGAGCAGGACTGGGCCCTTGGACGGGAAACGAACTGTCCGCCTGCCGGAACGCAGAGGGATGAAGCCTTCCCAGGGCTGCTGTGATGGTGCCCTGATGGGGTTCGGTTCCCGGAGGGTACGAAGAAAGCGCAACATTCTGCGTGTGGGTTGTTCTCATGTCGGAGTCAGACCGGGCGGCCTCTCTGCGACTTCAGTGACTGCCCTTCCGCTTTCCATTCGCGATTCCTGCCCCCAGCCGTGCAGTGCAAGAGCCAAAGAGGGGCCCAAGTGGCAGAGGGCAGGGCCTGGATGCAGAGCAGAACTCCCCAGAACCTGAGGGGTTTGGATCTGGGCTTGGGCTGAGGTCCATCTCGGTGGATGACAGGAACATAGGAGTAGCTGCAGCAGAGCCGGCCAGCGTTCCTTCCTGCCCCAGATCCTGACTCCCAGAGGAAGCTGTGAAATCCCCATACTGGCTGTGCAGTGCGGCCCACGGGGGGCTGGGAGGACAGGAGTCCCTGCCAGGCCCCGGTGGTGAGTCTGTGTCCCACGCGTGGCGTCTGTGACGTCAGAGTGAAATCGTCCCAGCTGCTTCGGGTGCTATTCAAAGCACTGACTTCCTCTCCCTAGTGAGGCCCAGCTGGCTCCGTGGCCACCTGTCCCCTCCATCTCACCTGTGGCCTGCCTTCAGGATGTTCTCGTGGGCTGCCCCCAGCACTGTGCTCGGGGGGAGCAGCGGCCCATCGCCGTCAGCTCAGTAGTTCACTCTTGTGGGTTGACTGAGAAGCCCGGGGGCAGATTCTGCCCTCAGTCACGCGGGCGTAAATCCAGAGCTGCTCTGGCGAGGTCCGTGGAATGCACCATCTCAAGCCAGGTGAACGCTGGTGACCTGTGGGCCGTAGCTCAAAGTGCACCTGTTGTCTCTGCCTTGTTGCTGAGCTGGAGGTGGGTGGGGGTAAAAGCTGGTGGACAGTGACGGGCGGGAAATGGCCAGTTCAGGGCCTCTCGTCAGCATGGCCTCCTGTGTGTGTCCTGTCCCGGCATGGTAATAGTGGGCACGCTCTAGGACGTTGCTCAGTGACTCCGTGGGATGGTCTGGCAGTGCCAGATAGGAGAGGAGCTTTCCCTGCCTGGGGCTGGGCGAACGGTGGCGCGGCAGGGGACAGCCCTGGAGCTGGGCGGATGGGGTAGGGCAGCGATCAGTGGGGTGCGGAGTTCAGTGTCTCTCAGACCTAGGCAGCACTTTGCTGCTCAGGCTAACACCGGCTCAATCCAAGCCACCAGGGAACTACCCTGCAGCATTTCCCCCCACCCCCAAGCCCTCGAACGGGGCAGGTTTTGCCCTTGCGCCTCGTTCTTCTCCTGGCAGTGAGCTCCACGCGCTTGGATGAGGCTGGCTGAGCAATCTGGGGGTGAAACTGACAAGCATAATTCCCCACTCCCTTGGTTTGAGACCCCAGCGTCCGCCTGCTCCGAGTTCAGGGCCTCAGACTGAATCTCTGTGTTTGTCTGAGTGAGAGGTTTTGCAGACGCTGAACCAAGCCAGCTTTGCCACTGTTAATTTAGAATTGCACTTGTTCAGCATGGTTTCCCTTCACTAAATACCCCGTTGACACAGTGTGGTGAAGTGGGAATGTTCTTACAGTTTTCTCTGAATACTGTGTGGGTGCCTCGGTTTCCCCTATGCAGTTCTTAAGTATCTAGGTGGTGGGATAAGGGGGTGTGATTGTTGCAGAGCCCTAGAAAGCCAGGGCAATGGTGTCTTCACAGAGAATGGCCGACGCCCTGTCTCTTGGCAACTGATGGCCTGGGCCCCTCTTCTGCAAAGGTGCCAACTGAATGTGTTGGAGAACAAAGAGATCAGGTGGCCTCCTGGCCCCAGGAAAGAGACACAGGCCAGAGGAGGGGCTGGAGAGAGTTTCAGTTGGGAGCTGGCTGGAGAAATGGAGGTGGCCCAGACGGGGCTCTGGCCTCCCTGGCTCCAAGATGGACCTGACTGAGGGGTCCTGTTCTCTGTACCTACAAGCTCTGTTTTGGACTGTGTTCCTGTCATCTAAAAAACCTTCTGTTTTACTGTCTGCCTGAGAGTCACGTCTGACTGCGGAGTTGGGGTGCAGGGCCCTCTGGCTTCCCCAGGACCCCGCCTGTGCGGACTCGCTGTGGGAAGCGCATGGTGTGAGAAGGGGCTGCTGAATGCTCCAAGGTCAGGCCCAGGAAGGTTGAAGCTGTGTAAGCTTCTTGCCCTGGAGACAGTGTGCTTACATGCTCCCCCAGAGTCCTGACTGGCTTCGTATGGAGTAGTTCCAGAGAATTGCCCGGTGACTTCGTGACACACAGTGTCTCCGCGTGGGGCTGGACAGTCTTTGAGGCGATAGTTGCCCCGATTCTCAAGGGCTGGACGATCTGGCGTAGGGCCACTTTCTGCGCTGGCCACTAAGGCACCATCTGTTAGCAGCTTTGCAGGGATTACTTCCTTGCTGCTCTGTTGGACACCAATGAATCATGCAGCTCGTGCCAACCAAAGATGTTAACTCAGATCCCGGTGGAAAAGCCCAGGTCATTGGCTGAGGCTAGTAACTGCTCCCAGAACAAGGAGCAATAGTCTCAAGTTGCAGTGGGGGGAGGTCTAGGTCGGATATTAGGAAAACTTTTTCACTAGGAGGGTGGTGAAGCACTGGAATGCATTACCTAGGGAGGTGGTGGAATCTCCTTCCTTAGAGGTTTTTAAGGCCCGGCTTGACAAAGCCCTGGCTGGGATGATTTAGTTGGGAATTGGTCCTGCTTTGAGCAGGGGGTTGGACTAGATGACCTCCTGAGGTCCCTTCCAACCCTGATATTCTATGATTCTAAGCGAAGGGTTTCTGGTAAAAATATTAAGGGGTCTTGCTGCCTCAGTTTCCTTCCTTAACTAGCTTTGCTCACCTGGATTTCAAAATGGCTCATTAGTTTAAAGACGAAGTAATAATGACGCTAGTATTTTCACACAAACGGGCCCATCTGAAAAGCCACATTATTCTGACAAATGGAAATTGATCCCCGCTGGGTTTTTCCCCTTGAGTCTGTTTCTTCCTGCCCCAGAGAGAGCATCCAGGTTCCTCCCCAGTGACTAGTCCTACTGATGTCAATACAACTGGATCACAGCAGTGCTCCTTCAGCTGATGTCCAGGTCCTCTGTCTGACAAGGCTGCTTCAGAGGAAGGTGCAAGAAACCCCCCTAGCTGCCATGTATGGAGTGACCTGCCCCTAGGGTGAGTTCCTTCCTGACCCCATCACAGGGGCTGGCTCATGCCATGAAGCATGAGGGTTTTTAGTGGATGGGTGTTCACAGCATAGAAACCACCTGTCGAGTTAGTATTAACTGGCCCCCTTGCTGGAAGCAAAGGCTGGAATGAAGCAGGTGATGGTGGGAAAGGGTGGGGAATGTTTGCCCTGCCATTGCCCGGGCTATACCTGCTCTGTAGAGACCCCTGTGGCTCTCCCTCATCAGCGGGGGCAGGCCTTTTGTTGCTTTGGGAGACCACCCACCGTCCCAGGATTCCAACAGACTGGCACTTCCCGTTTCTTACCACTGTGTGATTTACCCCGTCCCCCCCCTGACTGGTTGGCCTTGTTCCTTCTGGTCCCTCCCTTTTCTAAGGGTTGACCAATGATGTTCCTGCAACAGGGCTGTCTGGGCCTCTGCCCTTTTACTGAAGTCAGGTCGACTGGCTCCTTCCACCTCTGCCTATTTAAACCAGTTCTGTGCACTCTGCGTAGCTTTCAGAGGGTGGAATTCCCCCTCCCTGGAGCGGGCCGACAAAGGCCTTGAGCACCCTATAAAACCTATAGGTATTACTAGGATTGAAAGGGTGTCCGGAGCCTGGAGCTCGGGGAAACTTCTCCGGGGGAGAGGGAAGAAATGCTCGTTCTTTTAAACCACAGCTGAGCAGCCCAGCCGAGCAGCAGTTCCTGGGATCCTTTTGACGCCTTCAAGGATTTTCAGTGTCATCAGACAGATGTTTCAGTTAGAGGCCAGCGCAGCAGCCCACGCAAGAGTCAGGAATGTATCCAAGGCTGCCAGGATAGATCGGACTCAGGCGCGTTCTCGTTAGATGTCCGGGAATAGGAAAATGTGAGGATGTGCTGCTGATGCTGTCAGTGGGAATTCTGGCCAGCTAGGAACTGGCTCAGAGAGTTCGCGTTGTGCTAAGTGGAAGGCCTAAGTTCTTCTCCAGTCTGTTTGTCTGGGGCCAAATCTGGGTTTAAACAAACGGCAACACAGTGACAAGTAAACTCGCTGTTTAGGATTCATGGAGTTTTAATCTTCTCCTGTGTATTAGTCACTTGGCTAACGAAACGGGGGGGTGAGGGTGGGGGTTGAAAAACACATGGGCCAAGATTTTACAAAGGGGTTACTGAGTTTGGGTGCCCAACCCCGGCACCTTAAAGGGGTCTCCCAGTGCGTCCAACCCCATCTTCAGAGCTGATGGAAAGAGCTGCCCAGAGGGAGACATTTGCAGGGCACAACGACATTCTCATCGCAGCAAACCTATGCGACGCAGTGTGTTTTCTACTGGCACCTTATCTGTTAACTGTCTTTACATGTACACAGACAGAGAGCACGCTTGTAACACTGATCATCCTTGCCCGGAAAACCAGGCCCCTTTAAGGTGTGTCTAGTTGGGCATCACTAGCCACTTTGGAAAACCTTGATCATGCCTTTTAAGCTTAACGAGCTGCATCCCATGTCACATTTTCAAGTCCATAGGCCCAGCGTTCCCCTGGTGTAACGCCACTGAAGTCCCGCCCGCCGCAGAGAATTTCTGTTTTCGACAGCTGTTTGCAGCATCCTGCCCGTGGGTACAGGGAGGCATGCAGACCTTTCATGCTGGCTGAGCACTGGGTCCTGATTTGCGGCATCAAAACTGCAGTGTTTCAAACTACGACAAAAGGCCTAATTGAGAACAGCCCTGGAAACGTTGGTGCCTTTTCCACTTGCGCTCTGTGCAGTCTGGCCTATAAATAGGGATTTGAAAATCCGGCTGATGGTTTAGTTCTCCGAGAACGCCGGAGACGAAAGGTTAGGAGGCCTAGAGAACGTATGGCAGCAGGGCCGTGCAGCTTGGCAGCCCTGACTTGTGAGAGGAAACGTAGCCTGCATCTGGGAACCAGATTATGCGGTAATGGAGTTTACTTTTGCAGTACTTTCCCATAGTGATTGTTGATTGAAAAGCAATTGCTTGCACATGTAGATCTTGAGAGGGGTAAACAATGAGGCTCTGAGGTAAAGCAAGGAGCCCAGATCTGCAAGCTTCGGAGCAAGAGCACAGCTCGTGTTCGAGATCGGCTGCCTCAGGCCGTGTCTGTTGTTTTGATCCCATTAGGAGGTTGCAAGGAAGCTGACTTCGCCGCGTGTCTGAGAGGAGGGTGCCAGGGCCAGATGTTGTGCAATATATTGATTTGTGATTCCTTGCAGAGCCGCTGCCTTGTTTTGGGAGCTTGTGCCAGTTATTTGCTTAAGCACAAAGGACTGGTTTGTGTTTCTGCAGATCTGGACAGTAGAGGTTAAAATGCAATGCCAGGGGCTGCCTCAGAAGTTGTTCTGAAGTTTGTCTCATTTAACTGAAGCCAAAATGGGCTCCAGCAGGGGTCACGAACAGCAGCCAAGCTGCAGTGCTGCAGAGCAGATGAGAACTGTTTACTAGTTTAACCTTCCTCCATAGAATATTACTATCTTGGCACGCAACATACTTCTCTGCTGGGTGATATGCTGGATGGCCCTGGAGACAGGAAGCAGGACCCAGAGCCTTTCACCACAAGGTTGCTAGTATCAATTCAGCTAGGTCAGCAGAGAGCCGAAGTCTGTGATTTTCCCCCCCCCGTCCCCCCCCGTCCCCGTCCCCAACCATTAGGAGCAGGTCTTGGTGCTTTCCCTGCAGCGCACTTCTTGCCACATGCGGGCACCCTCCGTTCCCATGCCGGGTGGTGGGAGCTGAGGGTGCTCAGCGTCGCGAAGGATGAGGCCCAGCCTTAAGAGTCTCCGGGTGGGCTCCATGTCATTCCGGGTGCCAGGGTTCTGGTTATGTGCACTCAGCGATCTCTCTCCCTTCTCTCTCCAGTGCTCCAAACCCAAGCTGCTCACGACCTCCTCCGCTGTCCAAGAGATCCGGAGATGCACCCGCCTTGAGATGCCAGACAACCTGAACACCTTTGTACTCAAGGTAGGGCCCGCATCTCCCCTGACAGTAGGGTTCTACAGGCAGGGACCCCTGGGATGGAGGCGGGAGAGATCTACTGCCTGGCTCTGAGCCCCGGACAGAGTCCTGCAGCAGGGAGCGAATGCTCTGTGAAACTCCAGGGCCGGCCCAACATGTGACCTCAATCTGTGTCTTTTTCTCTGCCCCTGTCAGTGATCTGAGTTCAAACAGGCCAGCAGTTCCCAGCTGTTGGGGCAGTGAGGGCACTTGACAGGGCTAACACCCATGCTGTGCCAGCCAGTGCCTGCCGCTTGTCATACAGCGGTGCCCTCTGACAGAGCCTTGCCCACATCCCCAGCTCTAGTCCTGCCAGCACCGAGGGGCCCGGCAGAGACTCCTGAGTCTGGGGTGGGGAGCCCAGAGGCCCTGTCACTAGAGACGGCTCTGGGGCGTGTACAGGACAGCGAGCGTGGGCTCTGTGGCTCTCCCTGCGGGCGCAGCCTCCAGATGGGAGCCGGAGGTGCTGTTCAAACAGCCCCGGGGCCTGCAGGCCGAGTGTGCAGTGGGGCAGAGCCAGGCTCCTGCCTGGGCGAGCAGCCTCCTTGCACGGCTCAGCAGCGGCCTCAGGGCACATCCCAGGCTCTGGGGTTTCTTTCTCCCCTCGCAGCACGTGTCTGCTGGAGCTGTGATGCCAAATTTCAGTTCCTCTTCTGCTTGCGGTAGAGTGGGGGGAGCGGGTGCTGTTGCTTGGGCTGGGTGTTTCCTTCAGGCCACGGCCGCTGCCTTCCCTGGTAGCTTTCTCTCAGCTCGTAAGATTAGAGATTACCCTGGTTAGATGCAGGGTATTTCCTTGTGTGGATAATGCACTGGGCTGGGGGGGATCTGGCCCCCTGGAGACCAGCAGAAGGATGGTAGATGCTCCCCGTGTCATTGGCAGCATCTGGGCTGGGGGCTTCCAGGAGCCGGTTTGTCATCTGTCACCCCCTCCTTGGTGCCCGCCCCCACTGCTGCTCTGTAGACGCTGCAGTGACCAGATTCTTGATAGCAGCGCTTGTCCATTCCTTCCCCAAGAGGGGACAACTGAGCTGGCACCAGCCCCTCCCCAGACCGTCATCCCCTTCTCTGCCTGCTGCCAATCCCAGAGCTGGGAGAACGGTCTGTCACCATGTATCCTCTCCTCTTGGCACCAGAGCTGCGCCCAGGCTGCTGTGGGCACCTGGTGAGGCAGCCGTCACTCCTAGTTGCCCCTGTTCTTCTGCTAGAGGTTTCCCATCCTTAGCCTGGGAACCAAGGCTCCCAGAGTTGTGGCTTCTGGCCCCTGTCTGTGCTGAGGTTGCCCTGTGCGAAGCACACGTCTCCCCCTCCCATCTGCTCTGCTCCTGGTGCCACTCTGCTGCCTGACCTCCTTCTCCCCGAGCAGTCTTCTCCCTCCAGGGGCTGGCACGTCCTGCCTCAGGGCCTCAGAACAGTTGGGTACAAGTCGCAGAGCTAGCCAGGACTCTGGGGGGCCACTGCAGTTTGAGAACCACTGGTTCCAGGGGCCATAGTGCGGTTCCTGACTGCAGGCACAACATTCTGACCACAGTCACTTGTGCCGCTCAGACATGTGGGCCCTGTGAGGGGCAGGTGGAATATGAGGCCATCAGTGGCCAAGTTCCTCTAGGAAGTAAGTGGCCCAGATCTCCCCGCCCTGGGGCCAGAGCCTTCCCCACACAAGTTTCCTTCCTCCCCTTCCTTTCCGCTGCAGAGGCCATGAATCATTTCCACTGGAGACGGCTGCCCAGCCGGGGTGGGAGGGAGAGCGGGGCCGGGGAGCAGAGAGCCAGAGGGAAGAACAGAGAGGGAACTCCCAGGGGCTGGTGGGAGAGGCTGTGAAGGAAGTGATACTGTAGCTGGTTCTCAGGACCCAAGCGGAAATCCCCGCTCCTGTGGGGTGGGCCGTGGACACCCGGGCGGGACAAGGTAGCTGTATTTTCGTGCCACGAGGAGTCCGTCCAACACTCGCCTTCTCTCCTGTCTAGGTGAATAACTGCACAGACGTTGTATTCGAGGCTGGGGACGAGCAGCAGCTGAGTTCCTGGACAGCCGAAATCAAAGAATGTATGACCCGAGGGTAAGGAGCGCGCTAGGGCCTGTTGCTCGGGCGCTTGCTTTGGTTGACCCCTAGTTCATGTGACACTGGGAACAGTCGGCTCTTGACACTTACACTCGATGGGTGCGATTCCCTCCGTGGGGGCTGGGCCCCAGCCTGGGACTCCAGCGGGCCTCGCCTGTGCACACGTTCCCCACGCAGAGCTGAAGGGATGCCCAGGCCAGAACGTGGAGGAGCTGCCCCTTGTTACCCTCCCCCTGCTCCCCCGGTCCAAACTCCACCTCCCTCCCCCCCGTCAGGACATGGACCTTTGACTCTTTTTGCTTCTCAGTGAGTGGGCGGCGTTGAGCCCCTTCGAGTGCACGGGACAGGTCAGCTGAGCTCCTGAAAACATTGCCCATGTAGGGCCCAGTCCTGCTGAGTGCTCCGGGCCTTTGGCTCCCATTGGAGTCCAAGGGAAGGGAAGGGGCTCAGGTCCGGGCAGAGCTGTGCTCTGGGAATCCCAAGATGGAACTGTCCCATTGCCTGAGCCAGGCGGGGGCCTGGTGAGAAGGGGAGTCTCTGGCCTGGGATTTCCAGACACCCTGAGCGAGGGCTGCGGGGAGTCACTGGCAGAGCCTGCAGCTGGCAAAGCCGAGCTGGGTGAGTGAGTCCCTCCAGGCCAGTCTGCCCACAGTTTTGCTAGGCCCCAGGGCTCCATGTGCCCAAATCTTGGCTCTAGGAAGAGGCTGCATCAAGACACAGGTGCTACAAGCCACAGTCCAAGGCCCTTTACGAGGATGCAGCATGGCTGGCCTGGCTTCTCCTGCAGCCAGTGGGGGCATGTGAGACTAGCCCGTTGCCATGCGGCTCCCCGGGAAACCTGCCCAGGCTTTTCCCCGGGCCACTTGCCCCCTCCCCTCTCTGTGCTGCAAATGTCGGCTTTCAAATCCAGCACAACAGGGAGGGGGAACTTGCTCCCGGGGTCAGTGCCCGTGGAGGGCGGGGTCCTCGGGATCTGGCATCCTGGCGTGAAGCTCCCACTGGGGGCAGAGACTGGGATGTTGGCACACTTGGCAGAGCCGCCCGGCTCGGGCACTATCTGGAAATACAGCCGCCCAGTGCTGCTGTAAATGCCTGTCGCAGAGTTAGTGTCGTTAAAGGAGCTTGCCCAAGCCCCCAGCCGGCTGGGGGAGCACTTGAAGCACTGCTAACACGTGGCCAGAGCCAGATGTTCTGCACACCTGCCAGGAGCCGGGCTGTCTAGGGACTGGGATTCCTCACCCCCGGCACTCTGCTGCTGGGCTGGCAGCGAGGGGAGGGCAGAGCAAGTGGCTCCCTTCCCTGGGCGGAGGGCAGGCCCCTGTGCCCACTGGCACCAGTCTGCGCCACCCGGAGCATTCTGCAAGTGGGAGTCTGGGGGAGACGCTGCAGGTGCTTCCAGGGAGGGAGGTGAAGGGCCAGCGAGCTGGAGCCCTGCAAGCAGGGCTGCGTTGACACAAGCTGCTACCCCGAACATCACACCTCCCAGCTGGACTGCTCTCCTCTCCCGCCATCTCCCCTCATAGGCTGTTCCTCCCATGGATACACTTACCCCTCAGGCTGCCAGGGTCTGCTCTGCATGTGTGGCTGGCGGTTTCCCAGGCCGAGCTCACCCCTGTGGATTGAGGGCCGGGGCACGGGCTTCACCCCGTCCTGACCCCCTGCCCACCCACTGCATGAGAATTGGGCTCTCCAGGTGACGGCCGGGCTCCCTTGGGCTAGTGGTGAGCCAGCCCAGCCATGCTGGGCCAGACACATCCCTGGTATGACTCACCTGGGCGCGGGAGCTATACTGGGGAGTAATTTGGCCCTAGCCCTGAGCGAGATGGAAGGAATCAGCAGGGCCTGGCGGGGAGCCCCGAAGCCTGGGTTGTGCTGCCCCTTTCTGGGCCTCGAGCTCCGGGACTGTGGTTCCCTGGCTCGTGGTGGGGAGCTGTCGGCCTATGTTCCCAAAGCGCCCGGAAGGGGCCGGCTGACGTGATTCCCAAATCCCGGCTTGGAAGGGGAGAAGGGGGGCCTGGCTCTGAGGGGCGCTGGGCTGGCGCAGCGAGGTGGCTGTGCCGCCCCCTGGGGAGGAAGTGCCGGAAGCCCCGGCTGGCCCGGCTATCGCCCGGTCCTGCGAGCGAGGCGCTTCCTGTTATTGAAATACCCTGTGGTGTGTCAGGGCCGAGCCCTGTTGTGATTTACGGAGCGCTCTGCTTCCCCGGTCCCTGCTGTGCTCCTTGTTCCCATGACTTAGGGCCTGCTTCCGGCCTGGCCTCTGGGAACCCAGCGTGCCTCGGTTTGACTCCGGCCCTACTGACGCCCCGCGGATTGCTTCAGCCCTTGGCCCTGGATTCCCCCTCGCTCGCTAGGGCCTAGCGCTGGTCAGAACCTAGGTCCTGACTGCACAGAGACATCAGTGCCCTCGGGCTGGTCTCGCAGGCTGGGGACAGTGGGGCTCCTAGATCTAGGCCCAGACACCTGGGGCTGTCTGGGCCGGGGAGAGAGGGGCTGGGGGAGCTGTGCAGTCTGCTGCATGTGGGGATGGTCCCTATGGGGGAGTTGGGGAGGGGCTGTAACCACCCCCTATAGTGGGGTCTGGGCAGGGGTCAGCTCGAGTAGCTTTTAGAGGGCACAGCACCATTCCAGGGGTCCCTGAGGTCTTCTCCCCGCCCCCGTGTATTTGGGGGATACTTGATGCATTTCCAGGGCAGCAGGTGCCTTTTTCCTCTGGTTCCTGTTTGCACCGCAGCTGTGCCCAGAGGAGCTGAGTGCTCACCCCAGCCCCGTCCCGAGAGCTCCCAGGCTGTTCAGTGGCAGGGACGGTGCAGCGGGACCCAAGGGGGAGCTGAGGCCCAATCCGAAGCAGGGAAACCTGCCCCTACCTCAAACACAGGGAGAGGGTGGGGGCTGAATACAGCATCTGCTGCAAGCCGAGGGGGCCTGTCAGGCTGCTCCAGTGCACTGAGTCGACCCCTGGGCAGCTCCAGGGCTGGCAGCCGAGTCTCGTTAGCCCCAAGGAGCTCAGCACTGTATTTCTCCAGTTATGCAGGCCAGCAGTATACTCAGCCCTGATTGGCCAGGCAGCCCCCCCTCTACCCCCCAGTACGGCAGTGAGATGAATCACGCCGTCCTTTCTCTCCTCCCCAGGAGTGTCCCCACTGCCTGAAGGCACTTCATACAGGTGGAGACAGATGGGGAAACTGAGGCAGCAAGCGGGGCTGTGACCTGCCCCCGGTCAGAGGACATTTCTGTAGAGCCAGCGTGTGTGGGTGTGCGATTAAATTCACACATCTCTCGCTCTCCCTCCTGTGTTACTAGTGAGGCCTGCAACTCTAGCAGGGCGGCTCCAGCTCTGCTGTGTTTTTCCTTTGGGCAGGCTGGCCGATGGCCCAGGCCCTGCAGCCGGTTGGGGGTGTTGCTCAGAATGGCTTTGGGAACGCGCCTGCAGTAGGACCCCAGGGTGCTGCAGCGCCGCAGCGTTTAGAAACTTGTTTCCCTCGGATTTTTATTTTATTTTTTTTAATTCATAAAAACACTTGGAATTTCCCAGCATTTGGTGTCCTTACGAGCCCTGAATTCTGGGCAGCGGCTGAGCTGTCACGTTCCCGTCCAGGCAGTCTCTCTGCCTGGCACGTTTGCACAAAGGGAGCTGTGTTTCTCCTGTTCGCCCTGGTGCTTTGCCGAGCGGAGCAGCCGGTTCTCCACCTGGGTTCGGTGGCGGAAGCCGTGACATCCTTCCTGTGTCGTCCTGGCAGGTCCGGGGGAGCCGATGTAGAGCTGCTCTCAGGCCAGCACTCTGACACCGTGGCATCCAGCCCCGCCACTGGCAGCACCGACTCCCTTACCCAAGGTGAGTGCCCTGCATGGGAGAGTCCCTGATGGCTAAGGGCTAACGGAGCAGACAGGGAGCGGCTGGACCTTTACCAGCCTACAGCATTCATGGGGCTCCCAGCCATGCGTCACTGCTGGCGCGAACGGCTCCAGGGGACACCACTTGCAGGGGTGTCTAGTGCGGAGTGTCTCCGGTGGGTCTGGGCGGAGGGGGCTCCTGCCTGAGAGAGCTGGTGCTGAAGCCCAGCGAGAAGCCCCAGGAAACTAGCCAAGGTCTCTGGTTGGAGAGCGAATGAGGAATAACCAGCCCAGGGCAGCACCTGGAGCACTAACCTAGAGAAGAATTACACAGCTACGGGGGCAGGTAGAACTGCTTATGTGGGGCTTGATCCTGCGAAGGATTCGGCACCCTTAAACACCCCTGGATCTGGGAGGGAGCTGAGCACCCTCGGGACCCTGCAGAGCAGGATGTTGAGAGCTTCCCGCTCTGCTCACCTGTCACTGCAAGACACGTGCTCCCAGTCCTCTGCCAAGAAACCACTTCTCAGGCGCTGACACACACAGCTGATTCCCAACACCGTGCCAGTGGCGTTCTCCTCCCCTAAGGGGAGGCGGGAGGGGCCGATTAGCACACTGCTTTTGCCTTCTTTCCAGCCAAGAGATTAAATATGAACCATGGCCTCCAGAACCGTTCTGGAGCTGACGGCAGCTGCTTTGGGAGGTGGGGGGCAAGCGAAGGGAGAGCTTGAGATTCTCTCCTGCTCAACCCTGAAACGTCAGGCTGGTGCCTGTGTTTCCTGGAAAGAGGAACTAGGGTTGCCTGGGTCTCAGGTTGAGTTGACAGGAAACAAGGGTTTTACTGATAGTTTGAACGCTAAGTTTGTGTCACGCAGCTCCCATGGTGCTGTTGGCGAATGCAGGTACTGCAAGGCGAAGGACCTGGAGTAAATCCGGCTCTGGCTAAAGCAGAAGTGGCCAGTGACTGATTCAAAGCTAAAGGGTGCTGGGGGGAACCCATCGCATGGCATGCCGGGGGGGGGGGCACCGGTTTCTCTCACTAAGGCACATGATGCACAGTTATGATGTGAGACAGCAGCTAAGCAGGGATGTGGCTCTAGTGTGGCGAGGGGGACGGGGTGTCGGGCAGTCCTGGGCCGAGCGCCAGCCAGATCCGTGGGTTCCGGGCTGCTCATTGTCACCAATTGGGCTGTTGCTGTTTGACCGGCTCAGGATGGTTTATTGGCTCCAAGTCCTGCCCAAGCTGTGCCAGGTGCTTTCCAGAGAGCGACAAAGTAGGAGCCCTGCCCTCCTGAGTGGGGATTTCAAGGCGCTGCTCCCACGGGGTGGGGATGGCACAGCTGGGCCCACTTGGGCTGTAGCCAAGGCTTCAGCTTTCCCAGAGCCCCTCAGCCCTGCTCAGGGTTTGGCCTATGGGGTTGCAGCATTTCTCCTGCTAGGCCTGTCCTCACGGCCGTGCCTCTAATGCTGTTCTCCCTCCCCAGGCGCTATGCACTGTGGGCAGCCGGAGCCATCCTGCCAGAAAACCGACCAGTTCCTCTTGTCCTACCCCTGGTTCCATGGCCCCATTTCGCGCGTCAAAGCCGCCCAGCTCGTGCAGCTGCGGGGGCTGGATGGCCACGGGGTTTTCCTTGTTCGACAGAGCGAAACCCGCAGGGGCGAATACGTCCTCACCTTCAATTTCCAAGGAAGAGCGAAGGTAGGGCCTGTGCGGGGGGAGGTGCGAGAGGCGCCAGCCCTGCTTTTCTGCTCAGGGCTTCCTCCCTCTGGTTGACTGGACGGACGTCAGAGCGCTACCAGTCAGAGAGGGGACCGGACCCCCCGGCACAGCCAGCCCCCTCTTCCTGCTGAGCCATCATTGCTCCGGAGAGCACCACTGGTGGTGATTTGGGCAGCCTTGTTTCTAAAGTGCCCTGAGTCGAGGCTCCCGCTTGTCTTTGGGCTGTTCTACCCTGGGTGTGTCTGACTCCAACACCCCTGGCCCATGGTCTGAGGGCTGAGAGCCAAGACCCAGAGGCAGGGCAATTTTCAGGTCTCTCCTGAGCTCCAGTGTTCGGCCTTTGGAGGCCCTTGTCCCTCACGGAAGGCTCTGAACAGAAGACCGGGTCCTTGGCCCATCGGCCTGCCTTCAGAAGCCTTCCCCACTAGGGGCTGGCTTGGAGCCCCTGGGGATACATGGCTTCTCCCGCCCCTGCCCTGCCATCCCCTCATGGCAGGAGACAATCCCACCCCTCCCAGCATAGGATGTAACCTGACGAAGGCCAGGCTGGTCCGACTCTTGGGGTGAGGGAAGAATGCGCCTCTGCCAAGGAAAGTTAAACCCAGGGGTTGCAAACCGGTTGTATTTGACTCAAGGGACCTGCTCCCGGTGACACAGATGGGGCTCAGTTCTGCTGCCCGTGCCCAGCCACCAGCCTCTGGCCCCAGCTCGCTGCCACTCCCCCCTCCCAGCCGAGTCAGCAGCTTTGTAACGCGCCCGTCTCCCTCGCAGCACCTGCGGCTCTCGCTGACCGACCGGGGGCAGTGCCGGGTGCAGCACCTGCGCTTCCCCTCCATCCTGGACATGCTGCACCACTTCCAGCGGTGCCCCATCCCCCTGGAGTGCGGCGCGGCCTGTGACGTCAAGCTCTCCAGCTATGTGGTGGTCATCCCGTCGTCCCAAGGTAGGAGGGGGCGGGGGGTTACGTGTGCACGTCTCCCCACCCCCATCACCCCACTGGAGAGCAGCTGCTCCCCCCCCCGCCCCATCCCTGGCTCCAGGTGCGGCTGCAGTTGCAGCTGCGCCCCCTGCTTTGAGAAGCTGCCAGCCCCCCCTCCCCCACCGCCGCACGCCCCTGGGGCTGGCCGGCCGGCCTTACCCATGTTCCAACCAGCCAACGCTGCTCGAACTGTCCGTTCTGTTAATTGAGCCAAAGCATTAGACCTTGGCTTAATTCATTATTTAATTAATCACAAGCCTGGCCTAGAGTAGCTGCTGGAGCCCGCCTGCGGCCGTGGTAATACCACAGGGTGAGAGTTCAACATGGCCCATAATGATCAGGCTGACCCCCCCGCCGCTACCTTAGTGCCTCAGCAGAGCCGGCAGCCAGGTGCTCAGTGGCTGGCTTGCAGGCGTCAAAGGTGGATCCTGGCCCCCGTTGGCCAGGGCTGTGGGCCTGTAGGACGGTTTGCTAAACCACAGGCCTATCCTGCCACTGCCCTCCCTTTCCCCCAGCGTTCAGCAGCTGGTGCCGCTGCTGTCATACGTGCGCTGTGCTGGACACGCTTAGCCAGGAGGGAAGAGATTCTGCCAGGAGCTCACCCGCTGTCCTCGAATGAGGAGAGAGCTGATTACGCCAGTTAGTTTTTTATCCCAAGTGTCAATGGTAGAGCCTCTGTTTACAGGCGCCTCTATGTCGACCCTTTAGTTTCCCAGCATAGTGTGTATCAGCAGTGCTTTTCCTCTTCGTCCTAATAGCAAAAATCTGTGCCAACCACCTCGTCTCTCCCCCACATCTCTGGTGTGACACCAGGCCAAGCCAGCGGGATTCCAGAACCAGCCGTGGGGGTCACCCTGCAATGGCAGAAGCCGTTCAGCACAGGCTTGAACGTAGGAGGGTCAGGTGTCAGGTGCAGCGTCTGGCTGCTTCTGCCCTCGCTTGACTTCAGCAACTTGTGAAAGATGCTTTTTCCTCTCCCTCCCCTCCCCCTGTGAAAGGGGCTAGGTGGTGTTTAGAGGGGGGGCAGAGCCTTTCAGTTCTACATTTTAACTGCATTGCTGTGGTCACTATAGACTAATGACATGCCGGGTTATTTAAACTTCAGTACTGCTGCTGCACTCAGTTTATGGAGGAAATGCAGGCAATGGCCTGCCTCTGTGCAGCCTGCAGCGGGCCCCAGGCCAACCCGCTCGGCTTGCACAGCTTTGTGCCGTGGCAGACACGGCCCTCTTCGCCCCTGGGCCGTGAGGTCAGTGGGGTTACGCTGCCCTAGTGCAGGTGCTGTGATTTTAAGAGTTCCACTGAGCGCAGTTCAAAGGGGGTAGCTCTAGCTAACTTCCCCCTGGTGGTTCAGTGGAGGTGGGTAGACTGCAGTCCTGACCGAGCCTGGAGTGCTGCCTTGTGACCCCCAAGTGGTTAGAGAGGCATGTTCCTGCTCGAATGGTTTTCGATTGGATAAAACAAAACTCCCAAGAGCCCCCGGCACTTTCATTCAGATGCCTTGTGATCAAGAGCTGGAGAGCCAGAGGATCGGGGAGGGGAGGGCGGAAAGCAGAACTGCACCCTGCCATGAAAGGAAAGGGGTAGGAGCTCAGTTTAGCACTGTGTCCTGAACTCATGTCCTCTCTCTACATTTTAAAACCACGGTCAGGTAATACGGTGTGGCTGAAATCTTAAGTCCCTAGAGTCACAGAAATGGGCTGGAAGGGGTCTTGAGAGATCATGGAGTCCAGCCCCCTGGGCTGAGGCAGGACTAAGTAACCCTAGACCATCCCTGACAGGTGTTTGTCCAGCCTGTTCTGAAAAGCCTGCAGTGATATGGATCCTACCGTCACCCTGGTAACCTGCTCCAGGACTTAACTAGCTTTATCCGTAGAAAGTTTTTCCTCGTGTCTAAGCCAGTTACCTCTTGTTCTGTCTTCAGTGGACATGGAGAACAATTGACCACTGTGCTCTTTACCATGCTAGGGTGAAGCCAACTTAAATGAGCACAGATCTTGCAGACGGTGGAGCCTCTAGCTCTGGCAAAGGGAATATGAATTGATAGGGAAAGAGTAGATAGAACTGAAGCAGGAGGTAATTCAGGCCTCAAGAGGTAAGGGGAGGAGTAAGGGCCAGGCCCCAAGAGGCTTGCTGAAAATAGTAGGTCCTAGGGTGCTAGAGGGAGCTCTCCCCTGAAGAGTTCACTCCCTCTGTGTGGCAGCTATGGGCTCTGCCATCAAACATGAGCAAAGCTGCCCCTGCATTCCTAGAGCTGGTGCTGGTAGCTAGTCACTGAGGGGGTAGCAAGAGGAGGGCGAATCATAGAAGAGGAGGGTTGGAAGAGACCTCATCCAGGGCTTTGTCAAGCCAGGCCTTAAAAACCTCTAAGGATGGAAGATTCCACCACCTCCCTTGGTAACCCATTCCAGTGCTTCACCACCCTCCTAGTGAAAAAGGTTTTTCCTAATATCCAACCTAGACCTCCCCCACTGCAACGTGAGACCATTGTTCCTTGTTCTGTCATCTGCCACCACTGAGAACAGCTGAGCTCCAGCCTCTTTGGAACCCCCCCCCTTCACGTAGTTGAAGGCTGCTATCAAATCCCCCCTCGTTCTTCTCTTCTGGAGACTAAACAATCCCCGTTCCCTCCTGCAGTCAGCAGGAGTGAATGGCAACAGCCTGTTAGCTAAGTGATCGCACTGGCTTCTTGGAGCAGACAGGTGCAGCAAGGCCACAGGCCGGGGCGCCTGCATTCAGAGCAGGAAGCACCTCTGCAGAGACAAAGCGCTTGAAAGTCACCCTGTGTGTGTTTCCTCTTTCTAAAAGAGAAGCTGCCCTAACCACTGACCACAGGGGCGGCTTAGCCCGTTTCCCATTGCTGGCTCAGGGAGATCTGATTCAGAACAGGCTGTTCTAGGAGTTCTGACAAAATCCTTTGCGTGGAACGGGTCACTCGAGGTGGAGCGCAGCAACACCACCTCCGGGCTTTGGAGCCATAGGCGGCAGCTTCAACTCCTCTGCCAACCAGCATGGGCTGAGCAGCAGCCCAGGATGCTTTTGGTGGCACGGACCCCTTAGGGGGAAGCACCCCCTGCGGTAGATTGCACCAAGGAGAGGTTTACTCCACCTTTCTAAGGAGAGCCAGTTTGATGGTGCCTCTGCCCCTGCAGCCAGCTCTTTAGGACAGAGTGAGCCAGAGAGAGGGTGGACAGGGTAACCCCAGACCTTCTCTAGTTCTGTGCGCCTTAGTGCTGTCACCCTCCCTGTGATGCCCCCCCACCCCTCCCCCGGCATTAGATAACTGGCCAGGGTACATGCTGGATCAAGGGCTAGGTGCTGAGGAAGGACTCTGGAGAAAGATTAAGATCTGCAGCTGAGGAAACTTACCCAACATGGCTTGGGTTTCTCTTAGGAGCCTGCCCAGACCCTGGCCAGTTATCTAATGCTTGGATTTCTCCCCTCTCCCTGTAGGTTTGGGCTCAAGCAACACCATCTTGCTCCCGTTCTCCATCCCTAATTGGAGCTCCGAACTCAACTTTACCCCCCTCAGTCCCTCCAGCTGCCCCCGGCTACACATGACAGACAACATTCACCACAGTTCTCAGCCAGAACAGATCTTCCACCTGGTGCCCTCTCCAGAAGAACTGGCCAACAGCCTCCGAGACACCGACGTGGCCGGCACGCACTCCAGCCGGCAGCGGGACTCTGACTACGAGCTGGATTCCCCTGGCAGGGGCCACATTCGGGCTATTGACAATCAATACACACCACTCTGACAAGATGGGGGGGAGGGGTGCAAACCACGCACTTTGGCTTGGAGCCCTGGTAGAGAACTTCTGCTAGAGATTTTGGGAAGCCTATGAAAAGAATGTAATTTGGGATTTATTTTTTTGGTAAGGGAGGGGGTAAGATTTATAAATTGTTCACTCCAACATGGGTGTGATCCCTCTATTAGGCCTGTTAAAGGGCCCGTTTTACCTATTAAAGCTTTCTTATGACTGTTTACACGTCGTTCCTGTTAACATGCCAGGCTCTGTGCCCTGTAGGCTAATATCTGCCCTTCGTCATTGGTACAGAGACTGTGTTACAGATGCTTGTGGTCTTCAGTGCCCCTTTTTCACATGACACAGCCCAGAAAAGAAACCAGAAGGTTCCATTACAGCCACCTAATTGGACAAAAATGGATTTGAAGTTCTTTGTGACAAGTTACCGAGCTGGGCTGTGCATAAACAAAGAAAAGTCACTTCCTGAGGGCCAGGGAATGTGCTGCAGTTGCGTAAGTCATAGTTCCATATTTCTAACAGAGCAGTAGCCTTATCGCTAACCTAAGAGTTTGTTCATTACTTTTGGATATGGAGAGTACGGGCTTTAACTTAAATCACGTTAGCATTTAAAAAAAAAAAAAAAATGGAGCCATGAAGTCACTGCTACAGCCACGGGCAAAGGAAATGCTTCCATCTCTTAGTCACCATTAAAAAGTGAACACTAACTTCCTCCTATTAATATAGGCTTAATGTTACTGATCAGCGGACAAAAGAGAAGACTGACATCTTGTCATAGCCTTGGAGTAAAACTTCCTTTCTGTTGTGGAAATCTTTTAGGCACAAGTCTAGAGTTCAGCAAAAGTTTTTTTTTCCAAATATGTTACCTCAGGTTGGTTCTCCAAAGCAGGAGAGGTGTTGATAACCAGCCCCTGTTGCATGCATTTAAAAAAAACCAACCCTTTAAGTACTAGATCATATTTTGATAAGTAAAGCTATGCAAATACAACTCCCCTGTGTGTCATGGTTTTCCAGGCGGATGGGGTGTAACCTTTTCTCTCCAATATTCCCCTCACCAATAGGTCTCAGGAAAATCACTTTGACTGTTGGGTTTTTGACAATGCTTTTGCTATTTATGGAGAAGCAACATGAGCCCCTTCAGTGGAACAAAGGGGAGGGTGCACTAATGACCCTTCTTCTCGTACCTTATTGGGACTAGGGTTAGACTTTGGCATTTCCTCAGTTAGAATTACAGTTACAGGAGGAGATGTGACATATTTGCCTTTGTGCTGCTTTACTGAGATGGGTCTGTGCAGAGCTGTGTGTTATGAGTTAAGATTTATAGAGTCACAAGCAGTAAACAGAGAATTTCACTAACCCCTATAGAACAGGGAAAAGTTTCTCAGCTGTCTTCTCCCCTCCCCCTGATGGTCTGACACTTAGTGCCTTCATGTCCATTTGCAATCAGAGAGGCCATCTCCTTCCCATAATATCAGCTTCTAGAATTCAAACCAAGTTACATTTATATACTTTGATATCACTCCCCATAATATTTTATGGTACACAGAGGCAATTTGTTCTTCTCACAGTTAGTTCAAGATTGAAGTGAGGTTTTTGTTAAAGCTCCTAAATAACTGGAGCTCAGGTCGATCTGCAAGTCAACAGAAATGTGTGCCCTTAATTCACTTCGATGCATTTGAAAATTCAACCTTTAACCCACAATGTTTGTGTTTGTAATTAAGAATTTTTGTACCTTCTAGTTTATTAGTAAAATCGTCACTAGACCCAACCTCTTTTTGAGGTAAAGCATTTCAGTTACGCCAGAGTTGAGCCACACCAGAAGGGGCTTGATGGTAGAGGAGACTCTCTGGAATATGGCTTAAGGGAGCAACGCTTTAAGTTGAATGTCTTAAAAAAAAAAAAAAAGCACCTCTAGTGTCTGAATTTTGTACCCCCAGTACATGTCTTACAATTACTGGAAGTTCGCAAAAGATGCTGTTCCCTCTAGCTCACTTTTGTGCATTTGACAGCACTCTGTCAAGTCACTGTCTCCCTTCATGGAAAGGCCCTTAAAAATTCTGGCCTTAGAATTAAGTTCTATATACATAAATGGGACCAGGATTTCTGCACTATCAGAAACTGGAATTCTGCAATCTCTGTTTTTTATAAACAATTCAAGTGGCCAGTGCCCTTATCCTCACCAAACACATTTCTAATGCACAAGCAGACTGCAAGGGACAGGAAAACCAAGACAGTCTCAACTTCTCTCTGCAGCTCTTAGGAAGTGCTTGTTTTGTAGGCTAAACCTTGCTTCAAAGCCATCATGTCCTACTGACCCCTAACCAACCCACACTTTTGGCAAGTATGCTCAGAGTATTCATTCAACCATAGACAAGGCAGCCTTGGCCCACCTCATTCCATGATCAGAGCAAGGCACGAGAGCGGCTGTGACAGAAAGCGGGGTGAAGGCGGAATGCTCATCACAGCTCTCATGCCTGTTGGTAAACAAAGCACCCATGCTGCTTCTGGGTTGAGATTTTTGGCC
This sequence comes from Chrysemys picta bellii, assembly GCF_011386835.1. Taxonomy (NCBI): domain Eukaryota; kingdom Metazoa; phylum Chordata; order Testudines; family Emydidae; genus Chrysemys; species Chrysemys picta. The sequence continues at coordinate 28,865,089 of NC_088805.1, forward strand.
TGAGTCTTAAGTGCCAGCAACCAAACGTACACACATTTGGTATTATGTTTAATTGCCAGAGGCGCCTTTTTGGACTAAATGGAACTTGCTTTTCTTATTTAATACAATATACACCAAGTTTGTTGTCATTCATTCAGTGCTCCTGTGCAAACAAATCCAAGCATGTGACTATAAGTTCCTTCTCCTGGTACCTAGTTGGAAAGTTGCTCTGATTTTTCACCAAAGTCACAGTTGTTTCCTTCTAGAATTTCACTGTCAAGTTAGCCAAAGCTAGGAAGAAGCTTGATAATCCAGAATGAAAGTCTGGCAGACCACTCCAGTTCACCGCTGAAGGGGATTGTGTATGGAATCTGAAGAATTGTACACCTGCAGTGTTTGACCCATCTCATTCCTTTCCTTCTCCAGCCAAAGGTCTACTTTCCCCAACTGGGCAAATATTCTTCCAGTCCTTCCCTCTGTTGCGCCAACAGAGCCTCTCATCTTCCCCTCACTTTGGTGTTGGGGTCCTAAAACCAATGATAATTGCAGGGTCAGTTCTTTAATCTATTTTCCCAGGTCGTGGGAGGCTGAACTTCTCAGCATTCCATCCCTGCTTAGAAAGTAGTTGGCTTGTGATCCATTTCCAAGTCTGACTTAGTCCTGGCCGTACAGAAGAGGAAGGGAAACTATTTCATAACTAACTCAGGACACACAATGCTCTAGTAGAAACCTGGGGACAAAATGTTAAGCCCTTGAAATATAAGCGACTTCAAAGTAATTTTATGGACTTCTTGAAGATCTTTTTGCTAAGAAACTAGTGAAGGTGAGTGGCATGTATCAACGTAGACTTTTATTGTAAGATTTTTTTTATATTTAAAAGCACATTAATAACATCTTGTAAGCCAAGGAATTAGCTGCATTTATGAAGCGTTCGCAAGACAGTTGCTTTCAATAGTCACAGCCTTAGCAGTATGAAAAGGCAAAGGGGGGCACTGAACTTCCGCATGTCTCCCCTTAGCAGCTGAGCACAGTTGCCTTCACCCCTGGACTACCGGATACCGGGGAACACTGCCAGCAAGCTGCCTGCTTTGGGCTAAGTTCTCAGCCCCTGCTTGAGTGTCAGGGTCCAGAGAAGGAGCACACAAAATTAAATCTGATTGGTTCCAAAGTCTTACCTCTGAGGCTGACGGATTGAAAACAGCTTGTCGAAGGGCTAGCACCAGAAAGGAGACCAGCATTTCTGGTCTTCCACAGCAAGAACAGGTGGCTGGGCTAATGAAACGTTTCTCTTTTCCTAGCAGCAAGTTAGGGCTGCGCTCCACACTGAAGACATAACAGTAGGTAGTGCCTCAACGAGCTTAGCCGAGTGCCAGGCAGAAGCCTGGTTTAGCAGGTAACTGTGATAGAGCCTACTGGCTGTGCCAAAAGAGAAACAGAGCCCTCCTGCCCCCAACTCTACCCCCCCTTATTCTTATGAAAAGCCTTACTTGCTATTTGCTGACAAACAGGCACTGCCTACAGGCAACTCTTGCATGTCCTCCTGGTAGACAGGCCGTGCAGGAGACGTTTGTGTTATCAATATGAAGTACCATTCCGGTCTAGCCCCCTGAATAGGCTAACCCGACAGGGAAAGACTAACCCAGCATTTAAGAACAGGGTACCTAAAACACCGACAGCAACCTCCTTGATCCTTTTCCTTCAAGGCTGCGTTCCACAGCGAAGCTTTGAGGAAAAGGTCCAGGTCCAGCATCAAAGCCAACATCATCCAAAAGGCAGCCTAGTCTATGCCCCAGTGACGCAATATTGACTGACTGTTGCTATTCCTTGGACCACAGAAAACGGTCCCTTTAGAGCCGATGTGGTTTTACTTTACTCTGCAGATAAGGCCTTTCAGTCTTGACTGACAAGTTTGAGTACAATATTCCATATTTCAACGTAAAAGCTTGTATGAGAACAGGATGTTATCTTAGCCAGCACATGCCCACAGTGTAAGAGTTGAGAGTGCATTCTATTGTTCACTGCCTTTTTATCCCATAGGCAAATTAAGGCCAACAAGGGTTTTGTTGGAATCAAGTGCATTTATTTCAAAGCTCTACTTTTCACCAACAGAAGAATTCTTGTATAGTAGATTTTCTATGTATTATTTCTGTATGTACTGTACAAGTAACTTATTCCTGAATAATGCAATTTTGCTATAATGTATAAATCAGCTCTTAAATAAATTGTTTTTAGAATGTTTGTTCTTATATTAATACTTTTAGCCTAATTTTCTCCAGAAGCTCTCACTGACTTGCTAGATATTGGACTAATAGCTGCTAGAGTACAAGAGCCCTCACTCCCCACTTTTAGAAATGAAAGTTACATGAATGTATGGTGGTGTTGTAGCCATGTTGGTCCCAGGATATGAGAGCGCCAAGGTGGGAGAGGTCTTATTTTTTATAGAACCAACTTCTGTTGGTGAGCCAGACAAGTAGAGCCATGTGTGGATACAAAATTTGTTGGCAGATCGGATGCAGATACATGGTCCACAGATAGCCGCAGATACACGGATATCTGCATTTTTGCAGGTCTCTAGAGACAAGCTTTCGAGCATACCTCATCCAGTGCACTAAATGCCCCAACGACAACTATGTGGCTGAAACCAATCATTACGCTCTTGAATGAACTCACACAGGAAAATGATAAAAGACAAAAACATCTCATCACCTGTGAGTGAACACTTTTCACAAAATGATCCTTCTGTATCTGACCTATCAGTCTTCCTCCTCAAAGGAAACCTGCACAACGCTTTCTAAAGATGAGCCTGGGAGCTTAAATTCAGATCTTTGCTAGACACTAAAAATCATGGACTGAAAAGAGACACTGGATTTATAGCTTATTACAACAATCTGTAACCTGCTAACCATCCCCCAGCTACTTCCTCTCCCTTCCTTTCTTCCCTATAAGTGGAGGAGCCACATTGCCTTGAATGGTCCCTTGAAATATGTTAACTACTCATGCTAAACAATCTGTTTCATTTTGTATTTAGCTGTGATACTGCAGGTAAGTTGCCCAGACCTGAAGAAGAGCTCTGTGTAAGCTCGAAAGCTTGTCTCTCTTGCCAACAGAAGTTGGGCCAACAAAAGTTTGTATCTCCCCCACCTTGTCTCACAGTTACATGAATGTTTGATAATCTACTTCAACAAGCTATGCTGTGTTCTTTATTAATAGAGCATTTGATGAACAGACGTACAAGGTATATTGACTCACTTGGTTGAGTAAGATACACCATTCGTATTTAATGGTTTTATGCCCCCTACTGCCTGTCAAAATTACTTCTGTAGAGCAGTGACATTTTCATTGTCCTGTGTCCACATAGTGGATTGACTTACAAGACTAACTATACTATTTAGCCTCATCTTGCACTGAGCCCTGGTATACTTTGCCAGCTATATTTAATATGTACATATTTACACAAACATTATTAACTCACCTTTGAAATGCAACAACTGGTTTGTACCTTAATAGGTCACTGTTTTTTTCCTCCTATCCATTAACTTTTGGTTAGCAGATGCAAATGTGCTCCATAAGGAACAGCGGTGAAGACCACAGTACATGTTATGGACATGGGCTGAGATAGCTCACATTCAAGTGAAGTACTAAACACATGAAATTCACGTACTTTTCTTCTAGTCTTTTTCTATAATTCTCTCTCATATTTTGCCCATCACTACTGCAGCTTTTTCTTGCTCAGCCTGGCAAGTAGCTTCCCCAAACACCAAATAACATGACTGACCTTTGCATCATCTCTTGTGTCCCAAGCATCAAGACTTCCCATTCTGCTTCTTTCAGAAGATGCTACATTGTGGACCGAAGCTACCGCAGTTGAATCTAGAGCGCTAAGACCATAAGAACGGCCATAGTGGGTCAGACCAAAGGTCCATCTAGCCCAGTATCCTGTCTTTCGACAGTGGCCAATGCCAGGTGCCCCAGAGGGAGTGAACAGAACAGGTAATCATCAAGTGATCCATCCCCGGTCACCCATTCCCAGCTTCTGGTAAACAGGCATTTAAAGTAGGATACTTTGACTGAAATAATATGTATGATTATAACTATACCAAACAAAGGAGGTTTGGTATAGTTATACCAAGACAGGTTATACCAAACTGTCTTGCATAGAAAAACATGTCAAAGGTTTGACGTCAAATACTATTTAAATTTCATAATGCCAAATCAATTTTACCTGACATTAAATTGGACAGAATCTTAAAGCTAGAGAAGCAAGTATGGCAAGAGTAACATACACACACCAGATTGATCAGTTTTTAAAACTTTTTTTATTTTTTAATTTTTTTTAAAGTTTTTATTTTATATTATCTACAAAGTAAAAGTTTTCTTAACTTAAAAGTTACATCACTGTCTTGCAATAGTGATCATTTCATCAAACGTGATTTATAAATAATAATCCATCAGTTTGACGATTAGAATTTTTTTTTACTGAACCTGTTTCAAGTTTATTAGACGTAAAAGGGATCTCCGAGTCTTGATTTTTAGTGATAATAGCAGCAAGAATCACTTGTGTTACTTCTTTTGCTAGCTGATGAGTTCATAACTTTGAAGGGTCATTAAAAAATAAATAACTTCCAGTTTTCAGCAAGCAGAGTTTGGGCACCTGCAGGACTCTGATACAGTGTATGGAATTATGGAATAACCCACAAGTTCCCACATGCCTCTACTCAGTCCGAATCTCTCCCACTGCAAGATGAACTGTTAGCATTCCTATTGGATGTTACAAGAAATCAATTTTTTTTTTTTAAACAAAATAAATGAAATTCTAGTTTTCTGTGCTTCCAGTTGGCAGAAGCAGTGGAAGGAAGGTATTTGGCCTACAAAAGGTGTCCAGCCTTTGTTACTCCAGATCAGCCTTACAACTGCTGTTGGTGGTGGGCTTGTACTGCAAAAAAGAGAGTGCAGGTGTAAATAGCAGATTGAGAAGCCATACAACAATGTGCTACTTAATCAAATCACAGGATAACTATTTAGCTCAAGTCTGTAAAAAACCTGCATTAAGATGTCCTTTGGCTGTTTTTCTACCTAAACCCTAAAAAAGCAATGTTTATTTTCCCCACCCATTCCGCACCACACAAACCCAGGTATTAGTTCACTGTACAAGTTCACACCCTGCTTGGGGAAAAAACAGTATTTGAGACACCTAGGTAAGAGTTACATTTAAAGAGCAACAAAACAAGTAGGGCCTGGTTTTCCCAAGCAACAGTACTGCAAACTGTCGCTCTTGGGATAAAAAGTCAACTTCAAAATGCCATCTGCCTTCAGCCATTAATTGCCAGGAATACTCGTATCCCTGGAGCAATCTTTTTACAACTATCCTCAAGACACTTTATATATTTTACATGTACAAAATTTGGATCCTTACACCATAAGCCACCTAGATATTCTATCCCCCAAGACAAGGGCAGGCGGATATTGTCCTACACACACTGAAGTCTGCATAATATGGTTCAGCCATACAGAAATAAAGTCTTTGCTAACTTAGTTCATCTTGTATGCATACTAAGTTCACATTTGAAGCAGCAAAATATAAATACTAACTGCAGAAATACTGTCTGCCGCCTTCAGCAGTTTGCCTCTGTAAAAGGACATCTTATGGTTTTTTGTTTCTAACCCAAACCTGGCTCATAACTGTTTTGCTCACTAATTTGACCTGGCTCAGTTAAGGTGCAGGTCTCACACGCACACACTCCTCACCTGAAGGGTGCGTCATATAGGGGAAATGTGTTGTTGTCGAGACTGGAATGGGCTGTAGTGCACTTTGAGCGATGGCGGCTTGGGGACCACCAGGTGGCTGTGTCGTCATTAGCATCATTGGAGCATGGGCAGTTGGGTGAGAAGGAACCATTCCTGACTGTACATGAGCCTGAAACAAAGAGCTCTTTAGTATAATGGTCACAAGGAGGCAACACTCCTGGCCACATGACTAGCAAAGATTCCTCCAACTGTAATAGTATAGTAAATCCGGAGATTTACTCCATTTTAAGTCAATTGGCTAGAATGTGCACATAGGGAGTAAGTTTCAGATTTTAAAACACAAGGTGTCAAATCCTTATTCTTGGCTTTGCTGACATCTCCTCAGTTTGGGCAGGAGCTCATGGCTGACTAAGAGCACTGGTAAAGGATACTTTTGGAATATTATTTTTAAAAAAATCTTTAGACATTTTGTTAAGAATTGAGAAGCATTTCCTATGCAGAGAATGAATTGGACACTGCACACAAATAATAGGCCCTTATATAGGCCTTTACATACATGAGAAGATCCACCATCCCCTTCTCAGTACCTCAAATGAACGGATGGTTGTAAGGAGGAAGGAAAAGCATGAAGCAAAGGCAAAGATTTCTACATTTTTCCCCAGCAAAAGTCTCCAACAAAAACTTCACACCTCAATGAAATTAACTTGGTTTCTCCCCTGTCTACAATTCCCAATTTCATCACGTTCACCTGTCTTAGATGCCCATAGTCTTTCTAATGTCCAGTCTCTCTCTATAGCTATATTCACTCCCACATAAACAGTTGAAAATTTGTAATATCCCCCTTCATTCCACTATGTAATGCAGCTAGTTCAGATCTGTTCTATTTTCAGTTAAGCTCACAATATCACAGTTCTTGTGTACTGAAAGCATTCATAATTAATCCCCAAAGGAAAAGTGAGCTGCATGTGTCTCACCTGCTTAGCACCTTATAAGCAAGTAATGTATCTCCTCAGTTGGTGGGGAAACTCCTGTCACTTATTAGTCATGCTTCCTGACAGGAGGCAGTCAGAGGGACGATCTATATTTCCTAGGTGAAAGCCCTATCAATCTCGAGCAGTAATTTCTCAATTACAAGATGACCCTCAAAAACCAGACAGCATTTAACACTGTCCAGGTTTAGATTCAAACAAGTTTTCAAAAGAAAATTGGTTTTGCCCATTTTAGTCGTGGGTGTGTTTTAAGTGAGCTGGCAGAGGAAACTCGGATGCCAGACACCACTCCAGACAGTAGCAGGCACTGGCTAGGACTTCAGACTCATTCAAGTTAGATGTGCAGAAAGGGCAAAGTTCCCATGTGGCTAAACCCTGCGACTCTTTCCATAAGCACTACTTTTACTGTATCACTGTCAGCCTTAATCAGACTGGCCTTTGATTAACAGAACTCCTCAAGTTGCAATATAGCTTCCAAGAAGCCCCTGAAGGCATGAGAACTAACTCCCAAATCATACTAAGGACCCTGTTTGTGCTCAACAGCCATGCCTTCCAAACCTCATGCATTACATCCCTCATGAACACCAGCATTTTTGCTTTGACCAAGCAATGCTATTATAACCATAGCAGCCATGCTCAATACAGACATGCATATACGATTTTTTTGCCACGGTAATGATGCTTTGCAAAACTTGATGCTTAGGTGCTGATTTTTGTAACATGCTCAGAGTTTCGTGAGTCAGGGATTCAATTAGCATTGAGTTACTGATTGTCTTTAAAATGAAATTAATTTAATCCCTTGGTGTGAGCACGTCTGGAATTCCCACTATAAAGTGATAATGAATTTCATGATAGAATTGAGCATTGGGAAATCCCTATCTCTGGTGCTTCGGGATTATTATTTGTTTTTCCTGTAAGCAGTTGAGGTAGCCATTTCATAAGAGATTTTTAGATAGATGAAGCTATCATTCCTTCACTAGAGGCTTATGGGGCACTGCCCCACCCTGAGAAGCCATCTGGAACTTTGTACATCTTTTGAGATGTCCAGGCCTGTTGTTTTTATGTCTGTGAAACCAACAGCACAGAATTCCACAAGCCAAGATCAGAGATATAGAAGACTGATTGTGCTCATTAAAAATATCAGAGACTTTAACAGTCATTTAGTTAATTCTGCACTATAAGCAGCTTCTTATTTACTTTAGTAGTTTTTTGTGAAGCCAACAAAGCAAAAAAGGAGCCAGTAAGATTAGACAATTAACTGCCATTTACGGAAAGCGTGCTGGCACACAGGTATGCAATTGTCAGTTACACTTCAGTACAGTTCACCTAGTCCTTTCCATCATGGAAGTGAAATGATTACCTTTGCTTTTGAGGTTTGGTGCTCTAGGTGTCTATATAGCAGTCACTTGCAATTAGGCACATCTGAGGGTCCAAATGCAGGACTTTACGGGGACCCAAAGGAACTACAAAATCTAGTCAGATACAGAACTACCAAGCTAAGACAGATCAATATCCCACCTACACCAATATCCTGTTTGAGGCAATGGCCAGATGCTTCGGAGGAAGATAAAAGGCCTTGTAACAAGTTGGCTAAAGAAAGTCAGTTGGGGGGTTCCTTCACAACACAAGAGCAAGGCAATGGGAGACTCTGAAATTAAAAAGCTATACATTTAGAATGGGTAAAAGGAAGTATGGTAAAAGCAACTTTTTTTTCCACATCTCCTAATTAACTTGAACAGAGACTGTCCCAGAGATTGAGTGAAAGATTTTAGCAGAATTCAGAAAAGGATCAGACTCCTATTGGATTAACAAGATCTTGAGTTACACTAGCCAGGGTAACATTCAAAGGGAGTATCAACCCTTCTGATTTAAGACATAAAGCAACCACTAACTGCCTGGGGTTAGGAAGAAATATCCTCCACAGGAATGATCCTGCTTAAGTGTCCATTCTTTGATGTACCCTTATGTTTCCACTAATCTGTGTTTTCTAAATTACATAGTGCCAATCTCTGTTGCAGGTCTCTCCACACTTCTAATCACATTCACTGCCCTTCCCTGGACCTTTTTCTATTTTTGCCATATAGGTTTTGAAGGGGGGTGACCAGAACTGAAAACAGTATTCAAGATCAGCCCACTGCAGCCCACTGAGCTGTCCCCCATATCCTCAATGGCAATTTAATTGACAACCCATCAATGTACATGGTTACTCTCTTTCCTTCCCACCTCATTTTAACCTCTCCTGAAGTTCTTCATAATCCTCTCAGGAGTTTCCAAGCACCCCTGAGTATTTCTCATTGAATAGACTTTTTATAAAGATTTGGCTTTGCATTCAAATGTGTTTTAACAAAATACCTTTTCCAAAGCTCTAAGTGGAGCCCCACAGTAGCTATTTTAGACTAAGTGGGTGCAGCAAGATTCTTGAGTACCTGTGGCGCCGCCAGACTGCTAAATTAACGGCACCGTGCAAACAGAAACCTAAGCAACACAGAAAATAGTCGGCCAAGAGAAATGATGTAAAAAGAGGCCACTGCCCCATGCGAAGGCGAGATCTCTGAGGCAACAGGACATTCAGTCTTTGGAAGGTTGTTAAAGTTTGTTTACCTGGGGTACATGGGCCATGTGTGGCGGATTGGTATATGCAGGCTGAACATGGGAAGGATGAATAGTGAAGACTGTTTGTTGTGCTGTTGGAAAACTATTTTGTGGAGACTGCGTATTGGAGCCTGGTGTCATGGAAGGGGGGGTTGGAGCAAGACCAGCATGGTACATTGCTGACTGCTGCTGTGGGTTTGCCAGGTGGAGTGCCTGAGCAGCCTGGTGCTGGTGATGCTGCAAAGCAAACAGGAGGAAGAATTAGTGAGTTTCAGGTTTTGGTTCCAGGGGAGAAATCAAAAATCTTTATTCCATGGAAATAATAATGAATTATTAAAATTCCACTTAATATCAAACATTTTAGAAGGATCTTCCTATCTACACTGCACAAATAACACAAAATAAAGTGCCACATTCTGATCCTGTAGGTCTTATTATCCAACTCTGTTGCACAGGGGGGAAAAAGTCACTAGAGCCTGCAGACCTGATGTGTTCTCCAGAATTGAGGCTATCGTGTAAAAACCAAAAGCCATCTTTCAGCACTTCTGTCTGTGACTAACTTCTACACCATAAATCCACACCTACCGAACTTGCAGCCAGGTATACCAGGGGAGTGACAGTCCTTAATGAATCGCAAATCACTGCTGAGCCACCTGCCCCCCATTCCTTATCAAAAAGGGTCAAATGAGTAACTTCCAATTACTGGACTTCTGTGTGCACAGGGGTGGGGGAAGAACCACCCCCTGCTGTTTACACAAATGTTTTTAAGCCATTGTTCACTATCCTTTACCCTTATTGCTATCATCACACATTGGTATAAAGGCAGGCTGACTGCACTTCACTTTGGATTCACATGCAAATCATAAGGAAATGATATTTCCAAGCCACATTATTTCTGGAACAAGGGAGTATGAACATAACTACTAGAAAAGATTATTTGTCGAGAAGAATACCTTTGGAGCTGCATGAAGAGCAAACTGATGCTGAAGTAATAGACTGGTACAGTGTTTTCTAAAACAATGGGCTACAAGACATATTCCAAAATGTTTTCTCTCTAGAGTTTTGCTGTTACCTGCACTGGACTGGGAGCAGGGTGGCTTCCAGCATGTTGACTTTGCTGCTGTCCTGTTGGCGTAGCAGAAGGCTGCGGATGAGGAGGGTGTGGATGCAGGGTAGCATTCGGGTGGGCATATTGCTGAGCAAGTGAACCAGTAGAAACTAGAAGGAAAAGGAGGAAATTGACAAGTGACAAAGAATATACATCTCACCAAATTCACATTGCATATGAGGATTTTACAGCACATCAGGGATACTGTGAATTGGTCTTTTTTCCCCTACAAATACTTTATCTTGTAGTTACCTGCACATCTTACCTTGGATCTAAAAATCCATATTTGCTTTCATGTAGTTTACATGGTTTTGCAGGAAAGTCAATAAATAACCATGATAAAATAGTTCAGCTTTCCTAGCTTGATTTAATCAAAGATACCGTATACATCAACCCACTAAAGCAGTATTTAATCTGCAATTTTAGTCAAACCGATAAGTCTACAAGGGATTTGTAATCAGTTTCTTACATTTTATAGTTCTGGAAAAAGTAAATTCTCTATTGTACAGAGTTAAATAATTCACAAACATGAATATTTATTCTATTTCCACCATCCATCCACAAAGTCTTTGGCCTTTTACCTGGCTAACCTCACCATGCTACTCTTCTGGAGTACAGTCAGCACATGTATACACGCTGTGATTGCCTGTAAGTTACACAAACACAGCAGCCAGAAGAGCCGGGAAACTCCGGCTCTCCGAGAGCCAACCAGCTTTCGTTGGAGCCTTACATCTAGCGCCCACGTCGAGACGCCCCCTTGCATTACCACCATTCCCATTGACTGTTTGATGTTGCTCTAGAACCCTTCATTGCTGGAAATCCTGGACTCTGAATTCCACGGCAAGGAAACTGACCACACGTGTCAAGCAGCAGCATTCATTAACTGCAGCACCACAGGCTTAGGGAAATCCTTCTACCGCAAAGTGAAATGTAACAAGAAGTCCCTGCTTGGCCATTCCTATCACATCGGGCTACAAAATGGGCCATGCAGAGTTTGCTCCCGCCCTTTTGTGAAAGGAACAATAATTTTTAAGAGTAGACAGCATGAGAAGCCACGCTAAATTGCTTCTAAAAGGTTTTTACTAGAGCACTAAGCAATGAGTTTAAATGAAGCAATAGTCTCCAAAAAAATGACTACATGCTTCCTCTACATCTGTAGCTTTTAGAGCTTACATGTTTAAGCTCATGCACAACCTACCAACCGCTTGTGTATGTGGCTTGGAAAGCTATTACTAATTCAAGCTCACATTCATCTCGGTCCAATACTACATTGCACTGAAGTGGAGACTAGCTTTGCTTCCCACAGTGCTAGAAATGGCGTGTCCAAAGCAACCTATCACTTGGGTCCTGAACCCAGCTCCTGCCTGTATCCTAATTTAACAAGCGATTGCTTTGAGGAACAAACAGAGCTATAATTACCTGCTAAATCAGAGAGCTACACATGTAAAGTTCTGTACCGAAGTGCTAAGAAAGCCAACATTAGGAGAATCTGAGGGCCACATTACATGTACCTCTCCTGCACCTTTCTAGATTTATGAAGCAGTTCATTGGAAAAAAAGAAAAAAGGGGCTCCCATCTGGGATATAGTTTTAGGTTAGACTACAGTTAAGGCCACAACCATCCATATATTCATTGCCAGCAATTCTTTTTATACTAGGAAATCCCAGCTCCGAGAGCAAATAGATTTAATTGCTCTAACTTCTATATCAAAACCCGTTACGGTTTCTGAAATGTAGAACTTCTCCGCACAACACACACAAAAGAATGGCCTTTGATCTGTTCATCCTAAAAAGCAGGGGATTGAAAGCGAGAACATACCAAACATACTGCCATTTGATAAAAGTGCAGCACTGTCTGCCACAAGGCCTGCACAGAAATTTGCCACTCCATCAAGTGCCTCAGACATCCTCCAATTACTTCTAAGCAAACACCCACTGTCCCACCCTTTCCCAGTCCAGTTTGCTATTACTTCTGTTGCCTTACGTTTGCTCAATACTTTACAAAACCCTAAACAGTGACTTTATTCAGCTAGCGGTGAGCTCGCTTCAGTATAAATAATCCACCTCCTGAAGCCCACTCAACCCTTCAAGAACTCACCTCACATGAAAGTGTCATTAACTCTTCATGGACCCTGTGTTTCCAGCACACAGTACAACAGCATTCTGATCTCAATGGACAGATGAATCTTGCGAACTACACTATAAGGCTTTCAATTTGCAAAGTATTCCAAGGGCTACTTTGACCATGACATACTTGTTACAATATTAAGTCTTTACATACCATTAGTGATTTTAGTCAGGAGTTGGGTTTTTGGAAGTTCTGAAGTTTCTATGCACCTAAACAGGAGTTAGTCTCCAGTGCCATGGTATCCTGTTATGCTTTCAAGCAGAAAAATAGTGACTTCATATTTAATGTTACCACTTAAATTCCATTTACAGCAGCAGCAAATTTCCATCTAATTTTTTTTCTGTATTTTCACTGCCTGCAAGCTTGTACGAAAACTGACCTATTCACACATTAGAATTAAAACTCAACTTACTGTTACAATTTCAAGTTTCTCCATTTCATCTCCTTATGCAATTAGTCTTGAGCCAATATTTATATGGCCTCTCTCTAGTCTGAGTAATCCCTACAAAAAAGGGACACAGTATCTCTACTTTAACCATAAGGGACTGAGGCACAGAGGGATTAAATGGCTTTCCAAATCTAACCTACCTCTCCCAAGTCGGATTCTAGTGCCTCAGCCCCAAGAACTTCTTTCCTTCCTCCTTATTCAAGTTCCATTCCGTTCTTGAGGAGATTTGTTATAAGCATGTACTGGAAGTTGTAGGGTATTCAAGGTTTCCCACATCTATTCTTTATTCATTGGAGGCCTTGAAATAATTTAATTATTATTCCCTAAAACTATTACTGTGCTTCATCTTTTATTGTTTCATAGCTTGAGAGAAGACCCAAATACGAGGTATTCTGAAGCAGGTATCTATATTATGCAAGAAGGCTTCATGTTGAAAAGAACTTGTTATGCAAGTCCAGAACTTACTAGAACATTTTCACATGCAGAAGGAAGTGGGAGAAGAGCAAAACACCAGTTTTCAGTAACTTCTCCTAAAGCAATATGTCCACAGCTTGGCAGAGCACTGAGAGAGTTTTGTTTGTTTAAAATCTAGTATTTACATTTTCCCAGCTGTGTATTTGTTTTCAGAACCTATTCTAGTCAGTTTATATACTGTAACTCCCCACTTAACGTCCTCTAGCTTAACACTGTTTCGATCTTACGTCCCTGCTCAATTACAGAACATGCTCCATTGAAAATTGTGAAATGCTTTGCTCTAACATCGTTTGGCTGCCTGCTTTGTCCTCAGCTGGCAGCCCCCCCATCACCTCCTCCCTCCTTTCCCCCGTGGCAATCAGCTGGCTTGCGCTGTTCAGGAGGCAGGGGAGGGAGGGGGAGCCTGCGCGCTGTGTCCTCACTCCTGCCCCCGCCTCCTGAATGCTGCAAGCCAGCGGATTGCCACGGGCAGGAGGCAGGGGAGGAGCGAGGACACCGGGTGCAGAGTATAGGGGGAGGAGGGGGAGGGAAGAGGCGGGTTAAGGGTGGGGGCTTGGGGAAAAGGGGTTGTGTGGGCGGGCCGAGGGTTGAGCCCCCCCGCCCCTGGTGCTTGCAGAGTAGGAGAAGCTGTCGCTGCTGCTGCGCAACGTGCTTCTCCTAGCCTACAGCACCTTCAGCCTCCTTGCCTGCCTCACTGTCTCCAGTGCCAGTGGGCTGTGCCTGTGTGGGGTAAGGCGGGGGGCACCTCCCAACTATAGTACTGTACTATATGGCAAAAAAAATTTCCCTGGAACCTACCCCCCCCCCTTACATTCTTTTTTTGGGGAAATTGGATTCACTTAAATGCAACTTTAAGTGAAACAATGTTTTCAGGAACATAACTGCAACGTTAAGTGAGGAGTTACTGTACTATTATGTACTAAAATGCTCACTCAACTGCTGCTGCAAATATTTTAATAGTAACATTTAAGAAAAACACGCACCTGTTATTTTTCTTGAGGCTTTACCAGATTCCATAAACATCTTACTCAAGAAGGCTTCAGGAATAATGGAGCGGATCATTTAAAAACAAATGTATCCACCTTTTCCAATTTATAGTAGAAGTTCAACTTGATCTCAGGAAAATTAACTTTAGGAGTTTTTTTCCCCCCACTTATTTCTACAGAATCTCAGTTTCTACAGAGCTGCTGATACCTCATCAATTCAAGAGAGATTCTGATACAGTGTTTCACTTTCTAAAGGCCTTTCCTTCCCTTTATTACTAAGAATGTGTGAGAGGAAAAGTCTGAGTTTTATGTGCTGTAACTGTGTGCTCTCACCTAAAGTCAGGTCTTTAACATCACAATCAGATTCCACAGAGATTTAAATTGTGGTGTTACATGATTAATTCAGATGAGTAAGATGCACGAACCCATTCAAAATAGTCATGAAAATTTACCAACCCAGATACAATCTACTCACCTTCATTATGACAACTGATTATAAACAATGTTTTACATGCTCATCCACAGAATCAATCACCCTAGGTGAATATTTCCATGCTTATTTCTATAATAAACATGGGAAGAAAAAAAACCACTTATAAGAGTAATCAGAAATCATATTACGTTGTCCTTGACATGTCAGCAGTGCCATGGTTTTCCAGCTGTCGTACTAATACAGGAAACAATGCTGAAAAAGCTCTATGGAAGCATATAACTAACAAAGAGAGTGTTGCAACCTCTGCTCATCTGAGGACTGCTGATAATCATGGTTTGCCTCCAGCAGAAGTCTAAGGCTATGTCTACACTACCACGGTAAGTCAACCTACACTACGCAACTCCAGCTACATGAATAACTGGTCGACACCGTGGGTGGTCAACAGGAGAAACTCTCCCATCGACTTACCTTGCGCTTCTTGTGGAGGGTAGAGTACAGGGGTCAACTGGAGAGCGATCTGCTGTCAATTTGGCGGGTCTTCACTAGACCCGCTAAATCAACCGCCGGTGGATCGATCTCAGAGCCTCGATCCTGACTGTAGTATAGACATAGCCTAAGTCAGAAATGCCTTCTTTCCTTAAGAAGAGCTCTGCAGCACGAAAGCTTTCTTCTTTCACCGACAGAAGTTGGTCCAATTAAAAAAAAAATTTACCTCACACACCTTCTCTCTCTTCTTTCCTAGGAGCACTTCACTTACATCACTTTCTAAACAGGTGGTTTCTTGATATGGGCTATATTATTTATAACTACACCATCATTTTGATATTGATGCACAGTTAGGACAAGCAATTCCATATTGGATTGGACAAAGATACTATACCAGGCAGGATTTTAATTACTGAATTGAATTCCAACTAAAACAAGAAGGAAAGAGTAACAGTCAAGGTTGCTGACAAGAGCAAAGCAAGAAAGGCGAAAGGCAGCTATTGTAAACCCACAGAAATGTCCGACATTAAAAATCAGAGCAGCACAGATCAGAGACAGCATTACCAACCACTAGCCTAGACTGAAGTCAATCCCTGAACTTCTGACGTTCAAAATTCTCTTGTGGGGAAAAACGGAAACCTGACAATGGATGCAGTGGGATCTGTCAGAGGAGTAATGCACGGATACTCAGAACCTACTAGATAGCTTCAGGGTGCTGACCAGTGAAGTGATTCCAGACTGTTGCCAGACCCAGTAAGATGGTGAGGATAACTACATTTAAAGACCTCAGTTTGAATGGTAGGAAGCAGAGATATAGCATGTCTTTTTCATGTTATAAACACATACAAAATCATTTTTACACATTTACAGTGGACTCCACTTAAAAGAATATCTATTAAAGGAAGAAACTTGTTAAAGGAATTTCAGTGCACCAAACCAAGATATGCGAACACCCTTAGGTGCTCAAAGTTAGTTTTCAAAATACGATCATAGGAAGTCATTCTGTAAAACACATTTTCTGCATGCCAAAATGAAAGCTACGAAGCCTTTTAAAACCAAAATCTGTTAGAGAACACAAATTACAGGATTTATATTGTTCTTCATACTCTCTTGAATGAACTGACTCGCAGGACAGAGGGTGTATGAAACAGATTGCTTCTATGAACAGATATAGAGACACTAACAAGCTTGCTGCAATACAGGAGCAAGTTGAGAGGCCCAGGAATTGCACCTCGCCTATCTGTGGAGGGCTAGGGTCTCTGGAGGGATGACCAGAGATTATTCTATGGCCATTCCACTAGGGACCCTACCCCGGCACACCATGGGTTTCTTTCTGAAGCTTCTTCCTCAAGTTTTGTAAAGCCTTCAAATAGAAATTTAACCTCACTCAGCAGATTGTAATTTATTTCTAAGAGAATAAAACATACTCCATTTTGGAATGTGCTGTGTATGGTTACTGGGATCTATTATCAGGAGAGAAACACAGAGGTTATCTGACATATAATTAAGTTGTGAGTCCAATATTCTCCTCTTCAACTCGTTTTGCTTAATCTATGATGTCTTTGTTCAGTACCTGGATTATCTGACACCTCTGTTTGGCAGTTAGAGACTGCTGATGCAGCTTATCAGTTAACCACAATGACTGCTAGCCTTTTTTATTAAGTATACAGAACCACGTTATATTTGGCCCCGCTCACACACACTGGAGAAAGAGGGTGCAGAGAAACTCCCCCACTCAGCACATCACTGCAGGACCACATGGATGGCAGCACACTGAAGCACAAGGACCTGTTAATGTAACTGGTAGTGCTTACCCGGCCAGCGGGAACCCATCTCCACCATATCCCATGAAAGGACACAGGGCTGAGACTAAGCTACACTTTTACAGGAATGACAAGATGTGCTGCTTGCCATGCTCCTTCAGAGGCCCCAGAATAAGAATTCCCGAGTGATCTCTCCCATGACTACTGCGGGGATGCAGAAGGTGCTCTCCCCCCGACAGGACTCAAAATAGAGTTTTATTGCTAGTAAAGTGCTGGAGTTTTTTGCCTTCAGGAATTTGACCAACCTTGAGAAAACTGGAAATCCTATTTTGGGCAGGGATGGGGGAGGAGTGGAGTTCATGGAGATCTTAAGGAGGGCGATGCCTATTTTTTGGTGGTAGACTAGGAAGAAGCAGCTTTAAGTCTTCATCAGTTCAAGATACAGTAGAGGCTAGTTAGATGCAAGACTTCATTGCACAAAATGAAACGCAACTTGGCACGCATAAATGTATTTACACAAATCTATTCTCTAGACAAGTCACACGTACATTGTACTTTAGCTTTTGGTGCCCTGTAAATAAATTCATTCATTCATTCAACTTTGTTGCTTGAAAAGAGTTTTCCTACATTTTCTATATTTTGGCCTGGTGCAAAGAAAAAGTGTTCCCTCAGCATGTCTATTCCTTTAACATCTACTCTTTAAAAATTATTTTCTGTACAATCAAAATTAGTACAAAAAACCCAACTCACTGGCAAAGTAGAAAGAAGGACCTGTCTCCTTGCTGTATGGTATTTTGGGACATGCTGAATTTGGGAGATAGAAAGATAAATTAGCCTCTTGCCATGTGTATACTTCCAATCTTCTGGAAAGGTCGACATTCATTTATTTTTGAAGATTGTACGTTCATGCAGATATCATTTTTGTTTGTTTAGTTAATAGGGCTGGATATTTTTACTTAATTTTACAACTGAGTGAAGTTGAAATAAAGTCAGCCCCAATAAGCTCTCCTTTTGAACTGTCACACTGAGGGCTCCACTACTTACTTTAATACAAAAATAAAGATGAACAGATATTGAGCGTCTATTACACTCCAACAATAACCTCAGAGGTCGAGTTAAAAGAGAGTTACAATAAAGTAAACAAATAAATAGGCTTTTGTTTTTTCAGCTGTATCAGTGAGGTCTTAACAGTTCCAAAAGACACCTTTGGAGATGGTTCACTCTTAATCCCTGGAGACTCTTTGAAATTTATAACATACCCACCATTGTACTATTTAGGATATTAGAACTTACTGCTAGGACAGAAAAACAGATAAGGTTAGAGAGAACACCAGACCAATAAAACATGTGCAGAAGAGAGAGGGAGAGGTCCAAGAACTAGCAAAAGAATAAATAATGTATCTGTGTAAAATCAAAATTTTGTTTTACACAGATCTTTCACACACACAAAGGAAGTTTTACAGAGGACAGCAATTACCTAAAACATATACAATTTATCCAAACAATAAACTAGTGGGAGTTAATTGTTACAGGAATATATTTGTCCTCACAGCTTGAATTGTCAATAGAAAACTTGATAATTCATGATTACCCATCACTGGATTCTGGAGAGAAGAGACAGCCCATACCTACCAGAAAGTACAAAGCTTGAGCCATTGCTCTTTAGAACCAGTAAACGAATTCGTTCTGTAGACGTGCCAATCATACATATATTGTTGCTTTGTTTCAGTGCTAAGTGTCTGTTTCAAACTTTTCACACTAAAAATTTATATACGGTTTAAAGGAGCCAACATTTCAAACCTAGAGACAGATCAAGTGAATATCAGAGTCTTTGTGTTAATGATGTCCAGTTTTAGGGTTTATTTGTAGGAGCAAGAGGAAAGAAAGTTGTTTAACATTCTCTCAATGATTTAAGAAAAAACACAGATTTGGGTGTTGCTCCATCATATGTTTAGAAGTAAAACTAATTTATGGTGCCCATATAGTTTAGCTACTTTCCATCTGTTGAAGAACATTCAACTTCAGGAACTGAAATGGTGACAAAATTGTGGCACTCAAGAGCAGTGACAAAGACACGAATCAGATCTCCTGAATTGCCTGTTATTGTAGACATCTAGCAGAAACATTCAATTACACAGCATTAGCTAAATGGGATCTTGAAAACTTGCATCATCCTAGCCTTCGCTATCCAAAAGATTTAACAGGTATAGAATGTTACGTGCATTTCAGGATTCAGATTCCTCTGCCATGAAGGAAAAAAGTAACTTTCAGCAAATAATGCAATTTTCTTCACTGAACAGTGACTACTGTTTGTCATGATTTTTACTTGCCTCAAACTAATCAGGAAGGTGAAGCTTTCAGAGATTTTACTCACTGATTAAGAAAATGTTAGGAGACTGCTTTAAAAGCAATTAACTTCCCCCTCACCCCCCCAATGCAGTTGTCCTTTCAGACTTCTTCATTCTGCAACACAAGCACTCAGGTAGAACAACAGTCTGATATTAAAGGGAGTGATTCATGCAGGGAGTCACTTGATAACACAAAGAAAGCACCCATTAGCTTCAAGGTCACGGGGACCTTAATATAGATCATCTTAATAGCAATGCGAAATCCAACAGTGTAAATGAAAAAGCCAGAAGTAAAATCTGAGAACTCACTTGGGCAAATTTATTCTAGAAATTAAAAGCAGCGGCTGTTATTTCTAACTGGGAATGGTATAGTCATATGGAAGTTATTCATCACTAAATATTCCTGAAGAATTAAGTAACATACCCAAATCAGAAGTTTATTTCCAGGATATGTTGGTGTATTCACTATATGGATGCTATGCATACACTTGAGATTAATAAAATGTGGAGAAAAAAAAACTGTGCTATAACGCAAGTGGTTCTAGATATCTGCTTACAGTACTGTCCAAAGTGACTGGGGGAAGCTTAAAATATCTAGCGCCTCCTAATGTAAGTGACTGTTAACACATCCAGCAAGTTGCCCTATAGCAATTTACTCCACATGCCGCACAGCTATTAAATGCTACAAATAGATACTCAAGCAAACAGCCACATATTGATAAATGGAAGCAGAAGTTTTATTATCCAGAAACAAAGGTAGTTATTTGTGGGAAAAGTAACCAAACTAAATGCCACATTTGATTTAAGAATAGCCTATATTTGAGCTACAGCATTAGGAGTCATCTACTAAATACCTGATGGCAAGCCCAGAAGGCTAAAGATACAGTTTAGCTGATTTATGTTAAGGCAGGCAAAAGATGACATGCCTGAAGATGGTAAGAACATGCTATCATCCAAACAGAAGTGCTTCCTTACAAGCCACCTATGATGTAGCACTGGCATCAGACTGGGCTGAGGCAGATTTCTGTGGCAAGCATTTCAAGCATTCAGATATAAAAAGAAGAGAGGGTCAGCAGTTCAGAAAAGCAAACTGATAACCACCCAGAAGAGTTCAGGAAAACATTTAGCTTCTGGCAAGACCAAGTTCTGGAAGAGAAATGCTGCTTGGATTTAGGTAGAAGGACACACCACCACAAAAATCTAGAGTTTTCAGGTTTCTTGTCACACCACCAAAATGTGTCATTAGATTGTCTGAAATATATACCGATGATGGACTGAAGCTGAAAAACCAACAATATAAAAACTAGAGTTCTATGGTATGTTGGAACATGAGAGAAAAATAATTTGATATATTTGATTAGAAAATTGCTCCTATACCATGATTTCAAAGACCTGCCAAATTGTAACAGGTAAGAATGACATACAACATAAAGTTGCTGGGGAAAGTTGCAATCAACAACCAAATTCCAGAGACTATTTCATATCTAGTTTTATTTAAGATAGGATTTTTTGAGGACTGCCTTTTCACCAGGAAGTCTGAAAGTCTTCAAACAGTCACTCGATCAAGACAGTAATCCCATAAAACACACAATAAAAGCTCCATTTACATGAATGTTTCAAAAAACTAAAGATGCACATGAAAGAGCAGAATACTTTAACAAACGTCAACAAGGGCCAGTAAGCGTAAAGACCTATTACTTAAATTTTACAAGTTATAGCTGAATTGAAAAGAAAGTATCACATGAAACTTCAGCTGAAATATTTTTCCTCCAAATCCAGCATCAGAACTTTTTACTGTGATGCTGTCTGCATCTGCATCATTTTTTCCTGAATTAACACACACGAGCAAAGATCAGACTTCGGTATGATATTTCAAGACAGGCATGATAGATTCTGTTATCAGAATCTTAACTCTGGATTAAGCTTTAGATTTTTGGGCTTGCAAGTTTTCATAATAGACAGTATTCATCCATAAGGAGAAAAATGCAAAACTTTGTCACCAAAAAAAACATGCAAAGGTGTCTAAAGTTACATGACACCCTTTAGCAGACGCTAGGTCAACATTATGATTGATCTAACAAAATTTCTTCATCAAATACTCAGCCAAAAACTGTTGAATGATCATATTTTCAAGAGATGATCCTTCTGTTTTGATATCTGTGTCAAATCCTAAACCCCCTTAAAGATCATGGACTGAGTCTTCAGTGACAAGTTCTTGCAGCCAATTTTTCCTTTGGACGACATATTGTTTTAGTGCAGGTTTATGTGGCTTTAGAGATTCTTTGCATTGTATTTCTCAACCGGTATCTCACTTCATGTTTTAACTTAAATATTTCAGTGAGGTTAGTGCTAGTGAAAAATGCCAGACTGACAACTTTGGAGACTTCTATTTGTTATTGAAATCATATAGCAAGCACTTATACATGAAATGTTCAAAACAGGATTTATATTCTTGGGTTTGCCAAGAAAAGGAGGATCGCCCACACAGAAATTATATTTTCCTCAGATGACAAATCTTTGTATACTGTTAATGTATATTACTAGCATTATTAAAGCAGTGGTTTGGTTTTATCATGCTAATGTTGTGAGAACTAGAAGTCAAGTTTTGCAACGGAAGTCAGTTTTGTGACAACACTACATTCCTTGTTATAATGAAGAAACAGTCAAGGACGTAGTGTTAACAGCATCAAGAAAAGCCTGTGACAGACTTGCTTAAGCTGGTATTCCTTAGCAGCCTCTCATGCTGGCACATCATCTCCAACACTAGTGTCTTATTAAAATTAGCATACTTGGATCTATTTTCACTCTAATCAAATAACTCAGGTTTGCAATACCTTGCTTATTAGTTTTATGAACCACATTCTGGGTCTATGGTTATAGCTTTGGCTGTGATGCCAACGGTTGAAGCCTGAAATAGTAAATATATCCCTGCACAATGTAACAACGTAAAAAGTTACAAATAACACAAAACGTTTCCTACCATACATAGCATGCGTCTGCTCATGCGCACCATACTGTGTTGCTGAAGAAGATACTAAACCAGGCTGTGCATGTGTTGGTGGTGCCATCATTCTAGTGTTACCCTGTATTACAGGGCTATAAACATGAGGATGCTGTGTCCAATAAAAATAGAAGACAAATCAATTAGTTAAAAACCATGTCTGTACAAAAGTTAAATACACCCTTGAATCAAGCTCGTACAGTGCATGCTTAAAGGCACTTCATGATCATTTGAAAAGCTACAGCTTGCTTTGCACTAGCTACAAGAATTTTTCAAAATATACCTGTCACCATTATCCAGATAACTCCTGCAAACCTAAAATGAGAAATACCTCCCACAAAAGGAACTACTCTGCCGATCTTACATTGACAAAGGGTCTCTTTAAATTGAACAAAAGACGTTTTAAACTATACCATATCCCATCCATCTTATCACACCAACTATTTTAGCAACTGCATCTTTTAAATCTACATCCAATTAAATCATTTGAAAGAGATGTTCCACCATGGGATGTAGTTAATGATGAGGTACAGATATTCTGTATTTAAGATTTGTATTTACTATTAAGTGAAAATTAATGTTTGTGGAGGGCTATGATGTGAAGTGCAAATTATCAATATTTCTGCAGTATTTGAATACTAATTGTAGCAATTACATGATGTAACAGAAGATACAGTACATAGAATTCCAGAATTAAGTCTTAATAATACATCTGTTCCAATACGAATGCAGCAAGAGGCAACCACACACTGAAGGAGTCTTACCTGAGACTGATAATGTGGCACATGTTGCACAAGAGGCTGATTAGGGAACTGTTGAGGACTATAGGTAACATACTGTGTTGAATAGGCTGGTGGTGTAGCTACAATAGGGGGGCCTGCGGCTGAGGCAGGATGCATCATGGTGCTCTGATGATGCTGGTCTTGGCGTTGTTGTGGCATATTTGGTACTACAAAGCAAGGAATATTTCACATTAGGAAGGAAGATCTAAAGTAACCAGGTCTTTCCTGAAAGTTTTAATTCAAAATTACTGAGCCCAACTAGAATATCCTCACTATCAACTTTAACCATGGTCTGTAGAAGTACATTACACGGGTATGATTCTGAAGAGGAAAGATAAGCTGAGTTTGTAAATTAATTTAAAAATCTTTCTAAATACAAAAAGGTAGTTTCATCAGTACAAAATGGAGCTTTCAGTGCAGGGGATTTAAATACAAGCAGCTCTTCATGAACCTGATTGTTGAAGAGAAATGTGTATGGCTCCAGGTTCACAAAACTACCAAAGGGACTCTAAAGGAAGCTGTTCAGAACAGAAGCACTGTTTTATAGAGGAAAGTAACTCTTAACACATACAAGAAAACACTTGCATATTATGAAGCGACCACCTCATCTGTCAAACAAGAGCAGCAAAGAAAATGGCTACACTAGTGGCCACTGAACCTTAGTGAAGGCACGTGCACAATTTTTCATTAGTGGAGCTAAACTCTTACCTAGCACTGCAAAGAAGTCCTGACTGCTACAAGCAGAGACTGCATCTAGTCTAAATATGCACTGTAAGAGCTTGAACACACACACTCTCACTCTACATAGCCTTGGATCTCTTAGAAATAGGAGCATGGTTGACTTAAAAAAAACCTCAAATATATGTTTGGTAACATCAGTATTACCAACCCCAACTGGTCAGAAATCATACTTAATAAACAAAACACATTTTGTGTTTTGATTTAGCTTCTGGGGTTTTTGTTTGTTTCATTTTCAGGCTTTTCTCCACAATCATTAGGGCAATAAACTTTGATTTTTTTAATCAAAGCAGAGATGCTCACGTGATCAACTGCCTCCAGGAGCTGGGACTTTAAGAGCGCCACCAAATTTCCAAGAGTTGTCAACATTGTAGAATTAGAGTATTATCTAAAACATAGCTATAACAAAAAAGACAGTTCCTGCTTTCTGTTCACTTGATGTGTATTAATGCAGATAATGCACTTAGCCATACATGCACACCAAATTTTCCAGTTTATCTAGCAACAGCTTTCACTCATTGGAGAACAGTATCTAGCCATAAAAGTATTATGTTAAATCACTTCTGTTATTGGTGCAAGAGGGATGAAAAGGGACAGTGAGATACAAGGACTAGCAGCAAACCATTCTAAATAGTGCTCCAGTAGAACAAGGAGGTAAGAAAATAAACCCTTTCCACCAGAGCAGTGTAGAACTTAGTGGAAAGAGTACCATATACAGAAAATATTCTACTAAGGTGTAGCTCAGTGCTCTGCTGCAAATTGCTAGAAAGAATCCCTCTTTAACAATGTCAACTAACAACATTTAGGACAACATTAGTGATTGAAACAGTCAGCTATTAAAGAATTCAAAATATTTGTAAACATTTTTAAATTTGGTTATCCTGTACTGAATTTAAAGACAAGCAATTCTCCTGTGATCAAGCTTACAGCATTTTTTTTAAACACAAAAGCAATGTATTTATCTTTTGCATTGTGATTTTCAAGTATTTGTACCAATTTAAAATACATTGATATTAAAGGACATAAATTAACATGAACTGGATAAAAATGTGCATGTCTGTTATCCTATTCATGCTACATGCAGTCTAAAACCAAACAGGCAGTATTATTCTCACCTTTACCTGCTCTATAGGTCTTGGCTTGGTTCACTGGCATGGGAGTCATGGGAATAGGATACAAAGGCTGAAACAAAAGAGAACTCAGTGAAGTTACGGTATGTTTTTGGACAGGTTTTTAAATATATGAGCTTTAGAATTTTCACTCCTGAATCTAACAGTACTGTTCAGAACCACCCTGAAATTAGAAATGTTCTTAGTTTTTTTCCTAAGAGCAACTGTACAGTTTTTATTCCCATAATGGTATAAGACAAATGATTATATTAACAGCCTGGAAAGGACAGTGCTTCCCTAATATGTAGGTCTCCATTGCGATGTCAACCCTGAAATAAAAGCTAGCATACCCTAGTTTTCCAGCTCTATTTATAAACTTGTTAAGAGACTACAGGTAGGTGATCACTGTTATCTATACTACACTCACCTACCCAACACAGAAGAGTATGAAGATGCCAAGGACGACTTGTAAATAGCACCTTCTTACTCAGAACTAGTCCCTGCATGTATCCAGAGTACATCTGGATCTGCTGATTTTAGTACAGGCTTATTTTTCTCGCTGTCTTTTACTTGTTACTACAGCAGAGCCAACACAGGTGCTGAAGAGTGAGCTGGATCCTATTCTGTCTCACTGATGACTCAAGTTGTAACAATTTCACATACAGAACCAGATTCTGCACTGTTCCATGTCTGAAGTGGTTTAGCAATGGTGATGAGGCATGAGCCAGAAAGAACCCAGCTTCATTTCCATATTCCAGGTTGAGTTTGCAGGACAGATGATTGGAAAAATCTCTTTATACTTGTGGACCAAAAACATTTCCTCTGGAGTCAAGGACACGCAATATAGGCCCAAGTTTTGAAGTCTAGGAGCCTAACTTTAGGCACCCAAGTGCTGCCTGATTTTTCAGAGCTTCTTTTAGTGTAAGTGGGTGGTATTTTACACCTCTGAAAACCAATTGTTTTACCAGCTGTTTAAATGTATAAATTTTAAGGCCAGAAGAGACCATTAGATCATCTAGTCTAAACTTCTATATAACAAACGCCAGAGAATTTCACATAGACACCCTCTGCATTAAGCCCACTAATCCGCATGTAGCTAAAGTATTCTTCCAGAAAGGCATCTACCACTTTTGATTTGGAAATATCAAGAGATGGAGAATCCACCACTTCGTTGGTAGTTTGTTCCAATGGTTAAAAATGTCTGCCTTATTTTTAATTTGAATTTGTCTGGCTTTAGCTTCCAACCATTGGCTCTTGTTCCACCTTTCTCTGCTAGACTGAAGAGCCATCTAGTACCTGTTATTGTCTCCTTATGGAGATCCTTATACATTGCAATCAAGTCACTTCTCAATTTTTTTTTTTTTAAATAAATTTAACAGATTGTGCTTTAAGTCTCTCACTGTAAAAGCATTTTCTCCATCACTCAAAAAGTTTGTGGGGCTCTTTTCTGTACCCGTGCTAATTTTTCAACATATTAAGGATCATATTAGCCCTTTTTGCCACATCACCACACTAGGAGCTCATGTTCAGTTGCTTGTCCATTATGACCCCCAAGTCCTTTTCAGAGTCACAGCTTTCCAAGATACAGTCCCCTATTCTGCAAGTAGGGCCTGCATTCTTTGTTCCTAGATGTATGACCATGCATTTGGCTATATTAAATTGCATTGTCTACATGGGCCCATCTTACCAATCAGTCCAAACTGCATCATATGTGCCCTGGACTCATTCCTCATTTACCACTCTGCCAATCTGTGTCGTATGCAAGTTTTATCATCAGCACAGATTTTATATTTACTCCAATATTTTTATTAATGATCTGGAACAGCATCGGGCCCAGGCCTAGTACTGATCCCTGCAGAACCCCACTTGAATGCCTACATGTGATTTAAAAGACAGACAAGTTGGGTGAGGTAGTATCTTTTATTGGGCCAACTTCTGTTGGTAAGAGACAAGTTTTTCAGCTCCACAGAACTCCTCATCCACCTTGTGTCTCTCATATCCTGGGACCAACACTACAAATCATGTATTGTTTGCAATGCAGCAGAGACCATATTCCCCAATCAGGCACGTGTTTCCAGACATATGGGAAAACAATACACCATCCCTGCCCAGAGTGGTTTACAATAGGTACCTAACTTTCAGCACTCAAGTTAGAAAGCTTTGTCCAGGGAACCTCTCATTGCCATTTCCTCAGCCACTGCAGACTACAACTGTAATTTTAGCTTATGCGGAATGAATATTAAAGAAGCTACTAGACTGAACTATGAAGTTACTAGATTTAGAGAGGTTTCCAATGACTATTTGGAGCCTTTTTTAAACTGTACAAGTAACTTTTTCCAGCATCTGAGATTAATTATTTAGGATTTGTCTGAGACCATATTAATTTATTTATTACCTGTGAATTTTAAGTTTTATATTTGCATACTTAAACAATAAATCACTGCAGACACTACATAGGCAACTGATACAAAAAAGAAAAAAAGGACATAGGAAAGGAGCAGTGAAGTACATTCAATTTTAAGATGACACAGTAAAATAGATTGTTTTAGTGATTAGAATGTTGTACCTCACTTGAGTCTCAGTAAAAAAAGATCTTAAAGACTGGTTGGAAAGCTATTGCATAATTAATTTGAATTTAAAACTTCATGCTAAAATATTAGCATTTTAATTTTCTTTTATGTGACATCACTGAAAAGCTATTACCATTCAAAGGGTAATAGTGTATATTATTTAGTAGTTACCAAAAATAACCCTATCACATTCTAGTTACAGGAGAAAACTAAGAGAAAACGTGCTGCAACATTTTGCATGTTTGATGGTTTTTTGTCCTAGACTAGCGTTTCATGGTATGAATATTTGAAAAGCTCACAGACTTACCTACTACAAGCTATTTGTCAGCCAGGAATTTGTGTAGATTCAAAACAGTGGGATCTAACTTGCATTTGGGAAGCTACCAGATACAGTATAGGCACCCTTCGTTTAACATTTCAGAAGGATAGCTTCAACATTACTGCAGTAATTCTTTTTTCTCTCATTCTCCCCAAAAATATTTCATTGGAAAGACTATTAGTTGAGTCTTTATATTGTGACTAAAAACACTAAATTTTGGCAAGGGACCAGAAGATTAATAAATGTTCTAGGCTTGTAAGCACAGCTCAAGTTTCCAATTGCCTAATACATAGCATTCTATTATAGCTACTATTATTAAGTTTGCATGTCCAAACATCTACAGACCACATGGTAGAAATCACAGAATTGTAGGATTGGAAGGTACCTCGAGAGGTCATCTGGTCCAGTCCTCTGCACTCATGGCAGGACTAAATATTATCTAGACCATCCATGACAGATGGTTTGTCTAACCTGCTCTTAAAAATGTCCAATAATCCACTCTTGAGGATAGTAGTGATTGGATGTGCTACTCTGAACAACATCTACAATAGAAAGTTTATGGATCGTATTTACGGTCAAATGCAGCACTTCAAGCTTTCTATCATATAGGATGTAGCCTCTACAATGAGGGAGGCTGGAATTTAGAGTGCTAGACAACTATATATTTGGTAGCCTAAGGCACAAAACTCAGCACTATCTTCACTAGTATTTGGGCAAGTGAAAGCATGAGGGTAGGCCTGTATATATGAACTGAAGTCCCTTCAAAACCCACTTCTGCAATAACACCTATAAGAAATCAAGCAATATATCAGTTACGCTGAGAGGCAATTGGGGAAGTTTTCTAATTTTTAGTTGCTTACATAAATATTAAACATACATCTGAATAATGGTGTAAATATTGATCACAGAGCACATCTATCCCTGTACAGCACCTGGCACAACAGGGCACTAATAGCTTACTTCTGATTTTAAGTCCCACCTCCTATTAATCATCATCTTAAATGTGCCAAGAATATTATATTTAGTTAAGCTGTTAGACAAATCTATTTTACCTGCACGCCTGGGCTCACTGGGACCGGGTACATCATATTTGGTGCAAAACAAACAGGCTGAGTATACACAGGAGTTGGCTGTTGATGACCCACCATAGAAGGGCTAGGCTGAGCTTGTGGACGAGGTGAGGTTGGTGTAGTAGAAGGCTTGGGCTACAAATAAATGAAACAGTTCACTCTGTGTCAGTGCACAGTTCACTCATGTATGCCATATATGCCAGTTTTACCTATGCTCAGAGTTTGCTCATGGCAGTCAGATAGGAATGGAACAGGTTGTGCTTCTTTAAAGACAGGCATTTAAAACATGTAAATTCTTTTCACCTGATTGCATGGTGAAGTTAAAAAGACAAAGAAGAAAAGTTTAGCAAGATTTGAAGACTCTGAAGGCTAGTGCTAGAGTTAGTGTTTTCTGACTCAAAGTACTTCAAAGCAGAAAGGCTTGCTCCTTGAGCAGAGGAGGAGAGCACTACAGAAATGGCACACTGCTGGTGGGGAAGGGGAAGGCAAGGGCAAGGGTTAAGAGCACATTTCCTAGCAGCATCAGTTTTCAAAGATGCAGCAGACCCTCCTTGTGGTAGACTGGATGTAACATTCACAGCTGCTGTTTCCTCACTAGGAGGAGGCAACTTTTCAAGGGAAAGGTGGACTGGCTTTGGACCCGCTGGCAACAGCTCCAGGTAGAATATTGTTGTCAGTCAAGACCAAAATCTTGAAAACCTTCCTAGAGGGCTTGTGACTATCTGTAAATAAGTTCCATTAAGTTAAATACGGTCATCAGAGTTCAGAAGAATGTAATTAAGAACCAGTTTAGACAACAGGGGAGGGAGGGGATGTGAGGATATGTGGTGAAGATCTGAAGGAAATATAATATGGCCTCCCAAATGGTCACTCAGACCTGGTATCTAAGACAGCCTTTTTTATTAAATAAAATAGTACTCCACATTTGGTGTAGTCTGTTGTTTACTGAAATATAGTGAACCCCTTTCAAAATGTGTTATGGTTTGATGTACCGAATTGCCGTTCTTAAAAACCCTGAGAATTAATCTGGTACACTGTTAAATTATGAAGGAGAATTGGTCAGAGACACAAAGGGTATGTCTACACTTCAAATGCTAGAGCAGCACTGCTTTAGCGCTTCAGCGTAGACACTACTTACACCAATGGGAGGGGCTCTCCCATCGGCATA
Organism: Chrysemys picta bellii; assembly: GCF_011386835.1. Classification (NCBI taxonomy): domain Eukaryota; kingdom Metazoa; phylum Chordata; order Testudines; family Emydidae; genus Chrysemys; species Chrysemys picta. The sequence continues at coordinate 28,895,324 of NC_088805.1, forward strand.
GGTAATCTATCTCCTTGAGAGACAGTAGCACTGTCTTCTACACCAGGGGTTGGGTTAGCACAGCTACATCTCTCAGGTGTGTGGATTTTTTTTTTTTTTTTTTTTTTTTTTTTTAAAACAGCCCTGAAAAACGTAGCTATGTCAATGTCAATTCCCAGTGTAGACCAGCCCTCAGACTCAACTAGCAGAATACAGCGTACTTGACCCACGTGTACAAAGAAAAACGATATTACTGTGCAATTACTTGAGAGGTTGTATGTCACCACATGCAATATCGCTTAATACAACTATCAACTTACTTGAGCAAAAGATCGAGGGTTGAACTCCTTTGCATTGGGATTAAGTGTTGATTTCCTAACTTGCCTACACACAAAAACACACAAAAGGATTTAAAGTTCAGAGATATTCCTTCACAAACATTTCCCCTGAAGTCTTCCACAGTTCAACTGTTAGAGTTATTAAAATCCCATCACAACATAAAAATATTGTCAGATTAGGTTTACAACTGAGAAGACTTATGGGAAACTAAGGGGCACATGGCTAATCACACTATATGGAAAGAAAAAGGAAAAAGTCATCTACTACACTTATTTCTACAAAGCACATTTTTGATGGTGCTTAGTCTGATTGACAAAGGGACAGCGTTTAGACAAATGAGTGCAGGATTAGGTAGCAGGAGGACCAGAGTTCTAGCTCGGCCACCAACCTGCAGCGTGTCTTTGGCCAAGTCATTTAACTTCTGCCTCAATTTCCCCATTTGTAAAACGCAGATGTTTACCCACCTAACTCAGAGGCGTTGTGAAGATTAATTCATTAATGTAAAGTCCTATATAAATACTAAGAGTTAATTTTTTCAAACAGTAGCTCTCCCCTTTGCAGGGGATTTTAAAAACAGAACACACCTGATTTGCTTATTAAGAACACAATTACTTACTCAGAGGTATCTTTCTTCTCTTCTTTATCCTCTTTATCTTGTTTACTTCCAGGTCCAGATGTCTGTACACCCTGAGAGGTTACCTCTGGCCCTCGCTTCTGCTCAGAGCTACTACTAGTTGATGGAGAAATACTGGGACTATTCGATTTGCTACTGCCACTGTTAGAGTTCGCATTACTGCTGGTTTCAATGACAGATTCTTTAGAGTTTGATTCTGTTTTCTCTTTAATCGCATCTCTGGATTTTTCACCTTCTCGATTTTTGTTTAGCAGTTGATCCACAGTCTCTGGGGTGGAACTTGGCTGTAACTGAAAGCACCAATAGTTAACACTTTTGATAAATATCATCCCTATGCAGGGATACAGAAAACACATGAATTACTACCAACAATACTTATGCAATCAAAAAGGAAAATTTCCATAAACTGTTCAGCTGTAGGAACCTGAAGTTATTTTAACAGAAGATGCAGGTTTCATCACTAAAAACAGAAATAAGCACACATATGTGATGGATCTATAAACTTAAGGAGGCTTAGATGAAAGAACGAACTTGATGGGATTGAAGAAGTTTCCTTTTCATTTTCTAATGAAGGTACAAATCACAGCAACACCTAAGTAGTACTAGACACTATTCAATGCAATGTAACAGTAACACTTAATGATGAGATAGCAATTTAAGAAGCCATTTTTGCCCCCAGATAGCTAAAAGGTTCAATTAAATGTTTTAAGTTAGGCAAACTATTAGATATATTACGGCATAGCTGCTTTGGGGATTTAGAGGCTCTCTGGGAGGGAAGATGTGCACCATAGCTACATCACAGTTAATTATACAGGCCCCAAGTGCTCTAGCGATTTACAGTGAGACACAAAAGGGTTCCAACGAGTGTTCCAATAGACAGTATCTAAATTACCGTATATACTCGTTCATAAGTCCAATTTTTTTTAGGAAAAAAAGGAAGCACCAGAGACGGGGGTTGGCTTAGGGGAACGGGTATAGAGAGGGAGAGGTGGGACACAGCCCCTCCCGCAACAGAGGGAGCAAGGAGAGGCAGCGCAGCCAGCAGAGACAGAATGGAAGAGGTGGGGCCAGAGTCTCTCCACTTCTGGCCACGCTGCTCTCCCCCCAGCCTCCAAAGCAGCTACAGCTCCGGGGCTGGCAGGCTGCAGCCGTGCCGCTCGGCCTCGCCCCCCAGAGCAGGCTGTGGCTGCGCCGCCCTGGCACCAGAGCACACTGCGGCCACGCCACCTGGCCTGCCAGATCAACTCCAGCCAGGTCAAAGACATCCTCCCCTAGCCCTCCCCAGATAAGGTGGGAAGGGATGGGATGGAGAGAGTGTGGGGGTCCCAGGCTAGGGATGGGGTCATGTGGGGGGTGGTCACATGGGTTACTCCCCTGACTCCCAGCTTCTCCCCCCAGTTGCTGTCCCAGCCCGTCAGGGTAAGCAGCTGGCGCGCCGGGACACTTTGTTTACTTAGGTTTACCTCTGTGCCTGTGGACGCTCGAGGTAAACAAACCATCTCGGACCACCTGATGGCCCGGGAGCCAAATTTTGCTGACCCCCTGAATTATAGGGTTGGCTTATGAACGGGTTATAAAAATTTTCCATTTTTACTTATCTATTGGGGGGGGGGGGTCGGCTTATAAACGAACCGGCTTATGATCAAGCATATATGGTATAATCTGCATTTTACATATGCGCAATAGTCTGAGTCACTTAAGTACCACATACAGATTAAAGGAGAGTCAGCACTGACTTTGTTTATATTGGCTTGTGTCATGATCTTATATGAATATGTTTGTTTGAATGACATTCTAATATGTACTCATTAATTTAAGGGCCTATTTTCCTATTGATAAATATGCTCAACTCCTTAATTGAAAACATAGATGCACATCAAAGGAAAAGGACGGTATAAAACTCTTTTTAGTCAACACCCACATGAAAGACACTTACCCTAAAGTCATTCTTAAATTTCTTTAAATCATCAATCTGTTTTCTGTGTTCTGAAGCAGCTGAAGATACACCTGCCGAACATAATATACCCATGAAAAACCCAAACTCCTACTCCACATAAAACAAAACTTATAGTAACTGGAGTCATGTCAGTAACACAAATATCATGTTTCCAAGAATGAAAGAAAGATAATGCCTTTGATTTGGAAAGTTGTTGTTACTCCAACGGGAGCAAACATTCAGTGGCAATTCTAATCCAAATCACTGCATAAGAGAAATTGAAAAGCCCTAAGGGCTGAACTGATTGATCAGTTATCTAAGTGCTCCCTTAAATACATTACACTTTGGGGATTTTAAGTTAAATTTTGTGCTTTATCTGCAGAGATCCTTAAATTTAGTTACAATGCAGCCTTCAGAAACTTGAGCTGTACTAAAGAGGAAAGATCCAGTAACGTATCAACCTCCTACCCATGTTTCTAAACAAAGCAGAGAGAGAAGTAGAAGCAGCTCTGTATCTCAAGAAACTGCAGCCACTCACTCCTGTTTCCCCAAACTGAAGCAGTCTTGTTCAATTCTGCTTTTCCCACTCTCAAATTAGTTGTGAGAGCGCCATGGCTTTTAAACCATTTGAAGTACAGGACTGTTAATCTTTTTATGGAGACCACACAAAAAACCCAGGTTCTGTGCTTTATATTACTAGAACCCTACAACAGAATGACAGCAGGCCATAATTCACAATAAGGAACACACATACACACACGTAATACAACATCAAGTTACAAATTTAAAATAAACAAGGAAATGCAAGTGTTCTAACTTTAATACAAAACAATTTGGCCTAATTAGTAATTCAAAGTACAACCTGTGTGCAAGTTAACTACAAAAACTAGAGCTGACTGAATAATTGACTAGGTCAATGAATTTTTCTGAATAACCATTAGTTGTTAATTTTTCCACTCACATTATTCAGCCATTTCTAGGAAACATAACTTCTGCATTTCATATTTTAAATTTGCAACATTAATGTAGATCTTTGTGCTTATTTTCTTTAAAAAAAAAAAAAAGAAAAAAAACCTGCTGGTTCATTGTAGCTATACAGTTTTACACAACTCCACAAACTGCATTCTTAAACACACAAAAATCCTTACCCCTGAAACCAGGGTTATTTTTTGGCAGATCCAAACGTTTTTGCTACACCACACTCTAGATACAGGAAAACCTAGATGTAGAGCTAAGGAACTCTGCAATGCACTCTGTCAGACGCCAATGCAATAATATAACCCTAAAGTTTACATTGCATATGGCCATAAATATTAAAATGTTAAGACTAGAGACTAAACTGAAAAAAATTAATAATCACAGAATATCAGGGTTGGAAGGGACCTCAGGAGGTCATCTAGTCCAACGCCCTGCTCAAAGCAGGACTAATCCCGAGACAGATTTTTGCCCCAGAGCCCTAAATGGCCCCCTCAAGGATCGAACTCACAACCCTGGGTTTAGCAGGCCAATGCTCAAACCACTGAGCTATCCCTCCCCCCATAGAAAATTTTTTGAGACCTATGAGCAACTACGGAGCAGGTTATAAAGAAACCTGAATCAAAACCATACATTTATTTTTTGTTACTATGAGAACTATAATATCCAAGAAGCAAAAATCTTATGTATCATGAACATAATACTTAAAAGGGAAACTCTGGTCCATTTAAGCTTGGTTAAAAACAAGTCTTTACAAAACTAGTCAACAGAAGTGTTTCCATATTTTATTTTAATTTTGATGGAATGGTTAAAGAATAATAATCCCTCTGCAAAGTTCACTTTCACAGCTGCATGAACAAAAATTCTTACCTATAGAAAGCTGAAGCAACTGCCTAAAAGTCACTCTAATAAGATGTTAACTTCACTAGTTGATACTGGGATGTGTGTTTACAATTCCCTAAATTACGCTAAAAATATTTAAGGGAACTTTTAGATACAAACCTTTGTTTTCAGATTTAGGAAAGCTAGGAGAAATCTCACTTGGCTTAGCATTTTCCTTGTTTCCAGCTGCAGAGTTCTGCCTCTGGTCCTGAAGCCTGGAATCTTTAGCTAGAAATATAATTTCAATTCAAAGTTACTTTCAAATATATATATTATTTATAGACACACACCTCAAAGAAGATGGTAAGAACTGCAGGGGAAGAAATATTTGAGGGAAAACTTTAGGCCAGAAGAGAACATAAGAGGAAGAAGAGGAAGCTAAGAACCATTTTACATTTATGAAAATTCTGTTAAAGGTAAGCTGCAAAGGAAAAAATATAGGCTTAATTTTTTTAAATGCTTTATGATGTTTAATGAGAACCTGGAAAAAAAAATTGCATTTTACATTAGAAATTCAGGGCCTGCCTGGGCTGAAGGACTATGGTGACTTGAGAACTAGTGAAAAGAACTCACAACAGTCAAGTGAAAGATTTAAACAGTTTGGATAAAGAAAGCGACTGTTAGAAAAATGAACCGCGTGGGCTCTTCAATTAAGGTTTTACAGATGTTTGGGAGTTCTGAGACCTTCAAGCATTCTGCTAACAAAAAATTGATTTTATATTGCTGATATTTTGGGCACAAGAAAAGGCTGCAAATTCAGTTTTTAAAAAAATCTTTTCCGGTCACCTTTAACTAAGTATGACAATAACTGTATGCTACACATTCTGTTAAGAGAAGTACAGAGGAATGGGGAGAAGTTTATTAGGCTTGGTCTACATTTAAAATATGCGTTAGCATAGCTATATCAGTCAGAGACATGAAAAAAAAAAAAAACCAACAACCACCTCACAACCGTGACTGACACAGCTATGCCAACAAACCCCCCCAGCACAGATGCAGACAGAAGAGTGCTTCTGCTGGCATAGCTAACGTTATCCAGATGTGATGTTCCTACACCAGCAGAAAAAATTCCTTCTGGCGCTGTATGTTGCATCTACAGTAAGGGCTATGCCACACTAGGTATGCGAACACAGGCTCTGTAGTGTAGACATAGCCTTAGCCTATCAAAATGTTTTTCAGCAGTGTTGCTGTGTCAGATACCCACCCCCACACTCAACTGACTATATACAGTGGAACACAATGTAATCAAATGCACAAAACAGAAGAAAAATTTTGTTTCTAATAGGAAAGAAGTGTAGTTGGGTCAGTATATCCTTTCCCTTCACTTAAGACTAAAACTGAAGAATTTAAAGTATCAGGACAGTTTACCTTCACTGGATGGGGTAACTGCTCTATTGGATGCAGGACTGGCAGGTGTGGGAGATGCAGCTGGGACAGGCATGGCAACTGATTCAGTAGGAATAGTACCAGCTTGCGGAGAGGACAGAGCTGGCCCAGCTGGAGTACTTCCAACACTGCTCTGTCTTGGTGACCTAGGCCTGTGTGTTTTAGGGGATAATCTTGGAACTAGAATAAATAGAAACAATAGTTATAGGATAGTTGAGCCCCTATAGCTGTTAAGTGCTTAAAAGAAAAATGAAGCCTAAGAACATGCTTTAAAAATAGTTAGTGCAACATAATACAATTATTGAAAACCTGTTTACCTTTCAGGTACATTTCTTAGTTCTTTATAATGCAGCATTTCAGATTACATGTAGGATTTGTCTGCAGAAAGATTCCCTCAATACACAATCACTGCCCTGCAGTCCTACAACGAAGCTGCAATTCCAAATCGGTCCAACCATAACAGCTCAGATTAACACACAGTTTCAGGCACAGCAAAAGAGGTGGCCCGCTATACAAACAAATGTAAAACACTTTTTTAAAAGTGACTGAAGGATATGAGTATCTTACACATGACTTGCTTTATATGCTCCTCTTTAGAGATTAATGCCTACTGGGAAACTGAAGTATTCCACTGAGACAGATACTTCTATATGAAATTTGCTGCCACCCCACAAGTTCTATAACTAAGAAGAAATATATGCATACAGAATAAATATTCTTTAGGAGACCACCTGCTCCTCCAGCCTATTCCTCGCCATATATTATAATCTACTTTGACATTGATTATCTTGAAAGCAACTAGCTGTGATGCCAGAAGATTATGACTTCAAGAGACAAAAGAAAAAGGACTAAAAAAATATCCTGTTTTCATGTTAATAGCCCTATTGTAAGTTAATAAAAGAAAGAAGAAAAATCACCAAGGAGAGTGACAGAATTGTACTGAAATAGAAAGCTTAAGGCAGCAGGTCTAAGAAATAGTCTTAGTCTATCAAAATGTGGCTATGCATTACAAAATGACAATCTATTCACATATTCTTTCATTAAAACAGTGTCTCCATTGCACAATCTTATAGAGGTCTAGCAGTGCTAAGCTTCAAGTTCCAGACTGTATCTCACTTGTTGGGGGCTGACTGTTGCTAACTCACTAAGACACAGTCCACAGTATAAAAGAGTTTAAAAGCCTCTAGAGTAGACATTCTGTGTCATAAAAATAAGCTTTAAATACTAGGCCTTCAATTAAGAGGCTGTTAACTGAAAATTCTGATTGAAAGAATTCAGAGCTAGAACAGAACGAGACAGACCTATTTGTACTGACTGTACACAGTAATCCTGATTTATAAGAATGGAAAGGAAGCAATTTAAAACGTAGGACAGTTTTAAGAGAAACATGTAATTTTGAATTCCCTTATAAAGGCTTCACCTTAAGTAGAATTCCAACTTTTCTTGGTCTATCACTCTTACTTTCCTCTCTACCCAAGGTTCTTGTTCATATACAACTGCACATGAATTTAGTCACACAGCAGTTACTGAGGTATAGTTGTGGGAATGGGGCCTATACACTGTTACTCGCCTCTTCCAATAGCTTTCTTAGGACTACACTTCCTTTCAGCTAACTCCTAGGCATTTTCCTTCCTTTCAATTATGTTTAATTGCAGCAAACAGTTGACGGAACAACCCCTTTCAAGTTAAGGCAATAATACAATCATTTAGCAGATCTGATGTTTATTCAAAGGCTGAACTGCCTGGAAGTTTAAGATTCTGCTTAACATTAATATTCTAAAAACATCCCTGGAAAACCATCTGCAATAAGCCAAGCTATACCTACCCCCACTGACAACTGATGACCACGTCCCACCTGATGGGCTGCCTCGTGCCACTGTAGAAGTAGATGCTTCCCCTGGTGCATTATGAGATACAAATTCTAAGCCACTTGAAATTGTACCCCTACCAGTAGAGACTCTGTGACCTCGAGGGTGCCGTTGTGCCTTAGGAGACATCCGTGGTGGCCCTGGGAAGAAGAACACATCCCCACACTATGAATACCTAATATCTCTCTTACTGCAAGTGTAGCTAAGTTTACTATCCATTTTTACAACTGGATCTAAGCTGCAATTCCAGTAAGCTCTAGTAGGACAATAAAGTAACAATAGGTGTTGACCATAACCGGGGTTCCATGGGTTCAGGGCAATTGGACACATGGGTGAATATTACTGGTCCAATCAATCTAGGAATCCTAACTTGCCAATCATCTTGGTATCGGAGCATGAATTCACTAGCAGTTACAAGCTTCATTAGCCTTTAACAAAAAAAATTTTGCAGCACCAATTTACTTCCTGAGAAATTTTAAATTCAAGAATTATGTGCATTTTAATATTGTTTACTGTGACCTGAGCCAAACAAACTAGTCTACTAGCTTCCTCTGGAGGAGTGTTGAAACCTGAACCATCTAACATGCTTCATTCCACACTTGTTGAATCAGAGCAGATTAAAAAAAAAAATAAATAAACAGTGGAACTTGCATGCTGGATTCTCAAGATTTTATTTAGTCACTAAGGCTAGCAATGATAGCCAAAAGCAATGAAGGAAACTCCTGCGGGTATGTCTATTACCATCATCTTTGAAAGATATGATCTTGAGATTTTAGCAGGGAAGTCACGGCATATTAGTAATGGATTCAGCTGATCGGAGATTGCTGTGTCCCTTACTGAAGTTTCTGCTGAAATATCTATTTTGAGGGGCCATCAACTTTCCAGTTAATGCACTGGTATGCAGTACTGTCTATTTCTTTACATGATTTGACTATGAATCACACATTCATGAGGTGCCTATCACCATAATACTGGAGTGCACCATATATAAATTTAGTTCAAACACTTCTTCACGTATAACTAGGAGATTGAAGAATGTGATCCTTTATATGTACTGTTAGCTACCAAAGGTATGCCACGCTGCTGCCCCACTGATGTAAGCGTCAATTATGTCAATATTTTCTACAGGTTCATTTTTAAAGTAACTCATTCTAATCTCTTTTCACAGTGCACTTTTATCAAAAACAGGATTTGGGGATCTGTGAGTAAGCAGTTGGAATGAGTCTGGTTAACTGTTGTATGTGGTACAACATGACAAAATGCTTGAGATTTTTAGAGCAATCCTAAAAATAACATTCCTAAGAAAGTCTTCTAAAAAACTGCCAGGCCCTGTGTGTTGCCGTTTGCTAGGTTAAGACACTGAGCAGCGTTACAAAGCTGAGTTTATTTCATACCAACTCGGGAAATTTCACAGCTTTATATTTTGTTTTTGTAAAGTTTCTTTAAATAAAAAGGTTAATAGAAATAGTCTGATAAACTAAAGTTAAACACAAATTATAGGTTAAGTAATGAAGAGGAAAAACAATTTTGTAATTAAACTCACAAAGGAGTTAAACAAAGACAAACAAAAACATGAACAAATTGTGGTATTGTACCTTCTGCAGACATGCGTTTAGGCATAGTAGAGACAGGAGCTGGAGAACCATGAGCAGAGGGGTGAGACGGGGGCCTGGACGGCCGCGAGGGGGGCCTGGAGGGCGGCCTTGTAGGGGTGGCTGCCCGAGGTGGAAGAGAGTTGGGACCTGACTGGTAGCGAGAAGGTGGGCGAGAGGAAGGAGATGGGCAAGGCGATGGCCAGGGAACACCTGACAGAACAAATGATATGAAGGAAAGTATAAAAACTAAAGAAAAATTATGGGGGGAAAAAGGTAAACAGAAAAAAAAAGTAAAATATGACAAAATGATTTTTCATATGATTAACCCTTTGGGGACAAATTCATTCATTTCTACAAGTGGTAGAATAATCCCTGTTAGGTTGTTTTCCCCTCTTCGAGATTGGTCAAATTTAATATCTGAATGGCTCGTGAGCTCCCCAAAGGGTTAATTTAGGATCTACAAATACTACTGAGGAATAGATAGTTAAAGCTTAAAGCTTAATCTGTTAGCCTGTTTATATACATGTTTCTCAGGACACATTTCTCTAGATAAGATGCATAAATAGCTACTAAAGGATCTCATACAATGATTCACATACAGTATTGACTATGCAAGCTATTACTTATCAAACTTAATGACAATGAGCGATACCAACTATAGAAAGTATATCTTTACAAAAAACAGCGGTGTTCAGTGTCTGAAGTCTGACATTTGTGCCCCTACCACTTCTGTAGAGGGCTTATTTAAAATTTGTTTTTGAAACAAAGCAACCAACTTCATAATTTAAGAACATAATGCATAAACTTCTGACTGATGTACATTCAATAAACTAATACAATGAACAATACAGGCACGAAATGTAGATTTCAAACAAAATTTATACTGTTTGGGCAGTAGTTGAGTGCTGCAGATCAGAACGTTTAAAGGAAAAATATTTAAGTAGTAAACATCACTTACCTTTATCTAGGTATTGCCCAGGTCTCCTCCCCAGAGCGCCACACTTGAGTATTATGTGCTGTTTTATTTCTCCACATCTTTAAATGTTAGGTTTTTTTAAAAAAAATCAAAGTATTCCAACGAGGCTGGCGTATTACTGAACTCAATAAGCAACACATGCCAACAACTGAACGTCCAGTTCGCAGCATATAGGACTCAATTAGCTCTGTTAAAGGAAATAGTGCTGCACTTTGCTCAGTTACAGATATATATATAGGTACACAAACGTACACACAGCCGAAGATACTCAAGAGTATTTATCTGGAGAGAAAACTTCTGGAGACCTTCCCTCTCTACCCAGTTGTTTTTCCTTCCTACTGCATATCTTAATCACGCCACACTAACTCACACTGAAATCAATGGGATCCTTTACACTGCTTTCAGAGGAAGTTGGATTGGGTCCTCATACAAGAGCGCCAAGTGCTATTTCTTCTTATACTGCTGCCTCTTTCCCAAGTCACACCAGAGACTAGTTTGACATCTGGAGATCAGTACTTCAACTCTTCTCACACCCACCCACAACACAAAGCTGATAGACACTAATTTAATACGTACAAGACTTCATGTAACACTACGGAAACGTATATCAGTCATCTAAAAGGTCCATCTTCACCTTCAAGTTTAAGGTGTTTTAGCAGAAGGTAAACAAATTAAGTTCTCAGCTGCATGAAACTACCCACAATGTAGTTGAGTAAATATTTAAGGGTTCATTATCAGATAGCAATAAAAGGTTAAACCAAAGTGAAAACCATGAACTCTATATACTAGTCTGACTTATCCTTGGAAAAAGGAACATCAGTTTTTGCTATTTTAGTTGTATGATGGTTTTGTGATCAGTATTTCACATAACTTCATAGTTGCCACATTTTTAGAAACAAGTCACTCAATTAAGACTCATTGATTTAACTGAGATACTTGCCTCCATTAACTACTCTTTGGTCTGCTCCAGAATTAGGACTAAAGTCTGAAGTATGGGATCCAGATCTTGAAATTGAGGGGCCCGATCCAGACTGGCCCATCCTTGGTGAATTTTGTCTGCCTCCTCCCCAGGACAGAACATCTCTATTTCGTTGTCCAGTTGGAACATACTTGCTTTCCCTGGAACAGAAAATTCCTTTCAGTGTTATAGCCAGAGATGGAAAATAAGCAATTATCTGACCAGTCAAAGAACGAACAAACTTTACTTGTATGTACCTTCCCCACTCCAATCAAAATGAAGGTAAATCCTACACCTCTTAGTTCAAATTTTGTACTCTTTTAATGGTTCAATTTCAGAACAAAAAGAATACTTACATATAGTATCGACAGCTACGCACTGCATGTAAGCCCTCACAGTGTGGTTTCTATAATCCTGCAGGACGCTGGATAATTTAATGCTGAATTTTCAAGGTTTTTTGGGGCATTTTAGATGCTTTGATATGTGACATGCAGAGCCTACATTGCTATTTCCTGAAGTTTGTGTGAATTCAATACACTGATTACACGGTTTCTTCCCTACTCTCAAGACAATTTGTCTTTTCTTTTTTAAAAACAGCCATAATAACTGGCAAAGACAAATAAGTCTCAATGAGTAAATTACTACTGTACTACATTTATCTTTAACAAACTATGAGTAGTATTTTTCCCTTTAAATACCTAGTGTTCACACCATGTCCTTCTCGTTCACTTGAATTTCTCTGAACAGCAGTATATTTTTCTTCTTCTGTCCGGTCATCGTTTTCCAAGGCAACCCGAGCTTTGTACTGGGCACTTGATTCAATTTCTTCCGCTAATTGAGCTGCTCTTGCTTCCCGTTTTAAAAATTCTTCTGAATTATCCCTCTCTAAGGGCACCCTAAAAGACACAATGGGAAGGTAGAGAAAAATATATTTGAAATGTATAAGTGTACAGATAATCCACAAAAAAATACATTTACATAAAGCTAAGTTTAACAAACCCACAAGAGCAAGAAAACAGTTCAAGATGAAATGAAAGGTTGTTTTTTATTTACACGTTATTTCTAATTTTAGAAATTGACCAAATTCTAAGTTATTTCCTTGCTGACCAAAGTCCGAGTTCAAGGTGCAGCATTCCCCCCAGGACTAAAGATGTCCCTCATCACTAATGCCAAGTGAGACTCCAGTTTTCAACACTGTTAAAGGTAGGAGAATTAGCTATCAAGAACTAAAGTTAAGGTTGTTTCTCCTTTCAGTTCAACTCTAAAGCTGAAGTTCTATAACTGGAATTTCCAGAGGAGCCCAAGGAAATAAGGTGTCCAAGTCCTTTTGAAATTCAGTGGAAGTAATCATCAGTAGGCGAAGACTGATCAGAAGTTTCCAAAAAGGGCGAGATGTGATCAGTAGGGATACCAGACCCTTCTTAGCCACATTGGTGCAATCAATGAGGCTCTGGATCAATCTTGTTTGATCTTGTTGAGTACCTTTAACAGTAGCAGTGTTCATACAGAAGTGCTTTCACCCATGAGATGAGGAACATGTCTCTGATGGATTGGGGATCAAGCCTCCCTCCAGAGCAATACCTGATGCATTTTGCACTGGTTGCCATAGCAAACAGATCAACCTCCGGGAACTCCTAGGCTATGAATATTATGTGGAGAACTTGTAATTTAGGAAGAAACATCTGGTGAGGTTGTCTGCCGTGGTGTTCTGAATACCTGGCCTGTAAGAAGCTCAGATGACTATATGGTTGGCTATGTACCAATTCCAGAGTTTTATCACTTTGGCACAGAGAGATGGAGGAACATGTGCCTCCCTGATGGTTGATATAATACATACATACTACGTTTTCTGGCATGATCTTTACTGATTTCAATTTGATTAGTAGTAGACAGTGTAGACAAGCATTTTTGATGGTTCTCAATTCCAAAAGATTGATATGGAGAAGCTATTCTTGTCGTGACCACTTTCCCTGTACCTTGTGAGATCCCAGATGTGCCCCTCCAACCCAAAAGTGAAGCATCTGATGTTATCACTACGGTAGAGGGAATCTGCAAGCATGGAACACCTGTGCAGGTTTTGGTCCTTACACTGGTGGAGTGATTGTAGAACCCACAGTGGAACAGACGGTGAGAGGTCTAGACTGTGTTCCCTTGGTTTGTAAATTGTTCAAAGCCATGCCTGTAGATCTCGGAGGTGTAGTCTGGCATGCTGCAGTACAAAGATGCATACTGACATATCTCTTCCTGCTACCTAGCACTGCCCTGAATCTTTGAGATGAGATGGACAGGGAGAGAAATCTGCTGGATAGTAGGTAAGCTGAGAGCCGGCACTAGGCACAAGCAGACTACGCAATTGCTGAGAGCCCCAAGCCGCTCAAGGGAGCCCCTATTAATTATTAATGTGTGTTTGGGAGGGCCCAAAAATATTCCTGTTTAGGGCCCCCAATGGGCTAGTACTGGCAGTGGGTAAGCACTGCTTCTCACTGCATCCAGGGAAGCTCCTACAAAATCTATACTCTGTAGTAGAGTCAAAACTGACTTTTCTAGGTTGATTTGAAGGCACAGGCTGGGAAACAGGGAACACATGATCTTTACTGATGTCAACACTTCTCAACACAATCTGCCCTGATCAACCAATCACCCATGAATGGGAAAACTATTATACCCAAACAACGTAGGTGACTGGCAATCACTGCCAGAATCCTTGAAAATACCCTCAGTGCTGAAGATAGGCCAAAAGGGCGCATCGTGTATTCATAGCTCTTGTTTTTTAGAAAACAAACCACTTGTGTGAAGGGTAATTAGTGACATGAAATATGCATCTTGTAGGTCTAGAGTTGCAAACCAATCTCCTACTTCTAATGAAGGAATTATTGTTGCAATTTCTGTTGCTTTTACATATTTGTTTAGAGACCGGAGGTCTAAAATTTGCCTCCACCCTCCATTCTTTTTTGGAATCAGGAAGTACTCTGAATTGAATACTCTTCCCCTGTGTTGCACAGGAACTGGTTCTGTGTGTTCCTAAATGTAGAAGAGAGGTCACCTGCGGCTCTAGCAACTGGTCATGAGAGAAGTCCCTGAAGAGGGGAGAGACAGATTTGAAACAGTGTAACCATAGGTTATAAACTTCCAGGGCCCATTTGTCCAACATTATATGCTCCCATGCACCCTGAAAATGAGAAAGGAGGCATCTGAAAGGAGGGAGGGAGGCAAGATGCTGCAGCTATAAGAACTTGTCAGTTGAATGGTTAAGACTTTCTACCACTCCACCAAAACTGTCGCTTGGAGGACACAGAAGGCTGAGAAAATGTAGCTGAAGGAGGTTTCTTGAGTATCTTAGTTTCTTTGCTGGGGGTTCAGAGGGTCTACAATACTTTGAATATGGGTCTGGGCGTGTTCTTTGGACTGCCTGAGACCTACTAAATCTCTTTTTTCTTTACAAGAATGTAAATCCCTAGGGATCACAGCATGGCTCTTGAGTCCTTTAAAGCGTGAAGAGATGTATTAGTCAAGTCCACAAAGAGCTTGCAAGCATCAAAGGGTAAGCCTTCGAGAATACTCAACCTCTCTTGTAAAGCCCGGCAGCTGTACCCAAGACACTCTTCTCATGACCCCTGCAGTGGAGAGGGACCATGCTGCAGTATCTGCCGCATCCAAGGAGGCCTGGAGTGATATCTTTGCCAGGAACTGACCTTGTATAATGGATTTAAACTGGTCCCAATTCATCTGGTAGATGCTAACTCATAACACATTTAATTATATTAGTGAAACAGTTGTATATTCCCATGAGTGCCTGACGGTTTGTTATCCTGAAGTGTGGCTGAAGCATAAGATTTACAACCAAAAAGCTCAAGCCTGTGGTGGGTCCCTACTGTACAGGGTGGACTTCAAGTTATGCTGTCTGCCTTGTTCATTAACAGCCTCCACTACTAGAGACTTCAGAGCTGGGTGAAAAAACAGAAAGTCCGATTCTTTAACTGGAACATATTTTTATCCTCCCTCTTGAAGATATGCAGTGTGGTAGCAGGGTTTTGCCAAACCATGTGAGCGGGCTCCACAAGAACGTCATTGACTAAAATGGCAATCTTCATAGATGTGAAAGTATGTGAAATATCTAGGAGTTTATGGTGGGACTCCTGAACCTCCTCCAAGAGAGTCTGCATGTCAGCAATCCACATCATCAGGTTCTGAAACTGACTGAAGTCATCTGCCATAGGAGGTGGGGGAGGCATGGCAGCTTCATCAGAATAGCCTCAGGACAAGAGAGGCACCTTTTAAATCACAGGGAGCCCAGCATTCCTGAGCAAAACTGGCAAATATTTAACCCCTAAAAAGGGTAAATCTCTTAACTATACAACTACCTCTATGACTAAAAAGGGGGTGGGGTTGTTTGTTTTTTTTAAGAAAAGAAAACAAAATGAACAATTGTTTCACCAACCGTAACACTGTAAGGTAAGTATCTATCTGAGAAAAAGCTAAATATTACAGAACAGGCACACACTTGACTCCATCTCAGGCCAACGGTGGTTGAGAAGGAACTGAGGGTGGTTTGCCCGCACAGCCCCATATAGCCTTTGCGCATTCACAGGCCAGACAGGCACAGCTACCAAAAATTTCCATCAAAGGTGCAGGTGCCCCTGAAGTGGAGCACCCACAGGGACACTGCTCTAAGAAGAGCTTGACACTTCTGCAGCAGACACGAAATCATTTAACATCTTTCTCCTTCCAGTCACTAAAATGCTGAGTGAAATCCTGCTTTCCAACTTCACGCAGGGATAAGATTAACATGACAGCTCACACAGCACTTAACCCAAGGACCATCAATGACAGAGCTCAAATGGAGCTGCTGCTACAAACAGAACACAATACTACCTTTAGGCCACAACAACTTTTTTTAAATTCTTGACAATGGAGTAAGACTTAAACACCTAGAGCACAAGGGATTGGTCCTCCCATCAGATAATTTCAGCTTTCAAATATCTTGGCACTTTCTCTAGAGCAGGGATTCCCAAACTATGGTACGCGTACCCATGGGGGTACAACAGACATATTTGGGGGTACATGGGAGATATTGTGTAATGCTGGATTTTATCTATTAATTATTTTATTTATTGCATTTTCATAATAGGCTACTCAGAGCTTTAAAACTATGGGAATTTATTATATAAAATACGGTAGTTAATTTACATCAAGATGTACGAATGAGAACAGAGATACACTGATGTACAGAGCCCTCACTTCCAATCACCATTCAGGACGGGTTCAGTTGCCCAGCAACTGTCCATTCTAACTGAGCTCAGAACTTTGTCAGTTGTATATGTCACACTATAACTATATCTGTTCGTAACAGTGAAATATGGACAGATGGCTAAAGACAGGTAGTGTTAAGAAGAATACACAAAGTATCAGTGATGAGAAGGGATGGGGTATTTGGTCAGCTGGTCGGTCTGGAAGTGGGTACGCAATAAAAAAAAGTTTGGGAACCTCTGCTCTAGACAAAAGCAGCTTGTCAAATGGATATGGAAGTCCAGAATACATTTTAAAAATATGAACAGAACTTTTATATGAAAAAATGCCTATCCACGCAGCAGTATTGATGGCAACCTGAAAAGTGGTAGAGAAAATGCGTTTTCACAGTCTGTATCAAGGAGAGGACAAGAAAAAGTGAAATGAAGGTGAGAGCCAACACACGATTGTCTACCTATGTTAGGCATTACTAAGGTGCCTACCACCTTGATATACAACAGTTTATCAGCACAAGAATTAATCAAATATGCTTGTTGGCGTGTAAGTATCTAGTTTATGAAGTTGTTGAAGCACAGCTGCAAATGTAAAATAAGTATTCAAACTCAGGAACAACAGAATCGGACAATGAATCCTTTGCCAGAGACTTTTTTTTTTTTTTTTTTTAAACACATTCAAACAACAGGAATTTAGCATGTTCAAAGAAAGCCAGCCTTCTTCCCCCTCCTCCAACTACAATCTCCCACAATTTAGTGGGAAAAATACAGAACCAATTTTGCTTGTGTTGCTCTTGCAATGATTGGGAAACAGTGAATTTTTCCCTTGAGATTTAAAGTCATCTTTACATTTTTAGTCTGCTCCCATAGCTATCAGAGGACACAGACACAAGAGAGATATTTACAGTTCAAAAAAGTATAGAGGAGTTACAGCAGCAGGGCCAAAGTTTTGTTAAGTAAGGCTAAGAAAGTTATGAGTTTTTTGGTTCAAAGATTGAGAGGACAGTTTCTTAGAAGTTGCGGTCAGTTAAAGTACCATTAAAAAAAAACAAACCACACAAACACACATGCATGCCAAAAACCAAATTTGAGTAGCACTGCAACCCTGGGTGCCACATCGCAACACCACTCATTAAAATTTGGCCCACCTAGCCCTCCGCCATGATGGAGGGGCACCCAGGCCAAATTTGAGTGAGCGACATTGCGACCTGGCAAGTGGGGATCACAACGCCACTGAAATTAGCCGCAATAGTACAAAGTTGCAGTGTGTATCATTTGTATTTATCACTCCAGAAAGTAGGTAAAAATTCTGCATCTAAATTTATAACCTGAAGATGAGCTATGGAGAATATTAATACAAATCTAAGAACAAAATATTTTGGAACTTACGTATACGAAGATAAACTGCTGTCATAAGTTGATACTATGCCATAATTTTCTTCATTGTAACGAAACATGTCATTAGGATCCCATCCATTAGACTAGAAGAAAATGAGGTTTATTTTTCAAAATGACACTGGAAACATTTCCCTAAAATTTATGGCTGTTGCCAGAAAGTTTAAACTTTTGCCTTTACTCCTGGATTTACCAATCAGACAGTGAAATTACAAACCCAAAACAGTCTCTAACATATATTTTACCCTCAAAATCCAGTATTGCTGCTAGTATCTTCTCATTCGGCACTATATGATGAACTGGCTTACATTGGCCAAAAGCTTTGATTCCTTTGCAGAAAATGGTAATCAGATATTCCATATTTCAGAAATGGATGCAGTGTTCCTCCCTGTGGCAAGTACTGGAACTTTTCAAATGCACTACCAACACAAGTATCTAATGGGAGACCCTCCTTGATCTCACACAAAAGCAACTTTATCTCCCCACTTCTTAGTGAAGTGTTGTGTGCCACAGTAACAGCATTACTAAGATTTTGTTATTTTTACAAAACATACAGAATGTTTACTACAATACTTTTATAAATATGTAATAGTTGATGACCCAATAAGGTGTATATAGAGAAAGAACATGACCTATTTAAATATTACTATTCATAAGGTAAGTGATCTCAGCAACATTACAGAACAAAGATTTCTTGAACCATATTGTTAGTCTCCTCTAATCTACAATACTAATTTTTTCTTATTCTTACATATTACAAACTGTGTCCTTTGGTAAAAAGGCTGCACTGTAGCATAAAACTAGTCGCTATACCACACACAGCAAATCAAGACAATGTAATAGAGGTAGAAACTCATTCAAGACCAGTCTCCAAGTAATTCAGGACCCTCAGAGAGGGCGTTTCGGCACTTCAACTAAACACCATCACAGTGGTGTCCGAGATTCCGTTATTCCTTTTAAAATTGTAGGGGAAACTGTGATATCCATTGGCAAATGATGAATTTTCATGACAATACACGTTTACACTACACAGCCATGTTATTTAAACAGTTTAGTTTCAACTAAAATTCCATTCTAGATTGAAATTAAGGGACACCATGGGGCAAAACAACTTGTTTTCTAGAAAGTTTTCAATGTACGATAAATAAGTTTACTTACAACATCTGTCTCTAAAGCCTCAAGCTCCTCAGTGGTAGTGGTCTCGCCCCCATCCCATGGTTCAAGGTCCTTCTCTTTGTGTTCACCATTTACTTTAACACCAATGGCTGAATCAGTAAAAGCATCTACAATGGAGATTCACGTTTGGTTAAACAAAGAAAAACACAATACACACAGGTATTTGAGGAATAACCAAATGTAAATGCATTATAAGTAAAGAACACTAGCATGACCCACAACCATCAGAGTTAATACATTAATTGAGAATAAAATTCGAAACTAGGATGTGTTAATACTTCTGTTTTTGAATAGTGTACAAAGTGTATACAAAATATGTTTTAGTTATGATGCAATTACTTAGTTTCAGCTAAGTGCCAGCTAACACTGAGAACTGAAAGACAGGCATCAGGAAATAGTTGTCATTGCCTTTGATTTAAGAAAAATCAAAGAGCATTAACATTAACTAGCACTAAGCCTTTAATCATATACAGTATTGCTTCAAGAGAGTAACATCATTGTTCTAAGAGAGAAAACATTCACTGATGTTTTTAACAAAACATTTGAAACAAAAATGCTGTTGAATACAACTATACTCTAACATATTACAGACACCAAAAAACATTATGCAGATTTACTCACCCCTATGCCCAGAATGTCTAAGCTGTGTCTTAAATTATACCTCCCCTCTTTGACTCAATCCCAGATTCTTCCATTTCAATGATTCCTTGACACCCGCGTTCACACCTTTACAGTCTCTCCATAAAAGAGCCCTGCAATGCTTGGAATTATCCATTAGCTTAATATACCAGTTTTACAGTGTGAAGTTGCTGAAAACACATTTTTCTAGAAGAAGCTTCTTTAAGTGGCAACTTACCCAAATTACATAAAATTCAAAAACTCTCTACTCACATTCAACACAACTATAAAACTAGAGAACTAGAAACATGAAACGGTATTATGAACATACCAATAGGCAGGTGTACTAAGCTACTCCAATCAGTTACTGGATCATGAACTTTTATTTGCAGGCTCATTTATGTTCTATTCAAACCAGACTGCAAGAGTACAACTGAAGGCATACTAGACTATTTAAATACTTTATTAAAAAAATGATGCCATTCAGAATTAAGGAAGTCAAGCTTAAATATTTATCAACTAAACAAGCTCAAAGCTGCCTGCAGATTCTTAAATGTTGTTTTTTTTAAAGGGAATTACTTTATAAACCCATTTTTTCATTTTGTAAGTGGCTTTCAGTCTAGTTTTGAATCAGAACTATACACTTTTCATTACAAACATACAGATGGAAATAAGCAGTCATTTTGACAGAAAAATCAGGGTTTCTCCTAAAATTTTAGGAAAAGGTAGGGACCAAGCCAACAGACTGTGCCAGAAGTGGAAGGAGGCAGCTTTAATTTATTTTGGCAGTGTCTGAAATTGTATTGAAGAGGAACGCACACTGAAGCCATTGTGAGAAGAGTTTACATTTATATAAGAGATTTACTTGGCCACTAATCTGTTACATTTCATCTGCAATCACTAAAGACATGTTTTAATTAAGGCTGTCAACACAGCCTAACTATTATTCCTGCTTTATCCAGTTTCACAGTAAATTCTGCGCTTATATCGCCACAATTTGTTGCAGCAATTATTCTGTAACAACATTCAGCATTATGTCTTATAAAATACATACTCAGCTCATATATGGCATAGCAAGACCAAATAGGATACTTGTGAAGGATTAAGCATTTAAGCATAAACAGCTTCATTAATTAGCAAATACAGTATAAAAATTAAGGAATGTGTATAAAGATAAGACAACTGAATTATATTAGCTTAATATGAAAGTTTCCCCGAACATGAAAGACCCATTAAAGAAAAGGAACCACATGAGAGGAAGATACCCTAATGGGGCCACGTCACTTTTAGGGCTTGTTGTGTGAAAAATTAATATCAAGTCAGCTTGTAAAATATTATTGCAGAGTCTGCCAATGAAAGCAGTGATAGCACCTTCCTCCTTGAAGGTTGGCACTTTTTAGTGAGGTTATACTTTAACCTCTTACTGCCACATAGGTTGTGGCTGTAAAGGCACTTGGGCTACTTGTAAGCTGTTCTGAAGCAAGAGTAATTTATTTAGTACCATACCACTTTATAGTTTTGATATAATATTTCGCATACTGCAAGCAATTAAAATGCAATAGCTAAAAATCAATTTTCTACAAGGCTCAGAACAAAACAAAACAAAAAGTACAATTTTCTAAAACTGATTCTGTGAAATTATGCATGCATGTTTTATAGTGCCATAAATGTGCGAGCAGAGGTATTAAATTTCCATTACATATTATGGAAACAAGAACATTATGAAAAGGCAAGATGCAGAAACACAGAGTGACCGCCAAAAAAAGTTACCTGTTTCTGAAGGAACTACAACAGATATGGAAAGAGAAAAAAAAAATTGAAAATCAGATAAAAATACACATTCAATTTTTCAGATGTTTCACATTACATGGTTAAATTCAGACACAGTTAAACTTCATTTATTTTGAAGTCATGATCACAAATCTTTATGAATCCTTCATCTTTGAAAAATGACAGCCATACGTCTCATTCAAATTTTAATAAATATGTCCCTCCATTCACAGCTCCCTCTATCCCCCCCCCCATTCTGCCTTCTAAAAGCATCTCAATCTATTCTACAAATCTTCAGGGTGAGGAATTCTTAGAAAGCATCTAAACAGCACAAAGAAAAAAAGAAGTCTCCATTACTTCCTACTTGTAGAATATGTAAAAAAATAACTTTCAATGTTTATCGCTATTAGTTAAATACAAAATAAAATGTAAGTGTTGCATCAAGCCAAAGTTAAATAGTAACAAGAGAACATGTCTGTTTTTAAAAAGGCACAATAGTCTCTTGGAATCGCTATATTTACCTATATGGCATTTTTATAGGCACAGGAACAAAGCAGCAACTTAATGAACTCAATGGCCTCCTCCTACATTTGTATGAAGTACAAAATGTATCTTCTCAGATCAAGATATTGAGTGGTCTCCAAACTCACTCTTGGAGTCACTGTTTATCCAAGAGGGAAACCCAATTTCAAACTGCACCATAGCAGCAACTGGAAAAGTCATTCCCAACAGAATACAGCAAGTATCAGGTAATACAGTATCCAGGTAGAGAGGGATTTACAACTTTTTGCATGTTATTGAGACTTCTAGTTTCCATGAAGTGGCGTCACAACACAATGCTGAAGTATGCCACGTAGATGGAGCATGAATAAATACTACCTGAATGGTATTTTATCTATCTTGCCCCCCACACCTTGTCTTACATATTGGGGGTGGAGGGAGACAAAAAACATTCAATGGAGCTCTATAAAAAGCCACAAAGGTTAAAGGGAAAAAATATGCTGCTTTATGAAGTTTACAGAACTAACAGCAGCGTCTATAATCTACAAAGCACATAATTTGTAAGTGTTTAAGAACAGCAACACAGGGGTAGGCAACCTATGGCACACGTGCCAAAGGCAGCACGTGAGCTTATTTTCAGTGGCACTCACACTGCCCAGGTCCTGGCCACTGGTCCAGGGGGCTCTACATTTTAATTTAATTTTAAATGAAGCTTCTTAAACATTTTTAAAACCTTATTTACTTTACATACAATAGTTTAGTTATATATTAAAGAGACTTACAAAAAGAGACCTTTTAAAAATGTTAAAACGTATTACTGGCATGCAAAACCTTAAATTAGAGTGAATAAACGAAGACTCAGCACACCGCTTCTGAAAGGTTGCCGACCCCTGCAGTAACATATAGTGGTGTACAGTCATCCTTATCAAGATGATTAATATCAGAATCCAGTACTATTATGAAGCAATGCAGAGGCACTGTTTTCACCTATGCCTCACGTTGGACACATTTTCATGAAGTTATAGAGCATAGCTCCACAAGCTTAACCATCAGGACGGATCTCAAATGTGAAAAATACAGTTACCCTTAAGGCAAATATATACTGGGGAAAAAACTGACTTCTAGTCACATGACTCCAATCTCATGCGCAGCCTCCGAACAAACTTTAAATGTATCAGGAGCATATTCCCTTATGTTATGTTTTGAGACAGACCGAC
This sequence comes from Chrysemys picta bellii, assembly GCF_011386835.1. Taxonomy (NCBI): domain Eukaryota; kingdom Metazoa; phylum Chordata; order Testudines; family Emydidae; genus Chrysemys; species Chrysemys picta. The sequence continues at coordinate 28,918,769 of NC_088805.1, forward strand.
AGAGATCAATTGATGCTCATGTGACTCCTTGCAGAAGAATCCCAATAATATGCCATGTTCCCTTACTTCACTGAAGGCGATCTGAGATCTTTGATAGCCTAGGTTAATTCAGAAAGCCACACGGAGAACATGAAGCAGTAATCTAAAAGCTAAATAAGTATACACAGGGCACTGAGATAAATAAAATAAAAAAAATAAGAGGCAAAACAAACAAGAAGTGAGTTAGCAAAGTTAATGAACAACTGAACATTCTGGAAAACCAGAGAAAAGCAAAGAATTCTGCAAGAGTTCCTAAAATAAAAAAGTGCTCTTATTTTTGATGAGTGTTAACATGGAAGACAGTCCAATACATGGAGTGCGGCTACAAATGTTATTCTGCAGCATGGTAACAGACAGGACTGTGAAACATGCTTAGCATCTATTGTATATGGCACTTCATATCACCAAAGCACGTCATGAACTATTCCCATGACACTTTGAGAGATAGTCAAGTCCACAATCAGTCCCATTTTATACCTGGTAAAACCGAGGCAAAGAGATTAAGTAATGAGTGGACTTAGGCAAATGAAGCCAGTAACAGCTGGAGATGTAACAGTTCCTGGCTAGTCTCATGCTGCCTCTCTGACCGGATGAGGACACAGAATCCTCACCAGGAGGCTAAAGTTTTAGCATTCAAATCCTTTTCTTTCCTGTTTTGAATCCTGTAATTGAGCAGCGAAGAATCTCAATGGCATTTCTTTCTCTACATGGCAAAATTGCATGGTATGCAAAGGTGAGAGATATAGATACACATGTTCTGAGAAGCTTCAGATTAATATGTTCTTGAACAAGTTAGAGCTAGAGCTTGTCAGAGCTAGAGAGTGACTAGGGAGATTAGCACAAAATGTTTCATTTGCTCTTGTTTTCATGAGTAAGTAGGTTCTAAGTTGTTAGATGCATATTCTAATTATTGCCCCATAAGCATGACTGGGAGGTTCAGATTTTACTAAGCCAGTGTGCTTTATAGACCAATGATGTTCAAATTACTTGTCAAACTGAAACCAAGTTTACTTTTGCTTGAAGTAAATTGTGGTTTTAGCTTAAATGTTTTAAGAGTAACAACTCTGATGTGTATTGTCCCTGCCTACTACTGACTTGAAAGCATTAAAACAAGCTACCACCACTGCACAGTTACATTTCTTTCCTTTGTTCACATTCTGCCTACTACCATTCCCCTGCTGACACAGTTGGTCTGGAAGGATGCCACCTCCACCATTACAACCCCCCAAAAGAACTTGATAGCTATTTCCCTTTGCTTTTTTATATTTTAGCCTGGTGGTACTAGCTCGGATTTACTGTCAAAGTACTGTGAACAAAACACTTCAGAATACTGCGGTTGGACTAGCAGAACCCACCCTCTTGAATTACCTTCTCTTAAGAGGGGAGCCAATCAGCCACATCTGAGCCAATTTAAACTACATGAGAGCTGGCATTGCTGGCATTTTAAATCAAGACAGCTTTTAGGATTACAGGAAATGCTGGAAGAGACTCACACTGCTGAGCCATACATGCAAGGTAGTGGGCAGCTGCTGAAGAGTGTACATGAGCCTGGTCTGAATCGAAGTACTCTGAAGTCTTCTATCTTTAAGCATTTAGGAATAGAAAGTTGCTTAATTGTCACCTATTACTGAAGTTCTGTTTCGCATATCAACGGCTGGATTTGCAGCCTTTTGATTCTACAAGCACAGTTTGTACCCATACTCGGCAGGTACACTGCTACCTCGATATAATGCGACCCTATAGAACACGAATTCGGATAGAACGCGGTAAAGCAGTGCTCCGGGGGGGGGGGGGGGGGGCTGCACACTCCGGTGGATCAAAGCAAGTTCAATATGACGCGGTTTCACGTATAATGCGGTAAGATTTTTTGGCTCCCGAGGACAGCGTTATATCAAGGTAGAGGTGTACTTGTGACAAAGGCTATGAATAAGTACAAATAGCTTCATATTTATTTCCTAGTGCATATTCATTTACAGAAGCTAAAAAGGGAAGCAGCCTCATTGCCTTGAGCTGCCCATTTAGCTTTATTCATCAAGCAGCCCACAGAGTAAGGCCCTAATCCTGCAATGGGATGCCCTAGCCCCAGCCCTTTCACCTATGGAGTTCTACTGTAGCCAACAGGAGTCCGCATAGACACAGAAGACCACACAAGCTCATACAGACACAGGTTAAGGCCCATACAGCCTTTTTAAAAATAAACTGGTAATGAGCCCACTGCAACCAACCTCTTGCCTTTCTTCCCCACTTCAAATTTCTGTAATCTGCAGGCATTCCTCTCCACTGCACAGTCTAAGACTCAATCATTTTTCCCCTAGCTGCCATGGTCTATTAGAAGATGCAGGATACTAGAATTATTGGGCACTAGTAGTGTACTAGAAAAGAGTTATTTTAACAAGTGATCTACTGGCATCACAGGGAAAGTCAGTAGGGAAAGGAAATTGTTATTTGCCAGTGGAGCAGATGGGCTTTTACCAGATAAATTGGAGAGAACCCTGTAGATGGAAAAAGAGAATATGGTAAGTCTACTCGGACTCTAGCTTTTGCTACTTGTCTAGGCCTTAAAGACTCCACTTATCAAACACCACATCTGCCAATGGCAAAGCATTCAGCCAAGGTGACAGTTTCAGGTGGCTCTTTCACTAAGGATTCCCCATTTCCAGGCAAGAAACTTGCATGGCTCCTGCAGAAAGCCTTGAACAGGACCGGAAATGAACTGAGCTGTCCCATTCTTCCACCTCCAATATCAGCTTGGAGTTGAGTTAGTTTCTGTCCTATCCACTTTGACAGGAAGAATCTTCTGTTGGATGACTGGTTTATGACATAGCAGATTTAGGGATAATAGCAAAAGTCTCTTCACCATTCTGAGATCTGTGGACCATGGTCTTCCAGGCTACTCCCAGGCTCAAAACCATTGTTTAACTGCACTTCCAGATCACAAAACTCCACAGCAGCAAAACAGAATATGCATGTACAGAGAGAAAAATCCACAGGATTGAAGAGGAGACTGGCTTTTACTGAATCAGGATACGGCTACAGAATTTTAGAACTAATACCCCATGACGGGAACATTTGTCTGAAGCACTCCCCAGAAAGCTATTTGACCCTGAGCATTTTTTTAGACACTACTCTGCTACATGCAAAGGCTTCCAGCTGAGCCTGTCCTGCAACATAGCAGAGATGTCACCTGAATGAAAGGGCCATTTCTTTAAAAACTGAGCTGCCTTTCACATGCTACTCTGGCCAGACTGTCCACTGACTAATTACTTCACAGCAGAGCTCTCAAGAGCCAGGCAGAGCTTTACAAACTTTGTTGGCTTCTGGACACGTTCTTTTGAAATCTACAGAATTTAGTTGGCTGTATTTTACATCACACATAGTGTTGTCAAAATTAACTAGGCACTACAATGTATCAATTTCCAGTACAAATACTGAAGGAGAACATAGCTCCACCAAGAAACTCTTATAACATGAACCGTTAGCTTTCACTATGAAAGGAAAGTGCCTGTCTGACACTATAAACCAAGAAAAACCTGAAGTTATTTTTAAAAAACAGATGGCCCATAATTCCTGTATGTTCATAAGCATGCATTACTCCCTGGGAGTCTATATTTATTATTCATCTACTTATTTCTCAAAGGAGTCTCCTATTTCTTTTAAATTTTCAAGTGTGATCAGAAGGTTCACTTACTCCTACAAATACCATCCTGGTACTATTCCTTCTGAGACACCATTGAGAGGATATGAATATTCCACTACAGATCATCATGCATTGCAGCCATCTCTGATCTACCCTGCTCCAAATCTCTATAGGTTCATCAAAGTTCTCAGAGGTAAACTTTGATCTCCAAGTAGCTGAATCTAGTATTTCCAAAGTTTCTTTATTCTCAAAGAGATTCCATCCAATAACCACATGTAGCAGGTGACGTTTTAGTCTGAGGCAGCTGCTCCTCCTAGAATACTTCCTATCAATGAAAGATACCTGGAAGGAGATCGGGTGGGAGAGAAGTAACAGAATCTACACCTCTCTGCTTACTGCAAGGGTCTGGATTATTAGCCCAACTCTCATTTATGCTAAGGCCATTTTAAACTGATCTGGAAGAATTTGCACTTAAGTTCTGTACTTCACTGCCCCTTGTGCTTGGACTGTGTACCTTCCCCTAAAAAGGTAGGGTCTTTCAAAAGCCTGGAATCAGCAAGGCTCTATTTTCAGGATTAACATTAATATGGAGATATACCTATCTCATAGAACTGGAAGGGACCTTGAAAGGTCATCGAGTCCAGTCCCCTGCCTTCACAGCAGGACCAAGTACTGTCCCTGACAGATTTTTGCCCCAAATCCCTAAATGGCCCCCTCAAGGCTTGAACTCACAACCCTGGGTTTAGCAGGCCAATGCTCAAACCACTGAGCTATCCCTCCCCGCATGGCAGGTCAGAGGGCATTAAAGCAGATCCTCCTGTTATGTTTCTTCTACATCACAGATGTGTAGAAATCCCATGTCTGGATGGTCTCTTCAGCAATAAATCCCAGGCTGTTGTGGCACAAACATCTAACCTACCAGTGGTACTTGTTGAGGCCTGCCAATGTATAAGCTCCGCAGGTGGTGCACTTTTGGTTTTGTTTCACTGCACAAAAAGGAATAGATTGTCTTTCTTCTTTCGTGGTCCAGCAAAGTGGGGACTTGTTAAGCAAACAAAGGAGACCATAGAGATTTGCTATAAACAGAGAAAAACCCTTCAAAAGAAGCAGAGCTGCCTGACCTGTGAACATCTTAGACACCAAAAAATAACTACAGTCTTGGAGGCTGCACAGTAGAAAGAGAAGAAAGAAAAAAGACTCAAAAAGTCTATGTGACTGGCTGTCAGATGCCTGATATGCTATAAAATTATTAACCCTTTCTGGCAGTTACAAACCAAACCATGGCTTGAAATATTAAGGTCATTTTTGTCTCAGGTCCCACTGGATTCTTTTATATTTTTTAAAGTCTGAACTATAAAGCTGTATGCAGTTGATAAGAAATAAAAGTGAGTTATTTATATAAAGAGGTGGGTCCTTCCTAAGAGAAACTCATAATTTGAGCTTTTTACTCTCCACCTTTTTTGCAATAGTTTTTAGGATTTTGAAAAGAGACTTCTTTCTAAGCAAGCATGTTCAGAGACAAATCCTAATTTTTGACTAAGGGGACTTCACATACCACATTACTTTTGGAAGAATGCAATACATTTAAAAGTATTTATGAATTTATGGATTCTCATGTAACATTAAAGTGCCTAAAACAAATGCAAACAAACCATCCACATTTGTAAGAAAATTTAGCAATTTCTGTGAATAAATTACCTCATTTTCTAGAGAACTAGTAACATCACATTTGTTAATACTTCCGGAAGTTAACTTTTCAGACAACATAAAATTACAGGCAATGTTTAGCCAAATTTTTAAATCTGAGTGCCTAAAGTTAGGCTTCAACATATATATATTTAAGCACCTAAATAAAAGTAGACTGATTTCAAAACGGTGCAGAGCATCTGCACCTCCTATTGACTTTAATGAGATCTTCAGGTACTCAGCATTTCTGAAGAGTCTTATTCAGGTGCTTACATTTGGTTTTCAGAGCCTAACCCAAAGCATCAAGATTTAAAATGTTTACCTTTATGATGTAAAGCTATACCCAATTTTAAAAAGCCATTTAAAATACAGAAACATACCTCTCCTTGCATAATTGGTGTCCATATCTTTAAACTGCACCATAACAAAATCTGAAGACTTGAACAAGATACTCTCTAATATGTCTTCCCGTTTTGGCCCCAGACTGGATTCTGCAGGTTTTCGATGAGCAGCATCAAGCACTAAATCACACTAACATTAAAAATACAAGTGAGTTTGATTCTAAATATTTAATTTAATAATAAATATTCTGACTATTGAACAATTAACTACTTGTTAACAACCTACACAACAAGATTTGCCACAAGTATTAGGCATATTTCAAATAGTGAATAACTTCATGAAAATGAAGCTGTTTGTGGGCAATTCCCAAACAGAAAGAGTCTAGATCTGAATGAACTTATTAAGAATTATTTGCTTTACTCTACTACTGAGTAGTAAAATCAGTGGAGCTTTGCAGAAAACTGATCAGAAAAAAAAAAAAACAAGCAAAAAAAAGTTACCTTAGGACTGTAGGTTTTAAAAACTCCTTCATATACACCTCCGTTTTTCACTTGTACTTCACATTTGGATCCCTAAAATGTAAGGCAAAAAAAAAAAAATCAAAGATGCTCTCTCACTCTGGCATAAAGACTGTCAAGTTACATTTGAATGCTTTCTTCTACACTTGTGTCTTTATGTATTTAATGTGAAGGGCTCAATTTTTAGCCAGGCCTCTACCCAATCACCATTTCCATACGTTCACAAACATGCGCCTATGCTTTGCAGATGCAAACACCTGTGTGCACTCAAGAGTTTGTCTTAATGGGGTTTGAAGTTGTCAATTCAAACATTTATGGCACACAAGTGTTACAATTGTTCAAGTGCACATGCAAGTTTTTGCAAGAGCAAAGTGTGCGCACATATACATGCATGCAAGGGGAGGGTGGAGGCTAAAAGCTTACCCAAAGTATCTAGCAGCAAGAATGTGGGATTGCCTGGGTGATTCACTTCTTACTTTCACCGTGCCAGCATTTTCCTTAAAACATAACTTTTTTGGTGTGCTGTATTCAAACTTAATGATTTTTAAACTTCCATTTGTTTCACTCATTCAAAATCTATCCTAAGATGGCAATGTCAAAAGAAGTAGGGTTGTGGGAAGAAACATACCATACCCATCACAAGCAACTTGCAACTTTCTAAACTAAGAAAAACAGAACAGTCACCACTGTGGTTCCTCATGGTTAAATCTTGGTACAAGATATCCCTTGTTCTAATTTCAAGGCTCTCAATTACGCTGTGGTTAGTTTAATATTATAATTAATTCTGTATCAACATCTCTAGAGATGTTTACTCTCCCGTCATATGACGACTTACAACAACTGATGTAAGTATGTGAACCATTCTCATGTTTGCATAGATGCCATCAAAAGAAATCTGAAAGATAAAAAGCTTGTATCAGAAAGCAAAAAAGCAGAACTATTCACCACAACAATTCAAATGAGATAATGGAAGAACTGCCAGCTTCAAATATTACAACATTGAACATACCAGTTTGTAAGAGCGTGTGGTTCAAATACCTTCCTCAGGGCTTGCCAACATAAATTTAGTTAGCATCAACCTGGAGTGTGAATCTACTAGCCTGCTGCACACTGCTGACATGCACTAACAGTTCCTCAGTGCACTCTGATCTACTCCTGTTCCAAAGCAGGGTAGGTCAAAGTGCACTAAGGAACTGTTAGTGTGTGGCAGGCTAGCATGGGGCAGATTTACACCTCAGCTTCATGCGAACTACATACTCCTGTAGACAAGGGTAAAACACAAAATTCATTAATTCACAGGTCACTAGTTGACTCAATGCCAACAAAGGAATTAAGCCATCCAAAAAAACTCAAATCCTCCCAAACATGCCCTACTATCATTGCCCTCCAGTTTAAGACTACAGGCTGTTGGTGCAAATACCTCAACGGCCACCCAAGAAAGAGAGCTGCTTTAGCTAAAAGCCTGTTGATAAATCTTCTCTCCCCCCCCTCCCCCTTCACCCCCATTTCAGGGACTAACTAACAGACCCAGGTTTAGGGTGACCAGATAGAAAGTGTGAAAAATCAGGATGGGGATGGGGCGTAATAGGCTCCTATACAAGTAAAAGCCCCGAATATCAGGACTGTCCCTATAAAATCAGGATATCTGGTCACCCTACCCCAGTCATATTAGCAGCAGTTAAAAGTATCAAAATTACAAATTGCCAAGACAACCACAGAACATATTCTAAATAAACCAAGACTAGATTTACAATCATATCAAAATCTAAGATCCTAGGCTAGGCAACCCCACCAAATATCAAGCATGATGCTAGATTTGTTGGATTTGCACTTGCATACATTAAGTGATGAGAATGTGCGCATGGTGCGACATCTCTCCTCTCTCCCTGCCAGCTTCATTCTTGTGAGCCAACGGATGCTGAAACAGATGAATACCCCATCATATTTTGAGCCTGTCAATTGACAGCATCTCTTTTAGGCTGTGTCAAACTGTTTAGCTTAGTCCAGTTATGCTTATGTATTGAAGTACATGTTTTGTGACATCACCCATTGTTCTTAGAAACCGTCTTTAGAGGTACATACTTCAATATTTGTTAGTGTGGGTGATTTAAAGACAAACAAAATATTTTGTTTAGCTTTAGCCTCTCAGATAAAGTATATGACATTTGAAGGGACAAGGGAAAATTGTGTGCTTTACTGTTATTATAAAGACACTTTTCTATCTGTAAAAATGATGCACCAGGTATAGCAATTTCAAGTCACCCTCTCCCCCTACAAAAAAAATTAAACATTTTAATTGCCCTTAAAAACTAGCACCATATCAAGGTTACACACATACATGCTTTTAGGGAAGGGCTTATCAAAGGTGTCTGAAGCAAGGTTTAACATCATTTTTGTTTCGCTAGAACTCCAAATGTGTAAAACTATATAACTATGCTAATTTGTAGAACATTTTTCAGAGCTATATGGAATTTGAAATAACCAAAACTAAACTGCCAGTTTAAGAGACAATTAGCCCAACCTTATCAATAGTGCTAAAACATTTGTTGCTTTTGTTCAAGTCAGTGATGTCTTATACTAGCTTTAGACTTCTCTACTTAAGGGAAGGACTAATATTACAGGCCTCAAATAGGAACAAATATGTAGCCATTGCCACGAGTAACACCTATATATGTACTACTATGCACGTGTATGGTACAGTTGCCAAGAATATATAGAAAATTGATTTACACAGACACAGTTCTATATTTTGTAGGTAAGTGCTGTGTTTGGGAGACTACTAGTATTAAATGAATGCAAGGCCCTGAATTTCAAGAGAGTCACTCAATGTTTGACCAAGTGTTTCCTAACAGTGTCTGTGAAAATGGCTAGAATATCAAAAAAGGTATTAAAACCAAGAGAGCTTTGATAATTAAGACAGTTTACTGTCTGCTATTCTCAAATTACCTATCTACACTGAACCGAAATTAGAGATTTAAGTTTATTTCCCTGAAACAAGAATTGAAATTTTCAAGTTATTAGATATTAAATTTCCATGCAAATCAAGACAGTACTATGAGAAACAATGAAATATGTACTTACTGCAGGCGGAGGCGGCCCTTTGCCACTGCTGCGACCTCTGAAATTATTAAATATGTATCAGATTCAATAAAAATGAGACAATAAGATTGCTGAAATTAGACATCTCTTGAACTCAAGTATTCAGGGAAACTGGTTGAGTACAGAAAACCTACCCAGATTACTGGTGCTGAAGAGAAAAACCAATCTCAAAAAGCAAGAAGCGTTTTATCCCAATAAAGTTTCCCTTACATCTTTTTTAAAAAGAACAAAAGCAGAGATAAATGTTAAAGCTCCTGTAACATTTTCCTCTATCAAGAGGAAACCAAATTTAGAATCATTTTACTAATCTTAAAAAGATACCATTTCTACATCTACAACAGGCCAAGGAACATAGCCAAGGAACACTTCTAAAGCAATTTCACTTTAAAGATGTGTTACCTCTTAAATACTAGCCCTTTTCATACTAAAGTTATCATGTATTTATGACCAAGTGCTATGTGTCACGAAGGTAATTACCTGATGTTTCAAGTTATAGAGTCAAGTACCACTGCAGAGTCATAACTGAGAACACTAATGTGTATGTCCAGAAAGAGAAGTGGCAACTTTATAAGCAAATAAGTGTGAATTATAGCATCTTTATTCTACTAAAAGGTGCTGATACCATAGTACTTTAGAATAAAGCATATCAATATTACAGATATTACAAATATATCTAAAATTGTAAAAAAGTTTTCGTATTTAATAAATTTTATTTTGAAACAGTATGATCGCAAAATGCATATGTTCTGGTTTCATGTTAAGCCATAACTTTCGCATTTCTGACTTCAGACTTAATTTCATAAACTTAAGGTTACATAATATATGATTTTTTGCATTTTAATTTGATCATCTTGTCTCCTCCCTTCCCAAAGAAAAATTCTGGGCGCGATTTAGATTAGAGGAATTTGAAAGGCACCTTCTTTCTGTGGCAATCCCAAACTCAAAAAGGGTTCTTCGTTCTCAAGTACATACAGCTTTCAATCCTGAATCTATTTCTGCACTGAAAACTGTATGAGGTGAGATATAAACTATGAAGACACTGTCAGTAGTAAAATAAACTGGTACGCCTAACATTAATAGTGCAAAATACGAGTTTCTAAAATGTTAGCATTTGTTTTTCCATAAATAAAAAAGGATCTGAATAGCCATTCTGAAAATCTGGTACCTCAATATTGGGCAGTTCATTGTATAAGCGTCAGAAAGCAATTTGATATACTTAAAAATTAGAGACTTTTTCACCCTTCCAAAACTAAAACAAAATCCAGAACAGCTGACCATTTTTTCTTCAAACATTTACTACAAAAAAAAAAAAAAAAAAAAAAAAAAAAGGCCAACGTCAGCTACAGAAAATGTCAGGCCCAAAACTAAAGCTTAAGCAACTCAAAACAAGGGATTCTGGAAGGGTCTCATATCTGTAGCGTACACTGCCAGGCACCTGCTGTAAGAGAGAATCTGTGTTGCTTTAGACCTGCACAGCAGTAATAAGCACCTCTATAGTGCTTTTGAATTACACTCAAATTACTTTACAAAGTGCTATAAAGCAAAAGATGTTCATATGTAGGAAGAGATCTACATTTCCAACATTAAGAAAATAGTTGACTAAATATTAGCACTTCTGAGTCCACGTGTTTACCTTTTATAGAGCTGCATAAAAAAATGGGAAAGAATTTGCAACTATCTGAATAAGGACTTGTCTACATAGGGAATCTGGCTGGAATAGCTATTCTGCAATAACTCCTCATGTTGACACTCCTAAAGCTTGTCTATGCTACAGGGACTACAGTGGCCTATAGCACTGCTATTATGCCACCATAACCCCATAGTATAGATGCAGCCTACAGTGACAGAAGGGTTTTCCATTGCTTTAGGTATCCACCTCCCCGAGTGGTGGTAGCAAGGCTGATGGAAGAATTCTTCTATCAATCTAGTTGCATCTACACCAGGGGTTAGGTCACCATAGCTATAGCACTCAGGAGTATGAATTTTTCACATCTGAGTGATGTAGCTATGCCAATCTAAATTTAAGTGTAGACCAGGCCTTATTCTAGAATAAGGGTGTCCATGCAGGGAGTTATTCCAGAATAGCTGTGGCACTTTAAAATTCAAACCCTGTCTTCTTCCAGAATAACTTCCCCATGTAGACAAATCTTAAATTCCTAGTGCCAATTTAGAGGTACCAGCATACAAATAATTTTCCAACTGTCTTATGTATTCCATATTTGGCATATTTTAACATTTGAAGAATGAGATCTTCTGCATCGGAATATATTGTGTAAGTTGTATAAATATATCTTTCTGAATTATATTAATAGTCCCTTCTGGCCTTGAAGTCTATGTTAGATCAATTGCACATATAACCACACAAAAAGCACAAATACTGGTGATCCTACAAGTAAGTGATATACTAAATGGAATGGTAACTGCTCATGAGTAGCCCTACAGGTTCATCACGGTGATAAAATGTCACAGATTCAGTTTTTTTCCATCTGTCCAAGACTTCTCTTTGTATTAACAAGAAGAAGGGGAACAGGAAGACTCTGAACTGTCGGCTGTCCTGTTTAAAATATAAGCTTCTTGAGCAGTGGTTCTCAACCCACGGCCTGCTGTGGCCCAATCAGCACACAGCTGCAGCCCATGTGACATCCTCAGGACCATACAGGTAATATATCTATTGTGTGGATGCAGCCCACATAGCACAGAGAGCTCCATATGCGGCCCACAGTGGTAAATAGGTTGAGAACCACTGTTCTTGAAGCATGACTTCATCCACCTTTCTTTACACAGCCTCATGCATACTGATGATGCCCCATAATTAGTAATAAAATACAGGTCATTCAGAAGTCAAGCTGCCCAATTCGTTTTCAGAAGTCTAGTGAAACATCATAAACCAGGGAAATAAATAGAAGTTTATTTGCATGAGTTCTCTGCCTCTCCATTAGCATCACAGCTTTCTGCAAAATAGTGCCACACACTTCACTTTGAGCTTTGGTTACAAGTAGCTGACTAGGTTAATCACTTGTCAAACTACATGCTATAGCATGGGGAGCCCTTCATGTTCCTGGAACATAGGAACATCCATCTGAGCCACTCATGCAGAAGGCAAAAAAGTGATGTAATCAGAGGTAAGAGCTCCATGAAAGAAGCTGTAGTTGAGTTTCCATTGTGCTCTATTACACAAATGTTCAAAACATCGCACTTTTAAACATTACAGAAGTCAGACAGCTGACTCAACCAGCCTAGAAATTAGCTTGGAGATTCTTCACTGGACTCTTTTTTGTTGGTGTCAAAAGTCATTTCAATAACCTACATGCCTCCAACATTAGATTTAAAAGTGACCATCACAAATAAAAAGATTACGAAATCCCAGTTTTATTCTAGTGAGAAGCGCTTCTTAGCCTATAAGCTTTTAGACTGCTGGACTGAGCAAAATGGTTGCAGTTTTTCTTTAACATTTTCAGTGTGTGCAAAGTTATAAATTCCACATCTGCTGCAGCACTTCCATTCCATTAACAAAGTGACTGTTTTTTCCTTTGTTTCTGTAGCAATGGCCCTCTGCAACAATTCTCCTTGTCCTCACTAGCAATAACGTCTCAAATTCTAAATTGGTCCAAGAGTTAGGTTAACTTTGGGGTTTTCACCTTCTGCATTATGAGTTACTAGATATCTTTCTGAATCTTACTTCTTGTTTTCAAGCTACATCTTAAGCCCTACAGAATAGAGGGGGAGAAAATCACCAAAATTTTTAATATCATTCTGCTTATATTTTGCAATGCAACCAGAGTGGTACATGCCTTCTGATAGAGGCCAATCAACTTGATGTTTCTAAAAGGCTCAACCTCAAAACATCCTTGCAGAAGTACAATAAAGAATATTCTGAGCCATTTAATTGATTATGTTCATAACACCCAAGAGCATACTAGATTTTAACTAAACAGAGAGATATAGATTAATGGTAAACTCTTTGTGTCAGGAACTGAGACATAACCTAAAGGAACGTAACAATCAGTAAGGACAGGAGGTGGTGAGAAGGGAAAACAATCACAGCAATCACCACGCAGACTGTCTAAGCAGTGCACGTCCTGACTGTTCAGCTAAGTTTCTAATGTAATAGATTATTACTCACTTCTTGTGGGCACTGCAGAAGTGAGGTTAAGGAGGGATTTGAATAAGAGGGTAGCAGCTGGCAGACCAAACTTGGAAACCATTCCGTGCATGGTGGGGGAGCAAAATCACAGATAAAGGCACAGACGTTGTCTGTTAGAGTACGTCTCACAAAAGAAACAGTTTAAGCCATTATTTTGTAGGAAGAGCGCCAAAATAGCAAACTTCTCATATCAGGCCGATATTTACATTATGGGTCTGTTGTGCTCAGAATTCGCATTGAAAATTCAGACTGTTACAAAAGGGTATTATCCCATGTGTGAAATGGTAAGTAAGTTTTCTTGGTAAGGAAGTTTTCGAGGTTGATAAAAGCTAAGTCATACTATTTATAAATGCTACACAATTATACTTCAGTTATTATCACCTAAGCATCAAATACAGTATTAATACAAAAGACAAGCAGAATGCCATTCCTTTAAACTATTTAAAGAAGTGTCAACTTTTATATATTTTTCTAGTTAAAAAGACAAACATACAAAGAACACAAGAATGTTTAAAGAAAGGGAACTTAGTTTTCCAACAATATACATAAAGTCTCATGATTCTTCTCCAAATGGAATATTTTTGTTGGTTACATTGATTTTGCTATACAAGACTGAATATAAGAAAAAGCTCCACATATACGCTGCATTTAATGGAAATAGCTAGTGCGGACAGTTTAAAACAAGCAACTGAAAACTACAGTTCAACAGAGCAAAGAGAAGACTTTTGGAGGCATCAATTATTATTACTAAGGCTTCGAAGACGATATATGGGATGAGTTGGCTCCAGAACGCTTTCCCTACAAAATAAATTGCCTAGAAACTGTAAACCAGTTTCTTGTATTGGAGAAATACCTTAACAGACAACTATACTTTTTTCCAACAGATTCTCTCAGGCTTGGTCTACACTACAAAGTCAGGTCGACATAGTCAGCTTGTTTCGACCTATTCGTGCATGCGTAACTGCCTGCATCTTCTGAGAACCTCTACAAAAGTTTATCTACCTCAGTTCAGTTCGGCATCTTCCAAAAGCAGACTGTTTTTATAAAAATGTTTGTATACCACAGATGCAAAGTTAAAAATCCCACATGAAGTATTAAAACAAGATTTTCAGTAGATTTTCTACAATACGGTCTACTTCAGAGGTGGGCAAACTACAGCCCACGGGATCGTCCTGCCCAGCCCGGGGGGCTAGCCCCCGGCTCCTCCCCTGCTGTTCCCCCTCCCCCGCAGCCATGCTGCGCTGCTCCTGCCAGGCTGCGCAGCTTGCACCCACCCATCTCCCAGGCTTTCCAATAATCCAGTCCTGCCACTCTGAGAGGCATGGTAAGGGGGCGGGGAGCAGTGGAGTTGGATAAGGGGTAGGAGGTCCTGGGGGGCAGTCAGGGGACAGGGGGTTGGATAGGTGTGGGAGTCAGAGGGCGGGGATCTGGACAGGGAGCAGGGGAGGGGGTTGGATAGGTGGTGGTCAGGGGACAAGGAGCAGGGGGGTTTGATGGGTTGGGGGCTCTAAGGGGGGCAGTCAGGGGGCAGGAAGTGTGAGGGGGCGGATAGGGAGCGGGGGCCAGGCTGTTTGGAGAGGCATAGCCTTCCCTGCCCAGCCCTCCATACCATTTTGCAACCCCGATGTGGCCCTCGGGCCAAAAAGTTTGCCACCTCGGTCTACTTAATGCTAAACTCCTATCCTTTTAAAGTACACTCCATCCTGTAAATATACAGTGAACATGAGGTCAAAGTTACAGCTCAGTAACTTATATCAGTGTCTTTTTTATACACCTCTTATATAAAGTAGAACAGTTGATATAAGAGGCACTGAAGAGCCTTCTTCACATAATTGTTGCAAATCACAACCATTTATGTTGTCAACTGCACTTTCTAGAAAGTATGAAACAAACATCACACTGATAACTGTTTATGAACATTAGTAGCAATCTACAATTAAGAGTTACCTGTAGGTTACAAGTTAGTCTGTTTGATAATTTAACAGTGTTACATTAAGGCAAAACTAATTTGATGTAGATTTTATTATAAACTTGGACACCACAAAGGATTATGTAATCCTGGAAAATATTTTACACATATAGTGCCCTCCAACCAAGGACTTCCAACTGCTTTAAAACGATAAGTTAAACCTTGAAGTAGCACTGAGAGATAAAATAGGAAATTATCCTAATTTTGCAGTTGAGAAAAGTGAGGAACAGAGAAATTTAGTAACTTACCTTATATCACACAAATCAACTCTGTCAGGCACTTTACACACAAGACAGCCCACCTTTCCCTAAAACAGTTACTAACACGATGTACAAAAATGAAAAAGTTACAGGTATTCAATGACATCCAGGGAATGATTACTATATCATGAAATGGTTACTATGACAGAGGTGAAGGCTTCTAGTCAACTGAGGTCACTACTAAACGTGTGCATGCACACAAGCACAGAGGACAGTAAGTAAGCTCTTTAGGGTAGAGAAAGTGGTGGTTTAACGTTGACTCTGGCACAACCAGTCTGCATTTCAAAACAAGCCACCACAATAATATCTAGGAGTTAGCATACACTTAATATTCTCAACTAGTTCTGTCCAGGTGGGACAACCATTCTTCTCCCTGCTCTTGGTTTACACATTTTCATGAAACTACTGAAAAGTGAAAATGACTAACCTACTTCATTGCTTACAATGAAACCTGATAGAGAACAATTGGCATTAATGGTGAAAGGGGAGTTTTCAATCATTTCAGCTTTAATCTGTTCATAAGCAAGGAATTTTTAAAATACTTTTAATTTGCATCCCTTTAAAACTGAATATTCAGCACAGTTAGGCAACTGATCAAGATGCTAAAGTACAGACAAAGAGTCTTCTACAATTGTAACTCAACTACTCAAAGTAGACTGCAAAAAGAACGAGGAGTACTTGTGGCACCTTAGAGACTAACAAATTAATTTGGGCATAAGCTTTTCTGCGCTAAAACCCACTTCATCGGATGCATGAGTATACAGTAGCCCATGAAAGCTTATGCCCAAATTAATTTCTTAGTCTCTAAGGTGCCACAAGTACTCCTCGTTCTTTTTGCTGATACAAACTAACACGGCTACCTCTCAAAGTAGACCCTGATTTAAAAGACTGTTTTAAATAACTTTATCTGAGGACAAAAATATTGATATTTCCTCACAACAAAATTTTCCTTTGGATGGTGCCTCCTGATGAGATTGATGCAGCTGTTTATGATTACAGGAGAGATGCAGAATAACTAAATTTATATTTGGATAAAACTGAACCGAACATCAAAATACAATTCGAGAATGTTTGGCTAGCATGCTGTAGTTTGTCAGGTCTGTATACAGTGTCTGTATTTTTTGTAATAGTTTTTTAAGCGGTTGGATGGAGGATACCAACAGCATGCTATGTCCATATATGCCATATTCCACATATACAGACCCTAAATGAGTATGGCATTTAACACATTTGCCCATTTGTAAGAGACACATCTGCTTCTTGTAATGCACCTTTTTGAGAGGTTTTGTTTTTTAAATATTCTTACCGAGAGGCTGCTAATCCCCCACCCAAAACACACACAAATCTTTCTTATATAAGGGTAGTTATGGCAATCATTAAGCAAGCAAAGCAAGGAAGCATTCCACCCCACTGTCAAAAGAGAAGCAGGTGCTTGTCCTTACTAATTTCTACAATTATAAATGTTATGCCTCCAATAACTCAAATGAGCTTTATGGACAAATTTCAACTCCTAAAATCTGACTACCCATGCAAAGCAACAGCATGTGCATCTCAAGAATGTATTATGCATGTAAACATTATGGAGTGATAAGTAATAAAAGTGTTAGTGTCAATACATTTTTAGTTTGCATTGTTCTTTTCACCTTAGATCTTTCCCCCCACTTTGTTCTGTTGACTGGTAATAAAATGAAATCCTGCTTTCAGATGTGTCCCACACCAGTTGTCTAGTATATTTTGTTTTACTGCTAGTACACAGAACTTGAATAAGAGTAGAACTGCCAAACTGGAATGCAATGCAAGAAGGAAAACTTAAATAGCAAGTGCCCTGAGAGACCAGGAACTCCAAAATGGAAACATTATGCATGATCCCTCAAGGTGTCAGGAGATCCAGGATACCAGAAAGCCTGCATGAGGGGGAGGAGCAGGTGACAGGGGCAAGCACAACTAAAGAGTGGAACCCGTTTGAACGATGAAGAACTGGGAGCATCTCTTTGCCCTGAGAATCATACCCAATCATGAAGCAAAGGATGGCAGCTCTGATATAGGGTCAGGAGTAGGGAGCTTACTGCAGGGAGAGTCTCAGTACCATCAGTGGGCACTGAGAACACCTGACACCTCCCACCAGTGAGAAACGGCTTTACATTACGAACTTGGATGGCATTTCACGACATGAGCAAGTGTGCTCAAAAACCTCATCTCCTCTGCCTGGCTTAACGTTAATCATCTTCACCTGCATTGACTGCCTTGGATACTTTAGGCCGTGCCCCTAGCAGGCGACCCGGCGGGGACGAGCCGCCTACTGCGGTGCCAGCCCCGGGGCTGGAGCAGACTCACCACGCGGGTCTCAATAAAACGCCTATTTCGAAAATAAAATGGTCACCTCTGTGCCGGCTGCGGGCAGGGCGCCCATTCGCTGGGCCGGGGCCTCCTTCCCCCACCCCCGCAGGTGGGGGTTTAGTCCCCTCCTCCCGCAATCGGGACCCGCCCGCCGGCAAAGCGATCCCCGAGCCCCCACCCGGCACCCTCCGGCCCTAGGCCGCACGCCTGGAGCCCGCCCCCGGCCCCACGAGCGTCCTTCGCGAGCCGGCCTTGGCTCTGCTGCAGCCTCGGCCTGGGAAACCGAGGCCTAGCAGCGGCTGCTCCTCTGCGGAGCCACCAGCCCCCGAGTCGGCTGCCCCTCCCCGGGGCCCCTTCACCCCCCCCCCCGCGATGCCAGGCCCAGCCCCCCGCAGGGCCGGTGCCCCTTCACCCTCCCCCCCCGCGATGCCAGCCCCAGCCCCCCCGCAGGGCCGGTGCCCCCTCACCCTCCCCCCCCGCGATGCCAGGCCCAGCCCCCCACAGGGCCGGTGCCCCTTCACCCCCCCCCGCGATGCCAGGCCCAGCCCCCCGCAGGGCCGGTGCCCCTTCACCCCCCCCCCCGCGATACCAGCCCCAGCCCCCCGCAGGGCCAGTGCCCCTTCACCCTCCCCCCCCGCGATGCCAGCCCCAGCCCCCCGCAGGGCCGGTGCCCCTTCACCCTCCCCCCCCGCGATGCCAGGCCCAGCCCCCCCGCAGGGCCGGTGCCCCTTCACCCCCCCGCGATGCCAGGCCCAGCCCCCCGCAGGGCCAGTGCCCCTTCACCCCCCCCCGCGATGCCAGCCCCAGCCCCCCGCAGGGCCGGTGCCCCTTCACCCTCCCCCCCGCGATGCCAGGCCCAGCCCCCCGCAGGGCCGGTGCCCCTTCACCCTCCCCCCACCGCGATGCCAGGCCCAGCCCCCCGCAGGGCCGGTGCCCCTTCACCCTCCCCCCAACCCCCACCGCGATGCCAGGCCCAGCCCCCCGCAGGGCCGGTGCCCCTTCACCCTCCCCCCCCGCGATGCCAGGCCCAGCCCCCCTCCAGGACCGGGTGGCCCTTCACCCCCCCGCGATGCCAGGCCCAGCCCCCCCTCCAGGACCGGGTGGCCCTTCACCCCCCCCCCCGCGATGCCAGGCCCAGCCCCCCCGGGCCGGGTGCCCCTTCACCCTGCTCGGCATCTCCCGCGGACTAGACCCACCCAATCGCTCCGCTCCGCAGCCTGCCATAGGCCGGAGCGGCCTAGCAGGGAAAGGGAATCAGCGCCCGGCCCGCGCCGCGTCCTCTGTCGCCCCCCCTCCCCCCAGGCCCGGGGGCCGCTGAAGGCCCGCGCGGCAGCGCTGCTCTGAGGCCCGGTCTCCCCGCGCCCCAGACCCACCTGCCCATGTTCTGCCGGCCGCCGCCGCCGCCTCCTCCCCCCGCTGCTGCCGGGATGCCGGGGCCGCCGCTGCCGCCGCCGCCGGGGGGTTTGCGGTTGTTGCCGGCGGCCTGGGCCGCCGCCTGCTGCTGCTGCTGCTGCTTGAGGGACATGGCGAAGGGGCCGGGCCGGGTGCGCGCCGGGGCCTGCTGCGCTCGCTCGCTCGCTGCTCCGGAGCCGCCGCTGTCTCGGCCGGTTGCTCCCAAACAGTGTGAGCCGGGCCGGGGAGGGAGGGGGAGCGCGCGGGCAGCGGGGCGCGGAGGGATCCGGCGGGGGGAGGGGAGGCGCGCTGCGTACCTGCCCGCCCAGCCCTGCCCGCCGCCTGACAGCGCCCCGCCGGGCGGCCGCGCCCAGCCCCGCGGCCCGCGGGACCCGGCCGGGGGCGTTCGGGAGCCCGGCTCCGCTCCGCTCCGCCGCCGGGAGCCTCTCCGCGGCCGGACTCTTTACGGGAAGTCGGAAGGGTCTGAGCGGGGATGCGGCAGGTGAAGGGGCGGCCGGGGAGCGAGCGCCGGCCGGGACACGTGAGGCGGCCGGGGACGGGCCCAGGGACACCGGCCTCACCCCACCCTCTGCGGGGAGGTGGCGCCGCACGGCCGCGCCGGCACCAACGCCACAGGGCGGGCTCCCGGCCTGGGAGATGCTGCGTCCCGCCTGGCTGCGCTGGCTCCTTCCCTGCCGGGCGGTGCGGCCGGCCCAGCCCCAGCGCTCTTCCGCGCCGCTGGAGGGGAGCTCGGCCCGGCCCGACCTCCAGCTGCGCCGGGCAAGTGGAGGCAGCTGCACGGGCTCCTACCACCGCTCTGCGGTGGGGCGCTGGGCCCCCAACAGCTCTCCCTGCTCCAGGGACAAACCCTGCTTCAGGGCAGCTGAGCGCTCAGTGGAGCCCCCTGGGAGTTACCCGGGAGCCTGGCACCACAAAGCTGCTCTCTGCCAAGTTACCTCCCCTGCTCCCCAGCTTACTGTCCACTCCTCTCCGCTGCTGTCTGCTGCCGCTCTGGGTAACTTTTTGGGTTGTAGCTGTTTGGGGCCCACTCCCACAACAGGATCCGCTAGCAGCGACTTCTGCACGCTCCTGGGACCTGGCAGACTTCACTGAGGCAGAGCAGGCCCCTGATTGTAGGCTTAGGGCATTAGATTGTAAAAAAAAAAAAAAGTTGTGGGGCACAGACCTCCAGGTTTGTAATGCACAGTGTGCAGAGGGGGCTGTGTGTTATTTCAAGTTTATGAAAATGATATGCCCCTCCTCCCATAAATTAACAAATGTTAAAGGACTGCTAATAGATCAAAAATTATGGGAACTGGTGGTTAACAATTGTATTGTGCTTTACATCTTCAAATCACCTTTGCAAACATTCTTAACACTCCTGTGAGGAAGATAAATATTCCTGTTTTACCCAAGGAAAACTGAGACGGAGGTTAAGCCTTTTACTAGTTCTAGATACATAATTGACCTCAGTTAACATTTTTTACATTTGAAATTTAAAAATCTTTGCTTCCCTCTTTGTTGGAGAACATAGGCATGCAGTTGACCCCAGAGCTGTAACATTCCCTAATCTCTCTAAAGTTTAGAAAACCATTTCCTTCCTCTGGAGGAGGAAGTGAGGCAGCTCAGTTGTGTATGACATCACTCTTCAGATCCTCCACCAGAGAAGGAAATAAGGATCTAACATTTATATAAAAGACATTTAAAAAAAAAAAAAAACCTCAAGCCTGTCTGCATCACAGAAAAGTAGTAAAGGAACAAATCGGATAAAGTTTGGCTTTGCATTTCACCTTTAAAAAGACTTATCCAAGGCTACACTGAGTTTTTTAATTTCAGTCCACTTAACCAAATTGCCCTAGCGACCAAACAAAAAAACAACCTCAAATCATATATGCAAACTTCTAAACAAGTAGTTGAGAATTTTCTGAGGAATCAGTGGCCCTTTAAATGTAGATTTATCACATAACATCAGTAACTGATTACAGCATTAGTTTTGAATTTAAACAGCTGAAATGGATCCCACAGGGTTATCACATTGTTTTGCCAACTCCCTCAGTACTTAAGATTCCTAATTTCTTAAAAATGCAATTTAAGACATTCAAAGAAAAACTTTACACAATTAATGTTGGATTGCCGTAATTGGCAGAAGCCAGAACATACTGTAAGTGCTGAAATGCCAACAAACCCTGGTTGCAAGATATTTTATTAATGTATAGTGTTGAATATCATCCAATTTTAAGCACTGAGTTTTAACTTTAGCGCTCTTTGAGGTGTTCCTTGTACCTGTTACTTTATTCTACTTGTCATTTCCAGAGGGACCAAAGTGCAACCAATTCATTCTAATATGTAAAAATAAAATCTGGACTGGCCTGCTAAAAGTCTGTCATGTACATAATTAGCATGAGCAGATGGAATTTCAAAACCAGGAGAATAAATTGATTTATAACCATGGTTACTCAAAATTCTTGAGGCTAGTCTATTCATAGAAACTCTCTAGGAATCCCAGAGAATGTAAGTGTAATAAAAACAAATGATGCTGGTAGGCAGGCATTATTTATACACCTTGCTTGTAAAGCAAGTTTTCCCATAGGTTTAGCGGAGTTGTGGGTGGTAAAACACAATGGTAAGAAACAGCAATATTTAACAGTTTCTTAAATTAGCATTTCCCCCACATTTGTGCACTTTTGGCTGCTAAGTTTCTTGTTTTGTTTTATCTTACAGGCCTGAATAATGATGTGGTGACACATTATTGGCTGGGTGACAGTAGATGCCAACTGAAGTGGACACAGAAGAAAGAATTCTTTATATTTAATTGGAAATGCTTGCACTGTGAGGAGCCAGAAATGTAAAGCTCTCTTTTTTCTCCCCTTTTTAGTAAATTTTGTGGCCAACTAGTGATTTCATAACCACAGGAATTGAAAGCCATGGACATCAAGTATTCATGCAGTTCGTGGAAGAGACTTCTGTGTGCACAGAGTTGGAGACCGCTAAAGTTACCCCTGGCACAGGTTTCAATGATATTTGCAGGAAAATTAGTCTTATGCCAAAATGCTGTAACCCACCTGGTGCCTGCTGCTAGAGATGATCTTGAGCCTTAAATAATGAAAAAGAAATTTTTTCCTTTAAAAGGCAACCTGCATATTTTTATAAAATGAAGCAAGTATCCTGAACACCTAAATTAGACTAAGCTCTTCAGGCCATTGGCTGAAGAGATCATATGTACAGTTCCTAGTAATATGGTGCTTTAATCACGACAGGGACCTCAACATGCTACTACAATACAAATAATGTAGCAGTTAAGACTCAGATTCTAAGGTCAGAAGGGACCATTATGATCATCTAGTCTGACCTCCCGCATGATGCGGGCCACAAAAGCTGACCCACCCACTCCTGGAATAATTCCCTCCCTTGACTCAGCTGTTGAAGTCCCCAAATCATGATTTAGAGACTTCAAATTGCAGAGAATCCTCCAGCAAGCAACCCCTGCTCCATGCTGCCGAGGAAGGCGAAAAACCTCCAGGGCCTCTGCCAATCTACCCTGGAGGAAAATTCCTTCCCGACCCCAAATATGGCCATCAGCTGAACCCCGAGCATGCGGGCAAGATTCTCTAGCCAGACCCTCTGGAAAAAGTTCTCTATAGTAACTTTTAATATCCCATCATTGACCATTGTTACTAATTACCAGCGATGGCACGTCATTGACCTATTGACTAAAATCACTTTATCCCATCAAACCATCCCCTCCATAAACTGGTCAAGCTTAATCTTAAAGCCAGAGAGATCTTTCGCCCCCACTGTTTCCCTCGGAAGGCTGTTCCAAAACTTCACCCCTCTGATGGTTAGAAACCTTTGTCTAATTTCAAGCCTAAACTTCCCGACGGCCAGTTTATATCCATTTGTTCTCGTGTCCACATTAGTACTGAGTTGAAATAATTCCTCTCCCTCCCTGGTATTTATCCCTCTGATATATTTAAAGAGAGCAATCATATCCCCCCTCAGCCTTCGTTTGGTTAAGGTAAACAAACTGAGCTCAGAGTCTCCTTTCATGCTACAGATTTTCCATTCCTCGGATCATCCTAGTGGTCCTTCTTTGTACCTGTTCCAGTTTAATTTCATCCTTTTTAAACATGGGAGACCAGAACTGCACACAGTACTCCAAATGAGGTCTCACCAGTGCCTTGTATAATGGAACCAGCACCTCCTTATCCCTACTAGAAATACCTCGCCTAATGCATCCCAAGACCGCATTAGCTTTTTTCACGGCCATGTCACATTGCCGACTCAGTCATCCTGCGATCAACCAGGACTCAGAGGTCCTTCTCCTCTTCCGTTACCTCCAACTGATGCGTCCCCAGCTTAACTAAAATTCTTGTTAGTCATCCCTAAATGCATAACCTTACACTTCTCATTATTAAATTTCATAATATTACTATTACTCCAGTTTACAAGGTCATACAAATCTCCCTGCAGGATATCCCGATCCTTCTCCGAATTGGCAATACCTCCCAACTTTGTGTCATCTGCAAACTTTATCAGCCCACTCCTACATTTGGTTCCGAGGTCAATAATAAATAGATTAAATAAAATTGGACCCAAAATCGAACCTTGAGGAACTCCACTGGTAACCTCCCTCCAATCAGACAGTTCACCTTTCAGTACGACCCACTGCACTCTCCCCTTTAACCAGTTCTTTATCCACCTCTGGATTTTCATATCTATCCCCATCTTTTCCAATTTAACCAATAATTCCTCATGTGGTACCGTATCAAACGCTTTACTGAAATTGAGGTATATTAGATCCACCACATTTCCTTTATCTAAAAAAATCTGTTACTTTCTCAAAGAAGGCGATCAGGTTGGTTTGGCACGATCTACCTTTTGTAAAACCGTGTGGTAATTTGTCCCAATTGGCATTGACCTCAAGGTCCTTAACTTACTTTCTCCTTCAAAATTTTTTCCAAGACCTTGCATATTACAGATGTTAAACTAACAGGCCTGTAGTTACCCTGGTCACTTTTTTCCCCCTTCTTGGAAATAGGAACCACATTAGCTATTCTCCAGTCAAACGGTACCACCACCGAGTTTACAGATTCATTAAAAATTATCGCTAACGGGCTTGCAATTTCTCGTGCCAGTTCCTTTAATATTCTCAGATGAAGATCATCCGGTCCGCCCGATTTAGTCCCGTTAAGCTGTTCGAGTTTGGCTTCTACCTCCGATACGGTAATGTCAACCCCCCCTCCTTTATTCCCATCCATCTCGCTTCCACTATTCCTCAACCCTTCATTAGCCTCATTAAATACCAATGCAAAATATTCATTTAGATATTGTGCCATGCCTCGATTATCCTTAATCTCCAGTCCATCTACAGTCTTAAGTGGTCCCACTTCTTCTTTTCAAGCTTGTTTCAAGGCATATTTGGGATCTTTCAAAGTAGTTGGAGCTGGAAAGGATTGTGTCTAGTGACATGTACCAATGTGCCCCAAATTTAAAGGAAATGACAAGATACAATTAAAGCAAGTAAAACTGACAACATACAATGATTATTCAATAGTTTTTTGCATATTAAATTTTAATTCTAGAAAAATATTTTAAATAAGAAGATACTATCAGTTTGATATGCAGGTACTAAAGAGTTACTATCGGATCCAGAAACAAAATGTCAGTAGCGTGATCTGGCATGCATAAGATTGACAGAATGATAGTCCTTGCAGTTCAGAAACGCTGGAATGAGTACACTTGGGATGCATTGCCATAGGCTGCTTCCAAGAGATGTAGTATGAACACACATTTAAACAAGTTTTCTTTAACATTTGTATAAAAACAGTCTCTTGTTAATGCCTGGTATAGCAAACTGGGTGTTAAGTGATTGATGTCTACTACAGTTCCTCAGTGACTGCCTTTAAGGACATTGGGCCCATAATAGAAAAGCTAAAAACCACTTAGGAGAGAGATATACACTCTCTCAATCCCACACCTTTCTGCCAACTTCTAGTGCTTAGTACATCATTTTTTTTATGTTCTGCCTATCCCGCTTCTGTGATGTTTGTTTCCTCTCCCTTGCATACTCATCTCTCTAGTCACTTTGCAGTTTGGCTCTGTTGATCTAGGAGTTTTGCCTCTACTCTTTCTAGTGACATCTGCAAGTTTAATCACAAGTGAACGTGTGCCAAAGCAGCACTTACGTCAAGAGAGAGGAGACAGCCAATTAGTTTAATCAAAAAAGTTTCTATAAATCTTCATGGCCAAATTCAGACCAACTAGGATTAAAAAAGGGCACACGCTACACAGCATCTAATGTTTATCACCTGGATGTTTTCTATAGAATGCAGTTTAAGAACCATTGTTTTCAGGGCATACTACAAATCCCTTTTATTTTTGTCGGCCTTCCCTTGACTTGTTTTTCCCTTTCCACGCTAATCTTTGCACCAGCAAACGAAGTGTTCTCTTTTGTTGGTGGGGTGGTCTGCTGATGGTTATTGGGTTTGCCTTTGTGCCAAATGCAGCTGGCATTATCCCAACTGTGTAGTTCAGTTGTTTGTATCTAGGTGGGTTTTTAATACTTTGCCTTTGGATACCTTCAGCAGGCACCTTATAAACTAGACAATCCAGCATGACTGATTTATCTACAGGTTTAGCAAGGGGAAGGATCAGGATTCAAGAAGTTTTCAAAGAACAACTATTTTTGATAAAGAATTATCTTATTTTACAGCAATTGATGGGTCTGAGGCTCTCATTAATTCAATCTCTGATCATTCTTTACATGGCATTGTTCTCTTGCTGGAACCATTAAGGATGGGGACCATATTTAACAAGGTGATGCACACATGCCTGTGATGACGCAGCTGACAGTAACACTCTGCTTTTATATAAAAAAATGCTAACAGCTTAAATCCCTAATTATAATAGTAGTTGATCTTTAACAAAAATATTCAGAAAAAGACTAAGTAATTTCTTTCCCATAGTCATAGTCCTACTTTTGGACACAAACATTTTAATTCTCTGTTCAAGCATATAAGTCCCTCTAGCAAACAAAGAGAAAAGTACACCTCTACCCCGATATAATGTGACCTGATACAACACGAATTTGGATATAATGCGGTAAAGCAGCGCTCCGGGGGGGCAGGGCTGCGCACTCCGGTGGATCAAAGCAAGTTTGATATAACGCGGTGTGACAATGCGGATCTGGCGGAACCCAACTGAGAGTGCCAACTCAGGACAAATTGCTCAAACAGGGCAGTTACAGCCCAAGGCTGGGGTTTCTTCCACCTCTAAGGCAAACCAAACCAGCCAGACTAGGAGGACTTCGGTCTCACCCCCTGGCTAACCGCAAGTCTCACAAGCAATCTCCTTAGACACCCCAGTTTCCCAGTATACCACCAGTGCCACTCGTTATGGGGACAAATGGTTATGAAAACCAATACCCCAGTAAGAAAAAGGTTCTCCTGATCCCAAAGGACCAAGCCCCAGACCCAGGTCAATATACAAGTTAGATCTTACCCACAAATCACGCTGTTGCCAATCCTTTAGAATCTAAAATCTAAAGGTTTATTCATAAAAGGAAAAAGATAGAGACGAGAGTTAGAATTGGTTAAATGGAATCAATTACATACAGTAATGGCAAAGTTCTTGGTTCAGGCTTGCAGCAGCGATGGAATAAACTGCAGGTTCAAATCAAGTCTCTGGAACATCCCCCGCTGGGATGGGTCCTCAGTCCTTTGTTCAAAGCTTCAGCCTGTAGCAAAGTCCCTCCAGAGGTAAGAAGCAGGATTGAAGACAAGATGGAGATGAGGCATCAGCCTTATATAGTCTTTTCCAGGTGTAAGAACAGCAAATGGAGTCTGGAGTCACATGGGCCAGTCCCTGCATACTTTGCTGAGTTACAAGGCGTATCTGCCTTCTCTCAATGGGTCCATTGTATAGCTGATGGTCCTTTAATGGGCCATCAAGCAGGCTAGGCAGAGCTAACACCATGTTGTCTGGGATGTCACCCAGCAGCATAGCCTAAGTTTGAAATACAGACAGTATAGAGCCAGCCTAAGTTTGAAATACAGACAGTATAGAGCCAATATTCCTAACTTCAACTACAAAATTGATACATACATATAGACCGCATAATTATAACCAGTAAACCATAACCTTGTCTTAGACACCCCATTTGACCCCCTTTACACAAGATCTGGGTGCCACTACAGGACCTTGGTTGCAACAATGATCTATATGGTCCCAGAGTATATCAATAACGTCACACCCCCAACGCAAAATTGATGCAGGAAGGGATGTCACAAACACCACTGACTGCATCCTAAGAGCTCTCCACTCTGGACAATGCATCAGCTACAATATTTTCCTTTCCCCTTATGTGGACTATATCCATTTCATACTCCTGAAGGGCTAAACTCCAACGCAGCAACCTGGAGTTGTTGCCCTTGGCCCTGTGCAGCCAGACCAGAGGGGCATGATCACTCAACACAGTGAATTTTTTATTGTACAAATAGGGCTTAAGTTGCTTGACAGCCCAGACAATGGCGTAACATTCCTTTTCAATGGTAGCGTAATTTTGCTCAGTGGGGGACAATTTCTTACTTAGATATGCCACGGGATGTCTCTTCCCTCCTTCCCCCTCTTGCATTAGCACCGCCCCCAGCCCAATATTGGAAGCGTCTGTACATAATAAAAAGGGCTTTTCAAAATCTGGGCTGGCCAAAACAGGCTCCTTGGCCAAAGCGCTCTTTATGCTTTGAAAACCCTGCTCACAGGCCTCCGTCCATAGCACCCGGTCTGGTTTTTCCTTTTTCGTCAGGTCTGTGATGGGAGCAACAATGTCGCTGAATCCCTGCACAAATCTCCTGTAATAGTTGGCCAGACCAATGAAGGATTGGACCTGCTTTTTAGTTCTAGGGGTTGGCCAGTTTTTAATGGCCTCTACCTTTACAGGCTCTGGGCGCAGTTGCCCATTGCCCACCCTGTGCCCCAGGTAGGTCACCTCAGCAGCTCCCATTCTGCATTTAGAAACCTTAACCGTTAGATTGGCCTCCCTGAGCCGGTGCAGCACAATCCCTATGTGGTTCAGGTGATCTTGCCACGAACTGCTGAATACGGCCAGGTCGTCTATATAGGCCCTCGCAAAAGATTCTAATCCCCGTAGGACCTCATTTATAAGTCTCATGAACGTAGCCCCTGAATTTCGCATCACAAAGGGCAGCACTTTGAACTCATATAGGCCCGATTCCACTATGAAAGCGGATTTTCCTTGTGCCTCGGCATCTAGGGGTATTTGCCAGTACCCCTTAGTCAGGTCCAGGGTGCTTATAAACCTTGCCCCTCCCAGCGTATCCAGTAGATCCTCTATTCTGGGTGTGGGGTAAGGGTCAGGCTGGGTGATAGCATTTAGCTTCCTGTAATCCACACAAAACCTCATGGTCTTATCCTTTTTTGGCACCATCACAATGGGAGAGGCCCAGGGGCTCTGGGATCTGGTGATTATTCCCATTGTCAACATGCTCTCCACCTCTTCCTGGATCTGTCTTTGCATCTCTCCCTTGGCCCTGTAAGCTCTGCTAGGGGCTGGGCGGGGACCCACCGTCTGAATGGAGTGTGTCATCCTATCTGTGAGCCCTGGCCTATTGGAGAATGTTTGCTTGTGGTGTTTTAACAGCCTCAGCAGTTCCTTTCTTTGAGGGGGGGTTAAATCCTCCCCCATCTCAATGCTCTCAAGAGGCGTCTCCTCCTGGCTTTCAGCAACCATGTCAATTAAAGGGGCAGATCCTGCCTCTTCCTCAGCATAACAGATTGTGTTCACATTTACCTCCCTTGCATGGTAGGCCTTCATTCTGTTCACATGCACTGTCTGCACACTTCCCTGGACCTGGGGCTTCCTCACATCATAGGTAACCTCATTAATCCTTTCCACTACCTCCATGGGTCCAGACCAAACATCTTTCATTTTGTTCTTCCTGACAGGATCTAGCACCAACACCATGTCCCCTATTTCAAACGCTCTCTCTTTAGCATCTCTGTCATACCAGGCTTTCTGCGTATCCTGGCTCTCTTTCAGATTCTGCTCAACCAACTTCATCATCTCCTGCAAACTCTCCTTGAATTGAGCCACATACTCGGCCACCGGCTGCTCTGCCTCCTCCACATTACCTTCCCACGAGTCACGAACCAAATCTAGGGGCCCCCGGACCTGCCTCCCATAGAGCAGTTCAAAGGGAGCAAACCCTGTAGACTCTTGGGGCACACTCCTGTATGCATACAATAGATACGGCAGCATAACATCCCAGTCATTCTGGCGTCTATCCACATACATTTTCAACATAGACTTCAGGGTTCCATTGAACCTCTCCACTAGACCATTAGTCTGGGGGTGGTAGGGAGCAGCTTTCAGGTGCTTCACCCCACATAACTCCCACAACTGTTTGAAAACCACAGACATAAAGTTAGATCCACGGTCAGACAATATTTCCTTGGGAAAACCCACTCTGCTGAAAATAGAGAACAAGGCCACTGCCACTGTCTCTGCCTCGATATTAGCCAAGGCTATAGCCTCCGGATATCTGGTAGCAAAATCTACCAACACCAGGATGTATTTCTTCCCATTTCTGGAAGGTTTAGGGAGTGGCCCCACAATATCCACAGCTACTCTGGCAAAAGCTTCCCCAATAATGGGCAGAGGCTGGAGGGGCACCTTGCTAGGCCCCCTTAACCCCTTACGCTTCTGGCACAGCTCACAGCTCCTGCAGTAATCTCTCACCGACCCAAAAAGGTGAGGCCAGTAGAAATTCTGCTCTAGCCTGTCACACGTTTTGCCTACACCCAGATGTCCTGCAAAGGGACTATCATGAGCCAACTTCAACAAATCATTGCGGTAACTCTCAGGTACCACAAGCTGTTTGCGAGCTGTTGCTTGGGAATTCTTCCTTCCCCTAGGTGGTTCCCTATACAACAGCCCATCCTGCATAAAAAACCTGCCTCTCTCTTCACAGGCTGGGACCTGATTCTGAGCATCATTCCTGGCCCTCTCTAGAGATACATCACTCTGCTGAGCCACAATGAATTCACTCTGGGTTTTGTTTGGATTCAGAATCATCTCTGATATTTCAGATAAACCCTCACCTGATCCATCTTGAGAGGCACTCTCTGTCTGGTTGCTGCCCCCCTCACTGCCATCAGTCCGGGTATCTGCCACAGCCCCAAATTCTTTCTGTGACCTGGTCACTACATTAACTTGGCCAGGCACCGCCAATATGTTATTTCCTACCAACACATCAGCCGGAATCAAATCCCGGACAGCAGCCTTCACATCCCCTTTAAAGCCATCCCACTCCAGGTGGATTCTAGCCATCGGCAGGTTCACCGAATACTCGGATAACGCCACTACCGTCACATACTCCCCCGGCAGCATGTCCTCCGGCTTCACCAGATGTCCCTTGACTATAGTTACATCCGAGCCAGTGTCTCGCCATCCCGTGCATTCAACATCATTGACCTTTGCCTCCATGATAAACCTCTCACTCCCCTGCCATGCCTCAGTCCTGACATAACTGGTGAGCTTATCACCTCCTCCCATGCCACTGGAGACGATGGGGTTAACATTAGCTACTGCTGTGCTTGCACCTGAACTTAAGGTGGAGCTGTTGTGGCTTGGTTCAGCCTGAGTGCTCAGGGTAATGGAGTTGGCGTTTATCGTGGCATTTGGGGTTGCTGGCTTTGGGCTGCCCTTCAGGGTCGGGCAATCTGGTCTCATGTGGCCCAGCATACCACAGTGATAGCATGTAATCTGTTCCGTCCTGGGATGAGAGTTCCTACCCTCCGGGCCCCCTTGAACTCCTCTAGAAGAGTCAGGGACAGATTTACTTTTAAATCCCTCCCTCCTCTTGAACTGGGGAGAATGGTGATTAGTTTTCCCCGGGGTTTTACACCCTTCTCGAGCCCTGTTTTGGGTATGGGCATCCGCAATCTCTGCTGCCCGTAGGACTGACTCAGGGTCCCTGTCACACACAGCTGCTCTCACATGGTCAGGCACAATATCTAAGAACTGTTCCAAAGTTATTAAATCCAGCAGTTTTTCAAAACTCCCATGAACCTTGGCTCCCACAACCCACTTTTTAACAAAACCCATCAGCTTATGAGCACATTCTACAAAAGTACAATCCTTAGGCATTTTAAACTCTCTAAACTTAACTCTGTAAGATTCAGGAGTAACCTTGAATCGCCTTAACACAGAATCTTTAAACTGCCCATAATCCAAGGCTTCTTGTTCCCCCAAGTCATTAAATACCTCCCTGGCTTTTCCAGTCAGTCTGGTCAGCAGGACAGGCATTCGCTGACCCTCAGGGATCTGGTACAGGTTGCAGAGGCGTTCAAAGGTAGACAAAAACTCCTCTATATCCTCAGTATCGTTGTAAATGGGACACATCCTTTCCCAGTTTTTCTCATGGCGTGGGGGAAGTGGAGTACCAGGTGGGGATGACTTTCTCCGCTCTTCCAGTACTTGGAGCTGAAGTCTGGCCGTCTCCTGTTCCATCTTGTGAGTCTCCTGCTCCATCCTGTGAGTCTCCTGCTCAGCAGCGAGCAGCTCTAGACGTCCCTTACGAGCTCTCTCTTCTCTCTCACTTTCCAATTCTGCTATTTTTTGCTTCTCCAGCAATCGAAGATCTGCTAGCTTCTGTTCATGCTCAAATTGCAGTTGACTTGTCACCCTTTGCATTCTAATTTTTTCTGCCTCTTCTGCAGCCTCAGGTAAGGGCTGTGCTCTTGCCCCCTGATCACTGGCTATTAACAGATTTCTCAGTTCCTGATTTGTAGCTTTCTTTCTAAAGCTTATCCTCTTTTCTGAACACAAATTTTCCAGGGCTTTTTTGCCAAGTCCCTCATATGCTCTTTGCTCAGCCATTGCAGCAGCTCTTTAACCAACAAAACTCTCAATCCCAAAATTCAAATTTGGACAGCGCGGGGTTCTGACCCAAAGCTTAATTGACCTGGTTCTGTGGATCCAAGCACGACTACGCCACTGTGACAATGCGGATCTGGCGGAACCCAACTGAGAGTGCCAACTCAGGACAAATTGCTCAAACAGGGCAGTTACAGCCCAAGGCTGGGGTTTCTTCCACCTCTAAGGCAAACCAAACCAGCCAGACTAGGAGGACTTCGGTCTCACCCCCTGGCTAACCGCAAGTCTCACAAGCAATCTCCTTAGACACCCCAGTTTCCCAGTATACCACCAGTGCCACTCGTTATGGGGACAAATGGTTATGAAAACCAATACCCCAGTAAGAAAAAGGTTCTCCTGATCCCAAAGGACCAAGCCCCAGACCCAGGTCAATATACAAGTTAGATCTTACCCACAAATCACGCTGTTGCCAATCCTTTAGAATCTAAAATCTAAAGGTTTATTCATAAAAGGAAAAAGATAGAGACGAGAGTTAGAATTGGTTAAATGGAATCAATTACATACAGTAATGGCAAAGTTCTTGGTTCAGGCTTGCAGCAGCGATGGAATAAACTGCAGGTTCAAATCAAGTCTCTGGAACATCCCCCGCTGGGATGGGTCCTCAGTCCTTTGTTCAAAGCTTCAGCCTGTAGCAAAGTCCCTCCAGAGGTAAGAAGCAGGATTGAAGACAAGATGGAGATGAGGCATCAGCCTTATATAGTCTTTTCCAGGTGTAAGAACAGCAAATGGAGTCTGGAGTCACATGGGCCAGTCCCTGCATACTTTGCTGAGTTACAAGGCGTATCTGCCTTCTCTCAATGGGTCCATTGTATAGCTGATGGTCCTTTAATGGGCCATCAAGCAGGCTAGGCAGAGCTAACACCATGTTGTCTGGGATGTCACCCAGCAGCATAGCCTAAGTTTGAAATACAGACAGTATAGAGCCAGCCTAAGTTTGAAATACAGACAGTATAGAGCCAATATTCCTAACTTCAACTACAAAATTGATACATACATATAGACCGCATAATTATAACCAGTAAACCATAACCTTGTCTTAGACACCCCATTTGACCCCCTTTACACAAGATCTGGGTGCCACTACAGGACCTTGGTTGCGACAATGATCTATATGGTCCCAGAGTATATCAATAACGTCACACGCGGTAAGATTTTTTGGCTCCCGAGGATAGCGTTCTATCGGGGTAGAGGTGTATATCCAGCAAGAAGACTAGCCAGTGAATCTAGTGTTTATTTTACATGAGGAACATCCCTCCCAAACCTGAATAAGATACCTACACAACAATGAACAAAAACAAAGCTATGTTTTAGAATTGGCAGGTGAGAAACTTCTATCTTTGACTCCTGTGGGTGAGAGAGAAAAGCTTTCCAGCCACACACAGCTCTTCAGGTCTGGGAAAGGTACTCCTAGAGCTGAAGAGCTGTGAGGCTTGAAAGCTTGTCTCTCTCACCAACAGAAGTTGGTCCAATAAAGGTTATCTCACCCACCTTGTCTCTAATATCCTGGGACTGAGGCAGCTACAGCTGCACTGCATACATATCTTTGACTCCTTCATTCTCTTTCCTCCCCCTCCCACCCCCCCATTGCCATATAGTATCTCATTGCTTGGAATTCCGTAAGTGGTTTACTAACTCCCACAGTGTACATTTCTTGAGGTATGTCTACACTATCATTTTTGTAATTCTTTCTTATGGTTGAACTACCATCAGTGCAGTTCCACTAATCATTGGAAATGGCGGAAGTACTCATGTGGACCAGCCACCAGCGTTTAAAACCACCATGATGTCCTCCAGCTCAAAGGAGATGTAGGTGACAAAGATTAAAATGCCAGTGCCTAGTCTAAACTAGCATTTTAACTGTTGCTGCCACCAGTGGGCGATTTTAAGAAAAATGTTAATGTAGATAAGGCCTTGAACAAAAGCTACAGAGTGACAAGCTTATTTTGCCAGCTACAACCTCCCCCCCCCTTTTTTTTTTTGTTTTTTAATTAAAGTTAATCTCAGGAATGGACCATTTAAAGGAGCATGTTTTCTAGGAGGTGATTGTGGTCCAGCAGGGAGAGCACTAGGAGTCTGATCCGATTGTCATTAGAAAAAAAGGTGGAAAGACTTCCATTAATTTTAGTGCAAATTGAATTGGGCATAGGACTACAAATCAGAAGATCTTGGGACTACTCCCAACTCTGCCAAGCAATTCACTGTTCACCCTTGGGCATGTCACTTCACCATCATTACTAACCCTTCTTCATAAAAGCGTTTTGATTAGCTACAGATAAAAAAAAATCTCAAGTATTATTACTAGAAGGTAGCAGTAGGTAAAGCAACAATTATTGCAAAGCTTATCTCCAGTATAGTTCTATAGGCATCATGATCTCAACACTTCTACAGAGCACGTGTGCATCTCAATGTAGATGACAGAGCCTCCTAACCTAGTCATGACTGCAATCCCACACCCCCGAAAGCAGTTACATAGTGTATGTCTACTCTATAGGGACTATACCCTATTCATCCTCATAGCTACGCTGGTGTGAGCCCGTAGCATATGGAAGCAGCCTACACTCGCTGCAGAAGTTTCTGTTGGTGTAGGAACTCCACCTTCTGGAGTTGATGGAAGCATTTTTCTGTTGACAGAGCTGCCTCTATCCTGGGGATTAGGTTGTCGTAGTTGCAGCTTTCAAGGAGGTGTATTTTTCACACCCCTGACTGACATAGCTATGTCAATCTAAATTTTAAGTGTAGGCCAGGCCATAGATACTTCAGTGTACCCCTCTTCCATCCCTGCAGTTTATCATTGTCAGAACCAAATTGCTGCCTTAGAAACAAGGAGTTCACGCAATGGAGAAAAAGGGTTGCATTTAAACAGGTGATAGGTCAAACCCCTCATACCAGCAATTCAGGGGGAGGACATTCAGGACAGGATCTTCACTTAGCAGGTGGATGGCAATCTGGTTTTCTTTGATACTCTTTCTGGGTCTGTTGGTTTCATCTCAATTTCCTCTCTGACAGTTCCCCTGGTTTCCCTATTAAAGTTCCCTTGCTAACTGTTTCTCTCTCGTCCTGAAGGGGGTTTCCTGATGGCCTTTCTTCCAACCCATGCTCCAACTGCCACAGATACTTTAGGGTCCCACATTCCATCCCTTGACATGCTGCTCACTGTTTGAAGTGGAGACGAGAAAGGATATGGTGGTGTATGTAGCTAGGAACTTTGTGGTGCCTTGTTTTCTTTGTTCCACCGCTTTACATTCTGAAAGTTTTCCATGAATGGGTTTCAGCAGCCACTTTGTTCTCAGCTGCTGCAGCCTGGTACAGAGTAACACACACCATGCTCTCTCTTGTTCATTCCTGTCCTTTTCCTTAATTTAAAATAAAAGTCCTCAGACCAAAAGGGAAGGCTCTGCTCTATATACAGGGAAACAGTCTCATGC
This sequence comes from Chrysemys picta bellii, assembly GCF_011386835.1. Lineage (NCBI taxonomy): Eukaryota > Metazoa > Chordata > Testudines > Emydidae > Chrysemys > Chrysemys picta. The sequence continues at coordinate 28,954,572 of NC_088805.1, forward strand.
CATACAAGCACTTTTTCCATTCCCTCCTGCAGACCGTCTCTTTGGGAAGAGTCCTTTCATCCCTGCCTCATCTGCAAGTTCTCATTTCCTTTAGGCTTCGAACACAGTCTCTCCGGTTCAGAATGCAAGGTTCCCCCTGTATTTCCTGGGGGTATCTTCTTGCTCTTCTCCCATGCAGTCAAATTTCAGAAAAACATCAAAAATATTTGTTTATGCAGTGGTGGTGTAGCCACGTTGATCCCAGGATATGAGAAAGACAAGTTGGGTGAGGTACTGTATTTTTTTGGACCTACTTCTGTTGGTGAGACAAACTTTTGAACTACACCGGGCCCGAAGAAGAGTTCTGCATAAGATGGAAAAGTTGTCTCTCTCACCAGCAGAAGTAAGTCTAATAAAAGATATTACCTCATCCACCTTGTCTTAAGGACGTTTGTCTCAGGCACAGCCTTCTCCTCCCCAGAACAGGCAAAAATGGAGCTGGCACTCATGGAGTCCTCAAAATGGAGATGGCAGGTGTCCTACCTTTGCCTGGTCACCTCTTCTCCCACTCCCAAAGCAAAAGTTCTTTCCATTAACAGATACCAGAGCCCTAGGTTCTCCCTCCAAGCCCCAGTCACTAGTGCAGATGGAGAAAGGGAAGAGCCACAGGGGTTTTCCTTATCCCCCCTTGCACAGCAGGCTGCATTTTGCTCTGGGTAGTTTTTGTGGTTTCAATGGCCTTGAAGGCCAGTTCACAAAGGTTAGGCTGGATTGCGCCATTAGCCAAGCCACATGGTCAATTGTTCTGACTTGCACGCAGAACAGGTGCAAGATGACTGACCATCCATACCCTGGGGCTCATAGGAAAGAGAAATCACCTCCCTTCCACCCAAGGCTTATTGATTAGATAGGCTTGATCTCTCCTGTAGGATTTGCTCTGCTGATTCCACTAGGAAACCTGAATGTTTCTATATAGAATATAGTGCTAAAGAATGAAGTGTCACAAGAAATCCTCCCCTCCTTGCAGAGACAGTGCAGTCCCAACTGCTCCCATTATAGCCTTTTCCACCCAGTCAAGTCAGAAAAGGAGACTTTTCTGACATTTAATCCCCGTATTGAGACATTCCTACCAGCAGTGACACTACAAACATGGATGGGAATGAAAGGGGACTATGGTGTACTCTTGGAATTCAGGCTCAGGGATATGCTAAGCTAAATTTGGTACAAAATTGACACTTCTGGCGATGGGCGACAGCATTGAAGGTTTCCAACACTGCCCCACTGGCAGAGAGAAGTTTCTTTACACTCCATGTCCCTCTGCTGAAACAGCCACACCCAAGAGGACATCAGCTAAAATAGCAATTTTAAAATGTGATTTCTTCATCAGATACCTGTCCATTAGAAACTGATTCAGCACCAAACTCACTTCACGTAGGCTGCCAGCAGCTTGTAACAGCTTTCAGTCACACCTGACCGAGGCTGAATCTAGCTGGTGCCCTAGACCTCTGGCTGAGAAGTTTCAATGGGTTTTGTCTTTGCCACTAGTGGCTAGAGAGAAACTTAAACTGCTACATAACAGGCAGACAAGCACCATCAATTCAGGGCCATAATCTTTGCTGCATGTGTTACATCTCTTGGCAGATGGATGCTACAGTATTTAGAGAGATCGCTAAACTCCGCTACTGGAACTGCTCTCAGCTGCTTCAATACATTATGTTACTAAAGCTTCGCTACCCCTGGCATTTACTCTTCTGTTTCTGTCTGATGTGCTGGAGGGAGCTCTTGGGTGCTCCCATAACCTCTTAGCAAACATATGCAGCCAAACTGAAGAGGTTTGAGGTGATTTCCATCTCTGATGGAGTCAAACCCTAAACACAAGGTCAGCCCTGCAAGAGATGATATCCCTGAGGCTCACACAAATATTTCTGGACCTCAAGATACCGGTCTTTGGAATGGATCAGATGGGATCAACTGGATAGTATTTTCAGAATTTTTTTCACAAATAAGAAGACTCCAAGTGCCTTACACAGAGTTATACCAACTCCTAATGCATGTTATCCATGCTGCACACTACGCTGTGCTAGCAATATACTCTGTGCCACCTTCAGGAACTGAGGTACATTTTGAGCAAGAGGGCTTATTTGCCAAATTATGATGAGGACTTCTTCCTTGGTTACCAGAGCACTTCACACACACACACCCCAACCTAGGGAAACAGATTAATAGATTCCATGTGCACTCACCCTATCCTGCCTGCAGGCCCATAATATTTGGGGAACTGGCCTTGTCACAGGGTCTGGGGGAATGTGGTGAGCCCCTTGTTAAAATGTTGGCAGCACATCACTAGTGTCTATGGTGGTTTGAGCTTCAAAGAGGATTGTCAAGTAGCTTTGTTTGGATGTGAACATTGCACTAGTGCATGAGAACTATATGGTGAAAGTGACCACAAACCAAAGTGCTGTGCAACTAAGTCTCATTTCATTATCCAAGCTAAGCAAAGCTAAACCTGCATAAATGGTGAAGTGAATTTGTGCAGTTCTCTTACTGGTATCAGATAAGGGTTTTCTTTTAATATCTGAATTTTAACCTGGCAGTGCGCCTTTAATATGCTCTCTATGGACTTCGCTATACCCTCACTATAGGTAACCCTCCAAGTCATGAGGTTTGACACATTCAAGGACACCACTGCTCCGTGCAGTCTGGAATCATGCATCCAATCTCAGCTAATAGGGCTTCACAGAAGTGAAAGAGGCATAGGACCTGATTTTCAGAAGTGCTGAGCACCCACAACTCCACTTAGAGTCAAGGGGAACTATGGGTATTTAGCATGTCCAAAAAAAAAAGATCAGGGTCCCCAAGCACACCTACCAGAGTGCACCCACCTAACCAGAAAATGCTATGCCACAAGGGAGAACTCCTGTACATCCTCCTACAATCACGACCCACCTTAAAGTCTTTGTTTTGAGTTCCTTTCTATTATTTGCAGTGGTGCTAGATAAAACTAGGATCGTAATTATCTAATCCTCTGAACTCCTGCTAACCATTTGACCCATGGATCTCTATATCAGGGGTTGCCAACCTGTGGCTCCGGAGCCCCATGCAGCTCCTTGTATAGGCACCAACTCCAGGGCTGAAGCTATGGGTGCCAACTTCCAATGTGCCGGAGGTGCTCACTGCTCAACCCCTGGCTCTGCCATAGGCCCTGCCCCCACTCCACCTCCAGGGTGGGAGGGATAGCTCAGTGGTTTGAGCATTGGCCTGCTAAACCCAGGGCCATTTAGGGAATTGGGGTACAAATCTGTCTGGGGATTGGTCCTGCTTTGAGCAGGGGGTTGGACTAGATACCTCCTGAGGTCCCTTCCAACCCTGATATTCTGTGAGTCTATGCAGAGCCCAGCTGCATGTTCCTTTCAACACCCCCTCCCGAGCCTACCATACCCTCATTCCTCCCCCTCAGAGCCTCCTGCACACCACAAAACAGCTGATCGGGAGGTGCAGGGAGGGGGAGCTGCTGATCAGCAGGGCTGTGGGAGGAGCTGATCGGGACCTTACTGTGGCTCTTTGGCAATGTACATTGGTAAATTCTGGCTCCTTCTCAGGCTCAGGTTGGCCACCCCTGCTCTATAGAGTGCCACATTTAAATTTACCTTGTATATTCCCATCTGGGTATTCTAAAGATAGAATATTTATCTAGGGCTTTACCTCTTCTTCAGGGCACTGTTCGATATCAATCAATCATCATAACTTCAAGGCAGGTAAATGCTGTACCCCTGTACAGCTAGGTTATGCTTTGCCCAAGAAATCGAGATTAGAAGGCAGGAATTTCTGCTTCCAGAATTGTAGTCAGTTCACCAGATCATGCTGCCTCACTGAGCAGCCTAGGCCCATTTGGGATTTCTCAGCATGACCTCATTAAGTGGTGGTAAACGAAAGTGCTTTTGACAGGGAAGCAGTCAAAGTCATTTGGAGGTCTCCTGGTTACAGACAATCCTATACTGTTTAATTCCATTTGCAGAGTGAAAACCCTTGGTGAGATTAGACTTCACTTTAACAATCAGTCAGGGAGGCTGTTCACACTAGTTTGTTACCATGTCAACAGTCCTACCTATTACATCTCAAATGGACTATTACTGCTCTTACAAGTGACTTCCTCAATAGGCGATTCTCACACACACACACACACACACACACACACACACACACACACTTTAACCCAGACTTCAATATTCTTGGATTTCACCTGTACTGAAATGTCAAACAACATATGCCGTGGCATTCTAAAAATCGATCTGATCACATTTAACGCACAAGGCTTATTTGCCACATTTTGTCTTCCATTTATGGAACTCTTTGCCATGCTGTCTTAAAGAGCATCCTCAAGTCCGGTTTAAGATTCCTTTGCCTAGGTTACTACTACGGGAAGGATCAGGGCCGGTGGTACCATTTAGGCAAACTAGGCGGTTGCCTAGGGCACCCAGATTTGGGGGTGCCAAAAAGTGGTGCCCCCAATTTTTTTTTTTTTTTTTTTTTTTTTTTTTTTAAACAGGGTTCCTACGCCCCCTCCCCGAGCAGTCGCTGCTCCACTTCTCCCACCTCCCAGGCTTGCAGCGCCAATCAGCTGTTTGGCACCACAAGCCTGGGAGGGGAGGAGAATTAGAGCAGGGGTGTTGTGCTCGGGGAGGAGGCGGAGCAGAGGTGAGGAGCTGCCGCACAGCTCCCCGGGGGGGGGGAGGGGGAAGAGCTGCTGCGGGGGAGGGCGAGGGGGTAGCTGCCACGGGGGTGGGGGGGTGCCTCAGGGCAGAGGGGGGGGCGGGGAGCTGCCGCAGGGCTGGGGAGGGGGGGCACAAGGTGGAAGTTTCACCTAGGGCGCAAAACTTCCTTGCACCGGCCCTGGGAAGGATTGAATTAGTTACTTTTTACTCATCTTGGCAAAAGAATCCGAACTGACCAGTTTTATTTTCTAGACCCCATCAGTTAGTCAACTGTTATAGGATGAATATCTCCTTATTGGATTCCTTTCTGTTGTTACAAGCTTGGTGCATCTCATCTTAAATTAATCCCCAGTCCTGCAGACACTTATCCACATGCTTAAGTAAGATTGTGCATATTCCCCCATGGATTCAATGCGACTCCTCATGTGCTTAAAGTTAAGCATGTACCTAAGTTTTGCAGTGGCAGGGCCTCAGACTTCAAGCTCTTTGGGGCAGGTACTTTTTTAAACCTATGTTCATCCAGCACCTAGCACAGCAGCATCCTGATCCAGACTGGGCCCTTTGAGGCTTGCTGTAAAAAATATTTGTCTATCTTCTTCACCAAAACATGAGGATTCTACTGGCGCTTGACAATCCCAGGTTGTATTGCTTCTCGGCTGCCTTTAGTCAGCTCAGTCTATCTATCCCCCTTAACCAGTGCAGATTTGTATCCACAACACATTCTTGTAAGGGTGAAATATGGGTTTTGTTGTATTTTACCCTCACTGTAAAGATTCTGTGGCAGATTAGATACTGCATCTGCAAATTTCTATTTTACATTGGTTTGGGAATGAGGAATGGAAGGAAGAACAGAGGCTGTGAACAATGTGCAGAAATCCCACATTTAGTCCAAGACTCCCAGGTGTCCTTTTTCCAGTGTCTCAGACTAGAGACTAGATGATTTCTCAAACACATATGGGTTTATCTCGATCCTACAACCCTGTAGTTTCACTCAGTGATAGATCATGTTCGGCGGTTTGGTAGCCTCACAGACAAACAGCACAGGGTTGTGTGTAGATTACCAAGGACTATTCAGAAATACAAAGCATTGCCTGTGCGTGTAGGGGCGTCCACAGCAGGAGAGCCCAGTTGCTAGACTGGATACTTTCCAAAGCAATAACACAATGAACATGCAGGGACAGCCCTACCACTGAACGTTATGGATCCAGACAGTTCATGTGCAGGAGACACTGACATGTCATGTCTCTAGTGACAAATACAGGACACATTTAGTAGGGAAAGCCACTTATTTAGGATGATTCTTAGGGAAGCAGTTTATGCCCAATATTAGCAATGACTGATATTTAACAGGGATGTTAATTCTGCTTAATAGGGACAGCTTCAGAGGATTTATAGAATCATAAAAATGTCAGGCTGGAAGGGACCATGAGAGGTCATCTAGTCCAGCCCCCTGTTCTGAGGCAGGACCAAGTATACTTAGACCATCCCTGACAAGTGTTTGTCCAGCCTGTTCTTAAAAATCTTCAGTGATAGGGTTTCTACAACCTCCCTTAAAAGCCCATTCCAGTGCTTAACTATTCTTATCATTGGAAAGTTTTCCTGAATAGCTAACCTAAACCTCCCTTGTTGCAGATTAAGTCAATCATTTTTTGTCCCACCTTCAGTGGACACAGAACAACTGATCACCATCCTCTTTATAACAGCCTTTGACATTTTGGAAGACTTATCAGGTTCTCCCTCAATTTTTTTCCTCAAGACTAAGTTTGTTTAACTTTTCCTCATAAATCAGGGTTTCTAAACCTCTGATATTTTTGTTGCTCTCCTCTGGACTCTCTCCAATTTGTCCACATCTTTCCTAAAGTGTGGCCCCCAAAATTGGACACTGCACTCCAGCTGAGGTCTCACCAGTGCCAAGCAGCATGGGACAACTATATCTCATGTCTCACATACAATAGTCCTGTTAATACACCCCAGAATAAGAGCTTCCTCCCCCCCCCCCCCGCAACAGCGTCACATTGTTGGCTCACTTCCATATAGTGATTGAGTGGAGTACTTCCCTAGCACTGGTCTCCAGTATTAGATCAGATCCCTCCCTCCACATCATCTCCATCCATGTACTGGGCTCCTATGCTAGGCATCTTCGAACTACCTCTTCCACAAATAGTAGAGTCAAACCCTTTCCTTGGGCAGACTATACCACCTCCCAGCATCAGGGGTCTAGCCATTAACATAACAGGTTCGGTAGCATTCCAGAGGGACATATTCCTATTAAAATAGCATCTTTAGTCAGTCCACTTAATGAGGACTGAAAAAAGTCAGCCAGAAGAGCTTCCCAATTAAGTGAGCTCAGCAGTACTAGAAGTAGTAACCAGCATGAAAAAGAGATTAGTGTTGCATTCACGATCCCCAGATAAAGCACAAGAGGTACCTGATTTAACATGAACAGTTACAAACAAATAAGTACTTTCCCCATCACTTACCTATCCCATTCTGGAGTCAGGAATCCATACAATCTCTAGTACAGTAGTGACCCATAACAGTAACAAAACCATTACACCACTGAACCTATGCAAGATACCAAAACAAACCCTCAAATTACTCAACACATGCAAGTCTACCCACTTGCCAACTAACCACATTACAAGACAAAATACAAGTAAAATCATTACTGTGCACTAATCCTACCACAGTTAGGAAAAAACACCAGCTCACAGGAACAAATCTTTACCTGCTCCACATCAAACACCACCTCTACTTCATTAAGGCAACAATTCAGTCACCTGTTGCAGCTTTATAGGAGCTATTGTCCCTGGGACAAGTTCAACAAGAATTAACTTCCTGTATCAACATTCTTTCCCTTCATGGGTTTGGCTATTTTAACTGATTGGGTGTGGAAGAAATTCCATTGTCCCATGAATTGCCCAAAAGATAGTGGTAAAACTCCTGGTAACAATAAATGCCTTTTGTGTTTGTTTTCTAATCACCTTATCAATCAATCACTTCCAGGTCAGCAGGGAACAAAGCTATAAAAGCTTCCCTATTCTGTCAGTAGACGTGCAGGTGCAGCTGTGCTTAACTGAAAGCAGAAGGTGGCTGGGAAGGGTGTCTGAAATGTAAAACTATAGCTTGATTTGCCTGGAGAGGAAAATAGGGATGTTTTAGCAAAACCACAATCACTTAGAGTTTCACTGTTGTCACCATTCTCAACACTAGGGCTGCTCAGAACTTCATGGTGATAGGGTCTCAGAACCTCTTGCTCTGCAAACACAAGCCCCTTCCATTTGAGCTAAAGGAGAACATCTGTCATTTATCAGCAATGTAGGCTTATGGTATACAGTTGAACAGTAGAGGACAATGATATTCTGCCCAGAAGTTAAGTACAATAAGAATACAGAAAACATTTCTTATCTATAGCCCTTTAAGCCAAACTGGAGTATAGTTAGAGAAGCACATTATTTTAAATTACAATATACTGGATGTGTTCTCAAGCCAGGTGTCAGATTAGAAAATTGGGATAGCTACTCCCGATCTACCCATGTTCCCAGCTCTGTCCTTATCAACTGTATGTTAATACTAAAAATGATCTGTAGTGAAATAGTTAAGGATGTTTAATTTTTATCATTAGGTTTCAGAGTTAACCCAAATTGATCTGTACAGTGGCAATTCATGCTATTGTTTGTCTTTCTGCAGGCTCAGGAATATAGCACTGCATCAGGTCACATTTGGAAGGTTTCTTCACAATCTCTGGTCTGGAATATTTTATAAAACTCAAAACTTAAATTCTGCAGAAACTAACTGATCCATTGGAGCAGTGTTCTTATTGTGACTGCCCCATCTACTGTTCTTTTGAGGCTGCGGATGCTGTTCAATATCATCTGGAGAACAGAGGCGGTCCCATCTGACTGGCAAAAAGGCATTAATTTACCACTTTGGAAATGTAAAGGCAGAAAATGAGACTGTTCTAGGATATGCAAGTCAAGGGATTCATTACCAAACTTCACTTACTTGAGTAATCAAGTAGCATTGCCTCAGACCTGGAGGAGATATCCACCCCCAAGGAACCAAAGAGAGGTTCTGCTCAGCGAGTGCCTCTCCAAGTAGACACCACACTCTGGGCAGTGAGAAGTGTGTGTCTGTGGGGGGGTGGGCAGGGAAACAAACACCAAAATTGGCACTGACTACATTGGTGCCAGTCCCCCCAGCATCAGGACTGTTGATGGAGCCAGTTTCAATAACCACCTTGGAAATGGCAAAGCCGTCCCCAGAGCCAACACATGAAATGATAGTCATTCAGGAAAAGTCACGAAACTCTTTGGCAGGTCAGATCCTACCAAAATCACCCTGCCCACCAATGAGGATATATTGAAACCAGCCAAAGCCCTCTGGCAAACCTCAGCCACTGTTCAGCCAACTTCCATGAGGGTGGAGAAGCATTCTCCTTCAAGCTCCTGTGCATGTGGATCTCACTCATGGGGTACTGATGCCCTGCACAGGAGTTGGGAATTTTTCTGTAACAGTGTCCTATAAGGGTTCCCTCGTGCTTCCCCTCCCAACAGCATAAAGGGCTGAGTGACTCCAACTGCACACTAGTTCTTTCTGACCACCCTTTTCAAAGAGTCAGAACCTCTCAGTGTTTCTCCATCTCCCTTAATTAGTTTTGGATTAGGATACAGAGTTTGCTTGTGTCTGTAGTAAATGGTTTAGGTTTTTTTCATATATACTTTATTTCTTTTTGACCCCCTGGTGCAATAAAAAAAAAATGCAGCTTAAGGCTAGGTCAGTTGTATTTGTCAGTTTCACTGGACTGCCCGCCATTTGTCTGTCTTGCTCCCCCAGCTTCAAGTCTTTTCCATTATGTAAAAGAACGATAGCTCTGTACGATGGACGAGATATGTGTTTATACTGTCTCGGGGACAGTCCGTTAACAGCAAAGCTGCAAGGCTTTTAATAAATGCACATAAAGATAGAGAATCAAAGCTTTGACTTTCCATAAGAAATAGTTTGAGAACACCTTCAGACACAGAGGCTTTGGGGGATCAAGGGACTTCAACCCCTTCCCTGCTCTAGTCATGCCTTCAGCGCTCAGGAGATGGAAGATTCTCTGCACCTTGAAGTCTTTAAACCATGATCTGAGGACTTCAATGGCTCAGACACAGGTTTGATATAGGAGTGGGTGGGTGAGATTCTGTAGCTACTAGCCTGCGTTGTGCAGGAGGTCAGACTAGATGATCATAATGGTCCCTTCTGACCTTAAAGTCTATGATTCTATGAGTCTAATTATTGCAGCAGTGCTCTTCTGTCTGTCATGGGGAAAGTTTTTTCTTCTACCTTATAGGCCCAAACCGCTGATATCTTAAGGATCAAGAGAAGATAACAACAAGCTGGCTTCACTCCCACAGTGGAGCAAAACTTCACAGTGCGCCAGCTTATTGAAAAGGCAGGAGCATCCAGTTCACATTGCATCGGTGGATCTCAAGACTGCATTTGACTCTCTTGACAGGGAATTGCTTTGGCTGATCTTGAAATTTACGGCATCTCCGACCAGCTTTGTAGCATGCTCCATCTCCGATGATTCTTCAAGCTGTGTTCTTGTATATGGGGAAAGAACCACCTTCTTACAAATTAATTCAGGCGTTCAACCAGGATGAGCTGCCACCCCAGAACTCTTCAATGGCATCAGATGATGTGTTTGGCCCGACACTAAGTAAATGCATTTTAGACACAGGCCTTAATGAGAAGAACCTCACCATTGTTCATTTTGCTGCTGACATACTGCTAGTGGTTGAATCAGTGGATGAGCTAGTTACAGCATTTAAAGCCCTGGAAAGCTTAGCAGCAAAAGTTGGCTTGAAAATTAATTGGGCTAAAACCAAAATTCTTCCAGTCAGTGATTTTGACCATGTTTCAGGCTCTAGCAGCTTAGTGGGCAACCACCTGGTCGAGAGAGTCAGGTATTTCACCTTCCTTTGCTCTGTTGATGAAAACATAGGTGGCATTCAGAGAGAAATTGAAGCCCAGCCTGCAAAAGCATCATCAGTAATGGGGCACCTCCTCAAAAGCATCTTTCGCAATCAGTAGAGATAGGCAGAGAGATTAGGCAGAGGATATACACTGTGTCAGTAGTCAGTAAGCTGATCTTTGGGACTGAAACTTGACCGCTCACTGTCAAGATTGAAAAGAAGATGGACACCATTCAGTTGAAGAATCTCTGAATGATCAAAAACATCAAATAGTACGAAGTCAAGTCGAATTAAGAGCTCCATTGTCTAATTAAACAGGTCCTGGTCTCTCAAACAATTGGCCAGCACTCTTTGGCTCACAATGTATTTGGTGGTCTCTACTCTGTCCTTGTGACAGCATAAGAACTAACCAACCTCACCTGACTACTTGTTCAGCATGGCCCTGATCTCAGCTGTGTTGAGAGGAGAGGCATAGTGGCAGAACTTTCTTTCTCAAAGAGGCTCCAAGCTAGGGTGACCAGATAGCAAGTGTGAAAAATCGGGACAGGGGCTGGGAGGTAATAGGAGCCTATATAAGAAAAAGCCCCAAATATTGGGACTGTCCCTATAAAATCAGGACATCTGGTCACCCTACTCCAAGCCCAGTTTGAAGATGGCTGAGCATTCGACCTTGCTAGGAAATAGCAAGCTCTGAAGCTTGCTCAGTTATTTATGGAAAAAGCGTCTGCCATCCGGGCTCTTTGTTTGCTTAATGATTCCTCCAGCTTGCATGTTTCCAGAGAGGATACGAATTGGATAACTATCCTGATTGCTAAGGAAATATTTTACTGAGATACTGGAAATTGAATCAACACCCAAGCAGGAGGAACAGATTATGATGCAACTATTAATGAGCATCAAAAAGAGTTTTCAAGAAAATGGGGACACTTTTGGGAGCCCTTTGGGGATGATGTTAATTGTTGAATATGACCCATCGGTCATGACAAACATGATACAGAGAAATCTCATCTTTTGGATTTTCTATCTTAAAAACCATTAGATCCTCTTTTCTTTCTCTGTCTCCCACTGATGTTGGAAGGCACAAATTGAAACAACACAAGATCTATCGGGGGAAATATTAGTTTTATTAGGAACAAGGGAAATCGGCTAGGTCTCTTTTCCCTCCCCAGAATGATGTAAGATAGATAAAGTTAAGTTTTGGGGGAACTGGCTGGCAAAGGGGATTGCTAGTGGGCTAGAGAACCTTTCACATCTAGAACATCACTTCAAATCACAGCCCCATTCACAGTGACTGATAGTTGTGGCAATCTGCTGGCTCTTTGGTGGCCCGTGTGAAATCCAGTGTTGGATTTAATCCCTTGCTAGGCTAGCCCAAGAGCTGAACAGACCTGGAGACTAAACTCAACTTCCCACCAGCTCCAGTTTAAGGGGGTACAGGGGAATGCTGGTGCTGTCACATGTCATGCTGACCCAGCTTGTGCAATTCAACATCCAGGGCAATCAGACTAGCATGACGTTTACAAAAAGAACCAGAAGTTGGGTTTTACTCCTTTGTGGGCGCAGCATGTCCCTGCTCAGTAACCAGCGCTATCCACCCATAGGAAACAAAACTCAATGTAAAAATGCGTGAACAGTTATGGACAACACCCTGATAGTGTCCCGACGAGTTGTGGTGTTGAAGGTAGGTTTACTCAGGTTTCTTTCTCTGGGAAAAGATTTTGAGCCCTTGTGGCCATTTAATGTATAAAGCACATGAAGTCTGAAAATGCTGAATGAACAGCATGTATGAAGCACTTTGGGATGAAAAATAAGTTAGTACAACAAAGGCTACAGGACAAGTGCAACTGACGAGCCAACTTTTATCCTCAACTGTGTACCCAGCTTTAACCGACCCCAGTGCAAGGGCTGAACTTAGCTCCACATCAGGGGCCCAACAAATCATCAGTGGAGGGCTCATAACAAGGAACTGTAAAAGGGGTGGGGGGAGTTTTACTTCATGATGCAGACAGGAGGCATGAGGCATGAAAAGTTAGGAGTTCTGGCTGATTTTTTTTTACCTTAGCAAGAACAGGGCTCTCCAGTCTCATCTTCCCAATTTTTTCTGGGAGAGTTTATGTCCATGGATACTATCTTAGCCCTTAATAGAAGGGGGAGAGGTGTTGGATGTTTAGCAACAGATCTCTATCTATAGGGCTTTTAAGCGGGTCAATATCAACCACCACCCAGGAGTTTGGGCAGTCTGAATAAGAGTCACTTCCTCTCTCAGTCATTGTCTATGTACTTAATATCTATGATGTAATACTCCTGGTGCTTGATCACATCTTCCAGGAAAGACAACGTAGAGAAGGGATAAGATTTCCCAGGAGGCACCTAAATGACTTAGGAGCATAAATACCCTTTGAAAAAGCACCTAAGACAATTTCTAGTGGGGAAAAAAAATGACCCCAGTTCTGGCCTTCCTTATACATCAGCACACACGGCCTAAACCTGTTCATTTTCTCCCTTTCAGATCATGTTAAAGAAAATGGGTTAGAGGGAAGAAGAGTTTAAATTCTTTAGGGCAAAGAACATTATCTGTCCACGGTTTTGTAGTTCTGCATTATGACAAAATGTGGCAGATGTGGAGCAGATAAGAATAGTGATGTGTAATAGTTTTATGAATACTATATGGGACCTGCTCAGTGAGATGAAGTGTATATGATGGGTTATTACACTTTCCTACATGAATATTCTGATCTAGCTTAACAGGGAGGCTGCTGGATAAACACAAACACACGGGCTATAGATAAGTAACCTTCCAACAAACTCTTGGGGGGAAATTACAGGAGAGAGGCCTAGGGCCAGGTGTTTTGGCAAGGATGGGAGCCTAGAGGCCAAAGGGACACAACAGCTAAAGGGACTCTGGAGGGAAAGTTAGGAGTGTGCTGTTTCTGGGGAGAACATACTGAGAACCAGACACAAAAATGTCTGAAGCAGTTTCCAGGGGCTGGTAAGCTTTGAGGCAGTTACACATGGTTCTAGTTTTAAGACCTATTTCCACTGAATTTCTTTGGTTCTAAATAAATAATACTTTGCTTTAAAAAGAGTTTTTAGTTACTAGATACTATAGTCATAGGAAATGAACTTCAGGCCTGCTGAGGTAATCACCCTTAGTACCTGAGGACTGCAGCCTGAGGCCCAGTCTGAGAGTGGGAAAATTGCATGATTCCACCCCGAGAGATTATGGGCCAAGACAGGCCATGGTGGGCAGTGGGCAGCACTATAAGAGGCCAGGAAGGGACAGTTAGGCCAGTAACTGTGGCAAACAATTATCCTAGTGAGTATCACCACCTCTGGCTACAACAAACAATTCTTGTAAAGACAGAGCAAGTTGAGTGGGATAAATCTGGACTCTTCTTCCAGGTTAAATAAACTGAGGAGGAGATTCTCTTCCCCTTTGAAATCCATTCATCTCCTTTAGGCGGCATTAAAAGATGTTTTCCTGGTACATTAGCTAGACACCCCCACGCACTTACATTTCACACAAATGCAGAGAGACCATTCACCCAAGTTTCAGCACTTTTAATATCCTTTGTTTCAGATGTTACTGGACAGTGTCAGTCAGTAAGAACTACATGAAAGGCTGTCTCACACAACTGTTAAAATGTAAATAAGAGGGATTCTAATCTACAAATGCTGATCTCATTCTGTGCAAACACGTGGCAAACTACCTTAAAATGACTGAGTGCCTGTGTAAGGTGCTGCTGTGACAGCTCAGGACAGAAGTCCTTGTTAGCTACAGCAGAGGTATAGAGTGAGCAGTAACATGCAAGCTCCCCCGCTCCCATTGCCCTGCCAGCGTGCGTATAGCTGGATGGAACATGGTTAGGACAGAGAGTAGTTTAGCCCCCATATCGCATAGGGAGGTGTTAATTCAACTGCTGGCCTTGCGACTTAGACTTGCAGAGAGGTGCTTGTCTGAAATAGATACCTAACCAGTAATATCAACTAATTTCACATAGGCCCCTGAATAGCTCTCAGACAGGCTGGAATTAAGCTGACTATCTTTTACTTTACTAACGCCATTTCTTTACCTTCAACACCATTCTGTTTCACAGTTCTCCTTTTGCTCGGGTTTTAGTCTCTCCCCCTCCCCCCCACAAGCCTGTCTTCCTCGATTAGAGATTTCCCCCCTCAATCGTGTGATCAGCTACGAAACAAAAATACTGTACACTTTTAATTTTAGGTCTCATTTTCTGAAAAGGAATTCTAGGATACAGTGTTCTACACACAGCAAGCTTTCAGCAAAAGGTAAGAGGATCCCAGCTGGTGTAAAAATATATTTTAAATAAAATAGAGTTTCTATAGGAGAGCAAGCTATGTTGTACATTTCTAATTCTTTAGAATATTTTACAGCAGCCAGAGGCCCGGTTGTACAGTCTACACCCTAAAAAAAAGTTCATGTACAGTCATGCTTCAGCAGATGAGGGCAAGTCTACAAAGCAAAGAACTGGATGCATTCGGTGCATGAACAAAAGTCATGTACTTTAAGTGTAAGAAGACGTAACCTTCCTAAACAGCCAGCCAATCGGTTAAGGCAAGAAGCAGATTTAACGCAATGCAATTCTAGCCTTGCTCCTGTAACTCACCCATCAAAAACTAAAGCTACTTTCACTTGTTGGTCCAGCTTAGCAACTGGATAAGTCACAGCTTCAGTTGCATTGGTTTTGGCCTAAATTGAGGAAACCGCTGCAGTTGAATGTTGAACAGCTTCTCCCATGGAGAGGACACAGTCACAAGTTCTCCCACACGTTTGTAAGAAGGGGTATGTCTGCATCCTTTAAACACTGAGCACATGTCATCGCACACATGCAGGCCTTCAGTGAAGGGAGACACTGTAACATACCAAGTTTAACATGGGTTCTAGGATGAAGAGCCAGACTTGAACCAGAGTTTTCTCCCTAAGAAGGCTGCATGCCCACAGATGGCTGTAGGGCAAACTGAATGGGTGGCTTCAGTCTCCACCTCTCAACTGGAAAAACGAGAGGGGTGTTAAAGGAAAATAAGGGAGCCCCTGAGGTCCAGATCCTAAAAGCTATTTGGGCTCCTAATAACTTTCAGGACCTGGGCTTGCAGTGTGTGTTCAGCTACCACAGAAATTAGGTACAGCCAATACACCCAGCTAGTCACAGCGCCCAGTATGAAGAGGTTACATTATCCTGGCAGCTGGCTGCGCAGACTGCAGACGGAGTGTGAGCAGTTCCTCAAGTGTATGGCAGCCTGGAACGGTAGCAAGCTCGTGACTAGTGTGAAAGCCCAGAGTATTTGGGCCATATCTGAAAGGTGACGGATTCAGAGAGGGGAAAGTGAACGTGTGGTTTTCACACTACACGTATCATTCCAGCCTCACTCAGAGGACAGCACTCGAGAGTATGCAGATACCTCACACTGGCACAATTTAAATATGCAGAAGACAAATGTATAAGGCATCTTATTCCAAGAAGTATACTTCAGAGAGCAGAACAGTGTAACAATGTTAGTCTGCAACAGGTACCAGTCTTTGCATATATGGTTCCTATTTAATTAGTAGGAATGCCTATAAATAATTATGGAGACAAGTTGGGTGAGGTAATGTCTTTCATTGGATTAACTTCTGTTGGGGAGACAAGCTTTCAAGCTTACCAAGACCTGAGGAAAAGCTCCGCGTAAGCTCAAAAGCTTGTCTCTCTCACCAACAGAAGTTGGTCCAATAAAAGATATTACCCCCCCGCCCCCACATTGTCTCTCTAATAACCTGGGACCAACACAGCTACAACACTGCATATAAATAATTGTGTTCAATTATTTCCATAGCATACTCATTTCACAATCCCTTGTACTTTAAAGCTGTTAGCACTGCACCAGACCACCTTCAAAGGGGACAGCTGGTTAATTGTTTAAAATGGACTCCCTTACAGCAGTGAGTATCACATTAATTCTCAAACCATGGTAATGGTGTTATTATTTTTAAACACATCACTCCGTTTCATTGTCCATGCTAACTCATCTAGTCCTATCCTAATTCTGCACTAGCACAATGCTGCGGTGTTTGGGTTGCACACACTAAGTGGGATGGGGACTGAATCAGGTTTTCAATTAAAAGTTTTTATTTATATGAGCATTTCTGATCTTGGTTAGTAGGAAGAGGCTTTTAAAAAACAAAAAACCTTTAAAACTTTGGGCTGAACTACCCTGTCATGTCCTTTTAAGGGGATCCAAGATTTGTTTTGTGTTTCAGACACGTCTAAAACTGAACACAATCTCCAAGGAGAAAATAATGTATGAAGTGGGACTTAGATAAGGTAGGAAGGCAAAATGGTGATTAAAATCTGCCTATGATTAGCTAGCTAATGCAGTGAAATGCTTTTAAATACTGTAGATTCCCCATTAGCTGGCAGCCAGCTTTATGAAAAGCTCTGAAAACAACTTCTAGCTGAGCCTTATTTGGACGTGGTATTTAGTGTTGAACGTAACATTCAGCTTGAATCCTGACACTTGGGCCTGGTCATTCAGAAGCGAGGTCGATCCACTTGTCCCAATCCTCACTTGCCCCTTTTGCTACGGCCTCTCCTAGAAGGCGGCTTTCCCATGCCCCCCGCTGGTGAGCTTGCAGAAGATGCCACTGCAATGTTGATCTGTCCTTCCTGGATTTCCTGCCTGGTCTCAGCTGGGAGGTGGTTGATTTTCTGTTGTGTTTCTAAGTAGAACATGACATCCCGCAGCTGCTCCTGTATCTCTGTGATCTGCAGGTCCTTCTGCTCACAAGTTTCCTTTAGAACCTTCTCTTCTTCCTTTAGTTTGTTCTGCAGTAAGACCTGATTGGCTCGCAAACATTTGTTCATTTCCTGTTCCTCCTTTAGCTCATTGGAGAGTTTGGCCACCTTGTTATTCAGCTGAATGCACCTGACACACAACAGAAAGAAGGAAAAAGCAAATGAGACATTGCAGCCACAGTGGCCTGATTAGCAGAGGAGTTAAGCGATCAGGGGTGTTAAGTCAGACAAAGTTTATAGAATCACAGAAGGGTACGGCTGGAAGAGACCCCAAGAGGTCAAGTCCAGCCCCCTGGGCTGAGGCAAGACCAAATAAACCTAAACCATTCCTGACAGGGGTTTGTCCAATCTGTTCTTAAAAACCTCCAATGATGGGGTTTCCACAATGTCCCTTGGACGCCTGTTCCAGAGCTTAATTACCCTTAGAGAGTTTCTTCCTACTATCTAACCGAAATCTCCCTTGCTACAAATAAAGCCGATTACTTCTTGTCCTACACTCAGTGGACACAGAAAACAACTGATCACTGTCCTCTTTATAACAGTCCTTAACAGATTTGAAGACACAGTAATCAGTCCCCCTTCAGTCTTTTCTCACAACTAAACGTGCCATTTGTTTAACCCAGGGGTAGGCAACCTATGGCACGGGTGCCGAAGGCGGCACGTGAGCTGATTTTCAGTGGCACTCACACTGCCCAGGTCCTGGCCACCAGTCCGGGGGGCTCTGCATTTTAATTTAATTTTAAATGAAGCTTCTTAAACATTTTGAAACCTTATTTACTTTACATAAAACAATAGTTATATAATAGACTTATAGAAAGAGACCTTCTAAAAATGTTAAAATGTATTACTGGCACGCGAAACCTTAAATCAGAGTGAATAAATGAAGACTCAGCACACCACTTCTGAAAGGTTGCCAACCCCTGTTTAACCTTTCCTCACAGGTCGGGCTTGCTAAACCTTTTCTCATTTTTGTTGCTCTTCTCTGGGCACTTTCCAATTTGTCCACATCTTTCCTAAAGTGTTCAAAACTGGACACAGAATTCCAGCTGAGCGTCCCTCACGAGTGCTGAGGGGAACAGGGCAATTGCCTCCCATGTCTTACATACGGTACTCTCGTCAATACACTCCAGAACGATATTTGCCTTTTTCGCAGCTGCAACCCCTTATTGCCTCTCATTCCATCTCTGGTCCACTATAACCCCCACATCCTGTTCAGCAGTGCTACTGCCTAGCCAGTTAGTCCCCATTCTGCAGTTGTGGATTTGAGTCTTCCTTCCTAAGTGAAGCACTTTGCACTTGTTTTTATTGTATTTCATCTTGTTGATTTCAGACTAATACTCCAATGTATCAAGATCATTTTGAATTCTAATCCTGTCCCTTGAAGTGCTTGCAACCTCTCCCAGCTTGATGTCATCTGCAAGTTTTATAAGTGTACTCTCCATGCCATTATCTAAGTCATTAATGACAATATTGAACAGCAATGCAGCAGGAGGATTAATGTGTCAGGATTATACTCTTTTGGGTTAAAACTATTTTAGCTTTTGGGGCTACTAGAAGGTGGGTGCATAACTGGCTGGATAACTGTACTCAGAGAATTGTTATTAATGGTTCCCAATCCTGCTGGAAAGGCATAACAAGTGGGGTTCTGCAGGGATCTGTTTTGGGACCGGCTCTGTTCAATATCTTCATTAACGACTTAGATATTGGCATAGAAAGTACACTTATTAAGTTTGCGAATGATACCAAACTGGGAGGAATTGCAACTGCTTTGGAGGACAGGGTCATAATTCAAAATGATCTGGACAAATTGGAGAAATGGTCTGAGTTAAACAGGATGAAGTTTAACAAAGACAAATGCAAAGTGCTCCACTTAGGAAAAGAAAAATCAGTTTCACACATACAGAATGGGAAGAGACTGTCTAGGAAGGAGTACGGCAGAAAGGGATCTAGTGGTTATAGTGGACCACAAGCTAAATATGAGTCAACAGTGTGATGCTGTTGCAAAAAAAAAAAAGCAAATGTGATTCTGGGATGTATTAACAGGTGTGTTGTGAGCAAGACACGAGAAGTCATTCTTCCGCTCTACTCTGCTCTGGTTAGGCCTCAGCTGGAGTATTGTGTCCAGTTCTGGGCACCGCATTTCAAGAAAGATGTGGAGAAATTGGAAAGGGTCCAGAGAAGAGCAACAAGAATGATTAAAGGTCTTGAGAACATGACCTATGAAGGAAGGCTGAAAGAATTGGGTTTGTTTAGTTTGGAAAAGAGAAGACTGAGAGGGGACATGATAGCAGTTTTCAGGTATCTAAAAGGGTGTCATAAGGAGGAGGGAGAAAACTTGTTCACCTTAGAGGCTAAGGATAGAACAAGAAGCAATGGGCTTAAACTGCAGCAAGGGAGGTCTAGGTTGGACATTAGGAAAAAGTTCCTAACTGTCAGGGTGGTTAAACACTGGAATAAATTGCCTAGGGAGGTTGTGGAATCTCCATCTCTGGAGATATTTAAGAGTAGGTTAGATAAATGTCTATCAGGGATGGTCTAGACAGTATTTGGTCCTGCCATGTGGGCAGGGGACTGGACTCGATGACCTCTCGAGGTCCCTTCCAGTCCTAGAATCTATGAAAAACAGAGATCTAGGCATTGGCTAGATGTTAGAATCAACTGGTACCACCAAGATGCGAGGACAACAAGCTACAGTGCAGAAAGACAAAGAACCATCACATGTTAACAGTCATCCCTTACCACACAGGTTTTCCAATCCAGCCTATGGTTTACTGGCAATTGTGTCTCATCCGTCTGCCTACAAACACATGTTCCACACGCAGTATGGTGCGGTGCCTTGAGCAGACTCCAGCTTTACTACGGACTTTCTGGATGATCATGGGATAGTCACCACCTTTGTGCCCCAATTTAATCAGTGCGTATGACAGGGATAATGCTTGCCGAATTTCCAGGAAAGTGTGTAAAGCACCAAGGATGACAGGGACTGTACAAGAGTGCTAGGGATTGTTACAAAGACAGACACTATGTTAGGCATCTTTAATTTAGATGCTTCAAAGTTTGTTTTAATAATGCATTATTCATGGGGAATTCCTCCTCCCAGCTGCTTTCCTTCCTTTGCAGGTTGTATTCCTTCTGACTACACAGCTGACTGGCTTCCACTTCTGAGTGGGCATGGAAGGAGAAAGATTTAATGAATGCTAACCAAGCAATCTATGTGGAAAGAGCAGCAGATCAAAAGCTGCATTCCATGCTACAGCCACTTTAAATACATAAGACACCCACAGAGGTGGGACATCGGATTTTTAAAGTCAGGGTCCTTACCACACCAGTTGAGGGTATTAAAAATATTCATATTCAAGAAGTATTGAGAACTTGATGAAGAGGGTTTTAAAAAGTCAGATCCAATTTGAGTCTTAAAGTAGCGTGTATAAACACCAGAGCTAGGAGACTTGTTAAAAATCTACTTTTAGAGACAGAAACATACTTCCTTTCCACAGATTGTTTCTCTTTAAGTAAGTTGTTCAGCCTGTGCTCCAAATTGTCACATTTCTCAATGGTCTCTTTAAATTTAGTCTTCATGTTGTTAATCTGTAAAAACAAACAGACATTTCAAACAGGTCAAAGTCCTGTGCACTTTCATTAGGACGGTCACGTTTTCAGGAGCATTTTCTAGACTTTGACCAATTGCTGAATGAGGTGAGCAAGTGTTCAAAAGATTGAAAGCAGCAGAAAAAAATCCCTCCCCCTTTTTAAAAAAAAAAAAAAGAAGAAATCCCTATAAATGCTGCTAGCCAAAAAAGAAGAAGAATTAACAGACACACTGACAAGAGGCTAATTGTTATGGAATCTGCTTCTAGAGAACCGCACCTAAGCTTGTAAAGATGGTGTGGGGCAGACCTTGGGGGACACTAAATAAGCCTACAGCAAATCCCTACGTTGCTGCCCTCTTTTTCTGAGGTTTAAATTTAAAGAGAGTTACTTTAGCAGTTCACACTCAGATGCTGGCTCCACTTCAGTGTTTACTAAGCAGCAGCCGACCTCTGTCATAGGACAGTGAACCTACTGACATTATCTCTCAGTCATGCATAATTCAAACCAAAAAAGTTGCATATGTCTGGGTATGTGTCCTGTTCCACTGTAATATACAACCAGGCACCATTGCTTTGCTTAAAGAGAGCCACAGTCCAATACGTGATCTGGGGACTAAATATGATGTATGAAAAACCAAAAAAAACTAAACAAGGAATGTCTTTGTATCCTAACCCAGTGAACAGAATGATGGCTCAAAGTGGGGAAAGAGAGATGTCATTCAATAGCTAATAAAAAAACCCTTTCACATACTGGCAACATGGACTGAAATGGACACTGCTTTTTTGAAGCAGCACCCTTGACAAGTTTAAAAGCCACCACACACACGGATTTCAATGGAGCCACTGTGAAACCAGGTCAGGTTTTATGCTTTTCAGACTTATAGTTTAATGTTTATGCAACTTCTGGTTAATTTTGGGAGGCACACTTGCCAATGGATAGTGGAATATTTTGTACAGTTAATTCAAAAGGCCCTTCTAAGGACAGAGGTCCATGAACAATTACAGGGATCTTTAGAATAAGGAGGCATCTTCAGAATATATGGCCTAGTTATTTTAGTTTAAAACTAGAGTTGTAGCTTCTGTGTTTTCAGCTATTTCCAAGAGGATTTTAACTATAAAACTTTTTCTTTTACAGAAACACAGATAAGGTTCTTCAGCCATTTCTTACTGAAAATGAAGTTTTCGGGACCCAATACATGTAGCTAATTTTACATGAATTCTTCATATGTTTATGGAGTGGCTTAACTGCAGATACAGTGCATGATTAATTGGAAGCCACAAAGTTTATGTAATCTTATACAGCATGCAGCCAAGGTTCAGTTGAGGATTTAGCCAAGAGCTTTGACTCACTTAAAGCATAAACACCAATCGGATCTGCACAGATTACGGATATTTTTTATGTTCTCCAATTTCACTAAAGCTTTTCTGTACCTTTCTGCCCAAGACATTTTGGATCAGTCCTGCCCATAAAACACTCCACAAAATCATAGAACTCTAAACCAACACATCTTTTGGGGGATGTGCGGAGCAGAGATTATTTCTGCTTTCTTCAGTGGAGCAAGTTAATGTCACAAAAGACTAGCGAGGGCTAGTGTAGCATAGAGTGACATTTCCCAGATTTTCATTTCAGGGCTTCCTAACATTTCCACTAGTTCCATAGGTTTCAGAGCCACCAAATTTAAATCAGGCTTCAATCTGGGTGGCGCTTTGCCTCCTTCTGCACGGCTCATCAGCAATGTTCGGAGTCTGTGCACAAGACAGGGGAGGGATCTCCAAGCTAATTCCCCTCGAAAGAAGAAAAGGAGCTCTCTTTCATACGGCAGCGTAATTCCCTGACACGAAAACTGCACAGTAATGGCATGATTGTCAGAGGTGCTGAGCAACCGCAACTCCCATTAGAGCCAATGGGATCTGGGGGTGTTCAGCACATTGAGAATCAGGCCAAGTGTTCAATTAACAAGACTAGGGAAGAAAAAAAGCTTACTTCTTCCGCTGTATCCTTTTCTATTCGGACTATCTTGTTTTCCCAGTAGATGCGCTGAGATTCCAGCTGGCTTGTAAGCAAATATGAGTACTACAATCATACAAGACATGCAGAAATATATAGTTAGGGCAGGTTACCACTGTTTCACAGATGCCAATAAACCCAAAGGGCTCCAGATATCTAATACAATTGAACTGTGCAGAAGCAGCACGCTAAACTTTTCACAGATGGGTACAAACTGCAGATGTAGTGCACAGACAATGAAAAAAAAAATCAAATTAATTGCAAAATCTTTACTGCATGCTCGTGGGGTTCCCCCTGTGAGTTTTAAATGGACCATCGCTAGCCTCACAATAGTAAGTGCTTCATAATGAGGGGAAAGGACAATAAAAGCACCCTAGAAAAAGTGGTAAGTCCCCTTAGCTTTTACCTTCAATGAGAACATGAAGTTACCAGTCACACCTGCTATCTGCATTTGATCTATTGAAGGATCTCCGAGCCAGCACTTTGTTTTCCATTTTCAGGTGGTTTTACTCTACAACTGAACAGGCTTCTAAAATCCTTAAGAAGAGGGGTTAGGTGCAAATCTCATGTGATCTGCACCTGGGGAGAAATAACTGATCTTCAGCTGTGAATAACGATCCTCAGTATTTTGTGCTTTCTTCTGGCGAGAAATGCTCATTACCAATGCTATTTTTGTGTTTAAACAAGGACTTATTGCTTTACATCCCATCTTTTCCTGTTTGATCTTCTAGTAAATTTATAATGAGGATTTGGGAAAATATGATCATTTGCTTAGCTGCACACTAACAAATACCAGATTAGGACTTCAATGCAGGTTTAAGCAGGAAGACAAAGCCCTTAAACATTTTCAGTAGAGACTCCAAATAGCTAGTCAAGTAAATTCTTTCTACAAAAGTTTGATCTAGTTTGCTCTACCAGTGAAGTATCCATTTAAAAATCCTACATTAAGTTCTGTTGATGGTTTGTATGCTGAATTTGAACCCAAGGCCAATTAAGATGGCAGAATTCAAGTTCTCAGAAAAAATAAGGTTATAGTGATTTAGCCATCAAGTAAGGTTTCACACTGAAAGTATAACTGTAAAAAATGCCACCATGGGGTCCTAGAGCTTAGATTCTAGATCAAGCATGCTCAGTTTACTTCTGTCTGCCCCACAAACTCACCCTGCGTTCCTGAAGTCAAACTAGGAGTTGTCCCTTCTTATGTATCATCACTAGTAAGGAACGTTCCACTGGCCAGAATTGGCCATCAGTAACACCTCTGCAACTCCACTGAGTTTGCACAGCTGTAACTGACTGAAATTTATGAACTTCTGGTTGATGATGCACAGGAAGGAACAGAATCCCGCTAACTCTTCGCTGTGTTGGCTCTGCAGAGCCAAAAGAAGCAGTAAAACATATGCCATTTTTAGTCACATTTAGCGTGGATGCACGTTTATATATAGCAGCACAAAGTCGTAGCTGAAGAAAGCTAAATATTTACCTCTAACTGTAAGGAATCGATTTTTTCGTCCTGACACAAATCCCCCTCACACTCATACTGAACTATCTTCCCATCAGTTTTACTTGCAACCAGTCGATGGACATAATTATCTAAAGAGAGAAAAGCAACCAAACTAAGGGTAGTTTCAATTTGAGAAAACCCAGGTGTTATAACTTGGCTGGAACTATGGGAAATACTTTACACAGCAGTTAATCATGCAGCTTGATGCCACAGAGTAATACTGAGGCAAAGAGGTTAGTAATTACTTAATGTAGTCCACGTTTAACAGCATCTGCATTGACACTAGCTAAGATAGTTACAAAAGCTCAGTCATGCTTCAGGGCAAATTGATCAGGAGACAGGCCTCTCCATTCCACCAATGCTACAGGGCTGCCCCGTGGCATTATGGGTTTATGGCCTCCCCCTGAAGCATCTGGAATGGCTTTACTAGAGAAAACAGATGGCCCCAGAAGATGGGATATTAACACAGCAAAAACTCCCTTCAAATCTTCATGTTAACTTTATTACTAGGACTGTGTTAAAAATGCCACCGCAGAAAAATTCTGAGAACTATGTCCAAGCGAGCAAGGTTACCGTTAAGAGCAGAAGGGAGAGGTTTACCTCCAGCATAGTCCCAAACCCTGTGATTGGTTAACTGCATTGCATAAGTGTGCTGAGTTTCCTCAAAGTGTTTGTAAGCGTGCCGGCTCACGTAACGGCCGCATCCAATGTGCCCACATATCAAACAAATCCAAAGGTTCTGTCAACAGAAGGAGAGAGATTTTGCACACATATAAGAGTAACACTTTTTAATGTGAAAAAGGTGCTTGTGTGGTTTTAGAGGTTTGAGAAAGCATCCAGTAAGGACAACTGTAGCATCCTCCACTGACAGCACGCACTGCTGCTCGTATTTCCAATCACCTTCCTAGGCAAGGCACAGGGTTTGCTTGTTGTGCACCCCCATGAAGACTAAAGGCAAGACAGCAGAAGTACAGTATAAGTCTACTGAAAGAGGTCTCAGTGCACCAGATGCAAGGGCAGCCCAAAGAGCAACCTTCCCAAAGTGAGGCATCCCAAAGGAACACTGAAAGCAAGCTCTGAACATCTGCTATGCTTCTCAAAGGCCCTGGGAAGATTTTTCATACAGCAGGACATCTTTTTTTTTGTGCAACAGCATCCCCTCCCAGTGGACCAACCCCAATGGAAAATGGGTGCACTAATCTAGCCAGAAGAAAGATGGGCCAACAGCAGCCCAGTGCATTATAGGTTTTGGAAACTAAAATGACAAAAAGCACCAGTGGGATCAAAACTAGTAAGTCTCACTCATCTCCCACCCCACCTACTTACTTCTTGAACTCCACACTCAAAGCATTTATTCTCTTCCACTGGCTCAGGTGTTTGGCAGTACCTGCAGACAGGACACCTATAACCGTAACAATCAAGCAGATACAGTTAGATACATGGAACCCGATGATTACTGCTGAGATGGGGAGAAACTGATCCTATCCAGGAAGTTTAAGGCAGATGTTGCATCCTGGGGTTTTTTGTGGGACACTCCCTGCCCCCACCCGTCTTTCAGCTTTTTCCTCACTAGTTTGACCCAAAATTTGCCTCCCTCCTGCTCAAACCATCTGTTCTCTCACTAGTTATTCCTGTAAAACTGATGAATGCCATTTCTTAAACCAGATGAAGTGTCTTGCAATAATCTTAGTTTTAACTGTGATCCAAGAGTTGAACAGCTGGGATAAAGCCGGGAGACGAGATTGGCAATGCACCCAGTCTTTTCCATGGAGAATGCAATGCAAGTCAACTGATGCCATGAAACATTACTTGTCCTCAACATTAAAAGAAAAAGCACCCAGTAAAACTCTTCTGGATAGTGAACAATCTGATTATTTTGGACCGCCTCTATTAGTACTTCCTTCAATTGATCACCATGATGATTTTGATCTTAGAAGAAGAAAGCTGGAAAAACAAGGTTGGCCCCTTTGCTCACCAGGAGTGGGGCTAGCCCCCTAGATCATTAACCATCTCACATTTCATGGATAATTTTGAATGCATCTTGGTTTGGATCTGTGTCACGCGTTTGGCTCTTGTGAGAAGTAAGAGCTGTGTAGATATAGATTGAGGAGCAATCTCCCGGTTGGTGGGCTGTGTCAGAATCATCTGGTTGGTTAGATGTAGAGTTTTCATTCAAAGGAAAGAAAAAGGCACCCTTCTCTCTACAGCCACTTCCTTGTTACTTAGATGGTCTCAAATTTGAGACAACAGAACCCAGATTTCCTTACTATCTGTGTAACGCTCCACGGGATCCTGTTGCATTCTCGTGGGAGGATGCTGCAAATATGCACTATTGAAAATATTCTAGTCTAGCAAAACAACGTTAATTAGAAAAAAATTGTCATGCAAGAGATTTAATTTTAGTGAGGAGATGTAGCCTTGTGCAATACACATGTTTTAAGCTTTGATATTGTGCCAGTTTTTGGTTAAAAATGAGCCAGGAGGGATCTGGATTAGTCAGTCACTGGCAAAATCTCATTTCTTTAAATTTAAACTGTTTTTGATTTATGAGGCACCAAGCTATTTTTACCGACAAGTTATTAATTCAATCCTGCTGACATTTTGTACGGAGTATACTTTGGGACAAGACCAATTAGCTCTACTGAAACACGGCATGCAAAAGAGGGTATATAGTGAAATGTTAACTGTAACAACAAAGGAATGATGCCACTATAGACAGGAAAGCAATGAAGAATTTGAGATCAGCTCTGATATTTACTTTTCTGTAACATCAGGCAATCCGAGTTACTGCAACAAATGGCAACTAATTACCAGGAGGAATGCAAAATATGAATGATAGATAAAAGGACTTTGTTCTCATTGGGAGATTCTGTGAAGGACTCAGACATGTTCAAATCTGACTGCACTATCTAAACGGAATGCGTAGAACTAATAAGAGCAAAAATACTCTAAAGGATTAAGGTTAAGTAATTAAAGGCAAGAATGCACACGTTTTAAGGATAAGATCTCTCGAACGCTTCAGCAACACACATTTGTAATGTTAAGTGGCAGTTACGCACTACTTCACTCTTCAGTGGAAATTTATATTGGACTTTCCATGTAGTTTTTGGTGCCAGATTCCTTGCAAAGCCCAGCTAATGCTACTCCAGAAGAGGTCACTGTAAAGCAATACAAGGCTGACTCCCCCCAGATTACTGCCTGGGCATATCACAGCTTCAGTACACTCGGCCTCTCCCTTTCTCCTCAATCCAGTGGAGGCTAAGACTCAGACCAGGATTTTGTGCTTCTATACGTAGGTCCTACTCTCCCCCCCCCCCCCCCCCCCGACTTTTATTTCTAAAAACTTTTGAGTAAGGGGTCAGGTACGGGCAGCTGGGTACAACTTTAGTTAAAATACAAAGCCTCTGGAAAAACCCAGCAGTGGCTGTAATGAAATGGTGATGGCAGCTAGCAGCGCCGCGGGCAAGGGATCAGTCTGAGTCTGAAGCCTGGCCCTGTGCTCCCTGGCTAGAAACATGAGCGCTTATCCCCTTGGTCTCAGTCTGGACCATGTTTTTTCCTGCTGCGCTCTATGACTGAAGCAGCCTCCCGTTTCCCATTTGCCAAGTAACCTTGTTGGCTTTTGATCCCTTCCCTTCCGCTTTGCATTGTAGCGAAGATCTCCCCTTGGACAGAGGCTGGTCTAGCAATCAGGCCCAATTCCTTGTCGTTATTGTAATGTCTAAGTTAGATTGAAAATGCCTCAGAGCAGAGACTTTGTGTAGCTTTGGAAACATCTAAAACAGACACCTATTGCATTACACCTCCCATACAGTCTCAGTTATCCACATGTCACTGGAGAGGACACTGACCCAATGTAGACAAGGAGAAGCTGAGCCGTGCAAGACTGGACATAGACGATGGGGTCTCTGTGTCTGAAACAGTGACAGCTGACATCTCTATCCTACAGCATTTTAAAATTCTGTGTGTTACTCTGCAAACAGCTCATGGCCGTGAAGAGCCAGAGGGAGCTTTGTCCAACTATCCTTGTCTAGGAGATTTATCTTTTGTGCCTCCTAACAAGGAAGGCAAAGATCACTAGGGCTTGGAGCAGCTCCCATCCCCGCATTAGCGATGAAGAGCTGGTCCTGTCAATGTAGGCAAGGAAGAGCTCCACCACACCTTAAACACACCGTTTTGAATCAGGAGAATAAAAAGCCTCTTACGTGGTGTCTTCCCAGCGCTGCAAACACTGGCTATGAAAGCTGTGGTTACACACCGTGGTAAGGATCCCGTTCACAGACTCATCCATTCTTTCCAGGCACACCGTGCACTTTGGCAGCTCCGTCAGATCCATTACGGGAAGGCTGGCTCCCTTCACAAGAAGAGGAACACAAGCTTATCGCTGCACACACCATATGCTATGGGTAAGTTATGTACGTTTAGCTACACAACCTCTTACCCTACTGCTTCGTACCTGCGGGGGCTAGGGAGTAAATGAATTGTTTAAATGCAGACAAAAAATTCAACCACAACAGTGGCTGACCTTGTTAGCTATTTTGATTATTGGTCTAACCATTGACAGTGCACAACTAATACTCAACTGTATACATGGCAAAACATTTCAGTGATTTTTCCTAAACATCTGAGAGGAGCTATGCCAGAGACGTGAGTAGGAGCCAGGCCTCAGGTTCTATTCCCAGCTCCGGTACATTCTCTGTGACCATGCGCAAGTCACTTGATTGTTCTGCTTTAGCTTCCCCATAGGGGTCATTTATTCCACCGCACCGAGGTGTTGCAAGGGTGAGGGTGAAGAATTACTGTGGGTTAATATACCAGCGGATAAATCTGAAAGGAAAATAATCCATTTGTTTGGGGGGGAATGCTTTGCTTCGCTATCCTAGCCCCAGCATTACTGATTCAGAACATACAACTGCCTCTCAAAAGCACAGACATGATATGGTAAGTTTATCTGCACCAGGCCCAATTCAGATTTCGGGAATCGCTAAGATCTACTGTAAGAGGAAGAAATTTGGACCTGGAGAATTTTCAGGGATCACTTATTAGGGCTGAGCCCCATCAGTTCAGCGAATAAGTCATTCTCCCCTAGGGAAGTATTGCAACAATCAAAGGCCGAGTCGGGCTTGTTGCAGTTAAGTATCCTCCAGCCCCACAGACAGGCCTGCCCTGCCCACTCCCAGATAATCCTATTAAACCACTTGTAAAATATCAGAAAAGGAAACTTACATCTTCCGATTTGAAGACTTCAGCTCTCTCCACATACACCAGCTGGCACACATCTTCCTCTATGGAGTTGAACTGTCGACCGTTGCAGGCCATATAAAAGCTATCAGCATCAGCCTGTGCACAAACCAAAGGGAGCCAGTTGAAGAGGAGTAAGGCAAATGAGACCTCCAAGTACCATGATATTACCAAAAATAAAGGTATTTCATAGGTTAATCTCTTGAGCGCTCCTGCTAGTCAGGATCCCTTCATTTCCACATTGGTTTCAGCAGAATAGTTTACTTGAATTGGCAGGAAGAACTGACGTGCACAATGAGGATAGCTATTATGATCTTAATATTCAACAGCAATAGCCAATCTCTCTCTTTAGTTTTGTCCCTAGTCAGCAATTTCAGCATGGGTGGGAAGCAAATATTGTCTCTTTGCAAAAACCTGGAGTAAAAAGATTGCTGCAGAGGGCCCTATTCAAAAACATTGACGTTCATGTAGGTGAAAAGGATGGCATATAAAATTTAACTACAGGAGAGAATCCATTTCACTTAAAACATCTCAGATATTTGTTGAGCCACCAATAACAGAGTATGACTTAGGAAGGGACACTCTCAGACATCAGGCCCAAAATTTTACCTGCCTCAGAATGACTAGCCAAGCCACCCACTCAGTGGCAACATCACTGGGTGGCAACGTTTTAACATGCTGGGATATTCCAGTAAGTGATCCTACCAGCAAGTGAAGCAAGCTAGATTTCAGGGCATTATCTCTTCCTTTCCCCCCCATCCTTTAATAGTAAAATATGAAGTGATTCCAGTCTGTCCATGTCGTTGTTTCAAGTCGCTTCATATACACACAAGCCATACAGCTCCACAAAACAAATAATGATGTAATGTAATTCAAACGGCCTTTTGCTGCATGCAGCAATTGCCTTTGAGGGCCTACTGGAGCAGAAATCAGCAATTTTTGATAGACAAATGAGAAGTTGCCAAGTCAATTAACTCTAGACAGTTCTGCTGAATTAGTGCAAGATTGCTCGGAAAACGTCTAGTGCAAATAAAGCAAGTTGATATCGAGTGGGTTTTTCTGCATTTCTGGGTGCATATACATGTACACAACCCATAGGAATATTAGCCTTCTGACAGCCATGGATGAGAACTACAGTATTCGGTCATCTAGTCCACCTCACCCACTTTTGAGAGAAAGGAAGCTTATTACACCGGGTATGTGTAGTGGTCCTGCTGATCTTGACAAATGCCCCACTCTCCGCAGAGCAGTGGACTAGATGGGTAATGGGTCTTCTCAATCCTTAATTTCTATTCAAACTAATGCTGCCACGCTGACCAGGCTCTTTCTGCTTTGCGCTCTGCACCACGCGCTCGTGAAGATATCGGAGTATGTTTAGGAGCATGCTGTGCTTTTATTCCGTCCTCGTCTACTTACTAGAAGCACAGTCATTTCTGAAGCACCCGAGAGCAGGATTTTCTAGATTTCAACACCCCGTCAGCTGTGACAAAGTACGAAGTACGATAGAGAGGTACTTGCTTCCATAGCAGCCATTCAAGATGCAGGCTTAATTCCAGGCCTACCAGGCTCAGTGTCGCTTTAAGGAAAGCGTGAGAAAGACATTTCGCTTTACACAGCAAGAGGATAAGGTGTGTGATCTCAGGTAACACAGCAGACTGCTGCAGTTGGATAGCACCGTCAAATAGCATCTATGGAGCAATACACAAGCCATTTCTAAAACAGTTCCTACGGCAAAGGAGTCTAATATCTTTAGGTTTTACCTGTGTACTAAACTTTATCAGCACCATATACTGGTTTGGAGTGGAATCTCTGATGATTTTCATATGTTCAATTACTTCATAGAATGAGGCCACAAACTTCATAAGGTCATGACTGGTCATTGTAGCAGGGACTGTGAGAATACACAGCATGGCGCTGCGCCTTACGTCTTCTTTTAAGGAGGTCATCTTACTAACAAGACAATAATTAGACGGTCTTAAACTGAGGTCGAGTTAGACATCCTATTATAAGACAATGCCATTTTACATAGAAGACAAAGAAAACTTGATGCTTCATAGTTCAAATGGTTAGCTATTAACATTCTTTTAAACACCAACCTCAAAGCTCTTTACCTATTTGTAAGCATTTAAGATTTAACAAGAGGTTGTGATAACAAGTCTAAAAATGCCCATAGAAATTTTGTCATGAACCGTTTGCTGACGATATGTGCAGCACTGGAAGAGACAGATCATCCCCTTCAAACTGAGATCTGTAGTTTTAGAAAAGCAGTTGGAACTTGCTCATTTGTTCTAGGAATATTTTGAGCATTTGTAGTTTGCAACGGTTATCATGAAAAATGGAGTATGCATACAACATGTCATCGTGTCCTGGTAACTTTCACGATGAATATCAGAGACTGAAATTCTCATTCAGCTCCCCAAAGTACACAATTGTGCTATCATAAAAATAAATAATAAAAGAAAAACCCAACACATTTGGAAAGTGCAGGTTCTCACCCTATTTCTGCTGTAGGAATTTGAATGCAGGGATATCCTTCAACAGAGTCTGCTCAAAACCAGTTTGTCTGCAGCCACTATTTTTACTTGTCTCGTCACTTCTAACCCTGGCACAAGCACGCACTACCAGAAGTGACCTTACCCATGGCTGGAAGGCCTGGACCTGCTTCAGGTTCTACCATTACTGCAGCGATACAATTCAGATGGCACTGTAATCCTTTCTGGATGCCAATATATCGCACTGCCAGTGTGTCACTGCTCTGCCAGTCCAAGGAGTAGCAGCCCCAATGGTTACTGACTCACCCTTCTGGATGGCAGCATAATTCTATGGCATTGTTCACACTAAATCTATAATTAGTTAATCATGTTCTTACTTTGTTTTGTACAGGTGCATAATGCCATGAACTATTTCAACTGATGGATTCCCACTGAAGAAGGAAATCT
The DNA here is from genome assembly GCF_011386835.1 of Chrysemys picta bellii. NCBI lineage: Eukaryota > Metazoa > Chordata > Testudines > Emydidae > Chrysemys > Chrysemys picta. Next base: position 28,987,293 of record NC_088805.1, read on the forward strand.
GGTCAGGAAGTTGCTTAGATGGCGAGTCTGGAGCAGCCTCAACACATTCTTTAGTTGGACCATCACGTTTACTTTTATCGTCAACAGATGAAGCCTCTGAAGATTTTCTTCCTTCCATTGCAGCTTTTGTCTCATCTTTTACAAATCAAAAGCTTTCTGATTACACGCCACACATTAGAAACTTCAACTGCACTTTAATTGTCATCTTAATGTACAATAGAGCCAGATAAGTCAAATAATTCCCTTTGAAAACAGAATTACAAACAGTTCTAATCTATGGGGTCCGGACATACAATAATTATCAACATAACTACTAAGCATCTTTAGTCACCAGTATTAGAGAGCTATTGGCAAGGCCCCGGGGTGCTGTGAAGCCAGCTAGACAAGCTCTGAAGGGTGCCATGCTAAGTTCTGTAGCACCCTGACTTTTCTACAGTTAAAAAACAGATTTTATTGAATTAAATATGAAAGCAAACAATGTTGTCAGGACAATTTTCCTTGGGATTTGTTTGGCTATAGAATTTAATATCATCTAGTTTTGCATTTTTTTCTCCATTCTGAAGTTAGTTTTCCACAAGTTATAGAATTTTACATTAAACAATTGAGAGTTTCGAAACCTGCCTGCTAATCACAAGGATAGGGTACTCTGATGTGCATGCACAAATAAACAAGTGTACACTTTGCGTTTACTGGCAAGAGGCTGTCCCTGCTGGGTAGTGCTTTGCCTGGCCAAGTGGATTCGCCTACCCGTTCCCAAAAAATAATTCTTAAAAAAAACCTGGCATTTTCATGCCCTTACGTTTGTAACACAATAGATTTTGGTCACTGGGCACTCCTGCATGCCCAGCACCTTGGAAAATCAGCCCAATTTTAAATACTTCTAAGAGACAACTTATGCTACAATTTGTTGCATAGCCATACAAATGTACCAGAGAAATTAACAGGACCAAAACCACCCTTTTCAAACTTTTGGAATGGGTACCTGGATTGGACTTTATGGTCTCTATGATCATATCTGTCATCTCTCTGCGACCAATATGCTGGTGAATAATAGCTGCTTTTTCCATAGGTGCCTTTCCTTCTAGACAGGCTGTAGCTGAAGCTAATGACTTTTCTTTGATTTCCTCATCAGACATTTCAGTGGCTAAGTAGAAACGATGATTAATGTCATTACAATAGCAACCCAGAAGCAGAAACAAACAACTCTACTCAAGCAAGGGCAGAGCAGACCTGTGTAATAACAGCAATTAGGCCATTACTAGCTTATTAAATTAATTCTTGAAACTGCTTTTATTCCTTCTTCCGGCCAGCAAAAACATGAATCAGAAGAGCACTATTCTGAGAATATATTTTATTTCCGCTACAACAAACATGTGGTCTGTCACTCTTTAAAATAACGTACATCTCTTTTATATTCAACAGCTGTGAAGCTAAAAAAAGGGCAAAATGTGGTCAGATATTAGGACGAGTTAATCATCCCTCCAAACAGTGCACTTAAACTCTGAGGAGTCATATAAGCATCATCACTGCATATATATCAGTGGCAGCTATAGCCAGGTCAGATTTCATAGGGTTTTTATCTGGTAACAAAGGGAGTCTTGAGTTATTATCCTTTATACAGGAGAGTGGTTCCTTTTTAGTCATGCCTGTCAAATTTGACCTCATTTATCTGCCTATACCCCGATGCACTTTGGAAAACACTTTTAATAACTGTACTAGGTGTTTAGTCTAAGAGCCTTTGATGAGGGGACATCCCCCCCGTCACACCCATTTGCTGCTGCCACAAGTTTTAGTTTGCCCCGAGCAAGGTTGTTTTCTTTTAGAAACTGCAAAACAAAATGAAAGCTTAAAAAAAAACCCCAACCCAACAACAATAAAAAAAACACGTTAACCCTCCCCCTTCAAAGGGCAGGGGGGCACCTGCTTCCACACCTCAACCCCCTTCAGAGATCTGCAGACAGACACGCTGCTTCCCCAGCACCCCCCACCCCCAGAAAAAGACAGACACCCTGACCCCCCCTCCCATCAGTTCCCTTCCACTACACAGAAGGAGGAACAGAAAACTCTGCCCCCCCCCATACACTAGCCCCCCGCCCCTGCTCGGGGAGGGGGGAGAGGACTCCCCACCCCTGAACGGGGGGGGGCAGACACCTTGCTCCCCCTCCCCCACCAGCCCCCTACCCCTGCACTCGCGGGGGGAGGATACCCTGCTCCCCCAGCTCCATCGGGGGTCACCTTCCCGCTCACCCCCTTCGATCAGACGGGGAGAGGGGAGCGACTCGCCAGCCCCAGCGGAGGGAGACCCACCGCCCGCCTCGGCTCCCCGGGACTCACCGGCCGCGCTGTAGGGGAAGCCGGCGGGCAGCGGGGAGCGCTCGGCCAGCTCCAGGCGGATCACGACGAGTGACACGCTCATAGGGCCCGGGGATCCCGGGCCGGCGGGGCCCGAGCGGGAACGGGCCGGACACAGCACAACGCCGGGGATTGTGAGCCGCTTGCTTCCACCCCCGAGACCTTTGCCCTCTGACCCGCCGGGGTCACGCAGGCGCTGCGCCGGGCCCTGGTCACGTGAGATTCATTTACCTATACCTACGGGGGTTGTTGCTAGGAGAGGGCTCCCCCCTCTAGGGCCACAGCCTCGTTCCGCTGAAGGTCAGAGGTCACCAGCTGTTGTTGTACGAACTCCCCTGGGGCCTAGGCGTGTGGAGCGGGGTGGCCCTGGGCTGGAGATGGGCTTGGAGAGGCTGGGGGCAGACCTTGGGGGAAGGGGGAGGCGGGGGGCAGAGGAGGGTGGACCTTGGGGGAAGGGGGAGGCGGGGGGCAGAGGAGGGTGGACCTTGGGGGAAGGGGGAGGTTGGGGGCAGAGGGGGGTGGACCTTGGGGGAAGGGGGAGGCGGGGGGCAGAGGAGGGTGGACCTTGGGGGAAGGGGGAGGCGGGGGGCAGAGGAGGGTGGACCTTGGGGGAAGGGGGAGGCGGGGGGCAGAGGAGGGTGGACCTTGGGGGAAGGGGGAGGTTGGGGGCAGAGGGGGGTGGACCTTGGGGGAAGGGGGAGGCGGGGGGCAGAGGAGGGTGGACCTTGGGGGAAGGGGGAAGGGGGAGGCGGGGGGCAGAGGAGGGTGGACCTTGGGGGAAGGGGGAGGTTGGGGGCAGAGGGGGGTGGACCTTGGGGGAAGGGGGAGGCGGGGGGCAGAGGAGGGTGGACCTTGGGGGAAGGGGGAGGCGGGGGGCAGAGGAGGGTGGACCTTGGGGGAAGAGGGGAGGTTGGGGGCAGAGCGGGGTGGACCTTGGGGGAGGCTCGGGGCAGAGGGGAGTGGACCTTGGGGGAAGAGGGAGGCTGGGAGCAGAGGGGGGATGGGCCTTGGGGGAAGAGGGGAGGTTGGGGACAGAGGGGGGTGGACCTTTGGGGAGGCTAGGGGCAGAGGGGAGTGGACCTTGTGGGAAGAGGGAGGCTGGGGGCAGAGGGGGATGGGCCTTGGGGGAAGAGGGGAGGTTGGGGGCAGAGGGGGGTGGACCTTAGGGGAAGGGGGAGGCGGGGGGCAGAGGAGGGTGGACCTTGGGGGAAGGGGGAGGCGGGGGGCAGAGGAGGGTGGACCTTGGGGGAAGGGGGAGGCGGGGGGCAGAGGAGGGTGGACCTTGGGGGAAGAGGGGAGGTTGGGGGCAGAGCGGGGTGGACCTTGGGGGAGGCTCGGGGCAGAGGGGAGTGGACCTTGGGGGAAGAGGGAGGCTGGGAGCAGAGGGGGGATGGGCCTTGGGGGAAGAGGGGAGGTTGGGGACAGAGGGGGGTGGACCTTTGGGGAGGCTAGGGGCAGAGGGGAGTGGACCTTGGGGGAAGAGGGAGGCTGGGGGCAGAGGGGGATGGGCCTTGGGGGAAGAGGGGAGGTTGGGGGCAGAGGGGGGTGGACCTTTGGGGAGGCTGGGGGCAGAGGGGAGTGGACCTTGGGGGAAGAGGGAGGCTGGGGGCAGAGGGGGATGGGCCTTGGGGGAAGAGGGGAGGTTGGGGACAGAGGGGGGTGGGCCTTGGGGGAAGAGGGGAGGTTGGGGACAGAGGGGGGTGGGCCTTGGGCTTTGTGGGGGGAGGCTGGGTGCGAGTTGGGGAAGGGACTTGGGGGAATAGAGTAGGGATCCATACGTCTGGATTTTCCCGGACATGTCCGGCTTTTTGGTCCTCAAATCCCCGTCCGGGAGGAAATTCCAAAAAGCCGGACATGTCCGGGAAAATAGGGAGGGGTCATGGGGCTTGGGCCCGGGCTGGAGCTGCTGGGGTCGGACCCGGAGCCGCTGGGGCTGGCCGTGCTCAGCCGCTGACCGGCGCTGGGCTGGAGCCGCTCGACCGGGGCCCGGGCCGGAGCTGCTGGGACCGGCGCTGGGGGTGCTTGGCCGCTGGCCGGCACTGCTCGACCGGGGCTGGTGCCCCGGGGTCCAAGCCGAGCTGGAGTCGCCAGGGCCGGGGCAGGCCGGAGCCGCTCGGCCAGGGCCGGTGTGCTCGGCCGGAATCAGGGCCGGCGCCCCAGGGCCCGAGCCGGGCCGGGCCAGAGATGCTGGGGCCAGAGCCTCTTGGCAGGGGCCAGCCGCCGGAGGGAGCCGCTCGGCCGGGGGGGCTGGACTGGGCCGCGCCTCCTCGTGTCCCCACCGCCCCAGCTTACCTGCTGCCTGCCTGCATGTTTCAGGCTTCCCGTGAACATTTGATTCGCGGGAAGCAGGGGAGGGGGAGGGACAGGGGGTGGAGCGTTCAGGGGAGGGGGCGGAGTTGGGGCAGGGACTTTGGGGAAGGGGCGGAGTTGGGGCCAGGGCGGGGAAAGGGCAGAGTTGGGGTGGGGCTGGGGGTGGGAAAAGGGTGCAGTTGGAGCGGGGCCGGGGCCCCATGGAGTGTCCTCTTTTTGGAGTATTAAAATATGGTAACCCTAGAATAGAGTGGGGCCTTGCTTAAGGAAGGCGCACAAGGTAAATTTCCCCCCCCAGCTAAGGTGTGGTGAGGGTAGAATTGAGCAGCATGAACAAGGGTTTGTGAGATCTGGGATGGCGCAGCATAGGGGTAATTGTGTAATTGTACCTACTGCCATGCGAAGTGGCTGTATCACGTTGACACAGAGCCACCTGCTTGGGTGAGATTCCTTCACACTGTCTCCCTTATCTTTCCCATGGACCAGCAGCTGGAGGGCAACATGATCACCTATCCAGAGCCTGTATGTTAGACATGCTCAGATAGTGTTCTGATGGGCATCTTAGAACACTGTGTAATAAAACTGTGCTACTAATAAAATTGATATTACACTTGAACGTAGTCCAAGGTATAAGTGGTGTTATATAAAGAGCTCAGTGCAAATACTTATAATCTAAAGAAAAAGCCAGAGAATCCTAAATATATATCTCTAAAACATTCCCTTCTCCACACAGAGTTTTGCAGAATGGGCCTTAGGAGATTTATCCAAGCCTCTTATTTCCAATGTGCCAGAACATCAGGAATCCTAAAGCATGTACGATACAAACCTCCAAGTTTGGTACAGTGGAGGCATTCTGGTTCAAGTGTCTATAAAGCTGTAATCTTTGACATGGGGGGAGTTCTTCTCCCTTCCCCTTACCGGGTGGCTGTAGGTGAGTATTTTTGACTGGACATGTTAACTGGAGTAGCTGACTAGTGACCTTTTTGTGCATTTAATACAAGTATATTTCACATTTATTTATAACTCTCATTGCTGTTTCCAATACAGTGATGGTCAACTTTACTTCCTCTTTGGGGACTTACATGACATGGTGGTGGTGATTCCAATTCCCAGTGAACACTCATACACATCATCAAATCTATTAGAATTGACATAGTTGGCAATCTTGTTGGCATTTGCAGGTGGGAGGTCAAGGGTTGAATGGGGGGTGAAGATTAAACTGTCCTGTAGTACTTCTGACTATTATATGAACATGAACTAATCCTTTCTCTCTCTCTAGTACAGGACTGAGGCACATTGGCAGGATGGCTTGGGGAGAACTGTTACTGTATTTCTTCTGTGGGTGTATAGAGGACATCAGTCACCTGGGCTGTCATGAATGCTAATATTGCCTTTTTTGTGCTAGACTTCATTGTAATGCCAACTAGTGTTGAGGGATTTCAGTTCCATTAGTAAGGCTAAGATTTAGTCACAGGGTATTTTTAGTAAAAGTCATGGACAGGTCACAGGACATAAATGAAAACTGACAGTCCGTAACCTGTCCGTGACTTTTACAATATAAATACCTCTGACTAAAACATAGCAGCTTCTGGGGCCCCAGGGTGCCATTGCTGTGGGGGGCCCCAGGGGCTGATGGCTAGCCCCTGCATTGGCTGCGGGGGCTAGCTACCCCCAGCCACCCGCTGCTCCGAGGCCCCGGGGACTGCTGCCCTGGCACTCCCTGGGGCCAGCCGCCTGGGGCCATCTGAGCAGCAGCTGGTGCAGCTGGCCCTGGGGCATTCCCTGGGACCATTGCTTGGGCATCCCTGGGGCCAGCTGCCCGGGGTCGCCTGAGCAGCAGCTGTTGCAGCTTGCCCCGGGACCACTGCTTCGGTGCTCCCTGGGGCCAGCCTGAGGTCCCAGAATCCGTGACTTCCGCAACCTCCGTGACAGAATCACAGCCTTCTCCACAGGGCTTTCCCATTCCTGACAACGTCGGTGTGCTGTCTCCTCACTCTGCTACCTTCCTTTATTTAGAATGGGAGGTGCGGCACCGTATTCCACCTGGCACTATCAAACAAGCCTTAATATCTGGAGGGGAGAACAGGCCCTGGATGAGGTACATGAGAGGGGAGCTGACATCAGCGGCGTTTTTGCAAGAATTTGGACAGCAGTGCTCTGAGATTGTAAGCCAAGCTCCCAGCTTTCCTGCTTGATTCTTGCTGACTCCTCACAGGAGAATGGGGTTTCGTGCAGATTCATCAAACTGTATAGAAATCAGAGAGCTAACAAAAGAGCATTTTTAAAAAGAGTCCTGTCTGTAGAAAGTTCTGCTGCTGCTTCCACTGTTGCTTCATGTATAGCACGGGCAGGTGTGGACTTTTCTGTCTGCAATGCAATTTCCTAAAGCATCTTCTCATGCATTTAAGAGACACAGCTGTCTACTCTATCTGCCTATCTAGATTTTTACACTGCAGTCATTATTCTGGTACTTCAGCAGAGGCTGCCTTAATCTGGTCCCCTCCCGTCTGCCTTCCTTGCTTCATAGCTTTTTTTCTTAGTTTTTCCACTTCCAGTGCCAAGAGAGCTATTGTAGATGTGTGATATCCACCTCTGATGAAGGGTTAGCAGGGAGAGAGGAGAAGCAGAGGCTCGTCAGCAAAGAGATCATATCCTTCCTTAGGCATCATCCAGGTGGCAGAGACTGAATTTTGCCGACAGTTCCTAGATCGACGTTTAATGGCTAGAAGCAACATGCTTGGTGGAGTGTCTGTAGTTTCAGTGGAACTTGCACCATGCTCCAGAAGCCAACATACTCAATCTGTCGTAAAGCAAGGCTCAGCTTTCCAACCAAGCCTTTGTCAAACAGATCAGTCTACAAAGAAGGCTCGTTTTTTGATTGATCAGTTGTAATGAATGGTTTTATTTGTGATCTGCCCTGATGCCGTGGTGGAAGCGCACTATAAATAAATAAGGGGTCTCTAGTTGTTTCTCTTCCCCAGCTTCATCCCTTTAATGCTTAACTCTTCATCTCCTTCCTTTGTAGAATTAGGAATCTAAGGAACTTTTATTTATTGTGTTTGAGCAGTTTAGCCAGAGAGCTAGGCTGACTGCCTCCTGTTACAGGAGGAAGTGGGGCAATAAGCTAAAATGATCAGCCAATCTCAGGCTATGCACAAAGTTTCACATTTTCTTCCATTTGCTGATGATGATCATTGTTGGGGTTTCTCTTGTTTCTTAGGCAAACTTCTCTGTTCCAGTGGACTCCTTTCTCTCTGATCTAACCAGTAGTCAGATGTCAAAACAGCTCCCCATTATGACTGAAGCTTTAGAGTGTATCCGGGCAGAAGGTCTTAAGACAGCTGTTCTAAGCAATAACTTCTACCTTCACAGTGGGGTGAGCTTTTTGCCCCTAGACCGAAACCAGTTTGACGTGGTAAGCCTGAACAGATTAAAAAATGCATTTATGTAGCTAGATTTATAAAAAGCATTCAGCAGAATTCTCTAAGTGCAGGTCCAAATTAAAGATAGTAGAACAGTAATAAATATACTGTGTGTTAGTATAACACATGGCGTGTCTTCAGCTGCATCTCCCTCCAGTGACTAGCCCATAGCAAGGGGTAGAGTGAGTTCTAGCCACCTGTGCATTTAGTGGATTCATTACAAAGTGGACCACAATTAGCTAGCGTATTACATGTCTAATAATGCCTGTAAAAGATTTAGAAGATGGAATGCTCTATATAAGTTATTATTAACAGTTCCAAAGCTCCATTCATCTGAAAGGGTCCCAGAGAGCACTTCACACACAGCCCCACTAAAATGCTGTCATATCTGGGGAAGTGGACAGCAGCCAGGCAAATAGCCATCTCAACAGTTGGAGAGAGGAGGGAAAATTTTGGCCAGGGACATAGGGACACGTCTTTGGTCTTATCAGAGGTTCAACTAAGCAAGCTGGTGCTGATTTAACAAGCTATTTATATATATATTTATTGTATTTAGTTATTTATTTTGGAATGCTGCCACCTTGGCCTCCAGAATCTAAGCTTAAATCTAGTTGGGAGAGCGTCTCGCTCTGCCATGGACTCATCAAGAGGGATCGATTTTAAAGTAAAGTATTTTGGCTGTCTTCGGTGAATGTTCTCTCTCCTGTGCTGTAAACGAACACAGATGCGAAGCGTGAGCAAGGAATGTGGACAGCATTGTGAAGTCTGAAACCTTTGATGTTCAGATGTTAAGTCTGTTCTATATGAAATGATTAACCTTTCCTCTACTGTTCAGTGGGTGGTAGAATATTCAGTCATTGAATGCTCCAGACACAATAGCTTCATCTTCAACTCTCAAATAGCTAGTTGTGTACATGTTCATTTAATAGATATGTTTAAAAAGAAAAAGCCCCAAAGTAAATATACATTTTACCTAAGTTCATAATCTTTTTTTTTGCTGATCGGTTATCTTAAATCTGGCTGAGTTTTCAGCACATTCGAAACTAGACAGGAAGCTGTATACTTCCAGTTTCCTTGCATTTGCTTTAGTCACCAGGTGTCCGTTCGTTTTGCATATTAAGTGTGGAACAGTCATGGCTGCACCTAGATTTAGAGACAATATCCGTTTATAGTCTGGACACAATTTAAGTTTTATATGACAAGATTTCACAAAATCTACCATGAGTAGAACTCTTTCTATGTATGTGTTGAATCCCAACTACAGTACATAAGGAGACCCAGACTGTGAAACTGACTTCATAAACAGGTAAGTATAGTGTCATGGGCCTGGCTGAGTGACGTGCAACACTGAAGCAAATAGCATAGGGGAAAAGGAAATCGAAACTGTCCAATTCTGTGGATTTCAGTCCTCTAGGATGTTGTTTTGTAAGGAAGGAATTTCTTTTTTTAAATCTTTTTTTTAACAATACACTTTTCCTATATATGCCAACTCCCATTTTTGCACTGACAGAACTCCAGAAGTTCACTCATAAGTTAGGCTTGTTTTATAGCCCTCACTGAAGGAAAAACAATTCAGACATGAAGAAAATCAGATCCATGTTTTTAAAAGTCATGGCTGTTTAACGTCATCTTGTTAACATCTGGATGTTAGATCATTTTCTATTCACCTTTCCTTGTATGTGCTTTACTAGAAAAACCAGTATCTATTAAGATAATATATTATAATAATAATAGAGGTATGTTTCTAAAGTGCCTTTCATCTCAAAGCATTCTAATAGCTGCATACCCTGGATATAGGACACGCCTAGCAGTGAAATATCATCCCCTCTGGAATGTGGTTGCTGTTTAACAACGCACAGCAAGATTGCGCAATAATTTAGGATGGGAAATGAAGGAAAATGTCTGTATCTTAGATAGTTCTCTTTTTAAAGTGCCCATCAATGTGGTATCTAAGCTAATATTGTATCCGGTTGTAAGTGCAGTATTTATGGAGACAGTATGTACTTCGTGAAATTGGAATTTGGACAGGACATTGGGGTTAACATCTCTACTGTTGTGAAAGTTGATTAGGGATTGCTGATGAGCATAACAGTCAAGACCTCAGTTTTGCGTTTCAGCTGCAAGATGACACCCCCAGCAGTTCAGCCCGCCTTTAGCACAATATCAAACTGTTGGTTTAGTACTGACTGGTGAAAGAGTGCCACCTATGGAGCCACCTGCACCATGAGTATTCCTTGAAGGCCTCCCATCCAAGTACTGACTTGACCGTGCTTGGCTTGGTTGATCTGACAAGATCACAGCTGAGGCAATATGTCTGCAGAACAATGATTCATCAGATTAGGTCATAGCCTCTCTACCAGGGCAGATCTCCCACTGTTTAGGCATGTGCAGCAGTCTCACGGTCCTGTGTTTCATTTATTGCACTGCGTGTCAGTCACACACTCATTCATACTTGTATCCTCCATGTCCAGAACTGTCCTGATATTCATGAACGAGAATTACAATGGCTTTGTGTATACCTGTCTCGATCGTATGTTGTCATAGGTAATTGAATCTTGCCGGGAAGGGATATGCAAACCAGACCCTCGTATCTATACGTTATGCTTGGAGCGCTTGGGTGTTCAGCCAAAGGAATCCATCTTTCTTGATGATATTGGGCAGAACTTGAAAGCAGCCGCCCAGCTTGGCATTAAGACAGTGAAGGTACAAAGTAGCACCCTCAGGGCTGCATGGGGACAGTTGTTTGTAGAACGTTTATTGTCTTAAATATTTTGGCTTGGTTTCTAAATCCAAATTCTGCATTTGATGTGAATGTGCTAGTATTTTCACACAACGGCATTAGATACAGATTGAACATGTCCATTGTCCTGTATGACACCAGTAACCACAGGGTTAACTGTGGATGCCAAGATTGCAGGGTTCCATGTCCAGCTCTGCCACCAACTCCCTGTGGGCCTTGGGCAAGTCACTCCTCCCTCCCTGTGCACCTCAGTTCTCCATCTGTTAAACAGCAGTAATGACATGTGCCAAACATGGGGTTGTGAGGCGTAATTAACTAGCCCTGTGGAAGCTAGATAAGCCTCATGTACATGTCACCTGGGGGTTGGCTAACTTCCAAACCATGGTGAGGAGGTGAAAGGGTAAGGATAAGACTCATTGGTGGACTGAGTTCTGACCTCCTTCTGCCTGTCCCACTGGGAACTCCCACTGTTATCCTAGCCTGTGCTTGCAATATGATCATCCTCTCCCCATTGGAATTGCTTCCCCTTTCTCCTAGGACAGAAACCAGGCAAAATGTAGGTGCTTAGATCAGGAGAGGGAAGGCAGTATTGGTGCTACCTTTGGTGTAGTGTTATGGCAGATGCTACAGAGCAGTCACAAGAATGCAGAACCCTGTCTTTGCCAAGAGATCAGAATCTTATTAGCTATTTATCATACAAATTTTTCTCGCCGGTATCAGGTTGATGACCCAGAAGCAGCTCTCAAAGAGTTAGAAACCTACTTGGGCTTCCCTTTGTGGGGATTTGTTCCACAAACTCGCTTAGTGAGACCAACAATGGAAATCCCAAAAGATCCCCTACAGAAGTACCTTGAAGAGGTCCTAGGTGGCCGGACAACAGGTATTTTATACTTTACAACTTTAAAGGTCACATATTCTGGGTCTGTTGGCTCTTTCCAGCATAAGACAAATAGATTTTAAAAAATATTAATAGTATCAACTACTGCAAAGCCACTCTCATGGTTTAGGTACCTTTCCAAGCTCTTTGTGAAATGCTAGGCTGGTTAAAACATTGTTATTGGTATTTACCTGGATAGTTAGAAGGAAAACCTACTTTGTGACTATGCTGAATTCGATGTCCGACGTACTGTCTGCCTGTACAGTGAGTATCTGTACTGTGTAGCATTGTGCTCTCTGACCAAAAGCTTCTAGATATTGCATCTTTCTTAAAAGGCATTTGTTGTTTATAGTGGTTCTTCTCCAACACTTGTAAAATTGGTAATAGCCAGTGAATGATACTCCCTGGCAGGAGGTCACTTCTCTGCCAGGGGATTCCAGCTGCTGCCTCAGGCACACAGGTATTACATTGCCATTTAGGACCACAATGTAAACACCCCATCATCTAGCAAGTCTGTAGTTTAATTTGGATTAGGTCAAGTTTTAAAGCAACGATGTCAGATTTCAAAGTCATGTTTCAATACAAGCAAGTACCATAGCTGGACTATTAATAACTACTAAGATTATTTAAAGAGAGAGAATTCAACACATCTAATTTCTTTTTCATTATTCGTGCTATTTGTTTACTTGCATACTTCGTTCTGCTTGGATAATAAAAATAGATCAGTTAACTTTGCTTTGGTTTCTAGTCAGTTTCATTTCTGTGTTTTCTTGCATTAGCACAGTTGTGCAACTTTTGGATGGCAAGCATTGCATGGGCAATGTTTAACTAAATAAAAAAAAAACTCCTTTAAATTTAGATTTAAAAACAAATCATGAAAATGTTTCTTTTGACATTAGGCTTGAAGAACTTTATATGTTGAATTTCTGCTGCTTGACAATATCCTTTTGAGTAGGGCTTGGAGGATCGGTTTACAGAAATCCAGAATCCCTAGCATTTGCATGTCTGAACCAAAGCTGATCTTTTTTTTATGCTCTGTATTGGTTTGGATTTTAAAAAGCAGTATTTTTAAAACCTTAAGATAGTCCCAATTCCTTGGATCTAGTGGTAACTGGTGCAAAACCAATATTCAGCTTTGCTTCTTCCTTCTGCCATTAGATTTCCAGAATCTCACCTCTATTTCAAGCCAGGAGAGGGCTGTATTATTAAAGAAATTGCACCATTGACTTAGACGCTATGCCCTTGTGGGTCACACTATGTATAATATGTAATATGCTGAATTAGTCAAACAAAGACGCCAGTGTTATGTAAATGATATTGAAGTGCATTTATATGGTATTCTGAAACATGACTGTCAAAGACTGCAGATCATATGTGCACAGTTTACAAGAAAAAAGGATGATTTTCTAACTGCAATCAGACCCAGCGATCAAAGTGCCAAACTGAGGTCTTTTCAGCTCATATATTATCACCCATAATAAAGATTTTGAAAATAGACATTAGTGAACAATTCTGCTGATGACGGAGATAGAAGAGAATCCCTCTTATGTGTCAGCTCTGCAGGAATAAAATTCAGTAAAAAATGATTTTCATCATTAAAATCAGCAGCTCTGACTCTCAAAATGCACAAGGAGCAGATCTGCTGAGCTAGAAGGGATCATTTTTACAGTCACTTTTCTAGCTGACTGTATTTTAAATTGGAGAAGAATTCATGCTGTCAGCAATTACTGCAGATGACCAGTTCAGACTGATCAGATGACGACCAATTAATAGTTGAAATACTAGGGGAGTATGTTAGTGAATTAAGGCTGGGAGCCAAATGTGCTGCCCAGTGAGAGGATCAAAGTTCACAAGCAAGCTCACACCTCTGTGCTGAGGAGCTGACCCTGTCTGTTCTGGGCCAGGAGGAGTGCAGAGCTATGTGGTCCTCACCCTCGTATCGCTAAAGACTGGGTCTGGAGTAGCCATAGAAATGTCTGATTGTCCCTTTTGGTGTCGGACTAGAGCTGGTACTACTAGAGATGGCTAGAGAGGAAGGGAGGGCTGAGACTGTAAGGGGAATATGGCTAAATGGAATGACAAAGTATGGAAATCCCTGAACAAGGGAACCTGCAAGGTGCAGAGCACTCGGTCCCCAATCCAGTAAGCTTGTGCTTAACTTTGAGCACGTGAGTAATCCTACTGCCTTCATTGAAACCATGCACCTACTCGAAGTTATTTATATGTGTGTGTTTTGCTGGATCAGGGCCAGTGTGCTCAGTACTTTTCAGGATAGCCCTTAGAGCAGGAATGGCACGTGAAAGGAGCCTCTAGCTTGCTTTGCTGGATACAAGGTAGAGGGCTTTAAGCCTCAAGCCAACAGCTGCATTCTGTACTAACTGCAGTTTCCAAATGGTCTTCAGATGTCGTCCCGCCCATTCAGAACTCAGTGCAGTGATCCAGTCTCCGGTGACAAAGGCCCAAATGACTGTAGTGAGCTCTACACTTTGCGGCCTTCAGCTCTTGTTAATGCAGAGTAATAGGTCCTTTCCCTTTCTCTGAGAAACAACCCGTGCCTAGAACTTCCTGATTGGGGAGCGGGGGAAGGAACACTGGGCAAAAAATACAGAGCAAAGGTCAAGCAGATTTCTTGCCATCCAAGAGTGATCATGGTCACTCAAAAGGGGCCCATACTGATTCCGTAACAAAGGGGCGGTGCTCAGCCTTCTGCTGATGCAAGTTGACAGTCTCTAGCTTTGTCCATTTTGGAGTAAAATAAAACATGGAAAAGAGATGAGAAATAATTTCAGTTCCTGTACTTTTCATTGATCATCCCTTTTCAAACCTTCAGGTCCTCTGATATTACGACAGTTCAGTCATGGACAATCGAACCCCACTTACTATATCAAGTTTGGGGATCGTCACTTAGTCCTGAGGAAGAAACCTCCTGGCAACCTACTTCCGACTGCTCATGCTGTGGAGAGGGAGTACAGGTGAAAAAGCACAGTGCGCTACTGAACCGCTCCCAATTCTGGCTGGCCAGCATAGGTGCTCTCTGATTATTGTAACACAATTCCAAATGTGCACATCCTGTACACAGTGCTGGTTTCCAGTCTCACCTTTTCTATTCCAAGCCCTGCTCCATGAGAGTAGCTGTCAGTAGGAAACTGGCAGACTTAGGACATATAAAGGCAAGAGATCCTTTTTTGTAGTATAAGTGACAGGCATATTCCTCTTAGCACATTTAAGGAAGTGCTGTTTGCGATTCAAGAGGTGACCTGGTTGAATCTGCGTTAATACTGCACCAGAGACGCAGCATAGCATTATGAGTTACTGTGCTGCCGGCATTGCCTCCTTTAGGATGATGCATAAAACTAGGGTTACCATATCTCAAAAATAAAAAAAGAGGACCCTCCACGGGCCCTGGCCCCGCCCATTCCCCCACCCCTAGCCCCGCCCCAACCCCGCCCCTTCCCACCCTAACTCCGCCCCTTCCTCCCTTCCACTCCCAGCCAGGGGGAAAGGGCTGCCCCAGTGATACCGGCTTCAGGGTTTGCCGGGCAGCCCCCAGACCCTGCGCCCCCAGCCGGCGCTTCCCCAGCGCAGCTGGAGCCCGGGAGGGGAAGCGCCCAGCCGGGGGCGCAGGGTCTGGAGGCTGCCCAGCAAACCGTGAAGCCGGTAGCGCTCGGGCTTTGGGCAGCCCCTATGCCTCCGGACCCTGCGCCCCCAGCCGGGCACTTCCCCTCCCGGGCTCCGGCGGCGCAGGGTCTGGAGGCACGGGGGCTGCCCAAAGCCGGTAGCGCTCGGGCAGCCCGGCTCTTAAACAGAGCCGAAGAGTCGGGGAGGAGCAGAGCTGCCATTTTCCCGGACATGTTCGGCTTTTTGGCAATTCCCCCTGGACAGGGGATTGAGTGCTGAAAAGCCGGACATGTCCGGGAAAAAGAGGACGTATGGTAACCCTACATAAAACTGAGCTCCTGCTGATTAGAGCTCTAAGAGTGAATATTGCAAGCGGTGGGGGGTGGTAGCCTCTTTGACTTAGAATGTGATTACCCTGGATGGAAGTAGACTGTCTTGTTAAACTCACGCTGCAGCTTCAGTAGGACACAAGATGCCTCCACTTTATGACGATTCTGTGGCTGTCTAGATTTCACAGTCATCATCAGGAATAGACCACAGGTCTCTCCCCACCCCTGCTTGAAGGAGAATCTCCTTTAGCCATAATAGTATTAAGACTTATAGCCTCTGGCCTCTAAAGGGTGACATACTTGGCAAGTCTGACATTCTGTCCAGCAGAGGGGCAGTGGCACATGTATACACTTAACAATTTAGACAGGGAATTGTAGTGTATGGGTTAGGTAATGTTGTGTGCTTTTAAACAGTCATGCTCCACCCCAGAGATGGCTGCATTTCAATGGGGGATGAAGTGATTCCTCTGTGTGTGTATGTTAAAATGCTTTGAGTTCCTGCTAGGTGAAAGGTGCTGTATACATGTAAGCCAGTAATAAAGTGGGGATGAATGCTAAATATTACATTAATAGCATGATTCCATTTCTGTATGTCCATCTAGCGCAGGGGTTCTCAAACTGGGAGTCGTGACCCCTCAGGTGGTCACAAGGTTATTATGTGGGGGGTCACGAGCTGTCAGCCTTCACCTCCAGCATTTAATAGTGTTAAATATAAAAATAGTGTTTTTAATTTATAAAGGGGGGGTCACACTCAGAGGCTTGCTGTGTGAAAGGAGTCACCAGTACAAAAGTTTGGGAGCCCCTGATCTAGCATGTTACCTTCGTATTTAAAAGACAGCACCTTTTTTAACATCACCAATACGGCAGGCAAAAAACGATCAATTCTTTCTCTCCTGACAAAGTCTCTCCGGGTTGCTTGTCCTGGCAGGGTATTGAAGGCTCTTGCTGAGGCCGGAGTTCCTGTTCCTAAAGTGCTTGCACTCTGTGAAGATTCAAGGTGATTTTTTTTCCAATTTTCATCAAAAGTAAGTGACAGTTGTAGCCAGAAACTTCCACTCCCAGTTTATAGCAGAGCAGAGAAGGAGGCCGCTGTCAGACTCAAAGGTGACAGAAGCTGTAGAAAAACCCAGTTAGACAGATAGAACTGTTCAGGTGGAAAGGTGCAGTAACTTCAGTGACTGTCAGACCTGTGAAGAAGTGTTGAAATCAACCCAGGAGGAAGGAGCCCTGTCTTGGCTGTCTGTGGAAGAGATGTGTAAAAGGCACAGTGTGTGTGGCCAGTGGAGAATGTTTGGTCTTACTGCAGATATGCTGAAATATTGGGCATTTGTGTTTTGGATGGTCCTGGCTGATTGTGGCCTCTAATGATCTCCTGGCACTTTTTGCAAAAATAATGGTGTTAACCTAGGTGTTCTGACCAAATTTCCACTCAGATAATTCCATTCTGCCTACCAGTTGGGTATATGAATTTTGTTTCCCACTCTAAACTATTCTATAGCATTGCTAGGTGCAGTTAAACAGCTGCCATGATCTACCCCAGAAGTTGCTGTAATTCAGGGTGGATGACGCTTCACCTATGTGTCCCTTGTCCATACCTCACAAAGGGCTTTTGTGGCTTAACTAATAACTATTGTGAAGCACTTTGAATTCTCCAGATGAAAGAGGCTGTAGAAGTGCAAAGCACCATAACATATTATTCAGCTTGTTTTGGGTGTGTCTTTAGTATTTTATTTTTGCAATTAATTAAAATCGCTCTTATGCTCTGAAAAGAGACTGCAAAAATGGCATAATGGCACTCCCTGTATGGTTCTAGATCAAATATGCTCAAGTTCCAAGTAACAAGATGATTTTTCTACCTGCCGGCCCTGCAAACTCACCCTGAGAGCTAAATCTGAGTTCTTTCTGGCTTTTGCATCATCATCAGCAGCAGTAACTGAAACTTGGTGAACAATTCTTACAGGCTTTTGCATGAGAAGGAATAGAATCCATCTCCCTCTCCCATTGCTGTGCTGATTGTACAAGACTAATAGGTATAAACAGTAGCACAAACTGGCCCCTGATCCTAAAGTCAGCCCCTCTGTTGAGAAAGGCATTATTTTTACATAATCGTGTTTCTAACCTTAACTGCACTTTTGTTTTGTACTGATATTTACAGCAGATGGTTATAATGGTTAACTGGGTTCTGTCGTTATTTATTATTAGAACTATTCTGATTTTTGTTCGTTAGGCATAAACGCTGCGCTCAGCACAGAACAAACCCTAGAATTAAAGAGCATGTTCAGACTTGGCAATAACTTCTCTACCCTGACGCAATAGATGCAGGAATATTCGACTCATCTCTGAGGCCTGTCACTGAAAGACGGTTGTTTCAATTCTGTCATTTTAGTATCATTGGCACCCCATTCTACCTGATGGAATACTGCACCGGCCACATCTACAAGGACCACTCTCTTCCTGGCCTAGACCCTGGCCAGCGGAGGGCTATTTACACGGTTATGAACAAAGTCCTCTGTAAAATCCATAGAGTAGACCTCAAAGCGGCTGGACTGGAGGATTATGGGAAGCATGGTGAGAAGGAAATCTGCTGTCATGCTCTTCCTATGTGTTAGTTTTTAAAGGGGTATGGTCACATAAGGCCAAATCCTTAGGGCAATGGTGGGGAAGGGGAGCTGTCCAGCAGCATGACAGATCCTCAGGCCAGTCAAGGGTGCATGGAACAGCTGCTTGGGATCCTCCAGGAGTCAGTGGTTTTTGGAATTAGTTTCCAGAGCTTCCTCCCATTGGCTCTGCCTGCCAATCATTTGTTTGCTATCATAATGACTGGGCTCCCTCAGATCCTGCCCCCAGAGGTTCAACAGTACCCCCTGCAGAGCCGCCTCCGGGGGCAAAGGGCTCCTGCTGAACAGCTGTGCCAGGATTTGGCCTTTGTTGGAATTATATTTTTTGTTTAGGACCCCAGTTATTTGTAACCAGTTGGAATAGCTAAGCCATTCCCCTGCCAGGAACCGATACAGTGCCCAGATAGAGAACATACTGGGTTCTTAACCCAAACCACAGGAGTTGCAGTATTACAGGAGGAGACTCCCTTCTTGAGGCAGCAACAAAACATGACTTGGGTGACCATCTTGCCGTAAGCCAGCCACTATGCGTGATGCTCTACCTATCCTGCTCCTTAAAGCTGCCAAGTGTAAAAAAGGTGACGGATATTTCTGCTTCACCAGACTTACAGGACCAAAGGCAGCCTGAGCAGAAGCAGGCAAATCTCCTGGGCTGCTGGGAGTTCTGCCCAAATATTCTGGGGCTGCTTGTGGCCCATGGCTGCAGCAAAACGCTCTCTTGGAGAAGTGTACATTTGTCTGGTTGGACGGAGACTGGCTTTGTTTTTGGCTGTTAGACTGTTTCCAGATGCAGCTCTTCTGTGGTTATTTTCAAAGGCCTCCTTGTATTTGGAACTATACCCCAGAGACTTAATTCCCTTGGCTTTAGGTAACTATGTTCAACGGCAAGTTCAAACCTGGACGAAGCAGTATCGAGCCACAGAAACCCACGCTATTCCTGCCATGGAGAGACTCATTGAGTGGCTCCCGTTGCATCTCCCAGGGAACCAGAAGACCACAGTTGTGCATGGAGATTTCAGGTACTAGCTGTCTGCCGGCACCCATTTGGAAAAGGCACTATGTGTTACCTAGGGAGGAAGAAAGGGGGATCTCCGAGAACCCCCCAGCACTATGTTCCAAAGCTATTTGAAAAGGAAGCTGCATCACTGCTCTGTTCAGCACCCTGGGAGCTCACAAGAGGTACATGCAGCATTTCACTCCCCATTTCATCTGCCTAGTGCATTTGTAGCCATTTAAACCAGTGGCACTTGGGGGCAGAGGAGTTTAATCTAGTAGTTGGAGTAGGGAACTAGAAGTCAGCACGCCTGGGTTCTAGTCCCAGCTTTGCTTTTGGAGCAGCAGTTTGGATTCTCTTTCGGGCACAGCCACTGCAAAGCGGCACCATTGCTGATCTCAGCTGAATTGAGACATAACCTGGGGGATTATACGATATTTTCTGCCTCGCTCTTAGCAGTCAGAGAAGGAACCTTGCGACGTGAAGTTTAAAGTAGTGAGAGTTTAACTAGATCCGTGGTTTTGACGGAGCCCTGCTTGACTGTGGCATTAGCTCACCTGCTGCCAGTATTACAAAGGAGGTCACCCTTCAGTAATACGATGGCTGCACATGGGGAGGTCAACATGCTGACTGGTGAGAACTACTTTTATCATGAGCTAAAAAATTTGCCTGGAGCAAGAACTGCATTTGTCTCCTTATGGTGGTAGGCTGGCTTGCAGATCTGTGCCCCGCTGCGGTCTGTTGGAGCATGACACAGCTACCTCTCTGTAACACTTCAATCTACTGGCTGAACTATTATTATTATTTATTATTTGTATTACTGTAGTGCCTAGGAGAACCCCATTGTGCTCGACTCTGTACAAACTCAGAACAAAGTGTGGGTCCCTGTCCCAAAGACCTTACAATCCAAATATAGGAGCTGCTCCTCTAACCTGTAGAAATTAGAGCGGGAAAGGACCTGTTATCTCCCATGTAGTCTGTGCCCTGGGAGCCAGGGCAGGATCGGCCCCTATAAATCATTTCTAGTTCTCAGTGCCTGGGAAGTGGCATGCAGTCTATAAATAAATAATAAGCAATGACCTGACTGCTCTGCTCCCACCTTTCCCCTCAAGGAGAGTAAACTAATCTGTCTCACTCTCCCCCGTCTTAATATCATCCCATTGTGCCTAATTATACCTCTCGGATGTTCCCGTCCCGCCTTGCAGACAGCTCTCATTCACTTGCCTTGCAAGGACCTGGGTTAGGGGAGCTCCTGGCCCTTCCTTTGCATTTCTGATGCTGCATGGTGGATCCATATGGCGGATCACTAACTCATCCAGACATAAAGCATTACAGTTTCCTTCACCGATAAAACTCCTATGTGTGAGTGGAGTGAGTGGGTTCTTTGCATCTCAGCAGGAGCCTTTCACACCCCATTATCACAGCCAACCTCTGTGAAAACTCTTGGAAGCCTCTAGTCTACACCACACAAAAAGTCAGCAGAAAACAGTTTGGAATCTTGAATCACTAACAAATTATAAGTGTTGGCTTAAAATGACCAATAAATCCATTTTGAAATTGACCTGAAGTCTGTCATTTTCCAGTTGGCACATGCCATAGTTTCTGTTAGTGATCTGACATCCTAAACTGTCTTTAAACCATGTCAGTTCACAATTAACCAGCCAGAAGGTTGAACAACTTAAGCCTCTTCTGTCCATCACTTCCCAGAGCTGAGCTCTCTGCTTCCACAGCCCTCCCAAAGGAGCTAGTGATATGGAATCAATCCCCCAACTAGCACAGAGTTCCAGGTCACTTGTTTAACTGAAACTAAACGATTGTCAGGAATGCTTCTCCGTCTGTGAGTGTTTTTTCTCTTAGGACTTCTCTAAACCCTTCCCCTTTCTGATCCAGGCTGGATAACCTGATTTTTCATCCAGAGGGGCCAGAAGTCCTTGCTGTCCTCGACTGGGAACTTTCTACCTTAGGAGATCCCATCTCTGATGTGGCGTACAACTGCATGGCCCACTATGTGCCTTCTCACTTTGATATGTTGAAAGGTACAGTGTGTCCTCTTGGGGAAGGCACACATTGCTTCCTATTTTGAACGTTTTACAAATAAAGAGCTGGGAAACATTGGTTAGAAACTGTCAGGACTGTTGTGAAGGGTGCTCAGCTGGGACAAGGGCTCCCTTTCTTATCTCATCCCATCACCACCTCTACCTTTTCTCACCTCCCTAAAGAATCCTCTTCTCTCCTTGGTGTTGCCATCTTCAGATATATGTAGTTGATTCTTGTGTCCAATTGCTTAGCCTCCCTGAAAATATTTAGCCCTTCTAATCTTCTCAGGACTCAATCCCTCCAGCCCCCTAACTTTTTTTGTTACTGTCCTTTGAACTTCCTCCTGTTTGTCAATATCCTTTTACTATGAAGGTGCCCAGAAGTGAACATGGTGTTCCTGTCATTGTTCTGGTTGTGGAACCATTGAGAGAGCAACTGTCACCACTCAGCTTTGTGATGTGATGTCTCTGTGTATTTAGCCCCAAAGCAACATAGGACTAGAAAATACAGGTGTTGGGGCCAGTGGCATGGAGGGTTTGAGGAAAACCTTGGTTTGCAGATTGTAAATGCCACTTAAAATAAAAAAGGTTTTGATTTCCCCTCTTCCCCCCCCCCTCGCTGCCCTGTCTTTATCAAAACCAAAGTCATTTTAAAACTCTGGAAGTCATTTTCTGCAGAAATGGATTGAAGCAAATATCTTTTCTTTCAGGCTGAAATTCTATGAGCCACGCTTCAGACCGAAAGGATTTTTGTCCCATTTATAAACTCCATGAAATTAGAGGCTTATAAAAAATAGTGGCACCAGTAGTGGTATTGCAAAGCCAGAGCTTAGAAAGATGAGAAATTTACTGCTGCGTCAAGTAGGAAGAAGATTAACAGGGGAAAAATGGCCCGATTAAATTCAAAACTGCCCAGGACACATTCAGAATAGTTAGTGATTAGTGCAGGAAGTTCTGTTTGTACTCAGATTCAGTAGAAACCACCATGATGGGCAGTGGTTTTGTTCTTTTATAAGAAGGGTGGTTTGGGATAAAGATATTGCAATCACATGCTGCCTGCCTCAGTAAAGGCCAAATTCCTATAGAGACTTGTCAGTCTTCTGCTGCTGATGTAAATTCAAGTATCTGTTAGAGACAGAGGGTCATTTCACTTCATTTTCTCTTAGTCCTGAGCCTCTCCGAAGCTAATTTGTCCCTGGTTATAGGTGGGCTTACGATTCAGACACACCAGAGTTTGGACCTGAGAGCTTTATCCACTGAGCATGTGTGCCAGTCATGAAACTAACCGAATCCGTAGAACTGTCTGACTCTCTTTGAGAACACCACCTGCCTAGTCATTGTTATGCCGGATTCTCTTTCAGGTTTGAAGGGCTGTGATGTAACGCAGTTGGGAATTCCCACAGCAGAGGAGTATTTTCAGATGTATTGTGAGCACATGGGAATTCCACCCATTGAGAACTGGAATTTCTACATGGCCTTTTCCTTTTTCAGAGTGGCCGCCATCTTGCAGGGTGTGTACAAACGCTCGCTCACAGGTGAGAAAATGAAGCCAGCCCCTGAATGTTCAATTGAGGCCACATGTATTAGGATGGAGGCTTATCTATCCTCTATATGCTGCACACACACACGGTCCACCCACAACCACACTGAAGAGATGTCAGTGCTGTACCAGTGTTTAACCACTAGCAGGGAAGTGACTTCAGTTACAAATGTCTGTACAGTAGCTTGTGTAGCAGTATTGCACCTCTGGAGGGCATCATAACTATACATTTTGAGCGGCTCTGAAGTTCCGGCCAGTAGAAGGCAATAGTGACTTACACAGTGTGGTAGGATCGAGGGACAAATGCCCGGCTCTTTGAGCTCTGGTCAAGTGAAAAATTCTCTAAGTTTTTCTAGAAGGGCTAAGATGGCTTGTGGCTGCAGCACGAAGCTGGACATTAGGAGATCTGGGTTCGAGTCCCAGCTCAGCGTCCGAATCTCTTTGTGATGACGGGCAAGTCGCTCAGGGGTACGTTTACAGTCAGACTGAGCACTGCCCCCACTTTTTATAGACAAAGTCCGTGCCCATAGAGCCTACACCTGTAAAAAGAATATAATTGGAGGGGCACACACTCGGATTTGGCACTCAGTCTGTGAGGCGGTGTTCCTTTGGGATTTGCCTTGATGATGATACTCTGATTGGCACTTGCATTTCAGTTTCAGGCCCCAAAGGTGCCATCCTGAAAATGTACCCTTCCCCTTCCTCGGAGGAGTGATGGGGGACTTCATTCCTTAATGTTTGTGAGGTGTGGGAGAGGGGCAAAGGGTTATTATTCAAAGAGAAATAGTTAAGGGCTCACAACAATTACAGAACAAATCCTCCCTTGCATAGGCCTTGGGAGGCTTTGGCATGGAGGCTAGTTGGAATGCCAAGCAGCGCTGCATTCGCTCAGACAGCCATCTGTAATAAAGGAGTGGTTTCTGCAAACAAACACAGAGATGGCAAGAACAATGTGTTTTACTAGCTGTTGCTTTTTGCTGCATTGCAAGGTCTGATGTGGTTACTGGGCGGGGCTGCTGTAGGTGAGCACTAGTATCTGCCTGATTGCTGCCCTCTACCCCAGAGCTGGCCACTTTTCAGCCGGGCTGCATGTATATTGTGAAGGGCTTTGGGAGCAATATTAACCATACCCAGCACCTGGCCTGCTTTTATCACATGCCAAGTCGAAGACCAGGAAACGCAGCTCAAAGTCTGACCTGCTGTGCCTTGGAGGAAAGGAGGTGGGGTGACTGCTATTGCAGATGATGGATCTTTGAACAAGAGGAGAAATTTTTGATGGCTTTGCATGAGATCACAGAAGCAAAGCCCAGGCCGTTGGTACATATGCGAAAAGCTTGGTACCAGTACTTGGTACTCTTGCTGGTTCACTAGCACAAGGAAACCATGGAATGGGATGGGATGGGATGGACGTGATTAAAAATAATGTGCAGCCAAGTCTGTTAAGCTGAGAGAGGAATCCGTAATCACCCTGGGCCCTATATAGTGTTCTTTCCCCCTTCACTGCAGCACAATGCGTCCCTCTGCCTGGGCTCAGCTCTTCCCACTGCTGTAGAATGTGTCCCTTGCTTTGCTCATTGCAGACTCATCCACTGGGGTATTCAGGGCTGACTCTGGGCACTTTGTCCTCCCAAGCTGGGGCGGCTCAAACTTTAACCTACTAGGGACTCTGTTGGCAACTTGCCAGGGTGCTGATAGACTTGGTGTTTAATCAGAGAAACTGTGACATCGTTGTCATATCCCTTATAAAATAATCCTGCATCCTGCAGCGCCAGCGCTGAGTGCTAGTGTGTGCTGGTGTTTTGGACCTTTGTCATGCGGACTCTCTAAGCAGATGGTGATTATTGATCACTTCCATTTCACGCAGGTCAAGCAAGTTCAGCTACAGCTGAAAGTGGCGGAAAGCAGGTGGAGCTCATGGCCAACTTAGCGTGGGACTTTGCTACAAAAGAAGGATTTCGAGTGTTTAAAGAATGTCCAGCTGCAAAACCTTTCGCAAGACCTTACAGTACCTGGACCAGGAATGGGGCATTCTCCAGGAGAAACTATGTCACCGTGGCACCTTCCTCACCAGCTCACACTTCCAAAGCTCATCTTATTCTTTCTCCTGACGGCCTTCCCGGGAGAGCCCAGGATCTTTACGGCAAGCTGAGGAGATTCATGGAAATCCATGTCTATCCTGCTGAGCAGGTTCTGAGAGATCATCAGGTTTCACAGTCTAGATGGACTCCACATCCTCTTATAGAAGAGCTGAAGGTAAGTCATACGTCTGCGTAAAGTAACAATGCCTCCAAGCCTGGGTCTGTAAGATGGCACATTGACTGCAAAGCTCAGTGCCCAGGACACCTCTGAGCCAGAGCTGTGCACTCTCGTATCTGCTCCTGAGCAAATCACGTATCTGCTCCTGTCCTGTATCAACTCCACAGCTCCAATACAGTAAGAGGGGGGAGCTGGAGTCTCATCTGGCTTGCACACCATCAGCTCAATTCTGACTGCAGAATTTTTATTATGGGTGGCAGTGACTTAAGTGGGGAACCAGCTTGACTCCCAGAGCCTAGGGAAAGTTTACAGGGCTGGGAATGAAGTCATGGAGGGAGGCAGTAAATACAGAGCCCACATCATCATGTAAACTGACTGACTACAGTTGCATTTTTCAGGGAAACATTTGTCCTGGGCATCTTCTGGTAGGTGTAGCCCCTCTAGTGTGTCTCCCATCTCGTGGATACGAGCCAGCCCCAACTTCTGCCCAAGTTGTCTGGGCTGCATTAGCTCAGTGACTTGCTCACTCAAAATCCTGTCTTGTGTATTAACCTGCCCGTGTCCCAACACAGTTCCTGACCTAACGGGCGCGGTCTTCCATTACATGTCACGCTGGCTGTCTCTTGAATTTGATCTCTGGAGCTGTGGAAGGAGGATTGAGGGAGGGACTTCTACAAGTACAGTGCAACTGTGATCTTCATTTTTATACAAGAGGGCCTGGGCATTAGGAGATTTGTCCTTGGGGCCTGAGTCTGATCTCACACCGCTATGTCCCCATTGACTTTAAAGGACTTACTCCTGATTTACACTGCTGTAATCAAGCTCTTCAGGTCCAAGAGCCAGAATCAAGCTCTTCAGATCCAAATCATTCTCCAGTCCAAAGCCATCTCTCTACTATCACTCTAGCATTTGTCCCTCTTATAGGCTGCAAGTGATGTTTCCATAGACCCACTGGACTAAACTCACCCCTGGTGTAACACCATTGACTTCAATAGGCCAACCCCAAGCTGAGTCTGACGCACTGTCTGTCTTTAGCTCGTTTCTTCCCCACAGCTTTGGGTGTTTGTCTGTTGATGAGCGGGAAAGGCAGAATTCAGGCCTCAGCTCTGCTCAGCAGATCCCAGCCTTGTCGGGTTGTCCTTCCCGCAGCCATGCCCGTTGGGGGTCTCTATGGGCAGGGAACTGGCCCCTTACACCTGAGAACAGAATTGGGCCCGAAGTCTCATGCTGTTCCATTCTTTAAGGACAAGGCAAAGGCTGAAGGACTGTGGAACCTTTTCTTACCTGTGGAGAATGATCCAGAAGTGAAATATGGAGCAGGCCTCACAAACCAAGAGTTTTCCCATTTGTGTGAGCTCATGGGAACATCACTGTTTGCACCTGAGGTACCTGCTTTAAGCCTTTACTAAGTCATCTGGGTGGCGGAGGGGAAACACGCAGGCTGGGTAAGGGATTCTTAGCTAGCCCTCCGTTGCTGGAATTATCACCTGCCCTACTAGTGCCCCCTGCACACATTTCCTCCCTCCCCTCCCAATTGCTCCTACCTCGGCACCTGGCTGCTTTGAACCTGACTGGTAATGCTGCTTTTGCAGTGTGTAGTTGTGCTATTTGGGGAGGGCCAGTGCTGGCCAGAATGTGGCCCGTTGTGCGCTATGCTAGTCAGCCCAGCACCAGCCCCTGATGGAACCACGTGTGTGGGTTTTCAGTATAGCCTGGAGCCATTCTAGCCAGGCTCCTACAAAGGGTTTCACCCTGCCCTGCATTGCCTGGGGTGTGGTGAGGAGCCTTTTCCCTGCTCCAGTGCACCCAGGCAGCAACAGGGGAGGATCTCACCAAATACTTAAGGGAGAGTTGTCTGCAGCACACATCGCACCCAAGGGGGTTGCCAGTAAGTGTGCAGTCCTTCGATTTGTGTGTTCCCACTTAGTACTTCAAAAGATAAGAAATAAAACCAGCTGAATTTTAAGGTTCGAGCCTCCGGGGCAGTTGCAGATCATTTAATTGAGTGGAGGAGCGTGAATGACACAATGGGTGATTAAAATTAAAAACTTTATTTATAGTTATTTAAAGCCAACAGGCCTTACACTTAACCACGCTCTGCACTGGCCCTCGCATTCTAGGATGGAATGATGAAGCCAAGGTGATCAGTCCCTGGCGGGAAGAATGGGGTTAACCCTTTCTCTAAGAGTATCTGGATAGTGGATGGGCACACCTATCTGACAGCAGCTCACTACCCTTTTTATAATCAGTGATAATAATGGCCCTTAAATAATAATCCACCTTGTTACTATAATTAAAGATTTTCTACTTTCTCACTGACTGTTTAACATTAGGCATCATCTCAATTAACGTGTGTAAATGCCAAATCAATCACTATAAATCAGATTTCAGAGTAGCATTTGTGGCACCTTAGAGACTAACAAGAAGTGGGCTGTAGTCCACGAAAGCTTATGCTCTAATAAATTTGTTAGTCTCTAAGGTGCCACAAGTACTCCTGTTCTTCTTTTTACTATAAATCAGGGGTCTCAAACTCAATTTACCTTAGGGCCAGTTCCAGTCCTCAAATCCTCCCAGTGGGCCAATAATGTCACTGAAGATGGTGTTCAGAATTGTATTTGTATATTGTATTTTTTATTTTGAATTTCTTAGAAATAATAAAACTGTCATACAACTTGATAGGTTACAAAGTAACAGCACATCTACCAATGTGGTATATGCCATCATGTGCCAGCAATGCCGCTCTGCCATGTACATTGGCCAAACTGGACAGTCTCTACGCAAAAGAATAAATGGACACAAATCTGACATCAGGAATCCTAACATTCAAAAACCAGTGGGAGAACACTTCAACCTCTCTAATCACTCAGTGACAGACTTGAAGGTGTCAGTTTTGCAACAAAAAAACTTCAAAAACAGACTCTAAAGAGAGACTGCTGAACTCAAATTAGACACAACTAATTTAGGCCTAAACAGAGACTGGGAATGGTTGGGGGTCATTACACTAATTGAATTCCCCCCCCCCCCATGTTAAGTTCTCCTCACACCTTCTATGGGTCATCTTGATTATCACTTCAAAGGTTTTTCTTCTGCTGCTACTGATAGCTCATCTCAATTCATTGGCCTCTTACAATTGGTATGCGTACTTCCACCTTTTCATGTTCTCTGTATGTATAAATATCTTCTGTCTGTGTTCCACTCTATGCATCTGAAGAAGTGGGATGTAGCCCACGAAAGCTTATGCTGAAATAAATTTGTTAGTCTCTAAGGTGCCACAAGTACTCCTGTTCTTTATACAACTTGATACAATTCTTCGCCTGCCCGAGAGTTTCTAGTGTTTGCCAGATACCTGGCAACGCTTCAGTTCTGTCAGTTTGTTGATGTTTGGCCTCAGTGACTGAGCAGTGGAAACCTTCAGGATTGCAGCCAGGTGTGCATCAGAGAGTTGTGTTCGGTATTTTGACTTGTTTATTTCAGAGTAGCAGCCGTGTTAGTCTGTATCCGCAAAAAGAACAGGAGTACTTGTGGCACCTTAGAGACTAACAAATTTATTAGAGCATAAGCTTTCGTGGACTACAGCCCACTTCTTCGGATGACTTGTTTATGTTCATTGTGGAAAAAAGTGACACCGCCTCCATGGCTGACTCTGCCCAGCAACTAATGATGCTGCCTCCATGGCTGACTCTGCCCGGTGACTAGTGATGGTATCTCTATCCCTCTCTCCCAGCCAATGGGAGCTGTGGGGGGCGGCACCTGTAGCAGACAGAGCTGCAGTGTGGCTACATGGGTCTCTCCTCCGCGGGCTGCAGTGGGGAGGTTCTCAGGCCGCAGATGGCCCGTGGGCCGGGAGCTTGAGACCCCTGCTATAGAGAGCGCATTTTTCAAAACATTAACATTTGATGTAAAACACTTGTAAAAACCAGTTAGGATCAAACTGTGTTTACAACATGACCTGGGGTTCTGCCGTAACTCATCTCTAACTGGCTTCTGAATTGGCTCCCTTCACTTCACTCGTATTTGACTTGGTGATTGTCAAGCCATTTTTAGGAAATAGATTTTTGGGTCCACTTACATTTCTATGTACCATAAGAACATATCATCTGTATAGCTACAGTGTGCGCTAGCCCCAGGTGCATGCTGCTCCCCCTCCATGTTCTGCTGTGAGCGGGCTCGGGGACCTGTCTCTGCAATGCAGCTTCCACCCTGCCCTTAGCTCTGGCCTTTTGAAAGCAGCAGGAGCTTGTGTGGTCTGAATTCCCTGATGCTTTGGAATGGGCGTTCGGCAGTCAGGAGCAGCTGTGCCGTTTGAGGTTGACCTCCAAACTCCCTTTCCCAACAAACATGCCTCTCCTTTGCTGACTGGTGCTTGGCGTTCCCCCCTCCAGATATTCAACTGCTCTGCCCCTGACACTGGGAACATGGAGGTGCTGGTTCGCTATGGGACGGAAGAGCAGAAGGAACGCTGGCTGCAGCCTCTGTTGGACGGGAAGATACGCTCGTGCTTTGCTATGACTGAGCCGCAGGTCAGTATCGCTGTCCAGTCAACCACACCATGGAGTAGAGTAGATCCACACCATACAGCGGCTCGCCCTGTTCTCAGTGCTGGCAGTTGTTCTACTCACTGGCCAAGGTTTTCAAAAGAGGCTTGTGATTTTGGGAGCCCAACCTGAGGCCCTTCGAAGGGGGGGTGCTCAGCAATTTCAGAAAATCACATTGGTTTAAAGTGTCTGTTGGAGGCACTCAAAATCACCAGTCACTTTCCAGTAATCGTGGCCACCATGTTTCTTAAGCTGTGCTCTTGTGCAGTTAGTGGTAATTATGAAGTGTAACAAAGTGTTTTAATTAAACTACTGTCTAGCTGTCAGACTCAACCAACTGACGGCCTGATTGGCAGAGGGGCTGGGCACCCCTTTCTAGGCCTTTCCAAGCATCAGGCCTGAAGTCCATTGTGTGACTCCCCAGCTTTGCTTTTAGAGCTGTTTGCTCACTCGGTTGTTCAGCTGAGCTGGGATCCCCAGCCTTTGGGGTGCATCAGCAGTGCTGTGCTGAGCTCTGCCAGCTTCAGGCCGTGACTTCTCGCCTCCCAAGCCACCCGATGAGAATGTCTGAAACTTCTCTCCGGCCCCTCTGAGGCTGAGAGGAGCTGGCAGATTCGGAACTGAAAGTGTTTCTACTTAGGTTGCTTCATCTGATGCCACCAACATCGAAGCTTCAGTCGTAGAAGAAAAGGGTTTCTACATTCTAAATGGGCATAAATGGTGGATTTCAGGTACATTCCAATACGCACACGGTCTGCGTCACAGAGCCACGTGCTCCCATGGCTGCCTGCTGTGGCGTGAAGCTGTCCTGTTGGACCTTTTCTCCAGTGTGCTGATCTAAAACGGTTCTTGAAAGGGGCCCTGGGCCCTGACTTGCACTCAGCCCTCGCTTACGGAGGGTCAGATTCTGATCTCAGCTACACCAGTGTAAATCCAGCGTAATTCCACTGTCTTGAATGGAGATACTGTGGATTTACCCCTGAGTAATGGAGAGCAGAATTGCTATATGCTAAGCCAACCGGGACTGCAGAGTTCAAACAGCACTGTTCTGTTTCACGTACAGTTGTGACTGTTACAGGCATTTGGGCATTAGATGCTGCCGTGACCCCCCAATAGCCCCTCTGGGAAATGCTTTTGCTGCAGTCTTCAGCTTTATGTTAATCGTTAAGAAAACATCCCCTTTTTGGACGAGTTAAACATACACTACCGGGCGTCTGGTGGCACATGGGGTTGCTAATGGGCTAGTGAGGCTTTCCCCTCTAGGCAGCCAGTTCGAATCCCACCTGGGTCAGTAATGCCTGCGAGCTGTTACCATCCACTGGTTGTGAAATGAGTCGGGTGGTCTCGGTTCAGTTCCCAGTAGGCAGTAATGAGCACCTATGTTGGCAGTTCCAGAAGAGAGGCCAAGGTCTGAATGAGCCTTGAAGAGCCTTCCCCCCTCCAGGTGGTCCCTCCGTCACAGGGATGGGTGGGATGATGTGGGAAAGCTTGAATTTGCCTGATAATTCCACAGTAATTGTGGGTAAAGGACTTCAGAGCCTTTATCAGAGCCTGGAGTTCTCACGCCAGCTCTCATCTCTTCTGTTAACTCTTGAAACAAACTATCAAACCAAATAACCATGTCCTGAATTAGCTACAGCTAAGATGGCTGGATTTGCTCTGCTCTCTGAAAGGGCTAAGTCAGAATGAGACACAGGCACCAAATTCACCCCGATGTGCCTTCGCTGCAATCAGTCATGTTCCCGGCGGATTGATTGGGCCTGAGGTTTTCAGCACCAGTCAGTCTAGTTCTCATTGTGTCATTTCCCGGCAGGGGCCCTGGATCCTCGGTGCCAGCTCTGTGTGTTTATGGGGAAGACCGACCCTGAAGCCCAGCGCCACAAACAGCAGTCAATGCTCTTGGTTCCCATGGACACTCCGGGCATAACCGTCACCAGGCCTCTCAGTGTATTTGGCGAAGAAGATCCCCCAGGTGAGGCAAGGAGCTAGCTCAGTTTGTAACATGCCTTGACAGCTCCGCTTTGTCCACTGAATTATTCTGGTTTTGAAAGGGCACATGTTGTGGGCACCTCTGATATGCTGGCCCTAGCTTCTGTGGGACCCCATTGTGCCTTGCCTCTCTGTATCCTATGACTTGGGCATTACTGTCCTGTGGATCAGGGAACTGGGGCCCAGAGCAGGGAAATAACTTGCCTGAGGTCACATGGGGTGGTGGCAGAGCTGGGACTAGAACCTAAGTCTCCTGACTCCCAAGTTCTTTACGTCACTCACACACTCTTCCGTTGTCCCTGGTACATAGTCCAGCAGGGTTGTCTGTTATCCAGA
Source organism: Chrysemys picta bellii (assembly GCF_011386835.1). Taxonomy (NCBI): domain Eukaryota; kingdom Metazoa; phylum Chordata; order Testudines; family Emydidae; genus Chrysemys; species Chrysemys picta. Next base: position 29,019,245 of record NC_088805.1, read on the forward strand.
GCAGAGACTGGGAGTCAGGACTCCTGGGTCCTCTTCCCAGTTCTGCCACCAACTCACAGTGGGCAAATCACATGACTTCTTTGTGCCTCAGTTCAATAACCCCGGCCTCCCAAGGCGTCAGTGCAGTTTACTGATTGTGTAAGGCTCGGGGGTGAAAGGTGTAGAGAAACAGGCAGATGAGTGGTATTAGAAATAATCATTCATGGAGTATGTTATGATGCTACTTCCTTTTAAAGCAAATACTGGAATCCTGGGGCTACATTCCCCGCTACAGCCTGTAGCACATTGTTAAAACATCCTAGTGACATTAACATCACGTTGTATTTAATTACTTCATTAGTTTTTTCAGCCAAAAAACCCTATAGATGATCTTTTGAGCTGTTGAGTCTTTAAGTGACGTTTCCTGGCTCTTTGACAAAGAGAAACCACAGCAAAACCTGTATTTCAGTCCATTTAACATTGGACACGCTTTCTTGTCCACAATCTGTGCAGGCGAAATTACAGGAAGTGGCTGTGGTGGCGGGGGGCTGGGAATAACAAGGAATTGGCTGGTTCTGATGAGGGGAGCTGGAAAGTGCTGATAGCAGAACTGGGAAAAGCTTCCCACCAACCTTTCTGCCTTGGCTTTGATTTTTTTGTTTTTTGTTCGAGCACTGGAAAGAAACCAGCAAAGCTCAATGTTTGTTAATCCTGACGAGAACCCGAGTTATTAGATCACTTGCCTGCTCCTGGCGGGTGAGAGACCATTTCACAGCTGCGTGGGCTCTGGAAGAGCCAGGAAGAGAGGAATGGGAAGGAATTCAAACTTCCTGCATGCGGGGATGTGTCCAGTGAGTGATGCCGCTGAGCTCTGTGCATTCTGTCCCTCCCTTTGCAGCTGGCCATGGAGAGATCTTATTTGAAAATGTGCGAGTGCCCAAAGAAAATATACTGCTGGGACCTGGCCGAGGCTTTGAAATTGCACAAGGGAGACTAGGCCCCGGACGGATCCACCATTGCATGAGGCTCATTGGCTATTCCGAAAGGGCGCTGGCGCTCATGAAGAAGCGAGTGAGTATGGCTGCAGGTTCCTGTCCTCTACTCCATTATCTTCTGCAACTGCATTCCAAGTGCTGCCTTATCTGCATTTCAGTCTGATTCGATCTAGCATCATATTTCTCAGCAGACTGTCGCTGTAGCGTGTAAACACCTTTAATCCATTTTAGCTGCATACCTTCCTGACACCCACAGCGCCATGGGTAGCGGAAAACAATCCACTTATCCAGCCTTGCATCCAACATCAAATCCCCACCCCTGTGAATTCAGCCCGTATCAGTGGATGTTGGAAGCCAAACTACAGTTAGTTATTAGTGGAGTCCTTCGATCTCTAGCAGGGGTGAGAGTTCAGATCAAATAAATATTTCACAAGAACAGCCTCACAAGAGCAACACACCTGAGCAAATGGGTTTCCCCGCCTGACTGAGTACTCCCTGGACAAAGGGCTGTTTCACTCCATTGCTTCCCTTTTTCTTATGGGTGGGGAGTTTCTCTCGTGATTAGAGAAATCAACTGCCCCTGTTTGCAGCTCTGTTCAGCCAAATAAGGCCCCCAGTACGCTCTGAATCTTCCTCCTTCCATTTCCTCAGAAGGGTTGAACTCCTCTGCTCTCCCTAGCTCTGCTTCCCTTCTTAGTTGTCTCCAACGTCTGGGCCCTTCCCATGTCAGTTCAGAGTGTGCGCATAACAGCAACTAACCAGGCAATTCATATCCCTGGGCTGAAGCCCAGCAACAGCCTCGGATCCCGACCCTGGCACCAGACCCTTTGTGGTCACCCAAATCTTCCTTTTTAAACACATTCTCAGGCTCTCCACTATTCCGTCCCTCTGTTACACCCCATGCTGCATCAGTATTGCACAGGGAGGAGAGGTAGCTGCTTTTTGGGGATCTGGAAACTTGAGATTCTGACGGCTATTGCACTCTTGGAAGGACTTGAATCCTGAGTCCTGGCTAATTCCATTTTAGGCAGGGTGTCAGTTACCCTTCTAAACAATTCCCCAGGCAATCTGATACAGCATTCTTCACTTCCTATCCCAAACTGCCATGTAGTGTCACTGTGCCTGTCAGACAGCAGCCACATAGCACCCCAGAGGTGGCTGCATCCCAGCAATGGATGAAGTGGGTCCCTGTCTAGTTTGCAGGGGCAGTCGGGATGAAAGCTTCTCTGCAGATGTAAGATATTATCACCAGCAAAAATAGCTCTCTTTAAGCTCAGAGGCCTTTAGCCCTGTGTGCGCCTATTGCAGGTGACGTCTCGTGTGGCCTTTGGGAAACCCCTAGCCGAACAGGGCACTATCCTGGAAGACATCGCCAAGTCCCGTGCTGAGATTGAGCAGGTCCGGCTTCTTGTCCTGAAGGCTGCCCTCCTCATGGATACAGCTGGCAACAAGGTGCGTGGCTGGGGCCCTCCGGGGGCTAACAATACCAGCCTGAGTAAGTGAACAGTGAGGATTGCAGCGCTCGGCCTAGTGTGCTTAGCTTGTCCGGTCGCTATGGGGGAGCTCTAATGCTTGATCTTTTCCTCCCTGGAGGCCTGAGCAAAAATATTACTGAGGTTCCCAATTAAAAGTGAGCTTGGGCATTTCCTCCTTGGATGTTCGTGCCCATCAGCATTATCGCACGGAGCTCAGCATGACGGGCAGTCTGTGTTCCGGAGAGGCCCAGGGCTGGGAGAGCGGTGGGGCTGCAGGCCCAGCCTGCCGTACATTGGTACTATTGTTTTGGGGAGACCAGAACGGGAATAGCAGGGGCTGCAAGCCAGGACTGAGGAGGGTTGACCAAGCTGGATGGATCTGATGCGTTTGATCCTGTTTCTATACAGGCAGCTGCTCTAGAGATCGCCATGATCAAAATGGTGGCTCCATTGATGGCTCTGCGGGTCATTGATCGTGCTATCCAGGTGAGCGGGGAATGGTGCACTTGTCATTCATTTCTCTCCCATTCCAGAAGGTTAGGGTTTAGCCCAAACAAAGCAAGCAGTTGCTTGGAGCCCCAAGGTTCTTCTGCTTTCAGCCAACTCCTGCAACTCACGAGTTAGTCCTATCCTCGCCTCCTGGGCTGAGGAAACTGCTGCCAGATCTCTTCCTCCTAGACGTGATCCCTGTGGGTCAGGACTTAGGCACATTAGCAGGGGCTGGTGTGGGACAAACTTGTCCTGCTGTTGCCTATACATTGTTCCTATTCTATGCAGAACCTTCTTCTAGCACTAAATTGCCTTCCTGCTTCTACAGTTCTAAGTGTCCCTGCTTTGCTCTGCTGCTCCCATCATGGCATTGTCCTGCCCTTTTCACACGTCTCATGGGCTTGTTGCAGGCCTTTGGAGCAGCAGGTCTCAGTAACGATTACCCACTGGCACAGTTCTTCGCCTGGGCGCGAGCCCTGCGTCTCGCCGATGGACCCGATGAAGTTCACAGGACAGCCGTCGCTAAATTGGAGCTGAAACGCTAGCCCTGGCCCGCTGTGAAAAACAACCACTAGGAAGCGGAAGAGGAATTTCCCAGCTGCAGCCTTGGGATGTGTAAATGTGAGGGGGGGACTCTGATGAACACAGGGTGTTTGTGGGTGGTGATAGCGCTTTCATTTCAATGTCCTTGCAGATTGCCAGACCCCTTGAGGCAACGTGCTTCCCAGTTGGCTTTAATGCTGGGCTCATTTGGTGGTGGAACAAAAAGCAGAAAATATGTCCTTGAGCCACTCAGAGTGGCCTTGCTCCAGGCAGCAAGTCGCGGCCTTGCTCTCAGGCTTCCTGGGCTAGCAAGTGGTCAGCCTTCAGGGATGGAGAGGAAAGAGTCTTGTCACCTAGCAGCAGCCCCTCCAAGGGCCTGCTCTGGAAAGACTCATTGACTTTAGTGGGCATTAGATCAGGCCCCAGTTGGCTGAGGTGCTGACTGGTTCGAAGGGAACCCTGCTCCTCGGAAGGGACGGAGGCCCAGGCTGGGGTGAAGTGAGGAGGGGAATTGGGTGGCTCCTGAGAACTCTGCCAAGGACGCGAGCTCTAGTTCTGTGATTTGCTGTGTTTGGGGCGTGGGGGTTGCCATTTGCCACCCGGATACACTTGATCACACTTCTGTAATTCACGTCGCTCTGCGGAGAGAAAAGAATCATGGAAGGAATTGCGCTGATTTCTGTGCCATTCGTTAGTAACGTCGGATCAAATCAGAATAAAAACAATGGACCCGGTTCCTTGTGTGTGCCTCACCTGATGCTGCAATCGTTTAATTGTTTTTCCAGAATGTTTTATACCTTCTCCCCTCCCCAGGAATGATCAGTTCTGACCAATGGAGAGATGCACGTAAGCATGGTTGGTTTCCCTTTTGGGTGGTCTTGAATGATCATGAAGAGACAAAGCGTCTGTGCGTGCTGCAGCTGGGCGAGCGCGTTGCAGCGTGGTGGTGACTTGGGCCCAGCGGGTTGGTCAGATGGGCTTTGGACTTGGGTGGCTAGCCAGAGCCTCACTCCCAGCTGCAGTACAGACCTACCCAAAGGGCTCATCGCAGCTCGCATACAGCTCTGGTCTGAAATGTGCTGACAAGGATCCCAGAGCATCACAAACGCCCCCATCCGGTCACTGAGGAGTATAAAGGAAACCTGGTCAGAGCCGCTTCAAACCAGGGTTTCTGAAACGGTGCTGAACTTGCAGCCAACGCGTGCTTGGCACCAGGTCATTTCAGTATGCGAAAGGAGCTCTGAGGGGAAGTGTGGGACGGAGGCAGGAGCTCAGTGATAGGCCTCATGGAGGGGGCAGGGAGGCTACAGTATTGCAGGAGAGGTGCGGGGCAGCCCCTGATGTGCATATGTGCTCCTCCAGCCGGCTGTGCAGTTCCTGTCCCCAGCTCCTGCAGGGGGCCATTCTGCCGGGTTTGTGAGAACCGGGGATTCTGTAAAACAAACAGTGGCAGGCCCTGAGAACAAGGCCCCATGGTTCCCTGGCTAGAAACACGGAGGAGCAATGCGGTGAGTGTGGGAGACGAGCCCCTCTATTAGGGGTGCGGCAGCATAGCCTGTTTTGCACAGGCAGGGTGGGCGTTGAGGGCAAAATACACTCCAGGGGCCATTGTAACTCCAGAGTGACTCCAGTGCCTAGAGCGGATTTACGGTGGTGTCGTTGGAAGCAGAGTGCAGCTGGCACGGTTGAGCAGATGAGCCCTCAGGCTGCGTGTTGGACATCGGTGGATGTGTGCAGAACGAGCACGCTCCCCGCTGCCAGTGGGGCCAAAAAAAGCAGCGCCCCGGGCAGCTGTATCGGGGGACAGGGTACCTATCCTGTATTAAACAACTACGAGGGCACGGAGAGAGACAATTCTAGCTGGGGACTGTGGGGCCGGCAGCAAATTGCTTTGCCTTGGCTCAGCTCGTATTTCTCACGGACTCCGAGGATGGAATTCCACCCGTCTTACATGCAGTTGGCTTTATATTCTCCACTTGACAGAACCGAGTCTCTTGGCCCAGAGCCCATGTGCACAGCCAACCTGGCCGACTGCTCTGGAGAACGCTAGGCTCTGCAGCGACCCTGCGAGCGTCATGCTGAACTCATCCCTTCCCCGACCCTACCATCTTCCTTGGGGCTTTGGAGGGATTCGATCCCGAGTGGCCATCTGTGATTGACCGGGGTACGGTGCAGACCAGCAAATTATGAGTTTTTAAATACCTCCCAAGGCAAACCTTGTACAAACATTATTCCAGTGGGTGTGAACACAGGTATATTCTGTCACACCGCCCCATTCCCTGAGGGAGACTACTTTGGCCAGCGAGTCAGGCTCCCAACAATGGGTGTGTGTGAATTTAGTGCTGCTGAGAGAGACGTTCTGAATCCTCAGGGAAAGGGAACGGAGAAAGCCCCCAACCAGGCCCTGGCTAAGAGGAACAAAGAATCCCAGCCCCCCACAAAAGATGCCAGCCTGACACCACCTCTTGCTGCATTTCCAAAAGCAGCGGAAGGGCACCATATGCTGGATAGGCAAAGCACACAGCTCGTGCCTTCCCAGAGATCAGTCTCTGAACACGTACCTCCACCTCCACTGATCAGCAGCTAGGGGAAACATGCGAACAGCACTCAGGAGCGTCTGCCATTAATTCGCGACTCGATGCTGTAGTGCAGCCATCCGAATAATCTGGTGCCCAGACATGGGTAACCTGCCCCGTTCTGTCCAGGCCGCACACACAGCAGCTCCGCGTGTGCTTCCCATAGCGAAGGGGGAGTTCGGGTTGGACTAGCACATGCTGAAATCAGGGAGCAGTGGCACGGGGCTTGGCTTAAACCTGGAGGCTTTGAAGAGTGTCGATGCAGTTTAGAACGAGCTTCCCAGTCCCTGTTCCACAGCCCTGGGTTAGTGGGGCTCAGCCAGTGCTTCAAAAGTAGCTGTGTAGACAGCGCTTTGAAGTTGAGGCTTGGGCTAGGACGCCTGGGCAGGGGCTCAGGAGTGGAGCTGTTCGGCCTGGGCAGACCCCTGGGCGGGGATCCTTGTTGCAGTCAACAGGGCTTGGGAGGAGGCGAGTCCATCCGTGGGACACAACTAGCAGGATTAGGTCCTACCTATTAATATTGTGCAAGAGACGCACAGGAGGAAGGATGGTCCAGGGGGTAGGGCACTAGCCTGAGACTTGGGAGATGTAGGTTAAATTCCCTGCTCCACCCCAGCCTCCCTATGTGACCTTGGGCAAACCGGGCAGTTGGCCGCTCCGTGCCTCAGTTTCCCCATCTGTAGGACCGTAAGAGCACTGCCCAACTCAGAAGGGTGTTAACACATGAAAGGATGTGGGGTGCCCAGGTGCTATAGTGATGAGGGGACCATACAAGTAACTAATATAGAGACAGACACGGACCATAAGGGGATGCATTAGATGAAGCCCTGGTTCCTGCCACAGCCCCCTGGGCTTAGGGGGTCCAGATGTCCTGATTTTAGAGGGGCAGCAGTCCCAATCTTCAGGGCTCTCTCTTACATAGGCGCCTAATTCCCCCAGGATTTTTCACACTTGCTCTCTGGTCACCTAGTACGTGGACGGTGCCCACCTGGCACCGACCTGCCTGGGTCAGACAGACCCTCCGCGGGGGGATGAGCGGAGGCGACGCGTCCAAAGCGCTTGGACGGGCAGCAGCCCCCTTAGCCCCGCGCTAGCCTGCGGGCCAGCAGAGGCGAGCCCGGCCGGGGCCGTTCGCCCTTCGCCAGGCGAGCTTGGCGCTGCTGCGGCTAAAGCGGGGCCGGGGAGCGGCAGGACGGAGCTCGCTGGAGCCCGCCAAGCCCGAGCTACCGCTACCGAGCCGGTCCAGCCAGCTCCCCGCGCCCACGTGCTCCGGGGCCCGGACCCGCCCCCGGGCCGCTCGGCCGCGCCCCCCCCCCCCCGTGGCTGCATCCGCGGCTCGCCCCATGGCCCTGCGTCTCCCCAGTGCCAGGATGCTGCGTGCGGCCGCACTGGGCTCCCGGCTGTGGGGCCGGGCGGCTCCGGCCCAGCTCGCCAGCCCCTTCTCGGCCGCGGCCCCCGCCATCCCCGCCCCCAACCCCCGCCCGGAGATCGCCTACAACAAGGTAGGGAGCGGGCCGGCCGGGGGGTTCGAGTCCCGGCCCGGGGGGTTCGAGTCCCGGCCCGCGGGCGCGGCAGCGCGGCGCAGGGGGTGGCTGCGGGGCCCGGCTTCTCGGCAGCCCGCGGGGCTGTCACCGACCCTCCCTCCCGCTCTCGGCCTGGGCGGCTTGTGAGCGGCCGGACGGGAGCCCTGCAGCCGCGAGCGGCCGGGGCTGGGCTGCAGCCAGCGCCCCCTCCCAGAAGCGAGCTTGGCACGGGCAGGGCCCCGGGCCCGGGGGGATCCCTGCCCGCTGCTCCCCTTTGCCCTGGGGCTGCTGCTGGGTAATGCCTGGCGAGAGCGGAGCCGGGCCCGGCCCTACGGCTCCCTGCCAGAGGTCGGGCTTGGGGCTGGCCGAGCAGCGGGGCCCCGCCGGGCATCGCAGCCTGAGCGGGGGCAGTGGCGTTTCCACCCCCGTCTCCCCCAGGGAGGCTTGGCCTCAGCAACCGCCCCTGGAGGCCTCTCTCTTCTCCTTGCCTCCCTCCCAGGGCCCCAGCGCAATGCTGAGCGCGGACAGGACAGCGCTGGGTCTCCTGCTCAAAGCGCAGCCCCTAGACGAGCATCAAACGGCCTGAAAAGTTGTTTGCCCTCCTTGTGACCTGGGCCTTACGGCAAAGCAGATTGACCTAGCTCCGTTGGTAGAGCATCAGACATTTAATGGGAGGGTCCAGGGTTCATCTCCTTGGTCAGGGGGCGTCAGCCTCTCCAGCTGTGTCACGCACCTACAGCTAAGACAGTTGTCTCTGCAGAATCCTCTGTTGCAGCAGTAAATGGTGTACCCAAAGTTGCTAATAAACTGAGTTACTATAGGACCAACCCTCTAATAAAAAGAACCCTCAGCAATGTTCCCTCTTCACGGTCAGGCTGTCTGTCCGCTCTGCAAGCAAAGGACTCACTGCATTTTGTTCTGGGCTGCAGCGGCTGCTTTATTGTGGGGGTTGTTTTTAAAGTAAAAACAAGGCCATGGTCCTGGCCTGGCATTTGCAACCTGCGTCCTGGTGTGCGGAGGGTGGAACGAATTTGCAAGTCCCTAAGTGCTGTCAGTTCCCAAAGTGCTGCAAGTGGAGGGTTACATAGGACTTTGCTTGTCTCTGTAATCTGTCCGCCACAAAGGGTTGTGCAAATACCAAGTGCAAAGCAAACTGAAACCTGCCTCCTGTGGCGAAGACAAACTCCAAAATAATCTCTTTGCATGGTGCTGGAAAGACTCTGCCCCACAAAACTAGATGACAGCACACAGCACTCTGGATTAACCGCCCTCCAAAATGGCTTATTTTTCATGGATTAATGTTGTTTACCAAGGCATCTGTATTTGGTCACATAAACGGGCACTGCCAAACCTCATTTTAAAAGCTTCCTTACCTGCTTTCATAACACCTGAGATTAGGTTAAACTACATTAATGCTGAAGTTTCTTTTTTTTCCATGTAAATGCTACAAGGCAAATATAAATACAGTCCGAATAATACCATCTTCTTTATTGGTGGTGAGCAGGAAGCCGAACAGAACAGGCCTGCAGAGCATTAAATGCTGTGTCTTTTGTTGCAAGACATTCTTTTAAAAAACAAAAAGAACCCATCGCAACTGTTCTTAATGCAAGTAATGTAGAGTCTATTGGCCTTCGCAAGCAATGCAGTCAATTCCTGCATCTGGCCAATAAAGCAAGTTGTCCTGTGTATGTGTGTGTGTGTGTGTGTGTGTAAATTCAAGCTGAGTCACGACTGTCACTGGGTTCTACACTTCTTAGCTCAATTGCTGTCACCATTGCAAATGAATAGAGCGAAAACAAGTCGATCCATTGTCTAGGATTTAGCATGCATCCCGGGTATGTTGTTTTGCCTAGACTATCTTCTACTCTTCCTTCACTGTTATCTCAGGGAATGCTGTTTGGTCAGCTCTAACAATGAAAAATGAAATGTGACGAAACCCAGGACAAATACAAGCTTACAACTGCTGCGTCACTGCCTTTGAGTAACAACTGTATATGAATCAGTTGCTTCTATAGGGGAATTTGCTTGCTTTCGCTTATTGTGCAACATCACTCTGATAAAAGTGCTGTGGTCTTTGCACTGAGACTTTGCTTTGGGTGCCTGCGTTTGGCTTCTGAAAGACCTCTCACCTCCGTTAATGTGACAGCTATGCTAGCGTTGAGTATTTCATGCAAACTATATCCCATGTCGCTCTGACAAAGCTACAGTAACAGCAGAGAGAAACTGGACTTATTTTTGTCCTTTTAAAAAAATGTTTACAGCTCCTCAGCTCAGGGACTGTCTGGAATAGTTTGTGGCCCTAGTGCCTAGCACAGTGCAGCCGGGCTCCTGAGTGGGGCTTTTGTGTAATGCTCCCATCAGAATAGCAAAACAATGTCTAGAAAAGACATGACGATAGAGTGGAAGAGGCAGAAACTGACCACAGTGGGTCCTTAGCCATACTTGGTTGTTCCAGATGGCAGGAGCTGCAGAGAAAAATCTTGCCCTAGTGGTGGGGAGATTGTGTGAAGGGACAGCAGTAGCCATTGCTAACTGAGCAGTGAGGGGGAATCGAGAGACTTCAGTGATGTACGCTAGTAAACACATCTTGAAACCTTCCTAAATGAAGGCTGTAATTCCTGAATCTGGCAATCTACTGAAGCACCCAGGTGCCAGTTTGCTTTATAATGTCATTAGGAGTTGCATTAATCTGTCCTCACTGGCTAAATGCAAACTGAGTCTGTGTTTAGGGCACGTCTTCACTACCCACCGGATTGGCAGGTAGCAATCGATCTATTGGGGATCGACTTATCGCGTCTAGTGAAGACGCGATAAAATCGATCCCCGATGGCTCTGCCGTCGACTCCGGAAATCCACCGGGGCAAGAGGCGGAAGTGGAGTCGACCGTGGCGCGGCAGCGGTCGACTCGCCGCCGTCCTCACAGCCAGGTAAGTCGACCTAAAATACGCAACTTCAGCTACGCTATTCACGTAGCTGAAGTTGCGTATCTTAGGTCGACCCCCCTCCCTCCCGTAGTGTAGCCCTTTTCTTCTGTAGTTCTGATGGGAATCATGGGGGGGAGGGGGAATTTGTATGGAAAAATTGTTTATAAACTAAAGCCTAAATGACACTGAGTCTGCAGATCGAGATCCAAGGAACGAGCTCTGAAGCGCACTGCAAACTGGCAAGTGTGGGAAATGCAATGGAGTGGGAGGAGTGTTGTATCCTTGCTTAAAACCGCATCAGCTGCCAAACTCTGATGTTAAGCATCTAAACAAACTAGACAGCTGCGACTAGAGCGTGTATTGCAGTCACGTGTAAAAAGTCCTGATAAGGAGCGGTGTTCTATTGTGTTACCTGTGTTTATTTTACCTCCTGTATGAGCAGCAGGGTGGATTTGATTTAAATCAGGAAGACTCGATTTAATCATGGTTTTCTACACAAAAGCGCATTCTTGGTTGTTATAACCTTAATACATATTCTTCACAACTCCGAGATAGATGTGTACCTTCTAAAAATGAAACCTACACTATACATTTTTAAACAGTGATTTATTTTGAAAACTTTTCAGATTAGTTTTACAGCTATATCAGAAAATGAATGATTGTTTGGTTATTTCATTTACCAAAGGTAATTGAAGCAGATAGTTCACTTCCCAATGACTTCATAAATATCTCCAATTCAACAGGTTAATCATTAATATTTGGCGGATTTTCTTGCCATGCTGTATCAGGAGGAGAACATCACCAGACAGACTATAACATTGTTGTTTTAGTTAAATAAAACAATTTAAATGAGTCTGGATTTTTTTTCTTCAACAGCAAATATATAATATTTTAACAAAACAAGCATATGTTCCTCACTTCTCACATTTATCTCCAGACTTCTTCTTCTAGTCCAGATCTATTCCGCCCCCAACAATCTTCTATTCATTGAACTTTTTGAAACTTTGCACTGTTAGAGAGAGGTAAGGGATTGACTCTGTGTACACAAATTTGCAGAGGGACAATAGAGTTTAGGTCTGTTATTTCTCATCTCAATTATTTATTTATTTATTTAAAAATATGTTTGCTGTTAACAAGTATGTTACCTCTGGAGACACAAATCCACAGTCTGAGAACTGCAAAACTAAGCATCTCTGATGGTATCTTCTAGATTGAGCATTGAGTCCCATTGGGTAAATAGAAAGATTAACCTAAATAATCTATACAGAAGCCTGTGGAACCCCATAAGATTGGGTCCCTAATCCATGAACTATTGGAACTCATTTACAAAACTTTTCTTAAACATGACATGAATATATTGTCTCATACTATAGAATTAGAATTTATAATCCCTAGTCCATGATGAGATATCTTTAAGCTCTAATGTATCTTAATTAAAACTCTCTTTAGACAGGTTTTTCCCTCAAAAAGCATTTTATCAAAAAAATCTGGTGTTTTTTTTTTAATTTGATTTTTATCCACCCTGACGAGCAGAGTAGACACAGTTCTTGCTCTCTGGAGCTTAGTCTAATTTGAGACAAGATAGAACAAGTGAGTGTGGCAAACAGGAGAGTGAAGGAGTTGTCTCTTGCTTGTTACACAACATACATAATACGAAGAACCCACATGGGCAAGTGAGGTCCAAATATCCGTGTCTACTCACTGGACGCAATGTGCAAGCTACGTGTAAATGCTGCAGCTCTGGCAGAGGGCTGGTGGTTTCTGAAACACTGAGGGCGCACTCCCTATTGAAAGGGATACGCCCTATTTCTATACAGTACGCAGGGCAAGAGTAAGATCATGCCGTTGAATAGGTAGCTGTTGCAAAACTTGGTAGCTGCGTTTTGGACTGGAGGGGTTGATCTGAATGTCACAGTGGCCAGGATGGAGGAGGACACACACAACCTAAGGCGCTGCCTTGTGTATATCTTGTAGCCCTAGCCTGGGCATAGAATTGTAGGACTGGAAGGCACACAAATAAGCACAACAGGGTCAATAAGGGCATATTTTGTTGTCTTTCCTGGTGGCTTATGTCTTGCTCTGTTTGTCGCCTGCCCCACTCTGCCCCTATTTACTCTAGTTTCACAAAATATTTAGAACTGGGGGGAGGGAAGGAAGATGCCCTTTGTCAATAAGCAGAAGGTCTTTCCGGTGGGTGCTGTTCCCTCTGCTCGCTAGCTTGTCTGGACAGGAGGAGTGGCTAAGCATGCCCTGGGGTCTCTGGCAGAGGTGGCTGGGTGAGGTCTGTCCATTGATCTAGTCTAGATACCACACTCATTGTTCTGGTATCCAGGGACCTGGAGGGGTTCTCTGCCTCACTCCCAAAGGGATATGTGTGGGCTGGGATGTCTACAAAATGGGACAGTTGCACAAATGGCTACCCTACCACGGCAGAGTCTAGCACAGGGAGTCTGGTGTTATGGGGTCCCAGTGGCTGCAGCTGTGTCTCTTGTGGATCATGCACTGGTCAGTTTATCTCCCTAGAATGAGGGGTTTTGATGCTGTCCTGACTCAACGCTTGACTATGGATTCCTCCCTTCCCATGCAATTTTGCCTGATCCAAAATGCTGTGAGATTAGCTGTGTACGGCTTAATGACTGCTCCTCAGAAACCTTTTGCACATGGCACATGTCTGAGGGTTTTTCTTTTTGAAAGCCCTGGTGGGACGTAGCTTTTCGATGACTCTCTAGTGTTTTGCATGTTAAAAATTATGTGCAGAGCCACACACATTTAATTTGAACTGCTTCAGGTGCAGAGCTGTGCTTCCAGCTTCCTGCACCAAACAATAGAGCTTCCAGATTAGATGACTCTCGGGCCTGAATACGTAAGTCTCTCTCTCTTTTTTTGAATTACAGATTTTCATAAACAATGAATGGCATGATGCAGTCAGCAAGAAAACCTTCCCTTCCGTCAACCCAGCAACGGGGGAAGTTATCTGCCAGGTTGCTGAGGGAGACAAGGTAACTGCTGTCCTTATAAGATCTCAGAGACTGATAGGTATTGACTTACAAAATCATGGCATAAAAAGAGATCGTGTACATGTCTCTTTATAACCCCTGTCCAGAAACATGTTTGCTCTCTATCCTTTATCCTGCAAGTGCCTGAACGCCATGTTATGGGAAACTACTACATTTACTGTATATAAAGAAGTGTCAGTGTTGCTTTCCTATCTAGCTTTGCTCTGCTCCTAATCAAAGGCAGGAAGCCAAACAGGCAGTGAGGATACTTAGCTGTTATATGGTGCTTTACTATTCTCTGCCCTATCCCAGAAAGATGGCTAGTTTCCCCCATTTTGAACCTTGGGAGACTGCCGCAGAAAGATGAAGTAACTCAAGGCCACCAATGAGTAAGCATCGGCGCCTGGATTAGAACTGCGGAGGGGTGGTGAAGAACAGGCTGAGCTCCCAATGTTGGGATCAGTCTTTGCAGAATGTTCCTGCCCCAGGAAAGGACAGAAGCCAGCATTGGCGGGTGCCAGAGGGCTGGGTACGTGACCTAGGTGCTGTAAAACAGGACTGGAGGCTTGGAGGGGTTCCAGTGAAATGGAAGGGATGGTTGTTTTATCAGCAGAACAAAAGGGACCTGATCATGCTGAGCACCTCGTATTGCAGTAGTGCCTAAGGACCCTGATGTACTACGTGCTCCACATACGCATACGGGAACAGAAACTCTTCCAAAGAGCTTATAGTCCAGAAATACACGAGAAGAATTCTCTCGATTTTTTACAAGCGGGGAATCGAGGCACAGACAGATGAAGTGACTCACCCAAGGTTGCTTGGAGTCCAGGCAGTGCCAAGGATTGAACTCAGATCTCCTGAGTCCCTATTCAGTGCCTTAACTACAAGGCAAACCTTCCTCTCTCAACTGGTCGATTTATGCTGTTGTCGGAGGAGGGGGAGGAAATCACTGGGATTTCTGCATTCCCTGGTAATCAGCTTCATACGCCAAAAATGGGAACTGACTAGAAACAATAAACACCATAAAATAGAGAGATACTGGATTCTAAATTGAATCAGCCATGCTAAACCTAAACAAATCCAACTAGAGAGTTCAGAAGTCACACCCCCCGCCCTTGTCCTGTGTCGCCAGAGGATCTAAAGTAAATATTAGCTCAGCAGATACTGCCGCTGAAATATGCCTTGTGTAAACATGCTTGGCTTTCCCCAGGATAGTCGTCTTTATGTGGGGATGTTTGCTCAGCCCTATACACCCATTCTTTTCAAATATAATTTCATAACGTTCTCTCCGGATGTAGCATGCAGTGCTGGGCAGGCTACAGCTGGGTTGACAAACAGTGACTCTGCGAAACGCACACAAGCTGGAATCAGCCTGCAGAGGCTCGGCTGACAGCAGGGCTGGGTTTTCCGTGTATGAAAGATGCCACCTGATCTTATCAAGGCGATAACAGGAGCTCTCTGGTGTCACTGGGATGGACGTTCTGTTCCCTCCCACAATCCAGCGACCTTCTTAGCCAGTGGCTGGCAGCTGTATTTTGAAGGGGGAGGGTTTCTTTTAGTTGCATGAAGTTCATGAATAAATCATTGGCTTTGACTTATCCACTGTAACGCCAGTGTTTGGCAGTGCTGATGTGGGATTATCCAGCGCCTGAGGATGGGACTTTTGCAGCCTCTCCACCACTCCCTTCAACTGAGCCAAAGGGGGGGGGGGGGGAGAGAATCAGAACAGGCTGGCACCTACCATCCTGTCGTCCAAGACATTGACACAGGAGACCGTCTCTCCTTCCGGCGAGGGGAAAGGTGGCCAGACTGCATGGCTGCTGGCTCCTGAGTGTCAGCCCTTCCACCAGCGAGGCCTTGCCCAGCATCTCTCTGCATTAGGGCAGAGGACGGATCCCATTTTCCCGTCTAACATACGTATGTGATGAGACACACAAGGTTTTGTCCCCCTGCCTATGCCATGACTCGGAGTACAGCGCTGCTACACACAGTACTCAGCCTCCCACCGCCCTGGGAGACAGGTCAGTATTAACCCCAAGGCAAACAGCAGGGGACTAACCTGGCACAGGGACCTAGTGTAGAAACTAAGTGTACAGTTTAGAGAATGCGCCGGGGACCCAGAAAGTCCTGACTCCTAGTGCAGGCTGCATTTCAGCTTCCTCGGTCTTTCTCCTGGGCCACTTCTTGCCAGCCTCTCTAATTTATTTTTCCCTCTGAGTGCGGCCTCTTCCATACAACCTCAGATTAGGCGGTGGGGGAGGGGAGCACTGTCCACTCAGCCTCTCTGTCTGGTTTCCTCCTCAGGCAGATGTGGACAAGGCCGTGCAGGCGGCCAAGGCAGCCTTCCAGCTGGGCTCGCCTTGGAGACGGATGGACGCCTCTCACCGGGGGAAGTTGCTGTACCGCCTCGCTGACCTGATTGAGAGAGATCGGGCTTACCTGGCCGTGCGTATCGTGCTCCCTGGATGTACTGTCTGTCCTCCCCGGGGTGGTGCAGTCTAGTAAAGCTGTCTGCTGGGCACTGCCGGTCTGGTTCAGCTGGGTATGGGAAGGATTCTGGCAGTGTCGCCAGAGGTGGATACGGCCGTCTCGGGGGAGGGGAGCTCGCTTGTGCGCTTGGCTGCATGCGGGAGGAGCTGGCTGTTGCAGCTCATGCACTAACGGCAGCTCTGTGGGGTACGAAGGGTAAACAAGCCACTCATCATGTCCGGCAACCCATTCCTGCAGTCAGAGCAAAGGAGGGACCCGACTGCTTGTTCCTGTCTGCAGCGGCTCTGGCCCAGGCTTGGAACCCTCTGAACTGGCAGACGCTAGAGGCTCTTTCGCCATCAGGACTGAGTGCTCTGAGCATGCAGCAGGTGTGACCTCTGCTAGAAGGGCCTTGCAGCCTCTCGGCCAGTCCTGCTCTTGCACTGCTCTGAATCTTGCACTGTCAAAGACGGGGGAGCTAGCCTGGTTTTACTGAGAGCAGACTTTCATCCCAAGAATCTCACTGACCGAAGCCTCGCGGCACACTGCTGAAACAAACCCATCTGGCCTAGCCAAGGGCCTGCAGCCTCATTGCTTCCCCTACCGCTCGTAAGCACGATGATAGTGATCACGACTAAACTGCTCTGTCTCGTTAGTGGGGAAAGGAATAACTGACTGTCCAGACTCTACCTTCGGCTGTCTTTTGGGGTGTCTGATGGTCTGACAGCTCCGTGTGCTGCAGCATGGGGTGATCCAGCTCAGGTCTTCAGCCTGGAGTTTGGAATAGCTGTGGGGTCAGTATACTCTGCCCTAGGAGAGGGGAGAAGAGGACCTTGGATCAGTCCCTTCTACCCTTCAAAAGAGCCATAGCCCATGCAAGGAAGGAGAGGGAGGGAGTCTTCACAGTGTTGGGCATTTGGGGCTAGGTAGGAAGAGCTAAATGCAGAACCTGTCAAAGAGCAAACCCAGAGTCCGTCTCACCTTGGGCTGGGACTATTCAAATAGGAGTTTGTAACTCTCTTTGTAGGAGCTGGAAACTCTGGATAATGGCAAACCGTACTCCATCGCCTACTTAGTGGATCTGGACATGGTAACCAAATGTATCAGGTAGGAGTTTGTTTTCTTCATGCAACGACGAGAGCAAGTCCATGTGAAGTGCTATGAAGTCTGGCATTCAGCTGATCTGTGGTAGCTGGAGATCTGCAAATGTTGCTGTGTGGTGGGAATTCCTGTCTGGGTGCTGCTGTAATTTGAGCATGCTAGCTGGTTAGACTTGATCTGACCCGATGGCATCCTGTGTCCCGTTCTGTTGGCCTGAGGCAGGGTGAAATGCACCCCAAGCCAGTGACTCTCACTTTTAATCAGTTCAGCCAGGTTAATGCAGTCAGCTGCTTCCTCAGTATGGCTCTGGAACGCGCATCTCCAAATCCTGCCTTCCTAAAGCCACATACCAACCCTGAAAGATGCTATTGGCAAATCTGAGACCTCTGAACTTGTTAAACGCATCATAAAGAGTAATGGGCCGCTGTGAGTCCTGGCTAGACCCAAACAATCTGTTTCTGCTGTTTGTATTCAACTTGCTGTCTATAAAGCAAGGAAAATACTAACCTGTGAGTCCGGCGTCTGAAGATGTGCCAATGTTCAGGTGCTGGCTAGAGGCTGGGTGGAGGCTTCCTGTGATGAGTATTTTACACTGGCAGAATCCTGTCCTTGGGGCTTGTCCAGTTTTGAGCTGAACTTAGCTCAGTGGCATAGCTCAGCGGAATGCATGTTGCTAAATGTAGCCTTGCCAGATGCTCATGAAATCATTAGCTGAGGAACACACAACCTGCTCTGCCAAGTGATAAGGAACCAAGTGATAAGGAACCAAGGAATGTCAGTGATATTTGACTTGCCTATCAAAAAAAAACCCATGCTGGACTAATGGGTTTACATAGTCACATAGGTGGGCATGCCCACTCTGGGAGCGAAATAAGGCCTGTACCCTGTAAAGCTTGCAGTGAGTACTGAGCTTAGACTGCTTTGAAGGGGCTCTCGCTCAACCCTAATGCGCCGTATATTTAAAAAAAAAAAAAAAGTGATTTCAGGTGACCTGAGGCTCTTAGCAATGTTGTGGCTTTCCATTCAGGTCCCTTTTAAAATCAGTGTTTGAGAAACATTCTTCTTTGAGTCGTGGTCCCTATGTGTATTCCAAATATGGGTGCACATGCGTGCCATGTGCTGGAGCCAGGAGATTTTTTGTAGCAGAGTCTGTTGACCCACATGTGCGTCATGTGTCAACTCGTGTCTCAGGCACGGTTATATTAGGTCATGCGGGGCGACGCCTCTGTAGTTCCCTCTTATTGCCACAGGGTCAGAGTCTGAATCCCTGCCTGAGATGTCAAAAAAAGTTCACTCTTATTCCTAAGTGGGAGACTTGTTGTCCTAAACCAATGACTAAAACAATGTGATTGTCAGGTACTACGCTGGCTGGGCTGACAAATGTCATGGAAAAACCATTCCCCTAGATGGAGACTTCTTCAGTTACACAAGACATGAGCCAGTAGGGGTCTGTGGACAGATCATCCCGGTAAGTAAAATGTATCATGGGCCTACAGAAATGTACCTTGGCATAGAGAGTAACATTAAAATGCAAGTTTCTGGCCTCTGCGAGGCACGATTTCGCTTTAATACTGAGGGAAATTACGCTTAGTAGCCCTTTACGTTGCTCTGGCAGTGATGAAGCAGACTTGATGTAATTGTCAATCCGACTCTGTGCATCCAGCTGTGAATGAGAGAATTCAAACCCTCTTTACTGCAAGTACCTCATTTACACTTATAGCTCAGATCTGATGCAACTTCATTTGTATTTAATCTTATTTCTATGAATTGCTGTGGACATAAAATAGTGTGTAACTATTACCTTGCTAGAGATCAGACATGGTTGTGATGCACTGTGCTTGTGTGTCTACTAATGAGCAGGAATTGGATGTAAACCTTTAATTCTGGAATCTTAATCTGTTAGCGAGTTTAGCATGAACTTTTTCATAATCAAGCTCTTGCAGACACTCCACTATCAATGTTTCAAACCAACTCATGGGCGATTAGAAGAGGCCTGGTTTCCAACAGTTAAGATTACAACTTTCAAGTTAGACATAACTTTTGTAAATAGACATCCCCCAAAATACGTCACTCATTTAAAAATAGCATATCTGGAGAGGCAGAGACCCAGCTCTTCACTCTATCTACTAATCTCCTCTGTTTTTGTTCCTAACTATTTGATAGTCTCCAGAAGTGAGTGAACAGCTCTCCTGTTCAGTCAACTCTAGCTATGGGAATTTAACTTAATCTTCTACTTCTTGGCCCCCATCGGATGAGCCATGCAGGTATTTGCAGTTAATGCTGCACCCATGTCTAGTATATCCCAGGAAGGACGGCCTTGAGGTTTCTGCACTTGACTGGGATGTGGAGTTTTGGGGTCTGTTCTTAGCTCTGCTACAGACAGTGTGACCTGGGACAACTTGCTTAATCTCTGTGGCTCCATTCCACATCTGTAACATGGGAATAATACCTCACTGGGGTGTTAAGACTAAACTCATCCATTTTTGAGATGCTTGGATCCTGTGATGGGGTGTGTGATTTACATATTAATAAGTAATGAAATGAATAAAAACTTCTAAGAGACAAGGCCAGAGGTCAGGCCCATAATGTAGAATCATTTAAGTAAGTTTTCAGGAAGTTGTTTTAAGTGTCAATGAAAAGGCTTTAACTTTTTTTGTATCAAAACTTAAACTTCTGCAGTTCCCTCTTACCAGCGCATGAACCAAGGGCAGAGATAGTGAAAGGAACCACACATTTATAATCCAGGGTGTTAGTAAGGCAGAGATGGAAAGGGAGACAAATACAGGGTTGGATCCACAGCTGGTGAAAGTGACTTCAGTGGAGATGAACCAACTACAGAAGCTGGGGATCTGTCAGACCCTTATTCATCTCTCCAATGAATTCAAATAGAGAGTCAGTATTTTCATATGTAGTCAAGAAGGTTTCCTTGTGTCTTGCAGTGGAATTTCCCACTTCTGATGCAGGCGTGGAAAATCGGGCCCGCCTTGGCCACTGGGAATGTGGTTGTGATGAAAGTGGCTGAGCAAACACCCCTGACAGCTCTTTATGTGGCCAGTCTGATCAAAGAGGTGAGAGAAAAAGCTGGTTCTGACTTAACCTTCCACTTATACTTCCATCTGTGGTTGTGCAATATGCTATGACCACACAGCAACACAGAGTGGGTTACAGGAACCTATATAAGGCAGGGGCCATGGTGGTGGAGGAACAGCCAGAGCAAAAAGTTGCCATGGCTGAAGAGGAAAAACGTGTTTTGGGTTTTTTAAACAAATTCCAGCACCGAGACTAACCAGATGTCATTTCTGTCCCTGCCCTTCTCCCTGGCAGATACAGGAGATGCTGCTTTAGAATTGGGATGGAGTTTTCAATGGACTTCAGTGGGCTAACTAACCAAAACAAACTTAAATGAATGCTGTCCCTTTAAGTTAGCCGGGGGTCACCTAAACTGGCAATCTGGCTTTAAGCTACTGGAGGCAGGTGTCTGTGGTCTAGCAAAGTCCTTAAAAGGCTGCAGCCTGGAGGATGTGAGTGAAGTGGAGAGGAGCTTTGTTTTTGGGGGGGCAGGGTATTGGAGGTTGGTGGGACTGACAAGGCTACGGATCCTCTTGATTTGTAAAGGGAATAATAAAGTAACATCAGTTTTCTTTGGCTGGTGAACTTACAGGCTGGATTCCCACCAGGGGTGGTTAATATTGTTCCCGGCTATGGGCCCACTGCAGGGGCTGCCATTGCCTCCCACATGGAAGTAGATAAAGTGGCCTTCACTGGCTCCACTGAGGTAAGACGCGGCAGGTCTGCATCTCTGTCACCAGTCTCGTGTAGGTGGCCTGTGTAAAATTTATGTTCTGTATCAAACACTAAAAAACTGTTTTGCCTTAGTTTTAAAAACACAGCTGTCTTTAAGCACCATGAGTGATTTGTAACCAAACTAAGCCTTACTCTGTTCAGATGGTCTTTTTGGAATGGTTCTTCTTAAAGAAGTTTGCCTTTGGGCTGCTTCTTTGTAGGTGAAGTAATCAGAGTGGAGTACAACAACATGGCTCTTGTAGTGTATGTCCTTGCACTAGCTGCTTGAAAAGCATTAGGACAAAATCAGACCCTTCACTGCAATGCCCGAGAGCATCAGAGTAACACAGAGCAGCTATAAGAGTTGCTTAGTACAGTGGTTCATAAACTTTTTAGTAAGGTGACCCACCAACTGTATTTTGTCTCTCTTTTTTGTGTGTGTGACCCCCAGGGTCCAAATTTTGGGGGGGAAATCATAGGCCAACATCCTTCACCACTGCCACCGCCTCCTCCTTGCCCCACCAAGGAGGTTCCGATCTCCCACAGCAGCACCTTCTGTCCTGGCACCACAACCCTAATCCCAGGCCAGAGGGAAGGCCCTGAAGTGGAGGGGGGAGGGGGCGCGTTTGGTTTGGAGAGTGAGCTGGCCCCGCATTTAACCCCACGGGGCTGGGCCCAGCTCCTTGCTCTGGGCGTTGTGGTGCACGGGTTGAAGTGCCATTCACTCAAATTTGGCCCAGCCACCCCCTCCATCGTGACAGGAGTTGCTGCTTTGGGGTGAGTGCAGAGCAGGCTTGCTCTCTAACCCCCCATCTCCCAGTGCCTCCACAACCCACATGGAACTTTCCATCCACTAATCATTTGGGAAACCCTAGCTGAGAGGTGTTTATTTCCTAATCTTGATTCTGCTCCTTCCGATACAGGTTGGGCATCTGATCCAGAAGGCTGCAGCAGAGAGTAACCTGAAGAGAGTGACGCTGGAGCTTGGCGGGAAGAGCCCAAATATCATCATGTCTGATGCTGACAGTAAGCACCGGCTCAGTGCAGTGTTTGAATTGTAGCTCTCGGGATGGCTTTTTGCAGCCAGGATTTGGGAAAGGCTGGAAGGTTCTAACAGTGTTTCCCACATAAGCTCTTATACCGAGGGACACTCTGGATTCCTGTTGACGGCGCCACCTGGCTAGTGTCTTACAGAGTACACAGTGCATCTTGGGAGGAGTATCTTACACACGAGGCAGCCAAAATGGTGTATCAGCATTTCCTCACAAAACAATAGAGGGCGTGGGTGGGGATGGGGGAACTAATTTACCCACAAATTACACTTCTTTGTTGTTTTCCTGCAGACCTCTCACATCTTTTACTCATTCTTTTGGGTAGTGTTTCCTCCCATTCTTTCCTCCATTAGGTTTTGCTTCACTGCTGTGCCTGCCTCTTTCTAACCTCTTGCATTTTTTCTTAGTTCTCTCTCCTATTTCTCTTCCATGTGGATTTGCGTGTGTGCGTGCACCTCTCACTTGAGCCAAGAAACTGGCATGCTCTGTAAGTGGTGGTGGGGGAAGGAAATTTTGCTGGATCCGAAACAACTTTTCCGATTTGTTTAATTTCTAATAGACACTGCAGTTTGAGTAGAATTTGATTTAAATAAAGACTTGTTCAGCATGTAGATCCACATTCACACCCTTGCTATAAGAGCAGTAGAACCTTCCATATGAAGTGACTTGAGTGGACGGGAGTTCATAACCCCGACGTTCTTGCTGTTGGCATGAGGAAGATTCTCCCCTAAGCCATTTGTTGAATTTTTGCCATCTCTTTCCTAGTGGACTGGGCTGTTGAGCAAGCCCACTTTGCCCTATTCTTCAACCAAGGCCAATGCTGCTGTGCTGGATCCCGGACGTATGTCCAAGAAGATGTATATCATGAGTTCGTAGAGAGAAGCATTGAGAGAGCCAAGTCCAGGGTGGTTGGAAACCCGTTTGACTCTCAAACTGAACAGGGACCTCAGGTGAGAGCATGAAGCTTCAGTTTTCCTTCTCTTGAGATGCTACTTGATTGTGCATTGAAACTTGACACTGTATCCATGAACCAGTAGGCTAGAAGGTACTTGGCACTCATAGGCCTAACTTGCGTTAACTGTTGCCCGTTATCTAAATGAAATGGGGATGAATGAACTGGCTTAGATAATCACTTTGACCTCAAAATACTCCATCTGAAACTATTAGATACAGCAATTTCTGCCCTTGCAGACTGGCTTAGGAATCTGTCTAAATGCAGCATTGTTGTTCTATTCACGCCTTCCTAATTCCATATAAAGAACTGGTGTATATAGACCAGAATGTGGTGGAATCCTTTTCTCTCTCCATAAGGATCAAACTGACCTATCGCTATTCTTTTTGATCTTAGGTAGATGAAGAGCAGTTTAAGAAGATCCTTGGCTACATCAGCACTGGGAAGCAGGAAGGAGCCAAACTGCTTTGTGGTGGCAATCCTGCTGCAGACCGGGGCTATTTCATCCAGCCGACTATCTTTGGAGATGTGCAGGACAACATGACCATTGCTATAGAGGAGGTCAGAACAACTGATTTGTAAATCTCTTTTCTCTAACTTTCTGCCAAGTGTCGTCTTTCTTTTTTATCTCTTGATGCTAGGGACTACAAGTAACACTATTCCATAAATTGTTATCTGAACTCTAACTCTTGCTAGAATCAGAAGAAAAATGGACAAACCATCATCCAGAAATGTTTTTCATTTAGATTTTTAAGGCTAGAAGGGACCAGTGTGATAATTTAGTCTGACTTCCTGCATAATACAGGCCAGAGAACCTCACCTAGTAGTTTCTGCATCAAGACTGTAACTTTTGTTGCAGCTATAGGCTAGACCAGGGGTTGGCAACCTTTCAGAAGTGGTGTGCTGAGTCTTCATTTATTCACTTTAATTTAAGGTTTTGCGTGCCAGGAATACATTTTAACGTTTTTAGAAGGTCTCTTTCTATAAGTCTATAATATATAACTAAACTATTGTTGTATGTAAAATAAATAAGGTTTTTAAAATGTTTAAGAAGCTTCATTTAAAATTAAATTAAAATGCAGAGCTCCTCGGACCGGTGGCCAGGACCCGGGCAGTGTGAGTGCCACAGAAAATCAGCTCGCGTGCCATAGGTTGCCTACCTAGGGTGACCAGACGTTCCGATAAAATTGGGACTGTCCCGATATTTAGGCATTTGTCCTGTGTCCTGACCGATGTTTGGTCAGGACGCAATTTGTCCCGCTATTTTTTTTTTTCTTCCGCCGGTGGGACTCTTTCCCCCCCAGGTGTCCCGATATTTTCTTCATCCCATCTGGTCATCTTATGCCTACCCCGGGCTAGACCATGTATTTTTGTTTGTTTGTTTGTTTTTTAATATGCTGTTTTGATTTCACAGATATTTGGGCCAGTTATGCAGCTCTTGAAGTTCAAAACCATTGAGGAAGTCATTGAGAGAGCAAATAACTCCAAGTATGGTCTGGCAGCAGCAGTCTTCACGAAAGATCTTGACAAAGCAAACTACATGTCCCAGGCATTGCGGGCTGGAACTGTCTGGTAAGAGTCTTCTACACACAGGATCTCTATTGCCAAATCCTTCCCCTGAGTTTTTTTTAAAAGCTGTGGCTTTCTCATTCAAGCTGCCTCCTTCATTAAATGTATAAACTGTGTTTTATTACACACCTCGGTGCAGGTACAAAACTAAAAACCAAACCAAATGTCAAAAGTCTCAAACACTAATAAAATCCCCAACCTTCCTCTGGCAAAATCTGTGCAAACAGATGAGCCTTGAAGAGTAGACGGAGGCTTGGTGGGTGGGATGGAAGAACAGGATTAGGTCAGAAGATACAAGGGCGGGGCGGGACCTTGCCAACTCCCAGCCCTCTACCACTTGAATTTAGAAGCTGTTAGGTAAGCAGAGCGGTTTGTGCTGTCTTGGCTGCTGCAGCACAAATACAAAAAGAGCGGTGTGGCTAAGGTAGTCAGGGCTTTTAGTGTAAAAGTCAAAACGTCTTGAACTGTATTGTAGAAACAAACTGGAATCTCGTGAAAATTCTGGAACACCAGCATCTCGCTTTCCCTTCTAGAAATGGCATGGAGTAAGCAGGTAGTCAGTATTTAAAGGTGGCCAGATAGGGGCAGCCTCAATGCTTGGTGTGCTGACAGGAGACCTGAAGTGAATACCTGACCCTGTCTTGATGTCTGGGTCAGTGGGGATGAGGTTAGTACTCAACCAGCAGAGGAGTGATCGTTGTACCTTATTTCCACCCCCCGCCCCTTCCCCAGACACACACCCTTCCCGCCTGACTCTCTGATGGATGCTGAATTGTGCTTCTTCTGGATCTGCTTGACCAAAAGGGTGGTATGTGGGAGAGAATCTTTGTAGATGTGGACTACTTGCTGTAACTGAATCTGAGGAAATGTTCATCTCTTAATCATGGAGACTTTCATGGAAAGGCCTTGGTACTGTAGATGCTCTGGAGCGACAAACTGCTTCTAAGGTTTGATTTCCATTCCAGGATAAACTGTTATGATGTGTTTGGAGCTCAGGCCCCATTTGGTGGGTACAAAGCATCTGGAAATGGGCGAGAGTTGGGGGAATATGGCCTGGAGGCATATACAGAAGTGAAAACTGTGAGTATCAAAGCGCGCCAGAGGAAAACACTAGAGGTCTGGGCTTTGTACCTTTTGACACAAGCCTGCCAGAAGAATGAAGTTGGCCCTCAGCATTCAGTGTCACGAACCGTCCTCTTTTCATTTATCACTTTGTTTTAATTCTTGTAGCTCTGAATTTTATGCTTCTAAAATAACACAACATGTGGCACTTGCTTAGCATGTTTCATTAGAGAATGCCCGAGCACTTCACAAATGGTAAATAAACTTCACATACCTCTGTGAGGTAGGACAGCTAACCTCTGCCTCAGGTTTCCTCACCTGTAAAATGAGGATGCGTGACTTGCTCAAAATCTCAGTGAGGCAGTGGTAGAACTGAGGCATCCTGGGTTCTATTCTAACTTCCAGTTTATTGCCCCACTGAACACTATCTTCAAGAAACCTCTTAGAATCCCCCTGTTTTAAGTGCATTTGATTTGTAAAGAATGAGTGGGCTAGTAATGAACTCATTTGGGAAAGAAATTAAGCCTGCATTTCTGAAGAACATGTGCTGCCTAGAAACTTGAATATCAGTCACTTAATAGTTGGAGTGTAGTTTGTTCTTGGAATGGGAGACCTCCAAGTGCTGACTATTTAAGTGCCACTCTTCCATCCAAATCAAGATTGAATCCATGCCTTCACATGTGTGATATTAGAAGAAAGGAAACTACTAAACTGAAAGTCCAGAAAAGTGAGCTCTGTTGAACTGTAAAATTGTGGTAAAAACCCACCACGTGGTGCACTTAAAACTAGAGTATAGAGGATGAGTTAGCCACAGGGAATAATCAGTAACAGGGATGACCTAATGTCTCTTCCAGTTCTAATTTCTGTGGTATTTATACTTGAGTAATGGGAAGGGAACAAAGTGAATCTTATAAATAACACTTCAAATATAGGAAACTAACCCATATTATTCTTTCTAGGTAACAATAAAAGTTCCACAGAAGAACTCTTAAGGAACATGCTAGTTGCTCCATGCATCTGAACCCTTCTATGGAATTGAAGTTTAATGGGATAAGAACATGGGGAAACCCTTCTTAAAGCAAGCAAAACCTGAAGTCCATAAGTGCAAAGTACATGTAACTTTTTTTTAACGTTTCTAAAGATTTTTGTTTTGTTTTGTTTAAAGTGCCTGAGGCAATTTCTTGTTTTCTGCTTGCCTGAAACTTCATTTAGCTTTAACTTTTTTTATACCAAACATAATTCTCTGTGCACTAGCGTTACACATATTTGGGTAACCTTGTTTGCATTTGTCTGAAGAATCTAATGTGCTCTTTTGAAATCATTTGAGTGCTTTATGAAAATACCAGTACTAGAGACTACCAATTAATTGCTTATAATTGGCTTGATATTTTTTTTTTGAGGAATAAATCTATTTGCCTGATTTATGAGAGTACTTGCCACTGACATGCATGAGCAGAATTTGGCCCTCTAACCTAGCAGCAGAGATCAGAAAGATACTGTGTTACACAAACTATAGCTACTCTGAATGTATGACTTTTTTGATAATCTGAATTACTCTGAATCTAGGTAAACTCTAAGCTTTTTCTTTCCTACCCTGTCATCTGTGAAATATCTTCTTGTACTATTTGCCCTTTCATAATAAACATACTGGTGTTTAACCTGCCAGACTATGGGAAAGTTAATCCTTTATTTTGGTTGAGTTTAGGGATTGTTATATTCCAAAACTGTTAACCCAAATTAAAGTGCATGCAGAAGCTAATGTTTTCATACACATCAGATACTGAACAAGTACTACCAATTTTGATACTAATTTCAGGAATTATGCCTTGGATAAAGTCTATGAAAAACAAAGCTAGCTTCAGAAAAAACAGTCTACCAC
The DNA here is from genome assembly GCF_011386835.1 of Chrysemys picta bellii. Taxonomy (NCBI): domain Eukaryota; kingdom Metazoa; phylum Chordata; order Testudines; family Emydidae; genus Chrysemys; species Chrysemys picta. The sequence goes on from NC_088805.1 coordinate 29,046,612, forward strand.
CTTTAATGTTCAGCTTCAGTTTTGTGCAAAAAAAGCTGAAGAATTAAGAGTTCCCTAGCAGCAATATTACCTTTACTTTGTATGGGTAACATATCCCTATCCTTGCATTAATCGGTGCTCTAAAAGAGAAAAACTAAAGAATTTCATTACCCAGATAATCTTCTCTGCCCCCAGAAAAAGGCAAATACTTCAAACTGGATGTAACAATATAACCTCTGTGATGTAGCTTCTTACCTGAGCCAAATGGATGAGATTTTTTTCCCTTTTAAAATGGCTGGGGGGGAGGAGACACTGCAGGTGAATGGCATTAGGTTGCCATCTATAGGACACTAAGCTTTTCCATGATTGTGGAAGTTTACACCTATGCCTATAACCGCAACAGCTGTTGCTGTTTAACTGAAGCTTATTCTCGGTAGACTATAGATGCACTTTCCCCCCCTTTCACTGAGGGTACCTACGTGCCAATTACGCTTTTGGCTTTGGATGATGTGGCCATGTTTACACTAGACACCATTTGTTTGCCCACATTACCAGTCTCAGTAGTAACTGCTGACACATGCTGCAGTGTTGGAAGGGCCCGAGCCCAAGGCCCCTGCAGCGAGCTCAGGTTTTTCAGCAGCTGCCAGGGTGCAGAACCCCGCTCGCTACCAGAAGGTGACAAGGCACAAATAACATCACCACGGCCAGGCTTTCGCCCGGGGAAAGGGCTCCGGGCTTCTCTACCGCAGGAACCGCCAGGCCCCCGTTAGCCTCGGCGCTGAGCGCCCCACGCCGCCGCAGCGAGCGAGGCACTTTCCCCCCTGGGCATAGGGAAGCGCGGCCTGGCCTCTCCGCCGGGCTGGGGCAGAGCCGGGACCCGGGTCTCTCCAGTTCACGTCCCCGGCGCCCTGCCTCAGCGCGGGACTTCACTGAACAAGGCCCCGGCCCCGCCAGTCCCCCCCCCGTGCTACCCTCCAACGACACAGGCTCGGGGAGTCTCGCCTCCGCCCCTCGGGCCTCACACGGAGCGGGCCGAGCCCCAGGGAGCCGGCTACGACCCCACCCCCACAGACGAGCCGTCACGGCGGCTACAGGCCCGTAGGCTGACACCGCCTCCCTCCCGACGCGGCCCCAGCGCAAAATGGCGCTTCAGGCTAGGCTCGGCCCGGCCCGAATTTCATTGACCGGAAATCTCGCGAGATCTCGGGCGGGACTGTCCCGCTATGACCCATCTCGCTGGTGCAGGCTCTTTCGGGACATTTTCGCGCAGTGGGCGGGTCCTAGCTGGCTCTAGGGCGGAGCTACGGAGGGGGGGCGGATCTGGTTTCTCGCTCCGCCCCTTCCCCCTCTTGTTTGGCCTAATCTGCCCCATATCTCTTACGTCATCAGTGAGCGCCTCAAAGGTCGAAGGCCCTCTACGGGGTCCTTGGTAGCGGCGGCGTCTTCTTAGAGGGGGAATGCGGGCGCCTGTTGATTATATAATCGCCGCGGAGGTGGCTTCTAAAATCCTCCTAGTGGCGTGGGGAGTTAGCGGCGGGTGCGGGCCCCCGAGCTGCGTTAAAGCGGGTATCGCACCGGGTGACTCCGTGCGTTGCGCAGCCCGGCGGGGCTGTCCCGCACCAGGACCCCGGCAATGTCTGGCTCCCAGGCAGCGCTGGCCGTAGCGGAGTGTCGGCTGCGGCGATTACCGGGTTAAGCGCCAGCCTCCGGGGCCTCCTGTGCCCGCTCAGAGACCCCTCCCAGCGCCCCCTCCCGAGCCCCCGACCCGGCCGCGCGGGGATGAGGCGGCGCAGCGGCACAAAGGCTCCTCGGGGGCTGCCCGTTGCCTAGTGCGGGCGCGGCCCGGCTCCACCTCCCCTCCTCCAGCTGGCCGGCGTCCCTCTGGCTCCCCCGTCACCGGCTCACCCCTTTCCCGTGTCCTCCAAGCTCCCCCACTACGCAGCGGTCCCGGGTCCCTGCCCTGCTCCCACGGCCTCCTTTCCTCTCTCCCTGGGGACCGGCAGGCGGGATCCCCCGCCTCCCCTCCCCGCTCAGCTCGGGGCCCCGTGGGGGAGGATGTCGGAGGATCACGAAATGGATAAAATGATTAAGGTAGGAAGGAGGCGCCGGAGTTCGGGTACTCCCCCACCCCCCAGCAAATCCCTCTTCCCCTCCCCCATGCCTTTCCGTTCGGGGTCTTCATCCCCCTAAAACAGCTCACTCCTTTCGCTTTGGGGGCTTGGACCCCACCCCCAAAATCTCTTGGGGGTTGTGTGGTGGGAGTGTCACCCATAGTGCTGGGTGCAATCTCTGCAGGGGCCACACATCGTTGTTCTTTTGGGAGCGGGGGAGAGAACCTGGCTCATCTTGTTTCACTCAGATGTCTTACATGTCTTGGGGATGATAAATCTGAGCTCCCTCTTACAAATCTTATTCCTTGTTCTTATTCCTTCCACCAACATATTCTTTCGCACATGCTGTCTCTCTGAAAACAAACTTCAGCCATCTGTGTCCTTTGATGCTGGGAATAAAGAGCTAAAATATTTAAATATTAGTTACTTTAATTACAGTGCTGTTAAATTTGGCAATGGAAATTTAACCAGCTGGCAGAATAGCTCTGTGCTATGGTTATTGGCTGATCATTGGTTTGAGTGCTGTTAGGGTAATAAATATGTAGGAACTCTGATACTACGTTGAGTATAAAAACTTGCACCCACATCCCACTGATTGCAGGAGCACCACCCTGAAGTCTTTTGCCTTGTAGTGGACCAAATCTACCCAGACAGTTTTGTAGTCTCACTCCTCAAATTGATATGCAGGAAATTTGTCTGCTTTAAAAGAAAATGCTGCTCTTTATGAAAACAAACTTGGCATGTGTGATGTCTGGTTTTTGGGAGAGAGGGGAGGGCACAAAACAGACTTAGGTTTGCACAACAAGAATTATTGTAAGAACTTAAGGTTCAATAGGAAGTTGTCACCTGCATGAGTTGATTTCCTGAGGAAAATAGTGAAAGTCAGTGAGACAAAACAACAATAAAAATGTACTAGAGGATTTCTGCAACTTTTTGGTCTTGCACCAAAAGTTCACTACTGCCAGCTGTAAGGCCTTCATAAATGTGTTAGAATCCCTTTCTGACTCATATCATTAGCACTTCATAATCCTAGATAAGTACTACTTTTGCTAATGAAGCCACAAAGATAAAACCGACAAATTCCAGAAAGGCACCAAAATTAAATACAAGTGGAACCGAGGAGAAAAAGCATTTTGAGTCTCCTCTCCTCAACCTCCCACCATCCTTTCAAGACCTGAGGGGTTTCTTATAGGGCAATATAAGAAAATATGAGCTATTTAAGTTTCTGTATAATCTTATAAGTTTGGAGTCTAGATTTATTTGAAAATGTGATGATGGATCTTGCTTTTTAACAATGCTAGCATGGCACTTTGGTCTGAGCATCAGGTTGGGAATACCCATCCATCTCTGAAACAACACAGTCAAATACCAACAGGATACATCATTCCTGAGGTAATAGTCTGAGTACAGTGCTCAGTACACTGAGTAGGCACTACAATCCTGTGGCGCAGTTTATAAGAGTAAGTGTTGGCCTCGATGTCCTTGGTTTAAAATCCACAACCCCCTGATGTGTATTGTGGTATCTGCCAGCCATCTACCTGGCTGCTATTCTCAGGATAGCTAGTTAGCAATGGATACTGTATGATCCTTTGGGATAAAAGGCATTATATCAATTCAAAATATAATTTAATCCTTCATTAAAGCATGAGGTTGACCTTTCTATTTATCATTGATCAAACATGATTATTAAAGTTTGTTTTCATGCCCATTGGTTCAAGTTCCCTAACAAAAGTTGGGAGAGTGTAGATCACTGTGCCAGCATGAACTAGCAGACATTGGAAAGTACATTTGAGCAATACAAATCCACTTGTGTTTGAAGATCAGGCATTAATTACTCCAAATAAAATGTTTAATTGATTTTGATGTTAAATATGAATGGTTCTTTTTAAAATCCTTCTCTACAATTTTTCACTGGGTCTAGGTGGAAAGTGTTGGGAAAACAAATTTGCAAGACTTTCCCCCAAATAGTTGATACATGCCCTCACCTTCTGCCCGAGAAGAGCTTAGTTGGTTAGCTGAGACCCTGCCACTCACTTGCCGGGCTGTTGGAGCCTGGATAGGAGATGTGTGGCATGAGTGCCCACACCATTGTTTTTAAGTGCCCTCTGCTTATTGAATGGAAGTTGAACTCCTTACCACAGTGGAACTGTAACTGATGGAGGGAGGTTGCAGGAAATATATGGCAATGAGTGTGAACCCCAGGAAGCAGGCTTAGTTCATCCTTAAGCCCAAAACAATAAAAGGCATAAAAACCCCACCAATATAGGTGAGAACTTTTAACTTCAGCAGAATGTTCCATGCACCCTCTTTGCATAACAGGCATGAGTGTTTGAAGCAATTTTAAGGTACAATTTAGCACATTTAAAATCCCTTCACTAGTAGCAGCTGAAGCACTTTCTTTCTGATCATCTGCAAATTAGTTCCAGCTGACCTGCCAGTCAATTTACAAGTTCACTGCTTCACTACACTGCTACTCCAAGTTGCCAGGCCTTTCCAGCTGGATGCTACCTGCATCCATAGGTGCTGTCTCAGCCCTTCAGAAGCAATTTCCTCCATCTCTCCCCCCCAAAAAAACAACAACTTTCTTCAGTTTTGTTAGAGAATCTATAGGTTCATTTCAGAAGTTTTAAAATGGCATTTAGTCTTGTCTGAGCTCATGGCTTTAGCCTGTACCTTTCTCCTCTCGTGGTCTCTTTGTCCTATATAAGGCAGGAAGAAACAGTTGTCTTGCTGGGCTTCTCTGAGGGAGGGTTTTTAATTCCTCCTTGCATCAAGGAAATTCCAAGTTATTCCTTGGATGGTCTTATAGATGCCATGAATATTGTTTGCCATTCTGTTTGGGCAGGGAACATGCTGAGGTGGTGTAGAGTGATGTGTGAGCCATTGTTCAAAGAGACCCTGTCTATACTTCAATATCTTTTTAGAATGAAAAGGCAATTTGTTCTAACAGCCTGCACTCTCATTATACAAATAACTGATCAAAGAATAAAACACTGGGATAAATCTGTTCCTTTATATGATATTCTAAGATCATTGCAACTGATAAATTGATAAGAGAACTACACTTTGTCAGTGTTATTACTTGAAAACAGTAAGCCAAGTAGTAGGCACCTGCTCTAATTTTCTCTTATTGCCTCTAAAGGGGGTATAACTGGGACGTGAAAGATGCTTGAAATTTTGCCTTTGTACCTTTGTTCATGCCACTCGTTTATTATTAGCACCCAACTTTACTAAGCACTCTGCAGGTCATCTAGAGAGGCAAGCTCCCTGTCCTAGACAGCTTACAATATAATTTTAAATTCATGTCTCCCCTTTACCCTGGGAAGTGTTCCCTTATCCTTACATGTGATTCAGTTCTTTTCAAATCCTGCTTAAAATACCACATGTTCTGGGAGGCTGTTCAACATTAACCCACCAACTGCAGTGTATACTGGAGGTCTTTTAAATTAATTTAATTTAAAAAGACTGGCCATTTGAGTTTTGCCTCTTCAGCCTGTCAGTAATATATCTGAACATCTATATTTTACTTTGATGATCCACTTCTTTATCTAGAGGATGACTTCCTCTGTTTACAGCTCTGAGCACACAGGTGCTTAAATATGCAATTAGTTGTCACACATTCCAGAAAATGACCAGTACAGATCTTGCGGGGTGAGGGAAGGATGAGGAGCAGAAAGAGAACTCAGACCCTGGCTTTGGTCACTATTGTACTACTTAGTCTGACAGAAAATATATAGGAAAGCCTAGTCAAAATAGTCACTTGGCAAACAGTTTATTCTGTTCGCTGCATCCTCTTAACATTTTTCTCCTGTTTAATGTTTCCCCTGCATTGTCGATCCCTACTTGCTCTGTTCCTTATAGCAAGCCAGAAAACAAACTTATATAAATTACTTCCTGGGAGGAACAGCATCAGGAACAATATAGAATATAGATTTCCCTGGAACTATATTAACAGCTAGCATGTATAAATCTATACGCTTCTCCGGTGGTATTGTTAGATGACTGTCTTTAACAGCAGTGGTAGAAGTTTTAGCCACAACACTGTCTATGTTAAGGCCCCCCACATATACAACAAATGATGTAATGTTGAAGAAATATGTTTAAATAGGATAGTTCCTGAGGCAAATAGTACAGTTTGGGCTTGTTGTGCAGATTGGAGGAAAAAATGGTGATTATGAGTGTGGTTCCTTTACAAACAAGATCAAACCAGTTTTTAGCACTGGCCTCTGCTGTGCTTAATTTGCAATGGAAGGATCCAAAGACTGGAAACCTCAGTTCTTTAGCAAGATGCTAATGTGGACAGAACCAAAAGGTAAATTCAAATTAAAAAATATTCAGCCCCAGTTTATTTTTTGGGAGGGAGAAGGGGTAAGGCAGAACTCAGAAGCAAGATAGTCTTGCATACTAGTATTTCCCAGGCCCCTTCTTCTATCAGTTGATGGTTACCCCATTCAGAATGCTAGCATGACCAGCTTTAGCCAACTGCCACAGCAGCACAGAAAATGTTACACTATCGCACCATGTTGTTATGCTAGTGTTTGTCTGGGTGTGTAACTTTCCTTGGGAAAGTGAAATAAAAGCACATTTTTCCATTGATTTGTCTCTCTCAAATCTGGTCTGCAGATATGTGCTTTTCAGAAAGGTTGCAGTAATTGTTTTTTCCTTTTTGCATAGGAAACCTCCATTTTAGAGGAGTACAGCATTAACTGGACTCAGAAGCTGGGAGCTGGAATCAGTGGTCCAGTTAGGTAAGACAGTATACCAGCTGATTTGTGTAGGCCATCAAATTGTCATGTTAGTCGCAAAGGAGGGAGTATATATTTTAACTGTGTTAATAGTAGAAAGATGTGTAACTCTTGAAAAGTTCCTCTCGTTTAGTTATAAGGAAATAGGAAGAGTTTGTGTGTAGTAACAAGTTCTTGACTCTGATGTAAGGTGCCGTGTACATGGCGCGTATATGTGACTCGGGTACTCTGCCACTATTGGGAATGTTTGAAATAAAAGTAAAAATCCTTCATCTCAGCTCTCTCATTTTGCCCCATCGCCCACCATTCTATTTGTAAAACAAACTAGGAATAGTTATGTGCTTGGGCAAGATGCTCTTAGAAAGCCCTGTTCCAGTATCTATTTCTCTTTCTAAAACGCTGTCCATACAATGCAGAAGGCACCACGCCCATCTATAGTATTGTCAGTTGGTTATTCAGCACTAGATGCCTTTTAGCTAATTTTACCAGCTCTTTTTCCAGCTTATGTGACGCCAATTCAGCTACTGTAACTAGTCCAGTATCTGTTACCAGAACTAACGGTCATTAACAGTCTTATCACTGACATGCAAGAACTGGGCCCTGCCTGTGAAGCACCATGAAGAGTCTCTGTCCACCTGAAACCCCAGAACAGACATTTGTGCTTCTGTCCTTTTGACTCACCGCTGGAGTGTCCCCTCAGGGCTGGGTCTCATCTACTGCCCCCCGCTGACAGTCGTTCTTGTCCTGCTTGCTTCTTCTCATGGCTCAGCTGCCTGGCAAGGTTACATTTAGTCCCCACTCCCAAGTCCAATAAACTAAACTCAGACATAACCCTTTGCCCCTAGCCTGACTCCCTCCTCTACAGATTCTTTAACCTGAAGGTCTAGCTCCAAATGCAACAGTCCTCCCTGCATTGTGTCAGGATGTTCCCGTACCACCTTTCCCAGGGGTGGGTTGGGGAACCCAGGGCCTCCCTCTCCTTTTAGTGCCAATTTAGAGACTCCATGGTGAGCAGCTAAGGTTTGTTCCCTTTGACTCTTGCTGCTTTCTGGAATTCTCTCTACCTTGGCTTTTCTTCAGGCCCTTTCCCCTAGTGTTCCCCCTGCCTCTCTCTAGGCCATTCTTCACTCTCTAACAACCAGAGATGGACTGAAAAATCACCCTTCCTCCCTTTATACTCACCACCCAGCTGGGCTTCATCTTGTTGGACCTAGCCCCGCCTCCAGGTGCAACCAGGTTTCTTAATTGAGCTGTTCTAGCTCCAGTTAACCCATTTAGTGCCAGTATGGAGAATATACTTCATTACAATCCTGGAAAACAAACTTCACTGCCTCCATCACTGGGAGACTGAGAGGGAGAAGACCAATTGGACCATCTCATCTATTTCCCTGTCCAGGAAGGGTGATTTCTTACATTTTCTATCACTCTGTCCCATCTAGTTTGAAATGTCCCTTTGTTCTTTATTTGTTTATATTTGATGGCTGCCAAATAGGCCTAAGACCCTTCCCTCTGAAGCAGTCCAATCATTAATATTAAATATACATTGCACAAGTGCTTGTTTTCAGCATGGTCAGGGGCCCTGTCAGAACAATGGGCTTTGCATTGGAAACATTGTATGTATTATTGCTGATTAGACTCTACATTCCAGATGTTTAATTTATCACTGAGTTTTTAATCAAAAGCTACTCACTTAATTATTAACATGTACAATATATTGTTTCTAATCTGCAAAGCTATTTACCAATTTCAGTCCTTGCCTTCTCTTGAATCAAGATGTGCTGTGTATTGCTGGGAGAATAAATTCTGTGTAAAATGTCCATATTTCAAGTATGTCTTGTGATTGTTGTAGAATATGGTGATGACTTGTCATTTCTTTGAGGCTTTCTAGTCTAGTTTCTCAACAAGCACCCTGTACATTACAAATAGCCTATGTTAATCTTAGCTCCCATTTCATGAGCTAATACCAGTAATTATAAATCAGTTAATTAAAATATCTTTTTCACAATCCTGCTGATTGAATGATTTTATTGCTATAATACCAGAGTCTGCGTGAAAAAATCTACTCAAGAACGGTTTGCACTGAAAATTCTTCTTGATCGTCCAAAAGCTAGAAATGAGGTATAGTCCATTTTTTAAAAACCTGTATAATTATTGAAATGTACAAGATCTCTCCCGTTTTTCAAATTATTCCACTTGTATTAAAAAGAATTAGCTAAGATAGAAAGTCGGTCAGCCATTGGCAGATTCCATTAAGATATGTTAAGAAGGGTTTGCTTTTTGCAATACCGCTTGCTAGGCAGTGCTCTGTGCTCTTGCTAGACATGCTGTATTCACAATGGATACCTGCTGTTTATGCACAGAAGGTTTCATTCAGAAAGGTGCGTGAGTTTACAGGGCCCTCCTCGCCCTCCATTATGTAACATAATATGAATAGTTTAGAGGTAATTTAGCTTCCATACATCTCACTCCCAGCATTACTAAAGTAAGAACTGTCAGACATGCTTCAAGTTGCACTCTAAATGATTTAGGGTTGATTTGATGTAGGCGATCTTAGATAAGCAGACTAGCTTAATTTGTGATTACATTAGTGTGAGTGACAAGAACATGGGAATAGCCATGTGGAATGTATGATCTTTAAGATGGCTATTGCAGGTTTATATGATTTTTGCATACTGTTTATGTTCTTTTGAATTTTTGTTGTTGAATGAAAATCGATGTGGTGTTTCAGGCAACATTTCATCAGTGTACATTAAAATGTCATTTATTCTTAAATTAAAACAAAAAAAAATCACACATTCTTTACACATCTAGCATCGGTTTCCTTCTCCCTTCGCCTCACATTAAAAAGTGTATCAAACTACATAAAATTACAAGCAATAGTTTAAAATGTTAGCACTCCCCACTCTAAAAAGGAAAAACAGAGAGAAAGAAATTGTGCTTAAGATTTATGCAAATTCCATTTCCTGCTACAAAGCAAATTCTCATTAAATTGCCTGGAAAAACTACATGAAAATAACATCAAGGGCCTGGCTTGATCCTCCAAACTAAGAGGTTTAAAACTGGTTGAAACTTGTCAGCTTCCAGTATGGCAGAATATCTGAATAGAAGGTGACTTTACGTATCATGAGTACTATTTCATCTGGTCATAAAAGGCAGGGAATAGAGTTTCAGCTTTTATTGGTGAACTTCCAGATTTTTGTCACTGTAAGCCATATCCTTATTGTTACAATAAGATCATTTAAAAAAAATCTTATGAAGATTGAACTTTGAGTGGTTTATTAGAGTTGATGCCATAAACTGTAACAATTCTTGACAGGTAAATAAACTGATAATATTGTCTTTTTGTTTTATTTATTTGAGTGTAATGTCTCCTTGATTGATTATACAAATTCTTTTAGGCATTGTTTTGAAATAAGTGAGTGGGCTATGTAATTTTTAGCCTGTGTGTAATTTACATTGAAGCAGTTAAGTCATTTTGACTTATGGGCTCCTGTAATCTTGGGGATATGGGGAGGAATGGAGCTGTTTGATGCCAATGTATACAGTAACGTTTCTTACCTTCTCTTTAAGGTACGTCTGCACATGATGTGTGCAACACATCCAAATATTGTTCAAATAATTGAAGTTTATGCTAACAGTGTGCAGTTCCCTCATGAATCCAGTCCAAGGTAAGATTACATAGGGTGATTGATTCCCACAGCTTGCTTTCCATATTTAGGCCCAGGTATTGTGGAGACTTTTTTTAATCATAAATAATTAATAATGAACCTGAAAGGAGCCCCCAACTGGGGCTTCCAGGCAAGATATTACACTGCACAGTAAGCGACACCCATTTTTCTCATCACAGTGCCCTGGCTTTATAGACAGATACTGTATGCATTGAATTTCATTTTTTGATTAAAGTTTGATTTCTTTGCTGCATATTTCCAGCCATCATCTTGTTGAAAAATACCATAATTTGGGACACATACATTGTCTGAGAGTAAACAGGCTTCTGTCCTGCTTTAATACTAGTTTGGCACATAAGAGCTTCAGAGTCAGCATTCTTTGAGGAGCTTTCCATTTTCAAGCCTGTATTAAAACAGGGTAGGAGTTGTAGTTTTATCTCTCTGACACTGATACTTTCCCTTTACATGCAGGCTCACAAATGAGATCCCTTGCAAGAGATTGGTGACTTCTGGCCAGCAGCAGGTTCAGAAATGCCAGTGTTAATAATAATAATATCTGTATATTGAATTGCATTTGAAAAATAACATTTCTGGCCTTGCAAACAGTCAAAATGTTGCCAAGCCTAAAATAGATGCAGAAAAAACATGAACCTGGGCTACTGTCAACTATTGATATGACATAGGGGAAAATACTGATATTACCTTCTAATTGGGTGTTAAGTGTAAAGAATTTAAGAGTGGGTAGAGTTGTGTTTTAATATAACATAAAGGACTGACATCCTCTGTCTTTTTGGTCTCAGGGGGGGTTGACATTAAAACTGGGAGGCACAATATGGTATCCTGCCTCTAAAGCTTTAAAGATGGCTGTCAACTTCACATTTGTAAATTGCTGTGAACACCTACAGCAGTACATAAATAATCCCTAAATGCATTCGCTTCAGTTGGAAAGCAAACTGTAGTCTCCCATGTGATAGTACAATGCACTATTCAGTGAGTCAGATTATGCAGGAGACCAGAAGATACAGTATTTGACACTGTAAAAGCCAAAATTATTAAACTAATGTAGACAGAACAACAGTATGAGACGATTACACTGTCTCTCCTTTGGCCTGCATCACCAGCTGTGAAATGTGCATTACTAGATTAGCAATTTTGTTATATTTTGACAATTTTTTTAATGTAATGAAATGAAATGCTTTTAAACAGGGCTCGGCTTCTAATTGTTATGGAGATGATGGAAGGGGGAGAGCTATTTCACAGAATCAGCCAGCACCGGCACTTTACTGAGAAGCAAGCAAGCCAAGTAACAAAGCAGGCAAGTTAACTCCCATGTATAAGCAAAACCATGAACAATAATGGTTAAAATAGTTACAATTTCATGGGGGCGGGGAAGGAAAAAGGAAGCTAAAATAACCCTCAGTTCTGATCCAATGATCATTGCCTGCTTTGTTATAATCTGACAATACCAAAGTTTTGATAGAACTGAAGAATTGTACTTTTTTTTGCTAGTCTTCCTGGGTTGAGATCTTTATACATTTGAAGTCCTTCTTAGTAGTGGTTCTCCAACTTCTTCATTCTCCTGAGCACTTCACAAGAGAGAAATCCCCTCCTGGATAGTCTCCCTGCCCTGTCCCTGGCTTTGCAGTTCTCAAAGTGTTACATTCAGGAGACCACCAGGAAGGGTCTTCATGGGGAACAAATGGTCGCAGGACTACTGTTTGGGAACCACTGCTAAATATCAGATATAATTACTAATTAGTAGTGTTTCTCTTGGCCCATGGGAGACAGCAGATATACCATACCCCGTATATATGCCCTAAGCATTCATTTTTCTCGAAGTCTAGAAAATACCAGTGTTCTCTCTAAGTATTAAGGATCTGCTAATGTCTCATGGAAGACCTAAAAATCCATTGAATTCCAAGATAAGTCTACCAGTATGTATAGCACATGTCTTCTGTGTTTCTTTTCTCTCTCTAGCCAACGATAACACACTCAGCACTGTGGTATCTTGGCATCTCTCCAGCTTGTATTACTAAGGACTTTTGCATCCATCAAATGCTTTGTTGCTTATCCGTTCATCTGCTCATCTCCCATCAGAGGGGCCAGATGTGGTCAAGCTTGAAGCAGGGGCTCAGTGGGATGGCATTTCTGCAAGGATCCCCTTGGGAGATTCCCCACATCATTCTTTGAGGGTGAGGGGGGAATTGTTCTTTCTTCCTCCCACCCTTCTGGGTGAGCTGTGGGGACCACGCAGAAAAGCCCAGATTCATGAGAGGGCTGCAGAAAAAATAATATAGCCTTAGGCTGTGGTTTCTCCAGAGAACCACTGTGGGACAGGAAAGGCCTCTACCAGGAGCCACAGAAGGAGAATATTGCTGCAAAAGTGTTTGAGCCCTTCCTCTGCGTGTGGATATAGGGAACACAGTCCCCCTCACTTAGTCCTTGCAGAGAGGATTATGACAGCCCAAAATGAAGATGCATGAATTGAGATGGGAGATAAACGGAGCAAGATTCAATGAAAACTCTAAGCTACAAATATCCTGGTCCCCTGAAAATGACCATAGTGGATTTAAAAAGAAAAAGCAGACAGGGATACAACATCATTGTTTCTAAATAGAATTCTTTTTACGGTTTCCACAGTGTGTTTGGCTCTTTAAGCTGTTGAGATGGTTGCATAGCGATATCTTGATGTCATGATTGTGCTTTCAGTGTATTAGGGAGACTATGCTGGCTGTTTTTTGAGGGGGGGGGCAGAGGGGAGATTTGGAGGGGATGGAGCAAATTCTGTTCTTTCCAATTTAATTTTCTATAAAATACCTTATGTCAGTGGCTTTCAGCCTTTTTTCAATTTGCGGACCCCTAAAACATTTCAAATGGAGATGTTGGAGCCCTTTGGAAACCTTAAACATAGTCTGCAGACCCCCAGGGATCCACGGACCACAGGTTGAAAACCACTGTCTTACGTTTTGTAAGTTGCTTCTCATGAAGTGTTCATTGCATTTACCTTTCTGATTTTCCGTTCTGTGCAATGGACCAGCATAGAAATTAGATGAGAAGTGCAGGATTGTTCTCCGCAGTAAATTTACTAGTGGTTTATGAAGTTTGGTTTTAAAAGACAGCACACTTTCTGAACAAGAGAGTCTCCAGGAAGAACTCGTCAAAAGAATCTTTGTTTATTTAACTCTTTTTTCCTTTTTTTTTTTTTTTTTAAGCACATGGACATAATTCAGTTCATTTAGGTCCCAGTCCTACAACCATGCATGTGTGAAGTCCATTGATTTCAATGAGACCACACACATGCATAAAGTTACTTATGAGTGCATTAGTGTTTGTAAGACTGGGGTTTTAGAAACTATTTTAAAATGTTATTCGTATGTCTGGTGTTTCCTGAATAATATCTGCATTTAGAGCATTTTACCCCTGTGTGCCCAGTTAATGAAGCCTTGACACACAGCTTACCTGAGAACTCATATTTACACTTTTGTATTTGCTTCTGGGTTAAGTTAGCATTAAAGCTCTCATTGCACTATTTCTTAAAGCATTCATCACCCTATCCTGAGACCCTGCTTGGGCAGAAGTCCCACTGAAATCAATGAATTCTCCCCAATAAGGACTGCTTGACTGGGCCTTAATTTTGTTTTGTGTCAATGATGTTATGTAAACATTTTATTTCCTTTCATTGTTTAAATGAATTACACCTTCACGTGTACAATCTGTGGAGTCTTAGGACTAGGTAACAAGTTTCTAAACAATTGCAGCAGTGTAAAACTATCATCCTCGTACCTTGGAAGGACTACTAGTAGTTTTCTGTGTCACACAGAACAGGTGAAATGTAGACAGTCCATTAATGTGTTAAAGAATAAAGTTGCCTGAATGTTAGCTCTTAAGTAATGAAAGAGAGAAAATTTTGGCTGAAATCAACCTTCATAGCTGAAGTCCTGAAATAAGAACTTCACTGTTGAAAGTTAAGCAGAATGTAATCGCTTGAGTACCTGCAAGCATGTTCGTGACACTGCTGACCAAGTACAGCAAAGAAAGGGACACTGTCATGATAAAACCTCAGTATTGAAAATGCATTACAGACCTGGGTTAGTAATATTGTACTGCTCTGGCGTATTAACGTAATGAAAAGAAAATCACAATTTATGCTGTTTGTTTTCCTTTTGTCTAAGCTTAATGAAATGTAAATTGAATAGACTGGTCAGTGGGTCTACTTCTAGGCAGTTTCACTTCCTGATTTCCATGCATTAGTGCAGTGCACTGTTTGGGTTTCCAGCGCTGCACAGGAATGTCTGAATCTAAAATTGGCTTTCATTAAATATTTAACTTCTCTCTGAAAACATTTGGGGCCTAAACTATGTTACAGTGTCTCTTTAAAGTGCAAAAATACTGTCCAGGCAAAGGGAGAAGTTCTATAACTGTAGTTGATTTATTGTGCCCTTTTTCAGATAGCTTTGGCTTTGCAGTACTGTCACACGTTAAACATTGCACACAGAGACCTCAAGCCTGAGAATCTCCTCTTCAAGGATAACTCTTTGGTAAGATGGGGACTTAGTTTTCTTTCTTTCTTGGTGAATTTTATAACATGATCAAAGATGATGCTCAGAAAAGTGGAAAATACTAATAATACTAGTTCCTATATAGTGGTTTTCATCCGTAGTTCTCAACGTGCTTTACAAAGAGAGGTCATTGTGCAGTGAGATCAGCCCAATCTTTTGGTGATAGGAATCCAAAGGAGTCAGTCATGTGCTCCTTCTCAGTGCCCCAATGAAATCAGATTGTGATTTCCTCAGACCAGAACACGTCCGCACCTATGAGATCTTACCTCGGGCCAAATCCTGTGCCTAGGCACGAAAACGCGATAAATGGACCTTACATAAGGGATCTTTTCAAGGGTTTGGATGGGACAGAATCCTTCCTACTCTGTTTTTATTACCGTAGTCACTGCATCTCCACCTCTCCCACCCCCAACACACACTTGCAAATATACACCGTACGGGTGTTTTGACTAGGGCAGGGGTGGCCAAACTGGCTCGGGAGCCACACGTGGCTCTTTTACAGTTAAAGTGCAGCTCCTGGAGGCCCCCACCCCCAATCCCCCTACTCCCCCTCACAGATTGGCGGGGAGGGGAGCTCAGGGCGTCTGGCCCATGGGGCATGCCTGCTGGGGCCCTGAGCCTTGGCAGACACCTCCCACGGGGCAGAAGCCTCAAGTCCCTCCATCCTGCTGCAGGGCAGAAGCCCCGAGCCCCGACCGGTGAGCCCCACAGGGCTGAAGCTCCGAGCCCCGACAGGCGCACCCGGCTCTCAAGGTTATGAAGATTATTGTATGTGGCTCAGAGGGCCAGTAAGTTTGGCCACCCCTGGACTAGAGGATCCATATAGTGTGGAACCACTGTTTATGGCCCATCACATCCCTCCCTACTCCCCACCACTCTGCATATACAATGGAACCACCACAGTTTGTGAGTAGGACTTTGCAGACAAGGGGGTGGGATATACTTTGTGTTTCTGAGAGCAGCCTGGAGCACAAAGGGTATTCATTGCTCAAGTAAATCAATCCATGACACCAGGATAGCAGCCTTGTGGCAGTGGGAAGGAAATAGCTGAAAAAGAGGAGTAAGCTACGGCAGGAATGCGATGAGAGTCGAATGTAAGAGAGAAGGAAGAACGCTATATTGTAAAGTAAAAGAAATTCAAATACAACAAGATTCCATAATAAAATCCCTCCTGCTGCTTGTTTCAGGACGCTCCAGTTAAGTTGTGCGACTTTGGATTTGCCAAGATAGACCAAGGTGACTTGATGACACCCCAGTTCACTCCATACTATGTAGCACCTCAGGTAATGAATGATTGTCCTTTCAGTTATAGAGAAATAACGCATGCAGTATTTATTGGCCACGCCTTTGTACACATGCCAGTCTAATACCCCTTTCTAGAGACTACTAAGGGACTCTTGTGTGGGAGTCATGAATAAATGGATAGTGTGGCTAGCCTTTCAAAACGAAGTGCCTGTTGCTTTACACCACTGCAATCTACTGGTTACAGCAGGGGACTGTGAGACGAGGGTCTAGAGGCTGTTTCTAGCGTGGACTCTGCGTTGCTGCCTGCCCTTGGTTACATCAGTTAGCCTTTCTGGGTTGTAGTTTTCCAAGTAAAATGGTATTCGTATGTATTAGTAAAAATGGAGATAAATCTTGAATTCTGATCTCCCTCGAGGGGAGGGTCATCTGTAAATTGGGCAGAAACCTATTGTTGCATCTGTGTTGAGACTTAGGGTCTCAAACTGAGCTCTGGCTGTGTTAACACAGGTGATCTAGGGATGTCTGTTGTACTCCTTGCCCCGGTGCAAGCTTATATTAAATTACATTTTAAAAAGCTACATTACAAGAACAGTAAGTTGCAAAGTCAAGTGCTCAGAAGTTAGGAAATGCCAGAAATCAAGTTCTCCATGCATCCTTCATATGGCCCCTGGGTGCACATACGCTGTCTTTAATTATATGATCCCTCCCCGCTCCTTTCCTCAATCCTCTGCAGCCAAGTCAGATTAATTCCTCCTCCTCCTTGCTGCCTGGGTACCAGTAGGGTGAACGTTGAGAGCACAGCAGAGGCAGTCTCCCTGCTCTGTTGTGGGGCCTGGCATCACAGCAGCCTCTGAAAGCCAGGAGCAGGAACTGTAGGGAAAGTCCTGGAGAGCCCCTGCAGCCCCACGAGGGAGCATGTTCACTCATTCGATGGGATGGTGCATGCGTATTCCCCTCAGCATATAGACGTATGAGGGGCTGGAGCATGCTTAGTGAAGATGGACTCTTTGGAAAATTTAGCTGTTCAACTCTGCCCAGTCTCTAAGGAGCAGATTTTTTTGGAGGCTTATAACTTGATCCAAATTGGGCAAATTTTCACGGGGACACCAAAAAAAGGCACATCTCTGACTCCAGGACAACACCCGCTGCTGGAGGTACTAGAGCTTCCCAACAAAAGAGTTGGAAGGATTTTTTTTTTGTACATTAGCTAAACATCTAACCTTCATTCTCTAACTTCATTTCTTTGCTAACCTCATTCTCAGAAGTGGTCAAATCATTTTAGCTGAAACTTTCCCCCAAAAAATCAGCCTCAGGCAGATACCTGACAAGGAAAATTTCAGCCTGAACTGTTCGTTTGGCAAAGTTTTAAGCAGCTGAAAATAGGGTCATACAATGGAAAGGGTCAGGCAGCTTTAACTATAGGCATGTGATTTAGATTTGTACTGGAATTTCTAATGTGGATTCTTGTTTTTGTCTCCCTGCAACAGGTACTGGAGGCACAAAGACGACATCAGAAAGAGAAATCTGGTATTATCCCTACCTCACCAACACCCTACACTTACAACAAGGTAAAGTTTTCAAAGAATCTGGGTGTTGACATCTTTTAAGGAAAGGGCTTTTTCCTTCTGCAGGTAGATGCAACCATAGAAGTAACTGTAATAGCTGCTTATCACACTACCATGAAGTGGGGCATTTGTGACCAGGAACAGTAAAAAGGTTCAGACTCTAGGCTTTCTAATACATAAAACTAACCAGATTATACCTCACAGAGTTTCCCAGTGAAAAGCAGGAACGATAACGAACCTTAGGGAAATGTCACTTTGCCAAATGACCCTTTCTTTAGCAGGAATGGAATAACCTCAGGGATAGAGTTTTTGATTTGGCTACTTTACAATGTAGCAAGTGTTGGAAAATAAAAATTTTAAAAACGAGCAGGTGGTGCATTGGCACTACTGTCAGTACTCTTTCCTGGGTATATGGTTGGTCTGGTTTCATTAAGTGGGCTTGGAGAATTGTGTGCAGGTGAGTATTATGATATGGAGGAAGGTAAAATATTGCCACAAAAATGCATTTAATTGCAACTTAGCTTAATAGTTCAAAATACATATGTCCCTGTTGTTCATAGTTGCTTTTTTCAATAATCAGTTATTATTTTAGGGTTAATCGATTTCAGAGGTACTATGATTGGTTTCTGCTTGTTAACTGGGCTGCACAGATTAGCTGTCCCAGGTCTAGAGATGCATGACATGCTTAACTGTGATTCTGGCTTTGAGTTCTTCTTTCTGATGGAAGTGATCTCTTGGTCTGAAGTATGAACTCCTTCATAATAGCACGATCAAACGAGAAATATGCCAGCGCTGTTAGCAATAGCACAGTATTAGTAACAGTAACGGTATTAAAAACTGCAAGGAAAATGATTCCATTGGGATATACCTGCTTGGGAAGAAATTATTTCACCACTGTCAAAGGCTCTTGCAAAATAATCCTCTCTTTTGTTGATATTAGGGGCTCCTGATAGCACGATAGCAGAGCCTGCTAACTTGAGCTCTCTTATTCATACTGTTGTCTTTTTTGAAGATGAGAAATAGTTTTATTATACAATGGGAAACTACTTTAGTGTCTGTACCAGTAAAGGCATAGGTATCACAGCTGATGCTAGGATTGTCTTGGCAAAGGTTGTGATAGAATTTGTCCTGAGATTTCTTTTATGAGCACTCTCAAGGCTAACCAGGAAGGTCGTATTCCTTTTTGGCTTCTCCTAAAAACTGAGTCTGCTTACCAGCATCTTTCCCTCCATAATTAGTGGTGTTTTGGGCACTTAGGGTTTTCCTGTGAGGTTTTCAGCTTTGATTGAAGAAAGCCTAGAGTTCTCTGATTGCAAAGGAAAATGTTTGCACTGACATCACTCTCAAGGGTAATTCTTCAGCTCAGCATACACTGAGTCTTTGGTATACAGAGGTACATTTGAGTAGACTATATCAGAAATCCAAATGGTAGTACACAGAGGTGATCTCTACTGCATTACCCCATATGTCTTGCTTGCTTCTTCCTTTTCAGGAGGAATCCCTGAAAAGTAGCTTGGTTAGAGTTGAGCGGGAAGAAACCAGTACTTTCCAGACACTTACATAAATAATGGAACGGACAGAACAGGTCTCCGACAGGAGTTTCTTTCAGTATAGTGATTCACATACCCTGGCACTCTCACACCCTCTCTCATCCATTTGCCATTGAGCCTCAGGGATAGGGAAAGTGGTCCAAGTGCTTTTTGATAAGCTCTTAAAAGTCACAACGGGGGGACATGGGGTGCACTTTTGTGGACTGCAACAGGTAGACTACCCAATAGCGGATAAGTAATTTCTCTCCCTTTCAGTACAGAAGTGTCAAATGCAACTCTTGCAAGTCCTAAAAAAAAAATATTTTTTCACTGTCATGTTGATACAGAGCTTGAAGGCAGTTTTGTTCCTTCGGTGAATTAAATCTGTACATTATCAAAGTATGAATTATATTTTAGCATAAAGGAAAGAGTCAGAAGAATAGGAATGAACTCCACAGTGCGTACCTGTATTGACAAGATTAACCAGTTTGTTGCCAATGTGTTATCCCTTTTCACCCTGTTTAGTTTTCGTCTTGTCCCGTGGAATTATACTGTGATAAGCAGCCTTGTTTGCATGTGACGGAGATCACTTAATGAACTGTTCCAGCTCATTCTTGAACAGCTTTCAGTCATAGCTTCATTAACTAGCTAGGAGTGGTGTATAAAATGTTCTTACCAGTATCCTCCGGCCAAATGTGACTCACTGTAAAAACAGCACCTAGCATATGCCCTGCTCTCTGAAATAGACTGTGATAAACTCCCACGTAAACTGTCTTTACATAGTAATTCAGGGCCACTCTGATTGCAAATGTTTAATGATCCACCTTCATGAGTAATAAATGCTGCTTATGTCATTTTGCTACAAAGTTAAATTGGAGGAAAAGCCCTTCCCTTGAGCCTTTGAGTGTGTTTTTTTTTTTTTTTTTTTTTTTTGTGTACTGGATCAGAAGAGAGAGAGAGTGTGTGTGTGTGTGTGTGTGTGTAATATTTTGGGGTTTTTTTTGTAAGTACAGAATTGGCTGTTAAAATGTAGACTCTAAGGGTGGAATGCTCAAAAGAGGTTAAGCTTCTATCTTCCATTGAAATCACTGGAAACCTGGGGAAAATTTTGACCATGAAAGGTATCTGGTGAAACCACATAGGAGTTTGTTTGAATTTTTTTTTTTTTTTTTTAAACAACTGACTTTTTGTAGAAGTAAAACATGTTGGGTATCTACTTTCCAAATCCACCCTGAGGATCTGGGTGTCAGAAGGCCCTTCAGTAAGTCAGAGGCACATGCAGGTATACTGGGCAAACTTGTGAAGTGTTGTACAATTTGTTTTTGACTGATCTATATACAAGGATACTTGAATCTTAGCATGTGACTATCAGAACATTACTAAGTACACTGGGAAATTACTCATTTAAAAAAAAAGATTAAAAAAAAAATACACAACTAATTTAGCTGGCAAAAATACTTAAAATTTAATCTTTCTATTTAAGAAAAAGGTAAAGTATTAAGCAGCTAATGGGAGGGGAAAAAAAACTTTTGAAATCTAAATTCTTATAGAGTTTGGACACTTTTTTCATTGATTTTGTTTTTCCCTCTCCAATAAACTAATTCAGACCAGACCACTAGATAGAGACCAAAAGGTATTTCAGCATTTCATAAGAAGTCGTGTAGATCTTTTAACATGGCTACACAGTGCTTTGCCGTAAGTTGTGCCCCAAAAGTGATAATTTCCTTGCTTTCAGAGCTGTGACTTGTGGTCCCTGGGTGTCATTATTTATGTGATGCTGTGCGGATACCCTCCTTTTTACTCCAAACACCACAGTCGGACAATTCCAAAGGACATGCGGAAAAAGATCATGACAGGAAGTTTTGAATTTCCAGAGGAAGAATGGAGCCAGATCTCAGAAATGGCAAAAGACATTGTGAGAAAGTGAGTCAGTTGAGGAAAATGTTATATTACTCTTTATTATTTATATCAAGACATTGGAAAATCACTAAATATTTTGTCACTAAAGGCTCCGTTTTCAAAAGGAAAAAAATTGTCTACCGTGTATAAAACTGGAACATTGTATTTCATATTCAGCATGAACAAAGGTTGGTAAATGTTTTCCCTTGTTTCTCTCTTTCCAAACCACGGTCTTCACATTTTATCGGCTCTTACCACTAAATTATTTAGAGTTGCATGGAGATTTAGCCTTTAACGGGGAGCAGTACGGTTATATCCTCATGCAACACTTCTGGAAAAGTACAGGTGTTGAGTGCGTAGTGCACGTGTACCCAGTCTAAAACAAGCAGCTGATCAGAAATGGTTTTTGAGCACAGAGCTAAAGTTTTTCTGGTATGTATTTTATCAAAGGGACACTGTCAGGTCACGTTTGGCCTAAAATTTGAGCGTTAAAATCTGTTAAATCCTAAGACCCCCAAATAAGTATTTCTGTACATTTTTTTTAAAAGCAAATAAATATTCCCTGAAGTGTTTGCAGCTCAAACATTGCAGCACTCTGCTATTGCATGATAACCAGAAAATGGAACTGATCAGAAGCCAACCGCATTTTTAAAAGTGAAATTGACTAGTTGCATTTTCACTGTTCAATCAGAGAAATGAAAAAAAAAAAATTAAAAGCAACATAAATAGTGAAAATCAAATCTATTTAATTATTTTAACCTGACACTGTCCCCTTTAAGGAACTGTAAAAACTCCAGGAGCATACTTTTGTAAATATTGGAGGAACCTGTTTTTAATGGTATAGAGAAAGTCCAGAAGGGCTTTGACATACAAATTGCAGTTATGGTTTCACTGAAACCTTCACTTAGAGGGAAATCAGCTTTTTTCATACAGCAGCTTCACTCTAAGAAGGTTCCCCTGTATTTCAAAATGGCCACGATATTGGATTCCACAGACTGTCACTAATTTGGATAAAGTCAGTTTTCTTTCATTCTCTTTAATAAACTTTCAAAACTACTTTTCCTCTTTGTCCTTCTCCAGCAAATGTGTCAGAACCTGTCTATGGCTTGATGTGCAGTAAGATATTTAAGTCTGTATATAGGATTCCCTTGTTTGAGAGAGGTTCTTAGCCTGTATGTGCGCTGTTTTCTGTTTATTTTGGGGTTTTAAAAAAATAGATTGTTATTCACATGAGCCTTGGCTCTGGAGGTCACATTCTGCCTTCAAGTGGCTGCTTGCTTTGGAGCATGTTTAGCTGATATGTGGCCTTGATCTTTACTTAAGAATAAGAATATAAATTATCCCTTTTAAATCTAAAGGAAAAAATACATATGGCTTGGGGTCTTGAATCAAAACTGAAATGGAGACTTGTTTGCCACCTGTGCCTTGTACCTAAATCTATGGACTAGCCTGGGGCACTGCTGACACTTCTGTAAAAGTCACCTACTTTTTCTTTCTATATTGAACAATTCTGCTATACAATCAGATAATCAGTTTACTGTATAGTTGTGCAAGAAAGTTAATTGTGGCTTAAATAGACCGTATTGTTTTGTCTATTTCCAACTTGACCTTTATCTTTGACCAATCAGCAATACCAATAATATATCAGCCATAATACTGACATCTTATTTTATATTAAACAGTTGTGCTTAATAGTGGGAGCTTTAATTTTCCTGCAGAATCTTTTCCAGACTGCTCTTTCTAGTGAATGTCGAGTGATTTGTCTTTCTCCCATTGCTACTGTAAACATTCTCTCCATAACAATCCATAAGGTTTTCACAGAATCTCACAATGCAACTCTTCTTTACAATCCTATCTGGGACTCTACAGTTGTTACATTAGAGTAAAATTGTGCTTTGAGTGTTGGTATAAGAAACAGCTATCTGGCAGTATAGAAAGTTAGGTGGAAATAGCTAATTTATCCAGTTATCATGGGAGAGCGGAGTATTCTGGAGGCTGTGCAATCAGTGTCAGGGACGGAAGGGAAAGGAGGCCATCCACCTGTTGCAAGCACAGCCATTAAATAGTTGCCTAAATCAGTAGGTCACTGGAGAGTTCTTTATATTAAGTGCTGCTAATTCACCAGAGATAGAGGTTGTCTCAGTTGTAAAGGTGTCCACTTGTCCATCCTTCTGCTGAGGAAACAGTGCAAAGAAGTTGCATTATAGGGGCAGAGTCTGTTCAGTAAACAAATACCTAGCTTTGAAATTCTGCCTTACTCCGCATGCACAAAATCCTTGATTAAGTAAGTCCCACTAGCTGGCAAATCTGTAGAAGTGCATTTCCAGAGAATGTTGATCCTTTTTGTGTTGGGTATTTCTTAAAGGAGGAGAACTTTTTCTACCACAGGATCTGAAGATACACGTTAGCTGAGTGCAGTCATTACAGGATCCCTTTCTCACTTTGTGTCACTGAAGATACCCACTGTGACTCTGCAGTGCTTAAATAGATCTCCAGAAAGAGTCATTGGAATAAAATGACTGATGAGGAGCAAATCGTTTGTGAGAGGTTTTGTTGGCATTCTAGTCAAAGAAGAACTCTCATCTCTGGGGATGGTAACTGCAAAATTAAAAGCACTCTGATTCTAGGCAGAACAGAAGGTTGTTGCTTAGAAAGAACGGAGCATCTTTAAGGACCGATTTGTTTTCTCTCTCAGGCTGCTGAAGGTAAAGCCCGAGGAACGGCTGACTATAGAAGGAGTCCTGGACCATCCCTGGCTAAACTCCACTGAAGCTCTCGATAACATTTTGCCCTCTTCCCAAATGATGATGGACAAGGTTTAGATAACGTTTTATTATTTCAAAAAGGTCAAGTCTGGAAACGGGCCACATTGATGTTTGTTAAGCATTTTGTTTTAAAACTATGTCCTGCAGATTAAGAGCTCAGATGTTGATGACCTTCAGAAAGAGAAGGAGAATCTTTGTTCCTGAAACCAAAAAGTTTCATTTAAAACTGGGCTAGAAAGAAAATGCTTGAAGATCGGCTGTAAAGAGCAATCCTGACCTAGTGAGACTCAGGAGGAGATGGACAGTTATAGTAAATGTGACCTATTAGGGCTCTTCTGTCTCTAGGTGCTTTGCTCACTTCAGTATTGCATCCTTTTTCTCCTTCGTTTACCTTGGTTCTGCAGCTATGAGTCCATTGGTTGGCAGTCAGGGGTTCAGCTGTGTGGTCTGTATCACCCCCTTTAAATGACTAAGTGGAAAACTCATTTGCACAAAGGTGGCCGCACACTCAGGTCTCTAAGATCATGGAAGTTAGACATGGAGAAGACCCATTAGACTGAGTCCAGGCCCTTGTAAGGTCAGGATATTATCCAGCACAGGGTCACTGCTCAGTACTGAGCTGGTCTTGTGTAGCACAAGCATGATTTTATTGTGCATCCCTGAAATGTGTGCAGGATTTTTATGAAATGTTTTTGTACTGGCTTATATTGGCCTTTTATACACAAAGGAACTAATTAAAAGACTATGTGTAACTTTTTCCATTCCAGGCAATGGTTGCTGGGATACAACAGGCTCACGCAGAACAGCTTGCTAACATGAGAATCCAAGACCTCAAAGTCAGCCTCAAACCCCTCCACTCTGTCAACAATCCAATTCTACGCAAGAGAAAATTGCTAGGGTAACTTTCTAAAAAAAAATTTCTAATGTTTTACAATCTAATAATTCCTAAATGTCAGAAGCCAGGATGCTTCAATTGTTGTTTAACACTTAAACCTCTGTTAAGGTTTGTTTGACTGAAATTCCTAAAATGTCTAGCTGGTTGGTTGGCTAGTTCCTACTTCCTGTGCTGAAACAGCCGGAGTCAAACCTAGTAACCATAATACATGTATAGCATCTTCACAGCTCATCAACAACTCATGTTGATTTAATTAATTACATTATCCACCCCTAATTCATGATTAATAGAGTCCCTTATCAGCCTCTCCATTATCTTGCCCAGGGTGCCGCTGTTAGGCTGTCAGGCCTATAATTACCCAGTTCATCCTGTTTACCCTTTTTAAAAATTAGCACAACATTAGCTTTCTTCCAGAACTTCCCCAATGCTCTCAGACTTATTGAAAAGCAAAATTAATGATCCAGTGAGCTCCTCAACCAGCTCTTTTAAAACTCTTGGATGCAAGTTGGACCTGTTGATCTTAAAATGTCTTATTTTACTAGCTTCTGTTTAGCATCCCACAGAGATACTAGTGCAAGGCAAAGTGTAATCATCACTGTATGATGAAACTAGATCATATTTTTCTCCCCAAATATACCACAAAAATATTTATTGAACACTTCTGCCATTTCTGCATTATTATTGATAATTCAACCATTTATTCTAGCAAATTACCATTGCCAGAATACTTTTTGTTTCCAATATATTTTTAAAACTCCTTATTATCCTTAACACTGTTGGCCATAGATGTTGCCCTGTGTTCCTTAGCTTCCTTTATCAATTTTCTACACTTCATAACTTTTCTTTTATATTCATTACTGTCAGCTTCTGTTTTCTTCCATTTGTTATCTATTTTTTTATTTATAAGTTTGGTATATTGTATTAGGAATTTATGGACAGGACTTAAGAGGCACTTCGCAATCTACCTACCAAAGAGCTAAAATTTAAGCTTAACAAGAAAAAAAATTCTTTTGACACATCTGACACCACTTAAAATGACAAAGGTTCAAATTAAGGCTAACAATCAAACAGTATGTGAACTTCAGAGCAGGTAATACACGTAAAATTCAAAAATTGGAAGCAGCAGACTAACTATAACTTGTAATGGTATTTTGGATAGAGTAACTTTCCATTTGAGTAATAAGCAGATGGAGTATAAGTATATAGTTCTTACAAGTACAGTACATTGAGTATAATTTTTTTTTTTCTGCTGTAGTTAGAAGCAGAGTAGCTACTCTTCTTGTTTTTTCCCCAAATACTGTTTGTATTCAGGTAGTTGGAATCTTTTATTACATTGTATTATGGCATTTTGTTTGGAAAAATAGTTGAATTTTTTTTTTTAAATCTCTAGTTTTAAATGTATGGAAGGGCATCTCAAGAGGGGCCCCGAAGGAATCAGTTACAGGTCCAGTTCTGTTCAATATCTTCATCAATTATATAGATAATGACAGAGAGAGTACACTTATAAAGTTTGCAGACAATACCAAGCTGGGAGGGGTTGCAAGTACTTTGGAAGATAGAATTAAAATTCAGAATTATCTGGACAAACTGGAGAAATGGTCTGAAGTAAATAGGATGAAATTCATTAAGGACAAATGCAAAGTACTCCACTTAGGAAGGAACAATCAGTTGCACACAGACAAAATGGGAAATGACTGCCAAGGAAGGAGTACTGCGGAAAGGGATCTGAGGGTCATAGTGGATCACAAGCTAAATATGACAGGTTTCAGAGTAGCAGCCGTGTTAGTCTGTATCTGCAAAAAGAACAGGGGTACTTGTGGCACCTTAGAGACTAACAATCCTACGATTCTATATCATTTATAGTTAGAATGGAGCAGACCTAGCTATAAGAAAGCGGTTAGAGCAGGACAGCTTGGGACTCAGGACGTCAAGATTTGTTCCAGGTTCTGCCACTGATTCACTGGGCAAACCACTTCATCTCGCTCTGCTGCAGTTTACTCCTCTGACAATTAGGATATTAACTTACCTGCTAGGAGTATTGAGCATGTTACTAGATTCATGGAGGCAGGGCCGGCTCCAGCTTTTCTGCCGCCACAAGCGGCAAAAAAAAAAAAAAAAAAAAAAAAAAAAAAGAGCGGCGGCACTTCAGCGGCAGCTCAATCGCGCCGCTTCTTCTGCGGCACTTCGGCAGCGGATCCTCCCTCTCAATTCGGCAGCAGCTCAAAGAGGAAGAGAGGGAATGGGGGACCCGCTGCCGAATTTCCGCCGAAGACCCGAACGTGCTGCCCTGATACCAGACGGAGTGCTGCCCCTTTGAATTGGGCGCCCCAAGCACCTGCTTGCTATGCTGGTGCCTGGAGCCGGCCTTGCATGGAGGGTAGGTCCATCAGTGGCTATTAGCCAGGATGGGCAGGAATGGTGTCCCTAGCCTCTGTTTGCCAGAAACTGGGATTGGGTGAAAGGGCATGGATCACTTGATGATAACCTGTCTGTTCATTCCCTTTGGGGCACCTGCCATTGGCCACTGTCAGAGGACAGGATACTGGGCTAGATGGACCTTTGGTCTGACCCAGTATGGCCGTTCTTATGATATTAGTAAAAGTCTTAATCTTCTGATCTAAGGTGCCATCAAAAGGCAGAATACTATGTCAGAACTTTTGATAAATCTACTTTCTTTTACAGGTTTCCAGATCCCATAAGAGAAATATACATGGGTTCAGAATTGTGTATTGAGTAATGGATATGATCAGACTTCTTTCAAACTTCTGCTATTAGCAGTTATTTTCTTCTTAGATTTGGCTTTTGGTTACATGGCTGTGTTGTGCTCAGACTGTCATAGTGTTTCCTTCTCACTCCCATCTGTTACAGCACTAAACCGAAGGATGGTGTCTATATCCATGATCCTGAGAACGGAAGCGATGATTCCAATGTGGCTCTGGAAAAACTCAGAGATGTCATTGCACAGTGTATTCTACCACAGGCTGGTAAAGGTCACCGCTTTTAAGAAAGCTAATGCATGTATACTGTGGTGCCAGTTTAGCCCCTGTGTCAGCAATGAAGGAGTATGCCCAGCGTTCCTATTGCAATAGTCAGTCTCAGGAAATAGGGAGCAGATTGCCTGACACAGAGTCCTAAAGGGGCTTGTTTTATAGCTATAGGACAATAGTTTCCTTGCAGGAAAGCCCAGCATCTTTGGAATTGTCCCTTTTTACCAGCCCTGAAGGCAAAGCTAACACACACATGAATCAATGTCCTTTTGCCCTAGAATGTGTATCTCTAGGACACCTTATACAGGAAATTTCATTGCAAAAGATTGATTCATATACATAACTTTGGTGCAACCCTTTGCTGATTTATGTGTGATGTGATGTCTAGCTAGAAGAGCCTTCCAGTGCTTGGGAGTCACACATGCCACTGTAGGGGATCTGTGGAGGTGCATATTGTCAGTTATGCAGCCTTTTGAAGGAAATCAGCACCCTGTTAGTCAAGAGGCAGGAGAGGATAGAAGGCAGATCTACAGAGCCTGGGCAATGAGTTGCTGTTCAAATCAGTTACATGGATTCTTCTTGGTACGGCCCAACAGAGACCTGGGAGAAGGAGGGATTGAGATGTGGGCAAGGTCACTGCAAAACTTTCCAATTACAAGAATAGGATTGCTCTTTGTAACGGCATGTGGATTGTAAATTACCTGTGTAATAAAGTGTTCACACCTTGCTTTAACAGTGGCATGTGGTGCTATTAAACTGGCTTTCTAAACAAAGCCTCTGCTCCCCAAACCAGTATGCAGGAGAAAAAGAAGGGTGCATCCTTTGCTGAGAATTTATATGACAAATCTGTTTTATCTGGTCTTTCTTTTAAATAGGAGAGAATGAAGATGAGAAACTGAATGAAGTGATGCAGGAAGCATGGAAATATAATAGGGAGTGTAAGTTATTGCGAGACACTCTACAGAGCTTCAGCTGGAATGGTAAGTGGCGCCTTCTCCTAAGACAGAGACTGCTCTTGTCTGCAGGGTATGTTTTGAAACCGTTTTAACAAACCTGTTTTAAATCCATTCAGGCTTAGATGGCCCCAATGGTGTCAGTTTTGCCAGCACAGAGCATGAATTAAATGGTTTTTTAAAACCTGTTTAAATTTTATGTTTGAGGCTCAGGTAACCTTTTCAAAAAGCACCTAAGTCCCATTGATTTTTGAATGTGGGTTAGGCCTCTGAGTCACTTGGGGGCTTTTCAAAAGGTTACCCTAAGCATTACTGTCCGGGATCAAAGCATCAGTTTGTATTCAACCAGTTATGACTGTCTGCTTTCCTCCCTGCACCACACTGAAGCTGACTTGCTTTTTCTTTAATTTCAGGCAGAGGATTCACAGATAAGGTGGACCGGCTAAAGCTGGCAGAAATAGTGAAACAAGTTATTGAAGAGCAGACAAACTCCCATGATTCACAATAGCTAGAGCTTCTTACTATTTTTTTTTTACCATTTGAAAGCTGTTCTTTAACTGTAAAATATTTTTTATGTAAATTAATAAATCATAATTATTTCATTAAATTTCCACACTGCTTGAAAATCCTGTATAGTTGTAGATACAAAAATCATTGGTACTGTAATATTTTTTTAAAACTCAGTTCCTCAAGGTATATATGATTACTCATGTACTGTTAATTCATGAGTCCCTTGAATGGGACAAATTATATTGTTAAAGACCGTTTGTTTTCTTAATAACCAGATGCAGAAGCAGCCTTCCATCTGCTATACTGACAGCTGCAATGACTAAGTATATGAATGAGACAACTACAGTTTCTTAGCATTTTGCTCAGTAAATATTTGAAGCAAGTGCCATGGAACAAACTTCATAGGCATCCTTTTTACCTAAAATCTGCAGCATTGTAGTGACAGCAGAATAACTTTCTCCTCTGCCAGATAACCCAAGAGCCACTCTTAGCATTGCTAAGGAGACACGTACTCAAGTCCATACTCTTGCTATAATTTTCAGTTCTGATTGGTAATTCTGTACCTCTCTTCTCCAGCTCCACATTTTGCTCCTGGCTTCACCAGGACTTGAGTGGCTATTCAGCATCAGATGCCTTGTCTTCATTTTAAAATAGTAGGGGAGAACTTCAGTAACTTGTGCTTATTGTTTTTATTTTAATAGTGATCTCTCCCTCAGGCAGCAACATGTGGGTGGATTTGTTTGCCTTTTCCCCAGATGAATAGTTGAGCCTGAGTTTTGTTTCTTTTTCCACCACTCCACCATTTTCCTTCTGGAATATATAACCCTGTTGAAGCACAGAATCAAGCTTGTCCTCCTGGCTGGAAGGGATCATCCTGTGTATAATCACAGTGCTGCTGTGCGAGATGGCTAGTGGTCATCCATCTATGTCCCTCACTGGAGTCCAAGCACATCCGCTCTGTGATTTTCTTGAGCTTCATCTGCCTGGGGAGAGATTGACCCAGAGCTGCCCCCGACTCAAGTCCCTATGCAGCAGCATACTGTGAAGGCCACCAAGGGCAAATCCTTAGTCTGAAACTTTGGCTCAAAAAAAAAAAAAAAAAAAAAATCTGCTTTTTTTTATAATTTAAAAAATAAAATCTGTAAATATTTCTAGTTTTCTATTTTCTGATACTTTCCTTTCTTTTGAGACTCGTTGAAGGCTTTTTATAGAGATATTTTGGTACCATACCTGTGCAGACAGAGAACGTATGGTCTGCAGCCTGAAGTGCCAATTCAGGGCTATTAGGAGTAATTACTCTTGAACTTTGTTACATTTCATAGCTCATTACTCTTGGGTTTACATTTAACAACCTGAGCCATAAATCTCCCAGTGTACTCAGTGTGGCAGTTGGGCCACATTCTATCTTTTTCTAAATCAGACTTCCTCTTACCTGTTTGCTTTGGCTGGCAAAGCTGCATCTGATACTTTTTGTAGGATTTTGTAAACAATTACTTGGTTTTTCCTACATAAAGGAGATGTTTCCGTTTGCATTCTTTTCCAATGCATACATTGTCTGTGTGTCGGCTGTTTTGATCCCTTCCAGCAGTACCCCCACTGCTTAAAGCTTTAAACGGCCTGATTATTGCAATTTTAGGACACAGTCCTTACTTAGCTAGCACCTTTCCTGACTACAATGGGAGATTTTTGCCCAATAAGAATAACACCCTTAAACACTACATGGAATACTTGTGCACCGATACATACTAATGAGAAAGGTAGTGAACTAGCAGGCAATGAATAATGGTTTTATATTTCCTTGCTGGAAACCTAATTTTTTGGTAAAGTGAACTTGATGTCTGGCTAGTTCTGGTTAGTAACGGTCCTGCCCCATAAAACTATATGAGATGGGAATAACTTCCAAGGCTGTGGTCCATAGGACAAATGGAACATGGATACTTTAACTGTCCTCCTCCATAAAAGAGATGCCCTCTCCAGATTAAGGCATAGGTACAATCCGTTAGCAGAAATGAGCATTCTTCACTTCTCTGTAGTAGCAGCTGCAAGGCTTCAGGCTGGTACACCTTTCCTTTGCACTAATCTCTCGCTCATGTCAACATCCATAAAGTCTTTAAATATTTGAGATTGTTTTAAACTTTCACTCGACGTCTGTTTTTCCTGGGACATCTTAATTGTCAACTTTTAAGCATGGTGTATGGAGAATTAAACAAGGCAGTCACATCATTTTAATAGGGATTGTGTAGCTAATTCCCCACAAACGGCTTTGAAGCTTTATCCTGTAAACCAGGAGGCCCAAACTTTGCCCAACTGAGCACCGCACTGGCATCTTCCCAGGAGCATAAGGCCACCTGTAGCTCGCATATAAAATGGATCGGATTGTAGTTATCCTCATCTTTAATATGGAATGCTGGGCAACAAAAAATACTGGTCCCAGAATGCCATGCTCTCTTGTGATCCAACCAATTTCTGCTTTGTGAGCAAGATGGAGTATAGCATGCAGGGACCTGTTCTCTCATGCAGGTTGCCTCCAGTATTAAAGGGGATCATGACAAGGCTTGCCTTATAGAATTCCACAGGCCAAACTTTGGGCACTACTGCCTTAACCAGTGACCTGGTATTTCCATATGGCTTTGCTTTGGAAGCGAAGCCAAGATGGGATTCCCCAAAACCCCTTTGGTGCTGCTATTTTGTAATCACCTGTAAGAAATAGCTTCAAACTGTTTCCACAATACAAAATATCCATTTTGTAGAAAACCTTAGAGTATTATGGCAACTACTTCTAGGAGAAATCCAAACCAGGGCTAGAAAATGGGAAGGAAGACCTACAACTGGCTGGCTAGTTACTCAGCGTTGTGACCGAGTCCCTCCTCCATTTATCGGTTTTAATTTATTTAAATGACAGGATGACTTTGTGCCGTTAGTAATTGCAAGATGGGTAAATTCAGGCCTGACTTAGAACGGTTTCAGTATTTTAACAGTGCAGGTTTGGAGGGGGAGAAGTCAAATTTCCAAGTCTCTGGTGGAAAAACTGCCTTTTGTAAGTTTACTTTGATATTGTCCATATACTAATTGAGACTAGATTAATCTGAAATGCGTCGGAAGGAAGAGATTAAGGTGACACAGTTGAAACTGAAGGTCAAATGGCTTTATAAAATGAGAAAATGATTTATTTTACTTTTTAAAAATTAGTTAAATTTTTGAATTCAAAATTAAATACACTAATGGATTTCATTTAAATATTTAAGTACATTTTATTTTTTCTGCCCTATATCTTTATTTTTCAGTGGATGAAACTGCCAGGTATTTTGTCTTGATTGTGCATATTTTTGTTTGGTAATAAACTCCACCAGTTCTCCTTAGCAGACTGTAATATTTTAAATATCTTGAATTGAAAGGGTCTGATGGATGGTACCCCATAAAAGAACCTTTCTTTATAAAAACACAAAGGATAAAGGAAGCTACTATGCGAGGGGTTCTTTTGTTTTTAAATAAAACTCTAAATAAATCTTTGCCTGAAATCATTTGACCTTTTTATATATTTTTTTAAATATATATCTGGCTTATCTTATGATTTGACTGTTTGGGGCTATTTAAAAAAGAAAAGATTAGAAGAACTTGTCTAGAAAGAGAATGTGTTGGCTTGGAAATAGGAAGTTGTTAAATGATATCATTACCACGTGTTTTTCCTTTGGAAATCTCTCTTGGAACTCTTCATATGCCATGTTTAACTTCTGTGTATTAAGAATATTTTCATTTCTCCTTTTCAGTGTTATCTGTAATATTAGTTTATTTTGGATCAGTATTAGATTGTAAATATTATTCATCAGTGTACATAAAAAGTGATTTTACTAAACTTAAAAGGTATCTGGCTTTTTTGTTTGGATCAAGGCTGAATTTAAATCTTTGTAGCTCAAAAGGGAGAAAGGGACAGTCGTGTGGTCCACACCCAGGACAACTGGGCTCTGTTTCTCTCACTATGTCATCTGACCTCTCTGCTTCAGTTTTACCTGCCTGTAGTAGAATGGAATAGTCACATTCCTTTGTACCTCACAAGAGTGCTGGGTGGCCTAACTTATTCATATTTGTAAAGTGCTTTGAGATAAAATGTGCTGTGTTTAAGGGCAAACTACAAAACTGGGCTAGACAAAGTACCAGAAAATAAAGGTAGGTGACAATCTCACACTGATAATTATAGGTGGGGCAAGATAACCTGTCATCTCTTCTTTAGTAACTATGATGCCTCCCTGTAGATGGCAGCATTATACACTCAATAAGAATACAGTTTAGCCCCATTCTGTCAGAGTATATACAGTAGAACCTCAGAGTTACAAACACATCAGGAATGGAGCTTGTTGGTAACTCTGTTCAGGGTTACAAACATTTCAAAGAGTTACAGTTGTTCTTTCAAAAGTTTACATAAACAACTGAACATTGACTTAATACAGTTTTGAAAGATTACTATGCAGAAGAAAAATGCTGCTTTCCCTTTATTTTTTTCATAGTTTACATTTAAACAGTACTGTACTGTAGTGGCTTTTTTTCTTTTTTGTCTCTGCTGCTGCCTGTTTGCGTACTTCCGGTTCCAAAGGAGGTGTGTGGTTGACTGGTCAGTTGGTAACTCTGGTATTTGTAACTCTGAGGTTCTACTGTATAACTTACTGTAGCTGTAATGTTTGAGTTGCGGAGATAAAGTTGATGGTAGCTAAGACTCAATTTAATGTTTTAAATCTACTATGGTAGCTAAGACTCAATTTAATGTTTTAAATCTGATGTCTCGTTTTACATTTGGTGACCCCACGCTGTAAGGGTATTCCTGGAAGCAGAAACTAGTTATTCTTATTTCCTTAATGAGTTGCATAAAGGGAAAACTCTCACAAGGCACTGCATTAAAGAAAATGAAGCTGAAGCAAAGGAAGGCATTGCAAGGTTTTGAGTTCACTATGTTGCGATTTCTATCTGGAATGATGTTGCTTTCATAAGAACTTTACACAAATGGGAACTGTCCCAAGATTTCCCGTAGAATTTTGTTCAACCTTTCAGTAAAGAACACCCTCTACTAGGAGACTGATGTTTTTTCTTGCTTCTTGGGTAGTTAGTTAACTCATACTTCACTGTATTACAGTCTGCATTTGATATCAGTCAGATATCTTCAGAGCCCGGTTAGAATATGGCAGGAAGACGGGAAAAGACTGACTGTCCAAAGGCACGTTCTGATTGATGCTACACCGTGACACCAACCCAATGAGGAGCTCATCAGTGAAAAATGCTTAAGAAATCTCTGCACTCCTAAAGTTGACAGGGAATGGAGGGGAGACGTGCTGAAGATAGGCAGGCTGGGGCTGGAGGGAGATGGGGAGGACACGGTAACAGCAATTTTGGGGCATTGCTGCCTCTCCAACCCACTTTCAATTGTAAATAACCTAACTGTTCAGTAAAACTATTTTTAATCATTAGCATAATAGAAAGTGAGTGGCTATTTGATCTGTAAAGCATCGCTGGGACATAGCATCCATGTTGCTGGAGAAAGGAGGAAAGAACAGGCCTAAAAAGTCCCGGTAACTTAAAAAGAGAGATTACAAAACCCCCAACAAGCTGTGTAGACGTAAAATTGTAGCGGGCAGGAAGCTTTCAAGCCTCTTCATTTTCTCACCCTACTGTGAGAATATCTCCCAGAGCAGAAGGCTGCATTGCTCAGTGCATGCAACCCACTTTCCAAAAAAACAATTAAAAATATATATATAAAATGTCAGCTTATGAGCAGCAATAGGGTGTTTAGAAAAGGGCAATCCGCTAGCCAGTGTGCCAAAAAGCATTCATTAATAACCCAAGGTGTGTCTTGTTGCTATATTAGGGCCCAATGAGTGACTGAGGCATTATTCACCACCCTTTATCTTTCCATTGCCTTATTCATTCCAAATTTATATCGAGTAGAATCCCAGGGATCCAAATCTCCATTTCATGCCCATCCCTGCATGGGGGAACACATGGCTGCATTCTGAGCTTCATGCCGTAGAATGTTCACATTCAAAGAGGCACGAAGAGAAACAGACACGATCTGGGCCATTCCATTGCCGCAAAAGTTTCCGGAGTAACATTTTATAAGTGTTATCCTCTTCCTAGTTTAGGCGCCTACATTTCCTTTCACAGACAGATTTGTTAGTGTTTCTGTGCTGTATAATACAGCGGAGTTGGGCTCTCTGGCTGACCTGCTGCTTTGTTGGACGTAGTATTGCCCTGCCAGACAGAGAGAGCACCCCTGAAAATACAAAAGACACAGATGGGGAGGGTGCCCATAAAAATGTATGTGAAAGGTGGCAGGCAGCTTTGATACTCCAGGTGGATCTAGCTGGTGATATGTAAGGAGGGTGTGGGGAATATAACTTGGTCATTAAAATGTTCAGAGTCAGAGAGGGAGGCAGTTAGCTGGGGGTATGGGCAGCAACTAGCAATGGAGAAAGGGGCATTACCTTTGTCTTTTTAAGATGCTGGGCTGTACTGGGTGAAGGAGCTGCTCTGTGATTGAATTAAGGGCAGTACTGCTGCGTTAACACACCCCAAGATTTCCCTTCTCTGCTGCAGTTTGGGCATCAGCAACCATAAGTCAGAGCCAGAGAGCATTCAGTTTAATCCAGCGTTAATACCGAGGAGTCTGATGGCAAGGGACAGAGTGCTGCTCCTCAAACTGGGCATCTCCATGGTGCTGCTGGGGTCTCTCCTTCCCAGCACAGGCGCTAGTCCTCATCCACCTCCACGGTTTGCTTCCTATGAAGTGATAGTTCCAAGGAAGCTAGCACCGAAGGAAGGCAAAGCCACCAATGATGAGGTGTCCTATGTCATCAAGGCAGAAGGAAAGAACCACATTGTTCACCTAAAGCAGAAGAAAGGATTCCTAGTAAAAAATTTCCCAGTCTTCACTTACGATGCTAGAGGTCAACTGAGAGTAGATCTGCCCCATATTCCAGACGATTGTTACTATCATGGGTACGTGGAAGATACCCCAGAGTCTCACGTGGCCCTCAGCACCTGCTCTGGACTCAGAGGGTTTCTCCAGATTGGGAGCTTAAACTATGGCATTGAACCTGTGGAGACTTCCTTTACATTCCAGCACCGTCTTTATCGGACAGAGGAGATGGAACCCAAGGCTGTGACGTGTGGATTAACCGCCAAAGAGATCAAATATCAAGCTTCTGAAACAGAGAGGAGGCAGGTTCCCAAAGCACAGGAATTTCATCCCTGGACGCACACTAAGTATATGGAGCTTCTTATAGTGGTGGACAAACTGCGGTTTGAATATTCAGGCAGAAATATAACTAATGTTTCAATGCAAGTTGTTGATGTAGTCAGTATGGTGGATGAGCTTTTTTATCCTCTTCGTCTTCGCGTACTACTAACTGGACTAGAGATTTGGACAGAAAGCAACCCCATCAAAATTACACACAATATAAGTGAGGTTCTTTCCAATTTTAACCTTTGGAGAAAACGTCACATTTATCCACGGGCGCCACATGATGTAGGACACCTGTTTGTGTATATGAACTTTGGAGCAAACATTGGAAAAGCGTACCTGAGAAGTGTCTGTGATAAGAAACGTGCATCGGGTGTCGAAGCATTCATGCATGGCCCTTCAAAGGAGTTTGCTGTGCTTGTTGCTCATGAGTTGGGACATAATATTGGCATGAAACATGATGGAAAAGAGTGCGTATGTGCCAATGACAGTACCTGCATCATGAATGCGCATCATATACAAGTCCATCAATTCAGTAACTGCAGTTCTAGAGACTATTTTGACCTAACAGTGTCAGGGCAAGGACGCTGTCTGAATAACATCCCAGAAATTGAAAAACTATTTCACGTGCAGCATTGTGGCAACTTCATAGTTGACCCAGGAGAACAGTGCGATTGTGGCTCCAAAAAGCAATGTAAAAAAGACCCTTGTTGTGATCACACTTGCCAGTTGAAGCCAGGGGCTATTTGTGATTTGGGACAGTGCTGTCACAAATGTCAGTTTCTTCCAGAAGGAAGAACATGCAGAAAGAAGACAAGTGAATGTGACCTGCCTGAGTATTGCAATGGGACTTCTCCGTGGTGCCAAGAGAATGTGTATATGCAAGACGGGACTTTATGCAGTGACAATGGCTACTGTTTTCATGGGTTTTGCTCTACTCACAATTTACAATGTCAATACCTCTTTGGCAAAGCAGCCATGGCAGCTCCAGAAAGTTGCTTCAAAGAAGTGAACTCAAAAGGGGATCGGTTTGGCAACTGTGGAGGGGATGGGGGAGATGTAAAGTTTGAGGCATGTAAATTGGAAAACATCTTGTGCGGAAGGGTGCAGTGTGTGAATGTAAAAAGAATACCGCGGGGAGAGGATCATACGACCATAATTCAAACTCCAGTGGATAATATGTGGTGCTGGGGTACAGACTTTCACGTGGGGATGGAGCTTTCTGATACTGGTATAGTAGACGATGGCGCAAAGTGTGGTACAAATAAGATTTGTATTAACCATACATGTGTCAATGAGACAACAGTGCTGACATCCAACTGTACTGTAAAGAAGTGCGGCGGCAGAGGGGTTTGCAACAGTAATGGGAACTGCCACTGTAATGACGGTTGGGCCCCTCCGAACTGTCAGTTCGCCGGCTTTGGAGGAAGCATTGACAGTGGGCCCCCACCACTTTCCAAAATTGGACTCTTTAGTTTTGTCGGGACTATTGTGGGCATAACCATTGCTGCCGCTATAGTCGCTGCAGCTATTGCTCTCTTACTTAAAAAGCCTGTAACAAAAGTGATTCGTAGCGCATCTGAAAGCGTTGCGCAAATAAATCTCTCTCGCAGGAGCATGTAAAAATAAGGCAGCATTAGCTTCAAAAAGCCAGTGCAGAGTGGCAAGTCCATGGTTTAGGGCAGGGGTCGGCAACGTTTGGCATGTGGCTCGCCAGGGTAAGCACCCTAGCAGGCCGGGCCAGTTTATTTATCTGTTGACGCGGCAGGTTCGGCCGATCGCGGCCCCCCGTCCCGGACCAATGGGGGCGGCGGGAAGCCGCGGCCAGCACATCCCTCGCCCGTGCCGCTTCCTGCCGCTCCCTTTGGCCCGGGACGGCAAACCGCGGCAAGTGGGGGCCGCGATCGGCCGAACCTGCCACGTCAGCAGGTAAATAAACTGGCCTGGCCCGCCAGGCGCTTACCCTAGCGAGCCGCGTGCCAAACGTTGCCGACCCCTGGTTTAGGGTTTCTCAGAGCAGTTGTGGAAATGCCTGGGGAACCCTGCCAGAGAATCGATGGGTCCGGATGACTAGTTTCAATAGGACTCATGTAAATTTACTTTATACATACGCACACACACTTTTGGCAGTTTGTTCTGTTTTTAAAAATATTTAAATAAATTTGGTCTTGGAATCAAATAGCAAAACGGTCAGCGAATTAAAAAACGGATGGATTTAAATCTATTGATCATCCCCCCGCCCCCCCATCAGCCCTAAGCAATTCACAGCTTGTCTGTGCCAGGGTTTGTAACTGGGGTCTGACTGGAATCCGGCAGCCTTGCTTCCCCGTTCATCCCCAATGTGTTTTTTTAGGATACTGGTGAAGTGGCACACAAGCTGGCAGAAGAGGGGCGAGACCCAATTGGGAGTTTTAAAAACGTAATATGTAGGGCTAAGGTTCCTATTTTTTGCCATTTTTTTTCTTCACAACCCACAGTTTTTTCCCTCAGCAGAGACTGGTAGCACCTAATATTGTCCCCTTCAGTAAAAGTCAGCTTTCCAAATGGCCGTCATCTCTCCTTGTTCTCAGTGAGACAGAAGCCACAGGCAGCCCTCAGTTAAGATGGCTGCCACTTCCCTACAGCCTGTGGAGGAGGGCTTTAGGCAGCTCTTAAAAGAAATGGACACTGTCCATGTCCCCCATTGTTACCCATGGGGCTAAAGTACTGGTGCCCTGAGGGAGGAGGGTGGCCTCATATTCTCTGAGGAGGCAGAGAGGGGCACTGTGAAGAACAGGAGGGCGGAGTGAGAAAGGGCCGTTGTCCCCAAGGGAAGCACACTAGCATGGGCAAATACAGATGAGTGAAGGAAGAAGCCGTGGAGGCTTCCCAGAGAGGGTCAGGAGGGAGGTGGGTTATCGGTAAGGGCAAAGGCTAGAGTGGGATCAATGGCAGCCACTCCCGCCTTACCCCACCCCAGGGCGTAGGAGAGGGCAAGTGGAATCCCCTCCAAGCAGCCAGCAAGGGGCGGGGGGATGACCCCTTTTTGTGGTTTTTAGCAGTTCAGGTTGAATTTTGAAGCTCACAGAAAATCAGGGTCGGGCAGCCTCACCCCTGTAGGCTCAAAGGTCAGAACGCAGACCAGGAAAAAAAAAACAGTTTAACAAAACAAAACAAAACAAAAAAGAAGTCCCTCGCTGTTTAAAATAATCTCCTGCTACGTGGGGAGCTGAGTCATGATTTTTAAATGCTTGTTTTTGGCAACACAGCCTATGGCCCTCCTGCATTTTCCCCCTTCACAAGCCCCTGTCCCCAAGCCTCAGCATAGTAGCTGCTGACAGCCATCCAGCGCCCCATTCACCAAATTGTCCCCTTCCAACACATCAAAGGATTTCTCCAGGCACACACAACTCATTATCTTAACACTGGGCGGCGTTGGAAAAGGAGGTAGTGGAAGACTGACATGGCTGAGGGCCGGGATGGGTGCTCTGTGGTGTACAGGAATCGGGGCAGTGCTAAATGCTAGATACCATTTCATTTCTGTCGTGCAGTCGTGGCACAGGTCCCACGTGCAGCACTATTTTAATTGCGTCACAACCAGGACTTTTGTGAATTGTAGCTTGAATAGCTGCACCAGCTCTTGTGAGAACTGACTCAAGGAACGGGGCGTAGCTGGGCTTTCACGGCGCTGGGTTCTGGCATAGCTTGGAAACGTGCTAGTTTTACACACACACACACACACACACTCACACACTCTCTCTCTCTCTCCTGGAAAGCCCTAAAGTCTGTCTCGGCACAAACCACACATGGCTACGTTCTAAGCCCCTCTCCAACCCGAGCCACATGCCGTAGAATGTTCACGTTTAAAGAGGCAACAAAACAATCAACCGCCATCCCGGCCATTCCATGGCAGCAGGAATTTCAGGGGTTAAACATAACCCGTTTTTTTTTGTTTTGCCCATTTAGAAGCCTGGATTTCCTTGCATACAGCGGTTTGTTAGTGGAGCTGTGCTTTATTATATAGTGAGACGGTCTGTTGCGCTGTGGTACTTGGTATCACACAAATGGTGAGCACAATCCATTGATGTTACAAAAGCGAGATGGGCGAGGAAGGAGCCCACAGAAATGCGGGTGTGAAAGAGGGCCGGCCCCTTTGTGCATTACTTGATGCTGATCTGGAGCGTGAAATGTAAGGGGACAAGTTTTACTGGGTCTACTCACTAAAGCTCAGAGAGGCAGTTGGCAGCGGGCATGGGCAGCAGTTGGGAGTGGCGAGAGAGAGGCATTACCTGCTGCTTCTTAAGATGAGAAGGAGCCACTCGGTGATTGAATTAACGACCGTGCTGCTGAGTTAACACACCCCACAATTTCCCTTCTCTGCTCCAGTTTGGAAAGCAGCGACCATAAACCAGACCCAGAGAGGATTAGCGTTAATGCCGAGGAGTCTGATGGCAAGGGACAGACTGCTGCTCCTCAAACTGGGCGTCTCCATGGTGTTGCTGGGGTCTCTCCTTCCCAGCACAGGCGCTAGTCCTCATCCACCTCCACGGTTTGCTTCCTATGAAGTGATAGTTCCGAGGAAGCTAGCACCAAAAGAAGGCAAAGCCACCAAGGACGAGATGTCCTATGCCATCAAGGTGGAAGGAAAGATCCATGTAGTTCACCTAAAGCAGAAGAAAGGATTCCTAGTAAAAAATTTCCCGGTCTTCACTTATGATGCTAGAGGGCAACTGAGAGTAGATCAACCCCATATTCCAGATGATTGCTACTATCATGGGTATGTGGAAAATACCCCAGAGTCTCACGTGGCCCTCAGCACCTGCTCTGGACTCAAAGGGTTTCTCCAGATTGGGAGCTTAAACTATGGCATTGAACCCGTGAAGACTTCCTTTACGTTCCAGCACCGTCTTTATCGAACAGAGGAGATGGAACCCAAGGCTGTGACGTGTGAAGTAACTGATGGAGAAAGAAAACGTCCAGCAACAGTAATGGAGACTAGGAAGGACTTAATAGGTAAAGACCTGTCTATAAGATTCAGACACACCAGGTATCTCGAGCTCTTTATAGTGGTGGACAAAAAAATGTTTGACTATCATGGGAAAAATGAAACCAATGTGACATATCTCGTTGTTGACACAGTCAACATGGCAGATTCTCATTTTCAATCTCTAAAGTTACGTATACTTCTGGTTGGGCTATTGATCTGGACGCAAAGCAACCCCATTAACATTCCTGAAGACATTAGGTTGCTTCTTCAGAGTTTTAATGACTGGAG
This sequence comes from Chrysemys picta bellii, assembly GCF_011386835.1. Taxonomy (NCBI): domain Eukaryota; kingdom Metazoa; phylum Chordata; order Testudines; family Emydidae; genus Chrysemys; species Chrysemys picta. The sequence goes on from NC_088805.1 coordinate 29,088,501, forward strand.
AAGACTTAATATTTCTCCACGGGTGAAACATGATGCTGCACACCTATTTATTTATAAAAATTTTGGAGCTCTAGTTGGGAGGGCATATGTCAGTGGGATCTGTGAAGGCTATTATGGAGCAGGAGTTGAAGCATACATTTATGATTCTCCAGTACTCTTTTCAAAGGTTCTCTCTCATGAACTGGGTCATAATCTTGGCATGGAGCATGATCACACAGGCTGTATGTGTGGCAAACACACCAGCTGCATCATGAATGAAGCGAGTTCAAGAACCAGTCTATTCAGTAACTGCAGTAAAAATTATTTTTTAGACCTAATGGATAAAGGAAAAGGAAACTGTTTGTTTAACATCCCTGAACCTCACACACTTTTTACCCTTCAGCGCTGTGGTAACAAAGTAGTGGACCATGGAGAAGACTGTGATTGTGGGAACCTACGAGAATGTAGAAGAGATCCTTGTTGCCATCACAATTGCACACTGAAGCCAGGAGCGGTTTGTTCTGTTGGACAGTGCTGTAGAAAATGTAAGTTTCTTCCACCAGGAAGAACATGCAGAGCAATTACAGACGAGTGTGACCTGCCCGAGTATTGTGACGGGATTTCTGAGTGGTGTCCTGAAGATGTGTATAAGCAGGATGGAAAGGCATGCAGTGACAAAGGCTACTGTTATAAGGGGAAATGCGCCACCCATAATTTACAGTGTGAAAGTATCTTTGGAAAAGGAGCTAAAGCTGCTCCAGAAATTTGCTTCAACGAACTGAATGTAAAAGCTGATCGGTTTGGCAACTGTGGGGGTGACGGGAAAGAAACTGCGTTTGAGAAATGCAACCATAGCAACATTTTGTGTGGGAGAGTGCAGTGTGTGAACGTAAAAACCGTACCTGTCTTGGAGGAATATGCAACCATAATTCAAACCCCTATGGGCAATGGGTGGTGCTGGGGCACAGACTATCATCCAGGGGTAGATATTGTTGACATCGGAGTAGTGGCAGATGGCACAACGTGTGGCAACACACAGGTTTGTATGAACCGGACATGTATGGCTGCTTCAGTGATTAAAAGAGCTTGTGATGAAGACAAAAAGTGCAGCGAGAGAGGAGTTTGCAACAATAATAAAAACTGTCACTGTATCATGGGCTGGGCCCCTCCAAACTGTCAGTTCCATGGCTTTGGAGGAAGCATTGACAGTGGCCCTCCCCCACAAATAGTGAGTGGCAAAATCTGGTGGGTTTTTTGGGCAATACTTGGCCTTGCTCTCCTCATCCTCATTGCTCTTATTCTTGCTGTAAGAAGATTCAAAGAGTCTATCCTATCATGTCTGCGTCGTGCATTCCTCAAGAAGCCGCAACCAAAAGGTCATCCAGCAGAGAAGGATTCAAAGAAGTCGGAAGGAAGGAAACCACATAAGTGAAATGCACAATGGAAAATCCATCATTTAGGGTTTCTCATTGCTGCCTTAGGAAGGCTGGTGGTCCTGGAGCATCAGTGGATCCAATTTACTAGTTCAGGGGGTTCGTTTAAAGTTATAAATTCTTAGCATTAGCATTAGATCTTCTGTTAAGGAAGACAGAAACTTCAATACGTTTGGTTTGGATATAAATAAAGACAAGTAAAACTTACCAAATAAACATGAAAGTTTTACAATTTTCAGCTCAGCACCGAATTTGAAAAAATAATAAAGTAAGTTCTTACTAATTAAACTGAGTGGCTGGAAGATCATATTGCAAATTATTTATTTAAATTCATGAAAGGTTTTTAAGAGACCCAGCTGAGGCTCTGGACTCTGACATAAATTACAAGATAGCTGACTCCATGAGAGCCAACAAAACTCCCTAGCTCTACAAAACTACAGCCCTATCAATCCTATCAGTCTGCAAAAGCCCGATAGAGAGATGCACCATTTAGCATGCCATGATGCTCAACTTACACAGGACCTAGTTAGGACTAGAGCTAGTTCCAAAGTTTTAGGTACCTTCATGGAGAATGTAAAGTAGCGAGTAAGCAAACAAACACTGCTAACAGTCAAAGCTGCTGCCTCACAGAGAGTACTGTGCTTTGGCAACCTCTGATTTTATGGATCTGGACATGTCAAGGCTGATCTCAGCATTTGTGACAAGGGAAAGGACTAGAAACCTTTTTCTTTTCAAATCAGCCTGGTGGATGTAACTGGTGTAACCCAATCATTAAAGCTTCCTCCCGGCCATGTGCCACCATCCTGCAGATGAGCTGACTTCTCTGGCAAGTTACCAGAGTGGCTTCTGGGTACAAGAGGGGGCAGCTGAATAGCATGAGAGGCAATTTGTTCTAGTGGACTAAACATGCTAGGTTTGTTGACAGTGGGAAAATCAGTAGTGTTATTAGCAAGTTTTAAACACCTGTTTTCCCAGTGTAGATAAATCCCCTGAGAGCGAAGTACTCCTGCATCCTAGTCCTTTCTCTGATGCCTTCTGTGGCTTTGGAAAGTCACTGACCATCTCTGCCTCACTCTCTTTCAGTAGCTCTGTCTGTAAAATGGGAACAATGATATTGACATGCCTACAACACAAGAGTGGAGGGTATGGTGATAAATTAGTTAATTGATGTTAAGGCCACTGTGATCATATACTCTGACCTGCTGCATAACCCAGGCCAGTGAATTTCTCCAAATGATTCTGCATAAAGTCCTAACTTGTTTGAGCTACAGAGTGCCTTTTAAAAAGACATCCAGTTAAGATTTATAGGCGTCAAGTGATGTGGAAATAGTGACATCCCTAGATAAGTTATTCCAATGGTTAATTAAGATGCAAAATATAACAGTGCAGTTATTTCTCTGCACTTGTCTCTCTTCAACTTCCAGCCATTTGATCTTCTTTTAACATTGTCTGCTTAAGTGCTTTCTACTCGCAGAAACCTTCTCCCTTTGCAATTTCGTATAGTCCATGATCAAGTCACCTATTAACCTTCTCTTGGATAAACTAAATAAACTGAGCTGCTTTCGTCTCACTGTATGGCAGGTTTTTCAGACCTCGTATCACTCTTGGTAAAGAGCTCTACTGTGTAAATGGTAAAATTCACCCACACATACAGAAACCCTCCAATGGCTCCTGCCCTCAGGCCCCTAACTTATTTGGAGAAGTATCCTTGAAATCCCTTTTAAATTTTGTCATCTATCCATTTCCTCCAGCCTTAACAGCTGCGCTGTGCATCTCCTTCAGTGGGAGGCTGGTCACGGCATGAAGGTACCCTCAACCCCTTTTCATATACAAGGGAACCTATGTTCTGGGACTACCCCCAAAGAATCATCATGCTCTTCCTCACCGAAATCCTAGGGCTAGCACCATGCATAGCTATGTGATATCACAGTGGGAATGATTCATTTCTGATTGAAGAGATGGGGGGAGGAAAACCCCTCACACAAGCCCACCCAAAAAAGGATGCATCCACTCTGAATATTAAATGTTTGCTAGCAATGAAATCTGAGACATCAATAACATTTGACAGGAGTTTGCCCTGTACAAGGAGGAGATGACAGTGCCCGATTGCAGAGATTGTTACATACTGCGCCACCTAGTGGCTGAACGTAGCATTCCGCCCCAGACACCTAACCTGTTCAGGTGCCTTTGCATATTTCATTAGGCATCTATATGTAGCTTTAGGCTCCTAAATACCTTTGAAAACCTGGCCCTCAGTGACTGAAGCTTTGAAACCATTCAAAGAGAACTACTTAACTAGCGTGCACGGAACAATGGTGTAACTATTACAGTAGTGCTCAAACCCAGAGTAACTCCACTGAATAAAGAGTAATGATATATTAGCAATACATTACCCAATTAAATGTAAGACCTTTTTGATGTGTGGAAGGTATTGTATTCAGAATGATTCTTGACTGCCCCGTGACTGATGGTGTGATACATTTCTAACACAGAACGTGGGGGTGATACGTTTCTAACACAGAATGTGGGGGTACCCAAAATACTCTTTTTTAGTATTAATTAACAATGTCTTGTAGAATACTCTTTTAGTATTAATTAACAATGATGTGTTGTAGAATGTGCACTTCACAACATACAGCTCTCTGGTGAAGATAGTATTAAAACAAGTTTTAATACAAAAGAGCCATCCAGCCCACAAGCCTAGAGCATGAAACGAATGAACCAGCAAAATCAGAAGAGATCCAAAACGATTATCAGAGAATCATAGATGTTAATGACAGAAAACCCATCACTCATCTCTCCAGTTAGACGTAAGCAAGTTACTAGAATCTGGTTTGTCCATCAATTAGATTATAAACTCCTTGGGGCAGGGAATCTGACTTTCTGGGAAGCACCCTTTATGCTAGTGGGTGCCATAAAATAATTTCTAACAATAATAAAATCCATCTGATGTCCCATCTAGGCCAATCCCAATCAGTACAGGATTGAATCCTACAGTATATTTCTCCACTGCCTAGTTTATTCCAGTTTCAACAACTCAAGGTGATGCTGCCATCTCTTTAAGGGAGACCAGTCTCTATTTACACACTGCAACTGATAAAACTTTTGTAGATACGTGAAAGAGTCTGCAAACCCTAATGTCCTTCCCTACAGGGGACTCATGAAGCTATAATCTCAGGCACTCTTTATCCTCAGTCACATGTTGTAGACTGTTCACCTTCAACCAGACATGGAAGAAGAAGAAAAAATGCTGTTTGAAACATTCCATTGCAGCAGGTGTTTCAGAGGCAAAGGCCAAAACACTTTTCTTCTTCCCAGTTTAGGAGCCTGAATTTCCTATCATACTACAGAGGTCTGTCAGTATTTCAGTGCTCCAGAATCGAGCAAAGCGGGGCCTTTAGCTGGCCCCTGGCTTTGTGCTATGTGATAGCACCCTTCAAAATTTCTTGTAACCTTATCCAATAGCCATCCGGGGTGTTTTACAAGCATTAGCAATAATGGTTGGGAATAGCACCAAAGACAAGGCCTTTAGCTGAAGTCTAGGTTGAACTAGTACCTCAGCAATATGGTCATTCAAGTGCTACAGCTGCATGCGTTCAGCTGGTCCTAACTCCGTCCCACAATGCAATGCTTTGTTTTGGAGGATGCTCCAAAGCTTCTGCTCCCACCAAATATACTAGGTGAGCAGTTGAATTTTTTTTCAGCTTTCTCCAGCTGGCAACTAAGGCTCCAATGCTGCAGCAGAATAACCTGTGGATGTGCAGTTGCCTGCCAATGTGCACCCAGTTGCTAGATAGGGGTCTTGGTTTGGGGGCTACTTGCCTTTTGACAGTAACCAGCAGAAATCAGCTGAAGGATTCTAATGGAGCCCACTGGAATTTCCTCTTGGGCAGGAAGAGTAGCTGGAGTGACTGCCGAAGAACAGTGGATTCTGGGTATAGTGAAAAAGCCAAGAAAGTTGACTCAAGGTCATTTGGATCTGACAAGTCAGGCATTTGCTTTAACTAAAACCATGTTTTCTCCGCTATAATTTGTGGAAATTTGGCTTGGAACCAAGCATTGTCTGTCTATTTGCATCTTTATGAATTGCCAGTGCCAGTTAACTACCACACAGTTAAAAGAAAGTCAGAAACCTTCCACCCCTAGACTAACCATTGGAGCTGGTGCGGTCTAGTGCATAGAGCACAGACCTGGAGCCAAGAGCGCCCGTGCTCTAATCCTGACATTGACTTGCGGCATTGCCTTGGACACGTCTCTTAGCTACTCTGTGCCTCAGTTTCCACATCTATAAAGTGGAGACTAGACTTCCCTACCCTTCAGGATGTTATGAGGACATATTAGTTAGCTTGTACAGTGTTTTGAATGTAAAAAGTCCTGCTACTATATAAATAACACAGCAATGACATAGCTTGTGTGTGTGTATGTTTGTGCTGCACTGCCCCATACTGGATAGAATCAGAACTGCTCACCTGTGTGTCATTGGTGCTATATTGCTGCCAGTGAAGGGTGATTCTCCTTTAGCCCAAATAGAAGGGGCCTGTGAGTGTGGAAGTGAAATGTGTAGGAAAAAGAGGTGCTAAGGTAACAATGATGGGACAGCGTAAGAACCTAGCTACATATCCCACTGTTGCAGTAAAGTTCAGCATAGGGATAACAGTGAAGTTTTAGTATCAGAGGGGTAGCCGTGTTAGTCTGAATCTGTAAAAAGCAACAGAGGGTCCTGTGGCACCTTTAAGACTAACAGAACTATGAAGTCATAGTTAACTCTGGATTTACTACAGATTTTGGGGCGGGGGGGGGGGGGGAAAACAAGAAATTCACAGTTCTCAAAAGTCTTTTCTCCCTCTTAAGGGATAGTACAAATTAGGGATGAAATGTTAGCCTTATATGTGTACTTACTGATTCCTGTTAGCTTCTATCCACTGTTTTAATGCACCTCCTGCTAAACATTTATTAGGATGATAACGTGGCAAATGCCAGCCATCCAGTGGTTAGCATTACTACATGCAGGAAGGTTTGGAGTTTCTTGGTCTGGAAATGGTCCAGTTCAATGATGGCTTTTCTCCTGTGGTTAAAATGAGTCAAAGTCTGACGTCCAGCTCCAGACCCGAGCACAGATGCTGAGAAGGACAGACAGTGAGTGCCAATGACGGCATTTGGGGGAGCGTGAAGACCTGTCAGCACTGGCACTGACTGTCATTCGTGTCCTCCTAACAACCGGCCTTACTCCAGTGGTGAATCCTGCAAACAGAACTGAGCCTAGCTCAGAGTTTTCTGAGAATCTACATCCTAGGTAACCTGGGGCCAAATCCTGAGGTCCTTACTTGGGAAAAGCTCCCAGGGAATAGAATTCCCACCGCCTCAGTGGGAACCTAAGAATTTAGCTTCTAGACTAAGAGCTTCTGAAAGTAGGGGCTAACTTATCTGTCTGTAAAGCACCATGTGCACCCCTGGGGCTGTATAATGAATGATCACATTACAGTCACCAAAGGAACCAGACTCTACATCAATGTATTTGTTATAGAACTTAGTGAGACAAGACATGGGATACAACTGCAAGAGACAACACAGGCCAGGGGCATGCGTGATTTTGGAGGTTTGCCCCTTGTAGCTGCCCAGATCTATTTAACCTCACTGCTAATGAAAACAGAGAAGTCAGCTTTCATTCCCGTGGCATCTGCAGCTATGTCATTGTAAGGCGATGTGGCAGTTTTGTTTGCTAAGTCTCTCTAGCCTGCATCTCCAGGCTGAGAGTACTTCGTTTGTGATGGAGCTTACATGTGTTCTTTCTCTCTCATTTTCCTTAATAAAGTCATCAGGATTGAAAGTACAGGTTGGATCTTGGTTTATGAGAGACAGAGCAGCTACTATAGATCAGTAGCATGTTCTGTCTGTGCCATAATCTGCTCCCATTCTTCTTAGTTGTGAGCACCTTGGCAGAAGGTAGCCTCAACTCAACTAGTGTTCTGGTGGAAAGGTTTCTGTGAAACTCCTACTGTGACCTGTTTAACTGAGTCTTAAATTTCTCTCTCCCTTTGGTTCGAAGTCTGTACTCCCTGCAGGACTGATCCATAACTAATGAAGCTTGTCCCCAGCTCTACAGGCACACTGTCAGAACGAATAGAACGGCTCTGAGAATAAATGGATTTAAAATATCTAATCTAAAAAAAAATTTGGATTTTTTCTTATAAATCCATGAACTTTTTTTTAAATTTTCCCTGCAGCATTCTAAGCCTCAACGCTGGAGCTTTGTGTTAATGCAAGTCCCTTAAACGTCTCTGTGACTCAGTTTCACCATCTATAAAATGGGAACAATAGTACTGTTGGGAGGGAAGTTCTCACAGTTGGGGAAGGCGGTCCCGGGTCCCCATCCACATACCTCTGCACAAGTACCAACCCTTTTCCCTAGAGGATTGTTAGACCTCTGGACCAAGTACTCCACTTAACTACAGAACAATCCTTGTATCTAGCTCAGACAGTGCCAGGAATAACCCCAGGGAAAGATCTCCAGCAGGAGTTACACAAGCTCCTTTTCCCCTTGGTACAGCACATATCATACATCCCCCCTATACCCTCCTAGGTAAGCACTTGCTCCCTGTTTTGAACTGATCCATGGCCCCCTTCAGTCAGTCCTACCTGCCTGGCACTCTGGAGCTGGGGTGCGCTGTACACTCAGAATGGTGGGGTCCTGCCAACTGGTCTCAGCTGTCCTGTTGGCTCCAGGCTGTGCGGTCTACATTGCTCCCTCTCTGCGATGGCCATGGCAGCTCTTGATTTCTCTCTCCAAAACCAAAATCCCCTCCAGCTGCATGCAGTCCTGCTTTCCAGCCCTGCCCTGTCTGCTCATTTGTCCAGAGTCTCCCAGGTGGTCTGTAGCCAACCCCTTGGCCTTGGTTTGGAGTGATGGTGCTTCCCTCAGCCAATGAGGCTTGAGACTTCTGTGGCCAATAGTCTGTTCCTGTTCCAGAGTGGCGTTTGCCTAATGCAGTAGGAGTCGGGCATTTGATAGCCAATCACTCACAGCCACCTCACTCCCACAATTGTCTATGCCAGTTTTCCCTGGAAGGGAGGGTCTCTACCCAGTCCCACATCCCTATCCCCTAAACATGCTTGTCCTCAGGTCACCATCTGTAAAATGGAGATAATAGAACTTACCTCACAGGTGCAGGAACTAGGGGTGCTGTAGCATCCCCTGGCTTGAAGGGGTTTCCATCATATCCAGGGTTTACAGTTTGGTTCAATGGCTCCCAGTTCCCCCAGTGTACAAATTGTTCCAGCCGCCCTGCTCCCGGGGTGTTTTGGGAATAATTAGCTAATGTCTGTAAGATGTTTGAAGACATGATGCTCTGTAGAAGTGCTACATGTCACTATTACAAATGGACTACAGGCCAAATCCTGCTCACCTTACTCATGCGAAGAGCCCTCTTGACTTAAATGGGGTTCCTCATTTAAGCACTGTCAGCTGAGCATGATTTGGTCTTTGGAGCAGAAATTAAACAATTTAGTTTGTTCATTCTCAAAGCCGAGTGAAGCACAAAAAGCAAACAAACAGCATCAATGATGAAAATTAAATTCTGTTTTCCGAGTAATGTCTGTGTTAATTTTAAAGCAAAGAAATTTAGTTTATAAAAACATGATGTAACTTCAGTGGGTTTACAGGGCACAGTGATTTTTAACCTGAAAGTGTGACTGGCATGTAGCTGCCAGTGTTGGACTTGTTTGCATTATTGCCTGGAGGTAGAAGAGCATGAGTTATAAATAGTCACCTTGGCTTTATTGTTCAATTGTAATTACAAATATCTGATCATCACTGAGGAAAGACAAACATCCCCTGGTCATCTACCCTTATGAGAAAGGTCTTTAAGGAGCTGTAAAGGATCTCTGATGTACAATTCCCAGCAAATCCTGGAGATGTTTCCATAAGGAAAAGACTGCACTAAATGGCTTACAAAGGTAAAATAATCCATTACAAAGTCATAAAAAACTATAAAATAAATAATGATCTTCCGTGAAACAGCTGATCTCCAGCTAGATGTGCTCAGGCTTTCCCAGCCTAACTCTGCAGGTGTTACTGACAAAACAGTTCCGAACAAGAAAATCAGCAGAATAGCTCTGGCTGACGTCTCACAGACGGGACCGGGCCAGGGTTGCAAGGCAACATGCTGCCCATTCCTTCTGGGCAGAGAATTCTCACAACACCGTGGATGTGGCTACAGCTGCTGCCTGGGTGCTGGTGGGGAACATGCTGGCATAGGACTTCTTCTGGGAACGTAAGAGAGGCGTCTGCGTGTCGATGTCACGGCAAGCATTGCGTTTCATGCAGCGGAACATGTGCTGGGTCCACCCATAAACGATGCAGTTTAGGAGCCCCTGGGAAGCTGCTGTTAGAGCCTAGGAGAGAACCCAGAGCGTAAATCTCCCTTTCCACACAGCATAGGATATAACCCTGCCCTATGCAGCTTCCTGCACATCTAATCCCTAGGTTTCACCAGGCCCACTGGGCCAGGGTCTGTACTAGACTCAGAGCTGCAGTTCTGTTACTGGATTCAGTTAACCCATAGAAGGATACATTTCCAAGGGAAAGCAGTATTTCCTTGAAATTGGAATGAATCAGAACTCCCACTGACTTGAGCGGGCTTCGGATCAAGCTTTAAGTGTGCTTCAGCACACGGACACGACCTTTTGGAATCTGTGCAGGATCCTTCCACCTGTCCTGTTTTCAAAGTGCCCTCAAAGACTGTGCCCACAACCTGTGTGGGCACAAACAGGTAGGCAGAAGCTCCATTCCACAGCAGATGCTTGTTGGCAGCCACCCTGGAGTTTATGTGCCATGGTCGAGGCCAGTTTCAAAATCTGTCTGTAGCCGTTCCACTTTGAGCTCTCACCAAACTCCGTGGAATCGAGTTTGTTCGGTGCTTAGATGAGGAAACCACAGGCTGCTGCAGAAAATGATATTTATGATTCAGGAGCTGGCCCTCTGCCCTCTGAAGCAATATTGACCCCTGTGTGGTGCGAGGGGAATGCTGTGCTGCTGGAGTTGCTATCTTTTGAGTGAGATGCCAAACCAAGGCCCTGACCACTCATGGTTATAAAACCCCCACTGGTTCTTTTCACAAAAGGATGATTGTTAAATGTGTCTGATGTCCTGGCCAAATGTCAGGGTAATCATTTTGTCTCGCTGCATTTTCTCTGCTCTTTCAGTTGGACACAGGATTCTTCATGTCTTCCTGGCCTCAACTGCAGTTTGGTGATGTTCTGGGCTAGGAAACAGCTGCTGGGTTCTACCTCAGGGGCAGCTGCCATTCAGTGGGAGGGGAAATGATCCCTGGGTATAGTTTGTGTATCGGAGTGAAGTTTGCAAAATGCTTTGGGGAGTCCTAAGGGGAAGAAAAGCACTACAGAAATGTAAGCTAATCAATATCTGGCCCTAAGAGATTCAACAGTTTGCATCTTTGTCTGTTCATAAAACTGTGCCTCCGTTTTCCTTTGAGTTTTGGATCTGTCTACATCCCAGTGTGACAGATGAATTTAGGAATCTTTTAGTGCCCACTGCTAACTGCAGCTTCAGTGGCATCAAGAGAAAACTCCTGGTTAATAGTGTCACAAACCAAGGTTATGCATTCAGGTTCTGCAGAAACCCAAACAGCAGTATTTAAGGGGACCCAAATAAAGTTCTTTATCTCAGGGTCTGCATTTGACCTATTTTCCCTGGGTTTTTAATGCCTTAGGACTCCATTTATGGACCAGAATAACATAAGATCTGATCTTCTCACAGTGTTTCCAGCACCTAGAAGCCCTAATAGGGCTCCTAATAGAGGAGACTAGCTCTTACTTATTTTCGTTCTTCTGACCTTAAAAAGCATGTAGAAAACAAACATAAGGACAACTACGAAGAGCCTTCCTCAATTCCATCCATAAATCAGACACAAGCTCATCTGGGCACTGTCTGTGTGGGTGGAAGCAGACTGTACGTTTCCTGTTGGAGTACAGAACCAACCAAAAGCTCACATGACTGACAGGGCCGGCTCTAGGTTTTTTGCTGCCTCAAGCAAAAAATGTTTTGGCTGCCCCCCACCCCAGCACTGGGCTCTCCCCCTCCCAACTGCACCCTCCTGCTGCCCCAGCCCTCGGTCACTGGTAACTCGCTCCCAGGGTGGGTCATTCATCAGGAATTTTGGATGCGCACAGAACACAGACAGGATTGGTTCCCATATGGTTACAGAACTGCAGTAAAGTGGAACAATTTTCAGCTTGTGTGACTGGAGGATATCTGGATGCACATTATAAGACTGTCCTACATAAATGAGGAAAAGTTGAGGTGCCTTTATTATTCTTTTGTTCCATTCTTTGTTTCTATGGGGAATGCACTATCATGGTCTTCCTTTTAAACAAATAAAACTAAAAAAAAAAAAAAAGGCAATGGCTGTTGAAAATACCAATTCCAGTCCTAATAACCACTGGGAAGCATTTCTTGCTCAATTTTATCCTACTTTTTCTACAGCAAGTTACGGTGGATCAGTATATTTGATTTGGGGGAAATGAAGTAACAGCTGCCCAAATTGAGCGTGAGCACTCCTGAATTTTGAGGGTGTTCAAATCTGGAAGGCAGGTGCTAGATTCCCTTTCTGAATATTAGCTATATCTGGAGAGGAAAAGTTAATTTCTGCTTCCATGGCTCAGAAGTGGAAATCCTCCTACGTGCCTGGTGCTGTATCTAAAGCTGCCCAGGTCCAGAGCCTCCCCTCCCTTACTTTTCATTTTAAATTCTAGTGAGATCCACATACCTCCCTTGCTAGGCTTCAGATAGAGAGGTGCACCATCCATTTAGTCCCCCCAATTCCTTCTTTGGGGAAGAGCCCAGAGTTGGGGTGGCAGGTGGTGCGGGTGGGGGGGGAAGAGCCCAAGGCTCGGGGAGCAGGGGAGTGCAGGTGGGGGCCAGAGCTGGGGCTGTAGGAGGTGTGGGGTCGGGGAGAGCCCAGGGCTGGGATGGCAGGAGGTGCGGATTGGGGCCAGAGCTGGGGCGGCTGGGATGTGGGGGAAAGAGCCCAGAGCTGGGGCGGCAGGAGGTGTGGGGGGGAGGGAAGAGCCCAGGGCTGGGGCAGCAGGGGAGTGCAGGTGGGGGCCAGGGCTGGGGCGGCAGGGGTGGGGGGGGGGCAGCAAAAAACCTAGAGCTGGCTCTGTTCCTACCATTCACAGCAAGCTGCAGATTTCAGTTCCATACACCTTTCCCACATCCCTTCCTGTTGCTAGTGGCCAAGGGAATGCTGGGAAATGTAGTTCTTTCCCTGCTCCAGGGCAGGGTCTATAGGCAGGGAGCTAACCAAGGAACTACAGCTCCCAGGGGCCCCTGTTGGTTCTTAGCTCCCATGCTGGATTCTTGCGCCCCTTGCAAATCTGCCGCCCCAAGCAACTGCTTGCTTTGCTGGTGCCTAGAGCCGGCCCTGATGACTGACAAAGAAGAGAAGACAAGTTCTAATAAGAGATTTCAGCCTGGAGGGTTTTACCTGTAGAATATAAAGAGCCATGCAGATTCTGCTGTTCACTGAAACAGTCAACTTCACTATTCCAAGGAGGACGGCTGTGAAAGGGATTGATAAAATGATATTGCTTTAGCCTTCATTCTTTCCAGTTACTATTACTACCTCTCTCCCTATGCCTAGTGGCCAGAACACGAGGTTTAGAACCTGGCAGAAGTAACCTAGCTCTCTACTAACCTGGGCCCCAACAACAGAAGAAAGCGATAGGGTAGAAAACCACTTGTTGTTCCACTATCTTTATCATTGCCCACTGTTGATCACCCAGGAATCCTGTTGAGTTTATGAACCTTTTGTACAAAGCTCGGGCTTGGATGAGAAGAACCTAGAAAAGAAAATGCATTGATTACTTAAATGCAACTGTATGATTCATTGTGTCTCATGTACTGGCTGATTTAAGAAGTATTCATCTAGTGCCTCAAAGCACTAGTATACTGTTCATTGGTTGTTCTTCATGTGGTACTTATTTAATCTAAGAAATATCTGGAAAATAGACCCTGCAGTGCCAGATCAGAGCAAGGGTCCATTTAATCTGGTGTCCTGCCATCAGCAGTGGCCAGGAACACACTTCTGAAGACAGTATAATGGACAATTAACGTCATAACTCATCTATGAGAGAAGTTGTGGTTGATTTATGTTTTAATGCATGAGAGTTGATTCCAATTATGATTTGTATTCTAGCTAGTGTAGCAGCAGATAAGATAGCTGGACTCCAGGAAACAATGAATCACTCTTAACATGTTTTAAAACAAATTATCCCTCTTTTGTATGAGATGCAAGATTGAAGTCCTGACCACTTGCAGTCATTAAATATCCTCTGGGACATGTGTTAACCCTGGTATCCTGACCCAATTCTAAATCATACATTCTGCCTGTATTATCAGTTGGATTCAATATTCTTCTTCACTTCCTGCCTTATACTGTTGTATAATGTTGTTGTGTGCTGTTAAATAGTTGCTGCGTTCCACTTCAGAGGAAGGGGCATTTCAAAGGTGGGTGGAAAATTCATGTGCTCACAGAGGGCTATGTTTTTTTGGGTGGAACTTCTACAGATATTCAGTGGGAAAGGGACAGTCACACACAAACTAAATAAAACATGCATTTATTTAAATAATTTATATTCTGCCCCTCGCCCTGGCATCTAGGCACATCACACACAAAAACCAACATTAGTTTATAACTACCCAGAGAGGGAAGCAATACTACCCAGCCTCAGAGGAGAACAGGAGAAAGGAAAAGAAAATGCCTTTATAATTCGGACCTGGTGAAGCAAAGGCCTGGCCCAAAATAATAAAAACAACAATGGCTAGTTCTTATATAGAGCCTTTCACCAGCAGATCTCAAAGCGCTTTATAAAGGAGGTCAGTATCACTATCCCATTTTATAGATGGAGAAACTGAGGCACAGAGAGGCAAAGTGGCAGTGCCCAGGTTCCTCTATTCAAGGGGGTGAATCTAGGGACTACTGATATGGTCCATCAGTGATTTTAAAGTGGCTTAGGGACCATCTCTGTATAAATGTCAGTCACTATCATCCTTGCAACTCACTGTTTGATGGACAAGGACAATATTTCTTACCATAATGGCTATGAAGCTGATCAGGAAGGAGACCAGGAAGACTCCAACGCCATAGAAATATATCACAGAACAAACAGAGACACCATGGGTTTGCAGTTGGCCAGTGAGCATGACCGTTTCTGTGTGCATCAGGAGACACCTGCAGTCAGAAAGGGGACAGCCTGAGTGTTTACTTTCATCAGTCTCAGAGGAAGCAGGGCGCTCTCAGAGGTGGGTTGCAGCTTACCCGTTGTTCTGGCTGAAGTTCTGGTAGCAATCATTGCTGTTGCCCAGACAAAACACAGGAACCATTAATAAGAAAGGGATGACGCTGAGGGAAAAAAAGGACAATAGCTCAGTTACAACTGCCCTCCTATACTTGCCCTCTCTTCTGTCTCTATTGAGAGGTCGTTTTGCTTTTTATGGAGAACAGCCTGAAACAGTATTTTTCTAGCACTCGAGTGTTATAGCCTATAGCTTCTGTGTGGCATAAAGAATGGGCCACGGGTAATGGAAGGAATTGTACCTGGTTAGCTGAGCGCAGAATTGGTCTCAATGGGTTTTCAGATTCTATTGACCATCTCAAAAGAACATTATCATCTCAACATACTACTGTTAGTATCAATAATGCTTTATGTCCTCAAAGAACTTTAGAACCATTAATTAATCCTTGTTAGATAGGTAAGGGACAACAGTAACAAATTCGTGGCAACCCCAGGTTTAGTGACTGACACCATGTCGCATATCATGGCCACTTGAACTTCATGGTGACAGTGAAAATATGACCTTGATCCTCCGAAGGGGGAATCTCCATTAGCTGTTGGCAGCATGAGGCCAATGACACACTGGTGAGCAAAGTCCTGATTCCATGCACTGGAGAGAAGATGTGTATATATATATATACCCACGCACACACTCTCTCATGTGCTCGTAAAAGTTGGCTCATTGCAGTCTGAGTCATTATAGCTAACATGAATGGAGATCAAACAATTTATAGCTGAGAATCTGGCTCTTTGAGTTTTATAAGCCCAGAATACCATGATTACCAAGTTACAGGAAACACAGTCAAGTCTGAATAAAATTAGTTTCTAAATAAAGAATAGTTTGGGTCTAAAACACTCAAGTTTATGATAAACATCTAACACTGTCAGAGAGAACTAAGGCCTACCTGGACAAAATTGTTGCTATTCGGCCAATGCGATTTGCATGATCTAAAACCTGTAAAGATGAAAACGCTTAGTTAAATGATCATGCCTTATATTTCAGTGCAACCATCATTTAGTTACATTTCAGCCAGGCTCATCAAAACAGGAATTCTGAATAGCTCAGTGCACAAATTCTCAGTAGGGATACAATGCCAGTCTTGAGTAAGGTTGCCAATTTTATATGGACATATTCCTGGATGTTTCATCACATGACATAATCTTTAATTAAAGATTAATCTATAATTCTTGGAGACTCCAGGACAATCCTGGAGGGTTAGCAACCCTAGTCTTGAGGGAATACTGGAGGGAAAGTACCCAGATTACTAGTGTAAATTCAAAGGTCAAAATTTTGGCTTGCTGAGAGCACTAGTCCCTCACAGAAACTCCTGCACTCCTCTCCAGGAATGATTCTCATGTAGTCATTTTCCTCCAGAAAAGCCACCCGAGGAGGGGGATACGACTGTGTGGCTGTCAGAGAACTCTGACTGCTCTGAAAACTGTTACAGAGAAAATGGGCCAAATTCTGAGGTCAGTGACATAAATAATGGGTTAAATTACACAGCTGTAAATGGGCATCAATTGTACCAGTGAGTGTAAATTGAAGGGGAGAAATGGAAGGCAGGATTGCACCAGGAAAAACCACAATCAGGTGCGTGTATGACAGAGCTCAGGGGTGCTTTATTTTAAAGCTTCCTACATCTCCTGTCTTAGTTGTTTTCTCCTGCTACAGGCCCAGCCTTTCATCCTGCTGGCATGTAAACCACATCATCAAATACTCATTCCCTGAACTACATCATGGCCCCAGTGAAATCAACGGGAATTTTGCTCGACCAACTTTCACCGACTTACCAACATGTGACTTTCCTGCCACCTGAAGATTTGTCCCTCATTTGTCAATTTATCATGTCACATTAAGGAAAGGACAAGAAACATGGATGCATGTTTAGTCTTGATGCTCTCTTCCTTGGGAAGCCTATGAGACTCTGGTGTTCCAGAGACAGCTATGAGTGTATGTTTACCAGATGCTGTAATAAATATTAGTGTGAGAATCCATGAAAAGGGCCAGAAAACAAATTAGAGCTGCTCATTGTATGTGGACTAACATTTTCCTCCTTTGGGAAATGAGTCAATTTTTAGTACTCAACATACTCTGAACCAAATTCCCCTTTATTTCCATGACTGGGTACTTGCCCAAAACAGAAGGGAGTTATAAATAATAAGACTTAGAGAATTTTATAAGATCAAAATGCTTTAAACATTCATTAATCTCCATATCCGACCATACCAGAGGTAGGTAACTATTTGAAATCAGCCGCTCCTGGCTCTCAGAACTGTGTTCAGATCACTAGGTCACACCTTTCTTTGGCCACACTTACAAGATGTGGAGGTATTTTTCCAGTGTGGGCTCATGGCAAAGAACTTTTTACTGAGTCAAACTGAAGGGTGCACAATGCACGGGGGAGTGCACGATGCAATGGAAATTAACCTGGGGGATTGTGCAGCTGTTTCTTCCACCAATTTATTGATTGGCTTCTCCTCCAAAGCGAGAGGATTCCGGTTTTCAGAAGCAAACTGGAAAAGTAACAGACTTTTGATGAGATCTTTGCATGTAGCTTATTTATTTTGTGCAGCATAACTTGGCCCAGTCCTGCAGAAGTGTAATGAAGCTCTGAAGAGAAGCACAAGCCATTCTGCCTGTTGGAGACTCTGCTGGCTGGGAGATGTATTGTGGGCGCTGGCACCAATTTGCCTTTAGGAAAGGGTAGAATTATCCCACTCTGCAAAAATACAACACAATCCTGTGCTGCAGTCATGGCTCATCATTCCCATGTTATAGCTGGGAAAACTGAGGCACATAGCCATGAATACATTAGCACACAGCGTGCTCTCCCCTTTAAGACCAGGAATTTAACTGGTATCACTCCTTCCTCTTCCCCCGTGACAGTCTGTGTCCCTGTATTCACCCCTTGCACACTATTATAATAATCTTTGTGCAAGTATGCCTTGTACGTTATCATTGGAAAACTCATAACTCACTGGTCTATAACATCCTGATAAAATATGTGTGGCAACATTGTATGTAAAGTTATAAGATTTCACTGTATGGTGTTACTGAGGCTTTGTCTACACTAGCAGTGTACCAGGCACCACAGATTAGAGAGCTGAGGTGACTCAGCTGTTCATCCATCCAGACTGTGCCCTGGGAATGTCACATCCCCTGAGTCTGTCTTTTCCAGACGCATGTAGGCAGGGAAAAAGGGACAAGATGGAGCTGTTGGGGTCTGTGGGCAAAAGAGACCCTCAGGTTATCTCACCACTTTTGAAATGCTATGCGAGGTTCATAATATTCCTGAGGACAAGAAAGTCCCCACACTGATTGCAAAACTTCTGGTAAAGCTTTAAATGTCTTTAATGAAATGCCAATTCAGCAAGCTTCGAAATACTCTGAATTTAGGAAAGCTGTTTTGCATAGATTTCAAATCACTCCTGAAGTGTATAGGTTGAATTTTAGAAATCTGAAAAAGGGCATAGTGAAAAAAAGCATAGTGAATTTGCTTATAAGCTGTGTGACCTAGTGAGAAAATGAGAAAAGGGAAAAGGGGCTGAGGATTATGGCCAATTAGCTGATCTCTTTGCTCAAGAACATTTCTTAAGTATATGCAATGAAGATGTAACAAACCTTTAAAATCTGTATTAGGGCTGGTCTACACTGGGGCGGGGGGGGGGGAATCGATCCAAGGTACGCAACTTCAGCTACGCTATTCGCGTAGCTGAAGTCCAAGTATCTTTGGATCGAATTACCTGGGGTCCAGAAGGCGTGGGATCGACGGCCGCGGCTCCCCCGTTGACTGTGCTACCGCCGCTCGCTCTGGTGGAGTTCCGGAGTCGACGGTGAGCGCGTTCGGGGATCAATATATCGCGTCTTAACGAGACGCGATATATCAATCCCAGATAAATTGATTGCTACCCGCCGATATGGCGGGTAGTGAAGACGTACCCTTAGAAATGGCTAATGTGGCTGATGCATTTGTATGAACCTAGATATCCAATGAGCACAAGCCACAGAAGGAGGGGTCCAAATCCAGTGTAAAGGGGGATCCTGTTTTACCCCTGGGAAAAAGGAGGGTGGTTGGGGGCCTACGCCCTCAGCCTCCCTCCCTCCCACTCCCCCCAGAATTGTTGCTCCCCTGCAAATCCTCATCACAAAACTCCTGTGAAGTGGGAGGGTCCAAAAAGGTGTTTCCAGTGTAACTCCACTGAGCACCTGAGAAATCAGTGCCCTGAGCTAAAAGACACTAAGCCCCATCCAACCCATGTTAATGCAGCTGTTCTTAACACAGGAGTGCCAGAGGCACTCCCAGGTTATACAATGAGTTTTGTGAGGGCTGACCCAGAGGAGTAGATATGGAATTTATCAAGGTTGCCAGCGTGAATAACATAGAGTGCATAGTATCAGAGGGGTAGCCAGCATGTTAGTCTGAATCTGTAAAAAGCAACAGAGGGTCCTGTGGCACTAGGGTGACCAGACAGCAAATGTGAAAAATCGGGACGGGGGTGGGGGGGTAATAGGAGCCTATATAAGAAAAAGACCCAAAAATCGGGACTGTCCCTTTAAAATCAGGACATCTGGTCACCCTATGTGGCACCTTTAAAACTAACAGAAGTATTGGGAGCATAAGCTTTCCTGGGTAAGAACCTCACTTCTTCAGATGCAAGAGTCTTGCATCTGAAGAAGTGAGGTTCTTACCCACGAAAGCTTATGCTCCCAATACTTCTGTTAGTTTTAAAGGTGCCACAGGACCCTCTGTTGCTTTTTATAGAGTGCATAGGGTGGAGAAACACTGGTGCACAGATTGCTCTGGTCAAGGAAAGCATGCTCCAAAAGACAGACATGTTACATAACCAAAAGGTGGAGCTTCTGGCACTGGGTGGACATAAGATTCCTGCACCTTTAGCTAAGGTGCATGTGGAATGGGAAGGTTTAGAAGGTGATTTGACTGTAGGAGTACTGGGTAGTATCCCTGTTGACTGTGCACACCCAGTACCATGAGGAATTAATGTTGTTAGCACATTACTATCCTTTTTCTGGTCACTTTGGGGCACAGAGAACCTATGACAGGTTAAAGAAAAAATTGTTCTGGCCAGGAATACAGAATGATGTGAGGAATTACTGCAGGTCTTGTGAATTAAGTCAAAAAAGGTAAAGACCTGCAGGACCCAAGAAATTTCC